>NC_133504.1:74600000-77100000 GCF_049354715.1 Callithrix jacchus | reverse complement strand
GCTCATTCCTTTGTACGATTTTTTCTCTAAACTTGTCTTCTCATTTTATTTCATTAAGTTGGTCTTTGACCTCTGATATCCTTTCTTCTGCTTGATCAATTCAACTGTTAAAATGTGCATGCTTCGCAAAGTTCTCATATTGTGCTTTTCAGCTCCATTAATTCACTTATATTCCTCTCTAAACTGTCTATTCTCGTTAGCATTTCGTCAAACCCTTTTTCAAGATTCTTAGTTTCTTTGCATTGGATTAGAACATGTTCTTTTAGCTCACAGAAGTTTCTTATTATCCACCTTCCGAAGCCTGATTCTGTCAGTTCATCACACTCATTCTCCATCAGGCCTTGTTCCATTACTGATGAGGAGCTGCAATCCCCTGGAGGAGGAGAGACACTCCAATTTCGGGTGTTTTCAGCCTTTTTGCACTGGTTTCTTCACATCTTTGTGGATTTACCCACCTGTCGTCTTTGAAATTGCTGACTTTCAGATTGGGTTTGAGTGGACGTCCAGCTTGTTGGTGATGACGTTTTTTCTGTTTCTTAGTTTTCCTTTGGTGGACGCCCCTCCCCCACCGAGCTAGACCTTTCTGGGTTCAGCTGTGCTTGCTGTGAAACTCTCAATCTTCAGCACTTCCAATTGCTGTATTTTTGTGGGGGAATTTCCCCTGAAGCAACCCACTGCACCAGCTGAAACAGTGGCGTTGAGATTCGTGGCGCTTTTCTGCCCAGGAATCTCTCGGTCTGGCTCCCCATTTCACTCCCTTTTTCCATCAGCTGAATGGGCGATTCTGCCTTCCCAGAGCTCCAAACGCCAACCAAAAAGGGCCCCCAGTCCTGCATACTCCACACTGAGAACTCTCGCGCCGGGGCACTGGCAAAACAGTGAGGCTAGCCAAAAGAGTTGCACTGGCAACCCACGGGGCTCCTCTGCCAGGAATCTCCTGGTCCATGGGCAACAAAATTAGTCTGGAAGTGTGGCGTCCACTCACTCTCTGCGCTTTCACTGGGAGCTACAATCTGGAGTTGCTGATAGTCAGCCATCTTGGATCTCTCTCTGAGGATACCCTTAATTATGCCACTCTGCATCCTTTTTTTTTTTTTCTAAATGTTCAGACCCAACATACATTGATCAGAAGGCTGGATATGTTATGGGTTAGAAGTAACCCTGTGCACTGGGATATCAGGACTTCAAATGATTAGTAACATTTGCTTTTGATTTTAAAAACTTCATTAATTTAATAGTCAGCCATTAAAAAGTACCTATGTAAAATGAAGTACTGTGGCTTCACTTTCTATAAGTAAAAACAGTTCCATCTGTTACATCAGAAATCAATATGTTCTGTCTAATTTGTCTCTGTTATTTCCAGGGTCAGTTTCCTTCATCTTCAATTACTTAGTCTTACCGTGATATATAACAGAGTCAAGTGTTATAGCTATTACTCAGAAAGCCTGTTTCTTAAGGAGTAATATAGGATACATAATATCCTTAAATATGCCCAGCCTTCTTAAACTAAGACAAATTGTTTAAAGCTTCTATAATATTTAAGATTCAGAACACTAGATTTCAACCTCCCCCCAAAAATAATGCATTAAATCTTAGAATGCATAGGTTGGTGCCATATCATGACTTTAATAATAAAATATTTTGAGAGCTTGATGGGAGAAGATGGACTAAAATGGTAAATTTAAATATTTTAATGCATTACAAACTACCCTTCTTAGCAATCACTACACACACATTCAACTGCTCACTATATTTTGTATGCATGTGTGTGACACATACACATACATACATTTATGTACAAGCTGGTGGCCTAAAAGTCAGATTTACAAAGCTCAGAAAAGTATCAAGAAAAAAGAGAAGGCAAAGCAGGAGATATATCTTAGTCAATAGAAGGGAAGATAGAAGGTCAGGGTGCTAAAACTGTATACTCAGTGAATATAAACCAAATGATTTATACATTTTAATATATTCAATGATATCATAACAAAATTCTACCTTATGCTCCAGCCCCATCACATGAGCCTTCAGGCCATATTCAAAACATATTGATTCACAGTTTATACTTAATTCCATTGATACTGGAAATCTAATTTCTCACATCACAGCAAATTGGAAGAAGTGATCACAAGTCTATAGCTACCTTAAATAGTCACACTGTCAACAGATGATTGACCATAGGAAGAGACAGTATTATTTTATGTAAAAATATAGTGAAAATCTGACAATGGTTTTAGCATATAATGTTTAAAAAATAAAGTAAAACAAACCGAATAGTTACATTTTTAATTTTATTACTTCAAAACATACACATACTCACCCTAAAAAATTCACATATGGTATTCACAAAAATGCTAAGTATGTGAGACACTGCTTCATTTAATTTTCTTCATTTCTCTATGTAGTATATTTTAATATTCAGCTATTACTTGATTACTATTTTATGTTTTCCAAATTAAACAGAACTATTTGTAACCCATATTTTAAAGTATTCCCTTAAAGGCTAGAGAGCCATTACTAATCTTTTAGAGAACAATGATTTACTAGGCAGTTGGTATTTTAACATTCACGTTGCTCTATGGCAAATACTTAAAGATATATTTGAGTATCTTATTGTCATTCTGCATAAGAATTCCAATTTTCAGTTAAATTACTTCACATCACTCAAAAGTAAAGATAAATTAGAAAATTATATCATTCTAAGAAACATTCTGTCAATAATAACAATTTTATTAATTCAAGGAAGTAGTTAGCTCATGGTTAAAGAGAACACACACTTTTAACAACTAAAACAATTTGTGTTTTTTGCAAGGTATTTCATGGTAAAATCAGGACAAATATTTGTTAGGAAAGATGACATTAATGATGATTTATAGTGGTGTTCAGGAGCAATCAAAACTAGAAGATTCTAAGAAGTCAAAAAAAAAAAAAGAAAGTAAGGAAATTTTACTCCTCAAATTGGCAGTAAGAGCCTAGTTGCTGAATGCTTACCTTAAAGCCACTACCCTGAGACTTTCGTTTGCATAAATACAAATACAATATACAATGAATTGGTTTGAACACCTGTTAGACCATAATCAGATTAAGCATATAATATAATTCTTTTTTAAATGTGATGAGAATTAATGAAAATGAATATGTGGAGGCAATTTGCAGGGAAATATACAGGTTTTACTAAACTATATATTTGTTTTATAAAGTGTTATAAAATATTCATCTTAACTTGTATTGTGGTATTTGTGTACATTTTTACTTAACATTTTGTTAGATCAGTGAGTGAATCACAAAATACAGAAAATCTCTTCTTTTCTTAATGTTTTTACATTAAGCACATTGTCTGTGCTGGTTATACGATGCTATAGGCTAAATGTTTGTTCCCCCTCTGAATTCAGACATTGAAATTTAATACCCAACATGATGGCATTTGAAGGCAGAATATCTGGGAGGTGATTAGATAATGAGGGTGGAGCCATGACTGTCATCTCATGTTGTATAACGAATTACCCTACATTTTAGTAGTTTGGATAAATAATTGTATTATCTCTCATGATTTCTGTGGGTCATAAATTTGAGAACAACTTGGCTATATGGTTTTGGCTTGACAGCTCTCCTGAGTTTGCAGTCAGATGTTAGTCAGGGCTAATGTCATTTGAAGGCTTGACTGGGTTGGAGGGTGCCCTTTCAAGGTGTCTCAGTCACATGTCTTTTGGTAGAGGGTCTCAGTTGCTTTCCATCTAAACCCTTCCAGAGGCCTGCTTGAATGTCCTGACCATACACTGGCTGACTTTGGCTAAGCCCAGGACATTAAGATAGAAGTGGCAGTGCCCCTTTCTCTGGACCTCCTTATTGGCTTTGTATTGGCCTGGGTGTGGTAGCTTCTCAGTTGGTCACTGGAGTTCTCAGAAAGGTAGTCTGGTCCATATAGTGTTGTTATCTCTGTGTCTCTGCGAGGGAAAGAACATCTGAAATTTCAGTCCACCATCTTGCCACCAGTGTCACTTTTCTAACTTCACTAGCTACAAAAATGTTTTTATAAGTATTTTCTAAATTGGATTTAATTTTCTTGGAGGTCCCTTGCCTTAAGGACACTCATAACTATGTAAGAACAATTTATACCAGAATCAGAATATTGCCACCAAATGAACTACATAAAGTTGTTTATAAAAGAAAATGTGAACTCTTATGGTAGTAGGGGACAACTTGCCATTCTTTATAGATGGTTCTAATTTGGTGTTAGTACTGCTGCATAGTCTATCTCATGAAGCTCAGGAGTAAGGGGGAGAGACCAGAGATAATGTTTATGCTTTTACTCAATAAAGATAAAATTACATTAATATAATTACCTAAGCAATTCTGTTTCCATGTTCCGGAAGTAGCATGTCAACTTTTCTCTTCAATAGGGCAAACACAGATAGTGTTTGGCACTCATATTAAATAGCAAAATTTAGGTCCAAGGTTATTCCTTCATGACTTTAGACTTTGTAGAGGTTCATATTGATTTCATATCAATGAGATTTTATTATTTATCAGATTCTCTACTGTCACACAAAAATTAAAATGCTTAACTTTTTAACCTGTTTTCTTTATTTGTCCTAAGCAAGATTTAAGTCTGTATTTTGTTGAGGCAACATTTTATTAGGATAATGGGAATTAACAGACACATGAATAATATAAAACCACAGATGATCAAAATTTGTAGTTTCTACCAGTGAAAAATATGAGTTCTTTGACTCTTATCAACTATGTTTCTTTGCTCTAAAAGAAGTCATAAAACATCAAGAGGAGTGATGAAAGGGAAGAAATGAGGAATGAAGACAGAAAGGGAGGGAGAAATAAAAAAGTGAGAGAGAGGGAGTGATGCTAGGGAGGAAAGGGAGAACAAACAAAAAATAAGGAAATAGGAGGAAAAGAAGAAGGCAAATGAGGCAAAATGCAGGGGTATCAAGAAGATTCAGTCAGACTACCACCAACAAAAACTGCAAGAAGTTACAGAGAAATATTCCATGTCATGATGTTATATGTAGCATAGGACAGTAGGTAGAGTAGATGGTAGTAGAACATCAACCATTATTGTGGATGATTGTTCATTGGTTCCTCTTCTGAACATAGACTTAGTGCAAGGCATCAAAACATGGGATGGCTATAGAATTTAAAAAGTAAAAAAAAATTCTTATTTGATTCAGCTATATCAGTTTTAGGGGAAGAATAGGCTAATAAATCTGACAAAAAACATTTTGAATATATATTTACAGATGATTATTGAAGAAAATCAATATTATAAAACTGAAGAAATATCAATATTGTAAAATCATTGTACTTATTAGTCATTTCTTTAAATATTTTACATTCATAATGGCAAAAATGAATCAAATGTCAAAACATTCAGAGTAAAATTATGGAATACATTTTCATGCCACAAAACATACATAGGGCGTTATACTTATGTCAATCAGAACCATGTTCCAAGTAAGCCTTTAATGACACATTTGAATCACATTTGTCTTATTAATGCATCTTTAGAAAACATGTCCAATAAGTTGCATTTAGCACATTTTTTCCCACATGGGGATTTAAAATAAAATGCAAAGAACAGTAATTGTGCAAACAAAGCCATTTTTTTCTCTAAGTTGAAGGCTTTATGGGACCATGTAAGAAGAGTTTACAAACTATTCACCCAATGAAGAGCCGAACTGGCTCTGGGCTTGAAAAGAAAAGGGCTTGTGTTGATGAGATAAACTATTACTTAACACTGTTTATACGGTAAATATGGGCAGATGATGCGGGCTAGAAACATTATTTCATCCATGGGGCATATGGTAATTTTATCCACATTAAAGCACTTTTGCTAATCAGACACATGCACACGTATTTGCTGCTGATGGCATCCATCTGACACCCATATCCCTCACAGATCTGGGCTCATCAGCACATTTATCTCTGTGTGCATCTCCTACCTACCGGGCTGATGTAGCTCTTCTCAAATGACTCCACCTCCCCACAACTCCGTGCACAGCAGACAACATAAACACGGCACCAGAACAGAAGTTTATAGTTTCATGAGAAGAAGTGAGTCTGGCAGTTTTTTCAACTATTGTTTCCTCTGAGCATAGTCTGAAGCGGCCAATCTTGAGTATTTATCTGGCATGACCCATGACATAAAATCCTAGAGTTCCATGGAATTCGTGGCCCAAATTCAAACAAAAGAGAGACTTTGGGTATCAAGCCACCCCACAAGGCTATATTAAGTGACTTCTATGTGCTGTACTCTACATAGAGTATATAAATGTGTTTTCTCTTTAAATCCTCACAACAGTCCTGCATAATATGAATAATTATCTGTACCAACAGAAGAGAAAACTGAGGTTCAGAAAGGACAAGTAACTGGCCTAGAATTAGTATTCAAACAGAATTTATGCTGTCTCCACTAGACTCTGGCCCATATTCAGAGGCCATAAGAATTGAAAAACTAATTATGTCCCCACCCAAATATGTAATTCAAAATAAAATAGTACTTTTTAAAACATCACAAAACTACCATGTAAACTGAAATTAAAAATACCTCTTGTAGATCTGTTTCTCTAGTCCTGGATAAATTTATTGAAGGTGGGCTTTTAAAACTAAATTTCCATTTAGTTCCCATTTGCTGGTGCCCTGAGTTGAATACATGGCAGCCTGATGGGAAGTCTGGCATTGAATTCTCCCATATTGCTGCCTTAGAGGAAGATATCTTAATATGCTGCTTATAAGACAAATAATTCTGATCCTCACATGCTCTTACTGGGGTTTTAGGCTTTTCCTGCCTAAAGAGTCAACTAAAGTCGCATTTGGCATGCTTATTTTGATGCTTGCTGAGATCCCTGTGGGGCTTAAAGACATTAAGCCCTCCTGATAGCCAGATTGTGGGTATTTAATGCTCCATTACTCAGCCTTCTGCAGGGGCCCAGAAGTCGGGTTGGCAGAACAGTTCCTAGGGAGCAAGTAATGTAGATACAAGTCTGGTCTCAGTGCTCTCTAGAGCCAAATACGTCAGGGTGACTTCTAAGTAGGAAACATGTGCTTTCCAGGAAACGTGATGTGGAAAAGTCCATACGTCAGACTTGTCTTAATGTTTTGTTTGGCCATTAGGGGATCAAAGGCCAGATGATTTCCACAATCACTGTGCCATGTGCCCTTTTCAAGCCAAATGCTGACAATAAACGTATTTAGTGGTGTTGGAAGACAAGGCTTTTGCATTTCTGCATGTCTTACAGAGGCCCTGACTCCCTTTGTTCTGGAGTATCATTTCAAGAATGCTCATTTAGCAAACAGTGTGGAAAGAAGGAAATAATGTCTCCCTCCAGAGAAATGGGCAGGTTTGATTACTATCCAGTATAGTAAAAACAATGTCTCCCTGTAGAGCTAAGGCAGGCAGCCTCGCTGCCCATTATAAAAGATTTGGGTTCTCTAGGGTCAGGATTACTCTTTAATAAAACAACCTAGTTCTTGTATAGGTGCCACCTGGCCTTCTTTACAATGTCCCATACAACTTGGGGCTCAGGAATCAGTACAAAAATGACAATATTCTGGCTATTGTTATTGACTGTGAGTTATAAACCTGTTTGTCTTGGACCCAGAAGTCGCAGGGCTTTTACTAGCATCCATGAAACTTGCAGGCTAACTTGGTACCTTGCAAGTAGGGTAAAATCTCAGATCTGTCAGAGTTTTTCACAAGTAGTTATCAGTCCTTATAATTTTATAAGGGTGTATGTATATGCTATATGTTTGAGTGTGTATGTGTGTGTGTGTGTGTGCGTGCACGTTTTTTAACCTACCTATCAATCTCTGTAGTTACGTATATCTATCTATATTGTTATGCATAGATATATGTGCAAAAATCTTATTTAATAATTTGTAATGTGACAGTTGGATCTTCATCACTTGAAAAAGTGCCTACTTCTGTATAACCTACTTACAAAAACACAACAGAGAACAACAATTATTTCCCTTAAAATTTATTTATCTTTATAGGTACAATTATTACCAATTATCATAACGATAACTAGCCCTGGACTTCAAAGAAAATATAACAATTGATCTTTTTGCAAAATTTACAGAGTAAATAAATGCCCCTTCAAATGGTGCATTAGCAAATCCGTTATAATTTTAAGTCTTATGTCTTTTTTTGTTTGTCTTAAAAAACAATATGGTATAGTGTTATGAGTGGTAATAATAATAAATGCAATCATGGTATTATAAAGCAATGACAGTGAAAGACATCTATTTTCAATCCCTATCCTACACTTGAATCCCTTTCTATAATATCACTGAATAGTAATTTCCCAAATCTTCAAGTACTATCTTCAGTATATTTGTTTCTCTGAATTTCACACCTGATTCTGCTTCCATTGAAATCAAATTTTCTAATATAGATTCCAGTATCAGAACTGACATTTTTCAGCTTGGTGACTTGTGAAATCTACCTAACACTTTCAACCCTCAGTGTTCTCATCTGTCTAATTGGCATGATAATGGTTGCTTCATTGTCTGATGGGAGAGTAAAATGAGCTTTAGCACATAGAAAGTGCTCAAGAGATAGAATGTACAGCCATTCCTCTCCTTCATTTTATATCATGCTTGCAGGTGATAGTATTGCCATTTCCTAGTGATAGTGTTAAGGTGATAGTTGGGACAAATGTGCACCACTCTGCAATGTACCTTATTCCTTTCCTACACTCCATCTACCCAAATTCAAATTAACACAGTCTTAGTTTTAATACTCTGTGGTAGTTGTTTTGGTTCAATTTTGGTTTAAAGACAGTACGATACTTCTGCATGGAAAATATTTAATCTTCAACAACTTATTAAATGTTAAGACCCTCTATTTGATTGCCTTTGTTCAATATGACTGTAACTCTTACATGGCATTCTAGGTTTCTAAGACTGAAAAAAAAGAAAAATCTCATAACTTATTCAAGTTAGGTTTAAACTGTTAGTGAAAAAAATACAAGTCACATTGTAGAGCTAGTCACATTGGATACTTAGAATCTTACCAAGGCTTTATACGTGACTATATTTTATGTGTTTTAAATATGAAAAAAATCTACATTTGAAAACACCCTGAATCTCTTACATTTTTTGAATATGTATCCTCAATAAATATTCATGTATTCACTAGATACATATATATTCTACTATATTAATATGTTATGTGTAGTATAAAATATATAAAGCTGCATTTTGAAGAAATGAGTTAAATTTGCAGTACAGTATTAAGGTCATAATTTACTGACTATACTTAATAACGCTGGCTGTAAATCCTAATTTCAAGTAGTCTTCTTGATAATTTCAAATTGCTGTGGCCATTATCTCAAAAGATTTGATTATTGTTCTGATCTTGCAATGTCATTAACAAAGAGATGACAGTAGGAATAGATTCAGCATTATTCTTTTGTTGGTTGGTTTTGTTTATATTACCAGTATTATTGTTAATCATGATTTCCCTGTAGAGATTTGTTTTTATTTGTTTAAATTTTTTAACTTTCATTTTAACTTCATGGGGACACGTTCAGGATGAACTGGTTTTTTACACAGGTAAACGTGTGTCAAGGGGGTTTGTTGTACAGACTATTTCATTAGCCAATTACAAAGCCTATTATCCATTAGATATTTTGCCTGCTCCTCTCATCCTCTGCCCCAGTGTGCATTATTCCCCTCTATGTGTCCATGTGTTCTCATAATTTAGCTACAAATTATAAGTGAAAACATGTACTACTTGGTTTTCTGTTGCATTAGTTTGCTAAGAATGATGGCCTCCAGCTCCATTCATGACCCTACAAAGGATGTGCTCTTGTTCTTTTTAATGGCTGCCTAGTATTCTATGGTGTATATGTACCACCTTTTTTATCCAGTCTGTCACTGATGGACATTTAAGTTGTTTCCACTTCTTTGCTATTGTGAATAGTGCTGCAATGAACATTCACATGCATGTGTCTGTATAACAGAATGATTTATATTCCTTTGGGCATATACCCAAGAATAGGTTTGCTGGGTTGAATGATATTTCTGTCTGTAGGTCTTTGAGGAATTGCCAAACTGTTTTCCACAATGATTGAACTAATTTCACTCCCACCAACAGTGTAATGCATATGTTTATTTTGTAAGGTATGGTAATTAAAACTAGATAATAATTCATCTACCAGTTTATTTATAATGCCTGGCAATATGCTCAAACCAACTGAATGAGGATGCTACAATCAATCTCTGCATGTTGTGGAACTCTCACCTCAACTTAATGTGACACATGATCTTCCTGTGGTCTGAGTAAGAGGATTAGTGTCAACTGTATTGAAAACTAACAAGGCTCATTCTATTTCACAGTTCAGAATGAACTATCAATAGAAATTATAGTTTCTTCTTGAAATGCCAGGGAGTGAATCCTGTTTCTTAACTTTGTTCTTGTCTCTGAAAATGTTTATTGTGTTGTATTATGCAGGGAGGGCTTCTTTAATCAGGTGTGGAATTTGAAAGTGTGTTGTATATGTGTAGGATCTCACCTTTTATAAGAAGAGAAATGGCTGGACAGTGGTTATATCATCTTTTGAGGGAGAGGCCACTGAACAGTAAGGCTATATGTAAAGTAGTGGAAGCTGCATGTCTTGCTGCTGCAGAGCCAGTGAAGGACATGCATACATCACTGCATTTCACCAAATCAGACAACTAGCTCAGATGTTTCAAGCTAACAAATAAACCTCCTAGGAATCTAGTTGAGCTATAGAGGCCATTTACATTGACAAAATGCACTGCAGATAAGTTGGCATTCTTATCTTATATCTAGGGAGACTGTACTTGTTACAGTAGGTGACACAACACTGCATGGTGAGAAACCAGAAAATGAATGGTTTCTGGAGTGCTTCATGATACACAATTTGTCCCAGAAACCCTTTATGAAGCATCCCTCTGAGAAGCAATTTATAACATGCATTAATTCAGTAGTAGCTGAGCAAAAATGAACAAGATTTCCCAGGGTGCTAAAGTTCCAGATTGTTTCTCAAAGAATCACATCAATTATTGTGACTTTTTTTGTCAGCTGTGAACCATGATTAATTGGAGACATCCAAGTTTCTGCATGTATTATGTCACAAACTTCTTTGTTTCCCATCTGTTAACCAACAAGTTCCACTTATATCCTTTCAAAGTTAGGGAAAATGTCTCACAATGGGTTGGAGGGAAACACTGAAGATGATGGAAATAATGATACATAAATGAATGGCAAAAACAATGATTTAGCAAAAAGGCAGCTTGGAAGCATTCAAAAGAGAAACCTTATTGAATGCTATTTTCTTCAGTAATGTGTAAAATCCAAAGACCTTCTGCTGGCTAATCAATTTATGTGGAGACATTGAGTCCTGTGACCACTAGAAAAAGAAGCATTCAGATTGCTTTACCTCCAATGGAAACTGACAAATGATTGACCAAATAATGTAAAAACATTAGTGGAAATGAAAAATTGATATGAAGCCTTAGGATAATGAAATCTTTTTATTTATTTATTTTTTGAAAGAAGAAAATAACCCTGTATTATCCAACAGATGATACATAGAAAATAATTGTCCATCCCAGGCTTTTTGAGGTTTAGGGTCATTTAATACTCTTAACTAACTGCCATCAAACATGTTCACAAATCAAATCCTTTCTAAGCCACCTAAATCCTTTTTGGAAAATTGAAGGCTCATTTAAAAAAATAAAATAAAACAAAGATGCCATGCTTTGCAGGCCTATATCAATGTTTACTGTTGCTAATGTGTATCCAGGGCACTTGGGTCCCAAGCCCTGAGCCTCCAGGTGGACAACTTGATGCTATGCAAAGGCTTTGGGTTTCACTATGTGCTTATGGTATTTCCAGAATTGGTGCTGCCCTCCTAAGATGCAACAAATGTGCTTTTCAAGGATAAGACATATTTCCCAGGATTTTGTGCATTTTGTTTGATGGAAGTTGATATTTTTAGCAAAATGTCAAAGAAATGGTTAAATTAGCCCTCAAAGATTTCTCATGTCCTGGAATAAGATAATCAAAATAATCATTGTTAATATGCGAGTTGATACAGTTGATATTCAAGGGGGATTTTATTTGAAATGCACTGAGGTTTTTAAATGATTCTAACTTTCTGCCTTAGGCAGCTGAGCAAATTGCAACTGATCATGGGCTTACAGCAGGAAGAGACTGAGGCCAACTCCGCACAACATGTAAGTTAATTACCATAAAAACCAATAAATGACATTTAATAAGGTTCTATCTCTTAGTATTATGAGTATTAAGAAGTTTCCTGTTATTCTGAAATGTGCTATATTTAAGTGGAAGAGGAAAATAGTGTCTCTCTCCAGGGTAAAAAGCAGGTTTCCTTGCAGGGACTGATCTACCCAGAGCTATGGCTCAGGATCAGCAGTCACTTATCCTACCACTTATAAATTATGGAAAAAATAAGGCTGGAGAGCTCTTGATATTTAGTTGAATTTTCCAGACTAAACTATATCCCTGAATAAGTGAGTGAGATTTGAAACACTTTACTCTTTCCTTTCATAGCCTTTGAAAAAGTTTTAAGTTAAAAGCAGAAGAGGTGTGGTAAGAGGCTAAAGTCAGAAAGCAGTCCTTATTCAATTTATTCAAAAAAATCTTGGATGTACATGACGTGCCAGCCACTATTCAATTATCCAAGCCTAGAACCTAATTTTATCTCATATATAAACATTAATAATTTTTCAGAGATTTAACATATACTGAATTTTTCAGAATCATAACTATCATTTTGAGAAATGATTGCTCTGTTTCACTTTGCTCTCGGTTTGTAAATTTTCCAAGAGTTGGTCTCCATTTCTCAAATCATTTTAAAGATAGCAATGCTGCTTATGGCCTATCAGCTGCCAGTACAGCATGCCTGGATCAGTCTGCACTTGAACCATCCCATTCACATGACTCTACATGAATATCCAGCTGTTCCAGTAGAATCTGGAGAAAAGACATTCTTCTCCCCACTGAATTTCATTTCCGCCTTTATTGAAAATCAATTGTACTTATATACACAGATCTATTCCTGGACTTTGTATTTTGTTCTGCTTTCATCTATTTGTCTAATATGTCCATACTATACAACCAGGTAGTGTTAATCCTCTATTTATTCTTTTTCAATACTGTTTTGGGTACTCTCGATCATTTGTGTTTCTATATAAATTTTAGAATTAACTTGTCAGTTTAAAAAAAAAATTTTTAAGCCAGTTGACATTTCTGTCTGGATTGTATTGAATCTATAGATTAATTTGAGAAGAGTGGAGATGTTAGAAATACTGAGTTTTTCAACCCAGGAACAAGGCAAATTTCTTCATTTATTTAGGTCTTTTAAATTTTTTCTCAGCAATGTTTTGTAATTTTCAGTTACTGTACATCTTTTATTAGATTTTCCCAAAGTATATTTTATCCTTTTGATTTTATTTTAAGTAATTTTGCTTTATTTCCATTTCTGGAAATATAATATAATATAAAAAATATAATAGGTTTTTGTATTATACCATCATGTCCTACAATCTTGCTAAACTCACTTACTGGTAAGTTGCTTTTTGTAGGTTCCATCAGGTTTTTCACAATCAATGCTGTCTGCATGACTAGAACCTCCAGTACAATGTTGAGGAGAGTGATCAGAGCAAACATCATCTTATTTCTGATCTCGAGAAAAAAAGCATTCTGTTTTTCACTGTGAAGTATTACATTAGCTATAGATTCTTGCTAACAGTCTTTACCAGGTAAAGTCCCCTCCTATTCCTGGCTTGACAAAAATTTTATCAGAAATCGATGTCATATTCATCAATTTTTTATGTCTATTGAAATGATCATATAATTTTGGGGCTTTTTACATTGTTGGTATAGTGAATTATATTAATTGATTTTTAAATTAAAACAACCTTAAAGTTTCTTGGTATCAGTCCTTCCTCCTGACTCTGAGGTTTGTGAGATATGAGAGATATTTGAGATATCGGCTAGCCAAACAAAAGGTAAAGCACACATTCAGAAAAATGGAAAATGGTAGGAGAACTTTCTGAACACAGAGAGGCCAATTCTGAAGGTGTAGAGGAAGAGTTATGTTAGTAGACCACAAGGCCTTGAGGGGCTGATGGTGAGTGGTATGGGCCATACTAGGATGAGAAGTTTCACAGCATTAAGAGATTCATATATGGTAGAGGATTCAGCCATTTGGAGGATTTACACTGTGGACGTTGACTGAAAATTGCAAAATAAAAGAAACAGACAAAAAATAATGAGTAGCAGATAGATGGCATGGTCTGAGAGTCCAGGCATCAAAAACATTATCCCTGTATGGTGTCAGCTGCAGCAACATCAGTATCCGCAGTATTTGACTGTGGCATGTTCCAAACAACTCAGACCCTGTGGTCTCCCTATGTGCAGTTCTTAGGATAAAGCGTATCCCAGAGATTGTGATATTTGTCATAGCCTAGGCTAGAGATGGTCACAGAGACTCAAGCCTGATTCTGACATCTGTTGAATTTGAAGTACTAAACTCCTGGTCACGTGTGGTTTCAGCAGGATTCCATCTGTATTGTCTCCAATCAATCTTTGCCACCTTAGCTGCTGATATCTCATCCCTGAACTTTAATTCAGCATCTGGGGATATGCTGTTTGGCAGCACAAAAAGGTCTTCCTGTTACTTCTGGACTCCCCTGCTGGCTTCTGTCTATCTGCAATGATATTAAGGCTACTTATGCTGCTCTCAGCCTGCCCTGCAACACAAGTGAACTAAGAATCTATCTGCAGACTCTCAGAATGGCATAGCCTATTTATTGGAAATGTTTTTGCACCATTCCTCTGTCCCACTGTCCCATTACTGGCCTTTCTACTTTAGTTGGTTGATCCAGACCCATCTTTTCCCACTGAAATTAACTTTGCTATATCCAATTGCATCCAAAGATAGAAATCACAATGCAAAATGTTCAGGCCTTTTAAACTATTATATTTTGTACAATCTCTGATACTAATCTTTTCCATTGCTAACATGGGATGGCTATATAATCAATAATATTATACTTACACTCATTTGCACTTGTATCTGAACAGATATGTTTAATTCACACTTGAAGGATTAATATGGTAGCCTGAGTAAAATGGATGAGTTTGGCTTCTATATCAGTCCCATCCACTTTTTTGGCATATAGAGGTAAGCAGAGGAAGAGAACGATAACAAGTCCTAATGAGTATGATCTATTTTCACAATAAAATGCCATCTCCAAATGGGAAGCAATTGAAACACCACATGCCATAGTTTTACTGCAAAAGGCAAAATCTCTAGGGCTGACAGACTCTTTAGGATTTCTTGACTTCTCACAAGTAGAGAATATCCCCAAAACTTCCAAGCATACTTGCAAATATCTTTTAGATTAGTCCACATTGACTAAATGACTATTATTTAAAAGGCATAAAATCTATCAAATAAAATATCATAGAAGTTTGCAGTACATGCATATTCAAGTTAATGGTATAGTAGGACATCTTGAAAATGTATGTGCTGAAGGTCGTCCTCTGAAAATAAGGTTACAAACAGCTGTAATTGCACAACTCACAGGCAAGGTGAGTTCTAGTAATGTGAATTGCTCTGGAATTCAGGATCTCATGTTTTCTTTGAAATCTCAGTATTGGAAGCCAATGACTCCGAAAGCTGCCCTTTCTTTTCACTAAATAAATGCTAAATTATCAAAAATTTTGAGTTTAGTAATTTGAACTTTCTTATTTAGAAACAGTTAAGGACTTCTTTTAAACTGTGCATGGTAAATTCTCCTTACCCAAATTCTCAAAAGTTGTAAAATCTACTGTCATATGGCACATGGAAATGACATTAAAAATGATTTGGGCCAACCTCTTCAGGCTGGATTTTGTGAGTTGTTTTAAAAAACACTTTGAAACTCTTGGTTCTCTATTTAAAATACAGTGAATGAAATTCACATTGAGACCATTATAAGTTTTCCAGGGATAAGAACCTAAGAAATGGTTAGAGTTACTTAAAACTCTCTTAGGACATTTCTGTATAAAGCTTGCATACATATACATGCTCACATGAACAACTAGATGACATACTGCCAGAAGGCAGTCAAACTGTAGATTCACCTTTGTAAATCTTAAATAGGATAAACTCTAAATTTGTACTCATCTAACAATAAAGGTTTTGGAAAATGTATAAGATTTTTTTCTTATTTTATATTTGTGTTTTTATCAACATTGTCAAGAGAATTATATTGGTTATCTATTGTTGCATAACACACTACCCAAAAACATAATGTTTGAAAATGTTATCATAGTACGGATTTATTATTTTTCACATTTTTTTTGGTTTTTGTGGAGTGGTTCTTCTACAGAACTTGTGCGGACTCAACCATGTGACCACAATCAGCTGATAAGTTGGCTAGGGGTTGGACCCAGCTGGGAGAGCAGGGTCTCTCTCTGCATGTTATCTTTAATCTTCAAGAGGCTACCCTCCTTCATATGATGGAAAAAGACATTTCATGCAAGTAGACACCAAAAGCGAGTAGGAGTAACTATTCTTATATCAGACATAAAAATCTTTAAGACAAATGCAGTTAAAAGAGATAAAGAAGGAGATTATATAATGATAAAAGTCCTGTCCAACAGGAAAATATCACAAAACTAAACATATATGTACCTAAGAATGGATCTCCCAAATTTATAAACTAATGGACCTAAGAAAAGAGATAGACAAGACAATAATAGTGGGGAACTGCAACACTCCACTGACAGCACTAGACAGGTCATCAACACAGAAAGTCAAAGAAGAAACAATGGATTTAAAATATACCTTGGAACAAATGGATGTAACAGATATATACAGAACATTTCTTCAAACAACCACAGAATACACAATCTGTTCAACAGCGCATGAAACTTTCTCCAAGATAGATCATGTGACAGTTCATAAAACAAGCCTCAATAAATTTAAGAAAATTAAAATTATGTCAAATTCTGTCTCAGGCTACTGTGGAATAAAACTGGTAATCAATTCCAAAAGAAACCTTAAAAACCATGCAAATACATGTAAATTAAATAACCTGCTCCTGAGCGATCATTGGGTCAAAAACGAAATCAAGATGGAAATTTAAAAATTCCTTGAACTGAGTGACAATAATGACAAAACCTATCAAAACCTCTGGGATACAGCAAAGGTGGTCCTAAGAGGAAAGTTCCTAGCCCTGAACGCCTACATCAAAAAAACTAAAAGAGCACAAACTGACATTCTAAGGTCACATCTGAAGGAACTAGAGAAACAAGAACAAACCAAACCCAAATCCAGCAGAAGAAAAAAACATAACCAAGATCAAACCAGAACTAGATGAAACTGAAACAACAACAACAACAAAACAAAAGATAAATGAAACAAAAGGCTGGTTCTTTGGAAAGATAAATAAAATTGATAGACCATTAGCAAGATTCACCAAGAAAAGGAGAGAGAAAATCCAAATAACCTCATCAAGAAACTAAATAGGAGATATTATAACTGACACCACTGAAATACAAAAGATCATTCAAGGCTACTATGAACTCCTTTATGAACATAAACTAGAAAACCTAGAAGAGATGGATAAATTCTTGGAAAAATACAACCTTCCTAGCTTATATCAGGAAGAATTAGATACCCTGAACAGACCAATAACAAGCAGTGAGATTAAAATGATAATTTAAAAATTATCAACAACAACAAAAAATCCAGGACCAGATGGATTCACAGCAGGATTCTATCAGACATTCAAAGAAGAATTGGTACCAATCCTTCTTACACTATCTCACAAAATGGAGAAAGAAGGAACCATCACTAATTCATTCTATAAAGTCAGCATCACCCTACTACTAAAACCAGGAAGGGACATAACCAAAAAAGAAAACTATAGATCAATATCCCTGATGAATATAGATGCTAAAATCCTTAACAAAATACTAGATAACTGAATCCAACAACATATCAAAAAGATAATCCACCATGATCAAGTGTGTTTCGTAACAGGAAAGCAGGGATGGTTTAACATATGTGAGTCAATAAATGTAATACACCACATAAACAGAATTAAAAACAAAAATTACATGATCATCTCAATAGATGCAGAAAAAGCATTTGACAAAATCCAGCATCACTTTATGATTAAAACTGTCAGCAAAATAGGCATACTAGGGACATACCTCAATGTAATAAAAGCCTTCTATGACAAACACACAGCCAAAACAGTATTGAAGAGGGGAAAGTTTAAAGCATTCCCTCTGTGAACTGGAACAAGACAAGGATGCCCACTGTCATCACTCCTCTTTAACATAGTACTGGAAGTTCTAGCCAGAACAATCAGACAAGAGAAAGAAATAAAGGGCAGAAACAATCATTAGACTGAACCGGCAATCAACAGAATGGAAAAAATTTTTGTAAGCTACCCATCTGACAAAGGGCTAACATCCAGAATCTACAAAGAACTAAAACAAATTTATGAGAAAAAAAGCAAACAACCCCTTCAAAAAGTGGACGAAGGATATGAACAGACATTTTTCAAAAGAATATATTTATGCAGCCCACAAACATGAAAAAACGCTCATCATCACTGGTCATCAAAGAAATGCAAATCAAAACTACATTGAGATACCATCTCAAGCCAGTTAGTATGGCAATCATTAAAAAATCTGGAGACAACAGATCCTGGAGAGGATATGGAGAAATAGGAATGTTTTTCCACTGTTGGTGGGAGTATAAATTAGTTCAACCATTGTGAAAGACAGTCTGGCGATTCCTCAAGGATCTAGAAATAGAAATACCATTTGACTAAGCAATCCTATTACTGCTTATATACTCAAAGGATTATAAATCATTCTATTATAAAGACACATGCACATGTGTAAACAGTTCATTGTGGAACTGTTTACAATAGTAAAGACTTGGAACCAACCCAAATGCCCATCAATGATAGACTAGATAAAGAAAATGTGGCACATATATACCATGAAATACTCTGCAGCCATAAAAAAGGATGAGTTCATGTCCTTTGCAGGAACATGGATGAATCTGGAAACCATCATTCTCAGCAAACTGACACAAGAACAGAAAACCAAACACCTCATGTTCTCACTCGTAAGTGGGTGTTGAACAATGAGAACACATGGACACAAGGAGGGGAACATCACACACTGAGGTCTGTTGGGGTGTGGGGGGCTAAGGGAGGGATAGCAGGGGGTGGCGGGGGTGGGGAAGGATAACATTAGGAGAAATACCTAATGTAGGTGATGGGGGGATGGAGGCAGCAAACCACCATGGCATGTGTGTACTTATGTAACAATATTACAAGATCTGTACATGTACCCCAGAACTTAAAGTAAAAGAACATATATATGTATAAACAAAAGAAATAAAGGGCATTCAAATCGGTAAGGAGGAAATCAAATGCTCACCGTTTGCTGACAATATGATCATTTACCCTGAAACCCCTAAAAACTCCTCCAGAAAGCTCTCAGAATTGAGGAAAGAATTTAGCAAAGTTTGCAGATACACGATTAATGTACATAAATAAGTAGTTCTTCTACACACCAACAGAAACCAAGCAGAGGATCAAATCAAAACTCAACCCTTTTTATGATAGCCACAAAAAAATAAAATACTTAGGAATATACCAAACCAAGGAAGTGAAAGACCTCTATAAGGAAAACTATAAAACACTGCTGAAAATAATTAATAGACAACACAAACAAATGAAGAGACATCCCATGCTCATGATGGGTAGAATCAATATTGTGAAAATGACTATATTGCTACAAATTCAATGAAATCCCCATAAAACTAGTACCATCATTCTTCACAGAATTAAGAAAAACAATTCTAAAATTTGTATGGAACCAAAAGACAGCCCACGGATAGCCAAAGCAAGACTAAGCAAAAAGAACATATCTGGAGGGATCACACTATCTGATTTCACACTATACTATAAGGCCTTAGTCACCAAAACAGCATGGTACTGGTATAAAACATGGCACATAGACCATTGGAATAGAGTGGAGAACCTAGAAATAAAGCCAAATACTTACAGCAAACTGATCTTCAACAAAGTAAACAAAAATATAAAGGACACCCGTTTCAGCAAATCACACGTAGAAGAATGAAACTGGATCCTTATCTCTCACCTTAGGCAAAAATCAACTGAAGATGGATTAATGACTTCAATCTAAGACCTAAAACTATAATCTAGAAGATAACATTAGAACAAGCCTTCTAGACATTGGCATAGGCAAGGATTTCATGACCAAGAACCCAAAAGCAAATGCAATAAAAAGAAAGATAAATAGCTGGAACTTAATTAAACTAAAGAGCTTTTGCATGTCAAAAGGAACAGTCCGTGGAATAAACAGAAGACCCACAGAATGGGAAAAAAATCTTCACAATCTATACATCTGAAAAAAGACTAATATCCAGAATTTACAGTGAACTCAAACAAATCAGTAAGGAAAAATAAAAAAAGAAAGCAATCCCAACAAAAAGTGGGCTAATGACATAAATAAACAATTCTTAAAAGAAGATATACAAATGGCCAACAAACATATGAAAAAATGCTCAACATCACTAATGATCATGGAAATGCAAGTCAAAAACATAATGTGATACCACCTGACTCCTGCAAGAATGGCCATAATCAAAAAACTGTAGATGTTGGCATGGATGCGGTAATCAGGGAACACTTCTACACTGCTGGAGGGAATGTGAACTAGTATAGTTACTATAGAAAACACTGTGGAGATTCCTTAAAGAACTTAAAGTAGAACTACCATTTGATCCAGCAATCCCAATAATGGGTATTTACCCAGAGGAAAAGAAGTATTTATATGAAAAAGATACTTGCACATGCATGTTTATAGCAGCATAATTTGTAATTGTAAAATCATGGAACCAATCCAAATGCTCATCAATCAAGGAATCAATAAAGAAACTGTGGTATATGCATACGATGGAATACTACTTAGCCGCAAAAAAGAATGAATTAACTGCATTTGCAGCGACCTGGATGAGATTGGAGACTATTGTACTAAGTGAAGTTACTCAGGAATGGAAAACTAAACATCGTATGTTCTTACTCATATGTGAGAACTAAGCTATGAGGATGAAAAGGCATAAGAATGATACAATGGACTTTGGGGACTTGGGGAAGGATGGGACAAGGGTGAAGGATAAAAGACTACAAATACGGTGCCGCGTATACTACTCAGCTGAAGGTTGCACCAAAATCTCATAAATGACCACTAAAAACTTATGTTACTTATTAACACTTGCACCCAAATAACTTAAGGGAAAAAAAGAAAAAAACACATGAACATGCATGTTTATAGCAGCACAATTTGCAGTTGTAAAAATACACAACTAGCCTAAGTGTTCATCAACCAAAGAATGGTTAAAGAAAATGTGGTCTACATAACACCATGGAATATTACTCAGCTATTAAAAAGAAGAAAATAATGTCCTTTGCACAACTTGGATGGAGCTGGAGGCCATTATTCTAAGTGAAGCAACTCAAGAATAAAAAACTAAATATGGCATGTTCTTATACGTTGGAGCTAATCTATGAAGATGCAAAGGCATAGGAATGATATAATTGACTTTGAGGACACAGTGGAGAAGGCTGGGAGGGTGAGGAATTAAATACTACATATTCGGTACAGTGTACACTGCTAGGGTGACAGGTGCACCAAAATCTCAAAATTTACCACTAAAAAACATATTCATGTAACCGCAAACCACCTGTACCCCACAAAAAACTACTGAAACTTTAAAAAAAATATTATGGCAAATCTCAAACTTAAGAAGTCTACGCTCAGACACATAATAAAAATGTTACTTATAACTAAAGACAAAGAAAAATCTAGAAATCAGTCAACAAGAAATAACATTACCTCTAAGGGGAAAACAACACAAAAGAGTACAGATATCCCACCAGAAACCACAGAGACCTGAACCAGTATTTTTAAAGTGATGAAAGAAAAGCACTGTCAATCTGAAATTCCATATCCATCAAAAATATTTTTCAAGAATGGTAAACACATTTGCAGATGAAGATAACCTGAACGAACTTGTTACCAGAAGATCTTCTCTGAAAGGTTTGCTAAAGAAAGTTATTCAGAGAAGGGAAGTGACACCAGAAGGAAGCCCAGAACTTTAGGAATGAAGGAGGAAAACAGAGTGGCCAAAATCTAGGTAAACATAACACACTATTCTTCTCCATTTGAGTTCTTTAAAATATGTTTGACGGTTGAAAGCAAAAAAATGTAACACTGCCTGATGGAGTTTTCAATGTAGGTGGATTTAATGTGTCAAACAACCATAACATAAAGAAGGGAGAGTAAAGGAACTGATATGGGGTATGATCTCTACATTTCTTTTGAAGTAGTAAAATACTGATTTTAACTGGATTGTGAAAAGATAAGTAGGTCTATAGGAATTTCAGAGCAACTACTAAAAAATTTTACAAACAGAAATATTAAAATACACAATAGACAAAATAGAATGGAATAATTAAAAATGTTCAAATAACCTGAAAGAAGGCAGAAAAAAGGAAGATAAAGCAGTGGTAACAAACATAAATGAAATGATTGATTTAATATCATATAAAGGATATTTTAGAACAAAGGGAATTACCAGGGATAAAGAAGGATATTACATAATAAAACGTCAATTTACAAAATAAACAACATTTCTAAATGAGTACACAATCTGAAGCAGAAATTTGAAATACATAAAGCAAAAATTGTCAGAATGGAAAGAAGAAAGATATATTCACCATAATAATCAGAGATGTCAACACTCCCATTTCAGGAATAGATTAAACTAGGAGACAAGAAGCTTGGCAAGGTTATGAAGAATTAAACAGCACCATCAACCAAAGGGTCTAGCTGATATTTACAGAACATTTCATATTTTTCATCATATTCTTTTCAACTGAACACAAAACATTCTTCAAAATACATCATATCCTGTATCATAAAACAAATACTATAAATTCTTAATCATTTAAACAATTCACTGGTCATAATTGTATGAAGTGTATTCACTGGTCGTAATAGAATCAAACAGAAAATTAACAACAGAAAGATACCAAGAACATCATCAAGTAGTTGGAAATCAAGCAATAAATTTCTAAATATTCCATAGACCGAAGAGTAAGTCTCAAAGAACAGTAGAAAATATTTTGAACAAAATAAAAATACAACAAATCAAAATTTGCAGGATGGTATGACAGTAATTTAGAGGGAAACTGACAACATTAAATGCTTATATAAGAAAAAAGTCTCAAATCAGTAATTTAAGCTTTTACCATAAGAAACTAGACAAAGAAGAGCAAAATTAGTTCTAAGCAAGTAGAAGAAAGAAAGTAGTAAATATAAGGACAGAAATTAATGAAATAAAATACAGAAAAATCTACAAAGAAAATCAATAAAGTCAGAAACTATTTCTTTGAAAAATCAATAAAATTGATAACTCTCTAGTAAGATTGACTAAGAAAAGGAAAAAGACAATAAACCAATATCAGGAATCAAGGAACTATCATTACCAACTAACAACTATATACATTAACTTGACAACTTAGATGAAATTGTCCAATTGACCAATGACTAGAAAACCGCAAACTACTGAAACTTACCCAAGATAAAATGGATAACCTGAATAGTCCCATAGAGAAATTAAATTGTCCCGATATATAGATGACAAATAAAGTGGAAAAAAGAGGCATATAATAGGTCCATGGAAGTTTTGAAATCCAGCTGGACACATTTAAAAACATGTTCCCATTCAAAGCCAAGGAATGAGAGCCCAGTCTTGTTCCACAGGAGTTGCTCCCTTTTTCACTGTTCTCCTTGGTTCCATCCTTAGAGAGGGCCTTTGTTGTTGTTGTAGAAAATGGTCTATTTGAATAGCTTCAAATAGTTGAAGAGTTTTGAGCCTTCTTCCTGCTCACAGAATGTTGATGGGGTCCAGCTGCTTTTTTCATTTTTTATTGACTTAGTCCCTTTTAGTCTGAGCTGATGCTCTTTGGGTAATTTTCTGATTGAGGTTTACTCCATGTCCCAAATACCATTTTTTTTAAACTTGATGTTTTACTCTTCTTTTGTTGTGAAATATGATGAATATACAGAAAATTATGTACAATATGTAGTAGAATATAACAAATAATTATAAATGTCCATGTAAATCCCCTCTCTGTCAACATCAGCACCCCATTCTAAGAAACCCCCATATGATCACAACCTTATCCATTCTCCCAGGGCAACCATTATCTTAGCTTGAGGAATAATCATTTCTTTCTTTTGAAGTCTTGCTCTGTTGCCAGGAGGGAGTGCAGTGGGGTGATCTTAGCTCACTGCAACCTACATCTCCTGGGTTGCAGTTCTCCTGCCTCAGCCTCCCGAGTAGCTGGGATTACAGGCACACATCACCACACCCAGCTAATTTTATACCATTTCTATAATTCTTTTTACAATAGAGCTCTCTAGTTAGCATGAAATGTTAGAAACAACACTCTAAATATCCTTAGAAATATTTTGTCTATTTTAACTGGGCGTCTACAAGGCATAGCCTTCAGTCTTCCTGACATCTTTATAAAAGCTTTTCTGTACAACATCCCTGATTTGATTTTGTCCTGAGGCTTTTCCTACTTTGAGAATCTGTTGGCTAAGGAGATTGGAAACGTAAAACCATTCTATTTTCCTCAATTCAGCATGACTTGGTCCATCTATATTTTTCTAATTTCTTTTTGCAAATTAAACATTCCTTCCTTGGTTAATTTTTCTTTCCCTATGTTTTATAATATAGCTAAAAGAAGTCAATTGCAGTTTCATCGTTCTCTGTGGAAACTTAAGCTAGGTCTATAAGTTCATTATGTATATATTTCCTATCTTTAATTTTACTACAAAGATAAATTGTTTCATGATGAAAAAACATGGGCTGCTATTTTTCAAATCTCCAATAGCAGCCTCAACACTTTTTCAGCATTCACTAAAATATATTTGCCATTCCTCCAACCTCTGTCAGTAGCTCACTTGCCACTTTTTTTCCAATTTATACCCATCGCCTGGGTCCCAAAGACAATGGCATATATTACAGGTTTTTGTTAAAGTAGAAGCCCTTTTCTATATACTAAATGTCTGTATTTATCTATTACTTTGTAACAACCACCCCCACATAACTTGGGGGTTTAAAACAACAGCAAGGAATTATTTTTCATGGTTCTGTAGGTTGAGTGAGAGGTTCTTCTACTCTCTTTCTTATGCTCACTCATATGCCAGAAGCCATGATTTATTGGGAGCCAGTAATGTAAAAATTTACCACAGGATGTTCTGTGGAGAAAGATCAGTTAATGTCAGACATTTGGTCCAGACAATTTCTTCTGAAAACACATCACAACAATAATTATAAATAACAAAATCTTGATATACAGTAAGCCTTAACATTTAACATTCATATCCAAGCATATCCCTTTATATCATGGGCTACAAAGCATCCAGAGAAGATGAGAAATATTTTAATTGATGAAACATTCCCTGTCAGATAAGCACTTCCTTGTCACGAAGGAAGAGGCCATATTTGTACCAGTTCCATGAACATATCTGATTTGATTGAGAAAACAAATCCACTTCTCCTGGAGTCTCTAGATAGCAAGACTAATGAGAATATGGAAATCAGGCTTTTTTTTCAAATATGTTAACATATCCTGCTATTCAGAGCCCATGAAGGCCAAAAGACACTCTAAGATTCGTGCTCTTTATCATTTCTGGCTGCTCAGCCTCCCTTTATCAACCACAGTGTGGCACTTCTCTTGAATGCCCTTCTTTTGGGGCTTATCTAATTTGCAGTGATACTCGTGTCTGACCAGCATGACCCTGTATTATAAAATGCCCTTACTTTTATAAATTTCACTACTGTTCTTTTTCTATGAAGAACATGTATCCAAAAATTATCTTAAATAATTAAATGAATAAAAAAATTCTGCTTAATATTATTTTTCAAATATATAAAGTTGTTTTTCATCTCATGGTATATCATGTTACCTTTTTCTTCCCCCAAAATACCAGCTGAATTTATCCATAATAGATAAATGGCAAATTTCTGTTTCTTAATCTTCTCAGAGTATTTCTTCTTTTGCTTTTAATGTGTATAGAAAAGGAAAGATGTATTTAGATCCACGTGTACACACGAATTAATTTGTGGGTTTTGATGTAATTACGTTAACAGGCAGTTTTTATTACTTATGGCAAGTTTCATTTTGATATGAGCTATATCACATAAAATATGATTAATATAGTAAGGTTATTCCCTCTTTTGAATATTTGAATACTATTATTTAATTTTGTTAATGAGGAGGTAGATAGCTGAAGGTTTATACAATAAAGTTATTCATTAGATTAAGTTTTAAGAGCCAGACAGGGCCTGGTGTCGTAGCTCTCGCCTGTAATCCTAGCACTTTGAGAGGCCGAGGTGGGTGGATCACAAGGTCAGGAGTTTGAGACCAGCCTGAGTTTGAGACATGGAGAAACCTCGTCTCTACTAAAAATACAAAAAGTTAGCTGGACGTGGTGGCATGTGCCTGTAATCCCAGCTACTGAGGAGGCTGAGACAGCAGAATCACTTGAAGCCAGTGGGCAGAGGTTGTAGTGAGCCGAGATCATGCCACTGCACTCCAGCCTGGGCGACAGAGAGACTGTCTCAAAAAAAAAAAAGAGCCAGATATAGTTTAAGCATAACAAAATAAAATAAAATAATGCCGGATAGTCTAGGTATTAATAAAACATCTTCTTTTAATGTTTGAGTTAAAAGAATAGGTATCATTGATAAACTATTATGTGTTAAATTGGTAAATACAATGCTTAATAATTTTCAAAAATATTCCCAAATGAAATGCTCCTATCACTGTAGTTATGTCAGTGATATACAAATTAAAAGGTTATCTAATTTGGCTCATGGCAAGTTTGCTTCAGGGTGTGAGCTGGAATGCTGGGGAGTGGTGGGAGGTTTTCTAAGCAGCATATATAGGATGACAAGTGAAATATTTGGAGGCGCTAAAGCAATATCACTTCTTGAACTCAAACTGTGTCAGGCATTCTTTGCAGATAGTGTTATGTTTTTTAAAATTTATTTCTCAAAACAAACTTAAGTAGATAGTATTAAATCTATTTTGTTTAAAAAAGTTGACACCATTCAGTTAAATAAATGATGTTACAGATTTATCATATTTTCAAAATTATGGTCTTTCTTCCCTCTTTCTATCCTGTATTCCTTTCTATAAAGTTTGGATATGTATCCTCTCTGAATCTCATGTTGAATTGTAATCCCCTATGTTGCAGGTGGGGCCTGGTAGGAGTTGATTGGATCACGTGGTGGATTTCTCATGAATGGTTTAGTGACATCACCTTAGTGCTCTCCTTGCATTGGTGAGTGCTTGTGAGATTTGGTTGTTTAGAATTATGTAGCCCCTCTCCACCCACTTCACTTCTCTCTTTTGCTCCCTCTCTGGCCATGTGACATGCATGCTCCTGCTTTGCCTTTGCCACGAGAAAAGCTCCCTGAGGCCTCCCCAGAAATCCTACAGATGCCAGTACCATGCTTCCTGTACATCCTGCAGAACCCAAGCTCAGGTATTTATGATAATGCAAGAACAGCCTAACACTCCTTTCCTTTTTCTTTCCTTACTCTCTTCTAGGTGTGAGAGAATTGTGGACTTACATAACTTTGGGTATCAAATAAAATATATTTTGTAACTAAATTCTCATTGATGTGTTACATTATACCTTTGTTAAAGTATTTACTCAGTTAAAGCAAAACTGTTCAGGATATTTTGTGCCTCTGACTGATAATCTTTTATCTGATTTAAACATGAAGTTTGTGTACTATTCATTTCAATTTTGTATGTGTATTTTTAATTCTTATATATGTTTGTTCATTTGCAACAGACAGTCCAGGAAACAAGCTAAAGGTGTAATTTACAAAGAAGAAGGTAATGTATAAGAAATGATAAAATGTCATTAATTTGGTGTTTAAATAAGCTTTTAAAGATTTTCCTCTATTAAATATCTATGTTAACACTCATCTCAAATTCAAAGGTGGTAACAATTGACCATTCCCTTCAGCTTCCCCAAAATACGTTTTACTTACTTTTCTGACTTAGCTAAGTTTGGTCTAATTGAACCTTAGTTTTAATTTAAGCATCAGATACAAAAAATTATGTTATACACAATCATATGTTTCTATACATGTTACAAATCACTCCTTCAAAGGGATAATGAATGTGTCAGATATTTAGAAAGTCACATCTGTATCGATATTGAGATAAAATTCAAACTCAGAATTGAAATTGTATATTTGTAATATGACCTCCAGTAAGAAGAGAGACAAAACTCAGGAGAGGAAGGTTTAATCTCAACTCTACATATAACATATATGACTTAGGAAGGATGTTTTAATTCTTAAATTGCAGCATTTTAATCTAAAATTTCAATTTAAACTTAGCTATTTTTAGAAGAGTATTATTGTAACCTTGTCTATAGGACATACATTTTCTTTTATCTTAACAATTTCTAAGTGTACAGCGTACAGCACTGTGTTAACTATTATATAATTGTGTAACATCTCTAGAACTTTTTCATCTTGCCAAACTGAAACCCTATACCCATTTAACAACTCTTATTTTCCCTTCCTTTCCTTCCCTCGTAGCTGCATTCTATTTTTTGTCTCGGTCAGTTTGACTACTTTAAATACCTCATTTAAGTGAAATGATGCAGTTTTTGTCTTTTTCTGACTGGCTTATTTCACTTAGCATAATGTCATCAAGGTTCCACGTTGTAGCATATGAAATAATTTCTTTTTTAATGCTAAATATTATTCCATTGTAGGTGTACATGAAATTTTCTTTATCCGTTCATCCATTGATTCACATTTTGGCTACTCCTACCTCTTGGTATTGTGAACAATGCTACAAGAAATAAGTGTTCAAGTATCTCTTTGAGATCCTGTTCTCAATTCTTTGGGATGATACTATGGTTTGAATCTTTGTCTCCTCTCAAATTCATGTTGAAATTGAAATTTAGTTGCCATTGTAACAGTATTAAGACATAGGACCTTTAGAAGGTGATTAGGCCAGGAGGAGCCTCCCCTTATGCGTGAATTAATGCCACTATTGTGAGAATGGGTTCCTTATAAAAGGATGGGTTCAGGCCGGGCGCGGTGGCTCAAGCCTGTAATCCCAGCACTTTGGGAGGCCGAGGCAGGTGGATCATGAGGTCAAGAGATTGAGACCATCCTGGTCAACATGGTGAAACCCCGTCTCTATGAAAAATACAAAAAATTAGCTGGGCATGGTGGTGCGTGCCTGTAATCCCAGCTACTCGGGAGGCTGAGGCAGGAGAATTGCCTGAACCCAGGAGGCGGAGGTTGCAGTGAGCCGAGATCGCGCCATTGCACTCCAACCTGGGTAACAAGAGCGAAACTCCGTCTTAAAAAAAAAAAGGATGGGTTCAATCCCTTTTCTCTTTTGCCCTCTCTTTCACCTTCTGCTGTGGGATGACACCGCAATAACATCCTTGGTAATGCTGGCACTTTGGTCTTGGATTTTCCAGCCTCCAGAACTGTGAGCAATGCATTTTTGTTCATTGTAAATTACCAAGTCTTAGATTATATAGCAGCACAAAATGGGCCAAGGCAGAAAAGTAACAAGAAGTGGGTTTTCTGGATCACATGGTAATTTTATTTTTATTTTAGAAACGTCCTGTTGTTTCCCATAGTGGCTGTATCATTTTACAGCTCCACCTACAGTGCACAATGGTTCCAGTTTCTCCATATACTCACCAATGCTTATGTTTGATTTTATTTTTTTGATAGTGGCCATTCTAACTGATGTGAGGCTTCATAGTGGTTTTGATTTGCATTTCACTGATGACTAGTAATGTTGAACATCTTTTTGAATGCTCTTTGGCCATTTATCTTCTTTGGATAAATGTCTACTCTAGTTCTTTGCCCATTTTTCAATTGATTGTTTTTTACTGTTGTTGAGTTCTAGTAGTTCTTAATCTATTTTGGATATTAACTTGTTAACAGATACATGGTTTGCAAATGCTTTCTCCTATTCCATAGGTTGCTTCTCACTCTGATTATTTCGTTTGCTGTGCAGAAATTTTTAAGTTTGATGTAGTTCCATTTGTCTATTTTTGCTTTTGTTGTCTGTGCTTCTGGTGTCATATACAAGAAATCATTGCCAGATAAAATGTCATAAAGAATTTTCCCCATGTGTCTTTCTAGTTTTACAGCTTTGGGTTTTAAACTTGGGTCTTCAATCCATTTTTAGTTAATTTTTTTATATGATGTAAGGCTCCAACTTCTTTTTACATGTGTATATCTAATTTTCCTGATATCATTTATTGAAGAGACTATCTTTCCCCACTGTATAGTCTTAGCCATCTTGTTGAAGGTCATTTAGCCATCTACATGAAGGGTTACTTCTATGCTCTCTATTCTGTTCCATTGGCCTCTATGTTTCTGTTTTTATGCCAGTAACATAGTGTTTTGATGACAATAATTTTGTAATATACGTTGAAATCAGGAAGTGTGAAACTTCCAGCTTTGTTCTGTTTCAGGATTGTTTTGGCTTATATGACACACATTTTGTATTCCTTGTTTCATTCTAGTGATTCTGTGCCATCCATACACTTCCTCTCTCTAGATCTGTGGTAAGCAACAAGTCATATGCCCTTTACTGCACTGATGCAACTAGGGTCAGATCTGTAGCTTAGAAAACTTGGAATAGTCTTTATCAGGATAAAGCCAATTCGCTCAACTCACATACTTAATCTAATAGTATCCTAAACAGCTAAATCTATCCACCCTAATTTCATATTTTAGTCATAGCAGAAAGGAAACCACTTAATATCCTAAGTATCATAATTTGAGTCCTGGAATGAACTGACTTGTCACTCGTAAAAGAGTAGAACTGGAGACTACACCAGAGTTATACTGCAGCTGACACAGCACAAGACATGGATTTTATTCGAGAAGAGAAGGAAAGAATGAAAGTGATAAAAGTTGTACTTGACCCTTCTTTATATTCTTTTTTTTTTTTTCTGGAGAAAGCTATGTACTGTATTTGTCAGATAGAAGAGGAGCTGCAAACAGTTATTTAACTTACGTAGTGAGCCTTTTGATTAGAAGGTCTGGGGAAGATTTCCTAAATTTCAGTAATGAAACTAGACAAGTTAAAAGTAGATTTAACTTGTCCAATTTCTACAAGGTCAGATTTTTCAAAAACTTTTTTGAGACAGGGTCTTGCTCTGTCGCCTAGGCTGTAGTGCAGTGGCATGATCTCAGCTCACTGCTACTTCCGCCTCCTGGGTTCAAGCAATCTTCCTGCCTCAGCCTCCCGACTAGGTGAGATTATATGTATATGCCACCTAATTTTTGGCAGAGGTGCGGTTTTGCCATGTTCCTCAGGCTGGTGTCAAACTCCTGGGCTCAAGTCATCTGCCTGCCTGGGCCTCCCAAACTGCTGGGATTACAGGAATGAACAACTGTACCCAGCCTCAAAATTCTTAATTACTACATGTAGCAATCCACAAAAGAACTCATCAGTTTGCCAATTTAAATAAAAGTGTTATAATCAATTAAATGTGTCATTGCTTCTCATCTCCATACTCTTTACATGCCTACACAGAATAGGAACTATGTGGTTTGCTTCCATGTCATTAACATTTACTTTCTGACCTTCTTTGTCCATTAAAGGCAATTTTGGTTTTTCAGATGGTAACATTTACCTTAGAAAATAAAAAGTATAGAGTTGGGGGTCAATGTACTTGATATTTTTATGTTGCTTTAACAAACATTAAGGAATTAATAGATAATACATTGTTTTAACAACTAATTCCAGTAATGGATTCATTCGTTCAGCTTTCAATAGTAATACATGTGTCCATGGTAAGAAAGCCCCTGGCATACTTTTTAAAAGACTCTTTTGCTTTCAGTTTTACATAAGCAGCTAGGACAATGCAGAGGGTCCTGGCCTATGTCCACAATGCCAGGCTTTCATTAGATTTACACACTGGTGATGAACTTCATCTGCTAGGTATGAAGCACCAGATTTTCTTGAGTACTCTGCAATACAAGCTCAGCCCACCATCCAAATGAGGCTCGATGAGACTGTTAGAAAGACAGGACAAAGCCATTATTGCAGACTGAAAAGCACTCAGTTCAATGTTGTCAGACAAAATGAAAACTGAGAAATTTTAATAGCTGTTTCTTAAAAAACAATGTAAAATTTTCATATAATCACAGAAAAGATTTCAGTAGAATGAAAAGAGATATGCCAGTCAAAAACTGAAGAAAAAGATACCAGATAAAATTAAAAAGTATTATCAGATGGTCTGTAAGAAGACAAAATCAAAAAATAGTAATGGAGTGATTCACGTATCCACCGTGAGCTGGAATTCTTTTCCTTTTTATACTATTTTGGAGAGACAAACTGATATTTTTTGCATTTTTTAAGTGTAACTAATTCCTAGTAAGTCTATAGTTTCCCTTGTCAGTAGTGGTGATATTTTGTTTGAACTGTTTTGCATTAATTTAGATGATCGAGCTTCAGTTGTCCAATATCCTTCCTTAATTTAAAACATATGCATTATTGACATAATTTAACAGCATCCTCCTACCATGTAATATGCTATAAGGTGGCATGGGCTCAAGGACTAAGACTTTATTCTAATTGGCTAAAAGTCTGCATGATTAGGAAGCTAAATATGTGAATCAAATATTTAGATAACTAGATATATTTTTTGATTTCAGGAAACTCAGTACTATATATTTTCTAACTAAATATGAACATTTGTTTCAGTATTAAGAATTTTTTTAAAAATGGAAGGTAAGGAATTTGGACAGTGGATCAGCAGCACCATTCTAGTATGTAAGATAGCTGTTACCTTCCAGACTATTTCCTGGGCCTAGAATATGTAGAATATTTTGACATGCCCACACTGAAGGCTCCAGAGTTAATATTTTATTCTGTCATACAACAAATTAACTATGAGTGGGGTGATAATATAGTTTTGAGCCCAAGATATCTAAGGCTATGAGTCAGCTCCAAAGAACTAGTGTCTCAGCTTCAAAGTTAAATGAATGTATAATTTCTAAATCCACTACTCACATGATTTTTTTTTTTTTGTATCAAGAATATCTCACAAGATTGGGCAATGTAAAAATGATAAAAATCACTTTAAGAAAAGGAATACCTGAAATATTTGCCATACTTTTATTACCATTAAATTCTATTTATGAGCATCAGGTTATTTTTACTTAAGATGCACTATATCAGGTTTCATTCATTCTTATAGTGATGTTCCTTTTCACATTGTTCTCTGAATAGCCAGCAATGAGAAGAGAGGCAAGGAAAAGTTTGTCTCCCATAGCCCTAAGACTGACTTGGCTCAACTTCAGAGATACTTTGCAGATTGAGAAAACTTAGATGTATAAAGCATAAAAGCATGAGGTCTGCAGGTAATGGTAATTACATTTCTTTCATTCATCAAAAACAACTTTAAAGCATTCATTTGGACTTTACCATAGAACGGTACTAGTTATAGTTCTATACTAAAATAAAATGCTAACACCAAGCCTGGTAGTGATTTATATAGATTTATTATAGATTTATAATAAAAAATGCGATTGGAATTCTGTATTTACACATGCTCCATTTATATACATGCAAACAAATGTCAATATTAGTGGTAAAATTTTAGGGGTTTAAAGAGGCACATTTCCTATCTACCCACCTCCATGTATTCATGACTCTTAAGATGAGTTTTCATAAGCAACATTTAGATTTGTGAAGAGAAAAAAAATGAATATTTCTAGTACCTATCCTTTTTCTTTTCCAGCTTTTGTTTGAGAAAGGAAGCAGCATATAAAATCTAAAACAGAAACTAAAGCTGTAAGACCTTCCATATAATACATGTTCATACTCATGCACGAGTTGACTGCGATAGGTCAGAAGATCTTTGAGCAGAGTAATGCACTTGCATGTGTAAGTACTGCATCTAAGTGATACTCTTAGACACACACGCACACACACTCATGTTTCTTGAAATAACATGTTAACTATACTATGTAACCCCAAGAATATATTACCAATGAAGACTTTTATGCTGCAACTGCTGATCATGATTAACTAATAAATGCTTTTATGTAGGCAACAAACACCATGAAAAGGAAAATAAAAGCCAGTTATTGTGAAACAAAGACAAATTAAAAATACACAAACATCTTAAGTGTTAATATACAAAGACAGTGATTACAAAGGGTATCTGAAACCACCCACATTATTGACTATCTCTTAAAATAACTTAGCCAGTTTCTAGGACTCTATTACTTAGACTTTAGAGGCACCCAAGAGTCGGGTCTTTTCCCAGTCAAAATCCTTCACAGCAGAAAACAAACGACACTTTGAAGTAGGTACCTGAACTTCAGCTTGCCTGTAAGACTTTTCCTCTTTGACTATCTATGCTTTTAATAATCATGCCTAAAATATTCTCTTTTTTGGTTATTACTAAGTAATTTAAAAGTTTTATTCGTTCAGGACTTGGAAAAGAAAAAGTTTTAGCAAGCAAATGCTAATATATCTGAAACTATCTGTAAATACTTGTCTTTTGGATAAACAATTTACAGCATACAAATAGTCTTCTAAGGACTTGTTTTTGTTTCAGTCCTCTGAAAGGAGAGAGTGGTGTACCACTCTTTGTTGTAGGTCCTTCTACACTATTTTCTAAGTATTTCCTTGCCTATAAACTTTCAGCAGGATAAGGCCCAGCACCTCTTCCCTATCCGTTTACTCCATGGTATAGCAACACCAGTTTTCAGGGTAATTTCCCCAGCAGCTGTGTGAATTGTGACTCATTGTTGATTACACAAAATTGGTATTTGAACTCCTTTCAAGTTTTACATTCATCAAATAATTGGGATATAAAGCATCCTATGTAGAGAAAGCAGCATTCAAAGGAATATACAGGATGTGTTTAAATAATACACACTACCAAATTTTACAGATGTCTTTTTATATTCAAATGATATTAAACACACTACAATATTAAATGGAAAACACTTTAGATCTAAAAATATGTTGTTGCAACAAATGACATAGTGAGAAATAAGACCAAAATTTATTTTTATAAAATAGTCTATAATTTCAGATATAAAATACTACATATAACTATATTTAAATATCTTCTAAATTATAATTTTAGGATTTATATTTTTTAAAAGTTATCTCTGAGTTTCAAATTTAGTATTTTACATTCAAATGTATATATTGAATCTTTCTTTTTAAAACTGGAATTGGGCATGAATAGAATTCTAAAATGAGATTCCTGAAGTCAAAGAACTGCATCTCAGATAACCCTTCTTCTTAACTCATTAGAACCAAATAACTTCCTTAAACTATACTTCCAGCAGGGTGCAGTGACTCACACTACCAGCATGTGAGGTGGGGCTCACGCCACTTTGGGAGGCCAAGGTGGGTGGATCACAAAGTCAGGAGTTTGAGACCAGCCTGACCAATTGGCAAAACCCTGTCTCTACTAAAAATATAAAAAATTAGCTGGGTGTGGTGGTGTGTGCCTGTAATCCCAGCTATTCAGAAGGCTGAGGCAGGAGAATCACTTGAACCTGGGAGGTGGAGGTTGTAGTGATCTGAGATCATGCCATTGCACTCCAGCCTGGGCAACAGAGAGAGACTTTGTCTCAAAAAGAAAAAGAAACAGACAAAAAACTATACTTCCTCGCTTTTGAGTGGGTTCCAGTTAAAGAAGTTCATGAGTTGGGCTTCATTTTAATGTTTTTCTGGTTTTTTGGATTCCTCTAGGTTATTTTGACATCACTATTATATTGTATCATATCATCTCTCTAAACAAGCTGTTCATTGTATGTTACTGTTAAGTATTTTGCTGAAATATAACCTAAAGGAAGAAATGTTGTTTCTTGCTTCAATTTCCCTTAAGCATTAGTGACAGTTTCAATCATAACAATTGCCAGGTTTGTACTTTGTATTCTGGATTCCTAATTATGAGGGATGATTGAAGGTAATTCAAAAGTGTTTCAGAATTACCTACTGCCAAAATTCTGGAAAATGTCTTTTGCAAAATGGAATGTTAATGCTCTAAGGACTGTATCTGCACTAACATGTTCTGTGCACTTTTATGGAAGGACAGGGGAAAGGGCTATATTGATCATAAATAATGTGGAAATGTCACTATTGTTCTGCCCTCTGTCACCAAATATGGAGAATCTATTTGGTTTCTATTTTTAATTACATATATTGGTATACTGTTAATTTCTAAAGCAAAATGGTCTAAATTCAAGAGGGGTAGCCTGATGAATGTTTAAATGTGACAATCATTTTTTGTGTAGAATTTATAAAAGTATCCCAGACCATGAATGTCTGCATCTGAATGAGTAAATAATGCTTCCTAAGAATTCTCTAAAATGAGCAATATTTTGATAGATGTTTTAGTTATCAAATATCTCTTTATTTTTAAACTCATTTGTTGCATATTTAGTAGATAAGATCAATTCTTGATTTGTTTTATAAAATAGCAAGTATTTATTTTCCTATTACACTTGAGACTTTGATAACTCTTATTCTTACCCTTATCTGCAAAGAAATAGTTGGATATCTTGATTTATTTCTATTTAAATTGGTAAAACCAGCTGCAACAACCAGTATTTGCAAGTGAGTGCACACACACATAGACACATACAGACACACATACACACAAAGAATAACAATAAAGTAAAGAGGCCTATTAGGAAAGTATATTAATAAACTTCATTACAGAGAGATGGCCAAGAAAGAGAGCCATGACTCCTTTCTCCATTTTTATGAGAGAGAGCACAAGTTGCATTTTGCAAGGCTACGAACTTGTATTTTTTTTCCCCATTTATACCATTCAGTAAGAATAAGACTCTTTTTGGTTGCATATGCATCACAGACTCTAAATGTAGGCAAATAAGAACTATGAGACCAGTAAGTTACTTTTGGCTACTTCTGTTATGCTGATCAGGTGAGAAAAATCTGGGATTCATATTAGGAGCCTTTCTGAATAGTTTAATTCCTTTACAGCCCCCATTAGCTGTCAGCTACACTATGGATATTGTCCATGTGCACTTTGAGGTAGTCATTCCTTGTAAACTTCTTATGGCAAAACTGGCATTCTGCCAGTGGACGATTGGGATTATGAGTCATCTTGTGTCGAATCAGCATTTTCTTCAGGCTAAAAGCCAAGTCACAAACCTAGAAAAGACCCAAAGACCAACCATATTATACTGAAAAACCTGAAGATACACCAATTTATCATTTATAATACATATTATGCAAATTTCTATGATTAAATATGTAGTAACAGGCATAAAAACAAAAATCACTCACGGAATAAACAAACATTAACACCCACACTATTGGGCAAAGAAAATCAATGAGTTACTGCATTTAATAAGTGTCCTTTGTACCTCAATCACCCTTTCCTTTTCCCAACTGTTGGATTTAAATGTCTCCAGAGAAACAACTCCCTGGGGCAACAATACCTTTCTTATCCTAATGGAATGTATTTGCCATTTTGTAAACTATTGAAGCAAAACGCTTTATGGTCTAGATGGCATCTCTCTCAATAACCTAAAGGGCATAAGACATTTCTCACTGGTGATCCCCTCAGTTTATTACCATTTGTAAAATAAAAAGCTAATGTTGTTTTAAGTATCATAAGCAGAAATTTATTGCTTGCTATTTCATTTATTATTTCTAATATACATTTTGTGTAACTAAGGAAGGTAACAAGTTTATTTTATATAAGCTCTGCCACATACCCACCTGGCTCAACATGCATGAAACAGCCCTGTAACTAAAAATATTAACACAGAAAATGCAAGGCACAATTATCCAAGTTACAAAAAAGTAAAATGGAATTTAAAATTTGATGGTATTCACAAAAATTCCACTGACATGAAACTCTTCAAAAGCATATCTGTTGTGAAATAAGACATGTTAAATAAGTAAAACACCATGAAAAATATAATGAGAGAGGAAATTGCTTGTAAAAAATACTGTAAAGAAAGCTGGAGTTTTAAATGAGGTTAGGCTTGGAAAAATCTTATAGCAAAACAAAACAGAACAACAAAAAAAAAATCCTTGCTCTCTTTCTTTATGGAGGAAAGAAGATTTACATTCACAGTAATAAGAAACTCAGAAAGCCTTTGGCCCCTAATTTGGTAAGGAGCAGGTAATCCAATAATAATGAATTTTAACACAGCAGCAGCAGCAGTATAGTGTGGTACAAAGAAAATAAGCCACAGAGTCAGATCTCTTTCCAAGGAAGCCTGCTCTGACCTCCCAATTTAAAACTGAAACCTGTCACCCTTTCTGGATTTCCTTTACTCTGCTCAAATTTACTTTTTACACAGGGCTTGTCACTTTCTTTCCCAATGTGTTTACCTCCTCTCTTGTTTAGTGTCTCTCTCTACTCACTAGAGTCTCAGCTCCATGAGGGCAGGGATTTTCGTGTAGTTTATTCCCCTATGTATCCTAAAGGGTACGACAATTTCTATAGAGTAAGCACTAAATAAGTGTTTGTCAAAGAACAACCTTGAGTTTGAATTTCTGACTCTATTATTTACTAAGGACATTAAATGGACCGAGCATGCCTTTTATCTTTAGTTACCTCACCTGTAAAATGACAATGTACTTGCCTCACAGGATGATTAAGATTAAACAAAATACTCTTTGTAAATAAGGACTATACTGCAGACACTCAACTGTCAGTGCACATTATTTTTCTCTTTCATCTTCCTCAGCATATTGGAAAGAATTGACAAATGTTAACGAGAGAAAGACAAGTCCAACACAAGTGGAATATAAAGAAAACACCACTGTTCTAAAGAGTGGCAGTCCCCTGGAATAGACCAGTGGCTTTGCAAACAAGTAATTTCCAAAAACAAATATCATGCAGCCAATTAATCTCAGGAAATGACATTTTTCTTTTGGAATAGTTTGTAAGCATAAGCTTTGTAAGTCAGTATCTGAGGCAACTGTAAAACAAAGCCAAGTCCACATTGCAAAAATCAGAGGAAAAGGGTAAAGACCCAGGAAACATGAAACAGCATAACATACGATGACAGACTACAAAGTATATAAATTATAATAATCAATATAAAAGTATTAATTATGCTTGTTAAAGGATAAGATTCAATTAGGATAAAAAGCAAAATGCAAACACATACTGTACTTAAGAAATACATTTACAAATATAATACACAAACAATTTTAAAAGACAGATTAGAGTTTGTGTGAAAGTGCACAAAATGATGTTGAAAGAGTATAATGGGTACTAAGCAGTACATCCTCAAAGAATCTTGGATAGACAGAGAGAGAGAGCAAGCCTTTGAAGAACCAGGAGTATCACTTTTATGAATGTCTCCTAGTCAAAGATTTATATATATGATGCTCATATAGTATAATATATATATGTGAAAATTATAAAGGACTTACTTGGCTAAAGTTAATGAGCATATTCATTTTGATATCATCAGATGCAGAAATATTTTTCAGCTGCTAAAAATACTAATCTTTGTTTTTTGAGTCAAGATCTCTCTCTGTTGCCCAGGCTGGAGTGCAGTGGCACAATCTAGGGTCACTGCAGTCCCAATCTCCCTGGTCTTATATCTTAGCCTCTGGAATAGCTGGAACTACAGGTGGATGCCATCATGACCAGCTAATTTTTAAAAAACTTTTAAGCTATGAGATTTTACCATGTTACTCAGACTGATCTCAAATTCCTGGGCTCAAGTGATCCTCCTACCTCGGCCTCCGAAAGTGCTGGGAAAACAGACATGAGACACCACATCCAGCCAAAATTGAAATTTCAAAAATACTTAAAGGCAAGAAGAAATGTAAAGAAAAGAAAGCAGAATAATAAGATTAATCCGACTTAGTCTACAATATTGAAATAAAAGTAACTGTATCTGTATTAATAAGTATATGAAGGAAATATCAATAGATTAATTTAGTTGACACTGGTTGGGAAATGGGGGATCATTTTATTTGTCTTCATTTGTCTCTGTATTTCATCCTTCTCTAATTAAAAAGCACATTTTCATAATCAGAAAGCAAATATTTTGGAATGAAAAAATACAGTTAGTTGGGTGATGGGTCCATGTTCACTTAGCAGCAAGACCATTCACATCAGACTTCTGTCTGGGACTTCTGAACTCTCCAAACAGCTCTCTAAAATGTTATGGATAATCTGCGCATTGCTTACTCCTGGCACTTCTGAGCCCTCATTTAACATGAATTCTTGGCATCGTTGGACATGCCTGATCACTTTCCCTTGTCATTCCTTTAGTTTCCATGATGACCTACTCTCCTTGTTTTCCTTCTAATTCTCTGGCCTTTTATTCCCCTTTGTTTTCTGGTATAGGCTTTTCCTCCATCCTACGTCTGCATTTCAGTGCCCAACCCTTGGCCTTCTCCATTCACTATGTGTTTTCTCCCCTGGTGATCTTAATCATATCCATGCCTTTTGTTACCACATATATGGAGATCACTAGTAGCAAGTAACATTTCTGATCCAGTCCCCCCTCTGATATCGACAGTGGAGTATTTAACTGACCACTTGGATAATTCACTGGTACTACAAACTTACTATGTCTAAAACTCAACTCAGAGTTCTTGCCTCTCAAACCTAAGTCTCAAAAAATGGTCCCACCCTCCACCTGGTTTGACTGCAAATGTGGCAGTTAACCTTAAGCCAATGTCTCACTCTTCCCATTTTATCTAATTAATCACAAAGTTCCACCGGTTCTTCTTTGCACATTTTACTCAAAGACATGAAGACACCCAGTGGTCTCCATCTCCACTGCTACCACCTGAGTCAGAGACACTAACTGCTTACTTAGACCAGTGCTTCTCTCTCATTAAGAAAATATTTTAGCATGCAACATGCAACTGTAGTATGTGTATTTTTAACTAAAACATACTATGTTCTACTGTATTAATATATGTTATTACAGACATAAAAATTTGAAGATAAAGATGAAATAGATATTTTAATGCTAAATTAATATTTATGGCTTTATATTTTCACTAGGCAAGATTTTAAGATGGGATACATATTTAGGGCCAGAGTCATCTTTAACAAATATATAGGCAAATATATATGTATTTCAGATGTCTCCTTAATAATTTCCATTTTTGACTTACTTCTTACCACATATGATGATGTCACTGTATTTTATCTCAAACTGCTACAGACTAGTAGTATTAACTATGTTGCTTTCTTTTTGTTACCTTGTGTTTATATCATTAATATTATTTTCAGTCTGAGGTTTCTGTACAGGCTTCTTTTGGCCACTTGTTCATTTCGTAAGCATTATTTTATTTAAAAACAGGTAATATAATCCATATCTCTGTTAATCCAACAGACACAAATTGCAATTCTAACAGTGCACTGAGAGCAAAGAAGTGCATTGGGACTGTCAGCCAACCAGCACCACCATGGAATTGACGCTTTTCACTTTGATCACATGTGATACTGCACCTCAAAAGAGACAGGCCAACAGTGCCCAAGCCAGGGCACCAAAGTCAAATCATCTATTTAATGATAATGTTTAATTTTGTTCCTGTTTTTAAAATAGCCACATACAATACATACTGAGGAATACATCTAACCAAGGTGGTGAAAGATCTCTAGAAGTAGAACTACAGACCACTGCTAAAAGAAATCACAGATGACACAAACAAATGGGAAAATATTCCATGCTCTTGAGATTAGAAGACTCAATATCATTAAAATGGACATACAGCTCAAAGCAATCTACAGATTCAATGCTATTACTATCAAATATCAAATAACCAATATCATTTTTCAGAGAACTAGAAAAAACTATTATAAAATTTATATAGAATGACAACAACAACAACAGAAGCCCAAATAGCCAAAGCAATCCTAAGCAAAAAGAACAAAGCTGAAGGCATCACATTACCCAATTTCAAACTATGCTGTAAGGCAACAGTAACTAAAACAGCAGGATACCAGAACAAAGCCAAACACATAGACCAATGCAACAGAATAGAGAACCCAAAAATAAAGTCACACACCTACAGCGATCTAATCTTTGACAAGGTTAACAAAAATAAGCAACAGAGAAAGGACTCCCTATTCAATAAACAGACTGGGAAAGTTGGCTAGCCATATGCAGACAAATGAAACTAGATCCCTACCTTTCAACATATACAAAAATTAATTTTAAGATGAATTAAAGATTTAAATGTAAGTAAGAGGCCGGGCGCAGTGGCTCAAGCCTATAATCCCAGCACTTTGAGAGGCCGAGGTGGGTGGATCACGAGGTCAAGAGATCGAGACCATCCTGGTCAACATGGTAAAACCCCGTCTCTACTAAAAATACAAAAAAATTAGCTGGGCATAGTGATGCATGCCTGTAATCCCAGCTACTCAAGAGGCTGAGGCAGGAGAATTGTCTGAACCCAGGAGGCGGAGGTTGCAGTGAGCCGAGATTGCACCATTGCACTCCAGTCTGGGTAACAAGAGTGAAACTCTGTCTCAATAAATAAATGAATGAATGAATGTAAGTAAGAGCTTAAACTATAAAAATCCTAGAAGAAAACCTAGGAAAGGCCATTCTGGACATAGTTCTTGGGAAATAATTTACAAGTAAGTTCTCTAAAAGCAATTGCAATGAAACCAAAAATTCACAAGTGAAATCTAATGCAACTAAAGAGCTTCTGCTCAGCAAAACAATCAATAAAATAAACTGACACTTGACAGAATGAAAGAAAATATTCACAAACTTTGTATCCAACAGTTCTAATATCCAGAATCTGTAAGGAAATTAAACTATTGAACAAGCAAAAAACAACCCCATTAAAAATGTGCAAGACACATTAACAGACACTTCTCAAAAGAAGACATATAAGTGGACACAAACATGAAAAAATGCTCATCATTACTGAACCTCAGAGAAATACAAATCAAAACCACAATGAGGTATCATCTCACACTAGTCAGAAGGGCTATTGTGAAGAAGTCAACAAAACAATAGATGCTGGTGAAGCTGCAGAGAAAAGGGAATGCTTATACACTGTTGGAGGGAATGTAAATTAGTTCAGCCACTGCAGAAAACAGTCTGGAGATTTCTAAAAGAACTTTGAACTACCATTCAACCTAGTAGTCCCATTCATTATTGAGTGTATATGCAAAAGAATACAAATCATTCTACAAAAAAGACATATGCAATTACATGTTCATTGCAGCAATATTCACAGTAGCAAAGACATGGAATCACCCTAGGTGCCATGAACAGTGGAATGGATAAAGAAAATGTGGTACATATAAATCAAGGAATACCATGTAGCTAAAAAAGTGAAATCATGTCCTTTGTAGTAACATGGATGCAGCTGAAGGCCACTATCCTAAGTGAATTAATGCAGGAACAGAAAACCAAATACTGCATATTCTCACTTATAAGTGGAAACTAAACACTGACATAAAGGTGGTAACAATAGAGACTGGGGACTAGTAGAGCAGGGAAGGAGGGCAGGGGACAAGGGTTGAAAACTACTGGCTACTATGCTCAGTACCTGGCTGATGGGATCATTTGTACCCCAAACCTTAGCATCATGCAATATACCCATGTAACAAACCTGCATATGTACTCTCTGAATCTAAAATAAAAATTGAAAAAAAAAAACAAAATAAATGGGAATCAAAGTGGTAATGTTTTCTTCCCATTTTCCAATGGATGTCATGTATGCCTGCTGGGATGTACATGTTCTCACTCTGAAAACTAAAGCCTAGGTAATTACAATAGCCAGCTTCAATCATCCTCAGATAGAGGTGGTACAATTTCCCCTTTCTGCACGAAATGTTTGGAATTATGGGGGGCATCTCATTGTCTCAACAAATAGGAAATATTACTTGCATTTTGCATAGGGGCAAGCATGCAAGTAATCCCTGAAATGTGCATGACACTCTCACACAGGCCAAAAGTAATGCACTGCTAAATACTGTCTAAATCTCTCTGCATTCATCCTCATCTTCTCCAGTCCATGCTCCACGTAACAGTTGAAATGACTTTTTGAAAACATAAGTATCACAATGTTACCTAAAATTATTCCATGGTTTTTCACTGCTTGTAGGGTAATCATTGAGCTCTAGCCAAACTAAACAGCTCTCCTGCAGGTTCTTGAAGATACCACTGGGCTTCCTGCCTCAGAACTTTCTCACTTCTCTTTACCCAGCTTACTCTTACCCTTAGGAAGCCCATGTGAAACATCTGCCAGGTGATGTTGTCTTTTAAATGCTCTCATTGCAGGCTTTACTTTTCTTTCACAACACTTTCCTCAAGTGTCATTCATAATTGGTGTTATTTTTTTATGTCTGTCTCCTTGTTAAACTAAGGAACATGAGGGCAAGGGTAGCCACTCCAGAAATATTTCTTAAATTAAAGAAATAATGGGGGATAGATTCACTGATTGATTGATTAAAACTCTATGGACAGTATAAGTTCCCCCAAAGAATAATCCTGGAGAAATTGAAGAAAGTATCTATGGAGAGTATTTTAAAGTGAAAGAAATGCTAAATTGTTTCTATAAGTATATACTAGAATTCATAATCATAAAGAAGATTTAACATTTATTCCTCATGTTATATTTCTCTCACTCCTTCTCCAAATCCAATGTCAACATGAACAATGGATACCAAATTCTTCAATGGCTTCTTACTGAAATTAGATTCACAATACATTTCTTAATGTGGCTCCAAAGCCTCCAATTCTCTTTTTGACTTCACCCTGCACCCCTCTCTTTCCCTCACTGTGCTCCAGCTCCACCAGCCTTCTCTTTCACCCATGCCCATTCCCAGCCTCGAGTCATACTGTTCCTCTCCTGAAATGCACTTTTCCCCATGGCTGATTCTTCGAATCTTTTAGGTTACTTAGAGTCACTTTCACAGAGAATTCTTCAGTAACTTACTCATTCACAGCCTCATGGCTTTTTTTTCCGTCTCTTTCCCAGCCTTTATCATGAATTATAATTAGATGTTTATTTATGTATTTGGTTGTTTTTGTTTTACTTTAGAGACATGGTCTCTCTATGTCACCCAGTCTGGAGTGCAGTGGTCTGATCATAGCTCACTGCAACCTTGACCTCCTAAGCTCAAGCAATCCTCCCACCTCAGCCTTCTGAGTAGCTGAGATTACAAGAGTGTGCTGCCATGCCCAGCTAATTTTTCTTTCTTAATTTTTTTGTAAACATGGAGTCTTGCTATGTTGCCCAGATTGATCTTGAATTCCTGGGTTTCAGCGATCTCCTGCCTTGGCCTCCCGAAGTGCTGGGATTACAGGCATGAGCCACTATGCCTGGTCTCATGTATTTGTTTAATGTTATATTCCACAAGAATGTGAATTCTATGAGAGCATGGAACATGGCATCTTGTCTACTATTCCATCACAGTGTCCATCACCAGGCCTAGGGTTAACTATCCTACAGCTTCACCATGTGCCAGGAGCCACTCTTAGCAATTTCTAAATATTAACTTGCTTATCCTTACAACCACCTTTTTAAGTAGATACAAGTACTACTATTAAACCCATTTTACAGAAGAAAATGAAAACAAAAGGTTAACAAGCTTTCACAGGTTCAAAGAACTAGGTAGTGTTTCTAGAATTTAAACCCACACAGTCTGGGTTCAGAGTCTATCCTCCCTCCCAAAGGCCAACTATTGCTAAAATATCTTATTTCAAACAGAGATATGTGAGCTCACCCTACTTTTTCCATTTGCTTGGCTAACACCACTAAAAAAAAATTAAAAATCACTGTGAAAATAGAGAAAGGTTCTCAGACAGTTCAGCTTGCCACTGTGGTGGGAGGGATACAAAGCGCAAGCCCATTTACACAGTCACAGGGGAAAATGAGAGCAAAGGCAGGCTGGAAAAAATAGGAAGTTGAGCAAGATCCTGAAATCATTGATAATGGCTCTGAATTACGGAAGTCCTAGAAGCTCCACATTGGAGATGAGATGGAACAATCCAGCAGCTTGCTGAATGAGAGCCAGAGTACAGGATTAAATATCAGGAGAGAGTATCTGATGTCACAGTTGTAAAACTGACTACCCAGACGTTAAAAGCTGTTTTCATGAACTTGAATGCAGTCAGTAAAAGACTCCAAATGATGCTCTGTATAAATCAGATAAATGCAAGAACATTCATTTTAAAAATGAGGGAGAGCAAAAAAGAGTTCAAATAGTACAACAGGGATGCTTCCTTTTCTTTCTACCTGTGATTCTTGTCTAAACCTTCAGCCTATTCCAACTTAGGAGTGTATTAGGAAAATATTTATTCTTACTCTAGGCTACAGGTAAACTGATTTTGTTTTTAAATAAGGTGAAATAAGATATTTAACAGAAAGCACCTTGGGAAATTCTATACAAATATCTTCAATTAACAAATACTTAACACATACAATGTGCCTACCACTTCTGCTGGGAACAACACGAGTAAGAACACATCGTCTTTCCCTTGTGGAGTCTAAGTGGAAATATTTGTAAAGTCACGAGCATAGTTCAAAGAGAGGCTCAGAAGAGACTGCAGTCCATGGCTTGGAGAGAAGAGGGCAGGCTTTAAGGAAAAAGTAGCAAAAGGCCTGGATCTGGAAGGATGAATGGTGGTTTATCATGTCCAAAAATGGGGAATGATATGACAGGGAGAGGAAAGAAGATAGGTAGGGGTAATTTGAGTGTGAAGAACATGGTTCAGGGCCATCATGGTGGCTCACACCTGTAATCCCAGCACTTTGGGAGTCTGAGGTAGGTAGATCACGTGGTCAGGAGTTCAAGACCAACCTAGCCAACATCGTGAAATGCTGTCTTTACTAAAAATACAAAAAATTAGCTGGGCGTGGTGGAGGGTGCCTGTAATCCCAACTACTCAGGAGGATGAGGTAGGAGAATCGCCTGAACCTGGGAGGCAGAGGTTGCAGTGAGCGGAGATCTCGCCGCTGGACTCTAGCCTGGGTGACAGTGCAAGACTCCGTCTTAAAAAAGCAAACAAACAAACAAACAAACAAAACATGGCTCAGTTGGGAGGTAAAATGAGTTTACAAAATCTGAAGATTAGATGTCATCAGAGAAATAAATTGAAAATAAATTAGGGTTGTAAGCTGGAAATAAATCCTGGACATCATGGTGGTCATAACAAGAAAGTGGAAGTATATTTTGTAAGTGGTGGGAATTTATCAAAGGATTCTAAATAGAGACTGAAATTAAAGTATAATTCAGTTAGCAAGCAGGAGAGTATTAAACTGGAGCCGGGGAAGCCAGTACTGTTGTTCCACTCCAGGCCAGAAATGATTTGAACAAAAGCAGTAGTTATTAATTCATTTATTGATTCATTCAAAATATTGAATGCTTCTTATATGCAACCATTCTAGGCTTGAGGATGCAACAGTAAATAATAAAGACAAAATCTTGTTGTCATGGAGGTTATAATAAATAAACAAACAAATTTTTGATGGATATAAGTGCCATGAAGACAAATAATATAAAATAAGAGGTAAGGAAGGAATGGAGATAAGAGAGAAGGTAATTTGAGCAGAGATGTGAAAGAAGCACATGAGCAGGCCATGAAGACACCTGAAGAGAAAGGTGTTCCAGGCAGAGGCAACAGAAAATACAAAGGCCAAGATGTAGATGCTGGGTCAGCCCAATGTATCCAAAGAACAGTATGGAGGCCCTGTGACCAGAATCAGGTAGAAGGTGCTGATGAAGTCAAACAGAGCAGAGTGGGAGGGTGAGGGCTGCAGGTTATGTGGGGTCTTTTAGATCATGATAAAACTGTTTTCCACTCTAAATGAGATGCACAGTCATTGGAAGGTTTGAGCAAATGAATACTATATGCATTTTATGAATATATAATCTGACTTGGGTTCTACAAAGATTACTCTGCATGGCAAGTTTAGGAGAGACTGTTGGAGCAAAGACAGAAGGAGAGAGAGCAGCTAAGAAGGTATAGCAACATTCCAGGAGACTGAGATGAAGCTGTGGAGATATGAGAAGTATTCAGACCCTGAACTTATTTTAATGTAGAACCAACTGAATTGTTACTAGATTGGATGTAGGGTGTGAGAGAATTAGAGAAATAAAGGTGACAATTAGAATTTAGAGATGGTGGTATGTTTGAAACACAGATAGAAGCAAAGGCAGGAATTACTGAGTCTGAGTGAAAGCTGCATGGTAAACTGCTTAGAAAGACCTGGGTTTGGACCCTAGGATCTTTTGTTCTTTTTTGATACAGAGTCTTACTTTCTCACCCAAGCTGAAGTTCAGTGGCACAATCTTGGTTCACTGCAACCTTGAACTCTAGAATCCTGACTTGCTGTGAACTGTAGGCATGTCACTCAACCTGAGTGAACCTTGACTACTTCATATACATGCAGATAACACCTATATATTCCCAAGTTTTAGTAGAGATCAGAGAGAATATATGCAAACTGTGGATCTCTGTGTCTTTACCATAATAGGACCTTAACTAGGATAGTGGCTATCATTCATGGCTTAGGGAAAAAGAGGTGTCCAACATGAGGCTCGTACATGTGGTTTGGGTTATTTGGGGATGGTACAGTACTCAGAGACATGGGAAACTGAAATGACCATGTTGAGAGATTAAGAAAGCTGGGAGATCATGATTTCAGTTTGGAGTACAAGAGAGATGTCCTATAGGCAGTTGAAAATATCTGCCTAGGGTTCAAAAGAGAGACCTGGGCAGGAGAAAGAAAGATTTCAGTCATCACTATAAGTATGCTAGGCCGTTTGCACAGCTTGCAATACTGTATCTAAGAAGTTAAAGTAGTATTGATGACTGATGTGTCATTTGTGCAAAAGTGTAAAAAACTGATTATTTATGTACCTATGTATCAATGTATCTATCTATCTATCTATCTATCTATCTATCTATCTATCTATCTATCTATTCTATCTATCATCTATCCATCCATCCATCTATCTATATGTGTCCATTTCATCATGGTAACTCAATTTGCCAACAAACTGAGTAACCATGATGAAATGGACAAATTTCTAGAAACACAGAGCAATTACCAAAACTGACTCATGAAAAAAATTGAAAAAATTAAAAGACCAATTAAGAGGCTAAATCAAATGAAAAGCATTCCAATAAGGAAAAGACCAGGATCAGGTGGCTTCAGTGATAAATTCTACCAAACATTTAAAGAATAATCAACACCAATTATTCTCTAAGTCTTTCAAAAAGACAGAAGAGGAGGAATCATTCCCCAACTCGTTCTGTAAGTGTAGCATTATCTTAATACCAAAGTCAAACAAAGATGTTATGAAAAAAGAAAACCACAGACCAAAATCTCTTATAAATCTAGATGTAAAAATCCTGAAACAAACAAACAAGCAAAATACTAAGTGAATCTCAGAGCATCTTAAAAGGATTCTAAACCATGGCCAATGCGTAATCAAAGTAATACATCATACTAACACAACAAAGGGGAAAAGAACCATAATCATTTCAACTGACACTGAAAAGGAATCCGAAAAACTTCAACATCCTCTCTTGATTAAAAAAAAGGGCATTTATGAAAAACCCACCATATTCAATACTGAAAGACTAAAAAAAAAAAAATGCAGAGAATGGACGCTTTCCTTATCCCATATAAATTAAATCAAAATGGATCAAAGACATAAATATAAGAGCTAAAAGTATAAGACTCTCAAAACAAAAAACAAACAAACAAAAAAAACCAGAAGGACAAATCTTCATGACCTTGGATTTGGCAATGGATTCTTGGATATACCACCAAAAGCATGATCAAATAGAGAAGAAAAGATGCATAAAGCGAACTTCATCCACATTAAAAGGCCTATGCATCCCAAGATATTGTCAAAAAAGTGAAAAGGAAACCTACAGAATGGGAAAAAGTTTGCATTTCATATATCTGATAATAGCCTAACATCCAAAATTTAAAACCTCTTATAACTCAACAACAAAAAGACAACACTATTTTAAAGTGGGCAAAGGACTTGAAGAAACATTTTTTCAAAGGAGATATAGAAATGATCAGGAAGCATAAGGAAAGATGCTCAACATCATTAGTCCGTTGGGGAATGTAAATCAAAACCATGGTCAGATACCTTACACCCACCAAGATGGATAATTAAATACAAAATAAGGATGGCAAGAATGGGGAGAAACTGGAATCCTCGTGCATTGCTGGTGGAAATATAAAATGGTGTCACTCCTGTGGAAAACAGTATGTCAGTTCCCCAAAAAGTTAAACAGAATCGATATGCCTCTGCAATTCCATCCTAGGTATATATCCCAAATAATTAAAAACAAGTACTCAAATACTTACATGCCCATGTTCACCACAGCACTGTTCACAGTAGTTATAAGGCAGAAAGAAGTGTCCATCAACAGATAAATGGATACACAAATTGTGATATAAAAATATAATGAAATATCATCCAGCCATAAAAAAGAATGACCTACTGATACATGAGACAATGTGAATAAACCTTAAGAACATTATGCTCAATGAAAGAAGCCAGGCATGAAAGGTCACATATTGTATATTTCACTTATATAAAATATCTAGAATAGGTAAGTCTATGTAAGTGAAAGCAGATTGGTAGCTGCTAAGGGATGAGGGGAATGAGGAGTAAATATTTATTGGGTATGGAGTTTTATCTTGTGGCGATGAAAATATTTTTGAGTTAGAGAGGTGTTGCTTGTAAAACACAGTTAGTATATTAATGTCACCAAACTGTTCATATTAAAAAGGTTAATTTTATATTGTATAAATTTCACCTTAATTTTAAAAAATGCATCACCTTGGTAGGGTGACAGGGTGGAGAACACACATACTAGAGACTGGATGTAATACGAAACAGCAAAGGTCTGAGCCATGTGTTACAAGTGGAAATGAAAACAAAGAGGAATTAATGAATCTGAGAGGTCTTTAAGAGGGAGGCAGATTGAAGTGGGATGTGAAAGGGTGACTTCTATACACAATGGTTAAGAGAACAAGATTTTGGAGCAAAGACAGACAGTTCTCTACTGAGCAGGCTGCATTTCAGGAATGTTTAGGAGGCACTTAGAAATATGGATCTCTACTCAACAGATTAGTATGGGCTGCAAATGAAGACTTTGGAGTTTTAAACACATTTTAGAAATAAATGGGACAGAAGCAGATAGAAAAAACTCATCTTGTAACATTATAGTTTTAAAAAATGTAATATGATGGTTCAATTTACCTAAGGAAATATTCAACAAAAGCATTCAGCATAGACAAAAAGATGGGTTATATGTGATGGTAGAAAGACGTCCATATGCAGTTAGTATTTAATTTCGGGGCCATATCAGTTATTTGTGTGGCAGTGCAATTAAACCACCTAAATAGGTTTTGCCTTTATGAAAATGCTTCCAATAAAAGCAACAATTAAACTAACTGAAATCTCTGAACTAGGGCTGTAACTCCATTCAGCATAGACCTTTATATGTGTGTTTCTTTTCTTTAAAAAGTGCAGTTAATAAAGGTATTTTTATGAGTATGCCCACTGGGAGTACATTGTTGCCTTAACCTTACCACTGAAGTTTCATGAAAGGACAAGGAAACATCTTGTGTTTGTGAGTTTCCCTTCATACGGATTGCTTACCCTATACTTTATCCACTGGGACATGCTGATGGAACTAAGTTCTAGAATTTCCCTCAATGCTTAAACAGGATTCTGCCCTGTGCCATATCACAAAATACAGCTTTAATGCTTTTTCTTATATTGATTCCCTAACATCTGTGTCCATTCTCTATCAATGGCCAGTCCTGCACAAAAGAACAGTGGTGCTGTTGGTTGAGAAACTGGCTTTATTTCCTCTAAATTGATCAATGTTCAGATTAATTTTATTGACAACAATAGTATTTATTCCCTCAAAAATCTGCATGCTATGTCAAATATTTCCATTTCAATTCAAATGTCATAAGCAGAAAACCTAGACACTAAGTAATAGCATTATTTAAGACAAAGCAGTTTATATGCATTTTGAAATTTGGTACATGTTTAGCTTTAACTAAGTAAATAATATGTATGACCAGTCAAATCTCTGGTTTAACTGTAATTAACCAGTGAAGAGCTGCCTCAAATCATCATGCATTTTCACCTTGGAAGAACAACTCAATGGTATTAAAGCAGGATACAAGCATGTCTAAAAGAAAATCAGAATTTATTTGCTGCCAGCAAACCAAGATGAATAAAATGATTACAATGTGGTTACATGTATTATGAAAGAAAAAGCTATAAATAGCATGAGACATTAACAGGCATAGGCACATACCAGCACTACAACAGACACACACACACAAACACACACATACATACATACACACCCTTACTTCCTGTTATTGGAAGACACTATGGGAGAAAAAAAAAAGAATTCAACTCACATCACACTGAAAAGGCTTTTCTCCAGTGTGCGTCCTCTTGTGCTCATCCAGGCCTCGCTTCTGGCTGAAGGCCTTGCTGCACTCTGAGCACTTGTACGGCTTCTCCTGCAGTCAATGAAAAGAGACCACCAAAAATGCCAGTGAATGAACAAATGCAGAGCCCTCTGTATTCAGATGTGTGTTATAGGGTCTACAGGATATGGCAGCAAGTTCACATGTATGCCGATATGATTTGGCTGTGTCCCATCCAAATTTCATCTTGAGTTGTAGTTCTCATAATCCCCATATGTCATAGGAAGGACCCAGTGGGAGGTAACTGAGTCATGGGGGTGGTTACTCTCATGCTGTTCTTATGATAGTGAGTTCTCACAGGATCTGATGGTTTTATAAGGGGCTTTTTCCACTTTGCTCTGCACTTCCTTCTCCTGCTGCCATGTGAAGTTAGCTTCCCCTTCCATCGTGACTGTAAGTTTCCTGAGGCCTCCGCAGCCATGCAGAACTGTGAGTGTCAATTAAACCTCTTCCCTCTAAAAATTACCCAGCTTTGGGTATTTCTTCATAGTGGTGTGATAACAGACTAATACAGGTGTTATGAGCTATTTTACATTTTCAGGGGAAATAGGAATAATCCACATCTGTTAGACACTGAAAATGACTAGTTTAAGGCAGTTCACTATTTCAATATCGGATTGTGCTACGTTTCTTCCAATATGTCCTGTCTTTGCAATGCTGGACGCTGGGTGGTTGCTGTGATGTAACTGCTTAAATTCTTAGATCATTTATTTTGGTCTATGGGTACCATGGAAGTCTACTGAGATCCTCAGGGCATCATGAATGAAGAAACTTCGAGAACCCTTGATCTAGATGGTACAAATTGTTTACTGTCCAAGAGAAATTCCTAGAAATAAAAACTTTAGAACTAAATTTCCTACATTTTGAGGGGTAACTTTAAAAATAAATCAACTATGATTTATGTATTTTCCTTTTTTTCCTTTGAGATGGAGTCTCCCTCTGTCATCCAGGCTGGAGTGAAATGGCACAAACTCGGCTTACTGCAACCTCTGCCTCCCTGGTTCAAGCGATTTTCCTGCCTGAGCCTCCTCAGTAGCTAGGATTCCAGGTGTCTGCTGCCATGTCCAGCTATATTTTTGTGTGTGTGCTTTTAGTAAAGATGGGGTTTTACCATGTTGACCAGGCTGTTCCAAACTCCTGACCTCAAGTGGTCCACCTGCTTTAGTCTCCCAAAGTGCTGGGATTACAGGCATGAGCCACCATGCCTGAACAATTAATATATTTTCATTTCTATTACCTCATATTTTTTTCCAGGAGGATTTTCTTTTATAAAATCTAAATTACATTTTTAAATGAGGCATTTTTAATATAAAACAATGAAGTAAACTTAAGGCAAAGAAGTATCTCAAAAGAAAGAGAAAAAAATTTCAAATTCCCTAGCCATCTTTGATACCAGGAACTCAGTCATATCAACATCTTTTTAGCCTGGATTAATTGTGAAATAAATTAATATTATTCCATCCCAACAGCTTGCAAGTTACTACTTAGTGCAACCATTAAAAAGTTTTGTTTGAATTTAAGTAAACTTGCAGTGAGGTTTTTATCAAATATATTTTCAAAATATTGCTATAAACATTTTTGGGCTAGGCACGGTGGCTCACGCCTGTAATCCTAGCACTTTAGGAAGCTGAGGTGAATGGATCACCTAAGGTCAGGAGTTTGAGACCCACGTGGCCAATATGGTGAAACCCCGTCTCGACTAAAAATACAAAAATTAGCTGGGTATGGTGGTGGGCGCCTGTAGTCCCAGCTACTTGGGAGACTGAGGCAGGAGAATCCTTTGAACCCAGGAGGTGGAGGTTACAGTGATCCAAGATCACTCCATTGCACTCCAGCCTGGGTGACAAGAGTGAAACTTCCTCTCGAAAAGAAAAAAAAAGACCACATGTTTGAATTGAGATAGTATATGCATGTTTCTTGTTAACAAGTAGTATTTATATTTTCTCCCAAGTATCAAAAAATATGTAACTTTTTTTGCAGATTTCAGAAAAACAGTATGTAAACAACCAGACAGACATACATGTGCCCACCAACTAACCTAAGAAATCCAATCTTCTCAATACAGATGCAGCTCTCGATTGCCTTCTTCCCCACCACCTGCAGCATTCTCCCATCTCCTCAGGGATGATGGCTCTCTCAGATATGTTAGGTACCATTCCCTTGCCTTTCTCTATATTGTTACTACATATGTATGGATAGAAACTTAGGATAGAGTATAACTTAGCCATTTTAAAGTATGTAAATAGCATCATAGTGTATCCAGTTTTTCTGTGTTCTGTTGGGATGTACTTTATCACTGTTCAACATTAACTTCACAGGCTTTTAGTCCTCACTTTCATTTTTGTGAACACATGTAGCTCATATTTACTAAGTTTCAATGTTGTGCCATATTACATTCAATAGCTGTATACCACAGTTTATTTATATACATTCTCCAATGATGGATAGCTAAGTTATCCCTAGTTGTTCACTCTTATAAATAATGTTGCTCTGAAAAATCTTGTACACTTGAATGTATGTGAAAGCAGCTCTCTAAGGGATGTGTGCCTAGAAGTGGGACTGCATCTTCAACTTTTCTACAAATGAACAAACAGCTCTCCAAAGTTAATACACCAAGTGAATAAACCATTTTATATTCCAATAATCAGTGTATTCTTGTGATTCAATCACTTTATTTTAGATGTTTTAAGACTTTCATTAGGTATGTAAATATATATAAATTTAAAACTATGTTATTGGAAAACAGAACCTTTCATCATCTTGACAGGACCATCTCTATCTGTAATAATTCTTTTTTATCTTGAAGCTATAAAAGCTTTTTAAAATTAGTATTGGTCTGCTATATCCATCTTTTTGCTTTCAAACAGTCTATATCCTTATGTATGGGGAGTGACTTTTATAAACAGTATATGACTAGATCTTTTTAACCCAAACTTTTTGTGATCCAAAGATTACTTTTTTTTCTAAAATGGTAAGTTTTGCCTCTTTACAAATTTGTGATTACTGACATACTTAAATGTATTTCCAATATTTATTTTATGTACTACTATTATCCTATTTGTTTTTCAAGTTTTCCCAATGTATTTTCTTACATGTTTTAGATCGATCCTTTCCCCTGGTATTACTTTAAAAGTTATTATTTCTACTTCTACCCTTTTAATGGTTATCCTTAAAATATTTCATTTTGTATGTTTAAAACTAAAGTTTACCCATATGTTTTCTGTCTTACTGAATAATACATGTACTGTAGACTGATCCTCTTATATATTAGTGCATAGCAGTATTTTATTTATATCTTGATTTTTAATGCTGGTCTTAGTTTGAGCTGCCATAACAAAACACCATAGACTGGGTGGCTATAAACAACAGACATTTATTTCTCACCATTCTGGAGGCTGGAAGTTTAAGATCAGGATATCAGCGTAGTCAGGTTCATGTGAGGGCCCTTTCTGGGCTGCAAATTCCCTGTCCTTACATGGTGGAAGGAAAATACTCTGGCCTCTTCAGCTCCTTATAAGGGCACTAATCTCACTCATGACATCTATACACTCATGGCCATATCAGCTTCCAAAGTTCCCACCTCCAATACCATCACACTGATGGTTAGGATTTCAACATAAGAATTTGGGGAGAATACAAATATTCAGTCCATTGCAATGCCTAATATGGAATCATTATTCTTTTATATAATCAATGTGATTTAGCCTTACACATGTTAACAATTTCTTAAGTTTTCAAGCTTTTTTATGTATCTGATTTTCCAAGGATCTGCTGGTGGCAAATTGTTTTTGAGTAAAAATGACTACTTTTCTCATTTGTTGTTGAAGAAAAGTCTACAAATCCAATGAGATATATAATAGACTCGTTTTACTCTTTGTATTTCTTAATCTCTCTTTACCACTTCCATCTCTTCGTGTTGTACTCTAATTTCTCAAAATCAATTGATTTTAAAAATCAGTTGATCAATTCTTTTTTCAGCTTGCTGTTTAATAGGACCCTAGGGCTTTTCAGTTCTGTTATCATATTTTTAACTTCTAGAAGTTTTATGCGCTTATTTCCCAATTCCATTTATTTTTTGATACAATTTTATTTTTTCTCATAAGCAACTCTTTTTATTTATGCCTATTTAAAATATTCTAGGCATTTAGGTAATTTATTTTATCTAATAAAGCATTATCTTAAGATTTTTGGAAGTCTGGTTCTGCTTTCTGTGGTTTCTCCTGTCTCCTGCTTGTGGCTTTTGTTTCCTTGGGCGTCTCTGGCATTTGAAACCATGAGCACGCGTTTGGTGGTCTTTATCTGTTAAAATCCTGTGACCCCTAGGTTGAGGGTAAGTCCCTCCAGACAGAATTTGTGTTTGCTTCTGCCAGGCACTCTGGGATGCTATCAATCAAAGACTGTTTTAAGTTGATTTATTGCCTTAGGGTTTTCTGCTGAGGCAGATATTGTAAGTCTGAACACCACATTTTAGGGAAGGATTGAGGTTATAAACTCTAAGAAGAAAACTTTCCCTAGCCAGCAATTACTCCAAAACAGTTAAATGTCTCAAGCACCAGCCTTTACCAAAGGTAGATTATGTCTAGTTCCCAATTTTATTTTGAGCATAGCCTTTCTAGAGTCCAAGCATTTCAGTGGTGTGGGATTCCATCTTGCCCTATAATCTGAATATATAGTGGGTCATGTTTTCCCTGACACCATGAAAAGTCAAGTCTTGAGATCACCAACACTGGCAAACACCCTGCAGGTGTTGTATCCTCAACTTAAACTTATCACTCACTTTCGGCTCCATTTTTGCTCACTGAATCCTGAGGGTTTACCATTACTTTTTTTATAAGTTCAGATGTTTGCCGTTTGCTTTGCTTTATCCAGCATTAATAAGCACTCCTTATAGGGCCTCCCCCCACCCCAGATATGAAGTGTCTACCATGTTGCCAGAAATGAAAGTAACGATGTGTATAATTTTAAAGATTTAAAAAAATTTATGTTTAATGAGTCTTCATAGTCATCAGGAAAAATAGTGAATTTTCTTTGCAGTCCAAAAAATATAATGTGCTTTCCCCTCTAGTCTGAATAAATATAATCTCTTTTCAAATATTGCATTATCTTTGGCAACTATTATTTCTTAAAATATTCCACAGTTTTTTAAAAACTTGAAAATGAAAAGGTAATTTTAATTATTTAGATCAGAATTTATTTGAAGTTACTGGGATTTCTTATTAAGATTTTTATTATATCCAAATATTCTACTTAAACTTTTATTGAAAAACACATACAGGCCGGGAGCAGCGGCTCAAGCCTGTAATCCCAGCACTTTGGGAGGCCGAGGCGGGTGGATCACGAGGTCAACAGATCCAGACCCTGGTCAACATGGTGAAACCCAGTCTCTACTAAAAATACAAAAAATTAGCTGGGCATGGTGGCGCGTGCCTGTAATCCCAGCTACTCAGGAGGCTGAGGCAGGAGAATTGCCTGAACCCAGGAGGCGGAGGTTGCGGTGAGCCGAGATCACACCAACCATTGCACTCCAGACTGGGTAACAAGATCGAAACTCCGTCTCAAAAAAAAAAAACAACAAAAAAAAAACATACAAATATATTATGAGAAGAAAAAATGCTTAATCCCTACACTTTATTTGTAAGACCAGAAGTTATGAAGACATGAGGGGCACAGCACCATGGCACCATGGCAGCTGCCAATCACAGGTGAGGGTTTTGCAGAGAACATTCTAAGACATGGCCAGCTGCTAAAATGCCACCCTACGAGCAAGAGGAGGTATCAGGGAAGAAAAGACAATGAAAATCAAGGCCTGAGCACCACAGATTAAGAACAACCCTTCTACTCCCAAAATTTCCTCTTAGGAGACACTGTCTAGGTGAGTATCTGAGACATTGCCCCTACAGACGCTCAAAAGAATGGTTATCTGCTAGTGTACTGAGATTCTGGTGGGGGATGAGGGCTTTGTAACTATCACAAGAGGTTTAAAAATGCAAACATGTATTAATCATTGGCTTAGCTGAATAAATAATGTGTTATACACGCGTGCACACACACACGTTAACCACTCACAAATTGATACTTCTTTATGTTTATAGATGCTATTGCTGATTAAGTTAATCAGCAATTTAATACTTCACTTACAAATGTCATTGAAATTATATTAACTTTCCTTATTTTCTCCTTTACAATATACTACAAGTACAACCACCATGTATTTATATGTGCATGTTGGCAGAAAAGTAAGGGATAAAATTTACACAGTTAGAAAGGTTCTTCCAATTCTAGAAGCTTGAAGACGAACTCATTTGATTAAGTAGTTTACAGTCTGCCGGCTCTTCTCTACCTAGAACAATTTAAAGCCAGGGAGTCCTTGGGGTTTTGCCCTAAGAAAAGCCCATGAAGGCCCCACGATCACGTTTCTACATTAGTCTGGCAAGAAAGTCTCTCTGTCTTAACTAAGTATATTAACAGGCAGCTGTGTTTTCCCTTCAAATGCCTCTCTTCTTCATCCCAGATCTTACACGGAGCCTGCACTATTCCTGAAAGTATCACAAGAAGAGGTATAATTCCCAGCAGATACAAGTCAGACTGTCTACAGTGCTCCTTGGAGGAACTTCTAATGCCTACCATTGGAAAGGATTCCAATTTGTAGTGAATGTCATCAAAGCAAGTTTTAGAGAACTCCTCCTCCAGTAAATGGCTCTTATACTAGAGGCAGAGCCAAGAGGTCATAAGTCACTCACCTCTAAAGTTAAGAGAACCAAATAAACTGAAATAGGAGAAAATAAATTCATTTTCTTCCTCAAAGAGTAGACCCTCATATACCCCCTCCCTCACTAATTTCTTTCCATTATCCCTAATAAACCCTGTCAAAGAAGTACCAATCTGCACATGGTCAACAGTTAGACAGGAAGAAGAGGCTGAGTGGTACAGGGGATGAGGTTGGAGAGGCACTGACTTTTGTTCCTGCCCCTTTCTCTGAAAATTGTGAAAAAAAATTTCTTCATTGCCTCTAGAGCTTTCCTGAGTAGAACAGGTAGTATAAATTATACACTTTAACTCATTAGCTGAATTTAAGCAGAGAAAGAATGATTAGGTTCTTGATTAATTCTGTTTCTGAATGATTACACAGTTTAACTGACAAATAGCTTGTCCTTTGTCATCATAACTTGGGAATCATTACTAAATGGAGGCAATCTATTTGTCAGTTAAACTGTGTAATGTATTAGAGGCAGAATTAATCAGGAGTCTCATCAGTCTAGCTTTAATCAAACAATACTTGGCAGAATTCATTCAAAAGGTAGGATTTATACAGCTCTATGCCCTGTACCTTGTAATCTAGCTAATAAAAAGTCGTATTTTGTGTGGTTAATGCCCACCTACAAGAACAGCATCTTCAAATGTTAAATTTTTTGATAAGATAAACTGAATTAATAAATCTCAACATCATCTGAGAGGGTTATACAGAAACAAAGTTAAAATTTAGATAACCTTTGGAGAACTCTGAATGTGAAGTCCATAGAAATAGAAATTGATTAGAAGCTTTTTTTTAGTTGAGCTAAGAATTCCTGACCAAAAGGTTAAAGGTACGACCCCATCACACAGGCTACCAATGATAAGGATGGGTCAACCTTGGATCCCTGGATGAATCTATCCCAGGATGGATCCTGGGTGGATGATCCACACACAGTAGGTACATAATACAAGATTTCCTGTATTTCATGTTTATGGTTTACATTAGACCACAATCAAATAAAATGGAAAATAAAACCAGGGAGTTCTTTCTCTTATAGTCAGAGGCCAAGGTAAAGGTGTCACAAAATCATAGAACGATGCTTAATATGTTCTCTTTCATGACAGCCTGACTACTGAAACTGAGAAAGGGAAACTTAGAAGCAAAGAAAAGAAAACAGGAAGACTGGTGAGCATGATGAGGACTGTCAGAGCCTGTGGTCTTCTGAACATATATAACCACAGGTTTACTTAGGAGAAGGTTTAACTTGTGAGTGAAACACTAGCTCCTCTGTGGTTATATCGTCTATGAATACACTGGATGAATATGCCTCTTCTCTGTGTCTTGCTCAAAGCTGTAACAAAGCCACAGTGCACATACTTAATGAAATAATTTCCATGTGAGCAACCTGGATTTCAAGTAAAATTTAGAGAATCTTACCAAAGAGGAATCAGATGTGGAAGACGGTCTTTGTCTCTCTCTCTCTCTCTCTCTCTCTCTCTCATACACACACACAGAGATATTTTAGGATATAAAGGGTATGTATATCTTTTGTGCCAAATTAATATTGTTTGGTTACTTTTCTAGATTATTTTATAGCCATAATGTTTATTAAAACTCACAAAAATGATATATTTCACCACATGATTATTTCCTATTTTAAATTTAAAAGTAAATCTTAAAAATTCATAAGGCACCCTCACTAAGGAGAGACCTTAGGAACACCACATCATCAATATACACTCAGACCTTTCTGCAAAAGTGGAACATTTTGATGCCTTTAATTTTATATTATGATTTTTTTTGCCTTAACAAAAATGTTAAAAACAAAGGTTCAGCTGAAAACAAAATAGTGTTTCATTTAAAAAATCCATAAGGCATAGATTTGGTGTAAATGTCTTAAATATGAAATTTCTAGATAAACTAAATTTTATAAATTCCTATTTTCCCATTTTCTTAGCTGCTACAGCAGGGGCTGATCTGTCAGACATATTACAAACTGTGGCATAGATGAAATTGACAACTTGTAAACAAAAAACCCTGTGTTATATTTTTTAAAAGATGTGGGGCAGGTTCACTTAACCCTCAAACTTCCTTTTCTGCAAAATGTCTCACTAATTTCCACTGTGTACTATGGAGCCTCAAGTGTGAGGAAAATCACAGACAGTCAGTTGTTGACTTTCCAGCCTGTACTCTAGCAAGAAACTATTTGTCAGACTTTCCTTAGACAAGGCACAGAGCAATTAAACTCCCCACTGTGGTCCAGAGCAAGGTTTCCAGATCTCAGCAAAAGGGCCAGATAATTCTTTGCTGTGAGGACTGTCCTGTGCACCCACTAGATGTCAGCAGCACACCCTTCCCCACTCCATCCTCCACCCCAGTTGTGACAACCCAAAATATCTCCAGACATTGCTAAATGTTCCCTGGGGGCAAAACCATAGAAACACTATAGACAGTGTTTCTCAAACCATCTATAATGAAAGATTGTTCTTCCCAGTCTACTGCAGACTGATACTTTTATAAAAAATATAAAAATGAATTACTAGAAAAATTATCATGTACTTGAGCGTCATAGCAATGCCAAAATGCTATAAGACTCCTAAACACTTCCTAATGATTTCTTTATTTATCATAGACCAGAAATAAAGAGTTTGTGGGCTGTCACTGGTCTGCGAGCCACACTGTTGAATAGCACTGGTCTAGAAAAAAAAATCTTTGATCTTAGGATGCCCATAATTCAATTATATCATCATTGAGATGAACAAATTCTACAATAGACCTTATATAAAGATACCTATCATCATAATTATACTTACACCTTGAATTACATATAGTTTTAATTTTACATATAAAAATTCAAGCTTTATGGCTGGGGTAGTGAGGAGGTTATAAATGGAAAAATAATACTTCTTGAACTTGGCTGAGGATACTTGGCGATTCATTATCCTATTCTCTGTTTTTGTAGATTTCACATTTTTCTTCTAAAAAGTTAAATTTGTTTTTTTAAAAACTATTTTCATGCTATTCTAAAACTTAAAATATTACTATTTTCCTTCTGCATCGGGGGCCTGTCTTTATCTAGGGAAACTATTTTGGATATCAGGAAGATCAATAGTGTAAACATTAAACCATCTCAGAAGTCAGAAACTGTGCCTTGCATGCCTGCTTTGAGGCAACCTAGTGCTTCAGGGACCGGCCCTGCTGTGAGCCACAAAGACTCAGACTGGTGAGCAGTAGATTCACAAAATCCGGCCCTTCTCTCCTCAACACCAGCATGGCCAAGCTGCTCACATGTGTCTGGAGTAAGGGGCTTCTTGTACTCTTATATGACAGGGTATGTATATAACTGGGCCAACAGTTATACTTCATGTGGAAATTCCCACAACAGATCCTCCAAGAATAAAAGAGAGCAACAGACAGGGACCTTTGGTGGCCCTGACCACTGATCAGAGAGAGATGAGCCTTGATGTGTGCTCCTCAACATGGCAGAGGCTGTGAAACCCAATGCTGCATTTTCAGAGTCCTCCACTTGCCTAGAAATCAGGTAAGATTAGTAGTCTTCCCTTAGTATGATGGGCTTTGAGACCAAAAGATGACTACCCACTTCTATAAACCAAATTCACAACAGAATCACAGGTGAAATTTAGAGGAGGGTTTGCAAGTGTGGCCCCGTGGGTTTCTATTACACACAGCTGGGGGAACAGAGCTACAGCCCACAGTACAGCATGCCATATATCTAACAGTTCCTCTTAATGGCCCCCTTTCTGAAAGTGCATGTGCCACCAGCTGCATACAATCAAAATGCATTGAGTTTCCCTCTAACAAGCAGCCTTGCTTAGAAAACTTCTTTTACAGATGTTTATAGCTTTTGTGGCTTTTTATTCACCATCTTATTTTTACAGCCAGTGTGATCTTTCAACATATGACAAAACAGACCCATGGCCTAGTAAACAATGCACCTAAAAATTATAACCCTTAGGAGGCTAGGAGAATATTTAAAACAGGTTTCTATATAACACATCCATAATTGGTTTTGCATTGTAGCTAATGAAAAACACATTTATATAAATTAGAAAAATGAATTGCACAAACAACACATAGAAAACTAAAAATAAGCACAGTAAATAGGATATAATTTTTATATTAAAGTGCTGCATACAGACTTTAAATAGAAACAAGGAGGCACCTGGTCCCTTTTAATTTATCACTCTGAGGCCCACAGAATAGTGCATGTAAATGAAATGGCTGGGCAGCCAGAAAATCCTATCACTTGCACAGAGGTGATTAAAGAGCTTTTCTGGCATAAAGCGTGCAAAGAATCATCCAAACTAGCTCAAAAGCTTTGTTTTCCTGGGGCAGCAGGTGTGACTTGAACTAGTCCATTTGGAATCATGAGACAAAACTGATGAAACTAAACATTTCCCTAATATTCTCCTAACTTCTAGCCAGTGGAATTCAACCCTGTGTGCACATTTAAACCACCTAGGGATCTTTTTAAAAACATTGATGCCTAGGGCCCACCCTCATATAGCCTGATTTAACTAGTTTGGGCAGGGCTAGGCACTAGCTTTTTAAAAGCTCTCAAGGTGCCTCCACTGTGCAACCAGAATTTCTGAGAACTTCTGACTTAGTTCACCAACCTCTACCGTAAGGATTGTAATAATAACAACAATGACAAAAGCAGCAGCAGTAACAACTCCTACTCTTTCTACTACTACTATTATTTATACTCTACCACCCCTGCACTGCTGCCTACATTCACAAACTGCCCACCTTCTGCTGGCTAAGTGCTAGGAAATTTAGAGACTTTTCCCATTTAGCTCTTAAGCAATGCTGGTAATTTGCAGTGGTTTTCTCACTTTACAATGAAGAAACATTTGTTTAAAAACATGACCAAGGTCACTGTAAGGCAAAGGCTGTGCTTTGGTTAAGGGTAGGCTGAGGTAAACATTCAGAATGACTCAGTAAGTCTGGAGCACAGGTGTATAACTCTACTTGTTATTACAGCCATGTAGCCATAACATGGGAAGGCCATCACTTGGCTCTAAGCCACTGCTGTCTGTAAAAGATATAATTGCCCTGTTGACACTGTTGAAACTAAACATTTCCCTAATATTCTCCTAACTTCTAGTCCAGTGGAATTCAACCCTGCGTGCACATTTAAACCACCTAGGGATCTTTTTAGAAACACTGATGCCAGGGCCCACCCTCAGATAGCCTGATTTAACTAGTTTGGGCAGGGCCAGGCACTAGCTTTTTAAAAGCTCCCAAGGTGCCTCTAATGTGCAACCAAAATTTCTGAGAACTTCTGATTTCTGTTGACACTGTGTAGGCTTGGCTTAACATGGCTTGACATGGTGAGTGACCAGAGAAAGAGAGAGAGAGTCACAGCTGTCCATCTTTGCAGAGGGACATAGGGGAGTCAGGACACAGCTCAGCCTGCTTGTGTCCAAAGAGAAAAAGAGTTAAACTGCTGACTCTGAAGGCAGGGGAGAGTCGGCTGTGCAGCTCTGTATGCGGGCTTCTGGATTAGGCAGATGAGACAGGGCGGATAGTGTGAGAAAGCTGTTGATGAGAGCTGCTGCTAAAGAAAATCATCTTTTACCTGCCTACTATCCTCTGAGTGTTCTTTCTACTCATCCACCCACTCCCTCAAACCTCAGCATGGGTTAGAACCTGACCCTGGGCATGACATTTGGTGTAGTTGTGAACCTGACAGTTATACAATCAGAGGACAGAACAAAAAATAAGGCGCTTGTAATCCCAGGCCTGTGTCTGGGGTGACTCTGCTTCCTACCTGAGCCTCTTCCCTGGTCTGTATCACTGCTGGCAGAACGCTGATTCTATCTGGGTGTTACCTTCTGCCTGGTTAAGCACCCTGGAGGAAGACCCTCCCCAGCCCAGCCCGAGATTGTGGTTTCACGGTCTGAGCTATGGCCTGGGCTTTGGCAGTTTTAAAATATCCCCCAGTGATTCTAATTTGCAGACACATTTGGGGACCAATAGGCTAACCCAGTATCAGCAATTCCATTTCCCTTGCAGTGATGGGTTTAGCTTAGAGCATGTGACCCAACTGTGGTTGCTGAGAAAGTAAGTCTATGGGAAATTCTGGAAAGTTCTCTTCTGCCTGTTGACACAGACTGTGTAAGGAGAGGCTGCTGGAGCTGCTGCAACCAAGTGCTGAGCACGCGAGGAGCTGGCTGAGGATGGCTGCAGACACGAAAAACCCACAACCACTAATGACCCTGTTAAGCTATTAACCAACCATGGATGGCCCTTCCTCTGAAATTCTCATCATGTGACTTAATACAAATCCTGATCTTTTTAGGCCCTTTCAGTTGCGGTTTTGGTTAGTTTGGGATAAAAGTCATCCTATAGCCTATATCTTTCCAATCATCACAATATATTCTAATAGCCCTATCCTAGTGACACAGAATACTTCTAGCTCACTTTGAATAAAAAATTCAAAGTCAGTGGCTGACTATTAAAAATGGTAATACACAACACAGCCTAAGAATCCCAGCTCTAAAAATGGTAACGAGTGTTCTTTTAGACAGCAACATTTTTCTTACACATATAAAGAGAGTTACAAAGGGAGCCAAAAATATATTTGCTGATAAGAATTCTGAGAACAATGTACTTGTGCATTGTGACAGTGTCCTTTGTAATCCTTGAAAGAAAAGGAATGCTGTTTAAGTGAAAGAATGTTATTACTTAAATTATCTAATGGGAAATTACTTCATTCCCTGCATAATGACTAAGTGTTTAGATTTAAAAAAAAAAAACTTAGAAGAATCATATGAACAGGCAAATTCTGTTATAAGAAAAGTTATACTCACCATCTTAAAAAATCATGAGGCAAACTTCGAAAAATCAATGCAAATTGTAATGAAAATATAAGGAAGTATAAAGGAAAGAGAAAGGAATACAAGGGAAGTAAATATGATAAAAAATATACAGAAAATATTAAAACATATATACACACACTTAGGCTGACAGATATATAGTGTCTAAGGCAAAAATGTTGGGTTTCAAATAACATTCAGAACGGAGATCAACTATGAAAACAATAAAATTTTCAGAGTTGGGAGAGCAGGTTTCTGATGTAACTGTCTTGTTCTCTTGTAATATATCATCCTCATTGCTTTTATCTTAAAAATTTGCTAATGAAAATCAAAGTAAGTCTTACAAATTTAAGATAGCTCAATTTTTTTTCATGTTGCTGGGAGTTTCCTTTACCAATGGAACATTTCTGACAAGTGTATAATCTCAGACCCAGTAAGCTATCACCAAAGGAAAATTTAGGAAGAAAAATATTAAATACTTCCTCTACAAAGGTCTTTTCCTATATTTGAACTAGTACTTTAAGCTTACATGCCAATTAATTTAATTGTTCCAGGCTCTATTTACAAAGGATCTGACAGCAATCAAGATAATTCCCATGATTAGATGATGTCATTGAGAGTAATTTCATCAGCAAAAGTCTCCATGGAATATTGGGCAAGACACTGTATTAGAAACCAAGGGAAACACAAAAAGGTTTAAAATGTGGTCCTTATCCTCAAGAAGAGTACAACAAGTTAGTTAAGAAAATCTTGGTGGGTGGAGTAGATGAATTTGAGTTGTACCTGTCCATCACCTTCAGCTTTTGTTGCTACAAAATTTGAAGTATGGTATGCAGCAAATACCTACTATCCTTGTCGATTTGGGGGGATAATGCAGGAATACAGAGAATGAAGTGAAATGAGAATTCAACATAGTCACAGACTCTTACATTTAAGAAGCAGATCCAGCCAGTCCACACAGAACTGAATTAATTCAACTTGCCCACTTCCAAAAATAACAAGAATGCTTTCTGACATATGTGATGGTGGCAAGTGTAATCCATCTTTGAATAAAACCATAAGGTTTATTCAGAGGTCTGTAGGAGAAAGGGATTATGTATATGTAAAGCCTTATAAAAAAGATATCTAATTCTAAAAAAAAACATACTTATCTCATTACACAATTTTGAAAATAATAATAACAGCAGAAAGGTGCTATTACACATGCAACTAATTCACCCATGACTAACAGAGCATTAATTTTAGCCAAATTTATGTCAACAAGTGAGACAAAACCATCAAGGATCAGGCAGAAGTCAGAGGAAATCATATCAATATAAATTACATCTCTGGGTCAACACTCTGCACATATGCAAGGAGCTAGTAGTATAAACCTGCCCTAAACTTAAAAATGCTGCCTATTTGTACAGGTGAGGATTCCATAGTTGTCCTGGCAGAGATCTTGCTAGATTTTAATTTGCTCAAAAGTCATAAAATATTTTGACAAAAAGTCAGTCTAAAAGATTAAAACAAAAAGATGACAACAGCATTACTGTAATAAATGAGAAATGTCTATTTTCTAAATTTGAATACCATTAACATTTTCAAATTCCAAAGGTAACCGCAGAAGTTTTTTTTTAACTTAGAAAATTAGCATCTTTACTGTTTACCCTTTTCAGCTGATACAGTTTTTTTTTTCTTCTGTAAGCAAATTTGAGTTCAATCTTTCACAAATGGTTATTTGTGAAAACTTCTATAATTTCTGTTGATGGTAAACAGACTTCACCAGGCAGGCATATACTTCATACCTCTGCAAAACACCATTGCTACCTCCAAAATAAAATGACCCTACTGTCATCAGTAGCGAACAGGAAAAAAAAATCACATTTCATTTTTTTTTCCTTAACAGGCCTTGGTGACATTTTCCGTACTGGCTTTTGGTTGTTTTCAGTTCAGTGTGTTCCTCGAGAAAGAACATCTCATTAACTTATTTCAAAAACCATGAAAAATTTGACCAACCATCCCTGTTAGCCCAGGACTAGCCTGGTTTTAGCACTGAAAATACTACACCCTGGAAAATCAGACAGCTCGTGGTTAGTGCAAGAAAATGCCAACTCCGTTTCTGTGTGAAAGAGCATCATCTGAATTCAGGAATCACAGTCCATTATAATGGCCCATTTAGATCTATCTAGGAGATAGACTGTATGCGTCAGCCTGGAAATCCACCCAGCTGTCATAGGGAAATGTACTAAATAAGGATTCTGCTAACACAATCTCCCATTCTTCCTATGCCCTGATCTCCCATCCCTTATCTAGACACCGTCTATCATCCCACTGGCAGAACAAGCTGTTACTAAGGAAAAGTACTAACAAAACCTCTGGCTAGCCCTTTCCCATTATATGCTGCCCCACTGAAAAGAGTGGCTGCCCATCCTAGTGGGCACAAGGTGGAATGCTGCAGGGACAGGGATGGAGTGTTGGGCCCCGGGAGGGAGAAGGGTAGTGCTTTGGACTGAAGTGCCAAGTTCTGCCCCAGGCCAAACAAAATGCTTTCTCCCTCAAAATGATGAGGTTTTGTCATTTTAAGAAAAAATATTTTTACAGAGAGAGCTACTTATAAACTGTCCAGGTTACTAAGAAATCATCCAACTCATTCTCTTAGAATATATTAGGTAAAAGAAGACTGAATTGAGGCAATTTCCTTGTTTTAATTATGTCTAAAGACACAGAGAACCTCATAGACTCATGGATCTCAATGTTGAATCATTCCTTTGCACACTGAGATTATTTTTTTTGCTGTACATTGGTTCTTTGGTTTAGATATCCTGGTACCTTCTAACCTTTAAGAAAAGTTGGTGCCTTCACAGAGTATGGTAACCTATAAGAAAAGAACTGCCAGCACAATCTCCCACTATTTTGTTCTCTCTCCTTTTATAATTGCAGTTCTGATTGTTTTTCTACTAGTAGCCAATTATCCTCTATGTCAAGTCAACATAAGTAACACACCTAGAAGAAGATTCAATTAACATAGTTCTTATTTTGTACATAAAGGAGCTAAGCCACGATGAAGCCCAAATGCTCAAAGAGAATTCAGTGAGTACACATTTCTCTCCACTCAAAGAATATCCACAACCAGTCTCCAAAGGGCCTCTCTCTGGGCAAGGATGAAAGAAGATACACTGGGAACCTGAAGACAGAAATGGGGGTGGAATGGGGAATGATAGAAGCCTCTGGGGCTTTGAGCCCAGTATTACATGAAAAGGAACAGACTCTTAGCATGCAGCAGCCACAGCATTGGCAATGGCTCTTACTGGGACAGATGTAGAAAACTCACTCATGCTCTGTCAGTGGGGAATAGAAACAGAATTCAGTATTAAAAAAATTTTAAATTCAGCCATTGAGTCATCTATTACTTGGTGATAAACTGTCCTGCATGTTAAAGACTATATTCTAGGTGGAATGTCATTTTTTTGGCAATGACATGGTAGACTGCTTACATGTCTGAAAACACATGTTAATTTTAGTCCCTTCACTCTGTTGCCTCTTCAAAGCCAAATAATACGTAATAGATCCAAAGCAGTCAGGGATACCACATTCCAGCAAATGTTAATTTTAACTTACACTGGCACAGTGAACATTTGAATGGAGTACATTCGTTCACTGAATAGAAGGAGTAGCTGAAAGAGCAACCTTCAGCAGCATCCAAGAAAGATTACGTGTGTGTGTGTGTGTGTGTGTGTGTGTGTATGATACGTATACATATAGATATGATTTAGAAAGTAATGAAAAATGTTTGACCCTAACGGAATTCAGTGTAATGCACATTGACTCTTGTCCTGGGAAAGCCTCTAGAACTGTCCCACTGATATGCTGAGTTTTTGGACTAGGATCCAGTCTATGTCTGGCATGAATATTCCAGGATATTTGAGTCCTGGGTCAAGTCCAGTGCTATCGGCTGGAGGACTGGGTCACCAGGCATGCAGTGGCCTCAAGGGCAGTATTAAAACTTAATGAGGGTCTCCAAATGTCTGGCACTTTTTGCTGAAACAGAAACGTATTTTGCATTTTGAAAGTACCAGTGAAGGGCTGGGTGTGATGGCTCATGCCTGTAATCTCAGCACCCTTGGGAGGCTGAGGCGGTGGATCACTTGAGGTCAGGAGCTTGAGACTAGCCTGGACAACATGGTAAAACCTCGTCTGTACTAAAAATACAAAAAAAACATTAGTTGGATATGGTGGCTCATGCCTGTAATCTCAGATATTCAGGAGGCTGAGGCAGGAGAATCGCTTCAACCCAGGAGGTGGAGGTTGCAGTGAGCCAAGATCATGCCACTGCACTCCAGCCTAGGTGACAGAGTGAGACTCCATCTCAGGAGGAAGAAAAAAAAAAAAAGAAAAACAAGGTACTAGTGAAGAACATCAGACCATTGGCAGTTTTCTGTTGTGATCATGGCTGGTCCTTACATGAATGGTTTATGTCACTCACAGCTTAGCCTAGCTCAACTGCTGACCCTCAGGTTAAAGGCCTCTGGTCTCCTTGTCAGTCCCCAGAGCCTCTTGCCCTTTCCTCCTGCTTCATGATTTCCAGACATCAAATCTCAGATCAGTTGCCTACCCTATTCAACTGTTAGAATCCAGCATTAAGGCCACAAGCAATCAGCACCATCATAATCACTGTAAATCAGAGATTTATGAAAGACAGGAAAAACCTTAATAATCCATCTGTCTGATATGTCACTACAGTATAAATAAATAGCATTTGGTGATGAAAATGTATTTGGAAAATTGTTCCCAATTCTGGTTCCTATTATTTCCATTTATAATCTTGAACACATAATGACATAAGAAACTAAGTGATGTATGATGTGTGTGTGCATATATATGTAATATATATATATACTCTTTCTGATTTGATTCCACACAATTATGATTTCAGAGAACATTTAGTTACACTTAACAAAATACAATATTAATAATATACAATATTAAAGACTAATCAATTTTTTCTTTAGGTGAATGCTTGCTTTCATTTTGCAAGGATATGACATCATGGAACTTGGTGTACTAATATGTTCTGTACAAATTCTTATCTTCCACTTTACCAGTAAGCATCATCTACCCCTTGCCCCCACCCCCGGCTCCTTACATACTCTGCCTAGTGTTGCATTAGATGCATGGCACTGGCTTTCTAATATTCATATTTTAAAATACTCTAGGAAAAAACTGAGGTTACAAGAAAGGGTAATATCCATACTTTGAAGCGTCCATAATGGAGAGGTTCATCAAATAGAAAATACACAAAAGGAATATGATTTATCTGAAAAACACCCAAATATATGATAAAGACATGTGTGTATGATAAAGCAATGTGTCTGTGATAAAGAAATGTAATCTAAAATTGAAAGCATAACTAAAAGAAAGACAAAAGCTGAAGGTAAAGATATAATTTTACAAGTAGCACATTTAAATATTCCTCAAACGCAAGGAAACTGAAACCTGCCTAGAAAGATATGAATCTAGGACCCCAGAGGAGATGGCTTTCCCTGTAATAAATCGTGGTTGACACAGTGCATAGAGATGAAGTCTCAAGCAGGAAGTGAAGAAAGAGATAGCTAGAGCTTAGATGTTTCTCAGGATAAGCAGGTTTTTACTTCAGCATCAGTATGGTTTTGGTCAAACTGAAAATGATACCATGTTCTCAGAACAACCGAATGCCTCCGTTAGAGTACAAATAAAGAAATCAAAGAATAACAGCTTTTTTATGGAGCAAAAGGAAAGATCCATAACTATATTTTAATGAATGGCTTTTACCCTTAAGACTGTTTCCTTCATGATTTTAAGAATACATTTTGTTACAATACATAGAAATACTGAAATAAAGCATTTTTTTAAACCCCACAACATCCATGAGATGAAGGCTGTGTGACCATGAGGCCCCCATAGGTCTTTCAAAGCAATAATTCCAAAACACCATCTTCTTATAAACCTGCCATGTGACCTATTGTGAGGCATGATTGGCCTCAACATTTCTTCCTGAAAAATCATATCAAAAATAGCCATTAACAAAGATATGAAAGATTCATATTGAAAATGCTGTCTTGATTTCCTATGATGCAAAGAAACTACAATACAAGAAATTTAGGTAAAAATGTGGACAGTTAATCTCTCAACATTAAATTTCCCTTGGTATAATGTATTACAAGGGACATGAAATATCTCTTCCTGGTGGCTTCCAAACATTAAAAACATTTCAAAGAAAATAGCTTCTAAGCTATAAGTGAAGGGAAAATGCTGTTGAGGTCCTAGTGGCACCACTAAAACATTTCGTCCATGGGGTGTCCCCATGCCAGTCATCTTAGTGTGCTCCCAGGATAAAACGTTAGAGCAGGAATCCTGAGGACCATGTACTGAGGAAGTCCAGTGAACCCAAGAGATACTGTGGCAGCAACAAGTTTATTGAACTGAATGGGAAATTGACACTAGTTTTCTTATGATTTTTCTAAAAGATTAGTTCATTCAATATGGAACATAATACTTAAGAACATCTTGATGGCTGCATATATAGTAATAAAGACTAAGGTCTTTAAAGATAAGCTAATTTCCAATCTTGGTGCTGCCCATTACTAGTCATTGTAGTAATGACAGCCTGGAATTTGGACAAGCTACTTAAGCTCTCTAAGCCTTACTTCCCTCATTTGTAACATAAAATATTATACCTATGTCATAGCATTTTGCTTATTTTAATGGTTGGCACATAATAATAACAAATTTATTTTATGTATAATATTAACCTGCTTTCTTCTCTTTACCATTACAATATGCATATAAATGCAATGTGATTCAGAATTGAAAAAGGCACATGAATCATGTAAATATAACTGGGTAACTTTATATAGAAAGAAAATTATGTAGGAACCTCAACATAGCATTGTTCTTGAAATCCATTTTTGGGATCTTCATACAGATAAGTCTTTATCCCAAGATCCTTGTGATACTTTAGTAATTAAAATTCTCTGAATAGAGAACAAGATGAACATATAATTCTGTTCCAGAAATAAAATAGCATGGAAATATTGTATTACTTTTCTAAGAATAATGGCCTAGTTTCTTTTAAATATTAATTGTATATTGCCTAGCTTCAAAACAAAGAAAACTCTCTTTATATATATTTCAGACAGCATGTACTTTCCTTTAAATCCTGAAGTATATTATTAAAGTCTAAAGATAATACAATGGTGGTGAAGCAACAATCAGCTTAAATACTAAATATTTATAGAGTTTTATTTTAGCAAAATCTGCAATCTGCTGTACACATACTCTTTGTAGATATACCAAGTTCATAAAGAAGTTTAGTAGACATCCCTGAAACAAATATACTGCATTATTATTACAAACTGGGCTGCCCAAGCCAGAAAGATGAGGTTATTTTCTGACACCATTCTGCGCAGGCTCTTACAAGAAGAGGTGCAGATAAGATACAGAAGCCCATAGAGTTTCCTTTGCAGCAGCCATGATAAATAAAGAGACAGGTAGACTAAAGCATTACTCACCTAAAGCCCCGCTATTTATACTTAAATACTGACAATGACACTTTATAGTCGGTTCAACAAATACCTAACACGTTCCCACTGTGTGCCAGGCAGTCAGCTAGACTCTGAAGTTCCACCCACCCACAAGCAAGACATTTTTACAAGTGTGTAATTTGAGGGAGAAAGTGACACCGACGAGGTCAGTGCAGTACAATGCACAACAAGTGATGATAGCACAGAGAAGAGGTTCCTCACTCAGCTATAAGATGAGATGGTCAGAAAATTATGGAGGAGGTGATTTCACTTAAGCAGGGGTCTTTTTGTTTTTAATAAAAATTTATGTATGATTAAGAGGCCAGGCAGTAAAGCAGAGAAGGAGATGTCAGTTAAAACAAGAATAAAACTAACAAAAGTCTAGAAAAAGAATGGTATAATTTTGGGCTGGCAAATGAGATTGGAGAAATATCTACTTTATATTTATTCCCTTGTTTTGAGTAATAGAAACTAATTCTATTTAGTGTGGCAACAAGCTTAATAAAAAATGACAGTTCCAGAATTCCTCAAAGCCTAGTGTGGTCATGTGGAAGTTGGTGAGAAGGACTTCCAGAAAGCTCCTTAGTGGAAGTGCAACCAGCAAGGGCACATCTTGTTGCCCTCTCTTTTCTCTTCCTTCCTGTTGCCTTGAATGAGGATGTGATGGCTAGAGTAGCAACATCCATCTTGAGTCACACTGGAACCTTGAAAATGGAAGCCACATGCCTTGATGACTTTGTGGAAGTGCCAAACTAGCCCTGGACTGCCTACCTCTGGACCCTTATGAATAAATCCCTTCATGTTTAAGATACATGAGTGAGTCTCTGTCACTAGCAAGGCAAGCAATTTTTGACACCAAGCTGGTTGAAAATATTAAGGATATAATTAGGGTATAATTCTGTGAGTGGCTGACAGAAATTGTAATGGTCCCTTATAGCTAAAACAGTTAAGAAACTGTGTGTCTGATGAGGTGTTCAAATTAATGTTGAACCATCTCAGGATAAGGGCAGGCATTTAGGTGGCTTAAGAGGAGCTCCTGCAGTCTTTACCACATGGAGATCATCTAAAAGATTGGTAGCTGAACATAAAAAAGAGAGAATTTGCAGGGTCTATTTTCTAATTGTTTTATTATTGAGACCAAGTATATTATACATAGTCAATATGATTATTGGGACGATTTCTTGATTAGAATGCAAGTACTTAACTCAGTATATAGTATATAATGTTCAATAAATAGCTATTCATTCTAAAATGTGCTTTCTATATCTAATATTAAGTAATCAGATATTGTTTCATGCACTTTTAGAAACTTTATCCTTTTCACATTAATAAAGATCCACTTACAAGATTTCCAATTATTACAGAAAAGATAGACAAATTCAAATAGTAATAAAAATATAAATTCCTAATAAGTAAATTTTATATTCATTGAAACTTATATCTTGAAATCAGATATATTGCTTGAAAATAACTGACCTTGGAGGTAACAAAATGCAGAATATAACAGGTAGTACTTCACAATAAAATACTTTTAAAACAGGTAATAATATTATATAAAATATTACTAAGAATCAAAAACCCTATAAAAACTAAAAAATGATATAATATTCCTGCTCTCTAACCTAGTCTGTTATTGTTTCTCTTTAATTTCATGACCAAATGAATTTGAGACAAGATAATGTCGTTGAAGTGCTTGTGGAGAGAGAAATGCTCCTGCTGTAACTAGTGACATTCAGTCTTAAACATGTTTTGACTTAAATTCCCTCATTTTTAAATAAAGTGGTTGGATCAACTGACCTCTTCTATGCTTTGCAGCTGGGATATTCTATGACTCCAGACTGCACTCAAAACAGGTCACAAATAATGAAGACATTTTAGAAATGTTGTGCATTGTGGTTTGTTCTCACCAGTAATAGCAAGTAACTACAGCCTTAACAATTGTTATAGTTTTACTAGTCTCAACCTATAAGACCACTGTGTAATGTAAAAGAAAAAAGAGATATGAAAGAAAAATAGGTGGGTTCAAGGGATATACAGAGTTGCTTGGACTGAACATTTTCTTTATTTCATAGGTTTGTGTTTCTAATAAGGAAGGAACACCTAGTATTATCGCTCATCTTATTATTCCATTCTGTCACTGGGAAACCAATGAAAGCCTGTGCTGACTTAGTGTTACCTACAGAATCAATCCTATCTTCCAGTCCCGGCACCAAAAGCTCCTCAGAGTCTTGCCACGCCTGCCTGACCCCCACCTCATGCTCCAGTTCTCAACAACACACACCGTAGGTTCTACTACATTGGGCTTCTCACCTACCCACAAATCACAGCTTCATGTCCTTGCACACAGCACTCAGTAGGTTTGCAAGGCCCTACCCACAATCTTGTTCCTTTTCCTAGAAAACTCAGACTCCTGCTTCCTGATCCAATTCAGATCTCCTCAGTGGACCCTACCTGGTCTCCCCCGGGCAAAGCCAGCTGCTTAGTTTTCTGTGTTCCAATGTTTCCATCACATGTGATTCTCTTTGACTGTAAGAATACCTAATGCAACAATGCAAGCATTCCACTCCCCTCCTGGGTATGCAGAGAACTCCAGGTGGCTGAGACGAGGTCTTAAACACTTTGTCCTTTCAATGTTAATAAAGATCTATTTAGAAAGTCTCCATTTTTACAGAAAAGACATATAAATACCAATGAGGATAGCATAAAATCATACAACATGCAATTATATTGCAGAATGACTGAATACATGAACTAAGCTCTAAGGAAAACAATGACATAAAAGTTAAAAAAAAAAACTGGGCTAATATAATTAATGTACCAATAAATGGCAGAGGTGGCAGGGAAGGCTGTATTGAAAGTGAGAACTGACCAGGAGCTTTAAAAAAAGGGACTGCTTTATTTGTACCCTCAAAAAGTACTGAAGTGGACCTAGGCAAGCATGGTCATCTTTAGGACCAGGACATGGTCAAATTGGCTGACGCCCAGAGTGTCCAGGAGGAATGGAACACAGGAGGGGCAGACAGCAGCAGCATAGCCAGGCTGGCACAGGGCACTCAGGCCAAGCCACATGGGCTCCATTCTGCAGGCAGAGAGGAGCCAGTGTAGGGGGGGACTTTGTTTTTTTCTTTTTTTACAAGGGGTAATTCTTCCTCCTTTATTCAGCCAGGACTTCAACAAGTATTTAATGAATACCTTCTACATTGTAGTAAATGCTGGAACACGTCCATGGACATTAAACAAAGACACAAATAATTACTTAATAAATATATTAAATATACAAAAAAAAGTACAGAATGCTTTGAAAATTATGAAAATTCTTCCCATAACACTATGTTTACTTCCCTATTACCATAGTTGCCAAAGTGCTTCCATCTGAAGCACTTCTTTTAGGTTTGTGAGATGACAGAGCCCTACATTCCCACAGCTATGCCATCGTTATACTGAGAATCATCACAGTTTTGTGTTTCTTTCCTTTATTTTCTTTTTCTCCCTTCCCCTCCCTTCCCTTCCCCTTTCGCTACCCTCCCCTCCCTTCCCTTCCCCTCCTCTCCCTTCCCCTTTCTCTACCCTCCCCTCCCCTCCCTTCCCTTCCCCTGATCTCCCTTCCCTCTACTCCCCTCCCTTCCCCTCCTCTCTCCTTCCCTCCCTTTTCCTCCTCTCCCCTCGTTTCCCCTCCCCTCTCCTCCCTTCTCCCCTTTCCTTTTCTTTCTTTTTTTTTGTTTTTTCTTTAGTAACTGACCCTTGATCAAAGCAAATCTTTATTAAGTATTGATGCAGCCATACATGGGATGGATTAGATCAGCGATTCTTGAATTGTGTTTTGTAAAAGACTAGCCCCAGTGAGATGTTAGTGGAACACACACACATACATACACCCTTACTCGCTAGGCTAAAACTATCCAGGCAATTGCTAGCCTAAACAAACTATAAGAAATGCCTTCATTGCTGGATTTCTGAGGATCTGGAATATGGTTACAGGTATCATAAAACTGCAAGATTCAGACAGCGCATGTGATTTTTCCCAGAAATGCCAAAACACTTCTCTTCCCTTGGCTTCAGTGCCACCTCCCTTTTTTCTCCTGCTTCTCCTTCAGCCTCTTAGGCTGTCTTCTTGGTTTCCTTTTGGACAGTCTTCTGGGGCTCAGCCTTTTTTTTTTCCATTCCACACAGATATCTCCAATGAATTTTCTACTAGTGCGGACTAAACTCTCTTCTGATTCTCCCAACGCCTTTCCTTGCCTGACCCTTCTCTCAATCTGAGGTAGGTGGTCTTCCTATGTGCACATGCAGCACCCTGGGATACTTTCAGGGTGGTCTTTTCCATGCTCTATCTCATTGTCTTCTCCCCCTGACTCTGCAAGGGCTGCAACCTTTTCTTAACTGTTCCTTCAGTACACAACACATGGCACAGAAGCTGACTCTGTAACACTTAGTTGGCCATCAGAGACCAAATTCATGTTCTTAAACAGTTACAATTAGAAACATATCACGTTGGTCAAAGGAAGTCTCTTTAATCAGGAGTTCTCTATACATGCAACAACTGTTTGAAGCCATTGTTAAGCGAAGTTAAATAGAAACTGTCGTGGACTTCCCTAAGATCAATTCTTTTGCTTTTAATGTCTGACATTATGTGAGATAATCAATAAAGTCCCTGTGTCACTGTGGTGTCATCCCACAGGGATCTAATTTTATTCCAATTGTTCGGAATCACAGCAATATAAATCAATCAGTAAACTAAAAGTTCCATAAATAATCCTTCCAAAGGAAACTCTGTCTAAATTTTACATTATTCATACGTTCAAATGATAATGAGCTCATAAGCTTCTCCATTACCTCGGTGAATACACTGATTCCAGCTGTTGTAACAATCCCTGAGAGTTATGCGACAGGCAGGAGAGGAGGCACTTCTGTGACACTGGCCTTTGCACTACTGTACCCTATCGGGGCAGAAAAACACTGTGTGCTTAAAATGCTGAGATCTCTCCTGCCAGGTCTGGAGGGTGGATGGAAGACACAGTCCTTTGATTTTAGCCACAGATGTTTAATTCCTTGCTCTAAAGCAGTGGGAGGAAGAGGGAGACAAATGGAGACTAGGAAAAGGCCACTGGGAAGCGCTCTACTGATTCTTCAAGGATGGTGTGCCTCAGAGCATCTTCTTGAGACACTCCCTTATCTCTGTCCAAAATCACCTGCGCAGGATAATAAAAAACTGTCAGCAGGCTGAGGAGAGTCCAGGCTGAGGCTCAAGAAAAGAAAGATATCTAAGACATTTTTTGTATATAAATTTACGGGCTATGAGTGCAATTTTGTTACAAGCATAGATAATGTAGTGGTTAAGTCAGGGCTTTTATGTTATCCATCACCCAAATGATATACATTATACCCATTAAGAATTTCTCCTTATCCTTAATCCTTGCACCCCTCACCTCTGAGTCTCCACTGTCTATCATTCCATTCTCTATGTCCATGTTTTTAGCACCAACTTATAAGTGAGAACATGTGATGTTTGACCTGTGTCTGGCTTGCTCCGCTTAAGGTAATGGCCTCCAGTTCCATCCATTGGCTATAACAATCATGATTTCATTCTTTCTATGCTTGAATACTATGCCATTTTGTGTGTGTGTGTGTGTGTGTGTGTATTTTCTTTATCCATTTATCTGTTGATGGATACTCAGGTTGATTCCACATCTTTGCTATTGTGAACAGTGCTGCAACAAACATGAATACAGGTCTCTTTTTTGATATAATGATTTCTTTTCATTTCAACAGGTACCCAGTAGTGGGCTTGCTAGATCAAACAGAACTAATTGATGGTTGATGATGCTGGTACTGGCCAGTAACTAGTGAGAGATAAAGTACTTAACAGGGCTGGAAATGCCAACACTCTGAGATCACTGACCTTCAAAAGCTCCTCAAAAGCCCTTAAGGTAAAACCCAAACACATTCATCCAGCATTCAGAGACGACCCTGTATCATCTTCCCTCTGTGCATCCCAGAAGCCTCTTTTTCAGTACACCTTCTATTCTACTCCATGACCCACCCACATGAAATTATCTGACACTCTCAGGCATCTTGTACTATATATTAGATCATGTATCCCTAGTACTTATTACAGTCCTGGCATGTAGTTGGCTTACTAAATGTTTTCAGAATTAGTGAATTCTCCTGTATCCAGGTATCCAAGAAGCACAGTCTTTAGATCAATGAGAACAATCTCAAAGCCCTGGCACAGTGATATATTAATGGCACACAGATAGTGACTAGTTGTAAAGAGATCTCTTATTAAAAATAAAGTACTACAATTTGCAAATAATCTACTCCCTCTTCACAAATGAGGTGGGTTTTAATCTTAACCCCTGACAACACTATTTTCATTCATTTCCACCCCAGTATGCTGTCCTAAAAGGGAAATAAAGCACAAGAGTTAAGGCTTGAACTCGAAGAATTGTACACATTCCATACTGTGGCCTGAGGTGTCTATTCACTTGAGCTTTATCTGTCAGGTGTGTCAGTCAGATAAGTAGGGTGTAAGTGGCTTCGTCAGGGGATCACAGATCTCTGGCTTCCCTGTGGCAAGTACACCTGAAACAAAGTTTTCAGAGCCAGATGACAAGAATGGCCCAGACAGGCAACCAGGAAAGGCTGGGTCCAGCATACATCAATGCAGAGCATCAAGTTCAGAGTAATAGGTATACATTTCCCTATTCCTGCCTAGATAGATAGAACTGCCTTGCTCATGGTAAAATGTGGAAATGCAGAGAAGCACATGCAACTGAAGACAACCACAGCAATAAGAAAGGGCTACTGAGAGCTAAGAGAGAGCCATGCCAATGACTCCAGAATCTCGGAGTAGGCTTGGTAACAGTTACACACTTGGGACCCAGTACTTTCCCACGCTGTCACTTGGCATGCTTGGCATTTTGTGCTACTTAAAATAATGTCCTTAATGTCCATCTTTCCTGACAGACAAAAGCAGGACCTGTGACATGACAGCTTCTGGCATGCAGTTGGCACATCACAAACATCTGATGAATGCACACACTCTTGCCTTTTCATACCTTCTTGTCAAGTCTTTAGTGAGAAGAAATTGCTGATTAAAAAAGAATTAAACTTATGAGAGAATCCTAGCTCCACTGAAGGTAGACAAAGTCTGATTTGTGTACTGCTATAGTCCCAGCTCATAGCACACTGTAGTCATTTAATCAATGTTGAATAAATAAACGAATGAATTCGTATGTCTTATCTAGATATGTATTTGCTGGGTTAATTTGATAAATTTAATAATTTGCTTCTGACCATAATTTCACTTCATTCCTTCAACAAACCTAATAATTCACTAGGTGCCAGGCACACAGCTGCTAAGGAAAAAGAGATGCAAGCTACAATTTCTGTCCACATGAAAGTCACAATTTAAAAAAGGAGAAACACGTAAACAAATTAGGACAATAACTTTTCTAAATTCAAAAACAGAGGTTTGTGTTTTGTTTTGTTTTTTTTTTTGAGATGAAATTAATTTCGCTGTTGTTACCCAGGCTGGAGTGCAATGGCGCGATCTCAGCTCACCACAATCTCCGCTTCCTGGGTTCAGGCAATTCTCCTGCCTCAGCCTCCTGAGTAGCTGGGATTACAGGCATGCGCCACCATGCCCAGTAATTTTTTGTATTTTTAGTAGAGGCAAGGTTTCACCATGGTCTCGATCTCTTGACCTCGTGAGCCACCACGCCCGGCCAGGTTTGTGTATTTTAAACAGCTTTAGTCAGGGAGCATTAAATAAAAAGTCCCAAATAGGGAACATCCCAACTAACTTCCTAATCAAAAGCAGAGATTACCCACACTTGAGTTTGCCAGACCACCAACCTCAACATCGAGAACTACCTTCCTGATGCCCCAAAACAACTGTCATTCTGATCACAATAGTACTGCTAGAGAACCCGGTTTCAGACTCTTTTGTTGGCTTAAGGCTCTAAAAAGTATTAAGGAGAAAACTATATAATGGTGATGAGTCTATTCACTTTAGCCAACTTAATATCACACCAATTGTAAGGCCGATTACTTAAAAACAAAGCTCTTCATTTAACTTATTTATATAAATTTCCATGTTACATAGCAAATTTGTCATCAGATTTTGTACCTACAGATTAAATAGAACATAAGTATAATCACAGCCTTTAATTCACACTTTTCAGCGTCTCTCAAATCTTTTTCAGAATAGTATAAGCCTTTCTAATCAACTATTTGTATATATTTTTTAAATTGAATTTTAAGATGTGTATTTTCCAAAAACAAAATAAAACTCCCATTGGTAAATGAAATATTGAGACACAACAGCTAACTTCTGCTTGGGAACATTTAGTAAGTGCTCACTTTAATGCTCTGTCCAGAAATGTCAATCATTTAAAATATAGAAGAATATTACACAACTAAAATTGTACTTGTGCAGCATTATGTAGTATTTAGTACTTGTTGGAGCATCTATTGCTACATAATAAACCATTCTAAAACTTAATACATTATTATTGTTTATGGTTTAATATTTGTTTATTGTAATTATTTTGTTTAATGATATAAAATAACATTATTTTCCATGGTTTTGTGGGTTGGCAGGGCTCTGTAACAGTTTTCACTTGGAGTCTTCCTTGCAGTTGCAGTCAGTTGGCTGCAGCTGAAGTCATCTGAAGGCTCAACTATGCTAGAAAGCCAAATGGCTTACTCAGATGTCTGACAGTACATGTTGGCTGTTGTATGGCATGCCTATCTGGTCTCTCCACATTACCTGGGGTTCTCACAACATGGTCCCAAGAGATATAGACAAAAGTTACCAGCTTTCCCCTGTCCTAGCATCTGAGGTCCTACTACATCACTTCTGCTGCATTCTATTAGCCAAGCAAGTCATTGTGCCCAGCCCAGATACAGGAAAGGGAAACTGGACCATACCTGTTAATGTGCAGCATGTGCATACAGGGAGAAAAGAGATTACCGGCACCATATTAGAGACTACCTAATTAAATCATTATTCCAACTAATCCACATTATGTTCTAGATGGGTGTACTAGCTTCTCCTCTCCCCAAAAAGCTCAAGTTAGGCAAAGACATATTGAATGAGAATGCAAATACCATTTTAAAAATGTAGAAAAATCACAGCCAATGCCCCTAGTCAGTTCAATCCCTCTCATCAATGTAACTCTACTCTTGTAACCTTAACTATAGTAAAACAGAATTTAGTCCCACAAAAGGCTTTTGTCTATTTTCCCACGGAATAACAACCCAAAAATTTGTCAAGAGAATAAAATCCAACTTATTTTAAAATTTCTCCTTTTCCTCTCAAAGCCCATCAAAATCCAGAGCACCATGATCTAGTAAGCCTGGACCAGAAGTCCTAATTTCAGGAACATCATTTGGCATGCCAAAAAAGTATTCCTTACTGGGAAATTTAAAACTTTCTTTTCTGGTGATATTTAAGAGAGCCGACTGGCTCATGGGCAGGTTACAGTGATTAAGAATAGAGGGAACCCTGCCAAGTGGGTTGATGACCATCAGAAAGAATTTTCACAAAGGAGAAATGAAGAAAAAGAAATGGGGTAATGATGCTGTCAGTTCCTGAAAGGGAAGTGATTTTTCAAATGGTCTGATTTTCCCTTTTACAAAGGAAAATGCCTTATTGTGATAGAATAAGAATGCTCAATTTCATGCAGGTATATATTTGGAGCCAAATAAAATACAATGGCATTTTACAGTCATTTATCTTAAATAATTCATCGGCAAGACATACAAAATTCCTCAACAAATATGTGGGTTCTAGAAACAATAAAAGATTCACTAATTCCAAAATCGATCAAAGATAATTTCAAACAGTTACAATGAGGCATATTCTCTTGTCCCTATAGGACATAAGCTGATGAAGCTCAGAAATTCTAAACTGTTAAATTTTCTCTAAAATCATAATAAACTATTTTTAAAAGTTATTAAATTTGTACATCTCTTCTTCTTACCCAGATATAAAAACAGAAATAGCTAAGCGTGTTCCTCAGGCACTTAACCCAGATAAATGTGAACCCAGTACCCATTCCTCCCCCTCCTTCCTCTCTATACACACAAGCTGCTCTTCCTTTCTCTATGTGGAATATCACAATAACCCAAAATGTCCCTTCTAGGCATCCTATATTCACCTGTGACTCCTCCCTATTCTTCACCACCTATACAGGGTATGTCTAAACCTTGTTCAAACTTTGTCAATACTTATCTCAAAGGTGCCCCTCATATCTATGCCCTATTCTCAGATCCCATGGCCATCTCATGTGGGTCCCTATTCCTGCTCACCTGGCTCCATCATGTCTCCTGACCGGGCCTCCCTGACTCAAGTTCTGCTTCCTTCAATTGTTGCTGGAGAATGATTCAGAGCAACCTTCCCAAGAGGTAAAACTGATAATGTTACTCCTCTACTCAAAATCAAACACACACAACCAAATGTTTTCCCAATTCATACCAACTCTTCAATCTCAGCCTGTCTCAATAGAAGTCATCCTTCAACATGTATCCTTAAACTCAGTTACAGTGGACAGACCACCCTTACTCCATCTGTAGGTGCATACTTTGCTCATGCAGTGACATTTTCCCTAGCCTGCCCGCCACCATACTCCTTCAAATACAACTCAAATATCACCCTCTATCTCTAGTCCTAGAATCCACCAGCCCTCCCAACCTGACTCAACCAACTCCCTTTTGCAACTGCCTCCTAAGCTTTTTATGCATGCCTCCTAATGTGTCCATGAGGATTTCAAGCTGATTCTCACCCTTAAAAGACTCCTTTCTGTTGTCAACCAAGGCTGCATATACTGTATACAATACCCCTGGAGCTGGGAAAGTTCTTGCCTTCTCCTCCCTTTAGTATACAGCAGTCCTCACTCCCCCTGCCTTAGTTCACATACATATCTTAATTCATATAGAATGACTTCTTTTTCCTTCAACATCATGCTCACACTTACTCACATGGTTCATTCATCCACTTGATGTACTGGTCAAAAATTTTTTTGGACAATTTTCAAATCCTACATCAAAAGACCACCCAAAGTCTCTAGATAAATTCAAAAGTGTCTGATGCCTAGGAACTCTGAGATACCCACCCTTGCTTGGGCTCAGAGACTCACAGTCTCACTGCATGGTATCAAGAGAAAGTGCAAAAGGCACAGGTCTGTTAAACCCAGATCTACACTCTGAACAACCTGTGGATCGGGGACAAGAAAGTTCATGAAAGAAAATTAATAAAATATAAAACAATATAACAGACTTGCTGTTACTTGTAACCACTGGCAATTCCATTTTAATTTTGTAAGAACTAATTTGGCTGTTTCTGCAAACAAGGCTGGAAAGAACTTCCATCTTAGAAAGCTGAAACCTGTATAAGATAACTGGGTTTTTGAAATGGTGTTCAAAAGGCAGAGTTTCTGAAATAACTTTCTAATTGGTCCAGGTGCCTTCCATGTTGAAATCAAATGTGATTATATAAGACATGAAGTCTTCTGTGGTAAACAGTTACAAACAACAATTTCTTTTGAACCTAATGTTTATAAAATGGATATTTATGAGCTTATGCCCTAACTCACTGAGTGACTGTTTTGGCTCAATGAAAACATAAGCTCTACAATTTTCAGATGATCCATAGTTTCTAAGAACAATATACTAAAATGGACTTGAGGCACTGCACACAAAGAGTTCAGCAACTGGCACTTATCTACCTCAGTGTAGTTTGGAGTAGTCAAGAGGACCTTCGAGACAAAGACAACAGAGACAACAAGGAAAAGGTCTGAAAGCATACCAGGAGCACCCCCAAAGCACAAGGCCTTGGAAAAATTCAAATCTTCAAACCAAATCTTTGTTTAAAGCTACAGTCTGAAAACTAAGACAATCTTGGCCAGGTATGGTGGTCCACACCTATATCCCAGCACTTTGGGAGACTGAGACCAAAAGATCTGAGGCCAAAAGATCACGTAAGCCTAGGAGCTCAAGACCATAGAAAGATCCTGTCTCCACAAAAAATAAAAAACTTTGCCAGGTATGGTGGCTCATGCCTGTATTCTCAGCTACTCAGGAGGCTGAGACTATAGGACCACTGAATCCAGTTCAAGATTTCAGTACACTGTGATTGCACCACTACACTCCAGCTTGGGCAGCAGAGAAAGACCCTCTCTCTCAAAAAAAAAAAAAAAAAAAAAAAAAAAAGCTTCCCCAAAAGATGACCTGCTCCATCCAAATAGCTGTCTCATCCACCACCCAAGCAAAAAACAAAGACCATGAGGGGGATAGGAGAAAGCAGTTCTAGACAAGGATGAGAAATGGCTCCAAGTGCCAATGCCCTGAGGGAGAGCTTGCTGAGGCTGCTTGAGGCTGCCAGGGTCTGACTGCATCCTAGGAAACAGAACCTCTTTATAGAAACCATAACAAATTGGCCTAAATCCACATAGGGCCTCTAAGTAGGGGTGCTTCCCTGACTGAATAAAGGAGCTAACTCGACATGGAATGGAAGAGGTTCTGCTTTTATTGGTTCCTGGGTAGAAAATTAATCTAGAGCTATTAAGTGGAAAAAGTTATCCCCCAAAACCCTACACAGTTACAAAGAAATCACTGCTCTTAGGATGTGGAAAGCCACAAAAAACATCACCCCTAATTTAATGACAAAAAGCTGAAAAATTTAGAGTCATTCTTTTGAGCTTAAGGTCATGAAACATTTTGTGAGCTAAGGTCACAAGACAATCAGATGAACTAAATGTCAAAAAAATGGAACACAGAATGTCTCACCTTTGTCAGAGGAAGAGGGAGCTGTCATAATCGGGCAGGAAGGAAAACAATGAGAGTTGATTCCTTAAAGATTGTGGACTATCATTTAGATTAGAATCCTGGGAACCCTCGCATATGGAAAGTCCACAGCCACTCCTCTCTTCCACTGGCTCCATCAGGGTTCATAAGAAAGATTAGAGGCAGGGCAGGATACCTTAGAGAACACCTAGGTGGCACAGACAAGCTCTGAGCATGGAGTAGGAGTACTTGAAGAAACCCATCTGCTTTCTGTCCCTGCACTGTGTGAGTAGAAGGAAATGAGCAGCAGCAACCAGGATCACAGACCTGCCTCCCACAGGAAACAAAAGGCTTCTGCCTCTGAGTGAGGAGAGAGACACCTGCCATGTCCCAGATGTTACTCTGCTTTGACAGGAGGCAAAAGCTACCAGCTGCTGGGGGTGGAACCGGAAACCCTCAGGCACTCTGGTCCCAGGTAAAGGATTCGTGGCCTCTGGAGAGAGATGGAACTTGCCTACATACCCCCATCCTACACTGACACCAAGGGGAGGCGCAGAAAAACCTGCTCTTGCCCAAGAACCCCAGTGATCCACAGGAGAGGTCTGCTGCTGCGGGAAGAGGAGCAGAAACCTGGCTCATGCCCCAAACCTTCTACTCCACAGATATGAGGTGGAGCTCATCTGCCACAGCTGATAGGGCCAGGAAACCACCCACCCTCTAGGCCTGTGCCATCCAACTGCTTTCTGTGGTGACCGTAATGTCCTAAAGTGGCTAATGTGACTGAAAAGTGAATTTTTAATTGTATTTAATTAAAACAAATTTCAATAGCCACATGTAGCTAGTGGTTAGGACACTGCAGCTGCAAACCCTGAGTTGAGTTAGAGGCAGAGGCTGCCTAGCACCAGGGTAGACGGAGAAATGCTGATAAAGCCACAACCCTGAGACTCAGGTGCAGAGCACCCGCCCAACTAATGCTAGAGCAGGGGCCCTAAGAAAGCCCTCAGGACTACTCAAGCTTCATGCCTAGTAACAAGCACCAGCAGGCTATTGCCAGTGGAGGGACAAAGAGGGAGAGAGAGAAACACATTCCGTGGCAAAGGTACACAGGATCTGCCAAAACCCGGTGGTGAGGAAGGATCCTTAAGAAAAGCTTGCTGATCCTCCAGGCCTCACATGAAGAACACAGCAGCAGCAGCCCACCCCTGGAGAAGCATGTAGGCTGTGGTGACCACAGCAACAACAAACCGCAAACCTAGCTCAGCTACTGACCAGAATGACTCAAGCCCTGACTCACATTAACAGCCTAGCAGAAGAAGAGATGTACCTGTTTCCAGGCATAAGCAATATTTACTTTAGTCTCCAATTAGACTTAGAGACTTAATTTCTTTTACACACACACACACACACACACACAGACACACACACAGACATTCAATCAAAAATTATGTGACACTTAAAAAGCAAACTCCTGCAACTTTTCCATTGATTATCAAGAGAGAATAACAAAAAACAATGAGATCCACAGACAGCCCTGATGGTTGAAATACCAAAGAGAGAATTAAAAATAATTACAATTAATATGCCAAAGAATCTAGTGAAAAAGGTGGGTCACACAGATGAACAACTGGCAATTTCAACAGAAATATAGAAACTATTTATTTTCTTATTTTTAAATGTAAATTTGAAACTGCAATGTGTTATGGCCCAAAGGTAATAGTATCTTTTTTGAACTGAGTCTTACAGGGTCTTACCCTGTCATTTAGGCTGGAGCGCAGTGGCACAATCATATCCAACTGCAGCCTTAAACTCCTGGCCTCAAGCGATCCTCCCTCCTCAGCCTCCCAAAGTGCTGGGAATACAGAAATGATCCACTGTGCCAGGCCTTATAGAAACTACTATTAAAACCCCAAGTGAAAATGCTAGAGATGAAAAACATATTATCAAAGATACACTCTTTCAATAGGGAGACTGAGTGTAACACAGGTAGAAAAATCAATGATATTGAAAATGTCAATAGAAATTAGAAACAGAAAAACACTGAGCTTTTTTTTTAAATGCAAAGGAAACAAAAAGAGAATAGGGCACTCAAGAGCTCTGAAACAATATCAAATACTCTAATGTGTAACTGGTGTCCCATAAGAAGACAGAAAGAAAGGGACAAAAAAAATTTTTTTAAATGGTCAAGAATTTTCTGAGACATAACTACAGATAGCAGACTACAGATCTAAGCTGGAAAAATACAATGGAAAAACATAAATAGGCACAACATAGTCAGAAGCTGAAAACAAAGTATAAAGAAAATATACTGAAGGAAATAAAATACCAGCCTTCACCTCAAACCCTGGTCTCTCCACGAAACGTCAATCATTAATTGGATTTTAGCAAAATTATCTCCCACATCTGGGGCTCTTACAGCACCGTATAGACAATAACTGGGGTAAATGGCTTAGTGTTCCTTCTAGAAGGCATTCGTGCAGTCACCACAGAATGCAAACCTGGGGGTACAGGCCTGACATGGCATCTAGGGTCATGTCACCAAAACTTCCTGAAGATATACCTTACTGAATTAAATAGCTTTTCTTTTCTGTTATTATACTGGAATTAAAAACTTTTAAAATAGAACCAAAAATGTCTTGGAATTACTGCTTTCTAAATGTATATGCAATGTGAATGCAAAATTGAAGCTGAAATGTGCTATGGCCCAAATGTAATAGTATCTTTTTGAACTGAGACTTACAAAATGCAAATAACACTGAGAAAATATGACTTTGCAGAGGTTGTTCCTCTAGAACATTTTAAAAATACCTTTTGAGTTTTAATAGTAGTTTGATTTTAGTAGCTGATAACATTAGTAGGCTTTTAAAAATTTGAAAGTTTTTGAAAATCTGGACTAATATGCAAAGGTTATGTGTATTTATTCAATGCTTAGGAAACAGAATTTTCAAAATAAAACTGAGTAAAATATTTAAAAATGCATGAAAAAGGAACACTAAAGAAGAGTTTGAGGTAAAGCCCAAAGGGCTTACACATATTTACCCTGTTTCTTGGAGGGCGCTCTCTACTCATTGTGGGGGATCCTGCCTAAAATCCTGGTTGCTTCTGGTCTGTGCATTCTCTTTAGTTCCCTTAGTCAAAGCCTAGCATTTGTTTTCTTTTTGTGCAGTTAATGTCAGAAAACTTCTGACAAGGGGCCATCTGCAGCTGAATACTTTGGAGACAGTATTGGGATCTTTAAATCGAGGTTCAAAAGTTCAAAAGAATACCGGACTTTTAAATTTGGGGTCATTACTATAATTTGTTTATTCTGGAAATATACCAGAAGATATATGAGAGAGTAGAATTAGAAAATATTCAATTAAATAATAGGCAAAAAATTGCAAATGGTCTCTGTAGTCAGTCTCTCTAGGTTCAAATCCTAACTTTGCCACTTACTTGGTTTGTGCCTCGATTTCTTGATTTTCAAAAAGAAATCATAACAGCTACATCATAGAGTTGTTGTGATGCTTAAATGAGTTAATAAATGTGAAAGCCTAAAGAGTACCAGCATGTAATTAGTGGTTTTTATATTTTTATTCATCTTAACTATCTGTATTATTCTCATTAATAACTTTATATTAAAACAAAGTAAAAAACAAATTAATTGAATCGGGAACGTCTGTCTCACCCTCCAGAGAAAACCCAAAAGATATTTTTTCGTGCAGTGATTTAAACAACTTCTTCTGTGTGTAATCATGTCTATCTTCAGTAATCAAGTAAAACAACATCATATGTAAATTTCTGTCAATATCACTGGTTTTTATTAAGAGGAACCCAAACCTGTGCCTATAAGTTGGCATCTCCTAAATAAACATATTATTGATACATTTGTGACAACTGCTCACATATAAAATAACCTCAGAGGATAGCTTTTATGTGCTACAGAACTGAAGGCTGTGGAAGGCTACAATATTTTTATACTGGGAAGAATATTATTATTATATGTTTTCTCCAAACTTTTTATTTTGCAGCTAAGGTGAAAAGTAAAATTCAGGAGAGGCTTAAATTAGAATTGTTCTAAAGGGGATTAGGTAAGTCTCCTAAAATGTGAAAAAAATACATCATTTACATACAGACCATAAGCACTTTAAAAGGGCAAACTGAAAAGGATCTGTCAAAGATAATGCTGTGAAAAGCTGTATAGAGCAAAATCAAGAACAGCTATTTAAAACAATACAAAATTTCCATGTGGAAAGTTCATTTAAAGTGTCTAATTGTGCCTTAAATGGAATGGTGAGCTACGAAATGGTGGCTGATGGTGAGTGAGCTGCTTACATTTTTTTAAAAGCATGTGAGACAGATACTTGAGTCTGGAAAAGGCATAGATAACAGAGTGACAATAGTCCAGTAAAAGTGTTGACAGCAAGGGAACAAAGAGCACCCTGGGAAGAATGAGCCACAGCACTAGGCATGCCCTGTGAAGCACTGAGTCACACTTCCTTATTTTCCACCTGTCCTGGTAATTTATCTGCAATGTCTTTGCAAATATACTTGCTCAGAAGTATTACTTAATGGCCAAATGCTGACAAACTTGCAGACTCTATTAAAAATCTTCCTATTACTGTGAATATTCTGTAAGAAAAACCTTTAAATATTGTAGTATTAAAATGTTAAAAATCTATTTATCTGGCAATCATTTGTAACTCCTGAAAATTGATTCCTGATTCAAAGACTAGAAATCCTTTTGGGATTTCAATTTTTGTTTTCTTTTTTTTTTTTCATTGTTTTATCTTTTAAAGATGTCTATCATAAATATAGATATATAACCTCCAATATATTGCCTTTATTTTGTAAAAAAGTTAAATATATTTATTTTAAAGTAAGTATAGTTTTTATTATCAATATTAATGAGACAGATTATAATCTTACCCTGGTGTGAGTACGAATGTGCATCTTCAGTCCATCATTTTTACTGAATCCTTTTTCACAGTAAGGGCACTGATAGGGACGTTCACCTATGAAGAAAGCAAGCCTCCATGTCAGAAAACGGTAAAGTAGTAGAACCAGTCCTGTGCTATCACTTCTCACACACTCAGATCCTGGCCACCACATATGCCCTGTGCTACTTCAAGAAGTGGCTACAGGCACAGAAGGGCAGACCCAAGCATGGGCCATGCAGGACAGCAATGAACTGTGGCCTCCCCTCCTATGGAGAGTGCACAGAGCTCAGAGCACTTCTAATACTCAAAAATAAACAATATTTACCAGTAGCATATTTGCTGCATATTTCTTTTAATAGTTGAGCTCAAATTAAATCTCCTAATTTTATGAATTTGTTAAAAATATTTTATGTTACTCACTTTGCTCTGTTACTGTGCTACTCCTGAAAAAGGAATTATTTAACTGATTCAATGACACCTTGCTTTGTTTTTTGTTGTTGTTGTTTCATATAAATGAATTTGTCTTAGTTAAGGCTGTGAGTTTCAAAAGAATTTCGTGAAATTGGTATATGTTCAAAAGGACCATTGGTAGTTCAGCTAAATAATAATTAATCCATACTTCCTAATATAATCAAATACCTCTCACCTAGAGGCTATAATTTAGAAAATAGCCAAGATGTTTTTCATGACAAGCAAGCACATGTATAGACAGCACATTCTTTAAAAAAATTCTACTGTGAAGTGACAAAATGTAATCTCCAAAAGGGATCTGAAGATGCCCTCTTGTCAAAGCCCAATAATTTACAATGGATCGTAGTTCAAAATCACTAGCTCAAGATCACGAATTGATTTACTCTTTCGTTTAGCAATGTACTTTCACGGCAGGATGCTAGACCCTGGTTGCAATCAAAGATTAACACGATAAAATATTTTCCTTCAGCTAATGTAAAACTTCTGTCTTTCCTTCCCTTCAGAGCCAGTCCTGTTAACTAGCAGAGTATGTTCTTCCTCAACTCTCTCATGTTCCACTTGGTTCTGATCCTCATTCAATCTAGATATCATATGCATCATCCCAGTCAATTCTCTTACAGGGTCAACAATGCCCCTTGTTGGTTGATCCAGTGATCACTTTTCATCAAGGCCTTCCTTGAGCCCCTCTCCCCTGTCCCTGACACTGCTTCATGAAATGGACAGTTACATTCCTGGGTCTCAAGGATGGCCCTGTTGCATAATGGCCTTACATTGTTCTCCCAAACTTTGATTCCAGCAGTAACATCATGTGGAAGCACCTACAGTGGTGCCCCTGCCAAGTGGAATTTTGCAGCCTCTCCTCCTTGGGGAGGAGCACTCAGAATTCTCCTTTTGGACCAGGCACTGTAAAATGGTGACAAACACCGAAAGTAGCAAGAAACTAAAAACAATCACAGCACAAATAGGAACAGGACCCTTAAATGAGCCATCCATACTTGCCAACTTCTCTGAGACAAAATCAACCTTTGCACTAGGTAAGCTGACCAAGAATTATGATCCTTAGGATCATTTTGACTCTAGGAAGGTGTGGCTTTTCACAGTCAGTACAACAAAGGCTAGGTAACATTTAGGACAATATAATCTTATTTTAACCCTAGGTTGATTATACATGCTTATCCGAATTCCAGACGTCTATTGAGCCCCAATCTCCAGGTACAGATATGTCTAACAGGTACCCTCCTTTGCATATCTCACAAACAGCTTAAATCGGCATGCATTGTTTTGAATTTGTGGTATTTATCCTTTGGTCTTGTGCATGCTATATATCTGTCCTGATTTGTTGTACCACATTCACCTAGTTACCAAATAAAAAACTTGGGAGGCATCCAAGATACCCCCCACTTTTTTAACTCACTTCTCCTTCCATCCAGTCTCTAAGTCACAATGATTTCACTTCTCCGATATTTCTAGAATTTTTCTATTTCAGGATGATGATAAAAATGAACATCACAGTACTTGCAGTAACAGCATCAGCAGCAATAGTAGGAGTACAGCAGGAGTTATCATTTATTGAGATCCTAATCATTTAACCTTGAATCACAAAGGAAAAGGACAAGCAGAAAACAGCAGAATGTGACTGCTAAATGCTGGTAGCTCCTTTGTCACACAATTCCCATAATTTTTCATTTTCTTATTCATAAAGTATTAAAAGTCATTTATTAGATTTTTCAAAGTTTATTTTACTTTAGTGAAAGATAGTAAAGAACGCTAAAATGATTCCTTCATCTTTATTAACAATGAAATCCATCAAATCAAATCTATATTAGGGATAAAGCATGGTAAGAATAGTAATGTACTCTACACTTATGTAAAACTATTTTTCTAGCTAGCCTAAGATAATTTACTATTCATAGCTATTCTCTTTGTATCACATAGCTTTATGCATGGTTTTGTTCTCCAAACAGCAATAGAATAGCTAGCAAACAAAAACAAAAGACTTGCCGTCATCAGGTAAATAATTGTATGTTAATCCTAATGTAATATACCAGGTTACTATTCCCTTTCATAGTAGCCAAAATCCATCAACAAAGAAATATAATTAAAAACTAGCAAGGAATTTTAAAGAAGGAAACATAACGTCCATTTCTGATTTTACCTACTGTCATAATATAGGAATTCTGTTCAGAGACTTAAAAAGGCTAACTTAAGGCATAGCTTTTTAAATTCTTTTTTGGAATGTGATTGTCCTGGGTTTGAATACTGCTAGTCTTCCTTCCAGCTGTAACTCCAAGAAAGTCATCCAACCTCAATGAACCTTTGAAAATTGGATAAATTATACCTATCTTATGGGTGCAGTGACCATATATCCAGCTTTGTCTAATGTAGTCTCAGTTTGTGCCTGTTATCCCAGAATAATATAGTAATAGCTGGTTAATTTTACAGTCAACTTAACCTAGTCAACCAGCTGCCTGGCCAGATAGCTGGTAAAACATTTTTTCTGGGTCTGTGAAGGTGTGTCCAGAAGACATGAACATTTGAATCAGTAGACTGTGGAAAGAAGATTCACCCTCACCAATGTAAGCGGGCTTCATCCAATCCATTGAGGGTCCAGATAGAACAAAAAGATGGAGGAACAGTGAATTAATTAATTCTCTCTCTGTTTTCCTCTCTCTTCTTCCCTCCCTCTATCTCTCTCCTTGATCTGAGATGACATCCATCTTCTGCCCTTGGACACAGAAGCTCCCAGTTCTCTGGCCTTTGGACTCTAGTACTTACATCAACAAACCCCTGCTCCTGGTTTTCAGGCCTTTGGCATTTGACTGAGTTTCATGATTGGCTCCCTTGGTTTGCAGAATTTCAAACTCAGGCTACATTATACCTCTGGTTTTCCTGGGTCTCCTGCAAATGGCACATCAGGGGACTTCTTGGCCTCTATAACTGTGTAAGCCAATTCCCATAATCAATCTCCTCACATATAATGTACCTATACATACCCTATCGGTTCTTTTTCTCTGGAGAACCCTAATACAATATTACTCCCTTTCACTCTCATAAGTGTCTCAACTGGGACAATAGATATATGGTCACTTGTTATGAATGGAACTGTGCCCTCCCATACCAAATTCATATGTTTAAGTCCTAAACCCCAGTACCTCATAATGTAACCTTACTTGAGAATTCGGCTGTTGCAAACATTATTAGAGTAGTGTGGGCCCCTAATCAAATATGATTGATGTCCTCACAAAAAGACAGCCTTGTGAAGACAGACACATACAGGGAGAATGCCATGTGAAGATTGGAATTATGCTGCCACAAGCCAAGAACTATCAGAAGCTAGGAGAGAGGCCTGGAGAAGATCCTTCCCTTGCACCTTCAGAGGCAGCATGGCCACGCAAGTGCCTTGATCTCAGACTTACAGACTTACTGAGAGACGACACAGTTTTACTGTTTAAGCCACTCAGTTGGCGACATCTTCTTACAACAGCCTAACAAATTAACATAGGTCTTCTACTCTTAATGGTGGCAATTATTCTTATCACTGATGTCTACACATCTGCTGCCCATGAGGCCTACACAAACCACTCAGAGTAAAAACTGGCACCTCTAGATGACTGGTATTTCTGCTCCATCCCTCACAACACTGAGCCGACAAATCTGGGAAACTTGGGTAAATACAACTCCATTCATTCATTCTATCCTAGAATGTACTCCAGCTTTAAAGTGCATCACCATGTAAATGGCTTTTATAAGCAATTTATTTGAAAACTATAGTGTGTGGTCTGCAAATCAGTTTAGACTCTACATTAAAGTGCTACCTTCTTGGCTGGAGGATGTTTAGGGCAATCCCGCCTCTTTTTTGGACTACAAGGACAAAGTTATCCGCTCTCCCACACAATCTGAACCTGAAGGTTACCTGTACAGTCAACATGTTAATAACTACTAAAGTCATTTTCTTAATTTGCATATTAAAGATAAGTTGTTATTAGGTTTTCTTCACATTATGCATATAATATTTTCCTTCATTATTTCCAATTACTGTGAAGAATGTTTCTAAGAAATATTTTCATCTACACATAAAATAATCCTGAGGAAAACAAAAACTTACCTTTAATTTTAGTCAACACTCTAAGAATACAGGTCACTGTCAGTACATGGGCTCTGATGTACAATATGATCCACATCTAAATAACTACTATTTTTTAATATCTCAGGTAGATTTAGACACTATCTTTATTTTGCTTAGGCTAGTCACAGTATTCAAGTTCTGACTAACATGTAAATTAATTAATCTAAAAATTAGGCAAAAAAGTAGCTAAAAACAAATCTAAAGGGGAATAATAACAAGCTGAAATTTATAGAGTCTATTAGGTTCTATTCTACCGTTCAGAATGCTTAATGCACATTAGCAATTTTAATTCTTGCAACAATATTATAATCTAAGTATTCATATCCCTAGTTTACAAATGAAGAAAGTAAGGCACAGAAAGGATAAGTAATTTACTCAAGATTACATAGCTTCTTATATAGCAGAGGCAGAGTTTGAACCTACTCTTAACCTCATGCCATCACATAAATTAGTAATATGGCTAACATTTTGTATAAATTGGGGTAGGCTTTCTAAAGTTAATGATGAAAGCTCTGCTTCTGACAATAACAGTTAACATTAACCAGATCTTTCTGGCTGGTAGAGTCCAGCATTCTTTTGGTTATCAATGCTCATCAGGAAAAGCAGGGGGCAGGTTAGGAATGTGTGTTATGTCTTAAAGCAGTTCCCAAGTGAATGCAAATTCTAACATAATATTAAGCTGTGTCTTGAGAACTACATACAGGTAGTCATTTTTAATGTTTAGAAGGGAAATACAATATAGGCAAATATGAGATACTATCCTATGAGATTTAGCTACTAGATTAATAAAATAGATTTAATCAACACAGCAGCATAAATAATATTTAAGTGTACATAAGAGCAAACTATTTCTCATTTAACTAAAGAAAAATAGATAAGTTCTTTGCATCTCCTTTTTTAAATTATGTGCTGACACTGAGTAACACTGAAGGCCACTGTGTTTTCTTTGAATAACACATCAAGGATCAAACGGAAGCATGATGGTAATTATAAAAAGTTGATTTTGGTTGATTTTTAAAGGTGTAACAAAGTGGATAATCCTTGAAGCTAATTTATTCATTTTAAAAATATAGATATATATTTATATATATAAGTAAAAATATATATAATATATAATTATATTAAAATTATAATTATATATAAGTAAAAATATTTATATATTATATATAATTATATTAAAATTATAATTATATATAAATAAAAATATATTTTATATCGTTTCTATTAAAACTATTTATAATAGTTTCACAAAATCATTGTCTCTTCAACTTTACTAGTGTAATGAGAAAGACAAGAAAAAGTTAAAGAAAATACATAAGATAATTTCAGATACTGATAAATTATACAAAACAAGGATGTAGTGTTAAGAAAGATCTCTGGGCTGGAGAAGTGGGCAGGCATAGGACTTAGCTACTAAGTCATTAGAAAAGGCAAAAAACAAAACAAAACAAAAAACCTGAATAAATGCAGTTCCTTAATGCCGATCTAACATTATTCATGCACATCTTTTTTAGATCTTCATCTTTGAATTGGAGGTATTTTAACTCACTTAGCTTGAAGTGTATCCAAAGTCTCACTGCTGGAACACGTGAGATGGAAGTAGCTTAAAAGCTACAATATTTGAAAGGTGTGAGGAGGATATTCAGAAAACAGCTCTAGAAAATTGGAGCTAGCCTTCCAAAGGCAGCTAATAGCAATGAAAGGGAACATCTGGATGCCACATGGAATACCTTACTGGAATTGAGCCCAGCCTGGCCCAAACAAGCTACCTTGAGCCTTTGACAAAGAAAATGTATTATGACAACAATCACCCACTAGCAAGTGTGACTAAAAGCAATAGGACAAAATCAGATCCTAGTTTAAATATGCCTTTCTGATTAAAATTTACAGATGTTACCATTGTTTTATGGAATATAATTTTAATTAAAGACATCAGAAGAATTCTAGCCCCCACCAAAGGATTAACATACTGACATTAAAACACCATCTTAAGAAAATTTGTGAAGGTAGCTTAGGATAACATGAATCTTGATGATAAAAAGATCCTAAAGCCACTAAATCACTGAATATCCATCTACTGCTATGTAACCACCTCAATATCCAACATCTTGATACAAATCCTTTAGAAAAATCTGTTTACAATACATGAAATGAATAAAGAAAAACCCCGTGAATTACTTCAATCTTTATATTCTTAAATTATACCATGAATTTAAGAAGCAAACCTGATCACTCTAGCAGAAGCCACAGAAATCAAATTTTTGTTCATGTTACTAAATACAATGAATATGTTAATAATGATCATGATCAAACTTAAAGATTAAAAAGTACAAAATTGTGAAGATGATAAATTATGTGTCATGTATAATTTACCACAATTTTTTTAAAAAGTGTACATCCAATGTGCCCTATGTTTTGAAACATATTATAAACAAGCAGCAAGCTTAATATATAATATACATATTTAATTATCTGGATTAATATAAAAATAGGCCATTTTCAAAAAGCACTTTAATATCTAACTTTTGTTATTTAGTATATTTTAAAAACTGATGTACATTTCAAAGAACTCATAATTCCTTGAAAATGTGATATGTACATACAGAAAATGTAATGTAAAATGTAATAAAGTCATACACATTTATTTTCAATCAATCAAAATTAAATAATGTTTAAAGATTTAGAATTATAAGTTTTACTACTTACTTTGAGTTTTCTAACAAAAATCACTTTTAGAGATGGTAACACTTTCAAGTGAAAAAGCAAACCTCAAAAATGTATGTTTCATGAAAAATACTCTGACATTGTTCCACATGGTTGAACTTTAAAATATATGTATTACATGGGAATTCTTTAGAAGAACATTACATTTTTTTCCATGAATATCAGAGAACTGGCTTATTTTGCTTTTGTAGGCTAGGAAATGGTTACAAAACAGCAAAGTGAATCATTCTAAATGAAAATTAAACCAAAAATGTAATTGTGAAAGCACCACCCAATTAGTTTTCCAACTTCACCATTCTAATCCCTTCAATTTATAAAGTATCTAATAAATTAGAAGTACACCATAGAGAGAAGTGAAATGCTACACTGACAAATAGGAGTAGCTCAAGTTCATTCTTGGCACCTTTCTGTGAACTGAAATACTTTTTTCTCCCTGCAGCAAAAAGCCATGAAACCCCACTGACCTTACCAAACCCCACCTCGTTACTGTTGGAATGCTCCCATTAATCAAATTCTGAGGAATCTCAATTAACCTAAACAAGTTAAACCCAAGGACACCATCTTTGAAAGAAGGACAACAAAAACTTGAACTTGACATTTACTCCTCGAATATTTAGAGATATTCTACTTTTAAAAGCTTAAAAGAGTTTACAGTTACAAGAAAGTGGGCAATAAAATGTAAAAATCAAATAAGAAGACCTTTACTTTTCAAAACACTTTTATCATCTGATTAAAAGAAAATGGAGTCTGTTTTTCAAAATCTATTTCTTTAAAGGATGCATTATTTTCCTTAAGAATCTTACGGTCACAGTATCCCTCCCTCATTTCTGAAGAGATGTCAATTGAAAGACATGAGGTTCATTGGAAAGAAGGGAAAAAAAGGGAGAGCCATGCGCTCACAAACTTTTCAGTCTGAAATCATAAAAAGCCAGATTGGCTGGATGTGTTGAGAGCCAACCAAAAAGTGATTTTTACTGATGAAAAAGAAAAAAAAAATAAGAATATGAGATGCAGAACAAAAAGAGACAAGTTAATGATTCCCTACTCAGGATGCTCTTGCTTCACCCAACCAGGTATATAAATGGCCCCCATTACATGTGATTTGTCTAAGGGAGCAAGACGACAGTAAAGGGTCTTGAGGTGAGTGCTGGCAAAAGCCAAGGGGACTATTCCACAAACAGCAGAAAGATCTGAACAATCCAGACACTGGCCAAGTTTTCAGGGTTCTGACCCACAAACAAAAACTCTTCCATGAGTGTTCCATACTTCTATGGTAAGGAACAATTTAAGTCAAGAAAGAAATGTTCTTAATCATTAATCTGGTTTTGTTGTTAGGGAGTCAGAATTTGGTGAAAAGATTATTAATCATTTCACCCAGTAGTTTTCTATTTTTAGGAATTTCTACCAAACTTTTATTTGACTCAATATTTATGTGTATAGTTGGTGGACTGTGGTTATGGAGTAACTAATCAGTTAAACCTTAGGTTCCTGCACACAGAGGAGTTTCCTATAAATTGTGCGAGCAAGGAAGTATCAAGAGTATGTAACTTTAAGTAGTAAGAAACCCATAAAATTATTATCTCTCCCATAAAACTAGAGAAGATATAAAACCTTCCCCAGCCTAGAAGGATAGTTCCGAGTTACAGAAAAACAACATAGAGTTGTTCTTGGGTGGAAAAATGGTAGCAATGGCAGAAGAAAGCACAAACTAGAGGCAATCAAATCTTTTACTTTCCTAAAGAAAAATGTTGGTGATCCAAGTTTAATAGAGGTATGGTACTAATATTATCTAATAATTTACCAGTAGATAAAGCTGTTCAAACAAGTTGATGTAAATTGATGACTAGGCCATGATCACTTTTGAGGATTCCAGTATATTAAAAAAAATGAAGAAATGATAGAAATATGAACTATGTAAATGAAGGCATATTTTAAATAATCTATCTTATTAGTCTCTGTGACTATATTATTAATTCATTTGGTTACTGTTCATAGCATTATATTCTAGGACAAATGTTACTCCCCCACTCTTCACTCTGTGCCCCTTAATCCAACCTATGACAAACTTTGACTCAGCACTATAATTTTTACATTAAAAACGTAGGGCCTTTGAGGTTTTTGAAAAAAGAAAAAATGGATAATCATACTATTAATGAAAGCCAAACTGAATGTCTGTCTCTTAAGTTGTTATATATGCTTGTCATTAACACAAACTCAACTGAGAAGGAGCTGAGTATAGAAAAAAAAATACAGTGGAAGAAAGGGTATATTCTGTTGATGTGGTTGTGAATCAGAAATTATTTAAAGTGTCAACATAACACTGAGACATCTAAAAACATGCAGTTCAAGACACTGCTTATAAATAAGAAAATTCCATTCAAATATTTCTTGGGGAAAACCTGAAGCTTTTAAAGAATGATGATAAGGCAATCATTTATTTCTGTCAGTTCTACATTAAATGTTTCTGTTAACTCCTAGATTATCTGCAGGTAAGAGAACATTTGATTTGGTTTAATGTTAGTAATGAGACACTTAGAAAATAAATATAGCAAAATAAGTTCCCCCTCAACATATGGAAATCATCTAATTCTTACTAAAAATGTGTTAAAATATTGTTTTAAAATGTTTAAATTTTCATTTGTGCTTATAATTTATCATGTATTTTTTATTATTGTTCTATACTTATAATTATTTAGAGCTACTGTTTTTATAATGTGGAAAAAATATTCTAAAAGAAACAAATTATTTCCTTTAAAAAAGCATTCAAGAAGAAAAAAAAAACAGTGGCTAAAATCCAAATACAATCAAATAATATACCAATTCTTTATTTCTAAGCTGATCGCAGGTATTTATCCAAAAAATTACATATTTCCTAAGACAGTGATTTATTACTATATTCAAATAACAATGTGCAAGCAAGCCTAGAACAGAAGGGCCTACACAGCCGGTATCTATTAACACGGGAAGCTGGTTGGAACTGTAGGCAAGTAATTAACCTTCTGGCCCAGAGCTTTAAAAACCCAAAAGCAGTTCCTAGAATTTCTTTCATAATTTATGAACAACTGATGGAATTCACGTCACAGTCCATGGATTCCCTTGCTGAATTAATCTCAGCTCTCACTGACCCTAAGAAGCTATAAACCAACAGGAGACTGTGCTCTACTATTTCAGCTGACCCACAGAGTGCCATCTCTGTCGTTCCAGCATTGGAAGCCAGATGATAAATTACAGAGCCGCCTGCCAGGCACAGTCCTGAACATTTCCCTTCAATGAAGATGACAGCAACACACTGTACATGCACATTCACTCACCCAAACCAGCCCTGTTTGACAGCAAACCCTCATCTATATCCTATAGATGATCTACATTCGACAGCTAAAGTTTATGAAAAGACAAGCATAATGATGCTGGGAATAGAGGGTCACACAATGTATTGAGGGAGTATGAATACCTGGACTAAATACAGAAATAAACACATCAGCAACATTAGCAGCAATAGCTCACAGTATCACATGCTTACATCGTGCAGGCACTATGTAAAGTTATTTTATATCTTCATTTCTTCCTCAAAACTACACTATGAAGTTGAGACTATTATTATTCCATTTATCAGAGATGAGAAAACTAAGTTTCAAGGAAATTAACTAACTCTTTAATGTTCATGCAAGAAGGAAATAAAAAGAATGAAATTTGAAGCCCATAATCTGATCCCAGAATCAATACTCTGGATGTAAAGCTGACATTAAATAACAAAATACTACAAATACAAATTTTATGGTAGGAAAATTTCTCCATAGCTGGAGTTAAGTTCTCAATTAGACCATAGGTAACAAACTATAGACCTTGAAGTTTCTAAATTAAGGTTATCTTCAATTGGTTGATATATCAACAAGAAAATATTGTCGAACATGAAGAAAGGAATGTATGTAGTTCTATAGTATGTTTAAGGGTAACAGCAGGGGGTGGGGGTAGGTCAAAAAATAAGAAATAAAAATATCAGTAATGTAATATATTGGAAAAAGTTTAAGCCTCAGTTTAGTTCTAGCTGAACCACATGCAAGTTCTATGACCTTAGGCAAATCATCGAACTTTACTGGGCATTAGTTCAAATAAGAGGCTTGAACTAGACTTGAAACTCCTCTCTAAAGTCAAGAATATTATTTTTTTATTCTAAAAAAGCAGATGCCTTGTGCATACTTGCCACATTCTCATTCTAATTACGAAACTTTGCAGAATAAATGGACTTTAGAGGGTGGATAAAAGATGTATGAAAAGTAACATTTTCAAAGTTCATAGAAAAAACAAAGTCTTGTCAGACTACAGAATGGTGGCAACAGGAACAAGGATGCAAGGGGAAGCAAGGATACAGCTGGTTGGTTATTTAAGGTAGTGAAGGATAAAATCCATCATAACATGAAGGAATTGGAGTATTTTTTAAATTTTAGACACTATTAACAAAAAATGGAAACACAAATACTAAAATTCCTCCCAGAACTAACAGGTAGTAATCCAATAGCTAATTTATCACTGTCTTGTAGAATGACCATTAGTCATGAGCCAATTAACAAAAATACTTGTTTTAAAAAAATTAATATGTATGAAGGACACTGCCTTTAATGCTCCATAAAACAATACTGTCACTGTACTGGACAGGAAATGTTGAAAAATGCCATTTAGCAAATTGGAAGGAAAAACCATAAACTGGAGTCTTATTTCCTCTTCATAAAACTGAGTGTTATTTGATACCATAAAAAAGAGATTTGATTTCCCAAATTATTGATAGACAGTTTGAATACTGTAAAAACAAAATTAAATTGACACCCTCAGGCATGCTGATATGGGATTAACACACTAACTCCATAAAAATCTCATCACATTGCAGTATATTCAAAGGTCCAACTGCCAATTAGTAACCATTTCCTGGAAATAAAAAGAGGAAAATTTAGCAAATCTAAATTCAATCTTTATTTTCTCTGTATGTTCCTACCCACTATAAAGATGACTAGGAGAAAATGAACATGTGAATGTGTCATATGGTTTGGCTGTATCCTCACTCAAATCTCAAAGTGTAGCTCCCAAAATTCCCACCTATCAAGGGAGGAACCCAGTGGGAAATAATTGAATCACGGAGGCAATGTTTCCCATGCTGTTCTCAAGATAGTGAATAAGTCTCACAAAATCTGATGGTTTTATAAAGGGGAGTTCTGCTGCATATGCTCTCTTGCCTGCCACCATGTAAACTGTGACTTTGCTCCTCCTTTGCATTCTGCCAGGACTGTGAGGCCTCCCTAGCCATGTGGAACTGTGAGTCCATTAAACTTCTTTTCTCTACAAGTTACCCAGTCTTGGGTATGTCTTTATTAGAAGGGTGAGAAGAGACTAAAACAATGTGAAAAGATCAATCAATAAACAAAAGCATCATTTGGCCCTAAAGCATAAAACTTTCAGAGTACTGAAATGATCAAAGATTTTTTTTTTAATTGCATTTTAGGTTTTGGGGTATATGTGCAGATCATGCAAGATAGTTGCATAGGTACACACATGGCAGTGTGTTTTGCTGCCGTCTTCCCCTTCACCCACATTTGGCATTTCTCCCCAGGCTATCCCTCCCCGCTTCCCCCCCTCACTGTCCCTCCCCTATTCCCCCCAGTAGACCCCAGTGTGTAGTATTCCCTTCCCTGTGCCCATGTGTTCTCTTTTTTCATCACCCGCCTATGAGCAAGAATATGTGGTATTTCATTTTCTGTTCTTGTGTCAGTTTGCTGAGAATGATGTTCTCCAAATTCATCCATGTCCCTACAAACGACACAAACTCATCCTTTTTGATTGCTGCATAATATTCCATGGTGTATATGTGCCACATTTTCCCAATCCAGTCTCTTGTGGATGGGCATTTGGGTTGGTTCCAGGTCTCTGCTATTGTAAACAGTGCTGCAATGAACATTCGTGTGCATGTGTCCTTATAGTAGAATGATTTATAGTTTTTTGGATATATACCCAGTAATGAGATTGCTGGGTCAAATGGAATTTCTATTTCTAAGGCCTTGAGGAATCGCCACACTGTCTTCCACAATGGTTGAACTAATTTACACTCACACCAACAGTGTAAAAGTGTTCCTATTCCTCCACATCCTCTCCAGCATCTGTTGTCTCCAGATTTTTTAATGATCGCCATTCTAACTGGTGTGAGATGGTGTCTCAATGTAGTTTTGATTTGCATCTCTCTAATGACCAGTAATGATGAGCATTTTTTCAGATGTTTGTTGCCCTCATGTATGCCTTCTTTTGAAAAGTATTTGTTCATATCCTTTGCCCATTTTTGAATGGGCTTGTTTTTTTCCTGTAAATTTGTTTGAGTTCTTTGTAAATGCTGGATATCAGCCCTTTGTCAGATGGGTAAACTGCAAAAATTTTTTCCCATTCTGTTGGTTGCTGATTGACTCTAGTGACTGTTTTTTTTGCCGTGCAGAAGCTGTGAAGTTTGATTAGGTCCCATTTGTCTATTTTGGCTTTTGTTGCCAATGCTTTTGGTGTTTTGGTCATGAAGTCCTTGCCTACTCCTATGTCCTGAATGGTTTTGCCTAGATTTTCCTCTAGCGTTTTTATGGTGCCAGGTCTTATATTTAAGTCTTTAATCCATCTGTAGTTAATTTTAGTGTAAGGTGTCAGGAAGGGGTCCAGTTTCTGCTTTCTGCATATGGTTAGCCAGTTATCCCAACACCATTTATTAAACAGGGAGTCCTTTCCCCATTGCTTGTTTTTGTCAGGTTTATCAAAGATTTTATGGTTGTAGATATGCTGTGTTGCCTCTGATGCCTCTGTTCTGTTCCATTGGTCTGTATCTCTGTTTTGGTACCAGTGTCATGTTGTTTTGATTACTGTAGCCTTGTAGTATAGTTTGAAGTCCGGTAGTGTGATGCCTCCTGCTCTGTTCTTTTTTCTTAGAATTGACTTGGCTATGTGGGCTCTCTTTTTGGTTCCATATGAAGTTCATGGTGGTTTTTTCCAGTTCTGTGAAGAAAGTCAATGGTAGCTTGATGGGGATAGTGTTAAATCTGTAAATTACTTCGGGCAGTATAGCCATTTTCATGATATTGATTTTTCCTAACCATGAACATGGAATGTTTCTCCATCTGTTTGTGTCCTCTCTTATTTCATTGAGCAGTGGTTTGTAGTTTTTCTTGAAGAGATCTCTTACGTTCCTTGTAAGTTGTATTCCTAGGTATTTTATTCTTTTTGTAGCAATTGTGAATGGCAGTTTGTTCTTGATTTGGCTCTCCTTCAGTCTGCTATTGGTGTATAGGAATGCTTGTGATTTTTGCACATTGATTTTATATCCTGAGACTTTGCTGAAGTTGATTATCAGTTTCAGGAGTTTTTGGGCTGAGGCGATGGGGTCTTCTAGGTATACTATCATGTCGTCTGCAAATAGAGACAATTTGGCTTCCTCCTTTCCTATTTGAATATCCTTTATTTCTTTTTCTTGCCTGATTGCTCTGGCTAGAACTTCCAGTACTATATTGAATAGGAGTGGTAAGAGAGGGCAACCTTGTCTAGTGCCAGATTTCAAAGGGAATGCTTCCAGTTTTTGCCCATTTAGTATGATATTGCTGTTGGTTTGTCGTAAGTAGCTTTTATTACTTTGAGATACGTTCCATCAATACCGAGTTTATTGAGGATTTTTAGCATAAAGGGCTGTTGAATTTTGTTGACTGCCTTCTCTGCGTCAATTGAGATAATCATGTGGTTTTTGTTTTTGGTTCCGTTTATGTGGTGAATTACATTTATAGACTTGCGTATGTTGAACCAGCCTTGCATCCCCAGGATGAATCCTACTTGATCATGATGGATAAGTTTTTTGATGTGCTGTTGCAATCGGCTTGCCAGTATTTTATTGAAGATTTTTGCATCTATGTTCATCATGGATATTGGCCTGAAGTTTTCTTTTCTCGTTGAGTCTCTGCCAGGTTTTGGTATCAGGATGATGTTGGTCTCATAAAATGATTTGGGAAGGATTCCCTCTTTTTGGATTATTTGGAATAGTTTCAGAAGGAATGGTACCAGTTCCTCTTTGTGTGTCTGGTAGAATTCGGCTGTGAACCCATCTGGACCTGGGCTTTTTTGTGTGGTAGGCTCTTAATTGCTGCCTTGACTTCAGACCTTGTTATTGGTCTATTCATAGTTTTGGCTTCCTCCTGGTTTAGGCTTGGGAGGACACAGGTGTCCAGGAATTTATCCATTTCTTCCAGGTTTACTAGTTTATGTGCATAGAGTTGTTTGTAATATTCTCTGATGATGGTTTGAATTTCTGTGGAATCTGTGATGATTTCCCCTTTATCATTTTTTATTGCATCTATTTGGTTGTTCTCTCTTTTCTTTTTAATCAATCTGGCTAGTGGTCTGTCTATTTTGTTGATCTTTTCAAAAAACCAGCTCTTGGATTTATTGATTTTTTGAAGGATTTTTCGTGTCTCTATCTCCTTCAGTTCTGCTCTGATCTTAGTTATTTCTTGTCTTCTGCTAGGTTTTGAGTCTTTTTGATCTTGCTCCTCTAGCTCTTTCAATTTTGATGATAGGGTGTCAATTTTGGATCTCTCCACTCTTCTAATATAGGCACTTATTGCTATATATTTTCCTCTGGAGACTGCTTTAAATGAGTCCCAGAGATTCTGGTATGTTGTGTCTTCGTTCTTGTTGGTTTTGAAGAACTTCTTTATTTCTGCCTTCATTTCATTGTTTATGCAGTCAACATTCAAGAGCCAGTTGTTCAGTTTCCATGAAGCTGTGCAGTTCTGAGTTAGTTTCTGAATTCCATCACACCTACTCTAAAATTGACCACATAATTGGAAGTAAAGCACTCCCCAGCAAATGCAAAGCAACTGACATAATAACAAACAGTCTCTCAAACCATAGTGCAATCAAGTTAGAATGATCTAAGATTTTTATAATTTATTTCCTTTTCTTTTACACAGCGGAACTTATAGCATTTTTATATTTCTTGTGGTAATTATAATAGCTATAAATAAAAAAAAGAGGGATAAAACAGAATTTGAAGTCAAAAGACTTGGGTTTTATTACCTTGATAGTACACATGTCATTTGCTTCTCTGAATCTGAGCTTCTTCATCTAGAAAATGAGAATGGTCCCAGAAATGGTTGAATCCTTTCAATGGCTACGAAAGGATTAATTCTGATACTGTATTTCAGAGAGATGTCCTCTTTCAACAAGTTTAAAGATTAAAGAGGTGAGTCTGATGTGCCCTGTCCTTCAGCTTAGAAGCTAGTCATGGAAACTGATAAGCAAAGTATTGTATAATATAGTTGGAAAGAGGTATTTATATATAATAAACCATAGGAGCCCCCAGATCTCTACTAGAAGAGATTTGCTACACAACTGCAAAAGGCTATAAAGTACTACACAATTATTTGTAATTATTCCAGCTCCAGTAGTACAGACTCACCCTTGTCAAACAAAACAGGGCATTTGTCAGAACCAATTTCCTCTACCTTCTTTCTAATAAGAAACTTTAAAAACGAGGAAACTCCAAGCTGAAATCAAACAGAAGGTTGGTGGCTGGTTGACCACATATTATTCCCTCATTTAAGCTTTGTAACTTTATGGGCACTGGTGAGCTAGATCTTGAACTACGTTATTAATGATTATTTGTTATCCAGTTTGTTTTTCCACCAATTACATGACAAAGAAACGTGATAAAAAATGGAAAGGAAAGAAAATGTGGGTGGGTCCAGCTTATAAATTGGGGAGTTTAGCATTTGCTTACTTCTTGAAGTGAATGTGACAGATTTTTGTAGGTTGTATATAAAAAATGATTTTATGGTCAACTAAATTTGTATTCAAATCTGGAACTTCTCACTCTGAAGCCATGTATCCTTTTTACTATCTCACACGTACTGCAACCCACTTGTAAGTTATTTTACCTATTGCACAAGCATTCACAAGTTCTTTCTCTAAGCCAGGCAGTGCACTGAATGGTAAAAAGTAAGGTATCAGTTATGTACGTGGCCCTAAGACAGCCGAGAACCCACAGACTACTGAAGATGGCCACAGGTCCAAGCAATCAGAAGGGGGCTGTGCTGAGGAGAGTAAAGGAGCATGGAAGTGCCAACCTAACAAGGCAGGGGTAGGGGACAGGTCAGGGAACACGTCAAGGAGAAAGTAACATGTAACTGGAGACTTGAGAAAAGTGAAAGAAGGCCAGTAAGCAGCCTGGAACGTAAACAGTGAGGGGTTGGTAGTTGATAAGGTTTGTGAGAAAAGTCTAGGGCATTCATTTTGTTCCAGGCAAGGGGAAGCCACTGAAAGGTTTTAAGTAGGATAATAAAAAGACCCAGTGAGCCTTATCAATTATTTAAACTTGTGGTAAGGCTTACAAATACTTTCCAGTGCATTTCAAAGAAAATATCTGAAAAACCCATAAAAATAGCAAATTTCATGGGATCCATTTTTCAAGGGGATGAATTTAGCATCCTCAAGAAGGACGAAGCATGAAATAATAACATTCAGCTTCCTCAGAAGACTCTGAGTTTTCTCTGAGCAGTATAGTGTAAGAAAACAAACACAAAACAACATCTGTTTATATTTAAGAAATAGAAGTCTTCCTATTGAAACAATCAGCCTCCGGGGGAGATGTGCACAAGACTTGAGCTACAAAGCTGGATGTTCAGGGAACAATTCTCTTCTCCACTTAGGTGAAAGCTGCATCTACACAGTTGTTCTCATTGGAATAAAACATCCCTATTTATTTTTAAATATGAAAATTTCAAATATAAGGAAATATTGAAAGAATAGTATAGTGAACACTGTATACACTCACTTAGGTTTAATATTTCTTAACTTTTGACCAAATTTGCTTTCTCCTTCTCACTTCTCCTTTCTAACATGTATTTTTATATGTACTTCTTATTCGTGGTCCATTTGAGAATATGAAGCAGAGAAGTTTCATACCTAAATATTTTAGCACACATCTTATAACAGTCACCTGCACAATCATAATATATACTCTAAATATTTGTATTATACAAGAAAAATTATAAAATTTAGAAAACAGAAAATCATAAAATTAAAACTAACCATATTTACAACATACAAAAATAAAAGCAGTTAATAATGTAGTAGATAACTTTTCAGTTTCTTTAATACAAATACTTTATTCTTACAAAAATATATCCTTCTGTTTTTGTAACTTATCTTTCTCATTTCTTTTCATATTAATTAGTATATGTCCATTTAACTTTTATAACCTATATAATATATAATTCTACCTATATAATTCTACTACTATTTATGGATATATCATAAATGACGAGTTCTTTCAATGTTAAATTTGTAGGATCTTTTCCAAATTTGCCATTATAAACAATTCTTCAAGGAAAAGAACAATATTATTATTATAAAACAAGCATTATTGCCCGTAACCTCTTTTCAGACTTAGGAATCAAGCCTACTTTGGACTTATGCCTGATAAAGAAGGCAGTACAAATATTAAAAGCCAAAGACAAGTTTTTATATGGCAAGGCAAACAATTTTTCAAGAGTATTTTGGAGGTTACTATGGGTTAATTTCAAGGAAGAAATTGCTAGGACATACACAGGTCAGAATTTTAAATACCACCAAAAACATTTTTTCAACTGAGTTACACTTTAAACATGTATTAAAAAGAAGGCTTAGACTTAAAAAAAGAAGTCTTAATCAGGAACATAGCCATCTGAAATGCACTGACCCCAAATTAATATATTAAGAAAATCCCATGATTATAATTATGGCAAACACAATGATATTAATTCCTTATCAATAGTCAACCAAGATTATACCTACAAAAGTTAGTTATGAAAATTTCAGCATGTTCAACAATTTAAGATCTTGAAAAAGTTGGAAGAAATAAAAGGGAAAGGTATTAAACATGAATATCCTCAGTATGATGTCCTATAAGAAAACCTAAGAAGAAAAGTAGAAAATATATTATAAGAGGTTATATCATTCAGTAAAGGCTTGCCACTGAATGTTAATAAACAATTCATTTAACTTTGGAAAAGTAGTCTTAACAAGGAGCAATATTATACAAGAATCTTAGAAACTATACTTAATGACAATGAACTGGCCATCTATGAATTAGCACTAAGTATTTTATATTCATGATTTCATTTATTCTTCACAAAAAATGTACTATGGGACTTAGAGAGATTAAGAAATTGGCTCAAAAATATATGATTGCTTAGTAGCAAGGGCTAGGATTTGAACTCAAGTTAGCTAACTCAAAGCCCCTGCTCCTTCCGTTATGCAAGACTGACTCTTATAGCAGAGGAGGGTATAACAGGAAACACTGAGATCTGTTTCTACTAAGCAGGGCAACTCTCTAGGTAGGAAAGTTGTTTAATCTCATGAGAACCCAGAGTCCCCTGAATCCTGACTATATAATTTCAAATATCAGTAAAAACCTTACTGATGGGATAATCTTTTATCAAATTTCTATCTTTTGCTATCTGCAGGCAAGTTTTAGAGTTAAGTTCTATAATACATCTACAAGTAAGCCCAAATTTAGAAAGCCTTAATGTTTTTCTATTTACAGTCAGTCATAAACATAATAATATCGGCCCAACAATGAACAGTTCCTATGCAAAAGTAGAGTCAAAGTTGGCAAACCTACTCATCAACTGACTTTTGCAGCAAAGGCAATGCCAATGGACATTAACATGTTTCAGCAGCAGCAGCAGCAGTGGCAAAAGCTTGAAATTTTATTATCAAGAATGCTGCAGCAACAGTTGGAAGCAATACCAGACTGAGAAATCAAGTGAGAGAAATGGCCCCAGTTAAACAGAATGGCCAGTCACCTGGGTTTTTATTCACACGGGCCAACACGTATTTCACACAAACTGCATTTTCCTAGGTATTTATCATTGGCCAGGGCCCTTCAAGAGTATTTATTCCTCAAACATGGCTTGAGTGCTCCTGGGAATCCCCAAGACTCTTTTACAAGTTCTGCAAGGTCAAAACTACTTTCATAATATTACTATTACATTATTTGTCTTTTTTACCATGTTGACATTTACACTAATAGTATAAAAGTAATGGTGAGTACAGTAATAGACTAGTAACTGTTAGTGACCTCAATTTGTAATAACTAGTCACTGTAGTCTTCACAGCCACAAACTCACAGTAGAAATAAATGCCAATTTCACTTAAGAATATCCATGATAAAGTAAAACATATCAATTTTATTAAGTTATAACCTTTGTGTATCACCTCTTTGATATTTGGAAATCAATTTTTGATATTTGGAAAGTACTTGTAACGCATACTGACGTATGAAAATTGTCTCAGGGAAAAGAACTTAAGTAATTGAGTTGTGAGAAGACCTGGCAGTTTTTTTCATGAAACATCATTTTTCTATGAAACAAAATGACTGACAAATTATGGCTATTAAACGTTTTGTGAATGCTTGTTCTTTGAAAATAAAAGAAGTCTGTCATTTAACAAAAATAAAGAAAAAAGAAAATGATAGAAATTCTTATTAAATACAGGAATTATAGCAGTGAAGCAAAATTTAGAATGCTACCAATTGCTTGAAGGCTTCTGAATATTTAGGTGATTCAGTGAGATCAGCAATGATATTAATATATCATCCTGTAAAGTAAAAAGTAAAAGATCTGCATAACTTAGTGAGTCAATATTTTCCATATTACCTGTAACATGATGATGTTACAGAAATTGCATGGGTAAAAGATCTTTCTTAGTGCAACACAGACCAACTGATTTTACTATAACAGAATAAGCAAAGCTCGCTGAGATAATTTTAGGTTCCACACAACAATAAGCCTTTAAAAACATCAGCCCTTTTTGAGGTTTAGTGCAGTAATAATATCCAGGGTAATATCATCTACTGTAATAACATACAAAATTATTTGACAACTATTAAAATACTTTCCCTTTCTAACTACTTATCCGTGAGGCCAGATTTTCTTCAAATTCTGCAATCAAAAGAACATATTACAGCAGGATGAATGAAGAAACAGATATGAGAATCCAGCTGTCTTCTCTTAAACCAGACAGACTTTCAGAAATATAAAACAACTTCTCCTTTGACACTAAATGATTCCTATTTTGGCAAATACATGTATTTTCTATAAAAATATGTATGCTAACCTATCATGGGTATGATATTGCTATTTTTAGTAAATTAACAAGTAAATATTTTTACATTTTCTAATATGGTAAATAGCTTTAATTTCTAATATGGCAAATAGTTATAGTTATAACCCACATCAACAAAAGATTTTCAAAGTCCTTAATTATTTTTTAGAATGGTATGGAGTGAGAAGGCCACAACATGAGTGTCACTGATCCAAAGAACACTGCTCCACAGAGGCTGCATCAGCTGTCCTCTCCTGACTGTCCCTACCCCGCCTTCACTCATGGTCCTCACCACTTCATTGTGTCCTCACTAAATAATGTATAACTAAATACTTCCTGAAGAATAGGTCATGACCATCACCTTTATCATGCAATAGCACACTCATAAATTGCTACACCTAGCACTGGGAAACAGCTATATAAAAGCAGGTGACTTCATAAGGAAAATTAACACAGGGAGAAGAAAACACTGAATTTACAGAATCAAAATATTCGGAGCTCTGCTCTCATACTAGTAAAATAACTGCATAAAACCATGTAATTACTGAACCAGGCTGTAGCTTGGGAGGGCAAATGGATGCTTATCATTTGAGGAACATGACAAAGCAAATAAAAGAGAAGCAAAAGCATAATTTGTCCATGCAGGAAAACAAATTTGTGCTGGGGCTGTTATGGAGGCCCAGATGCCAGACACCAACCACTAACAACAATATCCCATCCACACTACTAGGCAGTGGGTCACTGAGGGCATAGGCTTGACATCAAAAGAACCCAAAGAAGAACTGTAAAATGAGAAAAAATGAGAAAGTATAGTAATTATTTTAAACAGAAAAATCTAGTTATAATAGCTAAAAAATTAGAATAAAATTTTTGTACAAACACATACAGCACTTTCTCCCCCCATATATATATATATACACACACACATATATATATGCACACACATATATTTATATATAATTTATTTACCTATCTATCAATCAAATTGTGTGTGTTAGTTCACTGTGCCTTAGCACTGCTGTCTGAATTTAGATGACCAGTTCTCTTGATCAGAAACCACATTTAATAAACCAGAATCTGTACAACATTTGGCCCAGACTCACGCGCATAATAAATAACCAAATGTCACATAAAATGATGTGGAGTTTAGAATACACTTTAAATTATATATAATACAGAACATAAGACAACAAAAAGCATGATGTATATTTAATAGTTTTATCAGGGAGTATTTTTGTCACTATAAAAATCCTCATTGTAATTTTGTGGAGGATAATAATTAAAATTTTATGAACAATTACTAGTGTAAGGGCTCTATTCTTCTCCACTGCCTAGCTGTACTATGAGTAATATAAAATGTAGGCATTCAATATCCTCAAGGATGGAATTATTTTGAATAATCAAGGGTTCTACTTTATTGGGCTCATCTTCTCTGTGCTGATCCCTATGTTTTAATGCATTCTAAACAGTGTAAGATCCTACCTTTTAAAAACACACTATACCAAACATAACACAATTACATCATGTCTTGGGGCATTACTACAAATGTACTATTCTGATACGTATATATAATACACATATCCTATTCCCTACTTGCCCTCCTCCCATATACAAATTATATGTACATGCCCTCTAATATAGCATGAAATCTGCTAAGCAAACTAAGCCTCACACAAAGATATCTTCTAAGAATCACTGATTTCAGAGTAAAGGGCTGCTGATTGCACCCTTGCCCTTACCCCATCCTAACTCCACACAGCCACAAATACACATAAAACAGGGCTGCCCAGTGACATCAAGGATTACACCACTAGATTGCAGGGCTGCCCAGGAACTTCAGAACTCTCTGTTCCCTCTTCATTAGCTCCTTACTTCTGTGCTATCAGTTCCTGGTGCCAGCGGCCATTAGCACAATTTTAACTACACCTGTCCTCAACGTGGCTCTCTGCTGCTCATTAGCACATGCTGCTCTCTACTTCTCACTTTGCTGCTCTCTGCTTCTGCAACACTGGATTCTGAATGCCTCACTTTCTCTAGATGACTTCTAATTAAGAAAAACCTTCATTTTCTCCTTTAGAGCACCCATTATTCCACAGCTATCTGTTCTTGGTTATGTGTTTCATTTAAAAGTATTTAAGTACCTATTCTAAGATAAAAATACTAAGCTGGTCAAGTTTTTAGCTTTAGTCAGAAAGTTAAAAATTATGCTCCAAGGTTATCCCTTCATCCACTAATACCTAACATTCACTGTATTGATTCTTTGGCCTACTTTAACATTTCTCCATTGACAATACAGTTATTAGGCTAGACACTGAGTGAGGTACTGGTGATACAAAGGTGAAGAAAGCCAAATACTATGGCCCTTGAAGAGGAAGCTTCAGCGGAATAATCTAGTCACCTAGTTCTTCATGTAATTAGAGTCTTACTGGAAAAAGTTTCCAGACTAATGTAAAATCATCTGGTTATCAAAACTAATTGTATTCTTTGAAGTCTTTTTCAAGGGCTTATCTACGTGATAGGTAAAATCCAGTCAAGGTTCTTTCAAGAATATTTAGTTGTTCATTCACCCTTCACTAGGACACAGCTCTCTTTCATTGGAGAAATTACACAGGAAGTGGTAAGAAAAGAAGGGGGTCCTTTAGGAAGCAATCCGTGACAATAACAGGTATTACATTTACATCACCCACCCTGGTATCCAATAAAATCATACAGCATTCAAGCAACATTCTGAGGTAAAAAGGCCACATTTGACATGAGTTACAGGAAGGATTATAAATCAAGTTGATGCCCTTAACTATCTATAAAAAAAACTATGGTCGGGCGCGGTGGCTCACGCCTGTAATCCCAGCACTTTGGGAGGCCAAGCTGGGTGGATCACGAGGTCAAGAGATCGAGACCATCCTGGTCAACATGGTGAAACCCCATCTCTACTAAAAATACAAAAAATTAGCTGGGCACGGTGGCGTGTGCCTGTAGTCCCAGCTACTCAGGGGGCTGAGGCAGGAGAATTGCCTGAACCCAGGAGGCGGAGGTTGCGGTGAGCCGAGATGGCGCCATTGCACTCCAGCCTGGGTCACAAGAGCGAAACTCCGACTCAAAAAAAAAAAAAAAAAAAAAAAAAGTGAAACTGTTAGTCTAATTCCATCCATTAGAATCTTATAGAAGTTAATCACAGTTTTATCACAACCAAACCTTAAAAATATTATTTCTACTTTAGATGTTTTAGTTTGAGAAAATATACTTATTGTAAATTCTTCTAGATGAAAAAACTGGATTTTACAATGCTTTAAGAGAGAGAAAACAGCCAAGATTAATTCTTAATATGGAAGATATTTGTACTATTACAATATTTCCAGTCTTGTAAGCATGTGATTTCTCTAAGTGGTTTTTATCACTAGTCTAATTACAGTCTCCATACCTGTGTGGCTCCGGATATGAACTCTCAGTGTACCACTGCTGGCAAATTTCTGGCCACAGTATGGGCAGATTTTCTCCTTTTCTCCTGTATGTGTCTAAATGGAAAGGGATAAAATGACTAAGAATAAATACAAAGAGTTAGGTAAAGATGATTAAATACCTCTGACAATCGTAAATCCTTATTTTCTAGGATTACATTTCATTAAAATGATTTAATTTCACAATGAGATTTTAAACAATTTATGATGGATAGTCCCATTGGCTCAAAAAATGCCTTAGAATCATGTATTAATGTTAATTTCAAAATAGTTCTGCAGTTTACTTTTTTAAGCCCTCAAAGAGCTCCAACTGAAAATGATTAAATTACATAAAACTGGTATACTCTAGTAAAACCACATAATCAAAATAGGGGTATAGCTACCCTTCCTGGCTGCCAAGAAACACTTACTTTGAAGCATTTTTCACATTCTTTGTGTATATTTAACACTTGAGGACAGAATTAATTTCAATAAAGTCATCTGTTACTAGTGTTAGGCTGTTTGACTAGACTGGTTTTACTGCAAAGCAAAAAGGAATATACATCTGATTTGACCTCTAAAATCAGCAGGTTTTAAAGCGGTCAATTTGAAAGCATATTTCTGTCCTCAAGATGCCTTTAATCTAGGCACAATCACATGAGGAAAGGTGAATAAGTATAGTCAAAAGCAAGTTACAATAACAGCTGGAGAGTTCAAAGAGAAAAGAGTGCTCTCTCCCCAAAAGAGGAGGAAGATGGAGCATTTTAAACTGGCCTCACAGTCTCATCAGGAGACCAGTTTTTCTCCCAACATCAAAACAGATCATTCCAATAAATGAAGGGTCTGAGCTATTTCTCTAGTCCCAGTGTTTCTCAAACTTAGAAGACTGGGGAAAAGGGGAGGTGAAAGCAATTCCTTCAGGCATGTACGTATTCTAAGACTACTTTTAGAATTCTTGTTCTGAAATTCTTGCTCTCAGTAGTGTAAAAGCAAATTACTGACAAGTAGTATTTGAATTGCCATGGACTAATGAAAGAAGAATAAAGAAAGGTTTTTTTAGATGACATTTCTCAGAACAGACCACTGGCTGTCATAGAGAAAAGGAGTGGACAATTACCTCATCACCTGAAAACATCAAAGAACCATCACCATAGCAAAATATGTCCATCTTCCATATTAAATTGTTAACATTAATGTAATTGACTTTGCGGCCTTATTAATATTTAATTTACAAATTTGCAATTTATATTAAAATGTATATTTGGATATGTAATATCATATTTGTAATTTTTTAAAGAGCTATAAACTAAATACCTCAGTCAATTTCAGGGTCTTTTGAATTTTTTTCCTTGAAACAATTTATGTTGTACTCAAGTTTGAAAAACACAGTCGAATCAACTACCATGCTAGCCCAGGACACTGTGTACAACAAGCATCTCCTGGATTTTTTATTTGGCAACCACTTAACTTTCCATTTCTACTACAAGTTCTTATACAAAAGAGTTATATATCTTTACACTTCAGTAAAAGCCTTTACTCCCCTGGTCCACATTATGGTTCAATTTCAAGTAAAATATGTAACATTTTAACATATAACAGACCTCTCTTCCTTTCATTCCCTGACAGAAGGGGCAAACTATAGTAATTTGTTCTTCACTGATATAAGGCTGTTTAGAAATTATATATATATATATATATATTGTTACAACACTGAATTATTCCAAATATGTAATTACTAATTTATTTGTAACATATTTATAAAATCACAGCATTTCTTTTGCTGCTATGTACTTCACTGTTCATTTACATGACTGTCATTGATTCAAACTGAAGAAGCTCCAAACTAAAGAATATTACAGTTATATTAATGAAAAAAAATTAAAATATTCCTTTCATTTAACTAAAAATATACCATATTATTAGGTTCTGATTTTGGTTAGATAGCTTCAAAAGATATTAAAGTTATAATACTAAACTACCTTAAACATGGATAAGAAAGCATGGAAACAGCTCACTTTAAGTATACTGGATAAATGTATGAGATTAAAATGAGCAATACATTGCAAAATATACTGTGTGACTATTATTGCAGACAAATGAAGAAATCTCTCTTGAAAGCTCACTATACTTTTCCTTTATTTATTGAAGGACAACAAAAAATTGTGTTAAATTCATGCAAAAAAGTAATTCAAGCAAAGAAAGTTGAAAGGCTATATTTTATTCAGAGAACTAAAAACAGATAATATCATTATTACTCAGCTATAAAAATACAGGAACTCACATACCCTATATGTGTTTATTATACATTGAATATCTATATCAAAATATATCTCAGGCCGGCCATGTGGCTCATGCCTATAATCCAATCACTTTGGAAGGCTAAGGTGGGCAGATTTCTTGAGGTCAGAAGTTCGAGACCAGCCTGGTCAGCATGGTGAAACCCTATCTCTACTAAAAATACAAAAAATTGGCCAAGTGTGGTGGCAGGCACCTATAATACCAGCTACTTGGGAGGTTGAGGCTTAAGAATCACCTGAAGCCAGGAGGCAGAGGTTGCAGAGAGCCGAGATGGCACTACTGCACTCCAGCTTGGGTGACAAAGTGAGACACTGCCTCAAAAAACCAGACTATATATACATACATATCTCATGTATATAACTACATATACCTACTATGTACCCATAAAAATTAAAAAGAAACAGGAAAAGAAAGTTACTCAATTCAAGCCTTTTGAAACACTTGTATTAAGGATAAATATGAAAATTAAATTCATACTGAAGCAGAAGTTATTTCTTCACATTTCATTCAGTAGCACATACTAATGGCAAAAAACTACCATACTTCATTGTTACTTCTAAGGTTAATACTGCCTGAGCGCAGTGGCACATGCCTGTAATTCTAGCATTTTCAGAGGCTGAAGTAGGAGAATAGCTTGAGCCCAGGAGTTCAAGACCATCCTGGGCAACATAGCAAGACTCCGTCTCTACAAAAATTTTAAAACATTCCCTGGGCATGGTGAGGTATGACTGTAGTTTCAGCTACTCAGGAGGTTAAGACAGGAGGATCACTTGAGCCCAGAAGTTCAAGGTTACACTAAGCTATGATGATGCCACTGCACTACAGCCTGGGCCATAGAGTGAGACTCTGCCTCCAAAATAAGAAAGAAAGAGTCAACATTAAAACTTTTAGGTGTACTTGGTATAACACAAATTTTATTATTTTACTTATATAACTAAAATACATTATTGAACAAGTAAAAAACTTGATTTCTTTGAGGTAATTAGGCAAGTAGCTTAACACAAGAAAATATAATCTCCAAATCACTATATAAACATTTTGAGTTAATCAAATATTTATTGAGTCCCCATTCTATACCTGGAAACTTCCCTATGCTCTAGAGAGGTAAAGACCATCCCAATCCCAAAAGGGCTCAGTCTATTAAATTGCCAATAAGCATAAGAGTTTGCTTTGAAAAATAAAATTATTAAATAAATATAACTACTCATATTTCTTTGAAAGAAACAGCCTATATTAATCCAAAAATATATAAAAGTTTATAAGCTCCTGCTTATTGAATACTTTTTAGAAGCCATCTATCAGCAAAGCTATGGGATATGAAGAGTCTACACCTAACTCAGGTTCTCATTCATGGAAAAAAATAGGTCTCTACTGAAAGATAAAGAAAGTGAACATTTCCTGAAGAGCTGATATAAATCATGCATTTGTGCTTCTGAGTAAACACTTTGATAGTTTAATTTATAATTATCACATGATAGTTAACATATATGCCCAACATTGCTTAAATATACAATCCATTCAAACTAACAGAAGACTTCCACTTACTTTCTTATGACTTCTAAGCACTGAAGGTGTAACAAAGGCCTTATTACATAGCTCACACCTATACTTCTTGTGTCTTTCATGAACCACCTGGACATGAACATTTAATGTATCCTTCCTCTTAAAGGTAGCATCGCAGTGGTGGCACTTGAAAGTCCTCTCACCTTAGAAACAAAGAGAAACATTTCAGAAGCAATAGGAGGGTCCTATTAATTTCCTTCCATATATGCCAGACTTACTTGCTTTTGCCAAAATGTTGGCTTTACAGCTCTAAGAATTTAACGTATTATTTTTAACAACAAATTCCAGTTCCATTATTTGCTAATTCAGGCCAAAGTCCTTTCATCTTACATCTTCCATCTTCTCAACCGGAAAATGTGGGGACTGAATTAGCAAACTACCCAAAGTTACTATGAACATTTTTTTAAAGTATGTACTTCTACAGCAGGGCCTGGGATTTGAGGTAAATAGACTCCAGTGACACAAGGCCACTGTCAAACAAGGTGAGTAGCCTTTGGGCCCCTCCCAAAGTCCCCTCAAATCCCACCACTGTCCCTATGATCTCCTGTAAATAGATAATAGGCAGAACTGGATTGTAGGTAGAGAGCTGAGGAAGAATGCCTCTGGGCAGAAGAGCATGTAGCAGAGCTGAGGGCCTCCCATTCTGGAAGAGGGAAAGGGTTGCAATGCCCCTGCTTCTTCAGCACTGACTCAGGAACCTGGACTGGGGGCTCCCTGACTCAGCCCTTGGGCAGTTCTAAAAAGTCTCCAAGGCTTTGAGGGATGGGGGTCTTTCAGAGAGGCAGTTAAATTGGGATAGGGGGATGAAGACTAGCAGCCACCCTGGCTATTTCACTTTCTTCTCATTATCCAGCCTGGGCCTGAGGGGAAAACAACCTCAGAAGCTATATATAGAAATCTTATAGTACTTCCTAACTTTCTTTTAATGCTATTTTTTATAGTTCTTCTTAACACATAGGCCTAAGTTTGAGTGGCCATTTTAAATACAATTTCAACAATATATGTGCACAATTAGAACACAATGTTTTATAATAATAAGTGTAAAATGCATGTAGTATGTGACTATATAAATAAGACAGACTAGTATTTGAATATAATTTCCCTTTTTAGAAAACAATCATATTAGCACGGATTTCCATATCATATAGACTACAAGGCAAAATTAAGAATCATGACATTTCTATATTTAAATAAGAGATTATCTCAATCTTAGCAAGCGCTTCTAAATTCCTTCCATCATAACTAGCACTGAATTGAGAAGACCCTATTATTTCTTCACATGAAAGGAAGGAAGAAAGGAAGGGAGGGAGGGTCAAAAAGAAGAAAAAAGGAAAAGAAAAATTACCTTCTCTTTGTCTTTCTAAATAGAATTATAGCTCTCTAACTTAAAGTCTCTTAGATTCCTGTTGGCATTTAATGTCTGAAACAAAGTCGCATTCATACAACACATGAACTAGATGGATTCTGAGAGCTTTATTTGTGTATTTTTGTTGCAGAGTACTATTCTTGTAAACTGCTTTATATTTTTTGTTTTATTAAAATATTTTGCTCGTATAAGATGTATAATCGGTGATAGCATAAGGAAATATCAATTGATATAAGACTGTAAATGTTAATGTTAATATCAAATCTATTCAGGTACTGAAAAAGATTAAAAAAAAAAAAAAAAAACCCAAGACTGCTCCTATTAAACTATCAAGTGAATAAAAATGTTGGTCCCTGTACAAAATCTTATCAAGCTATGGCAAGGAAGTCCTTATTTTTCTTCTTTCATACTTTAATTGCGGATTTCTTTTTTTTTTTTTGAGACGGAGTTTCGCTCTTGTTACCCAGGCTGGAGTGCAATGGCGCGATCTCGGCTCACCGCAACCTCCGCCTCCTGGGTTCAGGCAATTCTCCTGCCTCAGCCTCTGAGTAGCTGGGATTACAGGCACGCGTCACCATGCCCAGCTAATATTTTGTATTTTTAGTAGAGACGGGGTTTCACCATGTTGACCAGGATGCTCTCGATCTCCTGACCTTGTGATCCACCCGCCTTGGCCTCCCAAAGTGCCGGGATTATAGCCGTGAGCCACTGCGTCCGGCTATTTGCAGATTTCTTTGCGTAAATTTATCAGAATTTTTCCCTATCTTAGTACCTGGAAGCTAGCCAGCAACTTCCCTTTTGGTTTTCAGCATATTGGGAAATAGCAAAAATTTCCAAAAGTATTACAAGTTATTCTTCACATTTTGAGCCAGAAAGCTAACATAAGTTTCTAGTAACAACTTTTATATTTTGAAGTTAAATAAATGGTTTTAATTTTCATATTGTATAAGACAAGACGTAGTATTTTTGTCCTCTCTCTGTTAGCCATTTCTGGTTTTCCTATTCTTTTCACTAACTGATGTCTAACTTTGTTTCCCTGAAATAACTCATTTACTCACTCAATTATCAAAGTAGATTTTCCTGGCCAAATGTAATGATGCAGCTTCATAAAGCCTATGATTAATGTGCGGATCAACATCATATTAAACACATGCTATACAGAACAGTCCACACACAGTCACTTTAATCCTATTTCTCAAGTGAATGAGAACCAAAAAACTGAAATCAAAGATATCACATTACTTCTGTTAAGAATTCGTTGGTGTTATTAGAAATAAAATTTTATCATTCCCAAGCATCAGGTCAAATTTAGCCATATTTTAACAGTGTCAATGAGGTTTACTTGTCGAAATCTCTATTCTAACATTCATTCATCTCATAACAGTTATTTTCCTAAATCAAAATGGTAATGAAATAGGACAGAAATTCCTGCCATTGCACAACAAATTTTATTTTTGAATACATAGCTCTTTTTTTTAGATATAAAAAAATGGTAAATTGTGCTAATAACTTCTTCAGAGCTATCAGCTGAACACAGAATGGCCTGAGAGAATAACACTACCTTGTTTTGCAGGAAGCAGATTGTATTTCATCAGAATCATTACCACTCAATATTTCAGAAATCTTACTACCTTTATTTTTTTTCATTTTAGACACTTGACCAGTGAAAATTTCTCCAAGATACTGCTCTGTATAACCAACTGTCAAAATTAATTGTTGTTTTCATTCCTCAGGAATATTAAAAATTTAAGCAGCAGTAGGAACTTCATGTATATAGAAGATTTTCTAATGATCAAGCTAATTAAAAGTAAGAAGTGTAAATATTACCCATGTTACACAATTTTTTCATTAATTTTAGATACAGGAACTGTAGTAAATCTCTGGCTACTTCAGAATCTAAACAGAGAACCCACTTTAAAACTCAGCTTGGCAATAACATGTTCTTCTCAATAAAATGATATCCTTTAGTGACATAACTGGGCATTCTGTGGTGTAAAAAGAGCTCTGAGTGTAGGTGTTAGACTTTCATGGTGTGTATGTATAAAACTTAATCCAAAAGAAAAAAAATGCCCCTGTAAATATAAGAAATCTGAGGCAGTAGCAACTAGGAAAAGCACCTCATGGTGTGTATGTATAAAAGTTAATCCAAAAGAAAATAATTGCCCCTGACAAAGAGAAATCCGAGGCAGCGGTAAGTAGGAAAAGCACCTACAAGGTGGTGCTTATAGGAAAAGCGCCTATAAGGTGTTTGCTACTCCTTGCACTGTGAAATTTTGAGTATGTCCTGGTACTTCTGAGACTCAATATTTTGTATCCTCCCTCAAATTAAGGTGTCAGTCACTCTGATCCTTTTCAACTTGAAAATTTGTGAGCTAATAAAACTTTGCCAGATATCTGCATATTTAAAGAGTCAGACATGTTTTCTTAATTATATTTGAAAGGAAACAAAAACATGTTTCAAAACAAAACTCAAAGATATCTTTCTGAATATGGAAAATGCTTTTATAGACAAACTTTAAATAATGTTAAGAAATTATGTAAAATGAAATATCTCATAAAATAATCTTACTGTGGAAAACTAAAGCAATTATAAAGGGAAAAAAGATGAAAGGCAGAATTTTTGGTCTTTCTTACATTTAAAGTGAGATTATATAAATACTTATAGGCACACTTCTGGGATGTCTACATTCTCGAGGGTTATAATAACAAAGTATAATTCCTTACGTTCACAACTGTCTGAATTGCAACTTACTGTTATGTATTAGCAGGTGTCTCTGTAAAGAAAATGGGGTCCGGAACAAAGCTTTACATTCTTCACATTGGAATGGTCTCTCTTCAGAGTGGGTCTGCAGAGGAAAGACACTGAGTCAGGAATCATTACAATGGACTAGTGGAGCTTGGATTCACGATGTGAAAGAGGAAAGAAGGAAAGGTAGACAATATCTGTTTCTTCTAGTGCCATTCTTCCACCAAAAAATTGTAAAGACAAATACGTTGCATTTGCAAGATAAAAAAATAACTTTCAAATGCTCACATTATTAATTTGATAAATTATTTTAAAAATATTCCTATTATCTCAAATTGCTAAATCTGAATACACACAGATATTTCTCATGGCCTACTTTGTAGTGAAATTGTGTCTACTTTCTCTGAAAGCTAAGCCTCCTCTGTCACTGGCCAGGCTTTTACTCTGTTGGTACAACATTTGCAATATAGATAAAGGAAATTATTAAAAGGGAAACTGTTTTCACCCTTTTCCCTCAACTTCACTGGATCACTTCAAATAATTTTTAGTCTTAGGTGCTGCTTTTCCCCTAAATTACACTAGAGCACTTATTCATGTTATACCTCACCCTAATTAACAACATTCATTAAATATATAATTTGTGTCAAATGCTATTCTAAACACTTAATATAAATCATTTCTTTTAATTACAATAGTAACTGGATTAATAAAACACTATTATTGACTCCAGTTTACAAATGAGAAAACTAGGGTTCAAAAAGTTGCAGTAGGGCTGGGGGTGGAGGCTCAAGCCTGTAATCCCAGCACTTTGGGAGGCCAAGGCAGGTGGATCACAAGGTCAAGAGATCGAGACCATCCTGGTCAACAAGGTGAAACCCCATCTCTACTAAAAATATAAAAATTAGCTGGGCATGGTGGTGTACGCCTGTAGTCCCAGCTTCTTGGGAGGCTGAGGCAGGAGAATTGCTTGAACCCAGAAGGTGGAGGTTGCGGTGAGCCGAGATCATGCCATTGCACTCCAGCCTGGGTAACAACAGCGAAACTCCATCTCAAAAAAAAAAAAAAAGTTGCAGTAACCTGTGAAGGTCAAACAGCATAGGTCCCGCAAATGATTTAAGCATCCAGGCACATAAGAAACAAAAATAAACTGACAAACAAGAAACAATGAAAAGCCACTAACTAGATCTAAAATTTGAAACCAAAACCAAAACAACACAGCAAAAGCTGCTCACTCCACCTCTTGTACATTACAAATCAGTATAAACCCATTTGGCACAAATCATTAAATAAAATCTTATTCTACTATAGATGTCATAATGAGTCTCATAAATGCTTAAAAAATAGCAAAAATTGAATTATGATCTCATTAACATAAAACAAATCATATAACGGATAGGTTTTTGTAATATGTGTGACATAAAAACAAAAAAACTAATTTAAAGAAAAGTCACTTTATTTGAAGCCTATTAATTTATATATCTCTTAGTTCAGTAGACATAATATTAAAGATACAAGCATAACCTCTTAGCATAAAGTTGGTGAGAATGACATTTTCCTGCTTGGTTTTAGTTGTGAAAGATATAGAGAAAGCATGAAAGAACAGATATTTAAGAGTCAGGATATGGCTGGGCACAGTGGCTCATGCCTATAATCTAAGCACTTTGGGAGGCCAAGGCAGGCAGATCACGAGGTCAGGAGATCGAGACCATACTGGCCAACATGGTGGAATTCCATCTCTACTAAAAATAGAAAAATTAGCTGGGTGTGGTGGCACATGCCTGTAATCCCAGTTATTCGGAAGGCTGAGGCAGGAGGATCACTTGAACCAGGGAGTTGGAGGTTGTTATGAGCCAAGATCACGCCACTGCACTCCAGCCTGATGACAAAGTGAGACTCCATCTCAAAAAAAAAAAAAAAAAAGAAAAAAAGTCAGGATAAATTATAGATAATCCAGTGTGCTATTTAGCCACAGAAATGAAAATGACAGTACGGAAATACATAGATCAATTTATACAGACAAACAAGTAGGTTTCTTGTATTATATAAAATACATGAACATTTAGTACAGGAAAAATATGGCATTTAAAATTGGTGGGAAAAGAGTAGAAAGTTTAGTAAATGGCTTTGAGGCAAATGACTAGATATTCAGGAAAAAGTAAAGTTGGTTCTACTACTCACCTTACAGTAAGAGAAACTGCAAATCAATTCAGGTATTTTTCTTAAAATGAAGAATAACACTTTAAATACACTAGAAGAAACTCTGGGTAAATTTTTAAATGACTTTTGAGTCTGGAAAGACTTTCCAAGCAAGGTAGAAAACCATACATTGAGATGAGAGAAATAAATACAGTTAAAGCTGCAAAGCAAAAATCTTTGATGACAAAGCAAATATCTGCAACATAAAACAAAAGTGTAATGTTGCTAAGAAGTTATGGCATGTTAATAAGAAAAAATGAAAATGGACAAAGGGACTCCCTTCCAAACTGCACTCCTAAAATTTCATTCATCATTTTATTTTGTGCCAGGTCTATGATATGTACTTCATGCCTGCACTAGTGAGTCCTATTTTAGATGCTGAGCATACAGCCATGAAACAAAAAGACTGTCCCTGCTATCACAAAGCTTTTACAGTAGCAGAAGGAGGAAGACAATAAACAAATGAAAAAGTATGTACTGTATTAGAAAGGGATAAATGTGATGGAGAAAAATAAAGCAAGAAAGAAGACAGAAAATATTTCAGAGTATTGAGTAGCTATTTTAAATAGGTAATCAAGAAAATTCTAGCTGAGAAGGTGACGTATGAGAGAAGATTTGATGGATGTGAGGGAGCAAGGGCAGGTATTTGGGTGACCTAGGTAGGAAACATCATGGAAGCTAGCGTGATCGGAGCCATGTGAAAGAAGCAGAGAATGGGGAGATACAGTCAAAAGAATGGGAGAAGTAGAGGAGGAGAAGCAAATCATGTATGGCCTGGCTGGCCAGTGGAGGAATTGTCTTTTATTCTGAGAGAGATGTAATTTTCTGCAGGGTTTTGAGCAGATGATGAGCACAATTCACCTGACATTTAACAGGATGCCATGATAGGCTGTTTGACAACAAAATATAGGGGACAACAAAAAGCAGAGAAGCAACAGCCATACAGCAGGAGATGGTCACAGATGTGAAGAGAAGTAGTAGAATTCTAAATATCTTCTGAAAGTGAACAGGTTTTGAGAAGGGACCTAGATACGAAGCACGAGACACAAAAAGGCGGAGGTAAGCACAACTCCAATATTTGTGATCTGGGCAATGCAATGATGGATTAGCCATTAACTGATATGCAAAATAGCAGCAAGAAACCAGTTTGAGTGAAGTGTCAGGGGTTCAATTTTGGACAAGTTCAAATAAGTATTACAAGATGTCTAGTATTAGAGGTAGTTGAATATTTCAAGTCTGGATTATAAGGTATAAGACGGATATGTCAGATTACATATGGTATCAATATTTAAAGCCATGAGTATGATAAAAGAATAAAAAATTAAAAATAAAGATATTGTCTGTGATTAATCAGATTGCCAAAGATGAAGATGATGGATATCATTCAGTGTTGACTAAAGAGTAAAAACATGCAATCTTACATACTGTAATTGGGAATACAAATTTTCTGGGTAACCACATAGTTCTATTTATCAAAATGATAAATGTGCACATCCCTGACTAATTCCCTTTATAGAAATATATCTGACAAATTTTTATACAAACTACTTATTTCAAATGAAAGAAAAATTCCTAAATGTCCATAAAAATATATAAACCTGGTTAACTAAGTGTAGTGGATGTTATACTTACATATTTATTTTCTTAGATATGAAAAGTCATGTATATCATACTTTAGGTATCAAAAGCAGAATTTAAAACATAACATACAGAATACCATTTAAGCCACATACATACACACAGATAGAATGGAGTCTAGGAAGACATTCTGCAAAACACTGAGGAGTGTTTTTATAGGAAAGTGAGTGATATTTAACAGAATGTTTGATTTCTTCTTTATACCTTTCTTGGACACTTGGATTTTCTACAATACATAGCACTATTTGTTTTTAGAGCATCCAGGTAGGAACACAGGATAGCTACCATCTTCTAAAAATATTATATTCCTCCCTAATTCATTTTTTTCCAAATCTAGCATATAACAACTTGTGAACATGACTTAGTTGCTTAATTATGACAGAACTTGGGACAGCATAGCCTTTTAACTATGTTCAGCCAAAGCCACAACATCTAGATATTGGCCTAAAGTCAATAATACATTTTTAGTAGTATGATGTCTGTGCATACCCAGGTGAATAAATTATTTTGTCAAAAAATATGCCAATGCCCCCACCTAGGTTGGGATGGCAAAGAACCTGTGCATTCAATCAACTGGAAGACATTGAGAAGCCACTTCATTTAAGTAAGGCATAATAAGATGCTTTCATATTGTGGATAGAGAACTTCTGTCTCCAAACTATAATATAATTTACAAGTGTCAGACAAAGTGAAGATTTTTCCAAGGTGTTTTATCCTTCAATTTTTCACCTCTAAATAATGCCAAACTTTTCACAAATTTATTGATCAAAAAATCCTTAATAACCCTATTAAGGATGTCCTGTAGAACATCCCTTTTGTATTTCAAGTCACTGATGACACCAACATCTGCCAGTACAAATGAACTAGTCCATGAAGAAGTACTGTGAAATATGTATTTTCATATACCAACTCTTTTGTAGATATAAAAAATACATAAAATCTGTTGCACTATTTATAACACCTACTAGAATGTCTCAAAAATGCTTCAAAAGGTTTCTGGCATAATGTACATTAATTACTAGATTAATACATTTCTAGCCACACAGATCAAATATTAATTCCATGAAAACAAAATGAAATTAAGGATCATTTACAATTAAAAATTATACTAGTATCAACAATACATATTACTCCATGGTAACAGTATTTCTTGGTAATGGTATTTCTTCTCTGAGGTATGAGCAAACTAATAAAACTACCTTAAAATTAGAGAAAAAAAAAATTACAGGTAAAATAAATTTGGAGAACATATTCTAGATGTATGTTTGCTAGAACTATTGTTTTAAAAAAGAAGGAGTTTTATTATTGAAGACTCAGGCTGCATGTCATAGCACATTACTGTCCCAGTGGGCCACACAATAAAGCTAAAGATACATAAAATACATGGTATCTGGATGTTTACAAACTCTGTGGATTAAATTTTTACTGTCAAATTTATAACTGGCTTCTTTAAGAGTACTTCTCACAAGAATAAATTGAAACTGGAGAGATATTGAAGAAGTCAGTTTCTTTAAGCTCCGTACAGAAATGGGTAGCTTACTCCACATTGAGAAGTTAAGAACAGGAAATTTAGGTGATGTTCCTACACAACTATAGCCTTGCAGAGCCAAGTCCAACCTTCCCATTGCTTCAAAGCCACAATTTCATCAGTACAAAGCCACAATGCCAGGGAGCCAACTAATGAGTCCCCACAACCCTAATCAGAGCAAAGGGAAGTTCCTAGGAGAAGAAGTAACAATAGACTCAGATGACGCTATAGAAGGTAGCAACATAGATTCCAAGTCAGGAAACTTTCCCCTCGAAAACAGTGGTAAGAACCGTATCGCATGTCCCTAATTAAGAATCCTTCTTACAAACACCACTTTGAACAACCACATGACCTTCCAGCCTGGCTGACTTAACCATTATTGAAAAATTAAGCCTTTTTACAACAGCTATCGCTTGTTACAGCTATCTTAGAACATGCAGAACAAGCTTATTCTCTCTTCTACAATGTAGCTCATTAAATAGATGAAAACAACAACCATGTGGCTTCACAAAACTATTCAGATAACACAAACCTGTAGTTTCACTCCTGAAGATATAGTTTTCACACTCATCACAGTTATTGTAAAAGAGAATTTTCTGCACAAATTACAGAAATTTATGCAGGATTTTCCACATAAATATAAGCAGCCTAATATTACTAACTCATGTGTAACAACTCATAGTAACTATACTAGCCCTCTAGTAGATAACTTGTTTTTGAGGCAGGATAGCTAAAGAAATTCGTAATTTTTTAAATTGAGATTTATGTACAATCCATAAAGAAATATGTAAAGATTCCTAAATTTCAAAGAGACAACAAGGGAGCACTTTAAAGTCCTATGAAAAAAATCACAATCTATAAATATTAAAGCCAGTTCCTGAATAGGAAATAGTATTCTATATAATAAAAATCTGTAGAATTTTTACAGATACTAAAATGGTAATAGGATTCCAAATATTTGGTGAATATTGAGTCAGGCAAGATAAATAAAACAGATGGATGGACTGACAGATTTAGCCATGTGTGGTGGTATGCACTACTCAGGAGGCTGAGGTGGAAGACTGGGTCAGCCTGGGAGGCAGAGGCTGCAGTGAGCAGAGATTGTACCACTGCACTCCAGCCTGGTGATAGAGCAAGACCCTGCCCAAAACAAATAAACAAACAAACAACAACAAAAAAAGACAACCAAACAAAAACAGAAAAACACACACAATTTTACTCATCATAATATGTAATGAGAATCACTTTTTAATTCTCAGACTGAAAATAAAAGACTAACAAAATTAAATGTTAGTGATAATCTGTATACTGCTAAGTAGAGCTTTTCAGAAGGCAATGGATAGGAGGAGCATCTAAACATAACACAGACTTCCTACTTGACCCAGAAATTCCACACCTGGGATCTATACACAGAAATACTCTTAGCATAGTTCTAAAGTTTTATGTAAAAGGCAGTGGTTACAAAAAAATGAGTAGATTTATATGAACATAAACATCCCTCCAAATCATATGTTGAGGCAAAGTAGGTTCCTGAATGATACATACGTGTCATAATACCAGTTATTTTAAATATACTTATCTCCCAGATGGGCAGCTGAAACTTTCTGTTCTTCTCCAAACTCGCCTAAAGTAACTTCCTCTTACACAAAAACATTAGCATGAAATGCAAACATTACTAGATATTTTATAGGAGCTATGAAGGAGGTGTCTTCTATGGTAGAATACTTCAGCTGAAAACTTCCTGTCTAATCTAATACTTTGAAATTTCTTCTCAGCCTCAGGCCACTGAGTGACATCTCATTTTTTCTTTTCCATTCCAATGGCCACCTTTTCCAATTCTGACCCTCACCCTCTGGCTCTGCCACCCAACCACTACCAACTCTCACTGCTATGGACTCAATGTTTGTGTCCCACCAAAATCCATGTTGCATCCTAACCCCCAGTGTGATGGTATTAGGAGGTGGGGCCTCTAGGAAGTAATTAGGTTCTAAAGGTGGACCCTTTGTAAACTGGATTACTGCCCTTTTCAGAAGAGATAGGAAAGATTACACTTCCTCTTTTTCCCTCATGTGAGGATACAAGAAGACAGACATCTGCAAACTAGGAAGTAGGCCCTCACTAGACACTAGATTTGCCAGCAACTTGATCTTACTCTATTCAGCCTCTAGAACTGTGAAAAATAAATGTTTGTTGTTTAATCCCCCCAGCCCAAAATATTTTGTTAGAGCGGCTTAAATTGAAGACACACACTATCTTATAACCAATCTTCTATGTTCAAATCCATTACAAACTGTGACCTGAAGTATCTCAGTCTACAAAATATCTTCCAGTTAGGGTCACTGGCCTTCATCTATAGTGGTAGATGTGGTAGTACTTAAATAATGTATACAGTATTTACTGTATTGAGGTAAGTCACTCCACTGGTGAGGGGACTGAAACCATGGCAGGCAGGCAGAAGGTAGCTATGGGAAAGGTTCACTACCCAAGTTCCACAACTGACTATCATGAATGTATGTATGATTTTAAAGTTATTTTCATAAGATATCTACTAAAAGAGCAAGAAATACTGGAACCCCCATATACTGTCGGTCAAAATGTAAATTAGCATATCCATTATAGAAAACAGTATGAAAATTTCTGAACAAGTTAAAACTAGGACTACCATGTGATCCAGCAGCCCCACTTCTGGGTACATCTTCAAAGAAAGTGAAATCAGCTTGTCAAAGAGGCACCTACAATCCCATGTTCATTGAGTAGCAGCCAAGATATGAGAACATTGACAGAGGAATGGCTAAAGAAAATGTGGTATATAGACACAATGTAATACTATTCAGCCTTAAAAAAGAAAGAAGTCCTGTCATCTTTTGCAACATTGATGAACATGGAGGACATTATGGTAAGTGAGATAAGACAGGCACAGAAGGACAAATACTGCATAATCTCACTTACATATGTAATCTAAAAAGGCTGAACACACAGAAGCAGAGAGTAGAATAGTGCTTTCCAGGGACTAGGGGTAGAGGTGAAGGGACAGGGGAAGGGAAGAATGGGAAGATGTTGGTCAAGGGATACAAAGTTTCAGTTACACAGGATAAGTAATTTCTAGAGATGTATACTACAGCAGAGGGTCCCCAAGCCTGCTATACCCAACCCCATAGTACCAGCCCATGGCCTTTTAGGAACCAGGCCACACAGCAGAACGTGAGTGCTGGGCAAGTGAGTGAAGCTTCATCTGTATTTACAGGCACTTCCCATCACTCATGTTACTGCCTGAGCTCCACCTCCTGTCAGATCAGTGGTGGCATTAGATTCTCACAGAAGCATGAATCCTATTGTGAACTGTGCATGTAAGGGATGTATGCTGCATGCTCCTTAAGATAATCTAATGCCTGATGATCTGCCACTGTCTCCCATCACCCCTAGATGGGACCATCTAGTTGCAGGAAAACAAGGTGAGGGTTTCCACTGATTCTACATTATAGTGAGTTGTATAATTATTTCATTATATTTTACAATGTAATAATAATAGAAATAAGTGCACAATAAATGTAATGCACTTGAATCATCCCAAAACCATCCCCTGTCCAACACTGGTCCATGGAAAAACTGTCTTCCATGAAACTGGTCCCTCGCATCAAGAAAGTTGAGGATGGCTGTAGTATAGCATTGTGGCTACATTTAGTAATAATGCGTTGTATACTTCAAGACTGCTAAGAGAGTAGATCTTCTTTAATTGACACAAAAATTGTATTTATATGGTATACAACATGATGTTTAGTGAAATGGCTAAATCAAGCTAATTAACACATCCATTATCTCACATGCTTATCCTTTTTTTGTAGTGAGAACACTAAAAATTAACAGAATAGATTTTGGATATTTTCACTACAAAAAAGGTAATGTGTAAGTAATGAATACGTTAATTAGGTGGTAATCATTTCACAATGTGTGTGTGTATATATATGTATACACATTACATTGTACACATTACATAAACATATACAAATTTACTCATCATTATGCCTCAATAAAGAAAACAATGTGAAAAAATTGTTTTAAATTGTACATTGCTATCTCATCATTGACTTAAGAAAAAGAACAACTAAAATCTGGTAAGCAATTTGCCATTAGCTAAATAAGCTTTGGATAGTGACCTGTATTTGTGGTTCCTTCTGTTAGGTTCAAATGCTGCATGTCCCTCATACTGTGTGCAGCTTGTGATTTTGTACATTACAGCAACACCTTAAATGAATGGGCACTATCTCTCCTGCAGCATCACCAAAGAAGAGTAACCTGATGTAAAAGCTAAAGGAAAGAGTGGCTGTACTCTGTTGAGTGAACATCTCTCAGTCTCTAAGATAACATCTTTCCAGGAAATTGTGAAGAACTTTTTTTTTTTTACTATGTTAAACTTAAACCATATATTTTGATTTTAGAATGTAATCCATGATGTTCTATACCCAAAAGATTACAAATCATTATATTATAAAGACACATGCACACATCAGTTTATTGTGGCACTGTACACAATAGCAAAGTCTTAGAACCAACCCAAATACCAATAGACTGGATAAAGAAAATGTGGCACATATACACCATGGAATACTATGCAGCCATAAAAGAGGATGAGTTCCTGTCCTTTCCAGGGACAAGGATGAATCTGGAAACCATTTTCTCAGCAAACTATCAAAAGAACAGAAACAAAACACTGAATGTTCTCACTCATAAGTGGGAGCTGAACAATGAGAACACATGGACACAGGGAGGGGAACATCACACACCAGTGCCTGTTGAGGAGTAGGGGGATAGGGAAGGGATAGCATTAGGAGAAATACCTAATGTAGATGACAGTTTGATGTGTGCATCAAACCACCATGGCATGTGTATACCTATGTAACAAACTTGCCCCTTCTGTACATGTATCTTAAAATGTAAAGTATAAAAATGAAATAATAATAATAATTAGAATCTAAACCGTATTTGTGGGGAAAAACTTCTTACTTTAAGGTCTAATAAAATTTATCCCAGGCAAAGAGTAAACTGCATTGCCTTTTATCTTGTTGACTATGAACAGATAAATAATTCTGACTCCAAAACTGAACACACACACACACACACAAACACATGTATTATTTTATTGAATGACCCTTTACTCTATTTTTCTATTATGTTTTTTAATGACCAGTCATCACTCAGTAAATTGATTTCAAGACCCACAGAGCAGTCATGGCCCAAAATTTGAAAACTTGATGAGATATTAAGGCCCAAAAGGAATTATTCCAGGAGAAGTTGTGACTAGATTTCCTCATAAGCCTCTAAAGTTTCATCCCTAGAAGTCTACGTAAAAGGTCAGAAAAAAAATCCTTTATTTGAACAGAAACACACCTGTCCCCCAGGAGCTTCTTTATGACTTCATCAGGGAAAAACCCCTCCATACTGACTTCCATCATCAAGCAAATAGTGCCAGCTCTAGGATCCAAAATGGTTCAGTACATCTAAACATGTATCCTACAGCGGGAGGAGGGAAGCACTGTATACCACCCAAATTTTGCTTTGCATTATATGTGATAGGGAACACAACGGAGGATGAAGACTAATATAGCTTCAAATTGTTCAAATTGTGATTTAAAGAATCAAAGTATATTTGAATCCAGATAAATGATTTTTTTAGCTAGATCCTAAAATACAACTATAATTCAGATAAAATCATTGTCAGAAAAATGAAGGAGATGAAAAAGTAACCTATTGAACCCACATAACTGGTAAGATGCTAAAATGAGTAACTAAATTTTCAAAATAAAAACCACCCCTTTAAATTTCTCTATATGCTGGCTGGGCACTGTGGCTCATGTCTGTAATCCCAACAGTTTGGGAGGCCGACGCAGGCAGACTGCTTGACATCATGAGTTCTGGACCAGCCTGGCCAACATGGTGAAAACCCGTCTCTATTAAAAATATACTTTGTAAAAATACAAAAAAATATGTACTTTATTAGCTAGGCATGGTGGAGTACACCTGTAGTTCCAGCTACTTGGAAGGCTGAGGCACAAGAATCACTTGAACCTGTGAGGCAGAGGCTTCAGTGAGCCAAGATTGTACCACTGCACTTCAAGTCATGAATGTAGTTGACATTCATAAGGAGCAACAGTGTGAGAATCCATTTCAAAAAATTAAAATGAAATAAATAAAATTTCTCTATATGCTATCATAATCACAATGAAAAATAATATTCCATTTTTCAAGCAAGTCCAAATGTTAAGAGACGAACCAACCCAAAATAACTCAAATAAGTATAATAAAAATGTATATATTATATACTCAAATAAACAAAAGAATCATTAATTCATTTAAAGTAACAACCCTTGAGCATACTAAAATAAAGGATCATACTGACTTTTAACCTTTTTTTCTGATTTCTGTGGCATATCCTTACTTTTATGTCTCCCAACTAGCCATTAATGATTGTGATGGAAGAAAAGATTGATCTTCTGTTTTTATGGGATTCTTGGAGAATATTTCAGGTATTTTCACATAACAATGCCAAATATAGGCTAGGATCATAACACAGTAAGAAACACATTTGTCTAGGGCAGAAGGACTGAATGTGCTTTCCACTTTGGAAATTACAGGCATCATTGCTTCTATGCGTCCTAAGATATCATTATTACTTTTATACGATTTATGGCTTCAAGTATGAAAGATGGTGCAAAGATCCTGTGCCAAATTCCCATATGGCATATAACATGAGCCAAACTGTGAAAAACTCATAAATGTGGATAGATCAGTTTCATCAAAGAAAGGAATAAGAGGGTTCCAGAGACTGAACAGGAAACTAGCCAGGTAACTTCTTATAGTCATGTAATTCCAAAGCAGCAGTAATGAACACTGTCCTGTCCTGACTATACAATGCTTGAGGTACACATAAAGATGGTAAGGAAGAAATTAGGCAGAGATGATTTAAGACACTATAACAACCCTGTTTATTCTTTCGTAAATCTGCCTTTTTATTTCTCTTTTTGGACTAAGGCTGAAATTGGTATTATAATTTTTAAATGATTTCAAAAGAGATAAAATAAAATCATTGGAAGTATCCCGTAAATATAATAATTATAATCCCATGGAGTATAACTGAAAAAATAACAAGTTATTTTTAAAAGATCATATACCTGTTATTTAACAGCATACTAAAATACATCAACCAAAATCAATAAGCAAATATTTTGTATATCACAAAAATGTTTTTACATGCATTTCTAAGATGTTGAATATCTTTGGATAAATTTCCTGAATTCAATTCAAGCATTATGTATTATCTACATGATACATTCTGAAACAAGAACTTGAGCAAAGGTAAAATATAAGAGTTGAAAACAAAAATCAACAGAAGAAACTAGGACATTATATTAATAACTTTAAGAAAAAGAGGAAGGTAGAGAGAAGGAAAGAGAAGGTCACACAGAAGGAAGGCAAATATTTAGTCATTTTAGGTATGGTTAATGCAGATAAAAGGATAAAAAGATGGAGAAGTAGGTTGAGGTCATGATCCAGAGAACTCTGAATGACAGGTGAAGGTGTACATACCATCACATATGTAGGCACTGGCAACCTACTTTTAATATTAGAGTATGAGAGTGATATACTAGAGTGATGCTTTGGCATGATTTTCCTGGTAGGACTGATTGCAGCAAGAAATGATAGGCCTAATTAGATGAGTATTAAAGCAATTCGGAGGAAAAATAATCATAATGTTGGAATGGTAAAGGAAGGGATGATTGTGAAGGTGATGAGATACTGTAAAGGGTATAGTCTTTATATCTGGCTTCTAATTTTATAAAGGGACCAATACTGAATAAAGAGACAAGGATAATTACAGGTTTTTGTCATTAAAAGAGGAAATTCCAAAAGAAAAGTTATCTCAGGCAATGAGAATGAAAAAGCCATTCTGAGGCATGCTGAATACATTATGTCTAAAAGATGCCCAGTCATAAATGTGAGTCTGAAACTTGGGATTAAAGAAAATAAATCATTTGGAATTCATCAGTATGGTGTTGATAGCAGAAGTCTTGGATGTAGTTGACATTTTTTAAGGAGAGAAAACACAGAAGTTCACAGGCAAAGAATCCAGAATAACCCTCTGAGGGGAAAGGAAGTAAAAAATGTTCACTGAAATTGGCAGAAGACCTAGCAGAGCATACTACAAGGATCCCGAGGATGAAGGGAATTTCAAAAAGATAATGTAAATAAAGTATCAAACCTTCTGGAAAGAAGGAACAGAATAAAGACTTTATAATTACTAAATCCCATGGCCCACAAATTAATTTGATAACTATGTTAAGAAAAACTAGGCACTCTGCTTATGAGGACAGTTTCAAAAGGGAATGGAAGACAGAAAGGAGGCTGTGAGGGGTTATGGCCCAAGTGAGTGATACAATGCAGAAGATCTTCCCCAGTCGTTCCATCATACACAGTTGCAAAAGCTTTTTCTAAAGATAAAAATTGAAAATCACAGCAGCAAATCCATAAAAATCAATAATAATATTAATAAGCTTTTACCTTCTTATGATTCTTGTAAACATTTCTGTGGGCAAATCCCTTTCCACAAAGTTTGCATTTGTAAGGTTTGTCTTCACTGTGTATTACTTTATGAGCACCCACTTGATCAAGCCTCTTGAAAGACTTATTACAAATCTCGCATTTATAGGGTCGTTTTTCTGTTAAAAAAATGAGTGCAGACAATCTCATATATATGTGTGTGTGTTTGTGTGTGTGTGTATATATAGGCAAAGGAACATCCTTACCTTACGTTACTTCTTATGGTAAGTAAACTAAAGCATAGTCAAACAACTAAAAAACACCTACCACCCAGTATACCTATGTTAGGACAAATGTGCCTACTACCAAATGAAATATGAGCTTGTTATCTTACAGATGTATTTTGAATTTTTAGAGTGGTTAGATATAAAGAAAAGGTTTAAATTTATGGAACAAATCCTATTTCCAGATGAAAACCATGCTGATACGTGAGAGTTTAAATCAGGGTCAGGGCCTCAAATGCAGAAAGTGACCTGACAGGGACTCAGGTAAAGAACACAGCTGCCTCCCCCCTCCCCTCCGGGCCACACAGGCCTCATGGAGGCAGAACTTCCAATGCTCAGCAGGAACCAAACATTTAGATTGGCATGTAAAATCTGCATTTATGCAATATCCATATAACATTGATGCTGAAATAAAAAATACACAACATGTATCAAATAAAGCATACCTACAAGATAACAGGTATTGATCTCTGATTTTAAATTACTAAAATACTCATATGTATCTACAAAGTGCATATTCAAAAACATTCTGATTTCAATCACCTTAAATTATAGACATCTTAAACTCTAGAGATTCCATAAAGTAAAAATTATTTTCGGAGCTGATTTTTTTAGTCTGCATTAAGTAAAACAGACCTATTCCTAAAAGTTGCTTATATGAAACTACAGCTTTAAAAACTTATATACTCAAAATGTATTTATAGATTCCTTATTAACATTTATTAGTACCTTAGCTAGAATGTAAAAGTATCTAGAAATGCAGGAATTATAATTTTTGAATACCTACTAAATGCCAGACACTTTGCTAGCACAGTACCTAAATGATCGCATTTAACCTTCATGGCTAATTTGAAAGGTAGGTACCAGCAACCCATTTCACAGATGAAAAATAAACTGAAGCTCAAGGACAAATAAGTGACAAATTACTTGGTGATTCTGACGATCTTCGATATCATTTACTCTAAACACCTTTGCTCTGTAAATAAGCTGAGGTCTAGGGAATTAAGTAACTTCTTCATAATCATATGACTAGTAAATGTCCAAAGTAGAATTTATATCGAGGGCCCCTGATTACCACGCTTAGAGTTTATAAAAGTGACAATGTAATTCTTTTGTAATGATATCCATATAAACAAAAAAGTATATAGTTTACCTGAGTGAGTGATCATATGACGTTTTAGCTGATTAGCTGAAATAAATTTCTTCATACATTCTTGACAATCAAATATCTCATGAATCTGCAAAAGTTAAACAGTTAAATCAACTGTCAAAGCCTAATAAATTACATAGTTCTAAAGCAAAAGTGTAAACATGTGACTAGTGTCTACTGCAATACCGACTATATATTATAGTTCAGCCCTAATTTGTTCACACTAACCTATATACATTGAAAATGCAATGCACATAAGTTATCTAGTGAAAAAATATCATTTGAGTCATAAGATTCACAGTCCTTAAAAATGTAATATAACTGTCCTATTTAGTACATATTAAATTTATACTATGTAAAAATTATGCCTAATATATAATAACTCTTTTGTTATGCACAAATTTAGACTTGGAAATATGTAGCGTCCAGTTAGTAATACTTCCTTTACAGTAGTCAACAATAGTTTAAACTTAAATGTGCATAGTATAGAGTGCAACATTAATTACAGTAAAAGACTGAAGAGATAGGATTCTGAAAAGCATTTAGTTCACAATATAAGTTTCACATGAGCCAGATTCAGTGACTCACATTTATAAACCCAGCACTTTGGGAGGCCAAGGCAGAAGGAATACTTGAGCCCAGGAGTTTGAGACTAGCCTGGGCAACAAAGTGATACCTTGTCCCTATTGAAAAAAAAAAAATTAGCCAGGTGTGGTAGCATATGTTTGTGGTCCCAGCTACACAGGAGGCTGAAGCAGGATGATCGTTTGAACCTGGGAACTTGAGGCTTTAATGAGTTGTGTTCATATTATTGCATTCCAGCATGGGTGACAGAGTGAGACTCTGTCTCAAAAAAAAAAAAAAAAAAAAAAAAAAAAAGGCTCACATGACAGGAACACCACAATTTTAAAAATGAGGAAATCTAGTCAAAGGATCCAAAGTGGCAGATATGTAGGATGAGTAACTTTAAAGATTTAATGGACAATATGAAGATTACAATTAATAATAGTGTATTATAGTCAGGATTTTTGCTAAATGAGATTATAGTTGCTCTGTGCCACAGGAGGAAAAATGGGCAACTATGTGAGATAAAGGATGCATTAATTTATTTCACTAAAATAACCATTTTAACTATATGTGAATCTCATGATATTATGTTATATAACTTAAATATACAGAATAAAATTTATGTTAAAAGCTCAATAAGGGGGGATATAACTTTAGTAAACAATTGGCTAATATAAATATTACAATTGAATATTAAATTAGTTCTTTCCCTCCCAGACACTAACACAGAGAAACTGGATAGGTGGTATGAAAAGTAGAAGTCTAGTTTTTCAGAAACCAAGTATTCAATTCTAAAAGGAATGTATTACATATTATATTAGAAATATTGATCATCCCAATGAACATCATCATCACGCTACCTTGCTAAATATTCAAAAATGGTTGTGATGAAGTCATGTTTTTGTTTCAACCTCATTAAGGTCCAGCTTAAAATACTAAATCCCAGAGAAGCAAAGGCCCTTGTGCAAGAAGCCAAGACAGTGTCCCTGCAGAATAACTAGGAACAACAGTGCAGAGTGAAAGATCTAGGCAAAAGTCCCTGAGTTGGTACAGCACATCAGTAATAAGTGGAGGACTCCACTGGCCCCTGATAAATGGTTCTCTTGATATAAGTGGCCATAGAAGGCCTCAAGGCAGGGAAACAGATGCTGGGACAAGGCTGACAGATCCCAGGCCTGCAGCCCATGGCTTAATTCAATGCCTAAGCACGTGGCAGGTCGAAGGCTGCCAACCAGCCTCTGCTTCGGTCAGGTCTGACTCTCGATGAGTCATTAAATCCAGTTACGTTAAGCAGGGAAAACGTAGAGAAACGAGGCAGAAGCCAAAATATGTCATTCCACAAGAGTCTGACTTATCTCCCCTGCTTACATGCAATAGCATCTATGAGGGGATCTCAGGAGTCCAAAGAATTCCTTTAGAAAGCATGTGGGCTCCGCAAAAAAATAATGGCCTGCACGCCTGCACAAGCGCTTGGAATGCTAGTGCCCCACAGCACAGAAGAAAAACTTACAGCCTGAGGCATGTTAAAGGCAGCCTCTACAATCATCAAAGACTTTCACAGTGGCTTCAGTTAAACACCTGTGTTTGAGGACCAGTGACATGACTTGTAATGTTTATTTAAAGATAGTAAAAGCAGATTTATATTATTAAACTCTATGTTTCTGTAATATATAACATATAATTTTATAATGACAAACAAGAGAGTCTAAGATGTCATACCTTCTGAGTCATATATAAATGAAAACTTTTGCTTGTTTTCATTTTTAATGTTAAAATGGTATTGATGTATACAATTATAAAAAATATGAATCCATATATAAAGTAGAAACTGTTAAAGAAAACACTGTTCATTTGTTTCATTTTTAAATGAAATAGTGTTTACTTCTTAACTCTCATGGCTTCAACGTGAAACTTTTTTCAAGGTTGAATTAAACTAATATTTCCAACATTATAAACGGAACATCTACTATATATTAAACCATTTTCATATTGACTATCTCATTGATAGTGAAAAATTCAAGTCAAAGCTATTTTTAATATTCCTTAAAAGTCTTAATAAAAAGATCATATTTAAAGTGAAAATGACAAGTGATACTATTTAATTATGCCAAATGCCCAATAAAGAATACTTTTATGAGATTTTATAAAATTTATAGCATACCAAATTAATTTGGAGGGTAATGTTTTAAAATTTGAACACCCAAATTATTTTCAAGAAGACTCATAATATACCCTATCATTATATGAGATAATACATAATAATTGAAGATACTAGAGTACTATAATCCTAGCATTTTGGGAGGCCAAGGCAGGTGGATCATGAGGTTCAGAGACTGAGACCATCCTAGCCAACATGGTTAAACCTCATGTCTACTAAAAATACAAAAAAATTTGCTGGGTGTGGTGGTGCATACCTGTATTCCCAGCTACTTGGGAGGCTGAGGCAGGGGAATTGCTTGAACCCAGGAGGTGGAGATTGCAGTAAGCCAAGATAGTGCCACTGCACTACCATCTTGGCGACAGTGCAAGACTCCGACTCAAAAAAAAAAAAAAAGGATACTATACTATAATTTCGCATTGTCATAAAGCATCATCTACTGGCAAGGTGAAATACTGCAACCAAATTCTATTAGACATTAGACATCCCAAACTATAAGAAAAGTTGCAATTGGAGTCAACAAAAGTTGCCTATGGATTCAGAAAGGCTGAATAGTGAAGCACTAAGGCTGAAATGGAGGAAGGGCTACAGTGAGCTAGCAACTTATTAACATTCTGCAAAGATCACTCAAAGGCATGAGTTATGTATGGTTTCTGTACTCCATTACCATCGCACAGGAGTTTCTGATGCTTGATGATCTGTCACTGTCTCCTATCACTCCCAGGAGAACAAACTCAAGGCTCTAATTGATTCTATATTCTGGTGAGTTGTATAATTATTTCATTATATACTATAATGTAATAATAATAGAAATAAAGTACACAATAAATGTAATGTACTTGAATCATCCCAAAACCACCTCCCCCAACCCCCTGTCCATGGAGAACTTGTCTTCCAGGAAAGCGGTCCCTAGCACCAAGAAGGTTGGGAACCATTGCTCTATTTGATAAAATAGCTTAAATTTCAACCTCTAAGATTAAATGGGTCAGAGAAATAAAACATAGAATTATAAAAGAGGATACTTAGAAGACATCTGTTCTAGTAGACTTCATTTTTTTTTCTCTTAATGATAAAAGAGGATACTTAGAAGACAACTGTTCTAGTAGACTTCATTTTTTTATCTCTTCAGAAGATGAACTGCTTTTGTCATAAAGGTTCCGCTTCAGAAGCCATAAGGGTGATGGTGAGGGAGGAAAAGGGTCCCCTGGATGGGTATTCCAGGCAAAATATCTTTTAAAAGCAGTCTCAGTGCTCCTTATTTTCTAATTTATTTATTTTTTATTTATTGTACTTTAGGTTCTGGGGTACATGTGCAGATCATGAAGGATTGTTGCATAGGTACACATATGGTAATGTGGTTTGCTGCCTCCATCCCCTCATTACCTACATCTGGCCTTTCTCTCCATGTTATCCCTCACTGATCTCCCTAACTCCCGCTGTCCCTTCCTTGGCCCCATCCAACAGACCCCAGTGTGTGATGCTTCCCTCCCTGTGTCCCTGTGTTCTCACTGCTCAACACCCACCTATGACTGAGAACACACGGTGTTTGATTCTCTGTTCTTGTGTCAGTTTTTAACAGCACTGTAACAAAGAAGATTAGCATAGCCTCTGCACAAGGACATACAAATTCATAAAGCATTCCATACCTCTAAACAATCTAATAATGCATTCCTATACATCAATAACAGACAAACAGTCAAATCATGAGTGAACTCCCATTCACAATTGCTACAAAGAGAATTAAATACCTAGGAATACAACTAACAAGAAATGTGAAGGACCTCTACAAGGAGAACTACAAACCACTGCTCAAGGAAATCAGGGAGGACACAAACAGATGGAAAAACACTCCACGCTCATGGTTAGAAAGAATCAATATCATAAAAATGGCCATACTGCCCAAAGAAATTTATAGATTCAATGCTATCCCCATCAAGGTACCAATGACTTTCTTCACAGAATTGGAAAAAATTTCCTTAAACTTCATATGGAACCAAAAAAGAGCCTGCATAGCCAAGACAATCCTAAGTAAAAAAGCAAAGCTGGAGGCATCCTGCTACCTAATTTCAAACTATACTATAAGACTACAGTAATCAAAACAGCATGATACTGGTGCCAAAACAGAGATACAGACCAATGAACATAACAGAGGCAACACAACATATCTACAACCATCTGATCTTTGACAAACCTAACAAAAGTAAGCAATGGGGAAAGGATTCTCTTTTTAATAAAGGGTGTTGGGAAAATTGGTTAACCATATGCAGAAAGCTGAAACTGGATCCCTTACTTACACCTTATACAAAAATTAACTCCAGTTGGATTAATTATTTAAACATAAGACCTAACACCATAAAAATCCTACTGGGCAATACCATTCAGGACATAGGCATGAGCAAGGACTTCATGACTAAAATGCCAAAAGCAATGAAAACAAAAGCCAAAATAGACAAATGAGATCTAATTAAACTTAAGAGCTTCTGCACAGTAAAAGAAACTACCATCACAGTGAACTGGCAACCAACAGAATGGGAGGAAAAAAATCTACCCATCTGACAAAGGACTAATATCCAGAATTTACAAAGAACTTAAATAAATTTACAAGAAAAAAAACAAACAACCCCATCAAAAAGTAGGCAAAGGATATGAACAGACACTTCTCAAAAGAAGACATTTATGCAGCCAACAAACATATGAAAAAAAGCCCCTCCTCACAGGTCATTAGAGAAATGCAAATCAAAACCACATTGAGATACCATCTGATGCCAGTTAGAATGGTGATCATTAAAAAATCGAGAAACAACAGATGCTGGAAAGGATGTGGAGAAAAAGAAATGCTTTTACACTGTTGGTAGGAGTCTAAATTAGTTCAACCATTGTGGAAGACAGTGTGACAATTCCCCAAGGATCTAGGACCAGAAATACCATTTGACTCAGCAATCCCATTATTGGGTATATAACCAAAGGTTTATAACTCATTCTATTATAAAGATACATGCACATGTATGTTTACTGTGGCACTATTCATAATAGGAAAGACTTGGAACCAACCCAAATGCCCATCAATGATAGACTGGATAAAGAAAATGTGGCATATATACACCATGAAATACTATGCAGCCATAAAAAAGGATGAGTTCATGTCCTTTGCAAGGACATGGATAATGCTGGAAACCATCATTCTCAGCAAACTGACACAAGAACAGAAAACCAAACACTGTATGTTCTCACTCATAAGTGGGTATTGAACAATGAGAACACAGGGACACAGGGAGGGGAACATCACACAATGGGGCCTTCTGGGAGGTGAGGGACTAGGGGAGGGATAGCAGGAGGTGGGGGAATGGGGCGGGATAGCTTTAGGAGAAATACCTAATGTAGATGACAGGGTGACAGATGCAACAAACCACTGTGGCATGTGTATACCTAGGTAACAAACCTGCATGTTCGCACATGTACCCCAGCACTTAAAGTATAATTTTAAAAGAGACTGCTACTTGAAAACTGAAAAAAAAGAAGTAGTTTTATGGCACACAGAGAAGAAACAAGAGAATACTGATCAATTCAGTGTCCCATTTTATGGGACAAGAAAGGCCTAATGTTACATGGAAGGTTAATGACGGAAGAAGAAACCCACTACCCTGATTCCTGGGTCCTGGTGCTTGTCCTAATTATTTCTCTTTAAGGATCAAAATTGCTAAACATACAAGATATAACCTCAGACATATCAATACAACAATTAAGCTACCTGACATGTTATAAGTTAAATCCACAGCACATGGTGGCATCTGGATTAAAAATTATACAAATTTTAAGTGCTATCAAATTATTTCGTAATACATCCATATATAAACAGAAATAAAATTCATTTTATAAACCATAACAAAAGTAAAATTTTATTTTCACTAATACCATCTCTTCCCTTTTGTAAATACTAAAATATCTCATGCTTGTAGCTAAGCTAAAAGAAACAGTATGTGAAATTAAGAATGATCATTTACATCTTTGTTATAATAAATATAATATAAACATATTGGACCTTGACATGACCAGAACAAAAATTAAAACTCCATTTTAAATATATTTTATTGTAAATTCTATTAACTAGTTGCTAATGTTGTTAGAGTTAATAATTGCTATTTATTTTTCAGATTATCTTTTCACATCAAAATAACTTGGTAGCTTTTATACTTACTATAAAATATATTAAAATTATTAAAGAGATATTAAACTGTAATGAAAGTTAATTCTTTATCATACCGACCTTTCTATGTTCCTGTAGGCTTGATGCTGAAGAACACTTTTTATTGCACACTGAACATATAAGCTTTTTCTTAGGATCTCCTAAAACAGAAATAAAATACCATCATGATTTAAATGAGACTAAGAGGAGAAACAAATAGTATTTCGAGGTGATATGCAAGTTCATCTTCATAAGTTAGAATTCTAAACTATTCAGTGTTGTAGATATATCCATTACACTTAAAGAGTAAGTTGTATTTTAAACCTTATTTTTAATTAGAGAAAAGATATACAAATTTACTTAACATGTATATAGAGGAGTCTTCAGAATAAAGACCCAACCTCCCAAGAGAATGCAGAAGCTTATGTTCCTTTTCATAACTTTTGATTATTATGGGTACATAGCAGGTGTCTATATTTATAGGGTATATGTGATGTTTTGATACAGGCATGCAATATGTAATAATCACGTCAGGATATCCATCACCTCAAGCATCTATCATTTTTTTGTGTTAGGAACATTCTAATTCTATTCTTTTAGTTATTTTAAAATATGCAATAATTTATTGTTGACTATAGTCACCCTGTTATGCTATCAAATAATAGATTATATTCATTCTAAGCATATTTTTATACCTATAATTATCCCCATTTTATTCACCCTGTCCTTGCTACCCTTCCCAGCCTCTGGAAACCATCAGTCTATTCTCTATCTTCATGAGTTGAATAGTTTTAATTTTAGTTTCCATATATAAATGAGCACATGTGAAATTTGTGTATCTGTGCCTGGCTTACTTTACTTAAGAAAACTACCTTTACCCATTCTCTCATTGATGGACACTTAGGTTGATTCCAAATCTTGGCTATTGTGAATAGTACTGTAATAAACATGGGAATCCAGATATCTCTTCAATATACTGATTTCCTTTCATTGGGGTATATACCTAGCAGTGGAATTGCCGGATCATATGGTAGTTCTATCTTCAGTTTTGTGAGTAACCACCACACCACTGTCCACAGAGGCCACACTAATTTACATTCCTACCAAAAATGTACAAGCATTCCCCTTTCTCCACATCCTCCCCAGCATTCATTATTGCCTGTCTTTTGGATAAAAGCCATTTTAAATATGGTGAGATGCTATCTCACTGGAGTTTTGATTTGCATTTTTTTCTGATGATTAATTTCTTTGAACATTTTTTCATATACCTGTTGGCTATTTAAATGTCTTCCTTTGAAAAATGTCTCTTTAGATTTTTTGTCCATTTTTTAATTAGATTATTTGATTTTTTTCCTGTTGAGTTGTTTGAGCACCTTATATATTCTGGTTATTAATCACTTGTCAGATGGGTAGTCTGCAAGTATTTTCTTTCATTCTGTGTAAAAGCTTTCTTTTTAAATTTGAGAAATCTTCATAGTTTAATATACCACTTTCTACATATATAAAACAGGCCATTCACTTTTCCATGTACTAATATGGTATAGTATTAAATCAGAAAAGCATATATCCATAAGGAATTAAAATCAAAATTAAAATTAACCAAATGTGTTTGTAACAGAAAAAACTAAATTTATCAATTCATAAAATGTGTTACTTTCTTTTATATTTCAACAGGATATTTTATTTAATCAGCTGGGTTTTTAAGATAGAATTTATAGGCTATTCTTTCCAGCACTGGAGTCTTATACAATCTCTAAGTATATGTTTATCAAATTAATTTTAAGAAATAAAGTACAATAAAACAATATGTTGGCAATCATACTATTACACAATTAAAGCCCAATTCTGTCATCTTATGTAGTGATTATGTTTATAGTAGCTCATTTCATATTTCAAATTTTGCAGTTATAGAAATGAAGAGGCAAACATTATTAAATGTGATATAATAACAATATCAAATGCACCACAATGAATAAGCACAAAATGTGTTTTCAATTTTTAATTGGCTGATTTCAAATATCCAAAAAGTAAGCATACAGTATAATGAATCACCATGTGTCTATCACCTGGCCCCAACAATAGCTCACCATGGCCATTCCTGCCCCAACCTCAACCCCAACCACACCCCCATTTCTCTATGTTTTTAAGCAAATCTAAAATACAACCATCATTACAAAATGATTTCATTTTATTATAGGACTGCATTTATGAAAAAGAAATACACTGTGAAATGGCAAATATGAATTTTTGTCTTATTATTCAAGATGTCTATTATATTTAATGCACTGTTTTTAGCAGACTAAATATGATAGTCAAGAAAATGCTTCTTAGTGATTGAAAAGTAACATGGCTTCTAAAGGAGAAAATTCTCCCAGGCAAAATGATTATCTGATAGCATATTTTTGGTCATCAATCTCCTAAACATATCATACAAGAGGCACCATTCAGAAAGAATATTCCCTCTTTTCCAGCTCCCACTAGTTGGTTGGTCCATCTTCCACCCTTACCTTACTGCCCTGTTCTAGCCCTCGTAGCAGCTGCTCCTTGATACTAGGCCCAATTCCTTCACACTGGGTAGGTCAGAGGAGGAGAGAGGAGATAAAGAATTAGATTTTTCCACCCACCCCTCTCACTTTATCCCTGCACTCCTGCCATGACTCCACCTGCAGGTATCAAACCCCCATCCCCACTCTTCAATTTTCTCTCTCCTTTCATGGCTGCTCCTCTTGTTCACCATAGAAGAATCCTAGTTCCTCTGAGAAGACACACAGGAAACAGGTATGCCTATTCATCTGAGAATGTAGATAAATGTTATCTCCCATAAATGCAAAGTCTCTTTGTCTGCGACCATAGAATCTAAGCAAAAGTGAAAGATGGGAAGTGATTGAGGAGGTTGGCCCCCTCACTCTCTATTTCTTCTTAGGTAACTGTGAGGACCCTCACTGCTCTACCAGGTCCCCTAGGCTCATGGATATCAGAACCAACAAAGCCATACCTAGATGTTATACTGTCTTAACTTTCCTATGTAGGTAAATCTGATATTTGACTTTCAGATTTAACTTTCAAAAACATTAAGGAACACAGTATTTACACCAGTAAGCCATGTGAGGAAATGAATACAACTGTACTGAACAGACAATCACTTCAGTATTCAAGTTTCAACACATTGTGGGCTAAGTTTCTGTGGAAAAATGTGATCCATATTTAAAAATTCAGCTTCTCTCTAATCACCATCCTCAATTCATATTACCTTAACAAAAAAACATTTGCCATCACAGATCTCCTTCTTTGAGTGCCTTTGCCTTTCTATAATAATTGATTCTACAACCACGTATATGAAAGCTTCTTTGCTTTGCTATCTCCAGTAGGAAATACTATTTCCTCAAATGCCTGTGTAGCCCATGGAGGAAAGGAGAGATGCAAGAGACATACTATGAATGAGATAATGACATCATGTACCAACCCCAGCAAAACATATGGCATAGTAACCTTTAGTTAAAATACAGCAAGATTTCACATTTTATATGGTTCACAAATAAAAATATATATATAAAACAAGATTTCCTTTTATGAATTATTTCCTTAAAAAATCACCATAAATTTCCAGATTCAGTAATATTACAATATGCAAGGCCAACTACAAGAAGCCTTAAAGAAACTGTGCTTACAGCACAGCCTGAAGACCACATGCACAGTAATAAGAATGCAAGTTTCCAGAGCTTCATATGCATCTGGTTTTTTACTTAGTTCAGCAAACTTAAACTTTAAAACTGACATGAAAGTTCTATTACAATGTATTGCAGACATAGATGAAGAAAATTAAGAATAGCATTTTAACTAGAACAGCATTGGAAATCAAAAAACAATAAAGGCAAGTCTATCAAAAAGTATTATTGCATTTTGCAATCATAGGGAATGTCCCACTATACTGAATTCAGAAAAATGCCATCTTCCCTAAATCAGCCAATATTCTTCAAAAGGAAAGAAAGAAACCAGAACACTGTAAAAGCCTAGTGATGGGCACCAAGCTGGAGGTGCATTTCACAAGGCCCTACTTCCATCACACAGAGCTTTCACCATAGGTCGCACTTAATATGCAGCCCAACCAATGATCCAAAGTCACAGCTAGCAGTTGTGCTCATGGAAGCCTCTGTTACTATATTATTAGTAAAGTTAATACTTTTTGGACAATAAACAAACATAAGACACAGATGCTGGGCGCAGACTATCATCTTCACCTGAATGTGAGAATAAATAACTGAAGAGAGAAAAGAAATCCACTTTCCCCTACATCCAGAGACACATATCCACCCACTTCCCAGAAGTCAAGGGCAAAAGTAAACACATGAGCAAAGAATATGCACAGAAGAACATGCAGGGTTTCATAACTCTCAACCTCCTTTAAGAAGGAAATCTACAGAGGTAAAAAGACAAGAAGTAAAAAGTTAACTGGGACAATACAATCATCTATTCAACCCACTACAATAGATTCAATTCCTAAGCCAAAATATATTTACTGTCAGTGTACTATGTGCTAAGCAGATAAACCTAAGTGACAGTCAAATTTTATATCTGTTTTATTGTTTAGCTAGCTATTAGACGGAATTTGAATAATATTTGTTTAATTAATCCAAAGATATTCAATTCCAATGTCAAAATGTATTGGTAATTTTCTCTAATTTAGGAGAACTGTAAGCATTTTCAAAAGTTGGATTTTACTGTAAAAATAGTAAGGCAGAAGGACATCACTTAATAATAATAAATTTTAACAATTTATAAAAGAAATGTCATATGCCATAACATTTAAAATTGTTACTTAAAAATATTAATTCTTAATGCACCTGACCACCCAAACATAACTAGACTCTAACTAGGGCTTATAGCCATGCTTAGTTCAGAAATGGGAAAAAGAACAAATGCCTCTAAATTCAACTTGAGAAAGAAATAGTTTTCAGTGAAAGAAAAAAATCCACTGCCAGTGCTCCACATCTGTGTAAAACACAATGGAAAAGCCAGCTCTCTCCTCAAGAATGAGAATTAAAAACAGATCGCTGCAGCCTGGGGAAAGGAAGTCCCTTTGGAAACGACCCTCCAATGACTCCTTACCAGTGTGGACATTTTCCTGGTGTCTTTTCAGGGCATCCTTGCTCTTCAGCCTCTTTCCACAGCTGTCAGCCTTGCACACAAACCTGGCATCCCCGCGGCAAGTCTCCTGGTGCTGCTCAAAACTACAAGACAACCAGCAAAATGGAACAGGGAAAAGAAATGGTGAAGACATACCTACAAAACTCAAACATCACAGCAAGATTTTCTAATACATGCTCCCTAGCAGAGTTTCAGGGTCATTCCATGCATTACCTATGCAGGTAAGAAAAAAAGCATTTAAATTTTGTGGGCATGTGAAACTGGGTTACTAAGAAGCATAAAAGTGTGCATGCAAAAAATGACCCACAATTATATAACGGCCATCTCATAACAGAAACAAAACCTCGATGCTGAACTGAAGGAAGAATTGCAAACAGAGCACTGAAAACTTCGTGAAGACTCCTTCAGACTGCTTTTCACTGTGCACTGAAGAACACTAAAGGGAAATAGGAAAAAGATAAAAAAAACAAAAACTGGAACTCTAAGACAAAAATGAAACTATGCTAACTCTGAATAAAGTCATGTTTATGATCCCTTTTTTCATTCTGTCTTTTGCCTTTTCAAATTTTAGGAGTACCTTATTTAACTGTAAGCTTTTACTCAGCAGGGTGTCTTTGGCATAAATTTATAATACTAAATGCAATAAAAGCTAAATAGAATGCAATTTAATGTCCATTTATTTAAAAGCATATCACCCTTGCTTGTTTTTTAAAGAATGTATAGTAGAATTTATAAATATGTAATATCCTGCTACTATAATAGTTTTGATGCTCTGAACATTTATTAGGTTTTAAACACAATTTTTCATCTCAGTTTTTATAAGCACAAGTTGATGCATATAATAATTATACAGTCTTAATATGAAATGTAGCATATTTCAGAATTTTACTTCAACGAAACATAAAAATGTAACAGTAAAGCTTATATTAAAGAGGTCTTGCTCATATGTAAGGTGACATTCTGTTAAAATGAGAAGCTAAGGTTGGAGGAAGAAAGTAAATAGCAGGATGGGAGCACATAAGAGAAGAAAGACATGCTGATGAGATGGGACAATTTATATTACTTTGATATTGGAAGTAACTGGGTTCAACAAAATGATAGTCCACAGTTGCATCCAATATGTAAATATGCCTTTAAATTACTTAAATTCAATCATCTGATTAAAAACTTTAATGAGTAAAAAAACTTTACAAATGCATGTGCATTTCTCACTTTTAATAATTTCTGATCCTATAAAATATTTAAATAAAGATAATTTTATGTTGTTAATATAAATTGTTAAAGTAATGAAATGTACAGAGCTATGTGTGGGATCATTTAATTGTCATCTTGTTATATCCAGTACGTATGCATCTTTAAATTATTCCTCCAAAGTTGCTCTCAAATAAACAGTGTTTCCCAAAATGTCCAGGAATTCTTTATATTTTGAACTCTCTCCATTTCTTAAACTTTTCCTTAACAGATTCCAGAAGGAATATCAAATGTAGACAACTAAAACTGTTACTTCGAAGGACTAACTGAATTAGGCATATCTGAATTTTAGATTAAACCAGTAAACTTGATACATAATGGCAAATTATTAAATGGACAAAACTAATTATCAAAAACAGTGTTTGCATGTTAAAATCCATTGTTTGAATATTTCAAAAATCAAAATACTACACTAAGAAAAGATAAATTAATGACAATACCAATGTAAAATGCTTAATCACTCACATACACACAAACATGCGCCCTCCCACCCCCACCACACACACAGAGGTTAAAAACTATGAGTTAAGTCAAATGGAATAAACCGTATTAGCTTATAATTTTAAAGATATTCTTTAATATACGCACTGTCTTTGCAAAGCCTGCTTAACTGGGAATTTCTTCCCACAGCTCTTGCACTTAAATTCTTTCTCCTCTGTTGGTTTCTGGTGCAATGTCTGAAGATGCTCAGCAAGAATATCCTCACTGGTAAAACTCGATTCACACTGAGGACAAGCATAGTCCTCTTTACAGCCAAGGCCATCTGCATATTTACAAGGACACATAGTCATGAGATAAAAATTCAGAGCCAAGAAATGCTCATTTTTCCTCTCATTTTAAAACTGAAATTAACTCTGCTTATGATACCATATGAGTGAATTCTTATCACTATAAATATTAATCCTATTAGACACAAAAAGTAATAGCAAGTGTTACTAGAAATACATTATTTTCAAAATCACTTGTGCTTCACCAAATTAATAGATAATCAAATTCATTAATCAATTCACCCTATAATGTTAACTTTTCAGATCAAAGGGTTATTACAAATGTTAAATTACAAAACAAAAGCTATTCCTGAAATTGGTCATTTTTAAAAAGCTCACTTTTACCTTAACAAGGAGAAAAATCAAACTGAGGTAAACTATATTGAATTACCAAGGGGAATCTCACATACATGTGAAAAAAGACCAAGGTCATAAAAACAGTGCTGATTACAACTAGTATAGTGAATTAGGCTACACTGTCCCATACAGACTGGTGCATGTCTGACCAAATTTCTCAGTGTGCTATGTAAGTTACACATTTTTTTTTCTGATTATGAAATAAAATTAAATTTAGAATATGTGGAAAATAAAAAACACCAATAATCCCATCATGAAGAGACAACTGTCATAATATTACTGGCAAGCCTGACTTGCCTTTAGTGCATACATATTTTATGCACAGTCTAAGAAGAGGTAAATTTAGGATCATACTTTATATACAATTTTATATATTTTCCCATTTAACAGCATCTTATGTCAAACGTTGGTGTTTTTTAAAACTTAACGTACCATAATTAATTTAACGAAACTCTTCATTGTTAGACATTTGGGTGGCTTTCATTGTTTCTTTGGGTGAGTTTGTTTTTATTTTGTTTCTTTGCTTTTCTAAACAAGACCAAGAATTCTAAAATAAAAATAGCCACAGTACAAGTGCTTGGTTCAGATGTTTAAAAAAAAATTGTTTAAGTTTCTGTTGATTCTTTATACAAAGATAATGAAAACTGATATTTTAATAAATAAAGCAGAAAGCAGAGCAGTAATAGAAAAGTAGACGACTTCTTTTTAAATTAAAATAATGGACAAAATAACTCGCCCTGGGGGGTGACAGAGAAAAAATAAAATACACAAATAAAACAAAAAAAAACACAGAATAATACAGAAATAATTTCCATCACCCTAAATTTGATATTCCATATAGCATAATGCATATAACCCGGTCCTTATCTTCCCTTTAAATAACTCAATTAATGGTGACAGAAGACACTTTCTCAGCTAAGAACACGCAGTTGGAACAGAAAATATATAGGAAAAGCATTATTACCACTTTGATTAATGAAACCAGTATCACTTCTGAAGTGGCTTTGCTACTCAAAATGGAAAAGTACTGTATATTATCAGCCTACTATGGTCTGAATGTTCATGAATCCCCAAAATTCGTAAGTTAAAACTTAAAGCCCAATGGGAATTGTATTAAGAGGTGGGGCCTTTAGGAGGTGATTAGGTTGTGATCACCTGTCCTAAAGGATGGGCCTAATGCCCTTGTAAGAAAAGCCCAAGAGAGCTTGTTTGCCTCTTCTGTCACATGAGGACATAGCTAGAAGGTGCTATCTAATTAGAAATGGGCCCTCAGCAGACACCAAATCTGCTGGCAACTTGATAGACTTTCTAGGCTCCAGAAATATAAGCAATAAATTTATGTTGCTTACCAAGTATCTAGACTAAAGTATTTTGTTATAACAGCCTGAAAGTATTAAGACAAGGCCTGTTACAAAATGGCCTGTTATAGGGATACCTATAGCATCATGCATGAATCCCTTAAACTTCCCTTAGGAGTAAAACACAACATAATAGCAACAAGGCCAATAATAACTGATTATTCCCAGGAAGCTAACAAGCAAGTGGCTGTAGTATTGACTGAGGAAGGTCTAACCTATGGTCATTCAAAGTTTTTGGTAACCAAACTGGGGCAGCTTAGCAATCCTCCAGGCTTCTGTGATCAGAACAGAAGGAGACGCCAAGAAGCTGCAGGTTCCCAAAAGATCCCAAACCAGAGAAACCAATCCCCTTCGGATCCAGCAGGCTCTCTTGTGTACCTGACCTCCACACTCACCTTTTCCCATGTGCAGATGAGTAAGTAAAGTCTCAGAAAGTCAACAACTTGCCCAATATTACACAACTGATTAGTGGCAGAGCTAGGGCAAGACTACAAAAAATCCTCACTACTCGTTACCCTAGTGTGCCAGTGAGAGCGGTGAGAGCCAGGAGCTGCCCCAGCAGCGCACCCCTGCCTGTGGCCTAGGCAGTCCTTTAGGCACATCCATCACCCACCCCCAACATACTTTTCCTGCTCTAAGAAAGATGAGCTCACCACAGGATACCCTCTGAGAGTAATTTTGACAAAAACTAACTTTATTTGAGAATGCCATATTACAAGGCAACTATAATTCAACCACAGTTTAAACTACATTTTTTCTACTTCTCCCAGATCACCAATTAAAGATGTAATACCTTTTCCGCCTGCTGTTAATTGTCTTCTAGAATTTTCAACTTCCCCTTCTGTGATGACTGTCATAATTTGCTGTTCTTCCTCATCGGCCTCCATGTCACTATCCAGGTAGCCAATCAGAAGTTCTGTGTCTGTGTCTATATCTTCAACTGCCAAATAGAAAATGTTTTCTCCTTCCTGAAACAAATTTTTTTTCAAATGCTGAACCATTCATTTGTTTCTGATAGTAACTAAGAAACAATTTTAAGATAAATTAATGGAATACTATGTGCCCATGAAAAGTTATTACTTTTTAAAAAATAGTTCTAGTTGATCTGGGTGCTGAATAAGGTAGGTGACAATATTCAGTTACCTGGCAAATAAAATAGAAATACATATGACAAAAAGATAGCGGCATTTACACATGTCAAATTTTTTAAGTGAATTTTGCATCACTAATTGGCTTTATGTAAGTAACACTTTGTGGTGGCCTATAAATGCAGTTGACAAGCAAAAGTGTCATTTATACACCCAGAGAGCAATGAGATATCATTGAATTTCATTATTACTAACACTAACACAAAACTGAAAGAAAAAAAGGCTTTCAAGTTCTAACACAAGACAGAGGAAGTGCAAATAAGTTCGTTCCCTGAAAGAATGTACTAAAACCTGGTCCAGAAATAGAAAAAATACTAGACATCTGGGAAGTTCAAGGTGTTGACTGAGCCATCATGTGAACCTCACCTTGTTGGTCTCCCTAAATCCCACCAAAATGACAGACTCAAGAAGAAGAAGAAAAAAAAACAAGGTCCATCATCAACATATCAAGATATTTTAGAAAGTCCTGGAAAACAGAAATCAGACATAGTCAAAATAATAGATAACGAATGCAGAGGAAACCTCGACCAATAACAGACACAGAAGAGGAATGCTACAAAGAGCTTTCTTTCCAAGGAAACCCCAGAGAAACTTCCCACTTGGAATCAGTTGGTACAAAAGCCATGCTGGGCCTTGGGCCAATCACCAGGGAAGCCAGAACTAAAGCTGTAAAGCCGGCTGTCCCCAGGAGAAAGCACCCAGAATTGCTCTCTTTTACATAGTTGAGGATTTGTTCTGGGAGGGTTCCTAGTTTGGCTTCTGAGTATAAAGCAAAGCAAAACAGAGACTGAATTTATTGAACCTTCAGAGTAGGCAAAGGCAGGAAAGGACAAAGAAAATAAGCTCCACCAATGAATGAAATTCAATAAAGCACAGAGCACAGAACAAAGCCTTCTTTCCTTTGGCAATATCATAGCACCTATGTTAAAAATGAGGAGGAGGGAGACAAAGGGGAAGAAGTGAGAGGGAAAGTAAGAAGAGAGAGGGGAGAAAGGAGAGTGTATGCATCTATCAATTTACGTATATATGTAAACACAATTTGAACCTTCATGAAAAATTTCAAAGACATGCATCAAATTATTTATACAGTTATCATTTCAAGGATGGGAAAGGGGCTGTATTCAACATTGCTTTAGTTTTGGAGGGTTTTTTTTTAATAAAAAGCATAGACTACTTGGTAATTTTAAAACAATATATATTTGAAAATTTCATGGAAGGGACAGAAATTATGATCATATTCATCCAATACTGTGGAAGAAAGGCTTGATTCACAAGTTCAAAGCACTGAAGCAAATGTAACCATGAGCTACCATTAATGCATAGACATTCCTATAACATCTTGAACACTACTGGAAGTTTTTTAATTTTATATATCTAAAAACATTTAAAAAGTTATTTTTAATTAATATCACTGAATAAACTTCTATACAATTGGTACTCTTAATGCAACAAAACAAGCAAAAAATATATAGACACTAAGAAAAAGAGAGGTCTCTTTAACTCAAAAGCAGCATTTTCCAGGTCTTTATTAGATGAGTTCTTAATTGTCTGGGTAACCCACTCACCTAATAAAGACTTCAGAATGCAATCATAAATCTTGTGTTTATCTGATCAATATCTATGAAAGTTAATTGAACTGTCACCCTAGTATATTCATGATTAATTTTGTGATGGTTTTGATAACACCAAGAAAAGATATTTTTAATTTTAAAACATAATACCATTAACTTAAACTATAATCCTAGGATATGGCATGTCTGTTTAGAGGCTCTGTAATAAAAGCAAATCTTTATATACCAGCTAAAACTTTAATTTAATGAAAGTAATGGCAGCATTACAGGCTCCATAGGACCAGCTACATGCTTTTTCTCTGTTTGCCAAAAATGTGATATCAAAAGGAATACAGTTACAGGTATTAATTCATTCTATTTATTTAATGGGGATGTCTGGATATCGTTGTACATATAATTCCAACCAGTGTGTAGACCAAGAGTCTCTTTCTTTTCATTTGCTACCCCAATACTATTAAGAAGTATCCTCTTATATCATGTTCTTGCATATACTGCACTGATTTTTAATCATCCTACAAATCCTGCAACTCTTCATCATGTTCTCCTCCTCCCTGCAAACCTCAGATTGACAAGGCCTGCCACATTAATAATTTCTGGAGTCATTCTGTCCACCTGGAAGCTCATCCCAGGCCTAATCTCCTGCCCTTTGGCAGGAAGGATTTAGAGTTGCTACAGTTTGGGTGTTTGTGCCCACAAACCTCATGTTGAGATTTGAACCCCAATGTTAGAGGTGGCGCCTAATGGGAGGTGTTTGGGTCATGGGGACAGATCTCTCATACATGGCTTCGTGCCAACCTCAGTGTAATGAATGAGTTCTTCCTCTATTACTTCCCCAGAGAGCTGATTATTAGAAAGAGCCAGGCACCCTCCTCATCCCCTCCTTGACCACTACACATGTTGGTTTCACCTCACCTTCCACCATGAGTAGAAGGGGCCTGAAGCCATCACCAGAAGCAGATGCTGGCACCATACTTCCATACAAGCTTACAGAACTGTGAGCCAAATAATCATTTTTTCTTTATACATTACCCAGTCTCAGGTATTCCATTGTAGCAATGCAAATGGACTAAGACAAGAATGTTGCCCCAGTGCTCTGGGACTCCATATCAGCTTCCTGTTGTCATGTGATTGTTACCCTAGCAATAACCTTGTGCTTCAGATTTGATCACTGGTTTAATATTCTGATCCTGAGATTAATTCTTTTTACTACATCTGTCATTTCTGGTCATTAGGTTATTCCCTTGAGCACAGTCCTTACTGGACCCCTTGTATATACACTTAAGGATTAGCCACCTTCCTGTGACTCTGCCTAGGGGCTGAGGTCCTGTTTGTGATTCAGGAAACTGGCACCAGGTGGTTCCGTTAAAAACACTTAGAAACTTGTTCAACATCAAGGCCTGCTCAAAAGCAAATAGTTTTCAGAGCAATAGTTTCCAGCCATCAGTTTTCAGAGCATTATAATTATATTTACAGAATGAATGGTTTTACAATTGTTATTCATCTCTTGTATTACTGCCTATTGTTTTGAATTTTTTGTCCTTCTTTAGTCTTGTTTCATTTTGCTTTATTTGCACGTTGTTTTTGGCTGATTACTTCTATTGCATACTGTTTGTAATATCAAAAAGTCACCACAGCCTAAAGGCCCAACAATGTAAGTTGAAAACAGTCAAATGTCCAAAAATTGGTTTTAAAAGATTTATCAAATGTCATTTTAATTTTTTAAAATGTATATAAATCAATATGCCCAAAAAAGAAAAAGATATGCAAGCAAAGGTATTAATTGGGCTGTCTCTAGTGGAGGAAATTGTGAGTATTTTGTATAGTCATCTTCTGCTACTTCACATTTTAAAATTTTTCTAGAATTAATTAATTCTTTTTTTTTTTTTTTTTTTTTTGAGACGGAGTCTTGCTCTGTCTCAAAAGGCACCAGGCTGGAGTGCAGTGGCGCGAGCTCGGCTCACTGCAACCTCTGCCTCCCAGGTTCCAGTAATGCTCCTGCCTCAGCCTCCCAAGTAGCTGGGACTACAGGCGTGCACGACCACGCCCCAGCTAATTTTTTTGTATTTTTAAGTAGAGAAGGGGTTTCACCATGTTGGCCAGGATGGTCTCGATCTCTTGACTTTGGGATCCGCCCACCTCGGCCTCCCAAAGCACTGGGATTACAGGCGTGAACCACTGTGCCCAGCCCATTCATTTATTTTATGTATTACTTTTGTAGTTAAAGATAACAATGGATAATTAGTGAACCATGTTCCTTGATACCAGGAAGCAGTACTACATGACGATCAAAGAGAGCATGGCTTTGGGCTGCTCAGGGTTCAAAGTCTCACTCGAGATTGACTTGCTATGTGACTGAGCTTAATCTTCCAAACCACCAATTTCCTCATCTGTAAAATGGAGAAGATAGTAGTGCCTATCTTGTACAATGGCTTCGAAGATTAAAGATGGTAATATCTGCAAATCTAGCAAGACGCCCTACATATGGAAAGCATTCATTAGTGATAGCTACTATCATTACTATTTAACAAAAACTTGAATGCCAGTGGTTAACATACTCATTTTGTTCCCAAAGTCTGTTTCAACCAAACTATCTCAGAAAGTTGCTTTCACCATGTTGCTTTTGATTACATTTTGTTTGGCCAAAATGCTCTCAGTCAAAATATAATCCAGGTCTACTGTCTGCCTAGCAGAGCTCTGAAATGCTCTGCCCTGGATCTCCTGTTGTCATGCTCTGGATCCCCTGTTAGCATGCTAATGTGTTGCTCTGGTTTGAACTCAACTCCACTTAAGATTTCCTAAAAACAGTATTCACTAGGTCCACCTCCTTCACCATCTCCAGGTCCAGATCAGGATTCTCTACATTTAGGATGACTCCAACAGCTTACCAAGTGAACTCTCATAATCTGAATTTTCACGTCATTCTCTTATCGCCAATCTCCTTCAAATATGCCTGCTCTTTTTCCATTCAACTAGTACACTTCTCAGAAAACACTGAGCTAATTTCTACCTCAGAACAACTGCAAAGATGCTACTTGGCCCCCTTGCTGTAACTCCTCCATGTTCTCTGAGACACAGCTCACTTTCGTCCTCCTTCAAGAAACTTTCTCTAAGCTACTAAATTCATGTAGAAACTTTTAATTAGGAGTTCTCTATATTAACTGCCTTCACTTCAATTGTTACTATTTACTTCTGTGGCTTTTGTCACTTCATTCATGTAGTCAGTGAATTCTAATATGTGTTGCTCCCAACTCCCCAAAAGATGATTTTCTCAAGTGGACAAGAATTATCAAGTACAAGCTAGTATCATGATAGTTGTTTGGTATTTTTAAAATAACGGATTCTAAATACTTGTGTTAGAAGAAAATCGACACATTAATAAAAAGCTTACTCGGCTTTTTTTATTTATGTACAGCTCAGAAACTATTAAAATAATCTAGGTCATAGATAGTGGTACAGTCTCAGTGAAGACTGTAGCAGTGAGTAGTAGAGGCTGTGGGAAGTAATCATTATGAACAAGCTTTGAAGGGAAAGCAGATGCCACTTCCTGATAGACTATACAGAGTGTGAGAGAGGAAGGGTCAAGGATGAGTCCAGGGTAATGAAGTTTTCCCTGAAGCATTCACAGATGTTGCTGTACTTAATGATTCTTCTTATAGATTCTAAACAAAACACTAACTGAGAATTTTTGCTTTAAATTTCTCTCTCTACTGTATGTATAAATATAATTTCAAGTGGACCTTCACTAAGGTACTCTAGAATATTAGTCAATTCAGTCATTTACTGTCCTTCAACAAATCTACAAAGTAAGCCATTCATAATCCCCAATCAAAAAAATTATTTTAGATAATAAATTGACTCGAGAAGCTCTTCCTTTGGGCAACAAATGCATTTTGATAAGAAAAGAAGAAAGTAGAATTTTGCTTTTTGGACCAAAGCTGAAAAACAATAGCAGTGGCTTAGATTGCATCAGATTGATCATTTTGGTAACATCATATAATATAGAATTAAAATTTGCTGGCAAACATGTATACAAAAGCTTCTCCAAATATGATGGTTGTCAAGGTTTTCAAAACAAATTTTTGTAATAAAGATAAACAAATCTGGGAAAAAAAAGGCAATAACCTGGCTAGGATGCTTTGGCAGAAAAATCAGAGGTAGTGCCATGTGGTGTGGCCACTACTGCCCATTCTCTAGAGGTAGGGGCACCACCAAACTTCTTATGCATTAAAATCATCATTTCTAAATTCAGAAAGTTTAGAAGAGTAGTCATATAAATACAATGATATTCAAATAACATTTTAACTGTCATAAATTTTGAATAGTTAACTTTATATAAATGGTCTTAAACAACAACTGTAAGAAAATAACTACTATCATCAGTATCTCACCCCACACTAGTAACCTAATTCTTAGATTCCCAAGGTACCTCAGCATATTGGGTCGGGAGTTCTATCACAGAAAATCAATTTGTGGGTAATAGAATCCCAGCTACTATGCCAGGGGCTAATATCAAGGCCTGAGGGAAAGCACTGGAGAAGCCAGCCAGATGGTAGGCTTTGGAACCAGATTAGGAATCAGTACTGCTCTGTCACTTTATGGCTATGCTGGCATATTTCTTATCCCTATGCGCTTCAATGCCCTCACTGTAAAATAGAAAATACAATGCCCCCAGATTTATTAATGCTTTGGACTGGACTCTACTGCTAATTTCTGATACATGGCTAAGAACACCTAGAAGAAATAACAGTATCCCTTGTTTATATAGCACTTTGCAGTTTCTTGTTTTTCATGCACTTTAGCTCATCTTACCTTCATGAAACCCTTGTGATATGAATGGAAATGTCCAGTACACTGGATAGATACTGGCTTGAGAGTCAAACAGACTTGAATTTGTATCCTGGCATATGACTTTTTATTAGTTACAGTTCTTTAGGCAAGGTTATCTTAACTTCTCTTAGTCTAGGTTTCCTCACCTATAAAATGGGGTCAATAGTATCTACTTCAAAGAATTATTCTGAGTATTAAATAAGACAGAATATGTAAGATAGATCTGGTGTAAAGAAAATGTTAGCATCAAGGTCTGTCTCCAATAGGAACTTCTCCATAAAAGCCCCTCCAACATGCCTACATTTTACAAATGGGAAAACTGAGGCTCAGAGATGAAAAATAAAATGTCCAGATCCCACAAATAGTAAATTCTGGAGCCAATCTTGAACCTACAGCCAGGACTAGCATCATGAGAACTAAAATAATCAGGTCAGGAATAAAACAGAATTAGTTACGAAATTATGCAACTATAATTTTGACTTACTAGATAAAATGTTTTCCAAATGAGCTTAAAATAATCCAATGCATTTAAGGGCTGAAGGGGTTTTGGCCCCATGCAATTTTTTATTCTTTCTCTTTACTTCAGTAACTTACAGTATTATTCTTTTTTGGTCAGGCAGTGGGCTCAAAACGTCTACTTTACAATGTGGCCTCAGTCTCAGGCACAGGAGAAGCTTAGACTCCACTGCCTAGCTACATCTGATATTAATATATTCTTAGAGCAGCTCCTTACTGGTGGTATCTAACAGGAAGAACACTTAACCAAGACTATCTTCTGGCTTTGGCTTGGTCACTCTGAGGCTCTGTCACCCTGGGGAAACCTCTTATCATCAGAAATCTTATTTTATCTGTAAAAGGACGGAGTTGGACTTTATAATCTCATGCCTTCTGGAGCTAGATACAATTACAAGTGAAATAAACTCATCTTTAAGAGAGTCTAGTTAATGAATTTAAAAGGAAAAGTATATATACAGGCTGATCTGATTACTGCTTTTCCTCTCAGACCTCACCCTTCTAAAACAAAGCACGACATGGAATTAAGAGAAATACGTAACTAGTATTCCTATGAAAAGCTGGGATATACAACCTTGTAAGGTTGAGAGGCCCATTCTATGAAATAACATAGAGTAACATAAGCCATGCTTTAATAAGATTTTATCAATGTGACTACTTCTGTATTGTGGTAATGGTTAGGACCCAATGAACTCAAGATGCCTTCCAGTCTAATTATTTCTGCTTCTATCACTACACAGAAACATTTACTCCTAGATATCTAGGAGCTACAACTAAGTTTCAAATTCCCTATCACCCTTCCACATCAGGCATTATGTGTACACCTCAACTTTCTCTGATAATTTGCCCTTTGTCTCTTCTCAAGGACCATGCCTCACTAGGATATATCTATCCTAATGAACTCATGCATCTGAGGTTCAGTTCTGCTATTTCAAAACAGTAAAAGTTTCTTGTTTCATAAAGAAATACTAGTCCCCACTGTGTGCAAATAAATGTAACTCCAGGAGAGGCCATGGGTAATTTGGTATTTCAGCTGTATCTGTATGCCACTTAACTCAGTTTTTGTTTTACTTGTTGGCAGGCTGCTATTCACATGTGGACACTGTAAGAAAAACCATGATTGTGAAATTGGCAAAGGCACAATTCATTGTATTGAAAAGGTAGTATATTGTGAAAATCCACACTATCCAGCTAACATGACTAATGGGTAATCTATGCAAAAGGAAATTATCTTCAAAGCAATGCAAGGGCTTACAAATGAACAATTTATACCAGTGTGGAGGAAAAGAAGTCTCTGAACTGCTATCCAGTAATCAATAGAAGTAAAAGACAGGTGATGAAGGTGCAAAAAAGAAAACAGAAAGAAATAGTAAGGATTTCGTATTTAATATCCTCTCACATAAGTCTTCTTTACTATACTGAATTAGTCTTAACCTGAGTATCAATATTTCTATAGAGCTCAATCTATGACGCCGACAAACATTAGGAAAAAGATCATGTCCACATTAAAATTCACAAAATGTATCTCTAATCCAACAATAAAACCAAAAGTCTTTAAGACATAACTGGCTGGGTGCGGTGGTTCACACCTCTAATTCCATCACTATGGAGGCTGAGGCAGGTGGATCACCTGAGGTCAGGAGTTTGAGACCAGTCTACCCAACATGGCAAAATCCCATCTCTACTAAACACACACACACACACACACACACACACACACACACACGCACATGTTAGGTGGGTATGGTGATGGGTGCCTGCAATCCCAGCTACTCAGGAGGCTGAGGCAGGAGAATCGTTTGAACCCGGGAGGTGGAGGTTACAGTGAGCCAAGATTGCGCCACTGCACTCCTGCCTGAGTGATAAGAGCAAAACTCCGTCTCAAAAACAAATAAATAACAAACAAAAATAAAAATAAGATATAAATGTAAATAGACCATAGAATTACTATTTGTTCACTCTCCCCCGAGTAAGAGGACTATCCCAACTTGCCATGTAACTCAGAAAGCTTCCTTTGGGGAGTGGGTATACCTGATGAGTTTGGCCAGGTGACTTGCACTAACTGATGAAATGTGAACAGAAGCAAAGTGAACCACATCCAAGTGGAAGCTTTAAATGTCATGTTTTGGCCACTGCTCTCTTTCCCCTCTGCCAGGAGAACACATGTCCCTGATAAGGGCTGTATCTTCAGATGCCATGCGGAGCCAAGCTATGGAGAGTCATAGCCTCTGGCAGCCCATACTTTTGTCAGCAAGAAATAAACCTCTGCTGCTATAAACCACTAAGAGTTTAGGGCTGTTCGTTGGAGTGGTCTTCTGAGCAAAAATTGAATGAAGCAAAATAATATTATTGAAAATTATTTTATTTGAAAATAAGAGGCAAACAACTTCAAATAAAAAAAATAATGTGAGGCAGAAAATGACAGATGTATTTTAAACAAAGAACAGGGCAGGATATACCGATTTCATGTTTGGAGTGCATTAATCAGGTCCTATAAGAAAAATGAAGTTTCAAACAACTGCAAATAAAATCGTGTTTACTAATCATAGCTTATAATCAGCCATACAGTGAACAAACAGTTTAATATGATTCCTAAGACAGAATACTGTATTAAACAAAACATCAAGTCTATAAGTAAAGAATATCAATCACAAATTACTAACACACATGAGTATGTATACACATATCTTTCTCTGAGGGGTTCAAGCAGAGATAGTAATGTTTGAACCGTCTTATGACACAAATCTGTATTGTGGAGAAAAGCATCAACAGAAAAGAAGATAAAATAAACATACAAAGTTGCTACTTTTTCTTGTGATGTGAGCTTTGGAAGCAGTGGCTTTTGAAAGAAAAATATATATACTTCACTTTTTTTATTTAAAAATAAATTATCAATATTGATAAACCATGAGAGTATAGAATCAAATAGCGCTGCGGAGGAGAGGGCAGCCATGTTATACACAAATGATTAGAGGGCAGACATGTTCTTATCGCAAATTTGCTTTATTTACATTAGAAGCTCTTTTAACTGACCTCCTCTTAATTGGGTCATAAACTTAACTGACACTATGCATACCCTAAAATTTACTGAATGATGCCCAACGGGAAGTCTTCTCAATTAGGAAGCTGCTGTCTGGTTTGCCCACACATTCTGTTCCTAACACCTGACTGTCAGGCATATTTCCCACAGTCCCACACATTCATTCCTACATCTGTTTAAAATGCTGGGGACAAGTTACTGTCATCAGTATATAATTTAACTACATTTTAAATAAAGATAGCTGTATAAGCAAAATTTAGTTGTTTCTAAGATAATCAATTGAATGTTTTGAAAATTCTCAAAGATAGGTCTATAAAAGACATGGCCAAATTATATGAGGCAAAACAATTATAAAAGATAGGTGAAAATCACAACTCTAGAAGGATTCTGCACTTAGATTACTTTGCAAGAGTCTACTCATACTACTTTAAAAAGAGTAAAACTGGATATTGAGTGGTTATAAAAAAATATGACAGCAAATGCTAATGAGAGAACCTATACTTAGAACCCAAAAAGCTTTGGTCATAGATGAATAATTGGTAAATACACATAGATTTATAAAACTTAAGGTAAAATAAAATGTCTGAAGTATCAAGTCTATGATCCCATACTGGGGCCAACTTTTATTAACAACATGAATTGGTCCATACCAAATCAGAAAAGAGAGTATCAACTAAATTATTATATAAGCAAGCCTAAGGAACAGGCCCCCATACATGCTTCCTAACCATCTGTGCTGATCGTATCAGAGTCTTTTCCATGCTTATCTGTATTTATTTAGCTGAATCTCCAACTAGGTTGGAAGCTCCATGGGGAAGGGATTATATACCCAAATTGTATTAGTCTGTTCTCACACTGCTATTAAGAAATACCTGAGACCAGGTAATTTATAAAGGAAAGAGATTTAATTAACTCACAGTTCTGCATGACTGGGGAGGCCTCAGGAAATTTACAATCATGGCAGAAGGCACCTCTTCTGGTGGCAGGGAAGAGCATTAGTGCCCAGCACATGAGGAAGCCCCTTATAAAAACCATCAGATCACGTGATAACTAAATCACTGTCATGAGAAAAGGGAAGGGAAAATTGACCACATGATTCAATTATCTCCACCTGATCTCTCCCACAACACATGAGGATTATGGGAACTACAATTCAAGATGAGAGTTGTGTGGGGACACAGTCAAACTATATCACAAATTATATATAAATTATAATTCCCCAAATATTCATTTATTCCATATTGCATGAGAATTAGCTAAACACATAAGTCCTCTCCTCTCCCTGCCTCCTCGCTTCCCCATGAGCTTGTGAGCCCCCTGAAGGCAGGCACTATATCATATTCACCTTTGGACAACCTCAGTACCTGATGTGACACTTTGCTCACTGAAGGCTATCAACAAAGTATCTGCTGAATTGAATCAAAATGAGAAAAAAGTATCATTTCCTTTTGAATTAGTAAGACAATAAAGGCAAGAATGTCATTCAGAAAGTAGAATGAGCTACAAAGGGGTTGCAGAATAAATTTCCTATTCTCAACAAATTTTTAAGAAGTCAAAAATTGTCCAACAGTTGAGAGGATGAGAGAGTTTCAGCCATATCTTAAAAAAAGGTTAGACAAGCAACTGTGCTCCCTGGAAAGAGAACCAGAATTATGGCAAGCATACCCCCACTTGATATACAGAAGCCTATTAGATAACTGAAAGTTCATTCAAATCATTTACTGCAGCATATGATGTGCAGAGTGTAGAATATCCACACACAGGGCTGGTCCTTCCCTCCTGGATTTTATATGCCCTCAGTGGAAATAGAACAAACTGGTTAAATAACAGTACAGTAGTCCCCTTCTTATCTGCACTTTTGCTTTCTGCTGTTTCAGTTACCCTTGTCAACACTGGTCCAAAAATATTCAATGACAAATTCCAGAAATAAACAATTCATGAGTTTTAAATTGTGTGCCATTCTGAGCAGTGTGATGAAATCTAATGCTGCCCTGCTTCATCCCATCTGGAACAGGAGTCCACCCTTTGTGCAGTGTATGACATCCATTCATTAGTCACTTGGTAGCCTTCTCAGTTATCAGACTGACTGCCATGTGTCACAGTGCTTGTGTTCATGTAACCCCTACTATTACTTAGTAATAGCCCCAAAGTGCAGAGTAATGACGCTAACAACTTGGATATTCCAAAAACAAGTTGTACAATGCTTCCTTTAAGTGAAAAAGTGAAAGTTCTTGACTTAATGAGGAAAGAAAAAATATGTAATATGCTGAAATTGATAACATCTATGATAAAAGTGAATCTTCTATAAAATTTTGAAGAAGAAAAAGAAATCCATGCTAGTCTTGCTATTGCACCTCATACTGCGAAAGTTACAGCCACGGTACATGACAAGTGCTTAGTTGAGATGGAAAATGTATTAAATTTGTGGGTAGAAGACAGGAACAGAAGTGTGTTCCAAGTAATTAAAATCAGGCTTGGTACTATTCAGTTTCAGGCATTCACTCGGGATCTTGGAACATATCCCCCATGGAGAAGAGGGGATTGGAAAGAGTAAAAAGGACCAAAATAGTTGTACAGAGAGTGGTGGTTGCAGAATTTTTGGAGGTAGTTTCATGATGATGTTTGAAACTCACTCTGAACCTGTGAAAGCTAGATAAGTCCTAGACAAAATAAGATCAGTAGGGAATGGGTTCATTAAAGTGGGGAAAAAAACATTAGCAAAGTCAAAGCACTAAGAAAAATAGATCCATGCTATGGAGAGCAACAAACCTAACTAAAACATTGGTTATTACAAGAAACTTGTAAGTGATCAGACTAAAAATGTAGCTTCAACATGTGGAGGGACTGAAAAGTCAGGCATAGCTTAAACATAACCTATGGATTGCACATTTGAAGAAAACCAGCTGAAAGCAGCCTATGAAAAATGTTCAGTTGATCAATGTGATGGTTAATTTTATTGCATTGCATATTTGTGTCCCCCCAAAATTCATGTTGAAATCTAATTCCCCACGTAATGATATTTAGAGGTGGGGTCTTTAGGAGGTGATTAGGTCATGAGGGTGGATTGCTCATGAATGGGATTAGTGCCCTTTTAAAGGGGGCCCTGGAGAGCTCCCTTGCTCTCTTCCTCCTCATGAGGTTATAGCAAGAAGACAGTTGCCTATGAAACAGGAAGCAGGCCCTCATCAGATAAGTGAACCAGCGGGCACCTTGATCTTGGACTTCCCAACCTTCAGAACTGTGAGGATTACATTTCTGTAGTTTATAAGCTACCCAGCATATTCTATTTTTGTTTCAGCAGCCTGAACAGACTAAGACAATGCGTCAACTTAACTAGGACATAGAGTGTACAGATATTTGGTCAAATATTATTCTGGGTGTTTCTGTGTAGTTGTTTTTAGATCAAATCAACATTTATATCAGTAGACTAAGTAAAGCAGATTGCCCTAAAATGTGTAGGTGGGCCTCATCCAATCCGTTGAAGGACTGAATAGAACAAAAAGTCTGACCCTCCTTCAAGCAAGAGAATTTCAACTATCAGCAAGCAAAGAATTGGGCTTTTTCCTTCCCTCAGACTCAATTATCAGGTATTTCTGTGTCTCAAATCTGCTTGCCTTCGGACTGAAACTATACCATCATTTCTCCTGGCTCTCATGCCTTCAAATACGAACTAGAATGACAAGTCGACTTTCCCAGTACATCTTCTTGCTGACTCACCTGCACATAATCCTTCAATGTCAACAATTTTGAATTCTATGATTGTTTTCACTTAACTAATTTGAAAGTAGTTCTGATAAAGATAAATCATTTTAAAAAATTGTTGAGCACGTATGAGCTCTTTACATTATTCCTAAAGAGTGGAGATAGCCATTAATCAACCACCAAAGAAATAAAAATAACCTGATGAATGTGAAGACAAAGAGCAACACGGTGCTACTGAAGTATATAATAGAGAGCTGACCTAGTCTAGAGTTCAAATAGGAGGAACCTAGTAAAGGGAAAATGTGGGGGGAACGGAGGGGTGTGTGTGTGTGGGTGTGCACAGGCATGTTAACAATATTTGAAAGACTTAGAGTGAAGGTAATATGGTTTTGTTGTGTTCCCACCCAAAACTCATCTTGAAATCCCACATATTGTGGGAGGTAACTGAATCAATAGGTCCAGGTCTTTCCCATGCTGTTCTTGTGATCATGAATAAGTCTCACAAGATTTGATGGTTTGAAAAATGGGGGTCTACCTGCACAAGCGCTAGCTCTCTCTCTCTCTCTCTCTCTCTCTCTCTCTCTCTCTCTCTCTCTCTCTCTCTCTCTCTCTCTCCTGCCACAATCCATGTAGGATGTGACTTCCTCTTCCTTGCCTTCCACCATGATTGTGAGGCTTCCCCAGCCATGTGGAACTGTAAGTCAACCAAACCTCTTTTTCTTCCCAGTCTCAGGTACATCTTTATCAGCAGCATAAATATGGACTATTCTGCCCATGTGTCTATCAAATTCCCCAGGCCCTGGAAGTGACTTCCAGCACCATCGCCACCAGTCTACCACCAACATGCTCTGGAATCACCATTCTTGACTTTCAATCCAATGCTAGGTCTAAAGAGACTGGTTACTACAACTACCTGATTGTTATAAGGCTAGTGAAAAGCAAAATTGTAAAGAAGACCATATTCATGATTTCTGAAATCAAAAGAATGCAATGTAAAAGTAGAGATACTAACACATTTCATATTTGGCATCAGTAAATATTACACGTGGTAAAAACTGTGTGCTAACATACGTGCAATGATGGTCTGATTCTGTCCTGGCCTCCATGAACAACTTATGGTATGGCCTTAATCAGATCTCTTAACCAGTCTTGCACCTGGTTTCCTGAAGGATATATCTGATCTCTGAGGTGCCTGCTGATGCAAAATTTCAATAATTTGATACATTTGTATGATGCACCAAAGTGACTCCATTTGAAATCTCATTTCATAAGCATGGATAATCAAAGATTTTATGTTTGTTCTGTTTTGTTTTTACGTATTGACTGACATTCTAAGTGAAGCATTATCATGGAGTTTTCCTGTGGGTTCCAGATGATGTCAACAGAGTTAAAAATCATCAACTTTATTAAATAGCAATGTGCAAAGCATTTCAAAGGATTGTTAATATCACTTTTACATACAACATCACATTATTCCAATCAATGTCATGTTGCATGTGAAATATCTGAATCAAAGTAGGTTATACTTATAAAAGTTTAATATAAGAATATAAATGTTTGATAATGAACACTTTAAATCTGATAAAGTAAAAAACAAGTTACATAAATGCATGCTATATTCCAAAGTCCAGAAATGAGCATGGAATTAAGTCACTGAGGGAAAGTTCTCAAAAGTCTACTTGAGTTTACATCCTACTGCTTGGAGCATTGTAGGGTTAACCCTCAGCAAAAATGATTATGCCCTTTTTGTTCCTGTCTACTGTCTTCAAAACTATAAAATAAAACAGACATGTAATAAAACAGACATGTAAACCACCATAAAGTGTACACATTCAAAAGAAAGAGTCACAGTCCTGGCTTGGGGAGCTCCCAAGTCTGGGTTCCCTGAAAGACTGCAGCTCTTCTCTCCTTCTCTTCATCTGCAACACAGCAAGCAAGGGGCACATCCCAGTCCGTTTGTGTTATAGCTTTTTTAGCCTCGCCATTCAGTGGATCTCAAATTCTTGTCTTGCAACCAGGAAAAATGAGGTATGCAAACAAGTGGAAGGTGAGGAAGATGAAGAGAAGATTTACTGAGCAATAGAACAGCTCAGAGGAAGCCTGCATGTTTCCTTTTCACAGGCAGGGTATACCACAAGCATTCAGCTCCAAGCAGAGAAGGAATTCCTCTCTGCTAGGCAAGTCATTGCAACAAGCATTCAGTTCTCAGTGGAGAGGGGAGCTCCTCTCTGCAGCTGGTCATTCCATCACCTGCTCTGCTCTGGCTGAGTCTAAGGCTTTTGTGGGCCTCAGAGGTAAAAAGTGTGCACCAATTGATCCATAGGTGGTCATAAGCAGGCCCAGAAAAGGCACTACAAGTTCCCATTCTGGCCCACCAAACTGGCAGCCTGGCCCCCAGCCTTCAGTCCCTCCTTGGCCTGAAGTTGAGGCCTCAATGGGGACTTGCCCCCTTTCATTCAGGAGTCTATCTGCCTCCTGCCACCCTCCATGAAGTCCAGGTGCTTGCAACAAGAGGTACCTGCAGGCGACCACTGAGCTGCCCTCAGCCCCTCATTAGTTTCCAACCCCCCCACACACACTCATTGGTGCCCAAAGTCTGGAGGGGGCCGAGGTGGCAGATGACTGGTGTGTCAGCACCACCCCAAGTGTATGCACCCCCAGGTCAGGCTTTGACAGCACCTGGGCTCAGCCCCATGTTGCTCTGAGATCAGAGCAGGTGATGACAGCTGGAAGGAGCCAGGCAGTGGGAGTGGGCACTTCAGAGCCTGCAAGCAGCACAGGGAGGCCTGGGTCTACAGCACCAACTTGAGTGGTTGCAGCTACATTTGGGAGGGTGGGGCTGCTGCCTGCTCCTGGCTCCCATTGGCTCCATGGAGCATGCACCCCAGCCATGCCCCCTCACACACTGGGGCAAGGGCTCCAGGTCCTTGCCAGACCTGGGCCAGCATTCAGGGTAGGACTGAAACTGCCACAAGCTCTCCTCATTGTCCCTATGCTCAGAGACAGCCTGGGGCTCCCCCTCATTTGGCTCAGGGCCCTGATTGAGGAGGGGCTCCTCTGGGAGTGGATCATAGGCCAGCTGTTGGGAATGTCAGGCTTGGCAGTCACCCCAGTGTGGGGCAGACCCCATGTACATGGCCCTGGGCACCCCTAGACAGAGCCTTTTCCCAAGGTGTAGGAACCCAGCACCTTCAGCCAGGTGGGTACAGTGGCTGCATGGCTGGCTGCATCCCCAAAGCAGCCACTGCTCCTACCTCCCATCTCAGGCCCCCAAAGCATGGTCCCAGCTCTGTGTCCCATGACCAGCCCCTCCGCTCCATGTGCAAGCACAACACCACTCTAGACCCAGCTTTATCTTAGGTTCCCTCTCTGGAGCCATGACATGGGCCCCTCTCTATCCATTGCAGGTGGCAACTCTGCCACAATGGGACTGGCAGGTGACCCAGCCGGCCCCATCATGGTGGCCCCTAGGGCAGCAGGCTGCAAGGGGCTGTTCACCTCCTCCCTTTGCCCTCCCTCCAGTGGCCAGCAAGATGGCAGAGGCCACTCCAGACAGCCTGACACTGCCATCACTATAAGAATCTAATGCCACTGCTAATCAGACAGGAGGCAGAGCTCAAGCAGTAATTCTCACTCACCCATACCTCACCTCCCGCTGTGCATCCAGGTATGGGTCTATAGCACAGGGGTTGGGGACTCTGGTAAAAAAAAGACTAAAACTTATTCTTCCTCTCTTGCTGTAGTTTTGTATGCTTTAACAAATCTCTCCCTATCCTTGTCTTTTTTAAATCATGTGAGATTTCTACAGTGACTAAGACTCAATCAAAGATGATTAGATTAAGTTCTAAGGTAACATTTTCCTAAGGTTTTGTGATGCAGTAGACTTCTCAAAAAAATTATCATAGTGAAATATACTTGGCTTAATACAGTATAACTTTGCTATACAAGCTACACTGAGTATAGCATGTAAAGTACAAGATAATTTTATACCTTCTTTTGAGTAACGAATCAGTGATAGAATGTAGAACTTCACTGTTTACTTTGTATTGCTCAACAATGGCTGAACCTTTTATGACAGTCTATTCAGGCACTGAATGTAGTACAGTTTTCTTTGAATAGAAATTTCCCTAGACTACTCAACTTCCATTAATAAAGACCTACGTGTGGCTAGTTCTACTGTTTTGTGTTATATCCATTACATTTACTTCACTTTGTAATTTGTTTATTGACTTCTTTAATGCCAACCATAAAAGAATAATTCGAAACTTACCATAAAATGTATCTCCAATTTTGAAACACAAAAACAAAGTCATTTCCTTCTTTATGTTCATACACCAAAAATCTTGCCTGGCAACAAGTAGAATTTGTGCTCATTTTGGGTGTCTACATTTTAGTTTTAGCACTTAAAACACACACACACACACACACACACACAGTTGCTTGCTTGGCTCCATATATAATGAATGTTTCATTATATTTTCTGGTGACTAAAACATTTTTTAACATTCTTCTTTTTAATTTCTACCATACTTCTTAAATATTGTAATGATATAGCCCAGTTCCAGTATGTTTAATGCAATATTGATTCTTAAATACTAATCTTTCATCATTACATTTGTTAGGTATGATATCTAAGCACCCTAATACTTTGTATTAAATATTTCTTTTCCCAGTAGCCTTAGTTAGTTCATTTTTCTATATCTAGTTTTCTGAGTGAGTCCAGACTGAATTATCTGGCAGCCTGAATATCTGAATCAACAGAATATCTGAATTAAAGGCTCTGCTTATCTGTGGTTATATCTTTAAAAATACTTTTGACATTAACAATGAGGTGCTGTTGGCTGCACAGCAGTCTGGCTAAGATAAAACTACTTAACAGTAGACTGAAATGTGCACACACATACAAGTACATACTCAGCACTCACAGAGCAAAAATGTGACACTTTGCCAGACCAAATACTCACATGCACATATACTGCAGGCCAGAGTTCAAGTGGAAGCACTTGTTTTCTGTTATTTTAAAGGAAACAGATGTAAGCCTTTTCCCAATTTACAAGGTACATTCGACTAGGTATACCACATCAGGAAAGAGGCAGAAGAGCTGCCAAAGGAGGCCAGTTCAACAAGCACCTACTGAGCCCCCACTGGATGAAATGAACACTGGGAAACAAACATGACTGAAACAGACACTGTTCTTGAGAAACTCAGCCTAGGGATAGAGATGATGATGTAAATATATAGTTTATCTAAGTGTCATCATGCTATTAAGTATTTTGGATTTCAATTCTGGAAGTCTTGGGAATATTTCAAATTAACTATTTTTAAAATGTTTTAAATTTTAAAAGCTTTAAATTAAATGCTATAATTTAAATATGAAATTTAAGATTTGCCACTTTTCCCCCAGGACAATTTCACAAAATTTCTGTTTCCAGTTCTGCTTCATACTTTCACTATCACCAATCCTGTTACAACCAAAATCCCCAAATCAATTAGGAACAAACATTCTTCAGCCCTCTAGCCTTCTTTTGGTTAATGTTATGACGGTAGGCTTTGCTAGGTCACTAAAATATGGAAGGAATATGAGCCCCGTGGCTTCACAGTGGCTCATACCTGTAATCCCAACACTTTGGGAGCCCAAGGTGGGTAGATCACCAGGTCAAAAGATCAAGATCATCCTGGCCAACATAAAGAAACCCTGTCTCTATTAAAAATACAAAAATTAGCTGGGTATGGTGGCATGTGCCTGTAGTCCCAGCTACTTGGGAGGCTGAGGCAGAAGAATTGCTTGAACCCAGGAGGCAGAGGTTGCAGCAAGCTGAGATCGCGCCACTGCATACTCCAGCCTGGCGAAAGAGCAACACTCCATTTAAAAAAGAAAAAACAGAATATGAGCCCCATAAGGCTATGCTTTCTACAGACATGACTTTCTAATACCCAGCATTACCCATTCTGAATGAACATCTGAGAGCAAGCAGAATTCAGAGGATTTCTATAAGAAAAATTAGTCGGCTGGGTGCAATGGCTCAAGCCTATATCCCTGAACTTTAGGAGGCTGAGGCGGGTGGATCACTTGAGGTCAGGAGTTCAAGACCAGCCTAGCCACCATGGCTGGCAAAATCATGTCTCTACTAAAAATACAAAAAGTAGCCAGGCATGATGGTGTGCACCTGTAATTCCAGCTACTCATGTGGCTGAGGCACAAGAATAGCTTGAACCCAGGAGGCAGAGGTTGCAGTAAGCCCAGATTGTGCCACTGCACCACTCCAACCTGAGCAACAGAGCAAGACTCTGTCTCAAGATAAATAGATACATAAATTAATTAATTTAATGTAATGCCAATATCCTGCACAAGACCACTATAAATGAGCACACAGAAGGTGCTCTATAGGCCAGGCATGGTGGCTCATGGCTGTAATCCCAGCACTTTGCAAGGCCAAGGCAGAAGGATTGCTTAAGCACAGGAGCTCAAGGCTAGCCTGGGCAACAATGCAAGACCCCATCTCTACAATAAATTTAAAAAGTAGCTTGGCACGGTGATGCATGCCTGTGCTTGAACCTGGAGATGGAGGCTGCAATGAGCAATGATCATGCCACTGCATGCTGGTCAACAGAATGAGATCCTGCCTTTAAAAAAGAAGAAGAAAAGGAAGAAAAGGAAGGAAGGAAGGAAGGGAGGGAGGGAGGGAGGGAGGGAGGGAGGGAGGGAGGGAGAGAGGGAGGGAGGGAAGGAAGGAAGGAAAAAGAAAAGAAAAGAAAGAATCAGCCTGCACAAAACTTTTGTCTTTAAAAAATCTGAAAAGTTGCTTGGCAAAAACATATAATCATAAGGATTTTAACCCTATCCCTAATGTCACCAAACCACTACATCTAATAAAGATCTCAGCACACAGTACAATAAGACTTCTTCCTCACAGGGCATTTCTTGTGTCTCTAAAGTCCTTATCTTTCCAAAGCCGAGAGTGGCCACAAAGCACAGCAAGCACAGTGTCATCCACAGTAAACAGTACTCAAGTAGCCTAAGAGGATGCTTCCTGTGCAGGAGTTCAGTAGCAGGGTGCATAGGCCACTGCCGCCACTGGGGGCAGGCTCACTAGGATTCAGTCACTCCACACAGCAGGTTGTCTCTTGAGTACTGGATAATTAGTGAGAAGTCTTCTACATGCACCAAATTATAATAGATGCTTTGGAAAAGCTTTCTAAGAAATAAAATAGATTTTACTTTGTTTCATATATAGAAGAAATTATAAAGACAAAATCTACACACCTGGCAGGAGTGGTGATAATGAAAATTTAAGTTTACTGTATGAGCACGTTCAGGTATACTTTGTTTTACTGCACTTCTCTTTATTGTGCTTCATAGACATCACATATTCTACAAATTGAAGGACTAGGGCAACCCTACATTGAGCTACCTCACAGAGCCATTTCTCCAAAGCATGTGCTTATTTCATATCTCTGTTACTTTTTGAAAATTTTAGCCAGGCATAGTGGCTCATGCATGTAATCCCAGCACTTTCAGAGGGTGAGGAGGGCAGATCACCTGAAGTCAGAAGTTCAAGACCAGCCTGACCAACATGGAGAAACCCTGTCTCTACTAAAAATAAAACATGGTGGCATATGCCTATAATCCCAGCTACTCGTGAGGCTGAGGCAGGAGAATTGCTTGAACCTGGGAGGTGGATATTGCAATGAGCTGAGATCACACCATTGCACTCCAGCCTGGGCAACAAGAACGAAATTCCATCTCAAAAAAAAAAAAAAGATTGTAATATTTCAAACTTTATTATTATTATTGTTATTATTGTATCTGTTAGAATACCCTGTGATCAGGAAACTTTGGTGTGACTGTTGTAATTGTTTGGTGGGCCTCCAAAAACCACATCTATGATGGCAACCTTAACTGATAAATGTGTGTGTTCTGACTGCTCTACCAGTGGCCCTTCCCCCACCTCTCTCCCCCTTCTCAGGCCTCCCTATTCCCTGAGACACAACAATATTGAAATTAAGTCAATTAATTACCTACAATGGCCTCTATGTTTTCAAGTCAAAGAAACAGTCATACATCTCTCACTTTAAATCAGAATCTAGAAATGACTAAGCTTATGAGGAAGGCACGTCAAAAGCTGAGACAGGCTGAAAGCTAGGCCACTTGAGCCAAACAGTCAAGTTATAAATGCGGAGGAAAAGTTCTTGAAGGAAATTAAAAGTGCTACTCCAGTGAACACACAAATGATAGGGAAACTGAAACAATCTTATTGCTGATATGGAGAAAGTTTGAGTGGTCTGGATAGGAGATCACACCAGTCACAACACTCTCTTAAGCCGAAGCCCAAACCAGACCAACACCCTAACTCTATTCAATTCTAGGAAGTCTAAGAGAAATGAGGAAGCAGCAGAAGAAAGGTTGGATGCTAGCAGAATTATGAGGTCTAAGGAAAGAAGCCACAGCTATAACATGAAAATGCAAGGTGAAGCAGCAAGTGCTAATGGAGAAGCTGCAGAAAGTTATCCAGAAGATCTAGCTAAGATATTAATAATTAAGAAAACTGGCTACACTAAACAACAGATTTTCAATGTAGATGAAATAGTTCTACTGGAAGAAGATACTGTCTAGAATTTTCATAGCAAGAGTAGAAGTTGACACCTGGCTTCAAAGATTCAAAGGACAGGCTGACTATCTTGTTAGCGTCTAATGCAGCAGGTGACTTTAGGATGAAGTCAATGCTCATTTACCATTTGGAAAATCCTAGGGCCCTTAGGAATTGTGCTAAATCTACTCTGCCTATGCTTTATCAATGGAATAACAAAGTCTGGATGGTGCACTGTCATCTGTTCACTGCACAGTCTACTGAATATTTTAAGTCCACTGCTGAGAACTACTGCTCATTTGAGAAATTCCTTTCAAGGAGAAATTTTGACTTTGAAATATTATTTCTGAAACACACTTCATAAGGCTATTGCTGTCATTGTGATTCCTCCAGTATATCTGAGCAAAGTACATTGAAAACCTTCTGGAAATGACTGATATTCTAAATGCCATTAAGAACATGTGTGATTCATGAGATAAGGGCAAACTATCAACATGAACAGAAATTTAGAAGTCAATTCCAACCCTATGGATGACTCTGAAGTGTTCAAGACAACAGAAGAATAAGTAACTGCAGATGTGATGGAAATGGCAAGAGAACTAGATTTAGAAGTTGGGCCTGAAGATGTGGCTGAATTGCTGTAATCTCATGATGAAATTTGCATAGATGAGGAGTTGCTTCTTATGGATGAACAAAGAAAGGAGTTTCCTTAGATGGAATCTACTCCTGGTGAAGATGCTGTGAATATTGTTGAAATGACAACTAAGAATTTCAAATATGACATAAATGTATCTGATAAAGCAATAGCAGGGTTTGAGAAGACTGACTCCAATTTTTAAAGAAGTTCTACTATCGAATGCTATCGAAAAGCAAAGTATGCTACACAGCAACTTTTTGTGAAAGGAAGAGTCAATTGATGCATCAAACTTCATTGTTGTCTTATTTAAGAAATTACCAAAGCCACCCCAACCTTCAGTGACCACTGAGCAGTTAGCAGCCATTAACATCAAGATAAGACACTTCACCAGAAAAAAATTCTAACTCACTGAAGGCTCACATAATCGTTAACACGTTCTAGCAATAAAGTATTCTTTAAGGTATGTGCATTTTTAGACTAATATAATGCTACTGCATTATAGACAACAGTATAGTGTAAATATAACTTTTACATGCACTGTGAAACCAAGAATGGTACGCTCTTTTACTGAAATATTCACTTTCTTGGAGTGGTCTGGAATGAAACCCAGAGCATCCCCAGGTGTGTAGAGGCTAAGTGTTTTGCATATGTTACTTCATTTAATTTAATCCTCACAACAATCCAATGAGGTAAGCATTATTACAATCAACTCATGAAGAAGAGCAGTTTTAAAGAGCTTTTTACTGCCATGGAGGTAGAGCTAGATCATCACCTTTTTAGTCACAGTATCTCCAGTGTGCGGCATGGGGCCTGACATGTAACAAATGCTCCATAGCTATCAGTTGAATAAAGGAGTTAAGTAACTTGCTCAGCCAGAAAAAGTCAGAGCCAGGAATCTACTTCAGGTCCGTTAGACAACAAAGCTCATGCTCTTTCTACTGCCTAAAACTGCCTTTCTTAACGTTATCCAAACTGGGTTAGGTTCTGCATTCTTTCTGATTCTGTATCAAGTGCTTGCCTTTTCCATTCACTCTAGGCTTATTCCATCCTCCCATAAAGCAAATTCTCTCCACTGATCACTGTTGTAGCCGGCCTTGAAGATGGATGTCTCAACCTCTGGGATGTCTCAACTCCTGGTATCCAGACCACCATGTAGTCCTTTCCTGCACTGTGCCAAGGTTGGCCTATGTGACTAATAGTATTCAGTAGAAGTGATGCTATGGAACCTTATTTCCAAGATTAGGTTGTAAAAGTTTGCAGCTTACCCTTTTTCTCTCTTTTTTTCTCTCTCTCACTCACTCTTGCTCTCACTTTCTCATCACCCGCTCTGGGATAAGCAGGCTGTCATGTCCTGAGCAACCCGAGAGAGCCCATGTGCTGAAGAACTGAAGCTTCCTGCCATGTGAGAGACCATGGACACAGAACCTCCAGCCCTAATCAAGTCTTCAGAGACTTCAGACTTCAATCAAGTTTTTGCTAGCTGACCACTTGACTGCAACCTCATGAAAGTCCCTGAACCAGAACCCCAAAAATCCTCAACTAAGTTGCTTCTAAAGTCCTGACCTTTACAAATTGTATAAAATAATAATGCATGGTTGTTATTTTAAGCTGTTAAAATTTGGAATAAATTTGTTACAAGAAATAGATAACTAATATGACCATAAATACAACAGATAAGGCAGGCTACATGAAAGTCATTCTGAAAAATAACTCAAAAGTCATACTCTAATAAAAGTGACTGACAGAACCTTCATAATAGTCAAAGATTAGGTTATAAAAGATTCTGTTTTATGGCTGGGTGAGACATAGACACTGGGAAGCAGGATCGGTCTTCAATAGAAGTAGAAAAGGAAACTTCCTCTATGATTTCTGGAATGAGAGGCACAGAAAGTCCCACCTAATTAAAAATTTCCCCTACACCTAACCTGATAGGCTCTGATTCTGAAATTCTACTACAGTGTACTATTATAATAATTTCAAGAGATCTAAATGTCACCTTTCTCACATTTTTAGCACATTAGCTAGCAGCCAAAATAAGGCAAGAGGAGACAAAAGGAAAAAGAGACAAGAACAGATGTTGCCTAGGCATGACCTGTATATGAAGAAGAAGCAGGTGCAATGCTTTATAATGAATTAAGGACAGTTTGGGAACATAAAAAATCAAGGAACATATAATATAAATAACTTAAAATATATACTCTAAAATTAACCTGGTTTAAAAATGTTCAGCAGTTTCAAAAACATCTAATACCAAGTTCAGAAACATGAAAGGTTTTCTTTCTAAACAGTATCTCAATTCTAAGGTATTAGAACAGAGGGGTTAAAAGAGTGGACAATGAAGACATATACCCTGGGTTGAAGTTCAATCCAGCCACTCACTCACTGTGTGGTCTCAAGCAAGTTACTTAGACTCTCTTGTGGGTCAGTATCCTTATCAGACCATGGAAGATGAGATTTATATGATAATATCTTTATCATACAATCATAGTAAATAGTTAATAAATAGATTAATAAATGAATAGCTACTTATTGGCATGCAGAAAGCATTCAGTAAGTATTAGCTACCATCATTATCATTTTAATGATTAATATAGATTTCAACTTTACCACTATATATAACTTAAGGATATTTCTACAAATACATATTTGCCCTGTCAATAAACTGCAAACTTAATGAAAATAATATTGATAAGTAATAAAATTCCCTGACATATGGCCAAAGTAGGGAAGGTATTTAAAATCTCACAGGACCAACTGGTTGCATTTTTACTTTAGTTTAAAATTTTACTCTAATAAAACACAAAGATGTACTTTACTAGAAGGTAACCTATTAGAAGATTGATCTGCAAGTTATTTAGATGTTATTTTTTAGATTATTATTGAAGAAAATCACTAGCAGTTGTACTTTACGATTTTGTGACAGATTCTTAAAAATATGGTAAAAATATCATTTGTATAAATCTGGTAGAAAAAAAAACAGGAATAGGAAAGATAGAGAACTGGAAGATACCATAATTTCACCTGTAAGTAATAAATCTTTTTGGTATTTCTTTTTGTTGGTTGCTTAGTTGGTACTGCTGAATTCCATATCAACATTATTTATTATTCCTGTGGATCTTGGTAGCTTGGTAGCTCCTGTGGAGCTTGGTGACAATGGAGAATGTCTTATCTGTGCTTGAAAAACAACGTTGCTTCTCTCTTTAGCGAGCCACATGTGATTTTCCAGTTTTCCATATTTAAATTTCACGTCACCAGAGAAGACCCCAGGATACATTGCCTATGATTGCCATCCTGAGGCAAGGCAGAGAAAGGAGGTTCGATAATCTGTGATGAAATAACTGCTGGTAATGAGAATTCTAAACTGACATCAGAACTGGGGCAGAGCTGTGAGAGTATCTCAGCTCAATACCCAGAGCCTTCTCACCTCATTTACACCATCCTCACATCCTGATACACCTCATGAAGTGCAAGAAGACCCAAATGTTTTTATCTTTTCATGTAAATTGATCATGTATAGCAAACAGTCCCAGAAAAGACATGCCTGAAAATATGTGCTTAAGAATATGAGCCGTAGCACTCCATCTCTGAAATATTCAAATAATTAATAGTTTCAACTGTAAGTGGTATAAATTATTCATTTTCTATCAAAAGATAGAAATTTTTAAGAGTCTACAAAATACTAACTAGGTCAGAAATATTTTTAAGCTACATATACATTGTTTTCCTTTAGTGCAACAAAATCAGCATTTAATAAGAATCACTCACTTCTTATGGGGCTTAAGAACATTTTAGTTCATTTTAAGCCACAACTTTCACATTTAGAATTTTCTAGTCATAGCTGTAAACTTTTCAGAAGTCTGAACAGTTAAATGATTATTCTGAAAAGTGTGCATATGGGAAGAACTGTTTGCTTACTAGATCCCTCTTTGATAATTCAGATACTTAAGTTATTATTTCCAACGCAAATTTTCTAAAATCAAATAAATTGCAAAACTAGAAATATAATCATGTCTCCAAGAAGGAGTTCCAATCTTCTGCCAAAACAGACCTCAACTTCATAATCCCTTGTCCAAAAAAGTTGGACCAAGTATTGATGTTTTCCACCAAGCAAGCCACATAGTCACAAATGTTTCTCATTTACTCCACTCCTGGGATACACAGCTCAAATAAATAATTTCCTGAATACCCCAAATTTCAGATGCAATTTGGAATGCAAGTGATTCATGTTATGCAGGAAACATTGTGATCTTCTTACCAACTCAGTGTTTCTGGAATGCAACCTTCAGGAGATCATTCCAACCAATTAGAAGGCTGACATCCCTTTCAGCCATGTGACCCAACGATTATGCTCTCTGCCCTTAGCTTAGATGTGATTTGGAACCCTCAGCAATCCTGTACTCCAACTACTGTTCAAAACAAGAAAGAGTTACCTCAAGGGAACCAGCAAAGACCCTACTGTGATCTATAACAAAAAACATGGTGGCAGTGCACTGCATCCCCATCAAAAAAGTGCAAAACAGTGTTAAAAGAAATTAAAGGCCAGGCACAGTGAATTATGCCTGTAATTCCAGAACTTTAGGAGGCTGAGGCAGATGGATCACAAGCCAGGAGTTCTAGACCAGCCTGACCAACATGGTAAAACCCCATCTCTACTAAAAATACAAAAATTAGCCAGGCATGGTGGCACACGCCTATAATCCCAGCTACTCAGGAGGCTGAGACAGGAGAATCACTTGAACCCAGGAAGCAAAGGTTTCAGAGAGCCAAGATCATGCCACTGCACTCCAGCTTGGGCAACTCCATCTCAAAAAATAATAATAATAAAGAAAGAAATTGAAGCCACGGTCACTGCTCTGCACCAAAAGCCTCTCAGAGTAGCCTCCGAACATACTTAGATTCTAATTCAAGAGTAAAATTTCAGTGAGCCTTCCAGTTACATGAGTCCTTTTCTAATCCCACCTCACTCCCCTTGTTAAGTCACTAACAATTTATTGGAGTACCTGTCAACTTTGGTGATTTATATTTTCTTTCAAGGAAAAAACACAGTCGATATAGAGGAAGAAAAGTACTGCACTGAATGTACTAAATGAACATAAAAACTGTAAGTCTTTGACAATGTGATTACTGAAAATGGTGAAAGATCAAGGTATAAACACTTACTGAATTGTTTTCCATTAACTAAAGGGATCATCACAAGAAAAATATTCAATTAAGGGGAACTCCTAAGCAAGGATTACCTAGGGGAATATAAGATGAAACTCATAACACTTTGAAAGTTTAGGCAAAGAAAGAGACCTACTGATTCTACAGAAATAACAGAAAATAGGAAGACTTTTCTCAAATGGAAGGAATATGGGGAAGGCTAAAATCATGGAAAAGAAAAAAAAATCTAACATAAAGAATATTCTCCACAATCACAATAATGGAGAACCTACCAAAACAATGAATTGACTTAAGGTAAATTCATGGCTCTATAGGCAATTTTGATAATAGTAACATTTACAAAGAAACAAACTGAGTCTGTAAATTAAAATTTGACATAAATGATGTTCCCATGAGATGAGTTTGCCTCAGAAAGCCATGAAAAAATATATAAATGCATAGAAAAAAATAAAATCTACATGTTAATTAAAAAAAATAAGATCAGTTTAAACTTGTGGTTGGATCAATGCCCATCATGAATAATCGGAAATGTGGCTTGAATATATCTGGCTGTTAGAGATCCTATTTTCCATCTCACCTCAGTTGTTTGATAAGAGTCATCTCTCATGTATCCATACAAGAAGGGATACTAATCACATTGATTATCTAATACTTATTTGTACTGAAAAAAACTGGTTAGATGACATTAGGAAATTAAATAGTCTAGATGACTGTTTTCTAGTTACTTGAAAACTTGAATCTATGAATTTTCCTTCTTGCTGTTGATTTTATACTGAGAATTGAATGAAATCAGTGTAATTTCAACAAATTGTCAAACTATCAGAATTTCTATGAATAAATGACCACAGGTATATGAAGCTTCTTGAATAGTGCACATGGTAGATTCTCAAATACTGTTCATTTCTTATTCTTTTCCCTTCCCCCCCTACTTTTGCCAACCAGAGCTTTACTTCTTTTTCTGCAGTTTAGGATCCAGGAAGATGAGCTTTTACACATAATCAGTCAATTCTCTGCCAGAATTTAACATTTCCTTCCTCTTTTGGTCATCAGATCAATGTGTTCTAACTGTAGGGTTCCTCTAAAAACTGCATCATTTTCTCTTCTTGCCTTAATTTCCATTGAGGGATCACCTAACTTCAGTGCATACTTTGTATCAGAACCTAATGTTTTGTCCAGCAGTATGCTAGCATACTGGGAAATGGAATTCAGTAAAACATGATTCCCACCAGTGATAGTTAATTTTATATGCTAACTCGACTAAGCTACAGGATGCCAGAGTTGGTCAAACATTATTCTGGGTGTTTCTGTAAGGGTGTTTTTGGAAAAGATTAACATTTAAATCAGGAGACTTGAATAAAATATACCGCCCTCTATAATGCAGGTGGGCCTCAACCAATCATACTTAGCCCCGAATGAAACAAAAGGCTGACCTACCCCAGAGTAAGAGAGAATTCTCCAAACAGCCTGCAACCTGGAATACTGGCTCTTCCTGCCCTATGGGTTTCCAAGTGGGATATTAGCTCTTCCTGGTTCTAAAGCAGCTTCTGGCCATTGGACTTACACTGGTACATTAGCAATGCAGATTTTAAATTTACCAGCTCCCATAATCATGTGGGCTAATCCCCTATTTTATATACACACACACACACACACACACACACACACACAAACACACACACACATATATACACATATGTACATACACACACATATATATACACATAGACACACATATACACACATACATATATACACACATACAACCATATATATATATGTATATATCTTTTTTATATTAAAAAAAGGAATATAAGGATATATATCCTCCTTTTTTGGAGTCATAGTCTTGCTCTGTTGCCCAGGCTGTAGTGCAATGGCATCATCACGGCTCACTGCAGCCCTGACTTCCTGGGCTCAAGTGATCCTCCCACCTCAGCCTCTCGAAGTGTTGAGATCACAGATGTGAGCTACTGCACCTCAGTTTCTCTGTGAAACCCTGACTAACAAACCACCTCCAACAAGCTCAAAGCCTAGTCAAGGGGAATATCCCCAAGTAAACCTTTTCCATAAAGCCTCTCCCAAAGAGTAACACAAGGTACAGTATTATTAACCAAAAAACTGTCGAACAAATAATACTATGAAACATTCACTGAATGAAATAAAAGCACCTGAAAGCAAGATCTGTCAGTGACAATATCAGACTATGTAATTCATTCCCTCAGGAATTCTCATAAAGTGAGTGCCCTGATGTTAGTTTATAGCTAGGCTTGCCCTTTCCTACATATGCTGACTAGATGAAATTTCTCTGCTTTTATGACTTAGTTACTGTTATTTGAAGCAGGTCATTTGGAAAGAAATCCAAAACAGGGAGTACAGTTATATATTAATTCATTCCCCCCTCACAGCGCATAGTACAAATAAGAAGCAAATAAGCTCACTTGAATGGCAGCCAAGTTCTTCTGCTCCTGAGATGGTGCCTCATGAACGAAGCGAAGCCAATTGGAGTGCCGTGGGTTGGTAGCATCCAAAATGTACAAAACTTCTCCCTTACTCCCACGAACCTGAAACATTAAAGGATCCTGAGTTTACAATGGAAGTCAGAATATTAGCTTTTAAACACATCAAGGTTAGAACATGATGTTTTTTCACAAATATATACCTTTTTATTGATAGGTGATAAATAAAAGATCAACATGCCTTCTTCTCTTAACCACATGTATAAGTAGAGCCTACTATTTCATTTGGCAGATGTCTAGATGACTCACAATTGCAATGAACTCTCAGAAGCATCATGTGTTGATAGCTGTTTTCTGGTCAAAATTATTTTGCTTCGTAGGTATATTCCAGTATATGTATTGCAATTGCAATTGTTCATAGAATAATCATTATTGCAACCTTCGCCTTTTCTCCAAAGAGAAGAGTCATACTGCTTATTTCCCAATTGAGAGCGGTGGAATTGGAGCAAGCACTTCTATTTCTCACTGGATCTGCTTACTGAATCATCTCCATAAAAGGAGAACTTGCTCATCTAGCCAGTGAGAATCTGACATCAAATGAGACAAAATGTCATGTTCTTTACCATTGAATGAATGAAACAGTTTCATTTTATCCTTTCATGTCCCACTCACAGATTGCTGAGAAAGACAGTGGGCTCTCTGGTTTTTGTCTCAGACCAAATGATCTTGCTGCTCAGACCTACTCTACATTCAACTAGAGAGAAGAGGGGAGTAACTCCCAAAGCAGGTAGCTCATTGGATATTCCTGAATCCAAGTTGTTTGAAATCTAGCTTCTCCAAAATCCCTGCATTATCAGTTGCTAGGCACTTTCCCAGTTTATTAAACTTACATACCAATCTCCATTCAACTTTCATTTCATGTTTCTATTCCACTGGAATCCAGAAAGGGAGGGAGAGGAGTGATTAGCACTCCATATCTCCAACACCAAGTAAGTAACACAAATATACAGGTTACAAATTCATCTTGGCAGACTTGATAAGAATTCTAGATTTCCAAAACTTTGTTTGATAAAATAAAGAAAAATCAGTCCAATAAGGTGTGCATTTTCATGATACATCTGGATAATCATTTGTTCATTCAACAAATAATTATTGGGTTCTTAACGGCTGAAGGTATGAAGAATCTTTCAGTGAACAAGACAAAGCCCCAGGCCAGATGGCACTTAAAAGTAAACAAATGTAAAATATAATTTCATTTAAAGATGAGCACTATGAAGACAACTAAAACAGAGCAGGAGAAAACAGAACTAAGAGAAGGGCTGTATTAGATGAGGCAGTCAGGAAAGCTCTTTGATGAGGTGACCTTAAGAGTTCTGAAGGGAGGGAACCAGCCAGTAGAGGGCTGGGGGAAGACTGTTCCCATGAAGAGGGTGCAGCAAGGGAAAGGCAAAGAGCAAAAGGCCTTGGGTTTGGAAATGAATCAGGTGTGTTCAAAGAACAGTAAGAAGGCTATGGGGCTGGAACAGGAGGGGCAACCGAGAAAGTGGTGGGCGTTGAGATCTGACAGATTGGCAGACACCAGATCATGTGGAGACCTACAGCACAGGAAGCCATCTAGACAGTTACTTTGAGTAGGTACAGTTATTTTTACCCAAAAACATTTTAAAAACCATCTGTTACATGCACTGCAAAAACTGATAGTTCAAGATTCTTATATATAATACCCAGGGAAGAATACAGTTTGCCTATTCCTACTATCTGACATATTGCCATGTTTCTCAAACAATTCCTATTTTCTTAAATGCCTAAGGATCCTCAATAATCCTTTAAAAATCTCCTTTATGAAATGCCAGACAATTGCTGGGAAGCAAGAATTTCATTTTTAATAATTTTTAAAAGAGCAATTTAGGACTATAAAGACCTCATATTTATATACTTAAGATGCTTATATGTGAAGGGATGGGAATTTGTAACACTTCTCCTTAAATAGCAAACTCTCACTGAAAAGATCTGCTTTGGGAGGTGCCTGAAAATTGTCCTGCCTCCCTACTTACCCTTCAGAACACTCACTGCCCACTGGGAAATTCCAAAAAAGTCCAGCAACACTGATATGATAGAGAGAAAGTACACTCTAAACCTATCCCTTAATGGGCATGCCAGTTCACATTTCTTTTGGCAGAGTATACAAATAATTTTAAATATTTGGATATAAAGTCCTTCCTTTCAGGTACCCCCACAGCTATAGAACCAAAACTGTTTATATTGACAAACAGCTAAATTGAGCATAGCAGGTGGCAATGCCACCTCATACTTGAAAGAAAAATCTTCTCAGGAGAACTGACACTGAAAATCTGTAACTGTAACTGAAATACACACAACCCGGCTAACTTTACGCAGTGAAACACAAATGGATTTGTCCAGGGCATATCTCAGTTTGAGAGAACAGCACTACTTAGAGAATAGATTATGGCCCTTCTTAATCATACACTTGTCACTCGGTAGTAAGCACAAAATATATCAGATGTGTTTAACATTTGGAATTCTTTTTTCAAAGATATGAACTATAAAATATTTCTGTGACTTATTACAGTAAGAGCATTTGAGTTTTTACCAGGGGCATTGTTTGTTCTTTGTGTATTTCAGTCTTTTCCCAGGCCCTTTGGCCCCAGCTATGTTCAATTTATTGAGTATTAGTAACTTATTTTTCTTTTCAGTCCATTAGATACATGTACTTCCTGGCTATCACTTTCTCACGCAATATTCCATCTTAAGGGAAATACATTATTTGATTTTTTTACTAAAATTGTTCTGAAATGTTATTACTTTTAATACACAAATTTTTGTGCTGATTTATTTTATTCTCGGAACAATGCTATCACAGCCAGCAATATACTACGTTACCTTCATATTCATATTTGAAATAACTTTCTTTGTTCATTAACAGAATCATTGCCCATTTTATTCCAAATATGCTTACCCAAACAACTTTAAAGTTCTTAGATAGTCTTTGTTCTCTGGGGCCTACCTGTTTTCTCCAGCTTTCAAGTGGCTGGCTATTTCCTCATTCCATCAGTCTAGTCTTAACACTCCACCAAAGCTGGTAGATTACCTGTGCACACGCCTTTTATCTCACTACCCTAACCACAGCATTCTCCTTGCTGACATTCCATCTCAAAGAGACATCCACAAGTAATCCAATCCATCTTTCCTCTTTCCAGAGACACCAAATCAAAACAACTCCAGACAGCTGGCTATTATTAAAGTCTCCATTTATCTATTTTAATTTGATACTGAACCCTGAGGTAATAAATAGAATATTTTTTAAATCTAAGGAATAAAAAAGATTGAAAATTCCTCCTAGTACCATGTTCCAACAACTCGCTAACTTTTGCTGCCAAAGTGTATTATGCCCCTATCAAAACTTAGTCTTACAAACACCGTCTTCTTTTATTTGAATTTTCTTGGAAATGAAGTGTATTTGGTTACTGTCTGATTTACTGCATACCTGGGGCCAATGATGAAGTCAACAGTCTCATCGTGTAGTAAAAACCATCTGTCCCAAATCCTGCTTGATTTGCATAGGCTTCTTATAGTAGTTACACAGAAAAGTTAGCTAAAGTAGGAAACAGGCCTGGCGGGTGGCTCATGCTTGTAATCCCAGCACTGTGGGATGCCAAGGCGGGCACATCACCTAACATCAGAAATTCGAGATCAGCCTGGCCAACATACAGTGAACCCCATCTCTATTAAAAAAATACAAAAATTAGCTGGGTGCGATGCCACATGCCCATAGTCCCAGCTACTTGGGAAGCTGAGGCAGGAGAATCGCTTGAACCCAGGAGGCAGATGTTGCTGTGAGCCAACGCCACTGCACTCCAGTCTGGGCAGCAAAGCAAGACTCCATCTCTCAAAATAAAATAAAGTAGGAAAGGGAAAGGTACCCTTATGTGAAAATGAAAACTTTTATGCTTCTATATAGTTGTCCATATCTCTATGACTTTGCCACTTTACATTTAATGAAATTATCCCCTTATGGGAATGTGGCAGGGGCTAGCCTTTGTTAAATGCTACTGACATCACTTTTCAAGTATCTGAGAGAAAGAATGTGCTGGTCATTGCTACCATGTATCCGTACCTTTTTTTCAGACTAAAGGTTCACAACATTGAGTATGTCATAGTTGATTTTGTGTTCCCACTCAGAAAAAGACAGAGAAAACCACAAAAAAAATTCAGCTCAATTAGAGAAAACCCTAACATGTAAATAAAAGAAGAAAGTGGAAATAGGGAGTCAATACAAATCTTTTCCTAAATTTGAATATTTTATTTGTTAAACTGGGTCAACTACAGACAGAGAAGCTCAATTATTATTTAGATGGCTAATATTCAAAGAAGAGTCTACAATGTTGCTTACTCTATCATTTCCCTTCAATCATTTCTAACGCCTGAGGAATTTTATACTAACTATGTACATTCCATCAGGATGCCAAGGGCAAAGCCAATCAGCCAGGTTTGCCCCCTAGAAGTGGCAAAATGTAACTGATAAAATCTGATTTAACATAGAGTAAAATTTAATGGCAGTCAGTCAGTTCCAAAAAAGACAGCAATAACATCCTTAATGAGAAGTTACAATATGCTATGTTACAGTATTTATTTATTAAATAAAACATATTTCCTTTCTTTCAATAAGGCTCTTCAAAGAAAGTAGTTTTAAGCACTAATATTTAAAATATGGATGTCTCTAGAGTATAAAATGCCATCACACTTTTGTATTTAAATTACAGGCATTCTTTCTGTAATTGTTTTTAACTAAAGTAAGGCTACTTGCCTTGCCTTCAGTGTTTAATTATCCAGACTTCACAATATCTTTAGGAGCACAAAAAACAAATGTACTCAAGTAATCAATTCTGACAGCACACTGTTGTCAGATTTAAACCTAAGAGAGAGACACTTTCAGAAATCAGCAATGATCATAGTTAGGAAACTAGTGATCTATGGTTTCTGAGGAAAGGGCGTGGGTCCCGACCCCTTGCCCCCTGCCGTTGACTGTTCAAAGGATTCTCTCTAAAACTGCTTCTGTGCTTACAAATGCACGTGCGCGCGCGTGCACACACACACACACACACACACACGCACATACCACTGTGGCTTATCTACTTTTAACTCCCTTCTGCCTTCCCTCCCTCTGCCTCCCATCTGCCAATTGCTATCTGATAATCCTAACCCATGGATTCCCCTACCCTCATATGGGAAAGCAGATAAGAGAGGAAATGCAGGCTTCTACAGATCCCTGTTTCTTTACTATATAACATCCATCATATAATACATATTAAGTTAATACTTAATATTAAAGGACTGATGAGAAAAATAAAGTCACTTTTTTGGACAAATATTTAGCCCCCTAAATATTTCAAGTGAAAGAAAATCATTCCAGAGTGGTACAGATGCTAAAAGGAATCAAAAACCTAGATGTCATCCAGGGCTCTGACTACATCATTTTGGGTGTCATTTCCTCCCCATGAACTAAGCCGTGATCACTTGACCTCTAAAATGGGTGTAACAGTCTCTGCCCAGCAAACTCACAGAAACTGTGAGAGTATCAGATGAAATAAGATGCATGACAGTTCTTTATACCAATAGGTATTTTGCCACCACAAGGTATTAGTAAAATGAGGAAACTGGACCAAGGTGGCTATAGACACCTTAAATATAAACATTCTGCTTTCAATGGCACAACTGGGAACATATATGCCATGTAACCTTCTTTCTGTGTGTGTGTATGTTTTTTTCTTTTTTAGAAACAGCATCTGTGTTGCCTAGGCTAGAGTGCAGTGGCACAGCACCATCATGGCTCACTGCAGCCTCAATCTCTTGAGCTCTAAAAATGATTCTCCCATGTTAACCTCCCAAATAGCTGGGACTGGGATTCAGATGCATGTTACCTTGCCTGGCTAATATTTTATTTTTTGGGGAGTCAGGGTCTCCCTATATTGCCAAGGCTGGTCTCAAATTCTTGGGCTCAGGCAATCCTCCTGCCTTGGCCTACCAAAGTGCCTAGATTACAGGCATGAGTGATGGCATCCAGCCATGTCAACTTTGTCAAGGAACAAACATGAAGGATATATTCTACTCTTCAAATCCAAATACATATTTAAACAGCCTCTAATTGAATTTTCTAAGGTAGTAGCACACCCAGCAGTCATTTTGACTGAACCGACACACTTTCTTATGCCTAACTGAAACTCCCTGCTCTGTGACCCACTGCCAGTAACCGCACTTCTGCCCTCTCAAGGAGTTTTAATTTCTCTTCTACCTACAGCCCTTCAAATTTCTGAAGGCAAGAATCCCTCTCTCTCTCTCTCTCTCTCTCTGTTTTCCCTTTCACAAGACAAATAACTCCTTCCTTATCAGACATGATTTTCAGTTCCATCACTGTCCTGATTCTCCTCTTAGGAGTGCACACAAACTTGTCAAAACCCTCTTAACATGGGACAGAATCTGGCCTGGAAAGGAAGAGATAATAACCTCTGACCCCAACACCCTTTCTAATGAAGCCGCTTAAAAGTCACAAAAGCAATTTTTGGTTGCCACACCTGGCATTTAGCTGAGACTGCCTTTATAAACCACCCATATTAAGGAAGGTCTCATGATACTGTCAAAGACACAAAGGTAAATGTAGATGAAGAACTTGGTTAGGTTTATGCAGCTAAGCAAATACTATACCTGGACAACTGACCACTCAGAGAAGGAATCTTATTATTTGATATAGTCTCAATAAATATTTTATTAACTAAAAGCTCATGTAATGTGTCTTTTTTTAACACTCTCATTCCCTTTATTTCCTTTAAATGTTCAAAAATATTTAATGAGAGATGCAATCTAAAATATTTTAAAGCACTCCATGTATTTTTTGAATAGGGCTGATTTTTTTTGAAAAATAAATACCTGACATAAAATGAAAGACATAGTAAAAACCACATCATCTGTTCCACAGCAAATTCATGAAAGTGCCTTAACAGCATAGAAACTGTCCTTTTCTACAGTTTGACGAACCTATTCAGCTACTCAGATTTCAATGACATTTTCAGACAGACAAATTTTTTCTTTTTTTTTAATCACATGAAGAATACAGTGACCACTTTCTCCCTTCTTGAAAAAAAGAATAAAGTTGAGTTTAACTGGCATTAGCTTACTGTACCCACTGTTTTAGGGGTTTTCTGTAAAACATACAGGTTTTTATGCATGAATGTTATAGCATTTCTCTTAGCTACTTCGTGACTTTTTGTTTACTTTTTATTTTGTCAATATTGTAAAGCAAGTAACTTTCATAAGCAAAAAGTGTTATTTCACCAAGTAATTCGAAAGCCATAATAATAAAGCCAGCATATCTTCTGACAGTTTTGCAGCATCCATCAGATCCCTCAGCAATAATTCATAAGACTTTAAATCCTGTTAAAGTTTTATGACGCCTTAGTGTTGCCCAATTTTTAATACAGATTCAAGACTTGCATAGACTTATAGCCTTATAGTCATCAGTTATCTTTTTTCTATTGTTGTTAACATGGAATCTCACTCTGTGGCCCAGGGTGGGGTGCAGAGGTGTGATCTCGGCTCACTGCAACCTCTGCCTCTTGGGTTCAAGCTATTCTCGAGCCTTAGCCTCCTGAATAGCTAGGATTACAGATGTGTACCACTTCACCTGGCTAATTTTTTATTTCTAGTAGACACAGGGTTTCGCCATGCTGACCAAGCTGGTCTCAAACTCCTGACCTCAAGTGATTCACCCGCCTCAGCCTCCCAAAGTGCTGGGATTACAGGCATAAGTCATCATGCCCAGACTGTAGTCATCTTTTGGAGAATTTTTCTTTAGCATATTAAAAGAGTTTACAAAATGTACCAAATAATAAAAAGCAAGTTTTGGTAGCAAAATCCTAATTCTAAAACATGAAATTATTTTAAAAATGTGGCGGTCACATATAAAGCAATGACAAAATCCCAGATCCAGAGATCACAGTCTTGATGGTGTTTTTAAAAGAATATGCTTTGGGCCGGGTGCAATGGCTCATGCCTGTAATCCCAGCACTCTGGATCACTTGAGGTCAGGAGTTTGAGACCAGCCTGGCCAAAATGGTGAAACCCTGTCTCTACTAAAAATTCAAAAATTAGCCAGGTGCGGTGGCACATGCCTATAGTCCCAGCTACTCAGGAGGCTGAGGCAGGAGGATTGATTGAATCTCGGAGGTGGAGGTTGCAGTGAGCCAAGATCATGCCACTGCACTCTAGCCTAGGCAATAGAGTAAGCCTCCATCTCAAAATATCAAGAGAGAGAGAGAGAAGATGCTTTGGATCTGAAAACTGTGCAAAGATTATAGAAACACTGAATAACAAAAGAGCATCGTTGTAGTTCACAGGGAGAAAAAAATTTTTTTAATCGACTTTTCCTTTGATCTTGATCTCCTAACCCAAATTCCTCTCCTAACTGTATAGTTTCTAAAGCTATTAAAATTGAATCCACCCAACCCATCTAAATCTAACTGTATTCTTCTCAAAATATACATAACTTGACACAGAAACAAAGCAATGATCTTAGCATAAGAGTGCACCTAAGGCAACCAAATACTTCCCAGTTACTAAGGAAATTCTCATAATCATCCAGCAATCTATAGTTCTGTGCTGAAAATTCTAAAAAGTAACATCATTTGTCAGTAAATATTTACTGAGCAACATTTACTATACATTTCTTTATTGGTTATTTTCAAATGAGTTACGAAAAGCCACAGATGAAATTTTTAAACACAGTTCCTTTACTCAATTTATAACTTCAATATGAGGAAGCAGAAAATACAATGTCTAAAAAGCTCACAAAGCAATGTACTGATCACTATAAAGGAGATACATATGAACTGCATTCATTTCTAAAACATTTAGTACACATGGGTATAAAGTGACATATACAGTGCCAGCTCCTGAAGATATACTAAGATGAAAAGTAAGAGTTAGAGCAAAGAGTGCATTACAAAAAGCTTCCAATAGAGAGGTATGCCACAAGAATAAACCTAGCAGGCCTGAGACTGCCAAAAAAATCCTGTCTGCAAGTTTGGCCTTTGATGGGCATGGGAGACCGTGGCTCACAGAGTGTTCCCTGTCAACAGTTAATGTGTCAGAGTGGTTTACTGTGCCTAGACTACTTGTGTAAACAATGGGTTATGCTGAACACCTGTCTTCCTTATGGAAGTCTGGAACTTTGATATATCCTAGGGAGAAGGTGCCTATGAGTTTCCAATTAAAATCCTGGGCATTGAATGTTTAATGGGCTTCCTTGAACAGAAACATCACACAAGTGTGGCTGCATTTTTATTAGTGGACAAAGAGTATGCTCTGGCCAAGTGCAGCAGCTCATGCCTGTAATCTCAGCTCTTTGGGAGGCTGAGGTGGGTGAATCACTTGAGCCCAGGAGTTCAAGACCAGCCTGTACAACATGGTGAAACCTCATCTCTACTAAAAATACAAAACTTCGCCAGGTATGAGAGCACGTGCTATAATCCCAACTACTTAAGAGGCTGAGGCATGAAAATTGCTTGAACCCAGGAGGTGGAGGCTTCATTGAGTCAAGATCGTGCCACTGCACTCCAACCTGGGTGACAGAGAAAGACCCTGTCCAAAAAAATTTTATATATATATGCTTCACGGGAGGGAGAGAACATAAGGAAAATGGCATACAGCTTCCTCTAGACTCTGCCTGTGCCTTTTCCCTTATGATAGGGCTTTACATACATACTATGCCACTGTAATAAACCTTAGCCATGAGTACAAATATACACTGAGTTCTGTGAGTCCTTCTAGAAAAATCAGGTGTTAGGGTAGTGCTGGGAACCTCCAACACACAAGGTGAATTTAGTTCCATGTGCTGAAAATGCGATACAAATTGGCCAGTAGAAGGCAGAGGGTCATTTCAAGATTAATGAAGTTTTGTCATACAAATATTTAACTTATATAAATTAAACTATACCAATGCAACCAAAGAATTTAAAAAATGAGAAAAATCAAAGAAAGAAAATAAATTGAAATAATAAAGACCCCTTTCATGGCCAAAAAACAAACCGACTCTATCTAGGGATCAAATAAGGAAGAATAATCAGGAGTAATTATAAGAGATTATTGCCTTATAAATTGGCTTCAAAACCTAAGTTCTGCAAAGAGGTGAATCCACTGTAGAGAAAATTATAACAATGAAATAATGGTAAAGTAACTTAGTCATTTTGCCTGGCGGAGACATAATGAAGGATAGAAGTAAATCTGGTTGGGAAGATGCAGTTAGTCAAAGATGATAGGACTCATATTTTGTGGTTACAGCAGCAAAATCAGAGCAGTAACAGGAAATAAATGATGACTGTGTGAATTAGGATACTCTGCCTTCCAACTAATAGAAATGGCAATGGCTAAGACTAATCAGGGGCCACCCCAGTAGGGCATTAGCTTCTCAGTAATAATATACAGCTGCGTGGAGGAAGGGTGGGAACTCTGCCAATGTCTTGATTCAACTGTGAAAGATGAAGGGCAATAGATAATGGGTGACCAATGACCCTAATATGCAGGATGAATTGTATGTGGAGGGAAAATTCTGTGCAAGGTGAAAAGACTATATAGGCTGTGACAATAAATGCATTAATCTATTAATTTATATCTTAGCAGCTAAGATATAAAGGAGAGAAGGGTAGGGATGGGAAATACTGATTTATGGGCCTTGAACATAGTTGATATTGATATCTAAAGGCATAGTATCAAAGATTAAAAATCAGACAGACTGATATTCTAGAAGCTTTTAATCCAAGGCAGGTGAAATCAGACAGACAGGCAAACTTAATGTAACTAAAGAAAAGAATAAAAACACAAAATTAAGAAATACTGATGTTACATGCAAGCAAAGAGGAACATAGAAACTCTTTCTCAAATCCTCCTCCTGCATGTCCAGCCATCAGTTAGGTTGGCTGAGGATTCCCAACTCTCCATCTCCTGGCAGTGCCATGATACAGTGGAAAGATACTGATATCCCTGAGTGTCATTGAACTGTATCAGAAAGGGTGACTTACAGGATACCCTTTAAGTCAAGAAACATTCAGGAAAATAATTCTCTAAATGTAGAAATTTTATTCATTAAAAATAAGAAATTGATCTTTACTTGTTCCTAAAAGATTTTGTTTCCTCACTCAGAATCAACTTAAGCTCTTACATCCTAACAATCAAATGGGAACAAAAGAACCAACTCAGAAGAGGCCACACACCCATATTGTACATGCTTCTCTCTCACTATAGGTCATTTGCTAGAATTCTGCCAAAAGCCTCATGCTGCCAGAAGGTAGGATCACTGGCACAGGACTATCTCCCTGATACAGACACAGCTGTGTCTGGCATCAATAACTGCTCTGGCAACAAAAGATCTGGCAAGGAATGCCATCCAAACCTAGGACACAAATATTGCAGCAGAAGACATTTTCTGACAAAGAAAACCAGGGCTTCTTCCCTTGACCTGATTTTCTTACAGCATTAAGTGCCTGGACCAAAGGAACTGAAAATGAGAGCTGCAAGGGAATCTTTCAAGAAAGGAATCTGGGGTACTCCAAGTGGGGAAGAATTATTCAGGAATACTATCTTTTCCAAAGATATGCGACTTAATGGTCTGTCTGGGCCCATGGACTCTACCACTCAGGACATTTAATAATCACTCTGAAATCTCCTCACTCTGAGAAAAACATATGGCCTGTTTAAGAAGAATATGGATGAGCAAAGATTATTCAGTCCTTGCTATTGCTAAGTCAGCCTTGATATCAATCCTGCTCCAACTCTAGTACCATAAAATCCTAAAACTGCATTTGTGATTTGTTCTTCTGTAGGACAATCTGATATATCATTCCCAACCAAGACTTTAAGTGACTGGGTTACCACCAGCTGCTCTACACCCCATGGAGTCACTCTACTCATCAAACTCTCTCTTCATTCCTGACATTTTGGTGACAGGGTCATAGTCATGCAAGGTTGGATTTGTTCGACGTCAGATGACTGCTAAGCCCAGATCCCTGCCAGCTGGCACTCCCTGGTCGTTACCGTGTTCACAGTTCTACTCCTTTGAGACAGGTAACCTGAATGGTGAATTATAGTTCCTGGGCATCATTTAGACTGTCCTCATACACTGATCTCCCGTATTCTCATCTACTCTAGAAATGGAATCTCACTCAAACCTGGGCTTGCTTCTAATTCTCTGCCTTTTCCTGACCAGGAGTATCAACCAAGACTTCGCCAGCCTGACCCAGTCCCTACCCTCATCAGAGCTTCCTCAAATTTTCTTGTTAAGATGTCAAGGAAAGCTCTTAGATTTGGGGCATGTTATGACAGTCAATAATCCACTATTTGAATATCAAGAGCATTTTGCAATTGACTCTTTTTCCTAATCAACTCAAAATCTATCTTCAAATTCATCCCTCACACTATTGCCAGAGTACTCTCTGCAGTTCATCCATCTCCTCATACCAATGCCTGTTTAAAAGCCACCCATTGCTTGCCAGAATTTCAAACTCCTTTGCATGACAAAAGAGGCCCTTTACATGCTGACTTGTCTGTCTCAGCTCAGATCACTGTACCTCCTCCCCCTTCGCAGCACACTTCATTGCACACACACCTGGCATTGGCCATCTAAGAACACACATCCTCCGCCTGGAGCAGGGGAATAGTGCTTCACACTTTCATCTGAGAGATTCTCACATAAGTCAGATTCCATAAGGATGAAAGATTCCTATTTGGGTCACTATCATGTTACTTTTACAAACATATGCTTTGCATTTTATACTCAACTTTATTCCGTGAAAAGTGAAACACAAAAGAAATCTGCTTTAAAAAACAAATAATAATAGTATAACTGCTAATAGTTATTGAGTTATTTATGTGCTAGGCACTTTGTTAAGCACCTTTATATGTATTACATAATTTACTCCTCAAAAGAACTCTATGAAGTAGAGGTTATGTATTAACTACGTTTAACAGATGAGGGAACTGAAACAGAAACAGAATGAATAACTTCTCAAAGGTTTCACAGCTATTACAGGAGCTAGGGATTGAACCAAAACAATTTGATTTCAGATCCCACCATGTTATATTACCTTAATACACTCACAACCTTGGTTACCAGTTTGCCACTTGGAAAGAAGAATTCTAAAACTGACTCCCCACAACTGACACCTTTGTATAATGCTTTCCCATTTGAGTATGAAAGGAGCTTGTGAGTATGAGGAGATATCAATCCTATGATTATGTTATACAGAGATTATCTTTGGGGAGCCTCACCTAATCACATGAGCTATGTAAAAGCAAGGAGTTTTCTCTGGCTGGTGAGCAGGGAAGTTATAGATATTAAAACAAGTTAAAGATACTGAGGGGCCCATAGGGTGGCCTGAGAGGAGCCACTCACAGACCTAGGGACTGAAAATAGTCTCTAGCCAAAGGCCAGCAGCAATAAGAACCTCAGTCCTACAACCTCAAGGAAGCAAATTCAGCCAGCAACCTGCTGGGAAGCAAATTGATCCTCAAAGCCTCCTAATAAGAACCTTGCCCTTCCAATACCTTGATCTGGCCTTGTAAGACCCTTAAGCAGGGAACCTACCCAGACTTCTCACATACACAACTGTAAGATAATTTTTTTTTAATGTTGTTTCAAGCCACTAAGTTTGTGGTAATTTGTGAGGCAGCCAAGGAAACTAATGCCTGACTTCTGGTACCAAAATCTATGTCAATTTTCTATTACTAAACAATAATCACCACAAACTTAGCAGCTTAAAAAAACATCATTTCTTATCTCACAGTTCTGTAGGTCAGAGGTCTGGATGGGCTTGACTACATTCTCTGTTTAGGGTCTCTGGAGAAAGCTCCATGGAAGAATCTGCCTCCAAGTTCATCTCGGTTGTTGTCTGAATTCTAGTTTGTTAAAGCTATAGGGCAGCGGTCTTCATTTTCTTACATTATTTTAGATGAGATAATAAATATGATTTGTAATCTCCAAATACTGTTAATTATGTAAAAAATACTGCAGGTGACTTTAAATATAATGAAAACATTGTTTTATGTAAGAAATTTAGTCTTTTCACAAAAAAAAATTCAAAAAAATCAATAAATCTAGGGGCTGGTTTTTTGAAAAGATCAAGAAAATACAGAGACCACTAGCCAGATTAATAAAAAGGATAAGATGTACCTATGCAACTGTATTGCATGCTCTGCACATGTACCCCAAAACCTAAAATGCAATAAAAAAATAAGAAAAAAAAAGAGAATAATCAAATAGATGCAATAAAAATGGATAAAGGGGATATCACCACCAATTCCACAGAAATACAAACTGCCATCACAGATTACTACAAACAACTCTATGCAAATAAACCAGTAAACCTGGAAGAAATGGATAAATCCCTGAAAATTAACACCCTCCCAAGCCTAAACCAGGAAGAAGCTGAAACCCTGGATATACCAATAATAAGGGCTGAAGTTGAGGCAGCAATTAATAGCCCACCACCAAAAAAAGCCCAGGTCCAGATGGGTTCACAGCCGAATTCTACCAGACATACAAAGAGGAAATGATACCATTCCTTCTGAAACTATTCCAAACAATCCAAAAAGAGGGAATCATTCCCAAATCATTTTGAGACCAGCATCATCCTGATGCCAAAACCCAGCAGGGACTCAACAACAACAACAAAAACTTCAGGCCAATATCCTTGATGAACATAGATGTAAAAATCTTCAATAAAATACTGGCAAATTGATTGCAACAGTACATCAAAAAGCTTATCCATCACGATCAAGTAGGCTTCATCCTGGGGATGCAAGGCTGGTTCAGCATATGCAAATCTATAAATGTAATCCATCAAATAAACAGAACCAAACACAAAAACCACATTTTATCTCAATAGATGCAGGGAAGGCCTTTGACAAAATTCAACAGCCCTTTATGCTAAAAACTCTCAATAAACTAGGTATCAATGAAACGTATCTCAAAATAGTAAGAGCTATTTATGACAAACCCACAGCCAATATCATACTGAATGGGCAAAAACTGGAAGCATTCCCTTTGAAATCTGGCACTAGACAAGGATGCCCTCTCTCACCACTCCTATTCAATATAGTATTAGAAGTTCTAGCCAGGGAATCAGGCAAGAAAAATAAATAAAGCATATTCAATTAGGAAAGAAGAAAGTCATATCATCTCTATTTGCAGATGACATGATTGTATATTTAGAAGACCCTATCGTCTCAGCCCAAAATCTCCTGAATCTGATAAGCAACTTCAGCAAAGTCTCAGGATACAAAATCAATGTGCAGAAATCACAAGCATTCCTAAACATCAATAGTAGACTAAAAGTCAAATCAAGAGTGAACTGCCATTCAAAATTGCTACAAAGAGAATAAAGTACCTAGGAATACAACTAACAAGGGACATGAAGGACCTTTTCAAGAACTACAAACCACTGCTCAAGGAAATAAGAGAGGACACAAACAGATGTAAAAACATTCCATGCTCACGGTTAAGAAGAATCAGTGTTGTGAAAATGGCCATATTGCCCAAAGAAATTTATAGATTCAATGCTATCCCCATCAAGCACCCTATGATCCTCTTCACAGAACGAGGAAAAACCACCTTAAACTTCATATGGAACCAAAAGAGAGCCTGCATAGCCAAGAGAATCCTAAGCAAAAAGATCAAAGCTGGAGGCATCATACTACCTGACTTCAAACTATACTACAAGGCTACAGTAATCAAAACAGCATGGTAATGGTACCAAAACATAAATATAGACCAATGGAATGGAACAGAGGCCTTGGAAGTAACGTCACACATCTACAACCATCTGATGTTTGACAAACTTGACAAAAACAAGCAATGGGGAAAGGATTCCCTGTTTAATAAATGGTGTTGGGAAAACTGGCTAGCCATGTGCAGAAAGCAGAAACTGCACCTCTTCCTGACACCTTACACTAAAATTAACTCCAGATAGATTAAAGACTTAAACATAAAAACCCAGCACCATAAAACCCCTAGAAGAAAACCTAGGCAAAACCATTCAGGACATAGGCATAGGCAAGGACTTCATGACTAAAACACCAAAAGCATTGGCAACAAAAGCCAAAATACAAAAATGGGACCTAATTAAACTCCAGTGCTTCTGCACGGCAAAAGAAGCAATCATTAGAGTGGACAGGAAACCAACAGAATGGGAAAAAAATGTTTGCAATCTACCCATCTGACAAAGGGCTAATACCCAGAATTTACAAAGAACTAAAACAGATTTACAAGAAAAAAACAAACAAACTCATTCAAAAGTGGGTAAAGGACATGAACAGACACTTTTCAAAAGAAGACATATATGAGGCCAACAAACATATGAAAAAATGCTCATCACTGGTCATTAGAGAAATGCAAATCAAAACTACATTGAGATGCCATCTCATGCCAGTTAGAATGGTGATCATTAAAAAATCTGGAGACAGATTCTGGAGTGGATGTGGAGAAACAGGAACACTTTTACACTGTTGGGAGTGTTGAACTAATTTAGTTCAACCACTGTGGAAGGCAGTGTGGTGATTCCTCAAGGACCTAGAAATAGAAATTCCATTTGACCCAGCAATCCCATTACTGGGTATATACCCAAAGGATTGTAAATCATTCTATTATAAAGACACATGGACATATATGTTCATTGCAGCACTGTTAACAATAGCACAGACTTGGAACCAACCCAATTGCCCATTGATGATAGACTGGACAAGGAAAATATGGCACATATACACCATTGAATACTATGCAGCCATAAAAAATGATGAGTTGGTGTCCTTTGTAGGGATATGGATGAATCTGGAAACCATCATTCTCAGCAAACTGACACAAGAACAGAAAATTAAACACTACATGTTCTCACTCATAAGTTGGTGTTGAACAATGAGAACACATGAACACAGCGATGGGAACATCACACACTGGGGTCTGGAGGAACAGTGGAGTTTGGCAAGGGAGATTGGCAAGGGATAACATGGGGAGAAAAACCAGATATAGGTGATGGGGGAATGGAGGCAGCAAACAACATTGCCATGTATGTACCTATGCAACAATCCTACATGATCTGCTCATGTACCCCAGAACCTAACCTAAAGTGCATTTTTAAAATATATATATATATGTATATATATATACACACGCACATATAAAATTTAGTCTTTTATTAAATGAATGAAAAGGGAAGAATAAGAATGAGGGAGGGAAAGAATAGGGATATTAAATAATCTTCATAAATGTTAATACTAACTCTTGTGTTACAAATATAGAAAATCAGTCCCTCTTATAAAATAAAATTTAAAAAACCAAAATACATGTTTATAACATTTCCCATTTCAGTGGTTTTCTCCAAATCTTAAGGCTTAAATTATATATACCTTTTCATTTATTACTGAATGGTCTGAGTATACTTCACCAGTGTATATAGAGATATCAAACCTGTATCAAGAATTTAACACATAAGGAAACTATTGACCATAAATATTTTTTCTATTGCTTTTTTCACCTCATAAAGATATAATAAACCATTAAAAATACAGATGTAGAACACAATAAAGAGAAGAAGTTGGGAAAACTGATGCTCAAAAGGTATTATGTAACTTTAGTTTGAGTTTTTTAAAGTACGCTTACAAATCTGGGGCTTTCCCCATGGGAGTGTTTTTAATTTTGCAACAAACTACCCTTTAAAATAAGCCATCTAAAATTACAAAGTGACAAAAACACCTTCTTTGTCCAGAGATATTTCACTTCAGTGGCAGCTGTTAGCACAAAAGTGAGAAAAACTTGGCTTGAGCACATTCAAAAACCCTAATATTAAACTTGGATGACAAGCAAACTGGACCGAAATTCACCTTCCAAATGTGTTCACTGAGTGAAATGGGAAAAACATTGGGCCGCTGCCAATGAACTCTTTCACAACAGATTTTAAATACAGGTATTATCGTGTCCTGTATCAAGAATATGCATAATATTTTACTTTCATTAACAGTCTCTTATTGACTCTAACATCTACTGTTATTTGCATATTGTAACCCTATTATACTTTCCTTTGATGGGTGTCTCCTATGGAAATATCTATAGTTCTTGGGTTTTTGGCTTTTTTTTTTTTTAACCTATGCAAGAAGTGGAAATGTTCCTATACAGTATCAGAATTTCTTAATCAGAGATTTTGGATAGCTGATTTTTCTAAATTTATTGTAAAAGAAAACATGGAACATACATGCTGTGTTTATATAACATTTTCTGCAGGTTTGGGACACCATTCCATGATCAAGCACATTCACATTTCTGCAACTAAATTTATGAATAGTAATGCTAGCTTAGTAGGATAAAAACAAACGGCTATGAACAGCTTCACATAAGTTCAGGTCCGGATTTGCTTCTAAACGAGTTATCTTTTTCTAAACGTGGTTTTCAGAGCCTTTTGGATTTCAGATTTCTAGATTAAGGGCCTATGAACCTAGAGGTTAGAATGAATGATTAGATAGGCCATTAAAGTCCTTTTCCTCCAGAGAGACGATATAAACTTACTAGAATGATGACAGGTGCTCTTGCAATGGTAACAAAGAAAAGTGCAATGCCACAGAATTAAAAGAAAAACCTGTTAATTTACTTGGGACCAGAGCTTCTTAATGTGTTCTATCTGTAAAAGGTGGCATGAATAGTAGGTAATACAAAGTAGTGTTAGATGATTAAATGTCCTGACACAACAATGTTCAGGACAGCAACTCCCAAGGAACGAATTTTCTTTACGGAGAACTACTTCCATATTCTCTTTGATCTGAAAATGAAGCCCATAGATAAAAACAGGGAATTTACAGTCTCTTCTATACTTATGAATATTATATTCTTTTTCATGTCACCTGCATTCTACTTACTAATATTCAAACTGGAAACAACTTGCAAGTCCTGGGCAATATATTAACATGGCCCTCCTTGGGGCTTTGCAATATCTGAGATTTATAAAATACGAAACTCCTACCTTAAATCAAGACAAAAGAAAATATATACATACATACATACACACACACACACACACACACACACACACACACACACACACACAATTTGTTTCCATCAAGCTCCAGGGCCTGACAGAAGGAAAGATTTTTTAAAAAAGATGAGGGCCAGGCACGGTGGCTCACGCCTGTAATCCCAGCACTTTGGGAGGCTGAGGAGGGTGGATCTCAAGGTCGAGAGATCGAGACCATCATGGTCAACATGGTGAAACCCCGTCTCTACTAAAAATGCAAAAAATTAGCTGGGCATGGTGGTGCGTGCCTGTAATCCCAGCTACTCAGGAGGCTGAGGCAGGAGAATTGCCTGAACCTAGGAGGCAGAGGTTGCGGTGAGCTGAGATCACGCCATTGCACTCCAGCCTGGGTATCAAGAGCAAAACTCTGTCTCAAAAAAAAAAAAAAAAAGATGGTTAAATCAAAAGTTAAAATGTAACAAATATACACATTGAAACATTAACATCTCAACTGTACTAAAAATTCTTCAATGTACAAAATACTTCTGAGTAGTCATTTTATCATAGAGTAAGGAAATTATAGGCCAAATCATTAAATGGAATTTATTCAAGTCCATGAACATTAACCTTCTTTATATAAAAAGAAAACAAAACTTCTCAGAAGAGTATGCATACTTTTTCAGTGGTGTTTGGAGAGCCGCCATGGTGCGACGTAATTACATTCATGCAAGTGGTTTTCACTTGTAGAAAATACCATACCTAACTTTTAAAGAGTTCATTAAATCTACTTTCTTATGTTAAACATAAATGAGAGCTACAATTGGTTATTAAAACAGATCAAAAAGTAGCCTCCTGACAACTTACAGACTCCAATACAAATAAATCAGGCTGTTTATAAAGATACTTATAGCCTGCCCATTGTTCTCACATTTAATTTAGTACATAAAAACAACAAAAGGTCTTGGCAAACATAAAAATGTAAACTACCCTGAATACAAACAGAGAATGTGTTGCTATAATATTAAAGAATCAACAGATGGTTGGCATCAGGAGACTGGCAAAGATACAGAAAAACTAGAAAGACAAGTAAATAAAAAGGCAAATGTGTAGAAATTGAACAAGGTGTCTTTGATCCTCCTTTGCCATACTGAAAAAGAATCTCTGTTAGCATTTATGCATCTGAGACGTTGTGAAATACTTAGGCTCAGTTAACCCATGCCTGAACTACAGAATTTTTAAAGCCTGCCAAAATCTACATGAGAGCAATGTATAAGGAGACTGCACAGTTTAAAAAAAGAAAAAAGAGGAGGAAGAAAAGGAGGGGAAGAAGGAGGAAGAAGCAGAGAGGAGGACTAGGAAGAGAAGAGGAAGAGCAAGAGAAAGGAGGAGGAGAGGAAGGAAGAAAGCAAAGGAAGACGGAGGAGGAAGAGGATAGGAAGAAGCAGAAAAAAGGAGGGAAAGGGGGGCCTGCTGGTCTCGAACTCTGAGTCACCAGGCACATCCCAACCACATTAAGGTTTCTGAGAGCCATATAATAATTTTATGACCTCAACTGAAAGAAATACACATATTTAAGTCTTCTATTACTCCAAAAATCATTAAGAAACTACATGTTAAGCACCGTACTAAGCATTAGAACACACAAACAAAACACTCTTCCCCATTTTCTCTCATTCAATAAACTTCGCTTGTACTAAGAAATCAAAATCAACATCTAGGCCCTGCTTAGAAAGGGCTCAGTCTACTGGGAGGTGGGGGAAGAACCTCACTTGCCTGACCTGCCTTGGAGAGTCAGAGAATAGCAGGGAGAGGCCCCTAAGCCAGCCCAGGAAAAATAATGAGTGAGTACGGATGAGAAAAGAGCTTCAGTCCAAGTAAAGGGACCAGCAAGAGCAAAGGCATATGTGTGACTGTGAGGTAAATGTGAAACTATAAGAAATCAAGTCTGAGGCAGGAAACTCTGAAGAACAAGGATCAGAGAGGTCAGCAGTGGGTCAGACTGTGGGCTCCGTGTGACATCTGATGGCAGTGTGGAACAGACGGTAGCTCAGCATCACCCAAGTGGATTATCAGCAGTCAGTTTTAGATTTTCCTAAGAAGGAGATTTATTCATAGTCTATGTAGGGTTGAGCCTGGGCAGACAAGAATGGCCACCTACTATATGTTAGGGCTTTTGCCTATGAAACTATGTTTTGTCTATCTTCTCCCACTCTTTTGTGCACAGAAGATGACATCACAGAATAAGTTCTGCATAGATTCATCTTGCCAGATTTCCCCTCCAGTAGAAGAATATCCTTTATGGCCACGCTCCTGCTGTCATTCAGCCTTTCTTTGAACACCTCTCTCTCCACGAGGGAACAGGGAACTCTATGCTGTGAATCAGCAGGTTTCACAGTTGTACCCTTCAGCTGCCAGAAAGTTTTTCCTCACATTGATTAGAAACACACTTCTATCTAGTTCTGCATAATTTTTGTTGTTCTTGTTCTGTCATCGAAAAGGAAAGTGAAGCCTTCACCATCTTCCACATGACACCACTTTAAATCACATGAAGACAACGATCTGCTTCTGCTCTTCCTCAGGTTGAGACCCACTTCCCTCACTCACTGACTGACAGGTCACAGCTTCCACACCCTTCTAGTATGGCTCCCTGTGGCACGTCAGATGTTTATCAATTTCCAAGTCTGTATCTAACAGCCAGATGTTGACATGACCCTCCTGATATGGTATGACTGGTTGACAGTATCACAGCACTATTCTCTCCTGCAGTCTGACCACTCTACTTCTTTTTGTGCATTCTGAGTTTTCATTATTGCTGCCCAATAATATTGCTAACAAAGATGTCTGTATACTTCAAGTAAGACATTTGCAAATGGGTCAATATTAAGTCTAGTATTTTCCATTATAAACTTTAAAAATTACACTTATCTATGCTGAATTTCAACATAAATGCATTTAATCAATCACTCTAATTACTAAACATTTTTTGAATGCTAAGTATCTTAAAATACTATATGTCCCTCAAATCCACTAGGGTGGCTACTATTTCAAAAAAGAAAGAGTTGATGAGGACATGGAGAAATTGGAAACTTGTAACCTTTGGTAGGGTTGTAAAATAGTGCAATTGCTATTGAAACTACAGAACCAGGAGTGGTGGCTCATGCGTGTAATCCCAGCACTTTGGGAGGCCAAGGTGGGCGGATCATGAGGTCAGGAGTTCCAGACCAGCCTGACCAACATGGTGAAACCCCACCTCTACTAAAAATACAAAAATTAGCCGGGCAGGGTGGCATGTGACTGTAATACCAGCTACTCAGGAGGCTGAGGCAGGAGAATTGCTTGAACCTAGGAAGCTGAAGTTGCAGTGAGCCAAGACTGCACCACGGCACTCCAGCCTGGGCAACAGAGCGAGACTCCATCTCCAGAAAAAGAAAAAGTACAAAGGTATGATCCAACAATTCCATTTCTGAGTATAAATCCAAAATAATTCAAAGTAGGATCTCAGAGAGACATCTGCAGACCCTTAATCACAATAACCAAGAGGGAGAAGCAACTCAAATTTCCACTGAGGAATTAATGGATAAACAACATGTGGTGTATACACACAAGGGATTATTATTCAGCCTTAAAATGGAAGGAAATCCTACTGCACACTGCAATACAGAAGAATCTTAAAAACATTATGCTAAATGGAATAAGCTAGTCATGAAAAAGGACAAATACTGCATGATTACACTGATATGAGCATCTAAAGTAGTCAAATTCTTGGAGGCCGAGGCAGGAGGATGACTTGAGGCCAAGAATTTGAGACCAGTCTGGGCAACATACCAAGACCCTAATCTCTACAAAAAAATAAAAGATAAAAAGTTAGCCAGTGATGGTGGTGCACACTCATAGTCCTAGCTACCTGGGAGACTGAGAAGGGAGGATGGCTTGAACACAGGAATTTAAGGCTGCAGTGAACTACGATCACACCACTGTACTCCAGCCTGGGTGATACAGTGAGATTTTGTCTCTTAAAAAATAAATAAATAAATAAATAAATAAATAAATAAATAAAGTAGTCAAATTCCTAGAATTTGAAAGTAGAATGGTGATTACCAGGGGCAGAGGGTAGTGGGGAGGTGAGATGTTTAAAGGCTATAGATTTTCAGATTTATAAGATAGAAAAGTTCTGTAAATCTGCTTCATAACAATGTAAATACACTTAATACTACTGAACTGTACACTTAAAGTGTTAAGTGTACAGTTAAGACAGAAAATTTGGGTCAGGCACAGTGGCTCATGCCTGTAATCCCAGCACTTTGGGAGGCCGAGGTGGGCGCATCACCTGAAGTCAGGAGTTCAAGACCAGCCTGGGCAACATGGCAAAATGTCGTTCCTGCTAAAAATATAAAAATTAGCCAGGTGGGGTGGCACACGCCTGTAATCTCAGCTACTCAGGAGGCTGAGGCAGGAGAATTATTTAAATGCAGGAGATGGAGGCTGCAGTGAGTCGAGATCGTGCCATTGTACTCCAGCCTGGGCAACAATAGTGAAATGCCGTCTCAAAAAAAAAAAAAAAAAGGTAAATTTTATGTTGTGTGTTTTTACCACATTTTTTTTTTTGAGACTTACTTCATTGCCCAGGCTGGAGTACAGTGGTGTAATCTCTGCTCACTGCAACCGCTGCATCACGGGTTCAAGCAATTCTCATGCCTCAGCCTCCCAAGTAGCTGGGACTACAGACCTGTGACATCACACCTGGCTAATTTTTGTATTTTTTGATAGAGACAAGGTTTCACCATGTTGGCCAGGCTGGTCTTGAACTCTTGACCTGAAGTGATCTACCCATCTCAGCCTCCCAAAGTGCTGCCCTTATGGGTGTGGGCCATTGTGCCTGGCCCACAATTTTTAAGAAAAGAGAAAAACAGTATATATCCCCTATCTTCATCCTAGTTGTACATACAGCAGGCTCAAGGTTATATGCTCAATTTTCTTGTGTCTTTGATAGAAATAACTAAACACAAAGAGCCAAGGCAGAGCCCACTTTTCAATTAAAATTCAACACTCTGGCTATAAGTGGCCAAATATCTATCAATATTCTAAGTGCACTATCATCCAATCGACATTTCTCCAACTCCCACAAAAATTTACAATTGTCATTGTCAAACATTTCACTCAAAGCAACAGTCATTATGTCTATTAGAATCTACTGGGTTTACGTAACCATTAAAAACATCCTACAGATTTCTAGTGTTTGCCACTGTTCTGAATACTCTCCAACAATATGTTGGCTATTTCATTCCAAAATTTTGTAACTGAAGAACTTCATAATTTCCAAAATCTACTTTTTCCCCACTAGGGGCTTCATTTGCCTTTCTTTGCCATGATTTCTCAAAAAATAATAGTTTCTGCAAGAACAGGTACTTGCACCGAAGTATATAATTTTTCCAGGACTGTAGATAGAAACTATTAAACAGGTGTTTTTTATATTAGCTCCTCATGCATTTTGGGCTATTATGTACACTTTATTAAATGTTTATCCAGTTTATTTCATTGACACATAATTGTACGTATTTATGGGATATGGTGTGCTATTTTGATACACATATATTAACGTGTGATGATCAAATCAGGATAATTAACATATCTGTCACCTCATTTATCTGATATTTGTGTTAAGAATATTCAAAATCTAGCCTTCTAGCTATTCGAAAGTATACAATACACTATTGTTTATTATAGTACTCCTATAGTGCTACAGAACACTAGATCCTATTCTTCCTATCATTGATGAAGATTTCACAATCAATTGTCCAAGTAATCAAAATCAGGAAGTCCAACATCCAACAGCAAAAAAAATCTGTTATTGAAATAGAAGATTAATATGCAAAGTTAATAGTAATAATGACTTTAATCACACATTAACAAAGCAGGCAAAGTGAGAATAGGAAGAAGTGGAGGTAAAATGTTTTCTCTCTGTCCTTATTTATTAGATTAAATATGTAGAATTTAAAGTGGATTTCTGCTTCAGAATCACAAGAGAAGATTAAAGCAAATGCAACAACGAGCTTAACTCTACGTGAGTGGTTTTGCTTTTCACAAGATTCCTGATAAAACTTAGTTCACTAAGAAAAAAAAAAAACACATTTTAAAATGAAAATAACAGCCAATTTAAGTCAAAGCCAATATACTTAATGATGAAACTGTAAACACTGACATTGAAATCAAGATTAGGACAAGATCACTTATTATTAGCTTTATTATTTAACACTTGTGAAAAAAAATCCAGTCAAAAAGGGGGAAGAAGTTGAGTTCTTTTTCTTGTCCAGTACTGATACTGTGGGTATACTGAGGAAACGGGTCCCAGGCTGAAGCTATTGTCTGTGTCTCTCTGAAGCATCTGAGCTATCAGCTCTGACAGGAAGTATATTTGTGTCCTATGGCCTGGGACTAGCCATTGCTCAGGAAGCAATTGTAGCACCTTGTAAAGAAGAGGGAGTGGGAAGCTCTTGGTCTAAGTGTGATCTATGTGCCGGCTGCATAATCACCTGACCTGGCTTTCAGCAGCAGATCACAACAATGGGCTGAGAACAAGCTCATTTTTCTGATGGGCAGTGGATGGACACTGTTCTCTACCCGTGGTGATGTCAAGAGGGCCTGGTCTGGCCCTCCTTGATGAACTGGCTAGGATAGTTAAAGAGAGTTTCCTGGCCAAATTTGGTGACCTAAAGCATGAGGCCAATCTTTTGCCTCTATTTGTTAGCCAACCCGGGGCCCTGACTCAGGCCATCCTAGAAGCCAGGACCTAGACCACACAAATATGGATTAAAACAAAGACAGGAAAACAATTTCAACTTGAGTGCCAATTCCAATTGATCAGTGGTGTTCGCCTGGAGCACTGTGCTAAGGATGACTCTGAGACTGCCAAGAAGCCAGAAAGTTTATCTTCAATCCAGTGTGTCAGATGGTCATGGCACTTGAATACCTCACAGGGGCAACCCTGAAACCATCACTTCACTATGCCCTGGAGGCAGAGGAGTTAGGAAGGCAGATTCTGGTCTCTGGTGACCAGGTCAAGTTAGAATGGGAATTAGCCAAGTTTCCACAAGAAAACTGGCCATATAGAAAAAAACAAGCCAAAGCTAGATTTGAGAGAAAACTATGGGAGTATGGTTACCCAAAGGTATGTGGAAAGTATGATGTGAAAAAAGCAGTGCAGTTGGTGACAGATTTCACAAAAACGTAATAGGGTAGTAGACAAGGGGCAATATACAAATAAGTGGGCATTTTCGTAGCTAGTCCTTTTTTTTTCAGTGGTACGGGAGAATCACAAGGAATCAGGTGTTCAGAGGAATGTATTGAGCAGAGGTGAGGAACTAGGATGTTGAAAAGTAAAAAAAGGAGAGAAGGAGAGGAAGAAAGAGGAAGAAAAAGAGGGAGAGAGAACAGGAATATTGCTTTATTCTAAAAATGGCTATTAATAATGGCCGATCAATATTTTGTATATTTAAAATGGAGAACTCTATAAATATTGAGTTTACTTGTTCCGGATCTGAGTTGAAGTCCTGGATATCCTTATTAATTTTCTGTCTCATTGAGTCTAAATCTCATTATGGGTCTTATGTATCTGGGTATTAAGATCTCTTATTGTTACACTGATCCTTTTACCACTGTTTCTTTGTTGCTTTGAAATCTATTTTATCAAATGTGAGAATTGCAACTCCTGCTTTTTGTTTATTTATTTATTTTTGCTCCCCATTTGGTTGGTAAATTTTTCTCCAACCCTTTGGTTTGAGTCTTTGTGTATCTTTGGATATACCGTTAGGTTTTGGCTGTATCTTTTGATTGGAGGATTTAGTCGATTTAAATTTAGGGTTACTGCCATTTGATGTTAACTGGCTATTTTATCCATTCGTTGATGTAAATTCTTCTTTATATTGATGCTCTTTACTTTTTGGTATATTTTTAGAAAGGCTCATATTGGTTGTTCCTTTCTATGTATAATGCTTCTTTCAGAAGGTCTTGTAAAGCAGGCCTGGTAGTAATAAAATCTCTGAGTACTTGCTTGTTCATAAAAGATTTTATTTTTCCTTCAATTGTGAAGCTTAGTTTGGCAGGATATGAGATTCTAGGCTGAAAGTTCTGTTCTTTAAGTAAGTTGAATATTGGCCCCCACTCTCTTCTGGCTTGTAGGATTTCCACTGAGAGATCTGCTGTAAGTCTAATGGGCTTCCCTTTATGGGTAACCTGGCCTTTCTCTCTGGCTGCCCTTAGTATTTTCTCCTTTGTTTCGATCCTGGTGAATCTAACGATTATGTGCCTTGGGGTTGCTCTTCTTGAGGAATATCTTTGTGGTGTTCTCTGTATTACCTGGGGTTGAATAGTGTCCTGCTTTGCTAGATTGGGAAACTTTTCCTGGATAATATCCTGAAAAGTATTTTCCAGATTGGATTCATTCTCTCCATCACATTCAGGTACACCAATCAAATGTAGATTGGGTCTTTTCACATAGTCTCATATTTCTTGGAGACTTTGCTCATTCCTTTTCATCCTTTTTTCTCTATTCTTGTCTTGTTGTTTTATTTCATTAAGTTGGTCTTCGACCTCTGATATCCTTTCTTCTGCTTGATCCATTCTGGTATTTAAACTTGTGCATATTTCACTAAGTTCTCGTGTTGTATTCTTCTTTAAGCTAGTCCTTAAAGAAGAAATTGATTCCAAAAATTTCTTTTTCACAGAGAATAGCTGCTTACAGGATATGTGCCATGTTGGAGTAGATAAATAATTCAAGCCCAGTTGTTTCTAAACACTATTTTATAAAGCTATAAAATCATCATTATTTCAAAAGTGTATAGAGTTTGTTCTGCTAAAATGCTTGTTTTTCAAATGACAATTGGCGCCAATGCTATTAATATATTAGGGAACAATCTGAGTATAATAAAAAATCTGATTTTGCTCATGCACAATTTCATCTCCCAGGAACACTAGGTGAATGAAGAAAACTTTCTCCAGCTGAGCCACACAGAAGCATACACAAGCCACAGAGAAATGAACAGAACACTCAAACCCCAAATATCTACTACCTTTCTCAGTTCACCACATGTATTGTGAGACATGCACATCCACATCAGGAATTACAACCTTGCATCTGTTCTCAGATCAGCCTCCCTCTGCCACTGCAAAAGAATCACACAACCTGCAGATCTTCTTGCTGGACACTTCCACAAGTAACCTTTAGGTCTTTTATAAAGTAAACTGAAATATTTATTGTACTATTTATCATTCTTAATCATTTAACATTATGTAAAGCTGTGCTATCATTGTTATTAGATGCCTATCTTTTATTTTGTGTGTCAATGATTCAGATTTTGTATATTGTGTTCCTAACCCCATTTTTCCCATAAGACTTGTGATTTTTATTGTTTGATTTGTCATAGCACAGTGATTTTTAGGAGCACATACTGCATTATAACAGAACTGACTGTATAATCAAACAACTAAAGAGAAATAAGGTCTAAAAACATAAAGACCTTACAAAGTAAAAAAGTTGAAAGCACTTCAGACCATAAAATGAATCTCACGTCATATATATTCCAGGGTGAAATTAAAATTTTATAAGCTTTATTAACAAGAGATACATTTGATGAAAAATATAAGGATTATATTTACTATAAATCTCAGGAATTCTCAGGACATAAAAGAATGCATGCAAAATTTAGAAAAATAAAAACCACCTTTATTCTCTTTTGCTATAGGAACTAGGATGTACTGTTTTATATAACTTTAGTAAAATACTGACAAAAATTTACAACGTGGGCCATGGGAGATCAGTCAAATCCAGAGGAATCCTTAAAAACAAAACAAACTCTTATAAGACATTCTCTTGTAAAACTCTAAATAGTTGTGTTATCAAAACCTTCCAGAAAAATCTTATCTGAGAACAGCACATTTATTTATTTTTTACTATAAATAAAAAACATTTTCTCATGAGAAGGATTCTTGCTGAAAAATAACTCCAGTGCCAACTCTGAGACCAGGTAGGTTCAATCAGCCAGAGTTCAGGATCATAAGCTTAACAAATAAGAGAGCATGAGGTAAGTTCAGCTATATTTTTATGGCCTTGAATAAACAGAAGACTTTGTTTCTGAAATACAAGTGACCTTTACAAGTAGCAAATAGTTTCCTCCTCAAATACCCATAATTCTGACCATGACTGTTTTCACGTACCACATCTCTTAAGTTGAAATTTTAACTGAATATTCAAAGTAACACTTAGTTAGTCTAACATTTATTTGGCCAGCTGCTGTGATAACCACATTACGTTTCTGAGATAACTTTCCAATTTAACAATTCAGTTGCTTTTCCATTCCTGGTCTCAATGTTTAACTCCAGGCTGCCAGAAGAATGATTTCTATTAAAATAGACTTACCAACTGGGTGTGGTCACTCACACCTATAATCCAAGCACTGTGGGAGGCTGAGGCAGGTGGATCACCTGAGGCTAGGAGTTCGAGATCAGCCTGGCTAAGATGGTGAAACCTTGTCTCTACTAAAAATACAAAAATTAGCTGGGCATGGTGGCACAGGCCTGTGAGCCAAGCTACTCAGTGGCTGAGGCAGGAGAATTGCTTGAACCCAGGAGTCAGAGGTTGCAGTGAGCCACGATTGTACTACTGCACTCCAGCCTTGGTGACAAATCAAGACTCCATCTCAAAAATAAACAAACAAACAAACTTATCTATGGGCCAACTTTGTGTTTACTGCCCAGGAAATCATAAAATGTGACATGTAAGGATCTCTATTGTCCACACAGCAAAGATAAAAGAAGAATGAAATAATAAACGACTAGTTTTGGATTATTAACAAAAAAGCTAACCACCTTGTTTTCAGATTGGAAGTCAGTGAAGTCACTCAGATATATCAAAAATTGCAAACAGATATATGTCCAATTGGTAACTAAACATTCCAGAGAGAATATAATTTTTGAGCAGAAACTAACTGCTACAAAAGTTTACAGGACTATAGAAGATCTAATTTCTGTAGACTTTCATTCCTGAATTCTTATACCTATGACCCTTCTCCCTAAGAAACAAACTTGTTGAAGTTACCTCCTGATTAAAATGTACTCTGTAGAAATTTTCAACAAAATAAATAAATACATCAATAAGCTGATATACAAAGAAGAAAAAAACAATTCAATGGGAAAAGGATAGTTTTTTCAACAAATGGTGTTGGAACTACTGAATGTTCACATACAAAATACACATCTAAACACAGACTTTATACTTTTCACAAAAATTAACTTTTCAAAATGAATCATGTACCTAAATGTAAAATTTTAAAAATATATAAAATTCCTAGAAAATAGCATAGGAAAATATCTAGATAAGCTTGTGTTTGGTGATGACTTTTGATACAACACCAAAAACACAGATCCATGAAAGAAAAATTGGTAAGTTTAACTTTATTAAAATTAAAAACTTCTGCTCTGTGAAAGACACTGTAAAGAACATGAAAAGATGAGCCACACAGTGATATGAAAATCTTTGCTGGTATAACAGAAGATACAAAGAACTCTTAAAACTCAATATAGAAAAACAATTCAATTTTTTAAATGGTCAAAAAAAAAACTAAACAGCCAAAAAGATGTACAAATGACAATTATATAAAAAATGTTCAACATCATATTTCATTCGAGAACTGCAAATTAAAACAACAAAGAGATACCACTACACATCCATTAGAATGGCCAAAATCTAAAACACTGACAATATCAAATGCTGACAAAGACACGGGGCAACAGGAACTCTCATTCACTCCTGAATGGAATGCAAAATGGTGCAGCCTTTTTAGAAGACACTTTGACAATTTCTAACAAAAGTAAACATGCTCTTATCATGTGATCCAGCAATCATGCAATTTGGCATTTACCCAAGTGAGTTGAACATTTATGTCCATACCACACAAAAACCTGCCCACAAATAATTATAGCAGCTTTGTTAATAATTACTGAAATTTAAAATCAACCAAAATGTCCTTCCATAAGTGAATGGATAAAAAAACTGTGGTACATCCATAAATGGAATATTATTCAACAATAAAAATAAGTGAGCTATCAAGCCTCAAAAAGACATAGAGGGGAAACTTTAATGCATATTTCTAAGTGAAAGAAGACAATCTGAAAGAGCTACATACTATATGATTGCAACTATGCAAAATCTTGGCCAACCCAGATTTTGAACTGTGCAGGTTCACTTATAGGTGGATTTTTTCAAAGTTACATCAAATATGCCTGTATCCCCTTCCACTTCCTCCACCTCTAAAATCCCTGAGATAGCAAGGCCAATCACTCCTCTTACTCTTCCTCCTCAGTCTACCCAATGAAACGTGACAAGGATGAAGATCTTTATGATGATTCACTTCCATTTAATAGATACGAAATATATTTTGTTTTTCTTAAGATTCTCTTAGTGACATTTTCTTTTGTCTATCTTTACTTAATTGTAAAAATACTGTACATAATACACATAATATACAAAGTATGCATTAATCAACTATTTACGTTAAGCTTCTGGTCAACAATAGGATATCAGTAGTTAAGTTTTTGGGGAGTCAGAAGTTATACATCAATTTTCAACTGCACAGGGTTCAGTGTCCCTCCCCTGTTTTGTTGAAGGATCAACTGATTATGAGATTCTGGAAAAGGCAAAACTATGGAAGTAGTAAAAAAAAATCAATTATTGCTGGGCACTGGGGTGAAGGAAGGAGGGATGAATAGACAGAGCACAAGAAATTTGAGGGCAGTGAACAATTCTATATGAGACTGTAACAGTGGACACATGTCATTGTGCATCTGTCAGAACCCACAGAATGAACAATGAAAAAAGAGTGAATTCTGGTGTAAACTGTAGACCTCGATAATAATGTATTAACATTGGTTCATCAATTGTAACAAACGTATTACACTAATGGTAAGATGTTAATACTAGGGGGAAATGGGGGTGACAGGAAGGTAGACAGGGGAACTCTGTAATTTGTGCTTACTTTTTCTGTTAACTTAATATACTTCAAAAAATAAAGTCTATTAAGCAAAACACAAAGAATTAAACTGAAGCTAAAATCAACTGCCAAATGTCACAATTAAAGAATATATAAAGTAAAATATTTAAGTTTACTTTCTCCATAAATATGACCTATACTTGTCTCTAAATTTACCATGAGCTAATTCCCAAGAAGGAGCTCAGGGTACTCTTGATGCTCTCTATGCCAACACTGTCCAACAGACATATAATGTAAACACATATGTAATTTTAATAGTAGTAACATTAAACAGAGCAAAGGGAAATAGACAAAATTAATCTTAATGCCTATATTTAAACCAATATATTTATAATATTATCATTTCAATATGTAACCAACATAAAAATTATTAATGAGACATTTTACCTTCTTCAAAGTTTTGAAATCTGGTTGTATTTTAATCCTACAGCAAATGTCAATTCACATACTACATGTTCATCATTAATACTTGACCTCAGTTTAGGTTTTATAAAATTCATAATTTAAAAAATAGATTCACAAAAGCAAGTTGTTCTAAAGATACTTAAAATATCCCAGTATCTAAATAGAGTACTAAAAAAAATCACTATCTTTTAATATACATTTAAATCTACATTGACAAAGCTGGTTTATTGTTTTTGGGAATTGATTTGACATTGATAAAAACGCTTATTGATTTCAAAACTACATCTATCCAAGATAAGTAAATTTATTAGCTCTGGTGTCAATGAAGTACTATTAAAATTAAGTTCAAAAGATATTGTATAAATTGAAAAACAACTCTAAACTTACCACTATCACTAAAGCATTCATCAAATTGTTCTTGTGGTTTTTCACAGAAAATTTACATAACACTGTACTATAATTAAAATCAACTGTATATTTTTTATGTGTAAAAACATAATTATTGATTTGTATTGAAAGTTTCAACAACCAGCTAGATTATAAAATGTTTTTCCCTTCCCTGGAGCTTCAAATTTGGCTCATTTACGTGCAGTGTGATATTGGTAAGAAAACACAAATCACACCAAGAGTTTTTCTTTTGTCTTTTTTATTTGTCAAGTATTTCTTTCTCAGGAAAATCTTAAGAGTCAGCAATATAAGAAATCCTCATAAAACTCTTCTGCAACTCAACTATAGAGTATTGGCAAAGAGCACAAAAATCCATTAAATTCACTGTCTTCTATTGCTTTTAATAGTTCCACAAATTGGCAATAATTAAAATCACTGGCAAATAAATGAATTTAACAACTAAAACCATGACATTTTTCATAAAATCTACTTCAAAAAAACTAAATGCAAGTATTTTCATTATGTGTCATGAAGTGGAATTAACCAGTATGGAAAATATTAGTCTCACACCTTAAAAACTTCATGTCTGGATTTTCTGACTTACCATAGCTAGAACACCATCCTCTATAAAAAAAACTAACCATATAAACCATTTTTAAAAACTCTACACCACAAGTTCATTTATTTAGGCCATGAATTAACATTTCTTTGTGCATTTCAAAAACCTTTGAAAATAACTGTGTGGAAAGTATTAACTGGGTAGTGTCTCATGTAATATGACTCATCTAAAGCCAAAAACAAACAAACAAACAAACAAAAAAACCTACTCGCAATTTTTCAAACTTTGACTCAATTGATCTTCCTTATTGTTGGAAAGGCCATGTATTCTATGGTCAATTGCCTTTCACTTTTAGGTTTTTCCTTTTGCATCAAAATTTTGATAACTTAATTTCTTTTATAATCCCTCTGACCAAAAAGGCCTCTTTCTTGAGGCAGGAATCAAGCTGACCAAATCTACAGATCCTGTTGAAATCATATGAAAAATGTTTATTGTGGTCTCTTGACCACATGCACAGCCCCAGAGGTCATTCTCCCAGATTTCTTGCTTCCTTCCTTCTCTCCCTCACTCACTGGGGTCCTGAGCAAGCCAGTCTCTGTGACAAGCTGCTAATAAAGTTGCATTGCAGAAAACTGCAAAAACAGCACCAGGAGTGTGTCCAGCAAGCCACTGAGACTTGAACCAATGAAGGAAGCATATCGAACTTGTGAAGTGTCATCCCTCCTCTTTTATTTATTTATATATTTGTTTATTTTGAGGTGGAGTTCCACTCTTGTCACCCAGGCTGGAGTGCAATGGTGTGATCTGCGCTTAGTGATAACTCCACCTCCTGGGTTCAAGCAATTCTCCTGCCTCAGTTTCCCGAGTAGCTGGGATTAAAGGCACTTACCACCACGTTCAGCTAATTTTTATATTTTTAGTAGAGTTTCAACAGGGTTTCACTATGTTGGTTAGGCTGGTTTCGAACTCCTGACATCAGGTGATCCACCCACCGTGGCCTCCCAAAGTGCTGAAATTACAGGTGTGAGCCACCACACCTGGCCACCTTCCTCCATTTTCATTTTGTCCTTTATTGTTCTGGTACTAGCTTCTGTATCTCCACTTAATTCTTCCTTCATTGGTTCAAATAAAGTAGCATATTTTCTTTATATAAATTTTTGCCATATTTGCATTTTTATACTAGAAAGCTATGCAATACAATGATTGAAATAACCATTTTATAATATATAAATACCACATATATAATGCATGTATAACAAATATCTATATTACTAACCTACAATCTACAAAGATATGGTAAATCATGCTGTCTGTATGAAATATTCAAATGAACACATTACAAAGTTACATTCGTGTTTAAAAAAAACATTTATTTTCAAAACATCATTGACAATTAAATCAGTGATATGTTTCTGTATAATTTTAAAAACAATGTACATGCCTCATACACACCCTATAAGACAGTGATATCTCACACAATGCAACAGTAAACTAAAATGTAGTCCTACCAAAGAATAAAGCTGTTTAATAAAAAGATATTTTACATTGCCTCAGTTTTTAAAATTAATTAAAGCTAAAGTGAAGTTAAAAATTCAGTCCCCAGTAGTACTAGCTGGATCTCAAGTGCTCAATAGGCATATGTAACTAGTTGCTACCATACTGGACAGTGGCACACTTAAGGTAAAATGTGTTTCTTTTAAAGTGTTATTGTAGGAAAGATACAAAAGGTTAGAATGCAAGCAAATTACATACATTTTCCCCTTTTGTCTTCATTTTTTTCTCTCAATGTAAAGAAAACATAATTACTAAGTATTATAGTTAAAAGGTACAATAAAGATCAATTAATCATCAACACATTGTACTTTCTTAAAGCTGATTTTCATTTATTTTGCTAAATGTTTTCTTTTTCTAGTAAACAATTAGAAATCTAAAAACATAGAAAACCTGAATAACACTAGTTTAATGCAACTCTTATTTTTATTTATGCAATAAATACTAAAAACTGATACCAATCCTCACTAAAATATTCTGCACTGCTAATGCTTTTTACATCTAAAGTACACATATTCATCTCTTGGAGATCCTTCTAAGGATCCGAAATATTTCTCTGAAACTGGTTCTAAAAACTTAACTGAATTTTTCATACTTAATGGGTTTAGAAGACTAAAGAATCAAAGCTCTTCAAATAAAATTTTGCACAATATATTAATGAATACATAAAATATTCAAAAATAACTGCAACCGGGTACAAGGTTTCTCCTTGGAATGATGAAAATATTCTCAAATTAGACAGTGGGGGTAATTGCACACTCTATAAGTATACTGAAAACTAGTGATTTATACATTTAAAAAGGTAAATTTTGTGGTAAATTATTTTTTTATTTATATTTATTTTTTTATTGCATTTTAGGTTTTAGGGTACATGTGAAGAACATGCAAGATAGTTGCATAGGTACACACGTGGCAGTGTGATTTGCTGCCTTCCTCCCCTTCACCTATATCTGGCATTTTTCCCCATGCTATCTCTCCCCAACTCCCCACCCCCCGCTGTCCCTCCCCTATTCCCCCCAACAAACCCCAGTGTGTAGTGCTCCCCTCCCTGTGTCCATGTGTCCTCATTGTTCAGCACCCACCTATGAGTGAGAATATGTGGTGTGTCATTTTCTGTTCTTGTGTCAGTTTGCTGAGAATGATGTTCTCCCGGTTCATCCATGTGCTTATAAAGGACACGAGCTCATCGTTTTTGATTGCTGCAAAATATTCCATGGTGTATATGTGCCACATTTTCCCTGTCGAGTCTATCATCAATGAACATTTGGGTTTGTTCCAGGTCTTTGCTATTGTAACAGTGCTGCAATGAACATTCGTGTGCATGTGTCCTTATACTAGAACAATTTTTTTTTTTTTTGAGACAGAGTTTCACTCCTGTTACCCAGGCTGGAGTGTAATGGCAAAATCTCAACTCATCACAACCTCCGCCTCCTGGGTTCAGTTTAGTAGAATGATTTATAGTCCTTTGGATATATACCTGGTAATGGGATTGCTGGGTCAAATGGAATTTCTATTTCTAGGTCCTCAAGGAATCACCACACTGTCTTCCACAATGGTTGAACTAATTTACACTACCACCAGCAGTGTAAAAGTGTTCCTATTTCACCACATCCTCTCCAGCATCTGTTGTCTCCAAATTTTTTAATGATCGCCATTCTAACTGGCATGAGATGGTATCTCAATGTAGTTTTTATTTGCATTTCTCTAATGACCAGTGATGATGAGCATTTTTTCATATGTTTGTTGGCCTCGTGTATGTCTTCTTTTGTAAAGTGTCTGTTCATATCCTTTGCCCATTTTTGAATGGGCTTGTTTGTTTTTTCTTGTAAATCTGTTTTAGTTCTTTGTAAATTCTGGATATCAGCCCTTTGTCAGATGGGTAAACTGTAAAAATTTTTTCCCATTCTGTTGCTTGCCGATTCAATCTAATGACTGTTTCTTTTGCCATGCAGAAGCTGTGGAGTTTCATTAGGTTCCATTTGTCTATTCTGGCTTTTGTTGCCAATGCTTTTGGTGTTTTGTTCATGAAGTCCTTGCCTACTCCTATGTCCTGGATGGTTTTGCCTAGATTTTCTTCTAGGGTTTTTATGGTGCCAGGTATTATGTTTAAGTCTTTAATTCATCTGGAGTTAATTTTAGTGTAAGGTGTCAGGAAGGGGTCCAGTTTCTGCTTTCTGCACATAGCTAGCCAGTTTTCCCAACACCATTTATTAAACAGGGAATCCTTTCCCCATTGTTTGTTTTTGTCAGGTTTATCAAAGATTGTATGGTTGTAGATATGTTGTGTTGCCTCCGATGCCTCTGTTTTGTTCCATTGGTCTATATTTCTGTTTTGGTACCAGTACCATGCTGTTTTGATTACTGTAGCTTTGTAGTATAGTTTGAAGTCTGGTAGTGTGAGACCTCCTGCTGTGTTCTGTTTACTAAGAATTGACTTGGCGATGCAGACTCTCTTTTGGTTCCATATGAAGTTTAAGGTGGTTTTTTCCAGTTCTGTGAAGAAGGTCATTGGTAGCTTGATGGGGATAGCGTTGATTCTGTAAATTACTTTGGGCAGTATGGCCATTTTCATGATAGTAATTCTTCCTAACCATGAACATGGAATGTTTCTCCATCTGTTTGTGTCCTCTCTTATTTTGTTGAGCAGTGATTTGTAGTTCTCCTTGAAGACGTCCTTTACATTCCTTGTTAGTTGTATTCCTAGGTATTTTATTCTCTTTGTAGCAATTGTGAATGGCAGTTTGTTCTTGATTTAGCTCTCTTTAAGTCTGTTATTGCTGTATAGGAATGCTTGTGATTTTTGCACATTGATTTTGTATCATGAGACTTTGCTGAAGTTGATTATCAGCTTCAGGAGATTTTGGGCTGAGATGATGGGGTCTTCTAAATATACTATCATGTCGTCTGCAAATAGAGACAATTTGGCTTCCTCCTTTCCGATTTGAATACCCTTTATTTCTTTTTCTTGCCTGATGGCTCTGGCTAGAACTTCCAGCACTATATTGAATAGGAGTGGTGAGAAAGGGTATCCTTGTCTAGTGCCAGATTTCAAAGGGAATGCTTCCAGTTTTTGCTCATTCAGTATGATATTGGCTGTTGGTTTGTCATAAATAGCTTTTATTATTTTGAGATACGTTCCATCAATACCGAGTTTATTGAGGATTTTTAGCATAAAGGGCAGTAGAATTTTGTCAAAGGCCTTCTCTGCCTCAATTGAGATAATAATGTGGTTTTTGTTTTTGGATCTGTTTATGTGGTGAATTACATTTATAAACTTGAGTATGTTGAACCAGCCTTGCATCCCCAGGATGAATCCTACTTGATCATGGTGAATAAGCTTTTTGATGTGCTGTTGCAATCGGCTTGCCAGTATTTTATTGAAGATTTTTGCATCTATGTTCATCATGGATATTGGCCTGAAGTTTTCTTTTCTTGTTCATTCTCTGCCAGGTTTTGGTATCAGGATGATACTGGTCTCATAAAATGATTTGGGAAGGATTCCCTCTTTTTGGATTATTTGGAATAGTTTCAGGAGGTATGATAACAGCTCCTCTTTGTGTGTCTGGTAGAATTTGGCCGTGAACCCATCTGGACCTGGGCTTTTTTGTGTGTGGTACGCTCTTAATTGCTGCCTCAACTTGATATCTTGTCATTGGTCTATTCATGGTTTTGACTTCTTCCTGGTTTAGGCTTGGGAGAACACAAGTGTCCAGGAATTTGTCCATTTCTTCCAGATTTACTAGTTTATGTACATAGAGTTGTTTGTAATATTCTCTGATGATGGTTTGAATTTCTGTGGAATCTGTGGTTATTTCCCCTTTATTGTTTTTTATTGCATCTATTTTGTTATTCTCTCTCTCTTTTTTTTAATTAATGTGGCTAGTGGTCTGTCTATTTTGTTGATCTTTTCGAAAAACCAGCTCCTGGATTTATTGATTTTTTGAAGAGATTTTTGTGTCTCTATCTCCATCAATCTCTGCTCTGATCTTAGTTATTTCTCATCTTCTGCTAGGTTTTGAGTTTCTTTGATCTTGCTAGTCTAGCTCTTTCAATTTTGACAATACGGTGTCAATTTTTGATCTCTCCACTCTTCTCATGTGGGCACTTATTGCTATATATTTTCCTCTAGAGACTGCTTTAAATGTGTCCCAGAGATTCTGGTATGTTGTGTCTTCGCTCTCTTTGGTTTCGAAGGACTTCTTTATTTCTGCCTTCATTTCATTATTTATCCAGTCAACACTCAAGAGCCAGTCGTTCAGTTTCCATGAAGCTGTGCGGTTCTGAGTTAGTTTCTGAATTCTGAGTTCTAACTTGATTGCACTGTGGTCTGAGAGACTGTTTGTTAAGATTTCCATTCTTTTGCTTTTGCTGAGGAGTGATTTACTTCCAATTATGTGGTCAATTTTAGAGTAGGTGTGATGTGGTGCTGAAAAGAATGTATATTCTGTGGATTTGGGGTGGAGAGTTCTGTAAATGTCTATCAGGTTTGCTTATTCCAGGTCTGAGTTCAAGTCCTAAATATCCTTGTTAATTTTCTGTCTGGTTGATCTGTCTAATATTGACAGTGGAGTGTTCAAGTCTCCCACTATTATTGGTGTGGGAGTCTAAGTCTCATTGTAACTCATTAAGAACTTGCCTTATGTATCTGAGTGCTCCTGTATTGGGTCCATATATATTTAGGATCTTTAGCTCTTCTTGTTGCATTGATCCTTTTACCATTATCTAATGTCCCTCTTTGTCTCTTATGATCTTTGTTGCTTTACAGTCTATTTAATCAGAGACAAGAATTGCAACTCCTGTTTTATTTTGCTCTCCATTTGCTTGGTAAATCTTCGTCCATCCCTTTATTTTGAGCCTTTGTGTATCCTTGCATGTGAGATGGGTTTCCTGGACACAGCACACTGATCGGTTTTGGCTTTTTATCCAATTTGCCAGTCTGTGTCTTTTGATTAGTGCATTTAGCCTATTTACATTTAGGGTTAATATTGTTATGTGTGAATTTGATACTGCCATTTTGATGCTAGCTGGGTGTTTTGTCCATTAGTTGATGCAGATTCTTCATTTTGTTGATGCTCTTTACCATTTGGTATGTTTTTGGAGTGGCTGGTACTGGTTGTTCCTTTCTATGAGTAGTGCCTCTTTCAGGAGCTCTTGTAAAGCAGGCCTGGTGGTGACAAAATATCTGAGTACTTGCTTGTTCATAAAGGATTTTATTTTTCCTTCACTTATGAAGCTTAGTTTGGCTAGATGTGAAATTCTGGGTTGAAAGTTCTTTTCTTTAAGGATGTTGAATATTGATCCCCACTCTCTTCCGGTTTGTAGGGTTTCTGCCAAGAGATCTGCTGTGAGTCTGATGGGCTTCCCTTCTGGGGTAACCTAACCTTTCTCTCTGGCTGCCCTTAGTATTTTCTCCTTCATTTCAACCCTGGTGAATCTGACAATTATGTGCCTTGGGGTTGCTCTTCTTGAGGAATATCTTTGTGGGGTTCTCTGTATTTCCTGGACTAGAATATTGGCCTGCCTTGCTAGATTGGGGAAGTTTTCCTGGATAATATCCTGAAGAGTATTTTCCAGCTTGGATTCATTCTCTTCGTCACATTCAGGTACACCTATCAAATGTAGATTATGTCTCTTCACATAGTCCTACATTTCTTGGAGACTTTGTTCATTCCTTTTTGTGCTTTTTTCTCTAATCTTGCCTTCTCGTTTTATTTCATTGGGTTGTCCATTCTTGTTATCATTTCCTCAAATCTTTTTTCAAGGTTCTTAGTTTCTTTGCACTGAGTTAGAACATGTTCTTTTAGCTCACAGAAGTTTCTCATTACCCACCTTCTGAAGTCTGATTCTGTCATTTCATCACACTCATTCTCCATCCAGCTTTGTTCCCTTGCTGGTGAGGAGTTCTGATCCCTTGTAGGAGGAGAGGTGTTCTGGTTTCGGGTGTTTTCCTCCTTTTTGCACTGGTTTCTTCCCATCTTTGTGGATTTATCCACCTGTCATCTGTGTAGTTGCTGATTTTCAGATTGAGTCTCTGAGGGGACGTCCAGGTTGTTGATGATGAATTTATTTCTTTTTCTTAGTTTTCCTTCTAACAGTCTGGCCACTCTGCTATAGGACTGCTGAGGCCCACTCCAGGCCCTATTTGCCTGGGGATCACCTGCAGCAGCTGCAGAACAGTAGGAGTTGTTACCAGTTTCTTCTTCTGCTATGTTTGTCCCAGAATGATGCCCGCCAAATGTCAGTCTGCTCACTCTTTTGTGAGGTGACTCTTTGGATATATGGGGGTCAGGGAGCTGCTTGAGGAGACAGTCTGTTCTTTATAGGAGTGCATGTGTTGAGTTGTGAGCTCCATTGTTCATTCAGAGCTGCTAGGCAGGTACATTTAAATCTGTTGCAGCAGAACTCATAAACCGCCTTTTTTTCCCCAGGTGCTCTGTCCTGGGGAGTTAGGGCTTTATTTATGAGTATCCGTTGTGATGCTGCCTTTTTTTTTTTTTTTCTGGGCTGCCCTGCCCAGCAAGGGGGCAGCCTATCTCTGTCTGCCTGCAGAGGCTTTGCTGAGCTGCTGTGGGTTCCGCCCTGCTGCCATGTCAGCTTCCCTGCAGTCCTTTTTATATGGGTATGGTTAGAACTGCCTCAGTGATGGTGGCCCACCTCTGTAATAGTGGACTCTGTTATGGCGGGTTGCCTCAGCAACGGCAGGGTGCCTCAGCAATGGTGAACTACCTCCATAGGGGTGGAGTGCCTCGGTAATGGTGGATGCCCCTCCCCCACTGAGCTGCACCATCCTGAGTTCAGCTGTGCTTTCTGTGAAACTCTCAACCCTGAGCGTTTCCAGTTGTTGTTTTGTTTGTTTTTGTAGGGGTGGGACCCGCTGAGCCTGATCACCTGGCTCCCTGCCTCAGAGACTTTTTTTTTTAAGTTGAATGGTTGACTCTCTCCCAGGTGTTCCAGTAGCCTGCTGAAAGGGCACCAGGATCTGTGTGATTTCCCATTGGTGACCCACTGCGCTGGCTAAAACAGCGGCACTGCTCAGGAATCTCCTGGCCTGTCTCCCTGTTTCAGACCCATTTAATCAGGTGAATGGGCAAATCTGCCTTTTCGGAGCACCAATTGCCAGCTTAGAAGGGCAACCAGACCAGTGTATTATGTAAGGAGAGCTGTTGCACTGCAGCACTGGCAAAACAGCCACACCGGCTGAAACAGCCACACTGGCCAAAACAGCCGCACTGGCGACCCATAGGGCTCCTCCACCTAGGAATCTCCTGGTCTGTGGGCAATAAAGATCCATCTGGAAATGCGGTGTCCACTCACCCTCTGTGCTTTCTCTGGGAGCTGCAATCCTGAGCTGCTCCTAAAGTGCCATCTTGGATCGGTAAATTATATCTTAATAAAATTGCTACGAAAAATTCACAAAGCCTCCTGCATTTATGCCCAATCTATTAATGAGGAAAACAAATCTCTTTATGATGACATATCAGATAAGCAATATTACTACTGCATATATTGAAATAAGAGTTACTTAAACATATTCAAATAATTCCTTTTGGTCTCATACACATAGAAATGCATACAAAAATTTCAGCAAGAGTGAATACACAAAAAAAGATAATGTGAGACAAGTTCATATGTATTGCTATAACTTTTTACATCATGTGTGATGATATGTAATGAAAAATAAGCATTTTTGAAAACAACCTGGTTGATATTTCCATCTCCCTTAATTTACACTTTTCCTACCTTCATGTGCACATTTCCTACTTTCTCTCAACTTGAAACACTTGCTTTAACCCCTAAAAATACATAAAAGAACTGTTCTTGTAATAGTTTTTATAACCAAAAACACTTTAAGTATGCTTCTATGCTCCCCAATCAAAACATATGTATAACACGGAAATCATGAAAGATACAAATACTGGACTCCTTACCAAGCTTTAAGCTTTACCTTCTCTGCCCAACACTTTTATCTAAGTAAACCCAGCACCCAATACATCACATCTAAGAAAGAGTAAGCATCCAAGACATATGTGTTGAACAAAAAATAACAAATGTGTTCATTCTCATGGGGGACGCTGCTTCTAAATATATATCCTGACCATCTTCCTTCTTCAAAGAACATTAAATTGTCTCATATATCTACCCCTTCCTGTGAAGTCTGATAAAAAGTTGACCGATCTCAGCTCTAAGTTATGCCTGACTGGAATAAAAGCAATCTATTTCCCTTTACAAGTTCAAGAATAGACATATTACCCACCTCTGACATATTTGGGAAGATCTACTAGGAGAAGAAGATTCTTCAAAAGATACTCCTGTTCTTTACAGACACTATCTAGTCTGCAACCTACCTGATACCTGCCAGTAGCTTGAGGATTAAGCCTCTACCAAGGTAGAAAGGTGAAGAGGTGGAAAAAGTTGGGTAATATTAAGTTGATTAATCCACCAGCCCTGAAGCCTGCTTGACTTCTGAACTTCCTCTTATTTGGCATAATGTCTTTCCTCATAATTTAAGCAAGTTGGAGTTGGAGTTGCTGTAATTTTCAACCAACTACAAGTATTTGACAAAATTCCTATAGTTCTACCCAGCCAGGCATGGTAGCTCACACCTGTAATGCCAGCAATTTGGGAGGCTGTGGCAGGCAGATCACTTGGGGCCAGTAGTCAGAGACTGCCCTGGCCAACATGGTTAAACTCCGTCTCTACTAAAAATACAAAACTTGGCCAGGCGTAGTGGCACATACCTGTAATCCTAGCTACTCCGGAGGCTGAGGCGTAAGAATTGCTTGAACCTGGGAGGCAGAGGCTGCAGTGAGCTGATTGCACCACTGCACTGCCCCCTGGGTGACAGAGCAAGACTCTATCTCTGAAAAAAAAAAAAATTCCTCTAGTTCTCTAAGTTGTTATCGGAACCACAAAGATGGTGGAAGTACTCCAACAACACAAAAGTTATGTGTTTTATTTCTTTTAGTCAAACTACATGGACTCTAATTCTGAGCACTCTTTAATCACACCTCAGGTTTTGCTGAATGACCAGTAACTGATTGACATATTTAGGTAGGAGCCTTTTTATGAATGGTAGATAAAGGACAACCATAAAACAAACACGGAACTTCCAGAAGACATGAAACATTCGATTGCTTTGCATTTTCCTTAACTGGAGGACTAGTATCAAGAGGAATACACTATGACATTTGTTTTAGGAGTTCCAGCATTCTGTAAGGCTTCATAGGTGGTATTTTCCCACCAAGGTCTACACTAACTGGATCCATTTGGAACCCATAACAAAATGTTATCATCTGCAAAAGAAAAACATTTGGTAAAAAGAATTCTTTGTTCCAAACACCTAAAAGGACTTCCATAAACAATAAAGAAAATAAAAGATTTTGAAAAATCGAAACATTTTTTCCAAAAACTAAAACACATTGGAAACCTGGTAATGAATCAAGTTCCCAAGAGCAGAACAGCTGTAATCACAAAATAACTGCAAAGAATGAGAGAAACATGTAAACAAAATGTCCAGTTTAATATCCAACCAATCTGCTCCTTTAAAAACTGTATTTCAGTCAAATTACCATCATCATGAAAAAGCAAAGAAAAATGTCTATAAAGTAGACAAGTTAAGGAAGTTAATCAGTTGTTTCCTTTTTTTAACCTTTAAGTAACTCATTTTCTAAGAATGCCAATGGTAAAAACAGCTTATACCCTTTGCAATATATTTGTTCAATATGAATGATTTGTTGAATAATGAATATGAAATGAACTTTTATTCAATTATATTTATGTTCTAGATATTCTGCAAAGACCTGGGGAGGAAAGATAATAGTAAGGTAATAAAAAGACAATGCCTTCCCTCCAAAATTCTACAATGTAGTCCACCCCACCCTGTCATCCCTCTCACTCTAATACTCTAGCTGCTCCTATCTAGATATGTCATCACCTTCCACCCATATAGCTCAAGCCAAATACTGAAAAGTCATTCTTGACTCTTCTCTTTCTAAACACAATCCATCAGCAAGTCGTATCAGTGTTAGTTACCTTTAACATACAACTGGAAGCCAATCACTTCTCACCAAATATACTGTTAAGGCCCAAGTCCAAGCCACCATTAAATCACTCCTTGACCACAGCAACAGATACCTAGCTGGTCTTCCTGCTCCACCCTTGCCTCTCTACCTAGTTCTCCACAAGGCGGACACAAAGACCTTCTCAAGACATAAATCAAAGCACATCTGTCTCCTGCTCAAATCCCTTCAATGACTTCCTTCTACCACCAGAATAAACCTCGTTTTCTACTCTAGAACTACCTCTCTAATCCTACAAACCACTACTGGCCTCTCATCCACTGACCACTAGCCTAGTGGCTTTGTTTCTGTCCTTTGAACAATCTGACTTCATTATCATCTCTGCTACAATCTGGTTTCTTCAGCCAGGTCTTCAGATGACTGCTACTCTTATTGTTTAGGTCCTAACACAACTTGGTGGCCCAGCTAAAGAAGAAACCCACAGAGTAGGCATTTGATCCTGTTGTTGTTCTGTTTTATCATTTTAACTAAACTTTTTATTAAAGTGTCACACAATTTCTGAAAGGTGCAGAAACTTTAGCATACATCTCAGTGAATTCTAACAAAGTAAACACAGCCATATGGCTATCACATAGATCAAGAAACACTCTCCCCAAATCTCTACTTCTCATCACTATCCTCACAGTGGGGTAACCACAATCTTGATTTATAATTTCATAGATTAGCTTCATCTGCTTTCAAACTTTACATAAAGGAATCAAACAGGTATACTCCATTTTCTCTAGCTTCTTTCACTCAAGGCTATGTTACTGAGATTCACCCATGTTGCTAAGCAAGGTAGAAATATATTCATTATCATGAAATCTTTATAATACTCCATTTGGACATACCAGAATGCATTTGTCCATTTACTAGCATACAAATATTTGTGACACTTGTAGCTTGAGACAACTTCTGATAGTGCTGCTATATAGATTCTTATGCAAATCTTTTAATAACATGTTCTTAATACTTGTCTAGTGCAATTGCTGAATCATATCATATGCATATGTTCAGCTCTAGTAGATACCACTACAAAGATTTCCAAAGTAATGTGACCAATTTAAAAACCTAGAAGCAGTGTTTGAGTTTCAGATAATGCTTGCAAACATTTGACATTGTCTTTTTAATTTTAGTCATTTTGGTGAACATATCATGGCATCTTGTGCTTTTGATTTGCATTTCTCAGATAACAAATAAATCTGAATATCTTTTCATGTTCATTGGCCATTTGGACATCTTCTTGTATGACATGCCTGTTCAAGTATTTTGCCTATGTTTCGTTTTTTAAAATTGATTCGTTTAAGCTCTTACTATATTCTGGATACATATCCTTTTTCAGACAGGTATTACAAGTATCTTATCAACCTCTGTGACTTACTTTTTCATTCTCTTTGTGGTATCTTCTGATAAAGAGTTTTAATTTTAGTGTTCAACAATTTATCATTTCTTCACTTGAGGTTAGTATTTATTGTGCTTATTTAAGAAACTTCTGACATTAAGTTCATAAGTTTTCCCTACAAAATTTCTTCTAAAGGTTTATTGCTTTTATCTGATATGTTTACATTTACAATCATATTAAGTTGATTTTTCATATATGATGTGAATTAAGGGTGAAAATACTATTTTCCATATAGATATAATTTTGATCAAATATAATCCTCAAAACTGACATCTTTTTCCCACTGTATCATTAATGTTACTTTTGTCAAAAACAGTTTCTAATTGTCTATTCTCATGACAATTCCAAAGTCCTTTTATAAATCTCATTGTATAAGTCCTCCAGTTTTGTTTTTTTACTTCAAAGCTGCCTTGATGGCACCTTAGCTTTTTATATAAATTGCAAAATCAATTTCTCCACACATCACTCTCCCTGCAAAAAAATAAATAAAAATAAATTTGCTAGGATTTTTATTGAGACTGCATCTTTTTAAGTTTTATTTTAGGTTCAGGGACATATGCACAGGTTTCTTATATAGGTAAACTGTGTCACAGGGTTTGGTATACAGATTATTTTGTTGCTTGGGTAATAAACATAGCACAATAGGTAGTTTGTCGATCACCTCCCTCCTCAAGTAGGCCCTGATGTTCCCTTCTTTGTCTCCATGTCTATTCAGTGTTTTTCTCACTTAGAAGTGACACATGTAGTATTTGATTTTCTGTTCCTGCATTAGTTCACTTAGGATTATGGCCTTCAGCTTCATCCATGTTGCTGCAAAGGCATGCTCTAGTTCTTTTCATGGCTGTATAGTATTCCATAGTGTACCTTTTCTTTATCTAGTCTACCACTGATGTGCATATAGGTTGATTTTATTACTTTGGTATTGCGAATAGAGCTGTGATGAACATATGTTGCATATGAACATATATGATGAACATATGTGTGCATCCTTAAGACAGAATGATTTATATTCCTGTATTGATCCATTCTCACATTGCAATACAGAAATATCTGAGCCCGGGTAATTTATAAAGAAAAGAGATTTAACTGGCTCATGGTTCCACAAGCTGAACAGAAAGCATGGTGTTGGCATCTGCTTAGCTTCTGAGGAGGCATCAGGAAATTTACAATCATGGCTGAAGGCGAAAACAGAGCAGGCACTTCATATGGCCACAGCAGGAGCAAGAGAGGTGGGGCGAGTTGTTACACACTTTTAACTGACCAGATCTCCCAAGAACTCACTCACTGTCATAAGAAGAGTACCAAGAGGATAGTGCTATAAACTATTCATGAGAAACTCACTTCCATGATCCACTCACCTCCAACTAGGCCCCATCTCCAGTTGGGAAATCACAATTTGACATGATATGGGTGGGAACAATATATCTAACTATACGAATTTCTTTGGGTATATACCCAATAATGGGAATGCTAAGTCAAATGGTACATCTGTTTTTAGTTCATTGAGAAATCGCCACATCGTTTTCCACAATGGCTGAACTTATTTACATTTCCACCAGCAATTTACAAGCAATCCCTTTTCTCTACAACCTCACCAGCATCTGTTACTTTTTTGACTAGCAGAAGCCATTCTGACTGGTGTGGAATGTTATCTCATTGTGGTTTTGATTGGCATTTCTCTAATGATTAGTGATATTGAACATTTTTTCATATGCTAGTTGGCCACACTTATGTCCTCTTTTGAAAAATATCTGCTCATATCATTTGTCCACTTTTTAATGGGGTTGCTTGGATTTTTCTTGTTAATTTGTGTAAGTACCTTATACACTCTGGATATTATAATTTTGTCAGATGTGTAGTAAATATTTTCTCCTTTTCTGTAGGCTGTTTACTGTTCATAGTTTCTTTTGTGGTACAGAAGCTCTTTAGTTTAAGCTCCATTTGTCAATTATTGTTTTTGTTGAAATTGGTTATGGCATCTTTGCCATAAAATCTTTCATGAGACCTATGTCCAGAGCAGTATTTCCTCAAATTTTTTGGAATAGTTTCAATAAAAATGGCACCAGCTCTTCTGTATATACCTGGCAGAATTTGATTGTGAATCCATCTGGTCCTAGGCTTTTTCTGGTTGTTAGGCTTTTTTATTACTGATTCAGTTTCTGAACTCATTGGTCTGTTCAAAGATTCCATTTCTTCCTGGTTCAATCTTGGGAGGTTGTATGTCTCCAGCAATGTATCCATTTTCTTCTAGGCTAATTTGTGTGCATAGAGGTTTTCCTGATTGTCTCTGAGGGTTTTTTGTGTTTCTGTGGGGTTGGTAGTAATGTCTCCATTGTCATTTCTGAATCTGCTTACTTTAATCTTCTCTGTTTTCCCTTATTAGTCTAACTGGTGGTCCATTGATGCATGCTTTCAAAGAGCTAGCTTCTGGACTCTTTGATCTTCTGTATGGTTTTTCACATCTGTTACCTTCAAATCTGATTTTTGGTTATTTCTTGTATTCTGCTAGCTTTGGGGTTAGCTTGCTCTTGTTTCTCTACATGTGATGTCAGGCTGTTCATTTGAGATCTTTCTTGTTATTTGAGACAGAGTCTTGCTCTGTCCCCCAGGCTGGAGTGCAGCGACACATTCTCAGCTCACCACAACCTCTGTCTCCTGGCTTCAAGCAATTCTCCTGCCTCAGCCTCCTGGTAGCTGGGATTGCAGGCACCCACCATCATACCCAGCTAATTTTTGTATTTTCAGTAGACACAGGATTTCACTATGTTGGCCAGGCTGTTCTCAAACTCCTAACCTCAAGCAATCCACCTGCCTCAGCCTCCCAAAATGCTGGGATTACAGGCCTGAGCCACTTTCTAACTTTATTTGAATGTTTAGCACCATAAACTTCCCTCTTAACACTGTTTTAGCTGCATCCCAAGATTCTGGTATGGTTTATCTTTGCTCTCACTAGTTTCAAAGAATTTCTTGATTTGGGCCTTAATTTCACTGTTTATACAAAAGTCATTCAGGAGCAGGTTAATTTCCATATAATTGTGTGGCTTTGAGTGATTTTCTTAATACTAACTTCTACTTGCATTGCATTGTGGTCTGAAAATGTGTTTGCTATGATTTAAGGGTTTTTGTTTTTTAATTTGCTGAGGATTGTTTTATGCCTATGTTGTCAATTTTAGAGTATGTACCACCTGCAAATGAGAAAACTGTATATTTTGTTTTTGGTTAGAGAGTTCTGTAGATGGCTGTTGGGCCTATTTGGTCAAGGATTGTGTCCAGGTCCCAAACATACTGATTGTTTTCTGTCTCAATGATCTGTCTAATACTGTCAAGTGGGGCACTGAAGTCTCCTACTATTATTGTGTGGTTAAGTCTCTTTGAAGATCTATAAGAACTCATTTTATGAATCCAGATGTTCCTAGTGTTTAGTGTCTTGGTTCATAGGATTCTCTCATGTAGGAACCACAGTTGGCAGACAGGCCATTGCTTGCCGAGTCAGCCCTACTCTGCTGCCTGAGTGCTTCACAGAGGGTACCTGCCCACAGAGTTTAGGCAGAAGCACCACCAGTGGGCCAGAAGCCCTAATGGGTGTGGCTAATCTGGATATGAGAGGTGGAGGAAGATAAAGTCACCTACTTGCTTCCTGGGTGTTTCCCAGGAAAACAGAAGGTTGTGCCTGCCAGCTAAGTTCACACAGAAGTGGAACTACTGACTGGGCTGGCAGCTCTATCAGGTATTGCCTGACTGGCTACCAGTGGTGGCAGTGGGTGGGGTCTCCTGGGGTCTCCCACCCTGCCACCTGGGTACTTCTGAGGACAGCAGAAGGTTGCAGCTGCACTAAGTTCAGGCAGAAGCAGGACTGGGCCAGAAGTCAGCACTGAGCTCCTTGCAATGAAGTAGAGTAATCTTACTGCTCCCAGACCCCATGACTGAAGCCTCTGTTGGGGCTACAGTGCCAGTGGTGGTCTGCTCCAGGGCCCAAGGCTTATTAAAGTCTCCTTGGACTCAAGAGTTGCCCCTTAAAAACATCCTGATAGCTCTCTGCCTCCATCCAGAAGCATGATGGCAGAGTGCTGGGGAACCAGGGGGATTCTCCCATTCCCAGTCTTGCAGAGGTCCCTCTGGAGAGTATGAATTCCTTAGGGGGTTCTCATTCACTCACCCTTTCTCATATCAGAGAGGTTCTCCTGCCTCCACACTGAGCCTAGACAGGCTGGTGTCCAGCTTTATTCCTCTCTGCTGTGTCTCCCTGCTGCCTTGATGGATTCCCACATGGCTTCTGATTATTGGCCTGTAGTGCACATGAGCTACCTCTAGTCCACCATCTTGGTCCCTCCCCTGAGACTGCATCTTTTGAAATCTGTTGACTTGCACTCTATGACTCAGCATATAGTTAATTTGCTAAGTATTCCATGTACATTATTTGATCAACTGTCATTGGACACAGTATTCTACATTTGTTAATTAGGTCTTTTGTATTAATTGTACTGATTAAATTATCTGTATATCCTTTCCAGGTTATTTTTTCCTGCTCATTCTATCAGCAATTGAGAAAGTTGTGCTAAAGTCTCCCATTAGGATTATTCATTCGCCTATTTCTACTGCTAATTTTTTTAGTGTTTGCTTTCACCAGAATGTATTCACCCTATTTATTTCTAGTAATGTTTCTTTCTTAAAGTGCATTTTATCAAATATTAGTATGGTTAAATCTAATTTCATTTGTTTTTGCATATTTGTTTTATTTTTTTATTTTCAGGATTTCTGTGTCTTTAAATTTTAAAATTGTCTCTAAAGAGGTATCAGGTTTGTTCTTTGGTCCAATTCATTAACAGTAATTCTTAAATTGAAATGTTTAGTCCATTTAAATTTAGCACAACTATTGATCTAATTGGGTTTATAGTTACAATCTTACTATTTTCTTTTTTTTTTTTTTTAATTTTTTATTGGATTATAGGTTTTGGGGTACATGAGCAGAGCATGCAAGACAGTTGTGTAGGTACACACATGGCAGTGTGTTTTGCTTTCTTTCTCCCCTTCACCCACATTTGGCATTTCTCCCCAGGCTATCCCTCCCCACCTCCCCCTCCCACTGGCCCTCCCCTTTTCCCCCCAATAGACCCAAGTGTTTAGTACTCCCCTTTCTGTGTCCATGTGTTCTCATTTTTCATCACCCATCTATGAGTGAGAATATGCGGTGTTCCATTTTCTGTTCTTGTGTCAGTTTGCTGAGGATGATGTTCTCCAGATTCATCCATGTCCCTACAAACGACACAAACTCATCATTTCTGATTGCTGCATAATATTCCATGGTGTATATGTGCCACATTTTTCCAATCCAGTCTATTATCAATGGGCATTTGGGTTGATTCCAGGACTTTGCTATTGTAAACAGTGCTGCAATGAACATTCGTGTACATGTGTCCTTATAGTAGAACGATTTATAGTATTTTGGATATATACCCAGTAATGGGATTGCTGGGTCAAATGGAATTTCTATTTCTAAGGCCTTGAGGAATCGCCACACTGTCTTCCACAATGGTTGAACTAATTTACACTCCCACCAAAAGTGTAAAAGCGCTCCTTTTTCTCCACATCCTCTCCAGCATCTGTTGTCTCCAGATTTTTTAATGATCGCCATTCTAACTGGCGTGAGATGGTATCTCAATGTGGTTTTGATTTGCATCTCTCTGATGACCAGTGACGATGAGCATTTTTTCATATGACTGTTGGCCTCATATATGTCTTCTTTCGTAAAGTATCTGTTCATATCCTTTGCCCACTTTTGAATGGGGTTGTTTGTTTTTTTCCTGTAAATCTGTTTGAGTTCTTTGTAAATTCTGGATATCAGCCCTTTGTCAGATGGGTAGACTGCGAAAAATTTTTCCCATTCTGTTGGTTGCCGATCCACTCTAGTGACTGTTTCTTTTGCCATGCAGAAGCTCTGGAGTTTCATTAGGTCCCATTTGTCTATTTTGGCTTTTGTTGCCAATGCTTTTGGTGTTTTGTTCATGAAGTCCTTGCCTACTCCTATGTCCTGGATAGTTTTGCCTAGATTTCCTTCTAGGGTTTTTATGGTGCCAGGTCTTATGTTTAAGTTTTTAATCCATCTAGAGTTAATTTTAGTATAAGGTGTCAGGAAGGGGTCCAGTTTCTGCTTTCTGCACATGGCTAGCCAGTTTTCCCAACACCATTTGTTAAACATGGAATCCTTGCCCCATTGCTTGTTTTTGTCAGGTTTATCAAAGATTGTATAGTTGTATGTATGTTGTGTTGCCTACGGTCCCTCTGTTTTGTTCCATTGGTCTATATCTCTGTTTTGGTACCAGTACCATGCTGTTTTGATTACTGTAGCCTTGTAGTATAGTTTGAAATCCGGTAGTGTGATGCCCCCCGCTGTGTTCTTTTTGCTTAGAATTGACTTGGCTATGCGGGCTCTCTTTTGGTTCCATATGAAGTTCATGGTGGTTTTTTCCAGTTCTGTGAAGAAAGTCAATGGTAGCTTGATGGGGATAGCGTTGATTCTGTAAATTACTTTGGGCAGTATAGCCATTTTCACGATATTAATTCTTTCTAACCATGAACATGGAATGTTTCTCCATCTGTTTGTGTCCTCTCTGATTTCGTTGAGCAGTGGTTTGTAGTTCTCCTTGAAGAGGTCCCTTACGTTCCTTGTGAGTTGTATTCCAAGGTATTTTATTATTTTTGTAGCAATTGCAAATGGCAGTTCGCTCTTGATTTGGCTTTCTTTAAGTCTGTTATTGGTGTAGACGAATGCTTGTGATTTTTGCACATTGATTTTATATCCTGAGACTTTGCTGAAGTTGTGTATCAGTTTCAGGAGTTTTGGGGCTGAGGCAGTGGGGTCTTGTAGGTATACTATCATGTCGTCTGCAAATAGAGACAATTTGGCTTCCACCTTTCCTATTTGAATGCCCTTTATTTCTTTTTCTTGCCTGATTGCTCTGGCTAGAACTTCCAGTACTATATTGAATAGGAGTGGTGAGAGAGAGCATCCTTGTCTAGTGCCAGATTTCAAAGGGAATGCTTCCAGTTTTTGCCCATTCAGTATGATATTGGCTGTTGGTTTGTCATAAATAGCTTTTATTACTTTGAGATACGTTCCATTGATACCGAGTTTATTGAGGGTTTTTAGCATAAAGGGCTGTTGAATTTTGTCAAATGCCTTCTCTGCGTTAATTGAGATAATCATGTGGTTTTTGTTTTTGGTTCTGTTTATGTGGTGAATTACGTTGATAGACTTGCGTATGATGAACCAGCCTTGCATCCCCAGGATGAATCCTACTTAATCATGATGAATAAGTTTTTTGATTTGCTGTTGCAATCGGCTTGCCAATATTTTATTGAAGATTTTTGCATCTATGTTCATCATGGATATTGGCCTGAAGTTTTCTTTTCTCGTTGGGTCTCTGCCGGGTATTGGTATCAGGATGATGTTGGTATCATAAAATGATTTGGGAAGGATTCCCTCTTTTTGGATTGTTTGAAATAGTTTTAGAAGGAATGGTACCAGCTCCTCCTTGTGTGTCTGGTAGAATTCGGCTGTGAACCCGTCTGGACCTGGGCTTTTTTTGTGTGGTAGGCTCTTAATTGCTGCCTCAACTTCAGACCTTGTTATTGGTCTATTCATAGTTTCAGCTTCCTCCTGGTTTAGGCTTGGGAGGACACAGGAGTCCAGGAATTTATCCATTTCTTCCAGGTTTACTAGTTTATGCGCATAGAGTTGTTTGTAATATTCTCTGATGATGGTTTGAATTTCTGTGGAATCTGTGGTGATTTCCCCTTTATCATTTTTTATTGCATCTATTTGGTTGTTCTCTCTTTTATTTTTAATCAATCTGGCTAGTGGTCTGTCTATTTTGTTGATCTTTTCAAAAAACCAGCTCTTGGATTTATTGATTTTTTGAAGGGTTTTTCGTGTCTCAATCTCCTTCAGCTCAGCTCTGATCTTAGTAATTTCTTGTCTTCTGCTGGGTTTTGAGTTTTTTTGATCTTGCTCCTCTAGCTCTTTCAATTTTGATGATAGGGTGTCAATTTTGGATCTCTCCATTCTCCTCATATGGGCACTTATTGCTATATACTTTCCTCTAGAGACTGCTTTAAATGTGTCCCAGAGGTTCTGGCACGTTGTGTCTTCGTTGACATTGGTTTTGAAGAACTTCTTTATTTCTGCTTTCATTTCGTTGTTTACCCAGTCAACATTCAAGAGCCAGTTGTTCAGTTTCCATGAAGCTGTGTGTTTCTGGGTCGGTTTCTGAATTCTGAGTTCAAACTTGATTGCACTATGGTCTGAGAGGCTGTTTGTTATGATTTCTGTTGTTTTGCATTTGTTGAGCAGTGCTTTACTTCCAATTATGTGGTCAATTTTAGAGTAGGTGTGATGTGGTGCTGAGAAGAATGTGTATTCTGTGGATTTGGGGTGGAGAGTTCTGTAAATGTCCACCAGGTTTGCTTGCTCCAGGTCTGAGTTCAAGCCCTGGATATCCTTGTTGATTTTCTGTCTGGTTGATCTGTCTAGTATTGACAGTGGAATGTTAAAGTCTCCCACTATTATTGTGTGGGAGTCTAAGTCCTTTTGTAAGTCATTAAGAACTTGCCTTATGTATCTGGGTGCTCCTGTGTTGGGTCCATATATGTTTAGGATCGTTAGCTCTTCTTGTTGTATCGATCCTTTTACCATTATGTAATGGCCGTCTTTGTCTCTTTTGATCTTTGTTGCTTTAAAGTCTATTTTATCAGAGATGAGAATTGCAACTCCTGCTTTTTTTTTGCTTTCCATTAGCTTGGTAAATCTTCCTCCATCCCTTTATTTTGAGCCTTTGTGTATCCTTGCATGTGAGATGAGTTTCCTGGATACAGCACACTGATGGGTTTTGGATTTTTATCCAATTTGCCAGTCTGTGTCTTTTGATTGGTGCATTTAGTCCATTTACATTTAGGGTAAATATTGTTATGTGTGAATTTGATACTGCCATTTTGATGCTAAGTGGCTGTTTTGCCTGTTAGTTGTTGTAGATTCTTCATTATGTTGAAGCTCTTTAGCATTCAGTGTGATTTTGGAATGGCTGGTACTGGTTGATCCTTTCTATGTGTAGTGCCTCTTTTAGGAGCTCTTGTAAAGCAGGCCTGGTGGTGACGAAATCTCTGAGTACTTGCTTGTTCACAAAGGATTTTATTTTTCCTTCACTTCTGAAGCTCAGTTTGGCTGGATATGAACTTCTGGGTTGAAAGTTCTTTTCTTTAAGAATGTTGAATATTGGCCCCCACTCTCTTCTGGCTTGTAGTGTTTCTGCCGAGAGATCTGCTGTGAGTCTGATGGGCTTCCCTTTGTGGGTGACCCGACCTTTCTCTCTGGCTGCCCTTAGTATTCTCTCCTTTATTTCAACCCTGTTGAATCTGACGATTATGTGCCTTGGGGTTGCTCTTCTTGCGGAATATCTTTGTGGTGTTCTCTGTATTTCCTGCAATTGAGTGTTGGCTTGTCTTGCTAGGTGGGGGAAATTTTCCTGGATGATGTCCTGAAGAGTATTTTCCAGCTTGGATTCATTCTCTTCGTCCCCTTCTGGTACACCTATCAAACGTAGGTTAGGTCTTTTCACATAGTCCCACATTTCTTGGAGACTTTGTTCATTCCTTTTTGTGCTTTTTTCTCTGATCTTGGTTTCTCGTTTTATTTCATTGAGTTGGTCTTCGACTTCAGATATGCTTTCTTCTGCTTGGTCAATTCGGCTATTCAAACTTGTGTTTGCTTCGCGAAGTTCTCGTATTGTGTTTTTCAGCTCCTTTAATTCATTCATATTCCTCTCTAAGGTATCCATTCTTGTTATCATTTCCTCGAATCTTTTTTCAAATCTTTTTTCACGGTTCTTAGTTTCTTTGCATTGATTTAATACATGATCTTTTAGCTCACAAAAGTTTCTCATTATCCATCTTCTGAAGTCTAATTCCGTCATTTCGTCACAGTCATTCTCCGTCCAGCTTTGCTCCCTTGGTGGTGAGGAGTTTTGGTCCTTTCTGGGAGGCGAGGTGTTCTGGTTTCGGGTGTTTTCCTCCTTTTTGCGCTGGTTTCTTCCCATCTTTGTGGATTTGTCCGCTGGTCGTCTGCATAGTTGCTGACTTTTCATTTGGGTCTCTGAGTGGACACCCAGAATGTTGATGATGAAGTATTTCTGTTGCTTGGTTTTCCTTCTACCAGTCTAGCCCCTTCGCTGTACGACTGCTGAGGTCCGCTCCAGACCCTGCTTGTCTGGGGTGCACCTCTAGTAGCTGTGGCACAGCGAGGGATGCTACCAGTTTCTTTTTCTGCTCTCTTTGTCCCAGGATGATGCCTGCCTAATGTCAGTCTTTTGGATATAGAGGGGTCAGGGAGCTGCTTGAGGAGACAGTTTGTACTTTATAGGGGTTTAATTGCTGAACTGTGCACTCTGTTGTTCATTCAGGGCTGTTAGGCTGCTATGTTTTATTCTGCTGCAACAGAGCTCATTAAAAAACCCTTTTTTTTTTTTTCTCAAATGCTCTGTGTTGAGGGGTTTGGGCTTTATTTTTGGATGTCCGATCAGGTGTCCTGCCCAGCTAGAAGGCAGACTAGCCACTGTTTGGCTGCCGAGGCTCCGCCCTGCTGTTGTGTGATTCGTGCTGTTCCTGCCGGCTCTGCTGTGGTCTCCGCCACGCCCTGCGGCGGAGTCTCTTTGTTGTAGCATGTTGCCTCAGCAACGGCAGGCTGTGTCAGCAGTGGGCGTGTATCTCAGTTGGGGCGGGTTGCCTCGGCAACGGCTGGCTGCGTCAGCAGTGGGCGTGTATCTCAGTTGGGGCGGGTTGCCTAGGTATTGGTGGACGCCCCTCCCCCACAGAGTGTCTTGGACCGTCTGCTCGGGATAGTTTGAAATCGTGGTTTTGTTCGTCCCACTGGGTATCCCAATCCCTGCAATCCCCTGGGCTGTCCTACTGTCCAAGTCTCGTTCAGTCTCAAGTCCAGCCCTCTCAAGTCTCAGGTTGCCGGTTCAACAGGGCACCCAGACAAGCGCGCCCTGTGGGGATTGCTGGGTAGGGCCGGCCGCCGCCGCCCAGGCTGCCGGCTTCGCCAGGCAGACCTACTGCCTGGCGTCCCGTGTCTTTTTTATACTTGGGAGTTTCCCCGTTCTGTGGGCAACAAAGATCAGTCTGGAAATGCCGCTCTGACTCACCGTTTGCAGATTCAACGAGAAGAGCTCCAATCCTGGGTTGTTCTCACAGCGCCATCTTGAGTCCTCCAAGTTTCCTCACTATTTTCTATATGACACAGTTGTCTCTTTCTCCTCAATCCTTGCCTTCTTTTTGGATTAATAAAACCATTTTATCATCCTATTTTTTCCTTGTATTAACTTTTTAGTTAAAACCATCTTTTACTATTATTTTAGTTAGATTATACAGTTACATAAATTTACTTTATTTATTTATTAGAAACTTGGAACACTTTAATTACAGTTACTTCCCTCCAGCCTTTCAAATTGCTCTTATATAAATTGCATGTATTTTTAAACCAATATTGTTATTATTCAATATCAACAATATTTATGTTTATTCACCAATATGGTTACCCTTTATTGCTCTTCACTCCTTTCTGTATTTCCACATTTCCATCAGGATTCCTCTTTCTTCTTCGTGAAGAACTCACTTTACTTTAGTATTTCTTCTAGAGTCGTACTTTTTGCTCATTTGAAAACAACTTTATTTTCCTTTAAATTTTGTCAATACTAAAAAATGAAACTTGGAGGATCTGAAGTTTATCTGTTCTGAGGAAAAAGGAATCAAATCCTTCATGTATACATTTAGATTTATTGTAAAAACAAAATAAATGTATATGCATTTTTAGGGTTTAAAACTGAGAATCTTCTTTCTTTTCCCATGAAAGAAAAGCAGAATTTACAAATAAAAAGGGACAAAACTAAAATAGAGAATGTCAGTTCCAAGGATCTTACACATTTTAGATGATCTTTCAAGGTAGATCTCAAGTCATTATTAGAAGAGAATTTTGTTTTAAAAATAAGTTAAATTTCAATTACCCAAGCAAAAAGAGAAGACATGTTGTCAAAATACCCTCTTAAAGCCATTATCATTTCTGCTTCTGCTCCATTCTCTCTCTTCTCCTTGTAACACTAAATAACCAAATATCACAAATTCATCCTTTCCTGACTTAATTCTATTTTATAATTTTTCTTTTTTATTTAACAAGACGAAGTGCATGAATATGACAATGTTAAATGTCCATAATCACAGACACAGTGTAATCTCTGAATCCTTTAGAGAAAGTAAAATCAAGAATTTTGTGCACCAATGCAAGGAGGATAAGCACGCTTCAGCTTCCAGCAAAACAAAGGGAGAAAATTTTCTTCTTTCCCACAGTGCATGTTGATATGTTAATTCCACATCACTACATTCACATTGTTTTTTAAGACAAGAAACTTGGAACAGAAATGGATAGAGATGGTTTTTCCATTGTATTTTGCTCAAGAGTCTCCCACAAGTAAATGAAGAACCAGATCAGGGAGAGAGAGAGAAAGAAAGAGACCTTCTTTCCCAAAGAACGCAAAATCTCTAAAAATAAAAAGAGTCAGAATCTATCAGTATTCCACTAGTCATCCTCCTCTTCAACCTTCCTCCCTCTTCTTTATCACCATCTTCATCTTCTTTCCCTCTGCCCTCATCTTTTTCATCAAAATATATTCCAAGTCTTCATTATTAACATGAACATCAGCTTCTTCTCCTTCCCCTTCTTTTGATCTACCATATAAGAAACGAAGCTGTGCTTTAATAGCAGGTGTTTGTTTTGTTTGGGTTTGAGACAGGGTCTCATTCTGTAGCCCAGGCTGGCAACATCATAGCTCACTGACATCTCAACCTCCTCTACTGAAACTATCGTCTCACATCAATCTCATGAGTAGCTAGGACTACAGGCATGTACCACCATGCCCAGCTAATTTCTTTATTTTTTGTACAGATAGGGTCTTGCTTTGTTCAGTTATCTGGAAACCCTCAGAACAGAATTCTTTTAAGTTTTTATGAAAGCTTCATTACTAGGCATGACCGATATTAGTCAATAGTATATCACTTCAACCTTCAGCCACTATCCTCTCCCTAGAGGTAAGGGGGCCTAGGCCTGAAAGTTCCAACCCTCTAATCACCTGGCTGTTTCCCTTGACAAACAGTCTCATCCTGAGGCTGTCTAGGAGACTCCAGCCACCATTCGCATACAAAAAAACACTCTTATACTCTAGTGATTCCAAGCATTTTAGGAGTTGTATGTCAAGAAACTAGATAAGGACCAAATATATATTTCATAATATCACATGTGCTTATTAACAAAGTAGATATTTTATCTTCATCTGGCTCCTATCTGTTCTTCATTGGTTCAAATTAATAACCAAAGAGAAAGAGAGGTTATTAACTAAGAACCATCACCAGTGTGTAAGTGAAGAGGGTTGTAAGGATTGGAAAAGAAGTTTCCAAAAACAATTCATATATATTTTAACTTATATAAGGATATTCTAAAACCCATCAACAGAAGGATCCCCAACTCATCTAGTATGTACACTTATTTTGAAATAATAATTTGCTATAACTGTAAGAGATTCACAATCTTACAAAAACAGCTGCAAATCTTATAATTATGTCTCTTAATGGCTATATTGTGTGGAGTTTGGGGTGGTGTTTATTTCTTAAAAACAGTTTAACACAACAGGTAATTCCCACGCAAAATCAAAATTTTAAGGTAAAAAGACTAAATAGTAATAACAAAAGTCTCCTTCTCTCCTCTTTCTTGCCACCCATTACTTTTCCTTAGAGATAGCTATTGTTACCCATTCACTTATATTTTAGGTACACCAAGCATTTTTCATATATGTTCTTATGTATTTAAATAAATGATAGATTATGTACAAGTCTCCATCCTTTTAATTTTTATTTATTTTTATTTATTTATTTTGAGGCATAGTTTCACTTTTGTTGCTCAGGCTGGAGCGCAATGGTGCAATCTTGGCTCACCACAACCTTGGCGTCTGCGTTCAAGCGATTCTCCTGCCTCAGCCTCCTGAGTAGCTGGGATTGCAGGTGTGCATAACCACACCCAGCTAATTTTGTATCTTTAGTAGAGACAGGGTTTCTCCATGTTGGTCAGGCTGGTCTCAAACTCCCAACCTCAGGTGATGTGCCTGCCTTGGCCTCTCAAAGTGCTGGAATTACAGGTGTGAGCCACCATGCCTGGCCTACATTTTAAAATATTTTGTTTTTATTTCAATAGCTTTGGTTTCTGGTTATATGGATGAATATATATTCTACAGTGGTGAATTCTGAGATTTTTAGTGTATCTGTCACTTGAGCAGTATAGACTACCCAATACAGTCTTTTATCCCTCATCCTCTTCCCAGCATGATGGCTATATTTTGAAAACATGTTATTTACCCAGTCCACAAAATCAGAAACTGCCCACTAAAATAAATAAAATCATGATAATCTGATATACTGGATTTTATAATAGCAACCATCTAATAGGTGTAATGACTAATTGCCCTGGTAATACATTAGCCTCTGATGTAAAACAGTTTTCTTATGAATGCTCCAGGAGATAGATGTAGGAAAATAAACACATGTAAAACTTGTTAAATGCCATTAAGTCAGGCTGGTGCAGGCGACATGCATGGCTCTCACAGTGCTCTGTGTATCCCACATTGCGTTACATCTGGAACCCTTCCTTATGAGGCCATGGGCTTTTTTTTAAAGCAAATTTCAAGCTCTATTTGTTTTGGTTTTTGTCCTAATGTTCCTTGTGTTGAGATAAATATCTTTTTAGCATAAGTTATGGATGATATAAGGCATTTAAGTAAAAGAGATTTGACTATTCCCTTTGAAAATGCCACCCAGAATTAAGATACTTTACTTGAAACTTTAGTTTGTATCTCATTCTTCAGGATTCTGCATACAGTAAGAGCTGTCTTTCCATAGAGGGACCACACAGAGTACCGAACTGTGACATGGCCTATGGCTCCACCAGCAGCAGATCACACCACTGAACACCCACTGCATCTACCTAAATGTTCAAAGACTAACAGGTAAATGCAGACTCAGCATGAGTGAAAGAAAAAGAGGAGAACCAGAGACCTTGTGATTCCAGAGCAGATGCAAAGCTCAAGAATAAAGGACTTCACTGGAAACAGGAGTTCCCAACTTATCAGACCAGTTTCTACATAAAACCTCTTACAAGCAATCCCAAAGAATTACTTTGGAAATGGACAGAAAGATTCATATCCAATAGAGGAGAGCTGTCTGGAGGATTCCAGCAGCTACTGAATTCACCAGCAGCCACTTTAGAACAACTGAATAATGGTCAGAAGTGGCAGCAAATAAAATGCACAAACTGTGTTGCATTCCACAGGTGCCAAAACTTGAAGTTATATGCTGGAAGCACAGAGCCAGTGCCTGGAGAAAAGGTATTTGAATTGTGGTTTGAAATATCTAAGAAAACATTACAGAAAGAGGATGTCTTAGAGATGTAAAAAACAAAGCATTATTGAGAGTTTAGCCAATAGTAGTACATGAATGGATTTAGGTCATAGAATGAGTCTGAATTAATGGAGAATGGTAGGAAATTTATCACAAGCTCCAAACCACCTGCAAAGAGTAGACAGAAAGACTTCTAATTTAGGGAAGAATGGAATACAATGCAGACAACCCTGTCTCTACTAAAAACAAAATTAGCCAGGCATAGTGGCATGCGCCTATAATCCCAACTACTCGGGAGGCTAAGGCAGGAGAACCTCTTGAACCTGAGAGGTGGAGGTTGCAGTGAGCCAAGATCGTGCCACTGCACTCTAGCCTGGTGACAGAGTGAGATTCCTTCTCAAAAAAAGAAAAAAAAAAATCTTTCCTTTATAAATTACTCAGTCTCAGGTATGTCTTTACTAGCAGCATAAGAACAGACTAATATAATGGCTAACAATGCAAAATAAAGATAAGACCAAGAGGGAAAAGAACCAGAAGAGGGGAAGGTATATGAACTAAAAGGTTAAATGTATCAAAAGGTCTTAGGTGAAAAAACCAGGCTGGAAGGGAACAGAGACTTTTCATCAATACCCTTTTGTCCCTTCTGAAATGTGTAACAAGAACAAATACTACTTGTTCAAAACACAGACATAAAGGGTAAAGTAAAATGAAATCATGTGAGTGTACCATTATCTGAAAATAAAAACGTATAAAACCAATAGCTCCTTGGGTAGCAGAGTGAGAGAGCTGGAGACAACCAGTGTGTGAAAACAAAATAATAATGCACGCATTGAAGAACCACAGGAATAGGTAAGGCAAAACTAGATGATGTACTGCTGAACTGTAAACTACGTAACAGTACAAAAATTACTTTGTTTCCTATATGCAAGTCTTCCTTCTAAAATAAACATTATCTGTTTAATACTTCATTGCTATGCAAAACATTAATGATACCATCACACTAAAATTTTCAGACAAGTATCAAAAACCATTAATAACGTTAAAAACTAAATTTGTATCCCTGAAATTTATACAAATAAATTTTTTTAAACAGAAAATAACCTGTTAAAAATGTATTATTTTTATCATTTTATGACTTACCATCAGGTTTTTTGATCACATAAATGTTTGGTTTCTGAAAAACTTTCACAGTTAAAGAATTAACTGCTAAGAAAATTAAGAACTTATAGAAAAATAGTGAAAGCCATTAAGATGTTTAAGTTCATAAAAGTAAAGAAAACAGCAGGCTAAATTCAAACAATATCAATAACATTTGTCACTTAAATTATCATGAGGACTATATTATTAATTTCCATTTTCCATCACTTGCATTGAAGAAACCTTTCAGAATCCTTTCTCAAGCACCTTCTTCACTCCCCACCCGCAGCAGTTTCAACAACACAAGTGATGCTTAAAAATGCAGTTTGCTTACAGATAATACACAGAGTTTTATGTGTCAACTTGGATAGGCTATAGTACCCAATTATTGAACCAAACACTGATATAGGAGTAGCTGTAAAGGTATTTTGTAGATGTAGTTAACATCTACAATCAGTTTACTGTAAGTAAAGGAGATGACCCTCCATAATGTGTGAGGCCCTCATCCACTTAGTCATAGCCCTTAAATGCAAAAACAAGGTATCTTGGAGAAGAAATTCTGCCTCAAGACAGCAGCATCATCTTCTGCCTGAGTTTCCAGCCTGAGGACCTGCCTGACAGATTTCAGACTTGCTACTACCACAATAACATAATACCTTAAAATAAACAAACATACATATATACATATACATATATATATATATATATATATATCTTCCTTGGTTCTATTTCTCTGAAGATCCTTACTGATACATGCACAGAGAGACTTTCTATGTGTAGTTCCTTACTCCAGTTTTCCAACCTTTTCTGCTTATATAATCTCTACTTCCTACCTGTACCTCAGCTCTTAACCTCCTCATAGAAACTATCAAAGAGTCTTGTGTCACATTACAATGTTTCAGTCAACAGTGAACCATATAAACAATGGTGGTTCCATATGATTATAATATTATATTTTTACTATACTATTTCTGTATTTAAACCTTTGTTAATTTCATTTTTTAGAGAAGGGGTCTCCTTCTTTTGCCCAGGCTGAAGTGCAGTGGAAAGATCACAGTTCATTGCAGCCTTGCTCTTGGCTCAAGCAATCCTCCCATCTCAACCTCCTGAGTAGATGGAACTACAGGCATGTGCCACGAGGCCCAGCTATATATATATATAATTTATATATATAATATAAAATATATATAAATATATATATATATATATATTTTAGAGATGGGGTTGCTATGTTGCTCAGGCTGGGCTCCAACTCCTGGCCTCAAGTAATCCTCCTGCCTTAACTTCCTGAGTAGCTGGAATTAGGCACAAGCCACTGTGCCTGGCATATTTAGAATATGTTGGATACACAAATACTTGCCACTGTCTTCCAATTGCCTCCATTATTCAGTACAGTAACATGCTGTAAAAGTTTATAGCCCAGGAGCAATAGGCTATACCATATAGCGTAGGAGTGGGGTAGGCTATACCATCTAGGCTTGTACAAATATGCTCTATGATGTTCACTTGATGATGCATTTCTTAGAACAAACCCCTGTCATTAATAAACACATGAATATATCATTCCTGGGACTGAGTTTTCCAAATTTTTGTTTCAACAGACTATACCGCTGCTTTCCTATTTTGATCACTTGGGCCCTTTTTCTTAGAAAAGAACAGCAACAAATATAATTGGCATAAACTAGGATGAAAATTCTCATAAAATGAAGGCATACAATGGCATTTACAGATCTCTGCGTAAGTGAAACTTTAGACTGCAAAAGACTGTCTAGTATTACAGCTCCTTAACTGTTTTTAAAGGTAAGGTACATTTTAAGGCAAGATTTTTTTGTTACAGCATACAACTGAAAATTGTTTCTATATAATTAGAACTTCAACTAGTAAATAAAAAAATTTTTAAGTATAATTTTATTTACAGAAGTCAAATTCTAAATTCAAGGCATGCTTATTTTGAAATTCAAACATCAGTACACAGGAAAAACATTTTTCGATGATGAACTTCAGAGCTCTAAAACAACTGTCTAGTGAGATATTTCAACAGTCTTTCTAATAAAAAAAAGTTAAACTTTCCTTAAAAATTGAAACATTTCAATACAAATACTTAACTGGAATCTAATTGATATTGATTCCAGCCTTAAAAATGCATTAAATGATACAAAAGAAATATAATTGAATATTAAAATATCATATCCTCACCTCCCACATTAACCTGTAATCCATATTTTCATCCAAGTCTTCAGGCATTCTCTTCTCTCCAGCAAAGGGTCCGAACTTTTCACCCTGAGTAACAATGATTATATTGAAAAAAGATTAGTACAATAAATCAACATACTAAAATAAACTATTTTTTTCTTCTGGAATGTTTTTCTGCAAATCTTCATGCCCAATGAAGAAACATTTTAAAATATCAACTAGTTTACCCAACACAAAATGTTTACATATTTACGATCCAACTTAATCTGTTTTTAGCTTAAAATGCTAACTCCACAACACAGAAGCCAACCTAAAGGGTTAAATCACTTAACTTGCAAATTCTAACAAGGCACTGGACACTGTATTTCATATGCATCAATCCTCTTCAAAGCTTCTAGCAAGAGGTCTTTAAAAAAGCACTGAGTTTTGTCTGACTCGAGAGACAAGCCCACCAGGCAGAAAATCACCTGGTTTCCATAAAAATCATAAATTCATCCCTATTATGGGCAAGAAAGAAGTGGGCCTGCCATTCTCAAAGGAAGAGTGTTCATAAATAAACTTTAAATTTGCCTGCCAATCTTTCAAACAGGCAAATTGGCACACTTTAAACCAGGCTTTCTCGAAGTGTGTGCTTTGAAGCCCACCTGCACGAGAAACACCAGTGCTGCAGTTTGAGATGCAGAACTCTGGGTTTTGTTAAAATCAGAATCTGGAAGTAAGCTGTCCTTCAATCTACTCTGAAGAGACTTTTAAGGACATGTTCAATGGGCAAGTAACACTCTTCTCTCTAAAGTGAAGAAAGTAGGGACTGCAGAGAAAGTGGAAATGAGTTGAATTTGTCCAACCAGACATTTTGTTGAAATGTGTGCAAAGGAGACACACAGCCACTTGTGCTTCTAAACCTGCCTATGACTATTTTTCAGCAAAATCCTCCCCTTTGTATGGAGGTGATGAAAGAAAAAAAGCCAACAAAATCTCTTTGAAGAACATTGTAAGGAGAAAAGATAATCACCAAGGCAAGGTTTCAAGGATATAAATTACTAAATATATAGCAGAACACCCAACTCCTGAGAAAAGTAAAATTTTAAAGCTTAAAGAAATTACAAATATTAATAGTTAAACCAGCCCCCTCATTTTATAGACGAAGAGGTCCTGAGAAGCCATAAATATTGGCAGAGCCAGGAAGACCATTTCTTTAATGTTAACTTAGGGGAAGAAAATACCCACAGAGATTCTTCAAATCAAGACTATAATTGTAAGTAACTTAAACACAGGCAGAGCAAAGAAACAGGGAGATTTCTGGCTATTCATAACATTAGAGATACTACTACGAAGTTTAGACAGCCAATGTCAGAGAAACCAGAGAAGCCTGCTCTGCTTCACAATCCTCTCATGCCTCACTAGTCCCCGCATGCTAAAATGGCATTCAACATCACACTCAAACACAACAGCCCCAAAGAGGCTTTCTTTGCAAAGTAATCACTTCTTTCCTCCAGATGGCACCTAACCAGGATTTGATCTCAGGTAGGAAAAGCTCCACAAGAACAGGGGAAAAGAGTTAACACTGAACTACCATGTGCCACACTCCAAATAATACTATGTGGAGTTTCCCCATTTAACAACTAAGAAAATTGAAGCCCAGAGTTTAAATAGCTTGTTTGCTTAAGGTCAATCAGCTGGTGATGATCAGACATAGTATCAGGAACCAGTGGCTTATTCTGAGTGAAGAGCTCAGGCACCATCCACTTCACCAAGCCAACACTCAGAACCCTGACAGACAGAGGTCCACTGCTGAGGCCACCTGATGCCACCTCCTCAGCTTTCCACTGACTGTAATTTAGCAGTGACCTGGGCCGTGCAGTTGACATGTACACACTGAATACACTGACTACTGAATTGAAGAAACTGAGTTTGTGCTAAAGCCAATCTAGAAAACATATTTTAAAAAAAGGTTTTTTTGTAATAAACTTGAGGGTTAAGTATGAATGGATGAGGTTCAATTTTTGGTCTACTCTCATGTATTTAGCCTTTTTCAAGTGTTACAGAAAGTAATAATCTAAGTTCACACTTTCCAATGTAACTGATCTATCTAAACCAATCAGTTCCTCTTTGCAGTATACATTTGGAGGGGAAAAAAGTGAATCTATCAATTCCACAGTGTAGAAGACTAAAGAGGAAAAAATAGTAACTCAAATAAATGCACTGGGATGGGGGGGGAAAGGTCTGCTTGGATGCAGACCTAGTAAGATTACTAAAGGATTTAAAGCTGTGAAAATTCAGATTAAGCAGAATGCTGATTTTAAAGCTTCACCATTAATAGAGAACAATCAGTCTCTACCATAAAGTCAAACCACCAAATTATAATAGTGGTTTTTAGCTTTTTACCTCAACTCTTAGTAAGAAATATATTTTGTATTTTAACCTAGCACATTCATACATACACAGAAACACACACCTATAAAACTGAGATACTTAATATTTCAAGAATAACCTTTAAAGACAAAAAAAAACAACCCTGTGATTACCAAGATCCAGCTCAGCTGTAGAGACCCCCCCAACCCCAGGCAGCACTGAGGAAACTGAGAAGCAAACACCCAGATAGAACAACAAAATGGGTCTATCCAAGGGGCCAGCAGTCTTCCAAGCTGAGAGCCTCAGGGAGCTGACGCTGACCCATGCAGTCTCTCTGAACAGGTGTTAATTATTAACAAACAGATGTTCAGTATTTTCTCAAAACACAAAAATAAACCAGGTAGGCAGCTGGTGCCCACTTACCACTGATCACAGACAAACTAAAAAATATTCCCTATGAGGGAGCCATGGAAGCAGGGTCAGATGTCCTGCACTTAAAGAATTGTTTTAACTGGTGTATGATATTTATATATTATCCTGCCACTTTATAATGCCACAAGTAGTTTTCTACTGGGGGATGCGGGGGCAGCTAGGTTCTCCTTGCCATCATTCTTCCTAGCAAACAATATATTCTATCATAAACTCAACATTTCTCAACTTGACACTGTATAAATTTCTTTAGACAATGCATTTACTCTATATAATGTACTCTCATATTTTCTACTCTGCGTTCCTTCATATGTTTTTAAAAAAAACTTTTGACCCACTAAATTAATTACAGAACTCACTGATGGGCAGCAATCTACAATGTGAAAAACAATGACATAGAAACACTGATGGGGGGCCGGTCGCGGTGGCTCACGCCTGTAATTCCAGCACTTTGGGAGGCTGAGGCAGGTGGATCACGAGGTCAAGAGATCGAGACCATCCTGGTCAACATGGTGAAACCCCATCTCTACTAAAAATACAAAAAATTAGCTGGCCATGGTGGCGCGTGCCTGCTTGTAATCCCAGCTACTCAGGAAGCTGAGGCAGGAGAATTGCCTGAACCCAGGAGGCAGAGGTTGCGGTGAGCCGAGATCCCGCCATTGCACTCCAGCCTGGGTAACAAGAGCGAAACTCCGTCTCAAAAAAAAAAAAAAAAACCACTGATAGGGGAGGTAAATTAGCTTTCTGTCTTTGATGACATTTCTTCAAAGTACTTTATTAGGTGTATTAGAAAACGTTCATCAAATAAACTTAAATTTCTGTGGCTGCAAGATTATAAAAATATAAATAAACAATTCTCAATTATCCATACTACTTGTGGGGAGAAACAATGCAGATACTAAAAACGTAATTTATATTTGACTTTAGATGAAGATTTTATATTGAGTAGACCCACTCTTAGGAAGCCTTCCCTTAGGGATTCCAGCACCAGCTACCCAACCCTTCTCTCTCTTTCTTCACTGTTGTCTCTATCATACAAACAGTACTTTCTTAAAATTGTAATTACAATTTTTTGTAATTCACTAACCACATTTCCTAGAGAGATTCTAACTTCAACATAAGCCTCTTCTATCTCAATGGACTTCAAATCTGCTTGGGCAGCACACATATGAAAGGGAAGTTTGGGGCACACACCACATACATATGTAATTCTTTTTCTTTTAGTGGAATTATATGAAATCGCCAATATTTGGCCACTTTTGACCTACAAAATAAAAGTTTTTCATATGACTCATCATAAATAAAGTATATACATGTGCTTTAGTAAATTAAACACCTAAGAGAAGGTTCAAAATGAATGACAGGAAGGAAACCCAACTCTTCTTGACAACTTCAAAAATTTCTGGCTGACTTCTTGATATCATTGGTTTTACTTTCTGTGATAAACCTGCTGAAGATCTCATACTAGCAGACAGGAAAACTGTCAGCTCATCTATTTTCTTGCTGTTAATTTGTGCCTAATTATTGATGTTACCTTTGATCTGTGATTTCTTTGCAAGAACTTTCCTAGAACTCTTCACTTCTATCTCAAGAGTCACCACCTCAAATGCTTACAAGTTAGGCAGTAAGGCAGCACAACACCAGATATCCAACAATAAACATGTATATGATACATTAGAGAGTAGCCAGGAGGTAAGGTGGAAAGGACGTGCCACCTAAAAACTTTTTCGACTCCAATTAAATTGCTATATCACCATGTGGATCCAATGTTGCCAGATATATACAATATTTTTAAGGAAGCTGATAGCTCAAATTTGTGTGTGAAATCACTGATTTTTTTTTTTTTTTTTGGCAATGAATTCCAAGAATTTAACACTTTGTGCAGGTCAAATAAAATGTGACTTCAAGACACACTGACATCAAACTGAGTCAAACTCACTTCTCAGACTGATCCAATGTCCAGCCCATAATGGAGATTCTTAATTTTTATTCAAACTGTTTCTGAATAAAGCACATAATTAATCCATTCAATCTGCTGCTCACTGGACTAGACAGTAACTTTTAATAAACAAAAACTGTATGATTGCAAAAATGTGGGCCATTTTTTCTCATTTTGCTGAATGTTATTAGAAGTTGAAAACAAGATTCACTGCAGATGTCGCTTTCAGAATTGTGGGAAAAAGCACTATCGTCTAGGCCTCAGTTTCCTTATATACAAAACTTAGGGATTTGGATTCATTGATTCTTAAGATTCCTTTCAGCTTTTAAATTCCAATAGAAAGAGCTTCCACCCAAAACCTAAAATGCAATAAAAAATAAAAAAAAAAAAAGAAAGAGCTTCCACTGACCAAACTTAGAACAATTTAAGACTCAAAGGGGACACGACTATAACTGATTGAAACATATTAACAAATTCTGAAGTCCATACTGACTGTCAGTGAGAGAAAGAAAAAGGAAATCATTTCTAAAAACCTCATTTGCTATCATTAGAGGATAATGTTATTAAAATTTATAAAGAAAAGGAATTAAGCATTTTGTCCTGCCTTTTCAATAGTAACCATAGTTCAGGATAACCAGACAGCAGAAATTGATGATGAAAAGCTCTTCTTTACAGGGGAATATTTGAGTTAGCAAATTACCATTTTGAAATCCCTAATAATATTACTGATTTGGCAAGAATTCTCCATGGATGAACTCATTAGGCAAAAAGTTGAAGGTGAAAAAAAAAATCCATATAGTAGTATCGGCTCACAGATTACTTGCTAAGAACAAAGGGGAAACAGTATGTTTACAATAGAAAAATTACCTTAACCCAACGGTGGCATCAGTAACAGTGGGAAACCAGGCACATGATATGCCCCCTACTATTATACAGCACATATAAACCAGCATCACTCCATAAGGTATTTTGCCAGAAATATTACATATAACTTCCAGACTGCATGAATTATAGAAGATAGAGAAACAAGTTAAATAAAGCCCTGGGAATGTAATCAGATAAATCCAGATGTGAGATACTCTACAACTGGCCTGATCTCTTCAGGGAATTACTATTATTAAAAAGGGGGAGGGAGGGATTAAAGAGATATTTCATAGACATAACTAAATGTAATGTGTAGTCTTTGATCAGATCCTGGTTCAAAAATAAATAGCTATAAAAACATTTTAGAGGCAATTGTGGAGTAATTTAAATATGGGCTAGCATTAGAAGATGTCAGGAAATTACTGTTATTTTTGTTGGATTTGCTAAAATGGCTATTTAGGAGAATGTCCTTATGCTAAAGTATTGAGTGAATTGTCACAATGTCTGTAATTTACTTTGAAATAGGTCAGAAATAAAAAATATACATATAGATTAAATATATTAAAGTAAATCAATGTGCACTAAAGTCATTTATATTTGAAATATGATTTTTTTTCACAGAAGGAGACTGAAGTCCTCACTTAGAACACAATTATGTTTCAATGTTAAACTACTGTGCATGTCTGTGCCTTTGCAATACAAGTAGGCCTTCAATAATGTATTAAATGTGTCTCTTGAAAATTCAATGTGAAAAATATTCCATCTTCCTTCCCTACTGTAGGAAGTCTGAGACAGACTAGTTGCTTCCCTATATCCATTCTCCTTGGTACTAGAACACTGATCTTATCAAGGGTACTAATGTATCCAGGTAAAATACTACGTTTATCTTGAAGAGAGGGGAGCAAACAACCTGCAATCAGAAATCATTGTATGGAACTATCACAAAATTCTTTTTTTCTTTCTGAGACAGTTTCACTCTTGTTGCACAGGCTGGAGTGCAATGGTGTGATCTCAGCTCACCACAACCTCTACCTCCTGGGTTCAAGTGATTCTCCTATCTCAGCCCCCTGAGTAGCTGGGATTATAGGTGCCTGCTACTATGGCCAGCTAATTTTTGGTATTTTTAGTAGAGATAGAGTTTCACCATGTTGGCCAGGCCGGTCTTGAACTCCTGACCTTAGGTGATTCACTGGCCTCCGCCTCCCAAAGCGCTGGGATTACAGGTGTGAGCCACTGCACCTGGCCCATACAAGTTCTTAAATGAAGCTGAGTCAACTAGAAAGTATACCCAATCCTCTTTCTCCCCACCTGCAAAATGAGCATGATAGCTGGGGCTGAAAAGCCATCTTGAGTCCACAAGCATTGCAAAACTTCTGCCCTGAAATTTTGAGCCACTAAACTAATGGCAATAACATCTTGTTCCATCTGCCAACTTCCTGTTAAACAAAAACTCCAAGTTTAATTACTGTAGTTGTCTCTCTTACTCCAATTGATATAGTGGAGGTCAGGGGAAAGAAACTCAGTAGTGCCCAGAATAAAACAGAATTCTTCTTTATGAAATGAATCATTTGCAAAATAATACAAAATGAAAATGCAGAGGACTTGTGGAAAAAAATAAAAGGATTGTGGATATATGGTGACCTGAATGCAGCACCTTTCCCTTTACCCTCAAACCTAAGTTACTTTCTTCTCTTGAGCAAAACAACTACTACTAGCATCTGTGGGCAAATCGGTGCAAGTGAAGCCTTAGGTTCTGGCAGACAACTGGTGTTCTCTCCAGTGGGCTTAGTAATAAAGTAGAGGACAGCAGAGTGACCAGGGAAAAAGAACTGAAAACGAGGGAATCCCAATAAATAATTTGAAAGTCAGAGATGGAGGGGGCTCAATCTTTCCTGCTCTTGATGCCCAGGAAGTACAAGAGACCAGAAAACTGACTGACAGGGAACTGACAGCCTATCTGCCAGCACAGTCCCACTGAAAAGAGACCCATTTGTCTTCTACCACCTGCAGGATTGATGCCACAGAGGACTATTCAATAATCAGTCTTGAGCTCCATGGGTCAACCAAGGGAAATAGCCCATACAAAGGAGCCCAGCTGCCAGAGAGAGGAATATGAGGCAGAAAAATGAGACCCAGGCTCTGTGCTCTGTAGCAGACAGAATACCTCAACTAAAGGGAATACCTGAATTACCAAAGGAGATTCAAATACAGCACTCAAAACAAAACAACAACAACAAAAAGCCTTTTAAGAGTTAAAATACATAATATTTTTATTTTCTTATTGTACCTATCTATATTTTTCATTTTTATGGATGTATGTGTTATTTTGTGGTTAGGAAAAAAAGATATTAAAAATAATAAAAATTAAGTCCTTTTAATGTTTAAAAAAATAAAAAACCATTAACTTACCAATTAAATATCTTCAGAGAATGAATTAATATAGAGACAAGAATCAAATTCAAAAAATTATCTCAACTGAAAACTACAGACAGATAAAAATATGATATTTAGAAACCTCACATTTAAAAAAACACAACTCCAGAGTATTTTTTAATGGGATAAGAAGTATATATAGTCTATAACCACACTGCTATAAAGAACTTTCCTGAGACTGGGTACTTTATAAGGGAAAGAGGTTTAATTGACTCACAGTTCCACATTGCTAGGAAGGTGTCAGGAAACTTAGAATCATGGTGGAAGGCAAAGGAGAAGCAGACACCTTCACAGGGCTGCAGGATGTAGTGAATGCAAGCAGGGGAAATGCTGGACACTTGTAAAACCATCAGATCTCATGAGAACTCACTACCGTGAGAACTCACTATCACAAGAACAGCATGAGGTAAACTGCCCTATGATCCAATTGCCTCCACCTGGTCCTGCCCTTGACATATGGGAATTATAATTCAAGGTGAGATTTGGGTGGGGACACAGAGGCAAACCATATCAAGAGGCATTTATTTTTTGAAAGACAGGGTGTCACTCTTACCCCAGCTGGAGTGCAGCAGTGTGATCACTGTAGCCTCCATGTCCTGGACTAAAGCAATCCTCCTATCCCTACCTCAGCCTCCCAATAGCTAGGACTACAGGCACATGCCACCATGCCTAGCAACTTTTTTTTTCAGAGATAGGGTTTCACTATGTTGCCCAGGCTGGTATCGAACTTCTGGACTCAACCAGAATTCCAAATGGTTAATCCTCCCATTCTGTCTCCCAAAGTGCTAGGATTAAGCTCCCAAAGAGCTATTATACACAGTAAGAGGCAATAATTAATAAGAGCAATTTTCTGAGCTAAAGATAAACCTGCTTCTGTAAATTAACTGACCTCACTCATTCCCAATCTAGAATGATGATGACAAAGGAGGTTCTAGTAAACTCCCTGATCTTGACTCTTACTCTTACCAGCATCCAAGCAGGAATGAAAGGTAACCTGTAAAGTATAAAAAAATTAGACTGGCATCAAACACCTCCAGCTGGAACCTACAAAATAGTACAAAAACATCTACAGACTACAAAGAAAAGATACAACTTGAGAATCACCAAGTCAAGAGATCATTTATAGTCAGGTGAAAAGAGACTACTTGATGATATATACAGACTCAGAGAAAACATTACCCACATAATCTAGTTAGAAAAAATACCATAAATAAAAAGTCTGTAACCAAATGAACCAGGAAAAAAAAACAGAAAATGGAAGAAGAAGGCACATACCTGGTGTATATGCACACATGATTAAAAATAAACTAGGTACGTGGAATATATGAGCTAAATAACTCTTGAAACCACAGGAGTATACGTTAAAAGATTCTAGTATGTAACCTACCATTCATCAAAACTTAGAGGAATTGCTGGGAAGGGAGACAGGAAGACAAAATATTCTAAAAATTGCATGGGGGAGAGAGACAAGAAGGACGGAGAAGAGGGAAGTAACAGGGAAATGGAATGCCTTGTGGAAAAAAACTGTGTGTTTTTGTGGCAGAAACAGTTGCACCCTAGCTATCAGATAATAAAATTATGTACATCTGATTGTGAAGGAGAGGAAGAATAAATAAATTATTAAAGAAAAAGAAGAGAAGAACAAAGTAATAAGAGATGAGAAAGGAAAACTGTTCGAACCAAAATAAAAGAAAAAGAAAAAATAAGTTACAATATAAAACAATGAGAATGAAGATGGCAAAATAAATTCAATTATATCATTATACTAAATGTGAAGGAGCAAAATTCTCCCATTAAATGAGTAATACTGTATTATAAACCATAATCTAGCTATATATGATTACAAAAAGATAAAATGACTAAAAATAGACTAACATGAGTGGACAAAGAGATACAAATAAAAGCCAAAAAAGAAAAAAGAGCAATAGTGTCAATCTCAGACAAGGTGAAATTAACGGGTGAATGTAGTAAACAGGATAAAGGACATTATGTGATGATAAAAACTATATGAATATGACACAGTGAGAAACAGAACAATATTAGAAATGCAATAAGAACTGGAGTGGGAGATTTTAAAGTATCTCTTTCAAAACCAGAGATATTTGTTAAATAATTTTTTTTAAAAAAGAACACAGAGAAACTGTCATTTAATTTAAAAATTTTATCTAAAAGTTCAGTTTCAACACTCTACATACATAGAATGGGAGAAAATATCTTCAAACTCTGCATCCAATGAAGGGCCAATATGCAGAATCTACAGAACTGAAACATTATCAGCATCAATCGAAAAGTGGGCAAATGACACAGACATTTCTCAAAAGAAGATATACAAATGGCCAACAAACATGAAAAAATGCTCAATATCACTAATCATCAGGGAAATGCAAATTAAAATCACAATGGTATACTACCTTATCCCAGCCAGAATGGCCATTATTAAAAAGTCACACACAAAAAAAATAGATGTTGGCATTATACACTGTTGGTGATAATGCAAATCAGTACAACCTTTATGGAAACCAGTACGGAGTTGTCTAATAGAACGAAAGACAGATCTGCCATTTGATCGAGCAACCCCACTACTGGGGTATCTCCCCTAAGGCAGAGTCACTGTATCAAAAAGATACCTGCACATGTACGTTTATCACAGTGTAATTCACAATTATAAAGATATGAAATCAACCTAAGTGCCCATCAGCCTCTAAGTGGATAAAAGAAAATGTGGTATATATATATATATACAATGGAATACTACTCAGCCATAAAAAAATAACAAAATAATGTCTTTGACAGCAGCTTGGATCGAGCTGGAGGCCGTTATTCTAAGTGAAGTAAAGCAGAAATGAAAAACCAAATACCACATGTTCTCACTTAGAAATGGGAGCTAAGCTCTGGGTACACAAAGGCATACAGAGTGGTATAAGGAACACTGGACATTCAGAAGAAGGACTGGGAGGGTTTGAGAGATAATAAACTCCGTATTGGATATAATATACACTACTTGGTGAGGGGTACACCAAAACCTCAGAGTTCACCAGTATACAATTCATCCTTGTAACCAAAAACCACCTGTATCCCTAATGCTATTGAAATAAAAAAATACATAAATAAAAATAAATAAAAGTTCAGTTTCCACCCATAAGTTAGAAAGAGTATCAGTACTATCCTATCAATGAGAATGATGAACTGCAAAACTCATTAACTTTTCTTAGGGAGAGTACTAGCCTACCTGTGGCCAGTGCCTTCTTCCATCCATCATCCAAACAAGAAATCAACTCACATTTTAACAACTTGCTAAAGGAGGAATGAGAGAGCATGAAGGTGTAGAACTACAACAAGCCCCAGACCCAAGGGATGTGACAGGCATCCTGACTGACATTCTTTCCAAGGACTTCCCAGGTGAGATAGGTTGGGGAACAGATGGGAGAAGAAAGAGAGACTTCCTCAGTGGTGCTGGCATGCAAGAGAGGAAAAGCAGCTGCTGCAAAGAATGTCATGACAGTGTACACCTCCTGTCCTGATCTTTTTCTCATATCAGAGGAAAGGTTTAGCTACTGCAAGAAAAGCAGCAAACTACATCATCCCCAGGCTGTGCCCTGTAAATATTCACTGCTGCTGGGAGAAGGGCAGGAAACAGTACAGCCTCAAGCAGTTAGACCACAATCATCAAGGGACTCCTACCACTGGGGAAGGGACAAGAAATGTTCACCCACAAAAGACCAACCACTGACACAAGGCAAAACATTAGCTCTTCTGGCAAAGAGGAGCAGGCATATTGAGAAAGCCCAACTCCCAGGGCCCAGGCAGAGGAAGCCTACATAAGAGTGAGACTGGAAAAAAACTGTCCATTCTCCCACATCCCTCACCATCAGTCCACCAAGCACCAAAAAATAACACAGTGAAGTCCACCATGGGGAGAAGAACAAGAACGTGGCAGAAGGGCAGATAAATGCTGAGAAAATTCATTGTCAGCAAATGAGTGACATAAGAAATGTTAAATGATGTGCTTCAGCTTTCAAAATATGATACCAGACAGAACTTAGTTCAAAATAAATAAATAGCCCAGGTACAGTGGCCTGTAATTCCAGCAGTTTGGGAGGCCAAGGCGGGCAAGTCACTTGAGGTTAGGAGTTCAAGCCCATCCTGGTCAACATGGTAAAACCGTGTCTACTAAAAATATAAAAATTAGCCGGCTATGGTGGTGGGAGCCTATAATCACAGCTACTCGGGAGGCTGAGGCAGGAGAATAGCTTGAGCCCAGGAGGCAAAGGTTGCAGTGAGCTGAGATTGTGCCATTGCACTTTAGCCTGGGTGACGGAGCAAGACTGTCTCAAAAATAAATAAATAATAGCTAAATGTAATGGTAAAAAGTTAAGGTACATAACAAAGACAATTTGTCTTAGCTGTAATTGCTCTAAAATATCACTGATGACCTAAAGAAATAAGAGTAAAAGTGTACTGTAAGTTGTGTAACATGTAACATAAAATGTGTGACAGTTTAAGGAATGGGAAGGAGGAGCTGCATTATACAGTTGTATCTCACTGACACTTTGACATATCCCTTTGTTGTCTAATAAACATCTCAAAAACAACAAGCCTTAAAGCGAACACCTGATCTGCCCTCTTCAAACCTGTTCTACCCATAATCTTCCCCATCTCAGTTGTTGGCTGACAATCCAATCCTTCCAATTCCTCAGGCTTAAATCCTTGGGAATCGTCCTGAATCCTTCCCATTCTTTCACACTTTACATCCAATCCTATCATCATGTTCTATTACCTCTAGCTTTAAAAATACACTACAGGCTGGGCGATAATCCCAGTACTTTGGGAGACCAAGGCAGGCGGATCACGAGGTCAGGAGTTTGAGACTGCCTGAACAACATGGTAAAACCCTGTCTCTAGTAAAAATAAAAAAATTAGCTGTGTGTGGTGGTGTGTGCCTGTAATCCCAGCCACTTAGAAGACTGAGGAAGGAGAATTGCTTGAACCCAGAAGGTGGATGTTGCAGTGAGCCGAGATTGTGCCACTCCACTCCAGCCCAGGCGACAGAGCAAGACTCTGTCTTAAAAAAAAAAAAAATACACTACCAAAGTAGCCACCACCTTGGTCTAAACGGCTGTCACCTCTCACATGGATTACTGCAGTAGAATGCTAACTCTCCCAGTTTACACACTTGCCCTGTGGCAAACTATTCTCAACAGAACAACCAGAGTCATGCTTGATAAACTTATGTCACTCCTTTGCTCAAAACTCTGCCTTCTCATTTCACTCAAAGTAAAAGCCAAAGTCTTTGCAGTGGCCAAAAGGGCCCTGAGGAGTAGTTCTTCCCCTAACATTCATCCCTTCACTAGCCCTCTGACCTCCTCCTCAAGTAACTGCCCATACCAGCCACACGGACCTCCTTGTTCTTGGAATGCAACAGGCAAATTCTCGTCTCAGGCCCTTTACTGTAGCTGCCCCTTCTGCATAGCATGCTTTTCCTGTAGCTATAGCTTTGGCTAATTTCCTACCACCCTTCAAATAATTGCCCAAATCTCTCCTGTTTAGTGAGGATTAACTGATCCATCTAACATTCGTAACATCCCACACACACCCCCATACACCTTTTCTGCCAAGTCAACTGTACCTAGCTCTTTTTCTTTTTTTCTGTAAGGCTAATCACATTTAACATAGTATAAAAGTTATCTGATAGGTCTGTTACTTTATGTTTCCCCTCACTAGAATGCAAGCTCCACAAGAGCCAGAATAACTATTTTCTTATTGTACCTGAAAGTGAAAAGTACAGGTCTTGGCATATAGAGTGATAAAGATTTGATTTATTCAGCAAGACATGAATAAATAAAATTTATGGCACATCCACAGCATAGATTATATTCAGACATTAAAAATAACAGAGCCAAGACAGATAACTTAAAGGGATTTTCACAAGATGTCACTGAATGAAAAATGTGAGATGATGAAGCGAGTTTACTCTTTTCTTATTTTTGTAAACTCATGTTTTTTTTTTTTAAGTGTTGCATGTGTTTGTGTATTTGTGAATACAGCATTTTATGATAATGGAGAAAAAAACTCTTTTTTTAAGGAAAAGGGTATATGGAATGACTTGAGTTCAAATTTTCAATAACCCACTTATGACTGATATAACCTTCCTCAACATCAGTTCCCTCATCTATAAAACAGGGATACTAACAGCCCCCTTTCAGGCTATTGCAAGACTTAACTGTGTAAAAGCATTTAGTGACTTGTCTCTGTCACTCACTCTTCTGCCACTAGTAACTAGAACTGTGCCTAAAAACTGTCATAGCCTAATAAATACTTGTGGAATTAATTAATTACTTGTAGCTGCTATGATCACACACAAAAAACAAAATATAGTTTTGGAGAAAATATTAGAGTAGTTACATAATTTAGAAAATTTTTAACACCACCAGGAAATACAAACAGCTGCCTTGAGTCACTGTGGAGAAGTGTGAATGTGTGAACAAAGGGAAGACATAGTATATATGGCAGGCTTCATGATGACTTTTCCCCTGATTATGTTTCCAGATTAGTTATCATCAGCCACCAGGAAATGTAAGCAAACATTCACTGGCAGATTTTTAGCCCTAGGCTACAAATCCACGTTTCTTCAGACAAGTCACCTTCTACACTGATCAATGTAACACCTTATCCCACAAAGTCTGGTCATCCTTTATTAACATTTATGCACAGTGATTTTTCCTCTATGGGTTTTACTTTTCTGTTTCGGTTTTTTTATTTCTTTGATATATATTTTTTCTAACTTTGTACAATTTGACTTTTGCTTAAAATCTTATTTTTTACAAACTCACCTTTAAGCCTTTACTTCAGGGTTTGGTTTTTTTGGTTTTCTTTTTTTTTTTTTTGAGATGGAGTTTCACTCTGTCATCCAGGCTGGAGTATGATGGCACAATCTCGGCTCACTGAAACCTCTGCCTCCCGGGTTCAAGAGATCTCCTGCCTCAGCCTCCTGAGTAGCTGGGATTACAGGGGCACACAACCATGCCTGGCTAATTTGTATATTTTTAATAGAGAAAGGGTTTCACCACGTTGGTCATGCTGGTCTCAAACTCCTGACCTGGTGGTCTGCCTACGTTGGCCTCCCAAAGTGCTGGGATTACAGGCATGAGCCACAGCACCTGTAGTTTTTTTTTTATTATTATTTACTTAAGATTTTATCTGACCAAATGACTTCAGTACAAATCCCTCAGTGACAGTCTAGGTGTGTGCCTTGGTTTGGAAAGGAGGGAGTTGGAATTGTGGAAGGCATAGGTATCTGAGAGACAACTGTGAGCTGCACGACTCCCTGCAACTCTATCGGCTTCAGTGTTCTCACCTTTAAATGAGGATGTGACAATTAGATTACATTTATTAACTTAGGAAAAAAAATTACAAGATATAATTTTAGAAAAGAAGTGGAGATGAGACTTTATTTCTCCTAACAGATGAGAACCTGCCAAGTGGCCATCCCACAGGCAGGGAAGCATGCCTCTGGCCAAAGCCCAGAGACAGGCAATTTGAAGGAGGAAGAGATTTATACTGAAATACTGAACAGGCTGGCTCTCTGCAATTCTCTTCCCAGATAGCCTCCTGGCTGGCTGAGCTTCTTCAGCTCTCTGCTCATATGTAATTTCCTCTGAGAAGTCTTCCCTGTTGGCGGACCTAAAGTAGACCCACCCCTCATTTACTCTCTAATACCTCATCTTGTTTATTTCCTGCATTTAGTTTAACACGTACCTCAATCATTTTCGTCATCACCCATTTTCTACTTGTTTACTGCCTATCTCTCCACAAAAGAAAGCAAGTTCCTTGCAGAAAAAGACCTTGTCTGTCTCGCTCACCTGTGTATCCCCAGGGCCTAGTACAGTACCTGCCACATATGAATGATTAAATGACTGAAAGTCAGAGAAGGAAAACCTACAGCCAAAATATCTAAAAGGAAAGAAAGCTGAGAGTAGTATATTTCCACCTTAATCTTTTCCTTAAAATCACATAATCTGAGAGCTTGAGTACGTGATTTTAATCTGCAAATCTTTCCACTCTGCAGCTTCAGGCATAATGTCAAAAACACCACCCACTGGTGGTTAATCATACAAGCAAGCTAGGAAAAAAACAGTCATGAAACAAAAAATGTAATGTAGTAAGGTGTTTGCTTAACTTTAAATTTTTATTGGATGTATACTAAATTTATGAGCTTTGAGTAACTAATATTAACTTTAATCTGCATAATACTTTGCAACCTAAAATGCCGCATTTTGACTGCAGCATTCAGCTGGGCTCCTGAGAAAACACAGCAAGCACTTAGACAGGGTCTGGCACATAGCATGAAAAAAGTGTCAGTTTTATTATTTTTTCTTATTCTGATTATTAGCAAATCACAACGCGTAAAAGTGTAAATGAACTCAGGTCTCCTTTTTCTACTCAAAAGCTTGCTGATTCTTTTCCTTTTCTTGAGTTGTTACTGTACAGATTTTTATACTGGAAAAAAAAAATTAGAGGCAACAGACCAGCAAAAAAAGATAATTGCCAGGGAAAAATCTACTAGGACTAAGGTAAAGCCAGAGAATTAGGTGAGTCTGCTGCAAAGACACCAGCACTCTAGGAAGCACTGCACAACAAGGGCTACTACAGAAGGATTAAGGGGTCCCACCAGCAAGAAAATCCCATTTCAATCTGGCGAATGTAATGGGGGTGGGGAGTAAGATTCCCCAACCTCAGTCTGGATTAGATTATCTGAATTTGAAATCAACAGATGGCTTGAATTGCAATCACTTTTTAAAACAGTAGTGTTACACAAGCGTATATGTTATAAAAGTGTGGCAAAATATCTGTAATTTCCAACACATGTATCAAAAGTGGTATCTTCCAAAATTTGTTTAGAATAAAGAGCGTGAAATCTTTTAAGTAAGGTCTTTAATGTAGCTGCTGATAAATCTCTCTTCTCAGATCCCTTGATTTATGGCCAGAGTTAGGCCTAATACAAGGTAACTTAGAAAATACCTAAGAATTGAGGGACTGTTTGCCTTCCACAAACAGGTAAGGGATGCACTGATACTCAGCTGAAGCCTCACAATTCAGCTGATGTCTGCTATTTGGCGTTAGCTTTGTCTTTGTCCTCAGATTTTGGAAGGAAAAGGAACTGAAGCTTGCTTTAAGGTTATTTCTGACATCAACAAACCTGTCCACGACCCTGTGACTGAATTATCTTGGGATCATAACTAAATGTCAATAATAGTTTGGATTTATTGCAAACATCTGCATATTCACTTTGAAAGAGAGGCAAGTATTCTAAATGTGATCTAGATAAAAATCTCTATGTGTTTTATATATTAAAGTTAAACTGGCCAGGAAAAGATAAGTATCTATTTATCACTGCAATAGTAAAGTGATACAATTACATATGATGATTTTGGAAGCTGTTCATTGCATGCCCCAAAATAAAATACTTGCAAATAATCAAATACATGAAAAAATAAGCTGAAATTAATAAAAATCTTAAAAGAAAGTAGGTTGGCCAGCTGTTTCTAAAAACCTATATGGTAATATGAGGCAAACAAGGAATATGTAATACTTCTAATCTTTGTAGAGTTGTTTTGGTATAGTACTATTCATAACGTTCAATAAAATGATTTTTAACTGTGTTTACTTTCTTAAGTAATTACATTTAAGCCAGAAACCTTTAAGGAAGGTCTAAGAATTTTTCACATTTTAAAAGAATGAATTAAAAGCAGAATTTTAACTCTATACTGGTCATTTGGTGATAGTTGTATTTGGCTTTCCAAGAATGTTGATTTAACACTTGGCCATTTGGCGACTAGTCAATATCCCTCTAATTCAGATAAAGTATTTACTACTGTTTTTAATATTTGAACATTCTTCCCAACCTCCATTTGAGAAAATAAGTAAGTGGTTGATTTTTTCCAATTTTGCCCTGAAGGATGACTGGAGACCATGTTGTCAAGCCCCTTTTGGAGATTAGTAGCACTTTCTACTACTCTTCACCAGCTCTTCAGGTCGAAGGCTAAGGGGAGGGGATTATATGCAGCTGAAAGGTACCCACCCTAGTGTCTCTGAGCGCATCCTCTTAACCTCTTGTTAACATACCTGAACAAGCCTGTTCTTGCCCAAACCTCCATCTTATAAAGCATCCACTAAGAAAGGGGGACGAGGGAGTCTAGGACGACTCTAACAAGTTATATTATAAAACCAAATCCAAAGGGCTGGACTGTTCCTGTGGCCTCTCTTCCTAGGCCTTTGCTTTCAACATCCAACACTTCCAGGCCCTTCCTGTATGAACTGAGCAATGTGCTCCCTCTCATCACATGCAACTTTCTGGATGGAGAGATCGAACCGATGTTGGAGACAAATCAAAAAAAAAAAAAAAAAAAAAAAGCGGAGAAAAAAGGTACAGAGATTCAAAGATCATCTGGTTGACACCTCCCTGAAGGCACATATAACACATTTCAGAAGGAGAGAAGGAAATCCTGGGTGTATGAATGAGATTTTTACGGCCTGTATGGAGCAGCGCTCTGGGCTGCTCCTCCCATCCCCGCATGAAAAGTTAGGAGTTTCTAGCCACACTAATTCACCCTAAAGGAAAAGAGGCGGCGGCGGTGGCGCTGCGTGCGCGCGGGGGAAGACACCCGCCCACGCATGCCTTCGCCAACGCAAAGACGCAGCTCACACCCTTAACCGAGGAAGAGGGAGGCTCCTGTCGCGCTCACTTCCTGCGGGTGAGAGGAAAGACATCTTGCTGCAAGGAGGTCGGTCGCAGTTCCGCCCCTGGACCGGCCAGCAGCGGAGCGTGCCCTGCCGCCACCTACGTGGCGCTGCCTGCTCCGGTGGCGCGGCGAGCAAAGGCCGTCCCCGCCGCGCCCCGCGGTCCCCGGCCTTCCCGCGGAAGCCTAGTTCGACCCCGGCTAAGGGCCAACGGGATGAGGCCCGCCGAACCCCGGGCCCTGCGGCGGGGCGACTGCAGAAGACGCAGGGCGCGCGAGGTGCAGGGGCGCACAGGCCGCTGCGGGGTCACCCACCTTTCTCACTCTGCGGGCGGTGTAGAGCCCCATCCCGTCCTGAACCCGGGAAGACTTCAGGGAGAACCTGTCCGGCACGTACATGCCCAGCATTTTCCTAGCCGCGGAGGCCGCCGCCTGGCTCAACACCGGCGCTCTGCGCCCGGCAGGCGACACATCGAAATTTGGGGTGCCAGGGTAGAGGGGAGAAGCCGGCAGGGAAGGAGGAAATGGAGTTTTCCTCCCAGAATCCCCACCTCCCTGCTGATTCCAGGATCCCCCGCGGCTCAGCCCCTCCTCGTCCCGGGTCCCGCTCGGCCCGGATCCGTAGCTATCATTTCTGTCGCGGGGGCGCTGGGGGCGCGGGCCTGGGCGCCACGGGCGCCAGGACGCCGCTCGCTGATTGGCCCGAAGTTGGCGGCTCGGACCCGCGCCCGGGCGCGAAGCCCGGAGCAGGGCTGACCCCGGATCCTCAAACCCGGAGGCTCGCGAGCTGCGGGGGCCGTCAGCACCCGTGGCCCCGGCACAGCGGCGTGCGTTCCCGTCTTTGTCCAGCTTTGGGTTTTCGAACCTTGCTTCACTTAACCATAGGGGAGTCTTGCTTACGTATCCTCAGCTGCAAAACGAAATGGACCCTCTCACAGCTGAGGCATCCTCCAAAACAACTTTATCAAGTTTCTGACTCTGAAAGGCAGCTTATTGCCGACTATTAAGAACTAGCCCTGCGGTCTAGGAAATTACCGTGCTTCTCACAGTCAGTTAGGCATGTTTGCTTTTTTTCATGTTTGTTGCAGAGGTTTGAATTAATAAGGGATCCCAAAGTATGTTGTTTAACGGATGGAGAAATATGTTGCAAACAATTTAATGTTTAAATCACTAGAAACTTGATGTTTTCTAGTAACATAACCTCTGGGAAGTTCTTACATTTCTCGAGGTATAGTATTCCTGAGACCTCCCTTGCTTGATAATCGGACCTACTGCGGATTTTCAGACATACGGAAGTGGTTTTGTGGGAGACAGGAGGGGCACCCAAACAACAGAATCTGGTGTCACAACAATGAAATAAAGTTACAGATTTTGTTTTAGTGTTTTTAGTTAGGCTGTGGAGTGTGCCCAGGACCTTTAAAAGCCTGCTTCGTCCTTCAAGATGAGCCAGGGGCCATCTATACTCATTTCTCTTGATATTCATGGTGATTTTCTACTCTAAGGTCTTGGAAACTATTTGATGTTCTTAGTTGATGTTCTCATAACCATTAAGAGCACACACAAAAGTATGACAGAATTACAGACTACACACACACACACACACACACACACACACACCATGGAAACGATTCCTGTTTCTGCAGGAAACCCTTGGAACATAGACAGTTCCTAAGCCTCTTTTTTTTTTTTTTTCTTAGAGTCTAGCTATGTCTCCCAGGCTGATCTTGAACTCCTGAGCTCAAGGGATTCTTCTGCGTCGGCCTCCTGAAACGCTGGGATTACAGGCTTGAGGTACTATTCCCGGCCCCTATGTAGATATTGATTCAAGTTTGGATAAAGGTTTAAAAAGCAAGAACAAAAGTCATAATGGAAAAAGAAAATCATGTAATGGCAGTATTCGGAGACATTAAGGAACACAGTAAATGATTACATAATCCTGTCTCTAAGAAATGTAAGTTTAGCTTTAACAGTAGGAGAGGAACAATTACCCCTCTGTGAGTTTTGATACCTTTGACTTACCATAGAAGATCTCTAACTTCTCTAAGGGAAAATATATCAACAAAAACAAAAACTCTCTTTTGGGGGAATTTAGAGATCCATTGCCTTGAAACACATAGTAGGTAAATATGTCTTGAATGAATGTCACTTGAGGAATCTGATCTGAGATGTTCAAACTAGTCTATGGTGAGCCTACAATTTACTTGGTTCTTCGTTGTGCCTCACAAAAAGCTGGATTAAGTAGGTTTTCCAGGTGTCGTTTGAACTGGGCTGAGACTAAGCCAGACCAGATACACTGGGCCCAGCTGGAACTAGACCACAGTTCAGAAGGCGGGGCCCTAGCATTTTCCTGGTGCATTCAGCTCCTTGTCAAACACAGGCTTGAACCACCTTCAAGCCATACAAGGCTCTCAGTCAAATGCTCTGCCATGTCTCTTTGGGCACAAACATTTCCACAGCTTTTGATCACTAGAGAGGAAAATATGTTTTTTGGTTTTAGTCTGAAACAATCCTTATTTAGGGATGACCCTTGCTTTGGCATCTCTCTGGTATTTGGTTGCATGCTGTCTTTCTGGGGAACAAGGCTACAGCCTTGAGAATCCCCCTCTCTGAATGTAGGCATCTTTACTAAATAGAAAATGGTGAAAGTATATATACATACATATAGATATATATATATTCTTTTTTTTTTTTTTTTTTTTTTTTGAGAAACAGTCTCACTTTGTAGGCCAGGCTGGAATGCAGTGGTGCAATCTCAGCTCACTGCAATCTCCGCCTCCCGGGTCCTGGTTCAACCAATTCTCCTGCCTCAGCCTCCTGAGTAGCTGGGATGACAGGCATGTGCCACCATGATCAGCTATTTTTTTTTTGTATTGTTAATAGAGATGGGATTTCACCATGTTGGCCAGGCTGGTCTTGAACTCCTGACCTCGTGATCCGCCTGCCTCTGCCTCCCAAAGTGCTGGGATTATAGGCATAAGCCAATGTGTCCAGCCTAACATTTTAAAGATAAATCTGAAATCAATATAGGAAACTTTACAGATATTTTATGAATCTTGGTCAGATATTTTTATTACAATTGATACACTCAGTATATTTCATTAAAGCATGCAGTGTTCTTTTTATCTATTTAATGCAGTGTCCTGAAGATCTACTAACTAAGACATGGGAACTAGCAATAAAAAGTTCTTAATAACAAGTTCCATTACGACACATAAAAAGGATACATGTTTGCCAAATCAAAATGCACAATATTGACCGGAAATTTGATTTTGAAGCCTATAAGACAGTGGTAATATGATGAATCATTTCTTAAAACTTTAAAAGCTAGAAAGTGACCTTTCGGTATTATCTTTGAAAAACGGGAAATTAAAAGTCTGCTTTATATCAAGAGTTTAAATCCAGTCTTTAAAAAATAAACAAGAAAATCAAAAAATTGATATTTAAATACTACCAAGCACCTGATTTACTTATTCTAGAAAATATTGCACTGTCTTGACACACAAGAAATTATTCAAAATACACTGCTCCTTTCAAATTTGCTTTTGGAGGATTTTTTTCCATTGATATGTCTAAAGCAAGCTCTAGTTATTTCATTTAAACTTATGTACTTGAGTGGGCCTTGTTTTCTCATTTTAGGGAAGACTTGAGTTATGACTGTATATTAATTATTTTACCATACCATCAGTATTTACACACACTCTCAAACTCTTTTAATTGTGTCTTGGTTATTAATGATTGATTCCAAGCACCATGGTAGACTAAAAGCCTGACTGATAGAAAAAGAAAATAATAATAAGCTGAACCTTACTTGTCTTCAGTTACCAGAGAACCAGAGGGATTTTGTAATAATTGAATACAAAACCAAATTTCCAGAGTAGAAAAGAATAAATATTTATTTGATGTGATTTTTTAAAAAAAGTTTATTAAAATAAAATGCAGAGTAAGGGTGTCAAACTCTTGCTCTTAAAACATCTATCCTCAGCATTGATTCTACAATAGCAGCAGCACCATGAAAAGATTTCCCTTGAAACCTAAAAAAGTCTGAACATTAAATTTTTCTTAATGTCTTTATTTTAAGAAAGGTACCATACACTTGTATGTAGTACCAAAAAAGAATCATAAAATTTTTTAACTAGAAGGAAACCGAAGATTGTTGAGACTAAATTGAGTAAATGATGCTACAGATTGGATGTGTCCCTCAAAAGTGTATGTGTAGGAAACTTAATTCCCAAAGCAACAGTACTGGGAGGCAAAGACTGGTAAGAGGTGATTGGGCATGAAGGCAGAGCCCTCATGAATGGACTGGTGTCAATATCACAGGAGAGGTTAGTTATCTAGAAAGTGGGTTGTTATAAAAGCAAGCTCAACCCCATTGTCTCTGCGTCTCTCGAGCTTTCTTCTGTCTTCTTTCCTTCTGCCATAAAATAAACCTTGCCACATGCTAGTGGCAGGCTCTTGAACTTCCCAGCCACCAGAACCATGAGCCCAATAATTTTTTCCTTTTTTTCAAGACTAGAGACTAGATCTTGCTCTGTCTCCAGGCTGGAAGGCAGTTGTATGATCATAGCGCTCTGTAGCCTCCAGCTCCTGGCTTCAAGCAATCCTCAGCTTCAGTCTCCTGAGTAGCTGGGACTATAGGTGCATATAACTGTGCTCAGATAATTGAGCACAGTTTTATTTTATTGGCATAGAGGAAGTCTCATTTTGTTTCCCAGGCTGGTCTCAAACTCTTGGCTTCAAGTGATCCTCCAGTCTCAGCCTTCCAAAGCTCTGGGATTATAAGCCTGAGTCACCATGCCTGGCCCCAGATTTATTTCCTTTATAATTTCTGTGGTATTCTGTTATAGAAGAGAACATACTGAGACAGACAATTGGTAAGAAGCAGTAGAGTTATTGCTGCTACAAATACTTGAAAATGTGCAAGCAGCTTTGGAATTGGGTAATGAGTAGAGGCAGCAAGAATTTGGAGAAGCAGGCAAGACAAGGTACATATTGCCATGAACAGAGCATTAAGGACAGTTCTGATGAAGGCTTAGAAAAAGACCTCAGAATTAGGGAAAGCCTAAATCTTCCTAAAAATTGCTTAGAGATTATCACCAGAATGTTGATAAAAATATGGTCAGTAACAGCCATTCTGGCAAGTTCCAAACAAAAATGGGGAGCAAGGTATTGGAAACTAGAGTAAAGACCATTCTTTGCTACTTTGCTACTTTATAAGGTAGCAAAGACCTTGGCTGAATTATGCCTATATCCTAAGACATTATGGAATGCAGAACTTAAGAGTGATGAACTAGGGTATATGGTGAAAGAAATATTAAGCAGTGAGCCATTCAGATTTCTGTGTGGCTACTTTTGACTATATATAGTAAGATATGAGAGCAAAGATATTAACTAATTAAAAGGGAAGCAAAGTGAAAAGATTTGGAAAATTTCCATCTTGGCCAGATAAAGAGTGAAAAAGCCTGTTCAGGAGAGAATAATAAGGGTGTGGCCAGTGACCATTTGTTGAAGGGATTAATATGAATAAAGAGATCCAGGTGCTTCTCATTAAGGCAATGGGGAAAAGACCATGAAAGCATTTGACAGATCTTCCAGGCTAACCCTCCCAACACAGATCCAATGCTGTAGGAGGGCAGAATGGATTTGAGCAATGGGCCCTGGGTGCTCTCCATGGGCTTGCCTCACAGAGCCACCTCAGGTCTCTGCTCTACCCATTTCATTACAGTGCTCCTCAGACACCCTAGGTGTGATGTAACTTGTCACTCCAGAAGACTCAAGTGGCAAATTTTTGTGGCATCACATGATGTTAAGTCTGCAGAAGTCCAGAATACAAGAGATGTGAGGGCATAGTTTCCTCCAGGATGCTACAGACAGCCTTTGGAGGCCCAGACAGAGACTTGTCACAGGGCAGCACTGACAAAGAGAGCCTCCATTAAGGCAATGCCTAATGAAGCTGTGGGAGTGGGGCTGCCACGAAGACCCCAGAACTGTAGAGCTAACAGTATACATCACCAGCCCAAGAGAGCTGAGTCGGGAGCTGAGCCCAGCAGAGCTGTGGGGCTGTGGCTACCCAAGACCATGGTGGTCCATTCCCTACATCAGTGTCCTCAGTATGTGGGACATGGAGTCGAAGGAGATTGTTCTCTGGCTTTATGACATAATACTCTCTCTGTTAGGTTTTGGGCTTACTTGTGACCTCTTATTTCTTCTTGCCTATTTATCCATTTTGGAATGAGAATTTCTGTCCAATATCTGTCCCACCATAATATTTTGGAAATAGATTTTACAGGCCCACATCTGGAAGGAAAATGTCTCAAGGTGAATCATGCTGTGAGTCTCATCCGTATCTGATTTAGATGAGACTTTGAACTTTTTGAGTTGATGCTGGAATTAGTTAAGGCTTTGGGGGCTACTGGGATGGTATGAATGTATTTTTCACTGTGAAAAGGATATAAATTTGGGGGGCCATGGGTGGAATGCTATGTTTTGAAGATTTCATGTGTTGGAAAGTTAATTTTCAATCCAATAGTGTCTGCCCATTAGGCAGGTGGGGCCTAATAAGAGGTTAATTGGGTGATGAGGACAGACCCCTCATGACTGGATTAATGTCATTATCCTGGGAATGGGTTAGTTTTTCTGAAGGTAGATTATTATAAAAGTGAGTTTGACCCATTTGCTGTCTGTCTCACATGCTTGCTTCCACCTTCTACCCTTCTACCATGGGATGACCCTCACCAGATGCCAGGACCATGCTAACACTTCTCAGCCTCCAGAATTGTAAGCCAAATGAAATATTTTCAGTGTAAACTACCCAGTCTGTGGTATTCTATTACAGCAGCAAAACATGAACTAAGACACATTATAAAAATAAAAGCTGAAAGATAAATTAGTAGTCATCTCACTCAACAGGCAATGCTATTCATGGAGCAGAGTATGGAAAGTTAATGAAAGCTAATGATACATGAAAGAAACCAAGGTTAAAGTTTCAGGTACTGAGTGTCTATTATATGCCAGAAAGCACATATACTTTGTATCTATTATCTTAAAGCCCTAGCAGCCTTACTAAAGTTCTGACAAGAAGTTAGTAGACAGCTTTGGTGAAGCATATACTCAGCAGGGATTCTAGAAGAAGGTTGTAGTCAGCTGAGACGTTCCCATGAGATAAGTGCTATCCAATAGAACAAAAAGGCCTTATGTACATATACAGCTGAACAACGCAGGGATTACAGATGCCAACGACCATGCAGTCAAAAATCTGAGTATAACTTTTGACTTTTCAAAACAGAATTACTAATAGCCTACTGTTGACCAGAAGCCTTATTAATAACAATTTAACACATATTTTGTATGTTATACCTGTTATATATTGAATTATTATAATAAAGTAAGATAGAGAAAAGAAAATATTATTAGGAAAATCATAAGGAAGAGAAAACATTTCCACTGGAAGTGGATCATCATAAAGCTCTTCATTTTCCTTAGCTTCACATTGCGTAGGCTGAGGAGAAGGAAGAGAAGGGGTTGGTCTTGCTGTCACAGGGGTGGTAGGAGTGGAAGAAAGTCCATGTATATGGACCTATGCAATTCACACTCATGCTTTCAAGGGTCAACTGTGTATCTGTGAGAGAGAGAGTGCATGTGTGTGTGCAGATGCTCACCTTTAATATCAGCTTCCAATGAAGCCACCTTCTGACTATAGAGCTCTAAAAAAATACATTATTTCAAATCTTATTATCTGGTTTCAGCTGGGACAAATAGCAAATATTTCTAGAAGCATTGAACTCCTTTTTTTCTTTCTCATTTTTTAAAAATAAACCAAAGATATCTCCCCAGTGACTCAGAACTGAATCCAGTAAGCCTTTTATGACTTAATCATGGATGCTAAAGGTGTCCTCAAAATAAGGTGCAAAAAGATATAACCCCCTCATGATCCAGAACCATTCTCAAAGACAGCCAAAAGAAACAGAGACACATATAACACCCCCACAACTACATGCCAGCAATAGTCAGTGTATTAGCCAAAAAGGGATGCAACCCACATTTCTGCCTGGCCATATTCTTGGAGCCTCCATCCTGAAGTTGGCTGACTGCAATGCAAAACCAATAACTCATGCACCTCTGACAGGCAGAAAGTCAAGTCAAGTTTACAGGGGAAAAAATCAAGACAAACAGAAAAGCAATAGCTGTCTCTGAGAGAGAAAAGATCAGTAATGGATGCCCCAAACCAAATTTAACCAGAGTCACTATCTCACTATCCAAACAAATAATTCATCTGCTAATCTAAATTTAGAAAGAAGGGAATGAGGAGAAATGTCTACCTTTATCTCTCAGGCATTTCAGATAGAGATCTGAGAGAGGTGACCTTGATAAGAATTCTTATCTCTTTCCAGCACTTGTCAGTTTTCCCACGATCTCATCTGCAGGCTTCAGAACCAGTGGGGTGTCTCAGCCATCTCCTTCTGGCCACCAGAAACTGTAGAGAATGAAAAATTTTATGTTCTTTACTCACCCCTGAGGCCCCTATAACAAAATATCAATTAATAGGAAAGACAGACAAGTTTATTTAATAATTTTTTTGTGACACAGAAGCTTTCCTAAGGAAATGACTCAAAAAAACAGGTACACTTGTGTGTTTTTCATGCTAGGTTTGATGAAGAAGTAGACAGTAGTAAAGAAATGTAATTGGACAAAGTGGGGATGACGTGACGGTGATAAACTTGGGGACTTAGCAAGGCTTTTGTGTTTAGATTCTTCTCTGTGTTCATATGTCTTCAGAGATAAGGATGTTCTTTTCCTCCAGATATGGGGAGGACACCTCTGAAATGAGGATCTTATAACCTTTTTCCAAAGAACTTTAGAGAACTCCTCCTAGGTTTCATGACCTGCTTCAAGAGAGAAGGGTGAGGGAAGGTCAAAGAGTGACCTTCTTGTTCGTGCAGTTTCCTCAAATACCCAAGTGCCATATTTTGGGCACTTGGTTGTATGTACTGGATTTCACTACCTGTAATTTTATTAGCCTCATTTTACACACAAGGCAATTAAATCTTAGAGAGATTATTAATCTTAGTCAATTTCATGTATTCATGAAGTTCTGGAGGTGATTCAAGCCCAGGACTGGCTGATTTCAACATCCTGCATCCTTGATTCTATATCCTGCCTACTCTGTCCTGACCTCTGTCCAGTTATACTTCCCATAGGGCTTAGCAGTGGCTCTAGGACAGGTAGAACTTTCTGTTTCTCTCTCCCCATTTTTCTCTGACGACTCCTCCCATTTTTCCTCTAGAACCTGGCAGAAAATTTGATTGGCCAAGCTCTTTGTTTTTATCAGGACAAACAATAAACGTAAAAAAGCAATAAAATGGTTGCTCCATGGTCAGTTCAACTTTAGTCTAATAAACTGTGTCTAAGAGAAGACAGTTTCTCCAGGGTCATATCTTTCTCCAGGAGGGGGCTCTAAGGAAGGACCCTGCCTTTCCGGAAAGTTTCTCTTATTCTAGCAGCCATTTTGAGGCTTGAGCAATTTATAACCACAGCCTAGCTCATCCACAAATTTTTCTTCACAGAAATGATAACATTAAAAAGCATCAGTAATTAACCAAAAGCAATACCAAATATTTGTCAGAACCTCCCAATTTGTTCTACTTGTTTTCCTTTGCCATTATTAAAACAAAATGGTGACTTCAAAGCTAAAGTATTTTAAAAACAAAGGGCAGAGTAGGGAGGACTCTTCGTTTAAGTGATTGTTTTCTATAAACTCTTTGAAACTATGTAGATAAAGCAATAATAATAATGATATATTACTATTTAGTATAACAGCAAAAACCAACTTTTTCTTTAGAAAATGGTATTTCAAATAAACATTACAGTTGAGTGCTGATGGATTGGTGACCTCTCAATAAAAGGGGGCACTTTCATCACAAATGACCAATTATCCCTACTGAATTATGATTGCATAAGGCCTTCTCTCTATCAACTGTTTATTTCTTCTTTTGCTTGGCAGCTTGAAGTTTCAGGTAGTATTTTATCATTAGAAAGTGGAGTTTCTAACTCTATCCTGTTATGCTGAGTGTCAAATCATAGTAAATTAACATTGTTTGAAGATCATTAATTTTAGAATTCCTCCCTCTTGTTTCCAGCTGTTACTGGACACCATATTAATATATCTTTACATATGAATCAATAATATTTTTAACTTCTTCAATGAGTTCAAGACAGTATTTATTGACATTCGTTTTCTGTGTTTTTAAAAGTTTATTTTAATTGGGCACCAGTAGAGTAATGCCACTTATTTCTAACACAGCAGCAAAATTTCATATTGCTGAAACAGGTCTGCAGATTTTAAGTTCTTATATCCAACCCTAACTTATAAAGTAAAGTATTTAAATTATATATGTGGCTGAAATAAAAAGCAATATATAATTTTGAAGGTGATGAGTACTGTTTGCCCTGAAGGTAATTGAAATCCTTTGTAATAAGAAACTTGTCAACATATAGAAAACCAAATTGGAAGACTTCTGGCTGTGTGACAGGTGTATTCCCTGGAGAAAAGAGACAAAATAATAATAATAATAAAATACATTAAAAATAAGAGATTCTCTTACATGATTGAGTCAGATGTTTTCTCCATGACTTAGAATCTAGCCAGCCTTTGCCCTGCTGTTCTCTGTGTAAGGAGTTTAGTTATTGTAAGTCTGTCTTTATTAAAGACAACTGCAACTGCAGTGAAAAAAATTGGCATCAGGGTGATCACTCAAATCATGAGTTCTGAACTTCACTGAAAAATGTTTACCATGAGGAACCTTAGACCAGAAGGAAGCAAAAAGGCTTTTTTAAAAAATTACATAGGCCATACCAGAGTCTGTGCTAAATTATATAGGCTACCCACAAAAATGGTTTCTGGAAACTTCTTCCTCCAAATACAACTGCTAAAATAGACTCTACTGCTCCTAAGGGGGACTCCCGTATGTTAAGAGTGCTTCCCTGTCTCAGTTGGAGTTATGAGGAGCCATGGAAACAGCGGGGATTTTGGAATCAGGGAGTATGAGGTTTAAATCACAGATCTGAGCTATATTAACATGAGGCCATGGGAAAGGCTAATAGCCACTCTGAGATGCTATTTCCCTACCTATGCAATGAGGATGATAATGCCTGATTTGCAGAGCCTCAGACACAAAATATGTTCAAAATAAGTGGGTGTTATTGTTATTATTACCGTGGATTAGAACTATGTGTCATGGCTGTACTTCAGTGTTCTTCACAGAGCCATCTGAGTTTTGCTATAATTATACAGAAGTGAATCTATTACTACTTAGTATTGTGGCGCATGGCAGCCTCCAATCATCCTTCCAGAGCAAGAATGATGTCTTTAATATCTACATGAAGCTGACTATGAGCCAATGATGCTTTCAGAGAGATAGCCAGGTTCCCAAAAATTTCAAGTGAGAGCTTATGGGAATTTTTTTTCTTTTCTTTTCTGGGCTTATAGATCAATTGTATTTCCAAAGGATGTGAAAATAATTTTAATAGTAGTTAATTTGTGTTAAACATATTTTGTCATTTTGAAGATCTTGATTATGCTCCAAATTCATTTAAAACTGTGTAAGAAGTTCTTTAATTTTTAATTCAAATTATATGGTATCTGGCCAGGTATTGTGGCTCATGCCTGTAAATCCCAGCTCTTTGGGAGGCCAAGGTGGAAGGATCAATTGAGGAAAGGAATTTGAGACAAGTCTGAGCAAGACAGTGAGTTCCTGTCTCTACATTTTTTTTAAACATCCCGGTATGATGGTGTACTGTAGTCCCAGCTACTTGTGAAGCTGAGGCAAGGAGCTCAGTTGAGCCCAGAAGTTCAAGGCTGTAGTGAGCCATGATCACACCACTGCACTCTAGCCTGGGCAATAGAGCAAGACCTTATCTCAAAATAAATAAAATAAAATAAAACATGGTATCTTTATAAAAATAAACCTTTAAGATAATAATGTATTCCTGAAGAGTACATAGAGAATTTCTAATTGTGCACCAAGCACAAAGAATAAGCCACACTAGTTATCAGATTTTGCAAATACAAGGGTGTATTAAAATATTCCTATAATTGAAACTACTTCAGGGTGGGGAAGAAAGACAGGGGAGCCTGTTTAACGTGTTACAAAGAATGTCTCATGCAGGCCATATTACTGCTCAACTGGAGGCAGGGTAAATTTGGGCGTGGGGGTGGGGAAAAATTATTTCTAACAAAGAGGTTTTAACAGCATTTCTGTCACTATAGCATTTAACTTACTAATAGGAAGAGAACACAGATATTGAGCAGTCAGACTGGAAACAGAGCACTGTAGTCCTGCATAGCAATACAAGCATCTTGCAGAGCTCACTGCAAAGAAGTAAGGCCTTCTAAGCTTCAGTTGATAAAATTCAGCATTAACATTTTGCATTTGAGCAAGTACGTAAGCAAAGACAGATTGTTTAGCAAGGTTCCAGAAAGTAGAAGTTGACATGACATCTTAACCTGAAAGGATAATTTTAAGAACATGTTAAACATGGAGGCCAAGGTGGGCAGATTACTTGAGGTCAGGAGTTCGAGATCAGCCTGGCCAACATGGTGAAATCTCATCTCTACAAAAAAATAAATGCCAAATGTGGAGAGGAGATGGACACCCGTAATCCCAGTGTCTTTGGAGGCTAAGGCAGGAGAATCACTTGAACTTGTGAGGCAGAGGTTACAGGGAGCTGAGATCATGCCACCACACTCCAGCCTGGGCAACAGAGTGAGACTCCATCTTGGGAAAAAAAGAAAACAAGACTTAAACATGATAAACACAGAAAAGGATTCAAAGGGCCAGAATTGCTTATTTGTACTTAAGGTTAGGAAATGGGGACACCTGGGACAAGACATATATGTCTGTGTAGTAAATTGTACACATAGCAATGGTTTCATTGTGAAGAATAAAGTGCAGATTGCTCTCACTGAGAGCATGAATAATGTCATCTCAAAGATATCATTCATTAGATGTTTAAAAAGTTCCTCCAAAACTAATTAAATATCAATAGAACTGTGTTTTTCCACCAAAATTATGGTGCTCAGAGTTTGGCAATGCACAATAATCAGCATCCCTTGTAGAATTCTATATATGTGAGGTTGAATTTTGCCTGGGCATACTATGTTATCTAATATTAAGAAAATATCATTAAAAACACCAAAAAATGAAATCTTTAAAGTTTTTATAATAATTTTTATACAATGAGAATGTAGAGAGGAAACAATGAGTTAATCTTAAAATTATTTAGTTAATTTGTTTTGGATTGCTGGGTCCAATATTTGACACACATTCCTCCCTTCTATTCTCTCTATTTCCTTTCCCTTTTCCTGCCAGTCTCCTGAAGCTCCACTGTTATTATATGCTGTAAAAAATATTTTACTCATGCAACTGCAATGCTTCTCAACTTTCAAGCTCAGTAGGGGGAAATGTGGAGGTGTTTAATTCTCCAGTTTTACATTATTTTCATGGGAAATGAAAGTTGAAATCTGAAAAGCAGCAACTTGCAGTAAAACATTATTTTTCTTCTTTTCCCAATATGTCTCAGTGGCATCAAGTTCAAATACTTTATTACAAATAATTCCAGTCAACTTCAATGTCAAATTTCTCAATAAAATATGAATCGGGGAAAGTCCATATTTTTGCAAGTGTGATTTTAAATTTTGCCCTCAGATAGTCTGGCTAAATTTCCACTATCTTCAGGGGGATGTATAAAAAATAGATAGAAGAGAATTTGACCTATATAATTTAAAATGCTTGTAGAGCAGGAAGGGTAGGTAAAATATTTCTTATGCTCATGACTATATGATAGCTGTGAACTTTCAAAAGAGAAGACATTACAAAACTTAGAGTATAGTAAAATTCAATTAAAAATAAGTTGTTAATTTATCTAGCTTTGGAAACTTTTAACTTATTTTAAAGAATATACCTGATAAAGAATGCTATATTTATTTATTCAAAAACATTTATTTATACCAATGTCATTTTTCCCAAAGGATAAATATTTTCTAGGCCAACACTATTTCATATGATACTTAGTTTTAATGTAAAACCTGAAAATGCTCCAAGTGCAAGAAGCATTTTGATCCATGGAGTATATTTAGCTACAAACAAAAGATCCTAGCACTGTTTCTTTTTTTTTTTTTGAGATGGAGTTTCGCTCTTGTTACCCAGGCTGGAGTGCAATGGCACAATCTCGGCTCACCGCAACCTCCGCCTCCTGGGTTCAGGCAATTCTCCTGCCTCAGCCTCCCGAGTAGCTGGGATGACAGGCACGCGCCACCATGCCCAGCTAATTTTTTGTATTTTTAGTAGAGACGGGGTTTCACCATGTTGACCAGGATGGTCTCGATCTGTTGACCTCGTGATCCACCCGCCTCGGCCTCCCAAAGTGCTGGGATTACAGGCTTGAGCCACCGCGCCCGGCACATAGAGACAAATAGTAAGATAAAGAGAAAACACTAGTTTTAATTATTTTTTAACTACATACATGAGTCAAAGGTTTATTTTAGACCTTTAGTGACACAACCTCAATATGTTTAATTATTCCAGTTTTCATTCTCTAGAAACAATTTTGCCAGCATCTGTGCTTGAAATACAGATTCCTTATTTACCAATTGCTTTTGATTTACATTCATTCCATTCTTGTCTTGCCTCTGCCCAGATGGAGAGCACTGCCATAGTTTAGACCCTAAAGCCCCACATCTATTACAGTTTTCATATTTCCCCACTTTAGCATCTTTTGGCTTGAATGCACTGTTGGCACACTGCTAGATTAATAGTTCTAAAATATCATCTTGACAATCCTCTTTTCTAGTAACTTGGGTAAGTCTACATACCTACTAGATATTCCCAAATCCTTATTCTGAAGTCAAAAAGCTGTCCACAATCCAGTTCCATGCTAATCCTCCTACTCTTAAGTCCTATCATTCTTTTAGAATCCCTCATTCAATCAAACTCATTTGATCTCTCCTCCCTCATCATACCTGGCTCGGTGTCATACTTATATTTTACCCATTGCCTGAAAAATCCTCTCTGTTGTTTTCTTATTTAACAGATACCATAATCCACAGTATGATCTATGCTTCATCTTTTCCATGAACCTATTTCTGGCTACCATCACTGGAAGTGATCTCTCTTGCTTTTACATATCCATAGTTTCTTTTGTCTGTTAATTTATTTGGCACCTAGCCATCACTATCTTATTATACATTGTTACATACTGAAAGAGGAATAGAATACAGAGCTTAAAAGAAAATGAGAGTCAGATTTATGTGAGTCATCTGATTAGCCATACTGAAACAGAAAAGCAATAAAGCTAAACCTTAAAACTGATAGCCAATAAAAGAAAAGAAAACTAAACCTAGAATTTTATATCCAACCAAAGTATCATTTAGACCTAAAATCATATAATGACATTTTCAAATATACATGGATTCTCAACATTTATTAACCAAAAACTCTGTGAAAGAAACCAAAAGATGAAACTGAGCAAGAAGAAAAATAAAACCAGGTTAAAGCAATGATCTAATAAACAGTGATAACCAAAAATATGTAAATGCCCATAATTATGGGTTGCAAAACTTCAAATATTTTCAAATATCTTTTAATCTGTCACTCTTGACCTTGAATTCTAGACATTATTGACATGGAAAGTGAGAGGTGTAAGTCTGTTTGGAAGATGTAAAGGGAAGCAGAAGTACGTAAAAGCATGTTGATGTTTGGGAGCTTCATTTGATCCATTAGTTTTATTAGCTTGCCAGAGAAAAAGTTTAGGTGTGTGTGTGTTACAATTTAGGATACAATGAAGAAATTTAGAATACAATGAAGAAATAGAAAAGGAAAAATATAGGTAGGGAAAGATAATAAAAATAAGACTGGTGTGGTGGCTCACTCCTATAATCCCAACACTTTTGGAGGCCGAGGCAAGTGGATCACTTGAGGTTGGGAGTTCAAGACCTGCCTGACGAACATGGAAAAATCCTGTCTCTACAAAAAAAAAAAAAAAAAAAAAAAATTAGCCAGGCATGGTGGTGCATACCTGTAACCCCCCAGCTATTCAGAAGTCTGAGGCAGGAGAATCACTTGAACCTGAGAGTCAGAGGTTGCAGTGAGCTGAGATTATGCCATTGCATTCCAGCCTGGGCAACAAGAGTGAAACTGCATCTCAAAAAAAAAAAATAAAAACAAAATACAAAATAAAATAAAAGGTCAAAACATATAAAAAATAATCACAATGCAGGTGGTTTTAAAATAATGTATATGAAATAGCAGCAACCTAGATATTCATCAGAGGATAAGTGGTAAACCCAGTGTCATGTATATCTACTTTAAAAAGAAAGGAAATCCTGTCACATGGTAAAACTTGGATGACCCTTGAAGACATTTGCTAAGTGAAATAAGCCAGTCACAAAAAGACAAATGCTGTATGATTCTTCTTACATGAAGTATATAAAGTAGTCAAATTCCTAGAAAAAGAAGTAGAATGTGGTTACCAGCAGCTGAGCGGAAGGAAAAATGTGGGATTATTTTTTAATGGATATAGAGTTTAATTTTGCAAGATGAAAAAGTTCTGGAGTTCTGTTGCACAACAATATGAATATACTCAACATGACTTAATTGCACACTTGAAAATGGATGATGGCAAATTTTATGTTACATATTATTTACTACAATTATAAAATTTTGAATTATTTAAAACAATCTATAAAAGACAGAATCACTGATCGAGTTTAAAAAATGAAGGCCAAAGTGTAGCCTTGTAAAGCACAAGCATTAAAACAGAGTTTGTGTTGCAAGGGCCTAAGAGCTAAACTGGCAAGATTATATATCAACAAAAAACAGTGACCTGAAATTGTATCACACAGGCTAAACATATCAAACAGAGCAATAAAACTGAAAATCAATAGTAATAAAATATTTAGAGTTTGTCAACAAAAAAGAAAATACTACAAAACAAAGCCTGTAGGGTAGATGTGAAGTGATAATTAGTTGGAATGATATACAGCCTTGATTATTTATCTAAAACAGGATTGAAATAAATCAACTATATCTTGCAATCAGGAGGCAAGAAGGGGAAAAAAGAAAAATAAAGTATAAGGAAGAACACAATAATAATAGAAGTATAAAGAAAACTGAAAATAAAAAATAAATAAAATTGATTAAATGATGGTATCTAAAAAAACTAATAAAATAGACAAATTTTGAGGAATTACATTTAATAAAAATGTGAAGATACAAATATTAATAAGTAATAGGGGGGCATTACCAATTCAAAAAGATTTATAAAGTTATGAGATTTTCATTAGAACCATCTGTAATTTTCTACTGATGAATTTGGACATCTCACCTACATAATTGGATAACTTCTCCAGCATGATATAAACTATTGAAACTGGTCCAGGAAGTAGTAGAAAACCACCCAATAGGAAAACAATAAATTAAATTCAATAGGTTGTTAAAAACTTATCTACACAAAAATTGTGAGACGCAAAATAGATTTAAAATACGGGAGCATAGTCCTCCTTTTATGTAAATACATCAGAATTTAGAAAAATATTAAATCTAATCAACTAATCTCTCACAGCCTGCAATATTTTGATAACACAAATGGACAGCAACACTACAAGAAAAACAATTAGAATTCAATTTCACTTCTGAACATGAATGCAATAATATCCTAAATAATACATTAATGTGTTAGCAAATGGAATCCAGCAAGATATTAAAAGAAAATGTGTGGCTGGGTGTGGTGGTTCATGCCTGTAATCCCAGCATTTGGGAGGTGGAGGCAGGTGGATTGCCTGAGCACAGAAGTTGTGGAGATCAGCAAGGACAACTTGGTGAGACCCCTTCTCTACAAAAATGCAAGAAATAGTTGGGCATGGTCTCCTGTGCCTATAGTCTCAGTGACTTGGAAAGCTGAGGTGGGAGAATTACTTGAGCCCAGGAGGCAGAGGTTGCAGTAAGCTGAGATCACACCACAGTGCTCCAGTCTGGGTGACAGAGTGACACCCTGCCCCCACTTCCAAGAAAATGCATAATAATATGTCATATTTAAAATACATTACAAGGGTAATTCAGTATTAGAAAACCCATCATTTTAATTCCCTGCATTAACAAATTTATAGAAAGAAAACCTTTTATCTAAATAGATGCTCCCAATTTTTCAATAAGTCAATACCCATTAATCTTTATATGTATAGTAGCCCCTCCTCATCTGTGGATGTGCTTTCTGCAGTTTTCGTTGCATGCAGTCAACCAAGGTCCAAAAATATTAAATATAAAATTCCAGAAATAAACTATGAGTTTCCAATTGCATACCTTTATGGTAATGTGATGAAATCGCATGCCATCCTGCTCTGCCCAGCCCAGGATGTGAATTACTCCTTTGTCCAGCTGACCCACACTGTATATTTTACCCACCCATCAGTCACTTAGTCGTTGTCTTGGTTATAGATCCAGTGTCAAGAGATAGCAGTGCTTGTGTTCAAACACCCTACTTTCCTTAGTAATGGCCCCAAAGTGCAAGAGCAGTGATACTAGCTTATTGTTATAACTGTCTTATTTTATCCTTAGTTATTGTTGTTACTGTCTTACTGTACCTAAATTATAAATTAAACTTTGTTATAGGTATGTATGTGTGTGTATATGTGTGAGTGCACATATGAGTGTGTATACACAAATTAGAACTCAAAGGAAATGTTCTTAATCTGAAAATGAGTATAAGCAGGAAATCTGAACCAGAGATCATACCTGAGAATCACGTTAGCTTAACAGTAATGAGTATTACTATTATTTGAAACAGAGTCTCTGTCTTGCCCAGGATGGAGTGCAGTGGCATGATCTCGGCTCACTGCCAACATCTGCCTCCGGATTGAAGCAGTTCTCCTGCCTTAGCCTCCCAAATAGATGATACTACAGTCACATGCCACCACACCCAGCTAATTTTTTTCTATTTTTAGTAGAGATGGGGTTTCACCATGTTAGCCAGGATGGCCTCAATCTGACCTCATGATCCACCTGCCTCAGCCTCCCAAGGCTGGCCCACATTGACATAATTATTAAGAGCTCAGTTTCAAAGCCTAACTGCCTGAATTGGAATCTGGCAGCTCCACCTCTTAGCTGTTGGATTTGTGTCTCTGGCATCAGGGAGTGAGGAAGTGGATATGCTCTGATTCCTTTGCCTCCCTTTTCTTTATTTGAACTGCTGTCTCTAACTTAATACTAGCTCATGTTAGCCTCCTTCCAGGTAGCAAGTGCAGCAAAGAGGCATAAGAGATTCTCTTCTTGTAACTGTGCTCTTACTGATCTGATTTGAGATTGATTTTCAGAAGGACTGATTCAACTTTACCTGGTCTGCCTCTGTTATGAATGAACCCCTCTCATCCCAAGAGAGCTAGCCTTACTCCATTTAGCACACGTATGGGGTTCACCTGCCAACAGGATTTCCAGGTTGTGTGTACCATCACTTGGCTGAGGGGCCACTTGGGCAGTCTCATAGCATTGGTCTCCCTCTGCTGTTCTCCATGCTCTTCCAGGTGAAGCCATAGGGAACCACTAGAGCTCTCTTCCAGATATTCGAAGGCTCACAGGAAAATAGGGCATTGGTGTGGTCCTTCCAGATTGTACCGTTGAACTAGTACATACTGCACTCTTCTCCCTTCATGACCAGGAAGGAAAAGGTTTTCTCTTCTTCAGTCTTCAGACAACAACAAAAAACACCCTTAAATATAAATTTCACTGGACACATCTCCTTCACTACCCCAGTGTTTAAGACTGAGAACAAAATGCTGCACTTCTAGACATATAGAACACTTTCTAGCAGGTATCATCTATTTCCAAATTCTCTCTCATTTTTGGTAAAGGCTGTCAGAGCAGGTTAACCCCAGAGGTCAGACCACGAATCTAATGGAAAGGGGCAGGCCCTCTTTAGATTCCACCTTAGAAAAATTAGTAACTTTGCTCTCAACAGAGATCTGTTTCCATCTTTACCCTTGCACTGTTTGGTAACCTCAAGGGAGAAGAAAAGATTTCAATGAGTACTTCACACTATAATAAAACTTCACTGTTCATAAAAATGAAAACTTTAAAATTACTAGGAGAAAATGAAAAAGACTATGTTCATAACCATGGAGTGGAGAAAATTTTCTTGAGGAATAAACATTTTTTTAAATGTGAAAACTTGATACAGGGCATTGCCCTATGATCCAGCACTTTGGGAGGCTGAGGCAGGTGGATCAGTGAAGAACAGGAGTTCAAGACCAGCCTGGCCAACATTGCAAAACCCCACCTTTAATTAAAATACAAAATATTAGCTGGACATGGTTGTGTGCTCCTGTAATCCCATTACTTAGGAGGCTGAGGCAGCAGAATGGCTTGAACGTAGGAGGGAGAGGTTGCAGTGAACTGAGATTGGGCCACTGTACTCCAGGCTGTGTGACAAGAACGAAACTCAATCTCAAATAAATAAACAAAAAAAACTTGATATGGGAGAGCACAATAAAATATAAAATTCTGAATGGTTCAGGAGATCATTAAAATGTTGAAGGACAAGCTACAGAATAAGAACAATTTTTGCAATATATGTAACAAACAACTTATCAATAAGAAAGACAAATACCTGAAAGAAACATGGACAAAAATGATAAAGTAATTAATAGAAGTATAAATATAAATGACCATTGAAAAGATTATTAATTTCTAAAGTAATCAGGGAAAGACAAATGGAAGTAAGAGTGAGATAACTTTTTTTGGTCCTATCAGGCAAAAAAAAAAAGAAAAGAAAAAAATCTAATGGCTGAACAAAGCTCTAAACCTTGGTTAGATGTGGCAAAATGAGCACTATTACGCACTGTTCGTTCAGGTAAAAACTGGGAGGCCACTTTGGGGAGAAATTGAGCAGTATCTTTTAAAACCTAAAAATGTGGCTGGGGCGGTGGCTCACACCTGTAATCCCAGCACTTTCAGAGGCCAAGACAGGCAGATCATGAGGTCAAGAGCTCAAGACCATCCTGGCCACCATGGTGAAACCCCGTCTCTACTAAAAATACAAAAAGTAGCTGGATGTGGTGGCATTTCTCTGTAATCTCAGCTACTCATGAGGCTGAGGCAAGAGAATCACTTGAACCCAGGAGGCGAAGATTGCAGTGAGCGGAGATCTCGCCACTATACTCCAGCCTGGCGACAGAGAGAGAGACTCCATCTCAAAAAAAAAAAAAAAACTAAAAATGCACATACTCTTTGACCAGCAGTTCTATGTGGAATCTTCTACTCTCACAGAAACACTAACACATACTCAAGGAGAATATTCTTGAGTCACAATATTCATGTAATTGAAATCACAACTTCCTCCCATATAGGAATGGAAACACAAAATATCATAAAGTCACAGATGGATAGAATAGTCAAAATGAGAACAAAATACTGTGCTAGTTTATAGTACAGCATTAGGTGAGCCACAGAAAGCCAGATTCCTTCTCCTTCCATTCAATAAAAATAGAGCAAACTCAATAGTGTCTGAAGCCTTTTTATGAGGGTATGCCTAATTTATGGGTTCATAGTGTCCCTTCAGTCTATCTGAGAAACACTTGATAAAGAGGATGGAGTAGAACCCAAAACCTAAATTCAAGCATGATTCATTAACCTGTATATATTATATATAGCCTTGATATCTCTTTAAAACTCATCTGACAGTTTTAAAATACTTTGTTTTCCAGTCAAAGGAACTGAAGCGCTATTATACTAATTATCTTAGGAAACTGGAGAAAAGAACCAAAGTTCTTTGAAAAGACATTTTTGCCTCTTTGACAAATATTTCAAGGTACAGTAAAATTAAATATCCCATTGTAAAAAGATAAAGTACCCCCAATTGGGATATTACTTTCTGAATAATCCTGTGGATATTCCAGTTTGAGCACCAAACGATAACTCACTCTTGGAGGTTTGTTATAATTGTAAACTGCCAGAGTACAGTTTTATGAAGGACAGAAGGACCTCAGACTGAACTTGCCCTATTAAACAGATTAAATTCTAGCTGTGAATTCAGGCCAGGGCCATGCATTATTGTTTTACTGTAGAATAAACATAAATTTACCATGCAGTGAAGTTTGCAGCTGGTGAAAGGCTATCATTTTCCCAGTGGAAACATTTATTTATTTAACTCTGATTATAAAGTTAAAAAAGAATGCATGTAAGGCAGAAAAATGAGGTAAGAAAACATCTGTAACTTAGAGACTGACATTTGGGACTAAATTTGTTCTCAGTTATTTGTGAACTATTTTAATTTGAGTTTGATGGTAGTCCTTGAGGTGCATAATTCCACAGCTTAATAAAATAGACTCTAAAAACACAGTGTACCTACCAGTGTACAAGTAGCAGTGAAGATATTATTCCTAGAAAAATATATGACCTTATGAACTGTACCTAACATATGTTTAAATGCAATTGTTGATCCAAGATGAAAAGTGTTGCTTTAAATTGAGCCACATCTTTTATTTTATTTTATTTTATGTTGAGATAGAGTCTTGGTTTCTCACACCAGCTGGAGTGCAGTGGTGCAATCTTGGCTCACTACAATCTCTGTCCACTAGGTTCAAGTGATTTTCATGCCTCAGACTCCTGAGTGGCTGGGATTACAGGCACCTGCCCCCAAGCCTAGCTAATTTTTGTATTTTTAGTAGAGATGGGGTTTCACCATGTTGCCTACACTGGTCTCAAACTCCTGACCTTAAGTCATCCACCTGCCTCAGCCCTGCAAACTGCTGTGATTACAAGCATGAGCCATAGGGCCCAGCCACCAGCCACATATTTTCTTTTAAAAAAAAAATTGTCTTAGTCCATCTGAGCTGCTATAACAAAATATCATAAACTGGGAGGCTTATAAACAACAGACATTTATTTCTCACAGTTATAGAGCCTGGGACCTATGAGAGCAAGACTCCAACAGATTCGATGTCTGATGAGGGCCTGTTTTCTGGATCACAGGAGTGCCTTCTAACTAAGTTCTCATATAGTAGAAGGAGTTAGGAGTTTCTCTCTGATCTGTTTCATAAGTGTGCAAATACCATTCATGAGGGCTCTGTCCTAATTACTTAATCACCTCTCAAACCCCCCACCTCGTAATCCCATCACCTTGGGGATTAGGATTTCAACATATAAATGTTGGGGGACACAAACATTCAGACCATAGGAAAAATAATAGTCTGAAAATAATTCACTTAAATTAATATTTATAAAAATTTTAACAACCTGGGATGGAAGGGAAGAGGAAGAACAAGCAGTATTTATAGAGTGTCATTGCTTTACCTTGAGTTTGATTAGTCTTTGATTCAGAAAATAATTTTCCCTAGGCAGCAATTTAAAGCATAAGAAAGTCATTAACACTTCACCTTAAGATAACATATATATATGGAAAAGTGAGTCACCATCATTTTGCAGTAGTTACCACATGATCTAAGTAGCTTGTAAGAAATTTTTGCAAGAATAGTACACTAAAAATTACATTTGCACATTGACATTACAATAATTATTGATGCACATGTAATAAAAATGGTAATTAATGAGAATTTATACAAAGCCAAGCTTTTTTTAAACTAGCATTCTCCCTTTAGAGATGCACAAGGATAAGCAGATATAATCTCAAGAACCACTTCTACTTCTTGGGAATGGTGGAATTTACAAATGTTCCCTGTCAAAAAGTATATGGTCTTCAGAACTGTGGTTGTTTTCCCTTATGGTTTCCATAGTTTTCTAATATCCGGGAAGGCCTGAGATAACCTATAATAGACTGTAACTTTTTGTAAAAAAAGAAAAAAAATTATAACATTTTGGGGCTTCAGTTTGGGGGTCTGTCCCTTATGCACATGTATGCATAAACACACATGCATTCACTCAAACTGCCAGTCTTGAAGAATTAAAAGTGGGTAGAAAATTGTGGTAGTTCCAGATGCTGTTATAATCAAAGCTGAATTACTCATGGGCAGATACCTTCTGCCAGACAGTAAAGAAATGAATCCTGACACATAGGATACCTGGACTCAAAGAAAATTTCCTCACCCAGCCAAACCTAACATTGCTATTATACAGCATAGCCCTCCTTCCGCATGCTCTCAATTCTTGTCAGCATGGACTCTGCTATGTTTTAGATATTTGTCCCCTCCAAAACTCTTGTTGAAACTTAATATGACAGTATTGGGAGTTGGGGCTTTCAAGAGGTGATTGGGTCAGGAAGGCTCTGCCTTCATGAATGGCTTAATCTAATATATTCATGAATTTATAGATTAATGGGTTATTATAGGATGGACTGGTAGTTATATAGGAACAGAGAGATCTGAGGTAGCATGCTCAGTACCCTTGCTATGTAATACCCTGGAATGCCTCAGGATTCTGCAGGAAGTATCCACCAACAAGAAAGTCCTCATGAGAGATGGCCCTTCAACCTTGGATTCCTAAGCTTCTATAACTGTAAGAAATAAATTCCTTTTCTTTATAAATTACCCTTGCATTAGTCCCTTTTCAAACTCCTATAAAGAACTACCTGAGACTCACTAATTTATGAAGAAAAGAGGTTTAATTGACTCACAGTTCTGCAGGCTATACAGGAAACATGACTGAGAAGCCTCAGGAAACTTACATTCAGGGTGGAAGATGAAAGGGAAGCAAGGACCTTCTTCACATGATGCCACGAGGGAAAGACAGCAAAAAAGGAAGTTGCCACACAGTTTTAAATCATCAGATCTCATAACAACTCACTCACTATTAAGAGAACAGCAAGGGGGAGATTCACCTCCACGATTCAATCACCTCCCACCAGGCCCCTCCCCAACACATGGGGATTACAATTCAGCATGAAATTTGGATAGGGACACAGAGCCAAACCATATCAACCTATCACAGGTGTTCTGCTATAAGCAACAGAAAACAGACTAAGATGGTCTCTGCTCCCTTTCCAATTTTATTTACTGTTAAACTTCCACAGAAACCATATTAATCAATAAAGCTGATCTTTCTTCTTTTAAAAATACACCCAAAGTGTTCATGCTTCCATCCAGTGTGCTCTTGCTGTTTTCCACAATGGAAATGTCTTTCTTTCACTGCTCTCTGACTACCAATTTTGCTTTTCCTTCAAATCCAAAAATTAAGACAAAGCACAAACAAAATCTCTCTCTCTCTCCCCCTCCTTCCCTCCCCTACTGTCTTTCTCTCGCGCACACTCCCTGTTTTCCCTGCTAAGCTCCCCCTTGATCATCTCAGAAAAGTGGCCTTTGCCTAATCTGAATTTCAGATATATTAATCTATTTTGTCCATTTTATTTATAGTCATTCTTGAGTTTGGTTATTGGTACTTTCTCTTCAAGTAATAAGCAACTGAAAGAAGAGGACTAGTAATGGGAACCTGTCTTATTTAAATACTACTTTATATATATATTCTACAGAGATCTCTCAATTCCTCCGCTGCAGAAAACAAACAAACAAAAAAAGAATTGGACCAGTAAATCTCCAAGATATCTTTAAATTTTAAAAATTCATAACTTTAACATGTCACTGGAATCAGTAGGTTCTCATTTCTTAATTTGAAAGTTTTTACTAATTGTGTTAGTTTGCTAGGAATGCACTCACGAGGTACTACAAACTGGGGGGCTTAAACAGCAGAAATAGATTGTCCTACAGCTTGAGAGGCTAAAAGTCTGAGGTCAATGTGCCAACAGAGTTGATTTCTGAGAGCTGTGAAAACAATCCGTTCTATGCTTCTTTCTTAGCTCCTGGTGGTTTGCCAGCAATCTTTGGCATTCATTAGCTTCTGCTGCATCACCCTGATTTCTGTCTTTATCTTTACATGATTTACTTCTTATGCATCTCTGGCTTCACATGGCTGTCTTAAAAGGATGCCAGTAATATTGGATTAGGGGCCCACCATTCTCTACTATGCCCTTACCTTAACTAATTATATCTGCAATAGCCTTAATTCCAAATAAGGTAATGTTCTGAGGTATTGGGGGTAAGAACTTCAACATAAATGGGCTGGACATGGTGCCTCATGCCTGTAATCCCAGCACTTTTCGAGGCCAAGGCAAGTGAATCACCTGAGGTCCAGAGTTTGAGACCAGCCTGGCCAACATGGTGAAACCCCATCTCTACTAAAAATACAAAAATTATCCAGGCATGGTGGTGCATGCCGGTAATCCCACCTACTTAGCAGGCCAAGGCAGGAGAATCACTTGAACCCAGGAGGCAGAGTTTGCAGGGAGCTGAGATCATGCCACTGTACTCCGGCCTAGGCAACAGAGCAAGACTCCATCTCAACAACAACAAAAAGAACTTCAACGTAAGTGAAGCCACCTTTGCAAATGTTATGACAGTGAGAGAAGTGTAGCATGGCTGACTCCATCTTTTCACTAGCATCACAGACTGGCTGTCCTTGCTGATTCCTGGATGTAGGCCAAGCTAACCATGGGAGGAATTTATTTTATAGTTTAACTTTACAGTAAGGATGAATCTAATCCTTATCTAAAGCTGATCCCATTTTTGGTTGGGGACTAAAACTGCCTTTGTAAGATTTATGATAGGCCACAGGATTAAGATTATAGAAGGAGCCTGAATTCTGCTACGATGTTGATGTAGATAAATGATAACCAGCCATTTCTTCTAGCTTGCTTTTCTATAATCCCCTATTGTGCAGGAGTCATGTGGCCAGAGATCACAAGATTTGTCACTTCCCCAATTGCTCTTATAGATAACATTACTGCTGTAGAACCTAAGATTGGTGTTTTGAGATGCTTTTCAGATTTTTGCATTCCAGCAATCAACAGACCCCACTGGGACCATGACTCAGCCAACCCTGTGGCCCCCACCCAGAGGCAGATTCAGCACATAAGGACCATTTTCCACACACTAAGATTGTATTACCAACCAACCAGCACTATCCATTCCCCAACCCCTTACCCACCAAATTATCCACAAAAGCCCTGGCCTCTGAATTCTCAGGGAGGCCAATTTGAATAATAATAAACTCCTCTTCTTTCACTTGGCCAGCTTTGCATTAATTAAACTTTTTTTTTAACTGCAATAATACTGTCTGAGACAATTGGGTTATCTGTGCAGCAAGCAAGAAAAATCCATTGAGCAAATATATATGTATTTTGGGAAGACACAATTCAACCCATGGCTTTCATTCTGTCAAAAGCATAACCTAAACCCAAGGGCTAGAATAGGCCATTAAATTCACATTAGTTAGCTCAAACTTCTCATCCAAATATGATACAGCCCTCTTGTGGAATGAGTTTTATGGAGCTGAGATGGTATTCCAAACATGTTTTAACCTCTTAGACTTTAATATTGTCAATAACATTAAATTATTATGTGATTGTACTGATTCTCTAAAGCCATAGTTTTTCTGACCTCCTCAAAAGAAAATCCAGTTTTGCTCTATTGAATTTATGATCACTATGGCTTGTTCAAGTCTCTTTGCTTCCAAGTAGTACCATCATTGTCAGTAGAAGAGAAAAAAATAGAATCAGTCTGATAAACAGCTTAATGGAGAGTACCTTCGCACATACACTGATATATATGCCACCTATGTATATGATCTGATTGTTGACTACAGTCCAGACACAGCTAAGTGCTTCTAAAATACATTTTTTCTAATTCTTACAATTATCTTGGGAGGTAAAATTTATTATTATCCTCATTTTTTATAAGACAAAATCGAATTCCAAAATCACATAGCTAGATGTGGGGAAGACAGTCTACCTTTAAATCTGTATACTTAACCATGATTCTACATTATAAAATTAATAACTAAATTGAATTGTTTGTCTACTTTGTAAATTTCAATTTTATACTAACTTAGCTTTTCATCACTAAGTATAATTGACAGTTTCCCATAATCACCTGCCTAAAAAGAATGTAATGCGAATATAATAAGAAAGAGTTTAAAGCACATTGAAGACCGTATATTAGGCACTACAAAAAAGTAAGGCTATTCACATTTCAAAGACATATTAACTCTTTCAGTACTTAATAATGTGACTAGTGATATGGGCCCTGATCTTAAGTTCAACTCTAATGATACTTAACCAAAAGATTCCTTTGAAAATCCGGTTCTCTATGAAAAACAAGTGTCAAGTTATATTACGTTTCTTTCTCCAGTCTGGATTGTCTCCTTTTAATCTCTTGGAATTTGTAAAATGCAATATCTTTGTGGAGTTAATCTGGTGATGAAGATGTGAGAATAGATTTAAACAAAATATGAAGTACATTTCTTGTGTAATAAGTGGCACATTGATGGATTTTATAATAAACTTATTGTTAGAACACTATGATTCCTGTCTTTCATATTTGTTCTAAATCAGTCAAGCCCAACTCTAAGCTTGTGGATTTTATACATCCACATTGATATCTAAATCTAGAAAAACCCAGCCAAAACTCATACTAGTTTCTGCCAGTGTTCCTACAGCCCTCAACATTTGTAAAGACACAGGCAAATTTTGATGTAAAATTAAGGAAGTGGTGTACAACTCTTACGGAAGAGTGGTCAGATTGTCAGTGTTTTCTTAGGAAAAATAATCTGCATTCTGAATTAAATTCTGAAAATAAATTACCCCAAAATTCTAAGGGGCCAGAGAAAGTAGATAAAACTGGTAAGAGTAATTGATGGATTCTACCACCCATCCTACCCTATCTTAACAATCGCTCCTTATTTTCTCAGATAAAACTGAGAGGTATTTCCTTTTCAAACTCCAGGCAAGTAGGGTTCTGCCCTCTCTTAGGGGGTTGTTCAAGGTGCTGGTATTCCTTTAGGATGTCTTTTTAAAGTCATTCACCCTGGATTCAAAGAAGTTCATTAAAAAATGAAATATACATTCACATGCTCAAATATATAACTGAGCATTTGAGTTTTACTAACCAAACAAGTACTTACTGACTTTTTAAATGGTGTAAAAGTCATCTATTATTTGAATGACTAAAAATGTAAAATTGCAAATATATTTATTCAAATAGTTTCATTCTAATAGATGTTTTCTTTCAAGATTAAATTATGCAAATCAAAGTACCCATGAAAATTGTCAGCTAGACTTTTAAGAATGATCATCAACATCTTTCGGTTTTTAAGTTCATAGTTAATGGTATACTTAACTTTCAGGGTGATTTTCATTGCTAATTAAAACTTTGCAATATGTATAATGTGTGATGATTTCAAAATTCACTTCTATTCTACATTGGTAAAGAGACAACTATCTAGTGATTGCTAATTATATTGATTTTTGTAAAGCTACTAATAATTTTTCTTGATTTGTTTTCTCATCCTCAAATACTTTTTATTACTAAAAGTTTTAAAAACACAAAATTGCAACACCTCATTCTGGAGAAACAAAAAACACCTTTTTCCAGAAAATCATCTTTCTAGAAAAATACTTGTGATGAGTTGCCAATGTCAACTATTTCTAACTGTTTAACTAGAGAAATTGCTCATCTCCACATGAAGTGGTATGCTGTAGAGATAATTTTTTATAGATATGTGTTTTTCTACATTTACTTCAATGTAATAAATATTGCTTGATAATGTTAAAAATGGCTTTTCTTTTTTTTTTTTTTTTTTTGTAGAGATGGATTCTCAGTACATTGCCCAGGCTGGTCTTCAACTACTAGGCTCAAGTAATCCTCCAGCCTTGGCCTCCCAAGGTGCTGGGATTATAGGTGCACCACACCTGGCCTGGTCTTTTAGAAGTAAATTGTTCACAAGGTAAGTTAGGGAGGATTACTTTTTTTTTGTATTGTTTGGAATAGTTTCAGAAGGAATGGTAGCAGCTCCTCTTTGTACCTCTGGTAGAATTCAGCTGTGAACCCATCTAGTCCTGGACATTTTTTCGTTGTAGGCTATTAATTGCTGCCTCAACTTCAGACCTTGTTATTGATCTATTTAGGAATTCAACTTCTTCCTGGTTTAGTCTTGGGAGGGTGTAAGTGTCCAGGAATTTATCCATTTCTTCTAGATTTACTGGTTTGTTTGCGTAGAGGTGTTTCTCGTGATCTCTGATGGTAGTTTGTATTTCTGTGGTATTGGTGGTGCTATCCCCTTTATAATTTTTTATTGCATCTATTTGAATCTTCTCACTTTTCTTTTTTATTAGTCTGGCTAGCAGTCTATCTATTCTGTTGATTTTTTCAAAAAAACAAGCTCCTGGATTTATTGAGTTTTTGAAGGGTTTTTTGCTTCCCTATCTCTTTCAGTTCTGCTCTGATCTTAGTTATTTCTTGCCTTCTGCTGGCTTTTGAATTTGTTGGATCTTGCTCCTCTAGTTCTTTTAATAGTGACGTTATGGTGTCAGTTTTAGATCTTTCCTCACATCTCTGGTGGGCATTTAGTGCTATAAACTTCCGTCTAGACACTGCTTTAAATGTGTCCCAGGGATTCTGGTACACTGTGTCTTCATTCTCATTGGTTTTGAAGAACATCTTTATTTCTGCCTTCATTTCATTATTTATCCAGTTGTTTAGTTTCCATTTAGTTGTGTGGTTTTGAGTTTTATAATCCTGAATTCCAATTTGATTGCACTGTGGTCTGAGAGACTCTTTGTTATTATTTCCATTCTTTTGCATTTGCTAAGGAGTGTTTTCCTTCCAATTATGTGATCAGTTTTAGAATAAGTGCAATATGGTGCTGAGAAGAATGTATATTCTGTGGTTTTGGGGTGGAAAGTTCTGTAGATGTCTAGTAGGTCTGCTTGGTCCAGATCTGAGTTCAAGTCCTGAATATCCTTGTTAATTTTTTGTCTCATTGATCTGTCTAATATTGACAGTGGGGCATTAAAGTCTCCCGCTATTATTGTTAGGGAGTCTCAATAAACTAGGTATCAATGGATCATATCTCAAATAATAAAAGCTATTTATGACAAACCCACAGTTAATATCATACTGAATGGGCAAAAACTGGAAGGATTCCCTTTGAAAACTGGTACTAGACAAGGATGCCCTCTCTCACCACTCCTTTCAACATAGTATTGGAAGTTCTGGCTAGGGCCATCAGGAAAGAGAAAGAAATGAAGGGTATTCGAATAGGAAGAGAAGACTTCAAATTGTCCCTGTTTTCAGACAACATGATTATATATTTAGAAAACCCTATACTTTCAGCCCAAAATCTCCTTAAGTTAATAGGTAACTTCAGCAAAGTCTCAGGGTACAAAATCACTGTGCAAAAATTACAAGCATTCTTATACCCCAGTAAGAGACAAACAGAGAGCCAAATGATGAGTAAACTCCCATTCACAATTGCTACAAAGAGACTAAAATCCCTAGGAATACAACTAACAAGGGGCATAAAGGACCTCTTCAAGGAGAACTACAAAGCACTGCTCAAGGAAATAAGAGAGGACACAAACAGATGGAAAAACATTCCATGCTCATGGTTAGGAAGAATTAATATCACGAAAATGGCTATACTGCCCAAAGAAATTTGTAGATTCAATGCTATCCCCATCATATTACCAATGACTTTCTTCACAGAATTGGAAAAAACTACCTTAAACTTCATATGGAACCAAGAAAGAGCCTGCACAGCCAAGACAATACTAAGCAAAAAAAAAAAAAAAAAAAAAAGCTGAAGGCATCATGCTACCTGAGTTCAAACTATATTACAAAGCTACTGTAATCAAAACAGCATGATACCAGTACCAAAACAGAGATATAGACCACTGGAACAGGACAGAGGCCTCAGATGCCACACATCTACAACCATCTGATCTTTGACAAACGTGACAAAAACAAGCAATGGGGACAGGATTCCCTATTTAATAAATGGTATTGGGAAAACTGGCTAGCCAGATGCAGAAAGCTGAAACTGGACCCATTCCTTACACCTTATACAAAAATTAACTTTAGATGGATTAAAGATTTAAACATAAGGCCTAATACCATAAAAACTCTAGAAGAAAACCTAGGCAATACCATTCAGGATATTGGCATGGGCAAGGACTTCATGACTAAAACACTGAAAGCAATGGCAACAAAAGCCAAAATACAGAAATGGGATCTAAGTAAACTTGAGAGCTTCTGCACAGCAAAAGAAACTATCAATAGAGTGAACTGGCAACCAATAGAATGGGAAAAATTTTTTGCAATCTTCCCATCTGACAAAGGGCTAATATTCAGAATCTATGGAGAACATAAACAAATTTACAAGAAAAAAACAAACAACCCCATCAAAAAGTGGGAAAAGGATATGAACAGACACTTTTCAAAAGAAGACATTTATTCAGCCAACAAATGTATTTTAAAAAGCTCATCATCACTGGTCATTAGAGAAATACAAATCAAAACCACATTGAGATACCCCCTCACACCAATTAGAATGGTGATCATTAAAATATAAGGAGACAACAGATGCTGGAGAGGATGTGGAGAAATAGGAACACTTTTACACTGTTTGTGGGAGTGTAAATTAGTTCAACCATTCTGGAAGACAATGTGGCGATTCCTGAAGGACCTAGAAATAGAAATTCCATTTGACTCAGCAATCCCATTACTGGGTATATATCCAAAGGATCATAAATCATTGTGTTATAAAGACACATGCATATGTATGTTTATTGTGGCACTGTTGACAATAGCAAGACTTGGAATCAACCCCAATGCCCATCAATGATAGACTGGATAAAGAAAGTGTGGCACATATACACTGTGGAATACTATGCAGTCATAAAAAAGGTTTAGTTCATGTCCTTTGCAGGGACATGGATGAAACTGGAAACCATCATTCTCAGCAAACTGACATAAGAACAGAAAACCAAACACTGGATGTTCTCACTCATAAGTGAATGTTGAGCAATGAGAACACCTGGACACAGGGAGGGGAACATCACACACCAGGGCCTGTGGGGTAAGGGGACTAGGGGAGGAATAGCAGGGTGTGGGGGGATTGGGGAGGGATAGCATTAGGACAAATTCCTAATGTAGATGAAGGGGCGATGCATGCAGCAAACCACTACCATGGCATGTGTATACCTATAATGAACCTACACGATCTGGACATGTACCTCCGAACTTAAAGTGTAATAAATAAATTTAAAACGAAAAAAAATGTTTTGAATATAAGATGAATGCAAGTAAGTTTGTTAAAATGTATTCTAGAGTTCTTAAATGTATTCTACTGTTCTTAAAACAGTATGGAACTAATAGATATTTCAGAAATTCATACATCAGTGGGACATAATGCAACATTCAGAAGCTGACTAAAATCCAAATGCAAATTGGCAATGTGATGAACATATTTCAAATACATTTTTTTTTGTTTGTGTTAGTAATCAATTGTTTTTTTTTTATTGCATTTTAGGTTTTGGGGTACATGAGCAGAGCATGCAAGACAGTTGCGTAGGTACACACATGGCAGTGCGCTTTGCTTTCCTTTTCCCCCTCACCCACATTTGACATTTCTCCCCAGGCTATCCCTCCCCACCTCCCCCTCCCACTGGCCCTCCCCTTTTCCCCCAATAGACCCCAGTGTTTAGTACTCCCCTCTCTGTGTCCATGTATTCTCATTTTTCATCACCCGCCTATGAGTGAGAATATGCGGTGTTTCAATTTCTGTTCTTGTGTCAGTTTGCTGAGGATGATGTTCTCCAGATTCATCCATGTCCCTACAAACGACAGAAACTCATCATTTCTGATTGCTGCATAATATTCCATGGTGTATACGTGCCACATTTTTCCAATCCAGTCTATTATCAGTGGGCATTTGGGTTGATTCCAGGTCTTTGCTATTGTAAACAGTGCTGCAATGAACATTCGTGTACATGTGTCCTTATAGTAGAACGATTTATAGACTTTTGGATATATACCCAGTAATGGGATTGCTGGGTCAAATGGAATTTCTATTTCTAAGGCCTTGAGGAATCACCACACTGTCTTCCACAATGGTTGAACTAATTTACACTGCCACCAACAGTGTAAAAGTGTTCCTTTTTCTCCACATCCTCTCCAGCATCTGTTGTCTCCAGATTTTTTAATGATCGCCATTCTAACTGGCGTGAGATGATATCTCAATGTGGTTTTGATTTGCATCTCTCTGATGACCAGTGACGATGAGCATTTTTTCATATGATTGTTGGCCTCATATGTCTTCTTTCGTAAAGTGTCTGTTCATATCCTTTGCCCACTTTTGAATGGGCTTCTTTTTTTTTTTTCCTCAAAATCCGTTTGAGTTCTTTGTAAATTCTGGATATCAGCCCTTTGTCAGATGGGTAAACTGCAAAAATGTTTTCCGATCCACTCTAGTGACTGTTTCTTTTGCCGTGCAGAAGCTGTAGAGTTTCATTAGGTCCCATTTGTCTATTTTGGCTTTTGTTGCCAATGCTTTTGGTGTTTTGTTCATGAAGTCCTTGCCTACTCCTATGTCCTGGATAGTTTTGCCTAGATTTCCTTCAAATACATTTCTAAAGGACAAAATATTCAGGAAATTAAAAGGAGAAAACTGGCCAACCATAGATCAATAGATGGATAAATAGGTGGATGAGAGAGAGAGAGAGAGGGAGAGAGGTACGTGTAGGTTACTCCTAAATAAGAGAATTTCAGATTTGAATGTAAAAATTAAAAACTTATTAATACTAACATAAAACATAGGAGGCCAGGCGCAGTGGCTCACGCCTATAATCCCAGCACTTTGAGAGGCCGAGATGGGTGGATCACGAGGTCAACAGATCGAGACCATCCTGGTAAACATGGTGAAAACCCCATCTCTCCTAAAAATACAAAAATTAGCTGGGCAATGTGGCGCATGCCTCTAGTCCCAGCTACTCAGGAGACTGAGGCAGGAGAATTGCTTGAACCCAGGAGACAGAGGTTGTGATGAGCCAAGATCATGCCATTGCACTCCAGCCTGGGTAACAAGAGTGAAACTTCATCTCAAAAAAAAATAAAAAATAAAACATAAGAGTTTAAAAATAAATGATGTTTTGAAAATGGACTGCCTAAGCGTAACACCAAAGCAAGAAGTAACAAATGAAAAGAATCTTGGATTAACCACGTGAAAATGTAAAAATTTGACCTTTTAAACCTAATAAATTATTTGTTTAAAACTTATTTTAAACAAAATTTAAAAATAAGATATGAATGGATGAAGAAATTGTAGTGTTTATTTACAATAGTATATTATTCATACTTTAAAGAGAAAGGAAATCTTACCATTAGCCACAACATGGATGAGCCTGGAAGATGTTAAGTAAAACCAGCCAGACACAGAAACACAAATACTGCATGATGTCACCTGTATGTAGAATCTGAAAAAAAATGGATTTGTAGAAATAAAAGGTAGAATGATGGTTAGCAAGGGATTGGGGCCTGGTGGAGGGTGGGAAGAGCAGGAATTCAGGAGATAATGGTCAAAAGATACAAAATTTCAGTTAGGAGAAATAACTGAAGAAGATCTATTTTACATGCTGACTACAGTTAATAACAATATATTGTATGCTTAAAAATCACTAGAAACATAGATTTTAAATGTTCTCACTACTAAAAATAAGTATATGAAGTAATGAATTTGTCAATTTCATTTTGCCATTCCACAGGGTATACATATATCAAAACATGTTGCATACTATAAAGATATACAATTTTTTTTGTCAATTAAATAAAAATAAAAAGTTGAAAAGCAACAACAACAGCAGCAGCAGCAGCAGCAAAAAAAGAGAAGTAAATTATTGACTGTATCAGGTAACTTAAACCAGAGTTCTTATCTCTTTAAAACTAAGTTCTTCTGCATTTCCCTCTAGGCTATAGGAAGCAGTTAACTTAATGGGTTTGCAGATAAACATCCACCCCAGGGAGGACTCAAGATGGCACTGTGAGAAAAACCCAGGATTGGAGCTCTTCTCGTTGAATCCGCAAACGGTGAGTCAGAGCGGCATTTCCAGACTGATCTTTGTTGCCCACAGAACGGGGAAACTCCCAAGTATAAAAAAGACATGGGACGCCAGGCAGTAGGTCTGCCTGGCGAAGCCGGCAGCCAGGGCGGCGGCAGCCGGCCCTACCCAGCAATCCCCACAGGGCGCGCTTGTCCAGGTGCCCTGTTGAACCGGCAACCTGAGACTTGAGAGGGCTGGACTTGAGACTGAACGAGACTTGGACAGTAGGCCAGCCCAGGGGATTGCAGGGATTGGGATACCCAGTGGGACGAACAAAACCGCGATTTCAAACTATCCCGAGCAGACGGTCCGAGACGCTCTGTGGGGGAGGGGCATCCACCACTACCGAGGCAACCCGCCCCAACTGAGATACACGCCCACTGCTGACACAGCCAGCCGTTGCCGAGGCAACCCGCCCCAACTGAGATACACGCCCACTGCTGACGCAGCCAGCGGTTGCCGAGGCAACCCGCCCCAACTGAGATACACGCCCATTGCTGGCGCAGCCAGCCATTGCCGAGGCAACCCGTCCCTACTGAGATACACGCCCACTGCTGACGCAGCCTGCCGTTGCTGAGGCAACACGCTACAATGAAGAGACTCCGCCGCAGGGCGTGGCGGAGACCACAGCAGAGCCGGCAGGAACAGCACGAATCACACAACAGCAGGGCGGAGCCTCGGCAGCCAAACAGAGGCTAGTCTGCCTTCTAGCTGGGCAGGACACCTGATCGGACATCCAAAAATAAAGCCCAAACCCCTCAACACAGAGCATTTGGGAAAAAAAAAAAAAAAAAAAAAGGGTTTTTTAATGAGCTCTGTTGCAGCAGAATAAAACATAGCAGCCTAACAGCCCTGAATGAACAACAGAGTACACAGCTCAGCAATTAAATCCCTATAAAGTACAAACTGTCCCCTCAAGCAGCTCCCTGACCCCTCTATATCCAAAAGACTGACATTAGGCAGGCATCATCCTGGGACAAAGAGAGCAGAAAAAGAAACTGGTAGCATCCCTCGCTGTGCCACAGCTACTAGAGGTGCACCCCAGACAAGCAGGGTCTGGAGCGGACCTCAGCATTCGTACAGCAAAGGGGCTAGACTGGTAGAAGGAAAACCAAGCAACAGAAATACTTCATCATCAACATTCTGGGTGTCCACTCAGAGAACCAAACGAAAAGTCAGCAACTACGCAGACGACCAGCGGACAAATCCACAAAGATGGGAAGAAACCAGCGCAAAAAGGAAGAAAACACCCGAAACCAGAACACCTCGCCTCCCAGAAAGGACCAAAACTCCTCACCACCAAGGGAGCAAAGCTGGACAGAGAATGACTGTGACGAAATGACGGAATTAGACTTCAGAAGATGGATAATGAGAAACTTTTGTGAGCTAAAAGATCATGTATTAAATCAATGCAAAGAAACTAAGAACCGTGAAAAAAGATTTGAAAAAAGATTCGAGGAAATGATAACAAGAATGGATACCTTAGAGAGGAATATGAATGAATTAAAGGAGCTGAAAAACACAATACGAGAACTTCGCGAAGCAAACGCAAGTTTCAATAGCCGAATTGACCAAGCAGAAGAAAGAATATCTGAAGTCGAAGACCAACTCAATGAAATAAAACGAGAAACCAAGATCAGAGAAAAAAGCACAAAAAGGAATGAACAAAGTCTCCAAGAAATGTGGGACTATGTGAAAAGACCTAACCTACGTTTGATAGGTGTACCAGAAGGGGACGAAGAGAATGAATCCAAGCTGGAAAATACTCTTCAGGACATCATCCAGGAAAATTTCCCCCACCTAGCAAGACAAGCCAACACTCAATTGCAGGAAATACAGAGAACACCACAAAGATATTCCGCAAGAAGAGCAACCCCAAGGCACATAATCGTCAGATTCAACAGGGTTGAAATAAAGGAGAGAATACTAAGGGCAGCCAGAGAGAAAGGTCGGGTCACCCACAAAGGGAAGCCCATCAGACTCACAGCAGATCTCTCGGCAGAAACACTACAAGCCAGAAGAGAGTGGGGGCCAATATTCAACATTCTTAAAGAAAAGAACTTTCAACCCAGAATTTCATATCCAGCCAAACTGAGCTTCAGAAGTGAAGGAAAAATAAAATCCTTTGTGAACAAGCAAGTACTCAGAGATTTCGTCACCACCAGGCCTGCTTTACAAGAGCTCCTAAAAGAGGCACTACACATAGAAAGGATCAACCAGTACCAGCCATTCAAAATCACACTGAATGCTAAAGAGCTTCAACATAATGAAGAATCTACAAAAACTAACAGGCAAAACAGCCACTTAACATCAAAATGGCAGTATCAAATTCACACATAACAATATTAACCCTAAATGTAAATGGACTAAATGCACCAATCAAAAGACACAGACTGGCAAATTGGATAAAAATCCAAAATCCATCAGTGTGCTGTATCCAGGAAACCCATCTCACATGCAAGGATACACAAAGGCTCAAAATAAAGGGATGGAGGAAGATTTACCAAGCTAATGGAAAGCAAAAAAAAGCAGGAGTTGCAATTCTCATCTCTGATAAAATAGACTTTAAAGCAACAAAGATCAAAAGAGACAAAGAAGGCCATTACATAATGGTAAAAGGATCGATACAACAAGAAGAGCTAACGATCCTAAACATATATGGACCCAACAGAGGAGCACCCAGATACATAAGGCAAGTTCTTAAGGACTTACAAAAGGACTTAGACTCCCACACAATAATAGTGGGAGACTTTAACACTCCACTCTCAATACTAGACAGATCAACCAGACAGAAAATCAACAAGGATATCCAGGGCTTGAACTCAGACCTGGAGCAAGCAAACCTGGTGGACATTTACAGAACTCTCCACCCCAAATCCACAGAATACACATTCTTCTCAGCACCACATCACACCTACTCTAAAATTGACCACATAATTGGAAGTAAAGCACTGCTCAACAAATGCAAAACAACTGAAATCATAACAAACAGCCTCTCAGACCATAGTGCAATCAAGTTAGAACTTAGAATTCAGAAACCGACCCAGAAACACACAGCTTCATGGAAACTGAACAACTGACTCTTGAATGTTGACTGGGTAAACAACGAAATGAAGGCAGAAATAAAGAAGTTCTTCGAAACCAATGAGAATGAAGACACAACGTGCCAGAACCTCTGGGACACATTTAAAGCAGTCTCTAGAGGAAAGTATATAGCAATAAGTGCCCATATGAGGAGAATGGAGAGATCCAAAATTGACACCCTATCGTCAAAATTGAAAGAGCTAGAGGAGCAAGATCAAAAAAACTCAAAACCCAGCAGAAGACAAGAAATTACTAAGATCAGAGCTGAGCTGAAGGAGATTGAGACACGAAAAACCCTTCAAACAATCAATAAATCCAAGAGCTGGTTTTTTGAACAGATCAACAAAGTAGACAGACCACTAGCCAGATTGATTAAAAAGAAAAGAGAGAACAACCAAATAGATGCAATAAAAAATGATAAAGGGGAAATCACCACAGATTCCACAGAAATTCAAACCATCATCAGAGAATATTACAAACAACTCTATGCGCATAAACTAGTAAACCTGGAAGAAATTGATAAATTCCTGGACTCCTGTGTCCTCCCAAGCCTAAACCAGGAGGAAGCTGAAACTATGAATAGACCAATAACAAGGTCTGAAGTTGAGGCAGCAATTAAGAGCCTACCTCACAAAAAAAGCCCAGGTCCAGACGGGTTCACAGCCGAATTCTACCAGACACACAAGGAGGAGCTGGTACCATTCCTTCTAAAACTATTTCAAACAATCCAAAAAGAGGGAATCCTTCCCAAATCATTTTATGAGACCAACATCATCCTGATACCAAAACCCGGCAGAGACCCAATGAGAAAAGAAAACTTCAGGCCAATATCCATGATGAACATAGATGCAAAAATCTTCAATAAAATATTGGCAAGCCGATTGCAACAGCAAATCAAAAAACGTATTCATCATGATCAAGTAGGATTCATACCGGGGATGCAAGGCTGGTTCAACATACGCAAGTCTATCAACGTAATTCACCACATAAACAGAACCAAAAACAAAAACCACATGATTATCTCAATTGACACAGAGAAGGCATTTGACAAAATTCAACAGCCCTTTATGCTAAAAACCCTCAATAAACTCGGTATCGATGGAACGTATCTCAAAGTAATAAAAGCCATTTATGAGAAACCAACAGCCAATATCATACTGAATGGGCAAAAACTGGAAGCATTCCCTTTGAAATCTGGCACTAGACAAGGATGCCCTCTCTCACCACTCCTATTCAATACAGTACTGGAATTTCTAGCCAGAGCAATCAGGCAAGAAAAAGAAATAAAGGGTATTCAAATAGGAAAGGTGGAAGCCAAATTGTCTCTATTTGCAGACGACATGATAGTATACCTAGAAGACCCCATTGCCTCAGCCCAAAAACTCCTGAAACTGATAAACAACTTCAGCAAAGTCTCAGGATATAAAATCAATGTGCAAAAATCACAAGCATTCTTCTACACCAATAACAGACTTAAAGAAAGCCAAATCAAGAGCGAACTGCCATTCGCAATTGCTACAAAAAGAATAAAATACCTTGGAATACAACTCACAAGGAACGTAAGGGACCTCTTCAAGGAGAACTACAAACCACTGCTCAACGAAATCAGAGAGGACACAAACAGATGGAGAAACATTCCATGTTCATGGTTAGGAAGAATTAATATCGTGAAAATGGCTATACTGCCCAAAGTAATTTACAGAATCAATGCTATCCCCATCAAGCTACCATTGACTTTCTTCACAGAACTGGAAAAAACCACCATGAACTTCATATGGAACCAAAAGAGAGCCCGCATAGCCAAGTCAATTCTAAGCAAAAAGAACACAGCGGGGGTCATCACACTACCGGATTTCAAACTATACTACAAGGCTACAGTAATCAAAACAGCATGGTACTGGTACCAAAACAGAGATATAGACCAATGGAACAAAACAGAGGCACCAGAGGCAACACAACATACATACAACTATACAATCTTTGATAAACCTGACAAAAACAAGCAATGGGGCAAGGATTCCATGTTTAACAAATGGTGTTGGGAAAACTGGCTAGCCATGTGCAGAAAGCAGAAACTGGACCCCTTCCTGACACCTTACACTGAAATTAACTCCAGATGGATTAAAGATTTAAACATAAGACCTGGCACCATAAAAACCCTAGAAGGAAATCTAGGCAAAACTATCCAGGACATAGGAGTAGGCAAGGACTTCATGAACAAAACACCAAAAGCTTTGGCAACAAAAGCCAAAATAGACAAATGGGACCTAATCAAACTCCACAGCTTCTGCACGGCAAAAGAAACAGTCACTAGAGTGGATCCGCAACCAACAGAATGGGAAAAAATTTTCGCAGTCTACCCATCTGACAAAGGGCTGATATCCAGAATTTACAAAGAACTCAAGCAGATTTACAGGAAAAAAACAAACAAGCCCATTCAAAAGTGGGCAAAGGATATGAACAGATACTTTACGAAAGAAGACATATATGAGGCCAACAATCATATGAAAAAATGCTCATCGTCACTGGTCATCAGAGAGATGCAAATCAAAACCACATTGAGATACCATCTCACGCCAGTTAGAATGGCGATCATTAAAAAATCTGGAGACAACAGATGCTGGAGAGGATGTGGAGAAAAAGGAACACTTTTACACTGTTGGTGGGAGTGTAAATTAGTTCAACCATTGTGGAAGACAGTGTGGCGATTCCTCAAGGCCTTAGAAATAGAAATTCCATTTGACCCAGCAATCCCATTACTGGGTATATATCCAAAAGACTATAAATCGTTCTACTATAAGGACACATGTACACGAATGTTCATTGCAGCACTGTTTACAATAGCAAAGACCTGGAATCAACCCAAATGCCCATTGATAATAGACTGGATTGGAAAAATGTGGCACATATACACCATGGAATATTATGCAGCAATCAGAAATGATGAGTTCGTGTCGTTTGTAGGGACATGGATGAATCTGGAGAACATCATCCTCAGCAAACTGACACAAGAACAGAAAATGAAACACCGCATATTCTCACTCATAGATGGGTGATGAAAAATGAGAACACATGGACACAGAAAGGGGAGTACTAAACACTGGGGTCTATTGGGGGGAAAAGGGGAGGGCCAGTGGGAGGGGGAGGTGGGGAGGGATAGCCTGGGGAGAAATGCCAAATATGGGTGAAGGGGAGAAGAAAAGCAAAGCACACTGCCATGTGTGTACCTACACAACTGTCTTGCATGCTCTGCTCATGTACCCCAAAACCTATAATCCAATAAAAAATTAAAAAAAAATAATAATAATAATCGTGATAAAAAATAAAAAAAAAATAAACATCCACCCCAAGAGGTCTATTTATAGCCCTCACCACATAGTATGCTAACTTGGGTTTATGTCTTCTGGAAAGCATAAACCTTCCAAAACTGTCCATGGCTTCCACATTTGATGACATTCAACAAACTTCCCAGAACCTGAGGAAAATATACCTTCCATATATTCCAGTGTAAGAATGTTGGAGAAAATTAATTGCAAATGTGAACTCATCCGTTTTATCAGTCTTTACTGGACAAATAAGTACTCATTCAATCTATGATTCTTCCACTAAACTATTACAAACAGTAATTATAAATACCAAATATTAATAATATTTAAAGGATTCATGCATTAATATGGTTAGAGACATAACCTCTCTATAATTGCTTCTTCTTTTTTTGTTTTTATTTTTTGAGACATAGTCTCACTCTGTCACTCAGGCTGGAGTGCAGGGGTGCCATCTTGGCTCACTGCAGACTCTGACTCGTGGATTCAAGTGATTCTTCTGCCTCAGCCTCTCAGTAGCTGGAACTACAGACATACCTTACTAATTTTTTGTATTTTTGTAGAGATTGGGTTTCGCCATGTTGGCCAGACTAGTCTCAAACTCCTGACCTCAAGTGATTCACCCACTTAGGCCTCCCAAAGTACTAGCATTACAAACATGAGTCATTGTGCCTGGCCTATAATTGCTTCTTAACAACTCATTTGAAATTTTCATTCCTTTTTTTTTTTCTTAAAATGCATCTTTTCATAATTAAGTTTTCACTTGTTTCTTTTCTTTGCTTATCAAAATCCCCCAATCTGGTACACCCTCTCAATTTCTCTTTTCCAATGTAAACCCTGAAGTTTTCCTTGATTCACTGGCCCATGTTTCCTTTTTTACACACAAGTGGCTTTAATATTAAAACAGCTGCTAAGATAAGAAGCTTATTTCACTACTGTAATTCTACTTCAGGTAATCAATTTTCATGGTAAAGAATGTTTCGAATACACGTATTTTTATATTTATATAAATATTGCACAATCTTCCATAAATAAAAAAATTATAGAAGATCTCTGAGGAACAGCTCACACTAACTTGGAATTTGGTTCTTTAGTAATTTCATCCTGTTGTCTACAAAACCAGAGATGGATTTATTAGTATTAGTTTATATGTTATGTATATTTATTAACATTTAAGAAAGCTATGAAAAAGAACACTTAATCACTTAAAATACTGCACTTCTGTTCAGATTTAGTCTCAAATATTTTTTATGCTCCTTCCGAGAGAGTTTCCATGTTACCTTGCGTAAGTTACTGGAGCATGTTTACACGTCCTCAAATGTCTCCATATATTGAAAATCCAATGTCATCTTTGTCAGAACTTTAAAACACAAGAAATTTTATTTTAAAATGAATTGATACTTCCTTTTCTCTTACCTAGTCAATAGCTGCTCTCATGGCTGAATATTGTACTTTCTCTTCAAACCATTAAACTTTAAATTGCATTTTAATGTCTTTATATAATGTTACATATACTTTTATCACCCTAAAAATTATAAACCAAAAGAAAAATATTTCTCATAGAAATAAATGAAGGGTTCATTTGTTTCCAAATCTTTCTGTCATTCTTTACCTATGTGAGACAGTCTGTTTAGGTGCCAGATAGTATGCCCATCCACCAGCCATCAATTAACTGCCTTTACCCAGCAGATTTTACTCTGCCAACCCTTTCCACTCCTAGTCACCCTTCATAAATTATTCCTGTATCTAATGCACCCCTTTCCCCACCCCAGACCACTAACTCATTAATCAAGAGATTTAGGCTCAGGGTCTTTTCTGAGTCTGTAAGATACCTGTTCTGTCCTCTATCACTTTGAGGATAAAAGCAATATGCCAAGGGGCATTACTCAATTGTTCAAAACAAGGCAGCATCACAAACACACCAGGAGCTCCTCTCTTGACTCCTACCAATTCTTGGATGGTCAAATATCTAATGTACGACTGCTCTCCTACCCATGACAGGTGATGTGTGTAAAAAGCTGTCACCTTTTCTTTTTTTTTTTTTTTAAACAGAGTCTCACTCTGTCACCCATGCTGTAGTGCAGTGAGTGATCTTGACTCTCCGCAACCTCCACCTCCAGGGTTCAAGCAATTCTCCTGCCTCAGCATCCTGAGTAGCTGGAATTACAGGCGCCCGCCACCATGCCTGGCTAATTTTTACATTTTTAGTAGAGATGGGGTTTTGCCATGTTGGCCAGGCTAGTCTCGAACTCCTGACCTGAGGCGATCCTCCTCCCAAAGTGCTGGGATTACAGGTGTAAACTGCCACACTTGACCAAAAAGCTATCACCATTTCTGACTTCGTTTGGTAACAATTGGTATTAATATCTTGGATATTTCCTCCTTGCTCTACCTGAATTATGTGTCTAAGAATAATCTTCCTGTATTTAAAAAGTATTAATGCAAACTTTAATGCTGTTCAGTGCTAAATGCCTCTCAATTACTCTTTTAGAGGAATAGCTAAGTTATAGTACGTACTCCATAAATACAGCTAAATATGTAAAAAACAGTAAAAGTTTTAAAAGAACTGTCAAGCTGGCTAAAATTACAAACATCTAACAACACTTACAGCATCCAAGAGAAACATAATAATAAGGAATAAAAACAAGAAGCATTAGTTGGAAGTTGCTATTATTGTAAAAATTGGCTCTAGTCTGGTCTTATCTTGCAAAATCGTCTCACATTATTCAACACTGTACAGGTATTTCTGTCTGCTTTGCTCACTTTTTAATCTCCCACCACTTGACTCATAGAAAGCACTCAATAAACACTACTGAGTGAATGAATGAATGAATACGAGACAAAACAATAGAAGCTATTATTGAGTGCTTATTAGCAAAACACTGGTTAAATTCCCACATAGCCTTTCTCATTTATTTTTACAAACACAAAGAACTTTAGATCACTTAGAAAAATGATCCCTATACAAAAAAATTGAACCAGAGTAATTACTTGGAGTCTGCAAACACCCACAACAGTGTTCAAGTACACCTATACAAAAAATGATTTATTTTAGCTAGAACTGCGTAACTCACTTAAGTATAAAATAGGTGTTTTGTCTAAATTAGCTTGCTAATTGCTTGAGGTTTCTGTATTATCTTACTTCATTGCAAACCCTGGTTAGCTAGTGGAAGGCTTAAATATTGAACCTAAATTTTACAATATTGAGGCTGCTGTGGAGAGTAAATGAGATGACAAATATAAAACATAGATATATTAGCATATAGCAACTGTTCAATAAGTGTTATTCTTATTTACTAAAATATCATCTCATAAAGACATACCTATGAGGCAAATCAGTGGTGGATTATCGATGTACTGATGTCTATTGTAAGATCTTGGCTCTTGTTTTCTTAGTTTAAAAGAATTTAAACAAGAGACACACAGCAAAGGAGATGCAACATGTGTCATTTATTGCAAAAGAAAAAGAATATTTTGAAAGTTAAGTGCAGAATAGACATAGACCCTGAGAGAGAGAGAGTTCAAGGCAGAGTACTCCTCAGGATGAAACAGCAGAAAGGCACCAGGGAGCCTGTCTTTATGGGAGTCTTATATGATTATTATTCATAAGGAAGTGGGAAGAGGTGTTACTACTAAGCATGTTCTGTGTGATCCTCTGGGTGCACATGTGCAGTAACTATACACACTTGTTCATATGTTGCATGTCTCATTAGCATCTTAAATCTCCACCCAGGGGTGTGATTTTTTACTATTCTAATGAGCAAAGGATCAGTTGGAGGGCAGGTAAAATCAAAGTACACATCCTCTCTAAACAGGAAAGTACCTAGTGAAGATAACTTTGTTTGAATGAGCTCAATTACAAAGTGAATGCTGATGCTTATTCTGTTGGCTCTATGGGCACCATGGTTGCTGAATCCCGAAGACAAGGTTACTTCCTTGACTACCTCTCCTGTCTCAGATGGTCAAGATTTGTATTTCCATGAACAATAAATGATTATGATCGTATTTTATTTTATTCAGAAATGATTCATATTGTTCACTTGAGAAAAATCTTGAAGACTTTAATCATGGGCAGGGTAATAATATGGAAACCTCAAAAAGTTAGCAAGCTATTACTTTACTCATGGTTGGTCCATTACAACTTCCCCATGGAAGAGGAGAGGAGTGTGATTATGGAACTCAATGGAAATACAGACAAGTATAAATAACACACAAAGGTAAATTCAAATAAAGAAAAATATAAAACAATATGCAATTTTCCCATGGAAAGTTCAGCTTTCCGTAGGTGTGGATAAAATTATGATGAGGACATGCCAACCCTTCTTTTGCAGAGGACAAATATAAGAAGTATACCCTCTCGCACAGTGTGGTCAACATTTTCACAAGTGTGCTCAGGGTAGATAAGACACAGTACTTAATGTTTGGCTAAAAGATGTTTCTTGAGACTTAATTAAATGAGAAGCCATAAAATCTCAACTGTCTTGCCCTTTCAGAATCTGTTGCCTATAGACAACATTTCTTAAAGCAAACTAAATATGGCCTGAAAGGGATTCCATACGTCTATATTTGAGTCCTTGGGTATGAACTGTAACCTAGCTTAATGGTCAGACAAAACTGAAAACCTAACTTAGGAGTAACTAAGTCTTGGCCAATCCTAGCAGCCATACTTCAGCCACTCATAGACTGCTAAGTGTTCAAATAAGGCAAACACCAACCTTATTGCCTTATTCAAATAAGGCAAACACCAACAGTAACCAATCCAACTGTTTCCATACTTTACTGACAATTTCTATACATCATTCCCCGCCACCTTTTTTTTCTGTAAATCTTCCACCACGTGGCTTTGCTGGAGTCTCTGAATCCATTGAGATTCTGGGGGCTGCCCAGTTCACAAATTGTTCATTACTCAATTAAACTCCTTTAAATTTAATTCAGCTGAAGTTTTTCTTTTATCACATTTATGAAGATGTGATAGTAACATTAAGGGAATCTAAAAAGTAAGAATGGTCTAATGACTGTGTCTTTAACCTGTGGAAAGCAAGCTTTCTTCTCTTAAACAGAGAGCTGTGTTAAGCTGAAAGCTCCTAATGTTGCCTGGGTTTTATTCAGTTAATAACCGTTACATTCTTTAACTTTCCAACCAACTTTTTAGGTAGTATATTTGCTTGGAGTAAATGATCAGGAAAAAAGGTGAGTTTACAGAGTTGAATTCAGTTTTAACTTGCTATTCAAATTAATTTGCTTATGAAAAGCACATAAAAAATACTCAGAGCAAGACAGAAATCTCAAAAGGTCAAGATCCTTAGTATAAAGGACAAACTATGTTAACCTTATCTTTTCACTCTTATTAATATTCACTATAGAATTGACTTGCTGGCCAAGAAAACTATACTTCAGAGACAAGGGGTTCAATAACCAAACTATAAGAAGTCTTGAAATCAAACTTTTCTCCCTCACTTATGCTTTCTATTTATTTTAGTGTCTGGGACAATGCTGACAAGAAAATCTGGGGCCCCCAGGTGCAGTGGCTCATACCTGTAATCCCAGCATTTTGGGAGGCCAAGGTGAGTGGATCACCTGAGGTCAGGAGCTCAAGACTAGCCTGTCCAATATGGTGGAAACCCCATCTCTACTAAAAATCCAAAACAAAACAAAAAAAAATTAGCCAGGCACGGTGGCAGGCAACTGTAATTCCAGCTACTAGGGAGTTTGACGCAGGAGAATCACTTTAATCCAGGAGACAGAGGTTGCAGTGAGCTGAGATTGCACCAGTCCATTCCCGCTAAGTAACAGAGCAAGACTCTGTTAAAAAAAGAAATAAAGAAGAAAGAAGGAAAGAAAGAAAGAAAGAAAGAAAGAAAGAAAGAAAGAAAGAAAGAAAGAAAGAAAGAAAGAAAGAAAGAAAGAGAAAGAAAAGAAGAAAGAAAGAAAGAAAAGAGAAAGAAAGAAAAAAAGAAAGAAGAAAAGAAAGAAGAAAAGAAAGAAAAAAAATCTGACAAGGAGTATTTGATTCATATTCTTGAAACAAAGGCAAAGATTCTCAGATATGTACATTTCTTTCACAACACAACAAAAGCAACAGGTCCATGATTTGTGGAAAAGCTGTCGGTTCTTTCCTGACATAATCCAAAGGAGCTCTGTAAATAATATATTCAGCAAATATGTGAATACCGTTTCTTAACACTGAGTTGTTTTCACTCATTGTTTACTAAAATCGCCAAGCAAGTAAAGTAGGGTCAAGAAAATTGCAAACCTGGAAGGAACTCCTGGAAGATTTAGGTGAACATTCAAAAGAACAAAATTGGAGCCAGAAGTTGCGTGGCAAACCTTTGCTAAGCCTTTATAAAGGGCAAGTTTCCTTGGGTGCAGGTGAGAGTATGTGAAACTACTGGACTAGTTTTTGGCTAAGTCTCAGGGTGTGAGTCTGGAAGGTGACACCCCACTTTATTAAAATTGCCTTTGACAGTTCTTGTACTTTCACAGCAATTGCCCAGCATTAGGGGAGTCCCTTTGTGACGTTAGGAAGGATAAGGATTAAAACGAGGACATGGTATCACTGCAGGGCATGGGCAAGGTCATATAATGTCCTGTGCACTACATTCTGCTTCTGAAAGGTTGAGCTTCTCGACTCCCTTTTTTCCTTCACAGTCTGGTGTTGACAGGAACAGGACAGTTGGGGATATAAGGCCTGGAACTAATTGCACTGACATGAACTCAACGCAAACCACATGTTCACTACTGATTTTGAACTTGGTGGTTCTCAAAAGAAATCAAAGACATAATCTACTTTCTTCAACAATCAAATGAGCCTTTTGTCAGTATTTAAGGCCTTACCACCCTTAGGGAAAATGCTACCCCCTCACCACCACCCCCATTCTATAATACTGTTTTCTTTGCCTACACTTCTGATGATTTTAAAACACATTTTTTCCTCTAATATATTTTGGTTTGTTATAAACAAATGATTTATAAAGATAAAAGTTGGTAACATTTGCTTTAGAATTTATTTCAAAACCATTTGACTTTAATCAGTATCAGTTTAGTCCATTATTTTCTTAGGTCTCAGAAATTATAAGAGTATCATCACACCCAACTAAGTTAAATTTAGGTTGGGTTAGATCAGGAAAATTTTTTTGATCACCAGAAAGATACTTATTAAAGTGACATTATGCTGTTAGTTTGCTACTTTACATGGAAGTAGCTTTGATTAAAATTATTTCTTAATTTTCTAGTGTGTTTTCTCCCATCCTGTTTATACTTTAAATAACATTGCATGGAATATTATCTTTCCTCTCATCCTAGGCTCCTTGACCCTCAATCAACCTCAAAAATAAATAAATAAATATACTTTTTATAGGAACCAACTGCATGGGTAGTGGGAAAATGACACACGCTCCGCTGTTTACCCCTGACTTTTACTTTCAATCATGCCTGCTCTCCAAGCTATTTCGCCTCCATTCCAAGCCTTTACCATATACATTATTAAAGTTCTGTTTTCCCTTACCCATGTGAAACATAGACACATAGGATAATAAATTACCTTTCTCATTGTTTCCTTAAGTAATATCCCAAATTACAAAGGTATTTAAGGCAGGGATTCATTTTTAAAGCCTGTTACAAACCTAAGCTAATTTGCCATTGTAGTTCTGCATAATGGCTATTATCCTCTCTTTACAAAGGATAAGCTAAAAGGTTAAGTGAAGAGCTTAAGACTACTGAATAAGTTAATACTTTTCTCAGAGTAGATCACAGGAATGCCAGGTTCCTGTCTTTAAGCTCCAATTAGAAGATCACATTCATAAGAATGGTCCATTGAAAAGTCTGCATAAGGGCACGTTTTATTCAAGGCACTTTCTCTTCTTTAAAAATAACTACACAAAATATGAACCTGAACTACTAAATTTTTCAACGTTGTTTTCTGAACATGTTTATTGTAGAATACTTGAAATATGTGAAGAATTTTTTAAAAGCCACACACCATTCAGAGATAATCATGAACATTTATGTATATGTATATTTGCTGTACATAATTTTCCTATTTTACAAAGTTGAGAATATGCTTGAGTTGAGGTTTATTGAGTGCTTTTTTTTCACTGAAATGTGTGTGTGTGTGTGTGTGTGTATGTGTAGAATATATTTCCATGCCAATTGAGGTTTTCCTAAATCATAGCAAAGGCAAAGTGTCAGAAATAAACAAAGAATAGGCAGACTAGAATCAAGGATACACTTTGAGGACAAGAGCAGATGTTTGCATATAAGGGAGTTTGGAACCAGAAACATGAAAGCATTGAATGTTGAACAAAGGAATTTGAATTCGATTTTTTCACTCTTAAACCTGAACATCTCTACCTTTGAGTGCATAATTTCACCCAATGCTAAGAAATTTAAAACATGAAGGACAGCCATCACAGCAAATATTGATTGAGTTCTTCCTATGTGCCCGGCACCTTCCACAGACCACCACGAGTGGGACCAGGTTCTGTGGGGTGCCGGTTATCTAGTTGAGGTGGGGGAAGGAAGTACCTTCAGGAAAAAGAACACAAACTTACAAATACAATGTTAAGTTTGAAAGTGAAAATTTATTTAGAATGACAAAAGAAATAAATATTTTAAATTGTAAATAGCTGAAAAAAAGATATGTGCATTATACGTATATATATAAATTGTATCTCAAAACAGATTTTAAAAAAACCAACGAAACTACAAACATCCCAAAATCCAGAAAGAACATGCAATATTTTGGATACACTTATGTAGTAATCTTATTGCCTTACTTTTTGGCTGTACTCTTTTTGATTGCTGTTTACAATGACAAAGATTTAGTGATACTGTTTTCCACAGAGACAAAAGAAAGATAATTTAGAGCTTTCCGTAGCACAATTGCTAGAAACTTGTTTTTATTATGTCAAAAAACAAATATTTTAACAAATTTTTAACTTAATGATCTAATTGGCTTTGATTAGTGATTCATGATTCAGGCAGAATCCAATCTATGAATCAGAAAGGCACTCCTCTGAGCTGGCAGAACAGTCGAACTCATAAAGTAGCTTGAGCAGGAACAAGTCAGTAGCATAGTACAAAAAAGTGGGTTGGTTAACATTAGGTTACTTCAGGTTAGTTTCTTAGTAAGGATTAAAGCAGAGGGGACTTCCTAATCATGCCAGCTTAAGTAGGCAAGGGCCCTTTCTATTGGTTTTTGCAAATCTCCTATTTTTTTTTCTAAACTAGCTACTTTTAAAGTTCGGTTTGATTCTGTAGCACCAAGCCCACGTGACTCCATTCTGGTTTAGTCTGGTCTGCTGGACCTAGTGCAGGGTCTTAGTCCAGAACAATGACAAACTAAATTTTATTTAATACTTAACTGACAGTTTAGAAAAGTAATTTTAGCTTTACATATAATTATTGGTATGTCATATAAATATTTGGAATTTTTTGTCAAGTTTGAAGAAAGCCCTGCTTAAAAAAAATTATCAATTTCACATTAAGGCATTTGAAATTTGTGTGTGTGTGTGTGTGCGTGTGTGTGCACGTGCATGCAGGGAGTGATCATATGTATTAAATTGACTGATAGCCAGTTTGTTATAGGTATCCTGGGATGTAGTGGTGTTTATTAGCATTTTATGTTGCCTTTGTCACTCTCACTATTTAACACTCAATCACCAAGAAATATAAATCCTTTTCCCGAGTGTATATGATTTACTTTTCTTCATTAATATGATTACCAAATAATCCAAGAGCCTATTTATCCTAATATTCAAACCTTATCTCTTTCTTTTAATTACTGGTTTTGAAAAAATATTATGTATTTTTTAATTACCACTTGTTTCTAAACTTCAGAAAAATTTATTTTGATCTCCTTACTCATCAATAATTTAGTTTCATATTTCATCAATTTGTGGGTAAAATTTTAATTACTTTGTATAAATAAGTGTAAAGAAAACAAAAGAAATATCCCTTTTACATATGAACAGATTAGTTTATGAATTTTCACTTTTTTTATTGAAATATTCCAAAATGTCTTTCCAAGATGCAGTTACAATGACATATTAGAGCTTGATCAAATATGATGTATGCATGAAAAAGAAAAAAAATATGATATATGTTACATAATATATTTAATTCTATATTATACATTATGGAGTAATGCATAATATCTATAGATTGGGTTCTGGTTGTGTGAATTTCAAACCTGGTTCCTCCATCGTTATCCACCTACTTCACTGCTGGGCACTGTAGAACATTCTCACATTACAACTGCTGGCCCTGCAATGTTTCATTATGGTAGAGGTGGAGGTAGCTGTATTCCCGAAATTATTTCTACATTAGGAATAGCTGGTGATGACTTAACCATATAGGAAGTAGTGTAAGCCAGTAAAACTTTCCTTATAATCATAGGCTAAATGAATCCCCAACTTACCTTCTTTTACTGCATCTCAAAAATGCCATGGATCATTCCAACTTCAGCCAATCAGAGGGAATAGTAATGGAGGGTATGTTGGATTAGAACAGTCAGTCTTATCCACAGAAACAATGTAGATAAAACATTCTATTTTTAAAAATTTTATAGAAAGCATATAACCATATAAATAGATTTATGCCAACCCCCGCCACCCACCTCCCAAGGTCTTGGAAGAAGCCTATAGAAGTGAGAGGTTCTGAAATTCAAGCTTTATTAGTTTCATGGTAAATCCACCTCAGATTAGTTCATTTACCCCTCAAGGTATCCCTAGGAGAAAAGCACTTTCTTCATCTCCAGATGAGGACATTCAGAAACATCAAGTGACTTGACCAAGATCACATAGCTACTAAGGGCTGGAACCAGGATTTAACCCCAAGTGGTTGAGTGTGGAGCCGAAAACATATAATGAGACACCTACCATGGGCCAGAAGCTATGTTGAGCTCCTTACATTCATGGCTTAATCTCATAAGAATATTACATTATACAGTTGACTCTTGAACAACATGGATTTGAATGTCACTTGTACACTTAGAGGCAGATTTTTTTCAATAAAAGTTACATGAAGTGTGCCTGACTCTCCTGCCTTGCCTTCTACCTCCTTCACCTCAACTGTCTCTGCCATTTTTGAGAAAGCAAGACCAACACCTCCTCTTACTTCTCCTCTCCAGACTACTCAATGGGAAAACAATGAGGATAACACGTTTTATAATGATCTACTTCCACTTAATGAATAGTAAGTATATTTTCTTTTTCTTATGATTTTCTTAACATTTTATTACCCTAGCTTACTTTGTTGTAAGAATACAGTATATATATGTATAGCAGTATATTATATATATACCATACAAAATATGTATTAATTTAACTATTTATGTTATTGATAAGCATTCAGATCAACAATAGGCTATTAGGAGTAAAGTTTGGGGAAAGTTATATGTGGATTTTTGACTGCATGGGAGAGTTAATGCCCCTAAGCTGCATGCTGTTAAAGTGTCAACTATGGGTATTATTATCCCCATTCAGTAGACAAAGAAAATCAAGGAACAAAGAAACTATTTTCTATTCAAGGTCACCCAGCTGATGATGAGTGGAGTGAGATTCAAATGCTAGTCTGTCTGCAGAGCCTGAACACTCAACCACTTTAGTACCCTGCCCCAAACACTGTCCTTACATTGTGGTAATTATATGGGTATATTGTGAAGTAAACTGGAAATTTCATTCTTAAACACTTTTTTAAATGAATTTTGTTTTAAAACAAAATAAGAGCAGAAATGTTTGCATTTGCAGAGAGTTCCTTGGGCTAGGCTTTCATGCCTCTTATACGGGGTATACACATACTTTGTCTGATTTGGTGTACTTTGAGGAAAGTTAACATAGACAATACAAGCCTTGTGGATTTTTGCACAGAGAATTGCCTGGAAATAAAAACATTGTTTTAAGAGAATTATATGGAAAGTTCGGGCTTGGAGAAAAAACCTAAATTAGAGTAGAATTGAAGTGGCAGAGGAGAGTCAAAATGAAAGATAAATGCTGAAGAGAAAAAAATTGGTGAAAGACAATATAAAAGACAAGAGTTCAAACATAAAGTGGAACAGAAACTAAAGAGTAGGCTAAGGATAAGTTATTTTGAGGGAGAGGGAGAGAAATTCAGATTTGGAAATGAATTAGCATGGAGTCTTTGGACCTGCATCAAACTTTTGAGATCATCTAGAATGATCTTTAAATCCAATTTCCTTATTTGATTATAGAGAGATACTGAGACCTAGACAGTGAAATGATTTATTCAGAGTTATCAAGTGGTAAGAATTAGAGCCAGATCTTAAGCTATAGTGTATTCAGATGATATTAAAAACTGTCACCTGGCTTGGTCGCTCACACCTGTAATCCCAGCACTTTGGGAGGCTGAGGAGGGCAGATCACGAGGTTAAGCGATCGAGACCATCTGGGCCAATATAGTAAAACCCCATCTCTACTAAAATACAAAAATTAGCTGGGTGTGGTAGTGTGCACCTGTAGTCCCAGCTACTTGGGTGGCTGAGGCAGGAGAATTGCTTGAACCTGGGAGGCGGAGGTTGCAGTGAACCAAGATCACACCACTGCACTCCAGTCTGGTGCCTGGTGACAGAACAAGACTCTGTCTCAAAAAAAAAAAAAAAAAAAAAAAAACCATTGTCAGGAGAAATATTCTGTTGAAACTTAGGAAATGAGGACCTGAAATACAGGCAAAAGACAAGGAATTTAATGTTTATTTAGGAATTATCCTAAGAGATGATGGTCAAAATTCTGCAACTAGGTAAGGTCCTCAAAGTTGGGAGTTTATGAAAGGATGAACAGATGTACAGATGTGCTCAGACACAACTGGGTACAAAATTGGGGTTGGGGATGAAACCACATAAGGCAAGAGGAGGCAGTGTCAGTAAGGGGATGTAAGAGTGAGACTCAACAAAACAAAGAAGAAACTTAAACAGAGGAGAGAACGAGGAGTTAGGCTGAGGAAAGAAATTTTAAGATGTTCTGGGAAGTCCAGAGAACTAAATACCTAGGAAAACTCAAAGATGAGGACTGAGAAAGGACCATTTGAATTTTTCAAGAAGTGGTGAGAGCCGTTTTAATTGTGCTAGGTTTTTAAGAGGTGAAGAGAAAGGAATTTGAGAACCTATGTGCCAGAAATTATGATAGGGATGTTCATGCAAACTTTTATTTATCATTATTATTAGTAGTATTATTATTGAGACAGGATCTTTCTGTGTTGCCCAGGTTAAAGTGCATAGCTATATTCACTGGCACTATTACAGCATACTGCAGCCTTGAACTCCTGGCCTCAAGCAATTCTTCTGCTTACCTCCCAAGCAGATGGGACTACAGGTACATGCTACTGCACCTGTCCATGCAAACCTTTAAATACCTTCCCAATCTTTACATTTCCCACTCCTTTAACTTTTCTGTTTTAATTTCAAGAGATAGGCAGGAAATATTTTCAATAGATATGATTAATGTGAGGCTAGCAATGAGGAGAATACAACCTTGAGTTTTTTGAGGTCAGGCACTGTTTTGTCTGTGTCCAACACAAAACTTGGTATATACTAGGTCCCCAGTGAACAGAAAATAAATAAAATGTGCCTGGTTAGTAATGGAGTGGTTAGTAACAGAATATTACTTTCTTGGTTTGCTGATGCTTGCGCTACATTTAGCACCTTCTTTAGGACAGCTACTGAAGTTGAAATTGTATTTAAATACCCTGTATACAGAGTACCAGAAAATACTATGAGGTTCTGGGATGAAAATAGTCTGTTAAGCTATTTAATGAAATGCATTAAGTCTCTCTCCTCAACTTCTTATTCCCTATAGTAGCTATTTGGTTTGGATTAACTCAACTCCAGACTCCAAGAGTGAATCCTGATTGATCAATCAGTGAGTTCCCTTTGCCACAGGGAAGCCAACTCATGCTTAGGCCAGCTGAGTGCAAGACATTTGCCTGGTCATAGAGATTAAGAAATAGTCTTATCAGCAAAAAGTCAGAGCATTTTCTGGGAATTCTGGCATCTTTTTACCTTCCTTTTGGGATTATGATTCATGTTACAAGTCAAAAATCACAACTTGTCTGCTTGATGCTTCCTTTTGTAGCTTCATTTTCCTAAAGCTTAAGCCAGTAAACAGTATCCTGGAAAAATGGACAGGAGAGAAAGTGATCCTTTTAGACTAGGAAGGGAAAGGTGGTCTATGGGGCACAGGGGAACTACACTTTGCTCTCTAAGGAGCCCTTGGAAGGAATGGCTATATAGTACACTGAGAGAGGCCAGTCTGAGCCACTAGAATTTGACTGAAAAAAACATCCATGCCAAGGGTGGCACAGCAGGATTAGAATGACCCATCCTGATCCTGCTGACTACAACCCTGTGTCTCATCAGTAAGTAGTATACAAAAATGAACCAGCAGTGACCCATAGGACTGATATGTTTGGACTTATATGAAACTCTAGGGCCTTTGTATAGCTTTGCTCAGGGGAGCCTAGTGAAGACCGACACTGAATTATCTCCCAGCTTGACCTTAAAGAAAATAGAAAAATACAATTTTTTATTTTGCTTACCTGAATTTGGGAACTAAGAATCATACTGCCTTAGTGATCTTCTACATTATGATAAAATCCATAACAACTAACATGCAATGGCTTAAACATAGAAGTGCCCAACAAGTGTATGATGAATGCATGGATGAAAGGATAGCATTTTAAAAACTAGATTTGAAAGCTAGTGCTGTAACAGAGGCTATAACAGTCCCCCAATGAACAACTTTGAGGATAATAATGAGCAATAATCAGAGATCATCCAGACTCTAAATAGGTCTATAAGAATCAAGCCAAGGTGGGTTATTTTTCAGTTGTACTAAGTATTATTAAAGTATATAAGCTTGGCATTAGCCTACATCTGGGTCATTGATGCCAAAAAAAAGCTGAGTAGAAAAGAAAACAAGAGAACTCCAAGTTGCTCTCCATGATTTGAGTTAGAGCTGTCTGCTTCATCATCCAAGCACAACAGAAGTGCAGGTGCAGGCAAGGGGATAGCACTCAGTAAAAGAGCCCATGTGACCTTGAAAGTGACAGAATTTATTCACTGTGTAGAACAGTTTAACAAGTGATTGAGTGGCTCCAGTGTGTTTTAGAAGTCTTGGTTTATTTTCCCCAATGTTGGGATTGTCCTTTTGGAAAACCCTATAAATTAGGTTCTGATCTAGAAACTATGGTCTATCAGTTAACTCCCCAAATTTGGCAGTAAAACAATACAGTAAATTCATTACGAACTCCTGAAAGAGTTTTAACAGTCTTAAATGTTTTTATAATGCTATTGAACAGGAAACAAAGTTTATGTTTTGTATTGAATTTTTCTGTAATCAAAGAAGTGTGTCTGTTGTAGAACTGAAGTTACCTAATTGGTCCATGATATTTGAGTCATATTCAATATGAAGTGTTGTATTGGATTACCTCATTATTTATTAAATTGTATTTGAAAGATGATGACAAATAGCTACATAGGATGATTATAATTAGTAAGAAGCCATGTTCAATTTAACTGGCAGGGAGTAATATTGATGCAAAGATGGACAAGTGTTTTCTAAGTGTTCTCATAACTGACAGTATATTATAAAATAGGTCAAGCATGTACTTTACGTAAAAGAAATTACTTCATACTTTCGCAGTTCTCTTGTTCATATGATAAAAAATGTCACACAAAATTGACCCCAAAACACATTTCTTTTGATGACAGATGAAGTACAGAGTCACTGCATACTGACAGAAAGAAATACTTCCAAAATATATCCCTCCACAACAACTTTGGGATGGTTAATAAACCTCAAAGGAACTGAACTTGAAAAGCAAGCTTATAGGCTGCATAGTGTTAATGACTGCTTTTCATTGCCCTGAGTCCATGGGGAATAGCTCAAGAAATTGTATGTGTCTTCCACTGGAATGGTGTGTTTTTTAATCAAATAGGCACATGTCTATTCAGCTATTTGCCTCTAAACCATCTTTGTGCTGTTCTTATCTATTACTTATAAAGTTAAAAATATAAAGGTGACAGAACAAAAGTATAAAAACAGGAAAAATTGCATGATGACAGCAAAACTAGTTTTAATGGATCATTTGGCAGGGGTGTCCAATGTGCTTTGAGTGTGGACTTCAAAACTGTCAGTTAATGGGGGAAAGAACAAGGAGAAAGAAGAGATGAATAGATATATTTTCCTACTCCAACCTTGCTTACAAAATGGATCAAGTGCCAAGGGAAACTTAAGGTCACTTTGCCTCTATTTTCCTTGATGTCACTTCCCCTCTTCTTTTTCCATGGTAATGTAGGAAAGCTTGAACTCAACCAGAATGCTGTGGATGTCTCAGAACAGGGTAAAGTCATCCTGGCAATAGAGCAACAGTTCTCACTTTTTAATGTTCTTTTTGCTGTTATGACCTGACTGAGAGTTCCTGAACGTCTTGCAAGTCACGCCAGGCCATTATTCTTTCTACTTTCCTTTATGAGAGTCATCCATTTCAAAAGCACCCTATGGGTTGAGACATTACCCAAATTATTGTCCAAGTTATCCCTGAAGGGAGTAAATTGATATATATCAATAATGTGACATAGCAGAATATCTTCCTGTAGTCACTAACAGTGTCCTAGGAGCAAGAAGATGAAGGGACTTCAAGTCATCTCTCAGAGCCTCATTTTGTTACGTGCCTGAGTGCTATAGTTCAACATGTAAGTGCTCTTATTCCACTGAATTCTCCTTAACTGTCTCCGTTTTTCATCATGCATTTCTTTACCTATGATGGGCTTTAGGCTACCCACACCTTGGTATTTGAGGAAACAGCAGAAATAGGCCATCAACACTGGAAAGAATTATCTTCACCCTTTCTCCCATGAAGTGAGCCATAAAAGCTAGGTGGCCTTCTCTCCAGAATGGGTCATAAGATACCATTCCAGAGAGGTCTTCCCTGTACCCAGAGGAAAGGAATGTTCTTATCTCTGAAGATACAGAGACACAGAGAAGAATCTAAGCAAATAGATCTTGCTCATTTCCCTAGCTTATCAAATGTCAGCTAAAGAATATTGATTACGTGAAAGAAAATGTAAATTTCTTGTTAAGTAATTTAAAAATATTACTTTAAAAGTAAAATAAAGGGGAGGACTCAAGATGGCGCTGTGAGAACAACCCAGAATTGAAGCTCTCACTGGATTTGTGGAGAGGGTGAGTCGGGGACGCATTTCCAGACGGATCGTAGTTGCCCACAGAACGGGGAAATTCCCAGGTATAAAAGAGACGCGGGACGCCAGGCAGAGGTCTTGGCTGGTGTAGCCGGCAGCCGGTCGGCTCCAGCCCGCGCCGGAGTGCAGAGGTGCTCCACAGCGCTCCATACAAAAGCGCACTGTTACGGGTGCCTTGTTGAACCGGCAAACTGAGACCTGAGAGGGCTGAACTTGAGACTGAATGGGACGTGGACAGTGAGCCAGCCCAGGAAATCCTAGGGACACAGCGTTTGGGTTAGCGCAGTGTGACAAACAAAACGGCGATTCCAAATGCTCCCAGTGAGGAGGTTTTCTTAAAGCGCAGCTCAGTGGGGGAGGGGCGTCTGCCATTACCGAGGCAATCAGCCCCTACTGAGGTACACGCCCATTGCTGATGCAGCCTGCCGTTGCTGAGGCAACCTGGTACAACAGAGAGACTCCGCCACAGGGCATAGCCCGAGGCAACAGGGCAGAGACCGCAGCAGAAGGGCAGAGCCTGCAGCAACAGGGCGAACCTCACACCAGCAGGGCGGAGCCTCGGCAGGCAATTAGTGACTAGACTGCCTCCTAGCTGGGCAGGACAGCGAGGTGGACACTCACAAGGAAAGCCCCCTCCCCCCCCAGACAGAGCATCTGAGAAAAAACGGTTTTTTTCAGCCTAACAGCCCTGAATGAACAACAGAGCTCACAGCTCAGCACTTGAGCTCCTACAAAGTACAGACTGTCTCCTCAAGCAGCTCCCTGACCCCGCTATATGCAAAAGACTGACATTTGGCAGGCATCATTCTGGGACAAAAATAGCAGAAAAAGAAACTGGTAGCATCCCTCGCTCTTCCGCAGCCGCTACAGGTGCACCACAGACAAGCAGGGCCTGGAGTGGACTTCAGCAGTTGTACAGCGAAGGGGTGAGACTGGTAGAAGGAAAACCAAGTAACAGAAATACTTCATCATCAATAATCTGGGTGTCCACTCAGAGACCCAATCGAAAAGTCAGCAACTACACAGACGACAGGTGGATAAATCCACAAAGATGGGAAGAAACCAGCGCAAAAAGGAGGAAAACACCCAAAACCAGAACACCTCGTCGCCTAGAAAGGACCAAAATTTCTCACCAGCAAGGGAACAAAGTTGGATGGAGAATGACTGTCATGAAATGTTGGAATTAGACTTCAGAAGGTGGATAATGAGAAACTTGTGAGCTAAAAGAACATGTTTTAGATCAACGCAAAGAAACTAAGAACCTTGAAAAAATATTTGAGGAAATGATAACAAGAATGGATACCTTAGAGAGGAATATGAATGAATTAAAGGAGCTGAAAAACACAATACGAGAACTTCGCGAAGCATGCACAAGTTTCAATAGCTGAATGGACCAAGCAGAAGAAAGAATATCAGAAGTCGAAGATCAACTTAATGAAATAAAACGAGAAACCAAGATCAGAGAAAAAAGCGCAAAAAGGAATGAACAAAGTCTCCAAGAAATGTGGGACTATGTGAAGAGACCTAACCTATGTTTGATAGGCATACCAGAATGTGATGAAGAGAATGAATCCAAGTTGGAAAATACTCTTCAGGACATTATCCAGGAAAATTTCCCCCACCTAGCAAGACAGGCCAACACTCAATTGCAGGAAATACAGAGAACACCACAAAGATATTCCGCAAGAAGAGCAACCCCAAGGCACAAAATCGTCAGATTCAACAAGGTTGAAATAAAGGAGAAAATACTAAGGGCAGCCAGAGAGAAAGGTCGGGTCACCCACAAAGGGAAGCCCATAGACTCACAGCAGATCTCTCAGCAGAAACTCTACAAGCCAGAAGAGAGTGGGGGCCAATATTTAACATCCTTAAAGAAAAGAACTGTCAACCCAGAAGTTCATATCCAGCCAAACTGAGCTTCAGAAGTGAAGGAAAAATAAAATCCTTTACAAACAAGCAAGTACTCAGAGATTTTGTCAACACCAGGCCTGCTTTACAAGAGCTCCTGAAAGGGGCACTACACATAGAAAGGAACAACCAGTACCAGCCATTCCAAAATCGCACTAAATGCTAAAGAGCATCAACATAATGAAGAATCTACAACAACTAACGGGCAAAACAGCCAGCTAGCATCAAAATGGCAGTATCAAATTCACACATAACAATATTAACCCTAAATGTAAATGGACTAAATGCACCAATCAAAAGACACAGACTGGCAAATTGGATAAAAAGCCAAAACCCATCAGTGTTCTATATCCAGGAAACCCATCTCACATGCAAGGATACACAAAGGCTCAAAATAAAGGGATGGAGGAAGATTTACCAAGCAAATGGAGAGCAAAAGAAAGCAGGAGTTGCAATTCTCATCTCTGATAAAATAGACTTTAAAGCAACAAAGATCAAAAGAGACAAAGAAGGCCATTACATAATGGTAAAAGGATCGATACAACAAGAAGAGCTAACGATCCTAAACAAATATGGACCCAATACAGGAGCACCCAGATACATAAGGCAAGTTCTTAACGACTTACAAAGAGACTTAGACCCCCTAATAGTGGGAGACTTTAACACTCCACTGTCAATATTAGACAGATCAATCAGACAGAAAATCAACAAGGATATCCAGGGCTTCAACTCAGACCTGGAACAAGCAAACCTCATAGACATTTACAGAACTCTCCACCCCAAATCCACAGAATATACATTCTTCTCAGCACCACATCATACGTACTCTAAAATTGACCACACATTTGGAAGTAAAGCACTGCTTAGCAAATGCAAAACAACTGAAATCATAACAAACAGCCTCTCAGAGCATAGTGCAATCAAGTTAGAACTTAGAATTCAGAAACCAACCCAGAACCGCACAGCTTCATGGAAACTGAACAACTGGCTCTTGAATGTTGACTGGATAAGCAACGAAATGAAGGCAGACATAAAGAAGTTCTTCAAAACCAATGAGAACGAAGACACCACATGCCAGAATCCCTGGGACACATTTAAAGCAGTCTCTAGAGGAAAGTATATAGCAATAAGTGCCCATATGAGAAGAATGGAGAGATCCAAAATTGACACCCTATCGTCAAAATTGAAAGAGCTAGAGGAGCAAGATCAAAAAAACTCAAAACCCAGCAGAAGACAAGAAATTACTAAGATCAGAGCTGAGCTGAAGGAGATTGAGACACGAAAAACCCTTCAAACAATCAATAAATCCAAGAGCTGGTTTTTTGAACAGATCAACAAAATAGACCACTAGCCAGATTGATTAAAAAGAAAAGAGAGAACAACCAAATAGATGCAATAAAAAATGATAAAGGGGAAATCACCACAGATTCCACAGAAATTCAAACCATCATCAGAGAATATTACAAACAACTCTATGCACATAAACTAGTAAACCTGGAAGAAATGGATAAATTCCTGGACTCCTGTGTCCTCCCAAGCCAAAACAGGAGGAAGCTGAAACTATGAATAGACCAATAACAAGGTCAGAAGTCGAGGCAGCAATTAAGAGCCAACCACACAAAAAAAAGCCCAGGTCCAGACAGGTTCACAGCCGAATTCTACCAGACACACAAAGAGGAGCTGGTACCATTTCTTCTGAAACTATTCCAAATAATCCAAAAAGAAGGAATCCTTCCCAAATCATTCTATGAGACCAACATCATTCTGATACCAAAACCCAGCAGAGACCCAACAAGTAAAGAAAACTTCAGGCCAATATCCATGATGAACATAGATGCAAAAATCTTCAATAAAATATTGGCAAGCCGATTGCAACAACAAATCAAAAAACTTATTCATCATGATCAAGTAGGATTCATCCCGGGGATGCAAGTCTGGTTCAACATACGCAAGTCTATAAACGTAATTCACCACATAAACAGAACCAAAAACAAAAACCACATGATTATCTCAATTGATGCAGAGAAGGCAGTTGACAAAATTCAACAACCCTTTATGCTAAAAACCCTCAATAAACTCGGTATTGATGGAACGTATCTCAAAGTAATAAAAGCTATTTATGACAAACCAACAGCCAATATCATACTGAATGGGCAAAAACTGGAAGCATTCCCTTTGAAATCTGGCACTAGACAAGGATGCCCTCTGTCACCACTCCTATTCAATATAGTACTGGAAGTTCTAGCCACAGCAATCAGGCAAGAAAAATAAATAAAGGGTATTCAGATAGGAGAGGTGGAAGCCAAATTGTCTCTATTTGCAGACGACATGATAGTATACCTAGAAGACTCCACTGCCTCAGCCCAAAAACTCCTGAAACTGATAAGCAACTTCAGCAAAGTCTCAGGATATAAAATCAACGTGCAAAAATCACAAGCCTTCCTCTACACCAATAACAGACTTAAAGAGAGCAAAATTAAGAACGAACTGCCATTCACAATTGCTACAAAAAGAATAAAATACCTTGGAATACAACTCACAAGGAACGTAAGGGACCTCTTCAGGGAAAACTACAAACCACTGCTCAATGAAATCAGAGAGGACACAAACAGATGGAGAAACATTCCATGTTCATGGTTAGGAAGAATTAATATCGTGAAAATGGCTATATTGCCCAAAGTAATTTACAGAATCAATGCTATACCGATCAAGCTACCTTTGACTTTCTTCACAGAACTGGAAAAAACCACCATGAACTTCATATGGAACCAAAAGAGAGCCCGCATAGCCAAGTCAATTCTAAGCAAAAAGAACACAGTGGGGGGCATCACACTACTGGATTTCAAACTATACTACAAGGCTACAGTAATCAAAACAGCATGGTACTGGTACCAAAATGGAGATATAGACAAATGGAACAGAACAGAGGCATCAGAGGCAACACAACATAGCTACAACCATACAATCTTTGATAAACCTGACAGAAACAAGCAATGGGGCAAGGATTCCATGTTCAACAAATGGTGCTGGGAAAACTGGCTAGCCATGTGCAGAAAGCAGAATCTGGATCCCTTCCTGACACCTTACACTAAAATTAACTCCAGATGGATTAAAGACTTAAACATAATACCCGGCACCATAAAAACCCTAAAAGGAAATCTAGGCAAAGCCATCCAGGACATAGGAGTAGGCAAGGACTTTATGAACAAAACACCAAAAGCATTGGCAACAAAAGCCAAAATGGACAAATGGGACCTAATCAAACTCCACAGCTTCTGCACAGCAAAAGGAACAGTCTCTAGTGTGAATCGGCAACCAACAGAATGGGAAAAAATTTTTGCAGTTTACCCGTCTGACAAAGGGCTGATATCCAGAATTTACAAAGAACTCAAACAGATTTACAGGAAAAAAACAAACAAGCCCATTCAAAAGTGGGCAAAGGATATGAACAGACACTTTACGAAAGAAGACATATATGAGGCCAACAATCATATGAAAAAATGCTCATCGTCACTGGCCATCAGAGAGATGCAAATCAAAACCACATTGAGATACCATCTCACGCCAGTTAGAATGGCGATCATTAAAAAATCTGGAGACAACAGATGCTGGAGAGGATGTGGAGAAAAAGGAACACTTTTACACTGTTGGTGGGAGTGTAAATTAGTCCAACCATTGTGGAAGACAGTGTGGCGATTTCTCAAGGCCTTAGAAATAGAAATTCCATTTGACCCAGCAATCCCATTACTGGGTATATATCCAAAGGACTAAAAATTGTTCTACTATAAGGACACATGCACACGAATGTTCATTGCAGCACTGTTTACAATAGCAAAGACCTGGAATCAACCCAAATGCCCATTGATGATAGACTGGATTGGGAAAATGTGGCACATATACACCATAGAATATTATGCAGCAATCAGAAATGATGAGTTTGTGTCGTTTGTGGGGACATGGATGAATCTGGAGAAAATCATTCTCAGCAAACTGACACAAGAACAGAAAATGAAACACCGTATATTCTCACTCATAGGCGGGTGATGAAAAATGAGAACACATGGACACAAAAAGGGGAGTACTAAACACTGGGGTCTATTGGGGGGAAAGGGGAGGGCCAGAGGGAGGGGGAGGTGGGGAGAGATAGCCTGGGGAGAAATGCCAAATGTGGGTGAAGGGGAGAAAGCAAACAAAACACACTGCCATGTGTGTACCTATGCAACTGTATTGCATGCTCTGCACGTGTACCCCAAAACCTAAAATGCAATACGAAATAAAAATAAATTAAAAAAATAAAAAAAAAGTAAAATAAAGGTATACATACTATGACATAGAAAGTACAACTAACCTATATGTTAATGATGAAACTAGAGGTTTTAAATTCTTTATTGTAATGAACCCCATTCTGAGTATGTCTATAGATTATCCCCAATGTGGATTTATTTGATAGGATGTGCTTATGAAAGTATTCCCTCTGTGAGGACAGAATGAATAGACAGGTGAGGCTATAGGTAAATGAGGTAATGTTAAGCGCTTCACACTGTGCCTGGTGCATACCAAAAACTTGGTTAAGCCTAATCATTGCTGCTACGACAACTACTGTTACCATCATCATCATCATAATCATCACTATCATTACTATGATTAAAGTAGAAGAAATTATTTTCAGGGTGAGTTTTAGCACCTTAAGTTTGGTAATTTCCTCATTCACCATTGAGGAAAAACTTTTTGTTGTCTTTTAGATCACACATCACTTCCTGTAATAGTTTGTTTATGTTGCAGATGAAGACAATGGGAGTAAGTAGAATGTAGGTGACATTGTTTCACCCTAAACTTGGAAAGATACAAATAGATATTATCTTAAACTTTCAGGAAAGAAAAAGAATTTCCCTTAACAAACATATCCAGAAAATTAAAATCAAGTACAACTGTTGCCTGAAAATCTGTCCACCTTAACGTTCAAAAATTTAAGTGTGTACACAAGATTCTTTATAGATATAGCTGACAAAAGTTGCTTCTGATATTATAGAAGATATAAAACTGAATTTCAGAACTGTCTCTGCTAAAAATGCATGACATTAAATAAAAATGTTTTGAATAACTCATTTATTTAATCAACACTTTTTATGTTTTAATGAAGTTAATTCTATAATGGCAAATGTTTTTTTATTGAAAACTCTACCTTTTACTTTTGAGGCAGGTATAAAGCAACATGAATGTTTCCTCACCACTACAAACTTGCTCCAAGTTCCTTGGTCTTCTAGGCTCTTGTGAGGAGGTAACGTTTTATTTTTACAAATGACCAGTGGAAAATGGCTTTTGACTATCATCCAATAAATTAACTTGTGAGGATGACTTATGTGTCTTCCACAAGCCAAATAAATAATTTGAGATTTTGGATTATTTGGTAGAGTTATGTGAATTTAGCAAGAAATAGTTAATTTTCTTCTGTGTTTTGCATTTGTTTTACCAAGAAGAGAAAGAGTTGGGCCTTTGAGCTTACTTAGCAATAAATGACAGACAAATCCTAGCACTGGGAGTAATTCCATTTCCATTTTCCAAGTCTGATACTACAGAGCGATATGGCCTTCTTCCCACCTTATTGTATGAAAGTGCCTATGGGAGTTACCGCATCCAAGTTCACAATAGAACACCCCATTAGTCATCAACAACACCTATTAAAAAGCCAAAGAGTCTTAGAATTCCTCTGTAAAATTATTCATCTCAGCATTTTTATTTTTGACATTCAAAATACATTTTCAGGAATCCAAATTCCCAGCCAATACTAAATCCCCATGATTTGACTCCTTAAACTCCCCAGGAAAATACATTCCTAGCTTCTCCTAATTGTTGAGTAGAACATCACAGGCATGATGCTCACTTCTCATGGCTCGAACTTCTCACTGGCAGGTTGGATGGATAATGATACCAGTTCCTGCCCGCAAAGGTATGCTTTAAGAAAATGTAAAAGTTTAAAACAAATATGGAATACTAAAGCAGTTCATTATATATGCTTCGTAATTAGTCATGTAAGAGAAAATCTGTTCATAAGTCTATTCGATGAGAAGAGAAGTTTACACACACAGTATAGTTGGTGCTAGAAACTGTGATCCTGATAAGCTGCTCTTCGGAAAACTCTGGTCACCATTTCAGTTCACAGCAGGACACATTCAAATTATGAAGCTGCCACCCAGGCAAGCCACGGTCCTATGAAACAACTAAGGAAAATGTCCTTCAATCTTGCCTTTGAGTGCAGTAGGGCATCATTAATTTTGCTCTCCATTTTAAGAATAAGAGTTTTTTATTCTTATATAGACTTTATGTCCTTAAACGTTTGGATTTAAAATAAATTTTTAGTGAATAGCTCAGAAATGGAAAACTTACACTTAAAATCTGAAAGAATTATTCTAGCCATTATTGTATATAAAACTCACTTTCCACCTGATACTGTTCTTATGCCCAAGACTTCCGTTTATCTCTCACTTGGATCAGAATATGACAGACATCAGAAGAGAAATAAAATGATTGTTAATCTAGATTATTCTGAAATGAGCAATCCCCTTTATTATACTATGGGACAGCATAATGTACCAAACAGAAAAAGTTATGAACCTTGAAATAGGCAAAAGAGATTATTGGGTGTTCTTTCAGTGTGGCAGTGGGCTTGATATTTGCTTATCTGCAGTACGTTACAACTCTGTAGGAGTGAAGGTTAACTTGCAGATTTTTGTGTATTAGAGATGTGCATAGTTTTTGTCTAGTAGAGTGGATAGCCACAAAGCTAATCACCCTGTAAGACATTAATCAGTTTAATATCTAATCTAACAATTTTATCCTAACATTAAAAATATTACAAATAGATGAATACATAGATAGATGACAGAGAGAAAGAGAGATGATAGATATATTACATACAGATACATATTATAAATATTCTTTGTTAATATTTTACTGGTTCTTCATTTATTAATGAATTAAATAGTATGTTCATGTATGATCATTATATATATTTGCCCAGTAGTCACAATTTTAAACTTTGACAGTTGTAATTGATATAAATTATAAGTTTAATAATAAATACAAATAGTAAAGCTATCAATGCATAAGTTTAACATTCCAACATTATGGAATAGTAGAGACCTCAAGGAGCTCCTATTCCATTTTTTCTAATTTTAGTATCCTAAACACTATCTCCTTAACACTTCCTAAACTATATTTCACTGAATTTACTGAAGCCCAAGATACCATCATCTCTTTGCAATACCATCATAGCCTCCTAATGGGTCTCCTCACTTCTATTTATGTCTCTGTCTTGTCTGTTTGGTACACAGAAGCCAGAATGCTTTTTTCAAAGATATTTACCTTGTTATGGCACTCCCAGTTTAAAACACTCCAGTGGTTATCTACAGCCCATAACATAAAATCAAAATAGTTTAACTCCCACTTTCAAGGCCCTGCATGATTCAGGTTCTATTTCACAAACCATTTCCCTGGTTATTGCCTCTCCATTCTCTAGATGAGGGAGTCAGCAAACTTAATGGGCCAGATAATAAATATTTTAGGCTCTTTATGCCATTCAGTCTCTTTTGTGATTACTTACTCTGCAGTTGTACCACAAAAGACAATCTTTAGCTAACCTCTGCCCTAGGACACATGGGCCTTCTTTCGGCACCTTCAATATGTTCAACTTTTTCCTTGCCCCAGGATCTTTGCTCACACTCCTCCTCACTTCCACCTGAAGTGCTTTCCTTTCTCCCAACTTACTTTGCAAAACAAGAAGCTTTCTCATACTCTTAAGATGCGGGCCTGCTTCACACATGTATGTACGTTACTCCCCCTACAGTCATCTCAGTGTGTGGCCTTTGTGGGAAGCTTATTTCTGGAGGGTTCTAGGTGAGGTCCTGCCCTTCTTCCTCCTCAGAGACAACAGTACTTCCCCAAAGTTCTAGGGTAGATCTAATATGAAGAATGCTCTGGTGCTAGGTAGAGTATAACTAAGCTTTGCAATGCCTGAATATCTCAGGATTTCCAAAGGAAGACAGCTTTGGGCTTTGGGCTAGGAAACTTTAGCTAATTTACTTAGCTTCTGAAAACCTTTCACAGCTAGGCTGATCAAACTAGTGCAACCTAAGGTGTTTTTTTTTTTTTTTTTTTTTTTTTAATAAAACTGTCCTTAAATTAATTAATGGTATTTGCAGTGACCTGGATAGGGTTGGAGACTATTATTCTAAGTTTAGTAACTTAGGAATGTGAAACCGAACAGCATATGTTTTCATTGATAATGTAGGGGCTAAGCCATGAGGACACAAAGGCATAAGAATGATACAGTGGACTCTGGGGACTTGGGGGCAAGGGATAAAAAACTACAAATAGGGTGCAGTGTATACGGCTTGGGTGATGGGTGCATGAAAATCTCACAGATCACCACTACTCATTTAACCAAATACCACCTGTATCCCAACAGCTTATGAAAAAAAACTGTCCTTAGTGTTAAAAAAAAATGCACCGCATCTCCTTTTCTGCAGATACAGCTAGCAGTAGATCCTCTTTTGTGGAAACCCTTCTGAGAAAATTAAAGTTAAAACAAACAACACCCTTTCCAGAATTCAATTCTTTTTTTCCCCCGAGATGGAGTCTTACTCTGTTTCCCAAGATGGAGAGCAGTGGCATGATCTCAGCTAACTGCAAACTCTGCCTCCCGGATTTAAGCAGTTCTGCCTCAGTCTCCAGAGTAGCTGGGATTACAGGCATGCACCATGCTGGCTAATTTGTGTGTGTGTGTGTGTGTGTGTGTGTGTGTGTGTGTGTGTGTGTGTTTAGTAAAGATGGGGTTTCACATATATATTTATTTATATAATAATATGTATGCACATATATTGTTATATATATGGTGGCCAGGCTGATCTTCAACTCCTGACCTTGTGAGCTGCCTGCCTCAGGCTCCCAAAGTACTAAGATTACAGGAGTGAGCCACTGCACCTGGCCCCAGAATTGAATTCTTCAATAATTTCAAATGTATCTATCTTGATGTGAATTTTCTAGTTCTCTGCTCTTCTTTCACATAAGATGGTATTCAAAAGGCAACCGTAAAAGTAAATGCTCGTTACTTGATGCTAAAATCTGGTTCCTCTAGGGAAATTATAGCTTCTGGCATCCATACTTAAAGCACAATGCTAGTTTTTACATGTGCGTTGTTAGCATCCAAATTCTAGCGATTTCTTAGAAATACACAAGAATGAAATGCTGTTTTGACTTTTATGCAGAACATAAAACTGTCCTTAAAAGTACTGCCACAAAGACTCTAGCTGATTTCTTAGTGTAGTAACAATGGACTTGCCCTGGAAAGTCAAGTTTCTTTGTATGGTAGTCCATGAGAGGTTGAAGATTTACCTCAGAGGGCTCAGTGCTGAAGGTTTGATAAATTGGGGTAAAAGCCTAGGGTCACGTATTCTTTGCTAGAAAAGGAAAGTGATGCTTCTATAGAAACCAGGAGGACATTAAGGAGGAGGAAAGTAAGTGAAGAGAGCAGTTGGCGTTAACAAAAGACCTTAGGAACTGATGTCCATGTGATTGACATGTTAAAGCCCCTCAAATAACAAAGCTTTCTCCATTTCTCCCACCATTCTTAGATGGAGTGCAGTGCTTCTCAGACAATTCTTTTGGAGGTCTCTTTTTCTTCTAAGTTTAATGTTATTGCTTTTTCTTTTTAATCAAATTTAACTTATGAATATTTCAGAGGTAAAGGAGTAAAGAGATATTGTAAATTGTCCTAGTTGCCCTTTGAAGTAGGTCTCCCAGTTCAACACTGTCCATTGATTCACTCACTCCTGCTTATAATCCATTAGGAAACAGACTCATGAATGTCTTTAACCTGAGTTGTCCCAGATTAGACAACTGTCCCATTTTTAGCCTATTGTTTTTATTCCTATTTCAAACATGTGATACTACCAATCTTTTGCTACCTTTATGTGTGAGGTGAGATTTGATAGGTATGTTTTGGGATTAATAGGTGTATTGAACCCCCATACCCCAATAGCATATTTGTAGTTCTTTTACAGCAGAATACAACATATGGCAGGTCCTCAGGGTATCATTATTAATTCAATTTCATTGTTTTATTTTGAAATATTCGTTGTTTTGCATATTCACTTTCTCAATAATCCTTCCTATATTCTGAGCTCTGGATTTTCATTTGTAGGATGACCATGAGTTCCTTCTCCCCTCTGTTTTGTGAGTTGAGACCTAGATTAAAGTCAGAAAATATGTGTAAGATGGTGATTTCTAGATGATACTAGTGGGTTTTCTTTCCATTATTTTAACCACTTTTACTTATTTTGTAAACAGGTATTCACAAATTTCACAGTCTGAATGCTATAAAAATATTTATATAGAAAAATGTCTCTCTCATTCTGTTAGTTCACATCATTCCTTGGTGCTCATCACTTCTCATTTATATATACTTCTAATATTTATGCACATACATAGTCTTATGTGCTCCATTCCTGAAGAATAGCACACTGATAACTGTTCTCTACCTTGTTCTTTTTACTTAACAATATACCTTAGAAATCTTCCCATATCAGTAAAAAGAAAGGATCTACTTTTCTCTTCTCTTTTTTCCCTCTCTTCCTCTCTTGCTCCTGCCTTATTTCCATTTCTCTCCTCTCTCTCTCTCTCTCTCTCTCTCTCTCTCTCTCTCTCTCTCTCTCTCTCTCTTTCCAGTGTGACTACATAGTGTTTCATTTTGTGGCTGAACCATGGTTTATTTTACCAATACCCTGTTCATGTACTCTAGGGAGGTTTCTAAACTTTTGCTTTTAAAATTTACTATGAATGATCTTATACACTGTGCCATTTTCTATGAGTGTAGGTAAATTTTTATTATACACATCCAGAAGTAGGATGACTGGTTTAAAGGATATAATTTTGGTAAATTCTGATAAGTGCTCTCCATAGAAGTAGTAACATTTTACACTCTCAGCAGCAATTTATGAGTTTATCTGTTTTCGAATAGCATCACCAAAAGAGACTGTTAGCAAACTGTCCAGTTTGGGCCAATCAGATTGCATGATATCCATCATCATCTAAATTTTTTCTTTTATTATGAATGAAGCTGAACATATTTGTATATGTGTATTCATTCATTTATTTTTAATAAGTGAATGGAGCATATTTCTTGTTTTGTAAACTGTCTATTCATGTACTTTGCCCATTTACAAAAATTGGTTTATCTCAGTTTTTAGAAGCTCTTTTATAATATGGCTTTTGGGTTTTGAATCATTGTAATGCTTTGGCAAGATTAGGAATTCATCTAGTAATATATAGGAAATTCTAAAGTTTTATTAGACTCCTATGAGGAAAAGATTTTTTTTTCTTTTTTGCCAGATGTCTATACAATTGTTCCAATATCATGTCTATCTTCACATATCCTAAACAGCTATTTCTGGGCTTTTCTATTTTGCATTATTAGTCTATCCATATGTGCCTGCCTGCCATAGTACCATGTTCTTTTACTTTTGAAATATTACACTTAATTTTAATAACTGACAGGGCTATTCAATTCTCATTGCAGTTGTTTTTTTAGTTTTCCTACTTCATTGATTTTTATATAACCTCAAGATAATAATTAAGTTATCCAATTCTAAAAACAGAGGCATTTATGATTTACTTGGGTATTTATAAATTAATCAGGGAAATCACATATTAAAATTTCCTATCAAAGAGCATAATATATTTTTCTATTTATTCAGATCTACTTGGTATCCTTCAAGAGTCTCAGAAAGTTTTCCTCATATGAGCTTTTAACACATCTTTTGCTCGATTTATTTCTAGGTAGTACATTGTTGAAGCTATTACAAATATTAGCTATTTAGAGATATAATTTGTATATCATACTGTGGCAGTGGTAGAAGAATCTTTTCCTTCTACCCTCCTAGGTTCTCTGGCTAGAGCCCTGTAAAATAGATGAACGAAATATGGATTAATAAGAGAAAAACATACATTTATATAATATGTCTTACATGACACTGGAGCCTTCATAAGCAAATGAAGACCCCAAGAAGCATTTAAACCTGAGTGTTTTTATGTTAGGTTTGACAAACAGTGGAGAGTTCTTGAAAAAAGGTGATGGGACAAAGGGTCTGAGTGAAGGATAGGAAACTGTGAGAAACAGCAAGGTCTGTTTATTCAGACTCCTCTTAGGGCCCCTTTGTCTTTGGAGATGAGGATGCTCCCTCCTTTCTTCTGGGTAGAGGAAGGGCACCTCTCACATAAGGGTCTTATGACCTCCTTCAGGGGAAGGTCAGAGAGTCCTTACTGGCATTTCTCAAATTCCTTCAGCTTAAAAGAAACAATATGTAAAAGTGTCATTTTGGGGGTAGTGTGTTCAACACATTGTCACCCTTATTTATGGAATTATCTTATTCTTTGCAGTAGTTTTCCAGTGGAAAGTGCTTAGGCTTTTCAGTTTTATAATGGTATTGTCTACAAGTAGAAATAGATTAGCTACTGCTTTCTAATTTTAAACATCTAGTTTCTTTCTTTAGTTGCATTGGCTAATATTATCAGTATAATATTAAATGGCAGCAATGTTATTAAGCATCCTTTTCAATGAATCTAGCAAAAAATGCATTTAGTCTTATAACACACATCTTACTATGATATATGTAGCTACTGGGAAGGAAGTATTCATTAATTCCTGTTAATCTTTTTCTTACCAATTCCCATGTAATACAATGTTTGTTTGTTTTTCAATCAAGAGTGAATATTGAATAATTGCTTTATCAGGATATATGGAGATAATTTTTCCTCAAATTTATTTATGTAATTCATTTTATTAATATATTTTCTAATATTGAGCCATCCTTATATTTCTGTGGGGTGTTTTAGTATTGCTGATTTTTATTTTTATTTATTTATTATTTTTTTTTTGAGATGGAGTTTCGCTCTTGTTACCCAGGCTGGAGTGCAATGGCGCGATCTCGGCTTACTGCAACCTCCGCCTCCTGAGTTCAGGCAATTCTCCTGCCTCAGCCTCCTGAGTAGCTGGGATTACAGATACACGCCACCAGGCCCAGCTAATTTTTTGTATTTGTAGTAGACATGGGGTTTCACCATGTTGACCAGGATGGTCTCGATCTCTTGACCTTGTGATCCACCCGCCTCGGACTCCTAAAGTGCTGGGATTACAGGCAGGAGCCACCGCGCCCGGCCCTTGCTGATTTTTAAAAACTCAGTATTTTGATGGGAATTGCATTGAATTCTGATTCAGTTTTGTGAATCAATTTTGAAATCAATAAAAACATAAATGGGAATAATCAATTTCTACTTATTTGTAAGTTTGGTCTTTGTATTATTTGTTTACCTATAAATGTTTTCAGTATGTTTGCTTTTCAAAAAATGAATAGTCTAAATCTTTAAAAGTTTTATTTCGTTCTGGTGGTTTTTAGGCTCTTGATGTTCAAAACTGTCTATAATGTTCACTATAAGGTCCACTATAATCTTCAGGTCTAGTGGTTTTTTGAGCTCTTGCATGTTCAAAATTGTCTATAATCTCCAGGTCCTTTAAGAAGATGAATTATATAGTCATCCTCTCCCTTCATCTGCCTGAATTTCTTCTCCCTGAGTTATACTTCCATTTTGTGGTCTTCCATTAAATTTCAAAATTTCTATAGAATAGGTAGTTTAAATTTTTTGTATTCTTTATGACAATTTTTTTTACTGCATTTTAGGTTTGGGGGTACATGTGCAGAATGTTCAAGATAGTTGCATAGGACACAACACACATGGCAGTGTGTTTTGCTGCCTTCCTCCCCTTCACCCACATTTGGCATTTCTCCCCAGGCTATCCCTCCCCATCTCCCCCCGTGCTGTCCCTCCCCTATTCCCCCCAATAGACCCCAGTGTGTAGTACCACCTTCCCTGTGTATGACAATATTTTTAAGTGATTTTTTGTCATCTACGGGAAAATTGAGCCACTTTTCCCCCACCCCCACATTTTCCTTTATAGTATCTTTGTTTTTATTTTTAAAATTTATTTATTTATTTATTATTTCAATAGTTTTTGGGGAACAGGTGGTGTTTGATTACATGGATAAGTTCTTGGTGCAAATTCTGAGGTTTTGGTGCACGCATCACCCAAGCAGTGTATACTGCATCCGATGTGTAGTCTTTTATCCCTCACCTACCTCTCATACTTTCCCCCAAGGCCTCAGAGTCCATTATATCATTCTTACTCCTTTGCCTCCTCATAGCTTAGCTTCTACTCATAAGTGAGAAGATATGATGTTTGGTTTTCCATTCTTGAGTTACTTCACGTAGAATGGTGGTCTCTAACTCCATCCAGTTTGCTGAGAATGCTATTATTTCATTCCTTTTTATGGCTGAGTAGTATTCCATCATGTATATATACCACATGTTCTTTATCCACTCATTGGTTGATGGGTACTTAGATTGGTTCTATATCTTTGTGACTGCAAATTGTGCTGCTATAAATATGCATATGAATGTGTCTTTTTCATAAAATGACTTCTTTTCCTCTGGGTAGATACCCAGTAGTGGAATTGCTGAATCAAATGGTATTTCTACTTTTAGTTGTTTAAGGAAACTCCATAATGTTTTTTATGCTGGTTGTACTAGTTTACATTCCCACCAGTGGTGTAAAATTGTTCACTTTCACCATATCCATGCCAACATCTACTATTTTTTTATTTTTTAATTACAGCCATTTTTGCAGCAGTAAGGTGGTATCGCATTGTGGTTTTGGTTTGCATTTGCCTGATAATTGTTGAGCATTGTTTCGTAGGTTTGTTGGCCATTTGTATATCTTCTTTTGAGAATTGTCTATTCCTGTCTTTAGCCCACGTTTTGATGAGATTATTTGTTTTTGTTTTTTGTTTTGCTTATTTGTTTAAGTTCCTTGTAGATTCTGGATATTAGTCCTTTGTTGGAAGCATAGTTGGCAAAGATTTTTTTCAACTCTGACAGTTGTCTGTTTATGCTACTGATTATTGCTTTTGCCATGCAGAAGCTTTTTTGTTTAAGTAAGTTCTATCTATGTATTTTTGTTTTTGTTGCATTTTCTTTTGGGTTCTTAGTCATAAAGTCTTTGCCTAAGCCAGTGTCTAGAAGGGTTTTTCCAATGTTGTCTTCTAGAATTTTTATGGTTTCAGGTCTTAGATTTAAGTCTTTCATCCATCTTCAGTTGATTTTTATATAAGATGAGAGATGAGGATCCAGTTTCATTCTTCTACATGTGGCTTGCTAATTATGCCAGCACTATTTGTTGAATAGGGTGTAGTTTTCCCACTTTATGTTTTGTTTGCTTTGTTGAAAGTCAGTTAGCTGTAAGTATTTGGCTTTATTTCTGGATTCTCTATTCTATTCCATTGGTCTACATGCCTGTTTCTATGCCACTACCATGCTGTTTTGGTAACTAGAGCCTTGTAAGATACTTTGAGATTAGGTAATGTAATGCCTCCCGATTTGTTCCTTTTGCTTAGCCTTGCTTTAGCTATGTGGGCTCTTTTGTTGTTCCATGTGAACTATAGAATTGTTGTTTTCTAGTTATGTGAAGAATTATGATGGTATTTTGATGGGAATTGCATTGAATTTATAGACTGCTTTTAGCAGTATGGTCATTTTCACAATATTGATTCCATCCTTCTGTGAGCATGGGATGTGCTTCCATTTGTTTGTGTTGTCTATGACTTCTTCAGCAGTGTTTTGTAAATTTCCTTGTAGAAATCTTTCACCTCTTCAGTTAAATATATTACTAAACATTTTATTTTTTGCAGCTGTTTAAAAGGGGTTGAGTTCTTGATTTGATTGTCAGCTTGCTCACTCTTGATATATAGCAGTGCTACTGATTTGTGTACATTGGCTTTGTATCCTGAAACTTTACTGATTTATTAGATCTAGGAACTTTTTGGATGCCCTTTATTTCTTTTTTCTGTCTGATTGCTCTGGTTAGGACTTCCAGTACTATGTTGAATAGAAGTGGTGAAAGTGGGCATCCATGTTTTGTTTCAATTCTCAGGGCAAATGCTTTCAACATTTCCCAGTTCAGTTTAATGTAGGCTGTGGGTATGCCATAGATGGCTTTTATCATCTTAAGGTAAGTCCCTTCTATGCCAATTTTGCTGAGGATTTTAATTATAAAGGGATGCTAATTCTTGTCCAGTGCTTTTCCTGCATTTATTGAGATTATCATATGTTTTTGTTTTTACTTCTGTTTATGTGGTGTGTCACATTTATTGATTTATGTATGTTGAACCAACTCTGTATCTTTAGTATGAAACCCACTTGATCATGGTGTATTATCTTTTTGATATGCTATTGAATTCTGTTAGCTAGTATTTGTTGAGGATTTTTGCACTATGTTTATAGGGGATATTGGTCTTTTTTGTTAAGTCCTTTCTTGGTATCAGTATTAGGTTAATACTGGCTTTATAGAATACTTTACAGAGGAGTCCCTTTTTCTTTTTTGCAGGGGAGAATAGTTTCAGTAGGATTTGTACCAATTCTTTGAATGTCTGATGGAATTCAGCTGTGAATCCCTCTGGTCCAGAACTTCATTTTGTTGGCAATTTTTTTTTTAAATTGCCAACTGTTTAAATTGTATTACTTATTATTGGCCTGTTCAGAGTTTCTGTTTCATCCTGGTTTAATCTAGGAGGTTGTATGTTTCCAAGAATTTATCCATATTCTCTAGGTTTTCTAGTGTGTGCACATATAGGTGTTCATAGAGGCATTGAGTGATCTTTTGTATTTTTGTGGTATTGGTTGTAACATCTCCCATTTCATTTCTAAATGAGCTTACTTGGATCTTCACCTTTTCTTGGTTAATCTCACTAACATTTTATCGATTTTCTTTATCCTTTCAAAGAATCAGCTTTTTGTTTCATTTAACATTTGCACTTTTTTTGTTGTTGTTTAGTTTCATTTAGTTCTTCTCCAATCTTGGTTATTTCTTTTCTTCTGATGGGTTTGGGTTTGGTTTGTTCTTGTTTCTCTAGTTCCTTGAGGTGTGAGCTTAGATGGTCTGTTTGTGCTTTTTTAGACTTTTTGATGGAGGCATTTAATGCTATGAACTTTCCTCTTAATGGTTTTGCTGTGTCCTAAAGAGTTTTTGATCAGCTGTGTCACTATTATTGTTCAGTTCAAAGAATTTTTATCTTGATTTCATTGTTGACCCAAAGATCATTCAGGAGCAGATTATTTAATTTCCACATATTTGTATAGTTTTGAGAGTTCCTTTTGGAGTTAATTTCCACTATTATTCCACTCAGGTCTGAGAACACTTGATGCAATTTTTATTTTCTTAAATTTATTGAGACTTTTTTATGGCCTATCATATGGTCTATCTTGGAAATGTTCCATGTGTTGATGAAAAGAATGTATATTCTGCAGTTGTCAGGTAGAATGCTCTGTAAATATCTGTTAAGTCAATTTGTTCTAGGATATAGTTTAAGTCCATTGTTTCTTTGTTGATTTTCTGTCTTAATGACCTGTCTAGTGTTATCAGTGGTGTATTGATGTCCACCACTATTATTGTGATGCCATCTATCTCATTTCTTAGGTCTAGCAGTAATTGTTTTATAAATTGGGAGTGCCAGTGTTAGCTGCCAACATACTTAGGATTGTGATATCCTGTTAGGCTAATCTTTTTATCATTATACAATGCGCCTTTTTGTCTTTTTTAACTATTGTTACTTTAAAGTTTGTTTTTTTCTGATATATGAATAGCTACTTCTGTTTGCTTTTGGTTTCCATTTATATGGAATATCTTTTTCTACTCCTTTACCTTAAGTTTCTGTGAGTCCCTATGTGTTAGGTGAGTCTTTTGAAGACAGAAGATACATTTTATCCATTCCGTATCTTTTAAGTGCAGCATTTAGGTGATTTACATTCAACATTAATATTAAGATGTGAGGTATTATTCTATTCATCATGCTTGTTGCCTGAATACCTTGTTTTTCTTTTTCTTTTCTTTTCTTTTCTTTTTTTTTTTTTTTTTTTTGAGACAGAGTTTCTCTCTTGTTACCCAGGCTGGAGTGCAATGGCACGATCTCGGCTCACTGCAATCTCCGCCTCCTGCGCTCAGGGAATTCTCCTGCCTCAGCCTCCTGAGTAGCTGAGATTACAGGCACGCGCCATCATGCCCAGCTAATTTTTGGTATTTTTAGTAGAGACGGGGTTTCACCATGTTGACCAGGATGGTCTCGATCTCTTGACCTCGTGATCCACCCACCTCGGCCTCCCAAAGTGCTGGGATTACAGGCGTGAGCCACCGCGCCCGGCCTTCTTTTTCCTTTTTTTTCATTGTATTACTGTTTTATACGACCTGTGGGATTTATGGTTTAAGGAGGTTCTGTTTGGGTACATTTCAAGGTTTTGTTTCAGGGTTTAGAACTCCTTTTAGCATCTTGTACTGCTCGCTTGGTAATGGCAAATTGTGTCAGCATTTGTTTGTCTGAAAAATACTTTATCTCTCCTCCATTTATGAAGCTGTTTCACTAGATACAATATTATTGGCTGATAATTATTTTGTTTAAGGAGACTGAAGACAGGATTCCAATCCCTTCTGGCTTGCAGGTTTTCTGCTGAGTAATCTGCTGTTAATATGATAGGTTTTCCTTTATAGGTTGCCTGATATTTCTGTCCACAGCTCTTACAATTCTTCCCTTTACTTTGACTTTAGATGGCTTGGTGACTTTATGTCCTAGTTGATAATGTTTTTGCAATGAATTTCCCAGCTGCTCATTCCTATAAAGGAATGTTGTCTAGAGAGCTCTGAAATCGGCCCCCACCAGCATTGTAACAGTGTTCTGAGGCACGAGTCTTCTGCCTTTGATTGGAGCAACACCTCTTACACATCATCTGCAGTTTTGAAGTTTTATACATTTTCTAGTCTTACATAAAATGTTGTTTGTGGGAATTTTGTTTTGTTTTCATTTTTTCCACCTTATTTCTTTTTTTAGAATTCAAGAGAAGTGGGAGATTTAGAACCAAATTTTCTATATGCTTATTAGAACTAGAAGTCCAGCAAATGTATTTTATATATTTATTTCTTTATGGAAAAGTTATTCTGTGCATATATGATAGATTGACAGCACCCATTCCAACCTTCTTCTGTGCATCTTCCTATACTCCTGGATCCTTTGCAAAAGGGTTCTTTCTGGTTGCTTGTTTGCAGTTCTGGCTATCAGAAATAGTCATGCAGGATTTTGAAGGCCAATGAGGCAGGGGCCATCTGCCTGCTGTTCAGCTTTTCTGCTGGAAAATGCAATCCTTGAGACCTTTGGGTTTTTCTTCATTAGCGATTTAGCAGCCAGTCACTTGTTTTATTGATGGTGAGATGCATCTATGGCAGCAGCAGCATCACACCCTGTTCTCCGGATCTAGCTTAAGGCAGTGTGCTTTTGGGTTTTTTTGTTTGTTTGTTTTGTTTTGAATCAGGGTATTTTTCTTTCATCCAGACTGGAGTGTAGTGGTGTAATCAAAGCTCACTGCAGCCTCAACCTCTTGTGTTCAATTATCTTCCTGCCTCATCCTCTTGAGTAGCTGGGACTACAAGCATGCACCACCACACCCAAATAATTTTTGTATATTTTGTAGAGACAACAGTTTGCCACTATGCCCAGGCTAGTCCTGAACTCCTGAGCTCAAAAGAGCCACCCGCCTTGGCCTCCCAAAGTGTTCGGATACCAGGTGTGATCCACCACACCCAGCCCAGCAGTGTGCTTTTGAAATCAACAATTTCACTAGAAGCCTCCTGATTCTAATCTTCCTGATTATAAAGGTGGCAGAAACTTTTTTGGTTGGCAAGTTCTGCGGTGTCATTCTGAAGTGTGTTTTTCTGGCCTTTCCCAAGATTTTTAAGCAACTGTATACCTTCCTTTTTGTAACTGCTAAATTAGTTTTGGCTTTCTGCAATCAGATCTTATTTAGTGCAGTTGCTACTTTCAAAATTATTTCAGGCGCAGAGCCTTAAGTATTAGACACTGAGTTTCGTTTTCTTACCTATTTGTGGACAATTCATTTATCAATAGAAAATAACACAGGGCACACAATGGCAAAGTAGTCATTTAAATTATCTCCTGTGACCACCTGGATTAAAGACCTATTGAAGGCAAGGTTGCAGCCGGCTGAGCGACAACTCTGGTGGACCCTTATGGCAAAAATGTGAAATACTAGGACGTGAGAAGAGGTGACTTTTCCCCCCGATTTCTATAAAGCGTTAAAGAAAAAAAGAAAACATAAAGCTTAGGATTTTAAGTTCTTACTTCAATAAGCACAGAGAACCAGTGATCTTCTGAGTACCTTCAAGAGATAGGTATTATCTCTTGAAACCTCAGAGCCAGTATGACCAAAAATCAAATGTGGAGTCCAATCTTACAATGTAAGTTGAATTCATTGTCTTTTTAGTCTCTTACATGAAATGTAGAGTATTATTTGGGAAAGAGAGGGACTGAGAATTAGAAAGAAGACATTTGGGAGGTGGGAATTTAGATTAATCTTAGTACCCTGCTCCCAAGCTCCATAGAATTTTGCTTATTAAAAGAAGAGGAAGTTTCCCCTTCCTTTTTCTAGAGATGAAGGCAAGAAATGTCTCTATTGAAATAAGATTCCTGGTTTCAATGCAGATGATGATGGCAGAGGCTGAAAAGCAACTCTCAATCATCAAGCTAAGGTAGGCGTGGTTACCGTAGTAGGCAGCACGGTTAGGAGTGGTAATCATAATCATTTGATCTGCCGGGAACTTTGGCAATAGATGCTGGAGATAAATGGGGATCCTCAAACTGAAATAGAAGGGCAGCTGATCAGGATTCTAAAATACTCTAGATCTAGCAAACACAGCAGCTTAACTTGACTTATCACAGGAGAAGCATGGTTTCTCATTCAAATTCCAGAGGCCCGTTAATGAATAATGCATTTGAGTAAAAGCATTGTCTCTGTTAAGTGCTGCTACAAAGTAGTACCTGAGGCTGTGCACTTTATAAAGAAAAGAGGCTTATTTAGCTTATGGTTCTGCAGGCGATACAAGAAGCATGTCACCAGCACCTGCTTCCAGTGAGGGGTTCAGGCTGCTTCCCCTCATGGCAGAAGGCAAAGGGAAATGGGCATGTGGAGAGATCACATGGCAAGAAAGGAAGGAAGAGAGGGAGGGGAAAGATTCCATGCTCTTTTTAACAACCAGCTCTCATGAGAACTAATAGAGTGAGAACTCACTCATTATTGCAAAGATGAGACCAGGTCATTCATGAGGGATCCACCCCCAGAAACTAAATACCTTCCACTTGTTCCCACCCCTGGCACTGGGGATCAGATTTCAATATGAAGTTTGGGGGAACAACCAAACCATACAAGTATCAGCAAGATGAAGCCGTTTATTAAAGTCACTGCGCACCTAGACTTTCAGGGATTACTGGGCTCTGCTCTCATGCTAAGCCTTGCTGCTTAGATATCACTGCGTGCTACCAATTACAGTTGGCACTTATGAAGCTCAGGGGTAAATGCAGTTTTGGCATGAGACATAGTGACTTCACAAACAAACCCTTGTGTTTCTTGTGTTTGCCATTTTAATGTAGGTTTTAAATGGGAATATTTAACAATTGGCAGAATATATACACTGGCTTATTAACTTAACGGATAATTGCTATTTTGATAAAAGTGCCAAGAGGAAGCATCTGAAAGTACACTTTGATATTAAAAGAGTTAATCAAAATCAATATAGCTTTCTGGAGAAATTACACACATTTGCATTATCCCCAAACATTTGAAAGAAGCAGAAGTGGTATTTTCTCTCTTATTCCCTTTAAACTTGGTTTTTGTTTTTTCAGCAGAAAAAGGATTTTCCTGAAATTAATAAGGTGGTGACTCAAATTGTAATGGCTGTTCCAGATGTGTTATATTTATAAGAGCAAATCAACACCACCCTTAACATATGGTATGCAGTCATTGATTTGCAAAATGCTTATACTGAACCAGCTGGAAAGACTTCTCATGCTCAGGGTCAAACAAAGCTGGCAGCTTTATGGCTTATCTGGAGGAGAAACACACACACACATGCATGCACACTCCAAATCCAGTCCTTTATAAGGGCCCTTCAAGTCATATGCCTCTTCTTCTTAGCAGTAGTAGGGAATGGGACAAAGTGCAGCAATGTATGCTTCATTTGGAAGTCATGTTCTGATATGCCTCAGATTCCACAAAACATTATTGAGTTAAAAGAACTCTGAACTTTCCTAGGTTATACGTCTTTCTGGCATATAACTGTTTTATTAGGCATTTAGAATGTCTGCTACTTCCTGCTCACAATGGCCTATCATCAGGAGATCATTAATAGATTTTAAGTTTACCAGCAGTATGTACTGTAAGGTTGGTGATTCCAGTAAAATGTGGTCACAATTTTAATGTCAAGAAAGAAACTTTACCTGCTTTATTTTTGATGAATGTCTCAAGTGCAGAATTTTCCTGGCATGTAATAGGCCCTCAATAAATATGTGTGGAAGAAACCCAGACTTTAGCCACTATACGATTCATCCATGTAACCAAAAGCCACTTGTACTCTTAAAGCTATTCAAATAAAAAAAAAATTTTTTTAATGTGTGGAAAGAAAGGGGGAGGGAGGGAGGGAGAGAGAGAGAGAGAGAGAAAGAAAAAGAGAGAGAGAGAGAGAGAGAAAAGGTATGTGAGAGAGAGAGGAGAAAGACTGGTGAAATGGCCAAAGTCTCTATATACAAATTATCACAAATATCTGGGTAGACCTAGATAGGGGAGATATACTCTTTGGGAAACATAAAGGTCTAGTGCTCTTTACTCATTTGGACAGAGAAAAAGGGCTTCCCAGATCAATACCTAGAAGTTGATAGCAATAACCTTACCCTACACTAAGTCTTGGCTCAAGAAGGAGTGTGGTGAATAGAGAGGCTCACACTAATACGAGAGAAGGGTGGAGTGTGATCCAGTCTCCAAAGGTGCACACCATCACTTTCACTTTTCTTCACCAAGTACAGCCCAACCTCCAGGGAAGGGGATCAGTCTCCATCTTTTGAAGAAACAAATATGAAAGAATTTGTGGAGGTATTTTAAAGCCACCACAGACAAATTATGAATACAGAAATACAAGGCATATATTGAGAGAAAACATTCACAATGTCTGTATCTGACAAAGGATATATATGTTATATAAAGTAAGATAATATTCTTAATATAAAATAGTATTATTTTTATATTATATGAAGACAGTGAACTCAATAAAATATAGGCCAGAGTTTTGTACAGATGCTTTGCAAAAAAAGACATATGAATGGCCAGTTAGCACAAAAAAAAGATGCTTAAATGTGGTACAACCATATACCCATCAAATGGCTAATGTAATATTCTTAATATTAAGTGTTGGTACTTAGGTCACCTGGCACTCTATAGATTCCCTGTGTAAGCATAGCATTATACAACCACTTTGGGAAACTGTTTAGCAGTTTCTTATGAAGTAAACATATACTTACATCATGATCTAGCAGTTCTACTTCTAGGTCTTTACCAAGAGAAATCAAGACCATGTCCATCCACAAGCCAGTTGTGGTGGATCGCACCTGTAATCCCAACACTTTGGGAGGCTGAGATGGTAGAATCACTTAAATCCAGGAGTTCAAAACCAGGCTGGTTAACATAGCAAGACATAGTCTTACAAAAAAATAAAAAATTAGGCAGGTGTGGTGGTGCACACCTGTAGTCCCAGCTACTTGGGAGGCTAATGTGGGAGGATCACTTGAACCCTGGAGGTAGAGGTTGCATTGAGCTGAGATTGCACCACTGCACTCTGGCCAGGGTGACAGAGTGAGACCCTGTTTTTTTTAAAAAAAAAAGACTATGTCAACAGAACATTTTAAGCATGAATGTTTATAGCAGTCTTGTTCGTAATAGTAATAAATGGAAACCACCAAAATTTCCAACAACAGGTAAATAGTTTTGTGGTATATTCATACAACGAATCACTATTTGGCAATAAAAAAGTATCAATATACTGAAATATGCAATAACATGGGTGGAGCTACTAAATATGATCCCAAGGAAAAGAAGTCTGATACAAAAGCACACATACTGTGTGACTTAATGCATATGAAATTCTAGGAATGAGAATTCTAATCCATAGTGAAAGAAAACCACCAGTTACTGCCTTGGTGTTGAAAAAAAATGAAAGGGAGAACTTTCTGGGGTGATGAAAATGTTTTATTCTTTGATTGTAGTTGTGGTTATACAGGTGAATAACTTTGTCAAAATTCATAGAATAAATTCATTAGATGGAAGTATTTTATTGTCTGTCTTCAGTAATATTGATTGAAAAAGGAAAAAGTATTTTATGTGCAAAATTTAAAAGATTTTCAAAGTAAGAATATCTTTGTGGTGTCAGAATAGGAAAGGATTTCCCAAAACTACAAACCATTTTGAAAAATGCATGACCAATGCACTCCTGTCAACCTTGCTCAAACTTTGCCATGTATGATCTCATCCATTATGTTCTTTACAACTTTTGGAGTTATGGTTAGTGTGTCTTCATATCTAAAGACATTTTTCTGAGTTTTTTATCTTGACCATCACATTAAATATACTGTATTTCCAATGATACTGTATATTCCTTCCAATGATTATAGATGGACTTTACATTTTTAAATTTCTTGATATCAAAGAGCCTTACCTATCTAAGGGATCTCAAAATCATGATGGTGTAGTAAAAAGTTTATGCAATGCGGGGTCATCATTCATTGTGTGACCTTTGGTCACACTTAATATCTTTAAACTTTGATATTTTTTCCCTGCAAATTAATATTTACTGGTGAGGATAACATGAGCTAATTTATCTCTATTCTTTATATTTACAAACTTATTTAATCATTGGAAAAAAATATCCTACTTCATGGAAAGAGCTAATTCTTCTAAATGGAATTCATAATTCCATTTTTTTCTGAGTTCTCTGAGTCATTTATTTGTAAATTAACTCCTATTTGGGTTGTAACTTTGGTGACACTAATGACAGCCGTGGGGTGTCCAGAATCACTGCTGCCATCACACTGGCTACAGCAGGGAGGCCTGAGCGGAGGCAGCAAGAGTGGCTGTGGGAACAGAAATGGTAGTGGTGGAACCCCTGTGCCCCATGACCCAGGCAGCCTACACTGGCCCCACCATCACGCAGCCAGGAGGGACCTTTTCCTAGGCTTGGAGCCTCCATGGCTGGACCTTGGCCTTGCATTGCTGCTCTGGCCTACCGCCTCTGCCTCTGCAGGGAGGACACAGAGAGGAGGCAGAGCTGAGCCTGAGATAGTGTCTTGCTCCATGGAGCTGATGGGATCCAGGAACAAGTAAAAGCTCCCCTGAGCTGGCCACCCTGGAAACCGCTGTGATGGGGCCAGGCCAAGTTGTCCACTGTGGGGGTTGCAGTGTGGTGGAGCAGGGACATCTGGCAGAGAAGGCCCAGTGAAGACTTGGAGCCCCAACCCCAGGCTTTGAGGAGGAGCCCCCAGGTCTGCCTGCACCCTCCATGGAATGGGCAGAACCTCTGCCCTTCCAGGCTCAGAGCCTGGGGATCTTGGCCCTCTACACCGTTGGGGGCCCTGGAAGGCCCTTCCTTGTCCCTGCAGGCTCAGGGGTGTCTGCTCCCACTTCCTGGCCTCTCCTTGCTCCTGGTACCTACTCTGATATCCAAGTGGGGTTGGGCCAATTGGGGGGGATTTCAGGGATGGCCTCAGCATAAGCAAGTGTGCCCATGTACTGTCACACCACTACCCTGCTGCCTGGGCTCCCTCTGGACTTTGGGCCCCAACAAACATTGTGGGGAAACTGAGTTGGGGAGGACAGCTCAGCATTGGCCTGCAGGTGCGGCTTGGAGCAAGCAACCTGGTTGCTGTGAACAGTGGCAGGAGGCAAACAGACTCCTGGGTGGAAGAAGACAGGTCCCCAGTGAAGACCCACCTTCAGGCCAGGAAGGGCCTGAAGTCTGGGGAGTGGGCTACCAGTCCTGCTGACCAAAGTAGGACCTTTTCTGGTGCACTCATGCCCCCCATTAGACCAACTGGTGAACACTTCCTCCCCTTTGAGGCCCATAAAAGATACAGGCTCAGCCAGAGTAGAGCAGACAAATGACCAGCTGCAGAGAGGCACTACCCTCTCTGCTAGGAGCTAAACACTGATGGGGATGACCCGCCTATCAGACAGGAGCTACCATCTCTGCTAGGAGCTGAACACTCTTAGGGACACTGTAGCTGCAGAAGGAGCTACTCCCTGTGGGTCTCCTCTGAGCTGTTCTACCATTCAGTAAAACTCCTCATCTTGCTCACTCTCCACTTACTTGTCTGCATACCTCATTCTTTAACACAAACAGAACTGAGACATGTCCCTTGTTAGCCACCATGTGAGTGAAGAGAAGGAGAGAAGAGCTGTGGCCCTTCGGGGAGCCCAGAGCTGGAGTTCCCTGAGCCAGGGCTGTGACTCCCTGTTTGGGGCTCTGTGGTTCCTGGTATCTCCAAGCTTCTGGATGCCACCATGCTTCCTGGTGCCAGCCAGGGAAGCTGCTTGTGGTGCCTGCCCCATGGCAGCCAACATGTCTGACTGCACAGTAGCTGCACAGCTATACCCATTCTTGGGCTAAAGTATGGGGAGTTGGGGCAATAAATCAGTAAAATATTGAGTATCTGAGAACAGAAGAAAACTTGTATTCTATCTGGAATTTGGGTGTGAACAGCTGCCTTGGAGTTTTCCCTATGCCAACACAGAGCAGGACCGTAGAACTGACTCTTCCACTGGAAGAGGCTGCGCCCCTAGTGTAGTTTCCACATCCCCCAAAGAAACAAGGTAGGGACACATGAATCTCACATGTTCACTCACACACCCCTCACTGCTCCACACCTGACTTCTAGTCTCTCATGGAGGTATGGGGGTCCAGGCTGGTATCATAAGCTGAGCACAGCCTACCAGGCTGAGTGGAGAGAACAAGCCCAGTGGGCCCTAGCAAAACTTGGGCAAATATGCCACTGGCCACAGAGGTTTCCAGCCCAAACAGTTACCCCCCCAAAGACCCCATAAGACCTTCTTTGCTGGTTCCATTTCATTTGACAACATACTTTTATCTACCATGTACTACAAAGCCTAAATTAACAAAATCTTTTTCTTTACTAATCCTTAGACTCCCTCATACTATCTCCTAATATCTTTGTACTATCCTTTAACATTACTGTATTAATGTACTTACGCCTCCCTCGATATCCTGCTGTAATCTGCTTTTCATGCCTACTCATCATCTAAAGTTGTATTTTGTTCTTCTTTTGAATTTTATTTTATTTATTAAAAAACTAAATTGTATTGTGTATATTTGAGGTTTACAACATGATATGGGGCACATATAGAAGCATAGATACATATAGATAGTGAGAAATTTTATTTTAAAAATATGTAAATTTATTACTTTTGTTATTTGAGATAGGTTTGTCTCTGTTGCCCAGGCTGGAGTGCAGTGGCACGATCATAGCTCACTGCAGTCTCGAACTCCTGGGCTCAAGTGATCCTGCTATTTCAGCCTCCTGAGTAGTTGGGACTGCAGGTGTGTGCCACCATGCCTTTTTTTTTTTTTTTTTTCTCAAATAAGGTCTCATTATGTCACCCAGGCTGGAGAAATTGTATTTTTAAAGGTCAATATGGCTCCGTTAAACAAAAATATTTCCTGCTATGCTCATCTTCTTGCAACTTTTGACACTCTGGACCACTCCTATTTTTGATTCCCTCTGGGCTGTTTCTCTGTTCCCATCTTATCAATGTACTCGCTGACTTATATGAATGACAAATTGTACCAATCCACGTTGCTTACTTACTTGCTATTCTACTCAATATTCCCTTCTGAGTCATCCTATACTAGTCTCCTCATCACAAATGTCTCTCTTTTCTGTCTGTCAAAGCCCACCCCCTTCATGAAAACCTTGATACCAATCAGAAAATATGAGTCCTCATCCCTCCTTTAAAAGATGCACTCTACCACTTGTACATTTTTATGGCTTTCTCTTTGTTTTTGTTTTTATATAAGCTACTAATGTGCTTATCCTCCCTTTAGTTTTTAACTGATTTGGAGGCAGGATATCATTCTCTTTATATATAATTCTCACAGAAAACCCCATGTATCTGGGCATATGATAGATCTACAATCTCTAACCTATGCAAATATAAATATACCTTAAAATAGAATGCTGTAAGGAGGCATGGCATATCTGATTTTCCCCATTTCTAAGCATGAAGGGGTGCTCAGTTATACTGTACATGATAGTATAATTAAGGGATATATTTATACTTAAGGCTTGGTATACTTAATGTATAATGAAATGAAAAGAATCCATTGAGAATGATTCATATCATATAGTGAGATTAAAAATACTTTATTTTTCTATATGTAGTTCTGAAATGGTGAGCCTACATTTTAAAATTAACCATAATATTATATGTTTTAGGTAATACATTCGGTGTCATAGGATGCAAGGCTGAGAAATCTATTGCTTCCAAAAAAAATTAGTCATGGCAGGACAGAAAACCAGCAAACAGAAAACAACTCTTGACTCTTAAATTCTAAATAGATGTTAAACTCTGGGCTGAGATAGGAGCTTGAAAGAAAAGATTTCTAAGTGTAAAAGGCCTGTTGTTTTTGAGAATAAAAATCTCAAAATGTGTGCCCTAAAGTATATTTTTGAAAGATTATATGATGAGATGAGGCAATTTTGTAACTAAAAATGAAACAAAAATATCTAAAGAAGACATGAGAAATAAAGTAAGAGTTAGTCTTTGATGAGTCTTTCAGCACAAGCTACACCATCCTTGGGCTAAAGTCTGGGGAGGTGGGGCAATAAATCAGTAAAATATTGAGTATCTGAGAAAAGAAGAAAACTTGTATTCTGTCTGGAATTTGGGTGTGAACAGCTGCCTTGGAGTTGTCCCCATGCTGACACAGAGCAGGACAGTAGAACTGACTCTTCCACTGGAAGAGGCTGCGCCCCTAGTGTAGTTTCCACATCCCCCAAATAAACAAGGTAAGGACAAGTGAATCTCTGTTCCATGAGGAACAGAGGAGAGGTGATGACCCTGGAGAAGTAATGAAGGAGAGGTGATGACTCTGGAGCTACAGACACAACATGGTTCATGAAAGATGAGTTCATTCTAGGATATAAATACTCCCTATGATGCTATGATATTCTGTATGTAAAACTTAGAACACTTGTAACATAGGCATTTTCTTACGGAGAAAGAAATGACTCAGTTTAAACCTTAAATGACTAAGAAGAACTGGGATTACTTGATCATATAAAATTTGCCATCAGGATGAGTGGCAGTATGAAGTAGAGAGGATGCTGTCTAAAAATTTTTGAAAAGTAAAATTTTTATACTACTAGCATATATACTAGTCACACTAGTATATATATGACTAAAATGTCACATGGGATAGCATAGTGTAACAAACATTGGTTGCAACTCATTAGTAGCCCATCAGTTAACTGGGTTGCCCAGCTGGACTTAGTGGCACAATTTTGGCTACTGCAACCCCCGCCATCTGGGTTTAAATGATTCTCTTGTCTCAGCCTCCCAAGTAGCTAGGATTATAGGCACATGCCACCACACCTGGCTAATTTTTATATTCCTAGTAGAGACAGAGTTTCACCATATTGGGCAGGCTGATCTTGAACTCCTGACCTCAAGTGATCCACCTGCCTCAGTCTCCCAAAGTGCTGGGATAACAGGCATGAGCCACTGCTCCTGGCCTGAATCCAGCAGTTTTAAAACAATGAAATATAATTTTAAAATGAAATAAAATTCTATTTTAAAGAAAATATAATGCATCATATGTAATAAAGTTAAATATTGGCCATGTGCAGTAGCTCATGCCTATAATCCCAGTACCTTGGGAGACCAAGACAGGAGGATCACTTGAGGCCAGGAGTCTGAGGCATGCCTGGGCAACATAGCAAGACCCCATCTCTACTTTTACAAAACTAAAAACTAGCTCAGTTTGGTGGCATGTACTTGTAGTCCTAGCTCCTCAAGAGGCTAAAGTGGGAGGATCATGTGAGCCCAGGAGTTAGAGGCTGCTGTGACTATGATGACATTGCACTCCAGCCTGGGTGACAGAGCAAAGTCCTATCTCTAAAAACTAAAACTAAAAATAAATGTAAATAAAGAATTTCTTTTCAGTTTTATAAGTATGTATATACGTGCTGGGTTACAATATGAACAGATTTTCAATGTGTCAGTTCAGAATTTTTAAAGTATGAAAACTTTCATTTTACGGATAGACAATTTCAAAGCACAATGTTAGTTACTCTTTATTAAGGAACTGAAGATAACCATGAATCAAAATTAGTAAGGGAGAGTTCTTTGCGTGTATTTCTTTCACAGATTAAGATTATTCTTTACATTTCTTTCATTGTAAAGTAAAATTAGCTGATGCCTCAGTGGTTATCCAGTAGTAGCGTTTAAGATTCCCAAATGCTATGACTGGAGCGTTTGGGAATCTTAAACGCTTTTTTGTCTTTGGTTCTGTTTATGTGATAAATTACATTTATAGATTTGCCTATGTTGAACCAGCCATGAAGAGAAGGCCTTCTACAATATTCGACAGCCCTTTATGCTAAAAATTCTCAATAAACCAGGTATCAATGGAACATATCTCAAAACAATAAAAGCTATTTATGATCAACCCGCAGCCAATATTATACTAAATGGGCAAAAACTGGAAGCATTCCCTTTGAAAACTGGCACTAGACAAGAGTATCCTGTCTTGCCATTGCTATTCAACATAGTATTGGAAATTCTGGCCAGGGCAACCAGGCAAGAAAAAGAAATAAAGGGTATTCAGTTAGGAAAAGAGAAATTCAAATTGTTTCTATTTGCAGATAACATCATTGTATATTTAGAAGACCCTATCATCTCAGCCCAAAATCTCCTTAAGATGATAAGCAACTTCAGCAAAGTCTCAGGATACAAAATCAATGCAAAAATCAAACATTCCTATACACCAGTAACAGACAAACAGAGAGCCAAATCATGAGCAAACTCCCATTCACAAACAATTGCAACAAAGAGACTAAATACCTAGGAATAAAACTAACAAGGGACATGAAGGACCTATTCAAGGAGAACTATAAACCACTGCTCAAGGAAATAAGAGAGGACACAAACAGATGGAAAAACATTCAATGCTCATGGTTAGGAAGAATGAATATTGTGAAAATGGCCATACTGCCCAAAGTAATTTATAGATTCAATGCTATCCCCATCAAGCTAACATTTACCTTCACAGAAAAGGGGAAAAAAACACCTTAAGCTTCATATGGAACCAAAAAAGAGCCCACATAGCGAAGACAATCCTAAGCAAAAAGAACAAAGCTGGAGGCATGATGCTATCTGACTTCAAACTATACTGCAAGGCTACAGTAATCAAAATAGTGTGGTACTGGTACCAAAACAGATATATAGACCAATGGAATAGAACAGAGGCCTTGGAAGTAATGCCACATATCTACAACCATACGATCTTTGACAAACCTGACACAAACAAGCAATGGGGAAAAGATTCCCTATTTAATAAATGGTGTTGGGAAAACTGACTAGCCATGTGCAGAAAGCTGAAACTGGACCCCTTCCTTATGCCTTATACAATAATGGCATAGGCAAGGACTTCATTACTAAAACACCAAAAACAATGGCAACAAAAGCCAAAATAGACAAATGGGATCTAATTAAACTTAAGAGCTTCTGCACAGCAAAAGAAACAATCATTAGAGTGAACCAGCAATCAACAGAATGGGGAAAAAAATTTGCAATCTACATCTGACAAAGGGCTAATATCCAGAATCTATGGGGAACTAAAACAAATTTACAAGAAAAAAAACCTCATCAAAAAGTGGGCAAAGGATATAAACAGACACTTCTCAAAAGAATACATACATGAGGCCAAGAAGCATGAAAAAATGCTCATCATCACTGATCATTAGAGAAATGCAAATCAAAACCACATTGGAATACCAGGTCATGCCAGTTAGAATGGCGATCATTAAAAAATCTGGAGACAACAGATGCTGGAGAGGATGTGGAGAAATAGGAACGCTTTTACACTGTTGGTGGGAGTGTAAATTAGTTCAACCATTGTGGAAGACAGTGTGGCAATTCCTTAAGGATCTAGAACTAGAAATATCATTTGATCCAGCAATCTCATTACTAGGTATATACCCAAAGGATTATAAATCATTCTTTTATAAAGGCACATGCACACATATGTTCATTGGTGCACTGTTTACAATAGCAAGATTTGGAACCAACCCAAACGCCCATCAATGATAGACTGGATAAATAAACTGTGGCACATATACACTGTGGAAGACCATGCAGCCATACAAAAGGATGAGCTCATTTCTGTTGTAGGGACGTGGATGAAGCTAGAAACCATCGTTCTCTGCAAACTAACACAAGTACAGAAAGCCAAACACTGCATGTTCTCATTCATAAATGGGTGTTGAACAATGAGAACACATGGACACAAGGAAGAGAATATCATACACTGGGGTCTGTAGTGGGTGGAGGGCTAGGGGAGAGGTAGGAGGTGGGATTGGGGAGGGATAACATTAGGAGAATTACCTAATATAGGTGACAGGGGGATGGATGCAGCAAACCACCATGGCATGTGTATATCTGTGTAACAGTCCTGCACAATCTGCACATGTACCCCAGAACTTAAAGCATACAAAAAGAAGAAAAAAAAAAAGATTCCCAACAGGTTGCATCAGCTAACTGCAATGTAGCCAATTACTGGACATAAAATAATTATTATTCGTTATAAATGACAGAGAAATCAGGAAACTAGATTATTGGTTCCAGACCATGAAAATGGGACCTTAAATACAGCTGGGTTTGTTCTAGAAAGACAGGTAAAATTTTCCTTAATTCTAGTCACAGATTTTTCTACCTGGCCAGTGTTATTTATACAGGTGTAATGAAAAATGCTAGCTATGTTACATACTGCCCCTTGCCTAGCCAAGATAAATCAAGTGTTATATGTTTATTCATGATAATCCTTGCTAATGAATTTAAATTAGTTTTTGTGGGATCTCAAGAGCACTTTCAATGTTACCAACAACTTCCTGGGTTAGAGACAAATTTCATTTATTTTTTTTTTCTAATTCAATTCTGCCTTCTGTTGGAATAGCAACCCTACACATGAATTGAAAGTTGGATGTTCTTTCCAAGTTGGATGAGTTCTCCCAGGAGGCCCTTATTTTATTCATTTTGGAGGTTTTAGGTATCCTTCTCTAAAAATCTCTAGCTATTACACTAAATACACAACATGTTAAACAATTAAAAATCTGGTATCCACATAAGAAGTAGTATCTTAGTTACCACCTTACTCCTGCCAGAAGGTCCATAATTAAAAAGTCAAGAAACAATAGATGTTGCGATGTGGTAAAAAGCGAACACTGTTACACTGCTGGCAGGAATGTAAAGAAGCATAATGACTATGGAAAACAGTATGGAGATTCCGTAAAGAACTAAAAGTAGAATTACCATTCAATCCAGTAGTCCCACTACTAGATATCTGCCCAAAGGCAAATAAGTTATATGAAAAAGACACATGCACATGCATGTTTATAGTAGCACAATTCGCAATTGCAAAGATAAAGAACTAACCTAAGTTTCCATAAACCAACAAGTGGATAAAGAACATGTAGTATATGTATACCATAGAATACTACTCCACCATAAGATGGTATAAAATAATGTCTTTTGGTTGGAGCTGGAGGCCATTATTCTAAGTGAATTAACACAGTGGGCAGGCATGGTGGCTCACACCTGTAATCCCAGCACTTTAGGAGGCTGAGGCAGACGGATCACTTGAGGCCAGGAGTTCAAGACCAGTCTGGCCAACATGGTGAAACCACGTCTCTGCTAAAAATGCAAAAAAATTAGCTAGGCATGGTGGTGCACTCCTGTAGTCCCAGGTAATTGGGAGGCTGAGGTATGAGAATTGCTTGAACCAGAGCGGTGGAGATTGTACTAAGCCAAGATCATACCACTGCACTCTAGCTTGGGTGACAGTGCAAGACTGTTAAAATACAAGTGAAGTAACACAGGACTGGAAAACCAAATATTATGTGTTTTCACTTACCAGTGGGAGCTAAGCTATAAGGATGCAAAGGTGTAAGAGTGATATAATGTACTTTGGGGACCTGGGACGAAATGTTGGGAAGTGGATAAAGGATAAAAGACTACACATTGTGGGGCATAGCGTACACTGCTTGGGTGACAGGTACACTAAGATCTCAGAAATCACCACCAAAGAACTTATCCATGTAAGCACATGCCATCTGTACCCCAAAAACTACTGAAAAAAAAAAGTAGTATTATAGTAAAGCACAGATGATCATAATAGGAGTGAGTTGATTACCAGTCCCCTGCACTGGCTGGCGGATTTCTTGAGTGGGAGAAATAGTTTCTACAAAGCAGGCTGGAGAATCCTCTAAAAAAAAAAAAAAGTAATGGACTGACTACTGCTACAGCCAGAAAGGATAGCACAATATTTGCTTTAAACCCTGGAGAGGTCAATGCCACTGACGGGGCTATATATTATAGATTTCAGTAGAAGTGTTGATTTGTAGTCAAGGTCCCATTTCCCTAAAGCTGAAGATTGGCTTGATAATGTGAGGAAAATTCATGTACCTGAAGGGACCTGAAAGGAAGTATGCCTTCTGATGTTTCAACTGAACAGCTATTAAATTTTTGTTAGCAGGATCAGGTAGGGCAGTGACAAATTCAGTATTTCATTAGATTTTCTTCCCTTTAGTGTAAAGAAAGGCTATGGAAGGTTAGCTTTCAAAAATGATTAACATATGTAAAAAACATGGATAAACCTTTTTGGGAAATTTCTAGGGTTCACTGAAGTACAATAACAAATAAGATGAACAGTAAAGAAGGACAGTAGCATAGTATTAGTGAAATAAATTGTTGCATCATTTTAGTTGGAAGCTGTCTACTTTGTGCTTTCATCAGCTTGAGCTAAATAAAGATCCTTGGTTAGAAAATTTGCTCTATCTTCTGTCCTTGGATGATTCTTAAGAATTCTTGGCTTAAGTCCAAGTAAGATAGTTTGAATATTTTTTTTTTTTTGATTAGAGGACATAGATCCAAAGACAATGCCTAGGAGTTTACCATGGTACTGTTGTTGATAGTACCTGGTAAGGTCTTTTTTATCAAGGTTTGTTGTGGGCAGTCTTGTTTCAGAGGAACAAATCTTACTTAGGTTCTGTTTAGTACGATGTTATAGGCAGGCTGGTTGTACTTGCTATAGATAAGACCAGGCATATGCATTCATCCATTGCAATACTTGGTCATATTAGCTTGCAACAGAGATTGAAGATGCAATTCCTAGATGCGTGGGGTGGCCTCTTATTAATTTATAAGGTGAAAGCTGATGAATTCCAGAAAGAGTTGATTTCATTGTTCTTAAAGCTCATGAAATACCTTAGGCCAGAAAAAGTTGAGGACATCTGGAAGCATTGTTTATTTTGGTTTTAGAGTTTCATTTATTTGATCTACTTTTTCTGAAGATTGAGGATGAAATTTCTTTTAGCAAAACCTTTGGCTTTGCAAAGTTCATTAAGAAGAATCCCAGAGAAATGTGTGCCCTGTCACTGAAGTGATGGGCTAGATTTCCCCATGTCAGGAGCAAACAAACAAAAAAATCAAATAACTTTTTTGCTACCATCAGAGCTTTTTATTTCCAGCAACAAGAAGCCTCAATCCATCTTGAGAATAAGCAAACAATAACTAAAAGATACTTATTGTCCAATCATGGGAGTGATTGGGGTTGAAGGTATTCAAAGGGACTTGGAACCTTCTTTTCAGTCTTGGCAGAATTACGCTGTTGGCAAGTAAGACATACACTGGAAACATCTTTGGCAAGACTCTTAAAATTACCCAGGTAATGATATTTCAATATCATGTCCAATTTCAATACATTAATTTAGATAAACGTATTTGGTAACAATTTAGATAAAATAATAAAGCATTTTTGCTAAACTCCAGAAGATAATTTGTTATGATCAGACAACAGCTTTTTAACACCATATTTTCCTTAAGTAATGTGCATTCTGACCTTCCCTAATGCTTTTTATCTGAATCAGGGGCTTATCTTTGGCAACTAATGATGTCATCTTTGAATCTCTCCAGAGTTTTTCCTGTTTGGGAGGTGATGGGTACAATCATTTTAGTAAATGCTGCTTGTTTAGCATAGGCCAGTTAGATAAATAATTATCCTATGGTCATTATCATGGGGTTCTGGATCATTATGCTTTGAATGAGTCTCTACTTTTATTACGGGTAAAAGCTTAATATGTTTTCATTTTTATGCAAGTATTTGCAGAGATGAGGAAACCTCTTTTATTCTAAAGTATTACCACATCATAGACCACCTTACAAGCAAACTTACTGTCTGTATAAATATTTGCTCTATAACTCTTGTTACTTGGCTGTCTCAGAGGCATGATAAATTCAGCCGTTTGGCTGATTTAACTTTTTGGTAGAAGCTTAGATTCTAATTGTGAATTTCGATCTGTGATAGCCTGCTTGATATTTTCCATTTCTTATTTTTAGGTACAAACAAAATTAAATCAGGATTGTCCAGGGGAGTTTCCAGAAAATTCTCCCACAGAGGCCAAACAATAAATAATGAAATTTTCCTTCCTCATGTAAAAAAATGAGAGTTGCTGGGTACCTGGTGTTATAGCAACCAATAGAGATCTTTAAAAGAGAAAATAACAATATTTCATAGGAAGTAAAGTATCTAGCTGAGGAGTACTGAGTCTGCACATTATGGGGAATGATCACATTGGTAGAGACAAAAGAATCATATCAGCTGAAGCCTTCACAAGCTCTTCTACTGCATCTTTTACACAAGGTAGATATGCATTGGCCAATGGACTGAAATAAGCAATGGGTTTCTGAATGTTTCCTTGTAGTTGAGACAGTATTCCAATGCCTGCCCAGAACATTAATGGTAAAAAAAGACAAAAGAAGGGGGCCTTCTTTAGTTTAGTTTCCCAGGAAAAATAGTGAGTGGTCTCAGCAGAATTCAGTATCCTGTGCTCCAATATTCAGATATCCTTAAAGGCCTGAGCCTCCTTTTGGTAACTTATCTAGGAATTTCCCAGACTGGAGAGATGACTCCTTACTTAAAATGGTCATGTTGATTTATTGTACAACTAGTTTATACTTTTTCTTTTAACTAATCCTCTATTGGTAGACAATCAGTTGTTGCTGGTCTTTTGCTGTTAAGATAATGAAACTCTAAGTAGCCAGATTATATGTCACACATGTGTGACTCTACATGTATAAATGTCTTCAGGAATAGCTGGATGTGAAGTAAAAGAATGCTGGCAGAAAAAAGAAAAGAGACATAGTGAAGAAAATTAAAGGCAAATTTATAAAAAATATAATACTGATTATATTTTTGAATGGTTTGATATATGTGTTTGAATGATTGGATATTGGCACATCATTTCAATGCATACATTTTCAAACAAATCTATCAAGTATATATTGCCTTTATAATAATGAAACAATCAATAATTCATTCAACAAACTCTTATTGATCGTCTACTTAGCTAGATACTTATCTGGGCAGAAAGGATAGAAGAGTGAGCAAGAGACAAAACTCCTGCCCTGTGGAGCTCACATTCTCATGACAACAGCACTCCATGAAGAATGCAACAGAAGCAGACTGGATTAGACAAGAGAATTGTGGGCTCTTTCCTGACTGCTACCTGCAGCTATGTGACCTTCAGGGTCTCAGTGTCACTGAACCTCAGTATTCTCATCTAAAAGATAGGGATACAATATCTATTAATAGGATTACTGTGAGAATTAACTGAAGTCATGAGTGTGTGAGTACTCTAAAATGTAAATCATTGTCCAAATATGAGGTATGAGAATAAGGTATAATTATTGTGGGCCTTTCTAAGTGAAGAACAATATTGTCTAATTATTTTTTTGATGAACTGTGTCTATAAGAAGTATTAAAACATGCTATATTTAAATTATTTCTACTAGAATTGCTGAAAAGTATGAAGAGCTATCTTGTAAAACTGTGCCTTTACTTTTACATGAGGAAGAAAATGTGCAAAATCTCCTTTATTGTTTAAAATTGGAAACACAAAATAATTTTAGGATTAAGTTCATGGACAAAGTTTTTATTATCCAGGGAAGGTATCAACTTTTTATCACTGCTGAAAATGCATTTGCTAAATTCTGTCTAATTCATGAAAAATTCAATTAAATTTAAGTCACAATGAAATCCTCTTTATTTAAATATTGTTGAATGCATGAAATGTTACTTTTTTGTGCTATTATTTTGTTTTCACCAAATATTATTCTTTAGGGATCTCACCTAAGTAAAGAGTACATAGTTACTTACATTGCGAATCAGAGTTTTATTAATAGAAAGAACATTAAGGATTTTCCAATCCAATCCCTCATTTTACATTTGAAAAAGTAGAGCTCCTAGAGAGCTAAATGGCTTTCACTCATAGCGAGTGAAGTCAACAGCTGGTCAGGGACTCCTGGTTTTTGACTCCCAGTTCAGCGCGACCAGCTTAGTGAGTGTTCCAATATAGTCAGGTCTCTCAATACTGTCTGTCTCCTTTATAATGTCCCATGGATCCCTTGGGCAGAGCATCCAGTGATACAGGAAATGAAAACTTAATTGTTTATTGTTAGATAACATCAGTGTCATTTTCCTATTGTATACTGAATATTCCTGTGGTTTAATTGTTTTAAAGTTTGCTTAGTCAAACTTGTCCTTTCTCTTTCTTTTGGTCCAAGTTGCATTGCCACTCCAGTGTATCTCTTCTAACAATTAAGCTCCAGAATTCAAGAGGAGAGCAATGAAATATCTCACTCTTCAACTTTTCCTTTAAAGTTAGATTAATATCTTCATTTAGAAGTAAACAAAAGGATATCTTTCATACTTTAAACCTTTATACTTACTTTTAGGGCAGCCAATGCCTTTAGCTTTTTGCTATGATTCTGATTTGACCAACTATTCTTATTTTATTTTATTTTTAGAGATGGGGTTTTGCTCTGTCACCCAGGCTGGAGTGCAGTGGCACTTTCATGAGTCACTGCAGCCCCAAACTCCTGCACTCAAGCAATCCTCTCACTTCAGCTACAGGTTTGCAACATCACTTCAGGCTAATTACCTTATTTTTTGTAGAGATGGGGTCTTGCTATGTTGACTAGGCTGGTCTCTTGGACTAGAACCTTGGCATCCTAAAGTGCTGGGATTATAGGCGTGAGCCATTGTGACTGGCCTGATCCGCTATTCTTTGAAATCTCAAACACTGCCTTAGAAAAATAAAAATAAACAAAGCAAACAACAAAACCTTGCAGTTGTGCTCCTGACTGTATACAATGGTGTAAGAACTAGCACTGTCCCATTTCATGGCTTCCACCAACAATACTTGTAGAAGACTCGCACCCATCCCCAAAGAGCCCTGTGTTGACTTCATCCTGCTTTTTCTCTGCAAGGGCTGGCATCTCTGGAAGGCCTTTGCATTATTTCACATGTGACAAAATCTATTAGCAGCATCCTCTCTGATGAGGCCGCCCTTCTCCTTTGCTGTTGTTTATGATTTGTTCTTTAAAGGACGCAGGGAGGCAGAATTTCTGTTTCTGCATCAACTCTGGCATTTATTGGTCCTTATTGCCTTTAGCTCTGGCAAGCAGTGTTTTTAGTTCTAACCAGAGGCCCGCAAATAACAGGTTCCTCATAAGCTTCACAAGGTTGTTCTTAACGATTACTGCTCCTCAGAACCTTTGTTAGAATTGGTGAGGACTTGTTTTCCAAAAGAAAATGGCTTTTTTATTAGGCATGGGCTGTGTTAAGTGCAGCTAAAACAATAGGCTGATCTTTAATTTTAATGTTTTTATTGACAGTGAGTAAATGTTATTTTTAAAGTAAGACTCTATGTAAGTATTTTGAATTATCAATGTTCATGCAAGTTGGAAAAATGTAGCAGAGTAAATATATTTACTCCTGACCATCACTTTTCCATTTGAATCTGAAACTTATATTTGCCTGGACTTTTGATCATTAAAAATAAACATTTGAAAAATAATTATGACTATCAGGTCAAAGTTTGCTAACACATTTTGACATTGTGTCAGCAAATAAAGAAGCCAACAAAGAAAATATGGTAGAAAAAAAGGCTTTGAGTAGGAATCTAGGAAGAGCCTCTGTAACTTGCTGTGTGACCCTGAGCAACAAGCTTCATCACTCTGAGTCTGTGTTTTTAACTTTAAAGTGAGGCTGTCAGACTGCATTAGCTGAGAGAGTGCTTCTGGTGTTAATTATCTATAATATTCTACACCTCTGTGGTTTTTTTTACTTACTAGGAATTAATAGATATGGAGGGGTGAGATGCTTTTCATTTTGTTTCTGAATCAACAAGGTATATTGTTCATTTCTCATCATTTGAGACCATCTGTTTCATGACATTGCAGATTTATAGCCCACGTTTCAAGGCACCCACATTATCTGTATTGAAAATGTGGAGGGTCACAGAATGTTTTTAATAAGTTAGGACCAAAACAGCAAGACCATTACATAAGCTCCTCAGAACAGGCATGTGTTAAAGATATCTAATCACAGAAGCTCAAGTCATAACATTAAGCAGACCCTAAAGAGGGGCATTTACCTTCTATTGCAAACAGTCATTTTAGTTGGCCCATGGTAGAGTGTAATGTTTTAATAATACATTTAAAGGGCAGAGTTTGTGAGCTCCTGATGCATAGGCTATTATTAACATAGATTTTTTCTTCTTTTATCGAAGTGATGAATTCTCCATGCTTATTTTGTGATGTAGTTAAAGGGAAGTCATTGAATTTTTACAGTTTCAAAATGCATGTGCTTTCCAAGACCCTGTAGAGCTGTGAGACTTCATTCTGGTTTATAAGTAGGCAGAGGCAGAGTAAGAGGAAACTTGAGTAAAACTATGTCAACAAAAAGAAAAAAAAGTGAAGGCTAAGGTTTTCCTTTATCTGAAATCAGGTTTAGTTTCAATGCAATTTCCTCTTTTGATCCTGCTGTCTGCAATAATGTCAGCAACCTTGAGTTTATTTATTGCTCCTTGGTACAATCTCACTGTGTGTGGAAGCCTGGTACCAGGCTTCCCTAAATACTTTGGTGATAAAAGTCAGTCCAGAGCAGAATTATGAGGGGAAGCAGCTATCTTTACTCTCTTCCGTCTGATTTAACAGTTACATATCAACACAGAGTTAGAAGTGGGCCTCTACAAAAGAGAAAAACTTAGAGGTGGATATATAGATTTGTATTTTATAGTCATACATGTAAATATATCTATATATAAAGTAGGCATTTGAATATGGCCTAGTAGGTTGAATTTAAGACGAGATAGCTGAGGTCAAAAATAGCAAAAATCTAAAGGATTATAATGACCATCAAATAGCAGTTTCCACTTGTACCTCCAGGTCTGCAATCAAGGATAACACTCAATTGATTAAAGAAAGTCAACACACAAAGGGGGTCTTCACATTCCTGAGTTTCTGTCACTTCGGTTCTACACCTAGTGGTAAACTCAACTGAGTCTCTTAAAATTTTGACTTAACAGTTGTGAAAAAGTCTTAAATCATAGAGGCTTTACCTCAACTTGAAGATCAAATATTAATCACAACTGAAATAACACCGTTTACAGACTGTTTTGTTTAGCAGCATCTTTCTTTTCTCCATCAAAAATAATGAAGAGATATTCGTTTGGGTTTTTAAATTCCATTTGCTCTGTTAAAACAGCATTGCAGCCAAAAGACTCTAATGAAAGTTTCCCTGTGACAAGCCTAAACAATGATCCAACAGGAGTGAAAAACCAAACTAATGAGAAAATGATGTAAAAGGCCAGCTTTCTGCTCTCCCCACAAGGATTTTAATTACAGAGAAATCAACAGCTGTGCCAGGGGTAACACAGGAGCACTGGCCATGCAAAACAACACCTTGGAGGGAATGAATTTGAAGTAAATGGGCTGGAAATATTGGTTTTCCAAGCAATCAACAACAACACACGAGGGGTAACAGAGCCTTTAGTTTGGTTAAGTGTGCTGATCCCAAACTTAAGTATAGCAAATGAATTCCCATGAGTGTGTGGATACGTGTGATCCATGATTAAATGGAAAAATAATATTTCACTTACACTGCCAGTCACAAGATCTGGGAAAGCAAGATGATGTCCAGCCCAAGACCTCAAAACCCACTGTATATTTTTCCAAGGTATGAAAGTAAATGTTCTCCTGACCCTATCACTCACTGGAGGAATATAATGTTATTCCATATTGTTTCTTTTCTGTGCAGCTCACCTTATACAGAATATTTTGAACAAAGGTTTTTTCTCTCACTTCAGGAGGGCTTATATATTTTTCTCCTCCTGCTCCTTTCTATGTGAAGGTTATGCTTAAACTGAAATTACTTAAAACATGCTTTTATTAATCAGCTCACTAATGAGAAGCTTAAATATACCCCTGGATACTACAGATACTACGTCAACCAATAAAGTCAACCAGAAACCAATCTTAAATAGGTTCAGAATAGTATAATAATGCAAAATCCAAAGAAAAAACATTTTCAACCTTTGTGATTACACAATACTTTTATTATTATTATTTTTTTTTTTACATAAGCATCGTGATACATTTGAGTCATGACTTCAGTGTTTTATGATAGTGGTCCCCAAGCTTTTTGACAGCAGGGACCGGTTTCCAGGGACAGAGGTCGGGGAGATGATTTCAGGATGAAGCTGTTCTCAGACATTTGATTCATGTAAGGAGCACACAGATCACTTGCAAGAGCAGTTCACAATAGGGTTCCCGCTCTGAGAATCTAATGGTGCTACTGATCTGACAGGAAGCAGAGCTCCAGCAGTAATGCTCGCTTGCCTGCAACTCACCTCCTGCTCTGTGGCCTGGTTCCTAACAGTCCACGGACCAATACTGGTCTGTGACCCGTGGGTTGGGGACCCCTGTTCTATGACATATCACAAAATGAAAGGCAATCATTTTTGTTAAGGAAAGGAAATAAGCACTTCAGTTCACCCGTTGGGGTGTGGCAAGGTGCAGCTCTGTTTGCTCACTCTGGACATTCTTTTCCTGGGGACAGGCAGCTGGACACCCTGACCATGTGGGACAGCTCAGTCTCTCATGGCTTTCTGCACAGGACAGCAGCTTTGAGAAGTGGATAGAGCCAGTGGTTGGAATCTCACTTGAGTTCAAATTTCACTCAGCTCAGCTGTGTGATTCAAGTAGCTTCCTTAACCTTTCTAAGCCTTGGTTTGCTTAATTAAGCAACTAAGCTAGGTAACTTTATCAGAAGGTAGAAGAGACAGCATTTGAATTTAAGGCTGACTTTAAACCTGTGCTAACTTTATTCCTGTTTTCATGGTAAAGATGCATGTCTCATATGTTTAATACAGAGGATTAAACATAAATTGATTTCATTAGAAGGCTCTACCTCCTTCCTGAATGCTTTGCAAAATTCTGGTTGCTGCTCACTTTATAACAAGATAATTCTGTGATGCCATGGCTCTCACCCCCGACTGAGCATTCTGTGGCTGTGCTCCACCTGCAGGCTCTGCTCTGCTCCCATGCCCCAGGTTCTTTTCTGTGCTGTGCCAGTGCTAGAAACTGCTGAAGGAAAGAAAGCCTACATTTTAATGTAGAAGCCCAAGCATCAGTGTCAGTGGTGATGGTCTCCTGATTTGCGAGAAACAGAAAAACAGGGCTACGTAGTATCTGTAGTATTCTGGCAGTTTTGTTTTGTTTTCATTTTTGAGACAGAATCTTGGTCTTGCTCTGTCACCCAGCCTGGAGTGCAGCGTCATGATCTTGGCTCCCTGCAGCATTGACTTCCAGGACTCAATGAATTCCCCACCTCAGATTCCTTAGTAGCTGGAACTACAGGCACGTGCCACCAAGCCTGGCTAATGTTTTTGATTTTTAGTAGAGACAAGATCTTGCTATGTTTCCCAGGCTGGTCTTGAACTCCTGGGCTCAAGTGATCCTCCTGTCTTGACCCTACAAAGTGCTAAGATTATAGGTGGGAGTTATTGCGCCTGACCTCTAGCAAGTTTTTTTTTTTTTTTTTTTTTTGCCTTCCTTTTCTTATTTTATTTTAAATTTGTATTGAAACTGTTTCTAAAGTCCTGGATACCTCCTTATTCCTTTGATCCCCGGGCTAAAGACTCAGAAAATATCTGGGATTCTATCTGTTGCCTATACATTGCTACTGCTGTAGCTGGAAGTCACATCGGTAGGCATTGCCTCCATTCAGCTATCAGAAAAAATAGTTTAGTATTCAGTAGACTAGACTTTCTAGGGAAGGCAGTGACCATGTCTGGTTTTTCCCTATTTTCTGCCCATTACCTAGAATGGTGCCTGGGTCATAGGGAGCATTCCATAAATATTTACCAAAGAATAAGTGAATAAACTATTATAAAACTTATCACAGGTTTTTTTCCCACAAGTCTTCACTATTTGTTTCATATCCAGTAACTTCATACAGAGGATATATTTGTCTAGATGCTAAATGGTATATTTACACTAGAGCATTCTTGTGGATTCATAGGAAACCATATTTTTCAATATCAGTCATGTGCTGCTAGTGTTTTCCAGATTTTTCTAAGGTCATAGGGCAACATGTATTGTAAAATAATAAACCTCATTTTTTAGAAGAACATTAGATTTATAGAAAAATTGTAAAGAGAGGACAGAGGGTCCTCATCTACCCCACAGCCAGTCTTCCCTATTATTAGCATCATATGTTAGGATGGCACATTTGTTACAATTAATGAACCAATACTGATACATTATTATTATTCACACTTTACTGAGAATTCCTTAGTTTTTACCTAATACTCTTTTTCCTTTCCAGGATCCCACTGAAGTTACCATGCTACACTTAATAGTCATGTTTCTTAGGGCTTCTCTTGGTTGAGATAATTTCTCAGGCTTTCCTTGTTTTTGATGACCTTGACAGTTTTGAGGAGAACTGGTCAGGCATTTTGCAGCAGGTCCTTCACCTGGAATTTGATGATCTTTCTCATGATTAGATTAAGGCAGTAGGGTTTTTGAACCCAGAAAGACCATGAAGATAAAGTACCATTTTTCACTGCCTCATGTGTCAGAGTACTTACTGTCAAGATGACTTGTCGTTGCTGATGTTGCCCTTAATCACCTGACTGTGATAGGGTTTTGTCAGGTTTCTCCACTGGGAAGTAACTTCCTCCACTTGGCTTTCCCTACTGTCCTCTTTGAAGACAGCTTACACTTGAGGAGTGGAGAGTTTGGAGAGTTTTGCTTTCTACTCCCTCCAGGGAGAGTATGTACATAATTACTGGGAATTCTGCTGGGAAGATTTGTCTCTTCTTCCCCTCTTATTAATTTATTTAATTACTCATTTACATTAGTATAAACACATAAATATCTATTTATGCTTTAAGTTATAATCCAACACTACTTTATTAACTTTATTGCTCGAATCGTTCTTGTTTGGCATTGGGAACACTTTCAGTGGCTTCCTGTGTTCTACCGACATGCACTTACCATTGTGGGGTTTAAAACGTTTTATTTTTTTTTAATCACTTCCTTACTTTCTGGTAGTATAAAATGTTCCAGGCTCATCTTGTATATTTTGGCCCCAGTCATAGAATCAACCATTTTTCCAAGGAACCCCGAATCCTTTTCTGGAGAATGGTGTTAGAAACAAAGATTTGGGTACTAGATGTGCCCATTGTGATAAGGGTGTCATTGCTTCTAGGCCTTCTCGGCTGACAGAGTGTGGGAATATGTATATGTATACCAACCCTAGTATATCACAAAAGTGATAAATATTACATTTCTATATATAAATATTTATATTTATATTAATCAAAACATGAATATATACTGGCATCTCTAATTCATTATCACATGAATCATTACCTGTAAACTCCCACTCCAGCAGCGAGAAACCTGCCTTCAACTATCTGTAATCCATTTACCTAATTGCACAATTTAATTATACATACAGAGCATTCTCAGAATTGTTCACTTTTGTCCCCATTGAAAAGAACTTTATCAAGTAGACTACAGTGCTTATATACAGCTTATTTTGGCCTGAATCTTACAAAATTTATTTACAAAGTTATTGAGGTCAGCAACTTTTCCCCACACTTTCTCCACTGAGGTTGTTTCATACATTTGTAACACAGTCAGAGTCTCTGATCAAAGTCTGCATTCTATTCTGGGATCTCCGAGCTCCCAAATGATATTTTTAAATTTGCATACATTTACCAAGACCAGCTCTGCCATAGAGACTCCCACCCAGGCGGCACTGAAGGAATTGATAAGCAAACACCCAGATGGAACAACAAAGTGGGACTATCAGGGGCCAGCAGCCTTCTGAGCTGAGAGCCTCAGGGTGCTGACAGCATTCTGGGCTGAGGGCCTCGAGCAGCCTCTGACCCCCTCATTTAGTCTCTCTGAACAGGTGATGCTCATTAACAAACAGATGTTTGGTATTTTCTCATAACACAAAAATACACTAGGTAGGCAGCTGGTGCCTGCTTACCACTGATCACAGACAAACTAAAAAGTATTCTCCATGAGGGAGCCATGAGGGCAGAGTCACATGTCCCATACTTAAAGAATTGTTTTAACCCATGTATGATATTTGTATATTGTCCTGCCACTTTAGAATGCCCCAAATAGTTTTCCACTGTAGGGGGCAGCTAGGTTTTCCTTGCCCTCATTCTTCCTAGCAAACAATATATTCTATCATACACTCAGCATTTCTCAGCAATCATATACTTAGCATTTCTCAACATACATTAAGGTATACGTAGTTGTGCTGTAAAGTTTAATGGATTTTTAAAAATGCAAAGTTTACAACATCTACTTTTTTTAACATGGCCAAAATCATGGCCATGTTATACACTGTAGAAATGTGTTTTTTTAAGCAATCACTTCCCATGTATAAAATGGACACCTTCTTTTTAAAAATCATTTGTTGTTTGTGGTTGAACACTCTGTGTATAGTTGAGATGGCCCTACATTCATTATGTATTCTTGCTTAGATTGTTCAATTCCATGAAAAGATGGCCACATCATCTTCATGTTTTGCTTTTAATGTACATGGAGTAAATTTCAATCCATAACTCAACAGTTTAAGTCCTCACCAGAGAATTCGATCTGAAGTGACTATGCTAGTCTATCATTATCAGAATCCCACATTAGAAAAATATATATGATGAGACTAAATCAAGACTATGTTTTATGGAACACTGACTCCCTTGATCAGATATTCTACAGTTCTATCAAATCAGATTATCAGGTACATGCTGGTGCCATATTGTCTTGGCCCCAGGCAGATTGTCTACACGGACCTTGTGTTGTAAGGTTAAGCAGGTTAAGCCTTAGGCTTTTTGTTGAGGGATTAGAAGAAACAGCCACATGAACAGCCTTCATTGCACTTGCTATAGGAAGCCTGTTGAAGATATTTTTATTACATAACCTCATCTCTCTACCTTCCATAAGGAGTTCCAAATGAGAAATGCAGGCATTTTTTTAAGAAGGACTTTTTAGAGCTTCACTCAGGGGAATGCAATTATTCATATAATCCTTCCAAAGAAAATCATCCTCAGCTAGGAAGATAGATCCTCATAATATGATTGTTCAATTTTGCACAAATAGGAATGGTATGAATGCAACACACATTTTGCTGATCATGTCACATAAGCCCTGTTAAATAAAAGCAAGCTGAGTTAATGACAGATCACTCTCACATCCAATTCTATTTAAAATTTAGTGATAGGAAATACTTTATTTCTTTAAGGATGGCATGATACCATTCCTCTATGCCAGTACAATCTATGTAACTGGCCATGTCTTCTTTTTAACCTGGCCATCAAGGAGAGTTTAGAATTTAAAATTCAACTTGAATAACTGCCTAGACTTTGTAATTAACACATCATTGTTACTAATTTTGTAGTCTCCTGTTGTCTTCTCATATAGTCTGCTTTCACACTGCTGATAAACACATACTCAAGACTGGGCAATTTACAAAAGAAAGAGGTTGTAAATTGGACTTACAGTTTCACCTGGCTGGGGAAGCCTCACAATCATGGAGGAAGGCAATGAGGAGCAAGTCACTCTTAGATGAATGGCAGCAGAAAATAGAGAATGAAAGCCAAGTGAAATGGGTTTCCCCTTATCAAACCATCAGATCTCATAAAACTCATTCACTATCATGAGCACAGTGCAGGAAAGACTACCTCCTACTTCCCCACCCGCTCCCCTCCTCCCCCCATCTCTTTGACAACACACGGGATTCAAGATGAGATTTGGGTGGGTAGGGACACAGCCAAACAATATCATTCCACCCTTGGCTCCTCCCAAATCTATTGTCCTCACATTTAAAAACCAATCATGCCTTCTCAACGGTCCCCCAAAGGCTTAAATTATTTCAGCATTAACTCCATAGTCCAAAGTCTCATCCAAGACAAGACAAGCCCCTTCTGTCTATGAGCCTGTAAAATCAAAAGCAAGTTAGTTACCTCCTAGATACAATGAGGGCATAGACATTGTGTAAATACAGCCATTCCAAATGGGAGAAATTGGCCAAACCAAAGGGGCTAAAGGCCCCATGCAAGTTTGAAATCTAGAGGGACAGTCAAATCTTAAAATTTCAAAATTATCTCCTTTGACTCCATGTCTCACATCCAGGTCACGCTGATGCAAGAAGTGGGCTCCCATAATCTTGGGCAGCTCACCCCCGTGGCTTTGCAGGATATAGCCCCCCTTCTGGTGTCTTTCACAGGCTGGTGTTGAGTGTCTGTGGCTTTTCCAGGTACATGGCGCAAGCTATAGTTGGATTCATCATACTGAGGTCTGGAGGACAATGAATGGTCCTCTTCTCACAGTTCCACTAGATGGTGCCCCAGTAGGGACTCAGTGTGAGGGCTCTGACCCCATATTTCCCTTCTGTACTGCTCTAGCAGAAGTTCTCCGTAAGAATCCCTCCTTCCCCCACAGCAAACTTCTGTCTGGGCATCCAGGCATTTCCATACATGTTCTGAAATTTAGTTAAAGCTTCCCAAACCCCAATTCTTGACTTCTGTGCACTTGCAGGCTCAACACCACATGGAAGCTGTGAAGGCTTAGGGCTTGCATGCTCTGAAGCCATGGCCTAAGCTCTACGTTGGCCCCTTTTAGCCATGGCTGGAGTGGCTGGGATGAAGGGAACTAAGTGACTAGGCTGCACACAGCACGAGGACCCTGGGCCTGGCCCAAAAACCCATTTTTTCCTCCTGGATCTCTGGACCTGTGATGGAAGGGGCTGCTATGAAGACCTGGAGACATTTTCCTCATTTTCCTGGGGATTAACATTTACCTTCTTGTTACTTATGCAAATTTCTAGAGCCTGATTGAATTTCTCCTCAGAAAATTGGATTTTCTTCCCTATCACACTGTCAGGTTGTGATTTTTTAGAACTTTATATTCTGCTTCCCTTATAAAACAGAATGCCTTTAACAGGACCCAAGTCACCTCTTGAATACCTTGCTGCTTAGAAATTTCTTCTGAATGATACCCTAAATCATCTCTCTCAAGTTCAAAGTTATACAGATCTCTAGAGCAGGAGCAAAATGCTGCCGCTCTTTTTGCTGAAACATAACAACAGTCACCTTAGTTCCAGTTCCCAGCAAGTTCCTCATCTCCGTCTGAGACCACCTTAATCTGGATTTAATTGTCTGTATCGCTATTAGCATTTTTGGCAAAGCCATTCAACAAGTCTCTAGGGAGTTTTAAACTTGCCCACATTTTCCTATCTTCTTCTGAGCCCTCCAAACTGTTCCAACCTCTGCCTGTTACCCAGTTCCAAAGTTGCTTCCACATCTTCATGTACCTTTTCAGCACTGGCCTACTCTACTGGTACCAATTTACTGTATTAGTCCTTTTTCACACTGCTGATAAAAACATACCTGAGACTGGGGAATTTGCAAAATAAAAAGATTTAATTGGACTTACAGTTCCATGTGGCTGGGGAAACCTCATAATCGTGGTGGAAGGCAAGGAGGAGTAAGTCACATCTTAAATGAATGGCAGCATGCAAAGGGAATGAGAGCCAAGTGAAATGGTTTCCCCTTATCAAACCATCAGATATTGTGAGACTCATTCACCATCACGAGAACAGCACAGGGAAGACCTGCCCCATAATTTAATTACCTACCACCAAGTCCCTCCCACAACACATGGGAATTCAAGATGAGATTTGGGTGGGGACATAGCCAAACCATATTACATGTGTATTTTACCATTATGTTGTTCAAAGGAAATGTAATTTAAACATATTTGTAAAGGGACAAAAAATAAAAAACAAAGGCTGTACCAAACAACTGCTAACCTACAGAAAGTTGAGATAGAAATAAAAATATTAGACAAAAATATTCGTTAAGGAAATGACTAGTATAAGTATTATTTTTTAATAACAAGGGAAAATCATTGAAAAGTTATAAATATTGAGCTTGTATGCACATAGCAAGACAACTTCACAATATATGAAGCAAAAACTTACAATATTACGTGGAATATTTGATAATTCTACAATTGTTGGAAATTTTAATAAACTTTTCTCAAAAATGATGTATCAAAGAAAACAAAAAGAAAGGTTATAGAATGTTTGAAGCACACAATTTACAAGCTGTGTGAATGGGCATGTTTTCTGTAGAAACTTAATGGTTTGAGAATATTTGTTCTTTACAAACTCTCATGAAACATTTTACAAAGTGAACATAAATATGACATAAAAAATCTTAATGACTAGGACTCCTATAGAATTAATTGCACGACCACATTCTCTGACCATAATGAAATTGTCTATATAAATAACCAAAAGAATATAATACTCCAATTGTTGAATAATAGAAGAAATCATGGTGAAAATTATGAATGTCTTCTCACTTAACAAAACACATTATATAAAACCAAATAGAACACTGCTTGAGTTCTACTCAAAAGGAATGTTATTGTGGTACTTAGAAGGAAGTGTAGGGTCAGAAAACCATATATTAGAAAGTAAAAACATAAAAACAAGCAAGCCAAATGATTAACTCAGGCAATTAGGAAAACAGTGTAGGGCCAGGCGTGGTGGCTCATGCCTATAATCCCAGCACTTTGGGAGGCCAAGGCGGGTGGATCACCTAAGGTCAGGAGTTCAAAACCACCCTGGCCAACATGATGAAACCCCATCTCTACAAAAATACAAAAATTAGTCTGGCATGATGGTGGGTGCCTGTAATCCCAGCTACTCAGGAGTCTAAGGTGGGAGAATTGATTGAACCCAGGAGGCGGAGGTTGTAGTAAGCCAAGGTCATGCCACTACACTCCAGTCTGGGCAACAGAGCAAGACTCCATCTTAAAAAAAAGAAAAAAAACAAAAAACAAACAACAACAACAACAAAAAGTACAAATGCAAAGAAAACCAAATAAAGAAAATAATAAGATTAGAAATCATCAAAACATAAGACAAAAAAACAAACAGTAAGATTAACAAAACTAGAAACTGCTGCTTCTGAAAAAAATACAGCAATAGGTAAGCTCTTGGGAAGATTTTTAAGAAAATGATAAGACACAATTTAAAACATAATAAAGGAAATAATGCTATAAATAGGTAAAATATTTAAGGACCATAACATAAAATTATGAACAGCTTGAGGGTAATACATTTAAAAATTTAAGTCAAATGGCAAATTAAAAAAAAATATGAATTGAACTTTTGACTCGAAAAAAATAGAAAACTTGAATAGAATATAATCAGTAATGAAGTAGGATAATAAAGTAGTCATAACACCCCAAATGATAATAGAATGAGATAAAACACAGCTGTGTTTTATCAAATATTCAAGAAAACAATAATTCCTAATATACAAAATTTGTCTTAGATAGAGAAGGAATACCTCCCAATTAATTTTGTGAGACGAGGATAATATTTATAAGAAAACCAGACAAAGGCAGTATGAGAAGGAGAAATTAAAAATTAAAAGGTATTCTCATTCTGGAACATGAAAACATAAATCTTAGTCAAGTATGTCATGGTTAATATATGCCTTATATGGTTTTTATACATAACCTTATATCTTCTGTTTATTCATGTAAAACATACATTTCTGTAAGTATGCATAAAATCAGGACATAGACAACAAACCAGATGTTAGCATTTACTGTATATTTTATCATACCCCAAACACAGATGCAATAATAATTTTTACTGTGTATTCCTTAAATAGACTTTTCAAGTCTTAGTCTTCTATGGATCCCTTGAGAGTCTTTTCAGTTTATTTTTTTATGGTCACTTCATTTAACTAAAATTTGGAATGAGCATGAAATGAAAATTTTAAATGTATTTTTGCTCGAGTTCTTTACAGACAACTGTCTTGACATTTAATCCCCAGACAACAGAGACGCCGAACCCACATCTCTGTCTTCTTTTGGGCCTGCCACACATCAGTCTTCTGCCTGAACATTCCAAAGAGCAGCATGCAAAGAAGAAAGCTGCCATATAGCTTGAAGATGTTGACCTTTCTCTCCTATGACAGGATTGTTTGACGGTAATAGATGAAAAGGTAAGAGTCTTTCTCTTCCCACTACCCACTACCCAACCAAGACACTACCAAACTCTTCAGAATATTGAATTGTGGTTCAAACATACATGTAGAGTGAAGATTTACTTTGAAAGGGCATGGATATGAAACCAAAAGCACAGCCAACAAATTAAAAAATAAACAACTGGGATTATATTGAACTAAAAAAGCTTCTCCATAGCAAAGGAAATATCAACAGAGTGAGAGGCATTCTATTGAAACCTATGGGAGAAAATATTTGTAAATCATATATCTGGCAAAGAGTTAATCTTCAAAATATATTTTAAAACTCCTATAACTCAGTAGGAAATAACTGCTAACTGGGTAGTGGGAAGTGAGAGATAGGAAAAGATTGGTATAAAGTTACAGTTAGATAATAGGGGAAAAAGTTCTGGTGTTCTGTTGCACAGAGGGATGATGACATTAACAATGTTATATTATATATTACAAAACAACTAAAAGAAAATTTTGAATTTTTTCATCAAAATGATAAATGTTTGAGGGCATGAATATGCTAAGTATCCTAATTTTCTCATTACACATTGTATACATGTATCAAAAAACACAGAACACCTCATAAATACATGCAATTATGTGTTTATTAAAAACGCATTTTAAAAATTGGCTGAGGACATAAATAGACATTTCTCCAAAGAAGACATGCAAATGGCCAACAAGTTTATGAAGAAAATGCTCAACATAGCTAATTATCAGGAAAATGCAAATTAAAACCCCAACGAGATTTTTTTTGTCACCTCACATATGTTAGGAGCTGTTATTTAAAAAAACAAAAACAAACAAACAAAAACAACAAGAGAAGCGTTTCTGAGGCTGTAGAGAAATTGAAATACTTGAATGCAGAATGGTGAAGCCACTATGGAGAATAGTATTGAAGTTTCCCCCACATTAACAATAGAGCTACCGAATGATACAGGAACCCACTTTTGGATATTTATTCAAAGAATTGAGATCAGCATATTGAAAAGATATTAGCATTCGCATGTTCATTGTAGCACTATTCACAGTGGCTGAGATATGGAAACAATCTAAATGTCCATTGATAGATGAATGGATAAACAAAATGTGGCAAATGCATACATTGGAGTAATATTCAATGTGCATGAAACTGGAGGACATTATGCTGACTGAAATAAGCTACTTGCAGAAAAGCAAATACTGCATTATTCCACTTATATGATGTATGTAACATGCTCGAATCCATACAGTAAAAGGGTGGAAGGCTGAGTGTGGTGGCTCACACCTGTAAATCACAGCATTTTGGGAGGCCAAGGTGGGTGAATTGTTTGAGGCCAGGAGTTTGGGACCAGCCTGGGCAACATGGGGAAACCACCTCTCTAAAAAAAAAAAATTGGAGGTTCCTGGCAAGATGGCCAAATAAGAACAGCTCCTGTCTACAGCTCCCAGCAAGACGGATGCAGAAGATGGGTGATTTCTGCATTTTCAACTGAGAGACCCAGTTCATCTCATTGGGACTTGCTGGACGGTGGGTGGGTGCAGCCCACAGAAGGTGGGTTGTCACCTCACCCAGGAAGTGCAAGGGGTTGGGGGATTTCCCTCTCCAAGCCAAGGGAAGCCATGAGAGACTCTACCAGAAGGAACAGTGCATCCTGGCCCAGATATTGTGCTTTTCCCATAGTCATCACAACCAGCAAACCAGGAGATTCCCTCTAGTGCCTATGCCACCAAGGCCCTGGGTTTCAAGCACAAAACTGGGCAGCAGTTTGGGCAGACACCAAGCTAGCTGTAGGATTTTTTTTTCACATTCCAGTAGCACCTGGAACACCAGCAAGACAGAACTGTTCACTCCCCTGGAAAGGGGGCTACAGCCAGGAAGTCAAGTGGCTTGGAGGGTCCCACCCCCACAGTGGCCACTAAAGCTAAGATCCCCTGGCTTGAAATTCTTACTGCCAGAACAGCAGTCTGAGGTCAACCTGGGATGCTCGAGCTTGGTAGGGGGACAAGCATCCACCATTGCTAAGGCTTCTACCATCACAGTATAAACAAATAAAACTGGGAAATTCGAACTGAGTGGAGCCCAGTGCACTTCAGCAAGGCCACTGTGGCCAGACTGCCTCTCTAGATTCCTCCTCTCTGGGTAGGCCTTCTCTAAAAGAAAGGCAGCAGCCCCAGACAGAGAATTATAGATAAAACTCCCCTCTCCCTGGGACAGAACACCTGGGAGAAGGGGTGGTTGTGGACATAGCTTCAGCATACTTAAATGTTCCTGGCTGACAGCTCTGAAGAAAGCAGCAGATCTCCCAGCACAGCATTTGAGCTCTGATAAGGGACAGACAGCTTCCTCAAGGAGTTCCTGATCCCCGTGCATCCTGACTGAAATCACCTCCCAGTAGGGGCTGACAGACACCTCATACAGGACAGCTCTGGATGGCATTTGGTGGGTGCCCCTCTGGGACAAAGCTTCAAGAGGAGGAAACAGCAGCAATTTTTGCTGTTCTGCAGCCTCCACTGGTGATACCCAGGCAAACAGGGTCTGGAGTCGACCTCCAGCAAACTCCAGCAGACCTGCAGCAGAGGGGCCTGACTGTTAGAAGGAAAACTAACAAACAGAAAGGAATAGTATTAACATCAACAAAACAGATATCCACTCAGAGGCCCCATCCAAAGGTCATCAACATCAAATACCAAAAATAGTTAAATCCATGAAGATACAGAGAAACTAGCACAAAAAGGCTGAAAATTCCAAAAACCAGAATACCTCTTCTCCTCCAAAGGATCGCAACTGCTTGCCAGCAAGGGAACAAAACTGGAGGGAGAATGAGTTTGACAAATTGACAGAAATAGGCTCCATAAGATGGGTAATAACAAACTTCTCCAAGCTAAAGGAGCATGTTATAACCCAATGCAAGGAAGCCAAGAACCTTGAAAAAAGTTAGGCCAATTGTTAACCAGAATAACCAGTTTAGAGAAAAACATAAATGACCTGATTGAGCTGAAAAACATAGCACATGAACTTTGTGAGGCATACAAACGTATCAACAGCCAAACTGATCAAGTGGAAGAAAGGATATCAGAGATTGAAGATTAGAGAAAAAAAGAATGAAAAGGAATGAACAAAGCCTCCAATAAATATAGGTCTATGTGAAAAGACCAAACCTACATTTAATTGGTGTACCTGAAAGTGACAGGAAGAATGGAACCAAGTTGGAAAACATTCTTCAGGATATTACCTAGGAAAACTTCCCCAACCTAGCAAGACAGGCCAACATTCAAATTCAAGAAATACAGAGAACAGCACAAAGGTACTCCTCGAGAAGAGCAACCCCAAGATACATAATCATCAGTTTCATCAAGGTTGAAATGAAGGAAAAAATGTCAAAGGCAGCCAGAGAGAAAGGTCAGGTTACCTACAAAGGGAAGCCCATTGGACTTACAGTGGATCTCTCTGCAGAAACTCTGCAAGTCAGAAAAGAGTGGGGGCCAATATTCAACATCCTTAAAGAAAAGAATTTTCAACCCAGAATTTCATATCCAGCCAAACTAAGCTTCTTAAGCAAAGAAGAAATGAAATCCTTTACAAACATACAAATGTTGAGAGATTTCATCACCACCCAGCTTGCCTTATAAGATCTCCTGATGGAAGCACTAAACATGGAAAGGAAATACCAGTACCAGTCACTGCAAAAACACGGCAAATTATAAAGACCATTGTTGCTGTGAAGAAACTGCATCAACTAACAGGCAAAATAACCAGCTAGCATCATAATGGCAGAATAAAATTTACACATAACAATATTAACCTTAAATTTAAATGGGCTAAATGCCCCAGTCAAAAGACACTGGCTCAAATTGGATAAAGAGTCAAGACCCATGGGTGTACTGTATTCAGTAGACTCATCTTACATGCAAAGACAAACATAGGCTCAAAATAAAGGGATGGAGGAAGATTTGCCCAGCAAATGGACAGAAAAAAAAAAAATCAGGGATTGCAATCTTAGTCTCTGATAAAACAGACTTTCAGTCAACAAAGATCAAAAGAGACAAAGAAGGGTATTACATAATGGAAAATGGATCAATGTAACAAGAAGGGTTAACTATCCTAAATATATATGCATCCAATAAAGGAGCACCCAGATTCATAAAGCAAGTTCTTACAGAGCTGCAAAGAGACTTAGACTCCCAAACAATAATAGAGGGAGACTTTAACACCCCACAGTCAATATTAGATCAACAAGACAGAAAATTAACAAAGATATCCAGGACTTTAACTCAGCTCTGGACCAAGTGGACCTAATAGACACCTACGGAACCCTCCACCCCAAGTCAACAGAATATATATTCTTCTCAGCACCACATTGCACTTATTCTAAAATTGACCACATAATTGGAAGTAAAACACTCCTCAGCAAATGCAAAAGAATGGAAATCATGACAGTCTCTCAGACCACAGTTAAATCAAATTAGAACTCAGGATTAAGAAACTCACTCAAAACCACACAATACATGGAAACTGAACACTCTCTTCTTGAATGACTACTAGGTAAATAACAAAATTAATGCAGAGATGAAGAGGTTCTTTGAAAGCAATGTGAACAAAGACACAATATACCAGAATATCGGGGACACATTTAAAGCAATGTGTAGAGGGAAATTTATGGCACTAAATGCCCAAAGAGAAAGCAGAAATGATCTAAAATCAATAGCCTAACATCCCAATTAAAAGAACTAGAGAAGCAAAAGTCAACAAATTCAAAAGCCACCAGAAGACAAGAAATAACTAAGATCAGAGCAGAACTGAAGAAGATAGAGACATGAAAAACACCTCAAAAAAATTAATGAATCCAGGAGCTGGTTTTTTGAAAAGATCAACAAACTAGACTGCTAGCCAGACTAATAAAGAAGAAACAAGAGAAGAAACAAATAGACACAATAAAAAATGATAAAGGGGATATCACCACTGATTCCACAGAAATACAAAATACCATCAGAGAATACTATAAACACCTCTACACAAATAAACTACAAAATCTAGAACAGATAAATTCCTAGACAGATACACTAAACCAGGAAGAAGTCAAATCCCTGAATAGACCAATAACAAGTTCTGAAATTGAGGTAGTAATTAATAGTCTACCAACAAAAAAGGCCAGGACCAGACAGATTCATGGCTGAATTCTACCAGATGTACAAAGAGGAGCGTGTACCATTTAGAAGGAAAGTACCATTCCTTCTGAAACTATTTCAAACAATAGAGAGAAAAAAATATTCCAAATAGGGAATCATGCCAGCATCATCCTGATACCCAAACCTCACAGAGACACAACAAAACAAGAAAATTTCAGGCCAATATACCTGATGAACATCTATGCATAAATCCTCAATAAAATATTACCAAACCGAATCCAGCAGTACATCAAAAAGCTCACTCACCACAATCAAGTCAGCTTCATCCCTGGGATGCAAGGCTGGTTCAACATGCAAATCAATAAACATAATCCATCACATAAACAGAACCAATGATAAAACCATATGATTATCTCAATAGATGCAGAAAAGGTATTTGACAAAATTCAACAGCGCTTCATGCTAAAAATTCTCAATAAAATCGGTATTGATGGAATGTATCTCAATATAATAAGAGTTATTTATGAGAAACCCATGGCCAATATCATACTGACTGGGCAAAAAAAGGTGAAAGCATTCCCTGTGAAAACCAGCAGAAGACAAGGATGCCCTCTCTCGCACTCCTAGTCAACATAGTATTGGAAGTTCTAGCCAGGGCAATCAGGCAAGAAAAAGAAATAAAGGTATTCATTTATGAAAAGAAGTCAAATTGTCTGTTTGTAGATGACATGATTGTATATTTAGAAAACCCCATCATTTCATCCCCAAATCTCCTTAAGCTGATAAACAATTTCAGCAAAGTCTCTGGATACAAAATCAATGTACAAAAATCACGAACATTGCTATATACGAATAACAGACTAACAGAGCTGAATCATGAGTGAACTCCCATTGACAATTGCTACAAAGAGAATAAAATACTTAATAATACAACTTAAAAGGTATGTAAAGGACCTCTTCAAGGAGAATTACAAACCACTGCTCAAGGAAGTAAGAGAGGACACAAACAAATGGAAAAACATTTCATGCTCATGGATAGAAAGAATCAATATTGTGAAAATGGCCATACTGCCCAAAGTAATTTATAGATTTAATGCTATTCCCATCAAGTGACCACTGACCTTCCTCACAGAATTGGAAAAAACTACTTTAAGTTTCATATGGAACCAAATAAGAGCCCACATAGCCAAGACAATCCTAAATAAAAGAACAAACCTGGTGGCATCACCCTACATGACTTCAAACTATACTACAAGGCTGCTATAACCAACACAGCATGGTACTGGTACCAAAACAGATATATAGACCAATGGAACAGAACAGAGGCCTCAGAAATAACACTGCACATCTACAACCATCTGATCTTTGACAAACCTGATAAAAAGCAATGGGGAAAGGATTCCCTATTTAATAAATGGCATTGGGAAAACTGGCTAGCCGTATGAAGAAAGTTGAAACTGGATCTATTTCTTACACCTTATACAAAAATTAACTCAAGATGAATTAAAGACTTAAACATAAGACCTAAAACCATAAAGACCCTAGAAGAAAACCTAGGCAATACTATTCAGGACATAGGCATGGGCAAAGACTTCATGACTAAAACACCAAAAGAAATGGCAACAAAACCAAAGTTGACAAATGACATCTAATTAAACTAAAGTGCTTCTGCACAGCAAAAGAAACTATCATCAGAGTGAACTGGCAACCTACAGAATGGGAGAAATTTTTTTCAATCTATTCATCTCACAAAGGGCTAATATCCAGAATCTACAAAGAACTTAAACAAATTTACAAGAAAAAAAACAACCCCATCAAAAAGTCGGCAAAGGATATAAACAGACACTTTTCAAAAGAAGACATTTATGCAGCCAACAATCATATGAAAAAAGGCTCATCATTGCTGGTTATTAGAGAAATGCAAATCAAAACCACATCGAGATACCATCTCACACCAGTTAGAATGGTGGTCATTAAAAAGTCAGGAGGCAACAGATGCTGGAGAGGATGTTCAGATATAGGAATGCTTTTATACTGTTGGTGGGAGTGTAAATTAGTTCAACCATTGTGGAAGACAATGTGGCGATTCCTCAAGGATCTAAAAATAGAAATAACATTTGACCCAGCAATCCCATTTCTGGGTATATACCCAAAGGTTTATAAATCATTCTACTATAAGGACATATGCACATGTATGTTTATATGTGCAGCACTATTCACAATAGCAAAGGCTCAGAACTAACCCAAATGCCCATGAATGATAGGCTGGATAAAGAAAATGTGACACATATACACTGTAGAATACTATGCAGCCATAAAAAAGGATGAGTTCATGTCCTTTGCAAGGACATGGATGAAGCTGGAAACCATCATTCTCAGCAAACTAATATAAGAACAGAAAACCAAACACCACATGTTCTCACTTTTAAGTGTGAGTTGAACAATGAGAACACATGGGCACAGGGCAGAGACAGTCATACACCAGGACCTTTCAGGGGTTTGGGGAACAGAGGAGGGATAACATTAAGAGGCATGCCTAATGTAGATGATGGTTGATGGGTATAGCAAACCACCATGGCACATGTAGACCTATGCAATAAACCTGCACATTCTGCACATGTACCCCAGAACTTAAAGTGTAATTAAAAATAGCAAAAATTAACTGGGTGTGGTGGCAGACACCTGTAGTCCCAGCTACTTGGGAGGCTCTGGTGGGAGGATCACCTTAGCTCAGGAGGTCAAGGCATAGTTAACTGTGATTGTACCACTGCACCCCAGTGCTTTAGCATCAGAGCAAGATCCTGTCTAAAACAAAACAAAACAAAACAAAAAAATGGAATGATGATTGTCAGAGGCTGAGGGGAGAAGACATAGGGAGTTACTAATCTATGGGGATAAAGTTTTAGTCAAGCAAGATAAGTACCCTCTGGGGAAATGCTGTGCACATTGTGCCTATAGTCAATCATACTGTATCATACACTTAAAATTTTTATTAAGCAGATTTCATTTTAGATGTTTGTATTAGCATAAAATAAAATTTGAAAAAAAGGAAGTACTTGCTTTTTGGCTTTTATTAGATCAAGTAGTTGGGGGTAGAGATTTGTGGAAGACAGTAAAAGAGAAACCAGGGGATGACCTGCTTTTTAAATTTTATTATTTATAATTATTATTTTTCTTTCAGATCCCACTCCACCAGGATGGTTGACTTGCTGTTAACACAACCTCTTTGTCACAGGTACTCAGGGAAAATTTCTACACAGAATGTCGTCTTTCCTTGCCAAATATCAACTTGATTAATGTGAGGCAGACACAGAATTCAGTAAAATCTTAATATAAAAAATCACTTAACTGGGCTTTAAGAACATTTTCTTTGAATTTACATTTAAATATATTTGTCTGATTCTTAAAATCATGTGTCCATGAACTCCTAAGAAATATCCCATTTTGTCTGGGAAACACCCCCACAAAGATACTGATGAACTTAAAGATGAAAACAAGTTCTAGAATATGTTACTTGTTGGAGAGGAAGCTCATATACAACAGTGAGCATAGAAGAGGTAGGTGATGGTTCAGCACTAAATTTGAGGATGATTTAATATATTTGCTCATAAGACACACACCTTCACAAATCATTGTAGAATGTCTGGGAAGAATTGATTTTTTAAAAGGTCAAGTTGGCAGGGATTGTAGGTCAAAATATCAAATTCAATGAAAAAAGCAAAACTGAGTATTTATAAAAATGAAAGATAATATTATGAACAGGAAAGAAAAAGTATTGGAATGCAAATAGAATTGTAAAAATTAATTTTCTTTGGGGAAAATAATCAGGACACATGTTCAAGTTTCATGTCATGTGTTGCAGTAATTTGTAGTTTATATATATATATATATAATATACTTTAGCAACTAGAAAAAAATATTTTCAAGTTTGAGGAGGACCCAGAGAATAAACATGACCATCATTCCTCCCTAGCATTGTCCAAGAAGGAGTCCAACCAAACAAGCCCAGACAACGCTACCTGAACCCTGTCATAGCCGGCTTCTTTCCCATGCAGGACATGAAGTTCCCAGTCTGATTAACTAACTCTCAGACTGGGACTCTGGAAGTGGCTGTGTGAACTCCTTAACTGTGAAGTACATGAGGAAAACTTTATATGGGAACAAAAGTGTGATAAAGCAAATCACAAGAATGTCAATAGCAAGTATCTGACGTGCCATCAAAAGAAGTGCTTTGTAGAATGAGCACAAATCTAACAAATTTAAAAGTAGATTTGTGCCAGTAGTTTCTTGGAAAACAGTCAAAGGATCTTTCCCAAAGGCAGTAAATGAGTATCTTGTCTTACCACATTGGCATTATCTAAAACCCTGAATTGGACACAGAAGTGCACCCCAGATTAGCTTTATGAAATGGGGCAAGTTACTTAACTTCTCTGACCCTCAGTTTCTTCATCAGTAAAATGTGAAAAGTAACAGTGTCTACTTCATAAGGTTGTTACATGGACTAAAGATATGCCTCAACTCAGGCTGTAACTCTCATCTCAGGATGTGGCACCTAATGAAGGCCCAGTAAACATCTGCTGTTAAAAAATGATAACAGAAATCAAACGTGCAAGGGCAAACCAGAAACAAAAACAGTGACAACCACAGACAACTCTTTATATGCTAAAACACAAAAGAATTGAATAAAGGTTTATTAACATCATATCGAAGACACATTATATCATATGTAAGCATTACATCAAATTCTATATAATAAGACACAAACAAATACCAAGCAAAGTTGCTATGGTAGTATAAGTCACCATTAAAACAGGAAAGTTCTACACGATAAGAGCAACTTAGCAATACTTTGTCAATTTTTCATCTTCTGTCCCTAGTACTTGATATTTATCCATGTCAGAGAAAACTTGTTTATATATAGAAAACATATTAATGCAGGCCAAACTTTAATACACTTTAATGTTCCCCAGTTTTAGTAAGTTACTTGTCATGTATTCTATTCTGGTGAAATTCACTAAGTAGCACGGAGTTCACAATCACACAGGTGGATGTGGAAAAATGCATTCACTGGGTACCAGATGTATCTGAGTTTAAATTTCAACTCCATCTTGTATTAACTTTGTGACCTTGAGCACATTATATAATTTATTTGTTCTTTGGGTTCCTCCTGTGCTTAATGAGAATACAAAATGTCTTAATCTCAGGGTTGTTATGAGGATTGAATAATGGTATTTCAAACGCTTGGCACTCAGTATGTGCTTAAAGGTTGTTAGTTTCTCTGCTTCTCCAAAAAGGAATCTAGGCGATCATCACCCTTCTCATTTTACCAATGAGAAAGCTCGGGTCCACAGAAGTTTTAAAAAATGCCCAAAGTCCCACTTCTGCACTCTTTCCTCTGCTGTCCTCTTATTAGCTTGCTAACTTCAATAGAGAAGAGAAAACTCAGTGGAATAAAAAAAAATTATTTTCCTCTTTTTAATATAGGTAAGCCATCAAGAGACTTTTAAAGTAGGAGTGAGTTTTATGAAAGGTAATAAGTAGTCTAAGAACTGTTTTAAATCCTCAGAGATATTAAAAACAGAAGTTCTGTTTTTCCAAGATTTCCATAGCAGAACATAAGTATTCTGTATGATTTGGCACCAAAAAACTTCAGAACTGAGTATTTATCTTCACATTTTAACTCAGGCCTCCCAGAATGCTTGCCCATGGAATTGGCAAAGAAACTGGCATTCAGTATTTAGAGCAGCCAAATTTGCTCAGCCCACAGATGTATTTGAAGCACAGCTCTCTACCATTAGTCAATGGAACTTGCACAAAATGCAATTTAGATGTAAATGTTGTGATTCTTACCCTGCTTTCATATCTCTGTCATCTTTTTCCATACCTGAAGATCACCCCCCCAACAGAACCTGTCATCCCGTGCAGAATAGAAGGCAAAATTCTGCAACCTGTAATTTACAGCTTGACCTCTTTATTTGAAGGAGAATGACAAGCTTTATTTAGCAGGAAGGAGATATTCAATACTACTCTTTTATTATTTATTTATTTATTTATTTATTTTTGAGACGGAGTTTCGCTCTTGTTACCCAGGCTGGAGTGCAATGGCGCGATCTCGGCTCACCGCAACCTCCGCCTCCTGGGTTCAGGCAATTCTCCTGCCTCAGCCTCCCGAGTAGCTGGGATTACAGGCGTGCGCCACCATGCCCAGCTAATTTTTTGTATTTTCAGTAGAGACGGGGTTTCACCATGTTGACCAGGATGGTCTTGATCTCTTGACCTCGTGATCCACCCGCCTCGGCCTCCCAAAGTGCTGGGATTACAGGCGTGAGACACCGCGCCCAGCCTACTACTTACTCTTTTAAAAGAGTCAACCAAGAAAGAGTCTGCTATTTCTTTAAAAATGTTTTTAAAGTTATATTTTACCATAAGAGGACTGGTTGAATTTTATTTGGTTATTTAAAACATATACGTATGCTTGTTTGTCTCTCACTTAAAGTTCTTACCACATCCAGAAGAGCTGGAAACATCCAATGTTGCTAAAGCTACTGTAGTTACTGTGATACATGGAAACTCAACCATTGGAAATGGGCAGTATTTATGACTAGATCAGTTACTCTTATCAAATTGCTCATACAACAATCTATGTCTATAGTTATAACTCTGACATTGGTTATGCCACAATCTTGTTACTTGAATTGTATGGACCCGCAGAGCACAAACCAGGTCAGACAAATATAGATGCTTATGAGGCATTTCCCAGTGGTTCTTGAGGGTGGCATGCTATTTCCAAAAACTGTTGGTCTGGCAATGTAGAAATTATCAGGCTTGCATGATGAAAGAAGCTAATATATTAATCCTATTTAAATAGGTCTGAGTTCATTTTATAGGAAGGGATGAGAATAAGCAATCAGACTTCTATGTCAGTGATGTATTAATATACTTGGTTCTGTTTATTATAAATAATTTTTCTCAGAAACATACTATTGTCAGAGTTATAACAATTAAATATGGGCATTTGGGGTTTTTTTCAGTCTATCTTAAAACAACTATTGGTGTTATTCTGTTAGATGCTATATTTGTGTAAACAAATTGAAAGGATTATACCGAAAGGTAATTATAGAGAAGAAATGGATATTTGTTTATATCCAAGTCATGGCATTTGATTGGGTATTAGTCTTGGCAGGTATTTATAAGAAAAGGGAAAGACAAACTACATTTTGAAGTTGCCCCTAAAAACTGACCAGTTTCAGACATTAATGCTACTAGACTCAAAAACAAAATAACACATCCATCACACCCCCTCGTTGTAAGACAGTTATTTTTTTCAAGACTATTTTGTCTGGATCTCATCACCCATAACCAGTACTGATCTGCTGTGACCTCTCTGTTTTACACCTCTGTTTCAATTCAAAACATTATTCCCAGTTCTGAAGAGGCTTGTGGCCTGGCTATATCCCGGGAGGTTACTTGATTGTGTTCCTGGCTCAACGTCTAGACGACATTTTTAACAAATTTCAGGGAAACCTTACACTGTCTTGCAAGTTCTCCTCTGTAGCATAAAGGGATGATGAATTACATTCTGACACTTCATCCTTAGCTCAGATTTTTAATGGATCTTTTACTAGGAATCAATGTCTTTCCCTGCACTGTCTTCCTCCCCACAATACTGTGGGATAATCAATCTCACCCTCTCTTTCTTGGGATCTAAACCCCACCGCAGTGTAAGATGTAACCATGCCTAAGACCTTGAACTATTCAATCTTGAGCTAATGGTTTTTCCATAACAAATATCTACAGCCTTTTATTTCTTTTACACTTAGAGTGAATATTTACAAATATCTTTGAAAGAGTTCTAAGAGTCAATCTGGAAAGGCATTCTAAAAGACTTTATTTCTGAACTTTGATGACTGTCTATCAATGGTCAGGAATGGGGAACGGAAAGAGAAATGAAGGAAATCTTGCCCAGATGCATGATCAACCACTCCTGGGAAATGAAAATGTCCACAAAATGTGGAGATGCAATTCTGGCAGAGACGATGGTGATCCAGGTCCAATGCTCCAGTGTAAGGTTGAATGAAGGGCAGAATGCAAACATTAATAAAATCAAGTTACACTGAATCTCTTATCTTGACTTAGACATCTCAGAGAAAGAAGTGAGATAAAACTAAACTTCTCTCCACACCCCACTTCTCTCTGTTTTCCTTTCTCCTACTTCCCACTTTCAAAACAACAAAGGCCCAAATCCCCAAAGACCCTGTATTTTTCAGGCTAAAACTCTCTGGTGAAAAAATGGTGAGTGTGTCCTAATGCTTTCCAGGTCATTTAGATGACTACATATAAAGACCCGTTAAAGTCTGGCAGTGGTCACTCTACTTGGTCACAGAGAGAGGGCCAGAAGGCAGGTTCCCAGTTGAATGAATCTCTGTCACACCATATCAGAGTTGGAGGAGGAAATGGCTGGAGATGCTCCAGATGACCTTGTCCTCCAAGTTAGACACTTGTTTTTGTTTTGTTTTGAAGTGAGCCAGTGAATAAAGACAAAGAATTACACTCTGAGTGAGTTGTCCCATGCTTTCTATAGTGAAAAAGTGTTTAAGATGAAGTCCTGAGTGGACATTAAAGTGGGAGTAAGGGAATCTGGATTCCAGTCTTAATTGGGCCTCAATTTCCTCATCTATAAAATGAGGTGGTAGAACTGATAATCTCTAGAAGCGATTAGTGAAATATTGGAAGGGATACTGGACTGGTTTCAGCTACAACAAATCCCTTGAATTATATAAAAAGGTGTGTGTGTGTGTGTGTGCATGTGTGTGTGTGTGTGTATGTGGTTTTATTACGAGTCAAACCATTAAGAATCATTAAGCCTTTTTCAAACTCTAAAGTTCATCTTTGTCATCTTTTAAGTCTCTTCATCATACCCAAATTGTAATTTTTTCAAATGTGTTCTGAGTAATGAAAATAAGTGCTTTTCAGCACTAACCCTTTAATGCACGTTTAAACACTTAATCTAGAAATTGACTATAAGGTAATTTAATGAAGAAATAATCCATCATAATTCTTATTGATTCTGGTTAGTTTTAGATCTTAAAAAAACAGGGCTTATAATTAAAGCAACTGACTAATGATCTCACAGCCTCAAGTTTACATGTGCAATGCAAACCTAGATTAGAAATACTTTGTGTCTCTAAAAATAACAAAATGACGACAAAATTTATTTTTCTTACAAGTTTGAAGTGGTCAATTATGGGTAACACATACATTCCTAAGGAAATCGGAAATGGTCTTGAAGAATAAGTTTCTTTGAAATAGTAAGTAACACAAAAAGTGTACTACTTTTTTCGGAAAATGATTCACAAATAACCCCTTTAAACCAAGAATTGGTGATTTATATTCTGGTCAGGATTTTGGAGTCTGGGCAATGCCATTACTTAGCTGTTTTGACTATGAGAACTTTTACAAATTTATTCTGACTTCTATGATCTTTAATCTCTTTTCAACACCTGAAAAATACTAAAGATTGTAAACTAAATGTCCTTAAAGATTCTTCCCTCCGCAGTGATATATGACTATACTTGGGACTCTAAATGCCCCGCTGTCTGTAGAGCTATCCTGGAGCTGAATGAACACAAGGTGGTGCTTTCATATTAACCACTTTCTACTTCTTTTGTTAATTAAGAACAAGTTTTTGTTTTTGTCCCCAGTTTAGCCAAATGCTCCTAAAATAGAAATACATTAGTAAATAAGACAGCTTCATTTTTAACAGGTTTCCCCTTTCTTTAGGAAAATGGTAGAAGTTTCACCATGTGTATTTCGTTTTCCTAATAATTTCAAAAAGGCAAATTTCACTGGGGCCATGAAATAATTTTGGATTTATCCAGACTATGTAGAAACCACCATCACAGCTGGCTAAAAAGCAAAACCTTGGTTAAATTGAGTTGGACTGGTTCCCAGGGTTTCCCAGGCATTAAGCAATATCTGAAAGTTAAGTCTGTCACCTTCAGAAGCTGCAATAACTCTTTCATTCACAGTAGTCACATTTAGCACATTGTTCTGTAATAGTATATACGTGCCTACTATGAGAAAGTTGGTATTTCTTGAAAGGCAGCACATTCATAACTTAGGATACTACATCTCTGGGATGTTGTCAATTTTAAAGTCTCTCCTTCCAAGTTGGTTGGTTATATAACCATGGGGCACTGTTCTTTATCTTTAAAAAAAATTCTTTCAGGTGTCATTACTGTTGTTGTTTAGATACCTTCACACTGAGGATTGGATGATAACTTTTTTAAGGAACTATTTTCTCCTAAGGTAAGCAGAGAATATTTTATAAAGACCACCACTCACACTACCTTAACCATAGCCATCTATACTCCAGAAGAATGGTGCTGTTGAATGCCTACCATATGGAGGCAGTGTCAGCATGCAGGGGCAGTGCAGGGCTAAAGAGATTATAACTGTCCACACTTAAAATCACAGCACTTTGGAATCATAGAATTCTACCCAAAACCTCTTATATAGAAGGTATCTGACAATGTCATCTCATCTAAATCTATCACCTAATGTTACATACAGATGGGAAAGAGAGATGATGGGAGGTAACAGATTTCTTAACGTCATATGCTTTAGGTGATCGTATATTCCAGACTCTTCTGACTCCTGGACCAATGTTCTCATAATACCTCATGATTTATGTATAGAACCTATGGAATGAAGCTACCTAAAGGTGCCCTTTGTTTACAGTCTCTTATAAAAGAATTCTGTTATTATTTGCCTAAATTGCTTCTAACACCCGAAATTACTTTTAAAAAACCCATGAAAAATCAAAGTTAAGAATAGTAGACAATTAATGTTGTGAAACAGCAGCTTTCCTAGTTTTCTTCTTACTAATCAAAGTCCTGATTGGTGTTTGTTGTGTCAGCTAGAGATTAAAATAATTATTTAATTATTTTGGTAATATTCAAACAGATGAAAAATAATTGAAATATCCTAATTTTGTACTTAAAATAAATGCTCATAATGTGATGTATTTTATGTTATTAACGACAATTTGTTGAATACTTATCGAATTAGTGTTTGGCTTCTCCTATTCTTTTAAAACAAGTCTATTGTAGCTCTCTCAAATCTCTTAACAGCTGGCTCCTATTCAATGTCAAAAATACAAATTTTAATAACTATTTCTAATGCCATAGTAACTTTAGAGAGAGAAGGCATCCCTTTTTAACTACTAAAAAAGGGTCTATTTTGGTGCCAAACTACAGAAGGTGCAGTTTTGAGGACAGATTAGAAATTGAATACACCAAAGTAGCTGCTTGGGAAAATGAACAGCATATAATCTAGTATCTTTAATTTTATGTACATGAATATAATGTATGTCAACTTTGTACATGAGATACATACAGTATTTAAACATTTTACTCAACAAATAAGAATTTACAATAGCGATATAACTGACTAGAGGGCTGTCCACTTAATAATACTTAGATTAGATCTGTACTTTAACAGGAAAAGAACTTAATAGTTTACAATCGTAGAAACACTGACATTTAAAACAAGAATTTATAAAATAATTTATATATATATATATCCTGGCATCTATAGAGAGGAATGATTTGCATTTGTGGGTGTGTGCAATGAATGGTATATTTTAAATTTTTAGGTAATAAAATAATTTAGAAGCAGTTCATGCAGTGGTCAAAGCAAGGAATGGCAAGTTCCTTCAAGAAGTCCTCTATCTTTGACACCAGTCAGCATCAGACACACACTAGGGACCACGGGGCACTCTAGAACAAGTCTCCTTCAAGAGTTACTTATATAAACATCAATTAACACATGTTGATATTCTTCCTTCCATAGTACAAGTACAGGTCACAACTTCTCTCAGCTGTGGGAGTAGTCAGTTTATACTTAAAGTGATTTAATGTCCCTCCTGAAGTTCTACGTAATATATCTCTATAATAAGGTAACTAACAGAACTTCCTGGTTTTCACAACCTTACTCTGATACTTTACAGAGTGCCCCCCATGTCCTATGACATAAACATCCAGCAGGTAAGATTTGCCAGGCTGAAGACCTTTAATTGTTTCTGTGGTCACTGCTTTCTGCAGGTTTTGACTGTGGAAATATTTACAGAGGACCTTTTCTGACTTCTTCCTTATATCTGGTCCAAGGCATTGGTTTTGCTCTCTTTTCTTCTGGTCTTCATTGTAGTTATCATCCACTTCTTTTTTGTAGATGCAAAACTTGTTCCTTTCCTGAGTGCCTAACCAAGCCACGGTGGCCGAGGAACAGGTACGCAGCTTGTCAAAAGCTTTGATTCTTGTGTCTTCAGGAAGAGAGGGAAATGCCTGCTTAGTAGGCCTTGTGGTAGCTAGTATTTTCAACATAGATGCGCCCTTCTTGTTTCCTTTCAGCCGAATGAGGTATTTCGCTTTAGGTTTTCCTCTAAGCTGAAACTGCCGAATGCCTTCCACATTCTGAGACAGAAGAAGTTTCCCATCTCTTCTCACTTGGATTTGGACAGCATCCAGACAGGAGTGAATAAAGAAGGTGACTTTTTGGTGAGAAGAGACTGGAGCAAACCGTAGAATCTTTGCTCCCTTTCTTTTAACAAATACATCTGTAACCTTCCCGTCTTTTAGCTCGACCGTCTTCTGTTTGGCTTCTTCCTTGGTCCTGGCAAAGGTCCCTACATAAGCGGTGCTCATGTTGCTGTTGATGTTGACTACAAATACATCAAAGTAGTACTGCGTGTCGGGTTTCAGATCAGAGACGGTAAAGATGTTCTTGTTTCCTATGCAGATTTTTTGAATGTCAACCTTGGGCCTGGAGTAGACATGACGCCCCAGTTTTGGAGAAGGCTTTGCTTGGAAGCCGCGTTCTTTACCTAAATTATCTGAAGGAAATCCAAAATGGGCAAAGTCAAAGGGACTGAAGTCTAGACCAGGTTTCGGTGCCATCATAAAAGCATCATCTGCACTCAGTTTTGCTTCCACTGCACAGAGACTTTTGAAATTGTGCTCTTTGTTGATGACCACACAGTACTGAATGGGTTGTTTCAGCAAAGAGGCAGTGGGGCTCGGTTTCCAGGCCAAAGTGACCGTGGTGCGCCCAAGGGAGGTCACATCTACTCTTGGGTCATAGGGTAACTCAGGGTATGGCTGATCAGATTCTGGAGTTGTGGTGGCATATATTTTGAAATGTGTGTCTTTCTCTGTTGAAAGAAGATCCAACTGATATAAACCAGATGGGGAACTAGAAGATATAAAATACTCAACATCATTGCCTTTGTAGGAGAATAACTCAGTGCCTTCCTCACTAATGATCTGCTGCTTCTGCTGCTCAAGAGGTTCCAGATCACCTAGAAGATACACAAGAAGCACAGGCTATTGTCAGGGCATACACTGTGGCTTGCTAACTTTAACTTAGGCTTTTATCTCATTTTTTTCTCCATTATGAAATAATGCATGTTCATAAGTAAAAGTATTCATAATGCATTAAAAGTAATATTTATTTTGACCATTATACATAATGCTTTCATACATGTGTAAGGCATTTCTGAATTTAAATTATTTCTTCAGAACAGAAGGCAATCAGTAAAAATTTTGGGTCAGAGGCTGTAAGCTTTTGAGGAATTATTAATCCTATCAATCTGCTTATGAAAAGAATTTTATCAGTTTGCATTTGGATGGCTAGCCATTTTGCTAATTTCACTATTATTAGAAAGACTAGACATTCTGATTAAAATACAAATATAGAACCATCCCAGCAACCCGACTACTGCTGGTCTTCCCTAGACACCATGAACCACAGTGTCCAAACCTTCCTCACTCCCGCCAATACCAACTGTCCCACCGTCCCCCCAACTATGAGATGCTGAAGGGAGAACATGAGGTGGATGTGCTGGGGGTGCCCCATAACACTGCTCCCCCAACATCCACCGTGATCCACATCCACACCGAGACTTCCATGCCTGACCATGTTGTCTGGTCCATGTTCAACATCCTTTTCATGAATTCCTGCTGCCTAGGCTTCATAGCTTTCCCCTACTTCTAGGGACAGGAAGATGATTAGTGACCTGACCGGGGCCCAGGCCTATGCCTCCACCGCCAAGTGCCTGAACATCTGGGCCCTGATTTGGGGCATCATCATGACCATTCTGCTTATCATCATCCCAGTATTGATCTTGCAAGTCTATCAATAGATCAAGAGGAATCATCCAGACCAGGGGCTCTGCCTGTGACTGGTTTCCCATGTACTCCACCTTCCATTCCTAGCCCTGCCCCGAGCTGAATCCTGTATCAGCCCCTTATCTTCACACACTTTTATATAATGGCATTCAGTAAAGTGCATGTGTTCCTGGTAAATAAATAAATAATACAAAATAAAATACAGAATGTAAAGTACCAGTTAGACTGTTTGGCCAGGTGTCATGGCTTATGTCTGTTATCCTAGCACTTTGGGATGCTGAGGCTGGAAGATCACTTGAAACCAAGCCTGGACAACAAAGAGGGACCCTGTCTCTACAAAACAATAAATATAAAAAAAGTTAGCTGGGCACAGTGGCAAGTGCCTGTAGTTCCAGCTACTTGGGAGGCTGAGGCAGGAGGATTGGTTAAGCCCAGGAATTGAAGGCTGCAGTGAGCTATAATTGCACCACTATGCTCTAGCCTGGGCAACAGAGCAAGACCCTGTCTCAATAAATAAATAAATAAATAAATAAATAAAGGATTGTTTATTTAAGGTGAATTGTATAGAACATGCATGCAGGAATAACAGGAATAGTATTATAGCTAAACTAATTTTTTCCATTGTTTGTTACTGTAAGCATCAGATATCACACAGATATCAGTGTATAGATAAGTTTCCAGGGCTTGGTGAATGACTGGATAGCTACAGTGAGAAAAAATCTTTTCCAGCTTATCACTGCAGGTTGAAAGTGAGCTATACAGAATTTCATATTTGTAAACCATGGGATAAACACAATCATCAAACAGGTATATTAGCATCAACATTTGGCCAGGTGCAGTGGCTCACACCAGTAATCCCAGCACTTTGGGAGGCCGAAGTGGGCAAATTGCTTGAGCTCAGGCATTCAAGACCAGCCTAGGCAACATAGTAAAACCCCGTCTCTACAAAAATACAAAACATTAGCTGGGTCTTGTGGCATACACCTGTGATCCCAGCTACCAGAGAGGCTGAGGCAGGGGAATTGCTTGAGCCTGGAAGGTAGAGGTTGTAGTGAGCCAAGATGACACCATTGCACTCCAGCCTAGGTGACAGAGCAAAAGCCCATAAAGATTCATTTTCTGTATCTCGGTCTCATTACTCCCCATACATACTTCCATAATTTTCCTAATTGTTTTCCAATTTTCCTAATTGTTCCTCTTTGTAACTACTATAGCTCCCTGTTACCCTCTTTTGTAGGGCACCCGTTGTCAAGCCTTCACCTTTAACCTATGATGCCCTTAAAGAGCCTTACTCCAGGGCACCATACAGACTCTTCTCATTTCCCTTTTATCTTTTTATTTGATTTCCATCATCTGTGTCTTCTTTAAATGCTTAGCCCACTCGTCCTACTAACTTCGTTTTCATCTTGGCCTTTAACTGCTGCTAAATGCCTCTCTGTTTCCACCTCTTATTCCCTATAGATCAGAGGTTCTTAACCGTGGCTGTATATCAGAATCACCTGGAGGGTGGGGGCTAAAAATCCCAATGTTTACACCTCACCCCATGGCAATTAAATCAGACCATCGAAAGATCTAGGCATCAGCAGTTATTAAAACCTTATATGAGATTAGGATGTTTAGGCAAGATTGCAAACCACAGCCTAAGAGGTTAGTCCAAACCTCTCCCCTTCTCCTCAATCTGTCAGTCCGCCTACCTGTCTCTCCTAACCTTTTATTTTACCAGGGTCAATGCCATCTGATGCCACCCTGCCACATTCCTTGTCTCCATCTCATACCTCCAGCTTCACCTGTGCACCCATGCTACTTTATCTCACTAACGCACAAAAGGTTGTATGTTTCACAAGCCTTAAAACCATCCACTCAAAGGTCCAGGGCCAGATCTATCCTGCTGCTTACCTGACGCTTCCCCACTCGTGTCCTCTGGCAGCTCCTGGAGGCTCAGCTTCCACTCCAGAGGTGCATCACAGGGCGTCACTGTGACTGATAATGGAGTATTGTCTTCTTCAACCACAAAGAAATACCTGTGGGAAAGTGGACCAGGTTAAACTGTGGTAATTATTTCTAACATTTACAATCAAGACTTACTAGAGAAATCATTTGTGTTTATTTTCATTGTATAAATTTTATAAAATTTTCATAAAATGTCACTGTACTTTCACTTAACAGAGAATAAAATTGGCTATTTGACACAAAACGTGATACAGCATTGACTGTGGAACTCCAATAGCCCCAAGGATCTGTAGAAAGATTTATCATCAAATACAGTGTGAAATCAAAGACATTGAACCCAAAGTGTTTTGAATTAAAAATCAACACTTACCTGTTGTCTGTTGTTATTTAACACAGGCCTTGCCATTGCAAAATAAATCACAACCAAGAAAATTTCCAGGTTGCCCATTAGGTTCTGTGCCTTCCATAGGTTTGGTGACAAATTTGTACATTACCTTATGGGCACTCTGACATAGTTGCAACTATTTCTTTTTTTTTTGAGACAGAGTTTCGCTCTTGTTACCCAGGCTGGTGGGCAGTGGCGCGATTTCGGCTCACTGCGACCTCTGTCTCCTGGGTTCAGGCAATTCTCCTGCCTCAGCCTCCTTAGTAGCTGGGATTACAGGCACGTGCCACCATGCCCAGCTAATTTTTTGTATTTTTAGTAGAGACAGGGTTTCACCATGTTGACCAGGATGGTCTCGATCTCGTGACCTCGTGATCCACCCGCCTCGGCCTCCCAAAGTGCTGGGATTACAGGCTTGAGCCACCGCGCCCGGCTGCAACTATTTCAAAACATCATTTTCACAGCCACCTAGTCCTAAAGTGTATGTCTCTGGCATAAAAACATGCTGTATTTACATTTTTATATGAGTGATTTTTATTCACAGCTTTACTATTTCTTATTTTTTTGTTTGTTTTGAGACAGTCTTGCGCTGTCTCCCAGGCTGGAGTGCAGTGGTGTGATCATAGCTCCCTGCAGCCTTGAACTCCCAGGCTCAAACGATCCTCCCACCTCAGTTTCCTGAGTAGCTGGGACTACAGGCGTGCACCACCATATCTGGTTAATCTTTAAATTTTTTGGTACAGATGGGAGTCTCACTATGGTGCCCTGACTGGTCTCAAACTCCTGCCTCAGCCTCCCAAAGCACTGGGATTACAAGTGTGAGCCACCATGCCTGGCCCATTTCATATCTTTTTGAATGGCATTATCTAATCACCAGAATGTGAAATATTTTTTAAAAATAAAGATCACTGAGTCAGTCAGTGATCAAGAAAGACACATTTCTCAATCACAAGATTTTCTGTTGAATTAAATAAGTTAATAATTTTAAAACAAAATTTTAAAAAATCAAATGTTCTACCCTATGCCTACCACTGAGCCTTAATTATAATGCCTTCAAAAGAATAAAAATGTTGCTTAACTATAGAAATACCATATATTCTTACTCCAAATGACTTACACGGTTTCACTTACTTATCTTTCAAAACCTATAATCTTGCCAACCCAGGACACGGTGGTTTCAGTTCTAGCAAGCCCAGAGTTGCTCGTCGATTCCATGCAGAGAAAAGCAGGCTTTGCCTCCTGTGGATTAAACCTCCTGGGTATCTCTTGTCTTCCTATTCTCTCCATAACCATGACCAACACTGACCACCAGAATCTCCAACCCCAGAGGTCTCTACTGGTTCCTTCTCACCTCCCCAAACTCCACTGTCAGGAGTGAACCACAGGACTGTGCTTGGATGTCTGTTTTCTACCTATGCTCACTCCCTGTGCGACCTCAACCAGGCTCATACAATTAAGGAATTTTTTCCCACAGCTAAAATCTAAAGCTGCTATAGGACTCTAAGCTAGAAGACACATAGTATATTTGCTTTTTTAGGAGATTCCTCTTGCTGCAGTTTTAAGGAATGATTTGGAGGTAGTGAAAGTGAATATATGGGAAACTACTCATTAATCCATCCAACAAACATTCCTTGAGATTTATTGTAGTCTTTGAGACTAAAGGAAATTCATCATTGGAGAAATGACTTTAAATGTGAGTGGGGGCAAAGAAAACCACATCCCATAGATTATAGGGTGGGTAGGGTTTGGGAACTAAAGATGTTCTTTGGGGTTTGAGCACAGAGACTTAAATAGGTAGTGAGAGGACAAGAGACAGGTGAGATGGGCAGAGACCCTGTCACTGTGGAGGTTTGTGACACAGACTGACATTTAAAGTCATTTCTTCAGGAATGCTTTTTCCACCTCACTCTGGATCAGGTCCTCTTATGTATTCTCAGAATGTCCTATACTTTCTACTTTTGGGCATTTATTATCACTTGTGACCATATAATTGTATTATTATTTGGTTAACAGCATTTTCCTCGAAAGGGCCCTGTTAGGGTTCATTTCTCACCTTTGTATTCCCTTCACTTAGCACAGATTTCTGCATGTAGGTGCTTGATCAACATTTAAAAATCATTGAATTACTAAATGAGTAAATAAAACCTAAGAATCCTAACACCAAACTTCTTGCTCTAGCCTGGTTCATATACCTAGAATCTGCTTCTTTCTGAAGATACAGAATCTGAATGGAAATATAAGTACTTCCCCCCAACCACCACCATTCAAAGATGCATTCGGAGATAAGAGAATATGACGGGGGCAGTGGGTAGACAAATAAAGTGAAGACCGTATAAATGCAAAAGCAACTTATTTATAAAATAGTAAAGTTATACAATCACCTAGACAAAATAGGTATTGAATTGTTTACTGTATGGAAAGTTTAATGTACCATAAGCATTCCTGAAGAGAGTATCAGAAGGCTTAATTTTCACTGCAGTCTACTTTTTGTGAGTAGAATTTTATCCCTTTGGCCAGGTTGCATGGGAGTTATTAACCATATAAACACAATTGAACCTATCTGTATTACAAAGACATAGGTACAACAATATAACTAGTTTGGCATCATGAAAGTAAAAGAGTGTTCAAAACTTCTTGTTTGAGTTTTATGTGAACAGCAGAGCTAACCAATGCCACAGAAGGAAACAATGTCCAAGTTGGTCTATTATCTTCTGTTCTCATTTCACACAAGGAAGTAGTTTATTTCCCAAACTGAGTCTCAGTAACTTAAATATAGGTCATAGGTGACCAATTACAAATAAAACAATACTTGCATTCCGCAAGGTAGTCATTATGCATATAAAGCAGCAGGGAGTCCCTCTAAGTCATCATTTTCATATGGAAGCACTTACGATTAGGGATACATGATAGTTTGAATACTTAACAATTTGACAGACATTTATTGTCTACCATCCACAAAGCAGCTGTAGAAGAGAGTGACAATCAGAGATGACAGGACATAATCTACGTATTCGAGATTTACTGGCTAGTGAGGGATACAGAAACGTAATTAATAACTAAGGAAACATGGCCCAAAATTACAGTGCCAAAGCTGAGGGATAAACACACTATGAGTCATTTAGCCTTTGGAATTTATGTATAAACATAAGAATAATTAATTCATTTGTTGTCTTTTTAAATTTACTGCTGTGCAACTGTATCTGGAATTTCTTTTTTTAGTTGGAATATCAACAACATCTATGTGTGCTTATCACTGCATATTTCACCCCTAGAAATTAAGTTTCTACTTGTGGCTGTAATTCATTACTAGTGTAAGTCTGCTTTTACAAGTTCACGTTAACATTTTTTCCAGTTGTGGCTACCAAGGGCCTCAATAATTACTGGTGGGAAAAAGATAAAAATAAAGAATGAAAAAATGAAAGAAATAAAAATGAGAAAATGCTGTTTTATAATGTCTCATAAAAAACATGGAATTTTTCTTAAAAAGTGTAATTTCTAAAACAACCCTTGGAGGCGAAACTGATTTAAGTTTTAAGAAACCAGAAAACTAAAGAAGATAAATTATTTGATTAAGTGATTTGATTACATAATGTGGAATGCTGTGTTTAAAGTATACTGCAAAGAAGGCAGTGCACAAGTGCATTTGGGAAATGAAAGTAATTTCTACAGAAAAATTTTGATTTGATTTCACTCACACGTAAATTTCAAAGGGCAAAATAATATGAAAAGCCAAATGTGTTCAGCAAGAACTCAGTTAGCAGTTAAGATTAAGTTGAAGTAGTAGGACTGCTTTATATTCCTTTTAATGTTTTTACAGACTTAATTTTAGTCAGGACCAAGACAGCAAGTTCCTTCAATGTAATCATCCTTTCCTTTTCTGCCTTTACTCTCTTGAATGTCTTTTAAAGACTCATAATTATTTTATATATTACTGACAAGTCAGTTACTAGTCTAGCGTGTTCATGCAAACAAATAATTTCACTCAAGCAGTGTTGAAATAATGTCCAAGCAATAGTTCACTCTAGTCAATGTAGGAAAACTGATCAGCTGCCATCATTTTGACTAAGCAGATGGAGATACAACTGGGCCATTAAGTGGAAGGGATTCAGATCACCAATTTCCATGACTACTGTTAATCAAAACTGAAAAGATGACTAATGATTTGATATACTTCAATCTCTAGAAAACGAATTATTGATGTTCTGAGACAGTTAAATCCTTTGGAATGTCAATGTATCCCAGGTTAGAAGGAGAAACTGGTTTTGAAATGTAATTATCCAAAGATTAACTCTGTGTTCTAAACTCGTAAAGGGAGAGAAGAGTTTGAGCACTATAAAGTAGGTAAGTTTAAATACAATTAATTTATAACACATTATATATATATATATATATATATATATATATATATATATATATATACATACATATATATATATATAATTTTAAAGGTCAAAATATTTAGAAACTTTATGTGAGCCCAATTTGTTGATGCAGGAGTAAAGGTAAATAATGCCAGTTGTTATGACTGTTTAGTTTGATTCTCTCAGTATCTGATAATACTTGTTAAAGAAATATTATACTCACAAAACAATGTGTTAAGTGTGGTGTCTCACGCCTATAATCCCAACACTTTGGGATGCTGAGGCAGGAGGATCATTTGAGCTAAGGAATTAGAGACCAGTCTGGGCAACATAGTGAGACCCCATCTCTACCAAAAATTTAAAAAATTTGCTGGGCAAGGTGGCATGCACCTGTAGTACCAGCTATTCATGAGGTTGAGGTGGGAGGATTGGATCATCCTGGGATGTTGAGGCTACAGTTAGCCATGATTGTGCTACTGAACTCCAACCTGGGCAACAGAGTGAGACCTTGTCTCAAAAACAAAAATGAAACTTAATGCAAACTCTTGAAGAATCATACATATTCATGAAAATTGATTTCATTTTAATCCTACAGAATCCTTAGAAATATTCTACTGTAATGAAAATAAGAAAATAATCATTCTAAAATTAAATAAATCCAAGCATTGCCTCCTCTACCCGAAAGGAGATAACAATCAGCAGGAATCAAACAGTCTCTATTTCTTTTTTTTTTTTTTTGAGACAGAGTTTCGCTCTTGTTACCCAGGCTGGGTGCAATGGCGCGATCTCGGCTCACCGCAACCTCCGCCTCCTGGGTTCAGGCAATTCTCCTGCCTCAGCCTCCTTAGTAGCTGGGATTACAGGCACACCCCACCGTGCCCAGCTAGTTTTTTGTATTTTTAGTAGAGATGGGGTTTCACCATGTTGACCAGGATGGTCTCGATCTCTTGACCTGGTGATCCACCCACCTCGGCCTCCCAAAGTGCTGGGATTACAGGCGTGAGCCACCGCGCCTGGCCCAACAGTCTCTATTTCATAATTAGAAGTTGCATGGCCATTTTCACCCTTACCGAAAATCAGTAATACCATTCATAGGTTGATTTGTAAATTATCTAAACTAAGTCTAAAAGATTATTTTCTTTTTTGGAGGCATCATTTGTGAGCATTTTAATAAAGAAAATGCTGCAGGGAGAATACCTTTTAGGTGTATCTCTAAAGAGATAACTGCTGATTTCAGCTCCATCTGGAATTACTGATGAATCATGAAAAAATGCCTTGTCCCGGATCTGCATCTGAAAAAGTTCCTCATCCCGGGTGGGTAACTTCTGGGTCCTTGAGCTGAGTGGAAACAGGAGCCATAGCAGACACCAGTGGAGCAGCAACATCCTGAGGCAACAGAAATGACTGCTTGTATTATTTCTGCAGGCAGACACTTGGACAAGTAACAGACTTTCTAAAGGGTTAACACTATTTTGGTTTTGATGGAAACTTAGGGACGCATCACATATTTTGGATACATGCACATGATCTGGAAGGGAACTTTCCTACATTTTTTCTTCAAATGACTTCATGATGTTGAGAATAAATTCACTAGAATTTCAGACATTAAAAAGATTTTGAAATGAAAAGACCCTTGCTGCATTAACTTCCCTGGGTATTCAGATCCTCACTTCATTACAGCAGAAGCCTATATGGACATTGTAGATAACACTGTATCAATGTCTCAAAGCTTGTACAAAAATAATCTCTTAGGGTCAGTTCTTTGAACTATTATAAAACTTAAACCAATGGTTGGTTGGTGTCATTGCTCAGCAGTGAAGTAGCTAATTGATGGTATGGTTGAACTATTACATTCAACATAAATCACAGAGACTCTTTGAGAACCAGAAAATCATCACTGCTCAGCTGTTTTTATTCTTCCCTAAAATCTGACTAGAGACTAAACACATATAACTCTCTATATAGTATTATGCTTTTTCCAAGATCAAACTTTCATAAGTCAGGGATTTTTACAAATCACAAAGTTCATCTACCTTGCAGATTAAGCAATTTGTTCAAAATTACAAGATGAGTTAGTTGTTGATGTCTAGCTGTTATCGGGTACTAGAGTCTTCAACACAATGTTGACATATATATCCCAGCATTTTAGAAAGTGGGCTTGAACCCCCACTCACATATCAAGCTAGAAAGATGTATATTTAAAACATTTGTTTTAACCTCCAGCAGAGTTACATTTTGGCATGTGTCACTGACTTTCATCAAAGATTCTCTAAGTAATGATGTGTCATTCTCTGCTGTACATTGCTTCCATATGTCTTGGTGTTCCCAACAGGAAGCCCCAGGTAGGCAAGTTCCTTGACGACAGGTGCTAGAGAAAAATTTTGCTTCCTATGACCATTTGGTAAATTTTTTTCTCACAGAAAGAAGTATGTAAAAAACTGTTTTCCTTTACTTCTTTGACTTAGTATACATCAGGGTATTATCTTTCTCATCAGAGAAATATGTTTTTACATTGAGATACTTTAAATAGCAAATATTTGTGATAACTTAAGATGAGGTGAATGCCAGTTTTATTTTTAAATGAACATTACTGTGATCAACCTCTACTTAAAGCATCATTTGATTTTAATTTTATCTTTTTTTGAATGCTATCAAGAATAGATTCAGATAGCAAAAAAAATGTATATTTTAAAAGAAATAAACATTCTTTTTTTTACAACGTGGACATAAGAGTTGGTTTTTTCCACAGTGAGCTTGTGCAAAAGGCATTTTACTTCTTTTTTCCAAATATTCTTTTCTGCTCCGTGTTGTGCAGTTTTCCATACAAAACATCTGAAGTGATTTAGAGCTACTATGTGCAAAGCACTGTGCTAAGTTCACAAGTTGCATTACTACATTTAGTCCTCACAATCAGCCTGTGAAGTCGCTGCTATCCTATGCACAAATAAACCTCCATTATGTAAGTAGAGAAAGGATACAAATACAGGTGGATCTGACTGCAGGGCCCAATGTTCATCCTCTGTAATCTCTCTCCAGAAAGCCATAATAACCTATTATGAGGCTTTTATTTCCTACTCTTATTTCTTAATTGTATTGAAAATGTAAGAAAATTCAACTGAGAACTAAGAAACTTGATGTTTAGTTTCAGTTCCTAACTAGATGTGTGATCTTAGGCAATTCACGTAGCCACTCCAGACCTCAGTTTTCGAAGAGTTTGAATGGGTGATCTCTAATGAGCAATGCTTCTGTGACTGAACTAAAAACTCTTCTTCCTAACAAGCTGACAGTTTAAAAATGAGACCAGCCCTCCTTAAGTAGCATGAAATAATCTCTCCCTCAGGTATCCAGATGATTGTCAAGGAGAAATCTAAAAGAAGTTGGGGATGCCAGTGGGAGCTCATGAGAGTTACTAACAGACAAGGGTTATGTCTGCAAAAGACACGGGGATGGGTCAAAATCACGACTAGGTTGATCTAGTCTAACCAAGCAAGGACATGGTGGACTGACCTGAATGGGATCTTCCTCACCGCTCTCTGTCCCTTGCCTTTGTTCCTCTTTTGCTTGAAGCTAACAAAAATGGAAAATCCAAATGGCATTTGCTATGCTACCTCTGTTTAGAAATATCATAGAAATGCCACATACAACTCTACCAGTTCATTTCTCTTTGTAGTACCATCCCCAAAACTTGCCTTGTAAGAACAGAAGAGGCCAATTAGAGAAGAAAATCTCTTTAGAAATAGCTAGAATGTGGCTCTCCATACTTGTTAGGAACTTATAGCAAACATACTATGAGAGAACTTAAAAGTGAGATACACAGGCATGTTTGCCTCAGAGCCACTCAAGGCTTACCTCCTTAGGCCCCATGTTTTCCCACAAAGCTACCAATGGCAGTGCCACAGTATGACTTAGCAGGACAAGCTACCCGACGACCCAGGATATCTGGGATATTTAGGTCAGCCCCTCAGTTGGGGAAATAGTCACGATGGTTAGGAACTTTCTCTGCATCCTAAACTGCCCTAGGAAAGAACTCTCTCTTTATTAAATTGGCTAATTACAAAAAATGAGAAAAAAAGAATAGTGCCTACTTCATAATGTTGTTGCTAGCATTAGATGAAATAATATATTTAAAGAACTTAGAAGAATGCCTGGTATGTGGCATGTATACATGGTGGCTCATGCCTGTAATCCCCTCCCTTCAGGAAACTAAGGCAGGAATCACCTGAGGTCAAGTCAGGAGTTCAAGACCAGCCGGGCCAACATGGTGAAACCCTCTCTCTACTAAAAATACAAAAATTAGCTGGGCATAGTGGAGGGTTCCTATAATCCCAGCTACTCAGGAGGCTGAGGCGGGAGAATCTCTTGAACTCCAGGCTGCCAAGGCTGTAGTGAGCCGAGGTCACACCACTGCACTCCAGCCTGGTGACAGAGAAAGACTCCATCTCAAAAAAAGAAAGAAAGAAAAAAAAGAATCCTGAGATTTCCGAAATAAAAACAGTATTAATAAATTTTGTTGTATACATGCCATATGCCAGGCATTCTTCTAAGTTCTTTAAATATATTATTTCATCTGATGCTTGCAACAACATTATGAAGTAGGCACTATTCTTTTTTCTCATTTTAAAAATGATCAAATTGAGACGTAGCTAAGTAAGGCCACACAGTAAATACTATCTGACATAAAAAATATCAACTATTTATTATAGGTAGCTTAAAATATGGTAAATCTGATTATTATATATTCTCCAAGTCAGCTACTTAGCAAATTAATATTAGTAAACAATTTCAAGTTATAGGATTATGCAGAGTAAGTGTTGGGAGGCAATTCTCCATGGGTCTGTTTGTTTTTGCATGTCTTGGGAGCAGAAGTACTGATTGCTTTTGCTCTACATTACCTTTTCAAGGATATTTGTATAGAGAACAACCTTGGAAGATAAAGCCTCTGGACCAAAGAGCAGGCATGACTACCACCCATTATAAAAGATTTTAGGTACCTAAATTCAGGGATTCTCTCCTCTCTTGTAATAAAACCCAAAGCATGGGCTGGTGGCCTCTGGCCCTCTTTGCATTATCCTGTGGGAAACAGTAGTCAGGCAGCCAGTAGAAAAAAATAATACTATGCCTACTGCATTGTTCTGAGTAATCAAGTCCTTTGTCTTTGATCCAGGAGTATTGTGCCTTCTTCTATCATCCATGAAACCATGACAGACTAATTTATTAGATTGCAAGTGGGCTAAAATCTCAAATCTTCCAACAGTTTTTGACATTAAGCTTCAATTTATAAACGATTTTACTGATTTACCTACTTTACTAGCTCAGATAGATACTTTTATTTGGACTATCACGAATAGGTAATAGACTCAACTTTATCTTTTGCTTTATCAAAAACATCATATTTCCCAAACTAAAATTCTATCAGGTCACAATCACATTTTTTTGTTTCTGAAAATGTTTTAACCATTTTAATTGCTATGCCAAATATGGGTGAAACATGCTTTTCAAAAAAGTTTTAAAAATTAGTATGGCCCCCAAACACAGGAATTTATACTCTGTCGGATTCTAAGTCTCAAAATATTATTCTAGTAACATGCAACTACTATTGGGGGAAAATTTAAATATTAGGGACCATTGATGGCTTGTTCAATCTGATCAGATTATAGGCAGAAGTTAAAATGTATTTAAAAGAAGCACTGAATATAGCTAATAAAAAAAGTGCAGATACATTGTGTTATTTTTACAACTTACATTTACTGATCAAAAATTGAAGGTTTACACAGATATTATTTAAATGGTGGTTTTTAAGATTTTATATGTTTTCCCCACCAATAAAATGTTCTCTGTCATACATACAGTTTAAGAATTACTCATTTAAGATAAACAAATGAATATTCATTCTTCTTAAGCATAAGCCTTAAATTGATTTATAAGAACAGACATTTTTTCTAAGATTACAAAGTGCCCTCTAATGGCATAACTTTTCCTCTCATTTCTTTTTTGTTACTTCTAGGTATCCAGAGCTTATCTAGATTTAAACTTTATATTAAATAACATTAATCAGAGTTTCACTTTAAGCACTCTTTCTTTTTTCATGGCCATCTGGTGGATGATGTAGGAAATGTGTTTGCACAGCAACAAATCTTGCTATCTTTCTGCAGTTGCCGCTTTAGTTCAAATATAAGTTGAAAGTTGCTAGGATAATTCCAAATATTTTTATTTTGCTAGGCAGATCAGCTTGGTTGCAGTTATTCACAACCCAGGAGAACTTGGTGGTGTTACTCTATTACTGAGAAAATTGACTTTGTTTCAACTGAAAACTTGTAATGAATAAAAGAGAGATGCCAATCTATAATTCTGCTATTTTCATGTTGTCAAAGGCCTTCTTCATATTTGGCACAAGCCCTCAGATCCTGCTAAAACTGAGGTGAGAAAATAAAAATGACCTAATTATTGATAGACCTCAATCTTTGGAAAATAGATTATTGGTAATATGAGACAGTTTTTTTCTTTGGAATCCAATATCCCACAAGTTAAAAGGAAAAATAAAACTGTCCCAAGATTAACCATATTGTCTATTCTTAGAAAGGTAGAGATGGGTTTGGATAATTCAAAGTAAATAGTTTATATGGTGTATGAATATATACATACATATATTTTTAGGTCAAAAATATAGAAACATTATGAGTTCAACCAGTTGACATTGTAGTTAAGGCAAATGAATAGTAGTCCCCAAAGAGGAAACTTTTAAATATAAAAATGGAACATCAGCTGCCCCCTTTCTGGTGAGCAGGCAAATACTATACAACCCAAGAGATATGGAGAAGGGATTCCTTCTAATGTTTTAAGACTATAGTGATGGGAACTTGCTTCTCCCTTTCATCTCCTCCAGTTTTAAAGAAAATGTCAGTGAATAGATTTAAAGCATTTTTATTGTTCTGCAAGGAGTAAGGAGTGGAGTAAATGTTGGATAACTGAACACGTACAAACAATTCTAAAACTTTCTTTACATTAATTTGAACTTAATATTCTATGGAACTTTTAGATAAAATAAATGGCCCAACTGACCTGCCATACCCTTTTCCCACAAGCCTGTGGAAATGCTTATGAATTATAAAATGGTCAATCGTAAGCAAAGTAAAAATTTAAAGGGAATTTGGATAATTCACCATTGTTTCAATTAAATATCCAGAATTACGTCTATCATCAAAAAAGCACAAAATACCTTAAAAAAATTGAGCTTGCCCAGAATGTCTATAGCAGTTTCACTGATGTCATTTTGCAAAATTTATCTGCAATTACACAAGATCAACTAGTCAACTTACCAATCTTGGTCAAACCACTGGTTCACTTAGTTAACATAACATTTATTATTTGAAATTCTATGAACAGTGATTAGAAATAAATCTGGCTAATTGTTTATTAAGTAAAAATCCACTAAATGGTTTTACCACATATAACAGTCAAGGCTCTTAAGAGCAGACTCTTATTTCAACCACTAGAAACCTTGTCTTGAATATTTATAGACTACTATTTGGTTATATTATCTCACAAATGCAAAGAATTGCAAATCTGGTAAATACAAAGTTCTTTTGGGCTTGTATGCAATTGTCCAAAGCTCTCAAAATAGAAGGTGTGATATAAATTAAGGCACCATGACCTTTCTCAGCATCATAGCTTCCTCAGAGCAGCTGCCAACAGCTCTACCTACCTGTGATAACATGATCAAAGCAAATTCCTCTATCCCTCTATCACCAACAACCAAGTTCCTTGCAGAAATGTATATATGTAGTCGTAAAAAATGTCATCAAGCTCCTATATACTTCACATATTATAAAACTTAAGATCAGATTCATGGTATAAACATAACACAAAGTATAAAATTTGAAAAAATATATAGTATCACTGAGATTCACTTAAAAATTATCTAATGTGCCTGCTCATGTGCAGATCACAAAGTTGAAATAAATTTACAATAACAAAAAAAAGATGGGCATTCTGATTTACTTGAAGCAAATGTATCTAGAATAAATGAAATCTAATGTTTAATTACAGAGAGTGGAAAGTGCAGGATTATAATTTAGCAAGAATAATTTCAAGGAATGGTCTAGCACAAAGATTTCTGTTATTTTCCATTCTATGTGCAAATATTTAGTCTTTGAAATTTCTATTTTTAAACTCAAGGGCATTTTTATTTGTTTGAGTCATCAATGTCACATATGATAATAAATCTGAAGCATTTGGTCTAGGTGTAAGAAAAAAATATATAGCTTCGTGTTTATATTGGGGGAAGAGCTTCGTGTTTGCCATGACTTGTTGGGCAGCAAGCAAAGGGGACTGCGCACTTTAATACTGAATGTCCACCATGTGCCAGCGTGTATGTACAGACTCCCTCAAGGCAAAAATGCAGTAATAAAATGTTGAATTCCCAAAAGTTATTTTGTTTTCTTTTGCAAACAATGAAAATGTCTGAAGTTAGTTGTTCTTAAAATTTGAATTTGTTAAAAATATGAAGGAAATAGAGCATATTATGGGCTGGCATTTCCATGTTTGAAAAGGGAAAAATAAAGCAGATGGAAGTAAAGGGTCCCTGGTCTGCCCTGAGGAGAGGTCTCTGGCACATGCTAGGTGAGCTCTCACTCTGCAATAACATGCCAACTTCTACCTAGCCCAACAAAGTAGAGCTATTATGTACAGAACTCATGCACTAAAGCTCTTTAAATGCAGGCTGTCAGTACACAGTGGCATGATTATTAAGGGGTTTAGAGTTCATTATGTCAATAATCTATGGATTAGGGACTTTCACATGCATTTCAACTGCAATGATTTCAACTTCCCTTACTTAGCACTTCTCTAAATGACTGCCAACTTTCCTTCTGGAAGGAAATTAAGTTAATATAAAAAAGCAATGTGAAATTAAAACATGCCAAGGATTCAAATAAAGTTTCCATTCTGTCATGCACTCCCTCTGAGCCTCATGATGTAGAGTTCATAACAGGGATAACATTAGGGCATTCTAATTTAAAAGATGGCCAAGCCTACAGAATAAGACTTACCTCAAAGAGGATGATTTTAAAGTAAGTAATCTTGTGTTCCTATCAATATTAATGCCAATGAGAAGAATAATGAACAACAGAAATGGCCAAAATAAGTGTCCCATAGATAGGAGTGGTCTGTAATTCAGGAAGCTAGACTCATTTTAATAAAGACAGGAGTAGAACTCTTAAAAGGTATCAGATGGGTTATTAGAAGATATGACGAAGTTTAAGAGCAGCCTATAAGAAAATGCAAATAAAAACTGGAACAAAATAATACGTTCTTTCTACCAAAATGTCCTCTATATGTGAAACTGAGATAGCTGGGATAACTTCCACTAGCTGAGGAGATGCTAATGATTCTTGGAATAATGAAAGCCCCAAAGGAAGGAATAATATGCTTGGTTGCTTTTCTTGCTTTTGTTTGGCAACTAAGCCTTATTTCCTGTTGATCTACAACAAAATGAAAATAACTTCCTGATCAACATTCCCCAAAGCAGTTTACAAACTGCACACTTCATTCTCTACTGAAATTTAGCTAAGATGGAGCATGGTAATGTGCCAGTAACATTTAGCAACAGCACATATCAGCCTGGAAGGTGAGAGGCATGAATTGACACAGTCAACAAAAAAATACTGAGTCCTTGCAATGCGTAGCACCCTAACAGTTTGATTTTTATAGCCATTTTATGCAAGAAGTGAACTCTTCAGTAAGATACTCCATGGATTTCTTAGGATACCAAAACCTAAATATGTCCAAAAGAGCAAAAATGAAGAGAAGAAGAGTTTGCCAAATATTGATTTCATACTCCAAACTCAACTGGGTAATGCAAAGTCTCAAAAAATGCATCTTAGCAACTTATCATCTATTTATGGGGGAAAATGTACCTGCCCAGCCAAGAGAGTCCAACGTCAGCATTTCTACTAATTCATTATTTTTTAATTCAGTATCTACAGAAGTTTTTTTGCTACATGCCAGATACTCTCCTAGGGACAGGGGTGACCACAGGAAATGAGTGTTCTAGCGGGAGTGACAGGCAACATATAAACAGATACACAAACAAGAAAACACTATTGCTGCTAGCTATGCTAAAAATTAAAATAGGCTTGTAAAAGAGTGTAGTTATGGCCATTTTAGATTGAGTATTTAGAGAAGTTTTCTTAAAGGAGAGGACATTTATGTTGTGATCTGAATGACAAGAAGAAGGCAATGCAGCAAATAAGTGTCAGGAGAAAAAGCATTCTGGGCAGAGAAATAGCTGGTGCAAAGGCACTGATATGGCATCAAGCTTGAGGTGTTGGCAAAAGGAAAGGACAAAAGGGTGGAACAGAGTGAGTGAGGGAAAAATGGAATACAAGCGGATCACATAGAGATTTGCACCCGTACTAAGGAGTTTGGATTCTCTTCTAAGTGTGTTGGAAAGCCCCCACCACCAACTTTTTGAGACAGGGTCTTGCTCTGTTCCCAAGGCTGGAGTGTAGTGTTGCAGTCATGGCTCATTGCAACTGCTACCTCCTGAGCTCAAGCGATCCTCCTGCCTCAGCCTTCTGAGTAGCTGGGACTACAGGTGTGTGCCACCTTACTCAGCTACTTTTTTTATTTGTATATAGAAGGGATCCTGTCATGTTGCCCAGGCTGGCCACAAACTCCTGGGCTCAGGTGATCCTTCTGTCTTGGTCTCCCAGAGTGCTGGGATTACAGGCATGAGTGGAAAACTCCTTAAGCAAAGAAAGGCCATGAAGTGATCTAAGCTTTTTTTAAGGATAACTCTGTTTATTGTGTACAAAATGGATTTCAGAGAAGGGGTACTTTTTAAAGCAGAAAACTACTTCATCTTTGTGAAAGCAAAAATATCAGATGAAGGCTACTGCAGTTGTCAATGGTAGAGATGGTGATTGTTTCAACTTTGTAGAGATGAGGAATAATGGAAAAATTGAGGATATGTTTTGCGGGTTGGATTGCCAGAATGTGCAGGTAAGCTGGAGGAAGGAAGTGAGGGAAAAAGAGAAATCAAAAATAACACATTGATTATAGATCAAGCATATGATAAAATGACAAACATAAAGTAATGCGAAGGTGGAAGAAATGAGAAAAACAAATTACTCACATAGAATTTTCAGTTGGCACCAAATAATCTGAGTAGTTGTCTATCTTAGATGCAGTTTTAAAAACTAGTTATTATATTTGAGAAGGAATTGGAATAGAGGAGAAAAGAGGAAGGATTCTCTAATATGGTGAGAAACATAAATGAGAAAAGGCTGTGGTTGAAAGTAGTAGGATGTGTGATTAAAAAACTTAAAAATACTGATTTCAATTACCATGGTGGGAAATGGGATCTGCCAGATACGTGGATGGCATACACGCACATGCACCACTCCCCAGAAGTTGCTTCTATGAACTTAAATTTTAAGTGAAGGGATGCATATTATTTGAGGCCAACCAATTTGTTAAAAGTACCTGGAGGAGAAAAGTCCAAAGTCCATCCAGGAAAATGGTTACTTATGGTAAATGAGCAGGAAATAGAATTAAGAAAGACAGATAGAGAAGGTAAGAAAATTTGACAAGAAAATATTACTATTTGGTATATGTGACCAGACCTGCTTATAAGCTATGTCCAAACAGATAGGCTAAATAAAACCTATGCACCTTCCTACAAACTGAGACCTGACAAATGCCATATAACTTATGCTACTAAGCACTTATTTGGGTAGCAGCACCACCGCTGGAGGAATTCTAAAGGCAATGGAATAATCCAGAATTGGAGGGAATCACTGAGACAGTCGAGAAAACCAGGCTGCAGAGAGGAAGGAAATGATGGGCAGTGTCTTCAGGATAGACACCAAGCTTTGACATATAATACTCCAAAAGGGAAAGATCGATCTTTTTATACATTTTGCAATACACATGTTAAATGCTCACTAAATACTGATGGATCAAATTGAACCATCACTGTTTCTTCCGAACTGAGACAGTTACTGGTTTGCTTGCTAGTAACAGCAAGGATAAAACTGAAAGACTAAAACATAAAAAAAAAAAGATTCTAAAAAACTATCAATCATTTCATTTAGGCACGACCTTGAATTTTTGCATATTTTCCATTTATCTCAGGCCATACGCACTATCTTCTCAAAGGATCTTAAACATTCAAAATGTTTTTCTAGTTCTACTTACCATATTAATAAGACAAGATACTTAAAATGATTCAAGTTCAAAGATGTTTCTATGACAAACCTGGCTTTAAAAACTGCCTTGGTGATTCTGCTGGCGATGTCCATGAAACACATGGGCTGCATCCGCCCTAAAGTTTCCATCAAAGAAATCTTTTATAACCCAGCTTCCTAGTGATGTAATAAGAAGTTATACCCACCAACAAGGCAGTGACAACAGAAAAGAGCAAGCATGGTGGGAATATAGAGTTCACTGAGTGAGTCCACTTTACTCTGTGCTAGGCACTGCCTGACCTGCTGGGAATGAGGTAGTGAACAAGATGTGTGAAGATCTTGAGTGTGTAGAGCTTATACTCAGTGGATAAGAGGGATGAAAAACAAGTAAAGAACAAAGTAACTAGTAGAATGATCCCAGAGGGCACTGAGCACTCTAACAAAAACGATACAGGCTAAGGGGCTAGAGGGGACATATAGAGAGGTGAAGGTTGGGGAATAAAGGGCCCTTGCAGGCTTAAGTGGTCAAGAAGCCCTCTCTGAGGAAGGAACATTTCAGCAAGGCCTTGCATAAAGAGTAAGCCATACAGAGTCATGGGACTTTGGAACCAGAAGGGACATTTAACAGATGAGAACACTGAGGAAGAGCCAGCAGAAGGACAAACACTGGTGTCCCAGGCTTTGTACCTGGGAATCTGCCTCACCTGAGTTAACTGCAACCATCAGCCACAAAGAGGGACATGCTGCCAAGCTGTGAGGACCGGAAGACAGGCACTCACTCACTAAGTCTCAGCAATCATGTCAGGTGAGGAATAACTGGCCAGTGTTAAACCCAGGGATGAAACCAGATGCTCTGACGTCCATTATCAGATAAGACGGATTAGAGACTCTCCAGCTCACCCAGCCAGTACCCATGGTTTTAGGGGGAAGGAGCTTGGAGCTCAGCAACATAAAGGCATATATGACAAAGCTGTTCCACTGAAGGAAGCAATTTGAAAGGTAGGAAGTGTTACTACAGAGGGAGGATGCTTCCTGACTTGCTGGAATGAGATATCTAAAACAGAGTGCTATAAAATCTCTGGGGAGATTCTTAATAGGATTGTGACCGTGTGGTGTTTATTTAGATGGTTTGTTATCTGAGCTCTCCCTGTACACTGTCAATAAGTCAACCAGTGTTTATGAAGTGCCTACGGCACGTCCCCTGGGAACCTCAGAGACCAATAAGATGGAATTACAGTCCTCTGGTGAAACCAAAGACTTTGTTTTTTATGTTACTTTCTCATCTCACTTGAATTATAATTATTTTTATATTTTTCTTGTACTTATAAAAAAGTTCTTCATGGGGCTTATATAAACACAAGTTTATGAACAAAAATGACTTCTTGCTCATTTTTATATCCCCTATGTAGCTGTTTTTAGTTTTATTGTGCAAAGTAGGCATTGGATAAATATTTGCTGAATTATACTGTTTTCAAGAAGCTAAGAGCAGACAGCAAAGCAATCTGAAATATCTCCCATCAGAAAAATTCCTAAAATTTCTGTACTGTGCAAAGAAGTAAGGGGTGGCTGTTTACCAAACCCTCAAAGCTAATTCTTAGCTTCAGATTCATTCTCCTTCTGAAGCCCAGGCACCTAACCCTCAACAGTGGACGCCTCTGCAAGCACGACTCGAGAGAGTCAGGCTTAAATTTGAATATGAGCTCCATTCCTCCCTCTGCCAGAATGCCTCCATACCACTGAGGGTAGATGATGCAACTGCCCTGAGCCTTGGTATCCATGTTTGTTGACTGAAATGTAACAGCAGTTCCTGACAAGGCTGCTGAAGTGTAAACAAAGATGCCGCATGAACATCAGGACATGCCAGGGCAGCAGCACCATCTTTCCAGTTATGAAACTAGAGACCTCCATGCTATCTGACTTTCCATCCCCATGTCCTATTAACCATCAAATCCTGCCAATCTACTTGCTGCATATTCTCTCAAATTTGCTCTCTTTTCTATCCAAATTGCCAATGCCTCAAATTATCCATTGTCAGTACTGTAGAAAATGAATGAGAGATACTGGAAATGGGTATGAGAGCAGTTAGATGGGACACAATCTAACTGCTCTCATACCCATTTCCAGTATCTCTCATTCATTTTCTACAGTACTGACAATGGCACCTTTACAAACAAAAATCTGTTTCACTTTTCAAAAAAAAAAGTCAGATGGCTTCCCATTATCCAGAGGATGAAGTCTATGGCCCATGAGGTCTTTCGCTCTCAAGCCCTGCACTCTGCCACACTCATTTCCTATAAGTTCCTCCTCCTCTCCTTCATATTCCCAGAAAGTGCCTCTACCTTGGGCACAGGCCACTACTTTTGCTAGGATGCCTTTATTGCCTCTCTGGGTGGCAAACTTCTACTTATTCTTTAAGACTCAGTCCTCAACAGTGACAAGAGAAATTTGGTTGTGCACTTTTGTATGCTCATATTTCTACTGAAGACCATCTTAAATTGTTTGCACACATTCTGGAGTTTCCTAAGGGTAGAAAAGGAATCCATGTTTTATCTACAAGATATAGTACTGACCACAGAGCCCAACATCAAGCAGATACTCATGACATGTTTTGGATGTATGATGAATAAACAAAAACTAATATTCAAGTTGACTATTGTTGCTGATGTGTGGAATTTGTTTCAAGAGAGAATATAGGCTAAATAGCAAATAAGATATGAATGCTTTTGACAATTTAATGGGTGCTAAACTTATATACAATAGGTGACTGTGTAAAACCTAAAGAGTCTGGAAGTATATCTTTAATCTGTTGAGGGGGACATCATGGACATCCATTGGCATGGCTGCCACAGAGTGATGGCATGTGCTGGATGATCCAGGAACCTGTGTAAGGATGCATTTTTTCTGTCTTTAAGAACACAAAAATGTCCTGATAAAGAACAAAAATAGCATATTACTCAGGAAGGCCTCTTTCCTCTGAAAACACGTAAATTTTGGTTTGGTTAGGATATATTCTGATCTGAGCACAGCAATGGCATAGACAAGTGCTTCTCAAACCTTTATGTGCACACAAACCACTGTTTTCCCATTAAAATGCAGACAGATCCTGGTTCAACAGGTCTGGGATAAGTCCCTGAGAGTGGTCCTTTCTAAGGGGTTCCCAGGAGATGTTGATACTGACAGTTCATGGATTGCACTTGGATAGTTAGGTGATGGGTGGGTCTGTCTCTTCCAATCTCGTGACTCTCATGTATTTTTATTTTGAAACTCCAGAAATATGAAGACCTGTCATCTGGTCGTAGCAGCACTAGGATTTTCATCTCTAGAATTTTGATTGTTAGAACACTCTGATTTTTAATTTTCATTTACTACCAAGTTTTAATATTTTAAACCTCTGTTTAGGAGAGGTATAAACGAAATAGGCATTGCTCATATCCTTTTTCTTTAAGAACCATTATTATATCCATACTATTTCAGTTTTCTCTTTTCTCTATCTTCTTTCTTTCTTTTTCTATTTTTATTTTTGAGGCAGAGTCTTGCTCTGTCACTCAGGATGGAATGTAGTGGTGCAATTATGGCTCACTGCAGCCTTGACTTCCCAAGCTCAAGCAATCCTCCCACCTCAGCCACCTAAGTAGCTGCAACTACAGGCACATGTCACCATGTCTGGCTAAGTTTTTTAGTTTTTGTAGAGATGGGGTTTTGATTGGTTGCCCAGGCTGGTTTGGAACTCCTGGCCTCAAGCGATCCTTGTGCCTTAGTCTTCCAAAATGCTGGGATTACAGGTATGAGCCACCGTGCCCAGCCTACCTTTTTTACCTTACAAAAAAAAGTTTATTCCCTCAAGTAGTTTGTGTTCATCATAAAGCCCAGTAACGGATTAGTGGACTACTTAGGAGATGGTGACAAGATTCAAAATTACACCGAAGTTTTTAGTTTGTTCATACACTTAATAGAGTTTGCAAAAACTCCACTAATTAATAAAATAAGATTAAGAAAAAATCATTTATTACTACTATAGAATAATGAATTGCATAGAGTAAAAAAGTGATGCTTCATTCTGTGGGCCTAATCCCACATTTACCCAAGTATTTGATGGTCTGGAAGCTTCAAACTTTCTTTCATCCTCACCCTCAAGGTCCCCAGCAGTGCTTTGATGGGTCAGCACTAAATCCTAAGTGTTTATTATTAAAGGATAATAAATACTTTGTGGTGACCTCTAGTGCCAAAGCACAAGACATACCCAAAATAGTAATTTTAAAAAACTATAATAAAGCTAACATAATCCACAAATAGATGAATGAGTAGATGTACCAGGGACTGTAAAGAGTTAAAAGGGTTAAACCCTTTCCTTACCCTGGAAATATTATTTCCAGAAAAAAAGGGAAGGGAACAGGAGTATGCAGTTAACTTGTTTTTGTAAAAGAAAGTAACTTAAAAGTTACCGTCTTTATTTATTAGATGTATTTATTCCACCAGCCCTCTTATAAAATCCAAGGCCCCCCAAAACAAAAACACCTCTGGAAAGATTAGAAAATATGCTCCAAAGACAATGGTTACTGACAATCTAGTAATTTGAGGGCTTGTTTGGAGGTTCTAGCAGGGGAGCGTAGCTACTTGTATACTCTTGACCAAAGACTGGTCCTCCACCATTGGGGATGGTCGTCCTCTGACACAGTGCACAGCTTCAGGAGGGACACACATGGAGCAGGGAGGGAGGAAGGGGACAACCACCTAACCAGCCAGATCACCCAAATCAACCCTGGTGATCAAAGTGGTGACAGATGTCGCAGCCAGATTGCCCTCACATCCACAATCTAGCAATGGAGAAAGAATAGTTAATATCATTTCCTTTTCTTTCTCTCTCTGTCTCTTCTTTCCTAGCTCATAGCTCAATGTCTCAGGTGAACTCTTCCCATGTCTGACTTTCTGGTCAATTCAGGATTGAGTTTTTTCCCAAACATCTGAATGTATTGCTTGTTCTGTTCTTTACTGCCCCCGCCCCCGCCCCTGGCCACAACTATTATGTAATTTCTATTACTTATTTATTCATGCATTTAGTCATTTATTCAAGTTCTGAAACACTTGAATAAATGACTAAATGCATGAATAAATAAAAAAATGCACGAATTTAAAGGCTGCCAAAACAAAATAGAAAAAGAACACTCAACTTAGAGTAAGATCTGAGTCAAAGATCTGAGTTAAGAAGTGCTGATTAAACCATGATCGGCTTTGGTACTTTGAGTGAGTCTCTTAATCCCCTTCAATCTCAATTACTTCATCTACAAAATGGAGACAATTATTCCCAGTATTGTTATGAGATTAAATGAAATAATTGATATGAATGTTCTGTTAAATTTAAAAAGTTTCTATTTATCTTCAAATAGTGTAAGCCAGTTTCTCAAACTGGATGCAACATTTTATTTGGCAGCAAAAACATGTCTTGACTTGCTCTTAAAACAGAGATATATAAAGGAGTTTCAGCATCAGATTATTCCATCTTTATTTACCTAACCTATCAGGTAAAAGAGTAGGACCCTATTCAATTAGAGACTGACTAGAAGCACAGGGTAAAGACCAAGATGTTGCATTTTAAAAAAATAATCACAAAATAATAGTATACTCTTAGCACACTTTTTGTTATCCTTCATACATCTTATCTGAGGACATCAACATTGTTTAATAAATAAAGTCAGATCAACACTGGTTCAAATCGTGCTTTTTAGGCATTAGATCTAGCAAAGGATTTAAGATGCATGTGTTGAGATCAGAGCACTGAGGATCAGGATGAGTTCCTGGGATGTTCTGCATTATTATTTCTGGATTAAGAGATGATTAAAGAAAATAACACTTTCAAAAGGCAAACGACACAGACAGACCCCATGGTTGTTTTCAATAAAGAGTTTATAGCAAATTGTGATGAAATAATATAAGCATGTAAACCTACAACAATTAGAGAGAAGACAAACCGCAAGCACTGACACAATACGGGAATTCAGACCCACAATTATGTAATCCTTTTCCCCCCAAGGAAGTAAGATATACAGTTAGGTGTGGTTTTTCTTCTCCTGTTCATTTTTTTTTTTTTAAGGGAAGCACAGAGGAAAAAGCTGCAGCTGGCGAGTGTCATGGTCAACAACGTTCAGTGATCATTACACAAGATAGAGTCTACCAAGAGAAAAAGAGATCTCAAAACTGCCTGGTTGTTGTCATTGCTTTGTAAGTGTGGAAGAACTTTAAATGTGGAAAATTTTTTAAAAAGTATAGACTGAGTTTGGAGGCTGGAGTGTTAATATGAGTATCTGAACAAATACTTCCACTGTCTGAACTTATTTTTCTTATTAAATTTTAAAGGGTTTTAAACTTTTCAAATTTTGGAATATATTTTCTTATATATGTCTATAAGCACTCTTATTTCTCTGAAATATACAATTTCATCCAATTTTTAAAAAAATAATGTAAAAATAATTTAAAAAATCTTAGAACTGATCTAACTTCAACTCTTGCCTCTCAAGAATGCCACACAATTAACATTATAATGGAATAACTTGATAGGTAAATTACTACTAATTGCTACTAATTTCATGAGGGATCCTGCAGCTTATTGATTTTTCAGTAATTGCAGAGACCATACATATTGGAATATGTTTTAATATCATGGGTTATGTACCTCTAATAAACTTCTAAGTTATTTTTCTAATCCCAAATTTTCTTATTGGGCTCTATTTACAGAAGAAAATATGTTTTATTATTTCCTTTTTCGGCTAACTTGTCTCCAAGGTATGTGAAAGGCTTTGTCTGTTACACATATGTGCACACACACACACATACACACAAAGACAGTAAAAGGGAGAGACAGAGAGAGAGCAAGAGAGAGAAAGAGGAGAGAAATCAAACTCAACAAATATTATATCTTAGAACATTGTAATATCCAGATTTGAATGACTGGGTTAGTAGGACTAATAAAAGAAGGGCTGAAAAGAGAAGATTTGCCTTCAAGAGATGATTTCAGGCTATAAGTAGACTTATTAAAGCAAACTGATAATGTATTTACCTTTTATGACTGGAGGAGACTCTGTGCCAATGGTGGTTGGGGGTCTGGGGGAGTAGGGGAGGTTTATATCAGAACCTGTCATGTTCAGAGATTGATGTTCCACTTGACTTACAATGATTTCCCCTATTAGAACAGACTTTAACCTTCTGGAAGGAGAGATATGGGATTATTTATCACTGTTAGCCCTTTGTGCCGTTTAGAGCTAGTGTTTTTTACTCTCAAAGGTAAGTTTTCTGCTTTACCTGAAATAATCATTCATAAATGAAAAAGTTTAATCAATTTCCCCTTTAAAAATTCCCTAAGAAGTTAACTATCACCAAAAACAGGGAGTGCATAGTCTACAATTATGGTTGTGTGGATTTAGGCTAAGTAAGTGGTATTCTGAATACTTAAATTGTAAAAAAATTCTAAGCAAATTGTCCAGAAAAATTAAATTGACAACTAATCTCAGCTTAAGGTTTTAAACATTTTCATCTATTTTGCTTCTAAAACCAAAGAGTTACAACTTCATTTAAAAAGTTTCTGTGAGTGTAGTTAAGTCCTTCACTAAAACTGAATGTCAGATTTATCAGGAGTAGTAGGGTTACTGTGAGGGTTAAGGAAAGTGATGGATGTAGGTGTATCTTGTAAACAATTAAGGGTTATACAAATATAATAGTATTATTAATAAATAGAATAATTTCCACTTCCACTGTAAAATTCAAAGCATGAAAACAATTTTAACATTAGTTAATAACTAAAAACATGACTGAGAAATAATATAATTTTAAAGAAAAACTTCAAAATTTAATACACTATACATGAAAAATGTTGACTAGAACTTTTTTTTTGAGATGGAATCTCACTTTGTCACCCAGCCTGGGGAGCAGTGGTGCCATCTCGGCTCACTGCAATCTCTGCCTTCTGGTTTGGAGCAATTCTCCTGCCTCAGCCTCCTGAGTAGCTAGGATTATATATGTGTATCCCAACGCCCAGCTAATTTTTGTATTTTTAGTAGAGCCAGGGTTTTGCCATGTTGGCCAGGCTGGTCTTGAACTCCTGACCTCAAGTGGTCTACATACTCAGCCTCCCAGAGTGCTTGGATTACAGGCATGAGCCACCCTGTGCCCAGCTGGATAGAACTTTTTAAACTCTTACTGAAGGTTCCAGAACATAATGGGGTGCATCTATTTATTCATAACAGAGGAGTTATCAAATACATCTACAAGTAATTGAGAATCATATTGAAAATAGTGACTAGTTTGAGAGCTTTTTCAGCTATTTGTTCACTTCCTTTCAATGCCTCTCACTCAGTAATGTGTTGTCTGCACTGAGGTCTCCAAATCTCTTAGAATTGTGATTTCAAAAAAAATGTGTGTGTGTGGGTTTGTGTGTGTGTGTGTCTGTGTCTGTATACACACATACTTAATACATTAAAAAATACTTAAAAGCACTCTATACTGGAATGAGTATCATAGATAATTATAGTGGATATAATTGTACATTTCAAATCTTTTTTGATTAATTTCAGGTGTTTTGTAAATTGTTGATTATAATGTCACTATTATTATTATTTTTAGAAAGGGGTATCAGTATGCTCCTCAGGCTGGACTGCAGTGGCTATGCACAAGGGAGATCATTATATACTAGAGCTTCAAACTCCTGGGCTCAAGTGGTCCTCCAGCTTCAGCCTCCTCAGCAGCTGGGACTATAATTGTGCCACTGCTCCTAGCAGAATATCATTGTTTTCATCTTGCATTGTTTTTGCTTCATACACTCTGTCACCTCTGCCATTCTTTGCTGTTCCATGACCATCTGATATCCCGAGTAAGAGTGATTTTGTTGATTTATATAGTATTAACTAAAATTCACAAAACTTGATTTCATTCTTTAAAGATAAAAGTGACTATAAATAGATCTCTGGTATTTGCTTCTTACAGCATGAAGCAATCTGTGCTCCTCAATAAGGCAAAGAGGGCACCCCCTTTTAGAGACCTCTGCTTTACAAGGTTGACACTATCAGAAGCTGAATATCTATTCAGTAAGATTTTAGAGGCAATGGGCAACCTCCACTTCAGATCATGTATCCTCTACTTCACTGTAATTAAAAGACAAGTTTTTAATGCAAATATTCACTGAGCCTAACCTTGCAAATATAATTTCAAATGTCCTTTTCTAATTCCTGGACAGCTTCTAATAGTGTCAACCTTGTAAAGCAGAGGATTTTAAATGGGGGTGTCCTCTGCCTCAGTGTGGGGCACAAATTGCCTCATTATGGTATAAGAAGGAAATACCAGAAGATGTATTTATAGTCACTTTTATCTGTAAAGAATGAAATACACACACACACATACATATATGCATTATAAAATTACCCTTCTCTAAAATTTTGTCTTAAGCAATCTGACTTCATCTAGTTATTACAATATCTTTGTAAAATATTAGCTGATATCAGCTTACCCATGTCCCATTGCAGAGATATTTTCATATTTATAGGGGAAACTGAAAAAATAAAATTACTGTAATAGTTTTGAAAAACTATATTTTTTCAGATACCTTTTGATACTCTGAGAGGCCTTGGGAGCAGGGTGGCTTCTCTGGTACCTCTAAGGCCATCTCTCACTCTCATGTAACCCACCTTTCAGTTCTAGTATGAATTCTGCTATTGTGATCATTAGAGTGTTAAATGTTCATCTCTCATTTAAAAGGCAGTTTTCTTTTTCCATAAAAAGTAACATATTTTCATAGTACCCACAGAACTGACAGTATCAGAGACTCGAGGAGGCACAGAGATTAATGACTGCTGTTTACCCCCAGTTTACTAGGTGTCTTAGCTAGCACTGCAGTTTCTGATCTCTGCCCCACTTTTGGCAGCAATTCTCTCTTCAATTACAAGATCCAGCAACTTATGAATCAATCTAAATTTGAAGCTTTTGATAATATCAGTGAATTTTAGTGAATGCTGGAATTTAATGAAAAATTACAACATTTATTGAGGGCGATCAACATATACATAATATTTAGTCTTATATCATATATATATATATACACACACACACGCTATCATTATGGGTAAGCATATATTTATCACGTGCTTTTAAATGTATTTTTCAAAGAAGGTATGTCAAATGAATCAAGTGCTTTTATGTTTGTGTGGGTTTTTTATAGCTCTGATAATTCTATCAGAAATGCATTTTATTACTGGAACAAAATGCATAGCGTTATGCCACAGGCTTAGTATCCCTAAGACTTGCACTCAAAAGAGTCATCAAAGCCATCTCTGAGGTATATATGGATTACTATGCTTTACTTTTCACTATGACATAATATAAATTATAACCACCTACACTCCAGAAATCACCATACACTGGTAGCAGCTAAACTGGAGAAAGTAATCTTAAATAAATCCATCAGGCCCTTTTATTCTACTTTTTCTCTCTTAAACACGGTATTTTCAAGTAAGTACCACAACACTACCCCCAACTGTCTGCCAGCAGTTTGTCTGCCAACTATCAGGATAGGGCATTGTCTGTCTTGCTTATGCCAATTTGTTTGTAGTTCCTACATTATAATTTTTAAAAACAGTCATGGTGATTTCAAGAACAAGATACCATACTTTATAGGTCTAATCAGTTCAAATCTTACTGCTTATTTTAGAAAATGTTAATTTCAGTCTCCTATTTTATCTACATCTGTGTATATAAGGACATTGCCTAAGAAGACAAGATATGGTGATTTTCAGTTGTTGATAAAACACATATTTGGATATAGTCCATGTTTTTGGCTATGCTTTTAGACTGTGGAGTATGTGTTCTCAGAGCACACAGCTGGAAGAAGAGGGTGTTTGCCTTGACTTCCTCTTAGAGAGAAGAAACACTGACAGAAACTTGTACAGTCTCCATTTACTTCAGCTGGTCACTACTATTTGTGATATTAGCTGAAATCATTCCAGTTAGAAAGCAAACGTCCACGCATGTTGTGAGCTTTTATAATTTGTTTTTTATATTTAAAAGTCTCCACACTGTGGAGGCAGTATCTAAGAGTTCCATTCAAATAAGTTGACTTCAAGTCATGCGTAATGATATTTTTATTGAGTACTCTCCATACTTTATATAACCTTATCTTTATTCCTAAAAAGGTTTTCTTTTAAATATAGAAAGACAGCAAATTATTATTATTATTGTTATTATTGAGACAGAGTCTTGCTCTGTCACCCAGGCTGTAGTGCAATGGCGTGATCTCAGCTCACTGCAACCTCCGCCTCCCGGGTTCAAGCAATTCCCTGCCTCAGCCTCCTGAGTAGCTGAGATTAGAGGCACATGCCACCATGCCTGGCTAATTTTTGTATTTTTAGTAGAGATGGGGTTCCACCATCTTGGCCAGGCTAGTCTTGAACTCCTGACCTCATGATCCATCCGCCTTGGCCTCACAAAGTGCTAGGATTACAGGCGTGAGCCACCGCACATGGCCGACAGCAAATTATTTTAAAAGAAAAATTAAAAGAGACATTTGATAAATTATACGTTCATGCTACCTCTAGCCATATTCTTTTTTCAAGAAAATATTCATTTGAGTTTTCATAAGTGAGACTAAAAATAAATACTTCAGATAAATATATAAAATATTAACTGTGTTGTGTTCGAATTTGCTATAGAAAAAATTAACAAGTGAAAACCAAGACCTATTAACTAACTTACTAAAATAAATCAGTTTCCAAAGGATATGGAACTTATTGAAAGAGTAATGACGTATAATCTTGGAAGTTTCTATACCTTTCTTATAAATTTGAGATTTGTGGACTTTAAAGTAAGTTTAAAACAAAGTAAACTCAGTGAGTTCCTTGAAAAAAAAATGGCATTGTAATAGGGCCCAATATGCAGTTGTCCTGTGGCCAAATTAGACTCTTTATCCCAAAGTGAAAAATCTACAGAAACATTTTGCTAGTTTGCTTTTACACCACATTGATCAAATTCTTTACCCTTAATTTTTAAAATCAAAACAAGCAACACCTTTTTAAGAAAAATTGGGGGAATTAATGCTATATGTTACATGCTTTCCATATATTTCAAAAGAGTACAACTCCTGTCTTTGTTGGTTTGCAGTTTTTAGTAAAGGACCAGAAGGAAGGGGAAGGTGTGGATGTTGCGTCTTTGGGTTATGTGTTTAGGAAGGGAGCAGCCAAGGATGCACCTGCTTTTGGCACTGGCTTAGGCACTGGAACAGCACATGCCAGATGTCATCTCAGAAGAGGCAAGAAATACGTGAAATACACACAGCCAAGAAAACACAGACTTACACTGAAATGGTATGATTCTCAACAAAGACATAACTGAGTTTATGGTCAACATACCACCATGTGATACAATAAAATATTTGCATTCTTGTTTTTCCATCTCACACTACGTGATTATTTTTTAGCAGCAGCAGCAAAGTATTTACTTTTTTTTCTAGAAGGAAATTACCATGGAAGCATGACTAAGTGTCATGTAATTTTCTTTTTTCAAGAAAATATTCATTTGAGTTTTCATAAGTGAGACTAAAAATAAATACTTCAGATAAATATATAAAATATTAACTGTGTTGTGTTCGAATTTGCTACAGAAAAAATTAACAAGTGAAAACCAAGACCTATTAACTAACTTACTAAAACAAATCAGTTTCCAAAGGATATGGAACTTATTGAAAGAGTAATGACGTATAATCTTGGAAGTTTCTATACCTTTCTTATAAACTTGAGATTTGTGGACTTTAAAGTAAGTTTCTTTAAACTAAGTGTCATGTAATTTTATATTTGCAATACAGTGGAAAGATATGGCAAAATTTATCCTAACTTCAGGGAATAAAATGCAAAGTATTTTTAAATAGAGTATTTAAATATTGGAGGACTTTGATTTTAAAATCAGCTTTCAAAGCAAAGATTTCATGTGGTTTACTATTTACTATCAACTATGCTGTGGCTTTTAATAAATGATTATGAGCCCACAGGGGAAGAATAAGTTATGTTCTTTAGAAAAATCATTCTAAAACAAACATTTAGAGGTTCAAGATATTATTTTAGGGTCAAATGAATTAGTTTATCCTTGCCTTTTACCCAATACAGATGATATGGGACACACTTTCTTCCAAGTGATTAGCTGATGGCAGCTGACTCTGGCAAGGTTCAGCTGCTGCTATAGGTGTATGGTTCCCCAAAGCAAGACCTGACAAGAAGGCAGGGCACAAAAAAGTGTGAGAGAGAGCACTGTTTGGTCACTATCAACCACCTTATCATGGAGAAACTAAGGAAAGGAGATTAAAGTAATTTTAATTAGTGCATATGATGTGGACTTCACACTCTGTTTCTATGCTCTCCGCTGATTCAAGAATCACTATTTCAATATCTACTCACCCATCATACCAAAAGGATATGTCCTAACAACAACAAGAAAAACACAATCAGTTTTAAAATAAAAATTCTGACCTGTAGATAGGCTGAAGAGAACTGCTATAAAATAAATAAAGGAAGATAGCAGATACACTTTACTTCCACCTTTCTCCCTTCTCTTCATGTAAATAATTTGTCGGAGTTTTAAAATACGTATTTCCCCTTCCTCAACAAAGTCTGGTCGATAAATCCACGTGAGGAAACTAAAATCTGAAAAGACAAGGTTCATGCAGCCAACTGGAAAAGTCTCTACTTTAAGTTGACAACTGACCCACTGTGGCTATTTCCAAGGTAGCATTCCTTCGGCTTGGTATTGGCAATGTTGTGACAAGAGTCTTCACTTTTTAACATTCATACTTTACTACATGAATGTTAAGCAGTCCCAGGACAAATAAACTGAGGGTGGGGCTTCTCTTTTCCTCAGAAGGATATTTTTAAATTATATATATTTTTACATCTTGAGAGATAAAAGCTGTATCTGCAAGGGATTAAAAGATGTTTTATATTCATGGTTTCATTTCTGCTGAAATAAATGCGTAATTTATACCACACATAATTCATAGCAATTTAGGCCTATTACAGAGTTCTAGCTTCTTTTTTATGATAGTTACTAATTAAAGCAGAGTGTTACTGCCACACTGAGCCTAAGTCTTTGACATACAGGTTTAATGAATAAAATGTCCTGACACAAAAATGAAAGCAATAATGCAGACAAGGCTGCAAGCTGTTATGTTTCAAGTGTGTGGTAAAGATTAAGGGCATTCACTGAAGTGATGAACTGTGCAGAGAAGGACATTGTAATTTCTTTCTTTAAAGGAAGAAGTAAAGGAATTTTAAGAGAATCTGAAATAGTACTAATTTCTCTAACTCCTGGGCCCCTCAATTCCAGTCGTCCTTCTCTCCCCTCCAAGAATTTAAACTCATAAGAGTCATTTTTGAAGAATAAATGATGGGGTATTTTAATATAATCCTGAATATAGGTTTAGATTGAAAATGGGAATTGGGACCATAATTAATTATGTTGCCAAGTTTTTTTTTAACTTTAAGAAGACAAATGGAGGCAAATGACATTTTATGAGTGCAACCTTCTAAACATTCACAGATTAAAACATTGGTAAAACGACAGTATCTTTTTTGACATTTGATTAATCCCATATGCAGAATGACTGAAGAATTAATATCGTTTTGATGTTTTCATTTTCTGAAACCACTGTAGTAAGAGACTGACATAAACTCAAACCCAAGTATAAACACAATCTTGGCGAGGGTTGTGGCCTTATTATCACTCTTAACAATCAATAATGAATAATCATACTGATCGCCCTCACTACACTCTGCTTTATACAAATATTCCCTCTCGGATCCATCTATCACTTCTTTCAAGATAATAAAATAATTCAATCCCATCAAATCTTCAGCAACCTCTCCCTCGGGAGGGATGTTTTATCTGTACTTCTGTGAGCTCAGGGAGGATTTTACTTGTTTGAAGGGGGCGGAGAATGGAGCGGGGTCCTATTTATTTCCATTGATGACTCCCCTGGTTCTCACAGGCGCTCCGGGACCGGGTGGGAGGAGGAGAGGAGGAGGTGCGGAGATTCCCTCCGTCAGAAAAGAAAAAGGGTTCAGGAAGCGCGGCAGGAGGAGGAGGGGTGAAGGGGGGAAAAAGAGGGTAGTGTGTTTGGGGATAGCAACAACTAAATGAAAAAATAAATTCTTCTTTGTGATTTAGCGGGACCGACAGATGAAAAGCAAATTTATCAACCCAACAAAGTTGCTTAAAAGATCTGTATAAATAATTTTTTTAAAAAAAGAAGTAAAAAGAATAACAACAACAAAACCCCAGACACATACTCAGGTTCATTTCCCGCTCAAGGTCTTGGTTTTAGGGAGCCATCCGTACCCAACAGCAAGAAATGGACAGCGCCCCGAAGGGGGCCGGGAGGGGAACCGCGACTTCGCTGGAGGGACAGCTCAGCGCCAGCGCAAGGGTGCCCGCGGCAAACTCCGAGGAGCTGGTGCGGGGCTGGTCCGGGGAACTGCGGGGAGCTCTCACGCCTGGGCCTGGGATAGGGTGCGGCAAGGAAGGGAAACCGAGAGCGCACAATGCAACGAAACCGCACCCACAATTCAGCAGTTTGCAAAGTGCCTCCAAAAAAAAACAGCTGGGACCTGGTATCACTGGTTCGAACTCCTGGGTTTTAGGGGCCGCGGCTACTCAGTTCAAGAAAAAACGTAAAGTGGCTGAGATCGAACCCCAACTCACGCACAGACTGGACGAAGGCACGAAGCCGAATCTTCGGGCTGGAGCGGGAGGGGGCGTCCCCTCGGTGGCCGCTCTGCTCTCTGGAAGAAACTGTGAGCCAGTCGCAGGCCACCTCGCTCAACCAAGGAAGTTTCTCTAACGATGCTCGCCTACCACGCAGAGGACAAATGAGGAGCCAGAACGGTTGAGGGACGGCCGGGTGAGGCAGCCGAGCTCCCCGCTGCCCAGCTCCCAGACGCCCTACGGGAACCGGCGCGCTGCCTGGACCTCTAGCTTTTCGCCCCACACACAGACGCCCTCCGCAAAACCCACTCCCGCTGACTTTCCCTAGCGGAGGGCGGAGGGCATGAACCTGGAGAGGGAGGCAACAGCCCTCTTGGCAGGCGGGCAAAGTAAGTGTCCAGGCCAAGTCCGGGATAAAGGCTCCAAGGCTCCAAGGCTCCCGGGACCCCACAGTATCTTGAGCTCCCCTCTCAGGTCTTCCCCGCCCGTGCGCTATCTGTCCACCTTCTCTCGACTCTCCAGGCCGCCTAGCTTAGAAAGCAGCTTAAAAAAAAAAAAAAAAAAAAAAAAGAAAAGAAAAGAAAAAAACAAAAACAAAAAACGAGAGAAACCTGCTCCTGCCCTTCTTGTCCTCTGCTCCTACGGATACGGCGCCCTCGAGAAGCTTGTTGGACCCTTACGATTTGGGGGCGCGTGCCTCAAGCCCCCATCTCTGATGACCCTTCGGGTGTGAACGCTCCTTGTGCTAGGTTTCGGGGTGGCGGGCTAAGGCGTCGGGGCTCTGGGACTTTGCTTTCCTCTCCCCACTTACCTTAAAAAGATCTGTTTGTTTTTCGTAGGGGAAAGAGGAAAAATCCCTCCCCGAGGTGTGGTGTGCGAAATAGTCCACGTCCCCAGACCCTGCCAAGATGCTTAGCACCAGTATTCAGGAACAAGGAGCCTGGAGGGCGGGGACGGAGGCAGATAAAAGAGAAAAATTCAATCCGATGAAGTGTCCCAACTTTGCGGTCGGCACAGCAAACTTTAAAGGCGGGCGAGGGCGGGCTGCGCGCGGCCGCCGAAGTTGCTCCGAAGTGGAGCGGGGAGCGGCGCGAGGCTGGGGAATCCCGGGGCACAGCCGGGTAGCGGCGGGAGGTCTCTTTAAACTGCTGGGAGCGTGCGGGGGCCGGGCGGCGGGAGGATGCCGCAGCGACCCCCGGGGCTGGCGCGGGCTTCGCGGGCGGCTAGGAGCCGCCGAGGCGCCTGGCTGGAGCGCCGCGCGGGGTGCGGAGAGAGCCGGGCGCACCGGGCAGCAGCGGCGGTGGCGGGCGCGCTACTCAGTTAGCTCTGCTCTCTCGCGGCTCGAAGCAGGGAGTGTTTGTTCGCTCCCGAGTGTCACTGCTGAAGCCCGGAGTCTCTTCCCCTCCCTGCACTTACCCCTCCCGCCTCACCGCTGCCCGCCCGCCCCCTCCCTCCGCTGCCCGCCGCTTCCCCCTCCGTCCCTCCTCTCCCTCCCGCTGCGCGCCAGCGCGCGCTCACGCGCTCACACACACACACACACTCATACACTCACACACACTCTCTCCCTCCTTTTCTCCTTGTCGCCCTCCCCCACCTTTCTCTCACACACACCACCCTTCTCAGCGACCCAGCGCTCCCCAAACAGGACCCTCGCAGGCGGCAACGCGAGGGACACCCTGCTGTCCTAACCTCCCCGCCACTCGGGGAGAATGAGGGAGGCCCACCGAGCCCCCCGGCGGAGCTGCAAAACCTAGGAGACGCGCACGCGGGACCATCACACTGTCAAGGAGACTGGGGTGCACAATAGAGGGAAACTCTGGGGTTGATTTGGGGGCAGAGAGGGAGACCTATTAAATCCAGAAGGTTGGTGGTTGGAGGCGGAAAGCAGAGTGTGCAAACTGTGCATTCATGTCCCACTTTTCACCCGAACGCCTGCGTACCACAGCCTTCACTCGGGGAGCGCTTCCCCCTTGGCGCAGACCGAGCTTCCTCCGGTTTGAAACTCAGCAGCTGTTTTAACAATTGAAAAGCGGCCCTACAGTACCAGTGAAACCGAGCAGTGTGTGTGAAGCCATTAAGGCTGACTAGGTAATTATGATAAGAAGTTACCTAATTAGCAACCTGGCCTGGGCTTAGGGAAACGGAGAAAGAAAAAGTGCTGTATGATTTAGTGATCTCATTTTTGCAACTAAGAACCTGGTTTCCAGCAAACCTAGTTTTACATTATATAAGTTCTAATAATATATATTATTTATTAAGATATAGTGTCAGTATTGAAAACACTAGATCTATTATTGCCACTATGAAATTAAGGTAGATAATATGAAAATCAGCCTTACCCTGGTCATATTAAAAACTATGATCTTTTTTGTTAAATAACTGGTCACAGAGGGTGGACCAATGCAGCTCCTAAAGTTTTATGGCTCCTAGATGAAAATACTGCAGGAAATGGATTTATGAAACCGTTTATATGTCACAAAGTAGTTTTGTAAAATTTTTAAACTCTAAAAAGGACATTTGAGATCACTGTGCGAGCATATTTTTTTGCAGATGAAACAATGAGGTGGGAAAAGTCCTGTACTTAGGAGATGTGATCTACAGCAGATCGCTGGGTCATTCATTAACAAAAACTTATGAAGTCCCTGCTGTGTACCAGGTTTGTCTATCTTAGATGCTGAGATTTAGAGGTGATGGTGCTGCCTTTAAGGAACTCACTGCCTGGTGGGGAGACCGAGGCATAAATGAAAATGTGATTAGTATTATAATAAATGCAGGTGCCTGGTCCAACCGGAGCATGGAAAAGGAAACAGCTAATTCCCCTTTAGAAGCTTCTCTTGGTGGAGATTTCAATGTAGGGTTCTGAAGGACAAAGAAGAAATACAGGGCCAACAAGGATGTGGTGGGAGGGGCAAGGGCATTCCACAAACAGAGGCAAGTGAAGAGGTTAAGAAAGTGTCAAAGTACATGGTGTGTCCTGGAAACTGGGAAACTAGGTGTGGCTGGACTGCCGGTGAAGTAAGCAAAGCAAAGCCACACAAGGCTCTTTGGGTGTAAAAAGCCAGAACTTACTTGGAGGTGGTTTATAGTTGGGAAACTAATAAAGGTTTTAAGGTAGGACAGATTTTAAGGTTTTTTAAGTATTATCAGATACGGTGTTTTAGGTTTCCTCTGGTTTTACTGTGCAAGACAAATAGAAGAGAGATCACAGTGAGGGGGTTATTTCCAGGGGAAAAATTAGGTCTGAACTAAGGCCACAGAAATGCCATTTGGGAGGCTGGGACAGCTCTTGAGTTGTTTAAGAGGTAGAATAGACAGGGCTTAATGATTGATTAGACAAAGAGGGTAATGGAGAGAAAAGAGTCTAAATTGACTCCCAGTTTTCTGGCTGGGGCACCAAAGCAGGGAATGGTGCAACTAACCAAGAGAAACGCATGGAGAGGAACAGTTTTAGGAAGAATGTAATGATTTCTGTTTTAAACTTGTTGAGTTGGGGGTGCCTCTGTGACATCTGAGTGCTCTGCCATGTAGACAGCCAAAAGGGGAGTTCCTAGGAGAGTAGATAGGAGCTGGAAGGATACATTCCCATGTTTGGCAAGCATGGGGGAGAAGTAAGGCAGCCAGGAAGAGAAGACTTAGGATGGGACATGGAAGAACATTAATGTCTTAGGCATGGATGAAAGAAGAGGACTCTGCAAAAAAAGGGATGAAGACCAGTGAGGAAGGATAAGAGAGCAGAACTAACAAGAGCAAACCCAAGGCACACTATCGTCAGATTCACCAGGGTTGAAATGAAGGAAAAAATGCTAAGGGCAGCCAGAGAGAACGATTGGGTTACCCACAAAGGGAAGCCCATCAGATTCACAGCGGATCTCTCTCAGCAGAAACCCTACAAGTCAGAAGAGAGTGAGGGCCAATATTCAACATCCTTAAAGAAAAAAAAAAAGAGAGTGTGCAGGAGAAATGAAACCAAGGGAGGACAGGACTAGTAACCAGGGTAGAATGAGGCAGACAGATCAACACAACCAGACTGAAAAGCTGCTGCTCCTCTTTACAAAACATCTTGGTAATCTTGACCTATGCAATTGCAATTTATACTGTATGTGTATAAATATCAATTCCCTCTTTGGTACAGTGGGGCAACACTATCTACACCCATGCATTTCACATGGTTGATTGGGAGTTCAAATGAACCAGTGATTAGGGTATTGATTTAAAATTGCCGTTAGGAAGAAACTGAATGCTAATAATGTTAGAAAGACATCATTAATTCAGGCAATTAATGACAGACTTGAGTATATAGAAAGTTCTATAAGGACTCTATGAAAGATATTTTGATGAATTTTCAGGAAAATTCATCAAAATATCTGTGTTTTGAACATCAGGATTTGCATACATCAATATACTCTGTCTTCTCAAAAAATATGCCACCAATAAAACCAGTGGCATTTTACATATTTATATTCACATATATATGTAAGTAACTTCAGTGTTTTGAGAGATTTGGGCAATCTGCCATATTAGATAGAATATGCATTATTTAGCCAAACAGGCTTATGTTTAATTCTAGACTCTGAAAATTATTTGCTGTAGGACAAAACCTCTTTGAGCATCAGTGGCTTTTTTTCAAATTAAAAAAAATGGAATAAATTATAGTTGACTTGCAGATGTTTTGCAAGGATTGTGTAGTATAACATATTCAAGTGTTTGCAAGATATTTACTTACTTATTTATACCTGCATTTACTTTTAAACCAGGAAATTTATAATATGCAATTGGAGAGAAAGCTCAAAACTACTATAAAACCAAGAGCGAATTTAAGTCGATTTAGGAGAACTCCTACTTCAAACCTATGTTTTAAGGTAATAGTATTCAAAGGGTGGTTCACAGACCCATGGTAGTTTCTGAGATCCTTTCAGCGGAGGTCTGCAAGGACAAGGCTGTTTTCATATTGATTCTAAGACATAATTTGCCTTCTTTGACTGTGTTGACATTTACACTAGTACAAAAGCTAATGATGAGTAAAACTGCTAGCACCTTAGCCTGTTCAAAGCAGTGACACCCAACTATTCTAGTAGTTATTATATTTTTTACTGCCCCAAATGTCAGTTTCACTTAAGAATGTCTTTCTTGAAGCAGTAAAAGTTACTCAGTTTTGTTAAATTTCATCTCTTGACTGTGTCTTTTTAATATTCTGTATGGCAAACTGGGAGGCAAAAATAAAGCTCTTTTGCAGCATACCAAAGTACAGTTTGTCGTGAATGAAGACATTTATGTAATTGATTTGTGAGCTAAGCTACCTGCTTTTAAATGTGACATATTTTTACCTGAAAGAACTGACAGATAAACTATAGTTATTAAGACTTGGATACTTGGTAAAATACATTTTTTTAAATAAATGAATGAAGTCAGCCTGTCATATCAAGGCAAACAAACAACAATATTTATTTCCAATGAAAAATTTGAGATTTTCAGTAAAAAATTAGCATTTAGAAAACTTGTATCTGTCACCACGAACTTGATAGTTTCCCAGTACTTAAAGTCTTTTCCATTAGATCGTGATCATTTAAATGAATGTGGTTTTAGGTTTTAGATATCATACAATGAAATGTATCAACACTTAGAAGATCTGCATAACTCAGTGAACAAGTATTTTCCAAATGACTAATAATGCATGATGATCTAAAATCATGGATAAGTAAAGGATCCATTAGAAGTGCAAAATAGACCAATGGGTTTTAATATAACACAGTATGAAAAGTTAACTGATAGGGTTTCGTATTCCATACTGCAGTTATAAGGTTTAAGAAATACCATTTGTTGAGTTATTGTGTAGCATTAAAAAAGAATATCCAGAATTGCTTGAAAAGATTATTAAAATTTTTCTTCATTTTCCAACTACATATCTGTGCAAAATTGGATTTTCCTCATATATTTCAAACAAAACAACAAATTGCAACAAATTGAAAACAGACATGATATGACAATTTAACTGTCTTTTATTAAGCCAGACATTAAAGAGATTAACAAAAATGTAAAACATTTCTTTGGAAAATAATGTTATTTTAATATGTAGTAGGTTTACTATAGTTATTTAGATGAATAAATATTTTAAAGATTTCTGTTGTAATTCATATGTTGAATATTGAAAGAAATAACCTATATAACAAAAGCTCCTTGGGGTCCTTAATAATTTTCAGACTGTCAAGTGGTCCTAAGAATGACTGTCATATGATATAGGCTCAGTCATGAAAGAAGGTTGAAAGATCATCAGACGCTTATAATAATATTCTGTCTATAGATTGGCCATCACCTCAGTTGTATTATACAATACAGTTCTCATTTTACGCAAATGTAAATAGAGCCTTCTCTAGAGTATTATAGCTGACATCTCTACACTGGGGACTGCGACAACAGAACCGATAGAAACCATCCTGAAAATCCTGAAGCTTGGATGAAGCAGTATCACATCCTGGACCATACTAGCACCAAATAGTCTTTTGTCTGTTGGTTCAGTTTTGATATCTTCCTTACACAATTCAAGACGTAGTTCTCTAAAGTCCCTTAAAAAGTAATGGTTATCTGTATTTTGATACTCTTACACACTTAACCAATGGAAAGTTAAACATCAAGTCTGAGTCACCTTTTATTCTTCTTGAGGGCATTCATTCACTTAATAAACATTTGCTGAGCACCTATTATATGCCAGCCCTCCTCTGTTGGGAACAAAAGAATAAATGAGGCCCTTGCTCTGAGGAACCTGCGGTGTAGTGAAGAATTAAGCAATTAGCAGGTGATATCTGGTTTTTCTTTTTTTTTTGAGACAGAGTCTCACTCTGTCTGTCACCAGGCGCCAGGCTGGAGTGCAGTGGTGCAACCTCGGCTCACTGCAAGCTTCACCTCCCGGTTCAAGCAATTCTCCTGCCTCAGCCTCCCAAGTAGCTGGGAATACAGGTGTGTGCCACCAGGCCCACCTAATTTTTTTGTATTTTTAGTAGAGACGGGGTTTCACCATGTTGGCCAGGATGGTCTCCATATCTTAAGGGAATAAGGTAGTGCACAAGTCCGTGACCAAGGTGAGAGTGCAGCATCAGGACAGGATTCTTGGAGAAAGTCACATCTAAATAGAGATCCAAAGGATGAGTCGGTCTCCCAGGCTAGCAGATGTGGGTGTGGGGTAAATAAGGTTTGAAGGAAGAAAGAACAGCATCGACTATGATATATTCAGGAAATGTTATGAAATTAACCATTACTTTAAAAATCACCCTAATTTTAAACATGTACGTAAGATCAACTGATTTTCCTTGTTTTAGTTTGTTCAGGAAGTGAATGGGATGTTTTAAGATCATTATGGTAAATTTAACAACATCTTACTTAAATCAGAATTGCCATATTTTACAAAAATGGATTAAAATGAAAGATTAAAAATTATATTTAAGCCCTCAAATGCAATTTATTTGAATTTCCAATGATTAATTTAGGACATTGAAAAAATAATGTAATTCTTACTTCATTCAAGGTACTGAGGACAGTGCTAAAAGTGATACAAAAAAAAATCTAAAACATAGTATATGCCCAGAAAAGTTCTGTAAGATGAGTTTAGATAAATTTTCTTTCTTTCCTTTAGACACTCAATAAATATTTATTAAATGCCTATTATATTTCAGATATTGAAAATACATTATCAAAAAGACATATATTATTTCTGCCCTTAGCATACAATTTGATAATGACTAGTTACTTGGCTTTTAAATACTACTTATAGCATCAGATGCAAATGAGAACAGCCAAAGAAGTGGTAAGAATTACAGGATGTAACTTATTCACCACTGGAAAAGGTTAAATTTGGTAGAGAAAAGGATGAGAACATCAAAACCACAGAAATGGCATCCAGGAAAGGTTCCCAGGAAGGAAATACCAGAGTACATTTCAGAGGCAGAGAATAGAATCGTTTGGCTGAGATGGATTTTGCTAATGAAGTTAACAGAAGAAGAAATTGCATACCTAGGTTGGGCAAATTGGAGAGACCATGTTAGAAGAGTTTCGGGCTTCATCCTCTTAGCAGTGAGTAAAACCAAAAGGAAAAAAGCAATAAGGCAAATGCCATTTGCCACACTTAAGAAGAACTCTGGTAGTTTGTAAAAAAGACATTCTCCTGATTGCAATTAATGGGTTCCTCTGATATAAAAATCCCTGATTTGTTTTCACTTCAGAGTGTATATCCACCCATCATCTCATTTCTTGCGAAAATTTTTACTAACTGATGTATTACACTGTATCAATTACATGATGGAAAAAATAAGGTATTTTTTAAAATGTCAATACAGAAAATATTTCCTAACAGCCTCCTGTGTTCTAGAAGAAGGAATCCACTAATAACATTGAGTCTCAGCCTGTGATCCCACAACTATTCTCTGGTCCAGTTTAGCTGACCAAAGCAGCATGGATGGCTGTTTTCAGGAGCCTGCACTATATCGTGTAGCAATGACAGACAGTGCAAGCCTAAGCTAGCAGCAGTGTTATGAGGGTACTAAAGCTATGCACACAAGAAAATAAAGAGATGAAAAGTACTGGGCCAGCCTAGAGTGTGAAAAGGGCTGAAAGAAACAGGGGTGGAGATAGATCCTTAAATATAACAGAATTTGAGATTGTGTGATTAATACATTCCTATAATTTGAGTTCATTTAATAATTGCTTTATTTTTTACATCCCATGGCTTATTTAGGCACAGCTAAAGAAGAAAACTCTTTCATGTGAGCAGTTTGGCCCCAGTTCCTGATAGTTATGTGCTGTGATATCATACTGCCTTAAGGCCACACAGACATAAAGCCTGGTTATTTTTTAAAATGTTTTGAAGCTGAATGGCCTCAGATGTAGTGGAAAGAACACAGACATCTGAGTCAGAGGTCTTGGATACAGTTTCCTGCACCGACATTTAATAACTTTGTGACTGTGTGAACTTGGGAAGTATTTAATCTTTCTGAGGTTCAGTTTCCTCATCTGTAAAATGGGGATAGTAACGTTTCTCTGATAAGGTTATTGTCCAGGTTAAACTATTTTGAATATGCAAAGCGCCTGATATATAATAGGCGGTAAACAATTACCTGTATAATAATCTCCAGTTCTTACTCCCTGAATTCAATTTCCCTTCCAGTAAACAAAATATTGCCTCTCCATAGTCAGAAAACTGTACTTTGTAAGTGAAAAAATAAAACAAAAGGAATCACTTAGACCCTGCTTGTTAGGATGGGCAAAATGATTAATTTCAGGTTGGGCAAAATGATTAATTTCAGATTAGACAAAATGTAACAAATCAAAAACTCTTTCTTTTACAAATGTATTCCTAAAATATCCAGTGAAAAAGACATCATAATTTGCATTTCACCGATGAGGAAACTGAGATTTATGGCCTTCAGTGGCTGAGTAGGGTCTGAGCCTCATTCTGTCAAACTCCAAAGCCTGTGTTCTTAACCAACTCAAGCTGCCCCAAGATATTACTTGGAGCCTCTATCAACTAATGTCACAGGTTTTTTTATTTGTTCCTTTTGGTACTGTCATGTTAATGGGCATTATTTAAAAAGGGATCTTACTACAGAATTTGATTTAGTGTCTCCTTGTTGGCACCATATAAGAGCAAATCTAACCATAAGTACTGTTTTCACAAAAGTATACCTATCCATCAATTCTAGCCACAAACCTCTAAGGTCAGAAGTCTCAAAGATTAAGCCAGAGGGAGGTGGAATAGTTCAAATTGATTTAGCTGCTTGAGTTTTCACTTTTATTTGAAAATCATTTAAACTCATTGACACAGTATGAGTCCTTTCCTAAAGACATTTTAAAAATGTCTATGAAAAGCAGTGAATAGGAGAGCTAACAGTTTTTAAAAGTCTCAACATGTGCAGCTCATAAAAAGTAGGCATATGATTATATATACCTTTGATTCAACTGGTTTCTATTACAATTAACCTGTTAACCCCAGAGCTTAGTTATTTTTTTTTAAAGGAGGGGGATCTCCACCTTAACCTTTTGGCCATTTAATCACTTATTTATTGAGTGGTTTCTAAGTGTCTCACTAGTCTTCATGAGAGCAATCTTCAATAGGAATTATTATAATTCCAATTTTGGAGATGATGCTACTGAGGTTATCAGAACTTGTGATATTTCTTGCCAAGAAATTTGAACTCAGGCAGTGCTTTTAGCTATTATACTCACTCCTCCCCTTTTGAAATGAATTCAAGGTAGTCACTCACAAATGTAGAGAATAAACTAAAGAAAGAAATAATCAGCCAAGTCCAGTCATCTTAACAACCATTTTTAACTATTTCCTAGTAGTTTGGGATATAAAAAAATTTCCCTTGAGAAAATAAAACTTTATTTTAAAATTATGTTAAGTTTTTCAGTGTGTGTTATCATACTCAAATGTATTAAATTCCTTATTGGATTAGACCAGTTAACACTGGATTTTGTCACATTTCTACTTTTAAATACTACGTCTAGGAAAGAAATGTGCTAATATTTACTTTCTTGTGCCAAATCAGATTCTATTGTAAAACTAGATCAAAAATGAATCACTACCCTATAATATGCAAAATCTGCATGTGGATTGTAATGAGAAACAGGGACTGTTCTCATTTTCCGAGTGCAACTTCTCAACTCTCATTATGCTCTGTTGAAAAGAAATTGCATTATTTCAGGTCATTTAAAAGAAGTAGGGCCATTTTTTTCCTAGATAATAAATGGTAATTGAATCACTGAAATGATTTTGGGAAAAGTTTCCATATCAATAGTTTCTAATGTTACTCTGAAAACTTTTTGTGTTATAAAGGAAGATTTTGAATTTTTCTAATGTAAACTAAATGTACCCAGTCGAAATCCTCTCCATTCCTTCAGTGTAATCCTCATATGTTGTTTTCTCATCAAAAAACTATAACCAAACATAGAGCCTTGAATATTTCTCTTTTGTCTCTGCTGCCTTTTATCCATAGCTCTCTATATTTCTAAGACCATACTTTCTATTAATGTGATAATCATAGTGGTATTCTATCACTTTCAATCCCCTAGCTTAAACTACTCAGTGAAACTCCGAGGGAATTCCTGTTTTGAAGAAACTGCAAATTTAGAGGGTGGACTTTTTTTTGCAATTAGAAGAAGAGAATAACATAATGAAAATTCAAATAGGCTTGAAACTCAGAGGTCATTTGAAACACTAAACCCAAAAGAACTCATTTGTACATCTGTCAAAACATGGGAAAATCACTCTGATTTTGAAAGGACTTTTCAAAGACCTTATCTATGTGGGAAATTGCACACTGACCTGTAAGGAATATGTAATTTGCGTTAAACAGAGTCTCATTCAAAGTCTAAGGATAATCTTATATCCAATCAAGTTTAGACCAGAATTTTTGTAACTTATTTGGAGTAAGAATGTTCTTAAGGGAATAAGTCATAGAAATCAAGCGGGACTCAAATGCCAAAAGAACTTCAAAAGCACTAGAAGTATCTGGCTCCCTTTATCTTTACATCAGCAAACACATTTACAAACCTCCTATTTGCTTCTCTTCTGGATTTCAAGATAAGTGCAGCAGGGCGCAATATAGAAGAAACACAATAAAATGAAGGATAAAGGCATTGGGTAAAAGGAGAGAAAAGAGTGAAGAGAAGAAGAGAGATTGGTTAGGACTTAAAATAGTGATAGGTTAATAATGACAGGTAGGTAAAATCATGAGGGCTAAGGAGAATCAGTAAAGGGCACGGAGGCGAGGATACAAGCGATGAAGAAGGCAGGAAAACAATGAGAAGGAGGGCAGATGCATTAGGAGGGTTGAGAAGTCTAAGGGAAAAAAGGCACAATATGTTACTCAGCACCAAAACTAGAAGTAATGCCAGAAAAGTGGGCTACATAATGTAAGAATTATGAAGAAAAATGGGAAAGGCTGAAGAAGACAGAGAAGAGCCCAGAGCAGTGAGATGAAAATGTTTTGCAATCTTGTACCATGATACATATGCAACATCAAAAAGCCAAAATTTTTGTGATGAAAAAATATTAATAGAATGAAGAAGCACAATGACATTGATAGGGGTAAGGGTAGCATATTTCAAAAGTTGCCATCTTGCTACTAGTTAGTTAGGAAAGCTTTAAAATGTTGCTTGATTTTTCACGGGCAGCAGAAAGCTGAAGCAGGGAGGATCTTAAAGGTAGAGGGATCCTTTTGACAAAACGAAAGAAAGTAAATTGAATTGTGTATTTGTACCAAGTGAGATTTGAGCCAATTTGCCTTAAAGCAGATTTCCCAAAAGTTTGCTATATTTGAACACAGCCTCTAGTATTGCTCAGTTGATTGATTTGTTTAAGCTTTAGTTCTTCTTTTTACTAAATAGCTTATTTAAAATTAACAACTTAAATAGTAATATCTGTTTCATGTGCGGGTTACATTTTTTTTTTACCTCATACATATCAAACAAAGTATTTGCTACAGAAACACCTAAAATAGTATCTTATGCTCCTCTTGCTTTGCATGCATGGGAAGTGTGGTAGTCCTAGGCTAATATGGAATGCAAGAAGGATCTTGTCTTATCCTTCACAGTGGTGGGAAGTCCTGAAAGACTCTAAGGAGGGAAGAAATAGAGTAGAGCAATGGGCAGTGAATCACAAGACCTGTAATGGGGTAAGGCTGGAGAAGCGGGTGGAGAGAAGAGGAAATGGTCCCTTGAGACCTGGTATAAAGGCTGAACACTGTCACTTCTGTCTCATTTTATTGGTCTCACAAAGCAACTTATAAGGCTGGTCCACATTCAAGAGGCGAGGAATCAAGTCTCCATCCCTGATGAAAGAAACTGTGAAGAATTTGTGGCCATTTTTAACCCACCACAGCTTCTATAATTATATGCTCAAAAGCTCAACAGAGAGTCATTGACATAATTCAAAAGAGGTGATGTTAATTTGGAATGCCCCCAATTTCATGTACTTCTGAAGATATAATATGTATAGAACTGAGCGTTACAGAATTAGGTCAGATAGAATAGGATGATATCTACGGTTTTATTCTAATGCTTATTTTCATTTATCATAGATCCCGACATAGGTATACACACTCACAGAAACACAAACAGCTACTGGGCTAATGTGGGTTTCTGTACTATCTTTGTTCATGTGAACCAGACCATTTTTATGATATGAACAACAAGGACCAAATTAAAGACCATCTTAATTTATTTTAACTAAAGAAAACACACAATTTCTTGGTTTTGTATGGCATCTCTCAGTCAGTGAAACAGCCAATTCAAGCATCTGAACAGAAAAAAAACTTCACTTAAGATAGGGAAATAGTTCCATTTTAGAGTGGAAATAGACAAATGATTTATATTCCACTTAATTAATTTCTCATAAAAGTAAAGGACAGTGTTTTATTTAACTCTTCTGGTACTGTTCCCTCAAAAGTATACAAGACAATAATGTCAACATTCCATTAATAAGTCTTTTAAGAAATAGGGGTCCAGGCGTGGAGGCTCAAGCCTGTAATCCCAGCACTTTGGGAGGCCAAGGCGGGTGGATCACGAGGTCAAGAGATCGAGACCATCCTGGTCAACATGGTGAAACCCAGTCTCTACTAAAAATACAAAAAATAAGCTGGACATGGTGGCATGTGCCTGTAATCCCAGCTACTCAGGAGGCTGAGGCAGGAGAATTGCCTGAACCCAGGAGACGGAGGTTGTGGTGAGCCGAGATCGCACCATTGCACTCCAGCCTGGGTAACAAGAGTGAAACTCCGTCTCAAAAAAAAAAAAAAAAAAAGAAAAGAAAAGAAATGGGAAAGTTCACAGATCTTTCTAAAATAATGTAGAACTTTTCATTTTTTTGCCCCATTACTAGGGTTTAGAGTTTCTTTTTCTGCTTGTTCACCTGTTTTTTCCAAATCTGAATACCTATGAGGTTCCCTTTTGAGTTTTATATAACATTTTGTGGCCAAGGTTAAGCTATTGTTACTTCATTTTTAACGTGCTTCTCCCTGCTCCTGTTAGTCTCTGCCAGTCAGTGATTATGGAGGGAGAATGCAAGGGTGGAGGAGAGAGAAATAATGTGTTTCTTCCTCGGAGCCTCCTAGTTTATTCCTACTTCTGTTTTTGAATCCTCTTCCTGTCTCCCTCACTGTAGCTGTAGTTACTTACTTGGAAGTGACAGTATTTTGTAGAAGCGGCTGTTGACTCCAGTTCACAGTTTTCCCAAGCTTTAGAACCACCTTCATGACAGTCCTTTGAAGACATCAGTGCCAATTTACCAGTGCCCCGTCTTCGAGGTTGAAGTCTGTTTCGCAGCTCGAAGGCAGTAACACTAGCCTCAGGGCCTCGTCCTCAGAGATCAGTTTCAGCTCCACAGAGCCCCTCCATGCTTCTAACTCTAAGTTTCTAGGTTTTGACAATTCTGCCTCTTCCCTTTGTGCTCCAGGACAGGGTGTAATTGCTTTCTCAGTTGATAACACTGTTCCCTTTTGCTTTTAGTTCTTTGATACTTGGTTATATAGAATTCTCTCAGATATGGTTTCTCTCTTCTGCTTGGACCATAATACATGTTGTTTCCTGTATAAAGAAAATTCAAAAATTTTAGATTGCCTTTATTCTTATTGGCGAAATTTTATTCATAAAGTCACTAAAGTTTCTACCAAACATTTAAAGAAGAATTAATGCTAATTCTTCTCTAAGTTTTTCAAAAAATTGCACAGGAGGTAACAGTTCCAAATTCATTTTATGAGGCCAGCATTACTCTGATACCAAAGCCAGACAAAGATACCACCAGAAAAATATAGGCTGATGTTTTTGATGAACACAGATGTAAAAGCCCTCAATAAAATGCCAGCAAAATAAATTCAGTAGCACAGGAAAAGGAATATAAGCCGTGATCAAATGGAAGTTATTCTTGGGATGCAAGGATAGCTCAACATACAGAAAGCAATAAATGTGATATGACAAATTAACAGAATAAAGAATAAAACACCGTATGATCATCTCAATAGATGTAGCAAAAGCATTTGATGAAATCCAACATCCTGTCATGATAAAATGCTCAACAAATTAGGTATTAGGAATGCACATCAACATAATAAAGGCCATTTATAACAAGCCTACAGCTAACATCATACTCAATGCTAAAAAACTGAAAACTTTTTCTCTAAGATAAGAAACAAGATAAGGATGCCCAGTAACCTTTTTATTTAACCTAGTACTGAAAACTTTAGCAACAGCAATTAGACAAGAAAAATAGAAGATGGTGCTGTGAGAACAAGCCAGGATTGAGGTTCTCGCTGGATGCGCAGAGTAGGTGAGTCAGGGACGCATTTCCAGACGGACCTTTGTTGCCCACAGAACGGGGAAATTCCCAGATATAAAACAAACACGGGACGCCAGCCAGAGATCTTGACTGGTGTAGCCAGCAGCCAGTGGGGCTGTGGCCCGTGCCGGATCGCAGAGGGGCTCCACAGAGTTCCGCACAAAAGCACACTGTTCCGGGTGCCCTGTTGAACTGGCAACCTGAGACCTGACAGGGCTGAACTTGAGACTGAACGGGACTTGAACAGTGAGCCAGCCCAGGACAAAGCGTTAGGGGTAGCGCAGTGCGACAAACAAAATGGGATTCCAAACGCTCGCTGTTAGGAGGTTACCTTAAGGCGCAGCTCTGTGCGGGAGGGGCGTCCGCCATTACCGAGGCAATCAGCCCCTACTGAGGTACACGCCCATTGCTGACGCAGCCTGCCATTGCCGAGGCAACCCGGTACAACAGAGAGACTCCGCCGCAGGGCGGACCCCGCGGCGGAGCCCGAGGCTGCAGGGTGGAGCCCACGGCTGCAGGGCGGAGACCGCAGAAACAGGGTAAACCTCACACCAGCAGGGCGGAGCCTCGGCAGGACAAGACTGCCTCCTAGCTGGGCAGGACAACCTGGCAGACACTCAAAAATAAAGCATCAACCCCTTCAGAAAGAGCAGCTGAGAAAAAAACGGGCTTTTTTTTGAGTTCTGTTGCAGCAGAACTAAACATAGCAGCCTAACAGCCCTGAATGAACATCAGAGCTCACAGTTCAGCACTTGAGCTCCTATAAAGTATAGACTGTCTCCTCAAGCAGCTCCCTGACCCCTCTATATCCAAAAGACTGACATTTGGCAGACATCATTCTGGGACAAAGATAGCAGAAAAAGAAACTGGTAGCATCCCTACTGTTCTGCAGCTGCTATAGGTGTACCCCAGACAAGCGGGGCCTGGAGTGGACCTCTGCAGTCGTAAAGCAAAGGGGCTAGACTGGTAGAAGGAAAACAAAGTAACAGAAATACTTCATCATCAACAATCTGGGGGTCCACCCAGAGACCCAATCGAAAAGGCAGTAACTACACAGACGACAGGTGGATAAATCCACAAACATGGGAAGAAACCAGCGCAAAAAGGAAGAAAACACCCGAAACCAGAACACCTTGCCTCCTAGAAAGGACCAAAACTCCTCACCAGCAAGGGAACAAAGCTGGATGGAGAATGACTGTGACGAAATGATGGAATTAGACTTCAGAAGGTGGATAGTGAGAAACTTTTGTGAGCTAAAATAACATGTCTCAAATCAATGCAAAGAAACTAAGAACCTTGAAAAAAGATTCGAGGAAATGATAACAAGAATGGATAACTTAGAGAGGAATATGAATGAATTAAAGGAGATGAAAAACACAATACGAGAACTTCGCAAAGCATGCACAAGTTTCAATAGCCGAATTGACCAAGCAGAAGAAAGAATTTCAGAAGTCGAAGATCAACTCAATGAAATAAACAAGAAACCAAGATCAGAGAAAAAAGCGCAAAAAGGAATGAACAAAGTCTCCAAGAAATGTGGGACTATGTGAAGAGACCTAACCTACGTTTGATAGGTGTACCAGAAGGGGACGAAGAGAATAAATCCAAGTTGGAAAATACTCTTCAGGACATTATCCAGGAAAATTTCCCCCACCTAGCAAGACAGGCCAACACTCAATTGCAGGAAATACAGAGAACACCACAAAGATATTCTGCAAGAAGAGCAACCCCAAGGCACATAATTGTCAGATTCAACAAGGTTGAAATAAAGGAGAGAATACTAAGGGCAGCCAGAGAGAAAGGTCGGGTCACCCACAAAGGGAAGCCCATCAGACTCACAGCAGATCTCTCGGCAGAAACTCTGCAAGCCAGAAGAGAGTGGGGGCCAATATTCAACATCCTTAAAGAAAAGAACTTTCAACCCAGAATTTCATATCCAGCCAAAATGAGCTTCAGAAGTGAAGGAAAAATAAAATCCTTTGTGAACAAGCAAGTACTCAGAGATTTTGTCACCACCAGGCCTGCTTTACAAGAGCTCCTGAAAGAGGCACTACACATACAACCAGTACCAGCCATTCCAAAATCACACTAATTGCTAAAGAGCATCAACATAGTGAAGAATCTACAAAAACTAATGGGCAAAACAGCCAGCTAGCATCAAAATGGCAGTATCAAATTCACACATAACAATATTAACCCTAAATGTAAATGGACTAAATGCACCAATCAAAAGACACAGACTGGCAAATTAATTAAAAATCCAAAACCCATCAGTGTGCTGTATCCAGGAAACCCATCTCGCATGCAAGGATACACAAAGGCTCAAAATAAAGGGATGGAGGAAGATTTACCAAGCAAATGGAGAGCAAAAAAAAGCAGGAGTTGCAATTCTCATCTCTGATAAAATAGACTTTAAAGCAACAAATATCAAAAGAGACAAAGAAGGCCATTACATAATGGTAAAAGGATCGATACAACAAGAAGAGCTAAAGATCCTAAACATATATGGACCCAACACAGGAGCACACAGATACATAAGGCAAGTTCTTAAAGACTTACAAAGAGACTTAGACTCCCACACAATTATAATGGGAGACTTTAACACCCCACTGTCAATATTAGACAGATCAACCAGACAGAAAATCAACAAGGATATCCAGGGCTTGAACTCAGACCTGGAGCAAGCAAACCTGATAGACATTTACAGAACTCTCCACCCCAAATCCACAGAATATACATTCTTCTCAGCACCACATCACACCTACTCTAAAATTGACCACACAATTGGAAGTAAAGCACTGCTCAGCAAATGCAAAATAACTGAAATCATAACAAACAGCCTCTCAGGCCATAGTGCAATCAAGTTAGAACTCAGAATTCAGAAACCAACCCAGAACTGCACAGATTCATGGAAACTGAACAACTGGCTCTTGAATGTTGACTGGATAAACAACGAAATGAAAGCAGAAATAAAGAAGTTCTTTGAAACCAACGAGAATGAAGACACAACATGCCAGAATCTCTGGGACACATTTAAAGCAGTCTCTAGAGGAAAGTATATAGCAATAAGTGCCCATATGAGAAGAATAGAGAGATCCAAAATTGACACTCTATCGTCAAAATTGAAAGAGCTAGAAGAGCAAGATCAAAAAAACTCAAAACCCAGCAGAAAACAAGAAATAACTAAGATCAGAGTAGAATGGAAGATTGAGACACGAAAAACCCTCCAAAAAATCAATAAATCCAAGAGCTGGTTTTTTGAAAAGATCAACAAAATAGACAGACCACTAGCTAGATTGATTAAAAAGAAAAGAGAGAACAACCAAATAGATGCAATAAAAAAATGATAAAGGGGAAATCACCACAGATTCCACAGAAATTCAAACCATCATAAGAGAATATTACAAACAACTCTACGCACATAAGCTAGCAAACCTGGAAGAAATGGATAAATTCCTGGACTCCTGTGTCCTCCCAAACCTAAACCTGGAGGAAGCTGAAACTATGAATAGACCAATAACAAGGGCAGAAGTCGAGGCAGCAATTAAGAGCCTACCACACAAAAAAAGCCCAGGTCCAGATGGGTTCACAGCCGAATTCTACCAGACACACAAAGAGGAGCTGGTACCGTTCCTTCTGAAACTATTCCAAATAATCCAAAAAGAAGGAATCCTTCCCAAATCATTCTATGAGACCAATATCATCCTGATACCAAAACCCGGCAGAGACCCAACAAGAAAAGAAAACTTCAGGCCAATATCCATGATGAACATAGATGCAAAAATCTTCAATAAAATATTGGCAAGCCGATTGCAACAGCAAATCAAGAAACTTATCCATCATGATCAAGTAGGATTCATCCCAGGGATGCAAGGCTGGTTCAACATACGCAAGTCTATAAACGTAATTCACCACATAAACAGAACCATAAACAAAAACCACATGATTATCTCAATTGACGCAGAGAAGGCATTTGACAAAATTCAACAGCCCTTTATGCTAAAAACCCTCAATAAACTCGGTATCGATGGAACGTATCTCAAAGCAATAAAAGCTATTTATGACAAACCAACAGCCAATATCATACTGAATGGGCAAAAACTGGAAGCATTCCCTTTGAAATCCGGCACTAGACAAGGATGCCCTCTTTCACCACTCCTATTCAATATAGTACTGGAAGTTCTAGCCAGAGCAATCAGGCAAGAAAAAGAAATAAAGGGTATTCAAATAGGAAAGGAGGAAGCCAAATTGTCTCTATTTGCAGACGACATGATAGTATACCTAGAAGACCACATCGCCTCAGCCCAAAAACTGCTGAAACTGATAAGCAACTTCAGCAAAGTCTCAGGATATAAAATCAATGTGCAAAAATCACAAGCCTTTCTCTACACCAATAACAGACATAAAGAAAGCCAAATCAAGAACGAACTGCCATTCACAATTGCTACAAAAAGAATAAAATACCTTGGAATACAACTCACAAGGAACGTAAGGGACCTCTTCAAGGAAAACTACAAACCACTGCTCAAAGAAGTCAGAAAGGACACAAACAGATGGAGAAACATTCCATGTTCATGGTTAGGAAGAATTAATATCGTGAAAATGGCTATACTGCCCAAAGTAATTTACAGAATCAATGCTATACCCATCAAACTACCATCGACTTTCTTCACAGAACTGGAGAAAACCACCATGAACTTCATATGGAACCAAAAGAGAGCCCGCATAGCCAAGTCAATTCTAAGCAAAAAGAACACAGTGGGGGGCATCACACTACCGGATTTCAAACTATACTACAAGGCCACAGTAATCAAAACAGCATGGTACTGGTACCAAAACAGAGATATAGACCAATGGAACAGAACAGAGGCAACAGAGGCAACACAACATATCTACAACCACACAATCTTTGATAAACCTGTCAAAAACAAGCAATGGGGAAAGGATTCCCTGTTTAACAAATGGTGTTGGGAAAACTGGCTAGCCATGTGCAGAAAGCAGAAACTGGACCCCTTCCTGACACCTTACATTAAAATTAACTCCAGATGGATTAAAGACTTAAACATAAGACCCGGCACCATAAAAACCCTAGAAGGAAATCTAGGCAAAACTATCCAGGACATAGGAGTAGGCAAGGACTTCATGAACAAAACACCAAAAGCATTGGCAACAAAAGCCAAAATAGACAAATGGGACCTAATGAAACTCCACAGTTTCTGCACGGCAAAAGAAACAGTCAATAGAGTGGATCGGCAACCAACAGAATGGGAAAAAATTTTAGCAGTTTACCCATCTGACAAAGGGCTGATATCCAGAATTTACAAAGAACTCAAATAGATATACAGGAAAAAAACAAACAAGCCCATTCAAAAGTGGGCAAAGGATATGAACAGACACTTTACGAAAGAAGACATATATGAGGCCAACAATCATATGAAAAAATGCTCATCGTCACTGGTCATCAGAGAGATGCAAATCAAAACCACATTGAGATACCATCTCACGCCAGTTAGAATGGCGATCATTAAAAAATCTGGAGACAACAGATGCTGGAGAGGATGTGGAGAAATAGGAACACTTTTACACTGTTGGTGGGAGTGTAAATTAGTTCAACCACTGTGGAAGTCAGTGTGGCGATTCCTCAAGGCCTTAGAAATAGAAATTCCATTTGACCCAGCAATCCCATTACTGGGTATATATCCAAAAGGCTATAAGTCGTTCTACTCTAAGTACACATGTACACGAATGTTCATTGCAGCACTGTTTACAATAGCAAAGACCTGGAATCAACCCAAATGCCCATTGATGATAGACTGGATTGGAAAAATGTGGCACATATACACCATGGAATATTATGCAGCTATCAGAAATGATGAGTTTGTGTCATTTGTAGGGACATGGATGAATCTGGAGAACATCATTCTCAGCAAACTGACATAAGAACAGAAAACGAAACACCGCATATTCTCACTCATAGGTGGGTGATGAAAAATGAGAATGCATGGACACAGAGAGAAGAGTGCTAAACACTGGGGTCTATTGGGGGGAAAAGGGGAGGGCCAGTGGGAGGGGGAGGTGGGGAGGGATAGCCTGGGGAGAAATGCCAAATGTGGGTGAAGGGGAGAAAGAAAGCAAAACACACTGCCATGTGTGTACCTATGCAACTGTCTTGCATGTTCTGCACATGTACCCCCAAACCTAAAATGCAATAAAAAATTTAAAAAAAAAGAAAGAAAAATAAACAAGTGGCATCTAAATTGGAAAGGCAAAAGTTATCTGTCTCTGTTTGCAGATGGATTAATCTCATGTGTAGAAAACCCTAAAGATGCTACCAAAAAACTCTTAGAGCTAATAAATTCAGTAAAGTTGCAGAACATGTAATCAAAACATAGCAATCAGTAGTGTTTCTCTATTCTAACAACAAACTATCCATAAAAGAAATCAAGACAAAAAATTCCATTTACAATAGCTACATTTAGAAAATATTTAGGAATAAATTTAACCAAGAAGGTGAAACATCTGCACGCTGAATATTACAAAACATTGATTAAAAAATTGAAAAAGACACAGATAAATGGAAAGATATTCCATGTTTGTGAAGTGAAAAAATTTATATTATTAAAATGGCCATATAACCCAAAGTGATATAAAGATTCATTGCAATATTCATCAAAATTCAATGACATTTTTTACAGAAAGTGAAAAAACAATTGCACACTTTATAAAGAATCATAGAAGACCCCAAATAGTCAAAATAATTGTAGGCAAAAAAACAAAATGAACAAACAAAAAGCAAAGCTGGAGTCATTATACTATCTGATTTCAAAATATACCACAAAGCTATAGTAATCAAAATAACATGGTATAACTTTAAATCATACATACACACCACTGCAATAGAATAGAGAGCCCAGAAATGAATCCTTGAATTTATAGTCAATTGATCTTCTACAAAGTTTTCAAGACAACACGATGGGGAAAGAACAGTTTCTTCAATAAATGGTGATGGGAAAACAGAATGTCCAAAGGCAAAACAATGACTTAGAACTTTATCTCATATCACATAGAAAAGCCAACTCTAAATGGATTCAAAACTTAAATATAAAACTTGAAATCACAAGACTACTAGAAGAAAACAGGGAAAAATTTTCTTGACATTGCTCTGGGCAACAATTTTTTTTTGGATATGACTCCAAAAGCATAGGCAACAAAAGCAAAACTAGAAAAATGGGATTGCATCAGACTAAAAAGTTTCAGTGCAGCAAAAAAAGCAACCAACAGAAGGAAGAGACAACCTATGGAATGGAAGAAAATGTTTGCAAATTGTATATCTGATAATGGGTTAATATCTAAAATATATAAGGAGCTTAAACAATTCAATAGCAAGAAAACAAATAACTGCTTAAAAAATGGGCAAAGGATTGTTTATTCATGTCCTTAGCCCACTTTTTAATGGGATTGCTTGTTTTTTTTCTTACTGATTTGTTTGAATTTGTTGTAGATTCTGGATATCAGTCCTTTGTCAGAGTATATATTGTAAACATTTTCTCCCATTCTGTGGGTTGTCTGCTTAATCTGCTCACTGTTCCTTTTGCCATGCAAAAGCTCTTTAGGTTAATTAAGTCCCAGCTATTTATCTTCATTTTTATTGCATTTGCTTTTGGGTGCTTGGTCATGAAATCTTTGCCTGAGCCGATGTCTAGAAGGGTTTTTCCAATGTTATCCTCTAGAATTTTTGAGCAAACAGCCAACAAACATATGAAAAAGTTTTTCAACTAATGATGAGGGAAATGCAAACCAAAACCTCAATGCAATATTACCTTACTCCTGCAAGAATGGCCATAATAAAAAAATCAAAACACGGTAGATGTTGGCGTCAATGCGGTAATCAGGGAACACTTCTACACTGCTTGTGAGAATGTAAACTAGTACAGTTATGGAAAACAGTGTGGAGATTCCTTAAATAACTAAAAATAGAACTACCATTTGATCCAGCAATCCCACTACTGGGTATCTACCCAGAGGAAAATAAGTCATTATACAAAAAAGATAATTGCACATGCATGTTTATAAGCAGCACAATTTGCAATAGTAAAATCTTGGAACCAATCCAAATGTCCATCAATCAATAAGGGGCTAAATAAACTTTTACATATATATGTATATGATGGAATACTACTCAAAAATAAAAAGAAAAAGAAGTGAATTAATGACATTTGCAGTGACCTAGATGAGACTGGAGACTATTATTCTAAGTGAAGTAATGCAGTAATGGGAAACCAAACATCATGTGTTCCCAGTGATATGTGGGATCTAAGCTATGAGGACATAAAGGCATAGCAATGATACAATGGACTTTGGGGACTTGGGGGGAAGAATGGGAAGGGGTGAGGCACAAAAGACTACAAATAGGGTTCAGTGTATATTGCTTGTGTGAAGGGTGCACCAAAATTTCACAAATCACCACTGAAGAATTTACTCACGTAACCAAATACCACCTGTACCCCAATAACCTATGAAATTTTTTTTTAAGAAAATGAGCAAAGGAACTGAAGACATTTATCGAAGAAAAATATACAAATAGGCAACAGATATATGAAAAAAAGTTCATCATTATTAATTACCAGGGAAATGCAAATCAAATTTACATGAGCTATCACCTCATACGAATTATAATGACTATTATTATTTTAAAAAGCAAATGATAATATGTTTTGGAAAATATGTGGAGCAAAGTGAATACTTGTACATTGTTGGTGAGAATGTAAGTTAGTATAGCCATTATAGAAAACAGTATGGAGGTTCCCCAAAGGAAATGAAATCAGTATGTTGGAGAGATATAACACTCCCATATTTATTGCAACAGTGTTTATAATAGGGAAACAACCTAAATGTCCATTGGTGGATAAATCAATAAAGGAAATATGAAATGCGTGTGTGTGTGTGTGTGTGTGTGTGTGTGTGTGTGTGTGTATGTAAAATAATGGAATACTATCTAGCCTTAGAAAAAGCCCCATCCCATCATTTGCAACAACATGGGTAAGCCTGTAGTACATTTTGCTAGGTAAAATAAACCAGTCACAAAAAGACCTACTATATGATCTCATTTAAACACGAAATCTGAAAAGATTGAACTCAGAAACAGAGAGTAGAATGGTCTTTGCCTGGGTTTGGAGGTAGGGTGAGGAAGAAGGCAATGTTGTTCAAAGAGTCCAAGTTTCAGTTAGGAGGAATAAATTCTGGATATTTACAGTGCAGCCTGGTGACTACGGTTAACAGTAATGTGTTGTATATGTGAAAATTGCTAAAAGATTCTATCTTAAATATTCTCACCACAAAAAATGATAAATATGTAAGGTAATGAATATGTTAATTAACTTGATTTAATCATTTCACAACATATACATACATCAAAACATCATGTTGTGCAATGTAAATATACACACTTTTTATTAGCCAATTATACTTTAATAAAGCTGGTGTAAAATGTGATGAAAGAAACACGGATGATAAAATAGCAACATACAGTTAATATTGATCAACTGAACTGTGGTCTTAGAAGTTTAGACTATATCTACCAGAATGCTCTAAAGAATATAGTCTTTAAGAAATTTCAGGATTTACAAAACTCACTTGCTCTGGTTTAAAATTAGAGAGACCCTTTAACATTGAAGTCATATACTTAGGGGATGCGATTAACAACAACAACAAAAAACCCATATACTTAACCTAAATGTAGACTTTTCACCTAACGATTTGGAAGAACTTTGTAATGTTGACACTTATAGCTAACTTGTACAATATTCTGATGGTTATAATAGGATGCAAATATCATACATATGAAACAGCCAAAAATTAAGATTCTTTCAAGTATATGGGTTTCAAGCAAATATAGCAGAAAATCCAAGTAAAACATTTTATATGCAGCTAAGTTAACCAAAGGCATGTAGAAGAAAAAAACAGAAGAACTAATTTTCAATGGATTACAGCTTCAGCTGGAATGTGGGAGAATAGGGACCATTTAATTATTAGGACTCTGTGCAGAAGATGTAGCAACTTTGGGCCTTATCAGGCCCTGTGTTCCCTGGGAGGGATTGTGCGCTGAGAATGATAGCTTTTTCAGACTTATGACAGAATCTTTCTCAGTGACTGAGTGACTCTAATTGTAAATACAGTTAACAGTGCAAGTAGGCCAACTGTAGGTGTTAGCCCTGGGTGTTGCTGGCTTCAAAGGTGTTAAGTGGAGCCTCAGGCTGAAGCAAAGTGTGGGGGCAGTTGGAAAGATTTATAAAAAGTTTACATAATAACTTGCATATAAGTAGAAAATCTGTGGAAGGATAAACAAGAAAGTAATAGCATCTGTTGTCCCTATGGGAGTGATGTGAGTGACTGGGGGACAGGATGGAGAGAGAGACTTGCCTTTCACTATATACCTATTTGCACGTTTTGAATTTTGTACAAAGTTTATATATTACCTATTTGAAATACAAATAAAATAACCAAATGTTATTTGTGTTGTCCTTTACAGTTTCCAAACGGCCTTCACTTCCATAATTCTCTCTGGTACTTGCAGAAAGTCTGTGAGGCAAACATGGCAGGAATTCTCATTTTAAATGTGAATTAACTGAGGATACAGGTGTCTGATTTCCTCCATATCATACAATCAATCAAAGCTTAGGTTTAACACAAAGTTTTCTGCCTCCAAGTCCAGCATTTGTACCATCATAACTTGCTTTCTCGGATATGCCAAGAACCACAAAACACATTGGGTAGAAAAAAAATCTGCCTGTACAAGACAGAATTGATGGGCTAAACTCTGGGCTATGCAGTCTTCTAGGCCTGGCAGAAAGGCTGTTACTGTAGCCATGGCAATCTACAAACCAAAGAGCATACCCAAAGTTCCAGGCCACGTGAATGAGAATAGATATGTATAGAAAAATGGTAGTCCAGGCATTATTTACAATCTTCACCAAGAATTTTACTTACCTCCCCAAGACAGGTATTATTCCTATTTTACAGATGGAAAAATTGAGATACAAGAGGGTTACATAACTAATATGTTAACCTAAAAAAATGGTAAGACTAAAATATGTCTTCAGTTCATCTTTCCTAAAGTCCATTCTTTTTTCAAGGTGCTGGACTCATTGCTCTGTTGGATACATAGATAAAGAGAGCAGCTGCCTCAAAAATAGAGGTGTGTGTTGTGGGGTAAGGAGAGAAGAGAATGGTTGGACAGAGAGAAGGGAAGTCCTGTGAAGACTAATTCTTATGAATCTAGGTATTACAAAAGAAGTCTGAGAAAACACTGTAACAATTTGAAGGAGGAAGCAATCTTGGCCTCCTTTAGATGAGTTACATATGGCTTCACAAAAAAGCTAGGATAAGAAATAGACACTGAAGAATTACTAGGAGCTTGAAATATGGAGTAGGCCTGTGTGAATAATTTAATGACTGATGTTGCCTAGAACAGAAACCATATTTTAAAAATTGTCTGTTGCATCCTTCATATTAGATCTTTAAGTTGCAGGAGCACTTTGGACACTGCCAAGATACTGGTAACTAGAGCTACTGAGGGGAAACAGTGCAAAAACCAAAAACATGATTTGTTAAAATAAATGTATGTAAGGTGGAAAAAAAGGAAAGAAAGCATGGAAGGACTGCTCCTCTTGCCCAATTTTATATCATTCTGTCTTGCATTGTACTATCATCTCATCGTAGTAATTATTTAGTGCACTTTTACAAGACATAAGAATGCCAAAGTAACTTTTTGCTATATCAGCCAGCTCTGTCCAAGTTCAAGGGGAGCATTAGGTTGGTGAGTGGCTGAATTCAGAACTCCTGCTACCAAATGTGCCCTTCCTTCAGTCTTGAGTAGTTTTCAAACTGAACTCCCTAGATATTTTGTTCGTTTGAAAGGTTATCAGGGGTTTTTACAAACAACGAAAATTTTAATTGCCTAACAAAACCATTCATTGATTCTACCTGTTGCACATATTGTAGTTCCAGATGAGATTTTATTAATTTAAAAAAATACAACATCAGCTGGAAAACATACATCATTGAAATACATTCTCAGTGTTGCAAGATTTGGAAATTCTGAGCCAGGCCAAAGGCTTCTCATGCAAACTACAAATAAGAAGTAAGGTGGTGTGCAATAACACTGTGTAATGGAAAGAGCAGTAGATAGGAGGGTGTGACAAACGGGTTCTTCTGTGATCCCATTAACAGGATGGGAGGTTGCCACTATGTGGTGGAATGACCTTAAAATGATGCCTTACCTCTCAAGACACCTTCTCTCCCCATCTATAAGATGCAGGAATTGAAAACAATGACCCTTCTTTTTCCAGGTCTTGCCAGTTAGATACTGAACACGTTCTAGGATTAAAGCATGCTGATATTTATTTATTTCTGCTAGGCGATTAACCCTTTTCGACAGTGAAAATAATGTTTCATTTGATGTGAATCTGTAAACTGAGCTGAAAAATTTACTTCAGTTTGTTAATAACTAACATTGTCCAGCACCAAGTGATTTCTCTAGGAGTACAGTATAATCCATGATAAATTATTTCTTCAATATAAATATTACAATATGCCATTGCATACAAAGGTTGAATATATGGACTTTCCCCTGACCATTTCGTTTGTTCTGACTTCACTAAAGATCAACATTGATTACCACAGGATGACTCGAATGTCGTGCATAATAGAGACACTGTATACTAATCCATGAGCATGCAGGTGTGTAAACAGGCATCATCTGTATGATGTAGGATGCTACTAGAGGTACATGGGATGCATGCCAGACCCAGGCGCAGTAAGTTAGTAGAGATTTTCTGGGAAGGAGACATGTAAGCTGAGAGGCTGGATGGATGAGAGAGTTGCAAAGGGGTTGAGAGGTGAAAATAAGAGCATCTAAACATAGGAAACAGCATGCATAAAGGGCCAGAAGTGAGAATGACCATAGCATGTTGAAGGAACTCGAAAAGGTTAAAAGAGTGAGACTGTTGGGTTTGAATGGGTTATGACCTCATGAGGCCAGAGTAGTAAGTGGTGGCTAAATTATGCACACCATTATATACTATCTTAGAGCAGTGGGACATTATCCTACAAGTCATTAGAGTAATTGATGTGTTCAATCGGGGGATAATCCGATTTGTATTTGCCAAGTTTACTCTACCTTCAATGTGGAAAATGTACGGCTGCAAAGCAAGACTGGAGGCAGAGTGACAATTTATAAGGTCATGGCAGAAATCCAGAAGGGAAATTATGATGGCAGAAATCCAGGAGGGAAATTATGATGGTCTTAACCAGGGTAGTGAGACAGAGGTTGGAGAAGAGGGAGAACATTCAAAGCATTGTAGATGATAGAAATGGCAGGGTTCCGTGTTTGATTAAAATATGTAGCATAAGAGAGAGAGACAATCCAGGGAAGATACTTTGGTTTCTAACTTGGAAACCTAATGAATAGTACTGCCTTTCACTGTGATGAGGAACAATAAAAAAGAAATGAATTTAGGTAAGAAGAGGAAATGTGGTGAGTTGGTTTGGGACACATTGTACTTGGGTGCATATGGGCCATCCAGAAAGAAAAGTAGGAATAAGCACCAGGCCTGGCATGGTGGCTCCCACCTGTAATCCTAGCACTCTGGGAGGCTGAGGTGGGCAGATCACTTGAGGCCAGGAGTTCCAGACCAGCCTGACTGATATGGAGAAACCCTATCTCTACTAAAAATACAAAAACTAGCTGGATATGGTAATGCATGCCTGTAATCCCAGCTACTCTGAGGCTGAGGCAGGAGAATGGCTTGAACCTGTGAGGCGGAGACTTCAATGAGCCGAGATTGCAGCACTGCACTCCAGCCTGGGTAACAGAGTGCAACTCCATCTAAAAAAAAAAAAAAAAAATCCAGAAATAAATGTAGGAGCAAAGCTCGGAACAAGAAATTGGGCTGGGATAAAACAGAGAAACAGAAGTCACCAGCCTAATGCATTTGAAACTGTGAATTAGACGACCATTGAGGAAAAGCAACAGAGTTAGAACAGAATAAGGTCAAGAAAAGGATGCTGTCCAAGGGCCACATTTTAAGAGATTAATTGGGACATAAAAGGATCTCCAGGAATATGCACATATAATCATAGACATTCTAGGGAAGAGAGTGACTTAAAGAGGAAAGAATGACCAATAGTGTTAGGTGATGTAGAGAGCACAAATAAGGAAAGATTTAAGAAATGGGCCAGGTGTGTAATCCCAACACTGTGAGAGGCCGAGGGCAGGTAGTCTGAGCTCAGGAGTTCGAGACCTGCCTGGGGATTATGGTGAAACCTCCTGTGTGCCTGTAATCCCAGCTACTTGGGAGGCTGAGGTGGGAGAATCACCTGAGCATAGGAAGTCGAGTAGAGGCTGCAGTGGGCTGTGATTACACTACTGCATTCTAGCCTGTGCAACAGAGTGAGACTCTGTCTCAAAAATAAAAAACAAGAAAAAAACACAGCCAAATGGTCATTGGATTTAGCAAGCAGAAGGTCATTGGTGTCCTCTGTGGGAACAGTTTCACTTGGGTCATGGAGTTGAAAGCCTGATTATATAGGGATGAGAAGCTAGTGGAAGCTGTGGATGTGGTGACAGCATGTGTAGAAAACACTTTCAAGAGGTTAGCTATGAAAGAGAGTCGAGAAAGACGGTGCTAGACTGTATTAGGGCAAAAAGGACTTGAGCATGTTTATATGCTAATGGGCAGAAGCCAATGACAAATAAGAGGATAGTCAGTGGGAGGAGAATTTTAAGGATGTGGGAAGGAAGATTTGAGGTACGGTAGTGATGGAAGCGTTAGCCTTTGCCAGAAAAAGCCAATCCCGACAGGTAAGAGAAGGAAGTAGTGATGATGGTCCAGTCATAGGTTGGGTAACAGGAGGTAGCGTGATAAGAGTTTTGAGCTGCAAAGATGAGATTACAGGATCCCAGACCTCTTTTCATTTTGAGAGAGAGAGAGAAAAAAAATACATGCAAATAATTCTACTATTCAGGTCAAAGTAATAAATAATATAAGAAACTTATAAGTTGAAGGCAATGAATGATATCTCAGAGACAGGAAATGTTGTTTCCGATTGAGAGTGGAGTAGAATTTTATTAGGAGGTGGAAGCTGAGACGTGTTTTGAAGCATGTGAAGAATTTGGAAGTACAGGCCATTGTATACCACAAGAACACTTTCAGCAAAGGAAACGTAGCAATAAAGTGAAGGTGTGCAGAAAATGGTGAGTAGATAAGATTTGAATGAAATGTAAAATTTGTAATATAATAGGCAATAAATCTCAAATATAAATTGGAGCTTTATTGAGGAAAGCCATGCATATCAGGCCAGAGTTTGGCCTTGTTTTCAGCAGGCAGAAAGAAGTTACAGAATTGTTTATAATGATTAAAAAGTGGAACATTTGGGAATCAAATTAGAAAGGTATGACAGCACACAAAAACAAAGGCATGGAAAACCTTGAATGCTTCAAAAGTATACTAGGCATTCGATAAATATTGATTAATAAACATAGGGCTAGTTGGATGGGTAAACAAAAAACACACAAACAGTCCTTCCAACACTGGAATCAAGGGTTTGCATAGTCTTGCATTGACTACTTAATTATGTGAGCAGACTGACTTCAGTTCCACCTCCGCTGTTTATGCCAAACATCAACAGCGTGTTCTCATTTATATAACAAACTGTTCCACAATCCCTTAGTAGACCAATTTAGTTGTCTAGCTTTAGGACTGAAAAATGAACTTCTAGACTTTTCAAAGTACAAAATTTTCTAATAAAATTGACAATGTGTGAACTGCTTTTGTATTCCTACATAATATGAGATTAAATCAAAACAGTGTTTGAAACTTCATTTTTTTGAATGATTTAAAGGAGGAATAGAAAATTGCTATATTAGTTTTTGAAAACCTTCCTTTACTTGCTAAACTTTACTAAGGAAATATATAAAAAGCAAACCATTTACTCTCAAAACTTTACAATCTTGTTTTGGTCAATTGTGAGAGCTTTGAAAAAACTTTAAGAAAGTATTACAGCTATTCCAATTTAATTTTAAAACATTCCCACAGCTTTAATAGAGAAAAAGAACTACAGTATTTTCAATGACATCATGATGACTCAGACTTGCTTTATGAAATACATACTCTTTGATATTTCCAATTATTACCTCAAAGAGTTTGCCGAGGGGGCTGATTGATTTCCCTTTATCAGTTGTTGAAAGTGTACGCTTGTGGGCAATGTGTGGAAGAAGCTTGTCATTAAGTTGGAGGTTTAAAGCCTCCAACTAAAATGCTTTTATATTGCATCAAAAGTTTTGCTTCCTTAGGGCTGTACTTTGTAAAGGTAATGTTAATAATTAATTCCAAAGCCACATTTAATTAAAAAGCATAATATGCCATCAGAAGTTGAGTAAATACTTTTCAAAATACTAGTCAAAAACGTCATAATAAGAAAACAAAAAGTTGTTCAAGGGCTACCTTCAGTATACTAAAATAATGGCAAACCACGACAACTTTTAGTTAATAAAACTATTTTTATACTTATGTCAGCACCTGCAAGTAAGAATGGAGTGTAATTTGCAAATTTACTATGCCATTTGCATTAGGAAATAATAAAATATGCACTTTAAATACAGTTGTGTATACTGGGCAAAAATGTGTGACTACACAATGATACTGTTTCTTTGAGAACCTGACAGGCATGCCTAAGAGACACTCATATCTAATCCAGATGTGTATTTTTCCACACTTGAGGGTTTTATAATCATTTCGTTAGGCACTTTAGGTTTAGGGTTTTTATTTAATCCTCTACAAATTTTTTATTTCTGACTAACTAAGCAAGTACTCAGGATTCTGATTTTAAAGCATGTTTTTTAACTGAGAAATATTCTTTGTCATCGTTAAACCTATGAAACATATAGAGAAAATAAACTTAGAGAACTCAGCATTGAGACATCTTAAATCTTAGCAGAGATGCAACATTTTTCACAATATAAGCATCCTAATGGCATGGATTTTAAATGCTAATGTCATTTATATAAAAATAAAAAAGTTAGGAAAGAGAAAAAGGAATTGTCTAACAGTTTTCATGATGTAACCCTCACTGGGGAAGTTTTAGAAATAGGATTTTGTTTTGTGTTTAAAGGCATTGCCCTCGTTCTTTTGAAACAATAGTTCCATCTAGTGGACATTTTACTTAGGAAAAAACCCTTTTGTTTCAAATGTAAGTCTTTTCCTGTAATGAAAGCAGCATTAAAGGAAAATTACATGGACAGTACCAGAGATGATTGGTTTAAAATATTAAATTCACAATGAACAAGATAGAAATAAAATGATTAAATTGTAAAATAAACAAAGGTATCTGCCTATAAAAGTCTTTCCGATGTTTAAGAATACGCTAAAAATTTGGTAAAAAATAAAAAAATTGGCTAGTTATTTGTAGAAAGCCAAACTAGATAACACAGGCCCTGGAGTAACTATAACCAGAAACCAAAAACTAAAACTTAGGTTTTGAAAAAAAGATCTGATACAGAAGCTTTCAAACATAGAGGGCAATAGAGATCATTCATTCATATATTAATTTTGGCAGCAACATTAACTGAGCTTCAGTTATCTACTAGCCAGTTTCTAGCACCTGGCAATACTGAAAATCGCCTCATTCACATAGCTCAAGAGGCTACCTATTAGTATCAACGGTAGTCTAAAATGAACCATTGGAGGGATTTTTAGAAAACCTTGGCCTCTGATGATGCCTCTAACTTGAAACATAGTCACAAAGTAGCCAATCAATTCAGATGCTTTGTTCCAATATTAACCATCTGGATCACTCCAAAATGTTAGTTAACATGGTTGGATATTTTTAGTTGATTGTGTTGTTAGTTCTAACTACATTATCTCTAAAAGCAGGTGGAAGGCCTGCAGTATAAACTTCTGAAAACATGTAACCAGGGTTACTGTGATTGTTACCATGATTTTCGTGAACTCAAAACTGAAAGCTTCTACAAATGAATCTTTGAAGTAGATTTAGAATTGATTTTATTTCATAAAAAGACCAAATTATCGATTGAATCATTATGTTTCTTTTCATTCAAAATTAAAATGATAAAGCTCTGAGTGAATCTTTTAAAATGTGCAGTTCAGTTTTGCAGATGTAAGGGTGTTTGGGTTGAAGCAGGATGCTTCTGGGTCTCTTTTTACTTATTACATTGCTGGACAATGGATGGCTCAACCCAGAGCAGACAAACTGGTTACGAAGGCAGTCTGAAGTTAAATGGAATCTCTTTACCTCTTTGGCACACTCTGAGGCCAATTCTAGGCCCTCCTAATGTTTTTCTGGATTTAGACATGTGAGCTAGTGTTTCTCCAGTGATTCCCATATATCTTTGTGGTGAAAAAATGCCACTTTGCAATTATAAAACAGTAGTTCAGTGACACAGTCCTAGAATGCCTTGTCTGTAGGCTGCAAAAGTTGATTATCCTTGCTCTTTAACTGGGATGGACAGAGTCTTACCAAATATCTTTGTCATCATTTAAGTGCTTTTCTTATATTGGCTGCAAAATAATTCAGATATGAATGAGTTTTAAATTCTAAAAACATATTCTCCATAGTAGAAGTTATAACATAGATCTAAAGGTAAATCTGGTAGAACAGACCTTTTTGAGAATGAAATATTAAACAGGTTAACAAACTGGGGAATGCCATTATGATCCATGTAAGGAATTGAAGTAAAACTCTTAAAGAACCATTAGAGGAAAAAGTGGGAACACAGCCCCAATGTGAGATAATGGGATGAAGGAAGCAGCTTGAGATTAGATTAAGTCTTGTGGTTGAAAAATGTGGCCATTTGGAAGTATTACTAATGGCTAGCTAGCATTTACTCTCCTCTTACAACATGTCAGATGCTATACAATGTGTCAGACACTATACTAGTTGCTTTATTGACTCATTCATTTTCACAACAGTGTGCTGCAGAAATTATTATCGATCCATTTAAGTGATGAAGAAACTGAAGGCAGAAGAGCTAAATTGCTTGACCAAGTTCACACAGAAACAGAAGGGAGAAATGGCACTTGCTGTCTGACTTCAAACCTCAGGCTCATTTTACTTCTACAGCAAAACAATTTTTTAATCCTATGATGAAATGCTGATATATAGAAGAGATGAAGAAATGCTTCATGGAAAGTAATTGAAACCAGTGAATTACTCTATACAGAAAAGGCTTTACTGTTCATAGCAATGTTATTTGCAATAGCTAAAAGGTGGAAACGACCCAAGAGTCCATAAAAAGATAAATGGAGAAACAAAATGAAGTGTGCACATACAGTGAAAGATTATTCAGTCTTAAAAAAGGAGCGAAGTTCTTTATAGTATTTACTCTATTCAGAAATCATTTCCTGCCAGACTGTAAGGTTTATGAAGGCTCACTCAAGAATATACCTAGAAATACACTCTAAAAAGTTGAAAAAAATTAAAATTTTGTGAATAATATGTATCACTTTTCCATTTTAGTATAAAAACAATGATATGTATCCTACAGATAGTGAGATAAACTATTTTACTGTGATACCTTCAGTCCAATGAAGTTGTAATGTGTTATCAGGTAATGTGGCTGTCAAGTCATTTCAAAGAAAATTTCCAAAGATATTCCAAGTTGGGTAATGGGAAATCCTTCCTCTATTTGCAGAAATAAATCTCTTATTTTATTAAGGCTGGCACACAACAGTGACAGTCAAAATTTGATTCTGGGACGCTCTAGTTTCCATCTCTCTTTTTCTGGCTGTATTGAAGTATACTTAGATAACAATCATATATAGTTTAGGTACACAATGTGATGCTTTAATATACATGTACAATGTGAATGACTACCATAATAAAGCTAATTAACATGTCCATCACCTCACATAGTTATAATTGTGTGTGTGTGTGATGAGAAAATGTAAGATCAACTCTTTTAGCAAATTTTCAAGTAAAAAATACAGTATTTTAAAACAAAGTCACCATACAGTTGTTAGATCACCAGATGTATTCATTGTGAATAATTAAACTTTTGTACTCTTTCACCAACATCTCCCCAATTTCACCCAATACCCAGCCTCTGGAAACTACCATTCTGCTCTCTGCTCCCATGAACTTGACTTTTCAGATTTCACAAATAGGTGAGATTATGCAGTATTTCCCTTTCTGTGTCTGGCTTATTTCAGTTAGCATAGTATCCTCCAGGTTCATTCATGTTGCAAATGACAGAATTTCCTTATTTTTAAGGGCTGAATAATATTCCATTATATATGTATACTAAGTGTTCTTTATCCATTCGCCCATCAACAGACATTTTCAATGATTCCATGTCTTCACTATTGTGAATAAGGCTACAAATAGGGGCCTGCAGATATCTCGTCAACATACTAATTTTACTTCCTTTAGCTATATACCCACAATTAGGATTGCTTGATTATATGATTATTCTATTTTTATTTTTTTTGTAAAACTTCCATAGTGTTTTCCATAATCACTGTACTAATTTACATTCCCACCAACAGTGTACAAGTATTCTTCTTGTTCCACATCCTTGCCAACACGTTATCATTTGTCTTTTAAGGACACTCATTCTAACAGGTGTAAGGAGATACCTTATTGTGATTTTGATTTGCATGTCTCTGTGTAGTGACATTGAACACCTTTTCATATAACTGTTGGCCATTTGTATGTCTTCCTTTGAGAAATACCTATTTAGGTCCTTAGCCCAGGTTTTAATTGTATTATTTGTTGCTTTTGCTATTGAGTTGAGTGTCGTAGATTTTTTTTGTATTAACCTCTTATCAGATGTATAGTTCGCAAATATTTTCTTCCATTCCTTTGGTTCCATCAACAGACACTTAGGTTGATTCCATGTCTTTGCTATTGTGAATGCAGCTATAATATGGGGACTGCAGGTATCTAATCAACATACTGAGTTTTCTCCCTTTAGCTATATGCCCACAATTAGGATTGCTTGATCATTGCCTTTTCACTGTATTGATTGTCTTTTTACTATATTAATTGTCTCCTTTGCTGTGCAGGGGCCTTTTGGTTTGATGCAATTCTACTTGTCTATTTTTGCTTTCCTTCCCTGTGGTTTTGGTGTCATACCTTAGAAAAACATTGCCTAGACCAATGTCAAGAAGCTTTTTCTATATGCTTTTTTTCAAGTAGTCATACGGTTTTTTTTCTTATCTTTAATTTTTTAAATCCATTTTAAGATTATTTTTATGCATGGTGTGAGGTAAGAATCGAGTTTCATTCTTTGGCATATGGATATCCAGTTTTCCCAGCATTATTCATTGAAAAGACTATTCTTTCCCTATTTCTATTGTTTAAATGTTGATGGCCCCTCCAAAATTAATGTTGAAAGTTAATTTCCAACTGTGACAGTATTGAAAGGTGAAGCCTTTAAAAAGTAATTAGATGATGAGGGCTCATTGATTAATGGACTAATAGGTTCTCATTGGGTCAGAAGGAACTGGTGAATTAAGAAAATAAAATTTTCTTATTTTCATAAGAAAAATAAGAGAGACTTTAGCTAGCATGTTAGCATGCCTATCCTCCTCACCATGTGATATCTTGTACTATGTCAGGACTCTTCAGAAAGTCTCTACCAGCAAGAAGCTCTCACCAGGTACAGACCCTCAACCTTGGACTCTCAACTTCTATGACTGTAAGAAACAAATTGTTTTTCTTTATAAATTACCCAGTTTCAGATATTGTTATAAGCAAAAGAAATACACTGGTATTTACTGAGATACCAGTGTAATACTATTAAGAGGTGGGCCTTGCAGGAGATCATTAAGTTATGAGAGTGAAGGTCTTGAGAATGGGATATGGTTCCTCTGCTAAAGGTCTTATGGGAGTATCTTCCCTTTTGTCCTTCCACCTTCTGCCATGTGAGAACTCAATATTTCTGTACCCCACATACCCCAAAGGACACAGAGTTCAAGAGGTCATCTTGGAAGTAGAGATTGACCACTCACCAGAAAAAGAACCTACAGGCACCTCTATCTTGGAGGTCACAGCATCTAGAACTATGAGAAATAAATTTCTGTTCTTTATAATTATCTAGCCTATATTTTGTTAGAACAGCACAAATGAACTAAGACACCCACTGTGTGTTCTTGACACCACTGTAGAATCATCTATGGTCAGTGTAGTTGACCAAGGTGTATGGATTGGTTTTTGACCTCTCTATTCTCTTCCAACGGTTTGTAAGTGTGTTTTTATGCCAGTAAAATGTTGTTTTGATTACTATCACTTTGTAATATAGTTTGAAATCAGAAAATGTAATGCCAAAGAATTCTTTGGCTGTTCAGGTTCTTTTGCAGTTCTATATACATGTCAAGGATTTTCATTTCTATTTCTGTGAAAAATGTCATTAAAATTTTGATAGAGATTGCAATGAATCTGTAGAATGCTTTGGGTAGTATGAACATTTTCACAAGATGATTTTTTCTAGTCCATAAACACAGCATATGTTTACATTTATTTGGGGTTTTAATTTTCTTCATTAATGATTTATAATTTTCCATGTAAAAGTCTTTCACCTTTATGATTAAGTTTGCTCCTAAGTATTTCATTTTTTCTTTCTATTGTGAATAGGATTACTTTCTTAATTTTCTTTTAGAAAGTTCCTTATTTGTATATGGAAATACAACTAATCTTTGTATGTTGACTATAATTTTATTGAATTCAAATTTTAGTTCTAATAGATTTTCTGTTGAATCTCTAGAGTTTTATACACATATAGGCATGTCATCTGCAAACAGGGATAATTTTACTTCTTCCTTTCTGATTTGGATGACATTTTATCACTTTTCCTTGTCTAATTGCTCTGGCTAGGATTTCTAGTACTATATTAAATAGAAGTGATGAGAGTGGGTATCCTGGCCTTGTAATGAATCTCAGACGGAAAACTTTCTTTTTTTGCCATTAATTATAATGTTTGCTCTGGACTTTTTATATATGGCTTTTGTTGTGTTGAGGTTAAGTTTCTTTTATCTTATTTTGTTACAAATAGTGTTAAACCTTATCAAATGCTTGTTCTGCATCTATTCTTTTGATTACTAGCTTTGTAATACATTTTGAAATCAGAAGGTGTGATTTTTGTTAATGTGGTGTATCACATTGATTAATTTGCTTATTTGATATCATTCTTTCATTGCAGGGGTAAAGTTCACTTGGTCTTGGTGTATAATCCTTTTAATGTTGAATTTGGTTTGCTAATATTTTATTCAAGATGTTTGCATCTATGTTAATCAGAGATATTGCTCTCTATTTTTTTATCCTATAGATTTGGTCTGGTTTGGTATCAGGTTGATCCTAGCAACATAAAATTAATTTGGAAATGTTATTTCTCTCTCTCTTTTTGGAAGAATTTACAGTGAATTGGTATTAATTCATCTTTCAATATTTCATGGAATTCATCTGTGAAGCTCTCTGGTCCTGGATTTTCCTTTGCTGGGAATGTTTTGATCTCTGATCCAATCTCCTTATTTGTTATTAGCCTGTTTGTGCTTTCTATTTTTTCTTGAGTCAATTTTGCAAGATTGCATGTTTCTAGGATAGTATCCATTACTTGTAGATTATCTAATTTGTTGGTGCATAATTTTTCATTATAGTCCTTTATGATCCTTTTTATTTCTAAGGCATGCATTATAGTGTCTCCTCTTTTATTTATGATTTTATTTATTTTAACTTTCCTCATTTTTTCTTAGTTGATATAGCTAAGGGTTTGTCCATTTAGTTTATTTTTTCAAACACCAACTTTTAGTTTTGCTGATTTTTTTCTATTGCTTTTGTATTTCCTGTTTGATTTATTTCTACTTTAATCTTTTTAATTTTTTATTCTGCTAACTTTGAGCTTAGTTTGTTTTTCTTTTTCTAGTTCCTTGTAATGTAAAGTTAGGTCATTTGAGATATTTCTTTCTTTTTAATATATCCATTTATTGCTATAAGCTTCCTCTTTAGTACTGCTTTTGTTTTATACTGTATGTTTTGATATGCTGTATTTTTGTTTTCATATTTTGTGAGATTTTTTTTGACAGAATCTCCCTTTGTATCCCAGCCTGGAGTGCAATGGCACAATTTTGGCTCACTGTAATCTCGGCCTCCTAGGTTCAAGCAATTCTCCTGCCTCAGCCTCCCGAGTAGCTGTAATTACAGGTGTGCACCAACATGCCTGGCTAATTTTTGTATTTTCAGTAGTTGGCCAGGCTGGTCTCAAACCCCTGATCTCAAGTGATCCACCTGCTTTGAACTCCCAAAGTGCTGGGATTACAGGCATGAGCCACTGTGCCCAGTAGATTGTGAGATTCTTTTAAAAATCCTCTTTGATTTCTTTTTTGATTCCATGGTTATTTGAGAATATATTGTTTAATTTTCATAGATTTGTGAATTTTTTCATCTATAATTGTCACTGATTTCTAGCTTCATTTTAATTTTGTTGGAAAGGATACTTGAAATAATTTCAATCTTCTTAAAATTGTTGACTTGCTGTGTGACCAAACATGTGATGTATCCTGAAGAATGACAAATAAGGTTTTTGGTTTTTTTTTTTTTTTTTTCTTGAGATAGGGTCTTATTCTGCCACCCAGGTTGGAGTGGAGAGGCACAATCACTGTTCACTTCAGGCTTGACTTCCTCAGCTCAAGTGATCCTCCCACCTCAGTCTTCCAAGTAGCTAAATACCTGGGTCTACAGGTGCCTGTCACAACTCCCAGATAATTTTCATATTTTTTTGTAGAGTCAGGGTTTTGCCATGTTGACCAGGCTGGTCTCGAACTCCTGAGCTCAAGTGAAACTCCCAACTTAGCCTCCCAAAGCACTCAGAGAATAGGTGTGCTGACACCCAGTGGAGAAATAAAGGTTTTTTGTTTTGTTTTTAAATTTTTTGACATATTTTGCACAGCCTGGTGGATATAGTTTAAAATGAATTGTACATCTCAAAATTGCTAAGACATAAATATCAAATGTTTTCATCAGAAAAAAGTATTTAGGTTAATGGATATGTTAATTAGCTGACTTTAATCACTCAACATTGTATTCATAACATCACTTTGTACTCCATAAATACATTCAACTATAATTTGACAATTTACAACTAAAAATACAAATTTTTAATAAAGATTATGCAATTCTTCTGCTGTTGGTGGAAAGTTCTATATATGCATGGTTGGTCCATTTTGGTGTATATAGTGTCGTTCAGTTCTGCTGCTTATTGATTTGCTGACTGGATGATCCATCTGCTACACAGATTGGGTTATTAAAGTATCCTACTATTATTGCATTGCTCTTTATCTCTTCAAATCTGTCAATGTTTGCTTTATGTATTTAAGTACTTTGATATTGGATGCATATATTTTATAATTCTTATCTCTTCCTCTTGAACTGACACGTTTATCCTTATATAATGACCCTTCTTTGTCTCTTATGACATTTTTTGACTTAAAATTTACTTTGTCTGATTTAAGTATTACCACCTCTGCTCTTTTTGTTACCACTTATTTGGATTTTCTTTCCTTCTTTTCACTTTCAGACTATGTGTTCTTAAAGCTAAAGGCAGTCCCTAGTAGGCAGCATATTCCTAGATGTTGTTTCTTTTTAAATTTCTTCAGCTACTTTATATTTTTTGATTGGATGATTTAATCTATTTATGTTTAAAGTATTTATTGATAGGTAAGAACTTATTGTTGCCATTTTTTGAATTGTTTACTGACTGTTGTATAGTTCCTTTGTTCCTTCTTGATCTCTTTCTATCTTTGTGATTTGAGGAATTTTTGTGGTGATATGCCTTGATTCTTTTCTCTTTCTTTTTTGAATATTTACTAGAGTTTTTTTTAATAGTTACCATGAAGCTCACATATAATATCTTTTAGTTATAGTTGTCTATTTTAAGCTGATAACAATTTAACTTTAATTGCTTATAAAAACACTACACTTTGTATCTGCCCCCTCACATTTCAGGATATTGATGTCACAATTTACCATGTGTCTATTAACAAATTACTGTATCTATAGTTATTTTTACTACCTTTGTCTTTTAATTTTTATGATAGATTTTAAAAGGAACTTCTGCATCATGATTACAATATTGAAATATTCTGAATATTCTGAATTTGATCATATACTCAGACACCAATAAGTTTTACATTTTTATATGTTTTCATGTTACTAAATAGGAGTTTTTCATTTGAGGTTGAAGAAATCTCTTTAGCATTTCTTATAAGATATATCTAACAGTTATGAACTGCTTCAGCTTTTGTTTATCTGAAAAAAATCTCTCTCCATTTGTGAAGGACAATATTGCTGAATATAATTTTCTTGATTGGCAGTTTTTTCCAGCACCTAAGATATATTATTCCACTTTCCCCGGGCTCACAAGGTTTCTATTGAGAAATTTACTCATAGCTCTATGGAGGTTCCATTGTATGTGACATATTGCTTCTTTCTTGCTGTTTTCAAAATTCTCCCTTTGGTTTTGGCTTTTCATATTTAAATTATAATGTAGCTTGGTGCAGTCTTCTTTAGGTTGATTCTATTTGGGAACCTCTGAACTTCATTATCTGATTGTTTAATCTCTCCCACAATTTGAGAAGTTTTTTTTAAAATCTCCCCCATTTTTTTCTTTAAGTAAGTTTTTTTTTCTTTCTGTCTCTTCTGTTTTTTGAGATTCTGATAATGCATATATTGATTTCCTTGATGGTGTCCCATAAATTCTATGGACTGTCTTCTGTCTTTGACACTATTTTTTCCTTCTGACTGGTTATTTTCATATGATATGTCTTCAAGTTTACAGATCCTTTCTTCTGTTTGATTGAGTCTTCTACTGAAGCTCTCTATTGCATTTTTTATTTCATTCATTGCTTCCTTCATCTCAAGAATTTCTGTTCGTTTCTTTCATAATTTTTCTTTATTGAACTTCACATTTTGTTCATATGTTGTTTTTCTGACATTGTTGAGTTGTCTGTATTCTTTAGTAGCTTACTGAGCTTCCCTAAAACAATTATTTTGAATTATTTTCTAGGTAGTTTGTAGATGATAATTTCTTTGGGTTTGGTTACTGAATCTTTATTAGTTCCTTTTGATGCCATAGTGTTTTCCTGATTCTTTGTGATCTATGTAGCCTTGAGCTGATAACTGTGCATTTGAAAGAGCAAACACTATTTCCTCTCTTTACATGTATAGTTCTTCTTGTGCCTGGTCCCTGGACTAATGGGACTGCCTCCAAGATTTCAGCTGAATCGTACTAGAGCTGACTCATATAGCTTCTGCCATATCACAACTGATTCCACAGTTGGCAGGCCTGTTACTGGGGGCACAGGCATGGACACACTTAATTTCTGCCAGATCCCCTGGTGGATGGGACTGCTTATAGAATTATGGTAGAGCAAGGCTTGAGCCAGGTTATATGGATGCTTCTGGCTCCCAGTGAAGACCAGAGGGGCCAGGGGACCAGACAGATGTGGCTTCCACCAGGCCCCTGCATGGGTTCCCATGGGTTGTTGGGCAGGCAGGTCTCTCATGGGTCCTTGGACAGGTCCTTGGACAGGTAGGACTGCTTCTGGGACTCTAGTAGAGTCGGGTTGGAGCCAGGTCACAGGGCTGCTTTAGGATCTGCAGTCAGGATTGAGGTCAGTAGGCCTGCGACTGGGGGACTTGAACTGGTGTATCTCTTGCCTTTCCCTGAGTGGGCATGACTTTCCCTGGACAGTGACACAACAGGGCTAAAACAGAAGCTGCTTCAGTGTCCACAGATGGGACCAAGGTTAATGGTCCTGCTATCAGGGGCACAGAAGGGCATCACTGGAACCAGGGTGGATAAGACTGATTCTAGACCAGGTAAAATGGGCCTAGAGCTGGTCACAGACAGCTTCAGGGTCCAAAGTCAGAACTGAGGTCAGTGGGCTTGTTACCAGGAACCATGGGTAGGAGTGTTTCCTTCCAGATCTTTTGGCAGATGGGGCTGGATGCTGGATTACAGCCAAGGGGAGATAGAGTTGAATCCTTGGGGGAGGAAGCTGCTTTCTGTCTTAAACCAGGACCGCATTTGGTGAGCCTGTCACCTGCGTGTGGTCCTGCCTTCTCAGAGTGTTTCTTGTTGGTCTTGGGCTTCATGAGAGTTTTACAACTTCTTTCTGGATCCCAAAAGCTCCCACAAAGGCACATGTTTATGAATGACTGCCAGATTAATGCTTGTATGTGGGGACACAAGGTGGAGAACTCTTATTCTACCATCTTGCTGACCAAGAGTGAAGTTCTGACACATTAAACTAAAGTGATTCTAAGTGAAATATGCCAGTCACAAATGGACAAATACTGTCTAGTTCCACGTAAGTGAAGTAAATATATGAGGTATCTAGAATGGGCAAATTCATAGACACTGAGCTAGACTAGAGGTTACCAGGGGTACAGGTTTAGAGAGAAGGGGAGAGTTATGGTTTAATGAGTGCAGAGTTTCTGTTTTGGATGATGAAAAATTCTAAGAATAGTGATGATTGTTACACGTTATTGTGAATGTAATTAACAACACTGAATTGTGTAATTTAAAATGGTCAAAATTTAAAATTGTATTATTTAATCATTTATTATAATTTAAGTTCTGGGGTACATGTGCAGATTGTGCAGAATTGTTACTAGGTATACACATGCCATGGTGGTTTGCTGCATCCATCCCCCCATCACCTACAATAGGTATTTATCCTAAAGTTGTCCCTCTCCAATCTTTCCACCCTCTGCTCTCCCTCCCATAGCCTCCCTACCCCCCAACAGGCCCGGTGTGTGATGTTCCCTTCCCTGTGTCCATGTGTTCTCATTGTTCAACTCCAACTTATGAGTGAGAACATGCAGTGTTTGGTTTTCTGTTTTGTGTCACTTTGCTGAGAATGATGGTTTCCAGCTTCATCCATGTCCCTGCAAAGAACATGAATGCATCCTTTTTGATGGCTGCATAGTATTCCATGGTGTATATGGACCACATTTGCTTCGTCCAGGCTATCATTCATGGGCATTTGGATTGGTTCCAAGTCTTTGCTATTGTAAACAGTGCTGCAGTGAACATACATGTGCATGTCTTTATAATAGAATGATTTATAATCCTTTGGGTATATACCCAGTAGTGCTATTACTGGGTCAAATTGTATTTCTAGTTCTAGATCCTTGAGGAATTGCCACACTGTCTTCTACAATGGTTGAACTAATGTACACTCCCACCAACAGTGTAAAAGTGTTCCTATTTCTCCACATCCTCTCCAGCATCTGTTGTCTCCAGATTTTTTAATGATTGCCATTCTAACTGGCATGAGATGATATCTCAATGTGGCTTTGATTTGCATTTCTCTAATGACCAGTGATGATGAGCACTTTTTCATAAATGTCTTCATATCCTTTGCCCACTTTTTGATGTTTATTTTTTTTTTACTTATAAATTTGTTTTAGTTCTTTGTAGATTCTGGATATTAGCCCTTTGTCAGTTGGATAGCTTGCAAAAATTTTTTCTTGGTTCTGTTGGTTGCCTGTTCACTCTGATGGTTGCCTGCTCATTCTGTTGGTTGCCTGTTCACTCTGATGATTTTTTCTTTTGCTATGCAAAAGTACTTAAGTTTAATTAAATCCCATTTGTCTATTTTGGCTTCCATTGCCATTGCTTTTAGTGTTTTAGTCATGAAGTCCTTGACTATGCCTATGCCCTGAATGGTGTTGCCTAGGTTTTCTTCTAGAGTTTTTATGGTGTTAGGTCTTATGTTTAAATCTTTAATCCATCTGGAGTTAATTTTTGTATAAGGTGTAAGGAAGGGGTCCCATTTCAGCTTTCTTGCCTGTTTTTGTCCAGTTTGTCAAAGATCATATGGTTGTACATGTGTGGCATGACTTCTGAGGCCTCTGCTCTGTTCCATTGGTCTATATCTCTGTTTTGGTACCAGTACCATGCTGTTTTGATTACTGTAGCCTTTTAGTATAGTTTGAATCAGGTAGTGTGATGCCTTCAGCTTCTACTTTTTTTTTTTTGTTCTTAGGGTTGTCTTTGCTATGTGGGCTCTTTTTTTGGTTCCATGTGAAGTTTAAGGTAGTTATTTTCCAGTTCTGTGAAGGAGGTCAGTGGTAACTTGATGGGGATAGCATTGAATCTGTAAATTACTTTGGGCAGTATGGCCATTTTCACAATATTGATTCTTCCTAACCATGAGCATGAAATATTTTTCCATCTGTTTGTGTCCTCTCTTACTTCCTTGAGCAGTGGTTTGTAATTCTCCTTGAAGAGGTCCTTTATGTCTGTTGTTAGTTGTATTCCTAGGTATTTTATTGTCTTTGTAGCAATTGTGAATGGGAGTTCACTCATGATTTGGCTCTCTGTCTGTTATTGGTGTATAGGAATGCTTGTGATTTTTGCACATTGATTTTTTATCCTGAGACTTTGCTGAAGTTGCTTATCATCTTAAGGAGATTTTGGGCTGAGACAATGGAATCTTCCAAATATACAATGATGTCATCTGCAAATAGAGACAATTTGACTTCCTCTTTTCCTAATTGGCTACCCCTTCTTTTTTTTTTTTTTTTTTTTTCCTGATTGTTCTTCCTAGAATTTCCAATACTATGTTGAATAAGAATGATGAGAGAGGGCACTTTTTTCTAGTGCCAGATTTCAAAGAGGATCCTTTCAGTTTTTGCCTATTCAGTATGATACTGGCTGTCAGTTTACCTTAAATAGCCCATATTATTTTGAGACATGTTCCATCAATATCTAGTTGATGGAGAATTTTTAGCACATAGGGCTGGCTGTTGAATTTTGTTGAAGGTCTTCTCTGCATCTATTGAGATGATCATGTGGTTTTTGTCTTTGATTCTGTTTATGTGATGGATTACATTTATAGATTTGTGTATGTTGAACTAGCCTTGCATCTCCAGGATGAAGTTGACTTGATCATGATGGATATAACCTTTTTGATGTGCTGTTGCATTCAGTTTTCCAGTATTTTATTGAAGATTTTTGCATTGATGTTCATCATGGATATTGGCCTGAAATTTTCTTTTTTACTTGTGTCTCTGCCAGGTTTTGGTATCAGGATGAAATTGGTCTCATAAAATGAGTTAGGGAGGATTCCTTCTTTTCATATTGTTTGGAATAGTTCAGAAGGAATGATACCAGCTCCTCTTTATACGTCTGGTAGAATTTGGCTGTGAACCCATCTGGACCTGAACTTTCTTGGTTGGTAGGCTATTAATTGCTGCCTCAAGTTCAGATCTTGTTATTGGTCTATTCAGGGATTCAGCTTCTTCCTGGTTTAGTCTTGGGAGAGTGTAAGTGTCCAGAAATGTATCCATTTCTTCTAGATTTACTGGTTTATTTGCATGGAGTTGCTTGTAGTAATCTCTGATGGTAGTCTGTATTTCTGTGGAATCAGTAGTGACATCCCCTTTATCATTTTTACTGCACCTATTTGATTCGTCTCTCCTTTCTTTTTTATTAGTCTGGATAGCAGTCTATCTATTTTGTTGATCTTTTAAAAAAAACAAGCTCCTAGATTCACTGATTTTTTGAAAGTTTTTTTGTGTCTCTATCTCCTTTGGTTCTGCTCTGATCTTAGTTATTTCTTGTCTTCTGCTAGCTTTTGAATTGTTTTGTTCTTGCTCCTCTAGTTCATTTAATTGTAACAATAGGGTGTTGATTTTAGATCTTCCCTGATTTCTCATGTGGGTATTCAGTGCTATGAATTCCCCTCTAGACACTGCTTTAAATGTATCCCAGAGATTCTTGTACATTGTGCGTTCATTCTCATTGGTTTTGAAGAACATCTTTATTTCTGCCTTCATTTGATTGTTTATCCAATAGTCATTCTGGCACAGGTTGTTCTGTTTCCATGTAGTTGTGCGGTTTTGAGTGAGTTTCTTAATCCTGAGTTCTAATTTGATTGCACTGTGGTCTGAGAGACTGGTTGTTATGATTTTCATTCTTTTGCATTTGCTGCAGAGTGATTTACTACCAATTTTGTGGTCAATTTTAGAGTAAGTACAATGTGGTGCTGAGAAGAATGTATATTCTGTGGATTTGAGGTGAAGAGTTCTGTAGATGTTTAATAGGTCTGCTTTGTCTAGATCTGAGTTCAAGTCCTGGTTATCCTTGTTAATTTTCTGTGTCATTGATCTGTGTACTATTGACAGTGGAGTGTTAAAGTCTCCCACTATTATTGTGTGGGAGTCTAAGCTCTCTGCAGGTGTGGAAGAACTTGCTTTATGAATCTGGGTGCTCCTGTATTGGGTGCATATATATTTAGGATAGTTAGCACTTCCTGTTTCATTGATCCCTTTACCACTTTGTAATTCTCTTGTCTCTTTTAATCTTTGTGGGCTTAAAGTTCTTTTTTATCAGAGACTAGGATTGCAATCCCTGCTTTTTTTTTTCTCTCCATTTGCTTGGTAAATCTTCCTCCATCCCTTTATTGTGAGTCTTTATGTGTCTCTGCATGTGAGAGGGGTCTCCAGAATACAGCACACCAATGGGTCTTGAATCTTCATCCAATTTGCCAGTCTGTGTCTTTTGATTGGGGCATTTAGGCTGTTTACATTTAAGGTTTATATTGTTATGTGTGAATCTGATCCTGCCATTTTGATGCTAGCTGGTTGTTTTGCCCATTAGTTGATGCAGTTTCTTCATTGTGTCGATGTGCTTTACCATTTGGTATGTTTTTGCAGGTACTGGTTGTTCCTTTCCATGTTTAGTACTTCCTTCCAGAGCTCTTGTAAGGCAGGCCTGGTGGTGACAAAATCTCTCAGCAATTGCTTGTCCATAAAGGACTTTATTTCTCCCTCACTTATGAAGTTTAGTTTGGCTGGATATGAAATTCCGAGTTGAAGGCTCTTTTCTTTAAGGATGTTGAATATCGTCCCCTACTCTCTTCTGGCTTGTAGGGTTTCTGCCAAAAGATCTGCTGTGAGTCTGATGGGCTTCCCTTTGTGGGCAACTAGAATTTTCTCTTTGGCTGCCCTTAGCATTTTTTCCTTCATTTCAACCTTGGTGAATCTGACGATTATGTGCCTTGGGGTTGCTCTTCTTGAGGAATATCTTTAGAGTGTTCTCTGAATTTCCTAGATTTGAATGTTGGCCTGCCTTGCTAGGTTGGGAAAGTTCTCCTGGATAATATCCTAAAGAGTGTTTTCCAGCTTGGATTCATGCTCTCCATCACATTCAGGTACACCAATCAAATGTAGATTATGTCTTTTTACATAATCCCATATTTCTTGGAGGCTTTGTTCATTTCTTTTCACTCTTTTTCCTTTAATCTTGCCTTCTCATTTTATATCATTGAGTTGATCCTTTCTTCTGCTTGGTCGGTTCAGCTATTGAAACTTTTGTATGCTTTGCGAAGTTCTAGTGCTGCATTTTTCAGCTCCATTAAGTTGTTTATATTCTTCTCTAAGCTGGTTATTCTAGTTAGCATTTCCTGTAACCTTCTTTCATGGTTCTTAGTTTCTTTGCATTGGGCTAGAACATGTTCCTTTAGCTCAGAGAAGTTGGCTTTTACCCACCTTCTGAAGCCTGCTTCTGTCAATTCATCAAATTCATTCTCCAACCAGTTTGGTTCCCTTGCTAGTGAGGAGCTGTGATCCCTTGGAGAAGGAGATTTGTTCTGGTTTTTGGTGATTTTAGCCTTTTTATGCTGGTTTCTTTCCATCTTCATGGATTTATCTACCTTCTCCCACCGAGCTCAACTGTCCCAGGTCAAGTTCAAACTGCTATGCTGGCTGCAAAAATCTCAAAAAGACTGCATTCAGCTCTCTTTTTTTCAGGGGAATGGGTGTCTCTGTCTCGCAGGCATTCCAGGCTCCAGCTAAAATGGCCACCCAGTTTTGTGCTGGAAACCTGCAGTGCTTGTTAGCCCCAGTGGGAATTTCCTGGTCTGTGGGCTGTAAAGACTGTGGTAGAAGCACAGTATCTGAGCCAGAGTCCTAGAGTATCTGAAAAAACTCTGGTCTGTTGCACTTCCTGGGTGATGCAGCACATCACTCTGCCTTGATTTGCCCTCCTTGGACTATACCCACTGTCCAACCAGTCCCATTGAGATCAACCTGGTACCCCAGTTGGAAATGCTGAGATCACTCGCTTTCTACATTGCTCTTGCTGGGAACTGTGCTCTGGAGCTGTTCCTATTCAGCCATCTTGGCAGAAGTCTCCTGCTAGGTATGTTTTACTACAGTCAAAAAGAGAAAGGTTTACTAAAGATGAGTGAGATTGGAGGAATGATTAGAAGATTTTGGATAAAATCAAGAGCACTGGAGGGAAGTTAACTGTGGCTTGTATATACCAGAAAAGTAAAAAAGAAAATCTGGACATTTCAGTGATCTGGTTTGGATCCAGGTATTCAGTCAAGTCCGGACAGACATAATCAAGGAAATAAGGTAGACAAACAGTGTATTAGCCACCTGACAAAAAGGGATTTTTTGTTAATATCCTGATTAATGGTTGAACCTGCTCCCAACTCCATGTAGAAACAGGAGACATGTTGTTTTGCTTTCTGATATGTTATGGATTAAATTGAGTTTTCTTCACCCCCAATTCATATGTTAAAGTCCTAATACCCAGTACCTCAAAATATGATTATTTGGAGATAGCTCCTTTAAAGAGGTAATTAAATGTTGCTGTTGGGATGGGCCTTAACACAATTGACTGATATAATTTAAGAAGAAAAAATGTGGAAACACGAAGAAACACTAGGGATGTTCATACATAGAGGAAAGACCATGTTAGGACAAAGCGAGATTATGGCCATCTGCGAATCTAGGAGAATCAAATCTACTGACATCCTCAGCTTGGACTTCCAGCTTCCAGAACTGTGAGAAAATTAATTTCTGTTATTCAAGCCACCTAGACTGTGATATTCTGTTACAGCAGTCTTACAAAACTAAAACACCGTATGGAACTTGTTTCTTGATATATCCTTATTATATAGTAAAGTTGTTTTATAGGTTTAAGAGCAAATCTGAAATGCTGTTTTGAAGAAGGGCATTAATGGGGGAATGAAGGGGTAAGACCCTGATAAAAACATTCCTTGGTATGACTTGACAAGCAGCTGCCTAGAGAGGAAGGCTTAGATCATCTTCTGTAGTTCATCATAAACCTCCTCTCCAGGAGCTTCACCCTCATAAGCAAAATTCTCAATATCCTGGAACCCTGGCTACTGACTGTGCCAGTATTTTAAAGGTCCAGCTAAGTTCAGTCCCTGATTCTGTTTACATGTAGACCTAGAAATTGATATAAATGCTGCCCTTGATACTCATAAGTTGCTTAAATATTTTAATAAATAAATTTTATAATCAAACTATAGGTAAGCAAAACACTGGATAAGAAGAAGTGTACATTATTTCATGCACAATAATGAAAGATTTTTTTTTGAGCATTTTTTTTTGAATTGATTGAATTTTATACAAAGAAATCTGCTTGCCCATGGTCCTTTGGGCAGGTACAAATTTCAAGAAGATGCAAAGAAGATGAAGACGACTACTTTATTCTTTGCCTGTTTACTTGCTTGCATCTTCTTCCTTTGCTTCCTCTCACATGAATTGTCTCTATTGTGGTGCAAGCACTGTGCTGGAGACTACAAAAATAACGTTTGGTGAACAGATTCTATGCTCATGAAATGCCAGTGTCAGTCATGAAAAGAGCCAAGAAAGGCAATGATTTTGCATCATGCATTAAATCTTGCTGCACAGTGAAACAGAGTCCCGTGAGAACACAGAGGATATAGCCACACAGAGGATATAGAACAGAAGATGGAGGCTGAGGATGGGGTTGTTCTCAAGGAGACAATGTGAGAGCTTAATTTTGAAGGATAAATTCATTTATTCACTTAACAATCAAACGTTTACTGAGGACTTATTGTATGACAGACAGGTGGGGTTTTTTTTGGCATGCCTCAGTATCATTTGGAGGATTTGATTAAACACATATTGCTGCTTGCTGAATCGAGGGGTCTGCAGTGGGGTTTGAGAATGTGCATCTCTTTTTTTTTTGACAGAGGCTCGCGGTGCAATCTCGGCTCACTGCAATCTCCGCCTCCTGGATTCAAGCGATTCTCCTGCTTCAGCCTCCGGAGTAGCTGGAACTACAAGCATACGTCACTATGCCCAGCTAATTTTTTGTATTTTTAGTAGAGACAGGGTTTCACCATGTCATGGATGGTCTCAATCTCCTGACCTCGTGACCCACCCGCCTCGGCCTTCCAAAGTGCTGGGATTACCGTCATAAGCCACCACGTTTTTGGTATGTTTCTAGGTGATAGTGCTGCTGGTCCAAGAACCGTGCTTTGAGAGCCATTACTTTAGACAGAGTAGTAAAACAAGAGGGAAAGACAAGCAGCACCATGGATCAGGTTGTGCAGTTTTCAGATGAAACAAAGATATCAGGCTGGGCAGTGAGGTGGGAATGGGGCTTGAAATTCAGCTCAGACAGAACTTGCCAAGCCTTGAGGGCTACATCCACTTAAGGGAAGGGACACCTGATTGTATTTTGTCTACCCAGAGGTACTGTTTCACAACATTTTTGCCCGGGGGGTATTTTTTTTATCATGGTCTGCCCAGTGGGACCACTTTTTGTGGTGTGGGTTTTTACTGCTCTGTCTAAAGCAATAGCTCGCAAAGTGTGATTTTTGCACCAGTAGCACTATCATCTAGAAATATACAAGAACCATAGATTCTCAAACCCCACTCAGACCTCTTCCACAAGCACATGCGTATGCCAGAGGCTGGAAGAGACATGCAAAACAGAAGACTGACATGGAACTGGAGATAGCTCAGTGTGCCCAGAACAAAGAAGTGATGGTAAAGATATGGCTCCATGCTGGCCAACCTGACTTCTGTCTGTGGTCTCTTGCACTCAGGAAACTTGATCCTCCTACACCGAGAGATCCTCTGTGGGGACTGTCCTTATTTCACTCTGCCACTATGGACAGCTCCTCAGCTTACCTATTTACCAGGTGTTACTGTCAGACATTAAGTAGATGGCAGAAAAAGGCAAAGACAGGAGACTCAAAAGGCAGGTTGAATAAAACTAATAGAATAAGGGCTGAGGCAGGAGAATCGCTTAAACCCAGAAGGCAGGGGTTGCAGAGAGCCGATATTGAGCCACTGCACACCAGCCTGGTGACACAGCAAGATTCCATGTCAATAAATAAATAAATAAAATAATGACATGGGTGGAAGATAGTGAGTGAATACAAGAAAAGACCACACAGGACCAAAAAGCCTAATGGAGGTGACTGAAAGTTACAAGTACTCAAGATATGAACCAAGAAATTAGCGGGGGAAAAAATAAGGAAAATTACCAGCATGCCACATCGGTTAGCAACAACAGAAAAGATTACCTGGATAGCTGTATTTAGCATTGACCTGGAGGATTAAAAGCAAATTTGCTTGAGAAGAAAGCGGATTAGGATAAGGCTACAGAGTTCTGGAGCAGGATAACAATGTTCTGAGCAAGAGATTTGGCTTCAGTAATAAAGAAAGAGAAAATCTTACAGGTGAAGATTCTTATTTCAAAAATATTTAAAACAGGAATAACACGTGGCTACTTCATGGGAACTTGCCTGCTGTACACAGCTATGGTGTCTCTACTGCCTTTTGGCCTCATAATTGCTCACCCTCTTCTTTTCAACAGGGCCTCCCACTTCAAAGAATATGATTAATGTGGTAAATGGAATTGGGTGAGAACAAAATATTGAAATTCCAGCATTTCTGTAGTAAAGGCAAAGGCTTTAAAAGGATTGGTTACTTAAGGTCTTCTACATCATACCGACCACATTATTTTTAAGTTGTGATTACAAGAACACACAGCAACTGGGAGACTGTTTAGTGAATGTTACAGTGTTTGTTAAGAAGTTAAGCAGCACAAGAGAGCTTCTCCTCTGTGTTATCCAGGTGGGGTGTAGGTAAAATCTGTTCTTCTGCTAAGTGTCTCTCAGTGTGCAATGAAGCACTGGGAAGACTGTTAAAACAGACTGATAGGCCCCCAGTCTTCCAGTTTCTGATTCATATTTTGGAGTGTGATCTGAGGATCTGCATTTCAAACATGTTCCCAGCTGATGTTGATGCTGCTGGTCTGAGGACTATGCTTTGATAACCACAGTTTGCAAACATGAATCATCTCATTTCTTGTAATAGGAAATCAGTGTTTAAAATGGCAAAAGTAACGGATTCTGGACAGTTCCTAAAGCTGTGTGATAATGCCCATAAGTGAAGACCAACACCCGAGAAAACGTGTGCACCTCTCACTCTGCAGCTGAGAGATATTGCCAAATTTATCCCTGCTGCTTACCGATGATTTCATACACAACATGACAGGTGCAATACAGCAGCGTTTCAAAAATTTTACCTCAGTGAAAGAGAGTTGATTGTAAAGTTAAAGGCTGATTGAGTCATAGCAATTAAATGGAAGAGGTGAAAAAAATAAACTTCTTTTTATTTTTCTATTAAATGATTTAAAAAATTTTCTTGCACCCGAAGCGAGAATGATACCCCTAGACCAATGAGCCTCCTGTGTGATTTAAAAAATTTTCGAAAGGTAAATTTGAAGGCATGTATTTGCTCCAATCATGAATCAGAGTGATACTTGTGTGACACATATCTTTGAATGCGCCACTCTGTATTTGAAGAACTCTGTCAGTTGGAAACAAAAACAGAGAGAATAGCACAGAATAGACTTCCTGGTGATGTCCACAAGCAAGTCTGGGAACCCATACAAATCTTTCTCAAATCAAAAGAACCACCACTGAGATTCAGCAAGCTACCCCTCACCCAGGCATCATTTAAGCAATTATTTAAGCATTTCTAGATTAAGTGGTTTATTTAGCACCAAACAAACCACTGAAATAATTGGAAGCAGAAATAGCTCTTGCACACCATCCTTCCTTCTTTGAATGCCAAACACCTCTTTTCAGCAAACAGGTTTCATCCTATGAAACAATAATGGATTTGGAATTCCAATGGAATAAGCTCCAACTGGCAAAGGCGTTTTCAACATTTATCTGTGAGTGACCAAGCTTTTCATTAGTCGACATTACTCATGGAGATTGGTATATTAATATGTAACCTTCAGCCTGTAAGCTAATTTGGGAAAGCAGTAGGTGACAGAGTCCTCTTTCAAATGGGATAAGTTCACTGTTCCTCTGAAAAATAGCACTGTTGGTTCTGAAAATAAAAATGTGTAGGCACTGAATAAGTATCATAGGGAAACATTATGGAGTCTTATTAGGAATGCTGTTGGAAGTAGCTGTTGTGGGAGGGTGGAGCTCGTTCCTTTAAGAGGAACGTTGTGACTATTGAGTTAGCTCTCAGCTCCTCTCATTAAAAGGGACTTAAATGAAGACTCCTGACTGCGAAGGGGAAGCCAGCCAGGCTGGGTGAAGGAGGAGGCTTCTGCTAACAAGCCTGGTATGGGGGCTTACACAGAAAACTGGCACAATCAACTTCCTTTGTTGTTTCTACATGGACTGATGTATGGGAGAGAAGGCCCTGATGGGTTAGGGTTATCCCTTTTGAAGGAGCCCTAGAAAAAAGCCAGATGCTAAAGTAAAGACCAGCTGAGATCAGTGGGACATAGCCTCTGCAGCACCCTTTAGTTATGGCCCTGTCATACCAGAGGGGGAAAAAGAAATCCATTTGTTCCCCTTCTGCTTATACGCCATGCGTGTGTGGTGTTAGTATCTTGAATGTGCCCATATAAATGCAAAAGGCTAAGACCAATGTAGAACGTTAACCACACACACAAAGGAACCTCCATTAGCCCTCTTTCCATGATGTCAGTGTTTTGAAGGCACTATTATTCTCCTCCCTGAATATAGGGTAAACCTAGGTAACCACAAATACCAGACAGAGTGATCAGGAAAAGACTCAGTCTAGCCCACTTCAGTCAAGAAGCTAATGTTCTTTCATGCACGCACTTTGAGCTCAGCGCCTTTGTGATGTTAGTGCTTGCGAGTATTTGGGACTTTCCAAACATGGAGAATAACTTGATCCCTACAGCTTATTCCTTACTGCTTAGCCTTCAGAAAATGAGCCAAAGGAAAATATATTCAAAATTGAAAATAATTATTGCAAAACTCTTCTCATGAGGCAAGTTTGAATTGTTATCCATGGATTTGATTCTCTCTTTTAGACCAACAGTGTCTTGAAAGTGCTACACAACCAACGGGAAAGGGCTGGAGAAAAAGCTGAAAGATTAGGATCCTGGGAACCGGAAATGACACAAGCAGTGATGGAGATTTTCAGAGTCTACCATTATAACCTCATGATTTTGTTACTTTGAAGTGATTTCTAAAGAGATGTGTTTATTGCATCAAAGCAAGACAGTTGATTTTTTAGAATATCTATTATCGATACTAACATGGGCGCTTCAGTTTTCCAAACGAGAATTCTTGTCCTATGTTTGGCATTTGTAAAACGGTTTTTCTCTTTGTCTTCAATCATACCAGAAGTTCAGGGAGCTGACGCTAATTTATTTACAAGGCTCTTGTAGTCTTGATCTTGGTCTTGTTGAGTAGTATTGTGTCTAGTCATCCAAAGTATATCTGCTGCTTTCATTTCAACTGTATTTTAACGCAAAGCTTATTGTCAAGGTAGCTTATTTAAATTGTTAAACAACCTTCAACCATTTTTTGGTCAGTCTCTGGAACTGCATGTTTAATTCTTTTGTGAAAGAAACATGCTGAGTCACAGCCATCATGACATTATTCATTGTCTAGGTAGACTGCTTCTCAAGACCCAGGCATAATTGTTCATTGTGTTCTAGACAACCTACATGTATGTAGAGCAAAAACCACCACCATCAGCAGCACCACCAGCTCGACTACCACCAGGACACTGGACAGGGAATGAGGAGATTTCAAGACATTGAGCTAAAAATAAAGAAGGTCTTCCAATAAGAAGATTCTGGAAAGAATTAAAAACAAAGAATTTATTTTAAAGTGCCAAAAAAAAAATCTTTTTTTTTTTTCTGACAGAGTCTCACTCTGTTGCCCAGGCTGGAGTGCAGTGGCACGATCCCAGTTCACTGAAACCTCCACCTCTCAGGTTCAAGTGATTCTCTTGCCTCAGCCTCCCAAGTAGCTGGGATTACAGATACCTGCCACCATGCCTGGGTAAATTTTGTATTTTTAGTTGAGACAGAATTTCACCATACTGGCCAGGCTGGTCTCAAACTCCTGACCTTAGGTCAGCCGCCCACCTCAGCCTCCCAAAGTGCTGTGATTACAAGCATGAGTCACCATGCCCCACCCATTTTTAAAGCATTTCTAAAGACATCTGAGAAGACTGCTGGATGGAGTATTACAGCATTTCTAGGAAACTAACTCAGAACCAATGCCTAGCAGTGCTTTATTCATGCTGATGCTACACTTAGCTGAAACGTGACTACTGATAGTTACTGTTTCTGAATGCCTACTATGTGCTAGGTGATTTACAAAAGTTAGTAATCTTTCAAAAACTCTGTAAAAAAGAGAAAAGATTGAGTAAAATTGCTTAAGATGGCCCAAATAGTAAGTAAAAGAACTAGGATCTAACAGGTGTGTTCAATTAAAAATCCCATGTGTTTTCCACCATAACTCCTTGCCAGTATTATCTTTTTTCTATAAGAAGAAGAAACAATTGTTTTAATATATTTCTGAACAAGCTTATCTTTTCATTTTGAAAATTTCTGAGGGCATGATTCATTATAATAGGAAGTTTGGTATTCCAGACACCGGTAAAATAATGGATGCCTTTCCAAAGGATTGCAACCCTTTTCTCCATTGATTTCACTAAATTTCACATAGGCTCCTTTTTACAGCACTCAACTACAGAATTTAACTTTTTCTAGATTTCTAATGGAAAGTATTCTTATTTTAAATAAGACTATGCATTTTCTACATTTATGACATTAATTGTTAAATGTACTAATTATGAACATTGAACTTCAAAAACTTATGTTAAGTGGTGGCACCAACTGACAGCATATGACATTGCAATCTAATGTCACCAGAATCATTCTTAGCATTTTAGAATACAAAGAAACTGTTCGGTCAAATTATAAAACTACAAGATATATATTACTGAAGGAATACGGTGTATCTGGAGTATAAGTAGTCACAGAATTTGCATGGCACATTTTTGACATCTAATTTTATTCAGTATCTATGTATGAAAGCAAAGATATATTATGACTTAGACTGCAAACTTGGCCTGTATTTTTAATTCATGATGGAAATCTTCCAAAAGAGTCTATGTTCTTAACACATTCGTTATCATCTTGCTATTAGAGGGTATCCAGTGAAAAACTTTTAGAAATACTGGGTCTAGCTCATCTCTCTTCTGTGAGAGACAAGGAAATGATGTTTCCAGCTCTGGGTCTGGGTTTGAAATAGGATTGGAGAAGATAGAGTTTCAATCTTTTATATTCTTTTCATCAGAATTAATCACAGGACTTTCATTTGTATAGTATAATTCAAAATAACTAGAAGAGAAGAATTGTAATGTTCTCAACACAAAGTAAAGATAAATGTTTGGGGTGATGGATGTCCCAATTACCCTGATTTGATCATCACACATTGTATAGAGGCATTAAAATATCACATGCACTCCCAAATAGGTATAACTATTGTATGTTGATTAGAAACTTAGAGGAAAATGTTAAATTTGGGGTATGATCAACATTTCAGAAGAGTTTGGGGAATGTAAGAAGTTCCATGACCCTGAAAATTGATAGCAATGCTAGAATAATTTAGCTCCTCTGAGACACCTTTGCAAGTTCTCAAACAACTATGAATAACATCCAGTAGTACACTGGTGAACCTGGTAATCTCTTTTGCTGGAATATTTTAAAATCAATTTTACTTGAAGGAACTTTTGATTGCAAATATACCATTACTTTCATCATATAAGACAACAGATAACTCAACATTGCTAGGGTTATAACACAGCCAACATTCTGAAATACATTTATTTCATATAATAAAGATACTAAAATTTAGGCCAAATTTTAAAGTTCAAAGAATAGCTTTGAAATAAGACCACAGATGAGAGTCTAAGGGACTAAGGGTCTGATGGTCTAAGGGACTAAGATGTAGCCTAGCAATAGGCCAACCACTTCAAAAGTTCCAGATGGTTGCCCAAACTGAAATCATAGACTGAGGTTGGTAAAAATAAGAACTGAAAACATCTAAGGATGCATTACTTCAGTAAACAACCAAGCCTGACTTAAAAATGTGCAAATTAGCTGTTACCATATTGCTGAAGAGGCAGGCTTTTGGCTTTTATTCAAAATGGATTTACTTAACTATTCTCATATTATTAGACATACTTTTGCATAAAACTTTGATCATATTATTAACTCTTTAATTTAGATTTATAGAAGTGGACTTTACTTTACTGGATCAAAAAACAGGAACATGTTAAGACATCATATGTGGCATATATTGCTTTCCAGTAAAGGTGAACAAATTTACATTCTCATCAGCAGTATATGAAAGTTCCATACTCATTTTAGATAGTAGATATGAGTAAATGTTCACCAAATATTTATTAAATGTGTTAAAAAATAATTAATTTGCCTATTAAGCATGTTAGCTAATTGTTTATCATATTTGGTGCATTTGTTTTTCTTGTTTACATATTATATATTTTTAAAAATATTTACACGTATGCTGCATGTAAGTACCACATATGGTATTACGATTTTTACATATGTATTTTTCTGGTTTATATTTACATTTTATGTTAGATTTTATGGATCAAGTTTATTGATTTTTTTGTTATGTTAAATATAGCTTTTAAGGATTTACTTATTTATTTATTTATTTTGAGATGGAATCTTTCTCTGCCACTCAGGCTGGAGTGCAGTGGCATCATCTCTGCTCGCTGTAAGCTCCACCTCCCGGGTTCAAGTGATTCTCCTGCCTCAGCCTCCTGTGTAGCTGAGATTACATGCATGCACCACTATGCCTGGTTATTATTATTATTTTGTATATTTAGTAGGGACAAAGTTTCATCATGTTGGCCAAGCTATTCTCGAATTCCTGACCTTAAGTGATCTGCCCATCTCAGCCTCCTAAAGTGCTGGGATTTCAGGCGTGAGCCACTAGGGTTTTATATTTTTAATTTACCATCTAGTCCATCTATAATATGTTCTTCAACTATGATGTGTCCTTAAAACATTTTTGTTTAGAAATCCATGTGATATATTTTCTGAGCTCCTATATACAGTGTGTGTGTGTGTGCGCATGCACGTGTGTGAGAAAGAGAGAGAGAAACATTCACACATGTTACCAGATTTTGGCAAGTACATTGGTTCACAACATTTTCTCTGCAAAACTTTATGGGACTTCTCTCTCACTTTTGGAAGCCACTCTGGCCACAGATGGATGCTGTCTCCATGTAGAAGGCTCAGTGATGTATCCCTGACCCTGTGAGGGCCATGCAGTCCAACATCACTGGATCTGGATCAATAAGAGGCGTTCCATGTGAAGTGTAATCTTCAAAACACCCAAGGAAGTGATTGTCAGTGGAAAAGAAAGAAGGAAAAGAAGCTTTTTTTCTTAGGAAAGTTGGTGAAGAGCAACAATGAAATGCCATGATTCTGTTGAATGCCAGGAGCATAACAAAGCAGACAGCCCCTTTCCATTGTGGGCTATTGGAGCTGACCTGATACAATTGAAGAATACTGTACAGAGATGCGTCTTATGCTGTAAAGTATGTGCTAAGATCCAAAAACTCAAGAAAATAACTTAATGACTCTTACTCCAGGAAGAGCCATAATACATGGAAATTTTCAGAAATAATTCTCTGCTGGCCTGGTTGATGGTCATGATGCAGCTAGAGTGGCTGCTCATTTGGCAAAGATGGCTTCGATGCTTCAAGGACATTGACACTAAGGCTGGTTTTTGGCTGTAATGTTCCTGGGGTTCCTAATGAATGAAGCTAATTGGTTTTGCTCACAGAGTGACAGGTGATGACTCTTCTTTGGTATCCTCCTTCCTCCACCTCACCAATCAACCTCCTACCTTCACTCTTTCTTTCTTTTTTTTTTTTTGAGACGGAGTTTCGCTCTTGTTACCCAGGCTGGAGTGCAATGGCGCGATCTCGGCTCACCGCAACCTCCGCCTCCTGGGTTCAAGCAATTCTCCTGCCTCAGCCTCCTGAGTAGCTGGGATTACAGGCATGTGCCACCATGCCCAGCTAATTTTTGTATTTTTAGTAGACATGGGGTTTCACCTTGTTGACCAGGATGGTCTAGATCTCTTGACCCATGATCCACCCTCTTCGGCCTCCCAAAGTGCTGGGATTATAGGCGTGAGCCACCGCCCCAGGCCTTTCACTCTTTCTATCTATTCCCTCTTCCTCCTACTCCCAGACACTTGTGAAAACAGGAAATTGTGAAAAGACAGCTTAGATGAGAGGAGAAAGAATTTATTTGTAAGCTTATTACATTCTGAGTTGTGTCTTATTCTAGCAATTCACAGTACAAGAACACGAAAATGCCACACCTGTGTGACTGTTACTAACTTTTCCAAATTGCCATATTCTTAGCAATGAATTTGGATATCTTTTATAAAAAATCTGAAATGCATTTAGATGTCATGTTTATAGGTGCAAAAGAACTTTCAGAAAGTTATCTGATGAAAATTTTTTTTATTATAAGCTTAGTTCTTTCACCATTAAATTTCTGTTAGAATAATTCAATTGTTCACCTATTTTATGCTATGCTTAGAAATTAATAAATATACCAAATTAGGATTTACTAGAGAAAATAGAATATTAATTTTTAAATTGTGAGATCTATAAAAGTTTTCACAGATTAGCCATAGAGGAAAGAACACTTGAAGTATATACTTCCTATCAGTAATTTCTTGTCACTTAAACAACAGTTTCAAGTATATCTTTGACATATTCGTGCTTTCAATTTTTGAAATAACCTAATTAGGAACTGAGATGCATACTCTGTCAAAACTAATTGACAACCTGATTGCCTCTTGAAAGTTGTAGGTTCCTTGCAGACATTAATATCAGAAATATGCCTGAAGCTACTTTACTCTGAAATATTGTCAGACCTTCAAAATTTCTCTGCATAACCTATAAGTTAGGTTTCATCAGGATGCCTAAAAACTATAACATGAGATCAAAAGCTGTCATTCTGCTAGATTTCTAACTCTATAACCACACTCATGATTTAGTTTCTCCTTAAGTGATACACTGTTTCTCTAAAGGAGATCATCTTAAAAACACTGGAATCAGAGTTTTACTTACAATATTTCAGAATTGCAAAATGAAAATTTTAAAAAGGATTTTGTGTAATGGCCAAAAGACAAAATGCTCTTAGATTTCAAAAGTAAGCACTTCTGACTCAAGTGGTCCTCAGCTTTGAATTGTGGCCTGTGTAATATGAAACTAGTAAACCTTCAGAATTTTGAAACTGGTAGATAAACTCTCAGAGAGGCAGACTCCTTGAATGTACCATTGCTACATTCTAACTAACCCTAGATATGGGAGTACTTTGATGTATTTTTTTAAATGCCAGTATATTACTAAGAAATAAGGTACTTTTATTGGCTTACCATAAATTAAGATATTTTGGAATAATTTACGTAAATTTAATGTAATTATAATATTTTTCTCTAATTTAAATTGTCAAACTTTGACAGCATATCTAGTGTGTATTATATAATGAAGGCAAAACTAGTACAAGCACTGAAAGACCAAGGAATATATTGAAAATTAAAAGAAACTTCAGTCTCCCCTTGCTTCACTGCCTTCTCCCATGGCTGCTAGTAATTTTCCTCTGACAATAGAAAGCGTAGGAAGTATCTCTATTTCTTTCTTGTCACCCATCACTGTACATATAGTACAGTTTTCTGAAAATGAAAGAAACTTCTAATAAACGATATTGACAAACAGTAACATACAAAATAGATAAGTGACCAAAATAAGAGGATATGTGTAGAATTGACCAACTATCCACAAAGGTACCAATTTACAGAAAACTTTGAAGCCACCAGGAATTTTAACCTCTCATTAAGGAGCTACTCTGTGTTTAAATTAACATTTTACGACAGAATGACTGGAAATTTTTTAATGATGGAGTTTAGTTTTGCTGGAAAGAATCACTATCATCCCACTGGTTTTTTAAGTAAAATTCATGTGGTATAGTTCTTAAAAAAGGAATTCTATTTTCTATGGTTTATTTGTTAATAACTGATTAAAATGTCAAGTATATGCAAGTAAGCACTTGGGAAAAAGAAATGAAGAAATTAGACACGGGCTCTGGGGCTCTTACTTTACTGTAACTTTTTCCAAATTTGCTTCATTAAAATATCTTCTTAAGGAGCTTTGTTAGATTTAAGAGAAAACTCAAATGAGACATTGTCTTATTCTTTATTGTAGTGTTTTCCACTTTAAAATATATTAAAATTTACTGCACTGTGATTCAGGGTAATATTCTGTAAGACTGACAAGCATAACATTTGAATCAACTCATCTGATTATATCATATTTGATTATATTCTTTTTTTCTGATATTGTTTAAATGTTAAATTGCTTTGTGAGTTTCCAAAGGGAGCATATTATATGCAATATTTTTTCAATTTAATTTGATCATATAAACCTCTGTTGTTGTTACTCCTGCTGTTTTTTTTTTTTTATGGATTAGAGGTTTCAGTGGGATGGGAAAATCACAAGGAATCAGTTGTTCAGAGGAATGTATTGAGTAGAGGTGAGGAACTAGGATGTTGAAAAGTAAAAAAAGGAGAGAAGGAGAGGAAGAAAGAGGAAGAAAAAGAGGGAGAGAGAACAGGAATATTGCTTCATTCTAAAAATGGGTATTAATACACACACACACACACACACACACACACACACACACGTATATTCCCAAAAATACCCTTGACATAAACTCTCTGAACTTTAACTCCCACATTTGTGATTAATCAAGATTCTTTCCTTTAAAACTAGAGAAACTAACTCTGTCTGACTGGAAGAATTGATGGAGAGATACTGACTGATTCAGAGATGACAGGGAAGCTATAGGACAAGGTGCATCTTAAGGGGCCTAGGTAGCAACAATTACCTCACCAAGGTACCTTCCTTGGTAGGGTACATGACCTTTACCGAATGGAAGTCCCAGTGCTAGCAAAGGAGTGTCCAGTCGGCCTGGTTTGGATCACATGGTTATACTTTGCCCACGAGAGGGTAGAGAGTACTTTGGATCAAACTGGGTCCAGTGGAGAAACATAATTTTTCTAAACGATATGGAGGTGAGTGAGCAAAAAATTAAGCAAGCTACCTGCCTCTCTGGGGTCTTTTAATGGAGTATTAAATTGGAATAGTTTTCCTCAAAGAGAAAGAAAACTCTTCACTTATTTTTTTTATCATTCTTGGAGTATGCACATACATACAAACCAAAGATAAATAAGAAAAGATATTCCTAATAACTTAGGTTTGTACAGCCTGTCCTGAAGATTTGTGGAGTCATAGAAAAGGGTTGCATTCATAGAATTCCACTAAAAGCTCCTATCTAGTATTTGTGTATCCTACCACAAATTTGCTTAAAGTTTAAAACTCGTAATTGACAAAGGGTTTCATACTATGTCTAAGACTGAATTATTAATAGGAGGTATTCCCATTTGTAAATGAAGAAATTAATACATTGTAACCCAAGTTTTCATCCCAGGCTTACATAGATAGTACAATTTATTACAGTATTTGAAAATTTTGTGATTTTATTCATAACTGTCTGTTGAGAGAGAATTGTTCCCATTACTCATGTCCTACAAGCAGAGGAATTGGATGCCTTAATTCTAGACTATACTTGCAAAACTAATTTTGTGGTGAATAGACTTAGAAGACAGTGTCTCCTGGAATTAATAGCATACAGGTTAAATGTCTAGTATAATGAAGATAATGTCCTCTTACTAACCATTGCAAAGACTTGAGTTCTCTAAGCTCAGGGTTCCTTTTCTGTGATGCAGCCTACTGCTTGCGTAGGCATCACTTGGCCTTCTTTACTCACCCTGTGGAAGTTAGGGGTCGGATAACTGGTCCAAGAAAGTGATAACACCATGACTACTGCCATCGCTATGAGTCATGAAGTCTCTGTCTCTGATCCAGGAGACTCCTATCCTCTGCCAGCATCCATGAAACCAAGGTGGGCTCACCCGTTATCTTGTAAGTAGAATAAAGTCTCAGACCTTTAACAGTTCTTGGCAACATCTTATTAACCTTTTCAACATTGACTTTTGTCTTCATAGATACAGAAACCAGAGGATTTATTGAGCCCCTGCCATGTGCGAGCCACCATGTTAAGCTTATATGCATTTTATAATTGAACCCTTAAATGGTCCCGCAGAGTCATAGCTATTGTCTTCATTTTAAGCCTCGGCACTTGAAAAAAGTTAAATTCATCAGAATTCATCTTAGAAAGAGCCCTGCAATATTTTTGGTTTGTTTTCTGGTGATAGGTTGCATTAGTCATTCTTTTGGTAGAGGGTAAGACCTCAAGGACACACTGAAAACTAAGTGATGGTCATTAAGCAGCTATACTGATCACAAAAGGAGACATTTTTATTACTACTGCAGAGAGGGAAAGAGTAGAAAGTTAGAGAAGATGTTCAGAGGCGAGACACTAAATGGAGAAAAGCAGACAAGAAAATAAAAATAAAAACAATACAATAAAGTTGTGGTGGAGGAGAAGGCAAGATACACAAATACTAGATAGGAGCGTTTAGTGGAATTCTATGAATTCAAGCCCTTCCCATGGCTCCACAAGTCTTCAGGACAGATTGTATAAACCACAATAATATCACTGCAGAGGGCGGATGACTTGCGGCACCTCTGAAAGGTTCTGGTTTTCACATACAAGTTTACATCCAGATTCATATGAGCTTTTGAGGTAATGGTGAGATGGTGAAACAGAGAGGACAGTTCACATCAGAGGGGCTGGAAGCCTTCAACTAACATCTGGGAGGCTTACTCAAGGAAATTCTGAAGTTCACAGAAATTCTGTGTTTTTGTCAAACACCTAGAGTTACTTGCAGTGCTGCACCTTGGAGATATAAAAATAAATAAAGTTCCTGTTCTCTAGGAGCAAACAGCTAAGCAAGGGAAACAGGCATGGAAACAAAATAGTTGATAAAACAATGTTATTGGTAAAATGCTGACTAAACACGTGAAGTTGGTGTAATTGGTAACATAGGAGGGAAAATGAATAAATGGCTTGGGGAAGACTTCTCTGTGGAAGGGGGCTGCTGACTATGGCTGTGAGAGGATGCTCTGGGGAGAGCTGCTGGTTGTAAACCTCTTGGAAGTCATAATAAGGAGTTTGTCTCTATAGATTATGGGTTTTAAAATTTTTAAAAACAGGGCCCCCTTTTTGTCAGATAAACTCTTAAATGGAGCTCTAGTCTACAAATCAGATAAAAGTGGAGCTTCTGCCTAGGCGCAGTTGCTCACGTCTATAATCCCAGCACTTTGGGAGGCTGAGGTAGATAGATCACCTGAGGTCAGGAGTTCGAGACCAGCCTGGACAACATGGGGAAACCCCATCTCTACAAAAAATACAAAAAGTAGCTGGGCACGGTGGTGGGCACCTGTAATCCCAGCTACTCAGGAGGCTGAGGCACCACAATCTCTTGAACCTGGGAGTTGGAAGTTGTAGTGACCTGAGATCGCACCACTGCACTCATTCCAGCTTGGCCGACAGAGTGAGACCTTGTCAAAAAAAAAAAAAAAAGAAAGAGAAGAAAGAAAGAAAGAAAAAGAAAGAAAGAAAGAAAGAAAGAAAGAAAGAAAGAAAGAAAGAAAGGAAGGAAGGAAGGAAGGAAGGAAGGAAGGAAGGAAGGAAGGAAGAAAGAAAGAAAGAAAGAAAGAAAGAAAGAAAGAAAGAAAGAAAGAAAGAAAGAAGCTTCTCTGAGTTAGGTAGAGGACCAGGACCCTGAGCACTTAACTCTCCATAGCCCCGGTAGTGGCTCTTAGAACTGCTTCTGGGACTCCCATTATACACGCTGGAGAACACAAGAGCCTGCTTCTATCAGCTTTACTGGGCTGCCAAAGGGTGGAACATAAACTACCTGATTATTGATTTGAATTTTGTTCTTTCCATTTCCCTATCCTATTGCTCTTGTTTGTGAGTGTATGGCATCTGTAAAGGGATTTACTTTTCACCAACATGACTTATATCTGCCCACTATCCCTTTAAAAGGCCTAAGCAATTACAGAAAGCCTTGGTTATGCATGATTGTTTTCTTCAGTGTATACTAGAATAGGGAGCTCCCCAAGTATTCTACTGCATACACATACCTTGCTGAGGGATGTTCGAGAAAAGAATTTGGGTTCCATAGCTGGAGTAGCTCAGTGTGGAGCCAGAGCAGCACTGAGATCATCTGCAAAACTGAATTCATTCAGCATGTGCAGCAGTTCAGGGCCCAGTGCTTCTGGATTACTATAAGCCATTCCTGGATAGAGTCACACAGGGGCAAGACAGGGCACCCAGCTGGCATGTGGACTACAGTTGTGAGCCAGGTGAAGGTGCTGCAGGTGTGGACCATGCCCAGGGTGAGGGCTCTGGAGAGGAGCAGGGGGGTTCAAGAGATGTGGGAGCCAGAATGGGCACACCCTAGCAGAGGATGAACAAAGTACTATTTCATAGGTTTCTGGTTTGTGGGACTAGATAAATGACAATGTTGTATATGAGAAGAGTGAATAAACAACAGAGCGGGTGGGTTTAGTAGGAAAATTCCATTTGGGACACTGAATTCTCTATTAGGAATCACGAGAGGTCTGGATTGAGAAATGGGAATCTGGAGATCTCAAATAAGTTACCATATATCCTGAGATAACTTTGAGATTATACTGTCTACGTCCATTCTAACATCCATCTTGCCTTTCTGAAACTTCGATTACCTGAAAGGAATATGAGGACAGTATGAACAAAGAAATAAAGGTTGAAGGAAAAGACGTGGTAGCAGTCCAAAGAATTCAGGAGAGTTCAGGAAGTGAGAGGACATTAGGTCCTCCCAAGAACGGAGGAAAATAAACTATATGGGTTTAAACAGCATCAAAGGAGGAAGAGAGTCCATTCTCATTCTTTACCTGCCACATCTTACCCAATATTGGAACCCCTAGAGATAAATGCAAAGTATCTCAGCCTAGGCCAGACCCTGAGATCTCACACGTTGTCCCTCAGTCTCCCTTCCCAGGGCCAGGACGGAGCCATGAGGGTGGCAAACGTGCAAGAGGTGATATGCTCAGCAGTGTAGCCAGCACTGACGCCTCCTAAATCCTCTCCAAATATGAACACGTCAGGACCAGGGTGCTGCACTAACGATTCTCACTCCCTCATTCTTGTTCTTAAGCTTGATTGTTCCTGTGAAATGCTGCATGTGCCAACTGAGTGTTGTCTTCCTTTAAATGCCTCGACGAACCAGATTTGCCAGGAGGTATTAAGAGAGAGGTTTTCTTCTTTTGATTAATTTTTCTATTTTTCTTCTGCTTCAGCCTCACCCACGCCCCTGCCTGCAGAGGCAGCTGTGAGTGGAGTAGCTGCATTCTTGCCGGCTCTGCATGTGGCTTTGGTGGATGGATGTGGGTCATTATCCTAAGGCTAAGAAGTTTCCCTACGGATGGGGAAATGGAGTCTGAATTTCATCTAAGCACACTCACTTGTACCAGCAAAGAGCAGTCTCAGGAACAGCAGTTAACAAGATGTTGTCTTCCAGAAAATTAATTCTGAGGGATAAAAGTACATAAGGAAGCCCCAAGAGTTGGGTTTGGTTTACCAAAACATGTCAGCAGCCTCATTCATTGTACTCTTCCTTCAGATGCTGGTATGGAATAAAGTGAAGGGGGGGCAGGCAGAAATATTTTAACTTCTGAGTGCAGTACACAAAACAGTGAGATTCACAACCACCCATCCCCACATTAAAAGTTCCCTCACATTACTTAACAATTACTGGCAAAGTTAATTGGTTCTAGAACTCAACATTATTACTCTCTGGAGGAATCTTAGCATGGAGTTAGTCAGTATTCTTGCCAATATATTATACACATGAGGATTTGAGATAAAATGAAAAAATATTAGCTTTGCTATGCAATTTTTTCCATTGGAATCAACTTACCCAGTCACAAATGGAGAACCCAGGAACCTGTAGCGTTGTCTCCAAGACTGGGGAGGCAGAGGCAGAGTATGTGCCTGGTGTGTATATTTGGGGTGTGTAAGCATGTGTGATGAGTGTGGTTTGTATCTGTGGTGTGTATGAGTATGCGAAGTGTGTGTGTGTGCGTGCGTGTGCTGACAGAAGCTTCCTTTTCTATGAAATTGCAAAGATAGTGAGCATAATTGCTCTTAGAGCAAAAGACCAATGAAAGTAAAGAGGGAGATATGTAGGAAAGAAAGTAGACAAAGGAAATTCTTACTAAAATTATTGAAAAGTAGGGATCATAGCAAATATTTTCTTTTCTTTTGAGCTGTGTCATTGGGACTTCAGCAAATTGAAGCCAGAGAAGGAAGGATCAGAGTATGGCTGCGGCCGCAATAGCAATGCAACAGATTTTATCTCTCTAGGATGCAATCTTTTAGGATTCCTCAGGGAGATGAGAAGAAAAGTACTAGAAATTTAAAAAAGAGCAAGGGGACCTTCAAGTTAGGAGAATAATGTTTGGTAAACAACTCTGTCCTCCCTTCTCAAAGCGGATTCAACCAAGAACAGCGCATAGAGACAGAAGCACTAGGAGATGTGGGCTACCTACACATTTTTAGAAATAAGTTGGTATTTAAATAGTAATTGTTTAATTGATTACCAAATTGGTAATTCATATATCTTTTAGATTTGATTCTGTTAGTGACTGAGCCACATTAAAAGTGTTGGTACATGAATGTTGATCATTTATGCCCATGCTTGCATTACGTAGTGCACTTTAACATTAAGTATACATTTTTATTTTCCCACGTAGTAGCCTAAATGAGATGATACTTCTCTTAATTCAGGAGGCCACTTACAAATCTCATTCTGTATAGTATTTTTAATAAAATATTTTCTTTTAAGAAGCGTGTTCCTGTAACGCTACTTGATGAAAACACAAAAGAATCACAAAAATAAGTAGAACTTGCCAAGGTAATCCAGAAGGCAGAATTGTAGCATGCCAAAAATTAGGCGCTCCCAGGTTCAAGACAGTTTTGAATCTTGGCTCTACCATTTACTTGCCTTGAATCAAAGATCAAAATCTCCTGATTACCAAGAACCTAAAATTCACTTGGTTTTACATTTCCTAAGAACGGATCCTGTGACTCCCTCTCCTTTCAAAGGGACATAGCTATCCCTCACACAATTTCCACAAGCTGTGTATTATTAATAACAAAGTAAGAGTCACAGCTGAGGGTATAACTCTTATAATAAGGTGAGGCAGAAAAATCCCCAAATAAATGGTATGTGTGGAGGGACACGCGGAGGCGGCTCACTCTCAGGCCAGGGTTGTGAAATCCGTCTTCTGGGAATGGCAGTTGCCCTGAGCAAGGAGTCCTCTTTCCACATTTGTAGTCCCCTGCTGGAGTTCAAATTAAATTAGGTCTCACTTAAATTGGATTTTCTCCCATTACATTAGCATTTCCACAATCTTGCCAAGGTTTGGCAACTTGCTAATTAGTAAGAGGAAGACTTTGGACTGGAGAGTTAAATCACGATTTTCTGCTGCTGAATAGGCCTAGGCCTGGCCTCTCAAGGAGTAGTTTCTTGGATGTTCCTTCAGTTTTCATTCCGTTGGTATACCTCAGTTGGCAAATTTAATCCACCACAAGAAATTGACATTACAATGACTTTTTCACTAATCTGAAGAAATGGAAATTTAGAAATATGCCAAAATGTTTCCATTCATGGGTATTACTTCAGTTAACAGCTGAGTTGCTGACTGATGTCTTCCTAATTCACTTACACTGAAGTAATACCGAGGAATGATTTGTCTCTGATAAATAGTAGCAAAAGCAAGCTTCAGAAAATTAATGTAAGAGAAGGATAATTCTTTCTCAAGAATTATGTTCTAGGGTAGCAAAGGGCTGAACCTGAAAATATTTATTTTCCTAAGGTTCTTTCATCTTCCCATTATATGGAGTTTCAAGTGTATCCAGAAACTGGAATAATAATAATACTTTGAGCTGGAATAAAGTAGCATAATATTTGGAAGCTGAAACTGGATCATTTCAGCAGTATGTTTGGATTGTTTTCTTCAACTGCTTTTTCAGCTTCGCAGTTGCTTTAGGTTTACTTCTAGAAGTATAGACATCCATGGGTCTCACATTTATGAGATATATATATATATATATTCCTAGCAGAATTCTTAGCACAATTCTTATAGAATGGGTAAACTTAATACTTCTAAATCTGCTTAATCTTTAGCGATCTGTCACATCATTATAAGATTCAATTGCAATAAAATTTTAATACATTCGATTTTCATTTTAATTGGCTTGCGAAGTCAGAATTATGGTTTTTCATTAATAATTACTCAAATCCATAGGAAGGAAAAACAGATTTAACTGTAAATCCCTATGTCTGAAATACTTCTGTAAATATATATAGTCACAACATAACCACATAGTCATCACAATCCCATCAGGACTTTGTCTTCCATTTTTAGGGGTGTGGGACACTGTGGGGTAGAGGGTTGGGGGGACCAAGTCTTTCTCACTTCATTTCCCAGGCTGGATGGAGTGCAGTCACGATCTCACTGCAACCTCCACCTCCCAGGGTTCAAGTGATCCTCCCGCCTCAAGCCTCTCAAGTAGCTGAGATTATAGGCGTGTGTCATGATCCTGGCTAGTTTTATAGTAGAGATGGGGCTTCACCATGCTGACCAAGCTGGTCTAGAACTCCTGACCTCAAGCAATCTGCTCACCTTAGCCTCCCAAAGTGCTGGGATTACAGGCATGAGCCACCACACCCAGCCCAAGACTTTTTCATAATCAATTCCTGTGAAGCAGGCTCATAATTTCTCATCATCTTAAAGAAATGATCTCTTTAAGGAATAGCTTCCAATGTACTGTTTTATTTAGAGTGAACCACTTGTTTAACTTAAAGAGGTATATATACTTCTTCAGTTCTATGTTTAGGTTCACTGAAGTCAACAATATCTAGTCAAATGGCTAAAGAACTAAGCCGCTGTAGAAAAAGAAGGGGAGCAATGTTAAAAATTTACAACTGCAGAAGTTTTTACCCAAGGAAACACACACACACACGCAACACACGCACTTTAAATCAACATACAATATCCCTGCACCAAACACTGAGTTGCTTAAATCATAGAATCATCTTTGTGGATCCAAGAGCAATATGCTGAAGAGAGTTTCAAAGAGTCATGCATCATCCATCTGCCAAGTCTCATTTCAAGGAAACTGGAAGTTGTATTTTGTTGTATAATAACTGGCTCCTCAGATTTGATTAGGATCTCAGCTGTCGGAAGCCTTTTCCTGTATGCATGCCAAAGGGAAACATGACTAGGCACAAATAACGCAATAGATGATGTGCCCTTGGGGCAGAAACAAGCCACAGTACAAACAAAGAAGAGGGTCCTCAGCCACGGCTCCCCTCTTGCCTGTTGTCCCTCTCTGTTAGTGTGTGCTTCTACTGATTGACTTTCTTTTCTGAGGAGAAACCTGTAAAAAACAGTAGGAAAATATTTCAGATTAAAAATTAACATTTCATTTCTCTTCTTCTGGCTTAAGGCTAACATAACATTCCAGGATGACAAAAAGAAAAAAGAGTTATGTTATATTCATGAGCTCCCCACAAGTTTACACTGAGAAATCAAGAAGCGGGAAATGGAGGGTTATTCTTTTGAGCATTGACATATGCTTATCATTTTGTGAAATCAGTTGTGGCCTCATTCTAATTATGCCTGAAGAGGAATGTTCTCTACTAATTCTCATTCTTGCTGGCATTCTGGTGGCTTGGGCATATGAAAGTAAGTCATATATATGACTTAGATTAGGTTCAGTGCTTACCCCAGAGAAAGATAACTTGCCATATGTGATCTTTTAAGATATGGGTACTGGGTACATTATTGCCAAAGCTATAGAAAATATATAGAATGATTTGTTGGTGTATAATGAAGACCAGTATGAAAACTCTGGAATATTTTGATAGGATCGGGATAGAATGCCACAAATGAATACTATATGAAAGACAAAGTCAAAGAAGTTTACTCATGGCAACAGGAAAAATTAATCATAGAAATGCCAAGAAACAAAGTGTTATCCTTACTCATGATAACTTAAAAATATGCTGAATGTTTTATACTTGTTGCCCTGCATTTGGTATACCAAAGACATGCTAAATTAACATTTTGCTAACAAAAAAGCGAATAGGAAGATAATAAGTTACTTTTCCAGGCTGAAAAATTAGGTTGCTGAAGACTGTGGTCATTATGTTAAAAAGGTATCTAATATGTTGAGATCATAAATTTGAACGCTGAAGCATAAATTCACTGACCTAAACAATCTGAAGTTAACATTTAATCCGTTAATGATACCTCTCCCTAGGTAGCTTAAATATTTTGAAATTAACTCCTTTGCAATTTGTACAGTGCTCTTGTGAAACAGGTATAGAATTAAGGATCAAGAGCCTCGTACTTTAGATAGAGAGGCTGTGGCCCATTGGATAATCCACAGCAGTATGGAAATCTGAACAAAAACAAAGATAGGTCTTTAGTTTCTTGAAGGGAAGGCAGAATTCCCCTATATGTACAGTGAAGGTGGGAGGAAACTTCTTCCTAAGACTTGGCTCCACAGCTACAATGACAAGGGAAGAGAAACTCCACAAGTGAATCATGGGTCCCTACAGCCCTAGAGTTGGCTTTGCCTTATTGGCTGGTGAAGAACTCTACTCGCAAACTGTGCACTTGATTATTTATTAACGTTACTTTCTGGGCCTTTGTGTTCACAAGTGTTCAGGTTAAACAGCCTGATGCTGAAGTGATCTGAATACAGCCCAGAGACATTGGTGGCAGAGGCCCAGTCTTTATTCCACATCAAGGATGAGCTAAATCTGAAGCTCAGGTGGTCTTAAGGGCTAAATTGGCTAAATGGTCGTAATGGGCTGAAGGAGAGCTGGCTCTGCTCTCTACTTGCCCAGTTACCTCTAAGAATGTGCACAGTTAGGCACGGCCAGTAAGACAACTCAGGAAGAAAATGTTCTTTCCAGTTGGAATGCAATATATATGTATTGTTTCCCTTCTAATAGGTTTTTATCTTCTGTTTAAGACTGTAATTTTATTTACCTGGTGGAATTGTGGCTATTCTAGACTTATTATGTGCATGTTTTTGGTCTAGGATCTATCTATTGATCTGTCTATCTATCTATCTGTTTAGTATTTGCTCATAAAATCCAAGTTTGAATGGAAACATATTTACTACCAGTATTTTCATTTATATACAGACTTTTATATTTTATTTAATATTCCCTTATAAGCTGCCCATTATATGTTAATAGTATTGTAATATGGATAAAAAAACATTTCTGCTGCAATTAAAAATAATTAGAAACAGGCATAAAATTATCAATTGCTAAATGTTGATAAATCATCTGTATTGACCACTCAGAAAATAGTTAAGAAATAAATTTTATAAAAGAAAAACATTTTTAATACTTTAGCCATCTGTACTGAAAATTATACTAAGCACTGTCTCTAAATTTCTTCTGTTTATTACATCTCTTAAGTATCATTTACTATTTACAGGGGTTTCTTTGTTTTTTCATAGTGACAGGAAAAAATAAAGTTGAATTTTGAAAAAAATTCAACTAATCCAGCCATTTTGCTAACATAAAAATTATTTGTAATGCCAAGATATAAAGGCAGTTATAAAAAGACATAAACTGAGAAATAAAGATAGAGTATTGGCTTTCAGGACAGCACCATCAGAATGTGTTTTAATAAAGTACATGCCAGCTATAATACAATTACATTTTACTTAATATATAGCTGAGAATAGTCCATATTTCTTAGTGATTACAATTTGGGCTTTGGAGCCAGACTGCCTGGGCTTGCCTATGTCCTTGTCAATAACTAGTTGTATGGACTTGGATGAGTTATATTATTTCTCTGTGCCTCCGTTTTCACATTTATGAAACAAGGATGACATTAGTACTGTTTAATAAGGTGCCATAAAGTTGTGATAAGGTAATAGATATAAAGCACCTAAAATAATTTCTGGCATATGGCTGGTGTTATAAGTTGAATAGTGTCTCCCTCAAAAGATGTATTTCTGCCCTAAATCCTGGAACCTGCAAATATGTTTTTCTTGGAAGTCTGATTACATCTTAGCCCTGTAATCAGGTTGAGAAGGGGTCATACTGGATTAAGGTGGGCCTTAATCAACTATGACTGGTGTACGTGAAAGAAGAGGAAAATGTGGACACAGAAGGAAGATGGCCATGTGAAGACTAAGGCAGAGATGGCAGTGATGCTGCCACTAGTCAAGGAACACCAGGAGTTACCAGAAGCTAAAAGAGGCAAGGAAGTCTCCTCCCCTAGAGGATTTGGAGGGAGCATGACCTGCCAACACCTTGATTTTTGGATATGTAACCTCTAGAGCGATTAAAAAAAAAAAGGTTTTCTATTTTAAGCCACCCAGTTTGTGGTATTTTGTTATGGCAATCCTAGGAGACACATCCTGTCAGTATTCATTCAATTGGTTGTTACTAGACATTAGTAAAAGATAATTATAGTATTTAGGCTTTGATCTTCTATATTGTAAAGAAATAATTTCACAGCACAAATTCACATGCCTACATTTTATGCCCCTCTAGATACATACATTAAGAATCCAGCTCTGGCTCATTAGACAAAGCCTAACTCTACACCCTTTGAAAAATTTGGAATGTACAGAAGTGACTAGCATGCAAGGCAATCAGAAACCTTAGTTTTTTAACATTTCAGAAAGGAAGAAGCAAACAACATGCTTTTCAAGGTTATACTAACTCTGTTATGCCATAATTGTTCTAGAAACATGGAAGTCATTTTGCATCTCATTCTGATAACAGATGAAACAAGATGAAAATGTTCTTTGTAAAACCACATGTTTTTAAACAAAAATTGTAACCCATTAGTATCTGTGGACTTCAGTGTATTTCAAACCCCATTATTTAATGCTATGCAGAGAGAAAGTGAATCTCACATGTGTTGAAATTATTCAAAACCCTTTAATTAAAATCTTAATTTTGGAAAGAAGGGTTGATTTTCAATGTGTCTTCAAAACATTCTAAAATAACCAGACAGTAACTGAGAGAAAAGCTGGAAATGAGTTGACTGGAACGCTGTGTGACATGGAACTCAGCACCTACCACCCTCAGTTCCTAGTCAGGAAACCCTTCACTAGGGTCCCTACATTATAGAGGACTCTGCTGTGACCCTCGTCCAGCCATACCCTTCCTCACAATGTGAGCAACACTTCCTCCAGAACAAGGTCCTAGCACCCAAATGCACACCCCCAAAGTCGCTGCCCAAGTGATTCTGGGCCTGCTTCCAAGACTCATGTGGTCCTCTTTCCAGCCTGAAGGCTGGCAAAAGAGTGCTGATTGTATAGTAGTGAGGGGTGTATGAACAAGGTTGGGATGTGCCAGCTGGGCAGTCTTCAAGTCTGCACTCAAGAGTCCTTATGGTGGGAAGGTGGGGAGAAAAAGTGGAGGGTCCCAGGCAGGTCAGGGCTTAGGTCTCTCTGTGCCACCATGTCCTGTCACAGACTGGTTTTGAATCTGAGCATTGTAAATTATATTTTGGTTTTCCATGCATGTTTATCAAGGCAGAAGGATAGATTATATTTTAACAGTTGATTCGTAAGATTTACACATATAGAATGTAGCTCTCCACTTATTCTTGCTCCAGGTCCCAGAAATGTTAGAGGAGGATTTGGTATCATTTAAATTTAATCACTCATTGTCTGCCATATCTTTTAAAATGTATGAAGTTACTTCTTTCTTTCTTTCTTTCTTTTTTAAGATAGTCTTGCTCTGTCACCCAGGCTTGAGCACAGTGGCATAATTTCAGCTTATTACAACCTCAGCCTCCCGGGCTCATGCCATCCTCCTACCTCAGCCTCCCAAGTAGCTGAGACTATAGACACATGCCACTATGCCTGGCTAATTTTTATAGTTTTTTTGTAGAGACAGTTTTACCATGTTTCCCAGGCTGGTCTTGAATTCCTGGGCTCAAGAAATCAGCCTGCCATCGCCTCCCAAAGATCTGGGATTATAGGCATGTGCCACCATGCCTGGCCTTAAACCAGTGATTTCTTAATTATCAATACCACAAAATTATTTTATGAGAATTCTGAGCAATTCAGTTACACCAACAGATTAAAAGGACTTTTCTAGGAGAGTTTTTCAAGATGGCGCGGTAGGAACAACTCGGGATTGCAGCTCTCATTGAAGGCGCAGAGGCTGAGTCCTAGCCGCATTTCCAGATGGATCTTTGTTGCCCACAGAACGGGGAAATTCCCAGGTGTAGGAGAGTCACGGGAAGCCAGCGCAGCCCTCTTGGCTTGCCCTGGCGGTTTCAGCCGGCACCGCAGCACAGCGACACCCCGCACAAAACGCGCTGATCTGGGTGCCCTGTTAAACCAGCAATCTGATATTTGGGAGGGCAGATTAGCATATCCATCTGATTAAACGGGACTTGGACAGTGAGCCAGACAAGGAGATTCCTGGGAAGTGACATTTGAGCCGGTGCAGTGGGCCCCTGCACAGGAAATCACACAGATCCCGGTGCCCTACCAGCAGGCGACTAAAACACCAGGGAGAGAGTCATCCATTTAACTTAAAAAAAAAAAAAAAGAGGGAGAAAGGGCTCTGAGGCAGGGAGCCAGGTGACCAGGCTCGGCAGGTCCCACCCCTACAGGGACAAACAAAACGGCGATTTGAAACGCTCAGGGTTGAGAGTTTCACTGCAGGCACAGCTGAATACAGGACTGTGCAGCTCCATCGGGGAGGGGCGTCCACCACTACCAAATCATTCCACCCCTACTGAGGTACACGCCCATTGCTGATGCAGCCTGCCATTGCCAAGGCAACTCGCCATAACAGAGAGATTCCACCAAGAAGGCAGAGCCCACAACAGCAGGGCAGAGCCCATGGGCAACAGGGTGGAGTCCAGGACAGAAGGGCAGAGCCCACAGCAGCAGGGTGAAGCCCACAGCAGCAGGGCGGAGCCCACAGCAGCAGGGTGAAGCCCACAGCATCAGGGCGGAGCCCACAGCAGCAGGGACGGGAGTGGACCTCAGCAGTCATACAGCAGAGGGGCTAGACTGTTAAAAGGAAAACTAAGTAACAGAAATACTTCAGCATACACTCAGAGACCCAATCGAAAAGCCAGCAACTACTCAGACGACAGGTGGATAAATCCACAAAGATGGGAAGAAAACCAGTGCAAAAAGGAGGCAAACACCCGAAACCAAAACACCTCGCCTCCTACAAAGGACCAAAACTCCTCACCAACAAGGGAACAAAGCTGGAAGGAGAATGAGTGTGACGAAATGATGGAATCAGACTTCAGAAGGTGGATAATGAGAAACTTCTGTGAGCTAAAAGACCATGTTCTAAATCAATGCAAAGAAACTAAGAACCTTGAAAAAAGATTTGAAAAAAGATTCAAGGAAATGATAACACAAATGGATAACTTAGAGAGGAATATAAATGAATTGAAGGAGCTGAAAAACACAACACAAGAACTTTGCAAAGCATGCACAAGTTTCAACAGCTGAATTAACCAAGCAGAAGAAAGAATATCAGAAGTTGAAGACCAACTCAACGAAATAAAACGAGATACCAAGATAAGAGAAAAAAGTGCAAAAAAGAATGAACAAAGTCTCCAAGAAATGTGGTACTATGTGAAGATACCTAACCTACGTTTGATAGGTGTACCAGAATGTGACGAAGAGAATGAATCCAAGCTGGAAAATACTCTTCAGGATATTATCCGGGAAAATTTCCCCAACCTAGCAAGGCAGGCCAATATTAAAGTCCAGGAAATACAGAGAACACCACAAAGATATTCCGCAAGAAGAGCAACCCCAAGGCACATAATCGTCAGATTCACCAGGGTTAAAATGAAGGAGAAAACACTAAGAGCAGCCAGAGAGAAAGGTCGGGTCACCCACAAAGGGAAGCCCATCAGACTCACAGCAGATCTCTCAGCAGAAACTCTACAAGCCAGAAGAGAGTGGGGGCCAATATTCAACATCCTTAAAGAAAAGAACTTTCAACCCAGAATTTCATATCCAGCCAAACTGAGCTTCATAACTGAAGGAAAAATAAAATCCTTTGCAAACAAGCAAGTACTCAGAGATTTTGTCACCACCAGGCCTGCTTAACAAGAGCTCCTGAAAGAGGCACTATACATAGAAAGGAACAACCAGTACCAGCCATTCTAAAAACATACCAAATGCTAAAAAGCATCAACAAAAAGAAGAATCTGCATCAACTAACGGGCAAAACAGCCAGCTAGCATCAAAATGGCAGTATAAAATTCACACATAACAATATTAACCCTAAATGTAAATGGGCTAAATGGACCAATCAAAAGACACAGACTGGCAAATTGGATAAAAAGTCAAAACCCATTGGGGTGCTGTATCCAGGAAACCCATCTCACATGCAAGGATACACAAAGGCTCAAAATAAAGGGATGGAGGAAGATTTACCAAGCAAATGGAGAACAAAAAAAAAGCAGGAGTTGCAATTCTCATCTCTGATAAAATAGACTTTAAAGCAACAAAGATCAAAACAGACAAAGAAGGTCATTACATAATGGTAAAAGGACCAATATAACAAGAAGAGCTAACGACCCTAAATATATATGGACCCAATACAGGAGCACCCAGATATATAAAGCAAGGTCTTAATGACTTACAAAGAAACTTAGACTCCCACACAATAATAGTGGGAGACTTTAACACTTCACTGTCAATATTAGACAGATTAACCAGATAGAAAATTAACAAGGATATCCAGGGCTTGAACTCAGACCTGGAACAAGCAAACCTGATAGACATTTACAGAACTCTCTGCCCCAAAACCACAGAATATACATTCTTCTCAGCACCACATCACACCTACTCTAAAATTGACCACATAATAGCAAGTAAAGCACTCCTCAGCAAATGCAAAACAACTGAAATCATAACAAACAGTCTCTCAGACCATAGTGCAATCAAGTTAGAACTCAGAATTCAGAAACTAACTCAGAACTGCACAGCGTCATGGAAACTGAACAACTGGCTCTTGAATGTCGATTGGATAAACAATGAAATGAAGGCAGAAATAAAGAAGTTCTTTGAAACCAACGAGAATGAAGACACAACATACCAGAATCTCTGGGACACATTTAAAGCAGTCTCTAGAGGAAAATATATAGCAATAATGCCCACATGAGAAAAGTGGAGAGATCCAAAATTGACACCCTATCATCAAAATTGAAAGAGCTAGAGGAGCAAGATAAAAAAAACTCAAAACCTAGCAGTAGACAAGAAATAACTAAGATCAGAGCTGAACTGAAGGAGATAGAGACACGAAAAACCCTTCAAAAAATCAATAAATCCAAGAGCTGGTTTTTTGAAAAGATCAACAAAATAGACAGACCACTAGCCAGACTGATAAAAAAGAAAAGAGAGAACAACCAAATAGATGCAATAAAAAACGATAAAGGGGAAATCACCACAGATTCCACAGAAATTCAAACCATCATCAGAGAATACTACAAATAACTCTATGCACATAAACTAGTAAACCTAGAAGACATGGATAAATTCCTGGACATCTGTGTCCTCCCAAGTCTAAACCAGGAGGAAGCCGAAACTATGAACAGACCAATAACAAGGTCTGAAGTTGAGGCAGCAATTAAGAGCCTACCACACAAAAAAAGCCCAGGTCCAGATGGGTTCACAGCTGAATTCTACCAGACACACAAAGAAGAGCTGGTACCATTCCTTCTGAAACTATTCCAAATAACCCAAAAAGAGGGAATCTTTCCCAAATCATTTTATGAGACCAACATCATCCTGATACCATAACCCGGCAGAGACTCAACAAGAAAAGAAAACTTCAGGCCAATATCCATGATGAACATAGATGCAAAAATCTTCAATAAAATACTGGCAAACCGGCTGCAACAGCACATCAAAAAACTTATTCATCATGATCAAGTAGGATTCATCCTGGGGATGCAAGGCTGGTTCAACATACGCAAGTCTATAAACGTAATTCACCACATGAACAGAACCAAAAACAAAAACCACATGATTATCTCAATAGACGCAGAGAAGGCATTTGACAAGATTCAACAGCCTTTCATGCTAAAAACCTCAATTGATGGAACGTATCTCAAAGTAATAAAAGCTATTTAAGACAAACCAACAGCCAATATCTTACTGAATGGGCAAAAACTGGAAGCATTCCCTTTGAAATCTGGCACTAGAAAAGGATGCCCTCTCTCACTACTCCTATTCAATATAGTACTGGAAGTTCTAGCCGGAGCAATCAGGCAAGAAAAAGAAATAAAGTGTATTCAAATAGGAAAGGAGGAAGCCAAATTGTCTCTATTTGCAGATGACATGATAGTATATCTAGAAGACCCCGTCGTCTCAGCCCAAAAACACCTGAAACTCATAAGTAACTTCAGCAAAGTATCAGGATATAAAATCAATGTGCAAAAATCACAAGCATTCCTATTCACCAATAACAGACTTAAAGAGAGCCAAATCAAGAACGAACTGCCATTCACAATTGCTACAAAAACAATAAAATACCTAGGAATACAACTTACAAAGAATGTAAGGGACCTTTTCAAGAAAAACTACAAACCACTGCTCAACGAAATAAGAGAGGACACAAACAGATGGAGAAACATTCCATGTTCATGGTTAGGAAGAATTAATATCGTGAAAATGGCTATACTGCCCAAAGTAATTTACAGAATCAACACTATCCCCATCAAGCTACCACTGACTTTCTTCACAGAACTGGAAAAATCCACCATGAACTTCATATGGAACCAAAAGAGAGCCCGCATAGCCAAGTCAATTTTAAGCAAAAAGAAGACAGCAGGAGGCATCACACTACCAGACTTCAAACTATACTACAAGGCTACAGTAATCAAAACAGCATGGTACTGGTACCAAAACAGAGATATAGAACGATCGAACAGAACAGAGGCATTGGAGGCAACACAACATATCTACAACCATACAATCTTTGATAAACCTGACAAAAACAAACAATGGGGTAAAGGATTCCCTGTTTAACAAATGGTGTTGGGAAAACTGGCTAGCCATGTGCAGAAAGCAGAAACTGGACCCCTTCCTGACACCTTACACTAAAATTAACTCCAGATGGATTAAAGACTTAAACATAAGACCTGGCACCATAAAAACCCTAGAAGAATATCTAGGCAAAACCATTCAGGACATAGGAATAGGCAAGGACTTCATGACCAAAACACCAAAAGCATTGGCAACAAAAGCCAGAATAGACAAATGGGACCTAATCAAACTCCACAGCTTCTGCATGGCAAAAGAAACAGTCACTAGAGTGAATCGGCAACCAACAGAATGGGAAAAAATTTTTGCAGTTTACCCATCTGACAAAGGGCTGATATCCAGAATTTACAAAGAACTCAAACAGATTTACAGGAAAAAAAACAAACAAGCCCATTAAAAAATGGGCAAAGGATATGAACAGACACTTTTCAAAAGAAGACATATAAGAGGTCAACAATCATATGAAAAAATGCTCATCATCAGTGGTCATCAGAGAGATGCAAATCAAAACCACATTGAGATACCATCTCATGCCAGTTAGAATGGCGATCATTAAAAAATCTGGAGACAACAGATGCTGGAGAAGATGTGGAGAAAAGGAACACTTTTACACTGTTGGTGGGAGTGTAAATTAGTTCAACCATTGTGGAAGACAGTGTGGCGATTCCTCAAGGCCTTAGAAATAGAAATTCCATTTGACCCAGCAATCCCATTACTGGATATATATCCAAAGGACTATAAATCGTTCTACTATAAGGACACATGCATACGAATGTTCACTGTGGTACTGTTTACAATAGCAAAGACCTGGAATCAACCCAAATGCCCATCGATGATAGACTGGATTGTGAAAATGTGGCACATATACACCATGGAATATTATGCAGCAATCAGAAATGATGAGTTCGTGTCATTTGTAGGGACATGGATGAATCTGGAGAACATCATTCTCAGCAAACTGACACAAGAACAGAAAATGAAATACCACATATTCTCACTCATAGGCAGGTGAGGAAAAGTGAGAACACATGGACACAGGGAAGGGAGTACTACACATCGGGGTCTATTGGGGGGAATGGAGAGGGACAGCGGTGGGGGGGAGCTGGGGAGGAATAGCCTGGGGAGAAATGCCAAATGTTGGTGAGGGGCAGGAATGCAGCAAAACACACTGCCATGTGTGTACCTATGCAACTATTTTGCACGTTCTGCACATGTACCCCAAAACCTAAAATGCAATAAAAAAGAAAAAAGAAAAAAATACATAATAAATAAAAAATAAAAGGACCTTTCTAATTAAATAAATCCCAAACCAGCAAAAACCACTAGTTAAATTAAATAATGACATAAACGTCATTTGTGACAAAAGTGATTTCAGAGTTCTTGACAACTCTTATGACATGGCTTGAGCTATGAAATACATTATCTGTGGAAGTTAGTAAAGGAGCCACAGGAATCCCAAACAGGTAGATTTTTGAATAAGGAATTTTTTGGTGGTGCTCTAACCATGATCGGCCCTCTTCCCTGCTGCAGGCCAGCCATAGTTAGCACAGAACTGTGTTGGTACAGAGAGAAATAGGTTTCAAATGACAACATACCCCTGGTAAGGTTCCACCAGGGCTGTCCATGCACAGATTAGTTCATCACATATTTATTATACACTTACTCTTATATAGTACTGTGCCTGGTACTTGTGATATTCTATATGTCAAATGAGTAGCATGCTGTGAGTTCATATGAAGATGAGATTATTGACGGTTAAATGCTAGTCATATTATTATCTATGTTAGAGCCCCATTCTCATTTTTATAATTTTAGAAAATTTTAATAAAGTGAGAGGGATACAGTAAGGGGGACACTGCACTATGTAATTGAAGACACAGGTTTTAGAATCCTATATGTTTAACCATCTAATCCCACACTAAATTTTATTAAATGTGTGATTTAGGCATGTTACTTAAATTCTCTAAGCCTCAGTTTCCTAGTGTGTAAAATAGTGCAAAACAAAACCCACGTTATAGCATTGTGAAGATTAAAATAAACAATGCTTTAAAAACAGGCTGGGTGTGGTGGCTCACAACTGAAATTTCAGCACTTCGGGAGCCCAAGGAGGGAGGATCGCTTGAAGCCAGGAGTTTGAGACCAGCCTGGGCAACAGGCTGGGGATGGAGCAAGACTCCATCTGAACAAAAATACAAAAATAAAAATAAAAATTAGCTGGGCATGGTGGTTCATGCCTGTAGCCCTGGCTATTCATGGGGCTGAGGTGCGATGATTTCTTGAGCCTAGGAGTTCAAGGGTAAAGTAAGCTTTAACCACATCACTGCACTACTCCAGCCTGAGTGACAGAGTGAGACTATCTCAGAAAGCAAAACAAAACTTAGGTTGCTACATCATAGAGATTCTTTGGTTGTAGTTTTACATCTGTAGACACAATTACATGGTATGTTTATACATCACAAAGCTCACTACATTTTTCCTAGGTAGACAAAAATGAGTAAGACTCATATACTGACTACAAAATTTCATTATTGCACACTCTGTTTAGTTTCTCAATGTCATCACAATTTATTTCTATTTTATGTAATCATTAGCTTCCGTAATATTGGTCCAGGAAGAATCCAATAATGATATACAAATGACCTTATGGTATTATTAAATTCCGTACTAAGTAATTGTATTTTCTAGTGATTAAACTCCAATTGAGAAAAAAATATCTTTAATAGTCATTTCGAAGCAATGTAAAATGGAAAATTATAATTGGGTAGTAATTCTGCTGTTATACAATAATAGCTTTTAAAATTGCAGATATTATGCAACACTCATTCTGGTTAACGGTATGCCTTTCTAATAAAATGACTCCATCGTGGTTGGAACTCAAGAACCTCATTAAAACCACTGATTATATTTGTAGTAGACAGCAAAGAAAAAATAGTCCTACAGTGTTTTGATAAATACCTGGACATTTTATTATGGAGTTCTCACATTTCATAGTTATTTTCTATGATGCTGCTATAATCTATGGCCTTGTGCCCTCCGAGTGCTGCTGTGTTAAACTGTCCAGATTGTGTTGTAGAATGTCAGCAGGCTCCATTCACATAGCCTCCCGTGATGAGCCCATTAACTTGTAAAGTTCACAACCTGCAAAACTACATGTGATATCCCTGGCTCCCTGTTTACACTCCATAACAGACTCCTTGTATTAAACACTAGATTTCTACAATCTTAGCTCTGACTTCAAACGAGATCAAATTTCAAGAACAGCCTGAAATTAGACTATAGCTCATCTTCAGAATTTTTAAATAGATTCAAATCTCTGAACATTAACGAGTTGGAGTCCCAGGTGTGCGTTATATGAGACTTTAAACATGTAGCAGACATGTCTAACTTTTGATTATGTATATGTGATGAGACCAGGAGTGGGATTTTGATTATAGCTCAGTTTATACAGCCCGCTTCTGAGTGGCCTCCTGGGACCATAGAAACAGACTCTAGAAAGAAAAAAGAAAACGTTAAACCAATGAAAAATAAGATTTAAAAAAATACTCTTAGTTGTGAGTACTTCATAAGTGACTTTAGTTTTTCCCAGCATACTTTGAGGTGGGCATGTGGGCAACCCTGGCCTAAACTAAGAGCTCTGCCTTGTAGTCTGACATTTAGTCATAAGGGAACACAGTTCTGTCTGCCTGCCAGTGACATTTAAAACATCTGTCTAGCAAACTCAACCTGGAATAGTGGGTGTGCATCTGCGCTTTGTAGTACAATTGCAGAGCTTTGTTGTTCTTATAATACAGCTCTGCTTACAGTTTTCGTTTCTAACCCCAGATGGAATTCTGACTCTGAGACTGAAAAAGGAACAGAAGCCAGAATTGAGGTTCATGTGTTTCTGCATTTGTACATTTTCTTTGTCTTAAGGAGTTCAATTTAACCCCAGATGCATCAAATTAAAATTATGTATGTAACACAACTTTATAGTAAGTCCTCCCAAGTACGAATGAATGTATATTGAGTAAACATCCCAGAAAGATCCCATTAAGATGTAAACATGAAAGGATGCTCAATACAGCTGTGGGCTTACCATTTGCCTTGTGTTGTACATCTGGCGGAAGCTGGTCAAGAGCATACCACTGATAGTCTGGCTGTGTGGAACAATAAAACATTATTATAGCAATATGGACTTCAAACCAAACATAGTGGCAAGTCAAAAATACAATTAGGCTATGTGGTTTTTATTAAGCAGGCAACACAAAGTAATTTCTATTCAAGCCTATTGCAAACCTCACTCATCCTGCTTACCCCCAACTCACTGCCATCATCTCTCCCTGTCCCCTCTTAAATCCACTCTGTCTTTGGCCAGAATTTCTACTACTTTGAGGTTGTGACCTGTTTTCTCTCTTTCTTTCTTTCTTTCTTCTTTCTTTCTTTCTTTCTTTCTTTCTTTCTTTCTTTCTTTCTTTTCTTTCTTTCTTTCTTTTTCTTTCTCTCTTTCTAACAGATGTGTTTTGAATATCTGCAGAAGTATAAACACTTGTAAAACTTACTACAGCCCTTCATTAAAACAAAGCAACTTACCTTCAACAAATACTCTTTTTGAGACCCTCACACTAGAAGCAATGAGAAGGCCAGGAAAAAAAAAGTTTAATACAAGTTTTTAATGGTTTAAGGAAGAAATCTAAGCTCTTAAATGGGGATGTGGCATTGATAGAAGTTCAGGATGCTGAAGAAGAGCAAATCTTTCCCTTTCTGCTATTCTGAAGAACCAATTCAGCAGAACCTATGCTCTAAAGAGCTCATATAGTTTAGTCTACAGAGATGAGATTTTTTCTTTTGGGATTTTTCTCCTAGGTTTACACCAGTTAAGAACAGCTAGATATTTAATGTCTAACAAATGGCATTGAATAAATAATAAACCATATGCCTAAATTATCAAGATAGCTCCAAGGCCAGCATCTCTGTACTTAACCCCCAGTTATACAGCAATCTCAGCTTTACCTGTCAACAAAGCACATCTGTCTTTCTGCTCTGAATGCTCACCCCTGCCTCCTACTTCTCCACAAGACACAGATATATATATATATATATATATATATATATATATATATATATTTGTTCTGTAATTCAGTTATCTCCTAAAAATAACTTGAGGAAAATTTTTCTAACATGAGCCGACAGGGACAATTTACAAGTCACTAGAAGTAGTCCGGAAAGTTCACTTACTCAACAAGACACTGAGAAATGCTGGTTTTAGTACAGTTTGACCCCAGTGTACCCCTACTCTACACACCTAGGCTTTTGGCTCCTCTGGCCCATGAAAAAACTAGAAAAGGAAATGAGATCACCTCTGCTTTTTATCTTCTCGTTTATTTTTATATGTCTCAAATAACACGTAGGATAAGTGACATGAGCCTCGGTTTTATATTCCAGGAGGGTTGCCAAAAGAAGTTAAATATCCTGCAATGTTACTAACACTATTACCTGTGACTTAATTCAGCCTTCAATATCGGCAAGAAACAAGAAATATTATTTTTATTTTATTTCATTTGAGACGTAGTCTTGCTCTGTTGCCCAGGCTGCAGTGCAGTGGTGTGATCTCGGCTCATTGCAACCTCCACCTCCCAGGTTCAAGCTATTCTCTTATCTCAGCCTCCTGAGTAGCTGGGATTATAGGCACACACTATCACTCCTAGCTAATTTTTGTATTTTTAGTAGAGATGGGGTTTCACCATGTTGGTCAGGCTAGTCTCGAAATCCTGACCTCATGATTCACCTGCCTTGGCCTCCCAAACTGCTAGTATTACAGGCATGAGCCACTGCACCCAGTGAAATATTATTTTTAAATTAACTTTGAGGATTTGGTTGTAAATTCTACTGTTACACTGAGATTTTTTTCATCTGAATTCTGCTGGGAAATGTAGGCCATTCTACATGGCTTAGAGTCCTTTTTCAAATATAGGCCTTTACTTGGTGAAAATGATATGTGATCTGGACTGCCTTACCTTTTTTAATTGACAGGGAATGTTTGAGGAGCTGTAGTAGGTGAATTCCTTCCTTCTTTCCATAAATAAAAACTTGACTGAAACAATCATTTGTACTACTAGGTAAATTTGAATGACTGATTGGTTTTATAGTTAACCTGTCATAAGAATATGTCTCCAACTCCCACAACGTGTAGAAGCCAACTCCTATATGATAATTCACTCCTCCAGTAAATTTCTCTTTATGTTTCTCACAATCTGAGTCGACTTCCACGTTCTTGAAAAAAAATTTTAAATGTTATTGATAAAAACTTAAAAGTAAGCAAACAGGTAAAGAAAAAAAATATGGGAGAGGGAGAGCAGATGAAACTAGCAACCAGCAATAACACAAAAAGACCCCAATTCTCAGCAGTGTGCTGTGTCATACTAGGGTCAAATAAGAGATGCTCATTAAATCCTCACATCCTTCTGCCACCCAAAGAGTCATTATCTCCTTCCTTGGGAAAAGGGCTTTGAGTCACACTTAAACAAAAGTATGAGAGCTTTCAGAAAGTCAAGAGAATTGTGCTCTCTGTAAGCATTCTGCTAGGAAAATCCCAGTTAAAGATCTTAGATTCTTTACACCATGAGAAACACAATTAATCAAATCTAAAGGGTGGGGGGATTTGTCTGGATAAATCAGAAATGCAGAAAAATGCATGTTTTTTAAACTCCTATCTATGTTGGCAAAATAGGGGGTAGAGGAGGGTGGGTGGAATACGCTATTGAGAAGAAAAGGAAGGCTGCTTTGGGTCTGACTTATTCAGGTTGACTGTCCAAATCAATTCCCCTCACAAATAATTGCTCAGCTGTGCATTTCATTTTGTCTGGGAAGACACAGCCATGAAGAACAACTTAAGTGGGTCACTTTTTCTTGGATCCTTTAAGAAAATCCTTTCAATTAGAAAATGCCAAAAACTATTTTGCACGTATGTAGCAATATCCACGGTAGTTCAATATAAATTTAAAACTGAAAAAAAGCATCTCATTCTTTTTTGATTTGCCCTATCCACTTTCCTATATACATAAAATGTCCTTGGGGTAGAATGAGGTATGCCAATTGAAAATGACCCATCTAAAATGTTATATGTTGTTCAAGGAATTATAGCCCAATTTGATACCTTTCAGTTAATTTATTCATATCTATGTGTCCTGTGGATTCAGTGTCCCAAAGATAATTCTAGTGTACGTTGACCACTCCAACTTTGCAAGTTAGAGGCTGAGAGGAAACAGAGGCTCTTGCTGTAGATAACATAATGTGCTTAAATTCCAGAGATGCACATAGTTTCTACCAAAACAATACACTAAGCACTTATTCCAAATGCACTTTTACTTACTGGGTGCTCCTGTTGCTTCTGCACAGCCCCAGGGCCTGTTGGTACCCATGAATCTCGCAGATGAAAAACCAAGCCACAGTTACAGGTTGAGAAATACATCTGAGGAGAACAAAGCTGTCAGTTAACTGCCAGGGGGAGAGACTGGGGAGTCGCACTGAAACTGCTTTATACAAAAAGCTTGGTTTCAATCTCAAGGATCACCCTAATCTGGCATAATTATAACTAAAAGGAGTAAACATGTAAACAGGTTGAAAGGCCTTGGTGGTGCCTAAGTACTGTCTAGACTCCGGACTGATACAGATGAGGCTCACAGGTCAAGGTCAAGTTTTATCCAAGGTGAAATTATAATCATTTCTCCATTTTGAAGAAATTAGACACACTTGAAAAGTATATAGAGTTAACTTTATGTTTTTAAGTTATCTTTACTGAGGGTCCTCAATGAAGAAAATCTCTCTATTGAGTCATGAAATATATTTTCTTAAATTGTAGCCAGAGAAAACTAAAGTCCAGAAAAAAATTAGGAATTAAGACAAATAATATTCATTCTTTAAGACTACTAGAGAACCCATGGGATATAATGCTTCAGTGCTCAAGAAGACATGTTAATTTTTCAAAAGAGGCAGTATTTGATTTAGTTTTCTACCGTTAATTATGTGAGTCATTGCATGAAATAACAACAAAATATATTTCCCAGGTGGGTCTAAGGAGCACAAAGTCTTGTGCTACTGGTAACATGTTTTATAAAGCATATGGTTTTTATGAGTGTTAGGGTTGAAAGGCCTTGGTGGTGCCTAAGCATGTCTATCAATTGATGGTTTAGTCAGTAATGAAAAGCATGGGTTGTTGCAGGCCACCTGTAGCAGAGCTTGACTATGTCTTGAACTGGGACAAAGAGAAATGCTGTGCATGGGAATGAATGTATGGGTGAAAATTGGCTCAACATACCTGTCTTAATCGCTTTTCTAGTTTTTCTTTCTCCATCTGACAAGCTTTTATCTAAAGGCAAAACGATGGCATTTGTTAATCAAGACAAGTTCAAATCATTATTTCCAAAGCCACTCTTGTCCTATTCAAGTGTGAGGCATTGACAGCAGCAATAGCAACAAAAGCAATCACAGCTTAGTTTTTCCAGATACGCATTGATACTATCTTAAAATTCTGAATGGAAGTGTGGAAAATTTGATAGTTTTAAATTGTTATTCCAGTGTTTTGAGGCCATTACAATTCTGTTTTAGGTAGATCTATTTAGATGTAGATATAGAAACAATTTTCATTGCTTACTGAATGACACTGGAATTGTCAACCTGACATTCAAAGGCTGCCACTATAAATTTTAGAAGATATATGCACTTAATCCATGTCAGGAACTGATCTAAATCCTTTACATACAATAACTCACTGAATCCTCCCAATCCCTCTATGTGATACTTAATATTATCTCAATTTTATAGATGAGAACACTAAGACATAAGATGCTGAATAACTTGTTCAAAGTCACACTGCTGTATTCTATGGCTTTTCAGTACTTAAGCCCCAGCCTCATACCTACCCTGGGTTCCCTTAACATAAGACACACTTAGAGAAAGCTGCTTTCTCTTTGACTATTTAGTCACATTGTTATCATTCCTGTACCCCATGTCCCACATTCCCATAAGGCATGGTCAAATATTCCCTCCTGAATGATACCTTTCCAAGTCCCACTTATCGGAATTATTCTGTCCTCTCATATCGTGTTGTACATTTACTGTGGGAGTTTTTAGACCAATGTGCACTATTTATGTGCACTATTTATTTCTTGCTACTTGTGGTAGTCATGTTCCATAAAGTTGCCACAGACACTGAATTAGTGAATATTGAACCACTGCTATTAGGAGAAACGTAGGGTTAAGCTACTGCTAGCCTCTTGTCACAACATTTGTGTCCACGGAGCAATACATACCTTGTTTTGTGTGTGTTTCTGATTAAAGACAACTTATTTAATAGGTATTGTTGACTTATTAGCACTGAACTCACAGTCAAGAGTACTATACCACGCCTTAATGAAGCTTCTCTAACACATATTTTCTCTGTAAAGCACATCACAGCTTTCTCGTGCTTAGGAATACTAGAGAGCATGTCATCATATATGCGTGGGAAATTCTAAACCATGAAATCACCAAAGAAAAGAACAAAAATGGAGCAAAAATGGCACTAAGTAGACCACAAAAGGACACTATGAATGTGTGTATATGAGGTAACAACTTTGCTGCTCTGCTCATATGTAAGGATGTACCACAGAGCACTACAAGTATTGATTTGGGGTTGACAAATGCATTTTAGTGAGTAGAGAAATTCACATGTGCAGAATTTGCAAGCGATGAGGATAGATAGTACATGTATCTTTTACTACATTGTGAGTTCTTTAATAGCAAGAACCAGTTTTCATTTTCTCACAGCATATAGCAGAATGCCTTGCAAAAAGAAAGCATCAAAATTAGATTACAAGAAACTGAAAGTAGCATGCTAATTATACAACTAAATGAAACTATTAAACATGCCCCTCTTCTAACAGACTAAAATGATTTATAAAATACCTCTGAGCCATGACTTGATTTGACCTAAATGTTTTTTAAAGGGTTTTTTGTTTTTTCTCTTCTTTTCTTTTGAGACAGAATCCTGCTCTGTCACCCAGACTGGAGTGCAGTAGCCCGATCTTGACTCACTGCAACCTCCACCTGCCAGGTTCAAGTGATTCTCTTGTCTCAGCCTCCTGAGTAGCTGAAATTACAGGTGTGTTTCACCATGCCAGGCTAATTTTTGTATTTTTAGTAGAGACAAGGTTTCACCATGTTGGCCAGACTGGTCTTGAACTCTTGACCTCAGGTGATCTACCTGCCTTGGCCTCCCAAAATGCTGGGATAACAAACATGAGCCACCATGCCTGGCATGCTTTTTTCTTTTTTTCACTTAACATTGAGAAAAACTTTGTGAAGTCATAGGTAAATTTTGTTATCTATATTTTACAGGCAGGTATACTAAAAGAGGTTAGGTAACTTATTTTTTAGAGAGAGGTTTTAGAGTAGTAAGAAACATTTTAGAGATCATCTACTTCAACTTTGTCATTTTACAGACGAAGAAAGGGAAGCATAGAAAAGTTAAATAACTTGTTCAAGGTTACCACCAACGGAGTATTAGAGCAGACAGCAACACCAAGTCTTTTTCCCCTAAATTCCTCCTATTTCTAAGTACCCTAAGTATCTTTCACTTTACCGCATTACTTATTTTACCACTGCCACTAGCTTAACACATCCTCAGTGACAGAATGAATACATTCTGGTAAGAAAGCAACTCATGACAGAATGATTTGACCTAAAAATTTCTCTAAAAGTCCACTTGAACAACAAATAATATATTCAACTCAGGTAATGTCAGTTCTTTTTTAAATATCATACCATTTAATCTGCTGTTGGTACATTTAATATAGATCATCAAACCATCTACTACATCCCTTGTGTGAATTCTATCATTCTCCTACTGAATAAATGAGACTTTAGAAAAAATGATTGGGCTTTCATTATTTTAAAGAAAAAATTTCATAGTTTCAAGCTATCACTTTAGGTATCATTAAGATTATCCTTTAGGTTCTAGGCACAATTACACCATACTGTATTTAAAAAATACATTTATTTTGTTGATACCAATCAACTTTACAGGTGACACAAGAAAGAACTTGTAGATCATAGTATATAACATTAAATAGAAAGATATATGTTCCTGATCAGACTAAAATTTCTGCAAAGGCAAGGACATTGCTAATCTATTACCAATTTTAAAATAGTAGAATAAATAAAATTATTTAATTATATATAATTTATCATATATAATATAATTTTATTTTTTAAAAATTGTTTTAAAATTAAAATTGTTTTACTTGCTGTTTTGCTGGCAGCAAGTAAAACAATTTGTACAGTGACAACTTAAAAGAAACTAGGGTAGCTGGACATATAACAAATAAAATGAAATGAACTTTTTTTTAAACCAAGATTAATAGGAACATTGTCTTACCTAGTGTACAAATTTTTTGTTAAGTTGCCTGAATTACTTCCATAAAATTATTTGATTTGTTTGCTACTATTTTATTTTTTCTAGTTTCTCACTGAGAAAATGGTTCTACAAAATAATTTTTTTCATGAAAAATTAGGAATTTCAAGTTAATCTTAAGAAAATCAGAGCTAAAATAAAATTTAATTTACAATCCACTTTGTTTTTGGAAGAAAATGATGAATAACTGTTTAAAATTTTTTTCTATGACTAAGTATCTTGAAGCTAAGAGCTGCCGCAGCATTCCCATAACAATTTCCTATTTATTTAAAAGTATTGCCTAGGTGCAGTGGCTCAGGCCTGTACTCTCAGAACTTTGGGAGGCGGAGATGGGTGGATCACGAGATTAGGCTTTCGAGACCAGCCTGGTCTATATGGTGAAATCATGTTTCTACTAAAAATACAAAAATTAGCTGGGTATGGTAGCACGTGCCTGTAGTCCCAGCTGCTCGGGAGGCTAAGGCAGAAGAATCGATTGAACCCAGGAGGCAGAGGTTGCCATGAATCGAGATCGCACTACTGCACTCCTGCCTGGGAGACAGAGTGAGATTCTCTCTCTCTCAAAAAAAAAAAAAAAAAAAAAAAAAAAAGCTTTGCAGTATTTTATAAGATAAATAAATGTTGCAGTTTTTTTTTTTAAGGCAAAATTATGTGAGCTACATTTTCCTTCATTAACATCACTATTTACCCGTTGTGGCAACTTCCTGAGTCTACTTTAATATATTCAATTACATTTAGTATTCTTACATTTAATATATTCTATTTTAATAAACTGGTGACCATTATCTGGTTTCCTTGAAAGTACTCCAGTTACGTTACATCTGGGAACCACTCAAAAAAATCCTCTGTCTCACATGTAAGTGACATTTAGAAATATGTATGTTTTTGGCAGACAGGAACATTCCAACATAGCCCTTCAAGGAAAATGAAAAGAATTTTTAAAACTACTTCACTTTATTTGAGTACTAGGTAGTTCAAATCCCATTCTAACAAGATAAATATTATGAGAAAAAGATCAAAAGACTGTATTTTATAAAAGACTTTGGAATCCAGTTTCTTAAGTAATTCCTTAATATACTTAAGTCAAAAGAAATTCCCAGTCATTTTCATCTCTTTACAAGATTGTTTAAAAATGACTTCATCCCAGGTGCTGACCTTTCAAAAAAAATCAATGTCAATTAACAGAAGTCAAAAGGCTTGAATTTTTTAAATGAAAAAAATAATACATACATGCTGGCAAAGATCATTTTGTTTTGACTTGTACCTGGGAATTCAGCCTGTTCAGCTGGGATTGGGAAGTTTCATTAATTTGCTGGAGCTCCTCTTTCTCTTGAATAAGTCTCTCTCGATCTGATCGTTCCTTTTTGAAGTCTTCTTCATATATTTGCACCTAAGAAATATTAACTTGCTGTTACTGTTAGCTTCCTTTTCTCTTAAGCCATCTAAAGGACTTCAGAAAAGGTGCTTTCTGGACCTTTCCAAAAATTTGAGGCATTCCTACCCTCTATTCACAAATATATCTTTCATGACGGGTTGGAGAAATGTATGTGACTGTAATTCTATCTTTCACTTTGTTTATAGTGGCGGTTCTCAGCTCTTTCCTCCTTGAGCCTGTATCAGGAATTCAGCAGTAAAATAACAACATGTGTATTTTGAAAGAATCTCATCACTCATTATTCCACTGCCTACTCCATTATTGTAAAGAACTCTCCCAACTAGTGTTCAGTGTCACTGTTTTTCAGCAAGTCATCCATCCCCAACACAAAAGCTTTGATGTATGAATACTCCTTGCACGTCTAAAAGACAATTTACTGACAACAGCTGTTAGGTGATGCCACAACATACTGACATACCCAAGTTTCCAGACATACATTATACGTTGAATGCAAAATAGAAATGAAACTCTTATGTACGTGGAAAAGGAGAGCATGATTGTTAAAAGATATTCACAAATTTTACCTTTATAAGTTATTTTGGGTGTATATCATAAATAACAGCAATATTTGAGTGGAACGCCTCTTGAGAGACACTCTAAATATTCCAGAAAAGTGACCAAACTAAAAACAAAACAGGTTTAATTATTGCTATTGTTTTTAACTGACAGTGTTGACTGATGGTTAGGAGACTGGCATATAAGGCTATGAAAACCAATAAAACTTAGAGAATGAAGCATAAACATTCCTCTAAGACCGATTTAAATTAATACTTATATTGGAACCTAGTAGTTAGATTTTTATCTATTAAAACTAATTCACATTACACTTACATCACTATCAGCGCAACAAATTTTAACTAGAGGTTTATCAATTTTATTGTTCTAAGTTGACAGCAATCGAACAAAATGTGCAAGGGACGAAATTACACATTTTTTATAGATGTTACACATATGCAGATATACATATTATGTTTTTATGGCTTTATACACCAGAAGCATTGAAAGGAAACTACATCCAGCCACACTGATATTTTGATGATCTTTTTGCTTGAGAACTGGCATTCAGTTCCAGAGACAGTTAGACTAATGCTCTGTAAAGAATTACCCGAGGCATTTTAAATGAGAGGAACCCATCTGATGAGAATTAAACACTGGCAACATCATCACTTTAGTCAGGTAGGGGCCAAGATTCTAACTCAATTTCTTTGTGCATTTAAACCCTTTTTGTGTTTCACATCGCACTTGGTGATGTAACGATTGTGGGTGTTTGATTAGAAACGTGCACAGTTAAAATATTGATGGAGAAAGTCAGGAGTAGAGACACTACAAAACTAGAGAGAATGATTTTGGTTTTCCCACAGGGACTATGAAAAAGAAATACCTGTCACTGTAACAGAGTTTTAATACTGTGCATATTACCCTTGTTTTCTTCATGGGTTTATTTTTCAGCTATGTATTTTACCCTGAATGTAATGAAGCAGATTATTCAAGTAAAATTGACAGAAGAGGAAGTCCAACTTCATGATCAAATGCTATAAAATTTTTAGATCTATTCACAGCCTACTTCATATGAAGTATTAACAATAAATAACAATTGCACAATTGCTCAATTTTTCCATGTTGTAATTAGTACTTGCTCAGAGCAAAAGCAGTCAGCAAATCATACCCAGGGACATCAGAAAAATGATGCTTTCCAGCCCTTTGTTCTATGACGCCCTCTCTCCCAATTCTAATATGTTACTGACAATGTGTGCCTCAGGGATTGAGTTTTCTTTATGTATCCTATATGTACCATTATTGCCATGAACCATTCCAGATTTTTCTCTAGATTAGTTTATTTAACCTCTAACATAAAAAGAGACATGATATGCCTGGTTGGTCCTTCAGCTAAGTGAATTCCAGCAGATTGATTAAATTAGACACAAGTAGTTTAAGCAGCACTGTATCTCCGCAGCCCTATGCTGCCGATAGATGCATGAAGAAGTTGTAGAGAGGGCATCCTTACTCTCACTCTTCGCTTAGCAATAGTAAGTGAGGTTACTATTAGGTGAGTGGAGAGGAAAATGCTGTTGTGCATCAGTGAATTGCTAAGTGGTGCCATCCATACACAGGACTAGCTGAGCAGAACTTGCTCTTTGTGATTATAATCAGTTCAAAGTATTCTCTTTAAAACTGCTCTTATTGGCCAGGTGCGGTGGCTCACGCCTATAATCCAAGCACTTTGGGAGGCCAAGGTGGATGGGTCACAAGGTCAAGAAATCATCCTGGCCATCCTGACCAGGATGGTGAAATCCCATCTCTACTAAAAATACAAAAGTTAGCTGGACATCGTGGTATGCACCTGTAGTCTCAGTTACTGGGAAGGCTGAGGAGAATTGCTTGAACCCAGGAGATGAATGGAGGTTGCAGTGAGCTGAGATCACAAAAGTGCACTCCAGCCTGGTGACAGAGCAAGACTCCATCTCAAAAAAAAAAAAAAAAAAAAAAAAAACAAACAAACAAGAACAGAAACAAAAAAAACTACTCTTATTGTACAAAGGCCTCGCCTTTCACCACTCAGTTGCTACCATTTTCTGAAAAGGTCCAGAGTTGGTATTAACAGTGTTCTTAAAATAAATCATGTCTACATGAAACTATCTAGCCCCAGTGTTAATAGAACCTCACCCAAAGGTTAATTGGTATGCCTCTCTTTTAACTGTGTGAACGTGGATAAGCCATTTAATTCATCTGAAAATCAGTTCTCTATGTTCTAAAAAGTGGGACAGAACTATCTGATCTATATTCTTTCTATCAAGCTTGAAAATTAGAGAATTCTAATTAAAATAAGTGCAGAAACCTTTGACATATTTCCAGCATCAAGACATCTAAAAATGCCCAAAGAAGCACAAACAATGGGCAGTATGCTCTCCACAGGACCATGACACTTCCAGCTGCTTACCTGCTGTTTCAGAACTTCCATTTCTGTTATCATCTCCTCATTGCAGAATTCCACCTGAGACTTCCTCAAACAGTCCTTGGAGAATAAACACTTGATATTCAAGGCATCCTGAAGAGCCTATGTTATAAGATAAGTACACTGTTGATATAAGATTCACCACATGAAATGAATTCTTTTGTAATTGTTACAATCAACTCAAATGGACCCACAAAGAAGCATTTCATGTTTAATGCTGTTTGCATAACCGAGTAACTTTCTTTTTTCTGATTTTCTCATATATATATATATTTTTCTGAAATCTCTGTCTTTTCTCCATGATGATGCTTATATTATTCAATCCTCATTATTATTTAGGCTTTTATGTTGGACTCTCCTTCACCTAACCAACTATGAAAACAAAATGCATATCTATAGATTTTCTCCAGATTATCTGCTTCAATCAAATATATACCCTATCGATGATCCTTAGGAATTGGGGAGCTTAAGAGGTAGCAAACATGCCCATCCCTTGGTACTGACCCCCAGAGATTATGAATCAGTAGGATAGAGGGTATGGTTTGAGAATTTGCATTTCTCAGAAGCTGGTGCTGCTGGTCCCATGTGATGTTTTGACTTATATTTTGCTATACAACGATGACACGACCCCAACAGGAGAGAGGGACATCCACAGAAATGAGAGTCCATGCAGATTCACTATCTGTTATCTCTGTTGTGCTGCTCTTCTGCCCTGGCCTAGCACAGTCCTATTTATTTTCTGTTAAAACATTCATTAACTCACTACTGAGTGAAGAGAGTGCCCTGCTTTCCTGACATCCAGTATAAGTTCATGGTTTTAGCAGGGCATGAAGAGAGAAAAGAAAGAAGTAATACCTATATTCACCAGAAAGATTATCATCCTCTGTCATTACCTCCTGATGGTCATATCATGACGTTATGTTTGGTAACGTATGAAAGACATTACCTCTATTTTGAAGACCTTTCATTCATGATAAGTTCAATAAAAATGGCTTCCAAATATTGTGACAGAACACTTCTCACCCTGGTGTGGCCTCAGCGACCACAATGTGACTACTTGCTCATTATCAAATGAGTCCTTTGTACAAATAGAAAAGGTTCATTTTCAGAGATCTAAGAAGAATTTACTTCTGTATTTTTTTAGTAACTTCAACAGTGTCGGTTTGATGATACTAGTGGCAACTTACTCCACTGCATTACTAACATGGTCATAAAGCTAGATAAAGAAAAGCAAATGTGTGGTTCTGAGTACGTGGACAGACTGGGAATTTCCTAATAGAATGTCTTCGAATTATACACATACTGTCTAGCCTGATAGAAATATTTTTTTTTCAGGAAGTTGTAAGAAGGAAGAATTTAAAGAAATAACAAAAGTAGTTTAATAATTTATGGTTTGTGAGAATTTGTGTTAAGCTCTAGGAAGTGCCAGAATAGTTCAGTTTTTTTTTCAATTTGTGAATAGTAGTAGAGAAAATCTAGGGTGGGGTGAGCCAAATGGATTATGGCAATTGAATATGCTGGTTCCTTATCTTATACCTAGGGATAGACTACTTTTGTAGATCTTGTTATTTAAATTTTCTAATCTACTTTTCACACTATTCAGGATCCTAGAAATTTTGGAAATTAGTCATAAATGAAAGATGAGTCTGATAGACATTTATTCCATTTTGGGGTTTTCTGTAAAACACCTATAACCTATTCTAGAATACTTACGATTAGTACAGCTATATTAAACAGATCCACTGAGATGTCAGACAAATAAATTTTGCCCATGGGTGGCACGGGCTGAATAGCCTTATGTAATTGTTTTCACTTTGGTTAAACATCTGGCTTCCCTTCAGGAGCTTGATAAAAACAAAACCCCTGGGTATTTTCTTCAAAGCAAATAAATTGAATTGAGTACACATAATTGTGTGAACTTCTGAAAACAGTGTGTTAATTACTAAGATGACATATTACACATTTTTACTGAGTAAATGGGACAGCAGGCATTCAACTTATAGACAGAGGGTAGGCCCTGGATTCCATGCTGGGATGGATGGTGTGCACAATCAGCCACCAACACCAACATTTTGAGTAACTTCTGTTTATCACAATGGTAAGAAGAAGAAGAAAAATATTCATTGTAGAATAGAAGAAGAATAATATCTTACATTTTATTAGGTGCCAATACCCATGTTAAAGAAGACAAAAATCTACTTTCATAACTCATCACTTTATATCTATACTTTTAAGGGACAGCTTAAGGTATATACATGGGATGAAATCTTTTCTGACTTTAAGCATCCTTTTGTTTTTTTCTCACTACCCACAAGTAATGTATTATGCCTGTTAAAGCATGAATCCTGGGTCCAGAATCGGCTACCAAACATATTATATACTAGCTAATTAAATTCATCAATTCATCCATTCACTCATTCAGTAAATATTTAAGAACTTACTCTGAGCAAGGTCCTATTCTAGGTACTCAAGGTACAGCAGTGAACAAAACAGAAAAAACTCAGAACCACAGTATGACATTGCCTGAGTCCCTCCATCTCTAAAAGTAGATGTTAAAATGATATTTTACAAATGTACTGCTATAAAAATGGATACATAATATATGAAAATGTGTTTCAACCCCAAATTTATTTTTTCTTCTAAGTTAAAGAGAAATTAAACATAAACATACATATGGGCCCCCAAAGTCCTATGGGCTTGGACACTGTGCCTCTCATGCCTAATGGGGGAGTTGGCATGAAAATCCCACCCTCATGGAGCTTACAACCAAGATTAGTAGCTAGAAAACAAATAAGGTCATAAAAGTTAGACATTAAATATATATTCGATAATAATAGATTCCAAGGAAAAATTAAAGCAGGAAAAACTAGTTGTATCATATATAATTTTAATCAGGATAGCCAGAAGAGTTGTCTTTGAGAGGTGACATTTCAAAGATCTGATTTTACTCAAATGATTTTTTCTCATTAAGATTTTATAATTATAAAATTTAAAATATAAATTTTTATATAGAATTACTAAATTGTATAATCTCCAGAATTATGAAAAAATAAAAATTTTCTAACTTTAAATAATTTTCTGTGAACTATAAATACAGATACACAAACATGAAGAGTGCACATGGATATGAGCAAAAATACAGAGTTTTGGCTGTTCTAACATCTACGAGGTTTATATCTTTGTGTCTATATTTAGGGAAATGAACTAGATAATGTAAGAAAACTCGTAATATGGCATCAAAAATGGGAGGGATTTTAAATATAATCTCAGTTATTTATAGTTCCTTTAATGCATTTGTGCAACATTTTCTGACAGAGAAAAAAAGGGAAACGATAGATTTTGCCCCGCGTTTGTATGTCTGAGCATGGTTTTTCTCTTCAGAAGATAAAGCATATTGTTTGTGAAGTTTATCCTCACCTTCCCATTTTCTCCTGAAGAATAACTTGCCCTACAAACAAATCTACTACAGAATCACATTTGCAAAGCATCCTAACAAATATGTAGGCACATAATACTTTGAGACTCTTTAAATGACATCTCTGAACACTAGTTAACTCCAACCATGAGCATGTGGTCCAAAATACAAGAGTTGAGCACCTGTTTCAAGTCCAATCACCTACTCTTACTTCAGAAGACAATTTCTGTTGCTTTTAGTTGAGAGATGCATATCTCAACTCAACCATGTTCCACATATCGGTTGGCTCTTGGAAAAGTCAACAGTATAGGATTATTTTTCCTGAACTAGTTAGTGACCCCTTCCTCCAGAATATGAAGCAACTAGTCCATAAAACCACACACACACCACACACACACACACACACACACACACACACACACCCCTTTCCTCTCCTGACCTGAAAGGTAGGTTTTAGGCTGGCACTTGAGAAAGCTACCATCTCAGCCTTGGATTCGGCATTTAGCATGCTTCCTTAGAGTGTGCTTCACACCCAATTCCACAGTGATCATTTTAAAGAACAGTTTGTTTCCTGAGGAAGCTTTTGCGGTTGACCAAGAGATATGTTATTGTTCACAAACACCCACTTGCTTTATGTGGTTCTTCAACCTAAGAAAATTTCTTGCTGTCTTTATAATTCCTCCTCATTTCTGTTTTTCATGATGAATCTTTGTAGGGACATAAATTTCCAAAAGTCTCCCTAGTCAAGTATGGTTGAAAGGGGCAGCTAGGAGTGATTTATAAAATCAAGGATAAAATCTTGTGCAAGCCTCCAAGGCTGGGACCCACAATGAAACCTAGATTTTTGTTGTGACTCTCAGTAAGAATGTTTTATACAGGGACTTCTCATTTTCATCTCCCTTGTTTGACCTGCCTGATACCTTATTGAGGCGTTTTATTTCACATTCGTAATGTTCCTTCTCCTTGTTCACAAGAGCATTATTTTCCTTTAAAAGCTTATTCTCATTCTTCAATTCATGTAATTCTTCATTTAGGCGTTCCTTTTCCTTCTGAAGTAAAGACCAAGAAAAGAAAATTTAAAAAGACAGTACAAGTTGAATGAGATGATATTGTATGAATCCTTACGTATCGACCATGGCAAGCAGATTGAGGAGTCACCCTTCTGAAATACGATAAAAACAGAACTTGCAGTATTTTAACTTAATGTTCAATTTGAGCAATATTCTTTGGATGGAGGCTAGGATCAGGATTAAAGGAATCTTATTTTTATCAGAATCTACTGAAGTATCTTAGGTTTTATGACCCTAGGACAAAAAAAAATCAAAATTCCTAATTCTTACTTTAAACAGTCAAATAAATGGGTCTGCAGGATAAGCAAGTTCCTATGTACTGTTACTAGGTGATGGATAAGTGATTAAGAATAATAGCTGAAAATCTTAAAAAGAAAAAACTGTCATTGTAGGTAAACAATACTGAATATCTCAAAGCTCAGTCCTATATCATTCCATATTGGAAAGAGGGAAAAGAGAATAATTTTTAGGCAAATAACACCCATCACTACAGATCATTATTTAGAGCACTATATTGTTGTGATTATCATTTTTAAAAGGTAGAAATCAACTAGTCCAACTGCCGTCACTCCTGCATGTTTTAGATTATCATCCAGAAGTGCAGAGTTTTAAACAACTGAAGGTTAGCTGCTTAAACACCAATGGGCTCTAGATTCAGACAGTATATCCTCTCTCTTAATTTTGTGTAATAAAATTTGTGCAGTAAATTGGATTCTTAATGATATTGAGACTTTAACACGGTAAAATAAATATTGCAGAAAATAGGTAACTCAAGATGCAAAAATAGCTAATATATGTGTTAAAGTGTGTTATTTGAGTAAGTAATATTTCCCAATACAATTATTAAATTTAAGAAATCCACTTTAGGCCATTTACTTTATTTAAAAGGGAAAATATTTCTACTTGCTTTTATTTAAATAGAAAGAACCTGTATACTTAGAAAATAAACCATTACTTTCCAATTTAGCATAATTTTGGAGAAAATTATCCCCAATGAGAAAATAGTCTCAACTGCATGAGAGAAAAATTGCTCAGATTCCTGGCTAGGGTGTAGCTGGAAAAGGAAATGACAGCTACAGGGCAGAAAGGGAGTGTTGCTAAATTCTGTTTCCCTGACTCACTGTGACAAAGACATTCTAGCAAGGTAGGAAAATCTGGACTGGCATTGTCTGCGGTGATTTTAGACGTTACCTTAAAATTTGCACGTGTTAAAATATTGTCAGTGCCTCATGATATCAGCGATAAGACTTGCCCTCAGAGTCTAACACTTTTTGTTTTTTCTTGCTATACCTAAAATAACAAGAGGCCATTAGAGTTCAAGGTTTCCTCCCATATTCTACAATATCCATGAAGTCCAACAGTGGAAAGTAAAACCAGGAAGAAAAGAGTGTTCTTTAGGAAAAACTGTCATCTCAATTGTCACCATCCAGTTCTCAGCAAGGGACTGATGGAGCTTTAGAATCTGGAGGCTGGGTTCAAGTTTCTTTTTAACCAACGTTGGCAAATCAATTTGCTTACATCTCAGCTTTCTCATCTTTAATATAGCAAAAATACTATTTTGCTCACTGGTGGGCTGAGAATGTTAAATGAGATAATGAGGATGAAGGCTTTTAAAAATGTCATAAATTTATGGTCACAGAAGTAAAACCCCATATGTAAATCTCTCTGTAAGCTGGAAAGCTACCGCACAGATACGAGTATTGCCATATTATTATCATGAACACTACTAATGAAAATTACAAATAATGAATAAAAGCAAAAGAAAAAAATAATTTTCTCTTAGGCTGAAATGCTCTAGAGATTTTAACAAATCTGTGGATCAGTTTCCTCCTTCCTAGAAGGGACTGCTGAATGACTGCCTGCCTATTTATGCAACCCAGGAGGAAGCCAGCAGAGAATCTCCTTCCTTCTTATTCTAGAGAAGTGACCCTGGTTCATGGCTCTGGGGGACTTGCGTAACCCGTACTCCCTAGCACATCGGTCGTTGCTCAGTAGTGAGTTGTTTTTAATAAAACGGTAGGTTATCTACAGGAAACCAACCCCCCTCTTTACCCCCCAAAACTCGTCCCCAGCTTTTACTCAGATTCCCCCACCTCCTCCCACCTCCTCCCGCTGCAGCAGGTCCCGGGTCAAGTCGCGCTGTCTGTCGTCCTCTCTCTGCCTCTGTTGCTGCTCCTTCTCCCGGGTGCTGAGGAATCTTTCTGCGGCGTCCAGTTTCGTCTTCAGCTCTGCTACCTGAGGAGGTCGTTCACAGAGAGCTGCAGACACTTTCTCTGAAGTTCATACGGCCCCGGATTTATTCCCAGGCTATGCACTTTGAACGGAAACGCGCCTCTCCAGGACCTCCCCTAAGGAGAGGTTCTAGTTCCCACCGTCCCTAACGCAGATAGGGATATTCGCATTTAAAAATGAGAACACATGGACACAGAGAGGGGAGTACCAAACACTGGGGTCTATTGGGGGGAAAAGGGGAGGGCCAGTGGGAGGGGGAGGTGAGGAGGGATAGCCTGGGGAGAAATGCCAAATGTGGGTGAAGGGGAGAAAGCAAACAAAACACACTGCCATGTGTGTACCTATGCAACTGTATTGCATGCTCTGCACATGTACCCCAAAACCTAAAATGCAATACAAAATAAAAATAAAAAATAAAATAAAATAAAAGGGAGCTCGGCCTTGCATCAAAACAGCCTCCAGCTCTTCCTTCTTTTCTTCAAACCACCCCTACTTCAGAGGGAATTAAAGACTTAGACCACACCCAGGGGGTTCTCTAGGTTGGTTAGTCTAGTCTCAACAATCCAGGTGAGCCTGACCTGGTCTGGAAAAGGTGGCGAGGGGCAGCAGGTTAGGTAGAATATGCCTACACCAGAGAAAAACAGACATGGCCTTTAATTTATCAGTAATTTGCAGCACTTGACCTTCGACTAGGTGTCAAATCACTCTGATGACAGAGTGACATGTCCTCAGAGTGACCACAGTCCAGAGGGAGAATCTTGGAGATGGGTACTTCTTCCCAGATGGGGATTATAGCCATCATTAACACCCTGTCTTCATACACCTGCAAGCCTTCGGGAAAGCAATGTAAGCATTCTCTCTGGGATCATCTTCTTTAACATTTAGAGACCTGGATTGCCCCAGCAGGAATATTGCAAGGCTGCCTGACCATCACCTGCTACAAGGGGAGCATTCTCTTGCACCTTCTAAATTCAATGCTTCTGGGTAACAAAATGAGGAGGAAAGGAACAATGCTGCTATATTATAATACTTATGGTCAAGTTTCTTAACACTGATTTAGAGGAATTTATTTTCTCTTTTTGAAGATATAATAATTTTAAATTCTAAATTGTCTTTTGTGTATTAGAGGAGGGTTTCTTCCAAAAGCTCCTTTCTCACCAAAGCTTCTTGAGAGAAAATGTGCTTTAGATCGAAGAAAGGATTGCCCCAGTTTCTTTCACACTTTCACTGTTACCACCCTTTGCGTCTTTATTTGTGGAAAATAGCTCACCCTCTCTAATTAAAGAATTAGGGCTAACCTGGCATAAACAGCACGGACTTTAAACCATTTCTCACCTCACATATAACCTTGTGTTTTTATAGCTTCTAGTAACAAAGGTAAGGCTGGGATACTCTGTGAGCCGGGATAAATGTGCTGAGAACTCACTGGGGGCTATTTTTGCACCTTTCTTTAGCTATGTTCAAGGCAACTCACTGACACCGTTCATTAATCTTCAGTGGCACGAGGCCAATACTACACTCAGCACCTTTCCCATCATTTCCAACAGTCGGCTGTCCACAAAACTGTTTGTAGCTGACGTCAATGAAACTCTTCACACACTTGGCCCCACTAAGATAATGGATTTAAAGAAAATACCAAATAGAGAGGATTTACCTTTCTTTCATATAACTCTTTCATACTTCTAAATTGCTGATCCCATTGCTGGTTAACTTCCAGGAGCTGAAATTATTAAAATTTGGTGAATCAACAAAGAATTTCTGCCCATTTGGAAATCTGGCCAAAAAGAAATTAGTTTCTGAGCTTATTAAAATTTAAGAAGCCAAGAATGAAGACACTGTTTTTTTCTCAGCAAGGTCTGATTGGGCCGGGATGATTAAATTGAACACACTCTCACCTTTTCATAACTGGTTTGTATATGAAAAACTATTAGCTGGGATCACAACTGTAATCCCAGCACTTTGGGAGGCCAAGGCAGGCAGATCACTTGAGGTCAGGAGTTTGAGACCGGCCTGCCCAACATGGTGAAACCCCATCTCTACTAAAAATATTGGGCACGGTGGCAGTCACCTATATTTCTAGCTACTCAAGAGGCTGAGCCTGGAAAATCACTTGAACATGAGAGGCAGAGGTTGCAGTGAGCCAATATCACGACACTGCACCCCAGCCTGAGTGACAGAGCAAGACTCAGTCTCAAGAAAAAGAAAAAGAAAAAAGAATAAGTCTTAGGTATATCTTGATAAGTCAGCTGAACAGTTTATCAGTAACTTTTAACTTTTCTTATTTATTTGAATTTACATTTTGTCTAATCTGACCACAATCTGATAAAAGTTATTCAATACTGTGTAAGTATTGATGATTTTTTGCAAGATTTATTAATGCATGCAAGTTCTTTTCCCAAATTTTTTCGTATTTTTCTATGTACTTACATTAATTATAATAAAATGGTTTTTTCCAGCTCTTTTACAGCAAAATTTATGTTAACAAAGCCTAGACTCCAATAACTGATAATGATTTTCTTGCAATAATGTGCTTTAAAAATTAACATGATTTATAATAAATACTCAACAAATAGTATCACAATTTTGAAAATTTAAATTTTCAAGTAATTATAATTTTGCCATAAGACTAATTTAAAGATCTTAAAACTATCTGCTAATTAGAAGTAGAAGAAATGCTATAATCTGTGGTTAGCTTTTTGTTGGGGAGTTTGTAATTTTCCACATTAAGAGAAATTCCAACACTTACCGATATGGAACAGACACTGAGAAGATAGTCACAATGACTAAAATAAATAGCAAGACTTTCTCCTAATTAAAAAGCAAACTGCTGAATCTAGACTGGCAGTTAGTAGGTAACTCTTAAGCTAGAAATACATGTCATTATTTAGTATGAGACTGTATAATATTATTATATCAAGGGAATTGCTCTGTTGGCATTTTAGGGATTCCCATTTGTATATGACAGTAACATTACTCTGCCATAGTTCAGTAACTTTCCAGAAGTTCACAATATTCTTCACAGTATCAAAGAAGTTAGAAGGCACCATAGAAGAGAACATGAAAAATGTAATATACAGAATGAATTAGAAAAGGAATTACAGGCTGGATGTGGTGACTAACTCCTGTAATCCCAGCACTTTGGGAGGCGGACGTGGGCAGATTGCTTGAGGACAGGAGTACGAGACCAGCCTGGCCAGAATGGCAAAACCTTGTCTCTACTAAAAATACAAAAATTAGTTGGGCAAGGTTGTGCATGCTTGTAATCCCAGCTACCTGAGAGGCTGAGGCACAAGAATCACTTGAACCCCAGAGGCAGAGGCTGCAGTGAGCTGAGATCGTGCCACTGCACTCCAGCCTGGGTGACAGAGCAATACTGTCTCAAATAAAATTACAAAATTGACAATATACACAGTGCTAAAATTGTTATACTTTTCACTACTTCCTCTGTCAAAAAGAGCAAAGAGATTCTAGCACTCATTAAGCTCAGAAAAATGAAACTCAAAATAACACCGATTCTTTCCCAGAAACATTGTAGAAACTTTATTTATGATAACGTTCTTAACTCCCATGTGTTTGGACACCCAATTCATGAAGTCATAGCACCTAAATCAACTATACTTAAAGACTTTTCAAGTAACTCAAGAAAGCTTGAGTTTCAAGGTGTGTCAAGTAGCAAGGCAAAAAGGATAAATGTGATAAAGTCACGTGATCTGTGTGGAGGACACATCTAAGTTTTGAGAAAATTAGGATTATATTACCAGGCTTATGACTTGGTCATTTTTCATTCATCACTGCACAGACCCTGAGACACCAAGTATGAGACATACAGGTGAATAAGAAAAAAAGCATTTTCTCTCAAAATAGTATTTCAAAGATAACTACTGTGACCTGATTACAAAAAATAAAAGGCAGAAGATAATACATTGTTTTATCCTCAGCATTAATCCATGGCATGTATAGTTTTAGGGAATATTTCTAGTTACCTCTTTTCTCTGTTTTTCCAAACACTTTATCTTTTGTTCAAGAGAATTTGTCAAGTTCTTTCTTGTTGATGATTCAGCACACTTAAAAGAAAAACAAAAAAACAAAAACAAAAAGAAAAGAAAATTGAAACAAAACTACTTACAAAATAAACAGAAGTACTGTTCCTCACAAACCCTATGCATTTGGCCAACTCTGTTGCAATTTATAAAAATACCTGATTCTAGCAGTAATAATCCTCACACTGTATGTCCTTCATAGTGGCTGGATGATGAATCAGCTTCATATTATGTTTTAGAATCCTTTATGTAAACTAGTTACCAAAATAATTCTTTAATAAATTATAAATATATCTATATACTGTAATGGGTAAGTCAGTGATTAAAATTTTATGAATTTGGATTTTAATAATTTCTCTAAAAATGACAATTCAGAAATCAGGTAAGTTTTATGGATACATTTTAGATATTTTTATGGTAAACATTTCAAAAAAGTCACTTTGGTAGCTGTGCCCATGAACACGTATGTGAGTAATATTCTGAAAAGTAGACCCAGCAAAAGTCAGAGGAACAACAGAATCATCAAGAATAAAGACAAACACATACAGCTAAAATGCAGCTAGTTGATTCTACACCTAAACTAAGTTAACTACTTCAATGACCATGACATGAGGATGTTATAGAGATGGGCATAGATTATCTGGTACTGTGTAATTTTAGCCAGCTTCTTGAATAAAGTCACTAGATTTTGAGTTTAGATTAATGATAAATTACTGGCAGAGTGAAAAGTTTACCACCTTTCTTTTCATTTTTTTTCCAAGAGTGAGAGTATTCATTTAAAGATAACACAGAAGCTATGGAAGCTGTCTGCTGTCTGCCTAAATCAACTAAGAACAACATTTACTTTAATGAAGAACTGGTTCCTCTATAGTCCTTCTGAGATGAGTCTTATTACAATCTCGTCTCAGAGTCATATAAGTAACACAATGAATTGGGTGATGAGGTTAGTTACTAAATCTGTAATCAGTTTCAGGCTTAGTAGTTATTGTGAACCACTTAACTGTTTAAAGCTATCCATAAACAATTAAGAAATATTTTCAAAACATGTTGATCTTTGCCAGAAATATGTACAGGAAATCTTGCTTTTGCAATCTTCATGGGATTCCAAGGAACTTTCTTCATTAGAAATTATTTATAAAATGGTATTTACTATATTTTTCTCTGTTTACTTATGTTTCAACATTTTATAGTTTGATGATATTTTATGTAAGCATAGATGTTGTTCTTTGTTTTCTTAGCTTCTTCTTATTTAGACCTATGTTATTGTAGGGCTAATTGCCTCACAGAGTTGTGGGGTGTCCCTTATGCTGTGCTGAGGTGCAGGATCTGAGAAATAGAGATAAGACACAGAAGTACAAGGAAAACACAGTTGGGCTCAGGGGGGCCACACCACCTATAAGTAAAGACAGGCGAGGCCCCAAATGTCCAGAAGCATCTGTATTTATTGGGCATAGGTTAGGGGGCAGGGTAGTGAGTGAAGTCATCTTTAAGGATAGTGATAGGGTTGTGAGCAATAAAACAAAGGGTCCACCCCCTTTAGGTCACCTAGGCTAGGAGGTGGACAGTGCACAGCAAGGGGTCCAGCCCTATTAGGTCACCAAGGCATGGAGGTGGGCCATGCCCAGTGAAGAGGGTGCAGTGTGCAATACCTCTATCTATGGGCATGCTACTCCTAAGAAGATATATAGGAGGATGCTTAAGTCACACAGCAGTGACAGAGCTGTCAGGGTCTACAACCACCTCCTGGCAGCTTCCAATGAGTTCTACAGGAGGATGCTTTTTGAGCTAGCACAGTAACAAGAGCTGATAAAGTTCACAGTCACCAAGGTGTGATTATCCGGGGGTGTTTTGAGCCCTTGGATGCTAGAGGGATTTCCGGTCTGAGGGCAGCCTTCCACAAGAACTGAAGCAAGGTCCTCCTTTATCAGGAGGAGTGGCTCTTGCCCCAAACCTGCCATACAGCAGGTATCTTTACAATACTGAACGCCGCCACTTGGGCCATGGATTCTTGTTCTGGTATAACTGTTTTTCCCTTAAATCATGCTCTGCACTGTGTCTGCTCCAGACATTCCTCTGACCATAAGCTGCTTATTCCTTAATTCATGCTCTGTACCATCTCTACTTTAGGCATTCCTCCAATTACACACTAAGATATATATATATATATATATGGAAATAACTGAGTGATAAGATATTCTTTAGTCACTCATTCTATGAACTAATATATGATTATACATAGAGGGTTATATAAAGAAAATAATGGAGTAGTAACACTATAAATTGAGATATTCTTCAGGCACTAATTGTGCCAGGATTCTGTTTAGCTCTCCTTCCTTGGTACCTATACGGGGGGTTACCCACATGTTATAATTAAGACTACATTTAAAAAGAGACAGTATTCTGTGGGTCAATAAACTCTGAATGATTATATTTGCTCTTGACCTCAAGAAGCTGGTCTGGCTGAGCATCAAGTGTGACATGGAAACCCAAGTGTCAAGTATGTTGGGGCCTGTAACTGGACCTTCTTTTTTGGGGGAAGACTTCCAAGAAACTGGACCCATTCTGGATTAGAACAGACTATTAAGTGCCTTTGATCTGGAAAATGCTGTGACCCAGCCCTGCTCAGTGCATCTTGAGTTCATCAGCAATGTAGGGGCACAGTAAGACTGTATTTTAGCAAAGTGGTTCTTACCACAAGAGCACATCAAAGTCCCATTGAGCTTGCTAAACAAAGCATCCTGAACAATGGATTAGAATTTCTAGAAGAGCAGACAGGGCACCTCTATTTCTAACACATTTCCTAGGTAATCCTGATTAATATTAAAGTTCAATACAGTCCCATTTTAGGGAATAAATTATGGGTCCTCAAAAGTGGATCCTCTCTGTTTGTGATGTAGACAAGTCTGTGATTGGCAAGCATTTGTATGTCCCTGCCTTCTGGGAATCCAGATGTGGGACAATGAGACAGTGTGATTTTCGTTTGCCCCATAAAAAATTTTCTCTGGAAGAAAATTACAATACATTTCATCCTCGATTTTTCTTTTATACATAAAAATTACTGAAAAACTAGATACCAAATCGGCAAGAGAATCTATTTGCAATTGCAAGAGTACTAGTTTTGAAATTCATAAGTAATATTCAGTCATAAGTAGGGGAGGATAAGAGGGAGGAAAGATAGAAAGCATAGTGAATAGAAACGGCATAAAAGTCACAGATGTATCATCAGAGCTTTCTCTGGACATTAATCAACATTTTGCCATAGTTCATATGTCTCAGGTTTCTATAGAATAAAGCAAAATTAATCAAATACAAAGGTTTGGGGGACCTTTTCATTTGTATTTGCTTTGCTTTGCAGTTTCTAATGAAGGCATCTGATTCACAGTAACTACAAAGATTTTCAGCCATTGTTTCTAGTAAGGGCTGCTTACAGAATAGTTATTTCTTATAAATAATTTTCTATAATTCTTCCTTTTAAAGTAGAATTTGTGTTCAGAGCATCTGGGCATTTCTTTCTCTATAATAACATCCTTACCAATGTATTCAAAGTCTGACACTACTAAAAAACCTAAATGAATAGGAGATCCCACGTAGTTTCCCATTATATCTTGGTTATCTCTAAAATAAAACTTAGAAAATATTTGAATGCATTCATTCAATTAATAGTAGTCTCTGTTGCTGAACAAAATCTATGGTACCAGTTGTAAATAAATTAAAATGTTACTACAGGTACTCTATTGTTACAATATGTTCTATTTCTTTTTCTTTCTTTCTTTCTTTTTTTTGAGGAGTTTTGCTCTTGTTACCAACGTTGGAGTGCAATGGCGTGATCTCGGCTCACTGCAACCTCTGCCTCCTGGGTTCAGGCATTTCTCCTGCCTCAGCCTCCTGAGTAGCTGGGATTACAGGCGCCACCATGCCCAGCTAATTTTTTGTATTTTTAGTAGAGATGGGGTTTCACCATGTTGACCAGGATGGTCTCCATCTCTTGACCTCATGATCCACCTGCCTCGGCCTCCCAAAGTGCTGGGATTACAGGCTTGTGCCACCGCGCCCGGCCAATATGTCCTATTTCTAACCACACCAATATAGTATTCTATCTTAGATTTTATGTAGAACCAAATACCTCTAAATCAAGAACAAAATAAGGAACCCACAGAATTGGAAGGCTGAAAGGAATTTAAGTCCAGTGGGGTTAAAGGCGATGTACCAGTTACTTAGATATTTTTTCTATGTTAAATAATATTGGTTAAAAATATACAGCAAATCTTAGCTAAAGAAAGCAAACTGTTTTTACTAATACGTGCACAATTAACCACTAGAAATGCTGTTGATGCTAGATATGATCAACTCATCTAGAAGTATGTTCTTACCTCTTCATGCTTCGTAGACCTTTCTGCAGCAAGCATTCTAGATGTGTTCTGTACAAAATGTGCCATGGAAGCTGTTTTTCCTGGAGTCTTAGAAAGCAGAAAGAAAAAGCAGAAAAAAAAGTATCTTACGATATATTTTAGGGTGAGAGCAAATATACAAAATTCAAACATCACACATCACCATTAACTCATAATAGAAAATAATAGAAATAGATTTGCATTAAATATGAACAGAAGTGACTGTGGATAGGAATTACACAGAATTAAGTGATAAGCACAGCAACGGTGATTTTAACTTTTCTTCTCTTCCAAATAGGGATTTCCCAGGATGTCTCAAAAAGACAGGCTGTGACTAAGACCTTGGGCAGATTAGCCTTCCTATGGTATGTAAATCATCATTCTTCCTTTACTGGCAGTTTCTCCCACTGGAAGAGGAAGTTCTTCACCACAGAAAGCCTGGGCAATCCAAGTCTTTCCTCAGTAGCCTAACTGCTATAAATTCATTGTATTTCCCAGAGCAATTAGGTAACTGTTGACTTTTTAATAGCTCGGTTTCCCTAAAGGCAAGATTTTCTGGCAATGCCTTCTAAGTGTGAGTGTAGCTTGGTAGACCTTAATGAGTCATATATAATTCTGTAAGTGCCACTAATGCTTATGGAAATAAAAGGGAAAATAATTCATTATAAAAAAAAATGGGCATTGTTTACAAATCTAATCTTCTATATTGGCAGAAACATTAAACTTGCCTTTCAAGTTTAAGACTTTTTTTTTCTATAGATCAAGTCTAGATTGTCTCCATGACTCATTTGAAATGAAATCTTTGGGAGAAACAGTTTAGTTTTAATTAGTTGACTGCTGTCATTTTAGGGGCCTTGAGGTAAGGGAACACTGCTGGGTAGTACAGATAAAAGCGTGGAAATGGCCGGGCGCGGTGGCTCAAGCCTGTAATCCCAGCACTTTGGGAGGCCGAGGCGGGTGGATCACGAGGTCAAGAGATCGAGACCATCCTGGCCAACATGGTGAAACCCCATCTCTACTAAAAATACAAAAAAGTAGCTGGGCATGGTGGTGCGTGCCTGTAATCCCAGCTATTCAGGAGGCTGAGGCAGGAGAATTGCCTGAACCCAGGAGGCGGAGGTTGCAGTGAGCCGAGATCGCGCCATTGCATTCCAGCCTGGGTGACTAGAGCAAAACTCCGTCTCAGAAAAAAAAAAAAAAAGCATGGAAATAGCAGATACTTGGAGCTACATAAATGGACCCGGATGGAACAGAAGACCTCTTTTTTGACTTAGAGCAAAAAAAGAGGCGAGGGATAGAAAAAAAGGAAGGAATGTGTAACTAAAAATAGAAAAAAATTTACAGTCAATCATTTAACTTCATTAGACCTGCCTATGAGATATCCATGTATATATAAAGGATAAAGCCTAAAATTCCAACTCTTCAAAAGGGAATGATTGAGTGTTCAACATTTGGCCCTTCAATTTCTCCTGAATATCTCCCCCTACTCTCCAGCTTTCCCCTGTGCTCCGGCCATCCTGACCAACCTCCCTTTCCTGAAGCTCATGATATGGTTTCTATGTCCCTGATCCCTGTTCATGCTGTTCTCACCCCCTCAGATGTCTCCTCTCTGGGCCCTCCATCCAACCTTGTGACCAGGAAAACCTACAGTTAATGCTTCTCTTTCCTTCTGACCTTCTTTTGACCTTCTCTAATCAGCTAAGAAGAGCACTTCACCATGCATTACACTTACATATTTCTATTTTCCTTGGTTCGTCTCTGTATCTATAGCACCCAGACACGGAGCTGTCAGACACACAGCAGGCTTTCAACACATTTTGCTACATGAATACATGGATGAATATCTATATAATGATATACCAAATTGATGAACTTTTTGCTAGTGTGCATGTGTGTGTTTAACTTCTTCTGTTTTCTTGTTTTGTTTTGGGACTATACTTGAATGACAAGGAGTGACACTGCCTTAAAGCAAAATCCAAAAATACAAATGGGAATCAAATTGTTCATTCAGAGTACTGAAAGTAGAAGTTATAACTCACATAAGATCTGACTTTAGGGTATAGAAGCAGCGATTTTCTTAACTGACACTTTATCAACACTAAAATCTGCTCATCAAAAAAGAAGAATAAAAAACTTTATCAAAAAATTATTTTTCTTCTGAAACATACCCACACTGTTTAAGATTCCCTTTAGCCTTAACTTTGCATTTGGTAGTAATAACCTAGTGGAAATAGTAACATGCACCTAGAAAAGTGGGTCAGAAGAACATTTTCTTGCCAGGAAATACCATTCTTAGCATTGTGCCTCTTGAGTCTCCCCCGTAAAGTATCACTGATGCACATACGTTGTTGGGTGTGATGGCTTCTATTAAATGGAAATTCTATCCCTGTGCATCTTTCATTACAATTACTTTGCCTCTTCTGCTATGCAGATAAACAAACAAATTTTCTATTAGCTCAAGAGAGCCATGTGGTTATTTATGAATAAATAATAACTCTTCTGAAGAACCACAAGTTTGGTTTCAGAAAAATGAGACTTCCAATAGCCCATCCCTAAGAATGAAATGGGTCTTTTCTGTTACATATGCTCTCTTCACTTCACCTCCGTCCCTCTCACATTATCCTGTATATTTTGAGTCTGGTTTTTAGTTAAACTTTGTTTCATGACAAGTCTCACTAGCTGAAATTACTTTCAGAGAAACAGAGGTGTCACTCTGTTTCCAAGGCTATTGTGAAGAGTCTTTATTTCTGAAGTCACTAAAATATTATATAGAAAAAAGAAAATTAAAATTAACACAGAGAAATGTGGTAAAGAAACCAAGACTACCAGCCACTGGTCTGTAACCATCATTCTAGTGGACAATAATTATCTCAAAATTAGTTCAAGAAGAGAGGACCACATTTCTATAAATTCTTGGAAGCATTGTTTGGCAGGTAAAAGAAACATGGTTTTCTTCTTTTATATCCTTTTAGAATGGGAGTTGAAAACCCTTATTTGCTTCCTGAATCGATTTGCATGAATTTTTACGTGTATGTGCTATGTAGATAGGAAAGCTCTAGAATTAAATCATTTGGATTCATATCTTGGCTCTACCACTTACTGCTTGTGACTTTGGTTACCTAAACATTTAAGATGCTTAAGGTCTCTAAGGCTCAATTTCCACATCTATACAGTGGGATGGTAATAGTGTCCTCCTATGGTTGCTATCTGAGCTTAGATGGTAATAATAATTTGGCTCTAAAGATAGGACCATCAATCAAATTATTTAGGGAACAAATAATATGACAAAAGGAAAGGACAACCCACAATTTATGCATCACTCACTATGTACTTGACATTGTGTGGGCTCCAAAAGAAAACAAAAGCAAAAGTCCCTGCTTATGATGAAATGTACCACACATACATACGTGTGTATGTCAATCTATATATTTGAAAAATTAAAGAGTAAATGAAAACCAGTAAATAAGTGGTAGAGAAAATAAGGCCTGTAAGAATTCAGAGGAGAGAGTGCTCACTCTCAGCTTTAACAGCTATGGAAGGAGTCAGAGTTTCTGTTGGGCCTTGAAGGGTAGATAGGATTTTGACAGAGAATGAAAGCTGAGATATAAATGCTGTCAAGGGAGCAATGTAAGAAACAGAACAGAGCCGGGTAAATCTAAGTATGAAGGATTCTGACAAGTTTAGTTTAACTATAGTGGGGTCCATGTGGTTTTGCTAAAGGTGATTTGGATAAAATCATAAAATATTTTAATTTCAGATAAAGAAATGTTGACCTTACAGGCCATAGGGAGTTACTAAAGACCTTTGGGCAAAGGAATTACATGATCAAAGTGTTTTCTAAAGTGCTTTGAGTACACCATGAATTAAATAGGAGAAATTGGAATCTGCAATGCAGTTAATATAAATTAGCGAAAGTAATATTCAAAATGTTTATTTTAACAGCTTGTGACAATCAAAATATTTAGCAATCAGTGCACCAGGGGCACTAGGAATGGACCATAGCCCTATCTGGACTCCAGACTCCTATATTAATTGCCTACTTGTCACCTATGCTTATATGCATAATAGTTACCTCCTTCTTCACCTGTTTTGTTTGATCATGAAAACTTAGCTTATTATTTTCCCTGCAAAACTTGCCTTCCCTGTTACAATTAATAACACCTTTTGTTCTCCAGATCGAAAATCTGGTAGTCATCTTGGACTCCTATTTCTCTTACATCCTGTATCCAATCTATCTGAACATTTTGTAGCATTTAAAAAAATATATACAGACAGAGGCTCAGCATATTACCATGAGAGTCTAGAGACTTCTCAGTTTAATGAGCAAGTGGCAAGGTGAAATAAACTTACCTTTTTTTTTTTTTTTTTTTTAAGACAGAGTCTCTCTCTCTCTCACTGCCCAGGCTGGAGTGCAGTGGTGGGATCTTGGCTCACTGCAACTTCCGCCTCCTGGGTTCAAGCAATTCTCCTGCCTCAGCCTCCCAAGTAGCTGGGATTACAGGCATATGCCACCATGCAAGGCTAATTCTTTTAGTAAAGACGGGGTTTCACCATATTGGCCAGGCTGGTCTCGAACTCCTGACTTTGTGATTCACTCGCTTCAGCCTCCCAAAGTGCTGGGATTACAGGTGTGAGCTACTGCTCTGATACATTTTCATAGTCCAGGCCGGAGTACAGTGGAACAATGATAGCTCACTCTGACGTCTAACTCCTGGGCTCAAGAAATCCAGCTGCCTCAGCCTCTTGAGTAGCTACAGATATGTGCCTCAGCCTCTTGAGTAGCTACAGATATGTACCACCACACCTTATTTTTTTGCTACTTATTCTAAAGTCCTCTAAGAAAACATATTTATATGCTTTGTGAGTTATGCCTCTCTCCCAATAATGTAAACAAGATAAAATAATTTTTGTTGTGGATTGCTGGCAAGATGGATGAATAGGAACAACTCTGGTCTGCAGCTCCCAGCAAGATCAACACAGAAGGTGGATGATTTCTGCATTTCCAACTGAGGTACCCAGTTCATCTTATTAGGACTGGCTGGACAGTGGGTGTAGCCCATGAAGGGAGAGTCAAAGCAGGGTGGGGCATTGTCTTACCTGGGAAGCACAAGGGGTTGGGAAGCTCCCTCTCCTAGCCAAGGGAAGCTGTGAGGGACTAAGCCATGAGGGACTGTGCCATAAGTGACCATGACATGAGGAACTGTGCTATCCAGCACAGATAATGTGCTTTTCCCACAGTCTTCACAACCAGCAGACCAGGAGATTTTCTCTGGTGCCTATACCACCAAGGCCCTGGGTTTCAAGCACAAAATTCAGTGGCCACTTGGGCAGAAAGTGAGCTAGCTGCAGGAGTTTGTTTGTTTGTTTTTTTCATACTCAAGTGGTTCCTGGAACACTGGAGAGACAGAACTGTTCACTCCCCTGGAAAGGGGGCTGAAGCCAGGGAGACAAATGGTCTGGCTCAGCTGGTCCTATCCCCACAGAGCCCAGCAAGCTAAGATCCACTGGCTTGAAATTATCGCTACCAGCACAGCAGTCTGAGGTCAACCTGGTATGTTGGAGCTTCTGGGGGGAGGGGCATCTGCCATTGCTAAGGCTTGAGTACACGGTTTTACCCTCACAGTGTAAACAAAGCCACCATGATGATCAAACTGGATGGAATCCACCACAGCTCAGCAAGGCTGTGGTGGCCAGACTGCCTCTCTAGATTCCTCCTCTCTGGGCAGGGCATCTCTGAAAAAAAAAAGGCAGCAGCGCCAATCAGGGGCTTATAGATAAAACCCCAATCTATAAGGGACAGAGCAGCTGAAGGAAGGGGTGGCTGTGGGCGCAGCTTCAGCAGACTTAAACATCCCTGCCTGACGGCTCTGAAAAGAGCAACACAGTGTTCAAGCTCTGCTAAGGGTCAGACTGCCTCCTCAAGAGGGTCCCTGATCCCTGTGTCTGTCTCCTGATTGGGAGACACCTCCCAGAAGGGGCTGACGGACACCTCACACAGGACAGCTGTGGCTGGCACCTGGCAGGTGCCCTTCTGGGATGAAGCTTCCAGAGGAAGGAACAGGCAGCCATCTTTGCTGTTCTGCAGCCTCTGCTGGTGTTACTCAAGCAACCAGAGTCTGGAATGAACATCTAGCAAACTCCAGCAGACCTGGAGCAGAGGGTCCTGCCTGTTAGAAGGAAAGCTAACAAACAGAAAGGAATATCATCAACATCATCAAAAAGGATGTCCACTCTGAGATCCCATCTGAAGGCCACCAACATCAAAAACCAAAGGTAGATGTAGCCACAAAGATGGGAAGAAATCAGCACAAAAAGCCTGAAAATTCCAAAAACCAGGGTGCCTTTTCTCCTTCAAAGGATCACCACTTCTCGCTAGCAAGGAAACAAAACTGGACAGAGAATAAGTTTGATGAATTGACAGAAGTGGCCTGCAGAAAGAAGGTGGGTAGTAAAAACTCCTCCAAGTTAAAGGAGTATGTTCTAATCCAATGCAAAAAAACCTTAAGCATCTTGAAGAAAGGTTAGATGAATTGCTAACTAGAATAATCAGTTTAGAGAAGAACATAAATGGCCTGATGGAGCTAAAAAACACCGCATGAGAACTTCATTATTTCATGAAGCATACCCAAGTTTCATAGCCAAATTGGTCAAGCAGAAGAAAGGATATCCGAGATTGAATATCAACATAATGAATTAAAGCAAGAAGACAGGATTAGGAAAAAAAGAATGAAAAAAAATGAGGAAACCCTCCAAGAAATGTGGGACTATCTGAAAAGACCAAACCTACATTCCACTGGTGTACCTGAAAGTGACAAGAAGAATGGAATAGAGTTGGAAAACACACTTCAGGATATAATTCAGGAGAACTTCCCCAACCTAGCAAGATAGGCCAACATTCAAATTCAGGAAATAAAAAGAACACCACAAAAATACACCTTGAGAAGAACAACCCCAAGACACATAATCATCAGATTCATCAATGTTAAAATGAAGGAAAAAATGTTAAGGGCAGCCAGAGAAAAAGGTCGGGTTACCCACAAAGGGAAGCCCATTAGACTCACAGTGGATCTCTCTGCAGAAACCATACAAGCCAGAAGAGAGTAGGAGGCAATATTTAAGATTCTTAAAGAAAACAATTTTCAACCCAGAATTTCATATCCAGCAAAACTAAGCTTTATAAGTGAAGGAGAAATAAAATCCTTTACAGAAAAGCAAATGCTGAGAGAGTTTGTCACCACCAGGCCAGCCTTACAAGAGCTCCTGAAGGAGGCACTAAACATGAAAAGGAAAACCAGTACCAGCCACTGCAAAAACATACAATGTTAAAGACTATCAACACTATAAAGAAACTGCATTAACTAATATGCAAAATAATGAGCTAGCACCATAATGACAGGATCAAATTCACACATAATAATATTAAACTTAATGTAAGCAGATTAAATACCCCTGTTAAAAGACATAGACTGGCAAATTGAATTAAGAACCAAGACCGATTGGTGTGCTGTGTTCAGGAGATCCATCTCATGTGCAAAGACACACATAGGTTCAAAATAAAGGGATGGAAGAATACTTGCCAAATAATTGCAAAGCAAAAAAAAAAAAAAAAAAGCAGGGGTTGCAATCCTAGTCTTTGATAAAACAGACTTTAAACCAATAAAGATCAAAAGAGACAAATAAGGGCATTACATAATGGTAAAGTGATCAATGCAACAAGAAAAGCAAACTATCCTAAATATTAAATATATATTCACCTAATACAGGAGCACCCAGATTCATAAAGTAAGTTCTTAGAGAACTACAAAGAGACTGAGACTGCCACACAATAATGGTGGGAGACTTTAACACCCCACTGTCAATATTAGACAGATCAATGAGACAGAAAATTAGCAAGTATGTTTAGGAAGTGAACTCAACTCTGGACCAAGTGGGCCCAAGAGCCATCTACAGAACTCTCCACCACAAATCAACAGAATAAACATTCTTCTCAGCACCACATCACATTTATTCTAAAATTGGCTATATTCTATAATTTATTCTAAAATTGACTATATTCTAAAATTGATTATATTCTATAATCGGAAGTAAAACACTCCTCAGCAAATGCAAAAGGATGGAAATTGTAACAAACAGTCTCTCAGACCACAGTGCAATCACATTAGAACTCAGGATTAAAAAACTCACTAAAAACTGTACAACGACATAGAAACTGAACAATCTACTTCTTAATGACTCTGGATAAATAATGAAATGGAGGCAGAAATAAAGAAGTTCTTTGAAACCAATGAGACCAAAGACACAATGTACCATAATCTCTGGGACACACTTAAAGCAGCGTCTACAAGGAAATTCATAGCACTAAATGCCCACAAGAAAAAGCAAGAAAGATCTAAGATCAGCACCCTAAGAGCACAATTAAAAGAACTAGAGAAGCAAGAGTAAACAAATTCAAAAGCTAGCATAAGACAAGAAATAATTAAGAGCAGCAAGGAACTGAAGGAGATAGAGACACAAAAAACCCATCAAAAAACCAATGAATCCAGGAGCTGTTTTTTTTAAAGATCAACAGAATAGACCACTAGCCAGACTGATAAAGAAGAGAGAAGAATCACGTATATGAAATAAATGTGATTTAGTTTTAGAAAAACTAAAAGAAATGGATAAATTCCTAGAAACATACACCTCGGAAGTAAAAACCAGGAAGAAGTTGAATCCCTGAATAGACCAATAACAAGTTCTGAAATTGAGGCAGTAATTAATAGTCTACCCACCAAAAAAGTCCAATACCAGATGGATTCACAGCCAAATTCTACCAGAGGTACAAAGAGGAGCTGGTACTTTCCTCCTGAATTTATTCCAAAAAATAGAAAAAGAGGGAATCCTCCCTAACTCATTTTATGAGGCCAGCATCATTCTGATACCAAAACCTGGCAGAGCCACAATTTAAAAAGAACATTTCAGGCCAATATCCCTGATAAACATTGATGCAAAAATCCTCAATAAAATACTGGCAAACTGAATCCAGCGACACATCAAAAAGCTTATCCACCACAATCAAGTGAGCTTCATCCCTGGGATGCAAGGGTGGTTCAACATATGCAAACCAATAAACGTAATTCATCACATTAACAGAACCAATTACAAAAACCACATGATTATCTCAATAGATGTAGGTAAGGCTTTTGACAAAATTCAACACACCTTCATGCTAAAAACTCTCAATTAAACTAGGCATGGATGGAATGTATCTCAAAATTATAAAAGCTATTTATGACAAACCGACAGCCAATATCCTACTGAATGAGCAAAACCTGGAAGCAGTCCCTTTGAAAACTGGCACGAGACAAGGATGCCCTCTCTCACCACTCCTATACAACATAGTATTGGAAATTCTGGCCAGGAAAATCAGGCAAGAGAAAGAAATAAAGTGTATTCAAATAGGAAAAGAGGAAGTCAAATTATCTTTGTTTGCAGATGACATAATTGTATATTTAGAAAACCCCATCATTTCAGATCAAAATCTCCTTAAGCTGATAAGCAACTTCAGCAAAGTCTCAGGATACAAAATCAATGTGCAGAAACCACAAACATTTCTAAACACCAATAATAGACAGAGAGCCAAACCCATTAACAATTGCTACAAAGAGAATTAAATACCTAGGAATGCCACATAAAAGGGACATGAAGGACCTCTTCAAGGAAAATTACAAACCACTGCTCAAGGAAATAAGAGGACACATACAAATGGAAAAACATTCCATGCTCATGGATAGGAAGAATCAATTGTGAAAATGGCCATATTGCCCAAAGTAATTTATTGATTCAATGCTATCCCCATCAAGCTACCATTGACTTTCTTCACAGAATTAGAAAAACTACTTTAAATTTCATATGGAACCAAAACATACCCTGCATGACCAAGACAATCCTAAGAAAAAAACGACAAAGCTGGAGTCATCACACTACCTGACTTCAAACTGTGCTACATGGCTACAGTAACCAAAACAGCATGGTACTAGTACCAAATCAGATATATAGATGAATGAACAGAACAGAGGCCTCAGAAATAACACCACACATCTACAACCATCTGATCTTTGACAAACCTGACAAAAACAAGCAATGGGGAAAGGATTCCCTATTTAATAAATGGTGTTGGGAAAACTGGCTAGTCATATCCAGAAAACTGAAACTGGACTTCCTCCTGACACCTTATGCAAAAAATTAACTCAAGATAGATTAAAGACTTACATGTAAGACCTAAAACCATAAAAACCCTAGAAGAAAACCTAGGTGATACCATTCAGGACACATGCATGGGCAAAGACTTCATGACTAAAACAACAAAAGCAATGACAACAAAAGCCAAAACAGACAAATGGGATCTAATTAAACTAAAGAGCTTCTGTACAGCAGAAGAGACTATCGTCAGAGTGAACAGGCAACCAACAGAATGGGAGAAAAATTTTGCAGTCTACCCATCCGACAAAGGGCTAATAAGCAGAATCTACAAAGAACTTAAACAAATTTACAAGATAAAAACAAACAACCTCATCAAAAAGTGGGCAAAGGATAAGAATAGGCACTTTTCAAAAGAAAACATTTATGCAGCCGACAAACATGAAAGAAAGCTCATCGTCATTGGTCGTTAGAGAAATGCAAATCAAAACCACAATGAGATACTATCTGACATCAGTTATTACAGTGATCATAAAAAAGTCAGGAAAAAACAGATGCTGGATAGGATGTGGAGAAATGGGAACGCTTTTACACTGTTGGTAGGAGTGTAAATTAGTTCAACCATTGTGGAAGACAGCATGGTGATTCCTCAAGAATCTAGAACCATAAATTCCATTTGACTCAGTAATTGCATTACTGGGTAGATACCCAAAGAGTTATAAATCATTGTACTATAAAGACACATGTATGTGTATGTTTATTGAGGCACTATTTACAATAGCAAAGACTTGGAAACAACCCAAACACCCATCAGTGATAGGCTGGATAAAGAAAATGTGGCACATATACACCATGGAATACTATGCAGCTATAAAAAGGATGGATTCATGTCCTTTGCAGGGACAGGGATGAACTGGAAACCATCATTCTCAGTAAACTAACACAAGAACAGAAAACTGAACACCACATGTTCTCACTCACGAGTGGGAGTTGAATAATAAGAACACATGGACACAGGGAGGGGAACATCACACACTAGGGTCTGTCAGGGGGTGGGGGTGCTAGGTGAGGGACAGCATTAGGAGAAATACCTAATGTAGATGACAGGTTGATGGATGCAGCAAACCACCATGGCGCATATATACCTATGCAACAAACCTGCACGTTCTGCACATGTACCCCAGAATTTAAAGTATAACAAAAGAGTTTTTGTTACATTTTATCTAGAAGGTGGACATTGGAATGATGTGAACATTCTTCAGCAAGAGCTTACAGTGTCCATTTTGCTAGTACTGTTCCCATGTCCATTCAAAAATATTTTCAATCAAACCAGAAATAAGAAGGCTTATTTGAGAAAGAAGGCTTATTGATACATTAGATGCCAAAACCCAGCTTGGGTTGAGATGTCCCTAGGAGACATCCATATCCTGTCACAAAGCTAAACAGATCAATAACATAATGAACACGTTTGCTAAACAACTCTTGTAAACTGGTTATTCATGGTATCTTTCAGGCCCAATATTTTGCTTCCTTAACATTGCCAAGAGTTTACACATTTCTTAATGCACAGGCTAATGCTGTTCTTCTTACATTAAAAGGAATACCTATCCAAAACTTCTTCAAATTTACTTGCTGAAGTCATGCAATTCTGGAAAAAGACAAAGGTAGAGAGACAATTTCAAAAGTAAGCATAATACCTTTGACTTTAAGTGTCCATTCAGTAGAAACTTGAGACCTCAAGTTCCTTTCCTTCTCTTTGTAGGGTTCTAGGAAGGCTTATATTCTTTTAATCAATATTTATAATTTTCACACAGATGCCACTTTTCTCTTCGAGTCTTGGTGGCTTCCTCCACCAAGCCCCCCAGTGTTGTTGTTTGCTTCCCTGCCCACCCTGGTGACCCACACTAGAGCTGCCAAGGCTGTTGTGTTCACTGAGGCAAAGAGAATCCTCCTCTACCTACTTCCTATATCTTACAAAAGACAATCTGCATCTTTCAGTTTTCTGTAACTCCCTCTTTTGTGGAATTTTCTCAGTGATAGAACAGATGTTGTCTGAGTAAATAGAAAGCATCCTACTCAAAGTGTGTCTTATTTACCAACAAGAATGGAGCCTCAGTTTATATTCCCATTGCACCACTTCTGTCCTGCCCAACAGGTGGATGGCTTTCAAAAGTTAGGGAAAGCTTTTCTCTCCCTTAATTCTTATGAGTTTTAATTATTTTGTCTTAGGGTCCAATTTTAGTTTACAGACCAGCGTCTCTGTTTCCTGGGTTGCCTGCTAGTGGGCTTTATTAGAAAACAGATTTCAAGCTGGTCATATGCACAAGATCTCCTTATCTGGATGTATACCTGATATTCATGTACAGTGGAATCCTTTAAAAATCCCTGTAATGAATGGAAGGAGAAATATGTCATAAATTAACTATGGAATCAAATTAACTCTATGTTGATATGTTGGGAAATATAATCTGGCCTATTTATCCACTAATCTATTTAATTTGAAGGGTTTATAATATTTTCAGAATCAGAATACTAAACATTAACATCCAAACTTTACAAATAATAGAAAGATACATGGCTCATTTAAATGACTTCACCCACATTGCCAGTAATGAGCTTCAAATGCCATAAGGTGCAGCAGCTGAACTGGCAGGCTCCTCACTGCCTGAGAACTTGCAGGAAGGGCTTTTCAGCCAGCTATCCAAAGGTTTCTCAATGAAAGCTAAACAGATTTTCCCACAACAATGCAACATTTTTTTTTTCTAGCAGAAAAAATAGAACAAAGCATTCCACAGCTACAACCTTTGAAATTAGATAATGAGATTCAAAGAAGTCAGTAATTGTATGAGAAAATGATTAAAGAAAATTTTGAGGCTCAAGTTCATCCTACTAGCATTGTGATGATGATGATGATGATGATGATGGTGGTGGTGGTGGTGGTGGTGATGATAGTGTTGTGTTGGTTTAGCACTTTACATATACAGAGTGCACTTTTACTTTGTATGATTATCACAACCCATTGTACAGATGATAAAACAAGATTTTGATAAAAAATAACTAACAGCTTTCAAAAAAGGGAAATAAGAAAAGGAAAACTAGATTTTTTTTCTCAACAGTGTGATTACAGAAGACACATGTCAATTTATGGTCGTTTGCAAGAAGTTTTTCCCTTATAATCTTTTGAAGTGTCATAAGTACATATCAATCTCATAACCAACCAAAGGAATTTCTGGAGGCTTTTTCCCTTGGGAAGAGTGTCCAGGTCTAGAATTTGTCTCCATTGACTGAGAGTTCCTCCCTTAAGTCATTAAAAGCCCATTTGTAGTTGTGCCTCCAAGTTAAAGTCAGAAGCAATAAAATCCAAAGACAGGATGGGACTTTTAGATAAATTCAATTCTGGCAAGTTTACTTAAAATTTGGCACTTTTCCCTTTCACTCCCAGGTTTCATCCTTGTTTCCAATTTTGTTTATCTAAGAAATACATTTCAAGCACCCAATAGGGTGCTTTCTTTTGTATTTGAAGATATACAACTGCAGGTTCATACATTATTTTCACATAGTACTTGGACTAAAACTTGGTTATATATAACTTTCATTTAACATTTATTTTGGAATCTTAATGTCATTCTCACTTAGGCAATTATTTTTCCTTTGCCTGCAAGACTTTAAATGACCTTCAATCACTAACTTTCTACTTCTTCAACTCTCCCAGAATATAAAAGCCTCTTTCATGCTCATGGACTTCCTTATGTTCATCAATAGCAATTTTCTGTTTCCTCAAAGCATGAGTCAGTCTGTTCATTTCTCTTATGGTAATTCTTCTTCCTTACGTATTCTTGGCAATAGTAGTTGATCAGAAAGGGAACTTGACATACGTCTCAGGCTTGTTCATTAAATCATATCTCTTTCATTCAGTCACACCCTTCACATCCCACAAAATCATAAAGAAACTAATTTCCTGCTTCTGAAAAGGGAATCTATCTTATTGTTCTTAGGCTAACTTCATTCAGAGTGAAAATGAGAGAAGGCTAACTTCATTCAGTGTGAAAACTACAGTCCCTATGATTGGCTCACTCTCATCTTAACTAAATAGAAATTTCTTATATTTTTTCCTTTCTATTAATATCACAGCAAAAATGTGAATGTCTTTGTTTTGTTCTGAATATAAGATTTCTTTCTGCTGAGTGCTATTGTGTAAATAGCAGCTCAGCAGAGATTCCACCTGGAAACTAAGCCACGTTTACTAAAAGAATCAAATATTTGAAATACCTGCAGAGGACAACTAAGGAGGTTATGCCAGTGGTCTATTGGGATGGAGATGGGAGACTCCTGGGGGTTGTTCTGGGAGAATTTACGCTGGTTAAGAATCAAGTCACAGTGGCTTAATCCAAGTGTGGTGCTTCAAGCTCGAAGAGGAGTTAGTCTGATGACAGTATTGTTCCTGACACCAGCCAGAGCTCTGGCCTAGTTTTCAAATAACTCTGATGTGAGGGAGGGAAAATTAAATCTAGGAAGTACAGGGCAATTGTTTTCATTAGACAGATTTGAGTTTAGGTCCAGAATCTAAATCCTGTTAGCTGTACGATCATGAGAAAATTGTTTAGCCTCATTGAACTCCAGTATCCCCATCTGTAGAGGGTTAAAGATTAAATGAGCTAATGAATGGAAGTACTGTGCAAAATGCTGGCTGAGAGTAGGCACTCAATAGACAGCAGCTAAAACTCAAACAAGGACAAACTGAAAGGACTGTGACCCTCTGGCAAGCACTGGATGTGCAAGCTAAAGTTGGAAAAGAAGTCTCTCCACGTTGGTCGCAAAAGCAATAATGTTTGGTTGCATTTGAGTTCCTGAAGACATATTCCACACTGAGGACACTTGACACAGTGAGTGATAACCAATGGTGCTCCTGAGAGTGGTACAGCAAACTTTGAGAAGCAAGGACAGTTTGAGCATCTGAAAACTTTTGGCAGTCGATAACTTCATGACACCAAGATGGACAAGACTAAATGGTAGCTTCCATACAAGAACTGAGAGATTAAGCTTATGAGTATACATTTGACATTCCCCTGCAGACGCTGAGAACTATTTGTAGAGGCATTATAAGGTAAATTGATTGTATATTCAGTGTTAGCATGTCTCATGAAACCAAACAAGTTGTTTACTACTGTTGATTTCTAGAAAATTCTATGTTGTAATACTTTAGACCTTCATGGAACACTTTGCACCCCATCCTCAAAAAAATCTATGAATCTCTCATAATCCATATGAAAGAAAACACATAAATATGTAAGTGATTACAAAAGCAAAATGATAAAGTCTATAAATGGCATACAAAGAAAATAAAGATGTAGGACAAAGCAGGGAGGGGACTGAGTAACACTGTGGGACTAGAGAGGACGAAAAGGTTTCAAAACAAGAAAGTTTGAATTGCCATAAAAAGGCAGTTCATCAAATGGGCAAGGAAGCAAGGATTTCCAGAAAGAGTAAACAGCAAGTGAAATGATAGCACAGGAAACTTCATGGTTTGTCAAAGGCTTATGGGTAGCTAGAATACAGGGTGCACTTTGGAAAGTAGCAGAATATATAGAAGACAATAAAACACTATAAGAAAAATATGCACAAACATGGCTTTCTATCCTGATACAAGTTTGTGAATTTAGGCAACGTTTTAAAATTTCCATGAGCTTTAATTTTCTCATTTGGAAATTAAAGTGTTGTTTAAGTGTTGTTGTAGGCATCAAACAAAATAAAGCATTTACACCAATACGTGTTTACCCCAACTAGTGTTATATCCTTCTTCTAATGTTTGGTTCTAAACGTGACAGAAGGTATATCTTGAAGGACTGTATAGATGATGCAAAGGCATTTGAATTCAATGATGTATGTAAAGAGATCTACTTTTAAGTTTTAAGCACTTTTAGGTTTTAAGTACTTTAGTAAGATCTATGTTGATAGAATGAAGAAAAAGGAAAAAAGTCCAGAGATGTAATAAAAGCAGATTAAACAAGGCCCTTAGGGAAGGTCCAGAGTGAAGGAAAGATGGCACTACTCTGTGAATGGTGCCACCTGAGTTGTGCAGCATGGTGGCCCTGAGGGATTCCCTTAAATTTGGATGACTGGGCACCTAGTGATTCATTCACCAACATAGAAAGTGTGTGTGTGTGATGGTGGCAGGGAGAGACGACAAGCAGATACAGTGGGAAATATATTGAATTCACTCAGGAAATACTGAGTGGAAAGAGAGTACATGTAGAAAAACACTCCATGTTTAGTAAGTACATGTGTCTGGAGTCATCGTTATATATTTTGTACTTTATTGAGCCTAGGACAGATTCTTGAGAAACACTAATATGGCACAAGAGGTGATATAAGGGAAGCCAGTGAAGGTGAGTAAGAAGGAGAAACAAGAGAAAAAAAGTGGGGAGGGGTGGTGAGGATGTCCAGGGATTCATACTATAGATGTCAATGGAGTAAGACATTTTAAGAAAACTGAATGACTAAATAACATCAGATGCAAATGAGAAGACAAGAGAGAAGTAAAATGCAAAATGACCATTGGATTTATACAGATAGAGGTTACGAATGGTGTGATAGGAGTGGAAAAATTTTGGATGCTGTGAACAATGAGCTTGGCTATGATGTGTAAGAGTGAGTTCAAACATTATCCATAAAAGAAGATGGGGTCCCATATATGTTTGAAGTGAAGAATTGTACATATTTCAAATTGGTGAGAGGTGATGGAGATATTGAAGATATAGGAATCCCCACACTATTAAATGATTGGTCTTATCATACAGTGGTGGTTTTCAAACTCAACTCGGTCCTCACTACTACTGTGCAATGTATTTTAGTTTCACTTTTCTCTTCTGTCTCCCTGCCTTCCAACAGTCATTTCATAGCTTCCCCAATTTCCAATTTCCTTACTCCTTGGGTCTCACCCCCTACCCAAGGAGTAAGGAACATCAGCTAAGAATCTGCTGACCTTTGCCTGGAAGTGTGAAGTGTAGGAGAATGAGCACATTTTCTCAATAAGATCATAGTAGAATCAGTATCTTAGAGAGAGAGAGACACAAGTTTCAGTGAAGTCCCAGAAGGAGGCAGAACCTGTATTTAAAAGGATGGTAATAAGGATGTAGAATAGGTTTTTATCATGTAAAGAAGGAACAAGAAGACAAATGAACAGAATTGCAAGGAAGGTCAGTCATGATCAAATGGGTCTTAGAGAATGGTAATGAGAGGATATGAGGATGAGGGTATGAGAGAAAATTAAAATTAAGACCATGAAATTTCTTTCTGGGGTTAAACAAGAATGTGGCTAGAAAAAGCACACATTTCCATGAAGGAATAAATTTCTAGTTGGGAGTCAGAGGTACATATGTGAGGGCTTGGAATTGGGATGAGAACAGAAGAAAATGGAAGAAAGAGGTCTTCTTTGACCTCTTAACCATTAGTACACATTCATCCGTGACTCTGAAATAAAGACAACCTGTTCAGGAAGAAGTAAGTTTTTAAAGTGCCTAAATACAGAAAGCACACAACACCATTCATGACATGAATGAAAGAAAGAGGTGCAGGAGTATCCACAGCATATTAAGTGAAAAGAGTTAAGTTAACAAGACAGATGTGGGCATACATGTGTGTGGTAAAACACAGAGCATTCCAAATGCTGAGAGATGCTCTTTATAGGTGGTGAGCCTACTGGTGGTTTCAAAGCCAGATTCATGTTTAGTGAGGCCTGAGGCCTATACAATTCTGAGATTTCCTTTAAAAGAAAAAAGAAACAAATTTATGGATGAAAATTAGTTATAAAAGTAAATATTTGTTTAAGGGAGCCCAAGATCCATTATCTATACAGTGAATCTGTCTCTGGCTGACTTTTATTCTTTTCTGTGTTTATCCACATACATTTTCCACACTGAGAATGAACTTCTTTGGAAAGAAGAACTAATGTTATTTTTAAGCGGAAGTATAAATTACTTTTTAAAATGCCAACCATGCCCTCAAACACACTCATAATATATATATATATGTGTGTGTGTATATATATATACACACACACACACACACACACACATTTTAATAAGAATCATGAAAGATAGTTTTTAATTGAGAGGACTACAGAGTTTAGGAGTGCATATTGTCATAGGATGCATGTCTAGAAAGTCATCTGTAAAATTCCTAGCTTGAGCTTACGCTTGATTTGCTTATATAAAGCACCATAGACAAATATCCTGAAACAAGTGGAAGTTCAAAGTCAAACAACTTCTTTAATCTGTGAAACCTTGTTTTTTCTTGCAAAAATACAAAATAAAACAAAAAAAATTACAAAAAATCATCGACATGGTTTATGCTGATTTTGGTAACCCAATTTAAATGGGGTTACTCAAAACGTATTATTTCTTCCCAGAAAAGCGTTGCCCCTGCAATAAACATCCTTTCTAGTAGCATGAGCTCCTCACCTTCTTGTAGTCACAGCTGCCTGGACACTTTAAACTGGAAAGTGCCGGCAAATTCTTCTGCTGAAGAATTTCTTTAGTAACAGGAAATGACTGTGTGAGAGAAGTTTTACACTGCTTCACTTTATCCTCTCAGCTGACAAGGAAGTACATGGCTGACTGTAAATGACTTGGGGACTGTCCCTGCAAATTCTTCTTGGTGAATAAGCTGTTGAAGGGCAATTGAGATACGGAGAAAAAAGGTGCTTTCTTACCTTTGGAGAACATGGATTTCTGTGAGTTGGCATAGCCTCGGGGGTGACCCGTTTTGGATGAGGAGAAGCATTTCTCTCAATCAGATCCTGGATTTTTTTGTCCAGCTCTATGCTTTCACATCTGCCCAGAAAGACATGGGAAAGTCACATTATACAAAGGTAATAAAAAATTATTCAGGCGTAGAGTGAGTTTACGGATGACATGGAGGTGTTATTTGTGTATGATAGTTCTGCATGATCTCCCAAACTCCAATCTCATTATGTTTTCATTAGTCCATGCCGTGAGAGCACTCTGAAAGAGCATTAGAGTTTAATTCTCACTTATAAAGGAAGATAGGGAAAAGTTTAGAAATTTTTACAGTCTGAGAACAATGGCACAAACTGAATTGAATACTCACAGTGAGCCAGGTTCTTTCATGCATTTTCTTGTTCAATGTGTACAGCAACCTATTAAAGTAGTTACTGTCCCCGGCATTTGACAGGCAAGCGAACTTGTGTTTAGAAGTTAACTAACTTACTAACTTAAGTGAAGTCAAACTGTGAAGCACTGGCAGGGCCAAGTTCAAACTCAGATCTGTAGAATTCTAGAAACAACCACCATTTTCGTTGTTTGTCTTCAATTAACCTGAAAACAAATCCCTAAGAAGCTACTTGTCATCAAATGGAAATAATATATTACAGCTGAAGAGTTTCTGGAAGTCCCCTTAAGGAGAATCTAGTCCAACTGCTTCCCAGAGGGAGTCGCTCACAGTCACATGACCATTAGCTGATAACACCAAGATTTAAACCAGAGCTTCCTACAGAAATCAAATTTTTCTTTTTCTTTTATACAGGGGTCCCCAACCCCCATCACCAGTCTGGGGCCTGTTAGGAACTGGGCCACACAGCAGGAGGTGAGAGGCAGGCAAGTGAGCAAAGTTTCATTTGTATTTACAGCCCCTCCCCATCGCCCACATTACTGCCTAAGCTCTACCTCCTGTCAAATTAGCGGTGGTTTTAGTTTCTCACGGGAGCACAAACCCTGCTGTGAACTGCACATGCGAGGGGTCTAGGTTGTGTGAACCTTATTGTGAACTAGGCTGTGTGCTCCTTATGAGACTCTAATGCCTGATGACCTGTCACTGTCTCCCATTATCCCCAGATGGGACCCTCTAGTTGCAGGAAAACAAGCTCAGGGCTCCCACTGATTCTACATTATGGTGAGTTGTATAATTATTTCATTATATATTACAATGTAATAACACCAATACAGTGCACAATAAATGTAATGTGCAATAAATGTAATCCTACCCCAGCCCCAGTCCATAGAAAAACTATCTTTCATGAAATCAGTGCCTGGTGCCAAAAAGACTAGTGACTACTGCTTTATACCATGTTGGTATGATGGAGAAATTTTCTCATTAAAAACACAACTCACAATAAAAAATGCATTAATTGTGTGATTTTTTTCTTACATTGTATATATATATATAGCCTGCCTCATCATATCTTACCACCTGAAAATAACCCCTTGGAAGTGTTTTTGCAAGAGTACTTCTCAAAGTTGTCTCCAAATAAAATAAATAAGTAGATGAAAGGCCTAATCAAATGCCTTGTATGGCAGAGGTTGCTAGGGTTGTCTGCTCAATCCACCATTTTGCTGAGAGTGGCTTGCAGGAGGAGGTTCTGACAGCCATGTTTCTATTGATATGACTTGAAGTTGCCTTTTGATGATAACTGATTGGCCCAAGAGTAAACAACTGATCCCAGTTTGGCCAGTGAGATTCTATTCTGTGTGGAGGGAGCTTAGAATGAAGCATATGGGTCAAAAAATGCAGAGCTGCGAGATGGAGACAGCCCTGACAATTTTCTAGTTCAGAATCAGCCCCTTCTAAGGCCTGACTACCTTGTGACCTTTGGATTTTGTGAACCACTTCATGTCATTATAATGAATTCTCTCTCATTATTTTTTAAAGCTAGCTTTGCTTGGTTTCTGTTATCTATAATTGAAAATCCCCATATATGTATCTTGACTTTCATATTTTTATTTTATCTTATATTTTTTTGAGACTGAGTTTCACTCTTATTGCCCGGGCTGAAGTGCAATGGTGCAATCTCAGCTCACTGCAACCTCCGCCCCTGCCCCACCCCAACGATGCCAGCTAATTTTTTTGTATTTTTAGTAGAGATGGGTTTTGCCATGTTGGCCAGGCTGGTCTGGAACTCCAGACTTCAGGTGATCCTCCCACCATGGCCTTCCAAAGTTCTGGGATTACGGGAGTGAGCCACCACACTCAGCTGACTTTCATATTTATATTATTTCTTTCAGGCTGTGAAATGTCTGTACATCATGTGCCATTTATGATCCCATTGTAAAGTATGGGCTACTGGGTCTATGGCAAATCCTTCATGGTGCAAAATGTCGCATATGCGTAACATTGAGTTTGGACCTATCTTCAAGGTTTTCCTCAAACTGGTGAGGAGGAAAGTCACAAAATTTGTTTACTAACTGCCTTAAATCCTTCAGATTAATTAGATCCCCAAGAAGCAACAGAATTGGACTAGTCTAAATGTTAAGCTCCTGAAGCAGCTTTAGAATCTATTCTGAACCAGACTTGCCTGCCAAGATGTCACAGGGCTTTCTGGTACTGCATCCCTTTGTGACAAATAAGTTACTGAGACACTTCAATCCCAGACAGGATCATTTGGAGATAAAACCTGTTATGATATCCAAGTCATCAGATGATCTCGTTTTCTTTCTTAGGAATCTCACCATCTACTGTCTTCTGCTATTTTTCTTCCAGATACGTTTGCCTCATCAAACTTTATGGAAAATGCCAAACAGTTCCCACTCCAGGCCTTGGCATTTGATCTTCTTCTGCAAAACTTACTCTTCCACTTCATTCAGTACTGGCTTAAATGTCATTTTATCATGAAAGCCTCTGCTGACTAGCCCATCTGAACTAGCTTTCTCAGCCCCATCACTATTCTCCCTTAATTCTATTTTATTTTCTTCTTTGAATTTATTTTATTATTTTGGTTTCTTGTTTCTTTACTGTTTTCCTCCCTTGCCCCATATCTGTCCCAGGAGAGAAGAAAGGCCTTTGTCTGTGTTTATTCACTGCTCTTTCTCAGCACATAGTAGGACATCAATAAGGATTTATTATTGAATAAATATGACTCCAGGATGAGATTTATCTCAAAATACCTAGTTATTAACTAAAATCTAACCAATAAATTAGGTGCTTATCTAAAATATATGTAAATAACCTCAAACGCATGGGACTGATAAAGTTGAAACACAGAGCAGTAAGCAAGGAAACACTGGCAGCAGCTTCAGAATGGACGCTCAAGCTCAGCTGGTATTGCCTTCACGGCTGCCTTGTTCTTTTATACTTGTATTATATGTGTTCTTCAATATTAAACAACAGTTGAGTATCCACTTTTGCAAGGCACTGACTTTTCACAGAAAAAAATCACATGCTGTGATGACTTTCACATTGTTTCAATTTCAGTGGCGAGCGCTTTAGAAGCCAGCAGTTACTGTTTCCTTTTCGTTTGGACAGAGTGGTGAAGGTTCAGCCTCAGAGCTGGAGCCCTGGGTCCTCTCATGTGAACCTGATTCAGCACACGCCTGTCAAGACCACCATCAAAGAGGGATGGGCCCTCATGAGGATATTGGGTTTCTGAGCTTGGTGTACAGTGAGACTCAGTGTGGTGGCTACAACTTCACAGACTTTGGCTACTACAGGAAGAGGAGAAGTGGCAGCAAAGAAAAAGAGAACCATATGGTTGTGATCCGACATGGGGGACTTTGATCACACCTATGGAGAGAGTGGGTGCCAGTGTTGACCACTGTGGGAGGGGTAGGTTTTGAGCACTCAGGAATCCAGCTAGGAACTGAAAGGACACAGGAGGAGTGGAGCTCCAGGTATTACAGCACAGTAAGGACTTGCACTCACGGTCTTTTCTCATTGCCATTATTACAGATGATGCAACTATTATGAATATGTATCAGAACTTACATACGAAGCCTCTGAAAGAAGAATTGTGATGCAGTAGAATAAACATGCTTTTAGAGTTGAACGTAGCAGTGGGACCTAGTATATGTCTTTTAGCTTCTATGAACCTTATTGGCCTGCTTTGTAAGCAGGGGAAAACAATGTAACACTGTGAGGCTGTCAGTAGGATTAGTGATGCCATATGTACAATGCCCAGCACAGTGCCAGGCACGCCATAGACGCTCAGTGATTGATACTATTGTTACTATTCTCAGGGTCTGGAATGTTACCAAACGTTCTAACAAACGAGTTTGGAAAGCAGGAGTCATAAATTTAGTATACCACCATAAAGAAAAGAAAAGCACAAAAAATGTTCAATTGGGTTCAGAATATACTCAAAAAGTTTGGAAACACTTTAAATAAAAGAGAATTATGTCACCTACTTGGGTTTTATAGCATTCTTAGGAAATCTTTTAGATTATTCTTTAATTAATGTAAGAATTTATGCATGAAAATATTTTGTATTCTCTTGTGGATTAGTGAAATTCATTATGTTTCATAAATTTCAATTTGACCTAGATTTGTTTCACAGAAGAAAGTACTTATCAAATTTCATTTTTTTCCTATAAAGCTTAACATTCTGAGAATTGAAAGGCAAAATTAATTATAGTTGAAAAATCCTCCTTTTCTATTTAGATCACTTAATAATTGCATCCAACGGTGTTGTGCTCTTATTATAACACTATGACCTGAGGTTTGCATTAGGGTAAAACAAACAAACCAACAAACAACAAAACACCCTACCCATCTTTTAAACATTAGTAGAACAGATCCTACATAATCCTTGCATTAGTTCTGTGGGTACATAGTTGTCCCCACCTTGGGATCTGTTCCCAGAATCTGCTCAACTGATTGAGAGTTATGGCTCCAGTGGTCTCTGCTCTGGACCCTACCTCTTAATCACACATATTTTTCAGATGGGAAGCTTGAGCATCAGTGAGGTTAAGCACGTTCTCCCAGGTCACTTGACTCATGGAGAGGAGGGTAAGTATTCATGCTGAAGCCAGTGACTTTTTATTCTATATCTGGGATCCTAGTGACCAAAGCAATTGTTAATACAGCAGGACTATGGGGGCTGTGTTAGTTCCAAAGAATTTGTTTAGGTTTTCCATTTTGACAGGCATTTCTGATGTAGTGCTAAAGAAAACAACTATAGGTTCCTCCAACTGAAATAGAGCTGATTTGTAAAGTCAGATGTTCAAAGAGGCTTGGGAGATAAGATACAGGGATCAGGTCTGCCTTTTATATTTCTGACCAGGGTCAATGAATGGAATTCGATGAAATTAAATACAAAATAATATGTGTGCTATGTGTTTATCATCTCTTCCTGAAGATAGGGTCTCTAGCAAGTTCTGTATCTCTCAAAAGCTTAAAGGCCCTGATCCAACTTTAGCCACTTTCAAAAGTGACTACTTTTTTTGGTCTAAGAGTATACTTTTATTATGGTTTCTTTATTTTTATTTCTTAATCATGCAGGAACTATAAAAATTCAGAAATGACTCTTTGAACCAAATACTATTACTAAAATCTTGATTTAAAGGGGCATTTTTACTAAATTATAAATGAACAGAGAATTATGAAGGCAATATTATTAGGCTAAGAGTTTAAGGTGAGGGTGACAGAAATAAATGAAATTCAGTAAATACCTGTTGGATCTTGGCTTCTTCATAGCTTATTTTAAATTTACATGGAAAGAAATCTCCTTCCTTGCTGTCCTTCCCTCCTGCTCTTCACTCACAAGAATAAATCAATATGGAAATTAAATAGAAATGATATTAATATGAATTAGATTTTATCAGTTGGATAGCAGGTTTCACCAATTTGACAATAAAACTTAAAAGAAATTTCCCCTAAGTTCTATATTATTATGAGCTGTTTTTCCCAGACTAACATTGGGTAATAACAATCTGCCCCATAATTTCCGTGAGCAACAAGAGAGGACACAGAAAGAGATCAATGATTTTTAGGTATATTTGGAGCCCTCATATTTTTGTTACTTGTTCAAAGGTCTCCAGTACAAAAGTCTCCAAAAAATCATCTAAAGGTACAATATGTTTTTGAATATCATTGTTTAATGAGCTCATCGAATGTTTGTTTATTTAAATTTTACTAGTTGATTAGAGCCTAAATACTGTTAACTTGTAGAATCCTGTCTAGTAGAGAAGATAATCTAAAAGGTTATGGTTTATTGCCTTGTATGGCAGTTTTGTATCTAATCATGATATTCTAACATTTCTCTACTAAATTGCCTGTAAATATCCAGCTCCTCAAATGCTCCTGGAATGAGCTGTCTTATATTTCAGGATACGTCATTAATTAATGCATTGAATAAAACCTTGAATATGGGTCATTTTGTGTTTACATGAGCATGATGTTTTAAATTTTTTTTAATTATGCATTAACAGCCCTGGACATCAGTACTTTAAGACCATGGAATTTCGAGTTGACCCCAAACCACCAGACTTGGTTTTCATGGTTACATGGTATGGTTGCCTCATTAGTACTGCTAAGTAATAAAAATTCTAGAGAAAAATAATTACATTCAATAGAAAAAACAGATAACCAGTCTTAGAAATAACTTGAAAATTGTTTAATTGGCCTCCTGCATTTAGATAACAAAGAAATGAGGCTCAGCGGGGCTAAGTGATAGACAGCAAAGTCAGGACAAGAATTTAGGACGGTAACATTCCTTCTTCCTCTACACACTCACCCACCTCAAATGCCACATTTCCTCCCAGTCCATGGCCGAGGTCACATTTTCTACTTTGATCTATGTCATAAACCGTTATTTTCAGGAAAGACCCTGGAGAACAAAGCTCATCTTCAAATATGAGAAGAGAAAGAATTGATAGTAGATTATTCTATAATGGAAATGCTTCCAGATATTCAAACCTCAGGAATCCAGGTGACCGAGAATGAGAAGGGTTGTGTAAAAGATCCTAATCAAGCAGCAATTTTTAGGTTTTACTTTTTGTTATTATGATTAGTACTGTAAGTATGCCCCTGGTGATTCTGGGAATAAACAAGTAGCCCATAAATTACCCTGTGTATGTGTGTTTTAGATGACTGAGTTCAGGTGTCTTAATTATTTCAGTAATTGGAAATATTAATAGTTGTGTCTTAAGAGCATAGTAGAAGAGAAAGGGTTTGCTCAGAGAATTTGGAAAGTAGCATTGTCCTCGGACAAGAAGGAACATTTCTAAAGTTTTACCCAAGGCTATGTGGTTTAAAAATGTAAATAGATGTTGAAGAATTGTATTTGCATGTCTGAAATGAAAGCCCAGAGAATGGGGTGGGGGGATGTTTCTTATAAACCTGGGCTCCATTATTGCCCTCAATCTGCATTCTTGGCTGGCTCCCTGTTTATTTCCTCTCTGCTTTTGTGATGTGCCAGGTCACCGTACTGATGCCGCAAACCTGATCCAAACCTCTTGTGGCCATGCCCAGGAGGACCGTGCAGGCAGAGGAGCCAGTTTGGAGCAGAGATAGAGTGCGGCTGCAGGTGCTGGTGCAAGCCCCATGAGAGGTAAGGAGTGAACAGAGTTCTGTAGAAACCACATCCTCCTACAGGCATCCTGCTGACAGAGGTTTGGCCTTCTTCTTGGGACTGCTCTGCATGAGTGACACAATCTCATTCACAAAACAGAGCGACAGGTTAAAACAGAATATAGAACTTTGGAAAAACACAGTATTTTAACAGAAGATATTCTGATGCACACATATCTTGTCCTTTTTGCCCGTCAGGTTTACTTGCATTTTATATCTTTTGGATTATAAACCACAAGAAGGCAGAGACGGGTTTAACCTGCTAATCGTTTTATTTTTCAGAGCCTCACAGTGATTATTAAGTATCTGACAAGAGAGTAAATTAACAAGAACTAGATCTGAAGTCATCAAATACAAGATAATATTGAAAGAGAACTCCCATTGAAAAGTCCTGTGCCAGCTGGTCCTCTATCTTCTTCAGACGCACTCTATCTACATTACCATATTATGTCTTCTCAGCCTCAGTAAATCCACCTCTGGGAAAAAGGGCCGACAAAGGCTCAACAGCGGAGTGGTGTAACAGGGACACACCTGTCTGCTACAGAGCACAGAATGTCCACGTCAGTAAGCAGGGCTCTGGAGGTATCCTGGAGTTCAGAAGTGTTGAGCTCAATACTTTCCTAACAAACTTTCAGAGAGCCTCTTAATAGAAGCTCAAAGAAAAATGATGCCACCTTCGATTTCATGGGTGGTGTAAGCCTGGAAGATCATGTTATGCTAAGATATGATCTTCTATCCAGGGACCCAGGACCCTAGTAGAGAAAAAGGACAAATCTAAGAAGAGGGTCAAACACTGTTACTCTCACTACCATTTACTCCAAAGTTGAAGATTACACAAAATTTACTCTCTGACAGGAACACAGAAAGAACATAGCCTCGTAGCAATATGGGCAACAGAGGGAAGCTTCCTTTGTTGTTGTTATTTTAGTATGGCACGCTATCATTAAGGTTATTTTTTATTTATTTGAAATTCTATTTTCTTGAAGAAGCAGAGACTCTAAAGAGTGTACAATCGAAGATTTAGAGACTAGAAAACATAGCTCCTAACCAACTTTATGAACAAGGCTGAGCCCTTATATTTAGGTGAAGAAAAACTTGGCACTTGCGCTAACATTTGTATCACCTGTTAATGCGCCATTGTCCTACAGTAGAAATAAACCCAGATGGGTTTATTGATGAACACCTGGAGAAGAGCAAAGTTAAGCTGGCTATACATGCACAGAAAAATTATATATTTTATTGCTAACATTCTTGGAAATAGGCATTTCAATAAGAACATTTAAATGATGTATTTTACAGTTGTGTCTATGTTGGAAAAATGAAATAGAGTATGTAAGTTATGTCTGATACACTCACCTCATGTAACCACATCCTGTGTCAACTATAGTTGTCCTTTAACTTATCAAAATGTTTCTCTCAAATCTCTACCTGAATGTTTAGACAGTTCCAAGATGTGACATTCTCTAGGAAGATGAGGACTAAATTTTGATTCATGTCTAATAATTTTCCATAGTATCTCACTGTTATTTGTTAACTGTGTATTTAAGTAAAGATTATTATCATATAACAAAACACTACTATCTTAAAATTATTCTCTTAACTGAAACCAATATTGTGAAGGCTGAGTTTCATAGGGACAAATATTTGAAAGGACTTTTTTCTTTAAGACACAGAAATTGATAAAAATAATTTTATTCAAATTCTTTGAAATTATGGTAAAGATGGTGAGAAAGACATGATTTTTATGACTATATCTGTCTAAAAATTTTATAATAGAAATACATTAACTTTCTATGTAATCATTAAATAACATTTATTTGAAACAACAGTTTAAATATGAATTTTTTTCACATATGCATTGGAATTTCCTTTGTCTTTTGAGTTTGTGTGCATATTATACAAAGAAGATGCAGAGCCAAGTGAAGACTGACTGCTAAAACAGTTCGCCAATCTCAATCTACGCCCGACCTGTCTGTGGATGTTAAGGAATGTCAAGAAATAATGGAATAAATTATTGAAGACATTCTTTCTGTGTGAAATATTTGGAATATGTCATAACAGCTTACTGAGGATCACAAACTGTTATAAAACAGCATTAATGTCCGTTCTCATCTCTGATGGCACGTTCCCAATTTTTTTGTGTAGCTGATAAAGCACAAGCCAATTTTTGTCAGATACTTTGCGTTAGTTTTGTTAGAGATGTTACAAAATATGCTGAAACAAATAATGATCAGTTGTTATTCTGTGTAGGGAATTCTACCTATTTGACAAGAACTGCTTCTGAAAAGCTTCTACGGAGCTTTAAAGGGTGCATCTGCTATTGGAAAGATTGCATTGATTTAATGATGCCTCCAGAGGGCACTCTTCACTCAGTTCAGGTCGAAAATAGTTTCTGAGGTTTTCATTTTGAATTCAGGAGGGCGGGTATGAGTGTAGACAATGTGTGGTGTACATGTGAGTAATAATTATAGCTCATTTCTTTTGTTTCATTTATGTTAAAACTTTTAATAAAAAATATTTCTCTTATTTTCTTTTTTAAAAAATGTAACACTTCACAGATTTGCATTACATCCTTGCACGTAGGCCGTGCTAGTCTCCTCTGTATTTTTCCACTTTTAGTATATGTGCTGCTGAAGTGAGAACAATTATTTTGGTTTTAAAGTTGCAATCATTGTTGGACATTTATATGATAGACTTACATCCAATAGCTTCTTCCTATATGCTCTGTAGAAGCTTTTCAGAAACAGTTTTCATTACCTATGTAGAATTACCCTATACGTAATAACAATCAATTATGATTTGATTCAGAATGTTTTGTGCCATCGCTAAAAAAGACGAATGTAAGGAATCTGACAAAAAGTGTTTTCTGCTTTATCAGCTATACCAAAGTATTGGGACATGCTATCAGAGAAGTGAGAAGAGACATTACATTGTCATATGTAAGCTGATTTTTATAAAAAATTGCAATAATTCATATTCATTCTCTTCCTTTGTGATCTTCATATGGATGTGAAACTGATGATCTTGGAATTTCTTTTTGTGCCAAAAATTAAGAAGAATTTAAAGAATTGATCAAATATGGTATACTTTTGACATCAAATTATATAATAAGAATACATTATAATTCATCAAATAAAGTAGGAATTATTAATCTATACAGATAAAAATGTTAAAATAAACATAAATGGCTTTTCTTTATGTTAGAATGCCTACTGGTAAGTGTAGAGAACATTATGTATTAGAAAATCGTTACTTGACAACTATCGTAGTAATAATCTCAGTAAGAAGTATCAATAGAGCTAAGACTAGTGGCTGAAAATCTGATAAGAAATTGGATCTTTACATAATTTCATACTCCCACCACCAAGTATGTAGTGAATAATAGGGGATATATAAAAGAATAGCATTACATTGGAGAATCTTGGCAGACATCACCTTAATCAAATGATCAAAGTTAAAATCATTTGTAATGAGAAAAATCCAAACTATGACCACATGATAAAATGGATTTAAATAAAGCATCACATCTGTGATATTCTTGCCAAAAATATAAAACCTGAATCTAATTGCAAGGAAACATTAACCAAAAGAAAATTAAGAGACATTCTAGAGAATGTTAAGTCTAGAATGTTTTAGAGTTATCAGGTCATGAAAGTTAAATGAGGGCTGAGAAACTGACCCAGATTGTAAGAGACTAAAAACTATGAAAACCAAATGTAATGTAAGATCCTGGATTGGAGCCTTTTTTATACAAAGGATATTAATAGGATAATTGGCAAAACCTGGATGGGGTTTGAGGATTAGATGTAGTACTGCATCAATGTTCATTTTCTAATTTTGAGGATTATCTTATGATATTATTGGAGAATGTCCTTGTTTATAGGATATGTATACTAAATCATCCAGTGGCACCTTTTTTAATTTAATTTTTTTTCTTGCTCACAGAACAAACTTTAAACTTCTAGTGGTAACTTATTTCCAAATGGCTGAGGAAAAACTATTTTTGTACACTTCTTAAAAATTTTTGGTAAGTTTTAAATTATTTTATAAGTGCAAAAAAGCAATTAAAATATTAAACCTAAAAAATGAGATCTGATTTGATACTTAAAATTATCTCTTGCTCAATGTAGGAATCATTTTATAAAAATGAAATGAGCATTTGATTATGTAGCAGGACTAAGATGCAGAACAATAAATCTTTCTTGGGGTTTATGAAATTAGTGCAAACCAAAGCAACGAAGATGATTTAGTTTTTGTTTTGTTTTTCTAAAAGGATGTGGAGAAAGAACATTTATGTGCATCAAATTACTGTGATAGTGTGTTCTAGCCCAAGGATTCTAGAAAATGAAATGAAATACTCCCACTATAATACTTAAAGTTCACATAGTAAAAAGCACAAAATAAACAAACAAAACCCTAACCTTGAATGTCTTCACCGTTGTTTTGTTTAATGGCTGGCATTTCATCTCCCTGTGGACTTCTCATAATAAGCAAAAAGGCTCTGTTGGAATCCTCAGATTATAGAAGCCTGCCTTTGGAAATGTGAGTCAGTGCTGACATCCATGGAAAATAGGAAACACACACACACACACACACACACACACACACACACACACAAAGACTTCTTCTCAGCGGGGCTCAGTGACTCATGCCTGTAATCCAAGCACTTTGGGAAGCCAGGGTGGGTGGATCACCTGAGGTCAGGAGTTCGAGACCAGCCTGGCCAACATGATGAACCCTGTCTCTACCAAAATTATAAAGATTAGCTGAGCGTGGTGGTGGGCACCTATATCCCAGCTAATCAGGAGGCTGAGGAAGGAGAATCCCTTGAACCTGGGAAGTGGATGTTGCAGTGAGCCAAGATTACACCACTTCACTACAGCCTGGGTGAAAAAGCAAAACTCTGTAAAAAAAAAAAAAAAAAAAAAAAAAAACCTTTTTAATTAAACCAATAAATATTTTTTAAAAACCTCATTGTGTAAGTCCCATACACCTTCAAAATCAACTGTCTGTGTGCTCATAATTTCGGATGAGATTATAGAAGAAATAAATGTGTACAGAAGAGAATTTTAAAAATTATTTTTTAAAAAACAGTGGTGTGAGCCTTGACATCAGACAGCCACACATGGATTAAAATGGAATTATATCACAGCATTACTTTTGGCTGGAAAAGTTATAAAACATAAAAAAATTATTGACTTTATTTATTTCTCAGTATAGAGAGTGAACCATTTTTTTCCTAGGTGAAATGCCAAAAACACCTGGTTCTCTTTGTTTATTGTAGCATGTCAACAATCAAATTCAGATGGGAATTAACAAGGGTCATGACACTGTGAAAGACCAGGAAATTAAAACAGTTATCTAGAATAAAATTGTTGTTCATCATTATCCTCTTCATATGATTGACATAAAAGCAAATCCAGTATTCGTAGTAATGCAGCTATACAAAGGCTAGAAGACAAATTCCTAAGACTGGGTAAGTTAGATTAGATGGCAGCAACGGCAAGTCTCACATAGAGCTGGCATTTCAGAGATAAACCGACCAGGGCTGATAGCATGGGGAGTAAGAACAGGGACCAGCAGAGGGTGAAGTGAACTGGTTTTGTAAGTAATGATAGGATGGAACAGTACCATTCTGCTAAAGAAATGACACTTTCCCTCAGGTTGCTGATGCTTGTAGAAATACATACAAACAAACAGACCTCCTGCCCAGGCTAGTCACAGTGATGGCAAGATTCATGGAGCCAGGCACTGCATTAAACATCATATGCTTGATTTCATTCAGTCAGCAGAAGGCCCTCTGGAGATGGAAACTCTCTCCCTATTCTTAGAGTTGAGGGAACTGAGATTCACAGAGATTAAGTAATTTGCTCGAGGTGAGCTCTTAACCACTGCATTTACTCAGGAATAAATGATCCATTTCCTGTACACAGAAAGAAACTGACAAGATCTGTAATATTTTCTTTTTATAGCTTTTGAGTCTAAAACTAATAATGTGATAAAAATCCATTTTAAACCTGTGTTTGTAAATTGCTAAAGGTAAAGAATTAGAACAGAACAACTAGAGATAATGGTAGAGGCAGGTCTTTATATAAGTTTTTTCCTGTAAAAAGTATAGTTTTTTTTAAGTAAGAAAATAAATGAATGCATACAATATTTGGTTCTAAAGAGCTAAAATTCCGGAATTGGTACAGGAAGCAACTGGGTGTGATTGGCTATGTAGTAGAAATCATAGCAATTAAACGTGAAATTTCAGTGAGATTTGGAAAACCAAAGAATCTGTCACATTTATTTTTTTAATGGAATTACAAATTTCTTAATGGAATTACCTGAGATATAAAGTATATACAGTTTCGAAGTTGAAAAGAATTAAAAATTCCTTAGTAATATACATTAATACCCAAGATAACAATAAATATTTAGCAAAGGCTAAACAAATGCTGAATAAATAAATAGAAAAAAGAAATACTTTAATCTTTTGTATATATTTATAATTGTTACAATAACACAATTTCAGTGTAGAAAATTTAGAATAAACATAATAGATTTGCTCATATTTTCTATTTATATATGTATTTTAAAAATTGAGATCAGAGATACATAGTGTTTTATTTTTTCTGATTAGTGTTTCATCAGGTCATTAAAATACATAAGAAATAAAATTCTCCTTTCACTCAAAGATCCAGGGGTAGAATAAGAATTCAGTTTAAAGCATTCAAGAACAAGCACAAAGAGACTTGATTCAAAGTCTTAATGAACTTAAAAATATATATACAATGTGTTAAATACACCAAAAAAGGGGAAAACATCAACTAGAAAGCAGCAGGCTATTTATTGGTGGTACATAAAAGTTGTACTCATAAATAGCAAGCAGATGGCTGCTAAGAGTTAAGAAACTTGGTTTAGCTTTACTGTTAAAGACTTTGGATGCTCTTAAACCAATGTTCTCTTTAAGAACACCTAAGTCCGGCCAGCACTGCGGCTCATGCCTCTAATCCCAGTGTTTTGGGAGGCCAAGGCCAGTGGATCACCTGAGGTCAGGAATTCGAAATCAGCCTGGCCAACATGGAGAAACACCTTCTCTACTAAAAATACAAAACTTAGCTGGGCGTGGTGGTGGGAGCCTGTAATCCCAGCTACTTGGGAGGCTGAGGCAGGAGAATTGCTTCTCGTGGGAGAAGGGGGAGCAGAGGTTGCACTGAGCCGAGATCATGCCACTGCACTCCAGCTTGGGTGACAGAGCAAGACTCTGTCTCAAACAAAACGAAACAAAAACAATAAAAAACACCCAGGTTTAAGCTCAAATACATATTTGAAGTATTTAACTTTTTTTTAAAGAAAAATGAAGAATCAAAGAGAATAATGAGAAAGAGATTGTCTTTAACATGTAAATCTATTTCAAACCTAGATGGAAAGCTAAACATAAACAAAAACCTGGGAATTACCCAAGAATTCTGAAGAAATTTGGGGACAAAGTTAGAAATCCTCCTCAAAATACATCAGCCACCATGAAAGAGAAATGAAGATTGTTGATATGATTCTTGTCAATAAGGAGAGCCATATAAGAAAGTTAAAGTCCTTATCAGCGAGCGGTGGAAGGTCACAGCATGGATTCACTACTATACAAATGATTTACGCTATGGAAATAAAAATTTCTGTAATGACAAATCTTGCTTGACTGATTAAACACACATGTGAAAGATTCACTAAGGTTACAGGCAAAGACAATTTTAAACATTTAGTAAATATGAAAATGTTCTGTCATGTTTTTAAAAATAGATCCTAGAAAAGAACTAAAGGATGTGGATAATAAGCATATTTCTGGGTGAGTGTAAATATTATTTTTTCTTAAGGACCTTGGCTAGGAGAAGTTTCATTCTTGTTGTTGTTGTTATTGTTGTTTTTTTGAAATTACTTCTAAAAGCAAGTAAGCAACGACATTCTTAGGACTCTTCAAACCAAAATGCTAAGGCAAAAGGAATAAACTACAGAGAAAATGCACAAATGTATAGCAATAGGCTGAAAATTAGCACATGACCTTTACTGAAAGAATTGCATTTAGAGAACAAAATAACCCAAAAGATGTGGATTTGATATACATGGCTGAAACTTTCTGTTGCAAAGAGGTTTACAAGGCATTTAGATTGTTTGCTTATGAAATCATTCTCACAGAACTACAGTGCAAAATTTTTCAGTGACTAGATTTTATTATTCATTTGGCAAATAACCACTGAGCACCTCTTATGGATGCATTTCTTGATGGTGAGCATGTTATGTCGATGAACAAAACAGAAAAAAAAAAAAATCCCTGTTTTTGCGGAGCTCACATTTTAAGATTTCTGTTAAAAACAACAAAAACTGTAGCATCATTTTGCCTCTAAACACACTTAGTGAATTTACCTACAAGTTTCTTAATAAATATGGCTTGAAAGATCTAGAAGGCCAACTCAACTGATCAAGAAGATGGGTTGCCATAAGGTAAAATGTTTAAAGTTGGTTTATGTGTCTGGAAAATATAAGTTCAAAGAGAGTGTTAACAAAATCATAGAATATGTTATGAGAACAGTCCCTTCTTTCAAAGTGATGATGGCCTGAGCTGTCATAAAATATACATATAGCTCTGAGGTATCTAAAATTTTTAAATAAAAATGAAGAATTAGAGAGGATAATGAGAAAGCGACTGTCTTTAACATGTAAACCTTTCAAAGAGATCTTTGAAAGGGGTATAGATCCTTTTTGATGGCCAGAGATACAAAGTTGTAAACAATTAAGGGAAAGTTTGGTGAAATCCTAAAACCAACCAAACAAACAAAGGACTTGAGAAAACACAGATGTGGCATGGCAAGTCCAGCTGAAAGCACTGAACAAGGAGAAAGAAGGAGTAGATAATTCAAAACAAAAAATAAAGCAGAACAAAAAACAAAACCAGAAAATCTAGGGAAACCTGGGACACACTCATGGAGATGGTGGTGATACAACTTTAGGGAGCCAGGAAGGGATGGATGCTAGAGCTGGAAAACTGTTTGTAAAATACTGATACTATCTACCAGCACACTAAGCTTAAAGATATACCTAAAAAGCTGGCTGTTACTTAGACAGCACTTTTCACTTCAGAGAAGTCAGGCATGAGGTCTAGAAGAAAAGAATCTTGTGACTTTTCTAGCCCAGGAATACCCCTTTCTGGCAGAGGTAGATGGGTAGGAAAAACAAGGACTTCAAAGGCCCTGGTTACGAGCAGGGATCAATGAATGGGAGGAGGAAGTGGCACCCGGGAACCATTGATTAAACATTTCAATCCATGACAAGCTGAGAGATCTGAGATTAAGCTTATTATTGAACTGATCTTTATCTCCCAAATTCTTCTATTCTTAACTGGAATTAAGAATAGTGTGTGTGCCAAGCTTCAACAGCCTGAGAAGAATGGCTTGAAGAAGAGAAAGCTGATCATGCAAACACAAATTCACAATGCCCAGAGAAGCATCATTCTTTTGGTACCCTCGGATAAGAAAGGAAACCAAGGAAGCCTAATCTTTACAAGGTGGCATCAAAGTAGGTAACTTCTCAGGGTAGGTACCTGAGGACAGTTGTGTAGGTTGCTGTGTAAGAGCACCTGGCTTAGGAGCGAAGGCTGGGACACAGCCCATTCTCTACCTGCCAAGCCAAGAGCCCTTGTGTGGGGCTGCATACGCTCAGAAAAAAGCATGCCTTTTTCTCAATGACACAAAGGCACTACACAAGCTAGCATTAACCTGGGAACTGCATCCCTTCAAAAACCACTGTCAGAGGCAGAGCCCTTATCTGTCAAAATTGAGATGGCATTTGGCATTTCTTTCTTTTGTATGTTGCCAACACTCTGACTGCTTTCACTTGGTTCCTTTACTGCCCCCAAATGGGCACAGACATGCTAAAGGAACTTCCTCTTGCCATCGTTCTTACCCAAACAGGTAACACCAACCACACCTGAGAATGCTGAACAATGGGTTAACTGAGAAAACTGCAGAAGAGTTTCAACAGCGATACTACAAAATGTACAAATTCCCTTTTGCATAATCCACTAAGAAGAGGAATATTTACAGTCCAGGATTTCTCAAAAACTTTATAGTAGGGCCCTCAGTAGACTTTATTTAGACGCAATGTGTCAAAACTATACCTAGTTAGGACTTGTCAGGCTGAAGGGGTTTTCCATATTTCTGAGCAACGTTTTTCATCTTTACACAGAGCTTTGATGGTTGGCAGCTGTGGGTCCCTGGCAGTCTCTGGATTCATAGAGACCCCTGAGCACACATGCCCTGACCAGCGGTCTCCTGTGGTGCTTTTAGTAGCTACCAATGAACTGCTGTATTTTCCTATGACAGAACAAGCTAGTTTAAAGAGAACTGTGGCTAACACTTACTGCCAAAGTTATTGGTTTAGTGATCCTGAAGTTACTGCCAGCAATCAGGCACCTTGGCTATCTTTTTCTCAACAGATTCTTTGTTGTTGTTTATTTTTGTTTCAATTTTCTCAGAGAGCTTTTTATTCCTTTTTATCCAGCAGATTTCTGGAACCCCAGCTCAGCTGGCCATTTCAAGTCCTCTGTTCAGGCTCTGTTAAGAGAACAAACAAAACTGTACTGGAAAATCACTTATCATGGGTAGAACTAAACCTGGAGAGAAGTGTCACAAAGTGAAACTGGATTTTTGGATCTGCTTGGTGAGAGTGAAAGTAAAGGTCACTTTTTGGTAAGATGCTCTGAATACCAGTAAAAGCGGAACTGTGTGCTGGGGAAGAGAGTAGGAGTTGAAGGTCAAGTGGGAACTTTGGTGATACAATAACCATGATCAATTTATGAATGGACTCTAAGCTATGTCAATGGATGCTTCTGATGAGTCTGAATGAGTAGGGGGCAGGAAAGAAAGTTTTGAGGTGTGAGGAAAGTCCAGAAAACACGTTAATCAAATATGCCATGAAAGGGGACAACTGGGTGGCCATACTGATGCTTTATTTAGTGCTTGTAATGATCACAGGAGGACTCACTGCAGAAATCACAAGGATGTTCCATGCAAGATGGCATGTGGCTGATGGCTGACTTTTTACAGAGCAGCAGGATCCTGGGTGGATCATCTGGTTACAAGGCATTGTTTTGTATCTCATGTGCTTAAAATTAGTTTCAAAGCATTCTGTTTTATGTCTCAAAATCAAACAAAATTCCCCAAATAAAAGACAATAGCTTTTCTAAGAAGAAGACATAAATATGGTTCTACAGCATGAGCCTCATAATTTTTGCCTTAGGCAAATTTAGAGCTAGAATGTTTGTAAGAGTTTTCTAGCTAAACCCATCGAGCTTCATGCAATACATGTCTGCATGTTGTTCTCCCAATCCTGTGTCATGGTGGGAAGAGCCCTGGACCTGAAATCAGAAGAGTTGTATTCTAGATTTAGAATACTAGCTATGATCTGGGCAATTACTTAGCTTATTCATTTGTATATTAATTAATACACATATTCATTTATTCAACATTTACATACTAAGAATGTGCTATGTATTAGTACATGAGGATCTCATTTTCCTCATGTGTAAATTAAAGAAACTACCTAGATAAACTCCAACATCAAAATCATATAATTTATTTCAAATGTCACATTATTTTGAAGCATTGAGATAAAAATCTAGGTCATCTCACAAACAAATGGAAATACATCCCATGCTCATGGATGGGTAGAATCAATATTGTGAAAATGACCATACAATGAAAAGCAATCTACAAATTCAATGCAATTTTCATCAAAATACCACCATCATTTTTCACAGAACTAGAAAAAACAATCCTAAAATTCATATGGAATCAAAAAAAGAGCCCGCATAGCCAAGGAAAGACTAAGCAAAAAGAATGAATCTGGAGGCATCACATTGCCCAATTTCAAACTACGCTATAAGGCCCTAGTGACCAAAGCAACATGGTACTGGTACAAAAATAGGCACACATACACCAATGGAAGAGAATAGAAAACCCAGAAATAAGTCCAAATACTTACAGCCAACTGACCTTTGACAATGCAAACAAAAATATAAACTGAGGAAAGGACTCCCTATTCAACAAATGGTGCTAGCATAATTGGCAAGCCACATGTGGAAGAATGAAACTGGATCCTCATCTCTCACCTTACACAAAAATCAACTCAAGATAAACAAAAGACTTAAATCTGAGACCTGAAACCATAAAATTCTAGAAGATAACATTTAAAAAAAACCTTCTAGACACTGGCTTAAGTAAAGACTTCATGAACAAGAACCCAAAAGCAAATGCAAAAGAAAAAAAAAAACAAGATAGATGGGATTTAAATAAACTGAAAAGCTTCTGCACAGCAAAAGAAATAATCAGCAGAGTAAACAGAAAACCCACACTGTAGGAGAAAATCTTCACAATCGATGTATCAAGCAAAGGACTAATATCCAAAATCTACAAGGAACTCAAATCAGCAAGAAAAAATAAACAATCCCATAAATAATTGGGCTTAGGAAATGAATAGACAATTCTCAAAACAAGATATGCAAATAACCAACAAACATGAAACAATGCTCAATATCAGTAATTATAAGGAAAATGAATATCAAAACTAAAATGCAAACCACCTTACTCCTGCAAGAATGGCCATAATCAAAGAATCAAAAAATAATAGATGTTGGCATGGATGTGATGAAAAGGGAACACTTTTACAGTGCTGGTGGGAATGTAAACTGCTACAACCACTATGGAAAATAGTGTGACTATTCCTAAAGAGTTAAAAGTAGCTCCACCATTTGATTCAGCAATCCTACTATTGGGTATCTACCCAGAGGAAAAGAAGTCATTATATGAAAAAGATACTTGTACATGCACGTTTATAGCAGCACAATTCACAATTGCAAAAAATATGAAATCAACCCAAATGCCTATCAGTCAATCAGATAAAGAAAATGTGAGATAGGTATAATAAAATATTTATATATATATATATATATATATATATATATATATATATATAAAATGAAATACTATTCAGCCATAAAAAGAACAAAATATATTCTAAGTGAAGTAACTCAGGAATGAAAAACAAATGTTATATGTTCTCATTCATAAGTGGGAGCTAAGCTATGAGGCCTCAAATGCATAAGAATAATACAATGGACTTTGGGGACTCAGAAGAAAGGGTGGGACTGGGTGAGGGATAAAAGACTATATATTGGGTACCATGTACACTGCCCGGTTGATGGGGGCACCAAAATCTCAGAATTCACCCTTGAAGAATTATTCATATAACCAAACACCACCTGTTCCCCAAATAACTATTAAAATAAAACATTTTTAAAAAATCTAGGTCATCTGATATAATACATAAACTTATTTATCAGGTTATTGGACCACATACTTTCAAATAGTAACCTGTTTTATTTTTTAATGGATATCTTACATTATAGAAATACACTCATTTTAACAAGCAAATGATAGAGAACACAAAAAAGTTAATGATGTTCTTATGCTTCCTTCAGTTCCACTCTTCTCTGATAATTAGTATTAACATCACTCTTCCATGATACATCTTCCACAATATGTATGTGTATATACAAATATATATACTAATACACAACATATTTTTCTTCTGTTTTTAAAATATAAATATTTATATAGTTTATAAATTAAATATATAATATTAAAACAAATATGTATTATATATACCTCTCCTGATTTTTTTGTTATTTTGCATTCATGCAAACATCTCTGACTATTCCATCATTTCATGCGTATTGCTCTAATCATTTTAAATAGTCAAAGAGTATTTGAAAATTATGAACGGACCAAATTCACTTAGTGAAAGGAAAATAAACTTAGGACCCCAAAATCACTAACCTAAAGGGAAATGTCAAGCTGGAAACTGCTTACGGCAAACCTGCCTCCCATTCTATTCAAAGTCACCCCTTTGTTCACAGAGATGAATGCGTATCTGATTACCTCATTTGTAGAGTCTAATCAGAAAGTCAAAGGAATACCACCATTTGTCTCTTATCTACCTATGACCTAGAAGCTCCCTCCCTGCTTCAAGTTGTCCTGCCTTTTTCAGACTGAACCAATGTTTGTCCTACATATGTTGATTGATGCCTCATGTCTTCCTAAAATGTATAAAATCAAACTGTGCTCTGACCATATTGAGCGCATGCTGTTGGGACCTCCTGAGGCTGTGTCACAGGCGTGCATGCTCAACCTTGGCAAAATAAACTTTCTAAATTTACTGAGACCTGTCTCAGATTTTAGAGGTTCACAACTTAATCATTTCTCTATGATGGAATAGCAAGCTTTTTTTTACTCTTTCCTCTTGCTGTCACTATATTCAATGTACAATAGAAATACCTGTCTGGATATATTCTTACATCCTAGTATTTTATTTATGTAGAATAGATTTACCAAAGTTAGATTGTTGGGACCTTCTAGGTTATTTTCTAAATTGGTTAAAATAATTTTCATTTCTTTCAGCTATATGTAAGAATTCTTATTTTCTTACAACTGAAGTCAGTCCTAGGTGTTATTGGTGTTTTTGCCAACAAAGAATTCCATTATTTCAATTTGTATTTTCCTAATTGCCAGTGATATTAATCATATTTCAATATGTTCATTATTCATTTGGTTTGCTCTTCCGTGATTGTTAGTTCTGGTTTTTGGCTGATTTTTCTTTATTGGCATTTTTTCCCTTTTCCATTTGTAGTAGTTATTTGTCTAGTTAGCACTTTAACAAGTAGTAGGTGTCATAGAAGAAATACAGAGCAATGTAAGTGAAATCAGGGTTATGAGGTGTTAGCTGGGGAGGTAGGAATTGCAATTTTGAATGGAGTGATCAAAGTTGGGGCTTATTGAAAGGTGACCACTGAGCAAGGCTTGAAGGAAGTGTATGGGCCATGCAGCTTACTGGGGAAAAAGCATTCCCTGTAAAGGTAGCCAGTGCAAAATCCCTAAGACTAGAGCTTGCCTGGTTTTTCCAACATAAGGCAGGGAGGAAAGTACAACTGGAGTGGGGTAGTGAGAATAGGAGTTGCAGCAGATTACGCTAGGTAGGTAAAAGGGAGCATCCTAAGGAGGGCTGGTAGGCATTGTAAAAACTTTGCATTTTACTCTGAGTGGATGGGGGTTTTCAGCAAAGGAGGGATATCATGTGACATAGTTTGGAAAAATCACTCTGGCTGCTGGGTTTAGAACAGCCTGTAGGGAAGCATGGATAAAGGTACTGAGACTGTTTAAGAAACTCTTGAAATTATGCAGGCTAGTGGTTTGGACAGAGTGGTAGTGAGGGATGTGGAGAGAAAAGGTGAGATTCTGGGTGTAATTTGAATTTAGCCAGTAGGAGGGAAAAGGGAAAGAGAGAAAAAGCTCAAGGATGCCTCTGAGTTCTTTCAGATTAAGCAACTGGAAATAATGAAGCTGCTCTTTATTGAGAGCATGTATTAGTCTGTTCTCATGGTGCTATGAAGAAATACCTGAGACTGGGTAATTTATAAAGGAAAGAGGTTTAATTAACTCACAGTTCTGCATGGCTGGAAAGGCCTCAGGAAACATAATCATGGTGGAAAGCAAAGGGGAAGAAAGGTACCTTCTTCACAGGGTGGCAGGAAGGAGAGGAATGGAGCAAAGTGGGAAAGCCCCATATAAAATCATCAGACCTTGTGAGAACTCACTCACAGTCACGAAAATAGCATGGGGTAACCGTTCCCATGATTCAATCACCTCGCACTGGATCCCTCCCACAACACCTGGGAATTATGGGAACTGCAATTCAAAATGAGATTTGAGTGGGGACCATACCAAGCAATATCAGACAGGGAAGACCAAGAGAAGAACAAACTTAGAATAGTCTTAGGAGACTCTTACTTGGAATGTCTTTTAGGCTTCTCCAGTAGACATGTTGATTAGGTAGATGAATACACAAGCCTTAATCAAAATAAATCTTTTGCTAAACACTTTGCATGTGTTACCTAATTTAATCCTCACTTTAACACAATTAGGAAGGAGCTGTTATTCCCTGATTTTCAGGTAAGTTATATATGAGGATAATCAACTTCTTCCTGAAAAATAATCTCTAAACTATTCATTATTCTCACAGGAATTTTATCATAAATTTATGGTTCTGACTTCTAAAATATAAATTTATTTAAAGGTGTTAACATGTTACATTTGTTATATCCTGTTTTTTTTTTTTCTTTTCTTTTTGGAGTTCTCCCTCTGTCACACAGGCTGAAGTGTGGTGGTGCAATTATGACTCACTACAGCCTCAGCCTTCCAGACTCAAGAGAACATTCCACCTCAGCCTCCTGAGTAGCTACGACCAGAGTAGCTGGGACTACAGGTGCATGTCACCATGCTCAGCTAATTTATTTTGTGTGTGCCTTTTTAGTGGAGATGGGGGTTCACCATGTTGTACAGGCTGGTCTCAAACTCCTGGACTCAAGGGATCCACCTGCTTCAGCCTCCCAAAGTGTCAGGATTACAGGTGTAAGCTACTGAGCCCAGCCATGTTTAATTTCTTGCACTAAGCTCCTTAGGGTACAGAGCTATCTAATTTTGAATTCATGGGAGTTGTACATAAATTGAAAGGTCAACTTTTCAATTTAAAATAGAAATAAGTTCAAATATTGACTCCAAAGGGCAAAGAGCTAAGGCAAAAAAAAAAAGTGATCAGGTAGAGGAAAATAATTTCATTGGAAAAGAATAGTCATGGGATCGTATTATTGAAAATATAGTGTGTGTAATCCGGGGTTCTTTGTTTTGTTTTGTTTGCTGTTTATTTGTCGCTGTTGTTAAATACTGGAAATTGAAGAATAAAGATGAAGGAGCCCTGAATATTTGGAGACTTGTTCAGAAGTACAGAGGAAAAAGCCTCAAGATCAGTAAGAAACAATGATCAATGACATATTTTAACTCGAAACATAAAATAGACATTAAGTGTTGCAAGTTGTAAAGCAGAAACTTCTAAATTAAAAGGAGCAACTAACAATCCCAGGAAAATGAAGAAAAATTCCATTAAGTTTAAATCTATTAAAGTTTCATAGAAACCAGAATATGTCAATGAATGATTTATAGTAGTTAAATGGTAATGGTTTAGGCTATTAATGCTATGTAGATTCTATATATCTTTAAATCTTACTCTGTATTATTTCATAATTTCAGTGATGTTTAAATGCTTTATTTAACTACTTAACCAATGGTATTAGTGAATAAAAACAAGCCTGCAGATTTAGGGCATGGCAGACACATAGAGGGCAGCAATTTAGACAAGAAGGCTAAAAATTTGAAACTGCCTTTACAAAAATTTTAACTGAGGAAACTAAGACAGTGAAAGAGATCTGACCCTACTGACTCCATCTTGTTTCTAATCTCTAAGCTGACCTTGTTCACTCTGGTGTGTAGGCCAAGCTAACTTTGGGAAGAATTCAGTTTATAGCTTAACTTTGAAACACAGATGATAACAACCTGATATGGCTTGGTTGTGTCCCCACCCAAATCTTATCTTGAATTGTGCTCCCATAATTCCTACATGTTATAGGAGCCACCAAAGTGGGAAATAATGTGAATGATGGGGGTGGCTTCCCCCATACTGTTCTTGTGGTAGTGAATAAGTCTCATGAAATCTGATGGTTTTTTCAGGAGTTTCCACTTTTGCATCTTTCTCATTTTCCTTGCTGCCACAAGGTAAGAATTATCTTTCACCTCCTGCCATGATTCTGAGGCCTCCCAAGCCAAGTGGAACTGTAAGTCCAATTAAACTTCTTTTACTTCCCAGACTCAGGTATGTCTTTAACGGCAGCATGAAAACAAACTAATATACAACCCTTCCTCACAACAAACCCCCTCCTACCTGGGGACCAGACTGCCTCTGTAGGACTAATAAATCATCCACAAAATTAGAAATTATGGTTTAGGAATCATGCAGCCAGAGATACTAAGATTCAAAACCTCCCCAATTGTTCCTAGGAATAACATCACTGTTGTAAAACCCAGGAGGAGATATTTTACAGATCCTGTACTTGATGTAACTGCTGGCACCACCCAGATCAATAAACTGATTCATCTGATTTTGTGCCCCCCACCCAGCAACTGCCTCAGCACAAGAGGACAGCTTCAAATCCATATGACTTATCTCCAACCCAACCAATCAACAGTACCCACTTCCTGATTCCCTACTCATCAAATTATCCTTAGCCCTGATCCCTGAATTTTCAGGGAGACTGGTTTGAGTAAGAATAATACTGATCTCCCATTCAGCTGGCTAGGCCTGAAATAAATCCTTTCTCTATTACAATTTCCCTGTCTTGATAAATTGGCTTTGTCTAGGCAACAGGCAAAAAAAATATCCACTGGTCTGTTACAACTGGGTGTGATATAATAAAAAATATACTCTTTGTCTCTGGTTCCTGGCATAGAGCTCTTGATTCCCTTGAAATTTCTTAAGTGATATGAATGACTATCTTTTGTTATTTTAGCTATAAAGTCCTCTGGACCATACCTAAGTTTATGCTAATGAAGTCTGTTAGGGTGGAGTCCAAAGACAGCTTCAGGATGGGGCCACTCGAAAGAGCAAATTTGTGATTATAAGGTAGGAACCTTCAGACCCATTCTTGGTCTCCAGGAAGGGGATGGGGCTGGAGATTGGGATATAAATACTCTTTTGAAAAACTTTAAGTCTATTGAGTTCTGTATGGATGTAAATACTCTTGAGCAAGGAGATTTGGAAAGCTTCCAGGTTGGTAACACATTGATGTGCTAGGAAGATAGGTTTGTTAAGGGCAAGAACCTCTGTGAAAGTGCTCCTTCCCTCACCCCGTGCCTTGCCCTTTGGATTTTTTTCATCTGGCTGTTCCTGAGTTGTATTCTTAATAACAAACTGTCAACATAAGTGTTTCCTGAGTTCCGTGAGTCCTTCTCATAAATTACCAAACCTGAGGGGGGAGTTGTAGTAACCTCTGAATTTGTAGCCTGTTCATCAGAAGTATGAGTGGTCACTGGACTTGCAACTGGCCGCCTAAGTGGGGGCAGTTTTGTGGAACTGAGCCCTTAACCTGTGGGGTCTGTACTAATTTCTGGTAGTGTAAATGCGGAATTGAATTATTGGACACATAGCTGGCATGGAGAGTTGTTGTGGGAAAAAAAACACATCTGTGGTCAGAAAAAAGATGTCACACTGGGTATAATGGATGCTTAAATGAACTGAAGCAAGCAGCATTAGCTCTAGAAGGAATTATGAGCCCAGAGGAAATAATTAGCCTCCAGATTAGCCTTGTTAACTCAGACCAATAAAGTTATGGCAAATACCAGACATATCTGTACCTCTGAAGCTTCAGTAAGCAAATGCACAAGATTCAAGATCTCCTATTTTTTTATTCCAAATAGGAAGAGATAGTATCAGTTATATTATTTTATTGGCTTAATCATTTTAGTTATGCAATTTTTATTCACTCATTCAACTAATATTTATTGAAGTTTACTCCAGGCCAAAAACTATTCTAGGTACTTCCTATATTTTCTTACTCTAAAAAAACTAGTTGGTGGCACTTTTTTTGGTAATGTATATCAAAATTTTTTGAATTTTACAGGAGTGCTTCTAAGAAAAGAGAAAATTATTAAAATTTGAAATATATTTAAGGTTTTAGATTAAACTTACCTAAGAAATGTGATTTGAACTCAGGGAATCTGACTCAAGAAACCACACTCTTAACCACAATACTGATTTTAAATGGTGTCATTGAGATAGTGGATGCTCTTTGCATCTAAATAAATTTTTTGCTATCAACTTTGCTTAGAAGGGCAGGTGTGTGTTACCCTGAACCCACGGATGAAAAGGTATTTCACCGTCCTTTAATGAATTATAATTTATAATAAAGAAAGTAAAATTACTATTACATAGAAATAAAACAAGTTTTTGTTTTCTGGAATATTTTTTAATAGTTTTAATTTGAACCAGGTTTGGTAATGATATCTTGAATAATAGAAGTATTGGTGGTTCCCTAAGGGAATATTTTCCAATATATTGCCTGGACTTCCAGATGCCTAATAGATATTAATAGCGGCTTAAGCCAAATCCCTCCACACAGCCTCTGAAATCAAATAGATCAATAAGAAAAGCAAATAAAATCCTTAATAAGCACCTGTAGCATAAATAGGTGTTTTAGCCTTCTTGAGTTGCCATAAGGAAATACCATAGATTGGGTGTAAACAACAGGTGTTTATTTCTCACAGTTCTGATGGCTGGGAAATTTGTGAGTAAGGTGCCAGCAAGTAGGTTTCACTCTAAGGCCTCTTTTCATGGTTTGCAGTGTGCTCACATGACCTCTTCTTTGGGCACATGTGGAGAGAAACAGCAAGGTCTCTGGCATCTCTTTTTATAGGGGCACTAATCCTATTGTACCAGAACCCTACCCTTATGACCTCATTTAACGTTAATTACCTCCTAAAGGCCCTATCTCCAAATGCAGTCACATTGGAGGTTAGGAGTTCAACATATGAATTTATGGGGACACAATTTGGTCCACAGCAAAGGAGATGAAGAATACTTCAAATGTCAATCCCAAGTCAATAAATTTGGCCAGGACTGGAAACTGTGCCAGAGCAAGGCCTGGTGAAGACTGGGTTGAAAAGATGAGCAAGCTGTGGGGGTCTAATGGTGATGAACAATAAAATCTCCCCAGAAAGAGTCCTCAGCATTCTGAAAATAGGTAAATAAATTAATAATTTTTCTTGCCTTTCCTAGGCAACTTGTATATTCTTCAAATTTATCCAAGGGTGGGGTAGTAACTGTGAATATAGAGAAAATAGAATTGACCGTCTATTGAATGTTACAGAAGCGGTTGTGATGGTTAAGGGGTTCATCATTATGCTCTCTCTATTTTAGTATTTATTTGAAACATACTCATAATATTGAGTTGTTGTTTTTTAAAGAGAATATATTATATATTCTTTGAGGGGGAAGGGGAGAGAAAGTTTCATTCTAAGTAGGAAAATACTCGAGACATGTTTGAGAACTGGTTCCTGAGGACCCAAAGACCAGGTATGAAAACAAAGGCAGTTGTCAAGAACTGTGAAGAGTCTGAGACTACCCTACATACAAGCTAGTAATTTAGTCTATCATTGTTTCACGCAAACTGGCAAAGGAGATAAGACTTTTATGTCAAAGAAAAAGGACTTTATTGCTCAAAGCAAAAGCTTATCCACTGTATCAGTATTTTTTGATAAACTGGACTAGTTCCCAAATTTCCACAGTTTCCTGAAAATAGAGCCAGGTGGCACTTAGCTATATGGTGAGTTGGATTACCAGAGAGGAATCCTGGTCTTAGAGAATCTGGATATTTTTCATTGAACCGTAAATGTGTCTGCCTTTGCAACAAAGGGTGACACTATCTTCCGAGGTTGTAAGCAATTGTGCCCTTTAGTCACAGAAAGAAACATTATTTTTAACTTCCAAAGGTGTTTATTTTATAAATATTTTGGAAATATAGTCCAGAACAAAGGCAGCCAGTGCCTGGTAAGTAAACTGGTAAATAAGTTTTGATACAGCTATATAACTTGATACTATACTTTCCAGAATTTGCCCTAAGGAAAAAAAAGAAAGTGAATGTGCCCAAGCATTTGAATACAGTATGTTTCTTGCTGCGTTGTTCTTGATAGTAAAGACTGAATTTAACTTAAATGTCTCAAACAGAGAATTGGTAAATAAATATTGATACAACTATATAAGTGGATACTCTACAGATAAAAGTTTACTTGGGAAAATATTCATTATATGCCTACTAAAACATGTTTCAGAAACAAATCTTTCACTATGGTCTCATTTTTAAAGAAAAAAAAATCAAGGGAGGGAGAGAAAGATCTGAACAATTCTATCAGTGGTTACCTTAGATGATGGGACAAAAGGTTAGTTTTATTTTCTTTTTAAATATATTTATTTAATGGAGGAAAGGAGCTTATGAAGGCAAAAGTGCCTTGAGTCCATAAAAGTCAGAATGTCTGGCTGCCTTCGTCTAGGGATGTGGACCGCCAGAGGCCCAAGGATGAGTAGGCCCTTTCCAGGATGCCCCCCAGCCAGGTGTTTGCCCAGCCCTCCGCTTCTGTAATGCAGAGCCAGTCAGATCTATAGGAGGGAAACTTGAAGCCAATCCCAATCCTACCTGCAACAAAAGATGATGGTTGCAGAGATGGTAAAGAAGGATCAGAGTTCAGGCCTGCCCCCAGCCCTGCCATTGTGGTCTGACACATTCCTGTTCTGTCAGCTTACTTTCCCTGTATATTTGCCTGTGTGATAATATCCTGGAGCTTTCTGTTTTTGTTTTTACAGACAGTTTCACCATGTTACCCCGGGTGGTGTTGAACTCCTAGTTTTATTTTCTTCCTCGTCTGTATTTTGCAAACACAAAAGCCATCTGTATAAATACAGTACCTTTTAGAGGTACTACACACAGAAGGAACTGACTTAATAACCCGTCCTTTAATTTTATAATAAGAAAATAAAAACAATTTTCAATAAAAGAATGAGAAAGAGAAAGGCAAAGAGGATTAGAAGATGGCAGAGTGGTAAGTTAATTTAAAATGATCAGAGAAGTGCTCTATTTAGAATAGGAATAGAGCTACCTTACAGCTAAATTAGCTTCCACTTATTTATTCATTCAATGTTTTCAGAGCACGTGCCATGTGCCACTCACTGTGATGGGCCCTTTTGCTATAAGAGCAACTAACCAATCAACAGATATGGTTAAAATTGGAAATAAGCAAAAACACTTAATCAATTTACTTCTCTAGGTTTTTTGTAACCCACTCTAAATTTAGATTTAAAATGTGAAAAGACTCTCCAAATTGTATAAAACATTACACACATAAATATACAGTCTGATTATAAATAATAGTGCTCCCAGCAGTGTGATCATCAAGCATTAATAATAATAACAGTATGGAATGTAAAACTCACCTAAGTTGTGTTGCTAATATTTATATTTAACTCTCTGTGTATCAGGACACAGCCCACTGTTGTGTTCTAAAACAAGTAAAGTATGATGTAGCACAGCAAAAAATGAAAACAAAAAATATAAATCATCAAATGGTTTGGATCCTTGGTTTTTTTTTTTTGAGTTGGAGTCTTGCTCTGTTATTCAGGCTGGAGTGCAGTGGCATGATCTCAACTCACTGCAAACTCTGCCTCCCAGGTTCAAGCAATTCTCTTGCCTTAGACTCCCAAGTAGCTGGGATTACAGGCACCCACCACCATGCCTGGCTAATTTATTTTTTAATTTGTGTATTTAGTAGAGACAGGGTTTCAGTATGTTGGCTAGGCTGATCTTGAACACCTGACCTCATGATCCACCTGCCTTGGCCTCCCAAAGTGCTGGGATTACAGGCATGAGGCACCGTGCCTGGCCCCAGTTTGGATCTTAAAGTAAATATTACTTTGCATTTTAGTGTGCTGGTATTTTCTGTAATAATTGAAAACCCTGATCTGGTAATATAAAGAGAATGAAGGAACCTATTTTTATGGTTAGAACAATGAAAATGACTGGGCTTGGAAAGTAGAAATACCCCTGGCATAGAAATTTCCTAGATGTGAATCAGAAAAATAATTCCCTAGTTCAGTTGGCTTAGAAAGAGGGGTGAGGTATGATTTAAATAATTATGATCCTATTTAACAGAGCAGAATATTTAGAATATGAAGTGATAGCTAGAGTCTTGTGTTAATATAAATACTAGCAAATGATATAAATTACTAAAAAGAGGACTAAAAAGGTATTTGAAACAAATCCTCAATATAACCTGCCTACACTCTAAACTCCTGTTTGAATAGAGAAATTAGTACCCCAAGTGGAAGCCTATAACAGATAAAAAGCCCAACTCACTGAGGATATTACATTTAAAATTTCAATTTATTTGAAGGAATAAAAACAAAAAGATTCAAACCAAAGCCTAATTGAATTTTCCAAACTCCAGTCCCTTCATTTCCCCCACTGTTTCTTCACATATTGCATTTACAAAAATTCCTGTCAGAGTAGCAGAGAGAGTTGTGAATTTGGTATTTCCAAATTTCCCTGAAAACTAGAATTTTGCTAATGCAATACCTTCTGTTATATTAACTGGCTTTGAACTGCTTCAAATTTGAGCCGCAGGAACAGAATGTACTGCCGTGGAGGGTCTGTATATTGAATTATCAACTCGGAGGAGATGGCTTCAGCATCAACTCTGAAGCCTTCTGCAAAAAGAGAGCAACTCCTTAGAGTCACCACACACAGAAAGGACAGACTTATAATTTATTCAGCTGGCTATAGGTTATCTATGACCTGCCTGGGGCCTAGTACAGACCTCCAAGCAAGCTCTGTGCTGCCACAGCTTTTATCGAAGACATTTCCACTGAGGTAAAAGTTGGGTGATTTCCAGTCTCTAGACACACAATTTCATGATGGAAGACAGTACCAGCACTTTCCATAAAAATGCTAAGTCGATTCTTGGGAAAATTCTAATTTGCTATTCTTTCCAACAGTGTCTCCCAAGCACTTTCTCTTCTACAGTAATAGCTTTACAAGTGACTTCTGCATTGAATCCAAGAGTTGATGCATAAAATATTAAAGACAGAACAAAAAATATACTCCAAATATCTTCTTGGATCTTCTGTATAAGATAGGCCTCAGAAAATGGAAATCTGTGTTTATCCCGTGGGCATTGTTTGCGTGGAAGAGGCTTTTCTGAAATGTGCTTTATAGAGCCTGGTCAAAGCACAAGTTGTCCCAAAGCTCCTTGTCTCGAATCTCTGTGAATTTATCCATTCAATAAAACTTAATTTCATCTAACATATTACATGTAAATAAAGTTGAGAGACTATTTTCTTAGTGTGGAAAGAGAACAAACTTAGTCTATTGTCCAGAGACCAATGTGACTTTGATGCTTATTAGTTTGAAGTCATGCAATTTCTGAAAAACTAACAAGTTTGAATGGCAAATAAATAAATTAGTAAAATTTATGAAAAAAATTATGATTGGTCTATGATGTTCTGCGTGTCATTAAAAATACTTATTCATCAGTTCTGCTGCTTGTTTAGTGAAAAGAAAAATACTTTCATTCAGCTTTTCAAACTATAAGTTTCTCTTCTAACTAACAAAATAATATTAAAGGGCCGAAGGTACATTTTCGGGGATGTCTGTCTTTATGAAAAAGTGTGAGATAGCTGAATTTCTAACAGCTGTATAAATGGTTCTTTCTTCCGCCATTCCAGAATAGTTTAATTTAAAGTCAGGTAAGAAGGGGCTTAAAAATAAAGAGGCCAAAAGAATTGTAAAAATGCTGATGATATCATAAAAGAGATCATTTTAGTTTTTGCTTACCACATACATAGTACAAGTAAAACATCTGCCTGTCACCCCATAAACATTCCTACACTTCTCTTCCTTTTATGGGGAAAAAATGGACCTTTAAGGGACTTTTAATAGCCAGCAGCTGTTTGGCTGCTCAATACTGCATCTGGAAGAGAGGATGCTAGTCACATGGAGAAAAAAAGACAAAAGTACTTAATTTTCTTAATGTACACCAATACTTTACATAAAGACATTTGAATGATTTGAATATGAAGAAAGACACAGAGCTCCTTAAGTACATCTGAAAGCCACTATATCATTACCAGAAGGCATGAATAACTGATGGCATTCGATCCTGTTTGATATTAGGTTGAATGACTGCTGTTGTGAATGAGTTTGATGCCACGTAAAAGGGTCACTTCATGAGAACACAAATTCATCTCATTCTTCTGAGATGAACTCTCCTTCAGGCTAAAATGAATCATAGTAGTTTTTCTGGTGAGGTTATAATTATAATTTTCTGAATGCATAATCCATTTTTAAAAAACATTCTTCTTACAACAAATGTTAGGACAGGAAAGCATCTGCTTTAGAAAAATTAAAATGAGGAACTGGCCTTATAAGAGTACTTCAAAAAAAGGATGACCCCAGGATCATACAGGTTGAGTGGGGCTGCTTTTTAAATAACAATAGCTTCAGGACTGTGTTAAAGGGAATTAGAAAAACTATATAATAGCATGTTTACTTTGACAATCCCCCACAATGACATCAAAGTTGTTTCTTCTTCTCTTTTATTTTCCTTTGAAAGGAAGCCTGGTGTGGCAACCATAATATCAATGTAGAATACTTAGAGAGATGGCAAGAACCTTTATAGGACCTAAAACACTTCAATGATAAAGGAGTCAGTTCAGGAGTGATAGAGGGAAAGATGACTCAGGTGCTCACTATTCTCTTCCTGCCCAGTTTGCTGTCACCTCTCTTCTTTACTCTTCTTTGCCACTTCCCTCAGACAAAGATATGGACAAATGGCCCCTGCCTCACTGCCTCATCCCTCATCCTTCTCTCTGTGCTTCCGGGTATATATACACTAGTTGGCAACTTGAAACCCATCTTCTGAACATTTTAGGTTACTATCAAAGAACCTAGCTCTCTCTATTTCTTTCAGAAATGCAAATTTTTAACCACTGTAGAAAAAAATATGTTAACTACTAAATTCTACATAATTTTCATCATTGGTAAACAGAACTAAGCAGTAATATGCATTGCTGGCTATGGAGAGGAGGCAAGAGAAAGGGACTCAGGAGCTTACACAAAGTCCTTAGAATTCTCCATGTGGAAGGAAATGGCTTGTGCATGTGGAGGAATGGCAGGGTGAGGATAATCCTTACCTCTTAGAAACAATAGGTTTCTCCCTTCCTTCCCTTTTCCTTTCTTTCCTTTCTTTTTTCTTTGATTCTTTACTTTTTAAACTGGGAAATTTTGCCAAGTGTATGCTTGCACTACCAAAGGAGGACGGGTGTCATCATTCCTAGAAGTTGTTCAACATCATATGTCTTTTGCTTCTGTAATGCCTATAGTATCTTAGAGGTGATGAATATAATAACTTCATTCTCAAATGACTTGTGATGTAAATTTCAATTTTACTAATATTTTATTAAAATTTATATAAAATAGATCAGTGCTTACTGTAGACCCACAGTCTTCAGGAGGAATATTCTGCTGTATGCTGAGCCTTTCTGTTGAGGTAGATAAAATCATGTTGATGAGGCAAGACTTACACACCCAGCACAGTTATAGAATAATAAAGTACAGTGCACAAGAAAATGCTAAATTGTATAAAATTAAAGGCTAAAATGTTGTTAAAGATTCTGAATGTAACTGATTGAGGTGAATGGGAGAAATCAATGTTTCTATATTTATTTGAGCTTCAGGTCTTTTCCCTTGCCAATTAATTTTAAATACTATTCCTAGAGGAGCCTATTGGAAATCCTTGGTTCAAAATTCTTAATGGTACCCCTTGTCCAGTCATGATTTTCATATTGAAAGTATAGATGAGGCTCTTTTAATGAACAGATTCTCATAGAGAATCTAGGAATATGACTCCAGAAGCCCAGGATCTGCGAACCCTAGTTTGAGAAACATGGACTTAAGAACTTAATTATTATTATTTCTTTAAATTATCTTTCACCTTAAAGGTATCACAAAATAGAAGTTTTGACCTTGCAAATGGAAACATTGGCCTACAGAATAAACTCTGAGCTATTTAGTCTCTCACTCAAGAGAGACTATCAACCGAGTTTCCTTCTTTTTACTACATACCACGTGCGGAAGCCAAAACAGTTAGTTGATCTTGACACAAATGCACGACTTTCCTTCCACCACGTCTTTGCACACATTCTGCCTTCAGCTTGGAATAGTCTTTCCTTCTCTTTTTCTAACTTTCTCCCCAGTTTCTCTTTGCCAGAAATTAGGTCAAACAACTTCTTCATGTATCTCTATCCCAATCTCTGGAAATCTCACCTCCCTCTGATTTCCAAGAACAGTTCATTTGTGCCTCTTTTATGAGGCAGAACATGCTGCCATATATTATGTATGGGCATGTGCAGGACTTTTCAGCCTCAAGCAGCTTTAGGATAGGGTCTGAATCTGATTCTTCTTTTGCAAGGAGAAAGCTCAATATCTTGCACATAAAAGGTGCCAAATTAAACAACAACAACCACAAAGAAATAACTCTATGAACCAACAAATAGAATGAGGCTTGAGAAAAACATTGAAAGATTGATAGAATGTTGAAAGTGCCTAAGTTAGGGATTTTTTCATAAGGAACTTGTGAAACTTCACACCCTCCTTCAGGTGAGCTAAGGATGAAGCAAATAAAGAGAAAAGATACAGCTACTCCTCCACCTCACTGGTGAAATACAGTTGTTTCTGAGGAGAAAATTTGTGCAATTACAGAGAAACCATCCACCAAAGCTTGTCAAAGGAAATTTACAAATACTTTAAAAAGCAAATAATCTTCATAACCTACCATGACTTTTGCCCCTGGAATAGCAATAAAAGAAAATATGTTGAGATAGATAAGCCATACTGTTACCCATCATCTTTTCCTTTTCTGCTCTATATAGTTCCATGCAGACAGCTTCTCTTCTATTCTTAATACACTATCATTGTCACAAAGCAGAAGTGCTCTAATTAGAATATTAGTGTTAGAAGCATATTATCTCCAAATAAACTGTTATTACCTTTCAGAATCTTCCGACTGATTGGTGAACATTATCAGTTTATCATCACTTTTTTCATTTTTGTTTATGAGGCATCCACATGGAATCTAAAAAAAAAAATATGAAGGGCATGAGGCTCAATCGCATCTCAAGGGAAGTTAACTATGTCAGTCACCAAAGAAGAAAACTACCTGTTAAATGCATTTTTCATCAAAAGCCATGTTTTTATTCTCATGTCTTGTTTTCAACCCTGCCAGACATGAGAAGACAGACCACAAGCCTGCCTTCTGCCTAGTTTCGATGAAAGTTAAAACACAAGGTGTAAACACAGGCTCAGTGAGTCAAGGAAGAGTCTCATGACAGGGAGAAACTGTCCAGGATTAAGTAAAAGAAAGCTTGGCATTCCAACACACACAGCATGAATGGTGAAAGTTGTCAGACTGACATGTTTATAGTTCAATTAACCCCAGTCTAGGAATGAGTTCTCCAGGGGTGCCTACTGACCCAGGTGCCAGCAGCTTTCTTCTAGGAAGACCACTCATATCAGCTTTTTCTCCAATAGGAGTGATTGATCATTTTTATAATTTTCAGGGTAACGAGGGAAGTGATAACGGGACAATAAAAAAAGAGAAAAAAATTAATTGTACTTAAGACAGAATTTGTTTCTCATGTTTTAAATTTATTATTAAGTTGCACTTAAGTTTGGCAACTTAATCACCAAACTGTGGACAAATATTATGCAGACTACATAGTACCTCATGGGACTTAGAGTAGAATTTTAAGATTGAAGAATTTGAAGATTTGTGTATGCTTTAAAAGCCAATTCCTATAGGAATTAACACATTTTAAACGCATCTGGAAACCACCAATTGCTGTAAACCCATTAGAAATTTTAAGATGTAGGCCTATGGGAAACATGAAGCCAGTTTGTCTGAGTTTCATGTGTTTCTGTTTAATTGTAACAACAACCCCTCCTCCCCGCCAAAAAAAACTGTTTGTTAAAATGCTCCAGGAAAGATTCATTTCAGCTATTGGCAAGTTAGCTGTACATAGTGTGGGAGAGTAAGTTTTGTTTTGTTTGCAGCTGGTGACAGCTGTTTAAAAGTCATCTGTTACCACCATGGTAGCCAGTTACTAGATGAAAGCAAATGCATTTCTGGACTGTTGAAAGAATTGGACCACCAACTAATACAGCTATCATTTAAATATGCAAAATTGCAAAACTGTCCATCTGGTTTATGTGGCATACTGGAGACATTATACAATTCTGCAAATATGCTGAAGAGGAAACCGAGTGATGTGCTATCTCATAGAGTGACTGCAATGAGTGCCCATTTCTGAAACACGAAGTTTTAAATATTTATTTAATAAACACATTTGTAGTAAGGTTTTAAAAATGTCTTATATTGTTTCACTATTTCAAAAACTGCCTTTAAAATGCTAATTTCCTGGCATATCCAAAATTACACATGGAGTCCTGGAGTATCAGGGAATCATAGAGTCTGAGCCTGTGGAGAGCAGGCTAGAAATTATAATGCCGTCATTTTACAATAGAGGAAAAAGAAGTCCAGAGAAAACAAATGACTGGGCTAATTAATGACTGATCTAGGATTAGATACCAAACCATCTGACTCCTAGTCATGATTTTCTATTGTTGTTTCACAACTGAAAATTATAAAGTAGAAATTTTAAGTTTGAAATAAAATTAGACACTAATTTTTTTAATACTAATGTATTTTAAAACTAATCTACAAAATTTTTACATTACAGATACACACTCATAAAACTACATTTCTTAGGTGATGTCATTGTATTATTTGGACTTTGGTAGTAAACACCCCAACAATGGCATGTACAAAGGGAAATCTCCAGACTTAAAATTTTATAGTTTAAGATTTGTAAATAATATCCGAGGCACTGGAAAGAGTCAAGATGGATATTGTCTCAAAGACATTATTTTACTGAGCATTGTATTTCTTTCCTAAATTGCCTTTTCCTAGGCTAGAATTTTACATTTGTTATTATTTCTATCCAAGAAGTAAAAATATTAACCAGTGATAATCAGAAAAGTCAACATCCCAGGCATAATTATAACTTCAAATAGTTTATTTATCTAGTCCCTCCCTCCCTCTGCCTCTCTGTCCCTCTCTCCTCCTCTCCCTTCCACCCCTCCCCTCCCCTCCCCTCCCCTCCCCTCCCCTCCTCTTACCCTTCCTCTCTTGTTTTCTTGTTTTCCTTGGGGAAAAGTCTTTTCATTACCACAGATAGAGGTGTTTTCCTCACCAAATAGTGACAAAGGAGACAATTTTTAAAAAGACACTCAGCAATTAAAAGGCTTCTGTTTCAAGTAGGAGCAAATAAATTAAATCAAGCCAGCCTGAGCACACAGAGCCATTTCAATACCAGTGCCTCATTTGTTTTAAATCTTAGAGTAAACCAACGACTTCAAAAGTCTCATAGGACTTAGCAAAACATTTGTGTACCTCTCTGAACTTTGTCTCCACAAATTATGAGTCAGGGTGGCATTAAACCATAAGATAAGGAATTCTGCTGAAGTTCTTTCTCCTATAATTTTTCACTGAGCAAAACCACAAAATCAATCTAGTGAGGCGATCATGCACTTCCTAAGTTTTGATTGACTGGTGTGGAGACATGCAAACAAGCAGTGGCAAAACACCTGTTACAATAAACTAGGCGACGCTGTGTCTAAACTCCCAAGTCTAGTAGCATGCTTCAGGTACCTTTGCTTGTGCTTTATTAATTGTTCGTGTAATGTAATTCAAAACACTTCTACCTTATTAAACATTTTAAATATTTGAAACAGATTCTAATTTAGATGTAGAACACAGTAGACTTCCATAAAAGCAAATTTTATCTGAATACTAAGCAGGGAAAGAAAAAGGAATGATAGGGCACCTGATTCCTTTTAACATTTGCAGTGAAAAGAAAAACGAACAACAGGGCACCTGACTCCTTTTAACCTTTGCCCATTCAAGATGGGTTTCTCAGATACTTCATCCCAAAGTACTTAAAATAAAACCAGTCAGGTTTCTACTGCTTTATTACGATTGCATAGTGTCTGCCTACAATACTCCTATTTTTGTTAGCTTTGAGATAAAAAGCAACAGATCTTCCCTTTCTCTCATGGCAGTGGCTTTTAACCTCTACTCTGCAAAGTCATCCAAGAAGCCATTATTTTGCCCATATTTATTCATGTTTGTTATCCATGGGACAAGAAACCTTTGTATGTAATCATTATTAATAAGAAGCATGATCATAACACATCCACTCTACTACAACCAAGCTGCTACGAATTAAATCCTGAGATCCCTCTTCTGAAATAACTTCTAGAAACCATGATCCATTCTTCTGAAAATTTTTGGAATAGGCTAAATTATCAGGTTGAAGTTTGGTAAGATAAAGAAAATCAATCTTGGTAATCTCAGTTAGCTTTAAAAATAGTGGAGCTGGCTTCCTTCCCTCATTTATAAGTGGCCTTTGAAAATTCCTTTTCTTTGCATTTACAGAAACAGAGCAGCACAGTGATGAAGAGCAGGCTCTGAAGTGAGACTGCCCAGTCCAATTCCTGCTCCTCCAGTGACTCTTTAACCGGGAGATGACAATCATCCTATGCTTCTGTTTCTCTTTATATGAGATGGAGATAAGAATAGTTCCTGCCTCACTGGGCTCTTACGAGGGTTAAATATGTTGATGTGTGTAAAATTCACACAGTAGTGCCTGGCATGTCGTTAGTACACTATATATTAATAGATGTCATTTAAGAGAGTCATAGAAAGGAAGAGGCAAATAACTGTGGTCAATTCACCATCTTGACTCTTGGTCATATTACAAAAGCTTGGTATATGGGAGTTAGTATAAATTATTGTTTCTAAAGCCTCTTCGAACTAAATAATTCTAGTTTTAGACTCTAAGATTTCAAATAAAAATATAATTGCCTACCATCAAAGAATTCATCATCCTGCTGAGAAAATAGGATGACAAGCCTTGGAGGCAAAATACACAGGTGTTTTTTATTTTTGTGGCCCTAGGACCCAGCATGACACTTAGCTCATGGTGTGGACCTAATACTTTAAGAATAAAAGAAACGAATAATACCTAACTGTATAAGACAGAAGATAAAATGAAAAATAAGTGGCATTGACAATGAACAGTTTGGGATAATAGGTCTTACTATGGATAACAGTGGTTGCTCAGATATTTTTAGTGTATTATATGCAATGGTTTGCTTTGGGCTTCTTTTTAATATCCAGGATATTAAAATCAAATTTAAACTATCACTTAAAATTGTATTATCATTTTGTTTCCATGGAGAAGATAATTTTCCTCCTTCTTCCTTTCCTTCCTTCTTTCTCTTCTTTTTTTCTTTCATGCTTTCCTCCCTTCTTTTCCTCCCTCTCTTCCTTCCCTTCTTTCTTACTTTCTTTTCCTTCCTTTCTCTCTCTCCCTCCCTCCCTTCCCTCCCTCCCTCCTTCCCTTCCTTCCTCCCTCCTTCCTCTCCTTCTTCTCCTCTCTCTCTCTCTCTCTCTCTCTCTCTCTCTCTCTCTCTCTCTCTCTCTCTCTCTTTTGAGACAATGTCTCACTATATTGCCCTTCAGTGGCTGTTCACAGGCACCATTACAGTGCATTGTGTTTCTGAATTCCTGGGCTCAAGCAATTCTCCTCCCTCAGGCTCCTGAGTAGCTGAGACTCCTAGGCTCAAGCAATTCTCTCCTGCCTCAGCCTCCTGAGTTGCTGGGACTACAGGTATCTACTACTTTCCCTAGCTCCAGCCACATACAATTTCTGAGAATGAAAATATTTACAATTAAAAATCATAGAAGTAAGAGTACTCAACTGGTTCATAGCATCATCTGAAGCTAAAAGCAAACTCATGTCTTTGTTTCCATCATTTGATTAATTCTCCTTTCTCCTCCCTCCTCCTCCTCCTCTTCCTCTTTTTAAAGCAATTCCTATATTGCTAAAGAAGCAGCTGTTACTTTGTTTAACTTAGCCAAAAGATGTGCTCTATTCTTGGATGCATTTTAGTACATCAGTGAAAATCATAAGCTGTTTGATTGTTTAAGCAGAAGTTTATAGAATCCATACTTCCAAAATAACCCAACTTTCAAGGATAAACTTACTTTTGGAAGTAAACCGAGTTTTATGACCTTTCTTACATTTCTGGTGACAACTTTTAATATACTTGGATATCTAAAGTCAGATTCAAGGGCAGGGTATTGGTTTACCAGTCACAGTCAAAGTTTTCTCAAATAGGTTTTACAGACCTTGAGAATGTTACGTTAAAAATTACTAAAGCATTCTTGTACTATTCTATATATTTGTGCTAGTCAAGTCTATGTTATACATTGAGAGGTATCCAAATGTAATTTACAATCAAAGGCATTAAAACTTTACTTAAGGTAGAAAGGACTAGAAGCTGACAAGGGATATTTATTTATATAAAATGTGTTTCTTTCTGGGTCATACAATTTACAATTCATAATACCTACCTGGAAACTGTTTCATTTCACTGTCTTTACTAAATTAAAAATGAATTGTTAACCAGGTTCAATACATTTATAATGAATGTCCTCACTGGATACTAAACCACCATGAAAATTACTATTCTTATATCCATAAATAACAAATAATAAAGATTCTGTAAGGTAATACACTGAAAACCATACATATATGCACATTCACATTCTTATAGATATAAAAGCACTTATATTAATTTTTTAGAAATGACATTGTACCATTTAAGAATACACGAAAAGCTTTCTTATTGATCACATGAGAGACCTACAGGTAGGTAGTCAGTTAATCAAAATATTGGTTCAAACTGGGACTCATGAAGACTAATACATTAACACCATATTAATTTAATGTCACTGAAAATATATAGGTGAACATCATTTGCTAAGCTCTCTTTTCTAAGAAATGATCTATTTATTAATGGTTGTTCACATGTGCTCCCTGACCCACAATAAATCCTTGGTGAATTCTAGTTTTAGTTTCTTTACAAGGGAGCAAAAATTTTAAGACACAAAGCAATCTGAAAACAGAATGCTTTTAGGTTTTTATGATAATCAACCACGTGTTTTTTTGTTTTTGCCATTACCAATATCCAACTCATATTTAATAACTTAACCTTTACTGGATGTTTCCAAGATGCTAAAACTAAATTGTATTGAAAAAATATTTTTTAACCTTTTTGTACTCATGTATATTAATGGCTTATATAAATTTTATTTAAATATGTAATGGCAAAAAAAGCAAAATTGTCATAAGTAACATGGGGGAATAAACAAAGATGATCCTAGGTAAACATACCACTTAACTTTTAGAGGCAGAAATAAGTGAATGTCTTTAGCCGTGAGCATTTAGCATGCCTTGAGTGCCAGTCTGTGTATTTTACTAGGCGAATGGACAGCAGGATTCGTTCCTGCCGTGAGTTTACTGGGTGGGAGATGACAAAGAGCAATAGGTTCAGTCAAGAGTGAGAAAATGCCTGTAGAGTCAGGAAGCTGACATAAATTGGTGACCAGTGGTGAGAAGGGCTGTGGTGAATAAGTGAAGAAACATCCTGCCCAAAGGTATTAAAATTCCATTTAAAAAAATCAATGTGAACAAATGAAACACAATCCTCTTTAAAAATTTGTGGTTTACTGTTAGCAATTCTCATGGCTTTTTGTAATTTTCAAACATGAGATATTGGTTGCCAATATGGGAATAATAATGAACAGCCTTTTTGAGATCCTTGCTACTATTGGTAAGAAAGAAATGTAAAGAACTATAATATTTTTAGTATAAATTCTTGGTTATACTTTTCTAATAATATCTCTAATATTCAGTCTAAGTCAGTCTTAATATATAAAACAGCCAGTCTGTATGTTCAAGAAGCTTTATCCTTAAAGCTCCTTATCAGTCATTGTATCTCCATAAATATTAAAAAAGAAAAAGGAATTCAGTTAGCCTAGAAACAGGAACAGTAAAGCAGGTCAGGTGACTATAAAACTAACCTAAATTTACAAGCACAAAGCTAAAACAGCCTTAAAATATTTTTTAAAGGCAAATGCTCAATGTTTTTAAGAATATGATGATGCTATTTAAAAAAAGCATATGTTACACATTTTTATTCATTTATTTCCTCTAGAAAATAAGATTCCTACACCTAGCAGGTATTTAAGGACCTTTGATTACGGTGTGGAAGAAATTGGAAGAGAGGAAAATTACACACCACTCTCATTTACAGTAATGGCTCAAGGGAAATTGAGAACAAGAAAGAGATTTTTGGCTACACATCGTTTGGCTAAACCAAAAGAAAGAACAACCCAAAAGAGCTGTAACTTTTTTTTCCATTTCATATTTCTTAGAAAGGTGTCAAATCAGGGGACTTTCATCAGATATTTCATTCTAAGAAGTCTTTTTATTTTACAGCAATAAAGTTTTTGCCACCACAGGTTTTCTGTAGCTCAATTGCATCAGAGCACCTGCATTTCTTCTACACGCAAAACTGACATTTGAGACTGAAAGTGGAAAAGCTCCAGAATCAGGAGTCAGGAGACCAAGATTCTGTCTGTCACTGGGGCTATCGCTATATTTGCTTGTCCCTGAATGTTTCTCACTGACTCTGAAATGGGAACAGATTGTACATTATAGTAGTGAATAGTGCTCCTGATACTTACGTGTTATAAAAATTGGTCATCCAAGGATTTTTGCAACATTGCTATATTGCTCTTTATGTATCTTAGAAGCTTAGTGAAATATTAGTGAGATTTTTACCCTGTGAAGACGATCTAGTGTTCCACTGAATGTTCCTTCATTTAGCAGAAAAACGAGCATAGCCTTGTCCTGAGTATTCAGCTCTATTTGGGAATATTCCTGTACTGAAGATTTCTACTGATAAATGTCATCAAAACTCCACAGATTACAAATTCGCTTTTTCAGATGTGTATTGGAAGGATGATTGGGTTTGGAGTCAAAAGATGTGGCATCCAATCTGTCTGTCACATTGAACAAGCTATGTGTCTTTGGGCATATTATTTAAACACTCTGAGCCCCAATGTCCTCACCTGCAAACTAAGGATAATACTTCCCGTCTTCAAAGAAAAGTCCATGTGATTAAACAAGACACTGCATTTTCAAGCAACTGCCACTTCGCTTTCACTATAAGATGACTTTTCTAGAGTTTCATGGCAAATCGTACGCTCCAAATACATGTGGCAGAGTTTAAATTTTGTTTAGTCTTCAAACCTTACTGGAGAGCCTGTGGAGAATGATTTTTTATGGGACGTGAATGTTACTATATATGTTATTGTTTATGAAAGTTAGTTGTTCTGCTGAAAATCATGAAAATGTGGAGGATGTGTTTTTTATGAGAATACATTTCAGGTGAAACTAGGAATGGATTGCTTGCACGTCTATTACAGGTGTACCAGCCTCGGCCCATCCTTAACCTCCTGCTAACAGTACCAGTTCCTCCGGGCAGATGCCCACCCACTTGGAAGTAAAGGATAGCCTGAGCCAATTTACCAGAAGTCTTTGCACACCAGGATTTTCTTCTGAAGTAATAATTTTCGTTTTATAACTATACATTAATTTTGAATGCAGCTTAGCAAGTAACAACCAAATTAAACCTAGTCTTGTATAGAAGCTCTCATTATTTCCATGGTAAAGTAGCTGAAAATGATTATAAATAATAACATTCAATAATATTCATGTCCTATAAAAAAATCACTTTTGCTACTTGCCTTCAAGTGGATTTTGAATATTAAATAAGATTTGAATTCTACCACATTTATTTACAGCTTACAGGGCTGCACAGAAACTGGAAGAAGAGGTAAATGCCTTGTTATCACACTTGCATTTCATCATTGCCTTATTAGATTCAGAGCATGAAGAGCAGAAGCCAAAGCTGTGTCTGTGAATATTTTTCTTAGCTTCGCTATCCATCTAGCACAGTAGGGTATCTGCGTTAATTGTAGTACCAGTTTTTCTACTCCTGTCAACAGAACAGATCATTAGCAACTAAAAGGAAAGAATATAATAAATTCCGATTTCCATCAAATTTTCAGCAATAGAAGCCATATCAGAGATGATTCTTTCCAAAAAATATATTATTATTACTATTAAAATCAATGAGTTGTGCTAAATCTAACCACCCATGGCTACATTTTTGATTATCCCCATATCAACAAACATCAGTATAAAGAACTATGCTGTCTCAATTCCTCAGATGAAAATAAATGGAAGACTGTTCAATTAAAATAATGAATAAAAATGACTGATCTCAGCTCTGTGATTTTAATTAGTACTCTCTGTTGAGAATGAAAAGTTGAGATGCCAGCAGTTTGGGAGGCCAAGGCAGGTGGATCACCTGAGGTCAGGAGCTTGAGACCAGCTTGGCAAACATAGTGAAACCCCATCTCTATTAAAAATACAAAAATCAGCCAGATGTGGTGGCAGGTGCCTGTAATCCTAGCTACTTGGGAGGCTGAGACAGGAGAATCACTTGAAGCCAGGAGGCAGAGATTGCAGTGACCTGAGATCCTGCCACTGCACTTCAGCCTGGGCGATAGAGCAAGACTGTCTCAAAAAAAAAAAAAAAAAAAGTTGAGATGAGACTTGATCCCTGAGAACTAGAGTTCAGACACAGAATCCACACTTCGGCTTTTACCTGTAAAGTTCAAGATCCTTTCAGACTAATTATATCTTAATGTTAATGTCCATGGATATTTTAAAAATATTTTTCTTGCTTTTAAACAAGTGGCAGAACACTTTCTAATTAGAAATTCATCTTACTGTTTTTACCCTGTATGTGGGCAGGTTTTAATTTGTCTACAAACATTTTAAAGTTGATAATCTTTCTACTCTTTTTTTCTATTAAATGATTTTAGGTATTTCTTTTCATTATAAATAAAATTTGATTTTTATAGTTTAAAGTTAAGCTGAACAATTTTCTCTTATTTTAATATCTATAATTGTTTTGCCTTTTGTAATTTAAAAAGTGTGAACCATCTTCCCAGAAGATTTTTGAGTAAAGAGTGTGGGGAAAATGACAATATATTCCCTAATATTGAAAAAAAGAACATGGCAACATACTGAACAGCATACTGAATACATTGTGTCAGCATACACTGTGTCTGAGAGTCATCTGACTGTAATCTATATATCGATATTTATTCACATCAAAAGGAAACATTTCACCATATTTGAAATGTAACATGTAATTGAAAACTGAGAAAGGGATCATTTGCCTTCAAATGTATTTTATTAACTATACCACTTAATACTGCATTATATACTATGTCATTTCTTCTTGCAGAATTTAAACGTGTCATATTAGCAAAGGCAGAGAATGATTAATTTTTATTACTTATCACAATGATCTATTAACTATATACTAACCACCCCACTGTGACTGTCATCCAAGGTTTTTCATATACTTAGCTTAATCAAGGGATTCATTTGTTTGGCTTGTGCTTGGCAACTGCTAGAATAATTTCCCCTGATGTGGTGTCTTTGTTTCAAAACAATGGAGATATTTAATGTTGGCCATGTTTTCAAATAAAATTGATTTTTTATTCATTCTCTATGCAATTTCATAAGACATTTTTTATTCTCACTTTTTTCTTTAAGACTTGTGGATGTACATGTGAAAAGTAAGGTTTTTCTTGTTCTACAGTCTTTATCCTTCATAAAACAAATATTTGAAAGGTCCAAACCATCACAACTCCAAACAGATGGGAGTACAACTGTGACTAACAGGTGTTCCTCCAAGAATTCATCATTATCTGATCTTAATAAGAAAGTAGTGTTTAGAAAAAGAGCTAAGGAGTAAAATATTAAAGAGTAAATTTTAAAAGTTAACTGTTAAAGTGAGGTCTAAGGTTTTATCCTCAGCAGGAAGTATTCAGTTGGTCAAAACCTTAGTAAGCACCTTTGCCTTCCCCTCCTCCCACCTTCTCCACCTCTGCCCACCCCCCCACCCCACCTGGACAAGAAGGTCCCCAGGACTTTAGAGGACTCAGGGACTTTGATTGATGACGTAGATGGAACGTTGCCTGTCTCTTCTACACTGAGCCGCAAGTCTCTTTGGCAGCTATGTGCTTTAGCTTCCTTTAACAGAGGCATTGTGTTTAACAGTTAATTTTCCATGTTTAAAAATTATTATTTCTTCCTCATTTATGCCTCATTAAAATTGGGAAATGGTACAAAAGCCACAAATTTCAATGAGAGAATTGTACTGGAAGCCAATGATAATTAAATATATACTTGGAGAGACAGTAAGAACAAGCTGAAGGCGAAGACAGAGAGAAAGAAAAACAGGCACAGACAGAGATCAAGAAAAAAGAGAGGGGCTGAAACGGGCAGAGGGAGACAGAGAAAGAGAGTGACAGGAAAAGAGACAGAGGCAGGGGTACACATAGAGAAGACAGAGCAACAGAGGCACACAGAAAGAGAGAGAGTGAAAAGGAAAGAAAATGAAAAGGCATCTTTTTTCTCCTTTAGACTTTAAACATTTATTAAAACTCTGATATAAAAAATAGACTACAAAAGTTGAGAAGACCATATCTGAAAATCGTTTATTAATGTTGATCCATTCCACAAATATTTACTGCTTGCTCCTTGGGTTAAGGCCTGATTCGGGCCTTCCACTATGGGGACAGGTCTGTGCACGCAGTGCCACTTGAAAGGACACTCTGGGAGTCTGCCACAGGGCATTGACCGAGATCCCTAATAAGAATGAAGTTCTCAGCATGGCACAGCAGGGAGTTTGTGGTTAAGCCAGAAAGCAAATGTTACCAGATTCACAAAATATCGACACTGCACCCGCAGGCATCTAGTCTACATTTGTCCACTGCTGGCTTTTAAAATTAACCTCTCTTGCAGGATAATGTAACTGCTCACATTTAAATTATTCCTAGGTAAGTTTATTTTCTAATCTCTTTTGGAAAATTTGACTTTTTAATAAAACAGTCCAATAACTTTATATTCATAAATGCATTCTTTTAGAATGTTTGTGTTCCCCATCGATGTGATTCTATAGCACCATGAGGAACACAGTGAAAAATGTCCCTTGCAGAGGAACACACTAAATGGATGCTTGCTCTGCTCATTGCTTAATCAAGATTGTTCAACTTTGGAATATCCCAAGAAGGAAAGCATAATTATTTATATAAGTACTTACATTTAGTTATTATTTATAGGATTTTTAGAAGTAATAAAGCAAATAGGATAACATTCACATCATTAAATGTGTCATTTCCAAAGTTTATTGTATCTGATGTGCACAAAGGAGCCAACTGATAAAAGCTCTAAAATAAAAGTTTTAAAGAAAAAACATGCATTGTTACATCTACAACAAGTTCTGTCCAACTTCTCGCCTGGAACACAGAAAACCATATCTTAATTGTTAATATTACTGAGCTTATGATCAATTAGATATGTCTTTTTAATATGAGAACTTTATGCATTTAGGAAAGTAACTAAGTTACAGCCAACTCTGGTAAGTAAGCGAAATGAAAGTAAAGGCATAAGACATTATGTTACTCACCATGTTCTATCCTGAAAGTCCCTCTCAGATGTAGGTAAGTGTACTACAAGGTCTAATACGAAGACCTGTCTTTAAGACTCTTTGAATCAAACAGTAACTAAGTGGTTTAAGTAGAAACATGTATTTTGAAAGGTTAATCCACCCATACACAGGGAAACCCCTTTTTTAAGAAAGTCATTCTGTTGCCAAGAGACTATTAATATTCACCTCTCAGATACAAATACAACCTACAGATAAAAGATTCACAACCTATGTGAAAATACCACAGAGGATTCCCTCTTAGTCTCTATGTTGTAATGGAAACACAAGAAAACAATATACCTCTTCAGGCAATCGGGGGTACTACAGGAAATCTACCTGCCCACTTAATGGAAAAGTCATATCAGCTTAATAGGGCCACAACACATAAACATAAATTTAGAATTAGTATAACTTACTGTAAGGACCACATAGGTCACACACTCATTTCTAGGAATGTTCCTGCGTTTCATCTTCCTATTTCTTTTCCTGAGAGAGCTAGCACCCAGGTTAACATTTAAACAGTTCCCCTTTAAAGTAATTTAGAAATAAGTTCATTACCTTTTAAAAATAGGACTTGCTGAGTGTTTTCTTACTTAGAGGGGAAATTATATTGAGAGTCTCTCTGTTGCTTCACTGGCACTACACCATTAGGAATGATGTCTATTGTTCTTATCACACCAGAAAACAGTCTGCATAATCATTAGTAGTGGCAACCCTCTCCAAAGTGATAAAGAAACTTGTACCAGTTTGGGAATAAAATGTTTGCTGATGAAGTGCCTAATAGTGATTATTATTGATTAGTTATACCATTTTCTTGTATTGAAGCATTCGGTTTTCAGACAGGCATGCTAAGATTAAGAAAATGGCAGAGTATACTGGCAATATGCTGGAGGAGACATTGTTTCAAAGTTTGATTGTTTAGCTCTCATCACAACAGGGATTGTGACTTCAGAAAAACAGAGGGACAATGATGATCCCCTTCCAGACTTCCACTTCTACAAACGTGCTTTGGAAAGTCAGTGAATCACAAAGGGAGCCTCAACATTACCTTTTTTATTACAAAATGCTGTAAATATCAATCCTGGTTGGTAAAGCTGTAAGTGTTTTCTATATTTTTCTTTACTGTATTTTCTTTTTCTGTACAGTGTTTTATGTTTCTGTATTTTCAACATTTTAAAAAATTGTCTATTATACAATGTAGTTTGCATATACCTTCAACTGAAAAAGAAAATTAAAACAGAGTTTACGAGGTAAACAGCCCACCCTTAACCTGAGTTATTAAATTAAATATATTTGATATGAAAATTCCTTTGTTTCAAGGTCCCCCAAAGTATTTGAATATGTCTTTTAAAAAGCCTTTTGAATGAACACAAAATGACATTTACCCTGTTAGTTTCTTTCCATGTAAGAAAATTAATTACTTAATGTTTCACAAGAATATGCTGTTTTAGTGCAATATCAAAAGAGCAAGGAGAAATTCACCAGCCAACAGCAAGGGGGTTAAAAGTTAAGTCATCCTTACAGACTGGAATCTTCAGATCTAACTAATGTCTTCCTTTCCTGAAAGTACTTTTAAAATTACAGAATGCTATGCAAATGCATGATGTGATTGCTATTATTAGAACTGAAATTTTCATGAAGTGTGTTGAAAGACCATCTTGTCTTAAGCCATGTGTCTTTTCATTTGACCATCACATAATTAAAGTGTGGCAGGAAAGCATAGAACTGTATTTCAGAGAACTGATCCAAAAACTATAGGATAACCCAGCTACTTGGAAGGCTGAGGTGGGATGATCAATTGAGCCTGGGCGTTCAAGTCCAGCCTGAGCAACACAGTCAGACTCTGTCTCTAAAAATACAAACAAAAAGCCCCCAAACTATGGGATTGATGGGTGAAGATGGTGATGCTAGTCAAATGAAAATGTAGAAAGACACCATATTTATTTACTTCATGGAACTGTTATTGGGGGAGAAGGAGAGTCTAAAAACAGAAAGATAGACATTGTTATCACTGCTTCTCACCATTCTAGCTGTAGAAGGGAAACTGTGCTCTCTTGAACACCATCATGAAATCAGTACATTATTCAAACATAAAACACTGTATTGCTTCTTGTATACATCTAAGCCACTTGACATCAACTGTGAGCAGAAACTGGCAACATGCCAACTAAATGATTTTTACTGTTCACAATAGAGTATTTGTTTAGTGATTTACCTTCAGGGAAAAATGAGGAAATGAGTTAGGAAAAAAATTAATAAAACTTGAAGACTAGCGTCTAAAGTGATTGATCCAAAATTAATTTCACATGTCTGAGCATACAAGTTTCTGAAAGAAAGGGGAGTGGAAAGGAGAAAATGAGACGAGTGAAGTAAGACAAGGCCATTTAGAGTTTGTCGGGGGAAAAGCAGTCATATTCAATGTCTCTTCTTTTATTCAGCAGGAGTATTAAAGAGCCTAAGATAAGAACATTTCCAAGCATTAGGCTTGAGAAAGGGCAAACCCAACTTGTCTCTGAGGATGAGCTGAATGCATCACTCAAGAGTAAACTCCCATGGACCTCACCGTGTGCTTGGTGTGTAGGCTGTCCGCAGGTGTCCTCGGGAAGACAGGCAAAGTGCTTCCACATGCTTGCTTTCTGGCAAGATTCCAGGCACTCTCCTCCCTCTCTCTTCATCACAGACTCAGGCTCCTTTTCCTCTCAGGCTCCCATCATCCAAGTTCCAAATCATGGGTAAGAAATGGAGATTGAGTGGAGACAATAAATGTGGTTGTCACAGTTGAGGGAATTATTTTTAAAGTCTTCACCACCGCAGGGTTTTTCTACAAAATGTGGTAAAGCCAACCTGGCAATGTTTGTCTCTTTTAAATACAGTTTCCTCAGGAAGTGTTCCATCTAGATTTTGTCTGTTAGGTGAGAGCTTTCTGTGGATTAGGGACATGTAATGACTCTCTGGAGTCTTTCAAGATGGAGGCCATAGACTCTTGCCAAACTTTGGTCTTTACTGTTTTGATGAGAGAGGCAAAGTAGAGAGTATATTCCCATGGCAACCTCAGAACATCACCTGTAATATAACTTTAAGGACAGAGGTGGTTGTGCTAGGAGCCTCAGCTGGACTGGATATTCAGCTAGAAGGGTAATATTATGGGCTTGTGTTCTACTCTCTCCTAGCTCAGTTCATTAGGAACAAACCTTAGTGTTAGTCTGGGCTTTCTGTTCTTCATAAAAAAAAAAATGGCATTTTTTTCTCACAGATTCAGACTCCTATCAAACTAGAAGTATGGCTAGCTGATTTCAATATTTGATGACTCTTATTTTAGAGAAATGAATAGTTCAGTGCCTTTTTGCTACATTCTTTTCCATGACTGTACATATGCTTTTGTTCTTTACTCTGATGTGGATAGCAAAGATATAACAACACATGATTTAAATCATTAAAGTATCACAGTTCTGCTCTTTCCTAAGAAGTGTGGTCAACTTTTATTCTGTAAAATGCTGCCAGAGGAGGATATATCATGCAAATTATTGGGACAGAGGATGGGCATAAATCTCCTTTCTAAAGAGGATAAAAACAAAAAGAAGATGAAATGTGGATGTGGATAAATCAGAAATGCAGCTGTTTGGGACCGAAGTCCAGTTATACCCAAAAGACATGGTGATCTTTAAAAGGCAACCCCAGGTGTTGACAGAGAAGTCCCCGGAAAACTCTTTGACACTTGGGCCCTTCGACTTCTACCCTCACCATAACACTATATCCTTTTCTGGCTTTAGTACACACATATATATTTGCTCATCCAACTTCAGGAACCGTACCTGTTTTCAACATTAAATTTGACTTTGATCATTCTGATCTTACCACCCAAAGAGCGTTAACTTAGAAATCAGGTGTTTTGGACCAAATCTGGACCAAATTTGGACCAAATCTGAATGACCAATATTGAATAATTTACATATTCTCCATCCATGTGAAAATGGAGATTGGGTATTAGAAGCCCTATACAGTGGTGTTAATTAAACTTAATTTGAAGGGACATTTTTTTTACAGCAGTTTATTTTTTTCAACTGAGAACCTAAAATGGAAAAAATAACTTCTGATGTTAAGTTGTGGTTTCCACCTTCTGTGGCCTTCATTTACAGTCTGTTGTTTTCATATGATCTTCAGATCTTCACTCCAACTCTGCGGTACTGTGGGGTTTATGAACTTGGGAATTGATAGGAACTCTGGAACTATAAAAGCAGCTACTCAACTGATTATGGATATTTTAAGGTAAAGTCATTCACTAAGCTGAAGTTTGAGAGGAGTCCTCATTGTTTTATTCCAAAAGACCCAAAAGATTACATAACAAATGTAAAATTTTACCTCTAGCACTTTGAAACTCACAAAAATTTTAAAGCTTGTATAGAAAGTAATTGTATACACCAAGGAGAGAAATCTATATATAGAAGTTTAATTTAAACCAATGCATTATTCTCCAAGGGCATTTGTTCTAACATAATTATTACATATCAGATTCATTTAACCCCTGGAGGCTTCAATTCCTTTATCTAAAAATGAGGCTGGTATACATAGTGCCTAAAAACCCCTTCCCAGTCAAAGAGTCTAATTTGTTATCACCCCAAATAGCAAACAATAAATTTCCATTTTGACTGGTTTTATGACATAAAATCAATAGTCTTCTTAAAGTCCTTTGTATTGTTGTGAAAAAATATCCCAAAAATATGACACTCACATTGTTCTATAGTGTGTATACTCTGAGTTGATTCTGTTTACAGAATTAAAATATAAATGATTTCAAATATTAAACCAAAGTTCTAAAGACCTAAGAGTGACTCCCAGTACAATCTAAAATAAAATGAATGCTTAATTTCCTGAAAAGGAGTAATTAGGCCTTTTGAAAAGCTGTCTTCTTGTGTACTTCATTGAGCTGTAAAAACATTGACATTAAGAGGAAATATTTCACTCTTAAGAAAATTTTCTCCATTTTACAAAGATGCTAGGATTCTAGAAAGTCAAGGATAGCCAAAGATCCAAAATAATAATTATTTAAAAATATTTTAAATTACAAATGTAAAACATAAGAATCATGCAAAATTTAAGCAGTATAAAGCTATATATGTGAAGAAAAGGGAGAAGTAACTCCTATTATTAGCTGTGATTTCCAAAGATGACAGTGATTTTCAGAAAATTTGGTGCATATTCTTCTAATATTTATCTTCTCTATACACATAATAACTGATATTATACAAGGCATAATATTTTGTTACTACATGAAGCCAACAAGTATTCTTATTGGTAATAATATGTCTAATAGGGAAAAACTAAGAATACATCACACGATCTTCTATATCTACTATAATGAACAGAGAGATGAAATAATGTCATAAATTCAACAGGCTCTCATAGTCTCCTGCTTTTAAAATTGTGAATATTAAAAAGAGTGTGTAATATAAGCAATAAGCATATATGGACAGAGTTTATTGCTGAAATCGGTATTTTACAATTATAGTATAATTGAATAACATTATCATTGTTGTGGTGTATAATTAACTGTAATGGAAGCAATTCACACGTGATTTTGATGGCAATGATGATTAAAAATAATGATCAGCAATTATTTCTAATCATCTATTATACACTGGATATTTAAGTGGAGTCTTTGGATCAATAGTACTGGTATTACCAGGAAAATTGCTAGCAATGTAGAATCTAAGGCCCAACACACCCTGGTTTGAGAGTCTCAGAAGCTTATGTTTTTCCCACAATCTCATACAGTGATTATTATGACTTTTATACAAACAAACCAAGAATTTCTAAAGTCAGTTGGAGTGAAAACTCAATCCAAAGCTAAACTTAAAAGATTTAATTGTTTCCAATTTCTCTCCGCCCATTCAGTGTCTGCATTCACTTCAATTCTTTCTGCCTTTTACTTCTTTTGAATATATCCAGACCCCACCAAAGTAGTGTGATGTCTCAGTCACCATAAAAACACAGCCCAGTCCTCTTCAGGACTAATAGAACCTGACTTTCCATAGATTGGGTCATTTACCTGCAAGGACCCTCCAAAGAATGTAATAATTTTTTTCTCTTGACTGTAATTCTCACAATAAATTGTTATGAAGCATTTCTGGTGAAACTGCAGTAAAACCTATGTCATCCTCCACAATGAGAAAGTCAACATTCATTTTGCGCTCCAGAGCCCTTCTATTCACAGGCCAGCAGGGATCCTAATCTGTTTTTCCTGGTCAGTGTCATTGCACTCAGGACCCTCTGCCAGATTCATCAGGGCAGTGTCTGGATGATTCCTTCTTTCATTCCTAGGACTGGGCAAAGGAGTGCACTCTGGGGCTGGGGCCACAGGTAATATGAAATAGACTATTTGTTTCTCTGGAAAACATCATCTCACAGTTACAAGCCAAGCTACCGCTAGATGGTCCCTTTTAAATGTGGTTAAAAGAAATACAGGGCTATCTTCAAACCTCAATGTTGAAAGCATTTAGGGGATAATCTTTCCTTTTCTCTTTTACATTTTAAATTGATCCATGCCATATAGAAATAGTGCATATACATTTGCAGCTTGATGAGTTTTCAATAACTAAATATACCTCTGTAACCAGCACCCACATCAAGAAGCAGAATGTTATCAAGGAGTTAGTGTTTTCATTACCTATCCATGGCAGGGTTTGTGAATTCCAGGGATAAGTGGCCCTTCCGTTTGTGACTCATCTCATCCTGATGATGACAAGTTAGTGAATGGGGTCTACAAGTTGAGAACCAGCCTGATTGGGATTGTGGGGTTGGAGAGTAAAGTAATAGGGAAGGTGTTTCCGACTGGAACTGGAGAACTTGCTTATTTCTACCCCCAGGTTCTTGTTTGTTGGGTCTGACTACAGAAACTATGGCAAACTTACATTCTTTCCAACTCTCAATGTCCACATTTTCTCAAATTGAACCTCCTTCATTGTCCTGCTCCTGAAGGGCCATTGGAAACATCTTTTCCTACTTCATCCTAGTATGGGAATATCAAGATTTTTCAGCCACCCTTGGCTATAAGTGTCTTCCTCTTGGACTTGGGCTATTTCTCTTTCTTCAAGCATATTTTTGTCACTCTCCCAATTGATCCATGTGATTGCTTTCCAAATGGAACAGGAAATAATGTGAATCTCGGTCACTGTCTACTCTAGACCACTTGTTCTTGGGCAGTGAGGCCATTCTACATGATTTGTGTATGTCTGAGACCAAGAGCTACCCCAGAGCTGGGGTCTGGAATCTCATATTTGACTGTTGGTTTTCTCATACTCTGAGGCTTCCGTGCTGTCTGTGTCACGAGTATTCTAACAAAACTCAAAGTAGTTCCTTAGGATCTTAGAGAAGTGCTTTCTATGAATTTCTCCAGTTTATGTTAAAAATACTTTATGCACATGGTTCAAAAGCCTGCTTGATTATAAGTCATATAGAATTAGCTACCTCCATATGGAATCTGGGTTATAAAAGTGAAGCAGAGCAGTAAGCCTGTGATAATCAAAGCAAAAATAGGGCAGGACATGGTGGCTTATGCCTGTAATCCCAGTACTTTGAGAGGCCGAAGTGGGTGGATCACCTGAGGTCAGGAGTTCGAGACCAGCCTGGCCAACATGGTAAAGCTCTGTCTCTACTAAAAATACAAAAATTAGCTGGGCATGGTGGCGGCTGCCTGTAATCCCAGCTACTCAGGAGGCTGAGGCAGGAGAATTGCTTGAATCTGGGAGGTGGAGGTTGCAGTGACCCAAGATTATGGCACTGCACTCCAGCCTGGGTGACAGAGCGAGACTCTGTCTCAATAATAATAATAATAATGGTAATAACATCAACCTATACTCTTGTCATTTCCTAAGAAATTTAGTACTTTACGGATGTTGCATAAAAAATGACAGATTTACAACTTCATAAGACAGATAGTGAGTTTTCCTTAAATTATTGAAGCAACCCAATATTGTGTAAGTTTGGTTCTCTACCTGAAATAGCCAGTTTTGAACCATGCATTCTCCCCAAAATTGCAATTCAAATTTCAGTGAAATTTCATTAATATTTCATTGGTAACTAGCAGAGTTCTAAAAAGAAAAGACAGAGAGAGAGAGAGAGAGAGAGAGAGAGAGAGAGAGAGAGAGAGAGAGAGAAAATGGGAATAGGACTCTTGAGGCATAGGCTCAGAAATGGCACAACTCTGCTTCCTGCATATTTTATTGGCCAAAGGCAAATTAAAAGGGCATTCCAGATTCAAATCCTGGAGAAATGGATTCTACCTCTTGATGAAAGAAGCAATGTGACTTTTTAGTTTCTTCTATCAAGAGGAGAGACATATTCTTAGGTGCCTCCCCTACCCCCATCACTCTCCTCGTAGTTAAAGCCAGCCAAGCCCCAAAGTATAATTGCCTGGCCTCACCAGCCTCTGCAAAAATTGAAAGCTAAATAATTGGTTATTATATTATATCACTAAGTTTTAGAGTGATTTGCTACACAGCAAAACTAATAGACTGCCCTATCAGGTACTAAAATGTGCACAACTATTAAACATTAAAACTTAATTCTAGTTTTACTTTTGTCTTTTGGAAAACTTTGAAGGATATCCAGTTCACAGCCCACAGACCCACTTCTAAGAAAAATAAACAAATAATGCAAATGACCCCCTATTTTCTTTTGCTCTGACATCTCTCAAGTTAAGTCTGAAGCCCTTCTTTCCTCATTCTGAAACCACTCCTCTAACTTCTGCCTAGCACCCTGCCCGCCCAGGCTCCTCAATTCCCATCTCTGACAAAGCCATGCTACACTGCCTTTCTGAGGGAGTGACTCTGGAGACCTGTCCCTGCTCATTTTTGGGTAGCCTGAAGACTCGCAGCTGCATGTCCTCTGGTCCTTTGCTCATGAAGAGAGCTGTGGCCAGTAATCCTTGGAAAGCTGGGCTCCGTTCTCACTTTGATTGCTTTTCTTATGGGAAAAACTCCTAAAGCTCTTTCAGAAAAAGATCTCCACCTTATCACCTAAGCAAAGCCTTCTGGGGTTGATAAGTAAAAATAAAAGAGCCTCAGAGTCTGTGAATCATTCACACCGTCACTTAAAGTTCTGCATACACCTTTTGGATAAATTGCCAAGGTCATTCCCAATGGATGTACCCAAACTAAGAGTTCAAATGGGGAAAAAACAAAGTGAGGTGAGGCTTAGTGCAAACATAGTTTAGAATTAGAAGATAACTTTCTATAAATATACATAACTTCTTCAAGTTAGCAAGTAGTTTCAAAACAAGCAGAAATTGGAAAGCAACTGTTGTAGCAGTCACTAAAGCCTTCATGGGAAATGTCTCAGCCCAAGTCGAGCTTCAGCTTCCAGCACTGTTAGAGTGTCGTATGGGTGAACTGTGGACATCAGGGTGCTCTGTGGGAGGCCAGGATGTCTGAGTTGCCAGTGAGTACAGAACCCAGTCAAAACATTGAACCAGGATGTTAAGTTACCAGGAAAACTCAAAACCCAGAGCCAAGGGGCAAACAGGCCAGAGTAGTGAGACAGGGGGCCATGCAAGGTCAGGCTCAGTGATCACAAGGTGTAATCAGCCATTAGCATCAGGAGTCAGAACAACTATTGTATCCCAGGACCCTTTGAGATGAGACTAAAATTTCTTATCCATTCCTGTCCTTCCTTTAAGGGATCTGTATCATCCTGCAAATGGAAAGTTGAGCTAGACAAGGTTTTCTGCTTCACGCTTGAGAAAATGCTGGGATGGGGAGTGAGATAAGACTTAGGATCAATTCCTACGAGCAGCAAAGGGTGGAAAAGATCAAAGGGTTGTGAGAGTATCCAATTCCCAGGGTCTTTCTTTGGGTCCACCTCTGCACAATCAAAGAACAGTCATATTGGAGATCAAAGATCTTGGCTTGAGCTGAAAATACTTCCCAACTTTTTGCTGTGATAGATAAAGGTAGACAGTAAAACTAGGTTAGTCATAAAAAAGAGGAATCAAGGTAAACATGAATGTGGCAGTTACTTCCAATAAAGCAGATTTGAAAATATTTGGAAAGTTTTAATAATATAATTGTGTTGCTTTTGGAGATTGCAGAAAAAATATTGTGGATTAAAAATCACAGTCAATCTCTGACCTGGAGAAATTCCCTCAGTGATTATGAGTTCACCCAGTTGTCATTTGTTGGCAATCTTGACCAGTGAAAGGATGGCTTGAGATCACACACAACGTGTGATTGGACAAAAGTGTTAAATTGTATTAGGTCAGAGTCTGGAAAGTTAAGTAAAATATAACTTCCTGAGGAACGTGGTTGTGAGTACAGCAGATTCTAGAATGATACGATACTGTTCTTTAGATAGGAGGATGGCTTGTCTGTCCCTGAGGCTTGTGCAGCTCTGGAAGTTCTGTGGTCAAAAGGTGCTTTCTGGCTATTGATCTGAGAATTTAGGATTATGAAGTCAGGTTTAGTTATACTTCGAGGTTAGAGCTAAAATATGTTGTTCTGGAATGTATGTACATCTTTAATAATCATGTTTTTATCACAACTGAGGAAGAAGTGTATTATCTTAGTTCTATATAAATTACCTTGAAGATAGCAGCATGTTGTTGGGACATAGAGATTTTTGCAATAAAATCACAAAAAGACATTTTATTTTCTCAGCTCAGATTTTGACTTGAATATACGCATTTACAGAAATTGTTGTCACTCTAATTGCTGGTAACATCATGTAGAATCTTGAAGGTAAACGTGAAATGACTTGAAGATGAGACCATTGCTTCAACTACTTAGAGAAAGCAAATCAAAATGGCTATATTTTAGAGTAGTTGTAAAATCTACATGAAGCTACAAAGAATCGTACCATCTGCAGTTAGTTTAATTATGTTATAAATATGTTTAATTACAGTTATAAATTTTTATACACATTTTTGAGGACAACTTGTGTTCTTGCTTGTCTCACTGATGAATAATTTGCCTTGACCTTATTGGTTGGCTTGTGGCTGCCCACCAGGTACAGACCCATAGTTTCTTCTCTATTTCTGGCTTCCCCAGTGGTGAGCTTCCTCTCTGGGGCTCACACACCTTTCTTGGCCTTGGCCTTGGATCCCCAGGTTCTAGCTTTGGGTGCTAATGTCCCCACATTACATTCCACACCTCTGCAAACAGCTCGGTGACTTCTGGCTTACGGAGAATCACCTTCACAGTCCAAGCCATCAGGTAAGACGTGGCTTAGCTGATGTCTTCCCTGTAAGAGTTGAACTTTCTTTGGAATAGGAAGAAACTTTGGCTTAAGGACAATGGAAACGCATCATCTTTCTCTTTCCCTGCTACACATGATACTGGGGTACAGTATCCAGATCTATTGAGATTCTTACCACAAGGCAAGGCAGCCAGAGGGAAGGAACATTTCTTCCTCTGGGTTCAGAGCACACAGGCTTTAATTCTGCTGGAGATTGGTGGGCCGAAAAGGTAAATTTTTCAAATGTCCCATGTCGGTCTACCTGAGTCAACTGTTCCTCTTAGCCTATCCACTCTGTGGGCTTCTGCTCTCCTGCTCCTGGCTCCTTCCTCCTTCCTCACTGCCCGTGTACCCCCTCATCTCCTTCACTTAAGGTTGCCAGAGTTTCTTCTTATTATTATTTTTATTGTTTATTTTAATAGTTTTTTTTTGGAACAGGTGTTGTTTTGTTACATGGATAGGTTCTTTAGTGGTGATTTCTGAGATTCTGATGCACCCATCACCTGAGCTGTATGCACTGTCCCTAATTTGCAGTCTTTTATATCTCACCTTCCTTTCCACCCTTTCCATGGAATGCCCAAAGTCCATCATATCACTCTTATGCCTTTGTTAATCTATGATCTAATCTATCTGCTCATAGATTAGCTCCCACTTATGATGAGTGAGACAATATGACCTTTGGTTTTCCATTCCTGAGTTACTTCACTTAGAATAATGGCCTCCAATTCCACCCATGTTGCTGCAAATGCCATTATTTCATTCCTTTTTATGGCTGAGTAGTATTCCAAGGGATGTGTGTGTGTGTGTGTGTGTGTGTGTATATATATATACAATTTTTTTCTTTTCCTTTTTTTTTTTTTTTTTTTGAGGCAGAGTTTCGTTCTTGTTGCCCAGGCTGGAATGCAATGGCATAATCTTGGTGTATTGCAACCTCTGCCTCCAGGATTCAAGCAGTTCTCCTGCTTCAGGTTCTCAAGCAGCTGCAATTACAGGCACCTGCCACCACACTAATTTTTTTGTATTTTCGGTAGAGACAAGATTTCACCATGTTGACCAGGCCAGTCTCAAACTACTGACCTCAGGCAATACATCTGCCTCAGCCTCCAAAAGTGCTGGGATCACGGATGTGAGCCACTGTGCCTGTCCTCAGCTCCACAATTTCTTTAACTACTCATCTATTGATGGGCATTTGGGCTGGTTTCATATTTTTGCAATTGCTAATTGTACTGCTATAAACGTGTGTGCAAGTATCTTTTTGTATAATGACTTCTTTTTCTCTGGGTAGATACTCAGTAGTGGGATTGCTTCATCAAATTGTAAGACTGCTAGAGTTTCATTAAAATGTGTGCTTGAGGTCAGTGCTCCGAACACTATCAGAGTTTTAGTTGCTTCTAGATTCCCAAAGCTACATGTGAGAATGTCAGGTACTTGATAGTTTCCAAATCCTGCCTGGCTTTGTGGTCTCAGCTAGGATAAATTTTAACCTCTTTGGGCTTTATTTTTCACATCTGCAAGTAGGATTATTATTGTTGTTATAATCATTATTATAGAGTTATTGTGAGAATTGAAGGTGTATGTAAAGTATCTTGAACATACTATATCAGGCATTCTGTCAATCAGCTTGGGAAAAAGAGAAAGGCCCTGAATCATAAGGCTTAAACATTTAAAGTTTCTTATGGGAATAGAGGGAGTTGAGCTGGCCTTGATCACTGGCTACCTACGAATATAAAGGCCACTTTTGATCTCTAATAGCAGTTCTAGGCTATCTTCTGAGTTATGTTTCTGTTATCTTTAACTTTTCAGGAAATTCTTGATAAAAAGTATAGCCTGGTCTTAGTTGTGCAACAGGAATTTTGAAGAGCAGCTACCCTCCCAAAGCCATTGAGGGAATACCAGCAGAATCACACTGGAGGGCTGGTGTTCACAGAAGACCACAAGCTTGAGAAGGTCAGCTCAGCTGTAGCAGCTGAGCAACTGTAGGACAAGTCTGCTGGAATCTGAAAACCTGAGACCTTTGTCCTGGAGGATATATGGTGTGGTTCCCTTGGATTCTCAGAAATGACTGAGAGAAGCTAAGTTTTGGAAATTAGGCCAGAGACTTGTGCCAAAATTGTGGATAAAGAGGAAGTACCTGTTCAGATTGTAGTGACAGGCTGTTGAGACTGGTGAAGTAAGCATCACACTCAATTTACCCCATTCTATGAGGAGCGAAAGAGTTGTAAAAAGACAGAGAGGCTTAGCCCCATCATCAGAGCTCTTTGGGGAAACTGTGGGTGCTTGGGATTACCTCCATATATCAGATATTCAAATTAACATTGCGCACCAGAGGCCCCTTCAGGTGGGGTGGACTTGTAAAAGTACCTGAGCACGGTTGTGAAACTGTAATGTGCTGCTGTGACTTCTGTTTTATTTTTTCATTTCATTTACTTTTCCATATACGAGTGTGTGTTTGTGTACACACAGAAACATAAAAATATGTATATATAAAGACACAGATATTTACAGTACATAGAAATGTATTTGTATAAATAAATGTATTATGTGGAAAGTTTTAGATTCTTTGACTTTTGATAAAAACTAACCAAAATTTTTATTACAATCTGAAAATCAATTCACTCAGTTTTAAGAGAAATAGAAATTCAGAGTATCAATCCCAGTTTAGTAAATATTTCTGTGGGGGACAATATTCTCCACTAAGGTAATTTTAGTAATTTTGATCCACAATCTTAAATCAAACCATGCAAAGATACAAATTATTTCCTTGAAAAAAGGTGTGAACAGTATTACCTAAGGCCTTGGATAATTTCAAATGAAATGCTGAATTTAATATATTGAATGACACAGCATCTTTATTTTAAAATGGAACAAGTCAATAAGGTAGTTACAGGAATAATAAACTGTGTGAATACATCTTAATAATTCATTCCATATGCTGATGCAATTTGATACAAACTCAAGTGTTTTATGAAGAACTGTAAGCTATTTTTTGAAATTATGTGTTGGATTAGAGAGAGGGAGAGAACAGACCAACTAAGCAACAAAAAAATAGTGGGTGATTGCTAATGCTGAATGAGTAGGAGCCCCATCTGGGACTATAAAGTGTCCCCAGCAACCTACAGCTTCCCACACAGATCGTAACCTCCTCCTCCGATACCCCTACCACTACTTTGTGTAGGAGTTTATCTTTTCCAGCTATCACTATGGGTATGGTAGAAACTACTTTTATAAAAATTACCTTCGTGGTTACTGAAAGCTGAAAAGGAATACTTCACTAATCATGGGTCATGACTCATAGCATAAATACTTATCTAGTAAGCATTTATAATATTTCTTTGGTGCTAAATTTTCTCATTGAATGAAGACTGCTTTCATTTCGTTTCATCCACATCATAGTGGCACTTTCTGGATGAACTGCGTAGCCTTCTGAATTTAGCTCTTTGCAGAGGTATAAAGAATTTTGATGACTATTTCATTATGCTTCCTCTAAAAAATATTTTTTTAAGTCTCTCGAGATTGTTGACTGTGTGCAAAACACTCTAAAGCATGTATCAAAGTAACATAAGGCATTTAGATGAGAAAAGGGAATATACACAGTGTACTTCAGCTACACATAAACTAGTTCATGTGCTAAGGACCATTCTAGAAATATGGAAACTTGAATAAGGACACTCCTTCTGAGTATAGTTCTCATAGGACAATTCCAAAGACACTGGAACCAACTTCAACTCTCACTGAGCTTAGAACCTACCATGCCTTGAAAAATAAACACACTCTTACGTAACCCCTCTCCCCATTCTCCCCTTTCTTTTACAAGTCATATGCTAAAAATGCTCCCAATGTACTTATAAGAATATTGAGTAAGACATCAATTTCTACACCTTCCAAGAGACAGGAGAAACAATCACAGGAAATGAGGTAAAAACAAATCCTATTAACCAAATTAGTAAAATAATGGAAACTCGAACACTACAGAAGAAATAATTTTCACAAGAACATTCTAAAGCAAGTTGTAGTATCACTTTATTTTCATTATTATAGTAACATTTTTTCAATGACTTGGTACCAATAAACTGCATACAAATAACAGTCCTGTGTTGGCTTAATATGTCATTTTTCAGCTTTTCAGTTAGGGTCTGTCAACAAGTTTATTGGTACATGTGTACACAGAAGCACCATATTTAAATATAGTATAAAATCTGATATATATGAGAATACAATGGAATATGTACATTTGTGCTCATGTGTGTCTGTATGTGTGCCCATATATGTGTGCGAGAGGGTGTGTGGAAGAGTTTGTGTGTGTATAAAATGCTGTGTGTCTGTTAATTAAGAGTGTTTCTGGTAGGATATGATTCCAGTGAGTTAGGGAAGAAGAAGATGTCATTCTTCTTGGCAGCCAAGGCTGCCACAGAGTGAATAGAGGGAAATCAGGTACAGCAACAAGGGAAGCAGGATATTGGTGCATGCTTCCTGTGGTTTATCTGACATCTTCCCCTAGATGTTCCCACTCATCACTAGCAAACCTAAATCTACACTGAACCATCTGTACCTCTGGAATTCTCAGCATCTATCTCAAATTATTGAAACTAGTCTTTTGAGGATAGCCTAAAATATTCTTTTGGTGAAACAAACAAACAAAATCTTTAGGTATATTTTCCAAAATCATATATTTAATTAATTTGTAGACAAGTTGTTGGCAAAATGCATTCCCTAAATTAATTTAAACATAATAAAGTAAGGTTTCATGTCTCCTTTGATTAAAATGATACTTTATTGAAATTTATCATTTAAATAATGACCCTTCCCTTTGTTCGATGCTATTGCTTATATAACTTAATGTTTTAGAACAATGGTGAGTGTTCTAAATCATCATTGTATGTTGCTAAAGTTGATCAGATGCTGCTAAATTTCATTGTAATTATCTCAGACGTTTTCCAGTTGGCATTGTGTGGATGAGAAAAAGTGTTTCTTGGCTAAGCCAAAGTCTCTGCAGCCTCCAAATTACTATGTTATCTAAAATCTAAAATAGTTCATAACAGGTCAGTAACAAGAATAACAATTTGTCATCTGGTTTCAGGTTTTAAAACGAATTTTATCCCTACCTGTTGACAATTTTAAAATGTTTACTTTGACTTACATCCGCCGAATGTTTCCCCTAAATGTTTTATATAATATATTTTAAAACTTTTTGTTTATGCTCAATTTTCCAGGAACTATATTCATAATTGTTTTCTGCATCAACTTTATTTTTAATACTTAAATGTCTTGAAATATGTATGATAAAAGTAGTTTGCACACAGACGAGTGAGGAAAGAGCTGTGTCTTTAACACTGCCTAAGCAGATAGTGTTTATTACTAATATTCTTTCGGCGGGGGTAGGGGAGGTTATACAGTAAGAGTAGAAATATCTATTTTTTGTTATTTATTCACTCAACCAATATCTACTGAGTACTTCGGATGTGCCAGGCACTGTTCTAGGTGGAGCACAGAAGTAAACAAAACAAAATTGTATGCCCTGGTGGAGCATAAGATTAATTAGAGAAAGACGGAACGCTAACAAACAAGTAAAACATAGAATGTGTCAGATGGTGATAAACGATATGCAGAAACACAAAACCCAAATGCGGAAGGGGTGTGGGATTTAGTAGTCAGAGAAGGCTCTACTGAGAAGGTGATATTGGAGCCCAAATAGGGAGAAGGCAAGGGAGCGTGGGAAGGTGTTGTAGGCCTAGGCAACAGCAAGGGCAAAGGCCCTGAAGAGGAGATATGCTGAAGGGAGAGGAGAGGGAATGAGGTCAGAGGAGTAAAAAAGGGCACACTGCGTAGGACTCATAGGCCTTTGTAAGGCTGTTGCCTTCTACTCTGGGAGACACTGAAAGATATTAGATGTTTATGAGCGGAGAAAAAACGTAATCTGACTTTTTTTCCCCCCAAAGGAATCTTTCTAGCTGCTATGTTCAGAACAGACTCTAGAGGAATAGAGATAGAAATGGGACCAGTTAGGAGGCTATTTCAGACACCAGATTCTGATGATGGGGTAGTGTGGGTGGAGTCTAAGCTGAAGTCGGACCAACAGGATTTGCTGGTGGAGTAGATGGGAGGTAGTCAAGAAAAAGGATTCAAGGTTGATGTTGGGTCAGGTGCTGTGGCTCATGCCTGTAATCCTAGTATTTTGGGAGGCCAAGACAGATGGATCACTTGAAGTCAGGAGTTCAAGGCCAGCCTGGCCAAAATGGTGAAGCCCTGACTCTACTAAAAATACAATATTAGCTGTACATGGTGGCAGACACTTGTAATTCCAGCTACTCTGGAGGCTGAGGCAGAAGAATCTCTTGAACCCGGGAGTCAGGGGCTGCAGTGAGCTGAGATCGCACCACTACACTCTAGCCTGGGCAACAGAGTAAGACTCTGTCTCCAAAAAATAAAAGTAAAAATAAATAAATAAAATAAAATAACAAGGATGAACAAAAGTCCAAGCTTTTGGTGTGAGCAGCTAGACAGGCTGTGTTGCCATTCACTGAGATGGGGAAGCCTATGTGAGAAGGAAGTTGAAGGTTAAAGATAAAGATCTAGAATTCAGTTTGTGAGATGTTAGAGTTACAATACACATTAGACATTCAAGTAGACTCATCAAATAGGAGGTTGTATATATCACCTAGGATTAAAGAGAGAAGATCGGCTCAGATATATTGATTTGGGAAGCATGTGCAACTAGATGGTACTTAAGACTCTGAGATTACATGAGCTGTCACCAACACACTGAGTACAGAAGAGGTCCAGTGATTTAGGCCTGGGCCATTCCAATATTAATAGAATAGGAAAGAAGAAAAGTCAGAAAAAAGACTGGTAAGAAGCATCTACTCACTAGAGAGTGTGGTGCCCTGGAAGCCAAGTGAGGAGGGAGGATCTGCTGTGCAATCACTTCTGATAAGTAGGCTGTCTGAAAATTTCTCGCTGGTTTTTAAAATTGGACTTCATTTAATGACCTTGACAAGAGCTATTTTTTTGGAGGATTGAAGTAAAAGCCACAATGAAAGAGTTACAGAAAAAAATAGGGAGTCAAGACAAATTTCAGTATTAACTCTGCTGTTCAGTTGACCTCCTCTGATTCAGGCCTTGCTATGCCCAGATATCAAGGATTAGAAAGCATCATGGCAGCTCATTCCAAACCCCTGGGGAATTATAACTAGAATTCCTCCACTAATTTTAGGAGATGGAAGAAGGCACAACAGGTATTTTTTTTAAATGAAAAGAAAGTGACGATCAAAATTATTAAGCAATCAATAAGCTTATTAATAATCTTTAATTTTTATTCCCACTATCTCCAAGCTGTGTCTTCTCACTGCTTTCCCCCTAAACAACCATGTTCTGTTATTACTGCCCATAAGTCTCCAAATAAAACTTTCAGAGTATTAAATAAAATCAAAGTCCCCAAACAGCCAAAGTTAATGCCTTGATAAAACATGATAGATAGAACGTTGTGTTGGCCTGGCCACTGAGGGCCTGTGTAAAAAAGGGAACAGATGGCAGGAGTCCAAACCCATAACGGCAAATATAGAGAGTTGGGCATGATCAACCCAATGGGAGATAGATTCAGGCAATCCCGAGGGAGGTATGGGCCTAATGATTGGGTTAGCAGGGTCAAGGATGAAGGAGGTACCTTCAGCCAGGGGCATGAATAGAAAGTGTATATAGTCAAGTTGAAAAAACTAGCTGAAGTATGGTCAAGGAAGAGGGTCAAAGCTGATTCAGAGGTAAGATTCATATCTTTAGACCAGAACTGACCTTTTGTTTCATTGTGCACCATTATGCATTACTTCTTATCCCAGTTACCTCCAGCCATTCCATCCTCTGTGATTAAGGCTGCAGCCGGCCAGCTCCTTGTCTCATTCCACTTTCTGCTGCTATAACAGAGTAGAATTTTATTTGGCTCACGTTCTGGAAACTGGGAAGTCCAAGAGGATGATGCCAGAATCTGCTGAGGGCCTTCTTGCTGAATCATAACACAGTGAAGGGCAAGAGAGAATGCGAGACAGAGAGGATGGGAGTTGGAACTTCATCTTTTTATCAAGATCTCACACATGAAATAATGAGCCCAACTCCTGGGATAATGACATTAAATCATTCATGAGGGCAGAACCCCAAAACCCTAATCATCTCTTAAAGATGCTACCTCTTAATCCTGCTTCAATGGCAATTAAACTTTAACGTGAATTTGAGAGGGGACATCCAAATCATAGCGCTTGTCGATATCCAAGGCACAGGTCAGGTTTGATAGAATGTTTCTCACATAGAGAAGCCTCTGGATTTCTTCAGGCACCCAGCCTAGTGCTGAAGCTAGTACTTGGATACAGATCAGACCAGGCAGACAGGATGAAAAATTGCCATGGTTACCAGATTCTTTCCTTATTCTCACTCTCTCATCCCCAAAGTCTTCCTTTTCTGACCATTTCTGATGATAACTAGAATTTCTCTCTGCAGCAAAAGCAAGCGTTTTTACTGCATGTGATGGAAATTCAAACCAAACCAACTTAAAAGGAAATCATTAGTTTATGTAATTTACAATTCCAGAGGTTTCAGGTACGTCAGACATTAGGTTTATATATTTCTGTCTTCAAGTCCTTGCTCCTTGAAAAACCCAGAAAGGTACACACTAAGTATGGCCATTCCCTTTAAAATAATGTAAGTATCTATTCTTAGGAAATCTTAGCTGAAGTTCTATCCATGTAAGTTATGAGAAATGTGGGGTCTTAGATAAGGAAGTAATTCTCCAGCTTGAAAATCATATTACTAAAATTCTTTTTCAACTTATATGTAATTTCTTCCTTAGACAGCTACTTTCAATTTATATGGGACTTAAAGCTGGATTCAGTGCTTTTTCAGTTTTTCCCAACAGAAACTCTTCTCTATGAAGCAATGCAAATTTACCAATGATTTTGCAGAGGACACTAAGGGAGAAGTTGCATTTCATGACAAATGGTATTTCACTCCAAAATTGCCATAATTTTTTCTCAACTTTTCTCTCAGGTACCAGCCTTGGAGTCTCCCTCTAACCATCTTTCCCATGTGAAGTCTCAAATGTCTCCCCTCCTAAGCAGATGGTAGAGTTCTCCCACATTCCTTGAACTCTGTCTCAGGTGCTAGCCAACCTGTAGCCCTGGAGACTCCAAACAGGCTTGCCAAAGTGTTAACTACAAAACTGAGCCTCCTCCAGGTGGAAACCCTTGGAATATGACCAAGAAAAGAATTTTTTTCCCTGTTATTTACATTGATGTCCACAAATCAATTTCCAAATCTTATTTTTAAAAAATTTCCCTAAATAAAATGAGAGTGTAAATACTATATTCTTCATATCTAAGAAAGAACTTTCAGTTAAGTCTGCTGTCTACAGTCAGTGAGCTACCACATCCTTGAAGATATAGGAATCTTTGCAAATATTTTCCAATCAGCAACTCTAAATGATGAGCAATTATGAGGAACTCACATAAGCAATGTTCTTCTACTTTCACTTGAGAAACAAAAAACTTAAGGTGGGAGAGATGAGTTTTATGGTTATATTTTAGAGTGATTATGAAAATAGTTAAACTGGGTTAAGAGAAGAATATTCTGGGTTGAGCTTGATAAATGCAGTGTCTCTCCCACCCAAAAGAGTCATAGGAAGAGAAAAAGAGGAAGAATTGCTTTCTCTGTGGTTTAAGACTCTTTACAACAGAGGGAAATAACTGAGAAAACTAGTTAATATAACTTTACACATTTTATTAATATTTACCTCTCAGTCTAATTTGACAAAAAGGAGCTAAGGGTAAATGAGAAGGAAGTGGGTTTGCATGGAATTTAAAGTTATACCTACTGATCTTTCTGCTACTGGCAAGGATATTTGTAGCCACATCTAGACTTATTTAAAAAAATCTACTGTATTTTATGTCTTCTTAAATTCATGCACTGTATATTCACCATAAAAAGGCAAAAATAAAAATCCAACAATATACATTAGTCCTGAGTAGACATAACTTCTCTCAGAAGGCTATTCAAAGGAGTATAGTCGACGCACACTTTTTAGGGGCAAAAGTTATAGGACGAGAGAGACAGATTATACAAAACAATCTTTCCACTTTATACTTACATCACATTTTGAACTTTTATAGTGCTAACAGGATTTGGTCTAATTGCATGTTTTTGTGTCTCTGCTAAACATGAAAATAAGCAGAAAGTGTGGGGGACACTAAATTCACACTGGGATGACAGGAAAGTGATGCTATGTATTAGGTATCCACCAATCTACTGATATTAGTGCTCCAGATATTAACAGACTTCAATACTGACTGTAATACCAAGCCTTGCTAGTGTCCACATGTGTCAGAATGCAAACAGCACCGTGGTAATGCCCACAGAACCCAAAGCACACAATGTCTTAGTCATCTCTGTTCCTCACTGAAAACATGGAAAACTTGGCAAGAATACTTGGATTTGCAGTTAAAATTGTAGGACACAAACTTGTTTACCAAGAAGTGTTCCTATAATTTGGAAGGGTGTGTAGCTTCTAAAATTTACCTTTTTTTCTCTTTATAAAAAAATTTCAAAAAGTATTTTAGCTTCTTGGTCTGTCTCCTCTATTCCTTATAGCTGCAGTCAAATAAGGTTGAAAACTCAGATTCTTTAATAGATTAGGTTCTTATCTGGTTTGAACATAAATTAGCATTATTGAGAGATTATCTAGGCTATGAGAGACATCTTACGACAGTAAAATCTTTCCATAACTACATAGGTGGGCTTTTAAAAAGTCAAGGGTAAAATCCAGGGTTGCATTACTCCAGGTTAATGAGTTGCTGTTGGATCTGTGCATCCAGTTGGCAAGAGAGATCTGGAAGCACAATCTAAATCCATCCTGGGCCCAATTCAGTTTGCTGCCACCTGGTGGCAGCTGTCCACAGTCGCTGAACTATCTCAGTGGTCAGGGGATTTCCAGGACAGGCTCAAAGAAACCCCAGCTCTGGTTATTTGATCCCCATTTCTCTGGCTGTAACTGTGGGAGATTAGGTTAGCAAGTTACTGAGGATGCAGGGAGCCACCCTTCACATTATCATCTGCTTCACTGCACAATGTTGCCTGACATTTCCAAGATAAGAACTTTTACCTGACCTCTTCTGAGAAAACAGTAGGAACCAATTGCCAATTGCTTTATATCAGAATTCACGTAACCTTGGTGCTGTATTGTTGAGAGATTTTATGTTAATTTGAAACACATGAAAGGTAACAGAGTACAAGAGCTAGATTCTGGAACATGGTTTTGGGTCATTCTTCCATGCACTTCCAGGTTTGATACAGTGTTAAGAGAATGGACTCAGCCAGCCCAATGATGAATTGACAAAATTGTGCTGTGTTTGTGGGTGGTTTCTTGGAGTTTGGAATGTCTCCTTACTTCTGTTGTGTGAAATAATTGGATTAATACAGAAGCTCATTACCTGGAGAGATTACTCATAGGGGCCTCATGTACTGTTTTAACTAAGCCATTTCTTGAACATCTTTAATATTTCCTGACAGAAGAGGATTCCTTTGACTGTTAAAGTTGCTATTTTTAAAAACACTATGATACTTTTGTGCATAGATAATTAAAGAGAAATTTAAAGTGACCCACAATCTCACCACCCTAAAAAATAAAGTTATTTTTAAAGGAATACATAAGTATATTTCAAATTCAAGTAGTGCTGAGAATAATAAAATGAAAATGAGAAAGTCTTTCTTTCCTCATCTCCTCCCCTGAAATTACTATTATTATTAAGTTTCTTTTATAATCTTTTGGTTTTATGTATACAATGGAACAGTTCTGCACACAAAATCACATCTTTTGGAAACATATTTCCATACATCAACATATGCACTTATAGATCTACCTCATTAAAAAATCACAGAGAGAAAATCATTCACCGTGTTAGCATAGTTTTTATCCAAGACTAGGGCCTGTGATAAAAGAGTTTCATACAAGTGTATCTTAGTCAACTTGGGTTGAAATAGGTGACTTCAATAACAGAAACTTATTTCTCACTGTCCTGGAGACCAGGAAGTTCAAGATGAAGGTGCGTGTAACTCGGTTCCTGATGATGTCTGTCTTCTTGGTTTGCAAGTAGATGTCTTCTTGCTATATCCTCACCTGGCGGGGACAGAGAAGAAGCAAGCTCTCTTATGTCTCTTCTTGTAAGCATACTAATCGCATCATGAGAGCTCCACCCTCATGGTTAATTACTTTCCAAAGATTTCACCTCCAAATACCATCATTTGGGGATCAGGATTTCAACATATGAATTTGGGGGAATTCAACAAACGTGCTGTCCATAGATAAATGGTTGTTTTGAAATGACCCCGAAGATCATGGGTGAGGCACAGAGAAGGTGTGTTACCCAAACTCCAAGATGGCCTCTAGTTCCCTGCCTCCTAGTATTCACACTCTGTGTAATCCCTTCCTGCACTGAACCTGGGGTAATCTATGTCACCAGTCACAAACAATACAAGTGATAGTATGTCCCTTCTAAAACTAGGTAATTAAAGATAGTGTGGCTTCCTGCTTGCACTCTCCCTTGCCCTCTGTTGCTTCACTCACTCTGGGAAAAGCTGGCTGCCACCTTGCGAAGAGCAGTCCAGGTGGTGAGAAACTGAGTGCTCCTGCTCACATCCCTGTAGGTAACTTTAGAAGTTACCAGCCCAGCCAAGCCTTGTGATGAATGCACTCCTAGCTCATATTTGCACTGCATCCTCATGAGAAACCCTGAGCCAGACAGATCCACCCAAGCAAGCTGCTTCTGAAGTTGACCACAGAGACTGAGAATAAATATTTGTTGTCTCAAATCACTAAGTTATCAGCTAATTTATTACATGGCAATAGATAGCTAATACAAGAAGTCAAGCAGAGAAGGAGCGAGAGCCAGTGTAAGCATGTGTTGGTCACTTCGTTTTTTTTTTTGAGACAGGCTCTTACTCTGTCACCCGGGCTGGAGTACAGTGGCATGATCTTGGACCACTGTAGACTCAAACTTCTGGGTTCAAGTGATCCTCCAACCTCAGCTTCCTGAGTAGCTGGGACTACAGGCACATGCTACCATGACTGGCTAATTTTTGCATTTTTTGTAGAGACGAAGATTCACCATGTTTCCCAGGCTGGTTTCAAATTCCTGAGCTCAAATGATTCACATGCCTCAGCCTCCCAAAGTGTTGGGATTATAGGTACTAGCCACTGTGCCTGGCATGTGTTGGTCACTTCTATGGTCAACTGATGCTCCATCTAGCAGGATATTCTGAGTAGCCTTATGTAATGAGGGTCAGAATTGCCCTTCTAGAAGATCCAAGGGGGATCTTGCTAGCATTTCCAGCAGCCTCATCCTTCATTGTTCAAGTGTGCTCCATCAGTGTTAACTCTTCAGTATTTCCAAGCTCAATTGGTGAGCACCAAGTGGCTTCCCAAGAGCTTACCATACCACACCATGAGGTATAAAACATAGTTCAAAACCAGACTATCAGGTTGTGCTTGTGCAAACCTGATTGAAGCCTGCTCCAAACCATAGCTACAGGGATGGAAAAGAAGTACATCTGATGTAACCATGTAAGTCACATTTCCCATTAACTTCCTTTTCTTAAATGTATACAGTACTTGTTATTTTCAAAATACCAATTTCCTCTTGGAGTTTTAAAAAATATTGGAACTGAGTATGTTCACTATAATTAACTTTTCACTTAATGTGATGCCAAGTTTTATTGTTAATGTGTTTATTGCTTAATTCCATATAAATTTATAATTCTCTTGAATTAAGAAAATTGTCGTCCATGCATGGTGGCTCACACCTGTAATCCCAGCACTTTGGGAGGCTGAAGTGGGTGAATCACCTGAGGTCAGGAGTTCAAGACTATCCTGGCCAACATGGTGAAACCCTATCTCTACTAAAAATATAAAAATAAGCTGGGCGTGGTGACATGCTCCTGCAATCCCAGCTACTCGGGAGGCTGAGGCAGGAGAATCACTTGAACCTGGGGGGCAGAGGTTGCAGTGAGCAGAGATTGTGCCATTGCACTCCAGCCTGGGCAACAATAGCAAAACTCCAGCTCAAAAAGAAAAAAAGAAAAGAAAATTATCTTTCCTTTTGATTTGAAATTCGTTAAATTAATGAAAGATTATATATTTTGTTGATAATACCAAAATTAAAATCAATTTCAAGTCTCCAAATTGTTAATCCACATCTGTCAGGTCCCTTTAGAGCCTGTGATTAAGAGAAGCAAGAGGAATCGAGCCCTTTGGGGGCCATCAGTAACTAAGATGAATCAGCACTTCCTTTTGCCAATTAGAAATTACAGCTGAATTCAACTGTGAGGGATGTTGAAACATTGATATTTTTCTTTTTGTTTGAATTTTATTTTAATTTTCTTTGGTTAGACGACTTCTCAAAATTGCCTTTCTGTTTCTTTAATGTTGACCTTAAATGTATGGCGGCATTATACCTGCATCAGGAAAAATAAGATACTACTCAAATGAGACTCCTTGACTTTGTGAATCTTTCTTTTCTGAAATTGGATGGAGAAATGTGTTGGCAGCCATGGTCTTTAAAAAAAAGGCAGTGACTCAACTTCTGAAGTAGAGCCAGGTTCTCAGGCTACAGGGTGCTGGGGTGGGCAGAGAGAGAACTCATTTCAGTAAAGTACAGGAAGTTACTTGCTGCTTATGAGTCAGAAGACAGTAGAATCAGTTATGATTGAATTCTCTGTAGTTCCATCTAAATGCAGATAGTTTAACATGTATGTCTGAAACATACGTGTGTGTGTTTATACATCTGACCTATGTTTTGCTTTGATAGGAACCTCCCAACCCCCATCCCTTTTCTTCTGTTTGAATCTGGTAGTAATGAGTCACTGACAACCATTGCTTTGAAAGTAAAGACTTTCTAGGTCAGAGTTTTTTTGCTGTTTTTTGTTTTTTAATATTACTATACATTTCCATTTATTCAGTGCCTTTAGTGGGATCATAGATAGAAGTCTGTATTTCAAAGAATTCTTGATTTGAGAGAAAAAAAGAGATAATCTATGTTCACAACACAACTTGTTTGTACTAGGCACTTTATGTACTGTTTTATTTAATCCATAAGCATGTTGCAGTATGCTTCACTCTGAAAAACAAGGAAATGGATACAAGGGCTCTGTTATGTTAATGTAACTGCCCAGGGAGTCACCTTGCCCTCTGCCTAGACTGAGCTAATTCATAAAGACAAGGGAATTGCAATAGAGAAAGAGCAATTCACTGCAGAGCCAGCAGTGTGGGGTACTGGAGTTTTGTTATTGCTCAAATCAGTCTCCCTGAGCTTTTGTGGAGCAGAGTTTTTAAGGATAACTTGGTGGGTTAGGGGAAGCCAGTGAGCCAGGAGTGCTGATGGGTCATAGATAAAATATAGGTAGTCAGAGCTGTCTTCTTGCGCTAAGTCAGTTCTTGGGTGTCGGGGGGCACAAGATCAGATGAGCCAATTTGATCTGGGTGGTGCCATCTGATCCATCAAGTGCAGAGTCAGCAAAATATCTCAAGCACTGATCTTAGGAGGAGTTTAGGGTGGGTCAGAATCTTGTAGCCCACAGGCGCATGACTCCTAAACCATAATTTCTAATCTTGTGGCTAATGTTAGTGCTACAAAGGCAATCTAGTCCCCAAGCAAGAAGGAGTTCTGCTTTGGAAAAGGGCTGCCACCCTCCTGGTTTAAACTATAAACTATAGTTTCTCCTAAAGTTAGTTCAGCCTACTCCCAGGAATGAACAAAGATAGCTTGGAGGTTAGAAGCAAGATGAAGTCAGTTATATTAGATCTCTTTTATTGTCTCAGACATAATTTTCCAAAGGCCGTTTCATTAAGACACTTCCTCAACCTTCTCGGAAGTGGCAGAACTGAGACTAGAACCAAAGTTTGCCTCTTCACATAACCCCTGATTTTTATACCTCACTAAACTTCCCCACGTTATATGTGAATTTTCAGTGCCACAAAAGAAGTAGCACTCCAACAAAAATTTAATTTTCTCAGCAAGTCAACTTTACATTCTGCAGAAAGGGTGCTCCCATCAGCCATCTCAACATGAGAGGACCCTGAACAAAGGAGGCAGGGCCATTTATATATAACACATCTGCCCTACTACTGTGTCCTGATTCCATTGACTGGAACTGAGCTTCACAGTTTAGGCTGCACCCGGTTGGCTAACAACTTAAAAATTTCCTGAAGAGGTAAAGGCAGAGGAGAACAAATGAAAAGAGGAAGTAACTTGAGGAATGCTTAGAAAAGCAATTAACATTTCCAAATTAGGAAAGGAAATAAGCTAAGATCTAAGACTTGCCTGGGCTTGTCCAGGCAGGTCAGACCAAATATCTAGATTAAAGTGTACAACCTCAGAACACTGGATACACCTATTTCTTCATTATGACTAACAGCTACTTTGAGATTATTAGCAAAAGCTTTAAAATAAATTAGCCTTTGAAGAAACTATTTTTTATTCATAATGAAGTAAGAGGAAAGCTTTGAAAGGGAATCTTTTATTTATTCTTATTTGCTGCACGCTACTTCTTTACAGTCCTTGCGTTTGGTCCGGTGCTGTGGCATTTGCCAGGTCACTGCCTTTCGGTATTCTTTCTTCTGAAAAATGTGGTACTCAGAACCCTGCAATCCATGCCAGTTCAAACATTCTAGCAGCCTTTACGATACTGAGCAGGTGCAGTGGTTATTTGTCTTTGTATTTTATTTTATTGTGTCAGGGGTCTGAGGGCCTAACCACTGAAAATGAAAATGCTGACTAATATTCATAAGTCATGCTTGATATACCAGGACTGTTCCTTTTCAAACATTGATTATTGCCCCATTTTTCAGAGACTTGTTCATTTGTTTGGATATTCAGAAATATTTTCCACAAGCAGAGAGGCCTTGGATAATCTGTATTTAGTTGGAAATGGATTTTGGGTCTCTATCTGACTGTGGGCTTTCCTTTTCTGTTGTCAGGCCAGAATGTCTTTGAAATATTTTAGGGGATTCTGCTAGATATAACTATTCCACTGAAGAGAACAAAGAATGATTTGGGGCTTCTATCCTTCTCTTTTACTATTTGGAAGGAAAAAGGAATTGGTAAGCAACTGAAAAAAGCAGTATATTATCCCAATATGTGGAATGTCATTACTGTATTTATAAATTGTTCCACCTTCACTTATAAAACGTGCTCATGCATTCTGAATCTAGGTGACGTTTCTGGCAATTTCATGATAAGTTATTTTTGTTGGGAATGTTCTTTGATATAGTATTAAAATATATTTTTTTCATATGCCATTACTACATTAAAAGGGCTTTAAGCTCAGTTCTGTTTTCCTTCTTAGAAGAGAAAGAACCAAACTTTCAAAAGGTATCAGTGTGACAGAAATCTTGCAACTGTTGGTGTGAAGCGCTTACTTCACAAAAGCAAAAACACAAGAACTCTCAGATGAACTCCATTCCTTTTGGTCTATTAGCCCATATTTTAAAAAATACCCATTGTGAAAATCGAAGTAGAAAATGTGATCATTACCAATTTCTGCTTCATATGGTAGTGGAGAAATTTAAAAGGCAAAAGGCAAAGAAGTGAAAATTAATATAGGACAATGGAATGCAAAGATTATTTTTTAAAGTTCTATTAATAATACTCCTAGCCTGTTGAAGTTGAAAGAGTTAAAGTATCAGACTTTGTAAAAAATTTTGCTATACAGTGACATTTCATTCCTTGTAATTAGAAGCCAAGATTCAGGGTTCAAATTATGAGGGCACTTTAGCTTAAAATGTATCTGAATCAAAACTTTTTGCTAAATACTTATCAGTTAGATTCTAACAGAATGAGGTTTTTTTTGTGCTAAGAATCTCTTCTTTCTAGGTACGATCGAGACAGCTATTGAGACAACAGTAGTTAATTAACTCTCTAATCTACTGAATTGAAACTAGGATTTAATTTGGTCAAAATAGAGGAGAAATTGAATAGGCTATCTTTATTTAAATTAGCCCCTAAATAATTCTGCAACACAGAGCAAAGGAATAAGCAGAGAGCAACAAATTTTTTTAAATAAACAGAATTAATACTACAGCTATTACTCATGACTATTGCTACTTCTGCTACTAATAATTGCATTTTGCTGTGGCCAACAACATGTCGGACCCTGTGAGTAATGAAATATTGTTTCTTGGTAGTGCCAAGTGTCCATTTTCTTACTACTCTTTGTGTTCTAATTTCTGTTTCCGAGGTATTTGCAAATTAGCCTACTCTTCACAACAGTTGTACATGGCCGGTGTGTAAGAGTTTAGATTATTAATTTATTTTCATCTTAAGCTTTTATGTATTAGGTGTGGAAACAGCTGTGAAAGGAATACTTTTTTACATTGGTAACCAGATGAACTCTAGAACTGTAGAATATATATATTTTTAATTTCCAACTTTTATATTAAGTTCGGAGGTACATGTTCAGGACGTGCAGGTTTGTTACATGGGTGTACATGTGCCATGGTGCTTTGCTGCACAGATTGACCCATCACCTAGTATTAAGTCAGCATACATTAGCTATTTTTGATGCTCTCCCTCCCCACAACCTCAACCGCAACAGGCCCCAATATGTGCTGTTCTCTCTCCTGTGTCCATGTGTTTTCATTGTTCAGCTACCATTTCTTATAAGTGAGAATCTGCAGTTTAGTTTTCTGTTCCTGTGTTAGTTTGCTAAAGATAATAGCCTCCAGCTCCAATATGCTGCTGCAAAGGATATGTCCTCATTCTTTTTATGGCTGCATAGTATTCCATGGTGTATATGTACCAAATTTTCTTTATTCAGTCTATCACTGATTTCATGTCTTTGCTAGTGTGAATAGTGCTTCAGTGAACCTACACATGCATGCATCTTTATAATAAAACCATTTATATTCTTTTGGGTATATACCCAGTAATGGGATTGCTAAGTCAAATGGGATCTCTGCCTCCAGATCTTTGAGGAATCACCACACTGTCTTCCACAATAGTTGAACTTATCTATGCTCCCACTAACAGTGTAAAAGTGTTCCTTTTTCTCCACAACGGCACCAGCATCTGTTGTTTTTTTACTTTTTATTAATAACCATTCTGACTGGTGTGAGTTGGTGTCTCATTGTGGTTTTGATTTGCATTTCTCTGACGATTAGTGATCTTGAGTTGTTTTTCATATGTTTCTTGGCTACATGTGTGTCTTTTGAGAAGTGTCTGATTATGTCCTCTGTCCACTTTTTAATGGGATTGTTTTCTTCTTGTAAATTTGTTTAAGTGTCTTATAGATACCCGATAATTGATGCTGAACTTTCGAATGTGGGAAATTTAAAGAAAACTTAAGTAAATTTTCAAACAATTAAATAAAAAGTTTAGCTTTATTTAAATAATTTATTTAGTTTTCATTAATATTATTTTACATATTAATGCTTATTATTTTGAATACTTAGAAGAAAATAAATTTAATGTATAGAAATAACTTTTTTTTATTGTACTTTAGGTTCTGGGGTACCTGTGCAGATCATGCAGGATTGAAGCATAGGTACACACATGGCAAGGTGGTTTGCTGCCTCCATCCACCTGTCAACTTAATGTTTAGAATTTTTACATGGTAAGTCATATTTGTATAAAAATCTGTTAAAATATGTGCATACTTTGAATATTATTGTGTTTATTTTTTAATCATTTAGACCCTGTTAGAAGAACAAAAATTGTAAAGAAATTTTGATGACAAAGCCATAATTAGCACCTTTACTACAATAAAGATTTTTTAAAATTTGGAAGTAATACTAAATTATTTATAATTTATGCACATCTTCATTTTATTACTCATCAAATATTGTCAATCAACATTACAATTACATTTATGCAGTCATGGATAAAATTCATACATCTTTGATGTTTTTCTTTTTTTTTTCCTTTTAGATATTTGTGTCCATGTGACGGAAATGATTTTTTAAATTTCTGCAAGATTATTATCTGTACAATTCATTTCAGTTCTCTTTAAGGAGATGTGTTTCTCCAACTTTTTATGATGCAGTCATCAAAAAAAAGAAAAAATAGGATTTTTTTTGGTGCCATTTATATACCAGTGAGACTAAATATGGTTTTTTTTTCTTTTAAGGAAGAAATAGAAAGAAAAGAAGAAAGAAAAAGAGAGAAAAAGAAAGAAAAAAAGAATAAAATGTTTTTCTAATAAACTATAGCTTTACACATTTTAAGAATTTTATTGTGATGAAACCATCATCAGAGTAAAAAAATAGAACATGTTTTAAAAGTTGTTTGTACTGTTATTTGAAACTTCCAAATATTTGGACTCATAGTTAAGACAACCTTCATTTGCATTCTTGACGAAGCCCTGCAAATGTTGGGTGGACCTGGAAGGAAGCACTTCCACTTCTGCAATTTCTCCAAATCTCAAATGCTAGTTCCAGAAGGGATCTTAGCTACCCCCTAATCCAACCCCTTTATTTTACAGATGGGAAAGCATGATGACTGGCTATATCCCTGTGCCAAACCATAATGTTATCTGTGGAGGACAAGGAAATGGAGCTCCCTGAAGCAGACAGAGGGGCATGATCTGTGAACCCAGGTGGGTTCTCTTTTGCAAACAGCTCTTTTGCAAACAGCCCACATGTCTTAGAAAGTGCAGGGCCCGATAGCTGACTGAGTGAGACTAGCCTGTTCATGAGGCTTGTAGGCAGCTCGCACTGGCAGTGGGCCACTAAGCAGCAGCCCTCTCCAGTTTCAGCCTGTCTCTTACTTGTGTATATTTTAACAATGCATTGCATTTGTAAGTGTATCAATATAAGACAATTGTAGAAGAGTTAATTACAAAGCAAGAAAGGTTACTGCTGTAGACACTGCAGTACCCTGGGGCTAGAAGCTGCCAAGTTGGTACCACTGGGAGAGGGGCTGCCAGAACCAAAGAGAGAGATTAACATGGGTAGGGCGGTCTAAGAGGGGCAGTGGTTTTGGGCGAGGAAACACAGCTAAAATGATTTCATGAGGAAGGAATGAGGGGGAATAGTTCTGATTAGCTCTCTGATTGCATTTACACATCCCTCTGATCCCCAACCAGGGCTTTCCGTTGGTGAAATCCAGCTGGAAGTCAGAAGATCCGAGACCTTGACGATGCAGTCCTTATTGGTCAGCGCTCCAGAGCAGAGAGTAGGTGAAAGGGGTGAAAATGGATTTGAAGAGGCACATGGATGATATTTGGCACCAAAAATGAAGCTTTTCATCATTTATTCTGGAGCTTTTCATTGTCTTGCTAACCAGAAAAAGCACCAAAATGCAGTGGGGTCAGGGAATCAGTATCACCCTAATACCTGGACAAACAGGGCCCCGGCTCAGGCTCTGCATCTCAGGAACTCTATGCTATGAAGTGCCTTTCTTGACAAAGTCTTTTCTGAGACTCTCAGGTGCCTGGGACCAGATGGAACCAGCAGAGCCACAAAGGCAGAATGCTCTGAGCTCAGGGCTTTGTGGGTTCTGGTCTTTGCATCTTCCTATTTGGGGCATTCTCTGATTCTCTTTCTAATACAAGGCATCATTAGATGCCCTGACTTATGCCTGAGGTGTTTTCCCCAGGCTGTCTGGTCAGGCCCTGGTTCTAGGAGGATGACCTGGTAAGCAGCCCTCTACTGACTGCTTGCTTACCTTCATGGGATCACAAGAAATTGGGCTGCACCATGGTGCTGGCACACTCACATGAAGTACCTCTTGCTCCAGTCAGATGCAGGGTGAACTCAGGCCTCTGGTCCACTGTGGATTCTTAGCCTACAGCTGTATTCTTGGCCTTTCACCAGCCCAAATTCCACCCAGGATCCACCTCTTGTCTATAGCACTTGAGGGTGGTGAGAGTGGAGGAAGGCATTCTTCTATTAGCTTATGTGAGACCCTCTTGGCAGGCTCCATGCCACATATGGTAGAGTGTCCCAGAGCAGGCTATACCTATCTAGTCTGAAAGTGTTCAAGACCAGTGCTATGCTATTCCAAAGGGCCCTTTCATTCCATGTTCTCTCTTGTCTCTGATTAATATTATGACGTTGGGCTCTCAGGTCTGTCTTAAACCATGTCAGCTAAGGGAGGCCATTTTTTGCACATATAAGTGCACTAGCCCCTTGCTTATACCTCTTGTTGACAGCAGTGTGTAGAAGAAAAGAGTGCAGGTGACATTGAAAAAGTGATCATTCTTAGAAGACAGTGATTATGTGCTAAAGAGTTTATAGGAGATACAGTTGGAAAACGTGTTTTTGCTACAAAGTTCTGAATGGCAAATTTAACATGACCATCAAACAAATTATTGTTCATATTTTTTGCACAGATGGGGCAAGGCTTGCATTTGTGGGACTCATTAACAAAGCACAGAAACAAATATTTTCAGAGTTGCTGGAAGGCAACATCCATAGGTGGTATCATGGACAATATAGCATCAAAAGTAACGATCTAACTGGCACTAGACAAATGGCATTGGGCAACAACAGAAGCAAGAATGGCTATATTTTCCTCCATAAAAAGAGGTTCTAAAGATCCATGACATTCTGAATAATAACAGCATTACTATCATTTACTTGTGGTAAGAAATATGAAATTAGCCAGAAACTGCACATTTGTCAATGAAGAACATTTAAAAAATGGTTTCTGGATCTGAACAAGATAATGCCTGGACACGACAAAGAATCTTCAGTACATTGATTAGACCATAAGTAAATACCTAAGTACCTCTTCTCTACCCATTATTCTAAATCTTCATCAATAAAACACTGTACTTTGCAAGGACTGATGAATGTTGCACCTTTTTATTTTTTATTTTTGACAAAGAGTCTGGCTCTGTTGCCCAGGCTGGAGGACAATGGCCCCATCCCAGCTTACTGCAACCTCTGCCTCCTGGGTTCAAGTGATTCTTTTTTCTCAGCCTCCCAAGTAGCTGGGATTACAGGCATCCACCACCATGCCTGGCTAATTTTTTTTTATTTTTGGTTGAGACAAAGTTTCACCATGTTGGCCAGGCTGGTTTGAACTCCTGACCTCCAGTGATCCACCTGCCTTGGCCTCCAAAAGTGCTAGGATTACAGGCATAAGCCACTGTGCCTGGCCTGCACTCTATTTTTACTGAGAATATTAATAATATTAATAATGACCACACAAAAATTATTTGCATGGGACCTGTTTAACTTAGAAACAGCTCTGGTGAACCTTATAAGTAGCTTCCTCCCTTAGTGTCCAGGGACGGGGCAAGGGTAAAGCTGATTACCAAAGAGGTATGATGCTGATGTGGGAAGATACCTTGATATATATCTGAATTTTTAAAAAATCAGATATGCTAAGATGGCAGACGTAAAGACGACTACCTTTGAAGAAAGAGTTTTATTACTTACAATTCCCAAGTGGAGGAGCATGTGGTACAAGGAAGGCCACATGGGGAAGCACCAGACTCAATCAGAAGGCAGAAAGTATGGGCAAAGGGCTTTTATTGTGGTTTTGTGGGAAAAGAAATAGTAAAGGCATGGTAAGCAGTTGAGGACTGTCTAGTAAGAAAAATTTTGACTGGCTGCATAAAAATGGGATGATCCCTATTTATCAGTTCCTGGTCCTAAACTGATTTGGAAATACTAGTTTGGTGTGTGAGAGTTAAAGAAAGGAAGTGGTTTAGGGTATGGGTTTTGGATTGGTTGGTTTGCATATGAAAGACAAGTTGTTTACTGTCTATAGGAATTAGCCAGGAAAGGGGCAGATTTTTAGGATTAGCAAGAACCCAAGATGTCAAAGATCATAAAAGACAGAAAGTTAAAAAATGACCAACACATAAGAACATCACTGGTCTAAAAAACAGAAGCCTGGGTTCAAGTCCAGGCTCTGCTTCTTATTGGTTGTGTAGCCTTTTGTAAGTGAACTTGGCGTTATGAATCCTCAATTTCCTCATATGTAAACTGTAGCAATAATATATGCATTACTCACCAAATGGGTATATTGTACTAGCAAAAGAAATCCATGTTTATAAACAAACTTCGTAAACCTGAAAATGATGTGAAATAGGTACATTGCAATAGCAATTTTGTTTAAAAACATGAAAGGTTTTTTTCTAACAACAATTTCTTAACAATCACATTGGTTTATTTTATTCACATTAGGTAGTGAAAACAGTCTCTCCAAGGTCATCTATTCTTTTCAGTGGTTCAAAGCAGCACTGGTTAGCCCTCTATATAATGAAGCCAGCCAACACTGCATTCAAATTATTAAACAAGCCCTTATGCTCAAGAATGTTTGATTTGGGCTTTCCAAATCACTGACAATTTTACTGCTCTGTGTTTTTGTTTGTTTGTTTCTTTATGTAAGACTATACATTTAAAACCGAGATAGAAGATGAAACTTTCCCTTGGAGACCAAAAACACCATGGGTTTCCTTTGATGGCGTTTATGTTATGAGTTTAATAATATCTTGACGTTTCAAAAAGGAAAGTTTTGGCCTCAACTCTCTTCAAAAGAAGAACCCATTAGATCAATAAACAGATCGAGGGACTGAGGAGACTGGTGCTGACATTCAATTTCCTCTTAGCCTAGGGAGTCTCTTTCACCCAGGAGAAGATGAAGACAAAGTGCTGTAGTCTGAACAGAAAGTTAAGTGGAGAAAACATGGGGCTCTACTTTCATTATTGGGGTAAGAAAAATGAACCTGTCCATGTCTATCTATGCTTTTAGTTTGTTACATTCTTTCCTGCAAAGTGTTTTGAAAGAATAGAGCCCACAGTCCATTTGTCACTGTAGAGTTATAGTGCTTTAGCCCTCGTCTCCAAGAGTATTTGGCTTCAGCTTACTGGTAGGAGTAAGGTTCTCTTTCTATTTCTAACCTTAGCCAGATCATTATTAGAAGGTCAGAAAATAGGCTAATTTGGAGATACTATAATTAAAAATGAGAAACCTAAGGAATATTCAGAAGGCAAAAGCAACTCTAAACTTGGGAATATCCTTTGATGAAGGCTTGAAGGCATTCTTTGGATTAATAGAGAAGTTCGAAAGAGGCTTAGTAATAGTTTTCAAACTGTATCAGGTTTTGAACAGGAGGCAAAGAATTTTTTTTTCCTTCTTGAGAGTCTTTAATACTCAGCTTGAATTTTTTCTTTCCATCTTCTCCCCAACTCTTTATTCTTTGAAGCTTCAAAACCAGTTGTTTATTAAAGACTTAAGTTTCACACTTCCCTGTCAGTTAAACCACAATCATGAAACATATAGAACCTTATAAATGCCACTCAATCACTAAAATCTATAATTTCTTTATCCACTCCATTCATTCCTTCCTTCAGTCTGAGGGTTCCTTCTTCTCAGCTACTTGACAATCTTCCCACCCCAGGTCACCTCTCTTGACCACCTGATCTCTAGGCCCTGCTGGGCTGGCTTTTCAGCCTCCAAATTTCTCTTCTTTCCATACTTGGAGATTGTTTAGTCCCTGCTGCAGACAGGTCTAGCTGAACCTCCAGGTCTTCTTCACAAGTCTATCAAATTAATCCTGTGATCTGGGACAAATTACTTAACCTCTCTCAATCTCTCTAAACTAGAAGAGGGAATATCAGCAGCACAAAATGAAGCTCACGCTTTAGGGCCCTTCATTTGCCTGGGTCCCTTCAAAGCTCTGGGAGGAAGGACCAGAGCAATAAGTTTACTAAGCCATGTCTTTTGAACATTTTGCAAAAGTGATTTTTTTTTTCTGTCTGTCTTCCTCTGTTGTAATTTCCCTCTGCTGGATGGTATCTGAAATGGTCATAATCATTTTTGGGTCCAGCTACAGGGAAGTTCAGCTAGTGATACAATCAATTTGAGTCTAGAAAAATATATTTATGTATTTCACAATCACTTTCATGTATGATTACATTTTGCTGCCTGTCCTTGCCTAGAAATGTCTGCCTGCAATATTCTTACTGTCTCACGTGTCAACTCACCAGGTATAATGGGAGGCAGAGGTAAGACCTGTGGTCGTAGCAAAATAGAAACATCTCCTACAGAGCCTGACATCAGAAATACATGAATACAGAAGAAAAACCAAGGTGTGAAATGTACAAAGCCTGAAGATAGTCTGTGGAAAATTCTTCCCATGAGATATGTAAAAAAGCAGAGGATTCAGATCCCATAGATCTATTTGAATGAAAGGTATCGACCATCAGGGATACATTCAGTAATACAGCAAATACAAATGTGAATGCACCTATGCTTTCTGTCTAATTTGGTAAAAATTATGCAAAATAAATCTTACCTGAATTCCTATGTTTGTAGGGCACAAACCAATAGCAGCATTATTTGAATAAATATCAGTTATTTATATCTGTGAGAAAGATTGAAAGGTTTTTCCAAAATTTGACAAAAATCCTAAAAAGTTATATTCCTAATAAAAGGGATCACTTTATGAATAATGACATTAACAAACCATTATTGACATCACCAATAATGAGTTTGAAGTTGAAACTTTTCTAAATCAATAATAATTACTTTTTTCATCAAGTATATTAGAGCATATTTTCTGTTCTGTCTGCATCAGTTATCTATTGCCTCAGTAATGCTGTGTAACAAATGACTGCAACACCTCAGTGGCATTCAACAGTGAACATACTGCTTCTGAGATTGAAGTCAGATGGCAGTTGACCAGATGACCGTCTGGATCTTAGCTTGGTTTTCTTGTTTTCTGTGGGTTCGTTACTAGTAGGCTGATCTTGGCTGGCTTCAGCTGACAACCAGGGTGATTGGGGTCTGCTGCACATGTCTCTCTAAGCCAGTCTAAGAACATGCTTATCAAAAGGCAGAGGTGTGAGAGAGAGGAAGGCCAATTGTACAAGCCCTTTTCAAATCTTCAGTTGCTTCACGTTTGTTAACATCCCATTAACCAACTCCAATCACATAGTTAAGCCCAAAGTGAAAGTAGGCAAGCACCACAAAATTTTATGACAATGGTGAGGATATTAGCAGGACTGAAAATGGGGGCCACTTCTGAAATTTAATGCTCTCTATATGCAGCTAAATATTTATGTATAAAAGTGTTTTATATATATATATAAAAGCAATTATTTAATAAAATTATGCTGATTTTGTCATGTCTCTTGTATTCCTCATCTTTTTAAAAAATGTATATAATTTATAGTGATTTCTCATTCTAAATAAATAGTTGTGATTGTATTCTAAATGAATAGTTGTGATTGTATCTCATTTTGTTTTTGCAATTTTATGTTCCCTTTCTTAAGGAGGGACCCAAATATTTTAAATCCAAGCACCACAAAACATAAATTCCCCTCCTCCTACCTCATGAAATGGTTGTGAAGATTAAAGGAATCTGTGTATGTAAATGGGAGCCATTGAAGCTGCTGAAATTCCTGCTTTGGTTGTACTCATCACAGTCCATGGAGATTTCTCCTAATTTATTCTCTTTTCCTGTCAGTTTGCAGAGGCTGTGACCCCATCACCTAGAACATGCTTGGCATTCAGGCAATGTATACATGTTAAATAAAGACTTCAGCCTTTTTCTTGCTAAGCCCAAGAGCATATTCTCTGTCTTTATCTCTACAAGCCTCTCTGTAGCATTTGAAACTATTAATCACATCCGACATTATGTGACTGCTCACTGTGGGCCAGGCACTGTGCTAAGTATTAGGCTGGTGCAAATGCCTAATACTTTTTTTTTTTTGCCACGATGGCAAAAACTGCAATGACTTTTGCACCAACTTAATAATTTATATGCATTTTCTAATTTAATATTGAAAACAACCTCATGAGGTAGGCACCTGACTTTTGGAGAAACCAATTAGCATCGTATCTAATGCCATACAAGTAGTAAGTGGTAGAGGCAGATTTTAACTCAGAATATGTTACCAAGCCCATGGGATTACATTTCCCTCTATAAATGTTCAGTATGTAGCAGTGGAAAAGGTACTAGAGTCAATTAACTGCTAGCATTTATTGAGAACAACTCTCTGAGTAAGTACTATTGTTGGTATTCTTCTATTTTCATGAGGAAGTAATGCTGAGAGAGGCAAATTCCTGTTGCAGTGGCAAATAAGAGGTAGAAATACGCTTGCCGTCAGAGGACACACTCCTAACTACTTTGCATTTCCACTTCACACCATCTTGAAGGATTCTTCTGTATGCAGTGTACATGATTTCACTTGACAATAAGAGAAGCAAACTAAGTGACATTAGGCGGATGTTTCCATTGAGCAATTGTTTCAATGATTGTGTATAACTCTGTGTACAGACACACAAAGGTACATTTCTTATCAAGAATCCTATATGGGTCAGGCGAGGTAGCTCTTTCCCATAATACCAGCACTTTGGGAGGCCAAGGAGGGTGGATCAACTGAGGTCAGGAGTTCAGGACCAACTTGGCCAACATGTTAAAACCCATCTCTACTAAAATTACAAAAATTTGCTGGATGTGGTGGCGCATGCCTGTAATCCCAGCTACTTGGGAGGCTGAGGCAGGAGAATCACTTGGACCTATGAGGAAGAGAGTGCAATGAGCTGAGATCACGCCATTGCATTCCAGCCTGGATGATAAGAGTGAGACTCTGTCTCAAAAAAAAAAAAAAAAAAAGGAAAGAATTCTATATGTTAGGTTTATAGAGTCTGGATAATGTTTTTCAACCACCAAAACAAATTGCTTGTTACAATTTCCCACAGTCATTACTGAGAAGTGATCAGTCTACAGACTGCCCCCCTTGGGTCTTCTCCTGACCTAGCCTTACCAGCCTTCAAGTACATCCTGAATTCCATCACAGGAACACTGCACACATGACTCACACTTACTCAGCCCAACAATTTTTGCTCTGATTCCATCTTCAGAAATGTCAAAATCAGCCATTTCTTAAATTAGCAGTTGCAAAACACAAAATAAATGAGTCAGTTAAATATCAACATTATAAATAGACTTCAAAAGTGTGGTATAGTAACTTTTAATGCTTCTAAATTTATTTGACAAAGTGTTGGTTATATAGAATCACTGTAGAAAATAACTATAGATTTGATATTTTGAAATTAGGACTTAGAAATAATTAAATAATATACATTAACTTTTTTTTTTTCGAGATGGAGTATTGTGCTCTCATTCAGGCTGGAGTGCAGTGGCACAATCTTGGCTTACTGTAACCTCTACCTCCCAGGTTCAAGGGACTCTTCTGCCTCAGCCTCCTGCATAGTTGTGATTACAGGTGCCCGCCACCATGTCCAGCTGATTTTTGTATTTTAGTACAGACAGGGTTTCACCATGTTGGCCAGGGTGGTCTCAAGCTCCTGACCTCAAGTGATCCACCCGCCTTGGTCTCCCAAAGTGCTAGGATTACAGGTGTGAGCCAGTGAGCTCGGCCTATACATTATAAAAACATTAAACATTGTGTATATTATCTTTCTCTTGCTAAAAATGAGGCACCAAAATATTTATTTTGTTCTGTTTTGTCTTCTATTGGCTTCATAAAGTCTAACCTTTAACATGGTAATTATTTTTTAATTTCTTATTTATGATAGCAGAATAAAATAAAATATGGGAGGGGAAAATGAATGGCTAACTTGATGCCTAGAGGCTGAAGTGCTGGTCTAGGAGCTAGCTGGGTAGACAAGCTGACAAAGGCAGGCATGATGTCCTCAGGCGCATGCAGAGACCTATGAGAGCATTGGACACAGAAGCCACCATCAACTTTAGCGCAGGACCTGGAGAAGCCACACTGAGGGTATTATCAAAGGTGGCTCTCCTCTTAGTTGTGTGCAAAACAGTAACTCTGTTTGTTTGGGTCTAGTAGCCCCTTCTAACTTGGTTTTCATAGTGAAACTAGAGTGGCTTTTTCTCTAAAGCACAAATATGCTTATATTACTCCAGGGTTTAGCTTCCTGCAGTGGACTCTGGTGAAAACTTTGTAATATTCCATGATTAGATAGGGCCTCACATCTCTAATCTCATCTATTAGCACTTTTCTTCATCCTATTGTTAAAAAAAATTTTTTAAGCCAATCAACCAAACAAGGAAGCACACTGAGCCTTTAACTGCCTGATACTGCTGCAATGTCTCGCTTCTGACCCTTTGGACATCCTATGGCCTTTGTATGAAACAGGCCCCCAGCAACCTGCCCCCTACCCTGCCCTGCACCCACCATCTACACATATTCCTGACTGTCTCCCCTTCACTTCCTATTCTTCCTTTGGGTCTGGATTCAGATTACACTTTTGCCACAAAGTCTTCCTGGAAACCAGCCCTCCTCAAACTAGCTTATGTGCCTCTTCTCTGGGCTCTCACAGACCACTGTATCTCACCCTAGTGTAGCCTTTAGCATCCACATGGAAATCGCCTGTATATTTTTCTGTTTCTTCTTCAGATACAAGTTTACTGTGGTCAGGGGTTGTGCCTTGTTCAGGATGGGAAACCAAGTTCCTAGCACAGTGCCTGACATAGGAGAAGAACCGAATAAATATTTGTTGCTTTAAACTGAGGACCATCAGATAAAAATAGAGAAAATTATATGTTTATATTATTATAACTAGAGAGCTTCTGAATGCAGCCAGGAGAATCAGTGCTACTTGCAACTCGAAATTCTTTCTGCTTAGACATCTCTTCTTTCACTCTTGTGGAGTAGGGACAAAATGCCTCTAATATTCTAAAGATAAGGGACTGACACTGTGCCTTTCTCATGCCTGAGGACATAGTGAGTCATAACAGGATGCTAATGTTTGCTGGAAACACCATTTCTCTGTCCTCTTAAGCCTACTGTCATTTGCAATCAGCTGTGTCATCTCCAGATGTGCTTTTTAGCTATAAGTCATCAATCTATAGCTTGAGTTGGGAAGCACATTTATGCTGTGATGTTACTGGAACAAGTCATATTCAGGTAGTTATTTTGTGGCTGATCTCAGTGTTTGTTTTTAACCAACTTTAAGTAGTTGCAAAACTTAGAACTTCTCTGTGAGTATGTATGTGGCAGGTGTGTATAAGAGAAAGGAGTGCGTATATGAGACAGAAAGATAGGACTGCATATCCTTTCACACAGGAAATAATAACACAAACATGTATGCTTTCTATCAAAACAATAGGAAACAGTAATTTATTATCCTGAATTTAGCATTACTGAATGTGTTCTCATTTTCTATTGCTTTGTAACAAACCACTCCAAAACATTTAGCTTAAAACAAGAATATGTATTTTACCCACCTGTATTTGGGCAGAGCACAAGCAGGGAAACAGCTTAATTTGATCCACTGCATGTCGAACCTGGCTGACTTCAAGGCTGGGACTTGAATCATCAGAAGCTCACATTGTACTCTTCACACACAAGTAGTTATGTGGCCAATATAACTTTACATGTAACCTCTACAGGCAGCAGCTTAGAATGGATGAATGCAAGAATAAGCAGAGAAAAAGAGAGAGAGTCAAGGAGGCAAAAGCTATGTTGCTTTCAATTTTTTTAAATGAACACTTGCAAACCTGGCTCTAATTAATGAATTAGATAATAATTTCTTATTCTTTTTCTTAAAATTTATTTTTTATTGTAGCTTAGTATGTCTCTAAGCTACAGAAAATTTCTTATATTTGATAATTTTAGGTAATAAGGAAATATATCTCTGTTTTCTCATTATAAAAAGAAAGATATTAAAACTCACTTAAGATAACTTCTTATGATCTTACTTGAAGATTATTTTGCCAGGGACATGAAGGAATGTTCACTCATTCATTATAACACAATATTTAGTGCATCTACCAAATTTTTGCATGCCTCACCATCTAAACCAAAGCATACCTTGATTCATTTCTCCACTGACATGGAAATTTCAGATAGTCAAGAGACAAAGATATACCTAAATAATTTTACTGCTCCTTTATTTTCTGTAAAATATTATTCTAAAAAATATTTAGGTAATAGCAATATGTGCTCCCTTCGTTTTTCTGTAGGTAAAGTTGTGCAGTGGGTTCTAGCTCCTAGAGCTAATTATTCTACTCCAGGATTGGGACCAGATGAGAAAAGTGTTACCCAACCTCACAGTTCAGTTTCTACAAGGACATTTCAAAGAGTGGATACATGGAGAGAAAATGTAGTCACTTTTTCCTTTCCTTTTTTTTTTTTGTTTTAAGCAATGTTTCTCAAGTTCCTTCTTGAGAATATTGTTTATAATTTCTGCCTCTTAAAAAACTAAGTAATCATTATCATGTTTTATTAAGATACAGAATGCTACATAAGATGAAAGAAGATTATTTAATTAAAAAGAAACAAGAGATTAAAATATCACATTTTTCTAATTACTTTGTTCTTCACAAGACTTGTTTTCACTGTCTGTTTCTCTGGTCCAGGAAAGGAGGATGAGAGGTGGGAGAAGCGATTTATTGTAATACTCTGCATCAGGGCTTCAGTATTCTTTTCCCTACCATCCTTAAAGCTGCTAAGTTTTCTCCACAGAGTTAGGGCCCCTACAGGCCAGCAAAGACCTCAACGTAAGGGTTCAGATTGCTTAACAAAGTACCATATTCCTCGGGGTTCAGCGTCGATGATGTTTCCTATTAAAAATAAAACGAAAAAGCCAGGCAGGAGACAAGAGTTTATGCCTGCTGAGGCAGGAGGATCGTGTGAGGTCAAGAGTTTGAGACCAGCCTGGGCAACAAAGCTAGACCCGGTCTTTACAAAAAAAGAAAAGAAAAGAAAAGAAAAAAGCTAGTTAGACACCAACTTAACAACCTCTTTCCTAAAGTCCTATACATCTAGCAAGAGTGTCTTTATTGTCTTTACTTCCTGATTTACCAATCATTTCTTAGCCCACCTGGATCTGATTTTTACCAGCTTCACTCCACTGAGTCTGCTTTCTTTAGAATCACCAACAACTTCCTTGGGCACTCTCTGGGGTCAGGGCTTAAAAGAACAGTGTTTCTTACCAGTCTGGCTCAGGATCTTTTCTCCTCTACAGACTACTTTCTCATTATTTATCTCATCCTTTCTTATGGCTTCCATACTCATTTCTTCTCTGACAATGCCCAGATTCATCATGGCAACTGAGACTATATCTTTATTCCCACCCCTAATCCCCCAACTCCAGATCAGTATGGTCATAGCCAACCAGACATATATAAACGGTGGTTCCTAAAGAAATTCAAATTCAATCTGTTCCCTATCACAAGCAGTCATAACACCATCCACACATCCAGCCAAGTCAGAAATGTGGAAATCCTCCTTTGTCTCCTTGTCCATTACTTCCAATCAGTGATTAATCAGTTTTTTTTTTTGGAGGGCTAACCATATTTAGTTTTTAAGTGGGCAAGATTTTTTTTTATTGCATTTTAGGTTTTGGGGTACATGTGCACATGCAAGATAGTTGCATAGCTACACACGTGGCAGTGTCTTTTGCTACCTTCCTCCCCTTCACCCACATCTGGCATTTCTCCCCATGCTATCCCTCCCCCATTCCCCCCAACTGTCCCTCCCTATTCCCCCCAGTAGACCCCAGTGTGTAGTGCTCTCTTCCCTGTGTCCCTGTGTTCTCATTGTTCATCACCCGCCTATGAGTGAGAATATGCGGTATTTCATTTTCTGTTCTTGTGTCAGTTTGCTGAGAATGATGTTCTCCAGATTCATCCATGTCCCTACAAAGGACATGAACTCATCATTTTTGATTGCTGCATGGTATATATTCCATGGTATATATGTGCCACATTCTCCCAGTCCAGTCTATCATCAATGGGCATTTGGGATGATTCCAAGTCTTTGCTATTGTAAACAGTGCTGCAATAAACATTCGTGTGTATGTGTCCTTAAAGTAGAATGATTTATAGTCCTTTGGATATATACCCAGTAATGGGATTGCTGGGTCAATTGGAATTTCTATTTCTAGGTCCTTGCGGAATCGCCACACTGTCTTCCACAATGGTTGAACTAATTTACACTCCCACCAACAGTGTAAAAGTGTTCCTATTTCTCCACATCCTCTCCAGCATCTGTTGTCTCCAGATTTTTTAATGATCGCCATTCTAACTGGCATAAGATGGTATCTCAATGTAGTTTTGATTTGCATCTCTCTGATGACCAGTGATGATGAGCATTTTTTCATATGATTGTTGGCCTCATGTATGTCTTCTTTTATAAAGTGTCTGTTCATATCCTTTGCCCATTTTTGAATGGGCTTGTTTGTTTTTTTCTTGTAAATCTATTTGAGTTCTTTGTCAATTCTGGATATCAGCCCTTTGTCAGATGGGTAAACTGCAAAAATTTTTTCCCATTCTGTTGGTTGACGATTCATTCTAGTGACTGTTTCTTTTGCTGTGCAGAAGCTGTGGAGTTTGATTAGGTCCCATTTGTCTATTTTGGCTTTTGTTGCCAATGCTTTTGGTGTTTTGGTCATGAAGTTCTTGCCTACTCCTATGTCCTGAATGGTTTTGCCTAGATTTTCTTTTAGGGTTTTTATGGTGCCAGGTCTTATGTTTAAGTCTTTAATCCATCTGGAGGTAATTTTAGTGTAAGGTGTCAGGAAGGGATCCAGTTTCTGCTTTCTGCACATGGCTAGCCAGTTTTCCCAACACCATTTATTAAACAGGGAATCCTTTCCCCATTGCTTGTTTTTGTCAGGTTTATCAAAGATTGTATAGTTGTAGATATGTTGTGTTGCCTCCGAAGCCTCTGTTCTGTTCCATTGGTCTATATCTCTGTTTTGGTACCAGTACCATGCTGTTTTGATTACTGTAGCCTTGTAGTATAGTTTGAAGTCTGGTAGTCTGATGCCTCCCACTGTGTTCTTTTTGCTTAGAATTGACTTGGCTATGTGGGCTCTCTTTTGGTTCCATATGAAGTTCAAGGTGGCTTTTTCCAGTTCTGTGAAGAAAGTCAATGGTAGCTTGATGGGGATAGCATTGATTCTGTAAATTACTTTGGGCAGTATGGCCATTTTCAAGATGTTGATTCTTCCTAACCATGAACATGGAATGTTTCTCCATCTGTTTGTGTCCTTTCTTATTTTGTTGAGCAATGGTTTGTAGTTTTCCTTGAAGAGGTCCATTATTTTCCTTGTAAGTTGTATTCCTAGGTATTTTATTCTCTTTGTAGCAATTGTGAATGGCAGTTGGTTCTTGATTTAGCTTTCCTTAAGTCTGTTATTGGTGTATAGGAATGCTTGTGATTTTTGCACATTGATTTTATATCCTGAGACTTTGCTGAAGTTGCTTATCAGTTTCAGGAGTTTTGGGGCTGAGACGATGGGGTCTTCTAGATATACTATCATGTCATCTGCAAATAGGGACTACTTGGCTTCCACCTTTCCTATTTGAGTACACTTTATTTCTTTTTCTTGCCTGATTACTCTGGCTAGAACTTCCAGTACTATCCTGAATAGGAGTGGTGAGAGACGGCATCCTTGTCTAGTGCCAGATTTCAAAGGGAATGCTTCCAGTTTTTGCCCATTCAGTATGATATTGGCTGTTGGCTTGTTGTAAATGGCTTTTATTATTGTGAGATACGTTCCATCAATACCGAGTTTATTGAGGGGTTTTAGCATAAAGGGCTGTTGAATTTTGTCAAAGGCCTTCTCTGCATGAATTGAGATAATCATGTGTAGTGCCTCTTTCAGGAGCTCTTGTAAAGCAGGCCTGCTGGTGACAAAATCTCTGAGTACTTGCTTGTTCGCAAAGGATTTTATTTTTCCTTCAGTTATGAAGCTCAGTTTGGCTGGATATGAAATTCTGGGTTGAAAGTTCTTTTCTTTAAGGATGTTGAATATTGGCCCCCACTCTCTTCTGGCTTGTAGAGTTTCTGCTGAGAGATCTGCTGTGAGTCTGATGGGCTTCCCTTTGTGGGTGATCCGATCTTTCTCTCTGGCTGACCTTAGCTTTTTCTCCTTCATTTCAATGCTGGTGAATCTGATGATTATGTGCCTTGGGGTTGCTCTTCTTGCAGAATATCTTTGTGGTGTTCTCTGTATTTCCTGGACTTGAATATTGGCCTGCCTTGCTAGGTTGGGGAAATTTTCCTGGATAATATCCTGAAGAGTATTTTCCAGCTTGGATTCATTCTCTTTATCATGTTCAGGTACACCTGTCAAATGTAGATTATGTCTCTTCACATAGTCCCACATTTTTTGAGACTTTGTTCTTTCCTTTTTGTGCTTTTTTCTCTAATCTTGGCTTCTCAATTTATTTCACTGAGTTGATCTTCGACTTCTGATATTCTTTCTTCTGCTTGGTCAATTTGGCTGTTGAAGCTTGTGCATGCTTTGCTAAGTTCTCGTGTTGTGTTTATCAGCTCCTTCAATTCACTCATATTCCTCTCTAAGTTGTCCATTCTTGTTATCATTTCCTCGAATCTTTTTTCAAGGTTCTCAGTTTCTTTGCATTGATTTAGAACATGTTCTTTTAGCTCACAGAAGTTTCTCATTACCCACCTTCTGAAGTCTGATTCTGTCATTTCGTCACACTCATTCTTTGTCCAGCTTTGTTCCCTTGCTGGTGAGGAGTTTTGGTCCTTTGTAGGAGGCGAGGTGTTCTGGTTTCGGGTGTTTTCCTCCTTTTTGCACTGGATTCTTCCCATCTTTGTGGATTTATCCACCTGTCATCTGAGTAGTTGCAGATTTTCTGATTGGGTCTCTGACTGGATGTCCAGATTGTTGATGATGAAGTATTTCTGTTTCTTAGTTTTCCTTCTCTAACAGTCTAGCCCCTCTGCTGTAGGACTGTTGAGGTCCACTCCAGGCCCTGCTTGCCTGGGGAACTCCTGTAGCAGCTGCAGAACTGTGAGGGTTGCTACCAGATTCTTCTTCTGCTATCTTTGTCCCTGAATGATGCCCACCAAATGTCAGTCTGATCAGTCTTTTGTGAGGTGACTCTTTGGATATACAGGGGTCAGGGAGCTGCTTGAGGAGACTGTCTGTACTTTATAGGAGCTCAAGTGCTGAGCTGTGAGCTCCGTTGTTCATCCAGGGATGCTAGGCAGGTACATTTAAGTCTGCTGCAGCAGAAATTATAAAGCCCCCTGTTTTTTTCCTCAGGTGCTCTGTCCCAGGGAGTTAGGGCTTTATTTATGAGTATCCGTTGCACTTTCCTGCCCAGTGAGGAGGCAGTCTAGTCACTGCCTGCCCGTAGTGGCTATGCTGAGCTGCTGTTGGCTCCACCCTGTTGACATGGGCTCCACCCTGCTGCCGTGGGCTCTGCCCTGCTGTCGTGGGTTCTGCCCTGCTCTCATGGGCTCCACCCTGCTGCTGTGTGTAATTCCCTGTAGTCCTGTTTATATGGGTGTGGTTAGAACTGTGGTGGTGATGGTGGCCTGACTCTGTAGTGGGGACTCTCTCTCTTATGGCAGGTTGCCTCAGCAATGGCAGGCTGTGTCAACAATGGCAGAGTACCTCCGTAGGGGTCACGTGCCTCAGTAATGGCTGACGCCCCTCCCCCAACAAGCTGCACTGTCCTGGGTTCAGCTGTGCTTTCCATGAAACTCTCAACCCTGAGTGTTTCCAATTGCTGTTTTGTTTGTTTTTGTGGGAGTGGGACCCGCCAAGCCTGATCACCTGGCTCCCTGCCTCAGAGCCCTTTTTATTTTTTAAGTTGAACAGTTGACTCTCTCCCAGGTGTTCCAGTCGCCTGTTGAAAGGGCGCCAGGATCTGTGTGATTTCCTGTGCAGCGACCCACTGCGCCAGTTCAAACAATGTTGCTGCCTGGGACTCTCCGGCCTGGCTTTCTGTTTAAGTCTCATTTAATCAGATGAATGTGCTAATCTGCCTTCCAAAATCTCCAGTTGCCAGTTTAACAGGGCAACCAAACCAGTGTATTTTGTATGGAGTGCTGCTGCGCTATGGCCCCAGCCCAAACAGCAACGCTGGCCAAAACAGCTGCGCTGGTGGCCTGTGCGGCTCCTACACCTGGGAATCTCCTGGTCTGTGGGCAATAAAGATCCGTCTGGAAATGCGGTGTCCACTCACTTTCTGCGATTTCACTGGGAGCTGCAATCCTGAGTTGGTCCTACAGCACCATCTTCCCCTCCTCCTCTAATCAGTTTTTCTTCTTAAATATTTCCTGAGTTAATCTATATCTTTTTCTCTTCACTGCCATTACTAAGGCCAGGCTATTGTGATCTCTCACCTGACTTACTGCTGTAGCTTTGTACATGATCGGCTTGCCCCCCAAGTCTCAGCCCCAAACCATTGGCTACACCACAACTCGGATTCCTTTCCTTTGATACATTAAAGATTTTATTATATCCCTGTTCTTAGCCTTTTCATAGTTTTCTTGAGTCCCCACAAGGGACTCAATAAGTCTTAACGTGCTACAAAGGACCACAGGATTCAACCCAAATACCTCTCTGGTCTCATCATATTTTATGCCCTCCAAAGCCACTTTCCACATAAAATTAGCTTCTCTAGACATATTGGATTACTTTAATTTCCAAAAATGCGTCATACTTCTCTTACCAAGACTTCAAATGTGCTGCTTTCTTTGTCCTCTGCATCCTACTCCTCCTTCAGTCAGCTCAAAATAGAGTTCTCAGGCTGGACTTCCCTCACTCCCACCACTGAGTAAGCCACTCCCCACCCTGGGCTCCCAGCGCCCTGTACTTGCCCCCAGGCATAGCACTCTGAACAGTGTTTTGGTTACTTTGCTTGATTATTTGTATATCATTCCTCTTAGTCTATATACACCTCAAAGGCAAGGATTCTATCTCATTCATTATTGAATCTCCTGTGCTTGTTAAATATTTGCTGGCTAAATACAAAAATAAGGATAAAATTTAAAAATTTATAAGCAGCTAAGTATGAAAATGAAGTTAGGATGCTTTGGTTATCTGCTCTTAGGCCAACCTTACAGAACAATCCTTTCAATTGTCCTAACAGTCCAAAACCATGTGTGTTGTAAGCTGCCCATAGTGTATCTTTTTATCTGCTTCTTTGTAAAAGTAATTTTTGCCTTGATTCTGGATGTTATATTATTCTTATGCATTTATCTAGAGTACCTAGGTTTTGCTACTGGGTGTTCTAAACTCCTGTGGTTCTCCTGCATGGTGGTTATATTATCAGGTGTTTTGTAGTTTGGAATACAGACTCTGGAACCAGACTACAGGCTGAAGTCTTGACTCCTCCACTTGCTGCTGTGTGACCTTTGGCAAGTTACTTAAATTCTCAGTGTTACAGTGTCCTCGCCTGTGAGATGGAGACAAGAAAACTAGTGTGAGGGTTAAGTGAGGTAATAGATGTTAAGCACTAAGAACAGAGTCTGATGCCTAGAGAGCACTATAATTATCATTTGCACAATAATTATAAATAGTTATAACTATTTTTGCACAATTGATGACTTCAGTATGTTCTCTTGTTCTTTGACTACAAATACCTCTCTAATATTCAGCAGTAATATGCTCTAAACTTCTTTATACTCCTAAAAGCACCTAGACTAGGACAAGTTGTATAGTAATTCATAAACTGTGATTATGGTTTGATTCGTAACCTGGGTGTACTCATTGACAAATTCAGAATACAAATAAGCTTTCATCTCTTGATTGTGTTTTCAGTTAATGAAGGTTCCTTCCACTTGCCTTCAGGGGTTTATATGGTCCAGTAAGAGTCAGCTTCTCTTCCGAACACTAGGTATGTCTGCCACCTGGCTACTCAGGTCCTGCAAACTCTGCTGGCTGCTACTGCATCACTACAGGGATGTCCTGCTGGCTCTCAGATCTCCATCCAAGCCATGATGGTTCCCATGTTGGGCTCCAAGGTCAGACCTACATGCTCAGTCATTGTTCTCAAGCATTTTATTCTGGCTGAGTCTAGTAGGGTTTCCTGTTTGGAATATGCTTTGTGTAAGAATCAGCCCTGGGCCATGAGCCTGGGGCCATCAGCTTAGGTCACTGCCCTTTCTCTTAAGGTCTCAAAGTTGTTCTTTCTGCCCTCAGGTTCTGGTTAGGACACTTTATTTTACTACAGAATGTTGCCCTAACTTCAAGTAGCAATGAACAGAGTTGGAAGAGTGGTAAACTATGCTTTTCTTCCCAGAAGGGTTTTGGGATTCCTATTCAAATTTATCCATTATTTAGCTGAGTCATGTACACTAAACAGCAGGACCACATTTCAAAAAACAAAAACAAAATTACTTAGAAGTCAAAAGATTCAGGCTCTTACCCTCCAAGGGCAAGGTGTATCTCTTGGCCATTCAAAATATTCTCAACCCTCCCTTCCTACCACTCTCCATCAAAGAAGCTCTGATCAAGATGACTCGGTAGGTTCTGGAAGCAGTGACCTAACTGGTAATTGTTGAGCCTCTTCTAGAGGTTATTTTTAATAACCACCATGTAAAAGGCATAATGATTCTGATTTTTTTTCACACTTTTTCTCATTTACATTTCAATACACCACAAAAGTCCAGGAGAAATGGACTATGAAATGCTAAAAAGCCATCCATAAAATTCTAGGCAAGTTGGACCTGGCAGGGACTGCCACAGTTTTAACAGTGTGAAATTAAAATGTAATTTTTTTGCCTGGCTTTTGGGTATTAAAAAGTCATGATTTATACAAATGACTATTGTGGAGAAAAATATGCAAAGCAAGGGTTCTGCCTCAAATAGCTCTTCATCTAGGAGAGCCAGTGCAGTTCTTCACCAAGAAGAGACCCCGAACCACAATCACTCCATTTAATTAGAAGAACTAGAATAATTATTGTTGTTGTTATTCATTACTACACACCTCTGTTAAACTGCCCAAACACACTGGAATTTTTGAACATAAGTAAGAAATGAGTTCACAATATTCCTGGTTTCATGACAGAGATAGGAAGAGTATGAAAAGACTCTTCTGTTTTCATTTGCATGCAAGAAAAAGCAACAATTTACTTTCTTGCAGAAAGAAGGCTTTGAGGTACTGTACATGTCCCTTTCTCCTTGTTCATCATAGTTGAGATGGTTCTGAGGTAGTCTCTGGTTGTCACATAATCATTTGCTCTTCCCATTCACATGCTTTCCTCCTCACTTTTCACATTAATATTAAGGTCAGGTTTTATGGGAAGCCACCAGGTACTCGGAGGAAACTAGGAAAAGAGGAGGGGATAGTCTATGGGCTGTTAGATGGCAAGGGTAAATCTGGAAAGTCAAGGAGGAAACAGAACAGACCTCAGCAGGCACTTCACATTCCTAGAACAGGAAGAGCATTATTAAGAAAATATACTAATGTATTTCATTTCCTCCTATGAACCTTGTTCCCTGTGTAGGAAATAAGAATAAATAAAAGGTTCCTCTTAAAAGCTCTCCTCTTAGTTCATTATGAATAAATCATAGTTTATTCAAAGGTTAATTTACTTTAAAGCATTTGCTAATAATCTTTTTTTTCAATTTTTTATTGCATTTTAGGTTTTGGGGTACATGTGCAGAACATGCAAGACAGTTGCATAGGTACACACATGGCAGTGTGTTTTGCTTCTTTCTGCCTTCACCCACATTTGGCTATCCCTCCCCAGCTCCCCCACCACTGACCCTCCCCTTTTCCCCGCAGTAGACCCCAGTGTTTAGTACTCCCCTCCCTGGGTCCATGTGTTCTCATTTTTCATCACCCGCCTATGAGTGAGAATATGCGGTATTTCATTTTCTGTTCTTGTGTCAGTTTGCTGATAATGATGTTCTCCAGATTCATCCATGTCCCTACAAATGACACAAACTCACCATTTATGATTACTGCATAATATTCCATGGTGTATATGTGCCACATTTTCCCAATCCAGTCTATCATTGATGGGCATTTGGGTTGGTTCCAGGTCTTTGCTATTGTAGAACGATTTATAGTCCTTTGGATATATACCCAGTAATGGGATTGCTGGGTCAAATGGAATTTCTATTTCTAAGGCCTTGAGGAATCGCCACACTGTCTTCCACAATGGTTGAACTAATTTACACTCTCACCAACAGTGTAAAAGTGTTCCTTTTTCTCCACATCCTCTCCAGCATCTGTTGTCTCCAGATATTTTAATGATTGCCATTCTAACTGGCATGAGATGGTATCTCAATGTGGTTTTGATTTGCGTCTCTCTGATGACCAGTGACGATGAGCATTTTTTCATATGATTGTTGGTCTCATATATGTCTTCTTTTGTAAAGTGTCTGTTCATATCCTTTGCCCATTTTTGAATGGGCTTGTTTGTTTTTTTCCTGTAAATCCATTTGAGTTCTTTGTCAATTCTGGATATCAGCCCTTTGTCAGATGGGTAAACTGCAAAAATTTTTCCCATTCTGTTGGTTGCCGATTCACTCTAGTGACTGTTTCTTTTGCCGTGCAGAAGCTGTGGAGTTTCATTAGGTCCCATTTGTCTATTTTGGCTTTTGTTGCCAATGTTTTTGGTGTTTTGGTCATGAAGTCCTTGCCTACTCCTATGTCCTGGATGGTTTTGCCTAGATTTTCTTCTAGGGGTTTTATGGTGCCAGGTCTTATGTTTAAGTCTTTAATCCATCTGGAGTTAATTTTAGTGTAAGGTGTCAGGAAGGGATCCAGTTTCTGCTTTCTGCACATGGCTAGCCAGTTTTCCCAACACCATTTATTAAACAGGGAATCCTTTCCCCCTTGCTTGTTTTTGTCAGGTTTATCAAAGATTGTATAGTTGTAGATATGTTGTGTTGCCTCCGATGCCTCTGTTCTGTTCCATTGGTCTATATCTCTCTATTGGTACCAGTACTATGCTGTTTGATTACTGTAGCCTTGTAGTATAGTTTGAAGTCTGGTAGTGTGATGCCTCCTGCTGTGTTCTTTTTGCTTAGAATTGACTTGGCTATGCAGGCTCTCTTTTGGTTCCATATGAAGTTCATGGTGGTTTTTTCCAGTTCTGTGAAGAAAGTCAATGGTAGCTTGATGGGGATAGCATTGATTCTGTAAATTGTCAATGGTAGCTTGATGGGGATAGCATTGATTCTGTAAATTACTTTGGGCAGTATAGCCATTTTCACAATATTAATTCTTCCTAACCATGAACATGGAATGTTTCTCCATCTGTTTGTGTCCTCTCTTATTTCATTGAGCAGCGGTTTGTAGTTTTTCTTGAAGAGGTCCCTTACGTTCCTTGTGAGTTGTATTCCTAGGTGTTTTATTCTTTTTGTAGCAATTGTGAATGGCAGTTGGTTCTTGATTTGGCTTTGCTTAAGTCTGTTATTGGTGTATAGGATTGCTTGTGATTTTTGCACACTGATTTTATATCCCGAGACTTTGCCGAAGTTACTTATCAGTTTCAGGAGTTTTTGAGCTGAGGCAATGGGGCCTTTTAGGTATACTATCATGTCATCTACAAATAGAGACAATTTGGCTTCCACCTTTCCTATTTGAATACCCTTTATTTCTTTTTCTTGCCTGATTGCTCTGGCTAGAACTTCCAGTACTATATTGAATAGAAGTGGTGAAAGAGGGCATCCTTGTCTAGTGCTGGATTTCAAAGGGAATGCTTCCAGTTTTTGCCCATTCAGTATGATATTGGCTGTTGGTTTGTCGTAAATAGCTTTTATTACTTTGAGATACGTTCCATTGATACAGAGTTTATTGAGGGTTTTTAGCATAAAGGGCTGTTGAATTTTGTCAAATGCCTTCTCTGGGTCAATTGAGATAATCATGTGGTTTTTGTTTTTGGTTCTGTTTATGTTGTGAATTACGTTTATAGACTTGCATATGTTGAACCAGCCTTGCATCCCTGGGATGAATCCTACTTGATCATGATGGATAAGGTTTTTGATTTGCTGTTGCAATCGGCTTGCCAATATTTTATTGAAGATTTTTGCATCTACGTTCATCATGGATATTGGCCTGAAGTTTTCTTTTCTTGTTGGGTCTCTGTCGGGTTTTGGTATCAGGATGCTGTTGGTTTCATAAAATGATTTGGGAAGGATTCCCTATTTTTGGATTATTTGGAATAGTTTCAGAAGAAATGGTACCAGCTCCTCCTTGTGTTTCTGGTAGAATTCGACTGTGAACCCATCTGGACCTGGGCTTTTTTTGTGTGGTAGGCTCTTAATTGCTGCCTCGACTTCTGACCTTTTTATTGTTCTATTCATAGTTTCAGCTTCCTCCTGGTTTAGGCTTGGGAGGACACAGGAGTCCAGGAATTTATCCATTTCTTCCAGGTTTACTAGTTTGTGTGCATAGAGTTGTTTGTAATATTCTCTGATGATGGTTTGAATTTCTGTGGAATCTGTGGTGATTTCCCCTTTATCATTTTTTATTGCATCTATTTGGTTGTTCTCTCTTTTCTTTTTAATCAATCTGGCTAGTGGTCTGTCTATTTTGTTGATCTTTTCAAAAAACCAGCTCTTGGATTTATTGATTTTTTGAAGGGTTTTTCGTGTCTCTATCTCCTTCAGTTCTGCTCTGATCTTAGTTATTTCTTGTCTTCTGCTAGGTTTTGAGGTTTTTTGATCTTCCTCCTCTAGCTCTTTCAATTTGACGATAGGGTGTCAATTTTGGATCTCTCCATTCTCCTCATATGGGCACTATTGCTATATATTTTCCTCTAGAGACTGCTTTAAATGTGTCCCAGAGATTCTGGCATGTTGTGTCTTCGTTCTCATTGATTTCGAAAAACTTCTTTATTTCTGCCTTCATTTCATCGTTTATCCAGTCAACATTCAAGAGCCAGTTGTTCAGTTTCCATGAAGCTGTGCGGTTCTGGGTTGGCTTCTGAATTCTGAGTTCTAACTTGATTGCACTATGGTCTGAGAGACTGTTTGTTATGATTTCAGTTGTTTTGCATTTTCTGAGTACTTGCTTGTTCGCAAAGGATTTTATTTTTCCTTCACTTATGAAGCTCAGTTTGGCTGGATATGAGATTCTGGGTTGAAAGTTCTTTTCTTTAAGGATGTTGGATATTGGCTCCCACTCTCTTCTGGCTTGTAGAGTTTCTGCCAAGAGATCTGCTGTGAGTCTGATGGGCTTCCCTTTGTGGGTGACCCGACCTTTCTCTCTGGCTGCCCTTAGTATTTTCTCCTTTATTTTAACCCTGTTGAATCTGACGATTATGTGCCTTGGGGTTGCTCTTCTTGTGGAATATCTTTGTGGTGTTCTCTGTATTTCCTGCATTTGAGTGTTGGCCTCAAATGGTAGGTGGGGTAAATTTTCCTGGATAATATCATGAAGAGTATTTTCCAGCTTGGATTCATTCTCTTTGTCACATTCTGGTACACCTATCAAGCATAGGTTAGGTCTCTTCACATAGTCCCACATTTCTTGAAGACTTTGTTCCTTCCTTTTTGTGCTTTTTTCTCTAATTTTGGTTTCTCATTTTATTTCATTGAGTTGATCTTTGACTTCTGATATTCTTTCTTCTGCTTGGTCAATTCGGCTGCTGAAACTTGTGCATGCTTCACGAAGTTCTCATATTGTGTTTTTCAGCTCCTTCAATTCATTTATATTCCTCTCTAAGTTATCCATTCTTGTTATCATTTCCTCGAATCTTTTTTCAAGGTTCTTAGTTTCTTTGCATTCATTTAAATCATGTTCTTTTAGCTCACAAAAGTTTCTCATTATCCACCTTCTGAAGTCTAATTCCGTCATTTCATTACAGTCATTCTCTGTCCAGGTTTGTTTTCTTGCTGGTGAGGAGTTTTGGTCCTTTGTAGGAGGCAAGGTGTTCTGGTTTCTGGTGTTTTCCTCCTTTTTGTGCTGGTTTCTTCCCATCTTTGTGGATTTATTCATCTGTCGTCTGAGTAGTTGCTGACTTTTCGATTGGGTCTCTGAGTGGATGCCCAGATTGTTGATGATGAAGTATTTCTGTTACTTGGTTTTCCTTCTACCAGTCTAGCCCCTTCACTGTATGACTGCTGAGGTCCACTCCAGGCCCTGCTAGTCTGGGGTACACCTGTAGCAGCTGCGAAACAGTGAGGGATGCTACCAGTTTCTTTTTCTGCTATCTTTGTCCTAGAATGATGCCTGTTAAATGTCAGTCTTCTGGATATATAGGGGTCAGGGAGCTGCTTGAGGAGACAGTCTGTACTTTATAGGAGCTCAAGTGCTGAGCTGTGAGCTCTGTTATTCATTCAGGGCTGTTAGGCTGCTACGTTTAATTCTGCTGCAGCAGAACTCATTAAAAACCCCCTTTTTTTCTCAGATACTCTTTCTCGGGGGGTTGGGGTTTTCTTTATGTGTTCGTTGCACTGTCCTGCCCAGCTAGGTGGCTGTCTAGGCACTATTTGCCTGCTGAGGCTCTGCCCTGCTGGTGTGAGGTCTGCCCTTTTGCTGCAGGCTCTGCCCAGCTGCTGCGGTCTCTGCCCTGCTGCCACAGGCTACGCCCTGTGGTGGGGTCTCTCTGTTGTGGTTGGTTGCCTGGCAGTGGCAGGCTGTGTCATCAATGGGCGTGTACCTCAGTAGGGGTGGATTGCCTCGGTAATGGCGGACGCCCCTCCCCCACCAAACTGCACCGTCCTGGGTTCAGCTGTGCCTGCAGTAAAACTCTCCATCTGGAGTGTTTGGAATCGCCATTTTGTTTGTCCCACTGCGCTGGCCCAAACACCGTTTCCCTGGAATCTCCTGGCCTGGCTCACTGTCCAACTCCCGTTCAATCAGATAGATATGACAATCTGCCCTCTCAAGTCTCAGATTGCCGGTTTATAGGGCACCTGGACCTGTGCACTTTGTGCAGAGCGCTGTGGAGCGCCACTGCACTGTAGCGCAGGCTGCCGGCTGCACTGGCTGCCGGCTGCACCAGCCAAAACCTCTTCACTGACACCCTGCGTCTCTTTTATACCTGGGAATTTCCCCATTCTGTGGGCAACAAAGATCCAACTGGAAATGCGGCCCTGACTCACCCTCCACGCGTTCACTGAGAGCTTCAATCCTGGGTTGTTCTCACCACGCCATCTTGAGTCCATCCTTGCTAATAATCTTAAAGTAACTGTTAGTCATAATAAAGAAATAAATGCATCTCGTGTTCTTAACTCTTCCACTTTAACCTAGATATTTGCCCTGACATGCCTGGACAAGCCCAGGCAAGTCTTAGGTCATAGCTTATTTCTCTTCCTAATTTGGAAATGTTATCACTTTTCTAAGCATTCCTCAAGTTACCTCCTCTTTTCCTTTGTTCTCCTTATGTTTACCTCTTTAGAAAATTTCCAAGTTTTTAGTCAATTGGGTCAAGCATAGAATGTCAGGTCCCATTTTGGTTAATGGAAACTGGACACAGCAATAGGGCGGTTGCAGCAGGTTATGAAAGTTATAAATGTCCCTGTCTCCTTTGTTCAAGTGTGCTTTCATGGCAAGATGGCCAGTGAGTTGCACCCTTTCTTCAGGAAGTAAACTAGCCTGGCTGAGTGATCCATTGTCTTGGTGTGGATTTTTCCCGATGTTATAAACCCATTTCCAACACCTGGCAACCTCCCACCTCCTAGGCTGAGTTCTGAGACACCCCCGTAGGAAAAATGAGAGGTGATCCCTTCAAGAACGGAAGGTCTCCCACCAGCCTTGCATCTTAAAGATGGTTTCCTCCCGAACGCAGCAGGACAATAGCACTGAAGCAGTCTTTATCAAAATACAAGGATATGTTATCAGATTAATCTAGTAAACATGTCAAAATCCTAGCCTGGCAGATTGCACCCTTCAGTTTTCTATAAGAGAATTCCTTAGCTATAGGGAAAAGAATGGGAAAAATGCTCTTTCCTATTCTGCTAGATTGTGGAAAGCAGATGGGCATTGAAGACTGGATACACACAGGGAAACACCACTACTAGATGGTTTAGCTCTGCACAAAGGTTCTGGATGTAGAAGGCATGGTAAATAACTTGAAGACAATGCAAAGAGCAACACACCCACGCACACATAAAAAGAGGGACTTTTGCATCTTTCTTGTATGGAGATCCATGGTACATGCTGGGCGGCCACAGGGGCAGAGTGAAGGATCTGAGAATAACTTTCCAGAGTCTTTATAGAACTCTATGTGCTATAAACATACTTGAAACATCTCCAGTTTCCTCAGGAGAAATGCAGAAAGTAGGCAGTGGTCTTGGCTGACCAGCTTAGGCAAAGGAAGATTATCATTACTGTATAGGTAAAATGCTTCTTATCCAAGGCCATGTACAAGTTGAGGCTCAAGTAGGAGTTGCAGCCAGACCTCAGGAAGAGAAATGGACCCAGCAAAAGTAGAGGTAGGGCCAAGTGAGGAGCCCTGAAAAAGCTGAGTTCACATCCTGAAAATTTCACCTTCATATGCCAATAGGTAGCACAGTGACCAGGCAAATAGGGACATTTTGTGGAAACACAGGGAGCTGAGGGCTCTGCAAGAACATGTGCAGAGATATTGAAGACTCCTCATTCGTCTGTTGCTATAAGATGATGCACATTCTCTGCTTCAATCATATACTGCTGGTGAGTCCATCTGTGTATCTGTTGGAGTCCGTTTAAAGCACTGGGGTGAGGAAAGAGGCAATATCTTAATGATTGAGCATTATTCAAGATAATTTTTATATTATTAGATCAAACTGGGGTTTCCATATTGGACTAAATCTTTTCTCTACAGCTCAGATGAGGAACTCATGAGAAAGATGAGATGAGTTCTGGAAAAAGAGAGAAATAATTATTTTGTTTGATCATCTGAATAAATCTGCATCTCTTTTAATAAATCTGCATATACTTTTCTTTGAAAATTCCAAGAAGGCAATTTCTAGGCTCTCTAGAAAAGTGATTGGCCCTTTGCAGGTAACTGCATCACCCTCCCAAAATGTATATCCAGTTGGTTGTGTGATGTGCCCATTCTCTCCCAGTAAAAGTTATGGGCACCTTCATGCTTGGCCACTCTTCGTTTCACATGCTCTGAGATTTCCTTCCCTCCCAGGTACATTCTACTCACAGAGGAAATAGCTTTACTAGGGAGACAAAGATCTCGACTACTTCCACTGCTTCTGTTAATGGTGGAGAGTGTCCAGGTTCTTGGCGTCCTGAATAAATAATTGGAGAAGATGCACAAACCAAGCAAGGAAGGAATAGAGGGATTTACTGAAAATGAAAGTACGCTCCACAGTGCAGGAGTGGGCCTGAGCATAGGGCTCAAAGGCCCTTTTCAGAGCTTTTGTGAGTATAAATGCTGTCAACTTGGAGTACACACTCTGTAATTGAAGAAGATGAAGTAAAATTACAAAGTCATTTACTTGTATGCTTTAATGGAGAGGACATTTTCCTCTTATAGCTGAAGTCTGAATCAGCCTTATGTTCCCTGCTTTCAGATCCTATTTTCCTGCCTCCAGATCCTATTTTCCTGCTTCATCAGTCAAAATAATGCAAAGGAAATAATAAAAATCAGAGCAGAAATAAATAAAAGAATAGAAAAGATCAATGAAATTAAGAGTTAGTTTCTTAACAAGACTGAAAAACCTTTCTTTCAGTAATCAAAAACCTCCCAACAAGCTGGGTGTGGTGGTGCATGCCTGTAATCCCAGCACTTTGGGAGGCTGAAGCGGATGGATCACTTGAGGTCAGGGATTTGAGACCAGCCTGACCAACATGGTGAAACCCTGTATGTACCAAAATTACAAAAATTAGCTAGGCATGTTGGCACATACCTGTAATCCCAGCTACTCAGGAGGCTGAGGCAGGAAAATTGTTTGAACCTGGGAGATGGAGGTTGCAGTGAGCTAAGAATATGCCAAGGCACTCCAGGCTGGGTGACAGAAACTTGGTCTCAAAAAAAAAAAAAAAAAAAAGAAAAGAAACAACCTCTCAACAAAGAAAATTCCAGGATCTGATGTGTTCATTCATGAATTCTACCAAACATTTAGGAAAGAACTAATACCAATTCTTCTCAAACTCTTTTTAAAAAATTGAAAGGGGAACACTTCCAAACTTATATTATGAGGCTAGCATTACGCTGATACCCAGACAGACAAGCACTACAGAAAAATAAAATTACAAGATAATATTCCTGATGACCACAGATGCACAAATACACAACAAAATACTATCATGATGAATCTGACTGCACATTAAAAGGATCATACATCATGATCAAGTGAGATTTATCTCTGGAATACCAAATGGCTTAACACATGCAAATAAATAAACGTGACATATAAAATTTAAAGAATAAAAATTAAATAATCTCAGTAGATGCAGAACAAGTATTTGACATTTAACATCCTTTCATGATAAAAAAACTCAATAAATTAGATATAGAAAGCTATATCTCAACATAGTAAATGCCATATATAACGAGCCCACAGCTAACATCAAACTCAGCAGTAAAGAATTTGAAAGCTTTTTCTTTAATATCAGAAACAAGACAAAGATGTCCACTGTCACCACTTCTATTCAGTATAATACTGTAAGTCTTAGCTACAACAACTAGGTAAGACCAAAAAAAGATATTCAAATTGGAAAGGAAGAAGTAAAATTGTCTATTAGCAGATAATGTGAGCTCCTATATAGAAAACCCAGAAGACTCCACCAAAAAACTGTTAGAGCTAATAAATGAATTCAGCAGTGTTGCAGAATACAAAATCAACATCCAAACAAAGGCTGGGTGCAATGGCTCATGCCTGTAATCCCAGCACTTTGGGAGGCTAAGGTTGGTGGATCACCTGATATCAGGAATTTGAGACCAGCCTGACTAACAAGGTGAAACCTCATTTCTCTACTAAAATTTTAAAAATTAGCTGGATGTGGTGGCAGGTGCCTGTAGTCCCAGCTACTCAGGAGGTTGAGACAGGAGAATTTCTTGAACCTGGGAGGTGGAGGTTGCAGTGAGCCAAGATTTCACCACTGCACTCCAGCCTGGGCAACAGAGCAGAAAAAAGAGAGAGAGAGAGAGAGAGAGAGAGACAGAATTTCTATACAATAACAATAATCTATCTGAAAAAGAAATCAAGAAAAGAATTACAAAGAATGAAATACTTAGAAATAAGTTTCACTGAGGAGGTGAAAGGGCTGCACATGGAAAATTATAAAACACTGAAGAAACAGATTGAAGGAGACACATAGATGGATACTTTCTTTGTTCATAAATTGGAACAATTAATGTTATTAAAATGTCCATGCTACCTAAAATGATCTATAGATTCAATGCAATCCTGATTGAATAAGAACTAATGACGTTTTCACAGAAACAGAAAAACAATCCTAAAGTTTGTATGGAGCCACATACAAAAAAAAAAAAAAAATCCTGAATAGCCAAATTAGTATTAATGAAATAAACAAACACCAAACAAATGCTGCAGCATGACACTGCCTTATTTCAAAATATACAAATTTACTTTTCAAAATACTAGAAAGCTATGGTAATCAAAGTAGTGTAGTATTGGCACAGACCAATGGAACAGATCACGAAGTCCAGAAATAAATCCATGCATTTATGGCTAATTGATCTTCAACAAAGGTGCCAATAAAACACAATGGGAAATAATAGTCTCTTAATAAATGGTGTTAAGCAAACTAAATATCCACATGCAGAAGATGAAATTGGACCCTCATTTTATCTTACAATACATATAAAAATCAACTCAAAATGGATAAAAAACCTTAAATGTAAGGCCTGAAACTATAAAACTACTGAATGAAAGCACAGGGAAAAAGCTTTTTGATATTGATATGGGAAGTGAGTTTTTGGATATCATCCAAAAAATCCAAAAACTACAGGCAACAAAAGTAGAAACACAAATGTATTGTATCAAACTGAAAAACTTCTGCAAACAGCAAAGGGAGCAATTAACAGTAAACAGACAAACCACAGGTATATATGAAAAGCTGCTTAATATCACTAATTGCCAGGGAAATGCAAATTAAAACCACAATGAAATGTTACCTCAAACTTGTTAGAATGGCTAATATGAAAAAGACAAAGGATACGTTGTGGTGAGGATGTGCAGAAAAAGGAAACTTTGTACACTGTTGGCAGGAATGTAAATTAGTAAGACATTAAGAAAAGTATTGGAGGTTCATAAAAAATAAATACGTAACTACCATATAATTGAGCAATTTCACTTCTGTGTATATATCCAAAGGAAATGAAATCTGTATGTGGAAGTGATATCTGTGTTTCCATGATCACTGCAACATCTTTTACAGCAGTCAAGATATGGGATCAACCTAAGTATCCCTCAAAAGTTGAATAGGAATGAATGGATAAAGAAAATGGGGAATACGTGTAATGGTATACTATTCAGGCTTAAAAACAAAGGAAATCTTGTCCTTTGCAACAATGTGGATGAAGTTGAAGCACGTTTTGTAAGTGAAATAAGCAAGGCACAGAAAGGAAAATATTGCATGATGCTACATATGTGAAATCTAAAAAAGTTCAACTCATAGAAGGACAGAGTAAAATTGTTATCAGGGACTGGGCATGGGAACAGGAGGGTGGGAATGGGAGATAGTAGCCAATGGTAGAAAGTTTCAGTGAGAATGAATAAGTTCTGAAATCTATTGTATAGCATGGTAAAGCATAGTGACTATAATTAAATAATAATGTATATTTAAAATAGTTGAGTAGATCCACAAAAACATAAGTATGGAAGGTGATGGATTTGTTAATCAAGTTTAATTAATAATCTCATAAGGTATACCTAGATCAAAATATCACATTGTATGCCATATATATATGTCACATTGTATGCTATATATATATATATATATATATATATATATGTCACATTGTATGCCATATATATATATATATATATTTGTTAATTGTACCTTAATAACGCTGGGAAACACATGGTGTCTTATTTGCCTCATCTGTCTAGTGAGTGGACCTGAATCACCAGTCTCCTGGCTCCCTTCTAAGATCTTAAGGTTCTATGGATTTTCCTGGAAAAGTAATGTCACAGAAGCTTTGTTAATGTTTTTGTTGTCATTCTTTGACATCCTTAAATCTATCTTTCAGTCACTGCTTTGGGCATGACATACAGACATACAACTACTTCTGCCTCTATTACCCTTAGTATTTTGGGGTTGTTGACTCCCTATATTGGAGAAAGAGAAATAAAGTTTTTTTTTCTAGGTATTTTCAGACTTGTGGAAATATTGAATATTGGCGCCTAGGCACTTTTTACTGTCTACTTACTGTCATCCTCCCCCATATTTTCATCTTTTCACAAATGCAGGTGCTAACACATGCTGGGAGCCATAGCCATTTCCCACTGCAGCCAGCCTTTCTTACACATTTTTGAATGAAGGACATTGCCTGAGAGTTTCTTTCATTCCACCTGAGACATTTAAGTTCTTTTTTTTTTTTTTTTTAATTTTTTATTGGATTTTAGGTTTTGGGGTACATGAGCAGAGCATGTAAGACAGTTGCGTAAGAACACACATGGCAGTGTGCTTTTCTTTCCTTCTCCCCTTCACCCATATTTGGCATTTCTCCCCAGGCTATCCCTCCCCACCTCCCCCTCCCACTGGCCCTCCCCTTTTCCCCACAATAGACCCCAGTGTTTAGTACTCCCCTTTCTGTGTCCATGTGTTCTCATTTTTCATCACCCACCTATGAGTGAGAATATGCGGTGTTTCATTTTCTGTTCTTGTGTCAGTTTGCTGAGGATGACGTTTTCCAGATTCATCCATGTCCCTACAAACGACACGAACTCATCATTTCTGATTGCTGCATAATATTCCATGGTATATATGTGCCACATTTTTCCAATCCAGTCTATTATCAATGGGCATTTTGGTTGATTCCAGGTCTTTGCTACTGTAAACAGTGCTGCAATGAACATTCGTGTACATGTGTCCTTATAGTAGAACGATTTATGGTCTTTTGGATATATACCCAGTAATGGGATTCCTGGGTCAAATGGAATTTCTATTTCTAAGGCCTTGAGGAATCGCCACACTGTCTTCCACAATGGTTGAACTAATTTACACTCTCACCAACAGTGTAAAAGTGTTCCTTTTTCTCCACATCCTCTCCAGCATCTGTTGTCTCCAGATTTTTTAATGATCGCCATTCTAACTGGCGTGAGATGGTAATCTCAATGTGGTTTTGATTTGCATCTCTCTGATGACCAGTGACGATGAGCATTTTTTCATATGATTGTTGGCCTCATATATGTCTTCTTTTGTAAAGTGTCTGTTCATATCCTTTGCCCACTTTTGAATGGGCTTGTTTGTTTTTTTCCTGTAAATCCGTTTGAGTTCTTTGTCAATTCTGGATATCAGCCCTTTGTCAGATGGGTAAACTGCAAAAATTTTTTCCCATTCTGTTGGTTGCCGATCCACTCTAGTGACTGTTTCTTTTGCCGTGCAGAAGCTGTGGAGTTTCATTAGGTCCCATTTGTCTATTTTGGCTTTTGTTGACAATGCTTTTGGTGTTTTGTTCATAAAGTCCTTGCCTACTCCTATGTCCTGGATAGTTTTGCCTAGATTTTCTTCTAGGGTTTTTATGGTGCCAGGTCTTATGTTTAAGTCTTTAATCCATCTGGAGTTAATTTTAGTGTAAGGTGTCAGGAAGGGGTCCAGTTTCTGCTTTCTGCACATGGCTAGCCAGTTTTCCCAACACCATTTATTAAACAGGGAATCCTTTCCCCATTGCTTGTTTTTGTCAGGTTTATCAAAGATTGTATAGTTGTAGATATGTTGTGTTGCCTCTGGTGCCTCTGTTTTGTTCCATTGGTCTATATCTCTGTTTTGGTACCAGTACCATGCTGTTTTGATTACTGTAGCGTTGTAGTATAGTTTGAAATCCGGTAGTGTGATGCCCCCCGCTGTGTTCTTTTTGCTTAGAATTGACTTGGCTATGCGGGCTCTCTTTCGGTTCCATATGAAGTTCATGGTGGTTTTTTCCAGTTCTGTGAAGGAAGTCAATGGTAGCTTGATGGGGATAGCATTGATTCTGTAAATTACTTTGGGCAGTATAGCCATTTTCATGATATTAATTCTTCCTAACCATGAACATGGAATGTTTCTCCATCTGTTTGTGTCCTCTCTGATTTCGTTGAGCAGTGGTTTGTAGTTCTCCTTGAAGAGGTCCCTTACGTTCCTTGTGAGTTGTATTCCAAGGTATTTTATTCTTTTTGTAGCAATTGTGAATGGCAGTTCGTTCTTGATTTGGCTTTCTTTAAGTCTGTTATTCGTGTAGACGAATGCTTGTGATTTTTGCACATTGATTTTATATCCTGAGACTTTGCTGAAGTTGCTTATCAGTTTCAGGAGTTTTTGGGCTGAGGTGATGGGGTCTTCTAGGTATACTATTATGTCGTCTGCAAATAGAGACAATTTGGCTTCCACCTTTCGTATTTCAATACCCTTTATTTCTTTTTCTTGCCTGATTGCTCTGGCTAGAACTTCCAGTACTATATTGAATAGGAGTGGTGAAAGAGGGCATCCTTGTCTAGTGCCGCATTTCAAAGGGAATGCTTCCAGTTTTTGCCCATTCAGTATGATATTGGCTGTTGGTTTGTCATAAATAGCTTTTATTACTTTGAGATACGTTCGATCGATACCAAGTTTAATGAGAGTTTTTAGCATAAAGGGCTGTTGAATTTTGTCAAATGCCTTCTCTGCATCAATTGAGATAATCATGTGGTTTTTGTTTTTGGTTCTGTTCATGTGGTGAATTACGTTGATAGACTTGCGTATGTTGAACCAGCCTTGCATCCCCGGGATGAATCCTACTTGATCATGGTGAATAAGTTTTTTGATTTGCTGTTGCATTCGGCTTGCCAATATTTTATTGAAGATTTTTGCATCTATGTTCATCATGGATATTGGCCTGAAGTTTTCTTTTCTTGTTGGGTCTCTGCCGGGTTTTGGTATCAGGATGATGTTGGTCTCGTAAAATGATTTGGGAAGTATTCCCTCTTTTTGGATTGTTTGAAATAGTTTTAGAAGAAATGGTACCAGCTCCTCTTTGTGTGTCTGGAAGAATTCGGCTGTGAACCCATCTGGACCTGGGCTTTTTTTGTGTGGTAGGCTCTTAATTGCTGCCTCGACTCTGCCCTTGTTATTGGTCTATTCATAGTTTCAGCTTCCTCCTGGTTTAGGCTTGGGAGGACACAGGAGTCCAGGAATTTATCCATTTCTTCCAGGTTTACTAGTTTATGTGCATAGAGTTGTTTGTAATATTCTCTGATGATGGTTTGAATTTCTGTGGAATCTGTGGTGATTTCCCCTTTATCATTTTTTATTGCATCTATTTGGTTGTTCTCTCTTTTATTTTTAATCAATCTGGCTAGTGGTCTGTCTATTTTGTTGATCTTTTCAAAAAACCAGCTCTTGGATTTATTGATTTTTTGAAGGGTTTTTCGTGTCTCTATCTCCTTCAGTTCTGCTCTGATCTTAGTTATTTCTTGTCTTCTGCTGGGTTTTGAGTTTTTTTGATCTTGCTCCTCTAGCTCTTTCAATTTTGACGATAGAGTGTCAATTTTGGATCTCTCCATTCTCCTCATATGGGCACTTATTGCTATATACTTTCCTCTAGAGACTGCTTTAAATGTGTCCCAGAGGTTCTGGCATGTTTTGTCTTCGTTCTCTTTGGTTTCGAAGAACTTCTTTATTCCTGCCTTCATTTCATTGTTTACCCAGTCAACATTCAAGAGCCAGTTGTTCAGTTTCCATGAAGCTGTGCGGCTCTGGGTTGGTTTCTGAATTCTGAGTTCTAACTTGATTGCACTATGGTCTGAGAGGCTGTTTGTTATGATTTCAGTTGTTTTGCGTTTGTTGAGCAGTGCTTTACTTCCAATTATGTTGTCAATTTTAGAGTAGGTGTGATGTGGTGCTGAGAAGAATGTATATTCTGTGGATTTGGGGTGGAGAGTTCTGTAAATGTCTATGAGGTTTGCTTGCTCCAGGTCTGAGTTCAAGCCCTGGATATCCTTGTTGATTTTCTGTCTGGTTGATTTGTCTAGTATTGACAGTGGAGTGTTAAAGTCTCCCACTATTATTGTGTGGGAGTCTAAGTATCTTTGTAAGTCATTAAGAACTTGCCTTAGGTATCTGGGTGCTCCTGCATTGGGTCCATATATGTTTAGGATCGTTAGCTCTTCTTGTTGTATCGATCCTTTTACCATTATGTAATGGCCTTCTTTGTCTCTTTTGATCTTTGTTGCTTTAAAGTCTATTTTATCAGAGATGAGGATTGCAACTCCTGCTTTTTTTTGCTCTCCATTTGCTTGGTAAATCTTCCTCCATCCCTTTATTTTGAGCCTTTGTGTATCCTTGCATGTGAGATGGGTTTCCTGAATACAGCACACTGATGGGTTTTGGATTTTTATCCAATTTGCCAGTCTGTGTCTTTTGATTGGTGCATTTAGTCCATTTACATTTAGGGTTAATATTGTTACGTGTGAATTTGATACTGCCATTTTGATGCTAAGTGGCTGTTTTGCCTGTTATTTGTTGTAGATTCTTCATTATGTTGATGCTTTTTAACTTTTAGTGTGATTTTGGAATGGCTGGTACTGGTTGTTCCTTTCTATATGTAGTGCCTCTTTTAGGAGCTCTTGTAAAGCAGGCCTGGTGGTGACAAAATCTCTGAGTACTTGCTTGTTCGCAAAGGATTTTATTTTTCCTTCACTTATGAAGCTCAGTTTGGCTGGATATGAAATTCTGTGTTGAAAGTTCTTTTCTTTAAGAATGTTGAATATTGGTCCCCACTCTCTTCTGGCTTGTAGTGTTTCTGCCGAGAGATCTGCTGTGAGTCTGATGGGCTTCCCTTTGTGGGTAACTCGACCTTTCTCTCTGGCTGCCCTTAGTATTTTCTCCTTTATTTCAACCTTATTGAATCTGACGATTATGTGCCTTGGGGTTGCTCTTCTTGCAGAATATCTTTGTGGTGTTCTCTGTATTTCCTGCATTTGAGTGTTGGCCTGTCTTGCTAGGTGGGGGAAGTTTTCCTGGATGATGTCCTGAAGAGTATTTTCCAGCTTGGATTCATTCTCTTCGTCCCCTTCTGGTACACCTATCAAACGTAGGTTAGGTCTTTTCACATAGTCCCACATTTCTTGGAGACTTTGTTCATTCCTTTTTGCGCTTTTTTCTCTAATCTTGGTTTCTCGTTTTATTTCATTGAGTTGGTCTTCGACTTCAGATATTCTTTCTTCTGCTTGGTCAGTTCGGCTATTGAAACTTGTGCATGCTTCGCGAAGTTCTCGTATTGTGTTTTTCAGCTCCTTTAATTTATTCATATTCCTCTCTAAGTTATCCATTCTTGTTATCATTTCCTCATATCTTTTTTTAAGTTCCTTAGTTTCTTTGCATTGATTTAATACATGTTCTTTTAGCTCACAAAAGTTTCTCATTATCCACCTTCTGAAGTCTAATTTAGTCACTTCGTCACAGTCATTCTCCGTCCAGCTTTGCTCTCTTGCTGGTGAGGTGTTTTGGTCCTTTCTAGGAGGTGAGGTGTTCTGGTTTCGGGTGTTTTCCTCCTTTTTTCGCTGGTTTCTTCCCATCTTTGTGGGTTTATCCGCATGTCGTCTGTGTAGTTGCTGACTTTTCGATTGGGTCTCTGAGTGGACACCCAGATTGTTGATGATGTAGTATTTCTGTTACTTGATTTTTCTTCTACCAGCCTAGCCCCTTCACTGTACGACTGCTGAGGACCACTCCAGGCCCTGCTTGTCTGGGGTGCACCTCTAGCAGCTGTGGCACAGTGAGGGATGCTACCAGTTTCTTTTTCTGCTATCTTTGTCCCAGGATGATGCTTGCCAAATGTCAGTCTTTTGGATATAGAGGGGTCAGGGAGCTGCTTGAGGAGACAGTCTGTACTTTTTTGGAGCTCAATTGCTGAGCTGTGAGCTCTGTTGTTCATTCAGGGCTGTTAGGCTGCTATGTTTGATTCTGCTGCAACAGAGCTCATTAAAAAAAAACCTTTTTTTCTCAAATGTTCTGTGTTGGGGGGTTCGGGCTTTATTTTTTGATGTCCAATGAGGTGTCCTGCCCAGCTAGAAGGCAGACTAGCCACTGTTTGGCTGCCGAGGCTCCGCCCTGCTGTTGTGTGATTTGCCCTGTTCCTGCAGGCTCTGCTGTGCTCTCCGCCACGCCCTGCAGTGGAGTCTCTTCGTTGTAGCGTGTTGCCTTGGCAACAGCAGGCTGTGTCAGCAGTGGGCAAGTATCTCAGTAGGGACGGGTTGTCTCGGCAATGGCTGGGTGCGTCAGCAGTGGGCGTGTATCTCAGTTGGGGCGGGTTGCCTCAGTAGTGGTGGACGCCCCTCCCCCACAGAGCGTCTCGGACCGTCTGCTCGGGATAGTTTGAAATCGCGGTTTTGTTCGTCCCACTGGGTATCCCAAACGATCTGTCCCTGCAATCCCCTGGGCTGGCCTACTGTCCAAGTCTCGTTCAGTCTCAAGTCCAGCCCTCTCAAGTCTCAGGTTGCCGGTTCAACAGGGCACCCGGACAAGCGCGCCCTGTGGGGATTGCTGGGTAGGGCTGGCCACCGCCGCCCTGGCTGCTGGCTTCGCCAGGCAGATCTACTGCCTGGCGTCCCATGTCTTTTTTATACTTGGCAGATTCCCCATTCTGTGGGCAACAAAGATCAGTCTGGAAATGCAGCTCTGACTCACCTGTTTGCGGATTCAATGAGAGCTCCAATCCTGGGTTGTTCTCACAGCGCCATCTTGAGTCCTCCCCCCGTCTTCGGCATTTAAGTTCTTATCTCTGCTTCACCTCCTTCTTGATCTCATAAACCCAAAGTACCACCTACCTAGGCCTGGGCTTCTCTGAAGCTCAATGTTTCCCAGTGGATGTATTTGGTATCCAAAGGAGAATCTTTATTTCTGTTTAAAACGTTTTCTGTATACACGGTTGCTGAGTCTGCAAACTCAGGATCTGTAGCAGCTCTTCCTGCTGTATGTTTTCTCTACTTCCCTTTCAGGCAACAATTCTGTATACTTTGAATCTTCTCCTTGGACCCATAGGACATATTTCCTATCCTGGTGATGATGGAGGCTCAGAGCCCCAAATCCCAGAATATTTAGAAAATGTGAGTTGGGCCCCATCATGGAATCTTCTGGCAGAAAGCAAACTCCAGGCACATGTAGACATTCTGATACAGTTCCTGAAAAACATGCTCAGCTATGACTCCTTTTTTCCTAATCCTAGTGGTAAATTCTGTAAGGTTTATCTATTCTGTAAGGTGTATTATCTATATAATAGATTGTACTTGTCCAAATATCAAAGATCGTCACCTAACTACATCAAAAGTCATCACCTAGCTAGTTTAGATAATAAACTAACCAGTGTAGAGAATAAATCATACAATATACCTAGTTTTGGCACTGAATAGCTTTTCTGCACATGTGTAGCTGAAATCCAACCTCCTAACTCCATGCTACTACGTTAAAGTGACCCACTTAACTACATGTTGGAACAAATGATATGATCACTCATGTTTCTAAAACACATCTGGCCTTGTGATACAAGGAACATTAATGAAATCAGCTTTGCTAAGTTGTCTTGAATTCTTCAGACAAAAAGATAGAACTTCTAACAATAAATAATTGGATAAAAATAATAGACTATTCAATTTATGACCATCTGTTCAAGAAGAAATTAGAAAGAAATCTGGCTAAAAAGAATGGAGACGTGACTTGCTATATTTTTCATCCTCCATAACTGCCTTACACACACCCACACACAGACCTGAACAGGCTGTTAGCTCTTCATGGCTTCATGCTCAATGAAGGAACTATACTTTTATTTACATGATCACAGTTAGCATTTTTCTACATGATGAAAAATGATAGTACCCTGTTCCATCTTTGTCAAAAAAGTAAGCTATTCAGTTAAAAACAAAAATTTTAAACTTTTGTTTCAATAAAGGGTAAATAAAATATTCAGAGTACTAAGATTTGCTTAACTGGTAAAACTGAGTTATTGTGTGCTGGCTACTCATCCTTTGGAAAAAGAGGGCTTTTATTTTCTTTCTTTTTTTTCTTTCTCTTTCTTTCTTCTTTTTCTCTTTCTTTCTTTCCCTCCCTCCCTTCCTTCCTTTCTTCTTCTTCTTCTTTTTTTTTTTTGAGATGGAGTCTTGCTCTGTTGCCCAGGCTGGAATGCAGTCATGTGATCTTGGCTCACTGCAACCTGGGTCTGCAATATGGTAAAAATTAGCAAGAGGATGAGAAGACTACCATCCCCAGTCATTTGGAGGAATAGCCCTCCACTTATTGCCACAATGGATTGACCTAAATCTGCAGAGGGGTAAAAAATCCCATCTAGGTTCACACCTACTGACAAATGACTAATGCCATCTGAAGGCTCAGAAACATTGGTATAAAAAATATATCTTTCTTCCATAGAGCACAAAAAGCAGCCATTCATATGGCATTGCATTTGATGGAGGGATAAAAGGAGAATCAAAAGAATCAACTATCAAGGTAGACCATAAAGGGGGGCATCTCTAATTTTGGCAGAACCCTAATTAAACAGTAGCCAGATATAAGGATAAGACCCTCTACCCAGCCTGAGGGTCTAACACCTGGGATGCAAAGTGATTCTCTAAGCTACCACTATTCCACATTAAATATGCCTACTCCCCATTGAGTGGCTAAATATTTTGAGTTACACCTCAAGTTGAAAGAATCCAGGGGACAAATTCTACTCTGAAATCCCTCAAATTTTCTCTGTTGTCTACTTATCTGTGGAACCCAGAGATGGCCAAAGGCAAAAACAGCTGGCTGTAGAGTCCTCTTCCTCCCCTATGCCTTTGGTTCTCTAGGTTCAAGTGGACAAGACAGGAACGGGAAAATAATGTAATGAAGTCACTGAGAAAACCAGAGGCCCTAGTTCATTTTTGCTTTAGTAAGTGCATTTTTATTTGACCAAGTCTAGGTAAAAATTAGGGAAATTATACTACTTGATTAAATTTCTATTCAAATTTAATGTAAACAATATTTTTACTATTTTACACACGAGAAATCTGAAGCTTTTAAGAAAATTAACTTGACTTTACTGTCTGCTTACTGCCATTCTCGCCCATATTTTCATCTTTTCAGAAATGCAAGTCCTAACACATGCCAGGGCCATAGCCATTTCCCACTGCATCCAGTTTCCCTTACACACCTTTGAATAAGGACTTAAATATTGCCTGAGAGTTTCTTTCATCCCAGGTCTGTACTTATTCTAAAATGCACTCTCCTAACCACCTAGGTTTTCACTCCTTTAGAACGTCTTAACGTCCTCAGCCTAGGTGATGATTTTGGCACAGGGAAAACATGGTGAATCACTTTTTCACTGCCACATTGCCATAACAAGGATAATAAATATACTCCATTTACTACTTAAAGGCTGGAACTTGACAAATCCTTTTCTTGAAAATAAAGACTAATATCACAAAAGGCACCTTTTTTTCAGTACCTGGTTTCTACTTGCTAATTATCTATCAGGCTCATAATATAAAATAAATGTATGTTATTATATGTGCCCTCAAAGGCCTACAATGTGCAAATAAATCTCGAGCTATCTTTCCTGGAAGTTCAGAAGAATACTGCAAGGTCATAGTAACACTAATAGAAGAAATAATGTCTTATAATGAAGGCACATTCCTTTATGGATCATTCCTGAGACTAAAGTTTTCATAAAATCTGATGGAAAACAAAGAAAACAGGTCTTTTTAAAAATGTATGAGGTTGGTTTAAAATGAGCCAAGTGATTGCATCCTCTTGATTATCCTAGATTTATCTCTTTCTCTCCTAGAATTAGGTGGGTCTAAAATAATGTTTAATTGATGTTTTTCTGGTACAAAACACTTATAACCTATTTGCTTATTAGAAGGAAATTCAGTTCATCATTAAATAAACCATTCTGGTATTAGTGTATAAATAAATAAATAAATAGTATTTGTGTAGCACCTGTGGCTATGAAATGGCTAAATAATAAAAAGTAATATTTGGAACATGAGAAATGGGACTGATGAATTAAGGAAGAACATGCATTCTCTAAGATCTATAATTTTTGACAGAAAGAATCTTTTTCATTTTGGGAAAAATCTGCAAGATTTTCCTTCCAGAATTTTTGAAAGCATATAGCAAATACTTTTTAGCACTAACAATAATAATACCACAGAGAGAAAAAGTGACAAGGATAAATAAAGCTATTCCTAAGTAATAAGCTGCAATCAGAATTTTGTAGAGTATGTCAAACAGCAGCAGTTCTTGGATACCAGCATTTCATGTGTCCATGTAGGGGCCAGAACACAGAAGTGCAATTTCTTAAGACGTTATTTTTAAAATGCAAATTTTCAGCAACTTACAAAGAAAGGGAAATTTGGATTCTCTGTAACTGATATTAAAAATTGTTACCAAAAAGTTAGTCTTCTAACACAAACCTATAATAAATAAATGGTATAGAACACAGAAGATATCCTGAAATACTACAATAACCAAAATAAAGTGGTGAATCCATAGATTCCATAAGAACTAAATGGCATAGAAAATGGAAGAGAATGCAAAACACTTTAAAAGCCAAAATAAAATGACGGATGCAAAGCAGACATGAAATAAAGTAGACAAGGGAAATAAGCTTAGTTATGATTCAGATTATTCTGAAGTTAGTGGGTGAGACTTCAAGATAACCATGATTAATAGGTTAAATAAAGTAGAGGGAAATATGCACAGCATTGATGAAGGCAATGGAGGGTTACAGTAGAGAATTTGTAAGTAAAGAATGTACTTAAAAAGGCTCAAACAAACATTCTTATAATGGTCAATTATGTGTCAACTTGACAGGGGTCCTCAGATTAAACATTATTTCTGGATGTGTCTGCGAAGATGTTTCCAGATGAGATTAACATTGAATGAATGGACTCAGTAAGTAGACTGCCCTACCATGTTGTTGGGCATCATCCAGCTTCCCTGCTAGACTGGGACATCTCATCTCATCTTCCCATCTCATCTTTAGGACTGGAATTAATACCCAGCTTCCCTGGTTCTCCAGCCTTGGGACTCAGACAGAATCACTGGCTTTCCTGGGTCTCCAGCTTGCAGACAATAGATTGTGAAATTTCTCATCCTCCAGAAATGTGTGAGCCAATTCTTCATTATAAATATTCATAATTATATATTATATTATATATGTGTTATATATATATATAACATATATGTAAATACACATATATTTTTTCTCTGTCTCCCTCTGGACAATCTTTACTAACATCATTCTGGAAGTACAAAATCCACAATCTGAAATTAAGAACTCTTTTGATGGGTTTAACAGTAGACTGAACATAGGGGAAGATAGGATTTACAGACTCAAGTCAATAGAATATATTCAAGAAGCACAGACAGAAAAAGAATAGAAAGAATTAAACAAAACAGATAAGAAATGTGGAGCAGGGTTAAAAAGTCTAACATGATATCACTAGAATCCCAAGGAGAGAAAAGAGAGATGAAAAGAAAGTTGAAGAAATAATTGTCAAAAGCTTTCAAATCTCATACAAAGAAACCCCCAAAATTCAGGAAATTTACTGAGTCCCAAGCAAGGTAAACACAAAGAAAACTTCAGCTTTATTCTAAAAACAAATAATAAGAGAAGACCTTTAAAAGAAAAAAAATCATATTGCTTCTGGAGAAATATCAGGAAGAAATCCACTGACCAGAACTCTGCTAGAAGACGTCGTTAAGTAACTAAAAGAGAAAAATAAAACAAACCTGCCAATTTAGAATTCTATACGGAGTGAAAGTATCCTTCAAAAAGAAAAGAAAGAAATAGACCTTTTCACATAACCAAAGGTGAGAGAACTTTCACTAATAGAGCTTAATACAAGAACTACTAAAGAAATTTTCTTCATGTCAAAGTATAATGGTCCCAGATGGAAGAACAGAAGTACAGAATGCAAGTATAACACAGAAGTTCAAGAAAAGTTTATAGTTTATGTAGGAGTAAAACAATCTGACAATAGCAGCAAAAAAGAATAGGAAGGGTTAACTATTACAAGTTAAAGCACTTGTGAACAGTACTGCCATAAACAAGCGAGTACAGATATCCCTTTGGTATACTGATTTCTCTTTCTTCAGGTAAATACCCAGGACTGGGATTGCCAGATCATATGGTACTTCTATTTCTAGTTTTTCGAGAACTCTATGCACTCAACATAATGGCTGTACTAACTTACATTCCCATTATCAGTGTATAAGAGTTCTTTTTATTTTGTATCCTTGCCAGGATCTGTTATTCTGCAGGTATCTGTTATATTTGCTCATTGCAGTCTTTGAGACATGGCAAAAGTAGATAAAAATATGGTTGCATTTTGTGATTTCTAGGGTAACCTCTAAAATAACACAAAAATGTATAATAAAAAGCTGATAGCTGAGATAAAATCCAGTAATGAAAATATAATTGATTAATGCAAAAGAAGTAGGTACTTAAGTCAGTAAAGAATAAAAAGATTGTATAACTTTGACCTTTTTTAAAATACAAAGTTGACTTAAAAAATAGAAAGTTGAGCTATTTGAACTAGGAGCGACTACTTGGGTTTTCCATGTTGTTTTAATAAGCTGTTAGAAACAACACTTTCTTTAGTGAGTCTCCATTTCATTTCCCACTGCATACCAATATGTCCACAACATGGGACTATTGCTCTGTATAAGTCAATTTCAACTGTACACTGGCATTCACTAGATTCTATCGCCTTCTCAGTTCACTTAACACTTTATCTAGTTAAAATTTTACAAAAGCAAGAAATGTGAGATAAGTATGTAGCATGTCCAACAACCAAAGAGGCTAGAGCTCATAAAGAACCAGGCCAGCTCAAAGATCACTATTTTTCACCAAAAGTATACCCTGTTCCTCTACGAGATCTCATCAGAAGGTAAGAAAGATTCTACTCTTAAGATATAAAAAAGAACTTGAGGGAGAAAGCAATTTTCTTTTTTCAGAAGGCAGCAAAACAATCTAGATTCCAGAGTTTTAAAATACAAATCTCCACTTCTCACCCTAGGTCCATCCTTTCATTCATTTCCAATTTTGTAAACGCAGTGATTTTAATATACAAGGAACTCAAACAACTCAACAGTGAAAAAGTAATAATCCCTTAAAAAAGGGCAAAACACATAAACAGACATTATTCAAAAGAAAAAAAATGGCCACCAGGCATATGAAAAAATGCTCAACATCACTAATCATTAGGGAAATACTAATCAAAAATACCATAAGATATCTTACCTCAGAATGGCTGGTATAAAAAGACAAAAAATAACAGATCCTGGCAAGGATACAGAGTTAAGGGAACTCATACAGTGTTGATGGGAATGCAAGTTAGTGCAGCCCTTATGAAGAACAGTGTGGAGAGTTCTCAAAATACTAAAAATAGAACTACCATATGATCTGGCAATCCCAGCACTGGGCATTTATCCAAGGGAAGACAAATCAGTATACCAAAAGGATATCTTCACTCCCTTTTTATGGCGGCACTGTTCACAGTAGTAAAGATATGGATTCAACCTAAGCATCCATCAGTGGACAAAGGGATAAAGATAATGTAGTATATATATATACACATGCACACACACAATGGAATAATATTATATATATATATATATATATATATATACACACAATAGTATAATATTCTGCCATAAAAATAACATAATCATGTCATTTGCAGCAACATGGATGAAACTAGAGGTCATTACATTAAGTAAAATAAGCCAGACACAGAAAGAGAGACAATGCATGTTCTCATTCACATGTGGAAACTTTTTTGGTTTTTTAATGTAATGACCTCCAGTCTCATCCATGTTGCAGCAAATGACTAAACAAGTTTCCTCATATGAGTGAGAACATGCATTGTCTCTGAAAGTAGAGAGATACCAGAGACTGGGGAGGGGTGTATGAAGAGGGGTTGGTTAATGGGCACAAATATTAGATATAAGATATAAATTCTAATGTTCCATAACAGAGTAGTTGACTACTGTAAGAAACAATGTATTGCATATTTCAAAGTAGCTAGAAGAAAGGACATGAAATATTTCCCCACACGTAGAAATGATAAATACTCAAGGTGACAAATACCTCACATACCCTGACTTGATCATTCTCTGTCTTGTGCATGTAAGAAATACTCACCTGTATCCCATAAATAGGTAAAATATTATGTAGCAATTTAAAAAATTGTATCACAAGTCTTGAGAGTGTAGCCACTCCTAGGTTCTTTCTGTTGTTGTTGTTTTTAAATTTTTAAAAAAATTTTTTTAGCATCTTATTCCTTCTCTATGAACTAGGCTTCCAAAACTTATCACATTCTTGGAGAATTTTGCAGAGCAATTAGAAATACAGCATCTCAAGTCTTGCCACAGATCTACTGTATCATATCTGTGGATGAGGCTCAGGAAGTCTGTTTTAAGATCCAGAAACCGCTCTTCCACGCTATTTTTTTAAAAGCACAAAACAAAAACCCTCTAGGTCCTGAAAATGTCCTCATGCTATAAAAACTACATTCTTTGAATCACACAGCAGATGACAGTGCTGGAAAGGTTATCCTAAAGAGAACTGGCCCACAGAGTTGTGGCTGGTTGAATCTCTACTAAGCATGTCTGTTGGCAGGGCTGTTTATCACTATGAGTATGCTATGAATGCAGCTGCATGTGTTCACAGATAGGTGAATCAAATTAATTTCTGAATTGCTGAGGTTTTCTAGGCACTGTTATTATTCTTCCACATATTTTTCAGATTTGCTAGAGGATCTCAAAGAGACATGGACAGAAAGAAATGGAAAATAGCCATTGTTTCTCTTCAGTTATATTGTCTGTTTTCTGAGTAAGTTAATGAGTCTCAGAATTTATCTTTATTTGTGCATTGTTGCTCACATTCATATTCACTTTAATTTGTCTTCCAAAAGAATAGCTTTAGGAAAATGATTTGTTGCACAAAAGTCAAAAAAAGACACAAAGTCTTGTTACCAAGGTAAGAAAGGGTATCTGGGCAATTGAAAGTAAAACTCTGAGTCTGCATGAGATGAAAAACACCTCCCTTACTCTCACACTCTCGTCTTCATCTCCCAGGCAAATCTTCTAGCCCACCTTCCCACAGGATAAGACAGACTCTTGAACAGGGTGACACGTTTTTACACAAGCCCAGGTGAACCCTGAAAGGAGCAAAACAAGACATAAACTGAGCTGTCAGGAACATCCACTAAACTTCAGAGCTCTGTATCTTCTGCCTTGGGGCCAAACCCACCTTGTGGATTGCAACCTCCAAGTCTCTTTTAATCTTTGCTTTCCAGACGTTAGAGGCAACTCACCAACATCTAAACGCAAACCAAACTTGAAAATACTTAGCTCTGACACAACTATGTTCCAGGGTTCCAGATGTCTTTAAGATTAACCTGTTCTCTGAATCCTCTTAAAGGCCAGATTTTCATGCAACCAACTTGCCACTGTGTCGCAATAGCGCCATCTACAGATCAATGTTAGGAAAACGGACACCTGGTTAGGTGGAAGTCGTATTTGGGACAGAGAGGCGAATAATACATATATATATATATGTATATATAAAATACAATATGTATTTTTATGAAAGAAAGAGGTTTAATTGGACTTACAGTTTCACGTGGCTTGGGAAGGTCTCACAATCATAGTGGAGGGTGAAAGGCACCTCTTACATGGCAGTGGCAAGAGAGAGTAAGGAGGAAGCAAAAACAGAAACCCCTGATAAACCCATCAGATATCATAAGACTTATTCACTACCACGAGAACAGAACAGGAAAGACCAGGCCCCATGGTTCAATTACTTCCCACTGGGTCCCTCCCACAATATGTGGGAATTCTGGGAGATACAATTCACATTGAGATTTGGGTAGGGACACAGCCCAACCATATCATTCCACCCCTGCCCCTCCAAACCTCATGTCTTCACATTTCAAAACTAATCATGCCTTCCCAACGGTCTCCCAAAGTTTTAACTCATTTCAGCATTAACGCAGAAGGCCACAGTCCAGTGTCTCATCTGAGACAAGACACGTCCTTTCTGCCTATAAGCCTGTGAAATCGAAAGCAAGTTAGTTACTTCCTAAATACAGTGCAGGTACAGTGCAGGTACAGGCACTGGGTAAATACAGACATTCCAAATGGGAGAAATTGGCCCAAACAAAGGGGCTACAAGCCCCAAGCAAGTCCAAAATCCAGCAGGGCAGTCAAATATTAAAGTTACAAAATTATTTCCTTTGACTCCATGTCTCGCATCTGGGTCACACTGATGCAAGAAGTGGGTTCCCATGGTCTTGGGAAGCTGCTCCCCATGGCTTTGCAGGGTACAGCCTCCATTCCGGCTGTTTTTATGGGCTGGCGTTGAGTGCAGCTTTCCTAGGCACACGGTGCAAGCTGTCAGTGGCTCTACCACTGGGGTCTGGAGGATGGTGGCCCTCTTCTCACAGCTCCACTAGGTGGCGCCCCAGTAGGGACTCTGTGTGCGGCTCCGACCCCACATTTCCCTTCTGTACTGCCCTAGTAGAGGTTCTCCATATATTTTTAAGTATATAAATATAATACATATATATATATATATATAATATACAAATAGATTTTTTCTAATTAGCCTCTCTGGAAGTTCAAATATAATCAAGTTTTGAGGCACTTAAACCTTTACAGTCCATTTTCTGAATGTATTTGGTAAGATAATAATGTCATTGTTCATTTAAAGAGCAGCTCGGTATTTTTCACTTTCAAGAGTTTATTTTGTTTTAAAATGTGAAAAAGAAGGGATACAAAAATCCAGCCCTTTGGGAGGCCGAGGCAGGTGGATCACAAAGTCAGGAGTTCAAGACCAGCCTGGCCAGCATAATAAAACCTCGTCTCTACTGAAAACACAAACATTAGTCAGGAGTGGTGGCATGCACCTGTAGTCTCGACTATTTGAGAGGTTGAGGAAGGAGAATCCCTTGAACGCGGGAGGCAGAGTTTGCAGTGAGTTGAGATTGTGCTACTGCACTCCAGCCTGGGCGACAGACCGAGACTCCATCTCAAAAACAAACAACAAACAAACAAACAAGCAAAACCTAGAGAGGATAATAAATTTGAAATTAACAAATCACAATTTATGTAGTGCATGGGTCATGATAACCTATATAGGATCCTAAGACCAGCAATTGTGGTGGTAGCTCCTTGATGCCGCCATCGTCTTCCAGATTGTGGCAGAGGAAGTGGTTTCTTCTCAGGCCAATTACAACTCATGAGTGTAATTCATGCAAATTCATGACTTTGCTTCTCCCAGAGGCTGCTTCTCCAGTCCTTTAAAAATGTGATGAGTCACCTCCAAACTGCTAATTAGCCTCTTTTTACATGAACTGACTAGAGGATAGTCTGTTGCCTTCAACCTAACCCTGCCTCTATATGATGACACATTAATAAAATAGATTACTGATGGAATTGAGACATGAGTCAAGGGGGCCTTTGCTACAACTGCCACAGAAAACCACATGCTTTCCAGGGCCCACTTGCCTTCAGAGGCAGCACAAGCAGCAGAAGAGGGGCCTCCTCTTCTGTAAGTTTTATTTATGTTCTTAAAAAGATTTAAACAGTGACAGCTAACCTATATTAGAACCTATGAATGTGCCTCCTAGATCCCAAGCCAGTGCTAGATCCTGTGGTGGAGACAGATCTCTAAAGGCATCTGGGAAATGTAGTCTTTAGCTTCCATTCTGGCTCTCTCAGTGGTAGAGAGCCAGACTTCAGTACTGGCCTCACATGCTTTCAGCCTGTAAGTTCTTTCTGTAGTTCACTAAACTCTGCTTTCATTTCAGAGGCAGTTGGTTTAGTAAGGGCAGCTGGTAGTGTACAGCAGGGGTCCCCTGGGCTGTGGACCAGTACCTGTCCATGGCCTGTTAGGAACTGGGCTGCACAGCAGGAAGTAAGCACTGATCTCCATCTCCTGCCAGATCAGCAGCAGCATTAGATATAGGAGTTCAAACTCTATTGTGAACTGTGCATGCAAGGGACCTAGGATGCTTGCTTCTTATAAGAATCCAACTAATTCTTGATTATTTGAGGTGGACAGTTTCATTCCAAAACCATCTCCGAAGCCCCGCCACCACCTTATCAATGGAAAAATTGTCTTTCAAGAAACCAGTCCCTGGCACCAAAAATGTTGGGGACCACTGGCTTTCAAGGTATTCCAAACTTCAGTCATTCTTATATCACAGCCAAGCCTAATATTTGTAAGGTGTTACGGAACAGAACAGAGGCCTTGGAAGTAACACCACACATCTACAACTATCTGATCTTTGACAAACCTGACAAAAACAAGCAATGGAGAAAGGAGTCCCTGTTTAATAAATGGTGTTGGGAAAACTGGATAGCCATGTGCAGAAAGCAGAAACTGGACCCCTTCCTGACACCTTACATTAAAATTAACTCCAGATGGATTAAAGACTTAAACATAAGACCTAACACCATAAAAACCCTAGAAGAAAACCTAGGCAAAACCATTCAGAACATAGGCGTAGGCAAGGACTTCATGACTAAAACACCGAAAGCATTGGCAACAAAAGCCAAAATAGACAAATGGGACATAAATAAACTCCAGAGCTTCTGCACAGCAAAAGATCATTAGAGTGAACTGGCAACCAATAGAATGGCAAAAAATTTTTGCAATCTACCCATCTGGCAAAGGGTTAATATCCAGAATCTACAAAGAACTAAAACAGATTTTCAAGAAAAAAACAAACAAACCCATTCAAAAGTGGGTGAAGGACATGAACACACACTTTTCAAAAGAAGACATATATAAGGCCAACAAACATATGAAAAAAATGCCCATCATCACTGGTCACTAGAGAAATGCAAATCACAACCACATTGAGATACCATCTCATGCCAGTTAGAATGACCATCATTAAGAAATCTGGAGTTAACAGATGCTGGAGAGGATGTGGAGAAATAGGAACACTTTTCCACTGTTGGTGGGAGTGTAAATTAGTTCAACCATTGTGGAAGACAGTGTGGCAATTCCTCAAGGATCTAGAACTAGAAATATCATTTGACCCAGCAATCTCATTACTGAGTCTATATCCAAAGGATTATAAACCATTCTATTATAAAGACACATGCACACGTATATTCATTGCAGCCCTGTTTACAATAGCAAAGACCTGGAACCAACCCAAATGCCCATTGATGATGGACTGGACAAGGAAAATGTGGCACATATACACATATGCAACCACAAAAAACGATGGGTTTGTGTACTTTGTAGGGAAATGGATGAATCTGGAAAGCATCATTCTCAGCAAACTGACACAAGAACAGAAAATCAAACACTGCATGTTCTCACTCATAGGTGAGTATTGAACAATAAGGACACATGGACACAGGGAGGGGAGCATCACACACTGGGGTCTGTTGGGGGGAAAAAGGGAGGACAGTGGGCGGGAGGGAGGTTGGGGAGGGATAACATGGGGAGAAATGCTAGATACAGGTGATGGGGAGGTGGAGGCAGCAAACCACATTGCTATGTATGTACCTATGCAACAGTCCTACATGTTCTGAGCATGTACCCCAGAACCTAAAGCACAATAAAATATACATATATATATACAAATAAAAATTAAAATTAAAAAAAGATGTTCAACTGCCACTGCTGAGCACCTAGGGGCATGGGAACAGGGCAGTTCTTACAGACAGGTCTGACTTTAGATGCTGCATCTCTATTATCCTAAGTTTCACCCTCCCCCTCCACAAATTAAGAATAAAATTGCCTCCCCAGTCAGCCAGTGACTCTGAAGATAATAAACTGGTAAGTATTTTCTATTTTTCAAAGGTTCTAATATAGTCATTTGCCTCTCTGGAAGTTCAAAGATGATCAAGTTTTGAGACATTTAAATATATGCAATTGATCATTGTTTTCTTTATTTTTTATTTTTATTTTTTTTTTGAGATGGAATTTTGCTCTTGTTACCCAGGCTGGAGTGCAATGGCGCGATCTCGGCTCACTGCAACCTCCACCTCCTGGGTTTAGGCAATTCTCCTGCCTCAGCCTCCTGAGTAGCTGGGATTACAGGCATGCGCCACCATGCACAGCTAATTTTTTTTTGTATTTTTAGTAGAGACGGGGTTTCACCATGTTGACCAGGATGGTCTCGATCTCTTGACCTCGTGATCCACCCGCCTTGGCCTCCCAAAGTTCTGGGATTACAGGCTTGAGCCACCGTGGTATGTGAATTATGAAAATATGGGGTGTAGCTGATCTAATAAAGCCAACATTTGCATCAGCATAAAAAATGCTAAAACCCCTTTCATTGTTTCAATTCTATGCTTATAATTTGTATACTTCTTTCTCTGTATGTTATACTCCAGTGGAAAGTTTGCAATAAAAAATGTAAACTGCAAAGAGATTTTATTAAGATAAACCTGGGACACAATGAGATGGGTTAAGCTAGAGACAAATATATTCCAGAAAAGAATGGGAATGAATGTAAAGTAGGTATTCAGGCAGAATAAAGAGAAAAGGAAAAGATTTATACAATTGTGCCCCAGGAATCTGGGCACAGAGTATATATTTTTCAAATCCAAGAGCTTTATATTTTGCACTATAATACAAATGAATTTAGGTCAAAAGAAAAAAATGTGCAATTGTTGAAAATTACACTCTAGTCAGGGTTCTCAGTTGACTATTTAACCCACTGATTTGAGTAAAGATTATAGTTTCTCCCTTTGTCATATAATGTATTTCTTTTCTGTTTGTCTTCAAGTAAATATTTATTTTTGTAATGTATCATCATAATTACAGTCATTTTAAATGTAGGTATTCTTTAAAATGCTTGGAAAATGTAAGCACTTTTCATCTCAGAAATAGGCAGCAACGATGTAGAGAGGGGGTTGAAGTGATTTAAGTCAAAGATCAAAACATGCAGCTACCAGCAGTCATATAGCATGAGTTGCATGAAGAAGAATATAATAGAAGTCTCTACAACCATAAAAACTGAAAGAAATAAGAAACATATTTTAGTGTCTCAGAGCCAAATGTTTTCATCCAAAAAGAAAATTACTCTCAAAGTTTGTTTACATTTCTGGGTGGCTTAAGTCATTGTGACTAAAATAAATTCTAATTTTAAAATTAGTAAATCTGAGTGTGCCCCTGTATTACTGTTTTAAAATGAATAAAGCTAGAGTGGGTGAAAACTTGGATTTTGCCAGTAAAGACAGTCATGGAGGCTGGATGCGGTGGCTCAAGCCTGTAATCCCAGCACTTTGGGAGACTGGGGTGGGTGGATCACTTGAGGTCAGAAGTTTAAGACCAGCCTGACCAACATGGTGAAACCCTGTCTTTACTAAAAATACAAAAATTAGCTAAGAGTGGTTGCGGGTGCCTGCAATCCCAGCTAATTGGCAGGCTGAGGCAGGAGAATCACTTAAACCAGGAGGCAGAGGTTGCAGTGACCTGAGAATGCCCCACTGCACTCCAGCCTGGGTGACAGAGTGAGACTCAACTCAAAAAAAAAAAGACAGTCATAGAAAGCATTTGGCTTTTCCACAACCGCTGTAGCTGCGGTCCCAGGACTGGCTTCCTCATTCTCCAGTGTTGAACAGCAGAACATGGGATATCCATTCTTCTGACGTGGATCATGGCAGAAGTGATCTGGTCCTGGAGCCAGCCGTGGGGATTGGCTCTTAATTCCCCACCCGTCAATGTTGTATACTGACTACCTGGAATTTATTTTTTTTTAAAGCCTGTTTTGCTTGAACACACTGGGCTAGAGTCTATGTGTTCTGTTGCAGTGAACTGAACCTTAGCTAATGCAGGATAAGAGAGTAAAAACACAGATTAATAATGAAAACTGTGAATAACTATAAAAAAGTGTTTGAGGAAAAATTGTATCCCATTTTCAGAGATTGAGTATAAAATCAACAACCATGTGCTTTGAATGTCTGAGTAGACCCTTGCCTAATGCTGAGAAACTAAAGAAAATGTGACTGCATTTAGTTCTCTATGACTATGCAGTAAAATGGGCATTACTCTGAATTTGCAGATAAATACATAAATAAAGCATAATGAGGGAATACTATAAACAATTGTATATAGTATATAGTAAATCAGATAACTTGAATGCAATTAACAAATTCCCTGAAAGACGCAAACTACTGAAACTAGCTCAAGAAGAAATGAAAAATCTGAATAGGTGTATGATTATTGAATAAACTGAATTAGTAATCAAAAAAGTTCCACAAAAAAAAGCTCAGGCCCAGATGACATCATGAGTGAATACTACTAAATACTTGAAGAAGAAAACACATTTGCAAATTCTTCCAGAAACCAAACAAACACAAGAAGGGAATGTTTCTTGATGAAATTTGTGAGGCCAGCATTATTCTGGCATCAAAACCAGACAAAGATATTACAAAAAAGGAAACTGCAGACCAATATTGCTTATGAATACAGATGCAAATATCTTCAACGAGATACCAGAAAACTGAATCCAGCAGCAGACACGGACTGTATAACACACCAAGTGGGATTTATGCCAGGAATGCAAGATTTGTACAACACGTGAAAATTAACCAATATAATACATATTAATTAAATAAAGGACAAAAACCACATGAACATCTCAGTAGATGTTACATAAATATATAGGCATGTATCCAACCTGATAAAAGACAATTTTGAAAAACCCACAGCAAATATCACACTTAATGGTAAAAGACTGAAAGCTTTCCTCCAAGGTCAGAAACAAGACAAGTTTTTCATTCAAACCACTTCTATTCAACATTGTGCTAGAGGTCTAGCCAGGGCAATTTGGCAGGAAAAATAAATAAAAGCCATCCAGATTGGAAAGGAAGGAGTAAAACTATCCACAGATGGCATTATATTATATACGGGAAATTCTAAAGAATTCTTAAAAATCTACAAAAACGTAGCCCAGTTTTCAATTCTTTTAGTCCAAAGAAGTTTATAATTTGCCTCTTTTATCTTTATTCAATGATGCGTCTAATCTGTCTTTTTAAAAAAATGTTGATGCTCTGAGGAAATTTAGTTCAAATCGAGAAGACATTTAAATTAAACCGATACAAGGTGTAAATTTTCATACAAGCAAGATATAAATAAATAGATATTGGTAGTAAAAGCAATGAGTGATTCCGTGTTTAAAAACTTCCTACCAACCTGGTACAATGGGCACTCAATGGTTAGCTTTACTTTCATTAATTTTTAAATTTAATTAAAGGCAAATAAAGTAGTATAGTATGCTTTTCTGAGTTTTGGGTTTTAAACATTTAACCACCACCATTTTATTGAGCCTTTATATTATAACCTTGTTCTAGAAATAAAAAATGTAAGATTCAAATAGATAAAGTGACTTGCCCTAGCCAATTCAGCAAACAAGCAGCAAAGATGGGAACATGAACACAGGATATGACCATAGCTGGTGTTATATCCGCTACTCTGTGAATGACTAACTAAATAGGGAATGGGAGGGGCACAGAGAAAGTATTCCAGGCCATTGTGAACATCCCTCCACCCAGATGAGCAAGTTCTGCCTTCTTGGAATAAGTGCTCAAATCATTATCATCCCTGGATAAAACCTTCGTGATAACCAGTGAATTAATCAGGGCTTCTTCATTCTTTGGTTCTTCCCACACACCATGTGGGACAACAATGTTCATACTCTCACCCAGACCTTTTGTTAATCCTCTATTCCATCTTCCTACTCTCACTACTACAAATGTTTCAGTAATGGAAGCCTACTATCCAAATTTTCAAGAATTTCATGATAACAAGATCTAAAATGTTAGGCAAGTTGAGAACTTATTAAAAGTTCTCAAAAGCAATGATTCCAAATCACAGTTTATATATACATACGATTTTGTTTTCCTACACAGCATTCTTTAACAAAGCTTTAGTATTGCATGAATTTTAGAGCTGCTGTATTTCCACTAAGCTATATGACTCACATTCTTTATAAATATGGAAAAAGGTCCACTAAGTGACCCTTGTGGAAAGAATTAGGATACATGTCCATTCAAATAAACAAAGGCTGTACCACTATGGTGTACAAGGCACTGTGCTTTTTTGTATCTCTCTCTTTCATAGGTATATATGAATATACTTATACTCTTTTCCCTTAAAGATTAGTTGTCAAGATAAGATGTAAATGCAACTAACCCAATATTGAACATAGAATCATTAAATAGCATTTTCCTAAGCCATTTGGTAAGGAAAATATTTAATGCTTTTAGCAATATATTCAGTTGGCTTTTTTAGGATGTCTTGGGAATTTCAATGTTCTCAGAGTAAGCCTTGATCTAGGACCAGCTTGCTTTTTCTCCCTCTTGTGTCTCACATTGTCAGCAGAAGTCTTACTGTTGTCACCAGTTGGTAGTATTCATAAGATGGCTGCATCAGCACTTACCCAGAGTCCATAGAAGCTTTTCTATCCCAAAGGTGGAAAAAGAATCCTGAGATTAATTCTCATTGGCCAGCATTGGGCCATGTCTTTAACCCTCAGCTAATCACTATGGCTTACACTAATCATGGAAGATTCCTGGAGCTGGAAGCAGGAACACTTCTAGTCAAATACTATGGTCTAATTTGGGGAGGGGTGATTTTCAGAAGGTAATTTTTTATCATGAAAAGGATAGATATTATCAGTATGTTACAAAACAACAAACCACAATTGCCCTCTACAGACCTTTAATGACTTTTGATTATTGTTGAAGGCCATTAAAGGTCTGATATTTACAGAAAAGCTTACAGAAATAGTGTAGTCAGATAAGAGAAATGAACTGTAGCATATCCAATAGCCCTTCAGTGGTCCAGGTGGCAGAGTTAAGATAGGGGTATTAAAATATATAACTCACTATTCAGAACAAAAAAGTTAAAACGAAGCCTAAGACCTACTAACAAGGGTCTCGGAATCAGAAGAGAAAGCTTCAGTGGACAAGACAATGAACCAAGACCAACATTGCACAGCACAGAATCTTGTTTCTTTACCCATGATGGATAAGATTACCATCAATTAATGAAAATATGATGTATTTCTAAAAATATTGCTGCCACATATGTTCATATATTTATGGTTATTCAGATTCTGGTATCCAGAGTGGGCAACATAAGGTCAGTAGCCCATCCACCCTGTCATTTTGACAGAAATCTGCCAGTATATACACATGCTGTAGGAGGACACGAAAACTAACAGGGTCTAAGACAACAACAGAAGACAGAGCAGGACTAATTGCCAGACAATGCAATCAGTACAAAGAGCCTTAGGACTTTGGTGAGAAGTCAGTTCAGGTCCAGCTCTTCAGGAAGAAACACAGGCAATAATGTTGCGTCCTTCACATAGGAAGATGACGCAAGAAACATAAAAATATGTGTTTTTACTTGCTTTTCTCTCTCCAGTAAATAGTAACATCTTGAAGTGATTCAACTATATATTTTTACCTTACCTGTCTTTTGACATATTTATGAAAGATGCACTGAGGGCAAGGATGTTATCTATAACCATGGAAACACAAAGCTTTAATCAGTTCTTGAGCAATTTTAGGCTCTAACATTTCTCCTCCTGTATTTTGAAAGCCCCAGTGAGTTTGCGTTCTCAGAAGACTTTACTACAGGCAAGACCCAGAGTCCCAAGAGGGAGAAACATTCTCCTCTCCTCTGTCAGGGATGATGAGGATAAGGTGGTGTCTAGAAGCTCAGCCACACCAAATTTTCAACTGGGACAGTGATATCAGATCCCCCTCAATGTCATCTATTTGTCAATGCCTGCCCTACCAATGTGTTCTGTACTACACTTACTAACCTCCTACTGTGTCCAGCGCCCTATTATCTATACCTTACAACATAGATTAATCCATCGTATTTACTCATTCCTTTCCAAATTTGTTCTCCTCTTCCCCACTATCTCCTCCTGTTTTCTCATCATTTTTCCCATTATTAAAAACAGAACAGCTGTCACATTTCTGGACAGCACCTCTTATTTCAGTGTTCTTTTTGTGTTCAACTTCTCTGCTGATTATATTTGCCAGACAAGCCCATTTAGTCTTTGGTATTGTTAGAAAATATTATTAAGATTATGTTTTTCGGTTGACCACTAACTTGTGAAATCTTACTTTAATCTGGCCCAGCTGTACACTCACATACTCTTTCAATCATCCTTTATTGACACATTCCCTATAGTTGACTGTTCTGGACCATTTCTGCACAATCTAACTTTCTAAATACTATCCTTACTCACAGTAGATGATGTTGCTTAAAACAATCTCATTTGAATTTTTATAAAATACTCCCTACTAACTCCAAAGATCTTTTATACACTATTTTCCTTACCTGGAATATTCTTTCTTCCTCAGACCAATTCAACTCCACAACTGGCCTAATTCTTTCAAACTTATCATCTCCTTAATGTCTCCTTGACTTGATTAATTCATAGTAATATTTATAACTCTCATTTATACTTACACTTTTCTTCCTAGTATTAACTGCCTTTTAAATTTTAAAGAAACATAACAAATATCCTCCTAGAAATTTTAAGGCAGATTTTGGTGACATGAAGAGGAAACTGAAAGTTATATATTAAAAAAGCAGTTTTGATATAAAGAATATAAAATTTGAAATGAAAATATTATAAATTGGGATGAAAAGACAGAGTGGACACAAAAAACCAAATTATTGAGCAAGAACATTGTATTTTAAAACTCTCCTAGAAGAGACAAAATGAAAATTCTTCAGCTTTTTTGATATCATATATCTATATGCACACATACAAACAAAAAAACAGAACAAAAATAAAAAGTAATAAAATAAAAAGTAAACTTTCCCAGAAACAAGTTTAAAAAGATGAAAAACATAATGAAAAATTAAGTAAAAGGGAAAGAAATATCAAGTCCATTTAATAAAAATTCCAGAAAGAAAGATAAAAATAGAGGAAAGAAAATATTTGAATAAATGGTAAAAATTTCCAAAAATAAAAATAAAAAACCTCAGACTAACAGTTCTTACAGAATACCAAAGGGGCAAAAACAAAAACAAAAGCAAAACAACAACAACAACAACAAAAAAAAAAAAACACCTCAACACGCTAGTAAGATTTTATAGAATCTGCAGAGTCAGTGCAATTTCTTTCAAAAATCTAATGCCATTTTTTACAGAAATACAAAACACAATCCTAAAATTCGTATGGACTTAGAAAAAACTGAGAATAGCCAAAGCAATCTCGAGCAAAAAGAACAAAGCCGCAGGCATCACACTCCCTAATTTTAAATATATTATAAACCATTGTAATCAACACAGCATTGTACTGGCATAAAAATAAACATACTGATCAATGGAACAGGATAGAAAGCACAGATAATTGACATATTTACTGTCAATTGATTTTAAACAAATGTGCCAAGAACACATAAGAAAAAGACAACCTTGGCCGGGCGCGGTGGCTCACACCTGTAATCCCAGCACTTTGGGAGGCCGAGGCAGGTGGATCACGAGGTCAAGAAATTGAGACCATCCTGGTCAACATGGTGAAACCCCATCTCTACTAAAAATACAAAAAATTAGCTGGGCATGGTGGCGCATGCCTGTAATCCCAGCTCCTCAGGAGGCTGAGGCAGAAGAATTGCCTGAACCCAGGAGGCTGAGGTTGTGGTGAGCCTAGATTGCGCCATTGCACTCCAGCCTGGGTAAATAGAGCGAAACTCTGTCTCAAAAAAAAAGAAAAAGACAACCTCTTTAATAATTGATGTCGAGAAAACTGAATATCTACAGGCAGAAGAATGAAATTGGACCCTTATCTCACATCATATACAAAAGCAACTCAAAATGGAAAAAAGACTTCAGTGTAAGACATGAAACTGTAAAGCTACTAGAAGAAAACAGGGGAAACGTTCCATGACATTGGTCTGGGCAGTATTTCTTTCTTTTGTTATTTTTTCTGGGCTTAGCTCAGCTGAAGAGGGAATGATTCCTTGGATAGGACTCTAAAAGCACAGCAACAAAAGCACATATAGACAAATGGGATTGCATCAAGCTAAGAAGCTTCTGCAGAGTAAAGGAAACAATTAACAGTGAAGAGACAACCCACAGATTAGGAAAATATATTTATAAACCATACATTTGATAAGAGGCTAGAAACAAACTTATATTGGATAAGTTTCAATAGTAAGAAAACAAGTAACTTGATTAAAAATGGGCAAACAATCTGAACAGATATTTTTTAAAAGAGAGGATACAAATGGTCAGCAGATACATTAAAAAGTGTTCAACATCTTTAATCATCAGGGAAATGCAAATTAAAACTACAGTGAGAATGTCAGAATGGCTATTATCAAAAGACAAAAGTATTGGTGAGGATGTGGAGAAAAGGGAACCCTTGTACACTGTTGATGTAAATGTAAATTAGTACAGACATTTTGGAAAACAGTATGGAGGTTCCTAAAAAAAATAAAAAGAACTACCCAGCAGTCTCACTACTGGAATGAAATACATCCAGTATGTGGGAAATACATCTGCACTTCCAAATTCATTTCAGCATTATTCACAATAGCCAAGATATGGAAGCAACCTAAGTGTCTATCAACAGAGACATGGATTAAAATAATGGTATATATACACGTATATATATGCAATGGAATACTATGCAACCTTTAAAAAGGACATTTTGTTATTCACAACAACATAGATGGGACTGGAGGACATTATGCTAAGTGAAATAAGCCAGGCACAGAAAGATAAATACTGCATGATTTTACTTATGTGTGGAATTTTTAAAAGTTGATGTCACAGAAAAAGAGAGCGAAATGGGATTACCAAAGGCTGGTGAAGAGGGAAACTGATGAGGAAAGGAAAACGTTAATTAAAGGGTGTACAAAGTCTCAGTTAGACAAAAGGAATAAGTTTTCATGATCTATTGCACTGCATGGTGACAACAGTTAATGATAATGTACTGAATACAGTAATCCCCCCTTATCTGTCGTTCTGCTTCTCAGTTTCAGTTACTGTGGTCTGAAAATATTAAAGAAAAATACCAAATGTAAATAATTCATATGTTTGAAATTGTTCTATTTAAATGTGTATATACATTTATTTATAATTTTTTAATTTTATTAATAGTTGTTAATTTCTTACTCTGCCTAATTTATAAATTAAACTTTATCATAAGTATATATGTATAAGAAAAAGCATGATATATATAGGGTTTGGTACTATCTATGGTTTTAGGAATTCACTGGGGGCCTTGGAATGTATCCCCCATGGATAAGGGAGGAATACAGTATTTCAAATTTACTTTAAAAATAGATTTTTAACATTATCACCACAAAAAAATAAATAAATTGGTGAGGCAATGGATATGTTAAGCAGCTTTATTGAATCTTTCTACAAGTATACATTTTACCCCATAAATATATACAATTATTTATCAATCAAAAATAAATAAATCGGAAAAAATATAGACTCTAAGACAAACAGCAAGTTTTAAAAGATATCAAAGAGAAGATTTTCAGACTGACATCAGAGGTCTAAATAGACATGTTGGTATCAAAAGGCAAAGTATTACATATTTAAATGTATTGAAGGAAATGAACTTAAAACTTATACTTTTCAAAACACACTGCCATGTGTGTACCTATGCAACTGTCTTGCATGTTCTGCACATGTACCCCCAAACCTAAAATGCAATAAAAAATTAAAAAAAAAAACAACTTACACTTTTATATGAAACTAAACCACCATGGAAATTTGAGGGCATAACTGTAACTAACATATGTTCAGGCACACAGGTACTGGATATTTTCTGTTTGCCCACCCATTCTGCACCACTGTGCTCCACGTCTGAATCAAAAGACTCCTTTGTCTTTTGATTGAGTTTGAGGAATGAAACCTGCTAGCAGATCAGAAGGAGGAAGGCCTTAGGTCAGCATATTTATGTTTATGACACTCTCCAGGAGGGGTAGCAAGGGCTGGTGGCATTTTTCCACCCAAGGCAATAGCACTTACAAGCAGTTCTCTCCACACAACTCTTTCTCTCTCTCTCTCTCTCTTTCTCTCTCTCTCTCTCTCTCTCTCTCTCTCTCTCTCTCTCTCTCGCTCTCCTATTTTTTTTCTCTTCCTCCTCCTCCTTCTCTTTCTCTTCCATCCTCTTCTTGCCTCCCCTTCAGGCCCAGGGGTGGAAAGCGTGTTTTGTTGTTATTAGCAGCCAGACACACTAATCCTTTTGTTTTTCTGTATCCTACTCAAGCCTTTGTAAGGAGTCCCTTTATTTATCTCTCCTCCAATTACTCAGATTGAATGTGTCATCTATTTTTGGACAGCACCCTGAATGATAAACATAGCCTCAAGAGGTTTGTCATATAAGCATACATCAGAAAACACTTTTGAAGAAAGTTTTGTGAAGGTTTCTATTAAACATATGGGCCATAAGGATGAGCAAATAATTTGTTTTTAATTGAAGCAATCTATTTTCAATTTCTAAAAGCTTTATTAATTCAATTCTTCCTTTTTGTAACATGCTTTATTCATGGTTTTATAAAGGAAATATCTTATTAAATCTCTATAAAAATACCAAATAAAATTTCTTTCTAATTTTTTGTCACCTTGAATTATTTGATTATTCTAGTTAGTTTTCTATCTCTTCACCTTAGTTTTTTCCTTTCATTTTTCAAGGTTTTCTAAAATATCAATGATTCTTTAAGAGTGCAGAAATGTGAAGCTGATCAAAATATTAATGAATTCTTCCACTACTGTGGTCTGCTCTGGACATAGCCTGTGACTTTCTCTGTTTTCCTTCATGATTTCAATGCTATAATCCACATGCAGGTTTTATCAACTTACTCACTGAAAATTTGTATTCACTATGGCTACCCTCCCTTTTTCATCATTTTTTTTGTGGGTCTGTACATTTGCTATTTCTTTGGTCTAATTTTGATAGGATCTCAGTAGGGAGAAGAAATAAATATGTTTACATAGTGTGAGATTTTAAGTAAGAAATCATTCCTTAATTATTTTTGAACCCACTCAGGCTATCGGAGATTAGAGAACATCTGTTATACTTGAAATGCCTCCTCCCTACAGACGAGAGATATAACTGGATGCTTCAGAGATGCTCCTTTTCCTTGAAACTCCTTCATTAAAAATCACCTTTGCCAGTCCTTTAACAATTAATTTTAAAAATAGCTTATTTATGTATAACTTTTCTTAAATGATTTTGTAAACACGGCAGCAGCCAAAGATTCTGGCATAGTGACAGAAGCCACAGGACTCAGAACACAGGAGTTTAGTCACTTCTGTCCTCTGGTAACTTTAATGATTCAAATAGGGTAATTTTTTGTCATCTTATTTCATTTGTTTTTAACTTTTTTCTTTTTTAGATACATCATAATCTCAGTTCTGGAAAACAAAAATTTTTGTGAACAAAAGCAGAAAGGGGCCTGAGATCTAAGCCAGTAAAACCATGTCTGTTTTTAAAGCCATCAATCACCTGTTTTTTATGACTTTAACTAGTCATCTCTTTTTAATCTTTTACAGTTCAGAGTAGAAAGGATTTTCTTGATCTTGAGAGGGAACTAGGGTGTCTAGGTCTGACACACAGCAGGAGCTCCAAAAATATTTGTTGAATAAGTCAATGAGAACAAGATACTATCAGTTTATGCTTTTTAATGAATGGGTATGGTGTTTGTTTTTTAACATGTAAAGGACTCCTGTACTCTCCATAAAACATACAAATATGGCATTTGAAAAGTAGGTGAACTGCTTTTTTACTCTACTAATAGCAATAGCATTTTAATCATTGTATTTAAAGACAATGCTAGTCTTACAGATAATTGAATTAAATGGCTTCAGGTTAAACTTTAGGGCAATAAAGCAGAAAATCATCCTAAGCCTACTTTGGCAAGCTGAGAATGTAAAACTTTATGGAATGATAAATAAAGGAATTTTATTTTTATAGACGATATGGGCATGGAGTAGACCAGGTTAAGCATTAGGAGTAATTTTCTGAATGTTTAGTTTTCACATTTTATTAGCAGGACTTCACCTGCCACATGTAGCAATAAACATTCCTTGAAAATATTGAGAATGTAACATGCTTTATTTGGCCACTCCTCTACTGGCAGGCACTAGGAATTTTTTTCTACTGTTGAATTATTGTTTCTATTATGAACAACAGAATACATAGTTTTAAATAATTTATTCAGTACATCTAGAGGACTTTTGATAATGCATTCTTGCAAAACTTCCCCATTGCTAAAAGATAAGAAAGAACAATTCATAATGATAAAATGGCCAATCATAAAGGAAGATCTGAGAATCCTATATGTACATGTACCTGATAACATAGCCTTAACACACTAGCAAAAGCTGGCATCTTTAAAAGGAGAGATAAGCCAATATAAGGCATAGTAGAAGACTCTAACACACCTTGCTCAGTATCTGACCATGCAGGCAAACAGGGGACCACAGGCGCAGGAGTGCTGAGTGATGTGGAGCAATGTTCCACCTTCTTGTGCAGCTTATCTGTGCCTTCCTGGTCTATGTGATTCTGGAGGTAGTACTTCCATTTCATTATGAATTAATTATTTCTGAGACTGTCCATGCTTCACACTTGTTGGGTAAGACAGTACGAAACATATGATAGGAAGTTATGGCTACATAGTCACTGGATAGTAACTCACTTGGTCTCTACAGGGGCCAGTAGCATTTCAGGCACTACCTTTTGATGGTAAACAATTTGCTGCAAATACCATGGGCTTGCTTCAGAAACACAGCGATAAGAACTATGATTTCTTAACTGGGGCCTGTCAGATGTTCCACATTGCATCTTTATTTAACCCAGATGCCTTAGTACTGTGGAATTTTATGAATCATATGATCTAAGTAACAGGCTTTTCTCCTACTACCACCTACATTATTGGATCTTCTAATTCATATGGTTCAAACGACAGGGTTACTTTGATTACAACCTAACCTGCTACAGAGCTCTTTCCAACTCTGGGACACACTCATATCTAGCAGCCTACCATTTTACAAAAAAAAGGATCAAAACAGTTCTCTAGAAAAGAGTATCAAATCCAAAGACGCCTCCCAAGCATTGTACTTCTTTGTTAGTGGTAGGAAGTTCAAGGTAAAAAATCTGTAATTTTCTTTGAAAGACCTCTAAAATCTTCACCAATGTGGCAGCCTCTAAATTTGTAAGTTTTATCACTGTTATCTCCTACTCTCTCTACATTTCCCAATAGCACAGAGACCTTGCTATATACATGTAGCAAGTGTGTGTGTATACACATATGCACTCACACACACACACACTATATATATATATATATTCATATTATCAGATGTAAGTAATATAATGTCACAGAAGACCAATATGATCTTCTGCAGAATATCCAGACACTTCATCATGTCCCTTTGGACTATCCTGTAAAGGACCATACAGATAAACATAATTTTGGTTAAGACAATAAAATCCACTTTGGGAGGCCGAGGCGGGTGGACCACGAGGTCAAGAGATCGAGACTATCATGGTCAACATGGTGAAACCCCATCTCTACTAAAAATACAAAAAAAAACAGCTGGGCATGGTGGCGCGTGCCTGTAATCCCAGCTACTCAGGAGGCTGAGGCAGGAGAATTGCCTGAACCCAGGAGGTGGAGGTTGCGGTGAGCCGAGATCACACCATTGCACTCCAGCCTGGGTAACAAGAGCGAAACTCCGTCTCAAAAAAAAAAAAAAAAAAGACAATAGAATCTACATTGTTGTTTATTACATGTGAATGTTGTGAATGTAGATTACTGCTTATTCTCCTTCTTAACAGACATTGAACACAAAGCATTGGTCTGATCAATAGCTGCATACAGCATACTAGAGGCTGTGGTAATCTGCTCCAGTAAAGATACCACATGCAGCGCAGCACAGCTCTTAGGGCTACTACTTGTTTGTGGCAGTCTGTGTCATGTATTACGATCCATCTAGGTTTTGCAGGAATCATTCTAGTGAATCAAATGAAGATATGGTGGGTATATACGCAGCATCATTTAAACCTCTGAGAGCAGCAACAATCTCTGTTGCTCCTCCAGGGCCAAAATATTATTTTTAATTTAGTCTCTTGACTGGTGGTGGTGGGTGGGGCAGTTTTAGAAGCCTTCACTAGGCTTTTCTTATTATAGATACTTTTCTTCTTCGGGTCAAGGAACCAGTATGAAGAGTTGACATTTTTACATTGCAAAATGAAATTCCTTTTTGAAATGTATTTTTAAAAATCAAAATATAAGTTGTATACAATAAACTCATCCTTTTAATGTATGAAATCTAATCAATTATGACAAATGTTTGAAGCCAAGTGACCATTACTGAAATCAAGAGATAGCACATTTTTATCACCCAAAAAAGTCACTGTCTTTTGCATTCAGTTGCCTAAACTTAACTACTAGCCCCTGGCAACCATCTGCCCATTTTTCATTCCTACAATTTTGTTGTCTCTGGAATTTTATGTAAATGGAATCATAGAGCATACAGTCTTTTTTGGCTGGTTTCTTTCACTCAGCAGAATACTTTTGAAATTGGTCCTTGTTGTTCCATGTATCAATAGTTAATTCATTTTTTGTCAGTAAGTCATATTCAATTGGATTGCTTTACCACAATTCGTTTATCCATTCACCAGTTGATAAACATCTGGACTATTTCCAGTTTTTAGTGATTACGAATTATGAGCATTCATGTGTTTTAATTCCTATTGAGAAAATGTCCAGGAATGGAATTGAATGTAGAATAACCATTCAATTTATCAGTCAATTGTTTCCCAAGTAGCTGTGTCATTTTATATTCCCACCCGCCACAGGAATTCCAGTTGCTCAACATCCTTACCAACACTTTTAAACTTTAACTATTCTGGGGGTATTACTGTTGTTTGTTTTGTCATTTGTAATGACTACTGGTGTTGAGCAGCTTTTCATATGCTTATTGGAGATTTGTGAGAAAAGATACTGACCTCTTTTTGGCACAGTGATCCATAATGAAATAAAAGGCTCAGCGGTCTGAGCAGTGAAACGTACCTTTTTACTGTTTTCACATATGGTTTGCCTAAATGCTAATAGATGAAAAACTAGTATTCTGTACCACTCCAAACCCTACCTCCTGGATCCACAAAGCCTTTCAATTTTTACCTCAAGCACCAGGTAAAGGAAAATAAGATGAATAAAATGAGTGACAGACAGCCTATGGCAGAGACAAAAGTGGAAAAAATCAGATGGCTGAGTAGAAGACAAAGGGAGTATAAGACTCAGAGGACTGTGAAGTCAGGGAAAATAGAAGAAAAGGCAGTAGTCAGGGTTCATTTTGCAAATCCAGGGTGAACTCTATGTGGACTCACAGGCTGTGTTACATCAGTGTCTGGATTCAACGTCCAGATGGGATTTAGAGATTCTCTGGCTAATGGTAGGACATTTTCAGGAACAGATCGACCCATATTTACCTTTTGAACCTTTATAACAGAGCAGAGGGATGATATTTTTAAAGGACCAAAAAAGTGTGCTATTACTACTTCTGTTTCTAAAACAGCTTTAATGCAATGCGAGCAAATATTTTTTAAAAGCTTTCATAAGATGTCTGGAAATATTACAGTAAATATTTACATTATTACCTAGTATCTAAATATTTAGGAATTAAAAGAAGCTTCGAATCTTAGTAATTACATGGTCAATAACAGTGTTGATTTATCTGTTTTTCATTAAGTCATATTTAGAGCATCAATGTAGAAAGAATTATATGAATATTTACTGACTAAGAATAACCAAAATCAGTGAATCCAATTCATTTTTAATGGTTTGGTGTTTAATGATAATCATGTTTTGCCATAGGATAACTAGACACGACAGGCAATTTATATAAATAACCCATAATTAGTCCACTTCAGTAGAAATCAAATAATCAGTCTCTCTTTTCTCTTTGTGAATTTTGCAGTGTCATATTGACAATTTTTCCTAATACTACACACTGTTTCATCTTTGTCTTTTTCATGCATGCTTCACTGACACATATAAAATTAAATATTTGTATCTTGAAGATCCCAACAGTTAGGTCCTTGGTTCCCAAATCTTAAAGCTTTACCAGTAAAATGTCCTATAAACTCTTAAGCTTCTCTTCCTTTCTATTACCTGTCAAGAGAATAAGTGCTGGAAAACTGGAAGCAGAATAAACGCTTTGGCTGTGAGGCAGACGCTGGACTTTAGGAATCTTAGCTGTTGAAAGGAAAATTACAGAGAGCTGTGATGGTGGCCTCTGTATCCATGACATTTGGGATCCAGAGAGAAGATTGAAGAGACAGGGATTGCACTTCAGGGAGGTTGGGGGAAGGAATATGATTGGGGAACTCTATTGTTCTTCCTCACCCAGCTCTTGAAGGTCAGCCTTGGGCACAGTACAATTTCGTGGGGCTGGAGTTGACTCATACCCTCATCTACTAACTACACAGAAAATTCCTTTTATATAAGAAATCCTATGGATGAAAATAAGGGGCTTAAAAAGATAACCATATGAGACAGTTAGTTTTGCCTAAATATACCACAGAAATGAGGCTCCCTAAACTTGCTTATTTTGGTTAGAGAAACCAGTTACAATACAGGAATGAGGGGAAAGTTGGGCAGGGGTCAGGGAAAGTATCAGAAAGGAAAAGAGAACAGAAAGGGGAGACCTGAGACATGGGGAGTTGTGATAATGCATCAGAGCTTGAGGCTGCTTTAGAGTTCAAAGGGCTTGTTTGCTCAAATCTGAGTTTGTTCTCACAGCAACTCCATGAAGTGGAGGAGGTATCACCTCCAGTTTATGCAGGAAAACACGAAGTCTTAAAAAGGTTAGGTGATTTGCCAGTCATCACAGCAAGGCAGCAAGGTAACTGGCAGAACTATAGCTCCAGTACAGGCATCTTCCTCTAAGTCTCGTTCATCTGTCACTTGGCTGCTTCTCCCTTTGCTTTGACTATGATGTGGCACAGACCTTATCTCCAGGAGACTGTATCGCCTAATTTCAACAGTGCACTAAAAATTACATTACAGCCTTGAACTATTAACTTAATTTTCAAGAAAGAACATATAATTTTAAGTTATTTTTGTATCCAATCTAGTAATACCTAGAAAGTCACATTACAGTGACTGTGCGGGAGAAAAACTGCTAGCTAAAAACACTGATTGCTGTACGAGATTTTTTAAAATCCACTGAAATAATCTTAAAAGTATGGTTTACCAATTTTTCAAAATTGTATTTCCATGTCGCTTTTTTAAGGCTAATCAAGTGAAGCAGTGGGAGTGAAGAAGGAACACAGAAATCTGTTAAGTGGTTGTGATCAGTTGGTTGTAAACATCACTGCACCTGGACCAGCCTAGTGTCATTTTTTAATGGAAACATGATTTATTTCCTTCTCGTCATCATCTCAAGAATAAAATAAGTATTTGACCTTTGCTCAAAGTAATTTTCTCTTCGGGTTAGAATCTGAAGGGCATTAATTATGAAGATATTGTTATGACTAATGCCCACTGTCTAAAGTAGAATTCTCAGCCAGTTCAGACCTAAAGAGGGAAAGATGTTGTTTGAGCTTTGTTTTCTCCTCTGGCCGTTCACACAACTTGACTTCAATGTTGCCATCACTGAATGCTTCTCCTTTGGTCTCCTCTACGGGATTCTCTCTCAGGGAAAATTTTGCTTTCTTCTGCATCATCATAATTCCTGAATTTCCATGCCTTTGTGCTGGAGAGAAGGTTTTGTTTACTATGCAATAGCAAACTGCAGACAAAACATTTTTTTTGAAGTTTTCATTCATAAATGCATAGATAATGGGATTACAGATGGAGTTGGAAAATCCAGTAATTTGCACTATAGCAAAAATCATCTTGATTGTGACATCATCATATTCCTTTTCAAAATTACCTGAAATAAAGTAATATTTTAGAATGTACATGTATTTTAATGAGCATAAAATAAAACTTCTGTTTGTCACCTGTCAAAGACTTACACTTGTATAAGTAGCTAAAGGTGTCAAAAGTTCTCAAGGTCATTTTGGGAGAGGCATCTGATATCTGAATAAAAATAACCTTTGTGCTAAGTCTTCACTTAGAGAATCTCGGCTTATAAGCATAGCCTGGTGTCTAACACATAGTAGGGGGCTCATAGCATTGCAGCTTGATAACTCCAAGCTTCATGTAAGCTGTAAGCAGCAGTAACCCTTTAAATGTTCACTGGCCTTACAGAAACAAAATCATGCTGAGAACCGTGGTAAGTCCTGGGCTATCAGAGAGAATATACCGCAGGTCTGACTGTTCAGGTCAGGGTTCTAAATAGGGAATGCTCATAGAATATCACTCCTTTCCCAAAGTTTAAATAGCTTAGGGAGAACAGAAGGAGTAATATGGGAAAGGAATCTCAAATTTTTCTTTATCTTCTGTCATTATTAAAGATTTAGTCATAGTCATACATAATGACCTACCACATACATAATAACCTTGTGATCTTGAAGACATGAAAAAAACATATGAAATGTTAGGTATTTTATTATCCAAGTGAACAGTGACACATTTCTAGGATTCACTGTCTATTCTAGCAAGAAATGAATGAGAACGTCTATCAAATGAGAATGACAAACACTCACTGTATTCAATCATCATATGGACAACATGAAATGGTGCCCAGCACACAGCAAAGAGAGCCACCACTGTCACCATCATAATGACAGCTCGTTTCTTCTTCCTAACCCCCAGAAAGAAGCACTGTGTTAGTTAACTTCTCCTTGGCAAATGTGCCAAACCGATAGCAATGCTATTAAAGTCTGAGCCTAGTCCACTCAAATGTAATTTTTACATTAGGTTCATGATAGGTTATTTGTGGGATGATTATCATCCTTTCCTATTGACGTCACTCCCATCCTAATATTTTCCATATCATAAATGTTCTTTGAATGTCTGCTCATTATGAATATGGCACTCTGCTAGATGCATGGGATAAATTATGTCATTAATTTTCACAATAAGCCATTTGATAGATGCAGAAACTGAGACACCCAGAAGGTTAATTAACTTGCAGAGTTGGATGGCTAGTAAGGGCTGTATTTTGGATGTGAATTTAGGAAGTCTAACTTCTTTGACTTCAATATAAACCTCTTACTTTATATTAAAGAGCCTTCATTCTTGTGGTAGTAAAATATCAACATTTATAAAATATTTGTCTGGTGCAGTGACTCACTCCTGTAATCCCAGCTCTTTGGGAAAACAAGGCAGGTGAATTGTGTGAATCCAGGAGTTTGACACCAGCCTGGGCAACATGGCAAAACTCCAGCTCTACCAAAAAAAAAAAGAAAAATGAAATATGAGAAGCTCCAGGGATAGAATTAAAATGCACATCTATATGATATATCTTGATTTTTTGGAGACAGTTTTACTCTGTTGCCCAGGCTGTATAGGAGTGGTGCAATTATAGCTCACTGCAGTCTCAACCTGGGCTCAAGTGATCCTCCCACCTCAGCCTCCCATGTAGCTTGGACCACAAGTGCATGCCACTACACCCAGATAATTTTTAAATGTTTTGTAGAGATGGGGGGTCTCACTTCGTTGTCCAGGCTTGTCTCAAACTCCTGGGCTCAAGCAATCCTCCCACCTCAGCCTCTCAAAGGGCTGGGATTCCAGGCGTGAGCCACCACACCCAGCCTGATATATCTTAACAATATGACTAACCAGGTCTTCAAACTAATTTTCTCCATGACATCTGTAAAGAGAATTTACATCTGCAAGAGCTCTATACATCTGCATGGTGCTTTAAGTTTATAAAAACTCATACTTATCTCATTATTATTATTATTATTTGAAATGGAGTCTTGCTCTGTCACTCAGACTGGAGTGAAGTGGAACAGTCTCAGCTTACTGCAACCTCCATCTCTTGAGTTCGAACAATTATCTTGCCTCAGCCTCCCAAGTAGCTGGGATTATAGGCATCCACCACCACGCCCGGCTAATTTTTGTATTTTTAGTAGAGATGGAGTTTCACCATGTTGGCCAGGTTGGTCTTGAACCCCTGATCTCAGGTGATCCACCCACTTCAGCCTCCCAAAGTGCTGGGATTACAGGCATGAGCCACCAGGCCTGGCCCATTATTTTTTATTACAATGGCAGCTCTTTCTTCCAAGGAAAGGAGAGGAAACAACTTAGCAATAGGTCCCAAGGTGCTAAATAGTCTAGGGGCCCCTGTTCATTGAGAGGAAGGATTTCTTTCTTCAAACTAAGCACTAGAGCACTAGGGATCACTGCACACTTGGAAAGATGATAAAATCCCACCAAATCACCAGACTCCTCCATTTAAGGTTCTGTTTGCTTTGTTTCTAATAATCATTCAGTGTAGATTATTAAATAAATGATATGGACTACAAGTACCATAGCAGTAAGTAGTGTTTTAAAATTTCTGTTAATGAATAAAATCAGAAAGCAAAGCCCTTAGGTAAAAATAAATCAATAATAACAATTTAAAATAAATAACAAGCTTCGGTTTCCAAAAGATTTTCATACAGATCAATCTCATGTCTTTTAGCATCATCCTTGGGTGGGATTAAGTAAGAATGGATGTTATTATGCTCCTTGTACATATGAGGAAAGCAGAGCCTCGGGAGTGAGACTGATGTATATCTCATGGCTGGTGAGTGACAGAGAGAGTACCCATAGGACCGCAGAGTTCTGACACCAGCCCACAGTCTTCCTACTACATCACATATGCTCTAAATTCCAAGTCAGTTTCTACGTACAGCTGTAACTTCCAGGTTGATTTGTGAGCTGGTAAGCTTGTTCTTTCTTTCTGCCACATGTAAAACTTCAAGAGTTTAAAGTCAGTCCATGCCCTAAATTTGAATTACAAAGGTTGCTTTGACTAAATTACCTAGGGGTTCTGAGAGGCCTGGCAACCATCCCTTCCAGCACAACTAATTAAAAATATTTTAAAGAGGTAAATATTTCATTAAACAGACCTGGCTATTTTAGACATTTCTTTTCCATGAATAGTTCGAAGCACTGAACCATCCCCCACTCTTTTCTTTATCCAAAGTTCATAACCAATTTTACTGTACAGAATAAGCATCACCATAAGAGGCAGGAGGAAGAGGATGACAAGGATAAAGGTGGTGTAGATCTTCTGGTGCACAGGGCTGGTCCACTCTTCTAAGCAGCAGATGTGTTCTTTTTCATATAGGAAGTCATACTTGATCTTTATAATAAGAATAATTTGTTAAAAGAACCAGTAGTCAGCATCAAAAGAACAGAAATCAGCCAAGTATTGCAGTAATACATTTTGTAAGCTCTTTCAAATTTGTCCCCAGTACATATTTTAAATGTACATTTTTCATTGTTCTTATGTTGTTTTCCACTTCACTGCTTAAGCTCTTAAGAGTTTTATACCATCTTTTCTATTTTAAACGGAATTCAGGTTCACAGCCTGTTTACTTTCATTTTTTATCTTTCTCAACTTTTATTTCCACTAGTCACAAGTTTTCAATTGACTGAAACAGCATTACATTTGCCAAAGTATATATTGAAAAATATTTGGCAGTACATGCTAGCTAGTTTGTTATTAAATTATTTTGCTCCTTCAATTGTTGAGATAGATTTTTGACAAGGCGTGAGATATCTTTCAATTGAAAAACTGAAAGCTGTATTTTGTTACTGCTACTTCATGTATTACAATGATCAGATTGCTTGGAAAGTTATTAAAAAGGCAACTGGCAGCTTTTATCCTGAGATGAATTAGAAATTGGGATTCAAACTACTGGAAATATACAAATATTCAGATTGTATCTTCTGGTTTATTAATACTATTTCTAGTAGACTCACCATAGAAACTCAAAAGCATTATTAATAACAATAATAAATAATAGATAGTGCCTTAAAGGCTACTTTGAGAACAAACTAAATATTTAAAGCATATTCAAAAGTCGCATTTTTGGGTAACAGGAATAAAAACAAGAGAAGTCACCAAAACTATTGTTATTTTACTCATTATGGAGGTGAATCCTTAGATCTCAGATGTATTTCTGCCTATGTTCCCAGAAAATTTTATCACCAATCTTCAATGTGAATTGAATGTGGAAAAGCAGCTTTTTAGTTACTCTTCAAAGGTAAGAAAATTCAAGTTCTGACCTAGGAGTTACTTACAAATGCAACTAGGAATAACACTTACTGCAGAATAATCTCAAGATTCAAACTCTCTGGAAATAGAATGTTAAATACATTCATTCTGACTCCATGGAAGCAAAGCCTGCAAGGGCCAATGACCAGGGAGCCATGGACTGACATATCTAAGAGCATGCTGGACTGGGAGTCTTGGATCAGATTCACATAGCCCTAGGGACAAGCAAAGACTTTTGAGGGCATGCTCAGATGGTTTTATGGAAAATGTCAGATCTTTAATCCTCAATTTTAGATCTTCTTTTTACATACACTTCTCTAAAATTCTTGTCCCCAAGGTTGAAGTGTCATGTTGGGTCCTCATTCCCACTTCCTCTTTCATAATCACCCTTCTCCCAACATCCAGAAGTCACATCTCTCACCCAAACTGACTCTTACCCCGGGGCACGAGAAAAAGATATAATTCAAATGACTGATGTCAGTGAAGCCACATTGATTAACGCATCCTAAACCCAGGGCAAGGCTTTGTGCTTCTCTCTCTTTTAAATATATTTCTATTCAGGGTAAAGCCTGGCAGAGAAAAAAGGTATTTGATTGGTGTTGCAAAGTTGTGAATTCCCATTTTCATACAGTAAGGAGGCAGGAGCAATGACAATTTTAACTCAACCATCTCGTTGCTTCTATCACCTGAAAACTGACAAATACATCACTCATGAGAGAGAGCCCAGTGCAAGTGAAGCAGAGAGCAGTGGTGAGAAATGCTGAAGGCAGGGTGCTTTGTATCATCCCAGTGATAAGTTCAGACTCCCTGCAAGCTCAGGATGATATTAGGCAGTGGAAATTTCAAGAAGTTTGAGTTTGAGAATAGAAAATCTGAAATTGAAGAGTGAAGATCTGAAATTTTCCATAAAACCATCTGAGCATACCCTCAGGAAGTCTTTGCTTGTCCTAATAGAATTTGGGACTGAGATGGTGGCCAAGGGATGCCTTCGAGAGTGTGTGACGCCTTCTTGTGATGCTCTCTGGGAAGCTCTCAATCCCCAGCCCTCATCCAGAGTTTGCAGCTGAGTAGGGACTCCTCCCCTGTCCGCTACAAAGGAAAAGATTACTATTGTCGTAATCATCTCCGATGTACTCCAGGGTCTTTGGGAGTTTCCTCCCCTAACCATTTCAACTTTTTTGGATTCTCGCTCTTGCATACCTCCCTGTTCCTTTTTTCCTTGCCAGTTCCCTGATGACAGTTACTGGCTTTCCTGAATGGATTCCTGGCCCTATCCCTCACCCCCACCCTCACTTTCAGTCCATGTGATAACATTTGGCTCCTTTTTTGGCAGAACAGTCACTGTTGTTGTAAAGTTTTTTAGATCAATAAAGTCAGTGGCTTTCAAAAAAATATTTAGAGTATTTTTAAAATATATAAAAATACTTTTTCTATATTAAATAAAATAAAACACTTTTATTTTATTTAAAAATGGGTATATTTGTTTTCTATGGGTTAGAAATGGACCACACCATTCAGGACTAGAGTGAGTCATTTATAAAAGGGCTTCATCAGTCTGGGCTTCATGCTGAAGATAAGGGCAGCCTCCGCAGAAGGGAGCTGGCATGATTCCTTGCCAGCCGGCTGGAGGTCTCAGTGTTGTTGTCTTTGAGAAGTCCTGAAGCAAATAATCAGTCACGGGCAATACCACCACATCTAGAGGGCACTGATTCCAGTGACATCTGTCCCTTCCTTTCCCTGTTCTCCTCATTAGCTTCTGAGGAAAGAGAGGCAGAGAATAGTATGGGGGACAGGGAGAGAAAAATAAACACAAGAAGAGGAAATAGAGAAGAAGCTGATCATAACTCCTTCACATTTCTGGGCCTGAAAACTATTCACACCGAGGAAAGGGAAAATTGTAAACTGGTTAAATAAGAGTATGGATTTATGTAACTGTAGTACTGAACAGGACCATTTAATAACCGAACTCACACTATTCTTGTGAGTGAAAGTGACCAGAGAAATTTTATTATCTGACTGGAAGAGTTGCTCAAGATTTTTTCATCCATGATATTTCACCAAGCAGACTAAAAAAGTCCTTAGATGCATTTTTACAGGTAGCAAGGTATAAAATAAAGTTACTTTCTCATCTCACCTATGGAGTTCAGCTCATTCAAAAAATCAGTTACATGAAAAAAAAATCAGGCTATTTTTTAAGTGCTATCTTACCTTAGGCTCATTTGTTATTCTTGAGGATTACATGACATGGACAGTAAAGTTTCACGTTTGCCTATCTCTATTTTAAGAGATATAAAGGGATAAATCATTTAAAAATTATCTTAGAGAGTATGCAAGCAACCCCCTGCTGTCTTTGAAGACTGCTATCTGGGTAGATCACCTATCCAAGACATGTTGAAGTCCACCCTAACAGACAGGCTGGCCTGCCTAAAACAAACTCAGTGCTCTCCTTCCTGTGAATCCCCACGCATGGCTGGGCCTGTCAGACAAAGGTGTGGGGAAAGGAGACAAGCTGAATAAGATGATCTCCTAACATGTTTCCAATCAGAATTTCAATGTGTCTTGAATAGGAGGCAGGTAAGAAATGACTTCTGAAGGAGAGTCAACTAAGTAGACAATTTATTACAATTTTTTTATGTGATTGAAAACTAAAAGAAAAACCTAGAGCAATCATTCAATTCCTAAAATGTAACAAAACATTTGGGGGCACTGGGAAAAGCATGCTTGGCTTGCAGGAAAATGTAGAAAGTGACCCGTGTAGTTTTTAAAAATTGTATTTTAAGCATTATAGTCCTAACAATATATCAAGAAGAGCTAGATAAAACAGAGAAAAATCAACCTTTAAAAATTGTTTTATTCTACTTGAAAGACCTCCAGTGAAATACTTGAGGTCATAAAAATTTGCTGTATTGCTCCTGCAGGAAGGAAAATAATTACAACGAAGGCGGGTGAGAAAATTTTTCAACAATATGATTATCAATCCCAGCTGGAGTCTACCTCAAGTTGTTGCACGTGCCACATGGGTGATCCTACGATGACTGCCACCAGCCAGACCACACCTGTAGAAGTAAGTAAGTCATCAGAGTATGACTAAGTTGAGGAAAACACATCCATGCATAATTCTCTAACCATCAAGGTCCCCTATAGGAGAGAAGCTGTTCTCTGGCCTAGGGCAGTGCCACGGTCTCCCGCAAGGTTCACGCGTCCCCTCTTTCACCACCCTCAAAACTGCTGCTGGAATAAAATTTATAAAACAAGCTTTAAATGTTTAATAGTATTCTATTGCCTACAAGATAAAACCCAGTTTTCTTAGCATGGCCCCTTAGGTTCTCAACCATCTCCATTGCCTGTCTCTTTTCTTTCATTTCAGTCTATGCTCACTCTTCACACTGCAGTCCCCTACTGGGGAGCCTGCAGCGCTGATTTCAGTTCCCATATCCCAGAATGCACTGTGCCACTCCCTGGCCACCCTATTCCCAGTGTCTATCTGTATTCAGTTTCCAGGACTTGACTCAGAAATCACCTTCTCCAGAGAATCTTTGAAGGCCGCCACTATTTCCGAATAAACTGACTACTAATTTGTTGTCTCTTCATGCTCTCTAGTGCAGTGTCTTGGTTGCCCTTACTCACTTCTCAATTTCCCCCAACTCCTTGAAAGCAAACACAATACTATTTATTTTTGTGTTTCTTCAAATAAGAGTCCTAGGAAAATTCCTGGCCCTCTGTAGGGGCTGATCCATATTTGCTGAATGGATGAATAACTTTTTAAACATGGCATACAACACCCTCTATCACCTCTTTTTAAAATCAAATGTACATTTATCTTAAGTACCATAACATGGGCATTATTTTCTTATTTAGGAAATAAACACTAATAACTTCAGAAACCAGAATGCTCTTTCCAAATTCCCTGTCCTCCAAGAACTTGTTGAAAGGAATTGCTTTAATAATGTACTCTTATAAAATAATAAAAAAAAAAGGATTAACTACCAAGAACAATTTCAACTCATGTGTCTTAACAGACATGGAAGAGGACAGAACCAAGATCCCCAACTTTGATTTGGGGGAAAAGTTTCCAGCTCGAACTCTGCTTGTTCTTTCTATATTGGGTGGAATGTTAAGAAAACAGTTCATTGCTTTGGGTTTCAGTGACTCACTTAAGCCATAATTGGGGTTTATTATAAAGGAACACATAATCTGGTACTGCCTATAGAAATTCGTCATGATCCAATGATGCCGGGCAGCTGTGGGACTCACAAGTCTGTCTGTCCTGGCTGTCTCTATTTCTCACTCTCTATTTTCAGTCTCCATATTACCATACACACCTGTTATAGTTTAATCACATGTAGTTATCTTATGACCAATCATTTTTCTGGTCTTTAGGACAAATTCTGGACGAATTGGGTCTAACTGGCATAGTTCATTGCCTACCTTCCTGGATCCCTGGATGGTTCTGAGATAGAAGGGGTAGAGTTAGATGAACAATACTGATACAGTGACCACATCTGGGCAAGAAAGCCTAGAGGGTCTAGGTCAAGCTTGTGCAATCTGCATGTGGCCCAGAAAGGCTTTGAATGTGGCCCAATACAAATCTGTAAACTTTCTTTATTATGAGTTTTTTTGTGATTTTTTTTTAAAGCCATCCGCTATAGTTAGTGTTAGTGTATTTTATGCATAGCTCAAGACAATTCTTCTTCTTCCATTGTGGGCCAGGGAAGCCAAAAGATTGGAGACCCCCTGTCTAGGTCTAGGCAATCTCAGCTGGAAGGAGGAATGGGACGTGACAGACAAATAGTGACTGACAAAGCTGTGTCACAATGTGACATTAGACAACAGTCCACAAAAGCCCCTGTGGTGAGATTGGTCTATTTGATTTTAAAACCTTCTTGTCTCCTATATCTCTTTTGAGTAGGAATTGCCTTGACCTATTACCAACTATGCTTTGAGATGTTGTCATTCCTGCCACTTCTTTCATTTTTAGTAACTCCCCTCCTCCATGGAATCCTTTCCTTACTCGCTTTCCATCCTCACATGCTGTTTTCAAGTGTTCTGATGTTGGAAGGATGTCAATTATTAAAAGTCCAGAAATCTTGGAATTCTTAGTAGGAAAGATATGGCATAAAATTAAAACTAACTAAAACCAACATCCTTCTCCCCTCATGATTTAGCTATTACCTTCAAGCTATTTAAAATGACTTTGGCGTTGCAAAGCCTGCAAAGCTTTGTTCTGCAATTCCACAGCCCAATACTGGCTAAATTCTTACAGCAGAAAAAAATGTTTACCCATTCTTCTCAAGTGAGCTATTAGTAAAAACTGCTTTCTTTGATTATCACATTAGTTGCTTGCTACACGTCTCATTATTAGCTACATTAAATTCAAACCACTGTGAAGCACACTAAGGTTTTAAATCATTCAATTATAATTACGGAATAGAGAAATGCTTCCATTTTACTATGTTAGACTTTAGGACATTTTTTCAAATTTACAATTTCATGAGGTATGTGTTCATTGTGACTTGCTGACTCAGGAATAGTTACAGCAAGCTGACAATCCAGAAATACCTAAAGCAAAAGTATAAAGTGGGTGGAATGTGCCTTTGTCAGGCATCCCCAGCACTCAGCATCCACTGTTTTCATGTACTCTGTCACCTTCTACCCCTCTCTTCTCACCACAAGGGCAGCACCCCTGTTCTCTACTTTTCTAAAAACACATTTCCTGCTCCCTATCAATATCAACCTGTCTGGCCAGGTGCAGTGACTCACACCTGTAAGACCAAGGAGTATAGGGAGAGTACAGGAGTACACAGAGAGGCCAAGGGGGAATGGCTTGAGCCCCAAAGTTCAAGACCAGCCTGGGAAACAGAGAGATCCCGTTTCTACCAACAATTTAAACAATTAGCTGGGCATGGTGGCGCCCACCTGTGGTCCCAGCTACTTGGGAGTCTGAGGTGGGAGGATCAGATCACTGAACTCGAGGTTGAGGCTGCAATGAGCTGTAATCATACCACTGCACTGCCACCTGGCTGACAGAAAGAAAGCCTGTGTAAAGAAGAAAAAAAAAATTGAACTGCCCTTGTTATTTTAGCTTAGAGTCCTCTTATTGGAAGATAATAATCCCAGCCAGGTGTAGTGGCTCATGCCTGTAATCACAGCACTCTGGGAGGCTGAGGCAGGGGGATGACTTCAGCCTAGACATTCGAGACCAGGCTAGGCAACATAGTTGATACTCCGTCTTTAAAAAACAAAGCAAACAAGCAAAAGATGACAGTTCCTGATCTAATGAATGTTAATATGGCAATGTCACTGATGGGGTTATCCTGGATTAGCTGAACATAGCGCTTAAACATTTAAGATGTAAGCTGAAAAAGTATATCCAAAATGATATATTTTCAGTGTTGAGGTTGGCCTAAAAGAGATAGATGGTGAGGAGATGGAGGCAAACAGGGAGAGCACTGAGACTCAGATTATATTCCAATGCCTACTGAGATCAAATTTGATAAGAAGCTATTCTTCTAGTTTAAAAATATGGTTCTCTTTGTTCTGTAATAAAGAATGTCATTCACACTGCCATTGACACATGCAGTGGCCTCACCTAGCATTGTGAAAGCCCTTCGGTTGGTGTATTGCCACTTCATTTTAAAAGGATGCACAAGTCCCTGGTGCCTTTCCACAGCAATACAGGTCATAGTGAGGATTTCTGTCACAACAGCAGTAGACTGGACAAATGGCACCATCTTGCAAACGAAAGCACCTGCAGCAAGGAAATAGGACAAGTCATACATCAAAACAAAAAGAATGAAGGTTTCATCAGTCTCTTTGTAATTATCACAGTCAGTTATTTCTGAGCCTCTGCCAAAAAGTTTCACAACTGCAATTACACTGTAGACACAAAATAATTGAAAAAGATTGCACTGGATTATCTTTCTCCCTCTAACTAAATTCTAAGTTCCTAAATACTCTGCAGTTATGTATAAATAGACAATGAGAGGACAAATCAGTATCTGGCCATTGATAATAGTGGAAAATAAGCAATATGACCTTCGCTTGGGGAAGAGCAAAGTCATTGTGAATTGGTCTCCTGGGCTCTGTGCTACAGAGTAATCTTTGATTCTGTCTTTTCTTTGGGCTTCCTGTTAAATCACAACAAAGGAATAGTTCTCATCAAAGACTCTCAGATTTCTTCTTTTATCATTTATTCTCCTTTGACTTCCTGTCTAAGACTTCTATATGTATTACACCTTTACACTCCTGATTTCACTTTATGTAATGCAACGGTCTCAAACTGGTGGCCACAAGGCAAGAATTGGCCTGAAAACATACTTCATTTGTTTTCAGAATAGTTTTAAATCTTCAATGAATTGTCAATCTTTTGAAATGTTTATACTATTTGTCTGACCCCTTCACCATATGGATTTGTGAGCCTTGGTCTGGCACCTCTGGTCTTAACCCATGCTGCTTGCTGCTACCAAATTCATGATTCCCAACTACCAGAGAATCATATACTCAGGGAATATGAAGTTGGAAGACGCATCAGAGGTTATCTAGCCCTAGTTTCTACCAAAGGCAGAAATTCTCTCTTCAACTTCTCTCTGAAGTGCTCTGCCAAACTCTGCTTAAATACAGGTTGAGCATCTTTAATCCCAAAATCTAAAATCTGAAATGATCTGAAACCCAAAGCTTTTTTGAGTGCTGATATGACATCACACATAGAAAATTCCACATCTTCTCTCGTGTGACAAGTCACAGTCAAAACATACAAAATTATTTAATATACTGTATGTAAATATCTTAAGACTATGTGTATAAGGTATGTAAGAAACATAAATGAATCTTATGTGTAGACTTCAGTCTCGTTGCCAAGATATCTCATTATGTATATACAAATATTTCAACCTTCCCCAAAATCTGAAATCTGAAACAGCTGTGGTCTCAAGCATTTCAGAGAAGTAATACATGGGAAGTCTCCTTGCTTTCACAGCCCCACCTCAGGTCTTTGCATGGCTTTTCCTGCTTCTTGGAATGCTCTTCCCTAAGATCACTCCCCCACATCCTTCCCTGAAGTCTGCTCAAACGTCACTGTGATGGTTAATTCTATGTGTCCAGTTAACTAGCTTCAGGAATACCCAGATAGCTAGCAAAACTTATTTCTAGTGTGCCTGCGAGGGTGTTTCTGGAAGAGATGAGCATTTGAATCAGTAGATGAGTGGAGAAGATCCTCCCTTCCCAGTGTGAGTAGGCAGCATCTAATCCACTGAGGGACCGAATAGAACATAAAGGCACAGGAAGGGTGAATTTGCTCTCTGCTGAAAGTGGAACTTGGCATCTTTTCCTGCTTTTTGACATCGGTGCTCCTGGTTCCCATGCCTTCTGACTCAGACGGGGACCTACGCTAACAGCTCCTGGGTTCTCAGGCCTGCGAGCTTGAACTGGTCTCCACCACTGGCTTCCCTGGGCCTCTAGGTGGCAGATAGTAGGTCATGGAACTTCTCAGTGTCTGCAGTTGAGTGAACCAATCCCTCATAATTAATCTCTCCTAAATATCTCTGAATATCCTATTGGTTTTGTTTCTCTGCAGAACCCTGACTAATATAGTCACCTTCTCAGTGAGGCTGTCCTACTCTAACAACCATATTTGTAATTACGCCTGTCCCATTCTCTATCTCTTCTCATTCCTTATCTCTTTTATTCTAGTCTTTCCCATAATTCTTTCACATTTTAACACACTGATATATAATATATATGCTGCTAATTGTTTTTTATTTTTTAATTATTTTATTATTTATTTACCCCTACTAAAACATAGATAATGCAAGAGCAAGAATTTTTGCCTATGTTTTTCATTGATGTATTCTCAGCATTAAGAATGGCAGCACAGTAGGCCTTTAATAAATATTAATGCCCATTGATAATAGACTGGATTGGAAAAATGTGGCACATATACACCATGGAATATTATGCAGCAATCAGAAATGATGAGTTCGTGTTGTTTGTAGGGACATGGATGAATCTGGAAAACATCATCCTCAGCAAACTGACACAAGAACAGAAAATGAAACACCGCATATTCTCACTCATAGGTGGGTGATGAAAAATGAGAACACATGGACACAGAAAGGGGAGTACTAAACACTGGGGTCTATTGGGGGGAAAAGGGGAGGGCCAGTGGGAGGGGTAGGTGGGGAGGGATAGCCTGGGGAGAAATGCCAAATGTGGGTGAAGGGGAGAAGAAAAGCAAAGCACACTGCCATGTGTGTACCTACGCAACTGTCTTGCATGCTCTGCTCATGTACCCCAAAACCTATAATCCAATAAAAAATTTAAAAAAAAAAAAAGAAAAAAAAAGAAAAGAACAATTGAGTAGAAGGCTTATCACTCCTAAAGGCCACCATTCCATTTTAGAAAGGTTCTAATTGGAAAAAGTGCTTTACAATTCCACCCATTTCTAGCTTTGTTCTCAGAGTCTCAGAACCAACCATCTTTTCCAAACAGTGTCTCCACATATATTTGAAAGAAGCCTTCATGTCACCCATCTTTTCTAGTTGTCTCAGTTGTTTCTCATTTGCTATGCTTTGCAGAACTTTCAAAAAGGTGAATGCAGAAGGGAACCCCCATGGACCATGGGCCATGGACCAGGCAGCAGGGAACCCACCAATGTTCAGGATGTGGCTTGGCCAAGGCAGAAACTGTGGGACTGTTTTGGCTTCCCAAGTCTAAACACCCTCTTCTGTGACTGAAACTGATGTTTACATCAGCCTTCTGTGCTAGATTTTTTAAATGGTTGAAATCAGTTGAAATGAACTGGATCACTTTAATAGAAATTTTGTTAACCCAAGACTCCCTTACCTCCTATCCGATGCCTAAGGGGAAAAAGGTATTTAGATATCACTCTAGTTACTCCTTCCAAATCCTTTTGGGGAGCTCCAAATGGCAACCCAAGAGCCAATTCCACTCACTCCTATTCCTTGTTACAGTTTCCCAAGACAAAATCCTGTTCAAACTTAAGGCCCAGTTTTGTCTGGAAAGATGGTTTAGATGCCAGCTGCAGGAATGTACTTTCAATGTTAATAAATTCCACTGTGTTTGAATACTTACTATACTGTGAATAAATTAGTGTACCTCAAATCCTGGTTTGGATGTGATACTTGAGTAAATGAATATGAGTATAAATTATTAATCTGCATATTTATCCTAGGTATTTTCTCTTTTCTGGCAAATTTAATCAGAACTTTTTCTATTGAAAACAACCTTGTAGTTTTGATTTGCATCTCTCTGATGACCAGTGACGATGAGCATTTTTTCATATGATTGTTGGCCTCATATATTAAAAAATCTGGAGACAACAGATGCTGGAGAGGATGTGGAGAAAAAGGAACACTTTTACACTGTTGGTGGGAGTGTAAATTAGTTCAACCATTGTGGAAGACAGTGTGGCGATTCCTCAAGGCCTTAGAAATAGAAATTCCATTTGACCCAGCAATCCCATTACTGGGTATATATCCACAAGTCTATAAATCGTTCTACTATAAGGACACATGTACACGAATGTTCATTGCAGCACTGTTTACAATAGCAAAGACCTGGAATCAACCAAAATGCCCATTGATAATAGACTGGATTGGAAAAATGTGGCACATATACACCATGGAATATTATGCAGCAATCAGAAATGATGAGTTCGTGTTGTTTGTAGGGACATGGATGAATCTGGAAAACATCATCCTCAGCAAACTGACACAAGAACAGAAAATGAAACACCGCATATTCTCACTCATAGGTGGGTGATGAAAAATGAGAACACATGGACACAGAAAGGGGAGTACTAAACACTGGGGTCTATTGTGGGGAAAAGGGGAGGGCCAGTGGGAGGGGTAGGTGGGGAGGGATAGCCTGGGGAGAAATGCCAAATGTGGGTGAAGGGGAGAAGAAAAGCAAAGCACACTGCCATGTGTGTACCTACGCAACTGTCTTGCATGCTCTGCTCATGTACCCCAAAACCTAAAATCCAATAAAAAATAAAAAAAAAAAAGAAAACAACCTTGTACCCTTTAATATTTTATAAACAATTTGGTTGTCAAGGAGTATATTTTACATATAACTATCCAAACAAAAAAGAATTTTTGCCATGTTCATAGTAGCATTATCTCATTATAGTGCTATCCATCCTAAATACATTCACTTTGTATATTATAGCACAGGATATCTGTCAATTGCATCGTTGATATCAAGATGCACTCTGATTCTGCTTTATCTGGTTTCTTAGCCACTCTGAGCCTCAATTTCATGACTTGAAAAAAGGGATTAATAACACCCATCTGTCATAGGACTGATGTATTTCATAAAACGACGTAACCTAATATGGGATACATTCTTTAATAAATGGCAGCTCTTTTATCATTGGGTAGCCCTATTGAAAGAATCAAGGTAAATTTGACACACTTGGGGCTGACATGTTCTCTGTGGATAAACTGACCATTAAAGGACACCTAATTTAATAACCTTATTTCCTAGATACAGATATTGCCGTTCAAAGAAGTTAAATGATGTGCTCATGTCCACACAGCTATTTATTGACAGAATGAGTCCAGGTTGCCTGACTCCAGTTCCTTCTGTTATGTCACCCTCACTTATCTTACTGTGCCCATGCTACATGGCAGTTTTCTTGTCTACCTGCTCATAAATTATCTGTTTAATAATCCATTTGTGAATTTCACACCAAGCTGTAGTTTCATCATCTGTCATCTTACCATTTTAATAAATTTGGGACAGCATTTGCCTTATTCATTACTGCTGACATTTCTCCAACCAGCTCTCTAAGAAATTACTGACAGCATTTCCAAGTTTCTTCAATATTATGTCACATAATTTATCTAGATGTAGTTTTGAATTCTTTTAAAAATAGGTACATGCTTTTCTGCTATCTACTTACTTATGTTAGATATTTATTTTCATTCTAACCATCTTTGCCCTTTTTAATTGGGAGAGCACTTTTCAAGATCTAGAAGTCTAAAATAAAATAAACATTGAAGAGTTCTGGTTTTTCTCTGCCCTTCGTTAAACCTCTGTCATCAACCCTCCCTTTCTTTTTTAGCTTTTTCTTCTGGTAATCTCTCTGATTGTTCTTTAGTTAGCTTATTCTACCCTTTATCTTTCCCAGTGTGAATTGTATAGGTGTAAATTATTTGTAAGAATGTGTCTTTTGTGAAATTTCTTCCCATAAATATGGCAATTTTAAACTGGGATAATCCTACATTCCCTGCATAGGGCACTGTTTTCTTGCTGTTTACTTGGGATGGCTTTTTTTTTTCCTTAGAGGACTGTCTGATGTTATTATCACAGTTATGTTTCTTGAAGTCAGCCTGGAATGAATATTTCTCATATTTTGATATTCCAGCATCCACCTCACTTCTACAAATGGCAATACAATTTCTTCTTAGAACATTAACTCTCCCCTACTGTGGGCAGGTTATGTAAGAACTCCTACTTAGGAGGACAAAGCAGTAATAGGTGAGATCCTCTCTAGTGTTGAAAGAGTTGAATGCGGATGGAAGAGAGTTTGGGGTGCTGCGGTCACATGCTCACCAGATCATGAGTGATAATAAGTCACCGCTGAGTAATTGCTGCTGACTTCTGAGCTCCTTTGGTCGCTTTCTGTTGTAGGTCCATTCCTTCAGCTTCACACTGATCCTGTGAGCATTCAATGTCCTTCCAATACATTCCCTTCTCTTAAGCTACTTAGCTGTCAACTGTTGCTTGCCACCAAGTAGACTTTTGGCATACTTCTCTTTTGCTACCTTATTCTTGAAAAGGTCGTTTTTTAAAAAATGTAGTATACTATGGGCTATGTTATTTCTGTGTGTACTGTTAACTCTAAGATTATACAGTCCCCAATCCTACTACTACAATTTGCTTCCATTGCTGCTTCCATTTCTACTATGCCTCACTCTTTTTTTTTAATTGCATTTTATGTTTTGGGGTACATGTGAAGAACATGCAAGATTATTGCATAGGTACACAATGGCAGCATGATTTGCTGCCTTCCTCCCCTTCACCTATATCTGGCATTTCTCCCCATGCTATCTCTCCTCAACTCCCCACCCCTCACTATCCCTCTCCTATTTCCCTCCAGCAGACCCCAGTGATGCTTCCCTCCCTGTGTCCATGTGTTCTCATTGTTCAACACCCACCTATGAGCGAGAACATGTGGTGTTTGATTTTCTGTTCTTTTTTTTTTTTTTGGAGATGGAGTTTCGCTCTTGTTACACAGGCTGGAGTGCAATGGCGCGATCTCGGCTCATGGCAACCTCCGCCTCCTGGGGTCAGGCAATTCTCCCGCTTCAGCCTCCTGAGTAGATTTTCTGTTCTTGTGTCAGTTTGCTGAGAATGATGGTTTCCAGGTTCATCCATGTCCCTACAAAGGACACGAACTCATCGTTTTTGATGGCTGCATAATATTCCATGGTGTATATGTGCCACATTTTCCCTGTCCAGTGTATCATCAATGGACATTTTGGTTGGTCCCGAGTCTTTGCTATTGTAAACAGTGCTGCAATGAACATTCGTCTGCATGTATCCTTATAGTAGAACGATTTATAATCATTTGGAAATATACCCAATAATGGGAATATGCCTCACTCCTGAGAAAGAGGGTACAATTGTTTTATTTTGCCTACTGGATTAGGAACAATTGCTTTGGTTTAATATCTACTGCCTTCCATCTGCAACTTTAACTCATTTATACAACTTTATTGCCCAAAACATGAACCTTTTGTTCTATTAAGAACAGTGTTCACTCACCTATCCACTCAGCCTCCACTACACAGAGCAGGACTCAATTCAAAGAGAAGCAAGACTACATTATTTCTAAACATGGCACTTGAAAATTCAAAACAATTTGAACAATGCTTATATTCACTTTATTGTGTCATAGTGACTTTAAAAAGGATCTGAATGGAAAGAACAGACTGCAAGAAACCAGAGTCTTTAACTGTAGAGAATATTTTAAACATTACTAATTTAGAAAATAGTATAATAGGTATAATTATATGAAAGTATCTAATGGCAATAAGTACTCAATGAATAATATGTTCCAAGGTTGGTGAAAAACAATGTGAATAGACACCCTGCAGTTTCATAAAGGAAAGGTTACTTGATGCAACCACTATTTGAAATAATGATCTAACAGATTATATGACAATCTGGCATATAATTACCTTAATTTCATGTGCCAAGTAACCAAATCATATTCAAACAGCCTATGCACTCTTGTCCCAATACAGCCGGCAGGTTTCTAGTTGTGTCTAATGTGTTTTATAATTAAGCAGCTGCTGATGAGAAATTTACCAAATCCTGAATCCTATTTCAATCCCCTCAACCACATCCTGTTGTAGAAGAGTAGGAAACACGTTAAATATATATAGTCAAGATTAGAACTGTTGTACAAGTGTGGCTGAGAACTACACAGGAACAGATCTATGGACTTCCTCAACTGTAAAGCCCTCTCAGGGAAGATCCAGGCTGTTGGCTCCATCACTGTTCCAGGGAGCACTGTATTTCTAAAGGGGTGCTGTAGGAGCTGCCTACAGGGAGGGGCAGGCCCAATGTGAAGAGGGAGAGGGGTCTCCAAGCTCCAGCCCTGCTTCAAATAAAGCAAGTCCAACTGTATATAGTGTGTAATTTGCTGGGGTTCCAGCATCTAAAGCATCTGTAATTTTAGGGAATATTTTATAGGACCCCAAAGTAGACTCATCCAATATACACTGGAATATTCTGCTGATTTAAACTGTAAAAACTAAAGATGAGAACTTTAGTTGCTAAATATTTTTAAAACAGATGTGGTGTTGGCCTCTTCTAAAATCTCAGCCCTCCCAGTAATTATTCCTATTAGGTGTAAGACCATTACAAAGTACTGTAGTGATTATCCTGTGACTCAGGAACTTTCCACTAATGCTCTTATCTGTGTAACAGGAAAGAGGGAAAAATTTTATCCCGGGGAAGGTAAAATGGAAGACATGTGAAGAGGCAGAAGGAACCTCAGTTTCTGATGAGTGAATGGAAATGGAGAAAAGTCCTATGGCTGCCAGGTGCCAAAAGAAAGATCAGTAAAGAGAGTGCAGTGGGGAATTTTCAGGTGAAGAAGATGAGCCATTTTTTCTCTAGGTTTCTTTCTGGATTCATAAAAGGAGACAGAGGATGCCCTACTGGCCCTGAGGGGGCCACTTATCCCACTCTATGTATGTACCACAGTTTGTTTCACCATTCATTCATTGGAGGACACGTCTGGGCTGATTCCAGTTTTTGACCTACATATAAAGCAACTGTTTGTGTACAGATTTTCATGTGAGCACAGATTTTCATTTCTTTGGATAAATGCCCAAGAATGTAATTTCTGAGTTGTATAGTAATCATATATTGCTTTAGAAGAAACTACCAAACTCTTTTCCAGAGTAGTATCATCTTATATTCTTGCTGGCCATATATAATTGCTTCAGTTTCTCTACATCCTCACTAGCATTTGGTGTTGTCTCTGTTTTTATTTTCGTTATTCTGATAGCTATGTAGTGATAGCTCACAGTGGTTTTAATTTGCATTTCCCGGATGATTAATAATGCTGCACATCTTCTCATGTGCTTCTCTGCCATCTTTATATCCTCTTTAACAAAATGTTTCTTCATGTCTTTTCTCTATTTTCTGACTAGACTGCTTTTTACTGTTGAGTTTTGAGAGTTCTTTGTATATGGTCCTTTTTCAGATAGGTGCTTTTTAAATATTTCCTCTCTGTCTGTAGCTAGTCAGCTCAATTAATCAATTGTTCCTCTTATGCACTGTGCTATTAGTGTTAGTTAAAAATTCTGAGAACTCTGTGTCTAGTCCTAAACTTTGCTCATTTTTTTAAAAAAAAGTTTTATAGTGTTATATTTACAATAAGTCTACGTAATACATATTGAGTAAAATGTATATGGTGTGAGATTTATGTTAAGGTTTTTTGTTTGTTTTTGCCTATGAATGTGTATTTGCTCCAATACCATTTGTTCAGCAGGCTATCCCTCCTCCATTGAACTGCACCTTTGTCAAAAAATCAATTGATTACGTTGTGTAGATCTATTTCTGGGCTCTCCATTCTGTACCATTGATCTATGTCTATTCCTCCACCAACACCACATCATCTTATTTTATAATAAGCCTTAATATTGAGTAGGGTGATTCTTCTCACTTCGTTCTTCTTTATCAACATTGTTTTAGCTATTCTAGGAACTGTGTCTATTCACAAAAATTTTAGAATAAGCTTCTCTACATTTACAAAAGTCCTTGCTGAGGTTTTAGGAGAAATTACATGAAACCTATATCAATTTTGGGAAAACTAGCCTCTTTCATATTTTGAATCTTCCAGTCCACAAACACAGTGTCTCCATTTATTTATGTATTCTTTGATTTCTTTCATCAGCATTTTTTAAATTCCTAGCATAGAGAATCTTTACAAGTTTTGGTAAGTGTGTATCTGGATATTTTATTTTCTTTGGAGTAATTTTAGGGGGTATTGTATTGGTCATTTCAGTTTCTGCTTGTCACCTGTAAATGAAATAGGAAATTTTCCCTTGTCCCTCTCTCGGAGGGCTTGTCTCGCTTCTTCAGTGCACCGCGGCTCAAAACCCCTAGGGGGAGCAGGCAGACCGGCAGGTTGTGGGACTCGACCCGATGGCAGTGTCTAGGGATGAATGTTTAGTTCTGAAGCTCTGCATGTGTTACAGGGTGCTTGTTTAGTTTTGCCCCTTGTAGGCAGCTTGTGTTAGTCAGCTCAGTTAGGCTCTCTGGCTTATCGCAAGGACAGAGGGCTTTCTGTATCCCGGGGTTCTTGCCTTGGTGTACCAGAAGAAACAGATCACATGTGGGCTTGGAGAATGAGTGCAAGGTTTTTTTATTGAGTGGTAGCTCTCAGCAAGGTGGATGGGAGGCCAGAACGGGGATGGAGTAGGAAGGTGGTTTTCCCATGGAGTTGAGCGGCCGGGCTGTGTGGGGAGCCTGCCCGTGTAAAACTTGCAGGAGCTGATTTACATAAGACTCCTGGGCTGTCCTCTGACTGCCCCTGAACAAACTCTGCATTGCTCCCCCGGTGATGGTCTGCTGGCATCTGCCAGTGCCTGTCAGTGTGCTCTTAACGCTGCCGAGTTCCTCTCAACGTCCAGCTGCTTGTGTCTTCTTCCACTATTGTGTTCCTTTTGAGGTCCAGCTGTTTGCCTCTGTGCCCGCTAGGGTCTCAGGGATTTTATAGGCACAGGATGAGGGCGTGACAGGCCAGGGTGGTCTTGGGAAATGCAACATTTGGGCATGAAAACAGAAATGCCTGTCTTCACCTAGGTCCATAGGCACAGGCCTGGGGGTAGAGATCTGGCCAGGAACCATGCCGTTCCCTTCCCAGAACTTCCCTGGCCCCTCTTGTATCATTAATATATGGAAATGTGATTGTGTCTTTATCTTATATGCTGCGACCTTGCTGAACTCACTTATTACCTCTAGCTGTTTTTGTAGATTCTTTGGAATTTTCTACGTAGAAAGTAATGACATCTGCAAATATAGATACTTTTATTTCTTCCTTTCCAATCTGCATATCTCTTACTTACTTTCCTTCTTTCTCTTAGTCGCTTGTACTTCCAGTGTAATTTTGCATAACAGTGGTGGGGAACAGACATCTTGCCCTGCTGTCAATCTTAGAAGAAAAGCATTCAGTCTTTCCAGGAAATACGATGTTAGCTGTAGGTTTCTTGTAATGCTCTTATCAAATTAAGAAAGCTCCTCTGTATTACTACTAACTTGCTGAGAATTTTTATCATAGATGGGTGTTGAAATTTGTCAAGTGTTTTTCTGTGTTAATCGGTGTAATCCTATGATTTTTCTTCTTTAGCTTGATGGATATGATTTTGACTTTAAAAGTCAAAGTAGAAGAAACTGATTTTGGAATTTGAGCCAGCCTCGCATACCTACCATAAACCCTACTTCATCATGATGTATAATCCTTTTTATATATTGTTGAATTCTATCTGGCAGTATATTGATTTTTTTGTGCCACAATAGGTCATAAGAGCTATTGGTTTGCAGCTTTCTATTGGACTGTCTTTCTCTGGTTTACTTGTCAGCATAATGAAGGCATCATAAAATTAGTTGGGAATTATTTCTTCCAATTCTGTTTTCTGGAAGAGTTTCTGTAAAATTGGTTAATTCATTTTTAAATGGCAAAATTATCCAGTGAAATCACCTGGGCTTGAAAATTTATTTCTTGAGAGCTTTTTAATTACAAATTCAATCTTTAATCTCTTACATTAAAATATATTTTTTTCAAAGAATTATGAGCATGTGGTTTAAAATCAGAAGGGCTATAATAAAATAGACTAGGTCTCTGCCTATTTCCCAAGAACTACTTTTTAAAAAAATTCTACTGCTGGAGGCCCTCCCATCTCTAATTAAATTGCCTTATACAGCTTTTCTTTTTTGATTTATTGATTTTAGATGATATACAGATTTCCTTCTTGGGTAGACGGGCTATTGGTACACTTTTATCATTTCCCACTGCTGCTTCTCTCACAGCTTCTAATTTTCTTACGTTTATAACACTGTCTTCAATAACTTATTTGGAAACACTTTAGGGGATGTATTTCTTAAATTCTAGCATGTAGTTTCTTCTACTTTGACTTTTAAAGTAATAAAATATAAATACCCTCTTCATTAGTCTATTAATTTGAACAGTTTATCTTGCCCCCCACTTGTGAGATGATGATACCTCACCTCTGTACCCCTCCCTTCCTTCTCTCCCATTCTTCTTTCTCCAAATGTCTTTTATCTATACCTTTATATTTACTCTATAAAGACTGACAGCTTTTCATTCTGTTTCACAGCCATATTAAGTCTTCTTCCCATGGTCTGCTTTTTAATTATAAAATGTTAAAACCATAAACAGAATTTTAATTACATAACTATTATTAACTACAATGCCAATGTGTATGTTTTAAACTCATCCCCTTGTCAGTGATTTCATAGTAAAGATGCTTGTGAATATACTTATTTCTCTAAAGTATACCATATTTCAATCTGCTTTTTATATGGACATAACTTTTTTTTGAGTTTTGGGTTGTATTTCTTTCTTCTAGTTGGAAAAAGAAACATATATTTTCTTCACCACAGTATAGTAGTTTAGAGTATAGACTCTAGAATTGAGATGTCTGAGCTTGAATCATGGATCCATCAGTTGCTAACTGTAACCTAAGGCAAATTTTATCTTACTTCACTGTGTAGATGATAATAACAGTATTTGCCTCTTAGGACTCTTGAAGGATTAAATAAGAAAACAAACCTACTGTGTTTAGGCCAGCATCTAGTACTATGTGAAAATGCATTAGCTATTCTTATCATCATCATCATCATTTTTACTATTACATTTCAACTTTAATATCACATATATACTGCTTAGAATCAATTCCAGTGTTTGCTGTTTTAAGACTTCCTTCTAGAAGACCACTGACTTCCAGTTTTGATGACTGCAGTTTGTTCTGTTTTGTTTTTAATGACTACTCTACAGCTGTCATCATTAAATTAATTTTCAATGATTCCTTCTCTGGTTTCTTTAATTTCGTGGTTTCTCATTTCTTGTATTTTACCCATGTTTTGCATAAATATTTTTCAAATAACTTCTTCAAAATAAGGAAAGTAAGCTCTTTACATTCTTATATATCTTAAACGGCTGTAGTTTGACTTAAATGCAGCATCATCTGCCTTTATTATGTTGAAGACCTTACTTTATTGACTTTGAGCGTCCGCTGTTGCTGCTAACCTGTATATTGTCAGCTTGATGTTTCCTCCCTTATAAATATCCTGGTTACTGTTTGGAAGGTTTTATTGATCTCTTTGTAATTAGAAGTCTGAAATGTTAGGGCAATGTGTTGAAACATTTGTCTTTTTTTCATTCTTTCTCCATGGCCCTGTGTGAGCATTTTACATTTGGCAACTCTCACTCCTTTGCCTCTGTGCTTTTCTTTGTGCCTTTTAAAAATAACTCCTATTAATCACATATTGGAATTCCTGGATTGATCCTCCTATGTTTATAACATATATAATATATATATACGTATATATATATATATATATATATATACGTATATATATATATGCCTATTTGCTCCACGATATGGAGACGTTCTTGTTTTTGTCTTCCAACCCTTCTAATTTACGCATAATTCCTGCAATCATATTTTTACTTTCAAAAGCTTTTCTTGCTCTTAAAATGTTTCTTTTCAGAGAAGCTTGTTCTCAATTTACAAAGTCAGTCTCATCTTAAATCCAAACACATACCCCCCATTTAATATCAGAAACCCGTTCCTGAAAATGAGACATTCTATTTGAAAATGTGCCCTGGTCACCTATATCCTATTGTTTAAAAGGCCAAATCAAACTTCTAACAGATTTCATTAAGTATAACTAAAACATAGGAAAATCAGCATTTAAAATATAAAATCTTGACATATTGGTCCCTGATTGCAAAGCAATTAGAATGGTTATCAAATGGTTTGTATGCATGCTACTCTGTATCAGTCACATGCCCATTTTTCATGTTACACCATAAATATTCTTTTCTAATAACGCATAGCAACCAGCACACAACAATAAATAAATGCATTAGAAAAATGCAAGTTAAATTTAGAATAAAAATAGGGCAATCGGGGAGACCCATTACTCCTGAAGAAAAAAGCAGACTGGATACTTGAAGAAAGTAGAAAGGGAAGGATGGTGAAAATGCAGTCATTATCAATGCCTGTGGAAAGTGACATCATGGGTGAGTTGGATGACAAAAGGGCAATTTCATGCAAGAAACAGGAAGAGATTCACTGTCATTTTCATTCTGGGCCAGGGACTTACAAATGATGAATGGACCTTGGGAATGCAGGTATCGTTTTAGGTTGAAAAACTACAGAATCAAGCTTTACTTAACTCTCTTTAAGTTTATGTTTATAGAATTTTTGCATAGTGTTATAAGAGTCAGGGACTCACAGTCCACCAGGTTCAAGGATAATATTTATCACTGAATTTGTTTAGTCCTCATACTATTTTCAGCAAGTGGTGTCTGGTGGTTTGATTGAAGGCTGTCCACGTTATCACTATGATCAACTATTCTAGATTAACATTCTGAACAAGTTCAGTACTTGATTTCTCAGCATGACATTTAAAATATCCTTCAATATCTTTCTTGACCTCATCTCAAAACTAGTCTTCTTTGCAAAAATAACAATGGCAAAGAATGGTTCATGTTGCATAAAATGATATACCACTCTTAGTGTAAACATTCAACACACGCATCGCTCTGTGAACACTAGACACGCTTTTCAAAACAACTACTTGTGATTTTGATGTATTTGAAAGATATTTTATTTTTGGAAGTTAGCTTGAGATTTTTCTTACTATTGTTTTGCTTAGAATATTACATTACTGAGTTTGGAAGCCTAAATTTCTCTTATATAAATATCAGCTGCTTTTTGTATTTGTAAACAGCAGAATGATTAAATAAGCTGTGGCATGCCAATATAATGTAAATCATTCCATCATTAATAATCTTTCAAAAGATATTTAACAATGTAATCAAAAACTGAAATTAAACAGTAAACAATACATTCATGTACAGACATATACAAACAGTAAAGTGTTTCTATTTTGCTAAAAATATATGAAGGAATAACCTAAATACACTATATGCAATGCACTGAAGTGATCATCATAATTCTGTCTGGCTTTTGGAATAAATATTTTTTGTTTTCTTTACATGTATTTGTTCTATATAAAAGTTGCTGTTGAGTGATATATTATTGTAGAAGTTTGGGACTTATAAGCCAATACCAATTCCACTAGAAAAATGTCAAACAAGGTGACATTCTTCTGGATGTATCTGTACGTATAAAAATACTAATTAGAATTTATTTCCAAATTCCCTTCTATGATTAACCATTTCTCCCAGGTTTCATTTATTCATTTGGTTTGTTCTCCTTAATTCTTGGGCTTAATACCTACGTGACGGATTGATGTGCAGCAAACCACCATGGCACATGTTTACCTGTGTAACAAACCTGTACATTTTGAACACATACAAAAAAAGAAAGAAGGAAAGCTTTCCTCAACTGTCTGACAATCCTTGATTGCTCTTACATGTTTGAGAATGGGGCAGTATGAAAAACCACTAGCTGCTCTGTGTACAGATAGGAGCTGTCCCCTGGAAAGCTTTCACTTAGGATGAGTGGGTTTTAATACTGTGAGCCTCTCAAATTTCAGACTTTGAGGTTTTACTTGTGGAGCCACAGCTCATGTGAATCTCTAGTTCTCTTCAGATGCTTCCTTCTATTACTTTTTAAGAACCGTTTGTGTGTATATTTGCAGTAAAAACAAGTTCCCTAGTGTACAATTATGTCTACACTGGTATTTTTGGTATTTTTCTTCTAATTTTTATTATTTTAATAGCTACAAATACAACTATAGAAATGTAGAAAGGTAACTGAGTTGCTTAAACTTTCCACTAATGACAAAAATTAGATTTTCAAATAATAGAATAAAATAAGCCCAGGTTAAACAATAGGACAATAAAGCAGAAATCAGAAATAATGGAGTTTCATTATGTTCAAAACGTTAAAATAGCCCATTGTGAAGTAATAATGGATAGACTCTTCTTGTATACTAGGAAATAAATGGAAAAACCTTAAGAATTAGAAATAATTTCTTGAATGTAAAGTCAATGAGGCAACAAGGCACATTATAAAGTGAACTTCCTCAGAAATGCTTAATAAAATGCTAGGAACACACATAATTTATGTACTCAGTTGTTCACCAAAGATGTAACTCCAAGTTAGTATAAAGTAATGTTAAAAATAACAGAATGGTTAAATAATTGTGATATGCAATATAACGTAAATCATTCAATCATTAATAATCTTTCAAAACATATTTAACGATACAACCAAAAACCTGAAATTAAACAGTAATCAAATAATATATTTATGTACAGACATATACAAACACTAAAAGGTTTCTATTTTGCTAAAAACCTATGTGGGAATAATCTAAATACACTAAATGTAAGGCACTGAAGTGATTGTCATAATCCCCTCTGGGTGTTGAAATAAATATTTTTTGTTTTCTTTATATGTATTTGTTCTATACATTCATTAGAATGTTTTGGATTATGAGTTAAAAAATTCAATTCAACTGGTTTAAACGAGGGAAATGTGTTATCTAACATAAAAATAATTTCAGAGGTAGGGCAGTAATAGGGTCGTAAATGGCACAGCTGAATGACTTCACTACAGTTTCGAATTCTCTCCACTGGATTACTTTGTCCTTTTCAGTGTGGTTTGCTTTTGTCCTTATGATTGTCACTTTGGCAAATAAGATGACTGCAGTATCTCCAAGCACTGCATCTCAAACAGGATTCAAAGATCAAAAGCAGAAAACAAAGTATACACTTTCTCAAGCCCTTCATAAAAGTAAGGAAAACCTGAGACTTTATGGCCTGAATGGATTACATGCCCAAAAATCATCATTGACAAGGGGAATTAAAATGAAAACACTGGCCTAAATTTTTAAAAGTTATTTTTAATTATTACTTAAATAATTAATGGTTATACCTATTTGGTTATACATATTATGGTTATACATATTAACGGAATACATAATGGTTATACATATTTATCAGGTACATGTGATGTTTTGATACAGGCATACAATATGTAATGATCAAATCATGGTCACTGGGGTTACCTTAAGCATTTATCATTTCTTTTTGTAAGGAACATTCCAATTTCACTCTTTTAGTTATTTTAAAATATATAATAAATTATTGTTAAACATAGTCATCCTATTGTGCTACCAAATACTACATTTTATTCATTCTATCTGTGTTATTGCATCCATTAACCATGCCCTCTTTATTACTCTTTCAAACTACCTTTCCTCTGGTAACTATCATTCTACTCTATCTCCAAAAGTTCTTTTTAAATTTTTGTTCCCACATATGAGTGAGAATGTGATATTTGTCCTTCTGCACCTGGTGTATTTTACTTAACATAATTTCTTTCAGTTCTATCCATGCTGTTGTGAATAACAGAACTTCATTCCTTTTTATGGCTGAATAATATTCCATTGAGTGCATGTACCACATATTCTTTATCCATTCATCCATTGATGGATATTTAGGCTGATTCTGTATCTTGGCTATTGTTAAGAGTGCTGCAATAAACATGGGAATGCAGCTATCTCTTCAATATATTGACTTCCTTTCTTTTGGATGTATATCCAGCAATGGGACTGCTGGATCATATAGTAGTTTTATTGTTAGTTTTGTGAAGAACCTCCATACTGTCTTCCATAGTAGCTATAATAATTTACATTTCTGCCAACAGTGCATGAGGGTTCCATTCTCTCCCCATCCTGGCCAGTGTTCATTATTGTCTCTCTTAACTGGGATAAGATGCTACCATCATTGTGGTTTTCATTTGCATTTCTCCATGATTAGTGATGTTGAGCATTTTTTTCATATAACTGTTGGCTTCTCGTGTGTCTTCTACTGAGAAATATCTATTCAGATCTTTTGCCTATTTTTAAACCAGATTGTTTATTTCCTATTAAATTGTTTGAGCTCCTTCTATGTACTAGTTTTTAATCCCTTGTCAGATGGGTATTATGCAAATATTTCCTCCCATTCTATGGATTATGTTTTCACTCTGTTGATTGTGTTCTTTGCTGTGTAAAAGCTTTTTAGCTTGATGTGATCCCGTTTGTCCATTCTTGCTTTGGCTGCCTGTGCTTTTGAGGTTTTACTCAAGAAATCTTTGCCAAGATTAGTGTTCTGAGTGTTTACCCAGTGTTTCCTTCTAGGAATGAATTTATGTTTTTAATCCATTTTTGATTGATGTATGATGGCAAGAGATAGGGGTCTATTTCCTTCTTCTGCATATAGATAACCAGTTTTCCAGCATCACTTACTGAAGAGACTATTCTTTCTCTAATATATATTCTTGGCACCTTGGTCAAAAATAAGTTAACTGCAAATGCATAAATTTATTGTTGGGTTCTTTATTCAGTACAATTGGTCTATGTGTCTGTTTTTCATGCTAATGCCCTACTGTTTTGCTTCCTACAGCTTTGCCGTGTAATTTGAAGTCAAATAATGTGGTTTCTTCACCTTTATTCTTTTTGCTTGAGATGGCTTCAGCAATTCTGGATCTTTTGTGGTTCCACATAAATTTTAGAGTTTTTTTTCTATTTCTGTGAAGAATATCATTAGTATTGTGAGAAGGATTGCATTTAATTTGTAGATTGTTTTGGGCAGTATGAACATTTTTAACAATATTGATTCTTCCGACATATGAACTTGGCATATTTTCCATTTTTTGTATGGGTCCTCTTCAGTTTTTTCACCAAAGTTTTAGAATTTTCATTGTAGAAATCTTTCATTTTGTTGGTTATGTTTATTCCTAGGTATTTTACCTTATTAGTAGCTATTGTAATTGAGATTACTTTATTAATTTCTTTTTCAGATTGTTTGCTGGTGGCATATAGAAATGCTACTGATTTTTGTATGTTGGTTTTGTATCCTGTAGTTTTACTGAATTTGTTTATCAGTTCTGATAGTTTTTTGATGGAGTCTTTAGATTTTTTTTTTTAATTTCAGATCATGTCATCTGCAAACAAGTATAACTTGATTTCTTCTTTTTCAATTTGGATGTCATTTATTTCTTTCTCTTGTCTAATTGCTTTGTCTAGGATTTCAACTTCTATGTTGAATAAAAGAGGTGAAAGTGGGCATTTTTATCTTGTTTCAGATCTTAGAGGAAAGGTTTTCAGTTTCCTCATTCAGTATGATACCAGCTGTGAGTTTGCCATATGTGGCTTCTATCATGTTGAGATACGTTCCTTCTATACTCAATTTTTTTAAAGTTTTTATGATTAAATAATGTTGCACTTTATCAAATGCTTTTTGGAATCTACTGAAATGATCATATGGTTTTTGTCCTCTGTGGTGTTGATATGATGTATTACATTGATTGATTTGCATATGTTGAAATATCTGCGCATCCCAGAAATAAATCCCACTTGATCATAATGAATCATCTTTTTAATGTGTTGTTGAATTTGGTTTCCTAGTATTTTGTTAGAGGTTTTTGCATCTATGCTAATCAGGGATATTACCCTGTAGTTTTCTTTTTCTGTTGTGTCTTTGTCTGGTTTTGGTTTTGGGGTTATCCTGGCCTTGAGTTATGAATCTGGAAGTATTCCTTCCTCTCTGATTTTTTGTAACAGTTTGAATATAATTGAATTGATATTAGCTCTTCTTTAAATGTTTGGTAGAATTCAGCAGTAAAGCCATCAGCTCCTGGGCTTTTCATTGATGAAAGACTTTTAGTTACTGCTTTTATCTGATTATTTGTTGCTTGTCTATTGAGCTTTTAGATTTCTTCATGGTTCTATCTTGGTAGGTTATAGGTGCTAGGAATTTATCCATTTCTTCTAGGTTTTCCATTTTATTGTCATATAGTTACTCATAACAGTCTCTAATGATAATCTAAATTTCTGTGGTATCACTTGTTATGTGTCCCTTTTAATCTCTTGTTTAATTTATTTGAGTTGCTCTCCTTTTTAAGTCAGATTAAAGGTTTGTTGATTTTATCTGTTCAAGAAAATGACTTTTCATTTCATTGATCTTTTGTGTTTTTTAAAAGTCCTAAGTCCTAATTTCATTCATTTCTGCTCTGATCTTTATTTTTTCTACCTTCTACTAATTTGTGGTTGGTTTGTTGTTGTTCTTCCAGTTCTTTGAGATACATTATTAGATTGTTTATTTGGAGTTTTTCTACTTTTTTGATGTAGGATTTTATTACTTTAAGTTTCTCTCATAGCACTGCTTTTGATATATATATACCCCATAGTTTTCTGTTGTGTTTCCATTTTCATTTTTTTAAGAAATTTTTTAAAAATTTAAAAATGTTTTTATTGACCAATGGCCATTGAGAGGCATACTGCTTAATTTCCACATGTTTTTATAGTTTCTAATGTTCCTCCTGTTATTGATTTCTAGTTTTATTCCATGGTGGTCAGAGAAGATACTTCACATAATTTCATTTTTTTTAAATTTTTTGAGACTTCTTTTGTTGCTGAAACAAATGTTCCATATACTGGAACATGTGGCATATCCTAGAGAACGTTCCATGTGCTGAGGAGAAGAATGTGTAGCTGTAGCTGTTGAATGAAACATTCTGTAAATGTATATTAGATCCATTTGATCTATAGTGCAACTAGGTCTGACAATTTTGGGTTGATTTTCTGTTTAGATGATCTGTCTAGTACTAGAAGTGGGGTATTGAATGCCCAGCTATTACTGTATTGCAGTCTATTTAGCTCTGTTTTTAGCTCTAATAACATTTATGTATCTGGGTGCTCCAATGTTGCTTGATATTTAAAAAATTATTTCAATCTCTTTGTTAAATTTCTCTGATACAATTCTGAATTCCTTCTTTGTGTTATCTTGAGCTTCTTTGAGCTTCCTCAGAAAAGTTATTTTGAATTCCCTGTTTGAAAGGTCACAACTCTCTGTCACTCCAGGATTGGTCACTGATAGCTTATTTAATCCATTTGATGAAGTCGTATTTTCTTGATGCTTGTAAACATTTGTCAATGCCTGGGCATAGAAGAGTTCAGCATTTATTCCAGTCTTCACAGTCTGGGCTTGTTTGTACCTATCATTCTTGAAAGGGCTTTCCACATATTCAAAAGAGACTGAGTACAATGATCTAAGCCTGTGGTCACTGCAGCCTTATCAGCATTAGGAGGCACCCTAAGATCAAGAGCACTTTTTGAACACTGCTTCTAACTGAAAGAGGTTAAGGGGCTTTAGGGGGAGAGGATATTCTTTGTCTTTTACTCAGATTTATCATTTTATATTCATCTTCTCTTTCATTCACACATTTGTTCATTCACTCATCTACAGGTCATACACTACTCCAGGCTCTTTAAATACAGGCTGTGAAATACATATACTCTCCCAGTCCCTCTTCCTAGAAGGAGACTAGACATGAAACAGTATCTCACAAATAACCATAAAATTACAAAGTAGTATTCAAAGCAATTCTCTTTGAATGTAGTCAAAATACCTTTTTTTTTTTTTTTTTTTTTTTGAGACAGAGTCTTGCTCTTTCGCCAGGTGCCAGGCTGGAGTGCAGTAGCGCGATCTCAGCTCACTGCAACCTCCGCCTCCTGGGTTCAAGCAATTCTCCTGCCTCAGCCTCCCACATAGCTGGGACTACAGATGCGCGCCACCATGCCCAGCCAAGTTTTATATTTTAGTAGAGACGGGGTTTCACTATGTTGGTCAGGATGATCTTGATCTCTTGACCTCGTGATCCACCCGCCTTGGCCTCCCAAAGTGCTGGGATTACAGGCGTGAGCCACCGTGCCTGGCCCAAAATACTTTTTAAAAAAGCAAAAGGCTAGGTTAAAGCTGATTGTGACATGACAAAAGAAAACCATGCCTTAAAGTAATAATAGCAGGTAGTACCTAGAATGCTGTTTATTGCTTATTGTCTGCAAGGTAAGAGTTACCTACATTAGTAGACTGGTAAATGTTAAGCAGCTCCAAGTTAAAAAGGAAGACCTTGCTCTGTAATATTTTCTAATTTTTCTCATGTAAATACTCCTGCCAGGGCCAATTTCAAAACTAGCAACACAATATCAACGAATGTGCAGCTGAGAAGAGATGTACACGATCAGCTCTCATGGGCTGGTACAAACTAGCATAAGCATGCCATTGGCTATCTGAAAATGTTCAAATAAATGATAACTGAAAAGAATGCCAACTTCTACACATATTTTATTTATTTATTCTTGCTTTTTTTTCTCCTCTATTGTTTCCAAATCATTGTCTTTGTTTTTGACAGAGTAGTTGCGAAAGGAAGTTTGTGTTTTATAGATGACTCATCTTTCATCTCTTTACCTGCACTGCTCTCATAAACTTGCGGAGTTTTGCCACAGCATGAAATTGCCTCTTTACTCTCCCCCTGCTCCGTCTCTTCTTCTGTCCTTGTTTATGACATGAGCTTGCCAGAAATGTCCTTAGTCATGGCTGAGCCACACTGATCACAATGTTCTAAGTTAAAAAACGAATTTCCACTCTAGAAACATTTACTGAGCATTTACCAGATGCTAAGTACTGATCTAATAAGCACTAACACCACCAACTCATAAACTCTCATAACAACACTAAAAGATAGGTGGTATTATTATCTCCACTTGTATGAGAGATAAATGAGGAATAAAGCAACTTGTCCAGGGTCATTTGTATACCCAGTTAGGGATGAAGCCAAATATTCTGGCTCCAAAGTCTGTGTTTGTAACCACTATGGAAGTGCATCCCCCAAATCCCAAGTTTTCTATGATTAGTGTAGAGAACAGGCCCCTTACAAAAGAAATAAGTATTCAGGGTGTTTCAACAATTTGGAAGCATCAATGTGATCTCTTTTAAATTACTTTATTGCTTGCCAAATTAATATAACTCTATTCTCTACCTGTATATATGTTTAGGTCTAGAAGACAGCTAATGTGATGGTTAATACTGAGTGTCAACTTGGTTGGATTGAAGGACGCTGTGTATTGTTCCGGGGTGTGTCTGGTAGGGTGTTGCCAAAGGAGATTAACATTTGAGTCAGTGGACTGGGGAAAGCAGACTCACTCTTAATCTGGTGGGCACAATCTAATCAGCTGCCAGCAAATATAAAGCAGGCAGAAAAACGTGAAAAGGCGAGACTGGCCTAGCCTCCCAGCCTACATCTTTCTCCCATGCTGGATGCCTCTTGTCCTCCAACATGAGACTCCAAGTTCTTCAGTTTGGAGATCAGACTGGCTCTCTTTGCTCCTCAAGCTTGCAGACAGCCTATTGTGAGACTTTGTCATCCTGTAAGTTAATACTTAATAAATCCCATATATATAGGAGTATATATAATACATACTCCTGTTTCAGGGTTCCCTACAGGGACAGAACTAACAGGAGATATATATATGTGTGTGTGTGTATAACAGCTTATTATCACCATTTTCCTTCTTTTCTACATCTCATCTCAGTAACTTGCACGTGACCCTGCTCCTTTCCCACCCCATTTTTCTAAACACCATTTTTTTTTCAAATCTTGTTGGGGTAACATTTTTCAAAAATTTTTTGAGCAATGGACTTCCTCTATTATCAGTTAGTAATCTCTGCACATAACACAGTCCAAAATTAAAATTTATTATACACAATGAGTATATGACAAATTTGTTTTCAGTAACTGTGTTTACTACAGTAACAAAAACAGTCAGAGAGCTAGGTAACCCGAGGCAGATATCATATAAAAGATGATCGTGGTTCTTCTGCTCAGCCATCACTTACACCTTTTAGTATAATCTCACGTGAAATGGGTTGTCTTTGTCATAAGCTCATCCACATACAGACATTACAAGATGGATACAAACTTAGTACTTTCTTAGCAGCTAACCACAGCTAATCATATTTTCAATTAGTTGTGTTCTTTATAAACTGCAACATCAGTTCTTCCAGTTTAGTATTCCAATTCTGAGAATTGGCTGAAACAAAGCATTATCACTTTGATGGACCAGAGTTATAGTACTGTTGTGTTCTGATGGGTTTAATATTTTTTAGGTCAACTGCACTTGCCTGGCTCCCCTTGGTAGCCTGACTCCCCTGATAATAGTGGTTTTGACCATGATATCACACACACACACGCGCGCACACACACACATGTGTATCCAAAGTTTTTACAACAGAAATTGTCTTTGATATTTTCTATTCCACTTTATTTACATTTTGTAAAACTGCTAATACTGACTTAGCAAATGACTTCATGACTCATTCATGGGTTGCAACTCCTAGTTTGAAACTCACTGCCTCAGTAGTGTTGCCTCTGCTCCAAAATGAAGCTCACACTCCTTCACATAGCACTAGAAAGCTCTTCAGAATCTGCATCTTCCCTTTCCTTCCAACTTCATTTCTCACCACATCCCCTCTGAATGCCAGACTCCAGGCACATAGAACTATTTTCATTTTCCAGAAAGCTTATTGTCTCTCCCCAGGACCCTTTTACAACACACACGGTGTGCTGTTCACCCTTGCATCCCTAGTTCAACATAGTGCCTAGCATGTATTAGGCATTTAACAAATGTTAGTTAAGTGAGTAAGTGAATGATGAAATGAAGAAATGGAAAAAGACCTCTATGGAAATCTATTCAGAAGGATGTACTGTCACAATAATGTCTCAAAGATTTAACTCTGAAAATCCAGCCACAGGCTACAGAGAGGAGAAAAAGCATTCAATTTCCTTAATTGCAATTAGAGAAATTTGTTATTTCTGAATACCAGGGTAAATCGTTTCATAATGACGATATTTACATTGAGGAAATGTTCACCCATTTAATTAGAGTCATGGATCCAGTCCTCAACAAATAAAGCAGACAAGTAAAAGTGATAGCATATTACATTCTGTGCCCTCCTTGGTATAATGATGATGTGGAAGTTAAGTTTTAAAAGCATAGAGTCCTGGTTGCTGTAGCAACTACTTCTTTGGTATTACAGATAATCAGAGTGATACGCAGCCACAGTTTATTTGCTAATGAAAAATGCTCAGTGGTGGCCTACCACGACTGGCCAAAATAATCTATCCTATGTTCTTCTGAAGCAACAGTGGAACACAACAATGATATGTTTTAGGCCACTGGGTCTCAAACTTTCCTGAACACATGGACCACTTGGGGAATTGTGTTAAAATGCAGATTCTGATTCAGTATGTCTGTGATGAGGCCTGAGACTATTTCGAAACAGGTTCTAAGTGATGCTGATGCTGCGTGTCCATGGACCAGGCTTTAAATAGCAAGAAAAGTTCATGATAGATTGAAGACTTCGTGTTGCTCCTAAGGAACAATGTTTCCCAGACTAAAATATTTTTTTTCACAAGGTAACTGGGCTACAAGTTGGTAGTATGACAACTTGACCTAATGACATGCAGTACTGGAAGCAAAACCATTTGATAAAAGGAATGGCCTCTTCTTTGCTTTGCCCACTCTCAACACTGCTCCTGTTCCCTTTCAAATTATGAAGAACCAGTACTGTTTATTCCAAAATAAGATGTCTTTCAGTTACCAGTGAAGCAACCACTTTTTATTTACCTCCATATAAGGAATTTTTAAAATACAATAACTGAAATTGTCTGCAATATTCTATTTTGCTGCTACCCGGAGCTAAAACATGTGTAAAGATGTATGAAAGCCATGCAGAGTTCAAGTAGCTCAGTATATAATTCTGGCTCATAAGCCTCTCACCCGATAACTCTTGTTAGAGATTTTCTTAAGGTTTTTAATGAAGGATAAGAAAATCCCATTCTCAGAGTCAGCTCCCCACTTTTCAGTAACATCTGCAAATCAAGATTTTCTGATCAGAATCGAACAATACAGGTGGGGTTTTTTAGTTCTTTCTTTTTTTAAAAAAAGCATTTTCTTCTATGTACTTTTATCCAGGAAAAAATACATAGAAGAAAAAGTGCAAAGAAAAAAGGGGGAGACACACGTACACAGCTGCTTTTGCTATAAAGTCTTTCTTTAGCATGTTTACATAAGAAAGGCAAAATCCCAGCAAGTTATTTTATGGACATCAACAAACTGATTCTAAAGTTTACACGGAGAGGCAAAAGACCCAGAATAATTAACACAAAACTGAAGAAGAAAAATAAAGTTGGAAGGCTGACCCTATCTGACTTCAGACTTATTTTAAAGCTACATTAATCAAGACAGTGTGGTGTTGGGGAAAAACAGATGAATAGATTAATAGAAGAGAATAGAGAGCTAGCAATCACCTAAATACAACAAACCAATCTTTGACAAAGGAGCAAAGACAATAAAATGGAGAAATGATAGCCTTTTCAACAAATGGCACTGAAACAACTGGACTTCCGCATTAAAAAAAATAAAGGAATCTAGACACTACGAGAAAGACCATTTAAAAAGAAGTCTACCTAGGATAAAAGCCAATCCGACGTAAATAACTAACCATACTTATCTGACATGAAATACCCATTATTGTTATTGAAGTAAATTTATAAATATATCATGGAGCACTATTCTTGCAAAAACTTCAGGCTTTCATAGATAAATTTAAAAGAAACAATGTAACCTCTCTGGAGTCCATGCAAGCCTAGTACATTCTGCATCCATCAGAGATTTCTTAAAAGAGCCAAAATTACATTCCTCTTCATGTGTCAATCATGCCAGCCTAAAGCCCTGCCCTTCCTTACCAATCCTACTGAGGCAGAGGCCCCATGTGCACCACATGATCCTGGTCTTTCCCCAGCCCTTTTCTGATTGGACCATACTGGACCCCAAATCTAGGCCAATAAGATTCTTCTTTCTCTTTGGACAAAGAATAAGGAAATACAATGAGGGTAGAGTTAGGAGATGAATTTAAAAGGATATATAGAAAAGCCATACAATAAGAGTGAGAGTGAGGGCCACAAGGATTATGAGAAAGTAGAAAACCTGAAGACCAATTAATATAACAGGGTTAAAATGTATTAATGTAATGAGTTTTCCTAGCTTCTTTCTCTCTTCCACCCTTCACGCTTTCACTAAAAGAAATGCCTGGTGAATATTTCCCTCTACTGACCATTTAATTACTCAGATTGTGGTAAATACCAGGATGGCATATGTGCATGAATAAGACTGAATTGAGAGAGAGAGAGAGAGAGAGAGAGCGAGAGAGAGAGAGGGAGAGAGAGAGAAAGAGAGAGAGAGAGAGAGAGAGAGAGAGAGAGAGAGAGAGAGAGAGAGAGAGAGAGAGAAGCCTGCACTGGAATGGAGAAAAGGAACTAGACAGTAAAAAAGTCTAAAAGATAACTGGCAAGGAAGGTTCAGTTGGGATTGGATTGGTAACTTGGCACACAGGGGTTGAGGGAGCTAGAGGGTGCATTACAAGGGCAGGAGTTAGTAGGATGGCTCTGCATGAACACTAGTGTGGTAGCATCGTGCCTACAGTCCGGGATGGCTTGGAAAGACACTCCACACTTGAGCATGTCTTTCAAAGCATGAAAGAGTTTTGTGGAATGCTACTGAATGTAACAGAAAAAGATTTGAATGGAATGGGAGAAAGGGGTTCTAAGACCTGTTTTGTGCTTAATTAATTGAAATGTTTAAAAGCTTTTCTAAAATATGTAATTGAAGATTGAAATTATTTTAATCTTAGTCCAGTACTGGTCAAAGACTAAATAGAGAAAAGATAGCCTTTCAACAAGCTGCAAAGCATGAAAGAGTTTCGTGGAATGCTACTGAAAGTTACAGAAAAAAAATTCAAATGGACTGGGGGAAAGGGGTACAGTCCTGGTCACTGGACTAAGTTTCTTTGAGTTTGACACTGTACCTAGCCTGGGTTATCTGGAGCACTAGGATTTATTCAGCCTACAAGAGTAAAGGGAAAGTTGGAGGATATGAGATGGTAAAAACATAGAATAAACCAAAAGATTAACCACCAAAGGAGTAAAAAGCAATCATATTTAATAAGCAGGTCTTTGTTCACTACTGGAGAGCAGTGGAGTCACATTCATGGCCCAGCCCTGAAGATTCATGAATCCTTTATGCTGAGCTTCATACAGCTGCTTTTGGGGGTTCCACTTAAGTCTCTGTAAGACCTACTAGCTACTGTCTTTAAATTTAAAAGTGATCCCTCTCTCCATCATTGCTACAAAATAGCCTTCCTATAATTCCAATTATTTTAGATAAGTCGAATCTTTGTTCCTTACAACCCCAAAAGCAAAACTGTAATATTGAAAAAAGATAAACACAATCTCATTCTTACATACATCACAAAAAAATAAATATAACTGATTCCTAAAAAGCCTTAAACATTAGAACAATGACAAATAAGATGATATCCATTATTTCATTCAAATATATATATTTAAAAGCTCCTATGTGCTATTGAGAACAGAACTCTCTATGTGATGGGCACACAGTAAGTGCTGGATAAACAAAACAGACAAGTCTTTGATTTTATGCAACTTACATTCTAGTCGAAGTGACCAAAAATAGATAGTTACTTGAATCATGTCTTCAAGGCCATAAAATTCAGATGTGTTATTTCTGCAATACTGAAAATATAATTTGAATAATGTGCTTGCTGAACTAACTAGCTGTTTCAGCATCTTGCAAACACAGTGTGAATATCTATATTTTATACCTAATGATTCTATTTATAGGTAATAGAAAATTTTATCAGGATTTACATCTTGCCCAGAGTTTTATTTTATTTTACTTCATTAAGTCCTGACTTAATTTGTTTTAAGCACTTCACCAGTGCTAATTTCTAAGGAGATGTAAAATACTTCTTCAAAAATATATTACCAGTGTTTCTTTCTCGGAAATCAGTATTTGGATCAGGTTCATATAGATACTTAGATTTTGATCCAGTAAAATTCTTCCTCATAAGAATAAATTCTTTATTGTTCGTAGAATTACAGTAAAAAAAATTGTTTTAAACCAAGCATGTATTTTCATCTGTAGAATACCTTTGTTGTTACTTTTACACTTGAGTCAATACAGACTTCTATGAATATGTATATGTATTAGAGGCCTATGCATTCCTTAGTAGACTTGTTAGCAGGGTTATTTATAGTCAGTGTACAGGGATCCATTTTCACAAAGGTCTCTGAGGAAAAGATCACGGCAAATTTTCACTACAGAAATTTGTCTGCCAGGTCTCAAACTAGTATCTGAGTTCAAGGGGCGGAACTGCTGAAGGCACCACTGCACAAACAGGGCATAACAAGTGGTGAAGCATAATTCACCGCAGAAAGTGAAATTCTTCCCTCTGTCAGTATAATCACTGTGGTTAAAAACCCAACACTGAAGCAGACTGGTTGGGTCAAAGCCTGGTGCCAGCATTTCCAGTCCATAAGAGCTTGGGAATTTTACTTACTATAAAAAATAAAGACTTTTTTAAAAAGGCTACAAATAGATAGCTTCCATCCCTTTCTGCAAGCTCTCCAAACCATGATTTTGGCACTTGTCACATCAAGTGAAGGAATCTGTTTTCCTATTCTTTGAATCTGGGGCCAGTGATGTGACTTACTTCATCACAGAAGTAATATTTGTGGGACTTTCAATCCTAGGTCTTGAGAGATTCTGATGCTTCTACTCTCTCTCTCTTAGAATGTGATGCCTCCACATAAAGAATTCTGGGCATCCTGCTGAAGAAGGAAACCATGTGGGACAGAGATGTCCCTCGCTGAGGTCACCTAAAACAACGAGCCCCCATGAGGTCACTAGATAAATGTAGCGCCATGAGTGAACAAGGCGAGGCCAGCAGAACCAACAGATGAGCCAACCTGAAATTGTTACCTGTAGAATCATGACTGATTCTTTAATCACCCAAATTTTTTGTGGTTTATTTTGCAGAATAGCTAATTAATGCACTAACACCTCTCTAAGCCTCCATTTTCTCATCTGTAAAATGAGAATAAAATTGTATTTGGCACACAGTAACCTCTATGTTAAGACTTTGATACCTATTTTCATATTATTCCCACTTCTGCTTCTCTGAAGTACATAGCAAGGCTCTAGTGCCCAGGATTGCCCAGATCTCAGCAAGTCTGTGCCAGCATCACAGGAAAGTCAAAAGACAATGTTCATACAAGTGACATCATTGTTTTACAGTCACTCTTGCCCTGGTGTCCAAATTGAGGTGCCGTCATATACCTTTTCAGGCCATGAACTAAACAGCAAGAATATCAACAAGGTCACTGGCTGCACATGCTCATAATCAAGGGAGGTTTTGCTGGGGTGTGGGATAGGGAGTGAGGTGCACAGGGGTTGAGAAAAGTTATCTTAAATTACAAGACAGAGGCAGGAGACAGTGGGATAGCTTCCTAGGAACATTGGTGTTGCAACGTGTGCCTATGGCCTGGAAAGACACATGAGCCTTAAAAGGAACTACAAAATCAGTTTTAGTCCCAACAAATTTTTTACCACTTTATCCTCCTCTCGAGATGTATTACTGCTTCTGAAATAAATGAAAGGAGCACTATTTTCTGTTTTCTGAGTACAAATGATTAATTTAAATCCTCACTGCTTGAGCATGAAAGTAATTATTTTCAGGTAAATTGTATTTATGTGAAATAACTACTTTATTGTATTTTAACATAAATAAACTATAAGGGACCTGCTTTTTACAGCTGCTTTGTAAAAGTGCATATCAAATACATTTGAGATGTTACTAGCCGTGCAACACGTTTTTAAAAAATTCTCTGACATCCTTATTGTATATAAAACTCTTCTACACAGAAATGCAGCTAACACTTTAAGTGGCAGAATTTTGAATCTGTGAACAACAACTATAGCTTCCTTTCTTCGGGTACCCTCTAGGTGGCTGGTCCTTTTGACACCTGGGGTCATTCATTGTCACAGCAGCACTGTAAGGGGGGCATATGTTTTCCTAAGTTTACGAATTAGGACACCAAAGCAAAAAGAAATTGAATGATTATACCATAGTCAAACACTATGTTTGCCAACCTACAACATTTGCAGATTTTAAATGCATCTCAATCTCACGAGGAAATTTTTAAAAATGCTAACGTATTTTTATACATGTATTAACGGTGACCTTAACATGAGAATGAATAAATGAAAATATGTAAGTACTATACGTTTCATAGAGAAATCAAATGGGAAAATAAGAAGAACAACATACGCATTAACATTTTTGTTCAAGCTTGATCTAAAACATTTATCTTTGTTATATTTCCTGCGGCCACATCAACCACTGGGGGGCAGCGTGAAATGTTATTTTATAACTTCTCTCCTTGGTCTTCTAATAAGGGAGGCTTTAATGCCAGTCCGTGTAACTCATAATCTAGTTAATACAAACACTAATAAAGAATGAAACAGGATTAGAACCCAATACTGTTTGATTCCACAATCCACGTTCATTTTCACAGCATCAAACTGTTTATCTATCCTTCTATTTCTTTCAGGATGTAGGAACATGATGTCTTTTAAGATTTCTGTTACCTTGAATAGCCTACAATCTCTCTGAAATGACGGTAAATGTATTTCTCCAAAACCAAGCTATGGGTAGGACTAATTTAGTTTTACAAGGACAGATAAAAACAATAAGCACTTACTTGAGACTTCGGAGTTCATCCTTAAGAATCTTTAGTTTTAAGACATAAAAGGAAATAAAAAGTACAGCTTCTTCTGAATTTTTCTTAAAGGCACAGATGGAGAGAGAACTGTCAAGATCAAGTTCCAGATTCCCATTCACTGACCTTTCAATAATTTCTTAGCAGAGAGAGAAGGCATATGTCCATCACTAGAAGGAATAGGTGGCCTGGAAATTGGTCCACTGGGGAGTATATATTAATAAATGAGATGGAAGCAGCAGAGAGAGATGCCAGCACCCCATCCCAAACCAGAAAAGGTAGACAAGGAGGAGTTATTCAAAACACTGGTTCAGCTTGATCCTGAAAAACCTAGTGCAGGGCTTGGCCCTATGGGGAGACATATGGACAGGAAGCTTATAGTCCCTATAAGTTGACTCAGTCCAGTAGACATATATGGCCAACTCTGCTAAACACATTTAACTATCCTGAGTGCCTTCCTATGGAAGAAGTTCGTGTTAAGCAGTCAGCCTTTCCAAGGAGGTTGGGTGGCTAACAGGGCCCCAGTGTCACTACTGCAGTCGTTAGCCTGTCACACTTCCATGGATTCAGTCAGTAAGGAGACAATGAGCATCAGTGAATTCAGGAAGGCAAGATCAGCACAGGAAGGCCCTGAGCCTTGAAGGACAAGATGACTGAAAGCATGGCAGTGGGTTGCTCTGCTGGGGAGGAGCAACCTTTAAGCTACAGCCAAGCAATTGTACAGACTTACACAAAAGACTGTAGCTAAACCTTGAGTGGGAGCAAGGTGGGAAGTCTTAACACTCAACTGAAACCAAAAGGGAGATAGAAGAGAGACGGTCAGTCTTCCACAAGACGAGCATAAGAAACTGCCTCATAGTGGCTCCTCAACAGGCGTTTCTCCCTTTGCTCTAGGAGGTATCTCCAGGTGTTTGAATAGCGGTGACGGTGGGACTCCCTGGGGTGCATGATTAGTTCTATCAGTAAGAGAGAAAGGCCGAACTGGCGGAATCCTTCCAGAATTTTCTGCAGCTACCAGGAAATATTGTCTCTCACCTCCTGAGATAAAAAGTTTTTTTTTATTCTAGAACTTTTTATTGTGGTAAAATATATATAACATAACATTTATGTTTGTAACCGTTTTTAAGTGTATGATTCAGTGGCATTAATCACATTCACGGTGTCAAGCAGTAATCACCACCACCTGTTTCCAAAACTTTTTCATAACCCCAAACAAATTTAGACATTAAGCAATAACTCTCCACTCTGCCCTCCTGCTAGCCCCAGCAACCCTAATATCTTTTCTGTCTCTATTACTTTGCCTATTGTAAATAGTTCATGTAAGTACAATCACACAATATTTGTTTTTTTGTGTCTGGCTTAGTTCACTGAGCATAATGCTTTCAAGTTTCGTCCATGTTGTAGTATCAGAACTCCATTCCATTTTACGGCTGAGTAATATTCCATTTTGTGTATACAGAGCATATTTGTCCGTTGATGGGTGCTTGGGTTGAGACAAACAGTTTTAAAGAAAACGTAAGCTTATAGCTCCTGGGGTCTTCCTTCACACTTGGGCAAAAGACAGCTCAAGAATGAGACCACAGGCCCGGCACAGTGGCTCACACCTGTAATCCCAACACTTTGGGAGGCCGAGGTAGGTGGATCCCCTGATGTCAGGAGTTTGAGACCAGCCTGGCCAATGTGGAGAAACCCTGTCTCTACTAAAAATACAAAAATTAGCTAGGTGTGCTATCACCCACCTGTAATCCCAGCTACTGGGGAGGCTGAGGTAGGAGAACCACTTGAACCCAGGAGTTGGAGGTTGCAGTGAGCCGAGATCAGGCCACTGCACTCCAGTCTCAGAGACAGTGGGACTCCATCTCAAAAAACAAAAAGGAGAAGAAGAATGAAACCACAATACAGGGGAAAGTGAAACTGCCCACAGAGGGGAGTACGATCATTGCTGAAGACCTAAATCCAGTCATGCCTAGAACTAGTCCTAACTCTGAGCGTTGCAGTTGAAGAGGTAGAATATTCCCTTTTTTTCTTAAGATAGTTTAAGTTGGGCTTCTCTCCCTACACACAAGAATCCTAATAAATCAACCACTGATCAAAGAAGAGTTATGTTCTAGAAAAGCAAACTAAAAAGGCATTCATTTTGTGCCTCCTAAGTACACAGTGAAATGTTTCAAACTTTCTTACTGCAAAATCCTTTCCTGTCATTATTTTAAATGTTAAACCGTTCTTGTCCTACGTAGAGAGAATCTTTTATATAAATTCTATTGCTGTTACTGCCACTCTCCCACCTACCAAGAACATTCAGTGAACTACAGCATCTTTTCTTCTCAAAGTGTACACATAATTGATTCTAGGAAAGATCAACCAGAGGCTAGTCCATGGCATAATTCTCAACTTTACTTACAAACTGCTGTTGCTATTGGGTCTCTGTTTAATTTACTTCTTTTATTTTTTATACTTCCTTTATTAAAAGACTATTCTTCATCGACAGCTTTTATTACTTCTGTTGAAAGACTTTTTCACCTCCACAAAACTGTGGATTTTACATCAATTTTACCATATGTAAATTTCCCCAGGAATGCTAACATTTCTGAAATATAGAAAAGAAAAAAAATATTATATAACAAATGTAACTGATGTCTTGTAGTCACTGGTTAGATAATAAAATGGAATTGAAGAAGATCCAGGTTAAGCTCTCTGTTCTTAACTGGCCCTCAAAATTAACACCTTTTCACTAAATGAGGTTCAACAACCACCTTTAATTCATTTCACCATGTATCAGCTCTCAACCTCTAAAAACACACCCTAACATTTCATGTTGTGTGCAGTCTGTCTTTTCTTTCTCTCCCTCTTTCCTTTCCAGTTAAACCCTTTCATTTTTCATATAAAGTCACATGCAAAACTCTAATTCTTAAAAAGAGAGACAGGAGCTGTTACAATGAAGTCTGGAGCCTCGCCTACTCTCACTCTATCACCTGCCCACATCCGTCACTGTGGCCCTGGGAAAACAGACTGAAAAACCTTTGTTATGAGGTGTGCTAATTTATAACTAAAGTTCTAGTCTCCAGGCAAGAGAATAGTTTTTCTTGTATTTCTTTGTATGCCTTATATTCCGATCTTTTCACCATTTTTGACTTCTTTCCAAATTCATATTGTAAGCCGCTAAAAAGGTTAAGGGCTTTAGCAAACATGCAATAGGCTGCAGAAAAATGGAAGAATTGCCTCTGAGCTCCCTGTTGGACTCCACTAATACAATCTACTTTTGGATTTTCTAAGCATTCTGACTAACATTGTCATTTTTAAAACATATAATAGCTATATTGAGCTGGTACCTGGGGTAGGCACTGTACTTAAAAAAAACTTTACATCTATTATTTCTTTTACTTTTCATACCAGCCTGAGTTCTGGAGCTGTCAGCATTTACACTACATCAGTGGCTTGCAACTCTAGCTGCAAATTATAACTTTTCAAACTTGGGGAACTTTTGAAAACTCCATACCAGTCATCATAATCAGACCAATTAAATCAGAATCTCCAGGGATAGGAAACAGGCATCTGTGTTTTTAAAAACTCCCAGATAATTCCTACATGTTGGCAAGATTGAGCACTAACACTCTAAGAGGAATTCTCATATCAGCTGCTAAGAAAATTAATTTTCTGTATTTTCTTACCCTAGTGCGCTTCAAAAGTAGTAAATGTGCATGAATGTGTACTTTCCCCAGTGATGCTGCCATTACTTAGAATATATTTCAAACTCTTTTTTTGGAATTGGTTTTTGTTAATTTGCCAGCCATCATTAGAAAATTCTTTTCACTGCCTTCAGCAGGATTTTGGGGAGACCTGCAAAGCTGTGTGTGCATCTGGGGAGATCATCCTCCCCCTGGCTGTGCCTGCATCCATAGCAGGATAAAAGTGGGCACAGAGCCCAGCAGGCTCCTAGTAATGCCATTACTCCAAGCACACCCCAAACACTCCCCATCTCATCTTATTAATGCTTAGAGTCATAAAGCAGGCTAGCATTAGAACTGATTTTCTACCTCCTTCTAGGAAGTGTTCAGAATTAATATTCCTATGCTTTAAGTTTTCATTTACCTCAGCTACCAGGAGTCCCATTCTCTCCCAGCCCATCCTTCAACTCTGGACTCAAACCCATCAGACTGTGAACATCCCCTAATCTGATTAAGTCCCCTACTCCTCAATACTTGTACTATGTGCCCTGGGACCTTAACATCAACAAAATTCCCTGCATTCCCTATCACTTCTTTGAATGCTTCCTTCCCCTTCTTAGTCTAATGGAAATGGATTTTCCACAAGAATGCAGCTTTCTCAATACCTGCAATATCCTAGTGCACATAGGCAATACCAAGGAAATGCTGAATATAAGAATAACTCATAGTGCCATTAATAATAATCGTTTAGACTTTGGGCAGAGGAACAAAGGTACCATGAGAGAATGAAGGATTCTGGTAAGGTATTCATGCGTAAGTGCCAAGTCTTCAGATCAGGTGAAAGACCATGGCTTATGATATTAGTTAGAGACTGATTTCAGAATCATCAGAAAAGAAGTAAGAGTGGTGACTATCACCTCTATGCATAAATGGATGATGAAAGAAAACTGATTGCATACTAAGCTTCAGTGAACAATCACTTGGAAAATAAGAGAAAGTGTGAGAATTTTCAAAAGGCAGAACATAAAGAGATAGAGACATAAAGGAAACAAAGAAAAATGAAGACTAGTTCATGGAAACTTAGAGAAGAGAGTGGTATTCTGCAGCACTGGTCACAAGCAAAATCAATTGTTTAGCATTTAGCTGGAAGAAACAGAACATGTTCAGTGAGTGAATTTGGAGGAACATTAAGACATTGTGAAGACAATGATAAAAAGGAGGAAAAATCAAAAACAAAATGGGGACAAACAGGCTGAAGATAAAATAGGTAAATTTGGTGGCCCTAAGAAGGCAATGGGCAAATCCATGGCTGCAGTCCAACCAAATAAATCAGAGAAGAGCACAGAGACAAAAGTCTCCTAAAGGAAAGTGCCATGAAAGCACAACTCCACCCTCATATGAGTAATAAAAAACTCATAAGCATATGCTGTTTATAATACTTGGGGGCAGAGAATCCTCACTCTTGTTAGCTCCTGGGGAGTAGAGAGTCAGTCAACTGTTAGATGGTAAGCCAATAAGGGAATGATGGTCACACAAGGTGGATGAAAGGAATTGAATGTCAGCTTGCCTCCATGCTGGGCACACGTAGATGCAGAGGATCAGCTGTATCTCTTTCCAACTTTAGTGTAATTCATGTAAAAACATGTTTGTGGATCTACTTTGCCTCACCTATTATTCATAGTCCCATCAGTGTACAAAAGAAAACTCAATGTCTTTGCTCAGAGGTGTGCTGGAAAACAACTGTTTGATTCCTGTTTCGTTTCTCACTTTTTAAAACAGACTACTAGAAACTGCTGATTTCCATGATGTGAATACTCCCACCACGACCAGTTTTAAGCTAACAACATGTCCCTGAAAGGGGACCTGAGTAGAGTTATGCACACCTGGCTCTGTAAGGCAGTGTGGCTGGCTCCAGAGTCAAATGTAACTGGTCTGGGCTGGGGCTGGCACAGGCCATTTTCAAAAGCCCTTCAGGAGATTTTCTGTGTAGCCAGATCTAACCACTACTTACCTCAAGTAGTGCTTAACAAACTTTTTTTTTTTTCCTTTTAAAGACCTAAGTGAGCTGACTTCTGTAGTGCTTATCAAAATTTAATGTGCATGTGAAACAACTGAGAACCTTGTTAAAATGCATGTTTTGACTCCATAGGTGCTGCTGGCCCCAGCAAGAAAGAGAAGTCATTCACAGCCTTACCATTGTCAGAAATATTTGAGAGGCAGTGTAGAGATGTCACAAACTGGAAATCCATGAATTATTTGTGACCACACCCATAGAGATGTTTCCTTTTACCCAGTTGGATTTTACTTTTTGTATTTGACTTAGAAGCCAGCATCATAAAAATCTGTATGTCCAGCTTTTCGGAAGGGGAGGTGGGAAAGCAATAACAACAACAAAAGAAGATGTGATAATCCTGGCACCACTCCCTCATGCTGCAATCCTGCCTCCTTCAGAGGAGGCAGATCCTTCCTTTTGCCACTGTTGCTTCCTGGTGATCTTCATTGCTTTGCGTTTCCTACCTCACTCCCGGAGGAATTTGAGGGGTATTCATATTTGAGTTTTTACATAACTACGTATTAAATATATATATATATAACACATAGTTAATATATATTATATATATACATATATAACACATAGTTAATATATATTATATATATACATATATAACACATAGTTAATATATATATGTATATATTTTTTCCCTCCCCAGTTGCACTTCTGGAGCACTGGTCACAAGCAAAATCAATTGTTTTGCATTTAGCTGGAGGAAACAGAACATGTTCAGTGAGTGAATAATAGGTGAGGCAAAGTAGATCCACTTTTCTGCCTCATTTCCTGCCATTCCCCACATATAAACTGTGCATTCTCGCAATGCCTTGCATGGTATTCTTGGACTACACCATCTTCTTTCTTTCCTTCAACTTGGCACTGACCCCTATTCCTAGAACACATTCCATCCTCTGCTGGAAACAGTCTAAATTATTATCTGAATTATTCTTCAAGACCCAGCTTGAACATCACATCCTTGAACAAGGCTTCCTGACTTTTCTGTGCTCCTATAGCAGAGTGGATCCTCTTTCTTTTTCTATCAAATCCTGTTTTTGCTCATTTTGGGGCTATCTCCTATTCTCTGAGGTCCTGAAGGGCACAGATATGCTTTACTCACTTTTGTATTTTGCCAGATAGAAGCTCCTCAGTAGCTTTGTAAAATAACAAATTATGGATTTATTTTTGGCTCTTACATTCTCTTGAACTTTCTTTTGTTAATTTATCAAGGAAACCTTACAATGACTATCCTGTCCTATAATCCACAAGTTAATTCTCTTTTCATATTTATCTCTAGCCCCTCTGCAGGCTCTCTCCTCTCCCTCACACTTCAATTATGGTATTATTTACTCAGTTTATAAGATTATTATTCATGATATAAATCTGGTCCCAGATAAACATAGGACACCTCCAGTTGAACACCCCTTAATATAATTAACACCTTATACTTTCATGGCATGATGAATTTTTTTTTCAAAGCACTTTACTAACACACTTTATTCTCACATTAATCTTATAAAATAAGTGAGCAATTTTACACTTCTTCAGTATTCAGAAGCTAAAGTGAAATGTTTTCCATGAAGTAAGAAGAGGGGAAAACAGAAAACTTGAGAAAAACCTTAGCAGTGCCCAAATAAGCCCTCAGGAAGGAAGATATACTATACGGACATTCTTGGCCATCATTTCCCAATATGAACAGGAGCTAAAGTTCTGACTCACTACACTTTAAAACATCTCTAATCCCTAATATTTTAATGAAAAATTGAGACATAGACGTGCTAAATTAACATGTATTACAGCCAGGTCTTTTAATTCCCACTATAAAATCCCACTTTGCATAATTATTTTCACCTTCACGAACAGAACTATAATCATCCCCAGTACAAATCAGCTTCATAAATCTGGTTTCACAAACATTTAGAAATGACAACTCATGCGCTTTTCCCCCCAAAACCAAGTTCTGTATGATAATCAAAAAAATCCATTAATTTTATGAAGTTAGTTTCACTGAGCAACTTTAAAATGCCCAAATACAATGATTGCATCAGTGTGCATAAGAAAGTTTCTAATCCATAAATCAATGTCTTACTTTCCACATTGTGTATTACTTTCAAGTCAATGCTCTGTATTCAATGTTTAATGCTTTTTTGAAAATATTTACATTATAGATGGGATAAGACTAGAAAACTTTAGCATTCTGACTCACTAACAGCAAACTTGGTTTAAATTAATGGGTAAAAAAGCAATGCTCACTATCTCAAATTGGTAACAGTAGGATGAATAGGATGAAACACTCTCCATGAGTTTAAGGGAATTAGTAATAGAGGTAGAAATAGTAGAGATTGAAGGCACAATGATCAATTTGTCTTCCATTTCCAACTATTTTGATGGAAATAGTTGATCAACTATTACCATCAAATCTCTTACATTTCCATCTATTTTGATGGGCAGCAAGAATACACACAACCGTGAAAATGAGGAGGCCCATGGTGCACCATAGGCACTGGTGAGAATGCCACACACTACTGCTCATGGGTTTACTCCAGGGCATTCCCCAGCTGTGTCTCCCTGGAAAGGCTGGATCATCAGGAGAAGTATGGTGTCTTTTTTTCCAACCTCCACACACTGCTCCCAACTCAGTGACTCCACCTCTCCTCTATCGTTTTTGTTCCCATTATATAGAAGGAGGAGAATGTCAATTCTCCTTTTTTAATAGTCAAGAGCTCATCAGTTTTGTGTTCCTTTTTCCTGCGTGACACTTAATACAGTTTTTTAAAGGACTAGCTCAATTTTTTTCTGCACATGAATTATATTTGTTTTAGAAGATTATAAAATCCATGTATATGCTCATAAGTACAAGAACCTGTCTGGAAGCAACTGGGAAGGAGGTTTAGGGAATGATGAAATGAGATTTTTAACGTTGGTTTGTTCAATTATTTGAAATATTTTTATCTTACTTTTCGTAAGAAAACTAGGGGAGAAAAACCTGGTAACTACGGAAAAGGGAGCTGAAATAAGAGGAGAGAGGTGCGACTTCCCACCTCACTGCTCGGGACTTTTCCCAAGACTTTCACCAACCTCTTGTCTCTAAGCCCCAAGGAGGAAGCGCTGGATGGGAATCAGAGGCGGCAAAAAAATTACGTCCAAGTGAACACAGGTGGCGAAGTTCTAAGAAAGAGCACCAGATTCATTTCACAGAGAAATGTAAGGAAGTCCCCCGAAAGGCAGAGGGTTACGGGACAAGGAGCGGGCAGGACTCTTACCCCCCAGCCAGTTGTCAGAAATATTCTGCAGCATGGTGACAGGGATGCAGAAGAAGGTGATGAGCAGGTCACTGAGCGCCAAGGAGCAGATAAAGATGTTGGTGACGGTGCGCATGGCCTTGTTGCGGGTCACCACATAGAACACCAGAGCATTGCCAAAGAGCGCCAGGGCGAAGATGAGCACTCCGGTGAGCACGAAGGCCAGCTTGGCGCGCCCAGGCAGCTCGGGGGTGTAGACGAGCGGTCGCAGCCGGTAAAGAGCGATGAACTGCTCCCGCGTCAGGTTGTGGTCCCGCAGCAGCCGGGTGAACTGCTCCTGGGTGATGTTGAGCGCCTGCATTGCTGCGCGCTCCTGGGACGCGGGGCCACCGCCCACTACTGCCCGGTCATCCGCGTCCGTGGCGCGGCGAGGGCTTGGGGGGACCAGCAGGTACGCGCCTCCCTTCCTCTGCTAGGGACTCTGGCGCGCGGGAGGGCTTTCGGCGGCACTCCGGGCGGTTCGAGAAAGGAAAGCAGCTCACGGATCAAACGCGAGATAAAGAGGCGGGAAGCCAAAGCACCGGAAGGCTCAATCTCAGTGACCAAAAATGTTCGCGGTTCCGAGAAAGTTCCTTCCCTGCCCTTCCCTAAAGTGCGGTGCTGCGATGGTCCGGGCTGCTGGAGCGCCACGCGAGGGTCCCCAGCGCCTCTGGCTCCCCGCCTTCTGGCCACGAGAGGCGAACGCCGACCAGTTGGGGAAGCGGCAGAGGGTGGGGCTGAACTCGGCGACGCCCCCCTCACAAGGACCCTCAGAGGCGCCAACCTTCGCAGCAGCATCCTCAGGGCGAGGGAAGACTTCCCTGGCTCCCCACCTTGCTGCCGCTCAGCGCCTTTCTCAGCGCATGGCCTCAGTCAGGGCATGCCTATATGTGGGTATTGCGGATTCAACATTTTCAAGTTTCTCCTCTTGCGAAATAATGGGAGCCACAGCTACCCAAAGTAAATAAGGTTTATTTGAAATCATTTCTGTATTGAAAAATAATTAGAATAGTTAATATATAGAACATGAGAAATTGCAAAGATAATACGTAAATATCCTATGTACCAACCCTTCACCCAGTTTCCTTCATTCATTACACCTTATTTAATTACCGAACAATACAAAATCCAGGAATGTAACACAGATACAGTGTTTGCATATTTTTATCTCAAGTATAGAATCCTGTAACCACCACCCCAATCGGTATACAGACTCTTCTATCACCGTAAAAATCTCCCTGGTGCTTTTTATACTCACACCCAGCCCCTTTCTTCACCATCTCTGAGTCCTGTCTGCTACTAATCTGTTCTCTCTCTACTTTCATCAGAACATTATTTAAGGGAAACCATACAATATATTTCCTTTTGATATTGAGTTTTCTTCACTTAGCCTAAGGCTCTTTAAATCCATGCAAGTTGTTGCGTGTTTTAATGGATGTTTCTTTTTATTGCTGAGGCTGTATCACCATTTATTTAACCATTTACCTCTGGTAGGACATTTTGATTACCATTTTGAGCTATTACAAATAAAGCTGCTATGAAGAATCATGTACAGGTTTTTGTGTGAACATAGTTTTTCTTTCTATGGTAAATGCCAAAATATTTTGATTATTGAGTCTGTAATATGTATATTTGATTTTTAAAGAGATTGACTACTTTTCAGAGTGGCTGTACAATTTTACGTTTCTAACATCAATGCATGAGAAGTTTCGTTTCTTCACATCCTTGCCAGCATTTGGTTTTGTCACTATTTTTTTAAGCTTTTCTAATAGGTGTGTAGTGATACCTCTTTAGGGCCCTAATTTATATTTCCCTAATGGCAAGTGATATTGAACATCTCATGTGCTTATTTGCTATCCTTCTGGTGAAATGTCTTTCCATGTGTTTTTTCCATTTTTAAATGTATTGTTTGTTTTATTTGCTGTTGAAAGTTCTTTTTATATTTTACATACAAATCCTTTGTCAGTAAGTAGTTTGCAAATATTTTCTTCCAGTCTGTAGCAACTTTCACAGAACAGTTTTTAGTTTTAGTGAAGTCATATTTATCAATTTTTTCTTTTATAGATAACTTTAAGTGTTCACTCTAACAACTTCACCAAAGCCTATTTCCCAAAAACTTTCTCTTAGGTATTTTCTAGAAGTGTTACAGTTTTACATTTTATGTTTTGGGCTCTCTGTTCTGTTGAATTGATCTCTGTGTCTATCTGTCCTCCACATTCTTGACTACTATAGCTATGTAATAAGTTTTGAAATTAAGTAGAGTGATTTCTCCTACTTTATTCTTATTTTCCCAAATTATTGTAGCTATTCTAGGACCTGTGCCTATTCATATAAATTTTACAATCAACTTGTTAATGTCTACAAAAAAACCTTGCTTGGATTTTGATAGGAACTGATACATTTACTAGGTTGAGTTTTTCAATCCATGAGCAGAATGTCTTTCCATATATTTAGATCTTTTACTTATTTCAATAGCATTTTACAGTTTTCAGCGTTTAAGCCCTGTGCATATTTTTAGATTCGCACCCAAGTATTTCATTTTTTAGGGGCATTAGTAAATGGTACTGTACTGAATTTCTAATTTTTGGTTCCATGTGTTCATTACTAGCATACAGAAATCCACTTTATTTTGTATGTTGATCTTGATTCCTACAATGTTGATGAATTCACTTAATTTTAGGAGGTTGATATGGTTTGGCTCTGTGTTCCCACCCAAGTCTCATATTGTAGTTCTTTTCATAATTCCCATATGTTGTGGGAGTGACCCAGTGGGAGATGACTGAATTATGGGGGTGGGTCTTTCTATGATGTTCTTATGATAGTGTATGGGTCTCATGAGGTCCGATGGTTTTAAAAACAGCAGTTGCTCTGCACAAGCTCTCTCTTTGCCTGCTGCCTTCCACATAAGACGTGACTTGCTTCTTTCTGCCTTCTGCCGATTGTGAGGCCTCCCCAGCCACATGGGACTGTAAGTCCAACAAATCTCTTTCTTTTGTCAATTGCCCAATCTTGGATATGTCTTTATAAGCAGAGTGAAAATGGACTAATACAGAAGCTTTTTTTGATAGATTTCTTGGAATTTCTACATAAACAATCATATTATCTGAGAAGAGAGGCAGTTTTATTTCTTCCTTTCTGATCTGCATGCTCTTCATTTTCTGTTTTAGTTGTTTTGTTTGGTTGTTTTTCATTTTTATTTTTGCCTTACTGCAATGGTTGGAGAACACGGTTTACCATGTTAAATGGCAATGGAGAGTGGACATCCTTGTCTTGTTCTCAATCTTATGAGGACATATTCAGTCTTCTTTCACCATTAAGTATGATATTAGTTGCAGATATTTTTTATCAACTTGAGAGTTACTCTCTATTCTCAACTTGTTGAGAGATTCTGTCAATGTTGTTAAATTTTGTCAAGTAATTTTTTTGCATCGATTAATATGATCATGTGATATTTTTCTTCAGCCTGTTAAAATGGTAGATTGCATTGATTGATTTTTGAATATTGAATCAGCCTTGAATATTTGAAATAAACCCCACTTAATCATGGTATGTAATTCTTTATGGACATTGCTAAATTCTGTTAGAATTTTAAAGAATTGTATGTGTATCTTAATGAGAGCTATTGGTCTGTAATTTCTTTTCTTTTTGTATTTTGGCATTCAGGTAATAAAGCATTCTCCCTTTTTCTATTTTATGGAAAAGATGATATAGCATTGTTATTAATTCTTCTTTAAAAGTTTGGTAGAATTCTCTAGTGAAGCCATGTGAGCATTATAGAAGTTCCTAAATGTTGGATTTAATTTTGTTAATACTATAGGGATATTCAAATTTTCTATTCTATATTGGGTGAGGTTTATTTTTTAAGAATTGATAAATTTCTTTCTAGTTTATGTATGTAGAGTTGCTAATAGTATTCTCTTCATAGCCTTTGTATGTCCAAAGGGTATCCCCTGCCTCATTCCTTATTTTATAATTTTTGCCTTCTCTCTCTCTTTTGTCATCTAGTTAGAGGTTTGGTTATTTTATTGCTTTTCACAAAGAATTAATTCTTAGCTTCACTGATTTTCTCTATTTTTTTCTCTTGAATTTCATTGATTATCTGCTCTTCTCTTTATTGTTTTCTTCTACTTGCTTTCAGTTTATTTTGCTACTCTTTTTCTAGTTTCTTGAGGTAAAAAGTTTAATTATTGACTTGGAACTTTTCCTCTTTCCTAATGCAAGCATTTAGTGCCATAAATTTCCCTCTCAGCATTGGATTAACAGTGTCCCACTTGTTTTATATGTTGTATTTACATTTTCATTCAGCTCAGTGTACTCTTTAATTTCCTTTCACATTTTTTTTGACCCATGGGTTATTAGAAATGTGTTATTTAGTTTCCAAGTGTTTTAACATCTTTCTGCTATTTTTCTGTTTTCGAGTTCGACTCCCTTTTGGTCAGAGAATATTTTCTTTATAATTGCAATTCTTTTAAATTTGCTGAGGTTTGTTTTATGGCCAAGGATATTATCTATTTTGGTATATGCTGCAAGGGCATTTGTAAAGAATGTGGGGCCAGGCGCGGTGGCTTGAGCCTGTAATCCCAGCACTTTGGGAGGCCGAGGCAGGTGGATCACGAGGTCAAGAGATCGAGACCATCCTGGTCAACCTGGTGAAACCCCGTCTCTACTAAAAATACAAAAAATTAGCTGGACATGGTGGCGCATGCCTGTAATCCCAGCTACTCGGGAAGCTGAGGCAGGAGAATTGCCTGAACCCAGGAGGCGGAGGTTGCGGTGAGCCGAGATCGTCGTGCCATTGCACTCCAGCCTGGGTAACAAGAGCGAAACTCCATCTCAAAAAAAAAAAAAAAAAAAGAATATGTTCAGATGGTTACTATTGAAAGAAACCTAAGAGAAGTTGTCCAATCATAACCCACTGTAGCATCAATGGTTCACATCTGTGAGTCCAATTCTCTGACTAGGGGCTGAAGGTTTGAGTCATAGAGGATGGCTCTCGAATGACATAGGAGCCACATAGATGGAAGACATGCCCTGCCTCTCCCTGGTCCTTGGTGTTAGGATCAAAGAAGGTCAGCATCATATCTGCAGGCTGATTTTAGCCCTGGGTGACCCAGAGAAGAAATCTCAGGACTTTATTAGGGCCAGAGCAGGTCTTGTATGACTGTGGGGAATGCTCCCGTGTGAGGCCCCTAGGAAATGGGCCTCACCATATGGTGAGCTTGAGCCCGGACACAGATCCCCGGTTGGGGGAAGTAGAGCTGAGGGAAAGCAGGAACTGAGAGAGGGACTATGCTATTCAAAATAATTAACAGACAGTACTTTATGGATATGAGGACATGGGAGGCATTGTGTCCACTTTCAGTTCCTTTTGGTTTATTGCTTCATTGTGTTCATTTTTGGATCCTTGCTACAATAGTTGTAAAATAATAACTTAAGTATTTACTGGGCGTAACTTACTTACCTTGTGACTTAAGTATTTACAATTGTTAAGTATTTACGACTGGGCGTAACTTACTTACCTTGTGACTTAACTTAAGTATTTACAATTGTTAAGTATTTACTGGGCATAACTTACTTACCTTGTGACTTAAGTATTTACAATTGTTAAGTATTTACAACTGGGCGTAACTTACTTACCTTGTGACTTAAGTATTCCATTATACTTATCTGATGTAAGGAGACTTGTGATTTTATGGTAAAACTTTGTGTTCCCCTTTATCTCATGGAAATAACTTTTGTGTTTTATGTAAGCAACTCTACTTGTAACATATATAACCAGACCCTGAGTGCAATAAAGTTGTTGGTGAAGCATAGTTTCTCAACCCTCCAGACCTCATCTGTCTGTCATCTTTTATCTTCTGTGCACCCCCCTACCGGGTTGGGACCCTCTTGTTGGCCAAGAGCCCCCGGCAGACGTGCTGCCCTTCTCATATGACTGTATTCATTCCTTGTGCTTTATGTGGATATACATTACTACAGACAGGAACAGTGTTGAACTCTCCCAATTCTACTCAGGACTCTTCAAAACAAGTAAAGGAGTATAGGGGAAACAGGGAAGTCTGAAAAGCAAAGATCAACTCCCTTAGTGGCTCCCTGGGATATTTGAAAAGCCTATGGAGCCAGATTATGAGAACTGTTCTTTGAAATAATGCATGATTGAAGTTAGAGTTTGATTGGAGCTAAGTGTACAAAAAAGTAACATTTGCCTTTAAAGTTTTAAACTCTTTTGGGTCTTCCTCCCTCTATTGATATTGCACCAGTCTTCATTTTCACAACTTGTCTACACCTTTTCAACCCTCATCTCTTCAACCTCCCAACCTGCTTCATATCAGCCACCCACATCTCACTCATCCAATTCTCTATCCAGTGAAAATAGCCCTACTAAGACAACCCTAGGCTAATCTGACAAGACACTGCCAGTACCCCTGACCTTTCCTTCTCCCCCTAGAAATTCTTCATGACCACTTCCTGAAATACCTGCTTATTGTTTGAAAACTAGATAAGTAAATGAATATTTATCCTTCTGTTTAATAACATTTTTGAATGTCTGCTGTATGCTAGGCACTGTGTTCATCATTAAGAATAATATGGTGAAGAAACAGACCCATCCTTAAGAGGTAACTCCCACAAGGGCACGCAACACAGCCCAGCCTTTGGGTAGTTCATTATCTAGTTCAGGGTCAATAAACTATAGCCTGGGCCAAACATGGTTCACTACCTGTTTTTGTATGGTTTATGGGCAAGGAATAGTTTTCACATTTTCAAATAATTAAAATATAATCATAAAGAGAATATATTTCATGACACATAAAAATTGTAAGAAATTCAACTTTCATGACACATAAAAATTGTATAGAAATTCAACTATAAAAATAAAAACATTTTACTGGAACACACCATGCTCATTCAAGTTCGTATCATCTTTGGCCACTTTCATGCTACTATGACACAGTTGCATATTTGTGATAGAGACTGTATGGTTCTCAAAGCAGAAAATATGTACTCCATGACCCGTCGTAGAAGCAGTTTGCCAATCCCATCGTTAGTGGGACAGAATGGGAAGAAATATTCATAGCTCAATTAAGGTGACAAGTGCCACATCCAGACACAGAAAGGACATGTTCTGGAAATTCAAGCAAAGGTAAATCCAAACATGCTATGTGGAGAAAGTGGAGTGTGAATCAGGCCTAAAAGGAAGGATATATGAAAAAGAAAAGGTCACTTATCTCACACTGAGTAAGTAGCCTCTCCAAAGGCACAGAAGTAGAAATGGTTAAGTTAGAGATAGGGATAAAGCAAGCCAGAAAGGCAGGATTGGCCTCTGATGCTTATTGGCAATTCTCATGACTAGAAGACAACAGTGACAGAGAGTCTATTTTCCAAAATAAACAAGCTAACAGGGTGAAAGAGAATTACCAAAGAGCTCTTAACCCTCAAGGGTAGAACATGGAAGAAAGTATCTGGATAAATACAAAAGAAGAGGCAACTAGTAATTTTATAAGATTGTTCTATACTTTATCTTGTCAGTGATATGTTGGAATGATCAAACCTTCCTTAGAAAAGATTGCCAAATTGTGAGAGATGGGGAGTTAACTAGATGTTTGCTAAATGTGTAAGTCTAAAAGCAAATTCTGCTAGAACTCATAAACAAATCCAGCAAAGTTACAGGATAACAAAAATCAACATGCAAAAATCAGTTGCATTTCTATACATTGAAAAGAACAATCTGAAAAGGAAATTAAGAAAACAATTTCATTTGCAATAGTATCAGAAAGAATAAAATACTTAAAAATATATGTTACAAAGAGGAAAAAACTTGTATACTGAAAACTACAAAATATTGCTGAAATTTAAAAATACACACATAAATGGAAAAACATTCAGTGTTCATAGATTAGAAAATATAATGTTGATAAAATGGCAACACTACCTAAAGTAATCTACATATTTAATATAATCCCTATCAAAATCCCAATTATACTTTTTGCAGAAATAGAATAGACTATGCTAAAGTTTATATGGAATCTCAAGGGACCCTGAATGACCAAAACAATTGTTTTTCTTTGCATGGGTGAAACGATCCAAAACATTCTTGAAAAAGAACAATATTGGAGATCTCACATTTCCCAGTTTTAAAACTCATCACAGAGCTATAGTAATCAAAACAGTATGGTGCTGACATAAAGATAGATATATAGACCAATAGTATCAAGTGGAGACCCCAGAAATAAACTCTGACATACATTGTCAAATGGTTTCTGATAATGGTACCAAGACCACTTAATGGGGAAAGGACAGTCTTTCAGCAAATGGTGCTGGGAAAGCTGGATATTGATATGCAAAATAATGAATTTGAACATTTACCTTCCACATACAAAAATTAACTCAAAATTAATCAAAGACCTAAACATAAGAGCTAAAACTATAAGATGCTTAGAAGAAAACATAGTGGAAAACCTTCGTGACATTGGATATAACAATACTTTTTTGGCACTAAAAGTACAGGCAACAAAAGTAAAAATAGATCATTTGGATCATATCAAAATTTAAAACTTTCATGCCTTAAAGAACACAAGCAATAGAGTGAAAAGGAAATCTATAGAATGGAAAAAAATTTGTAAATCACATATCTAATAAGGCTTTAATACTCAAAATATAAAATAACTCCTACAATTTAACAGCAGCAACAACAATCTCCTTAAGAGATAAGCAAAGAACTTGAATAGACATTTCTCCAAATAAGATATAAAAATGGGCAATAAGCATGCAAAAAGAGGCTCATTATTTATTATTAAGGAAATGCAAATCAAAAACCAGAATGAGATGTCACCTCACACCTGTTAGGTTGGGTATTATCAAAAAGACAAAACATAGCAGGTGTTGTCAAGGATGTGAAGAAAAGGAAACCACTGTACACTGTTGGTGGGAATGTAAATTGGTAGCACCATTACAGAAAATAGTATGGTCATTCCTCAAAAAATTAGAAATGGAATTATCATATAATTCAGCAATTCTACTTCAGAGTACCCAAAGTAATTGAAAACAGCATCTAGAAGAGACATTTGTACACCCATGTTTATTGCTACATTATTCCCAACAGGCAAAAGGTGGAAGCAACTCAAGTGTTCACTGACAGATTAGAGAATAAATAAAATGAAGTATACATATACCATGAAATAATATTCAACCTTTAAAAGGAAGGGGAGTTTGACATATTCTATAATATGGATGAACCTTGAGGGTGTTATGCTAAGTGAAATAATGTTGGGGTCCGGCACGTCTGCCGGGGGGCTACTGACCTGCGGGAGTCCCCAAGACCGCCAACGTAGATGTCTCATTCAACCTGAGGGAGAGAGTGTGCGGAAGTGAAAGAAAATAGAAAAACGGAGTCTGGAGGGCTGGCTTAGGCTACGTCCAAGCAGCAATTTTATTTTTGCAATACGTTTCATTATATACTTTTCTGAAGTCAAAGTTGTTTACACCAGATCAACATACTTAAGTTACAGTAAGCAAGTTACGCCCACTAAGTTACGCCCAGTAAGTAAGTTAAGTCCAGTAAGTAGGTTACGCCCAATAGGTCAAGGTAAGTAAGTTAGAGTCACACCCTGTAAGCTATGGTAAGTAAGTTACAGTTACGCCCTGTAAGCTATGGTAAGTAAGTTACAGTTACACCTAGTAAGTTACGGTAAGTAAGTTACCAAGTGTAAATACTTAAGTTAATATTTTACAATGAAGGTAACAAGGGTCCAAAATGAACACAATCAAGCAATAAACCATAAGGAGCCGAAAGTGGTCACAATGCCTTGCAAGTCCTCATATCCATAAAGTAATGTCTGTTAATTATTTTGAATAACATCTAGTTCCTCTCTCGCTTCCTGCTTTCCCTCAGATCGACTCCCCCAACCAGAGATCTGTGTCTGGGCTCAAGCTCACCGTATGGCAAGGCCCATTTCCTAGGGGCCTCACACAGGAGCGATCCCCACAGATTCCCTCAAGATAAGCCATCACAAAAGGACAAATGCTCTATGATTCCACTTATATATGGTCAAAATCATAGGGAATGGTGGTTCCCAAAGACTAGGAAGAGAGTGGAATGGAAAGTTTTCGTTTAAGGAGTATAAAGTTTTGGTTTGCAACATGAAAAGGGTTTTGGATATTGGCTAAACAACATGTATAGTACTTTAATGCTTAAAAATGGCTAAGATGGTAAATGTACAGTATACCCTGTTTATATTATGTGCATTTTATCACAACTTTTAAAAAGAAAAATATGCAAAAGTAGTATCTTTTAAATCATACTTTGTCTGCATTGTTTTGTTTAATTTTCATAACAATTACATGAGGTAGGTACTTTTAGAGTCTCTTTAAATAAATGAAAAAGTGAGGCATAGAGAATATAATGAAACTTAGTCAAGGTCACGCAGTCAAAAACTGGTAATTTGTTTCTCAAAATTCCAGGCAGTCAGACCCTTAAGTCTATACTGTCTTTACTACCAATGAAGAAAGTATAAACCATGAAAACAGAACAAAAGGAAGGAGAGGGAGAAGGAGGAGACATGAGGTTGGTCATGATAAAAGCTAGGCAGATAATTATATCAGCAAACCTAGATTGCGGGACACTACAGTAATGGATTAGAAGACTTAGGTGTCAGTTTCTGACAGCTATGCAGTCAGGACCAAAAGAAAAATATAAGGGAGAATCGTGATCCTCATTATCTCAACAAAAAAAAAAAAAAAAAAAAAAGAAGCATACTGTCAAAAGAGAACAACTTCCTTCTGATTTTGACCTCTGAGAAAAGTTTACCACATTAGTCTTCATATAAGAAACACTAAAATACATAATGGATGGTATCTTTAATAACCATGGGCTTTCTGTAAAAGTATAATTGCTAACAGCCATTCCTAATAGCAAACTTAATGCAAGCTGAAGGCATAACTCAAGTCATAGTTTATAAAGTGATTTTTACCGAAAGCCAAATAAGATACAGGTACAGTATCTCACATTCTAGTGATTTGACCTGATAAAAAGAAACTTAGCTAACCCTTCATATTTCATAAACTACCACCCCTGAATATCAATTATTTTTGTTAGGCTTTGGACAGGAGCCACATGGCAGATGGTTCTAAATTGAGATAAATGAGGTAGTCTCTATTGTTGATTAAAAAGAGATCCATGTACCTTGGACATAATGTGTCTTCCAGTGAGTGAATTCATTGTGAAAGTTAAGGGGCTCAGCTGTGTTGTTTCACTGTTCAAGTGAATCCTTACAATTCTCCATGGAGATCAGCAACAGACTGTGTTGCTGATCAACAACTAAGGCACGAAGAGAATTTAACCAACATATCTGAAGAACCATCACCAAAAATCTTTTGGAAATCAGACGTCCAAGAAAAACATCGAAGACTAGACACGGGCAAACTCTCAATTTCCCCAAGAAGGAGAGTGGGGATTTTAAACAGTGAATTTGAAGCCAACTCTAGTAGATTTCTAGAATGACTTAATAAAGTGAGGGAGATTATCAAAACAAGTTTTTAGTAACAACGAGTTTTGTCAAAGTAGCTACATTTTTTTAAGTGTAGCTGGACTAACAGCAGAATGGGATACCTGTTTACCCATGAGTCCCAGCTGTCACATTAACCTCAGGAGGCAAGTGACTTTCCTGACCTCTAAGCCTCAAATTCCTTTACCAAAACCTGAGAATTGTAACACCTATGCAATGATCTGTTTTGAGAAGTAAACAAAATAATGTAAAATTTTAGCACAATGTCTAACAAAAAGTTGTTATAGAAATTAGCTATTATGATTTCTTCTGCCAAAAGCAAAAGGCAATCATAAGTTTAAAATAATTTTATAATTTTAACACTCAAAACTCCTAGATAATGTTTTCATTCTTATTAAAATTCTTGTTTTTGCTCCCTTCTTATTCTCTATTGGGGAATATCTTTATTTCATAGGACTTAAGCTTTGTTCTTTCAAACACAAATATTATTTAAGGATTCGATTACTAATGAAGCACAAAAGAGATAATGTAGCTGAATTTTAGAAAGTTCTTCTTAGAGTTTGTATCAGTTTGTTTTCATGCTGCTGATAAAGTCATACCCGAGACTGGATGATTTACAAAAGAAAGAGATTTATTAAACTTACAGTTCCATGTGGCTGGGGAGTCCTCACAATCATGACAGAAGGTGAAAGGCACATCTCACAAGGCAGCAGACAAGAGAAGAGAGCTTGTACAGGGAAATTCCTTTTTATAAAACCATCAGATCTCCTGAGACTTATTCACTACCATGAGAACAGCAAAGAAAAGGCCTGCCCCCATGATTCAATTTCCTCCCAACAGGTCCTTTCCATAACAGGTGGGAATTCAAGATGAGATTTGGGTGAGGACACAGCCAAACAATATCACAGTCTTTTTATGGGATTTTACATTTAAGTTTTCACCACCCTAATGGTTAGCTGACTTGTCTACAAGTTATGTATTAATAAGATTAAGATTTCATATTATATATTGCTGAGTGAATAAATTGATGATTCAATGTAATATACTCAAGAATACATATGCATAGTGAATGAAGAGACAGAAAAGGATTAACAGTTTATTTCTAGATGGTATAAGTACAGATTTTTTTAGTTTCTTTGTTTTGGTTACAAGTGTTTTCTATTTTTCCTACAATAAAGTTATATATATATATCGAGAAAATTTTGCAACTTTTAAAAAGTAGAGGGGTCAAGAATGTCAAAATTTAAAATTTTTATAGTTGGATGTGAACATGCTTGGAATGTATTTGTTTTTAACTTTCAGTCAATTGGGTTTAGTGGACAGAAATCCTAGCTTCCAGCCTCAGAGAAAAGTCATAAACACATTTTGGGATATCTGTTTATTTATTCATCAAACACACATTGTTTCCAAGATATGCCAAGTGCTATATTGCATATTAGGAATAAAATGGTAAATTAGATGCACTTTAATCCTGGATGGCAGAGCCTTTCAATTTCATATAAAAGACTGAGGCCTAATTTTCCTAAATCAGAAGATCTCAGGCTTGGAGACACATTAGAATCACCTGAGGAGCTCTTAACACCGCCAATGCCAAGGACCCACCTGCAGAGATTCTAATTTAATCAAAAAGTGATTCAGGTGGCACAATATGCAGCCACGGCCTGTAGAATGTTTGCTGAATGGATATTGAACTTGACAGATGAGGGCTATGAGGAGGGGCACCCAGGGCTACAGGGAAGGATGGGCCTGGGATGGAGGATGTCAGCGATTGTGGAGACAGGTGAGAGAAGTGGGATGTGTAGGAAGGGATGATGCCCATTGATGAGCTAAGGAATATTGTGTACCTGCATACAGATTTGTCTTATTTGAATATAGTTTTTTAATGTTTTCACTAAAAAAACCTGGCCCCTTTAATAAAGGAGCAGTCTGTGCCAGCCATCCTGAGATTGGTGGGGAAAACTGCTAGAAGCCTATGACATAGCTCAGCAATAAACAAGCTCCCATGTGGATATAAATAATTTATCACAAACACCAGCACCAGTGGATAGAAGGCTGCCAAACCTCAGGCTCAAATGGTGCTGGGACAGGTCATGTTAGAAAAGACCCATAATCAGAAATACACCAGAAGCCCAGGGTAGAGGTCACAGGACAAGTGTCAACAGTAAGTAATGACATGCAAAACACCCTGAGAGACTGGCAAATGGAATCAGAGCACCTGGGGCCACAGGCAATAAGGCAAGACTAGGTGCTGGGTGTCAAGGAGATCTGTGGCAGGTGGCCAGTCCAGGCTGGGGGCTGGAATTAGGGGCTTAGATGACAGACCTTAGTGGAGCTTAAGGGAGTAGGACAAGGCCATTATCTCAGGTCAGGGCCTATTCAAAGGCATGAACATAAGGTGAGAGTGAAGAGAAAAATAGACACAATTCTTAACACTAAGACATGGAGTGTGGCCACAGAAATAAGTCAACAGTGTACTCAAGAGTGGGCTAAAGGTCAGACTGTTGTCCATGAGCATTTGTACATCCACTTTACACTGAGTGACTGGTGTCTTTTGTGGTGCAGGAATGGTCCCTGGGCCTGCACTGTGATCCATTGGCACCAGCTGCAGGACCTCAAAAGGGTTTCCTGTCAGGGAACCCAGCTGGTCATGACAAGGCAGAGTGGCAATAGATTCCAAGAAGGAGGGGGCAATCAGAAGTTGCCCTTCTCAGGGCTTATGGCTAGGAGAATCCTTTCTTCCTCCTACCACACACCAGAAAAAGGCAAACTCTCTTCCCTGGGTCTTGAGGGCTCATGAACAGTTTGTTTCTTTGTGGAAACTGGGTGTCAAGAAAGCTGAGGGAGGTAAAAGAGGAATGTCGGGAAGGCAGCGAGCATGAGAAAGGAATGCCAGCAGCACAGGGAAGAAACACTGGAGAGCAGTTTCCAATTCCATGGTGGTACAACTGCAGGTGAGAGGAAAAGAGGTATTTTCTGAGTGCAGAACAATAGAATATAGAATCAAATTAAGCAGTTACTAGTAAGAGTTGGCATTTATCAGGAAGTTTCATATTGTCCTCCATATAAAGCACTTAGAAGTGTGGCTTATTCACCGTAGTGTTCTGTGAATGCCAGCTGCTGCTGCTGCTACAGCTGCTCTAACAACAGGAAAATTTAACAGGAAGCAGACTGGCGTAGGGGTTAAGAGTCATATGGACAACAAGAATAATGGCTGTCACTTATCATATGGATAACTTTAGACAAGTTAATTTCTGCCCCTTATTTTCATCAACTGTAATATGGACAAAACAATACGTTGTAATGAGGATTAAATGAGGTTATATTCATAAAATGATAATAAAATGCAGATATTGCAGATAAAAGAAGGTGTAGTAATAGAGCCAGTGTAGAATAATGTAACAAATACTCCCTATTATGTCCTGTTAAATAACAGGATCATTTAAAAAAATCTCCCGGTAAGTCAGTAGTTCCAAAATTCAGCTCCATGTTGGAATTGTCTGGGGAACTATAACAAGTATAATATCTTAATCTCAACCTGTGAGATAGCAATGTAACAAATTTGTATGTAGCATGAGCATCAGAGATGGTAAAAGATCCCCAGATGACTCTAATGGGTAATTAAGTTTGAGAGCTGCTAAAGTATAATAAATAACTACTCCTTTGCTTTAAGTACTAGAGACTATTATTGAATTAAATGGATAATTTTCATAACAAAATAGGCAATGAATCTAATATATCCACTAAGGGCAGCTAATCAAACTACAGATGTAGAACCAATGGAGAGAATCAGCTCTGTGGCTCAAATTTGGGAGGTGACAGTGTTGAATCCATAATACTTGTTCTATGGATTCTCATATTATGAGAAGGATCATAAAAATGGTGCAAACCAATAAATAATGACTGAATAGATGGAGCAAGAGATGGATTGAGCAGATGTTTTGTCAAGAGAGCCTCAGAAGGGAAAAGGCTCCTCTCCTTAGAATGGTGCATGTGCTCATGCAGATTATAAACATAATAAGGCTGTATTACTCCCCTGAGTTGGTTTCAGATGAGGGTAACACATAATTACTCATATTTCCATGATAGTGTAGCCTACACACCACTAGTTTAAACATTCTCCCTCAGGGACACTTCGGAAGTACTGTTACAAAAATAATTACTAATGCTCCATTTTCCAGAAAATGCCAGAGCCATAGAATGGAAAATCAGTTTCCAATTCAGTCTGAATAGCGAATAGTTCTTCCACCAAAGGGAGTGTTTTGCCTATTAGCATGGAACAATCTGATGATTGTAGAAAGACCACAGCCACAAAATAACAGGGAGACACAAGGTGTTCAGATTTGAGGGCTGGGATGTACAGAGTTCCTGACATTAGTGAGCAAGGCAGGCAGCCAGAATTTCATGCAGTATTTTGGTAGGAAGAAATATTTTCTGAAGAAATTTAATGCATGATGCTTTGAAGACCAAATTTGAAACCACAGGGAAAGGCAGAGGCATTTTCTCTAACCTGTATTAGAAATTCTGAAGTGAGAAGTAACCAATGCATTGGACAGAGAAGAGATTTTAGCCACACTGGCTAAAGCCTATCACCAGTTCTTTAATATGAAGGAGGTGGAGATGATTTACACCCACTGAATTATCTTCTGTATATCACATGTGTGACTAAATGTGTGTAATTCTCATCACAGATTGTATTTACAGTGAGACTCAGTAGATCCATGCCAGAGGTGTCACGGTACAACTGACTCAGATGCCCAGGGTTTCATCCTGGCTCTACCATCCTCTCACTGGGGAAACTTGGACACAGTTTCTTCAACTGCAAAATGAGACCATAAAAATACCTTCTCTCAAAAAGGTGTTATGAGGGTTAAATAACTTCATAGTTGTAAAATCATCTAGAAGAATCTCTTCTAGATTTAAATCTCTTAAATTTACTTAAGAAGCTATGGAAATTCTTCTTAAGTAAATTTTCACAAAGTTCCAGATTAAAAACTCCCTTCTGACTGTATTATGTATGGACACCTGGACCAGGGACACCCATTTGATAATTAAAGTCCCAAGTCTGGCATTGAGAAATAGAAGAAATAAGCCTTGCTTCTTGCTGGAAAACATATTGCCAGAATTATTTCTTAGTGAGGGCTGTGTTATAACAGCCACTCAACTCAGGAGACATCCAGGATGACAGTGATGCAATTTAGGAATCTGTTGGTGTCATTTGCTATTACTCTCCTGTATCAGGAAATAGTCTATAAATACATTCCTTTAGTTTCCCTGAACACCAAATATCACATGAAATTTATCCATTAATCCTGAAAACTATATCCAGTGTTTGCATTTGTTTGGGTAGATGATTGATTTGTTAGTTTGCTTTTTTGGATTTGTGTTTAATGCTTAGGTCTTTTACAGTCTGAGAAGAGACCCACAGAATAGCCATGAAATTGCAGAAGCCTATTCTTCTCAGTATTTTCTATGGTTGGCAAGCTCAGGGCAGAAATGGCTCTTTCAATGATGAATGTTGGCCAGTGTCCACCACCAAGGAAAAGAAACAATGGCCAAATCCCCACAATTAGTGGGCCTGTATTTCTATATCACTCAGAAGCCCAAATTCACCTTGATCTGGGGGTTAGAACCTAAGGGTTCCTGGAACCACCTGGTAACATCTTACAACCAAAGTGCTCTGGTTAACTGGTAACAAGCTTTGTCTCTCATGGGCCAGTGACTATGCCAGGTTTAGTGGCAAGACACTGTTGATAGCACATCTGAGAAAATGACTGAGACCTTCACAGCAGGAGGATGGGTCTAAGCACCTCCTCCAGCTACACCTGCCTGGAGAAGGAGGAAGGGCAGGCATGACAGCACCGTGTATTCTGGGTGACATAAGCAACTGACCCCTCCTACTAGTGTTTTAAAGTTTTCCTCCTTTTTAATATGTATGATACAAATGTTAACAAGAATCTGGGTCAACACAGATGCCAGAGTTTCTGGGGAACCTTTCCAGAAGAGCATGTGACCTGGAGCCCTGCCACCCCATAGTGGATCTGCTTTCCCTCTCTTCGCTCTTCTCTTTCCAGCTAGACTTAATGGGATTGGTTTGTGTTAAAATAATCACTTAGAAAATGGATCTTATATTAAGAAAGCAGCTCAAAAATTACTTTGTTTCATTAAAAAAAAATCAGGGAGTAAATTTTCCAGTTTGAGCTGTAAATGAATGTTTTGGCAGCTTTGAAAATGCTGGTTCCAGTCTACTGAGTTTACCCAGAATTGGACCCAAAGCTTATGAAATCATGACTACTGGAGACTGTGCTACTTATAGGGCCTGGCCAACCCAATAAGCTTTATTTTCTAGGCACAAAATTTCCCTTTTAGATCATTATTCACGGTCTGTGGTTAATTACTGGGCTCCTACACCATAGGAAGGACCATGGGAACATACAACACATCACTTTTTGTATAATGCTTATTGCCCAGCTTCTAAATTCTAAACCATCATTTTAAATTAGCAAGTTTCCATTCTTCCTTAGAGAATGGTAATTTGTGTGGACTGAATACAGTGGAAAAATATTTGCACAATAGCATATTTTCATCCTAATTTTATATTTTGCTTAATTTTACAAAGTAGTTAATATTATCAAATGTAAGTATTTATAATTACACTGAAAAATAGTATGGCATTAGCATCTTGGCTTTATGCACATAAATATATTTTTATTAAAATAGATATGTATCAAAGTTATAAAATATGTCTAGATTCTCTGAAGGTATTTTAGAGCCGAGTCATCAGCATTTATTGACATTTCTAGCTTCTAATTATGTCTACCACAATATCTTGTCCAATACTTTATATAGTGTTTCTATTGCTTTCATATGCATCATTTTTTTTGTCTTCATATCTACCCTATAAAGAGGGAGTCAGACATTTTCTACATTCTCATGCCTACTCATTAAAGGTATTGCTTCTCAGTGAGAGGAGTGATATTTGTGGTAAACTTTAATTCTAAAATATATGTTAAATGTTAATTTGAAGATTGAAGTAAAAGAATAAAAGCCTTTTTGTAAGCTTGCTTTCCTTAAGGATTGTATTCATTTGAATTGAAGCACTATGGTAATCATAAAACACAATGATTCTTTGCAAAAATAAACCATTTCAATATAGAATGACTATCTGTTATCACTTGCCTACAAATGTCCTAATTGGTTGATTTTTAATTGATTTCTAAATATACAGATAGTCTAACAAAAGCGAAGTATTTGCAATTTGTAGAAAAAACGAGTAGGATAAAAGGAAAACGAACATGCCTCATGTTGAAAATGATTGTATTTTAAGGCAAATGGCTAAACAGTTTTTAAGCCATGTATATGGAGCTTGATTAAAATAATTTATAACCTTTTCTTTACATATTTACAATTTTGAGTCATATTAGGAAGACTGTCTTCATTTCCAAGAAATAAATTCACCCATGGGTTATTCTTATACTTGTATGATTTCATTTTTAATGTTTAGATTGCTGTTCAATTTGAGATTTAATCTATAGTGTAACTTTTTCTTTTTCTCGAAAGATACTACTTGTCCCAAACTCACTAATTAAAAAGTTCGTCTTTATCGAGTACACAATCATCAAACATCGTCTTCATCTCTTCAGCATTCATTGGCAATGTATGCTTCTATATATGTCTACCAAGGTTTCTTACGCAGTACTTTATAGTGTTAAATTGCTTTGTATCTGGGTTTACTTCATATGTACTTGGGTCTATTTCTTGGCTTTGCCCTTTACTCTGATGTCTGTCTGTCTTTTCATGTGTCTATATCCACTGTGTTAATTATAGAGGCTTTATGATTTTGTATCTGCTAGGGCAAGCCATTCGCTTCTAAGATCACTGACTAGCTTCCAACCAGTTCAAACCTTCCTTTCTTTCTACACAAACATTCAGGCTGTGGCTGCATATCAGTGCCACCTGAATCACTTTTTAATTAACTCAGAACATCTGCAGGTAGGGCCTGAGCTTTGGTGTTAAGAGCTCCCCAGGTGATTCTAATTTGTCTCTAATATTTATATGAAGGCCTCTAATATTTTTATGAAGGCAAAAAGGCTCTACCATCTAGGATTAGGTTGTATCTAATTTACCATTTTATTCCTAATAGGTAATATAGCATGTGCTATAATGTATATTTTTATGAACAAATAAATATTCTAAAATGTGTCTATGGTTTTTCCCTAAAACTGGAGGCTAGATTTCCTGCCCACTAAACATTTTTGACTAGAAAATTTAAACAAATGAATTCCAAGGATGTTCACATCCAATCACAAAAAAAACTTTAAGGTAGGAAGACGGTGTCTTTCTTGTTCCTGGCTTTAGCAGGATGCTTCTGATTTTCCCACATTACGAGAGAATCTGGCATTATTCACTGACTCTTAGTTTACTAATGTATCAGGAATAAATATTAAATTTAGTTCTATATCATTGCAGTATCTTAAAATATTTTTTCTTTGATCTAATGATATAATTGATTATATTAATACATTTTGTAATTTAAAAAATTTCTTGCAGAATGAAAGACAGCCTACTTGGTTCATGATTGTTTAATGTTCTAGTGGATTCTGTTTGCCAACCTTCTATTTTAGGAGTTTTCACTAATATTTGAGAAAAAGGCTTTATCAGGCTTAGTTGTCAAACTTTTCTTATAAAAATAATTTGGAAATTTCCTTTTATTTTATTTGAAAAGTTTGATTTTCATTTGAGCTATGTGGTCTTTAAATATTTGGCATAATTCTTCCATAAAACCATATGAGCCTGTTGCTTTTGGTGGGGGTGGAGAGTAGCTGTAATACTCTCCATATGTCGAGGGCAGGGCCAGGTGGAGATAATTGAATCATGATGGGATTTTCCACGCCCCCCATACTGTTCTGGTGGTAGTGAATAAATCTCACAAGATCTGATGGTTTTATAGATGGGAGTTCCCCTGCACATGCTGTCTTGCCTGTTGCCATGTCAGATGTATCTTTGCTTCTCCTTTGCTGTCCGCCATGATTGTGAGGCCTCCCCAGCAATGTGAAACTGTGAGTCCGTTAAACCTCTTTCCTTTATTTATTACCCAGTCTTGGGTAGGTCTTTATTAGCAGTGTGAGAACTAATACGGTAGCCCTTGCATAATTTTCTCTATTTTCTAATTTTTTAATAAAAATTTTTGAACTTTCTATCTTTATAGTTGTCAATTTTGGATACATTATATTTTCTAGAAAACTGCCTGCTTTCTTAGGTTGTCAAATGTATTCACTAGGAGTTGTGTAAATTGTTTCTTATGGAATCAGTGATTTTTTTCAATAGTAATCTCCCCCTTTCATTTCTTTGTGTATTTATGGGATTTTTAAAATTTTTACTTAGTTAAGAAAACTAATAATTAATTTCCATTGTATTTTTTTCAGAGAATCAGATTTATTATATATTGTTAATTTGTTTGGTTTATTTTGATACTCTTTTTTACTTTTATGAGTTAGATGTTTTACTCTTGGTTTTATTGACATAACTATTCAAGGTTTTAGATTTTCTTATTAGTGCTTTAAAGATTCAGATATACCAGATTTTTATTTTAGCTTTGCTTTAGAAATTTTGTAGTTTGGGATGTGTTTGCCTTTTGACCCCCCAATTTTTGTTTTTAATTAATTGGTTGGTGAAAAAATAATTGAGGTTTTGCCATACTTTCAATGACAAAACCCACAATTATTTTTGCACCAACCTAATCTTACTATATTTTGTGATCACACACTGTTGTTTGTAACTTCTGCTTTATGGAATTTTATTATTTTCCTACTGCTGCCATAACAAATTACCACACAGTTAACATCTTAAAATAAGATGAAGTAATTTTATTACAGTTCTGTATGTCATAAGTTAAGCTTGGTGAGTTCTCTGCTTGAGTTCTCACCAGCCTGAAATGAAGACATCGGCTGGACTGGGCTTTTATATGGATGTTCTGGAGGAGAATCTGGTTCCTAGCTCATTTAGGTTGGGGACAGAGTTCAGTTCCATGTGGTTATACAACTGAGGTCCCGATGACATTGGTAGCTAGAGGCTAAAGGCCAGTCTTTGCTCCTGGAGGCTGCCCATATTCCTCCTCATGCTTACTTTCCATGTGGCTTCTTCCAGCAAATAACAAGGCAAGCCTGTCTTAGGATTTGAATCTCTCTGAATTCAGCTTCTACCTTGTCACCGTCACTTTACCTGGAAAAAGTTCTCTGCTTTTAAGTGTTCGTGTGATTAGATTGGGCACAGCCACATAATTCCAAATAATCTCCCTATTCTAAGGTTTATAACTTTATTTACATCTGCAAAGTGGCTTTTGCCATGTAATATATTCACAGAATTTAGGGAATTATGGCATAGACAGCTTTTGGAGGTCGTTCTGCCTACTACAGGAACTGATTGATGTTTCCTTTTGGACTTAACACATGGTAAAGTTTTAAAGTAGCCCATGCGCACTAGAAAAAGAAAGCTCTGTTCTCTATTATTGTTCAAAATAGTCTATGTACTCATCAGACCTTCTTTGTTCATTATGTTGTTAGATCTTCTATATCCTTACCTAGTATTTTGTCCATTTGATCTTCAGACCAAAAGTAGTATGGTACAGTCTCTACCTTTTAGGGTTTTTCTGTCTATTCCTTTTCAAAATTTCTGCTTTATATAGATTGCTTCCGCATCAAACCATGCATAGATATTTATATCTCCATTGTAAATGGCAGTTTTCACATTAGAAAGATTCTTTTTCTCTATTAATGATTTTACTGACTACTACCTAGATTTCAGGACTATAAATCTAAACTCTACTCTCATTTGCATTTGACTGGTACACTTTCTACTCATCTACTTTTAGAATTTCTGAATAATTTCATTTTCAGTGTATTGTCTGTATGTGGCATAGAGTTGAATTTTGCTTTTAAGAAGATCTTATTTATTTTAATAGGTAAATTGAACCATTTGCATTTATTAATATGACCAATTTTTTATCTCTATTTTTCCAATTATCTTATGTCGTATTTCCCATGTGTCTTTCATTGAATAGTCTGTTTTGTTTATTCTATTTTAAATATTTTGGCATAAATGAGCATATTTTTGTACCAATGATTTTTAGCCTAATACTTTTATATATTTCTCTAGCCTTCCTTTTTCTTTATTCAGACTTTTATTATTACATTTATTAGCTTTAAAAAATATCCTTTAAATACTATATATTATTTGTGTGCCAATCCATGAGCTAATTTGTCTTCTCCTTTTTTCCCTTCTCTTTTCATTTTTTCAGTTTTTAAAGCATATAAGCTTTTATTACACATTTGTTTTAATCTAAGTTCTCACTAGTAGTTTTCTGTAGAGGGTTCCCTGATCAACTCTGATGAAGTTCATCTAGTTGATTCCTTAGAAAGAACATGTAAATGAAATATATTCTTGAGTTCTTGTATGTTTTACTATGGCCTTTGTCTTGGTCTGCTCAATGTAGCTATAAAGGAATACTGGAGACTAGATAATTTACAAAGAAAAAAGGGTTCATAGGGCTCACAATTCTGATGTCTGAAAAAGTGCAAGATTGTACATTTGCATCTAGGGAGAGCCACAGGCTGCATCCAGTCATGGTGGAAGGTGCAAGGGAGCCAGCACATGCAGAGATCACATGGTGAGAGGAAACAAGACAAGGAGGTAGGAGGTACCACTCTCTTTTTAACAATCAGCTCTCACAGAAGCTAATAGAGTGGGAAATTATTCCCTCGGAAAGGCACTAATTCATGAGAAATCTGTCCCCATGACCCAAACACCTGCCTTAAGGTCCCAACTAAAACATCGTAGATAAACTTTCAGCATGAGGTTTGGAGGGGGCAAATAACAGCTTTCATACAAACCTTTTGTCTCCTTTAGTATGCTGCTGTTGAAAAGCATTCTTACAGAAACCTGTTTTTCTTTCCTTTCTAAGAAACTTCATCTATTTGCTTAGAAGCCAGATAATTATTTTGTCTTGGAGATCTCATTGTTTTACTAGAATATGAATCAGAAATGAACTTCTGGATCATTATCAGGTATTTAGTGGAAACAAGGGCACTTTCAACATGTAAATGTAACGCTATGTGTCTCTATGTGTGTGTGCATTAGAAAAGAAAAATAGGAAGACTTTTCCACTGTTGGTAGGAGTGTAAATTAGTTCAGCCATTGTGGAAGACAGTGTGGCAATTCCTCAAGGATCTAGAACTAGAAATATCATTTGACCCAGCAATCCCATTACTGGGTATATATCCAAAGGATTATAAATTATTCTATTATAAGGACACATGCACACAAATGTTCATTGCAGCACTGTTTACAATAGCAAAGACCTGGAACTCAACTAAATGCCCATTAATGATAGACTGGATAAAGAAAATGTGGCACACATACACCGTGGAATACTACGCAGCCATAAAAAACAACGTGTTCATGTCCTTTGTAGGGACATGGATGAATCTGAAAAGCATCATTCTCAGCAAACTGACACTAGAACAGAAAATCAAACACCACATGTTCTCACTCATAGGTGAGTGTTGAACAATGAGAACTCATGGACACAGGAGGAGAGTATCATACACTGGGGTCTGTTATTGGGGGGAATAGTGGAGGAACAGCACAGAGTAGGGAGGTTGGGAAGGGATAACATGGGGAGAAAAGCCAGATATAGATGACAGGGAGGGTGGAGGCAGCAAACCACATTGCCATGTATGTACCTATGCAACAATCCTGCATGTTCTGCACATGTACCCTAGAACCTAAAGTGCAATAAAAAAGTATATATATATAAAGAGTTCAAGTATAGTTTTAAATACAGTATTCTTTCTAATTTTATTTTTTTCTCTTTCTAGAAACTCTAATTATATATAATATAAACAGAATTTTCTTTCCCCATCTTCTATTATCTATCACTTTCTTTTTTATTTTATTACTTTTCTTTTTTGTCTTTTTTTAGATTTTATTTTTCCACAGGTTATTGGGGTATAGGTGGTATTTGGTTACATGAGTAAGTTCTTATTCTTAAGTGGTGATTTGTGAGATTTTGGTGCATCCATCACCTGAGTAGTATATGCTGCACCTTATTTGTAATCTTTTTTCTCTCGCCCCCCTCCTAAACTTCCCCCCAAGTCCCCAAATTCCATTGTATCATTCCTATGCCTTTGTGTCCTCATAGCTTAGCTCCCACGTATCAGTGAGAAAATACGATGTTTAGTTTTTATTCCTGAGCTACTTCACTTAGAATAATAGTCGCCAATTTCGTCCAGGTTGCTGAACATGATAATTCATTTTTTTAATGGCTGAGTAGCATTCCATTGTATGTATATACCAGTTTCTTTATCCACTTATTGATTGATGGGCATTTGGGTTGCTTCCACAATTTATTTTAGCAGTTTAGCAATTGTGAATTGTGCTGCTACAAACATGCGTGTGCAAGTATTTTTTCATATGACTTCTTTTCCTCTGGGTAGATACCCAGTAGTGGGATTGCTGGATCAAATGGTAGTTCTACTTTTAGTTATTTAAGGAATCTCCACATGGTTTTCCCATAGTGGCTGTACTAGTTCACATTCTCACCAGTAGGGTAAAAGAGTTCCCTGATCACTACATCCACACTCACATCTACTGTTTTTTTTATTATGGCCATTGTTGCAGGATTAAGATGGTATTGCATTGTGGTTTTGATTTGCATATCCCTGATCATTAGTGATGTTGAGCATTTTTTCATATGTTTGTTGGAAATTTGTATGTCTTCTTTTGAGAATTGTCTATTCGTGTCCTTAGCCCAGTTTTTCATGGGATTGTTTGTATTTTTCTTACTGATTTGTTAGAGTTTGTTGTGGATTCTAAATATTAGTTTTCTGTCAGATGTATAGACTGTGAAGATTTTCTCTCACTCTGAGGTTGTCTGTTTGCTGTTGTCAGAGGGAATGCTTTTAACTTTTCCTCATTTAGTATTATGTTGGCTGTGGGTTTATCATAGATGGCTTTTATTGCTTTCGGGTATGTCCCTTGCATGTTGATTTTGCTGAGAGTTTTAATTATAAAGGATGCTGGATTTTGTCAAATGCTTTTTCTGCATCTATTGAGATATTCATGTGATTTTGTTTTTAATTCTGTTTATGTGGTGTATCACATTTATTGACTTGCATATGCTAAACAACCCCTGCATCCCTAGTATAAAACCCACTTAATGATGGTGGATTATCTTTTTGATATGTTGTTGGGTTCGGTTAGCCAGTACTTTGTTAAGGATTCTTGCATCTATGTTCATCAGTGATATTGCTCTGTAGTTTTCTTTTTGGATATGTCCTTTCCTGGTTTTGGTATTAGGGTGATGCTGGCTTCATAGAATGAATTAGGGACAGTTTGATTTTTCTCTTTCTTGTGGAATAATGTGGAAAGGATTGGAACCAATTATTCTTTTATTGTCTGGTAGAATTCTGTGAATTCATCTGGTCTTGGACTTTTGCTTGTTGGTAATTTTTTTATTACTATTTCAATCTCACTGCTTGTTATTGGTCTTTTCAGGGTATCTGATTCTTCCTGATTTAAGCTTGGAGGGTTGTATTTTTCCAGGAAATTCTCCATCTCCTCTAGGTTTTGTAGTTTATGCATCTAAAGTTGCTCATAGTAGCCTTGAATGATCTCTTGTATTTCTGTGGTGTCAGTTGTAATATCTCCTATTTTGTTTCTTAATGAACTTATTTGGAATTTCTCTCCTCTTTTCTTAATCTTGCTAATAGTCTATCAGTTTTATTTATCTTTTCAAAGAACCAGCTTTTTGTTTCACTTATCTACTTTTTCTATGGTTTCATTAGATTCTGCACTAATCTTAGTTATTTCTTTTCTTCTGCTGGATTTGGATATTGTTTGTTTTTGTTTTTCTAGTTTTTGAGGTGTGACCTTAGATTGTCTGTGCTCTTTCAGACTTTTTGATATAGGCACTTAGGGCTATGAACTCTCCTCTTAGCACTGCCTTTGCTATATTCCCAAGGTTTTCATAGGTTGTGTCACTATTGCCATTCAAATCAAAGAATTTTTAAATTTCAGTCTGAATTTTGTTTTTACCCTTTGCTCATTCAAGAGTAAGTTATTTATTTTACATGTATTTGCATGGTTTTGAAAATTCCTTTTGAAGTTGATTTTCCATTTTATTCCACTGTGGTCTGGGAAAGTGCTTGATATAATTTCAATTTTCTTAAATTCATTGAGGTTCATTCTACGGCTTATCATATGGTCTATCTTGGAGGAAGTTCCATGTGCTGATGAATACAATGTATGTTCTGCACTTGTTGGGTAGAATATTCTGTAAATACCTGGTAAGTACATTTGTTCCAGGGTATATTTTAAATCCATTGTTTCTTTTTTAACTTTCTGTCTTCATGACCTGCCTAATGCTGTCAGTGGAGTGGAGTATTGAAGTCCCCCACCCCCCGCCAACTATTATAGTGTGCTGTCTATCTCATTTCCTAGGTCTATTAGTAATTGTTTTTTTTTTTTTTAAATTTTTTATTGGATTATAGGTTTTGGGGTACATGAGCAGAGCATGCAAGACAGTTGCGTAGGTACACACATGGCAGTGTGCTTTGCTTTTCTTCTCCCCTTCACCCACATTTGGCATTTCTCCCCAGGCTATCCCTCCCCACCTCCCCCTCCCACTGGCCCTCCCCATTTCCCCCCAATAGACCCCAGTGTTTAGTACTCCCCTTTCTGTGCCCATGTGTTCTCATTTTTCATCACCCACCTATGAGTGAGAATATGCGGTGTTTCATTTTCTGCTCTTGTGTCAGTTTGCTGAGGATGATGTTTTCCAGATTCATCCATGTCCCTACAAATGACACGAACTCATCATTTCTGATTGCTGCATAATATTCCATGGTGTATATGTGCCACATTTTTCCAATCCAGTCTATTATCAATGAGCATTTGGGTTGATTCCAGGTCTTTGCTATTGTAAACAGTGCTGCAATGTACATTCGTGTACATGTGTCCTTATAGTAGAACGATTTATAGTCTTTTGGATATATACCCAGTAATGGGATTGCTGGGTCAAATGGAATTTCTATTTCTAAGGCCTTGAGGAATCGCCACACTGTCTTCCACAATGGTTGAACTAATTTACACTCCCACCAACAGTGTAAAAGTGTTCCTTTTTCTCCACATCCTCTCCAGCATCTGTTGTCTCCAGATTTTTTAATGATCGCCATTCTAACTGGTGTGAGATGGTATCTCAATGTGGTTTTGATTTGCATCTCTCTGATGACCAGTGACGATGAGCATTTTTTCATATGATTGTTGGCCTCATATATGTCTTCTTTCGTAAAGTATCTGTTCATATCCTTTGCCCACTTTTGAATGGGCTTGTTTGTTTTTTTCCTGTATATCTGCTTGAGTTGTTTGTAAATTCTGGATATCAGCCCTTTGTCAGATGGGTAGACTGCGAAAATTTTTTCCCATTCTGTTGGTTGCCGATCCACTCTAGTGACTGTTTCTTTTGCCGTGCAGAAGCTGTGGAGTTTCATTAGGTCCCATTTGTCTATTTTGGCTTTTGTTGCCAATGCTCTTGGTGTTTTGTTCATGAAGTCCTTGCCTACTCCTATGTCCTGGATAGTTTTGCCTAGATTTCCTTCTAGGGTTTTTATGGTGCCAGGTCTTATGTTTAAGTCTTTAATCCATCTGGAGTTAATTTTAGTGTAAGGTGTCAGGAAGGGGTCCAGTTTCTGCTTTCTGCACATGGCTAGCCAGTTTTCCCAACACCATTTGTTAAACATGGAATCCTTGCCCCATTGCTTATTTTTGTCAGGTTTATCAAAGATTGTATAGTTGTATGTATGTTGTGTTGCCTCCAGTGCCTCTGTTTTGTTCCATTGGTCTATATCTCTGTTTTGGTACCAGTACCATGCTGTTTTGATTACTGTAGCCTTGTAGTATAGTTTGAAATCCGGTAGTGTGATGCCCCCCGCTGTGTTCTTTTTGCTTAGAATTGACTTGGCTATGCGGGCTCTCTTTTGGTTCCATATGAAGTTCATGGTGGTTTTTTCCAGTTCTGTGAAGAAAGTCAATGGTAGCTTGATGGGGATAGCATTGATTCTGTAAATTACTTTGGGCAGTATAGCCATTTTCACGATATTAATTCTTCCTAACCATGAACATGGAATGTTTCTCCATCTGTTTGTGTCCTCTCTGATTTCGTTGAGCAGTGGTTTGTAGTTCTCCTTGAAGAGGTCCCTTACGTTCCTTGTGAGTTGTATTCCAAGGTATTTTATTCTTTTTGTAGCAATTGCGAATGGCAGTTCGCTCTTGATTTGGCTTTCTTTAAGTCTGTTATTGGTGTAGACGAATGCTTGTGATTTTTGCACGTTGATTTTATATCCTGAGACTTTGCTGAAGTTGTTTATCAGTTTCAGGAGTTTTTGGGCTGAGGCGATGGGGTCTTCTAGGTATACTATCATGTCGTCTGCAAATAGAGACAATTTGGCTTCCACCTTTCCTATTTGAATACCCTTTATTTCTTTTTCTTGCCTGATTGCTCTGGCTAGAACTTCCAGTACTATATTGAATAGGAGTGGTGAGAGAGGGCATCCTTGTCTAGTACCAGATTTCAAAGGGAATGCTTCCAGTTTTTGCCCATTCAGTATGATATTGGCTGTTGGTTTGTCATAAATAGCTTTTATTACTTTGAGATACGTTCCATCAATACCGAGTTTATTGAGGGTTTTTAGCATAAAGGGCTGTTGAATTTTGTCAAATGCCTTCTCTGCGTCAATTGAGATAATCATGTGGTTTTTGTTTTTGGTTCTGTTTATGTGGTGAATTACGTTGATAGACTTGCGTATGTTGAACCAGCCTTGCATCCCTGGGATGAATCCTACTTGATCATGATGAATAAATTTTTTGATTTGCTGTTGCAATCGGCTTGCCAATATTTTATTGAAGATTTTTGCATCTATGTTCATCATGGATATTGGCCTGAAGTTTTCTTTTCTCGTTGGGTCTCTGCCGGGTTTTGGTATCAGGATGATGTTGGTCTCATAAAATGATTTGGGAAGGATTCCCTCTTTTTGGATTGTTTGAAATAGTTTTAGAAGGAATGGTACCAGCTCCTCCTTGTGTGTCTGGTAGAATTCGGCTGTGAACCCGTCTGGACCTGGGCTTTTTTTGTGAGGTAGGCTCTTAATTGCTGCCTCAACTTCAGACCTTTTTATTGGTCTATTCATAGTTTCAGCTTCCTCCTGGTTTAGGCTTGGGAGGACACAGGAGTCCAGGAATTTATCCATTTCTTCCAGGTTTACTAGTTTATGTGCATAGAGTTGTTTGTAATATTCTCTGATGATGGTTTGAATTTCTGTGGAATCTGTGGTGATTTCCCCTTTATCATTTTTTATTGCATCTATTTGGTTGTTCTCTCTTTTATTTTTAATCAATCTGGCTAGTGGTCTGTCTATTTTGTTGATCTTTTCAAAAAACCAGCTCTTGGATTTATTGATTTTTTAAAGGGTTTTTCGTGTCTCAATCACCTTCAGCTCAGCTCTGATCTTAATAATTTCTTGTCTTCTGCTGGGTTTTGAGTTTTTTTGATCTTGCTCCTCTAGCTCTTTCAATTTTGACGATAGGGTGTCAATTTTGGATCTCTCCATTCTCCTCATATGGGCACTTATTGCTATATACTTTCCTCTAGAGACTGCTTTAAATGTGTCCCAGAGGTTCTGGCACGTTGTGTCTTTGTTCTCATTGGTTTCGAAGAACTTCTTTATTTCTGCCTTCATTTCGTTGTTTACCCAGTCAACATTAAAGAGCCAGTTGTTCAGTTTCCATGAAGCTGTGCAGTTCTGGGTGGGTTTCTGAATTCTGAGTTCTAACTTGATTGCACTATGGTCTGAGAGGCTGTGTGTTATGATTTCAGTTGTTTTGCATTTGTTGAGCAGTGCTTTACTTCCAATTATGTGGTCAATTTTTGAGTAGGTGTGATGTGGTGCTGAGAAGAATGTGTATTCTGTGGATTTGGGGTGGAGAGTTCTGTAAATGTCCACCAGGTTTGCTTGCTCCAGGTCTGAGTTCAAGCCCTGGGTATCCTTGTTGATTTTCTGTCTGGTTGATCTGTCTAGTATTGACAGTGGAGTGTTAAAGTCTCCCACTATTATTGTGTGGTAGTCTAAGTCCTTCTGTAAGTCATTAAGAACTTGCCTTATGTATCTGGGTGCTCCTGTGTTGGGTCCATATATGTTTAGGATCATTAGCTCTTCTTGTTGTATCAATCCTTTTACCATTATGTAATGGCCTTCTTTGTCTCTTTTGATCTTTGTTGCTTTAAAGTCTATTTTATCAGAGATGAGAATTGCAACTCCTGCTTTTTTTTGCTTTCCATTACCTTGGTAAATCTTCCTCCATCCCTTTATTTTGAGCCTTTGTGTATCCTTGCATGTGAGATGGGTTTCCTGGATACAGCACACTGATGGGTTTTGGATTTTTATCCAATTTGCCAGTCTGTGTCTTTTGATTTGTGCATTTAGTCCATTTACATTTAGGGTTAATATTGTTATGTGTGAATTTGATACTGCCATTTTGATGCTAAGTGGCTGTTTTGCCTGTTAGTTGTTGTAGATTCTTCATTATGTTGAAGCTCTTTAGCATTCAGTGTGATTTTGGAATGGCTGGTACTGATTGATCCTTTCTATGTGTAGTGCCTCTTTTAGGAGCTCTTGTAAAGCAGGCCTGGTGGTGACAAAATCTCTGAGTACTTGCTTGTTCGCAAAGGATTTTATTCTTCCTTCACTTCTGAAGCTCAGTTTGGCTGGATATGAAATTCTGGGTTGAAAGTTCTTTTCTTTAAGAATGTTGAATATTGGCCCCCACTCTCTTCTGGCTTGTAGTGTTTCTGCTGAGAGATCTGCTGTGAGTCTGATGGGCTTCCCTTTGTGGGTGACCCGACCTTTCTCTCTGGCTGCCCTTAGTATTCTCTCCTTTATTTCAACCCTGTTGAATCTGACGATTATGTGCCTTGGGGTTGCTCTTCTTGCGGAATATCTTTGTGGTGTTCTCTGTATTTCCTGCAATTGAGTGTTGGCTTGTCTTGCTAGGTGGGGGAAATTTTCCTGGATGATGTCCTGAAGAGTATTTTCCAGCTGGGATTCATTCTCTTCGTCCCCTTCTGGTACACCTATCAAACGTAGGTTAGGTCTTTTCACATAGTCCCACATTTCTTGGAGACTTTGTTCATTCCTTTTTGCACTTTTTTCTCTGATCTTGGTTTCTCGTTTTATTTCATTGAGTTGGTCTTCGACTTCAGATATTCTTTCTTCTGCTTGGTCAATTCGGCTATTGAAACTTGCGTTTGCTTCGCGAAGTTCTCGTATTGTGTTTTTCAGCTCCTTTAATTCATTCATATTCCTCTCTAAGGTATCCATTCTTGTTATCATTTCCTCAAATCTTTTTTCAAATCTTTTTTCAAGGTTCTTAGTTTCTTTGCATTGATTTAATACATGATCTTTTAGCTCACAAAAGTTTCTCATTATCCATCTTCTGAAGTCTAATTCCGTCATTTCGTCACAGTCATTCTCCGTCCAGCTTTGTTCCCTTGCTGGTGAGGAGTTTTGGTCCTTTCTAGGAGGTGATGTGTTCTGGTTTCGGGTGTTTTCCTCCTTTTTGCGCTGGTTTCTTCCCATCTTTGTGGATTTGTCCGCTGGTCGTCTGCGTAGTTGCTGACTTTTCGTTTGGGTCTCTGAGTGGACACCCAGAATGTTGATGATGAAGTATTTCTGTTGCTTGGTTTTCCTTCTGCCAGTCTAGCCTCTTCGCTGTACGACTGTTGAGGTCCGCTCCAGACCCTGCTTGTCTGGGGTGCACCTCTAGTAGCCGTGGCACAGCGAGGGATGCTACCAGTTTCTTTTTCTGCTCTCTTTGTCCCAGGATGATGCCTGCCTAATGACAGTCTTTTGGATATAGAGGGGTCAGGGAGCTGCTTGAGGAGACAGTTTGTACTTTATAGGGGTTTAATTGCTGAGCTGTGCACTCTGTTGTTCATTCTGGGCTGTTAGGCTGCTATGTTTGATTCTGCTGCAACACAGCTCATTAAACAACCCTTTTTTTTTTCTCAAATGCTCTGTGTTGAGGGGTTTGGGTTTATTTTTGGATGTCCGATCAGGTGTCCTGCCCAGCTCGAAGGCAGACTAGCCACTGTTTGGCTGCCGAGGCTCCGCCCTGCTTTTGTGTGATTCGCGCTGTTCCTGCTGGCTCTGCTGTGGTCTCCGCCACGCCCTGCGGCGGAGTCTCTTCGTTGTAGCGTGTTGCCTCAGCAATGGCAGGCTGCGTCAGCAGTGGGCGTGTATCTCAGTAGGGATGGGTTGCCTCGGCAACGGCTGGCTGCGTCAGCAGTGGGCGTGTATCTCCGTTGGGGCAGGTTGCCTCCGTAGTGGTGGACGCCCCTCCCCCACAGAGCGTCTCGGACCGTCTGCCCGGGATAGTTTGAAATCGCGGTTTTGTTCATCCCACTGGGTATCCCAAACGATCTGTCCCTGCAATCCCCTGGGCTGGGCTACTGTGCAAGTCTCGTTCAGTCTCACGTCCAGCCCTCTCAAGTCTCAGGCTGCCGGTTCAACAAGACACCCGGACAAGCGCGCCCTGTGGGGATTGCTGGGTAGGGCCGGCCGCCGCCGCCCCGGCTGCCGGCTTCGCCAGGCAGACCTACTGCCTGGCGTCCCGTGTCTTTTTATACTTGGGAGTTTCCCCGTTCTGTGGGCAACAAAGATCAGTCTGGAAATGCAGCACTGACTCACTGTTTGCGGATTCAACGCGGGCTCCAATCCTGGGTTGTTCTCACAGCGCCATCTTGAGTCCCCTCCTCAGTAATTGTTTTATAAATTTGGGTGCTCCAGTGTTCGGTGTATATATATTTAGGATTGTGATAATTTCTTGTTAGACTAGGCCTTTTATCATTATATAATGTCTCTTTTTGTCTCTTAACTGCTGTTGCTTTAAAGTTTGTTTTGTCTGATATAAAAATAGCTAATACTACTTGCTTTTCATGTCTATTTACATGGATATCTTTTTCCACCCCTTAACCTTAAGTTTATGTGAGTCCTCATGTATTAGGACTCATGAGGTAAGAATTGGTAAATTCTAATCCATTCTGTAATTCTGTGTCTTTTAAGTGGAACATTTAGACCATCTACATTCAATGTTAGTATTGAGATGTGAGGTACCATTCCATTCAGTGTACTATTTGTTTCCTGAATACTGTGGTTTTCCGATTTTTTATTTTTAATGGTATTTTGGATTTATAGATCCTGTGAGATTAATGCTTTAAAGAGGTTCTGTTTTTATGTGCTTCCAGGATTTGTTTCAAGATTTAGAGCTCCTTTTAGTAGTTCTTGTAGTGCTGGCTTGATAGTAGTGAATTCTCTCAGCATTTGTTTGTCTGAAAAAGACTCTATCTTTCCTTCCATTTTGAAGCTTCATTTTGCTGAATACAAACTTCATGGCTGATCATTGTTTTGTTTGAGGAGGCTAAAGATAGTGCCCCAATCCCATCTAGCTTATATGGTTTCTGCTGTTAATCTGATAGGTTTTTCCTTTATAGGTTACCTGGTTCTTTTTCCTCACATCTTTTAAGAACCTTTCCTTCATCTTAACTTTAGTTAACCTGATGACAATGTGCCCAGGTGATAATCTTCTTACAGTGAATTTCCCAGGTGTTCTTTAAACTTCTTTATTTGAATGTCTAGGTCTCTAGCAAGGCCAGGGAAGTATTCCTCTATTATTTCTCGAAATATGTTTTCCAAACTTTTAGATTTCTCTTCTTCCTCAGGAACACCAATTATTCATAGGTTTGGTCATTTAACATAATCCCAGACTTCTTGGAGGCTTTGTTCATATTTTCTTATTTTTTCTTTGTCTTTGTTAGATTAGGTTAATTAGAAAATCTTGCCTTTGAGCTCTGACTTCTTTTTCCTGCTTATTTGATTGTACTGCTGAGATTTTCCGGAGCCTTTTCATTTCTATAAGTGCATCCATTATTTCTTAAAGTTTTGACTTTTTAATATTTATGCTATTTCCTTGAATATTTCTCCTTTCACTTCTTGTATTGTTTTTTGGATTTTCTTGCAGTGAGCTTTGTCTTTCTCTAGTGCCTCTCTGATTAGCTGAATAACTAACCTGCTGAATTTTTTTTTTCCAGGTAAATCAGGGATTTCTTCTTGGTTTGGATCCATTGTTGGTGAGCTAGAGTGATTTTTTGGGTGTATTAAAGAGCCTTGTTTTGTCATATTACCAGAGTTGGTTTTCTGGTTCTTTCTCATTTGGGTAGGCTTTGTCACAGGGAAGGTATAGGGCTGAAAGCTGATGTTCAGATTCTTTTGTCCCACAGGGTATTCACTGGTTGGCCACCTGCCCGGAGATGGTGCTTTCCAGAGGGCATCAACTGTGTTAGTAAGGGGAGGAACAGGCAATGTGTGGGATGCTAGAACTCCCAAGAGTATAAGCCCTTTGTCTTCAGTTACCAGGGTGGGTAAAGAAGGACCATTGGGTGGGGGCAGGGCTAGGCATGTCTGAGCTCAGATTCTCCTTTGGTGCATCTTGCTGTGACTGCTCTGGGGGTTGGGATAAGGTTCCGAGGTCAATGGAGTAATGTTCCTCGGAGAATTATGACTGCATTTGCTGTGCCATGAAGGTTGTCAGGGAAGTGGGGGAACGACACCAGTCACAGGCCTCACCCAGCTTCCAAACAACCCAGAGGGCTGGTCTCACTCTTACTGTGTCACCCCCAACAGCACCGAATCTTTAGGCAGTGGGAGAGCAGGGCTGAGAACTTTCCTTAAGCTATCTGCTTGCCAGCTGCAAAAGCCAGTAGGGCTTTGATGCTTCCCTCACTTGTGGAGTCTACACACCAGATCCACGTTCTCTCCTGAGTTCTGGCCAGGATACTTCTTGATCAGTTCAAGTTGTTACAGTTAAGCTAGAGGTTTGCTTCTTCCTATCTTCTTCTCCCAGAACCTCAGGCAGCCCACCCCAGGGACCCCTGTGAAGCAAGGCAGAAATTACTTGCTGGGGTAGCCAGCAAGCCTACAGGGCTTTTCCCATTGCTTCTTCTACCCCTATATTTTGCTTGGGTCTCTAAATTGACTCCGCTCTAGGTAACAGTCTTCTCCCGTGACCTAGACCTTCAGATTCCCCAGTGAGGGTGTGTGTTTGGGGGCAGATGATCCCCCTTTCTCACTTCCACAGTTTGGACACTTACTGAATTTGGAGTGTCTCCCAGGTCCTGTTTGAGCAATCTGCTTTCTTCAGAGAAGAATCTTCTTGATTTATTTTTCAGTTAATTATTGGTGTATAGAAACATTACTGATCGATTTTGTATATTACAGCTTTACTTAATTTATCAGTTTTAAATGTTTACTGTTAGTCTATCTATAAGATCATGTCATCTGCAAACAGGGACCATTTGATATTCTCCTTTCCAATTGATATGCTCTTTATTTCTTTCTCTTGTCTAATTGCTCTGGCTGAGATTTCATCTTTAAATCCTTTTTTCTCCCCATCTTCTGTTCTTTGCCATTCTTTTCATTGTATCTTTTCTCCCTTGGGCACTCTGTAATTAAGTGCTTATTTCTTAGATGTATTTGTCTTTCTAAATTTCTTTCTTAAGTTTTCTCAGCATCTGTTTATACCTTGTTTTTACATTTCTATTTTTGGCCTTTGAATTTATAATTTTTCTATTTGTTCATATTAGTAATTGCTTGTTCAATAACATAAAATAACATTTAAAGTTGTTTATGTTGCAATGTTGCTCTGCTTATTGCTTTTTTCTCTATCTTTTTATTAAAACATTTTGGTAATTATTTTCTGCTTTATAATTATCAGAAATTATAGTGGGTACTGAGTGGTTTTTTATTGTTTGTTTGCTTGTTTTTGTTCATGTTTGTGTAGCAACTATATGAACGAGAATAGCAAGGAAGTTTAACTCAGTTTTTCTATTTCAAGAGTGCCCTCTAATGTTGCTACAGCAAAGTGCAGTTTCTTTAACAAATACCTCTGTTTTGTTGTTCTGTATTTTTCTTAGTTTTGACTCTAGCTTGTTTTGGTAGAAGATTTCATCTTAATCACTTCCTTTTTTATCCTCTTCACCACCAAACATTCAAGAATACCTTCTCTTTCTGAGAAGCCTACTTATCCCAGAAACAGTATCTTCCTGTAATAGTTGTCTATTGCTGCAAACAAATAACCCCAAAACTTAATGGTTAAAAACAATAGTTTATTTGTTTATGATTTTGTGGACTATCTGGGCATGGCTTTTTTGGAGCAACTTCCCTCTGTTTCTCATGGTGTCCACTGGGCCTATTCATACAGTGCAATTTGGGCTAGAAGATCCAAGATGGCTTCGACTCAGCTTGGATGGCTGGAGTTCTGGGGCCTCTTTCTCCTGTAGGACTTTATCCAACAGGATAAAGACTTTCAAACTCTCCTCTCCTCTCATGATTTCTAATTGCAGGTCACTTTTGTCTTCATGCAGTCTCCAACAGGAGAGCTGGACTTCTTTACATGGTGATCAGAACTCCAACAGGGCACAGACGCAAGCTGTAGAGTCCTCTAAGATCTAGTCTAAGAAGTTGTATAGTCTCACTACCACATTCTATTGTTCAAAGCAAGTCACAGTGCAAACCCAGATTCACGACTCTAATTCCTAATGGAAGGAATGCCAAAGTCACATTACAAAAAAAAAAAAAAAAAAAAAAAAAAAAAGCATGAGATATGGGAGAGTTGTTATGGTCACCTTCGGAAACAATCTATCATGTTTCTCCAGACTGATGCCTCTGGTCTCTAGTTCCATATACTTTATAAGCATTTTCCTTTTGTAGCCCTTGCCAAGTCCTACCAGGGCTCAGCTGTTTCCAGTATTCTTTTTCCAATGGAAGTGGACCTCCTCTTTCTGCAGGTAAACCCTAATTGATTTTATCTATCTTCTACTAGTGCTATGACCCCTTTGCATCTGTGTTCTCCTCCCTTTTGTGTCATTCCTACTTGACTTCAAATAATCCTCAGCCCCAGAGCCAACTCTACTGCTCTTGGATGACTACTTCCACTTCCAAAAATAAATTGAAGTTTAAAGAATTTGTTTCTCAGTTATGCTACAAAGGCTTAGCTATGTAGCAGTCGGCTATTTCCCTTGCCATAGATATATAGGTAGAGAAAGATAATATACATACATATATAGATGGATACAAAGATAGATGGATGGATAGATAGATGGGTGGTAGGATAGATAGATGGAAAGGCTCAAATTTAGGCAGCCACTATTATCCTGTCTATCTTGTCTTAAAGTTGAATCCTCATAGTTACAAATCTGAGGTAGAGGCTTTGCAATTCCATATGTCTTTAAAAAATTTATATTTTATATTTAAGTGGTACCTTAAATATTCTAATATATTTAAAAGCTTTTATATTTCAGGACTATGCAATAGTATATGCAGAATTTCCAGGATATCTTTGGTTTAGATAACTCCTAAGGTTAAGTTTCTTTTTTTTAGAGGAAATAGGAAAAAATGTAAATGGATGTAAGAGCAGGAGAGATTTTTCACCAAATTTTGTCTAGGTTTTTGTTCAGTGAATGGGCATATTATCTCATTCCATCAAGTAACACCAAAATGCTTTCCAAGTCTTGGTCAATCACTAGCATGGCAATAAAAAGGAAAAGATATTATCCACGGATGATCATGGGAAAGGCTGTTATTTGTCAGGATACCTGACTGAAAAACAGCATGATCTTAAAAGCATTTTAATGCCCAAATACAGTTTAAAAATCTTAACTATTCTTTTTCCAAAATTAAAATTGAGAAACATATAATACCTAGTAGATACTATACTGTATATGTTTTAAATTTTCAAATTATTTTTGCCTGTAAAACTTTATTAGCAAACTTAACCTAAGGTTTTAAGAAATTTCAAAACTGAATTAATTGTTCTTATTCCAAAGATGAAAATACAGTGCATCCAGGAATTAAGTAGTACTAAGTAAGTGAAGATAGAATTTTTCTCTCTGTTAAAGTTCTGCAGGTAGCAACTGAACATCTACTGAGTGGATTAAAGATAATCTGTTATTTTTCCTTATCTAGGTAAAGGTTGAGAGATTGTCTTGCCTAGAGAACAGAAGGCAATGTGGTGAGCATCTTGAAAGTGGGGTATTATCCAGCCAGGTATTATAGGTGCAGTTTATAAAATTGTTAAGAGTGATTTATTTTTCTTCTTTGTAACTGAAAGACCTTGTTATTCAAACTGTGATTGGTGAATCAGCAGCATTGACATCATCTGGGAGTTTCTTACAATTACAGAGACTCAAGGCTTATAGAATCAGAATCTACATTTTAACATGATCCACAATTGGTTTCTATTCACATTAAAGTTTGAGAATCACTGGTCAATTTGTTCTTAAAAGACCTGACTCTTTAGTTAACCCCATAAGAAAGATCTCTGTTAAAGCAAAGTTATTACTCACAATTTATAATAGATTCAGAATTTTTTTTGAAATAGTAATGAAGTCCACAAATTGAATACCACTTAAATGAAAAATATTGTGGTTAAAAATATACAAAGATCAAGAAGACATTGCCTTCACCTGTAAAGAACATACTTTTTAAAATTTCTAGTGATGAATAATTCTTTTTGTAAGAAAATTTTATATAAATTTTAAAGATAGAATCCAGATTTCAAAGATATCATATACCTATAATGGACCTCAGAATGCCTAAACTGTGGAGTGCACCTTTACTTTCCTCTGTAGGAAGAAATCTCTCCATGGAGAGATTTCAGCAGCACTGGGAGATAGCACTATGCTCCAGAAGCTTTGGTCAAGAGCACAATTTCTACCTGAATTTACACTCTGAATGATTATCCCATTCAAAGCTTTGAGTTAGTGTATACAGAAAGTTATAATATACCTGCCCAGTCTCCATAATCTGAAAAGCAATTACAATCAGAACAAGTAACATTTGACCAAGAAGCAATGGACAGAGACAGACATTTTACAGCTGGGAGATGCTATTCAGAAGTTCTTAAATGGTACTTCTTTAGAATACTAGTTTTCAGCACATTGGACAAAGGAATTTAAATCTCATGTTGAACATTGACATTTCCTTCAATGCAAAGAAATATTTCACCACCAAATAAAATCTTCAGAATTTCAAGCTTTTTAAAGAAAATAATAATTTTTGGTAAGTTTTTGGTCATGCTTTCAGTCTTTTATCTTCTGCTGTTATCCTATAACTAATTGAATGAATGTGTTCTCTTATTTTTAATGACTGTTATTTATTATTATATAACCTACTCTTTTCTGTTTGTAAATTTGTTACCCACTCACTTTATAAAATTAAATGAATACATATTCCACAAAATTACACTGACTTCCAGAAATGCCACTGTCTAAGTTGAGAATGACTTATCAAGTTCAATCATCTTTTTTTTTTTTTATTAAAACTCAGATGTTGTTACCCAGAAAAAACAGTTACAGAAAAAAGCTAAGACTAGAATCTGGATCTTTCACCTCAGATTCTATATTTCTTTCATTGTACTTGATATTTTGTGGACTATAGAGATATTATTCCTTATGCTAGATGTCAAACATAGTATATGATAGCCTTTTGTGAATAGAATAAGTGAAAATATGTACAAAGGTACAATTACCCTAAGAAACAGTGCTGCTTTCTCTGCATAATCTGCAGGCAAAAAGTAAGCAAAGTTTAGATCTGGTAGCCCATTAATAAAAAATCAAAATAAAACAAGTATAATAATTTCATGGTAATGAGAAGAAAAGAACATTCTCACACTCACAAGTACCCACACATGCCATGATATTGGTTAGAACAATCAAGGCAGCTAGGGATGAAAGAAGGGAAGACAAGGATTTCTGAAGGAGCAAAAGGACACCAATGAGTTCTTTAATTTCCCAAATTAAAAAAAAAAATCTCTGATTCTCAAAGACAGAATGTCTATGCAGAATTGTGGCACATATAATAAAGATTGGGGTCAGAGATTAACGGGAGCCTACCCTCATCCTGTTCTCTAGGTTACAATTTGGGACTTTCTTCCAGCAGTTGATCAGGAATAAGAACAGGATATAATGCTGAGAGAGCCCTAGTCTGAGACCAAACTGAGAGTCAGAATACCTAGCTTTAGCAGGAAACTGCCATAAGCTAGCTTTGTTAAGTAAAGACAACTGAGCTCCCAGAGCTTCCATTTCCATATCTGAAAAAAAAGTTTAAAAATGGTTATCAGATCTACAATCTAGAAAGGGATAAAAATCTACTATAAGAACACATGTACACGAATGTTCATTGCAGCACTGTTTACAATAGCAAAGACCTGGAATCAACCCAAATGCCCATTGATAATAGACTGGATTGGAAAAATGTGGCACATATACACCATGGAATATTATGCAGCAATCAGAAATGATGAGTTTGTGTCGTTTGTAGGGACATGGATGAATCTGGAGAACATCATCCTCAGCAAACTGACACAAGAACAGAAAATGAAACACCGCATATTCTCACTCATAGGTGGGTGATGAAAAATGAGAACACATGGACACAGAAAGGGGAGTACTAAACACTGGGGTCTATTGGGGGGAAAAGGGGAGGGCTAGTGGGAGGGGGAGGTGGGGAGGGATAGCCTGGGGAGAAATGCCAAATGTGGGTGAAGGGGAGAAGAAAAGCAAAGCACACTGCCATGTGTGTACCTACGCAACTGTCTTGCATGCTCTGCTCATGTACCCCAAAACCTATAATCCAATAAAAAATTAAAAAAAAAAAAGAACCTCTTTTCATTTCTCTTCTGAAAAGACATTTCATCATTTCCTTCTGGCTGAGGACAACAAAGTCTATGGTTTACTGAACTCGATTGATGGAATTTTATTGATACATAATATTTTTACATATTTATGAGGCATACATAATATTTTGTTACATGCATAAAAATGTGTCATGGTCAAGTCAGGGTATTTAATGTATCTGTCACCTCCAATATTTATCATTTCTGTGTGTTGAGAGCATTCCAAATCCTTTCTTCTTTTTGAGATAAATGATAACACTGTTGTTCACCATAGTCACTCTCCTCTGCTATTGATCATTGAAAATTATTATTTCTGTTTAACTGCATGTTTGTAACCCATAACCAATCTCTTTTACTCCCCCACTCCCAGCCACACACCCTTCCTGTCATCTGGGATCATTCTACTCTACCTCTATGAAATCAACTTTTTTATTTCCAACATATTCATGAGAACATGTGATATTTATCTTTCTGTGCCTGGTTTATTTTGCTTAATAGAATTACCTCCATTTCCACCCATGTTGCTGCAAATGACATGATTTCATTTCATATGGCTGATTAACATTCCATTGTGCATATATACCACATCTTCCTTACCCAAGTGTTTGTTGATGGACACTTAGGTTGACTCCATATCTTTGCTATTGTGAATAACACTGCAATAAGCATAATAGTGCAGGTATCCCTTTAATAAACTGACTTCTTTTCCTTTGGATAAATACCCAATAGTAGGATTGCTAGATCATATGATAGTTCTGTTTTTTAATTTTTAAATAAACCTTTATGTTGTTTTTCATAATGGCTGTACTGATTTATATTCCCATCAACAGTATATAAGTGTTCCCTTCTCTGAATTCTCCTCAGCATCTGTTTTTTTTTTTTTTTTCATCTATTTAGTAATAGCCATTTTAACTAGGGTAAGAAGATATTTCATTGTGGTTTTGATTTGTATTTCTCTGGTGATTCTGGGGTTGAATATTTTTTCATATACCTGTTGACCACTTGTATGACTTCTTTTTAGAAAGGTCTATTATGCCCTTTATCCCCTTTCTATTGCTTCCTTGTTTGTTTTTTACTATTACTTGAGTTCTTTATATATTTTGCATATTAGTCTTTTATCAGGTAAATAGTTTGCAATTTTTTCTCCTATTCAACAGTTTTCACTGTCAATTTTTCTTTTCTTTTTTTTTTTTTTTTTTTGCTGTACAGAAGCTTTTTAGTTTTATACAGTCCCTTTCGTCTATTTTTGTTTTTATTTCCTGCGCTTTTAAGGTCTTAGCCATGAAATTGTTGCCTAGGACAATGTCTTGAAGTGTTTCACCTATTTTTTCTTCTAGCAGTTTTAGAGTTTCACATCTTACATTTAAGTCTTTAATCCATCTTGGGTTGAATTTTGTACATGGTGAGTAATAGGGGTCATTTTATTCTTCTACATATAGGTATCCAGTTTTCCTAGAACCATTTATTGAAGAGACTTTTTTTGAATGTTCTTAATGCCTTTGTTGAAAATCAGTTGGCTGTAAATACATAGATTTATTTCTTGGTTCTCTGTCCTGTTCAATTGGTCTATGTGTATGTATTTATATGAGTACCATGCTGTTTTTGTTATGATAGCTTATCATATATTTTGAATTCAGGTAATATGATGCCTTCAGATTTGTTCTTTGTGTAAAAGATTTCTTTGGCCATTTGGAGTCTTTTGTGGTTCCATACAAATTTTAGGATAATTTTTCTATTTCTCTGAATAACGACATGGTAATTTGGTAGAGACTGCCTTGAACCTGTAGATTGCTTTGGGTAGTATGATCATTTTAAAAATATTAATTATTATGATCCACAGTATATTATTCCATTTGTTTGTGTTCTCTTCCATTTCTTTCATCACTGTTTTCTAGTTTTCACTGTGAATTTCTTTCATCACCTTGGTTAAATTTATTCATAGGTATTTTCTTTTTCATTTTTGTAGCTAGACAATTTATTATTGGTATACAGAAACACTACTGATTTAAAAAATTTTTATAAATTTTTGTGACGACATTGGTGTATATATCTATGAAGTACATGAGATATTTTGATACAGGCATATAAGGCACACTGGTCATATCAGAGTAAATAGGGTATTGTATTAGTCCATGTTCATGCTGTTGATAAAGACATACTTGATAGTTTTTCCCTGGACAAGATGGCTGAATAGGAACAGCTCTGGTGTGCAGCTCCCAGTGAGATCAATGCAGAAGGTGAGTAATTTCCACATTTCCAACTGAAGTACCTAGTTCATCTCATTGGGACTCGTTGGACAGTAGGTGCAGCCCAAAGAGGGAGAGTTGAAGCAGGGTGGGATGTTGCCTCACCTGGGAAGAGCAAGGGGATGGGGAACTCCCTCTCCTAGCCAAGGGAAGTCATTAGGGACTATTTCCTGCACTCTGGCTCAGATATCGTGCTTTAACCACAGTCTTCACAATCCACAGACCTGGAGATTTCCTGCAGTACCTACACAACCACCAGGGCCCTGGGTTTCTAGCACAAAATTGGGTGTCTATTTGGGCAGAAACTGAGCTAGACACTGCAGATTTTTTTTCCATATCACAGTGGTGCCAGCAAGACAGAACCATTCACTGCCCTGGAAAGGGGGCTGAAGCCGTTCACCCCCATGAAAAGGGGGCTGAAGCTAGAGAGCCAGACGGCTCAGCAGGTTCCACCCCCACAAAGACCAGCAAGCTAAAATCCACTGGCTGGAAATTCTCACAGTCAGCACAGCAGTCTGAACTTGACCTAGGATGTTTAAGCTCAGTGGAGGGAGGGACTTCTGCTATTGCTGAGACTTGGGTAGGTGGTTTCAACCTCAAAGTGTAAACAAAGCTGCCAGAAGATCAAACTGGGTGGAGCCCTCTACAGCTCAGCAGCTGTAAGCAGACTGTCTCAGTAGATGTCCTCGCTGGGCAGGGCATCTCTAAAAAAAAGGCAGCAGCCTGTCAGGGACTTAGAAATAAAACTACAACCTTCCTGAGACAGAGCACCTGGGAAAAGGGGCAGTGGTGGCTACATCTTCAGCAGATTTAAATGTCCCTGCCTGGCAGCTCTGAAAAGAGCAGAAGCTCTCCCAGCACAGTATTCAAGCTCTGATAAGAGACAGACTGCCTCCTCAAGTGGCTCCCTGATCCCCATGTATCCTGTCTGACAAACAGCTCCCAGTAGTGACCAATAGACACCTCATACAGGAGAGCTCTGGCTGGCATCTGGCAGGTACCTCTCTGGGATGAAGCTACCAAAGGCAGCAATCTTTGCTGTTCTGCAACCTCTGCTGGTAACTCCAAGGCAGGCAGGGTCTGGAGTAGACCTCCAGGAAACTTCAGCAGACCTGCAGCAGAGGGGCCTGACTGTTTGAAGAAAAACTAACAAACAGAAATAGTTTCAACATCAACAGAAAGGGTGTCCACTCAGAGACCCCATCCAAAGGTCACCAATCTCAAAGATCAAAGGTAGATAAATCCATGAAGACGGGAAGAAACCAGCACAAAAAGGCTGAAAATTCTAAAAACCAGAATACCTCCTCTCCTCCAAGGGATCACAACTTCTCTCCAGCAAGGTAACAAAACTTGATGGAGAATAAGTTTGATAAATTGACAGAAGCAGGCTTCAGAAGGTGGGTAATAACAAACTTCTCCAAGCTAAATTAGCATGCCCTAACACAATGAGAGGAAGTTAAGAACCTTGAAAAAAGGTTAGATGAAATGCTAACTGCAATAAACAGTTTAGAGAAGAACAAGAACAACCTGATGGAGCTGAAAAACACAGCACAAGACGTTTGTGAAGCATACACCAATTTCTATAGCCAAATCAATCAGGTGGAAGAAAGGATCTCAGAGATTGAAGATCAACTCAATAAAATAAAGTAAGACAAGATTAGAAAAAAAGTAAAAAGAAATGAACAAAGCCTTCAAGAAAGATGAAATTACATGAAAAGACCAAATTTATGTTTGATCTGTGTACCTGAAAGTGAAGGAGAGAATGAAATCAAGTTGGAAAACACTCTTCAGGATATTATCCAGGAGAACTTCCCCAACCTAGCAAGGCAGGCCAACATTTAAATTCAGGAAATACAGAGAACACCACAAAAACATTCCTCTAGAAGAGCAACCCAAGGCACAAAATTGTCAGATTCACCAAGGTTGAAATGAAGGAAAAAATGCTAAGAGCAGCCAGACAGAAACAGGGGGTTACCCAGAAAGGGAAGCCCACCAGACTCACAGTGGCTCCCAGCAGAAACCCTACAAGCTGGAAGAGAGTGGGGGCTAATATTCAACATCCTTAAGGAAAAGAACTTTCAACCTAGAATTCTACATCCAGCCAAACTAAGCTTCATAAGTGAAGGAGAAATAAAATCCTATACAGAAAAGCAAATACTGAAAGATTTTGTTGGCTCTAGGCCTGCCTTACAAGAGCTCCTGAAGGAAGCACTAAACATGGAAAGGAACTACTGGTACCAGCCACTGCAAAAATATACCAAATTGTAAAGACCTTCAACACTATAAAGTAACTGCATCAACTAACAAGCAAAATAACCAGCTAGCATCATAATGGCAGAATCAATTTCACACATAACAATATTAACATTCAATATAAATTGGCTAAATGCCCCAATCAAAAGACAGACTGGCAAATTGGATAAAGAGTCAAGACCCATTGGTGTGCTGTATTCAGGAGATCCATCTCACATGCAAAGACACATATAGGCTTAAAATAAATTGAAGAATGAATATCTACCAAGTAAATGGAAAGCAAAAAAAGGAGGGATTGAAGTCCTAGTCTTTGATAAAAACAGACTTTAAACTAATAAAGATCAAAATAAGGGCATTACATAAGGGTAAAGGGATCCATACAACAAGAAAAGCTAACTATCCTAGATATATATGCACCCAATACAGGACCACCCAGATTCATAAAGCAATTTCTTAGTCTCCTACAAAGAAACTTAGACTCCCACACAATAATAGTGGGAGACTTTAATACCCCACTGTCAATATTACACAGATCATTGAGACAGAAAATTAGCAAGAATATCCAGGACTTTAACTCAGATCTGGATCAAACAGACCTAAGAGACATCTACAGAACTCTCCACCCCAAGTCAATAGAATATACATTCTCCTCATCCCCACGTCACACTTATTCTAAAATTGACCATATAATTGGAAGTAAAACACTCCTGAGCAAATGAAAAAGAATGGAAATTATAACGTACAGTCACTCAGACCACAGTGCAACCAAATTAGAACTCAGGATTAAGGAACTCAATCAAAACTACACAACTACCTGGAAACTGAACAACCTGCTCCTGAATAACTGCTGGATATATAACAAAATGAAGGCAGAAATAAAGATGTTCTTTGAAACCAATTAGAACAAAGAAACAACATACCAGACTCTCTGGGACACATACAAAGGAGTGTGTAGAGGGAAATTTATAGCACTAAACACCAGCCAAAAAAAAAGGAAGAGAGATCTAAAATTGACACCCTAACATCACAACTAAAAGAACTAGAGGAGCAAGGTGAAACAAATTCAGAAACTATCAGAAGACAAGAAATAACTAAAATCATAGCAGAACTGAAGGAGACAGAGATGCTAAAAACCCTTCAAAAAACAATGAATCCAGGAGCTGATTGTTTTTTGAAAAGATCAACAAAGTAGATAAACTGCTAGTCAAATTAATAAAGAAGAAAAGAGAGAAGAATCAATGAGATACTATAAAAAATGATAAAGAGGATATCGATCCCACAGAAATACAAACTACCATTAGAGAATACTATAAACATCTGTATGCAAATAAACTAGAAAATTTAGAAGAAATGGATAAATTTCTGGACACATACACCCTCCCTAGACTAACCAGAAAGAAGTTGAATCCCTGAATAGGACAATAACAAGTTCTGAAATTGAGGTAGCAATTAACAGCCTACCAACCAAAAAAAAAAATTCCAGGATCAGACGGCTTCAAGCTGCATTCAATGAGAGGTACAAAGAGTTGCTGGTACCATTTATTCTGAAATTGTTCCAAACAATAGTAAAAGAGGAAATCTTCCCTAACTCATTTTATGAGGCCAACATCATCCTGATACCATCACCTGACAGAGCCACTACTAAAAAAAAAATTTCAGGCCAATATATTCCCTGATGAATATCAATGCAAAAATTCTCAGTAAAATACTGGCAAACTGAATCCAACAGCACATCAAACAGCATAATCAAAATGATCAAGTTGGCATCATTCCTGGGATGCAAGGCTGGTTCAGCATATGCAAATCAATAAACATAATCTATCACATAAACAGAACCAAAGACAAATATGATAAGATTATGTCCATAGATGCAGAGAAGGCGTGTGACAAAATTCAGCAGCCCTTCATGCTAAAAACTCTCAATAAACTAGATATTGATGGAACATATCTTAAAATGATAAGAGCTATTTATGACAAACCCACAGCCAATATCATACTGAATGGGCAAAAACTGGAAACATTCCCTTTGAAAACTGGCACAAGACAAGGATGCCCTCTCTCACCATTTCTATTTAATATAGTACTGGACTTCTTGCCAGGGCAATCAGGTAGCAGAAAGAAATAAAGGGTATTCAAATAGGAAGAGAAGAAGGCAAATTGCCTCTATTTGCAGACCACAGGACCGTATATTTAGAAGACCCCATCATCTCAGCCCCAAATCTCCTTAAGCTGATAAGAAACTTCAGCAAAGTCTGAGAATACAAAATCACTGTGCAAAAATCATAAGCATTCCTATACACAAGTAACAGACAAACAGAGAGCCAAATAATGAGTCAACTCTCATTCACAATTGCTACAAAGAGAATAAAATACCTAGAAATACAACTAACAAGGGATGTGAAGGACCTTTGCAAAGAGAACTACAAAACACTGCTCAAGGAAATAAGAGAGGACAAGTGAAAAAACATTCTATGCTCGTGGTTAGGAAGAATCAATATTGTGAAAATAGTCATACTGCACAAAGTAATCTATAGATTCATTGCTATGCCCATCATCTATAAAGTTACCATTGATTTTCTTCATAGAACTGAAAAAAAAAAACACGTGTTAAATTTCATGTGGAACCAAAAAACAGCCTGCATAGCCAAGACAATTCTGAACCAAAAAAAAAAAAAAAAAAAAAAGCTGGGGTCATGATGCTACATGACTTCTAACTATACTATAAGTCTACAGTAATCAAAATAGCATGGTATTGGTACCAAAACAGAGATATAGACCAATGGAACAGAAGAGGGCCTCAGAAATAATGCCCCACACCTAAAACCATCTCATTTTTGACAAACCTGATAAAAACAAGCAATGGGGAAAGGATTCCCTATTTAATAAATGGTGTTGGGAAAACTGGCTAGCTGTATGCAGAAGGCTGAAACTGGATCCCTTCCTTACACCTTATACAAAAATCAACTAGAGATGGATTAAAGATTTAAATGTAAGACCTAAAACTTAAAAAACCCAGAAGAAAATCTAGACAATACGATTCAGGACATAGGCATGGCCAAAGACTTCATGACTGAAGTACCCAAAGCAATGGAAACAAAAGCTAAAATAGACAAATGGAATCTCATTAAAGAGATTCTGCACAGCAAAAGAAACTATCATCAGAGTGAACAGGCAACCTAAAGAGTGGGAGAAAATTTTTGCAATCTACCCATTTGACAAAGGGCTAATATCCAGAATCTAAAAAGAACTTAAATTTACAAAAAAAAAAAAAAACCATTAAAAGGTGGGCAAAGGATGTGAATGACCCTTCTCATAAGGAGACATTTATACAGCTAGCAAACATATGTAAAAGAGCTCATCATCATTGGTCATTAGAGAAATGCAAATGAAAAGCACAATGAGATAGCCAGTTAGAATGGTGATCATTAAAAAGTCAGGAGACAATAGATGCTGGAGAGGATATGGAGAAATAGAAACACATTTACACTGTTGGTGGGAGTGTAAATTAATTCAGCCATTGTGGAAGACATTGTGGAAATTCCTCAAGGATCTAGAACTCAAAATGCCATTTGACCCAACAATTCCATTAGTGGGTTTATATCTCCCAAAATTATAAATCATTTTATTACAAAGACACATGCACATGTATATTTATTGTTTTGCTATTCACAATAGCAAAGACTTGGAATGAACCCAAATGCCCATCAATGGTAGACTGGATAAAGAAAATATGGCACACATTTACAGCATGGAATATGATACAGTCATTAAAAAGGAATAAGATTGTGTCCTTTGCAGGAACGTGGATGGAGCTGGAAACCATCATTCTCAACAAACTAACACAAGAACAGAAAGCCACACACTGCATGTTCTCACTCATAAGTGGTAGTTGAGCAATGAGAACACATGGACACAGGGAGGGGAACATCACACACCAGGGCCTGTCAGGGGGATAGGGGAGGGATCACATTAGGAGAAATATTTAATGTAGATGACAGGGTGATGAATACAGCCAACCACCATGGCACATGTATACCTATGTAATAGGCCTGCACATTCTGCACATGTAACCCAGAACTTAATGTATAATAAAAATAAATGAAGACATACTCAAGACTGAGAAGAAAAAAAGGTTTAATAGACTGGCTGAGGTCTCCTCAAAACCATGGAAGGTGAAAGACACATCTCACATGGGGCAGATAAGAGATGAGAGCTTCTGCAGGGAAACTCCATTTTTTTTTTAAAGCCATCAGGTGTTATGAGACTTATTCACTATCACAAGAACATCACAAGAAAGACCTGCCTTCATGATTCACTCACCTCCCACTGGGTCCCTCCAACAACATGTGGAAATTATGGTGACTGCAAGATGAGATTTGGGTTGGGTCACAGAGCCATACAATATTATTTCACCCTGGACCCTCCCAAATCTTATGTCCTCATATTTCAAAACTAATCATGCCTTCCCACAGACCCCCAAATTCTCAACTCATTTCAATATTAACTCAAAAGTTCATAGTCCAGAGTCTCTAAGGCAATGCAAGTCCCTTACACCTATGAGCCTCTAAAATCAAAACCAAGTTAGTTACTTCCTAGATAAAATAGAGTATAGGCATTGGGTAAATGCAGCAATTCCAAATGCGAGACATTGGCAAAAATAATGGGGCTACAAGCCCCATGAAAGTCCAAAGTCTAATGGGGCAGTCAAATCTGAAGGCTCCAAAATTACCTCCTTTGATTAGATGTCTCATGTCTCACATCTAGGTCATGCTGATGCAAGAGGTAGGTTTCCACAGTCTTGGGAAGTTCTACCTTTGTGGCTTTGCAGGGTACAGCCTTCCTCAAGCCTGCTTTCATGAGCTGGCATTGAGTTTCTGCAGCTTTTCCAGGTGCATGGTGCAAGGCCTCAACCCCAAATTTCCCTTCCACGTTGCTCAAGCAGAAGTTCTCCATGAGAGCCCCACCTCTAAAGCAAACTTCTACCTGGACATCCATGCATTTCCATACATCTTCTAAAATCTAGGTGGAGGTTTCCAGACACCTTTTCTTGACTTCTGTGCACTGGCAGGTTCAACACCACATGAAAACTGCCAAGGTTTGGGGCTTGCACCCTCTGAAGCCATGGTTCAAGCTCTACATTAGCCTCTTACAGTCATGACTGGAGTGGCTGGGACATAGAGTACCAAGTCCCTAAGCTGCACACAGCATGGAGCCCATAGTCCTGATCCACTAAACCACTTTTTCCTCTTAGGTCTCTGGGCCTGTGATGGGAGAGGCTGCCATGAAGACCTCTGACATGCCCTGGAGACATTTTCCCCATTGTCTTGGGGATTAACATTTGGATCCTCATTACTTATGCAAATTTCTGTAGCCAGTTTGGATTTCTCCTCAGAAAATGGGATTTTCTTTTCTATTGCATTGTTAGGCTGCAAATTTTCCAAACTTTTACTCTGTTTTTCTTTTAAAACGGAGTGCTTTTAACAGCACTCAAGTCACCTCTTGAATGTTTTGCTGCTTAGAAATTTTCACCAGATACCCTAAATCATCCCTATCAAGTTCAAAGTTTCACAAATCTCTAGAGAAGAGGCAAAATGCTCCCAGTCTCTTTGCCAAAACATAACAAGAGTCACCTCTGTTCTAGTTCGCAACCAGTTCCTTATTTCCTTCTGAGACCCCCTTAGCCTGAACCTTATTGTTCATATCAATATCAGGCTTTTGGTCAAAGCCATTCAACAAGTCTCTAAGTAGCTCCACACATTCCCACATTTTTTCTTTCTTCTTCTGAGCCCTCCAAACAATTTCAGCCTCTGCCTGTTTACCCAGTTCCAAAGTTGCTTCCAGATTTTGGGGTATCTTTTCAGCAACAACTGACTCTGCTGGTACCAATTTACTATATTAATCCATTTTCACACTGCTGATAAAGACATACACAAGACTGGAAAGAAAAAATAGTTTAATGAACTTAACAGTTCCACGTCGCTAGGTGAGAAGAGCAGCACGTCTGCTGGAGTCTCTTGGCCAGCAAGAGGGTCCCAACCTGAAGAGGGGGGTGCACGGAAGATAAAAGATGACAGACAGATGAGGTCTGGAGGGTTGAGAAGCTATGCTGCACCAACAACCTTATTGCGCTCAGGGTCTGGCTATATATGTTACAAGTAGAGTTGCTTACATAAAACACAAAAGTTATTTCCATGAGATAAAGGGGAACACAAAGTTTTACCATAAAATCACAAGTCTCCTTACATCAGATAAGTATAATGTAATAATTAAGTGACAAGGTAAGTAAGTTACACACAGTTGTGAATACTTAACAATTGTAAATACTTAAGTCACAAGGTAAGTAAGTTATGCCCAGTAAATACTTAACAATTGTAAATACTTAAGTTAAGTCACAAGGTAAGTAAGTTATGCCCAGTAAATACTTAAGAATTGTAAATACTTAAGTTAAGTCACAAGGTAAGTTACACCCAGTAAATACTTAAGTTATTATTTTACAACTATTGTAGCAAGGATCCAAAAATGAACACAATGAAGCAATAAACCATAAAGAACCAAAAGTGGACACAATGCCTCCCATGTCCTCATATCTATAAAGTAATGTCTGTTAATTATTTTGAGTAGCATAGTCTCTCTCTCGGTTCCTGCTTTCCCTCAGCTCAACTTCCCCCAACCGGGGATCTGTGTCCGGGCTCAAGCTTACCGTATGGCGAGGCCCATTTCCTAGGGGCCTCACACGGGAGCATTCCCCACAGCTAGGGATGCCTCACAATCACAGCAGAATGTGAAAGCCATGTCTCACATGGCAGCAGATAAGAGAAGAGAGCTTGTATAGGGAAACTCCCATTTTAAAAAAAAAAGTCATCAAGTCTTGTGAGACTTATTCTCTATCATAAGAATACCATGGGAAAGACCTGCCCCCATGATTCAATCATCACCAACTGGGTCCCTCCCACAACACATGGGATTATGAGAGCTACAAAATGCGTGGGTGGAGACACAGAGCCAAACTATATTAGGCATCTGTCATCTCAAGCACTTATTTGTGTGTGTGTGTTATAAACAATTCAATTATATTCTTTTAAATATTTTAAAATATACAATAAATTATTGTAGACTGCAGTTACCCTGTTGTGCAATCAAATACTAGATTTTATTCATTCTATCTATCTAACAGTATTTTTGTACCAATTAGATGTTCTCAATTCCCCCTGCTACAATGCTTCCCAGTCTCTGGTAACCATCATTCTACTCTCTATCTTCATAGGTTCAACTGTTTTAATTTTTAGTTTCCACAATTAAGTGAAAAATGAAAAATATGTCATTCTGTGCTTGGCTAATTTTACTTATTATAATGTCCTCCAGTTTCATCTATGTTGTTGTAAATGACAGGATCTCATTATTTTTTATGGCTGAATAGTACTCCATTGTGTAAATGTACCATATTTTCTTTATCTTGCTATCTGTTGATGGACACTTTGTTTGCTTCCAAATCTTGGCTATTGTGAATAGTGCTGTAATAAGCATGGGAGTACAGATATTTCTTCAGTATACCTATTTTCTTTCTTTTGGGTATATGCCTAAGTGTGGAATTCCTGAATCTTATGATAGATCTACTTTTAGTGTTTTGAAGAACCTTCAAACTGTCTTCCATTGTAATTGCACTAATTTATGTTTATACCAACAGTGTATGAGAGTTCTCTTTTCTCTCTGTCCTTCTCAGCATTTGTTATTGGCTGTCTTTTGGATAAAAATGATTTTAATTAGGTGAGATAATATCTCTTTTTAATTTTGATTTGCATTTATTTGATGATCAATTATGTTGAGCACTTTTTCATATATCTGTTTGCCATTTGTAAGTCTTTTTTTGAGGAATGTCTATTTAGATTATTTGCCCATATTTTAATCAGATCTTTTTTTCCTATAGAGTTGTTTGAGCTATTTACACATTCTGGTTATTAATCCTTTATCAGACAAATAGTTTGCAAATATTTTCTCCCTTTCCATGAGTTCTCTTTTCTTTGTTGATTATTTCCATTGTTGTGCATAAGCATGTTAACTTGGTGTGACCCCATTTGTTCATTTTTGCTTTGATTGCTTGTACTTGTGGGGTATTACTCAAGAAATCTTTAAACAGTCCAATGTCCTGGAGAGTTTCCCCAATGTTTTCTTGTAGTAGTTTCATACTTTTGGGTCTTAAATTATTTGATGCACTTTAATTTAAATTTTGCATGTGGTGAGAGATGGGTGTCTAGTTGTATTCTTCTGCTATGGATACCCAGTTTTCCCAGAACCATTAATTAAAGAGATTGTCTTTTCCCCAGTGTACATTCCTCGTAACTTTGTCAAAAATGAGTTCACCATAGGTGTGTGAATTTGTTTCTGGGTTCCCTGTTCTGTTCTATTGGTCTATGTGCCTGTTTTTAATGCCAATGTCATGTTGTTTTGGTTACTGTATCTCTGTAGTATAACTTGAAGGCAGGAAACATGATTTCTTCAGTTTTGTTCTTTTTTCTTAGGATGGCTTTGGCTAATCTGGATCTTTCTGGTTTTATATAAATTACAGTACAGTTTTTCTGTTTCTGTGAAGAATATCTTTGGTATTTTGATAGAGATTGCATTGAATTCATAGATTGCTTTGGGTAGTATGACCATTTTAACAATATTGATTTCCAGTCATTCCAAATTAACATGGAGTGTGTGTGTGTGTGTGTGTGTGTGTGTCCTTCAGTTTCTTGCATCACATTTTATAGTTTTCATTGTGGAGATATTTCACTTATTTGATTAATTTTATTCCTACATATTTTATATTATTTGTAGCTGTTGTAAATATAATTACTTTCTTGATTTCTTTTGCAGATTGTTCACTGGTTGTATATAGAAATGCTACTAATTTTTGTGCTGATTTTGTATCCTGCACTTTACCGAATTTGTTTATCAGTTCTTGTAGGTTTTTTTGTGAATATTTTTAAGTTTAAAATTGTATCATCTGCAAACTAGGATAATTTGACTTCTTTTTTTTCCAATTTGTATGTCCTTTATTTCTTTTTCTTGTCTGATTGCTCTAGCTAGGACTTCCAGTACTAGGTTGAATAACAGTGGTGAAAATGGGCACCTTTATCTTATTCCAGATCATAGATGAAAGGCTTTCAGTTTTTCCCCATTCAGTATAATACTAGCTGTGGGTCTGTCATACACAGCTTTTATTGTGCTGTATGTTCCTTCCATACCCAGTTTTTTAAAGAGTTTTTATCATGAAGAGATGTGGAATTTGATCATCAGGATCAATTATAATAATCATATGGGTTTTTTTTCTTCATTCTGTTGACATGATGAATAACCTCAATTGATTTGCATATGTGCAACCATCCTTGTAACCCTGGGATAAATCCCACTTGGTTATGATAAATGATCTTTTCAATGTGTTGCTGAATTCTCTTTGCTAGTATTTTGGTGAGAATTTTTGCATTCATATCCATCAGGGATTTTGGCCTGTAGTTTTTTGTTTGTTTGCGTTTTTGATACATCTTTTTCGGGTTTTAATGTCACAGTAATACTGGCCTTATAGAATGAATTTGGATGTATTCCCTTCTTCTCTATTTTTCAGAACAGTTTGAATAGAATTGGCATCAGCTCCCCATTGAATGTTGTATAAAATTCAGCAGTGAAGCCACTGGGTCCTAGGCTTTTCTTTGCTGGTAGACTTTTTATAACAGTTTTGATATTATAACTTGTTATTAATCTGTTCAGATTTTGGAATTCTTTATGGTTCTATCATAGCAGGTTGTATGTGTCTACAAATGTATTTATTTGATCTAGGTTTGCCAATGTATTGGCATATATATGATCCTTTGAATGTTTACAGTATCAGTTGAAATGACTCCTTTTTCATCTTTAATTTTATTTATTTGAGTCTTTTTTTTCTTTTTCTCTTAGCCTGGCTAAAGATTTGTAAATTTTGTTTATCTCTTCTGAAAAAACAGGTTTTTGTTTCATTGATCTTTTGTATATTTTGTTTCAATTTCATTTATTTCTGCTATAATCTTTATTATTTATTTTAGTCTACTAATTCTGTGTTTGGTTTGGTCTTGCTATTCTAGTTAAGTTGCATCATTTTGCTGTATATTTGAAGTTTTTCTACTTTTCTGATGTTGCTGCTTATAGCTACAAACTTTCTTCTTAGTATTGATTTCACTATATCCCATGAGTTTTGGTATGTTGTGTTTCCATTTTTATTTATTTCAAGAAAATTTTCCATTTTCTTCTTAATTTCTTCATTGACCAACTGGTCATTTTGGAGCATATTGTTCAATTTCCCTGTGTTTGTATAGTTTCTAAAATTTCTCTTATTGATTTCTAGTTTTATTCCATTGCCATCAGAGAAGATGCTTGATATAATTCCAATTTTTAAAAATTGTTTGAGACTTGTTTTGTGGTCTAACATATGATCTATCCTTGAGAATGAGAAAAGTGTGTATCCTGAAGCCATTAAATATAATGTTTGTTAAATATCTTTTAGATATTAGATACTTGGTCTATAGTGCAGATTAAGTGTGATTTTTTGTTGTTTATTTTCTGTCTAGAAAATCTGTCCAATGCCAAAAGTTAAGTGTTAAAGTCTCCAGCTATTATTATGTTGGTGGCTATATCTCTTTTTGTCTCTAATAATATTTACTTTATATATATGAGTGCTCCAGTGTTGGGTGTATATATATTTACAATTGTTACATCCTTCTGAATTGACTCCTTTAACTTTCTATAATAACTAGTTCTTTATCTCTATATAGTATTTGACTTAAAATCTGTCTTATGTAAGTATAGCTGCTATTGCTTGTTTTTGCTTTCTATTTGTATGGAATATCTTTTTGTCACTTTATTTTCAGTCTCTGTTCATCTTTTTTTTTTTTAATTGTACTGTAGGTTCTAGAGTACATGTGCTGATCATGAAAGATTACTGCATAGGTATGTACATGGCAATGTGGTTTGCTGCCTCCATTCCCCCATCACCTATAGCTGGCATTTCTCCCCATGTCATCCCTGTCCTCACTGTCCCTCTTCTAACCCCACCAGCAGACCCCAGTGTGTGATGCTCCCTTCCCTGTGTCCATGTGTTCTCACTGTTCAGCACCCAACTCTGAGTAAGAACATGTGGTGTTTGATTTTCTGTTCTTGTGTCAGTTTGCTAAGAATGATGCATTCCAGATTCATCGATGTCCCTACAAAGGACACAAGCTCATCATTTTTATGGCTGCATAGTATTCCATGGAATATATGTGCCACATTTTCATTGTCCAGTCTATCATCAATGGGTATTTGAGTTTATTCCAGTCTTTGCTATTGTAAACAGTGCCATAATAAACATACATGTGCGTGTATTTTTATAATAGAATGATTTAGATTCTTTGTATATATACCAAGTAATGAGATTGTAAGGTCAAATGAAATTTCTATTTCTAGGTCCTTGAGGAATTCCCACACTGTCTTCCACAATGGCTGAACTAATTTACACTCCCACCAACAGTGTAAAAGTGTTTCTATTTCTCCACATCCTCTCCAGCATCTGTTGTCTCCAGATTTTTTTAATGATTGCCATTCTAACTGGCATGAGATGGTATCTCAATGTGATGGGGTCTTCTAGATATACAATAATGTCATCTGCAAATAGAAACAGTTTGACTTCCACCTTTCCTATTTGAATACCCTTTATTTCTTTTTCTTGCCTGATTGCTCTGGCTAGGACTTCCAGTACTATATTGAATAAGAGTGGTGAGAGAGGCCATCCTTGTCTAGTGCCAGATTTCAAAGGGAATGCTTCTAGTTTTTGCCCATTCAGTACGATATTGGCTGTTGGTTTGTCGTAAATAGCTTTTATTATTTTGAGATATGTTCCATCAATTCCTAGGTTATTGAGGGTTTTTAGCATAAAGGCCGTTGAATTTTGTTAAAGACCTTCTCTGCATCAGTTGAGATAATCATGTGGTTTTTGTCTTTGGTTCTGTTTATGCGGTGAATTATGTTTATAGACATGGGTATGTTGAACCAGCCTTGCATCCCCAGGATGAAGCCTACTTGATCATGTTGGATAAGCTTTTTGATGTGCTGTTGCAATCCATTTGCCAGTATTTTATTGAAGATTTTTGCATCTGTGTTCATCATGGATATTAGCCTGAAGTTTTCTTTTCTTGTTGAGTCTCTGCCAGGTTTTGGTATCAGGATGATGTTGGTCTCATAAAATGATTTGGGAAGGATTTCCCCTTTTTGGATTGTTTGGAATAGTTTCAGAAGGAATGTTACCAGCTTCTCTTTGTAAGTCTGGTAGAATTCGGCTGTGAACCCATCTGGACCTTGGCTTTTTTCAGTTGGTAAGCTCTTATTTGCTGCCTCAACTTCAGACCTCATTATTGGTCTATTCAGGGTTTTGACTTCTTCCTGGTTTAGGCTTGGGAGAATGCAAGTGTCCAGGAATTTATCCATTTCTTCCAGGTTTACTAGTTTATGTGCATAGAATTGTTTATAATAATCTCTGATGGTGGTTTGTATTTCTGTGGAATCTGTGGTGATATCCCCTTTATTGTTTTTTATTGTATCTATTTGATTATTCTCTCTTTTCTTTTTTATTAATCTGGCTGGTGGTCTGTCTATTTTGTTGATCTTTTCAAAAAACCAGCTCCTGGATTTATTGATTTTTTTGAAGGGTTTTTTGTGTCTCTATCTTCTTCAGTTCTGCTCTGATCTTAGTTATTTCTTGTCTTCTACTAGGTTTTGAGTTTTTTTGATCTTGCTCCTCTAGTCCTTTCCATTTTGATGGTAGGGTGTCGATTTTAAATCTCTCCTTGCTTCTCATGTAGGCATTTGTTGCTATATATTTTCCCCTAGAGACTGCTTTAAATGTGTCCCAGAGATTCTAGTATGTTGTGTCTTCATTCTCATTGGTTTTGAAGAACATCTTTATTTCTGCCGTCATTTCATTGTTTACCCAGTCAACATTCAATAGCCAGTTGTTCAGTTTCCATGAAGCTGTGTGGTTCCAAGTTAGTTTCTGAATTCTGAGTTCTTACTTGATTGCATTGTGGTCTGAGAGACTCTTTTTTATGAATTCCATTCTTTTGCATTTGCTGAGGAGTGATTTACTTCCAATTATGTGGTCAATTTTAGAGTAGGTGTGATGTGGTGCTGAGAAGAATGTATATCCTGTGGATTTAGGGTAGAGAGTTCTGTAAATGTCTATTAGGTTTGCTTGGTCCAGGTCTGAGTTCAAGTCCTGGATAGCCTTGTTAATTTTCTGTCTCGTTGATCTGTCTAATATTGACAATGGGGTGTTAAAGTCTCCCACTATTATTGTATGGGATTCTAAGTCTTTGTAAGTCTTTAAGAACTTGCCTTATGTATCTGGGTGCTCCTGTATTGGGTGCGTATATATTTAGGATCATTAGCTCTTCTTGTTGCATTGATCCTTTTACCATTATATAATGTCCCTCTTTGTCTCTTTTGATCTTTGTTGTTTTGAAGTCCATTTTTATCAGAGACAAGAATTGCAACACCTGCTTTTTTTTTTTTCTCTCCATTTGCTTGGTAAATCTTCCTCCATTCCTTTATTGTGAGCCTTTGTGTATCCTTGCATGTGATATGGGTTTCCTGGATACAGCAACCCAACGGGTTGTGGCTTTTTATCCAATTTGCCAGTCTGTCTCTTTTGACTGGGGCATTTAGCCTGTTTACATTTAGGGTTAACATTGTTATGTGTGAATCTGATCCTGCCGTTTTGATGCTAGCTGACTATTTTGCCCATTGGTTGATGCAGTTTCTTCATTGTGTTGATGCTCTTTACCATTTGGTATGTTTTTGGAGTGGCTGGTACTGGTTGTTCCTTTCTATGTGTAGTGCTTCTTTCAGGAGCTCTTGTAAAGCAGGCCTGGTGGTGACGAAATCTCTGAGTACTTGCTTGTTCATGAAGGATTTTATTTTTCCTTCATTTATGAAGCTTAGTTTGGCTGGATATGAAATTCTGGGTTGAAAGTTCTTTTCTTTAAGGATGTTGAATATTGGCTCCCACTCTCTTCTGGCTTGTAGGGTTTCTGCAGAGAGATCTGCTGTGAGTCTGATGGGCTTCCCTTTGTGGGTAATCTGACCTTTCTCTCTGGCTGCCATTAGCATTTTCTCCTTCATTTCAACCTTGGTGAATCTGATGATTATATGCCTTGGGGTTGCTCTTCTTGCGGAATATCTTTGTGGTGTTCTCTGTATATCCTGGACTTGAATACTGGCCTGCCTTGCTAGGTTGGGGAATTTTTCCTGGATAATATCCTGAAGAGTATTTTCCAGCTTGGATTAATTCTCTTCATTATATTCAGGTACACCTATCAAATGTAAATTAGGTCTTTTCACATAGTCCCATATTTCTTGGAGACTTTCTTCATTGCTTTTTACCCTTTTTTTCTCTGATCTTGCCTTCTTGTTTTATTTCATTGAGTTAATCTTAGACCTCTGATATCCTTTCTTCTGCTTGGTCAATTCAGCTGCTGAAACTTGTGTATGCTTCGCGAAGTTCTCGTGTTGTGTTTTTCAGCTCCATCAATTCACTTATATTCCTCTCTAAGTTGTTTATTCTCGTTAGCATTTCATCAAATCTTTTTTCAAGGTTCTTAGTTTCTTTGCATTGGGTTAGAACATGTTCTTTTAGCTCACAGAAGTTTCTTATTAACCACCTTCTAAAGCCTGAGTCTGTCAATTCATCACACTCATTCTCCATCCAGCCTTGTTCCCTTGCTGGTGAGGAGTTGTGATCCCTTATAGGAGAAGAGGCATTCTGGTTTCAGGTGTTTTCATCCTTTTTGTGCTGGTTTCTTCCCATCTTTGTGGATTTATCTACCTGTCGTCTTTGTAGTTGTTGACTTTCAGATTGGGTCTCTGAGTGGACATCCAGTTTGTTGGTGATGAAGTTATTTCTTTCTGTTTCTTAGTTTTCCTTCTAACAGTCTGGCCCCTCTGCTATAGGACTGCTGAGGTTCACTCCAGGCCCTGCTTGCCTGGGGATCACCTGCAGCAGCTGCAGAACAGTAAGGGTTTCTGCCAGTTTCTTCTTCTGCTATATTTGTCCCAGAATGATACCCACCAGATGTCAGTCTGAGCTCTCCTTTATGAGGTGACTCTTTGGATATACAGTGGTCAGGGAGCTGCTTGAGGAGACAATCTGTCCTTTATAGGAGCTAAAGTGCTGAGCTGTGAGCTCAATTGTTCATTCAGAGCTGCTGGGCAGGTACGTTTAAGTCTGCTGCAGCAGAACTCATAAACCTTTTTTTATTTTATTTTTTCCCAAGTGCTCTGTCCCAGGGAGTTAGGGCTTTATTTGAGTTTCTGTTGTGCTGCTTTCTTTTTTCAGGGCTGCCCTGCCCAGCAAGGAGGCAACCTAGTCACTGTCTGCCTGAAGAGGCTTTGCTGAGCTGCTGTGGGCTCCACCCAGCTGCCATGTGAACTTCCCTGCAGTCCTGTTTATACAAGTATAGTTAGAACTGCCTCAGCAATGGTGGCCCACCTTTATAATGGTGGACTCTCTCTATAAGGCTGGGCTGCTTCGGCAATGGTGGGCTGCCTCAGCAATGGCAAACTACCTCCGTAGTGGTGGACTGCCTCAGTAATGGTGGACACCCCTCCCCACAGAGCTGGACCGTCCTGGGTTCAGCTGTGATTGCTGTGAAACTCTCAACCCAGAGCATTTCTGATTGCTGTTCTTTCATGAGGGAGGGACCAGCCAACCCTGATCACCTGGCTCCCTGCCTCAGAGCCCCCTTTTTTTTTTTGTTGAACACTCGACTCTGTCTACCAGGTGTTCCAGTTGCCTGTTGAAAAGGTGCTGGGAGCTGTGTGATTTCCCATGCAGCGACTCACTGCACCTGCGCTGGCTGAAACAGCCACGCTGAGATTCATGGCGCTTTTTTGCCCAGGAATCTGCTGGCCTGGCTCTCTGTTTCAGTCCCCTTTTTAATCAGTTGAATGGGTGCCTCTGTCTGCCAGGAGCTCCAATCACCAGCTAAAACAGCACCCGGACCCATGTATTTTGTACAGAGAACTGCCAGGCAAAATGGCCGCACCAGCAAAAACAGCCCCACCAGCCAAACAGCTGTGCTGGCCAAACCAGCCATGCTGGTAATCTATGGGGCTTCTCCACCTGGGAATCTCCTGGTCTGTGTGCAATAAAAATCCATCTGAAAATGCAGCATCCACTCACCCTCTGCACTTTCACTGGGAGCTGCAATCCTGAGGTGCTCCTAATTGGCCATCTTGGATCTTCCTCTCCCAAAAAACTCTCATGTCACTCACATATCAAAGTTTTTAATTCATTAATTAATGAGGAAATTAGGCTCATGTTGTAGCCTTGTTCAAAGAAGAAATAAAAGAGTCAATTATATATATAATGTAAGGGAATGTTGAAATGAATTTACAAATGAACCCAAAAGTAGCTTTCTCCACCAGAAAAAATTTGCTTAATGTTTATAGATAAGAATTATTTGCATTGCTATGAGATTATCTACGATTTACAGGATTATAAAATAGCTCAAATGTAATGAAAAGTGCAAGGTCCCTTCCAGAATCAGGTAATTTACCAGAGGCTCTAGCATTCCACTAAAAGGATATCCAAGTAATATTTTAAGTTTGTTCCAAAATCTTGTATTTTTCCTTGCAAGACACCTGGTAATTGCTACAAAATTGATTTTCTAAAACAGTAATTTTTAAACAGAGGAACAATTCTTCTGAAAAGAATCCTATTTATGCTCAGCCACATTGTTGTCTTGCTTGGTTTCCTCCAGCAGTTGAAAAATGTGCTAAATAATTAAAAACTAGACACAAAGAGTACTTGTTTAATGCCTATGTAGACACTTTTGTGTCAAAATTTCTGTTATTGGAGCCATCTCTGCAGTTGCATAGAAACTTGAAGAGACTCAGGCAGGGTAGGCATGGAGCCAGGAGGTGAAATTGGTTTCAGATTCCCTACTGGTGACTCAGTCTGGGGAAGAAGAGGGAAGACAGGTTCAAAGTCTGCACTTGGATGTCTGCATTTAAGTTCACTGGAAGGAAGAAAATGTAAGAGATCTATGAGTACTCAGAATACAATGATGTTTCCCAAAGAGTTGTTGGAGAATACTACCTCTTGGAGTAGGTAAGATGACCTTGGGTTCCACAAAAATGCATATAGCCTAAAAATACTGATTTATATAGTAATTCTGTTCTTTTATTCTTTTCAACTGTCTCTCAATCCATTTAAGAGGCTCTCTCATGGAGAGCCTCTGGTTCATGCTAGCATATATTTAACATATCTTTATCATTTGTTAACTTTTTTCATAATAATAATAAAGTAGGCCTAGGCTTTAGAGTCTTTGGCTTGGCAACATGAAAGCAACTTATTTAGCTAGAATTTCATAATATTGCTTTGTTTTGATATACTTATAGTCAGTTACCTTCCACTGGGAAAGAAGTACTAGTTTTCCCCTTGTGATAATGATAGAGAGTTCTTCATTAGATATTTTTAATTGGGGTAAAAAAGTGAGTATACTAAAGATACCTAAAAATATTAACAAGTGGTAGCCAGGCATGGTAAAAAAAGATGATAGCTTAGGATGATTGAAGTTTGGGAAGCACAGGTGAAGAAGAAAGAGGGCCAGGCCAGGATTCAAAAACAGCAGAATTTCATCCAACTTTAAGGACTTACCTAGTTATGTGACCCACTGAAGGGATCATTCATGTCTTCAAAACTGAGGTTTTCTTATGTTTAAAATGAGGACTGAAAACTCTGCCCTGCTCCTTTCACTGTGCTCTCAGAATAACATGAGAAAACACACCAGTAAGTATTTTGCAAAGTCCTAGACAGCCACACAGGCAGGGTACAGACAGGAGGAAAGTTTCTATTTTCAGGTAAGGAGTCATTGTCAGTATTACACTATTTAAGGGAAAACAGGTGGAGAAGGGAGTTCAGTTAAGCTAAGTGGCCAAGAGTAGCACCTCAGGAGCAAGCATTAAAAAATGCAAGCTCTCTGCATAGCAAAACAAACTGTCATCAGAGTGAACAGGCAACCTATATAATGGGAGAAAAATTTTGCAGTCTACCCATCTGACAAATGGATAATATCCATAATCTACAAAGAACTTAAATAAATTTACAGGAAAAAAAAAATAATCCCATCAAAAAGTTGGCAAAGGATATGAACAGGCACTTCTCAAAAGGAGACATTTATGCAGCTAACAAGCTTATGAAAAAAGGCTGATCACCACTGGTCATTAGAGAAATACAAATCAAAACCACATTGAGATACTATCTCATGACAGTTAGAATGGCAATCACTAAAAAGTCAGGAGACAAGAGATGCTGGAGAGGATGTGGAGAAATAGGAACAATTTTACACTGTTGGTGGGAGTGTAAATTAGTTCAACCATTGTGGAAGACAATGTGGTGATTCCTCAAGGATCTAGAACCAGAAATATCATTTGACCCAGCTGTCCCATTATTGCATATATATATACCCAAAGTATTATAAATCATTCTATTTTAAAGACACATGCACATGTATGTTTATTGCAGCACTGTTCACAATAGCAAAGACTTGGAACCAACCCAAATGCCCATCAATGATAGACTAGAAAAAAAAATATGGCACATATACACCATTTAATACTATGCTGCCATAAAAAAAGGATGAGTTCATATCCTTTGTAGGGACATGGCTGAAGCAGGAAACTATCATTCTCAGCAAACTACACAACAAGAGAAAACCAAATACAACATGTTCTCACTTGTAAGTGGGAGTTGAACAATGAGAACGCAAGGGCACAGGGAGGGGAACATCACATGCTGGGGCCTGTCATGGGGGTGGAGAACTGGGGGGGACAAAACTAGGAGAACTACCTAATGTAGATGACTGGGTGGTGGATGCAGCCAATGACCATGGCACGTGTATACTTATGCAACAAACGTGCATATTCTGCACATGTACCCCAGAACTTAAAGTATAATTTAAAAAACAAGAAAAATGCAAACTCATTTCCTGTTACTTTGGACTTGCTCCCTTCTTAGCATTGGCAAATGAGAAGTGGTAAGAGGTCTGCATAAGAGCACATACTACAGTGCGCCTGACTGAAGATTTCAGCCTATGCAAAGGACCTAGGTTTCCTCAGCAATTCTTACAATGTCTAACAAAGACAGATTGGTGTCACATTTCAGAATGATGAGCTCATAGGGATAAAACCCTACATCTGACTGGTAAAACATTAACAATAAAGAAATCATGGTCTTAGAGTCTTGAGCTTAGGAAATTCCAAGAGTCAGTGGAGCAGATTAGAAGGAAAGTTCTGGAATTGAAATGACATTAGGGTTCCTAAAAGAAAAGAGAAAGATCAAATTACAGGGCTTGCATTGAGTTTCAAAGAGGATCGGTGAGATGGGTTTTAGAATCAAATGACATGCAGAGTGTGTATATGGAGAAGGGTTGGTGTAAAAGTGTGTGTGTTGGTGTGTGTGTGCACATGCATGAGAGAGAGAGGAGGAGAGCCACAGAGGGCTATTGTTCCAACCCAAAACCTGATTAATTTTTCATGACAGAAAAAGAAATTTCTCCTACCTTTGCAAGTTGTCTTTTCTTCCCCTGAATACAAAGCATATACCAACAGAACCTATCAGGCTGCCAGAACAGGTAGAAATGCATAAAAGGCAGGAGCATTAAGGTGTCATATTTATAGGCTCATTTTTATAAAAGTTCTAAAAATCAAAACAGATTGTTATTTTGAAATAGCATAGTAGTTATATTTTATAATTGAGTTTGTGTATAATGACATCTTTTTTATACTTTATGCCTCCGAGTAATGCTTTTTACTCAATTTTTGTGAAATTGCATAATCCAAAATTATGCAAGTCTTCTTTCTGAAGACTTGTCAGTAGCACTGCCATTGTATTTATTGGTTCCAACCATAATGCAGCACCTGTTGTCCTCTCCCTCTGTTCTTGAGTTGTTTCTATGAATTTTATGTTACCTTGTCTTAGTTTCATGTATCTAAAGTAGTAGGTGAGTAACAACATAATTTTTCCCAGATGGCTATTTTAACGTACCAGAAATTTGAAGAATAAACATGTGGCCAAGTAAAATCCAGACCATGTAATATACTTATACTTCAAAAAATTTGATAGTTTTCCTAATCAAGGCCTTCTTTGAAAATCAGCATTGCAAAATTTTATTCATGAATTCTTGTTGTCTATTTCTAATCAACAATAAAAGAAACAAATGAGTACTTTTGTAAATGTAGTCATGTCAACCACAGAATCTGCCAGTTCCATCTAGGGTCATTTTCATTAAGCATTTGTATAAATAATTGACAACGGGGAGATATAATATAATCATAATATTTGTGGGTTGGAAGATGATTCTAGGTCCCGTGAAAGTAAAGAACAAACTAGCAAACACTGATAGGCAGCCCATGAAGCTAGCTGAATCTCTAACAGGCATTTTCTGGATGTGAGATTAGTAACAAGTACCTTCTTGGTAGGTAGTATTCTAAATGCTAAAAATATGAAACAGTAGAAGACGTGCCTCTTACTGTCTGTAAATTCCACAGTGACTGTGACAATTCTAGCTATAACTTTGAACTTAACAAGTGGTAACAATGCATATAATAGTATGCATTTGAAATTATGAGTTACACATAGACATTTTGGGAGTGTAGAAGTGGATACGGTGGAAACTATAAACCTCTCTGGAAGAAAGTACTAAAGATGAAATGGCAATTTCTATGGTACAAAACAAGCAGGTAAATAAAATCATTAGAGTCATATTAAAAATTGGAAAAGAAAAATAGATGTGTCTCTCTTTCAAAAAAGAAACTTTTAGTTAATATATATATATCGTAGCCCAAGTAACTTAGTGTGACAGCAACTAAGTTACTTGGAAGGGAAACAAAGGAAACAAGAATATAGAGAAAGAATGCACTAAGAGAGGGCAAATAATTGAAGGGTATAAAGGAAATGCTCAAGATTAGCAACTCCTATGTAACTATGAGGTGTTTCTAACACGTAGAAAGTGAATGTTTTAGGGATTATCTTTTAATTATCTAAAATAAATACAAGAGGCCTTGCCTACTTGCCCAATACAAAAGACATTTGAGTTTTGTTTGTGTGTGGATAAAAACATTAAGCAACACTAATTCCCAAGTCAGAGACTGTGCTGACTCTAGATGGTCATCACCAGACCAAGAAGCCAAGAACGTAATGGTTACCTGTGACCCCTGCCATGGATGCTACGTAGTGGCAGCTGCAATTTTCAGGGACTGCATGCCCATGAGGGAGGCGGACGAGCAAATTCTTAACATCCAAAACAAGTACAAGAGCTGCTTTGCTCATTGGACCCCCCCACACACACAAACACACAATGTGAAATGTAGCCACTCCCAAGGCTAAAAATGTCCGCTACCGTCATCAGCAACAACACAGCCATCCAGGAGCTGTTCTAGCACATCTTGGAGCAGCTCACTGCCATGTTCAGGTGCAAGGCCTCCCTGCACTGGTGCATGGGTGAGGGCATGGATGAGATGAATGAGTGCATTGAGGCTGAGAGCACCATGAATGACCTGATGTCCAATTGCCAAACAGTATCTGGATGCCATGGCCAAGGAAGACAGAAAGTTTGAGAAGGAGATGGCCTAGAGCCTTTTCTTACTGGGCAAAGGGTGGAAGTGGTTTGAATTCTTTATTCACTCACAAAGTGTTCTATGATATTTGTGTCTCACTGTGCACTTGCTGTGTGTTCACCTCTATTAAGGTATATATATATATATATATATATATACTTTAATATATATACATAAAGATATAAGCTTTGTGGAGCCTCTATCTTTTCTTGGTTCTCTATGGACACAGACAGACTCTCTAACAATTTATCTTTATCCAAAGAAGGATTTCTCTCATTTCCAGCTTTCCTTTAATTTCTGTGATGTTGTCTAGAAATTAAAGACATAGCCTTGTCTTGCCATATATCACTAGAATGATTTTGAGCATCAGAAAAACTATTTTTGCTCGTTTTCTCATTCTGGTAATGGTGATAGAGAGTTCCTCTTATCTTCCATGATGTGGCCTATTTTGAAGTTGTTTCTAATTTATTATCCACAGCCTCTCATGACGTTACACTATTTTTTTCTCTCTAACTCTCTGCTTATTCCAATTAATTTTGGTGAAGTTCTCTGTTCTTATCATGTATCATAAGTAGGTTTTCCTGAAGGTTTGCCTTAGGCACATTTTTTTAAGTCAGAATTCACTGAAGCAAACAGAATTTTCTCCAGCCAGCTTAAGCAGGGAGGAATTTACAACAGGGTATTAAATTAACTGCAGAGCTACTGTGAAAGCTCAAGAAGCAAACTTAAGGTTGAGGCTGCAGGAATATCTTCAGAGACATAAAAGGAGACACTGCCCCTTACACTCATGAAGCCATTTGCCAAACTATGGAGGTGCCATCTATTGACTCCAGAACTAAGCCCCCACTGCCACAGTCAGGAAGCTAACAACAAAAATGGCAAAGGATTGGGAAGCTGCCCCAGTGGGAAATATACTATGTCCAGATGGTGCTTAAAACAGAATTGACATATGAAACAGTAGAATTTCCCCCACATTACTTCTACTTTCCAAATCTCACATAAGGGCATCTGATTTGTAGAACCCAAACCATATCCAGAATCCTAGTTGCAAGAGTATGGGAAAGGTCATTTTACATTCCAGCCTCTGAAGAAAGGATAGCATACTAGACTAACATGAGATGGAGCTATATCCCATCAGCTTCTTAACACCCAGCACATCCTTCTACCCGTACTTAGCACCGCTAGCAACCACAATGTGCTCCTACCTAACGTGATAAAACTATGTTTCACACCTATGAAAACAATGTTATCTTCCCTCATGAAGAGACGACCCAAAGTTTTATCAGTCACAGCATCCATCCAATCACCACTGGATGACACTAAATTATTTTCTAGTTCAGTCACAGTGCTATTTGGACATCCTGTGCCTGTGGCCAAAATGATACATTTGGCAATCATTAACATACTGTGTATCAAAGAGAAAAAGAAAAAGAAAGGGAAGAAGGGGAAAGCATATACAAAATATATGCTTCCTCTAAATACATTCATGTATGTTAATATAATACATAATAAAGCATATGAGTAGCTACTACGGACCTTATTTCTGCAACTGTTCACAAAGTTGTAGCTGATATTTATAACTTGCTCCACTACTGTAATCAAGAAGCTCCCAGGATCAGGGAGCAGTCAGTTCAGGATGAAACCACCAAATCTAGACTTCCTCATCCTTCATAGGTGGGCTTACCAGCAGCAACTGCAGGAACACAGCCTTCATATCAGTTTCATCTTCAAAATCTGGCAGAAAGTCATCTGCTTTGGGAAATTATATCTGAAACAGCAGCTTCCGATGAGAAAAATGTAGTTTCTAACTTTCTAGTTTCTGCAAAACAGGATAGATATTTGAGATAGCTACTGAGTGATAATTTATCATATCCATCCTGGAACACTCATTCTCTCAAAGACTGTCCTTCAGGGTCTTATCCACTCTCCAGATTTCAAATATAGGTTCACAACCCTCTGAGGACAAGTAGTTTTGAATTTAGATTTTCTTTTTGGATTTTAGAAATCAAAAACATTGCATTTACTGTATATTACTAACACTAACATTAGGATTTGGACAGCACCCCATAACTGATTGCATTAACATTCTTACAAGAAAAGGTAGAAATAATCATACTATTGGTATAAAATACCTTAACTTAGTTCATATCAGGGTTTGCTTCAAATGCATTTGCATGAAACTTAAATTCAAAATCACTTGGTTTTTAGAGCCTTTGAGATTTGGAGTTGTGGATAAGGAATTATAGATCTGTACCAACTATTATTGATAATTCCCAAATCTGTATATTCAACCCTGAGCTCCAGATCCATATATGCTTATCTCCACTTTTATTCTAGCCCCCTGCCCCCACATAAACCCCAACATTTTTCAAACTGAAATCAAAACCCGGTCTTCCTCAAGCATTCCCTGACTCAACGAGAGGCATTAATATCTACCTTTTACTTGAAGCCAGAAACCTACATGTCATCCAAGAAAATTGCTCTCTCTCTTATCTACACACAGTTAGTCACTCAGTCCTGTCAGTCTTACTGCTGAAATACCTCTCCGATATACTCACTGTTCTCCAACACTCCAGCCACCTCTTCAGGTTACACCACCATTATTTCCAGATAATTTAAAAGAACTTCCTACCTCCTTTCCCCCCATACCCAATATCTTTTCTCAACACAATAACAGCGTGACCCTGTCAGTTCCCAGCTTTTAACATTTCCTGTCTCCCTACCAGAGACAGTTTCCCTCAGGGAAAAGTCCTAGCTACTGAACATTGCTTGTGAGACCCTTATTGCTTGCCACTGACCCCTCACAGTCTGGTCTCCAGGCATACCGCACTCCCTACAGGAGCCTGAGTTCCTCATGCTGTCCCCTACCTCACATCTCTTTCTTTCTCCTGGAACAAGCCTCTTGGCTTTGCCAGAGTAACTCCTACTCAACCACCAGGCCTCTACTTAGAAGTCACTCTCACTGAGCAGACAGTTCCTGACTCCCAGACCAGGGCTATATGTATTTTCAAAGCAACTTACATATCCCTTACTTCCCAGTGACTAACCTGTATCCCCACATCTCCCTTGCCACCCCCAACTTGTCCCCTACCTTGGGTTGTACCTCCTGGGAGAATAAGGGCTGTATTTTTTTCATGCCTCGTTGGGACCAGTGCTTGCCATATAGTAGATTGCTCATAACTATTTGAATATTGGTTATAATGACAAATGAGTATCTTTTCATTCTTGTTCATTTTACACCCAACTCCAAACTCCTCTGTCTTTAGAAAAAAAGGAAAGAAAAAAATTTGTTTGAGACACTCAAATTAAATCTCAAAAAACCCCCAAATTATGAGATGAATAAATCAATTACCAAAGTAGCCTCTTACATCTCCCTCTGAGATACATGAGCATAGAGATGAAGGCCAACATAAAAGCTTTAGTAAGAGGAACACAGAGAAAAAAAATCTGAGAAAAGCAGCTGAAGAAAATGTTCTGAATCTCAAAAATAGCATGTAATATGGGAAGACAGGGTGAAGGAAACTGCAGGGAGAAACATCACCTTTGACAGTTATAAAATTACATCAAAGCTAGCCTTTGAATGGCCAAGGGGAGCCAGGGTCTCTGAGAAGCTGCACTGGGACCGAGAACAAGCAAGCCTGCCACAGCCTTGACCATAAACTCTTCCTTCATGAGCCTGGCTGGAAAGAAAGCTATTCACACATGGGTGGTGAGAAAAAGAGAGAAAAGCCTCGAAAAGGAGAATAGATGATTCTTATCTTTGGAAGATAGAATTTGAGAGAAAGAAAAAATTTCCAAAGAAATTCATAATCCTATTTGGAAAAAAAAATCTGTTAATTAGAATTTTAACAAAACATGTCTTGATACCACAGAGGGTCTTCCTTTCACATGTTTAATAATCAATGTGCAAAACTCACAAGCATTCCTATACACCAATAACAGACTTAAAGAGAGCCAAATCAAGAATGAACTGCTATTCACAATTGCTACAAAGAGAATAAAACACCTAGAAATACAGCTAATGGAGGATGTCAAGGACCTCTTCAAGCAGAACTATAAACCACTGCTCAATGAAATAAGAGAGGACACAAAAAGATGGAGAAACATTCCATGCTCATGGTTAGGAAGAATCAATATCGTGAAAATGGCTATACTACCCAAAGTAATTTACAGATTCAATACTATCCTTATCAAGCTACCAATGACCTTCTTCACAGAACTGGAAAAAACCACCTTAAATTTCATATGGAACCAAAAGCGAGCCCACATAGCCAAGACAATTCTAAGCAAAAGGAATAAAGCTGGAGGCATCACACTACCTGACTTCAAACTACACTACAAGGCTACAGTAACCAAAACAGCATATACTGGTAGCAAAACAGAGATATAGACCAATGGAACAGAAGGGAGGCCTTGGAGGCAATGCCACACATCTACAACCATCTGATCTTTGACAAACCTCATAAAAACATGCAATGGGGAAAGGATTCCCTGTTTAATAAATGGTGTTGGGAAAACTGGCTAGCACTGTGCAGAGAGCAGACACTGAACCCCTTCCTGACACCTTACACTAAAATTAACTCCAGATGGATTAAAGACTTAAACATAAGACCCAACACCATAAAAACCCTAGAAGAAAATCTAGGCAAAACCATTCGGGACATAGGCATAGACAAGGACATCATGACTAAAACACCAAAAGCATTGGCAGCAAACACCAAAATAGACAAAAGGGATCGAATTAAACTCCAGAGCTCCTGCAGAGCAAAATAAACAATCATTAGAGTAAAACAGCAAGCAACAGAATGGGAAAGAGTTTTTGAAATCTACCCATCTGACAAAGGGCTAATATCCAGAATCTACAAAGAACTAAAACAAATTTACAAGAAAAAATAAACAAGCCCATTCAAAAGTGGGAGAAGAATATGAAGAGACACTTAACAAAAGAAGACATATATAAGGCCAACAAACATGAAAAAATGCTCATCATCACTGGTCATTAGAGAAGTGTAAATCAAAACTACATTGAGATACCATCTCAAGCCAGTTAGAATGGCGATTATTAAAAAATTTGGAGACAACAGATGCTGGAGAGGATGTGGAGAAATAGGAACACTTTTATACTATTGGTGGGAGTGTAAATTAGTTCAACCATTGTGGAAGACAGTATGGCAATTCCTCAAGGACCCAGAAATAGAAATTCCATTTGACTCAGCAATCCCATTACTGGGTATATATCCAAAAGATTATAAATCATTCTATTATAAAGACGCGTGCACACGAATGTTCACTGCAGCACAGTTTACAATAGCAAAGACTTGGAACCAACCCAAATGCCCATCGATGATAGACTGGACAGAGAAAATGTGGCACATATACACCATGGAATACTATGCAGCCACAAAAATCGATTAGTTCATATCCTTTGTAGGAACATGGATGAACCTGGAAACCATTATTCTCAGCAAACTGACACAAGAATAGAAAATCAAACACTGCATGTTCTCACTCATAGGTGGGTATTTAACAATGAGAACACATGGACACAGGGAGGGGAGCATCACACACTGGGGTCTATAGGGGGGAACTAGGGGAGGGACAGTGGGGGGTGGGAGTTGGGCAGGGATAACTTGGGGAGAAATGCCAGATATTGGTTATGGAGAGGAAGGCAGCAAACCACACTGCCATGTATATACCTATGCAACAATCTTGCATGTTCTTCACATGTACCCCAAAACCTAAAATGCAATAAAATATATATATTTAAAAAATAAAAATAAAATAAAATGAAAAAATAAAAATAGTATGTTACAGAGGCATGAAAAAGGGAACTGGTAACTTGGGAAAATGAAAACATGATCTTTAACTTAGGATTTAATGGGTAAGTTTTGGCTTAGATTTTCAATATTTTAAAAGTGTATTCAATAAAGTAATTATCTTTTTTGTTTTCTTAAAAAAGAGTATTAGTTTTAATGTTTCTCACCTTTTTTTTTCTTTTTTTGAGATAGGGTCTCACTCTGTCACCCAGGCTGGAATTCAGTGGCATGATCTTGGCTCACTGCAACCTCTGCCTCCTGGGCTCAAGCCATCCTCCCAGCTCAGCCTCCTGAATAGCTGGGGCCACAGGCATGCACCACCAGGCTGGCTGAATTGTTTTTATTCTTTGTAGAGACAGGGTTTTACTATGTTTCCCATACTGGTCTCAAACTGCTGGACTCAAGCGATCCACCTGCCTCAGTCTCCCAAAGTGTTGGGATTACAGGTGTGAGCCACAGTGCCCAGCCCCACTTTCCTTAATAGTGTTTTCTACTTTTGATAGTCTTAGTAAAATAAGGTTGACTAAATAATAAGTAAAAATAAAGTTAATAAAAATGGGAAGCTATTGTGGGGTGGGAGGGGCATTTTATTCCTGCCACTTAAAAATCACTCATCATGATCCTAAATTAGCAGGCAGTTACTCATCTCAGTATGGAAAGTGGGGAGGGATAACATTAGGAGAAATACCTAGTGTAGATGACGGGAGAATGGATGCAGCAAACCACCATGGCATGATCTGCACATATACCCCAGAACTGCAATGTAACAATCCTGCATGATCTGCACATATACCCCAGAACTTAAAGTATAATAATAAAGATTTTTTTAAAAGGGGGGAGCCTGACAGACTGAGAGTCCCTTTTTCCTGCTCTCCACTCTTCCCCAACATATCTATCCATATTCATTGATTATATGCATGTTGGCAAGACAAAGTAATTTCTGTTTCTCAACCTGACAGAACAAGAGAGAACCTTCTAGAGTGTGAGAAGAAGCTAATATACTTCCAGGGAGGCTTTTATCACATTTAGGGCAATCAAATGCTGCTTTGGGAACTAAATAACCAAATATAAGATATAATTGAGTAAGGGAGTTTGAGGGAGGTCTCCCCACATCCACTTTGAAAAGAATAGGTCTCGGGCATCAGTGAAGAGGCTGTGGTGGAGGGACTAGCTCCAATTTGGCAGCTGGCTCAACCGAGACCTACCCTAAAGAAAGACTGGAGGAGACAGAGGTGGCCTCAGGGATCAATGGAGCCCCAGGCGGCAGAGGGGGGCTAAAAAACATGGAAATTTAGGTCTGGAATGTGAACATTTGAAGAAGACTGATGGCATTTTGGTTATATAAAAATTAAGCACTTAAAATAACCTCACATCCTAGGAAATTGACATTTTTCTTTGAGAGGAATATTGAAGACTTTATAATTCCCCCCCATTAACAATAGGCTGCTGATGATTTTCTTTCCAAGTAAGGGAAGTTTGGATTTTTTCCAACTCAAAGTAAATCCATTTTTGTCAAAAGAAAAATATTTAAATAATATGGTAAATGAAGCAACAGAAAACAATGACAATTTTACCAACTACGGTGGGTGAAGTAATTTTCCTTTCATCTTGATTCTTACTTATCAGACCTGTGAAATATAAATTTAACGGTGAAAATATAGTATTCCTTTTATCTCAAAATGTGACTTCATCATTCCTAAATAAAAGAGAGGTACTCTTGCATTTCAGAAATTAGCATTAATTCCCCTCTATTTGCTATGAAAGTAGAGCTCTAATATCCAAATGTAGCCACCTGCTATTTCATTTGCTTGTCCCAACAGCATTTGCAAACAAAGCTAGAGGTAACATGGCATAGCAGCCAGAGCACTGGAATAGGAATCAGGCCAGAGTCAGGTTATAGCTCAGGTTCTACCAGAGTCACTTTGGGCAAGTTAATTATGCTTTGTGTCTGTTTATTCACCTATCACACACTACAGTTGGATTAGAAGATTCCTAAAATTCTTCCATACCTTAATGCTTAAAGGCACAGATGCTCTAGTGAGTGGAAAGCATTCAGTGAGCTGACAGACTGTGTAATCTACAGAGCAACTCTGCTGGCAAGTGAAACAGCAAGGAAAATATCCTTCAAGCTTAAGGAAACTTCTGAACTGTAAGAAAGCACAGCGGTGTGCCATCCATGAATTTACTCACTTTGTTTTCTAGACACATTTGGTGATCCACAGCATCCCATGCGACATTTTCTCAGCTATGGGAAAGGGCAACTCTCCTACGCAGCTTTTGATGACCTTTTAAGAAAACCCATTCCACAAAGTGGTCTCTTTGGAATCTCTGCTTACTGGAACGGCATGTCCCCTAAAATGGCTGTGCTGTGAGTATCCCCTGACCACACCAAACCGATCACTAAATGCAATATTTTGCACACACTTATGTTTATGTGGCTCTGTAAGTAAAAGTTAATGTCATAGGCATTTAATCAGTACCTTTCTGTGGTAGGCAGGATAACAGCCTACCAAAACATCTGCATCCAAAAACGTCTGCCTCCTAATTTCTGAAGCCTGTGAATATGTTACCTTACACAGCAAAAGTGACTTTGCAGATGCGATAATGCTAAGAATCTTGATATGGGAGCATTAATCTATATTATTTGAGTGTGTCCAATGTAATCACAAGGGTCCTTATACGATGGAAGAAAGCAGGAGTGACACAGTCGAGAAGGAGGTGTGACAACAGAAAGCAGAGGTCAGAAATACAGATTTGAAGACGCTACACTGCTGGCCTTGAAGATGGAGAAAGGGGCCACAGGTCAAAGAGCACAGATGTACTATACTAACTGGATAAGGGGAGAACATGGATTTCCCCCCACAGCCTCCAGAAATAATGATTGCAGTTTTGCTGACACCTAATTTTAGTCTCATAAGACCCATTTTGGGCTTCTGACTTTCAGGAGGGTAGATTAAAAAACTTGTGTTGTTTTAAGCCACTAAGTGTATGGGAAATTGTGAGAGCAGCAAGAGGAAACTTAACACATTCCTTAATAATGGGTTATCAGAAATTTCTAATATTCATAGAAATTATACAAATACCTCATCTACTCTCCTTATTTCACAGATTAAAAACAGAAGAATCAATGAGGTCTATCTGTCTTCTATACATGTATTTCATGAATTTTTCCAAAGCTTAATGTTAGGAACAAATGAAATAAGTGTTTTTGCATTAAAGTCTCATAGATCAGCTAAACTGTGTGGAGCTGCTGACAGCTCTATATGAGGATGACCCTTAATGTTCTGCTGAGAAACATCCTTTTCTATATTATAGTTAGAGAGAGCAACTTAAAGGAGTCCCACTGAAAACAAACAATAACTATTATTAAAGCCAAATGTGAGCTAAGCAGCTAAGCCTTTTTTCATTATAAAAGAGATGTTCTCTCTGGTAAGCACATAAAGAAATAGGATTATGGAGAAAAGATGTGTGTTCAGGAAGCATGTCACTGACCTTTAAGTTGCATTTGTGAGGAGTCGGCTCTGAAATGCCTGTCTTGGGTAACCTAGCAGAGGCAGCACTTCTCATATTATTTCATCTCGACATGATTTGAGGAGGTTTTTCTGACAATGCTTTTCCAGATGACTGGAATCCTCTGTGCGAACACTATTATCAGGTGAGTGCTCTCCCAGGAGTCTGGGAAAGAGCTGCCCTGGACTTGGGTAATTGCCATGAAACAGATATTCTAAAGAGAACCTAAAATGAGTTAGATTTTTTTTTAAAAATAGAAAGCCAATATTAAAACTTTAGATATTAATAAGAAGTTAAATATATCTTACTCATAAATATTTAGCATCTGTACAAAATATTTCACAGACCATCTAAAAGCCTACATGTGTCCTGCTAACTTAGTTAAATTCAAGTTTTCTTATAAGGTCACTTTACTGTTTTTTCTCAGACAGGAAAAGCCTAAATTCCAGTGGTTAAAATTGAAAGGGCACACAAAGAACTATTGCTTTGGCCTAATTTAGGAAGCTGTATCATAATTATATAGTTTCTAGTGCTAAGAAGCCCAGGATTAAAAGGATTGTTGTTTTTCTTCCACAATCCTTTTTTTTTTAATACAGTGTGCCCAGCATGGTCTGGAACTCCTGGGCTCAAGGACTCCTCCTGCCTCGGCCTCCCAAAGTGCTGGATTTACAGGCATAAGCCACCACATCCAGCCTGTAATTTTCCATTTCACTGTTACTTGCCTTGTGCCTCACTTTCTTTTAACCAGGTTCTATGGGCAAAATCTCATCCCATCTGAGTAACTTGGGGCATATCACCTTAACCTCAAATTCCTTATGTGTGGAATAGGTATTATATTAGCACCAATTCCATAGGGTTGTTGTAAGGGTTAAATGGAATGATTCCAGCAAATTGTTTAGCCGAACTTGATTTTGTATCAGAATGCTGCTCTGAGAAAACAAACAAAAAATTCCACATATGCATTTCCCCAAAATAAATATTTAGAAATATCCCAAAAATTAGAAGGGACAAGGAAGGACACTATTATTTATGTTTATCAACTATATACCAGGCAAATTGTATGCATGTTTCATTTAGCCCTCATATCTAACAAGGTAAAATTATTAAGCTCTCTTAGGTAAGAAAATGGAAAGGTTGAGTAAGTTGTCCAACGTCCCAGAGCTAGTAAATAAAGAATGGAAGCTTCAGCCCTTGTCTCTTTGATACTAAAGACTTTGAGGTTTTTTGTTTTTTGTTTTTTATCATGCAGCTTCTCAGGGCTACAGTAAAATTGAAGTATACCCTATTCCAAAAAAGCTTGTACAGAGACAGTTTGAAAGTGCCTTTCTTCTCCAAGCTGCATACTCAAAGCTAGCAGAAATAGCAATGTTATCATATATTACAGCATTGCTTTATCTTCTAATGAAGAGCAGCAGTATCTCAGAAAAGGAGGCTCTTGGTTAAGTTCCGTTATAGGCATTGCTTATTTGCTGAGAAGCTGGAAGGGGTGGGGAAAAAAGACCTGAAACCACCATGCATCATTTTGTCGACAAGAGTCTCATTATTTGGACAGTGAAATCTCTATACATGACTCCCTGTAAGTAATTAGCAGAAGAGCCCACCAGGAAGGTGCTTTCCTTTGTCTCACTATTGTTTACACTGTCTCTCCAAGGCATTGTTTGTCCTTGAGAGGTTGAGGTGTCTCCCAGCGCCCGAGAAAGGGAGAAGGGAAAGGAGAAGTGGGCATGGTTGCAGAAATGTTACCTACCACAGGAGACCAAGAGCAAATCTGCAAGGGCACAGAAGCAGGCAGCAACACATGTTGGAGTCTCACCAGCAGAGAGCAGAGGCTGCACCTGATCACCAAATGTGCAGCCCCACCAGCCCCACGTCTTCAAAAGAGGAACCGAGCCTCTGAGAAGGGGTCAGCTACAAGATATTGAGTCCCATTGTTCTAGATAGCAGTAAGAGGAGAGGGAGTGCATGCTAGGAAAAGAATTCTAGGATGGGAAATACGGTTTTCCTGTAGTTAGAGAGGATTTATTCTGTGAAAATAAAGAGTAGATTATCTTTTTGAAGAGAGGCAAAGGAGGAGAACCCTAAGACTGAAAAATGGATATGCCTGTGAGAAGATATCATGGAAGCGCTTACCTTTTCCTTTCCCTTGGCTTCTGAGAAACGATCCTATTTATCACCAAATGTTAGGTTACTCCCCCTGCTGTTGTAATTTCTTCTAGTTATCTTCAATAGTTACCTGATAAAATCTGTTTCCTGAACCAGCCTTGTGTTGGGCAGTGGGGCTTTGGAAATCAATGGACAGTCATTGGGCATTGTGCCTTAAGGGAAGGGTGGTGCACACTTCCTGTCTCACACTGTCCCCACCAGGGCCCACCTGCCACCCGCAGCAGCAGCACAGTGCATTGAGAAGCTCTAGGCTGAGAGAAGCTATAAAGGGAACAGATGCCTGAGACTGGCAGGGGCAAGGTGACCTCAGAGAATCACCCTGCAGCCTTTTATCACTCAAGTGTATATCAGGACTAAACGTTCTTTTCCCCAAATAACTAGGAACAGATACTCTGGAAACATCACCTGGAAAGAGGTGAATCAACAGGGATGGATGTAATCTGGAGGGAGGCTAAATATATATATTCCATACAAGGATAGATACTTAGTTCAAAAAAATGCTCAGTGTGTGAGATTTCTCACTTTCCCACAATGACCTGATTGGTATTTAGAGCTTCTCTGTAGAGTCTTTGAGTTCTCACCCAGAGCTTATGGGCTTGTTTCCATGGTGTTTCCTAGAGAAAATGATTATCCATTTTCTTCACCACAAAACACTGAGCAGTGTGTAGTGACTAAGTGTAAGGGCTCTGGCATTAGATTGCCTGGCCTTACCTCCACATTGTTAATTTAGTTGCTGTATGAACTTGGGTAAGTTACATAGCCTTTCTGAACCTCAATTTCCTCAGCTATACATAGGGTTAGTAATGGTACCTACCCTGTAACATTTGTAACAGTTAAATTAGAGAATTAATGTAATTTGTAGGTTGTTGGCATATAATAAGTGTTCAGGAAATGTTAATCTCTAATTATAATTATTATTTTTGTTTCTAAAGTACTAGGAATCTCTACCTTCTCCTTTGGGTAACAGTGGGGACCAATGTCCAGCTGTGTCCTTGATGCTGTGCTCATTAGGAGCCATAGGTTTTAGCTCAGTCATTGTAACCCTGGGCAACATATTAGTATTGCCTGCAGACCCTGGCCCTGCCACTCCTGGATCAATTAAATCAAAACATGTAGGGATGGCATCCAGGCATCAACATTTTCAAAGTTCTCCAGCTGATCCTAATATGCAGCCATGGTTAACAATAATTACGTTAGCTCCTTGCTCCACAAAGCACAGTCAGCGAACCAGCAGCTTTGGTATTACTTGGAAGCTTGTTAGAAATGTTCAGTTTTGCTCCACCCTGGTCACAAATGGACTGAATTTGTCTGAATTTTAAATGGATTCCTACGCTATTCACATGAACATTAAAAGTTTGAGATGCAGGCACCAGCTGGACATCTCCAGTAATACTTTTAAGCAATTGATTTAGCAGCAAATAATCTCACAAGCAGCAGAATCTCCCAGCGATTTCTTTCAGCATTTATCTGGCAAGCAGGCCCTAAGAATGCTTCCTCTCCTGCCTTTGGCACTTTCTCAGTTTGGAAACAATAGCTCACTTTCTCCTTTAGCTCTTAGCATGCCCTCTAGAGGGCACTTGTTCAAAGAGGAATTTGTTCAAAGACCTGTTGCACCACATAAACAAAGCACATAGTGTTGTATTTCTAGTTGTTTCAACTTCTTTGCTCTTTAGTTATTAAGGGCAACATATCCATTGGCGCCCTTTGGCTCAGGGATAACTCACTTCTAGAAAAGACATCTAAAGAATTGCTAGATATAGTCCAACATGCCAACAGTCAGTCTCTGAATTAGGTAATTGACTATCTGATTCAGGTACCCGATTCATACAAGGAGAAGACTTCATAACACTTCCCAGTTTTTTTTCTCCAATCAGCCCTTAAGAACAGAAATAAATGGGTTAAAAAAAAGTCCCAGAGACAGACCCAGGCATCTCTGTTAGTAGGAGCTCAGTTATAATGCAGTAACAACCAACTCTCACGACCTCATTTGCATGTTGGTTTATTTGCTGCCAATAAGGTTTGACAGTAGGGCTTTGCTCATCATAGCCACTCAGGTTCCCAGGCTGACCAAGCTTCAACATGGGCTTTATCAGTTTCTGAGGCAAGGAAAAGGAAACGACAGTATTTCAGTGAAAACGAAAGGTTTTGTCTAGAAGTGATACATGTGGCTTTTGTGCTCATTTCATTTTCCTAACAAGATACAGTACTAACTTTAAAGAATGAGAGGGACAGAACTGTACTCTGTCCCTGTATCAGATATAGATGGATATATTTCTGTGGATTTCCATTTTCTGTTTGTTTTGAATTCTTTCTTACATTTAAAAAGAAATGCTGATATTTATACTGAAATCATAAGAAGAACAATGGTTCAACTGGACATCTCTTTGTTTCTGCTTCTACCTGAATACTTACCATGTTGATATTTTCTAGGCTTTTAATTCTGCTATTACAAATACATTTCTTATTTTTCTTGGTCTTATATACTTATTTTATAGATAAAAAACTTTATCAGGTAAAATACATTAGGTATTATTTTGTCTTCTCATTCTCCCAGATTTGAATAATCTTTCTTGATTACTTCATCAAAAACTATTTTCAGTGAAGGTCTCAGTGTGGCAAAGCTGCTGATGCTTTGTATGCCTTAGAATATTTCTTATTATGCTCTGATCTTTAGATGGCAGTTTGTCTGGACTTATCATTCTAAGTTCAGATTTCTTTTCCTTTAATTCTTTGAGAAAACACCATTGTCGTCTTGCTTCCCATTTTTTTTTGTTTTGTTTGTTTGTTTGTTTGTTTTGGAATTCTGATAGAAATTTGCTACTTCATTCCTTTTTAAAATGCAATCTGTATTTTTCTACCAACTTTTAGGATTTTTTCTTTGTCTTTGAGGCCCTAAATTGTACTGTAATTTGGCTAAGTACGGCTTTTCCTTTATCATCTTTGTCTCTAAATGATCTCTTCAATCTGAAGGTCTGCATCTTTTTGTTTAATTCCAGGAAATTTTCTCTATTATTTCTTCAGATAGTACCCCCTCCCCATCTTTATTTCTTCCTCGATCTGGGATTTCTACTACCCAGATATGAGTACTGCTAAATTTTTATAATATACAGTTTTCTTTTCTTTGTCCCCTCCTTCAAGGAAAGTCCCCAAATGTGATCTTTCAATTGGCTAATTTGTTCCTTGACTGTCTCCATTTTGTTCTATAGCATGTTCAGTATGTCTTTTACTTCACGTACTGATTTTATACCTAATATTTGTGTTTAATCATTTTCTATGTTTCTTTGCCCTTCTTTCATATTAGTGATGTGTCCCTCATCTCTTTTTTAGCCTAATTTTAAATTCTTGGTCATCTGTTTTACTATTTCTGTTTCTAATGGAATTTGTGATCTAATGTGTCATATTTCTTTTGAAATAGTTGTACTTATCAAAACTTTTGTTACTTGGGGCTGTAAATTCATTTTTTCTAAATTGGGAAATTTCAAAATGGGCTACTATGTCAGACAATGTGTCTAAGAAAGCCAAACCTCAGTCTCTGTCAAAATCAACTCGGAATGTGCATATTTGTGGAGGAGGTGGTGGGAATGAGCTGTCAGGTGAAGAGCCTCAGCCACCAGGAAAAAAACAAACAAACAGCCAATTACTCCTCACTCCACAGCAGTTCTTCAGGTCCTGGCTCTATCCTTTGCAGAGGAAACTCATTAGATTGTATATTGTTGGTTTTGAGGTTTGAAAAGGAAGTGACTACAGCAAGTTGATTAACCTACAGTTATAGCTTTTTGCTCCTCTCAAGCACAGGGTTTTTGTTTCCTGATTTTACTGCTCAGGCAGAACATGATCCAGTACAGGTAAAAAGGAAGGCATTGCTGGTTCCGTGATAAAGACAGCGTAGAAGCAAGAACAGAATTATAACAATTCCCTTGATTTTTGCTGTAACCAGCCCTGTATGACTGCCCTCCATCCCCCATAATTAATTCAAATTTTCAGGGGATCACCCCAGGGGCTTCTTACAGTTTTCTGTGTTTCATAGTATTTTCCTTCATAGTTCCTTCCGTGCTGATTTTGGAGATGGGAGGGAGTCAGTTACTAATTCAGCAGTTTGATTAGAATCTTACGTTAAAGTATAATTATTTTAGTTTTAATATATATTACCTTTCTATACAGAGTCTCTAAGTCTACATTTCTTCATTCTAAATATTAATAGTAATCTGGAACTATAGCAACAAAAAATGAATACAAAGAAAGTAACATTATTTAGATTAAGTAAAAGCTCAGAATTATTAATTCAAAATAATCACTATCTACAAAATTATTATGTTTTTCCACCAGCCAGATTTGCATTCCATTGATTCTTAATGGAAAATAATAACCCATCTAAGAGGGCCTGGAAGACAAAAAAAGATCATAGAGAACAAGCCGAACTTCAATTTTAAAAGCACACTTTACAATGCTTTTAAGTAGTGCACTTACAATTTGAACAATGAATAAATAATTATAGATTTGGATTAACACCTGGAGAATAAAATAAATATTCATGACTCATATAAATAAGTAAGTAAATAAGTGGGAGAGAAGGCACAAATCTTTCTTATAAAAGAGCTCTAAATAATCCATGTGGAAGAAATGAAAACAATAGAAAATCACTCCTAGAACACCACAGAGAAAAGTACTGCAGGCAAGATCCAGTGACGGATGCTAAAATTAGTGGATGAAAATTTATGCAGAGGATATGCATATAATCTCAAAGTATCTCCTTGGAAAACACATATTCACTGCAAGGGAAAAGTAGTAGCTTTACACTAGAGAAAATTGGCAGAAAGCACCGTAACTGAGTAATCAAGATTGACATTATCAGTAATAAGACATATCGACATCATAGAACTCCTGATATGATGCAAAGAGAAAGGTCTCTCACCTTTATGGTAATCTTCCTGATAACACATGATGTCAATCTAATCAGGAGAAAATAAATGCAAATGGAAGGACATTCTACCTGATAAAATTGCCTGGGTCATGGGAGACTCAAGTGTCACAGACTGAAGGAAACTAAGAAGACATGACCATTAAATGTAATGTAGGATCCCTGGAATAGAGAAAGCACATCGTGGAAAATTTGTGAAATTGAAATAAAGTCTGTAGCTTAATTGATAATATCATAACAAGTGTTTTGTGGTTACTTGTGGAGGGCACCACTGACCTGCATATTGAAATGATGATGCCATACTTATCAGGAAGGTATGAAAAGGTTTATTACTCATAGAATGAGGCTTTCTGGGGAGAGCAAGTCAGGTGCCCAAATTGGTTTGACATGGCTTGAGCATAGGGAGGGAAAATAGCTTTGATTTTGTGATTGTTAGGAATGGGATTGGGGTGAAGGTTCTCCCACAAGGGCTAGGGTTTATATGCAGCTTTATCTTCCCATTGGTGCCAAAGAAAGGTGTACTCAGACTTTCTTATTGGCTTACACAGATGTTAAGTGAGAGGGAAAAAGGAAAAGGTCATCTTGAAAGTTGTCAGTATAAGACATCAAAAAATGGAGTTAGACACTTTATGTCATCAATAGTCATTTCTTAGTATTAATAATTGCACTATAGTTATCTAACAAATAGCATTAGGGAAGGTTGGGTAAAGGAAAAATAGGAACTTTCTTCACTAGTTTTTAACTCTGTAAGTCTAAAGTTATCTCAAAATAAAAAACTTTTTAAAAACTAGTTCACTTGGAGGAATTATTATTATATTGCAATATGGACTAGGTATTTTTTGTTTTTATTTTTAAGTTTTGGGGTATGTGTGCAGGATGTGCAGGTTTGTTACATATATAAACATGTGCCATAGTGGTTTGCTGTGCCATGGTGGTTTGCTGCACCTATCAACCCATCACCTGGGTATTAAGCCCAACATCCATTAGCTATTTTTCCTAATGATCTCCCTACCCCCCACCACACCCCTGGACAGGCCCCAGTGTGTGTTGTTCCCCTCCCTATGTCCATGTGTTAATTCAGCTGCCACTTATAAGTGAGAAACATGCAGTGTTTGGTTTTCTGTTCCTCCATTAGTTTGCTGAGGATAGAATAAGATCATGTCCTTTGCAGGGATATGAATAGAGCTGGGAGCCATTATCCTTAGATATATTTTTAAAGAGAATTTTTGGTATAAAAATTTTAAATTGAATGAAACAGACACCCAGAGATAGAAATGAAAACCCCAGAGACAGAAAAAAAATGAAAAGTAGGGAGCTGCTTTTCAGCAATTGCTAGCTCTCATGTATTAGTTTTCTATTGCTGCTGTAATATGTTACTGTAAACATACACTGAAAACAACACAAATCTATTATCTTACATTTCTATAGATCGGAAGTCTGACATGGGTCTCACTGAGGTATAATCAAGGTGTCCCATGGGCTGCATCTTTCTGAAGGTTGTCGGTGGGGAATCTGTTTTGTTACCTTTTCCAGCTTCTAGAGGCTACACACATATCTTGGTTTATAGTTTCTTCCTTCATCTTCAAAGCCAGCAACTCTCTGACCCTCATTCTATCATCACATTTCTCTTGGATTCTCCCCACTTCTGTTTTTCTCTTCTACTTTTAAGACCTTTGTGATTACATTGGTTTGGGCCCACCCAGATAATCTAGGATAATTCCATTTCAAGGTGAGCTAGTTAGCAACTTCAGTGCCATCTGCAATTTTAATTCCCCTTTTCCATGTATCCAAATGTATTCACAGGTTCTGGGGATTAGGACATGACCATCTTTGGGCAACCATTATTCTGCCTACCACCCTTCCTATTCAAACATGAGTTTTAATGGCTGTGAGAGAGAAATAATAAGGCTTTCAGCCTCTACAATGTGGAAAGTGAGACTTGAGCCGCTGCATAAATCCAGGGCCTTGAAACACTGGTACAGACTTAGAAGAGTGAAAATGTGGGCTAGAAAACTGTTTGCCCCCTGGCATATGGGCATTTTTTAAAGAAAATATTTATATTTTGACATAATTTCTACCAGGAAAGTTTCAAGAATTGTGCAAAAAGTTCTCATGTTCCCAAAATGTTATCATTATACCTTATTTGTATTTTCAGTTTATTTACAAGATTGTCTAATTATTTCTGAGATGTGTATGAAAGTATGTAATAGACATGATGCTCCTTGTCTACTAAAGTACTTTTAGTGTGTAGCAAGGACATTCTTTTATTAATCAGAGTACAATTATACAAATTAGGAAATTAATATTGTTACAATAGTCCCACCAGAACTACAGACATCATTAACTTTTCGCTAATTGTCCCAATATTGTCCTGTATAGGGATCTGGATCTTGTGTTGCATACAGTTGTCATGGCTCTTCAGTCTTTTAAAAACTGAAATATTTCTTCAGTCTTCATCAATCATGAAATTGACATCATTGAAGTGTACAGGCCTTTAGTTCACAGCATTTCCTCACTTTGGATTTGTCTGATGTTTCTTCATGTTTGAATCAGGTTATGTATTTTTGGGTAGAAACAGCACAGAAACAATGTTATGATCTACTCAGTGCATCGTATTGAGGCACATGATGTTGATCTGTCCCATTATTGACTATGTTCGTTTTCATTGCATAGTTATTATTTATTATTTCTCTGTTTGAAATTCATAAGCATTTCATATAGAAATATTTTGAGAATATGTAAATATGCTACTTAAGCTTTTGCCCACTACTGTTAGCATCCACTGATGATTCTTTTTGGAATTAATTTTTATTTATTTTATTTTACTTTTTATGGGGATTTCTAATTCTATTATTCCTTCTACATTTATAAGTTGAGTGTCTTCGATGAGAAACGGCTTTCCATTTTCCCCCATTTATTAAATGACGAGTTAATTAATATCTATGGATTCATGGATGCTTGTGTTGGATGGGCTCTAATCCTTTACTAGTGTTACTTTGATGCTCACATCATTGCAGATTTGGACAGTGAGAATCACTTCAAGTGGCTCCTGTGTCAAAGGGCATTGTTTCTTGCAAAGTTACTGTTTTAGTCTGAAATTAGGGTGAAAAAGTTAAAATACAATAGAAAGAACTCCTCTGAGAAGTACTAAATGGAGCTTTGTCCTCACTTAATACTTAACTTTAAATTTACAATCCTAGTGTCCAAAAAACTGTCCTTAGACATTAATTTCAAGTATGATCCTGGGTTGGGAGCATGTGGAGTTGCTGTTAGAAGCAAAATGATACCCATTCGAAAGAAACAAACATCAACACTGTCGAGATTCTTATGCAGATGAAGAACAGGGGCATATGAATCCATAACTCCAAATTATAAAAACACAAGAACAAACACCAGAGGAAGAAATGACAGAAACAACCACCAGTAGTGTTAGAATTTTATTCCCCACATAGAACTACAGATATAGAAATTATCAGCCACAGAGTGGCTCACACAAATCTGGGTAGCTGTTTCAACTGGCACATGGAACACCTGGGAGTCAGAGCCACCCATTCAACTGAAAGGGAGGGGGCAGAGACAGGGAGCCAGGCAACCTGACTTGTCAGGTAACACCCCCACAAAACAAGCAATCTAAAACGCTCTGAATTGAGAGTTTTGCAGCAAGCGCAGCTGGACCCAGGATGGTCCAGCTCTGTGGGGGGAAGGGTGACCACCACTACCGAGGCAGTCCGCCACTACCGAGGCAGTTCACACAGCAGCTGAGCACAGCCTACAGCAGCTCAGCAACACCCCCGTTGGCAGACTGTGACTAGACTACTCTGTGCAGGGCAGGGCATTTATGAAAAAAGGCAGCAGCATGACAGGAACTTATAAATAAAGCCAACCTTTCTAGGACAGAGCACCTGGGAAAACAGGCGGTTATGAGATCCACTGCAGCAGACTTAAAAGTACCTGCCCAGCAGCTCTGCACGGAACAACAGAGCTCCCAGCACAGCACTTGAGCTCTTCTAAGGGACAGATTGTCTCCTCAAGAAGCTCCCTGACCACTATATAATGAAAGAGACACCTCATAAAGGATGGCTCGGGCCAACATCTGGCAGGTACCCTTCTGAGATGAAGAGAACAGAAGAAGAAACCAGTGGCAACCCTTACTCTTCTGCAGCCTCCACAGATGATCCCCAGGCAAGAAGGGTCTAGAGTGGACCTCTAGCAGCCCTGCAGCAGAGGGGCCTGACTGTTAGAAGGAAAACTAAGAAACAGAAAGAAATAACTTCATCATCAACAAAAAAGGACATCCACTCAGAGACCCCATCTGAAAGTCACCAGCCACAAAGACCACAGGTAGACATATCCACAAAGATGGGAAGAAACCAGTGCAAAAAGGATGAAAACACCAAAAACCAGAATGCCTCTCCTCCTCCAAAGGATCACAACTCCTCACCAGCTAGTGATCAAAGATGGATGGAGAATGAATCTGTTGAATTGACAGAAACAGGCTTCAGAAGGTGGGTAATAACAAACTTCTCAGAGCTAAAAGAACATGGGCTAACCCAACACAAAGAAACTAAGAACCTAGAAAAAAGGTTAGATGAGATGCTAACTAGAATAAACAGAGAAGAATATAAATGACTTCTTGGAATTGAAAACACAGCATGAGAGAAGCATACATAAGTTTCAATAGCTCAATCAACCAAGCAGAAGAAAGTATAACAGAGATTGAAGATCCACTCAATGAAATAAAATGAGAAAGCAAGAATAGAGAGAAAAGAGTGAAAAGAAATGAACAAAGCCTCCAAGAAATATGGAATTATGTGAAAAGACCTAATCTACATTTGATAGATGTACCTGAATGTGATGGAGAGAAAGAATCCAAGCTGGAAAACACTCTTCAGGATATTATCCAGGAGAACTTCCCCAACATAGCAAGCCAGGCCACCATTCAAATCCAGGAAATACAGAGAACACCACAAAGATATTCCTCAAGAAGAGCAACCCCAAGGCACATAATCATCAGATTCACCATGAAGGAAAGTTTCAAATGAAGGAAAAAAGGCTAAGGGTAGTCAGAGAGAAAGATCGGGTTACCTACAAAGGAAGCCCAACAGACTCACAGCAGATCTCTTGGGAGAAACTCTCCAAGCCAGAAGAGAGTGGGGACCAATATTCAATATCCTTAAAGAAAAGAACTTTCAACCTAGAGTTTCATAACCAGCAAAACTAAGCTTCATAAGTGAAGGAGAAAGAAAATTTTTATAGACAAAAAGATCAAAATACCTAGCAGTACAACTAACAAAGGATGTAAAGGACCTCTTCAAGGATAACTACAAACCACTCCTCAAACAAATAAGAGAGGACACAAACAGATAGAGAAACATTCCATATTCATGGTTAGGAAGAATCAATATTGTAAAAATGGCCCTACTTCCCAAAGTAATTTGTAGATTCAATGCTATCACCATCAAGCTACCAATGACCTTCTTCACAGAACTGGAAAAACCCACCTTAAACTTCATATGGAACCAAAAGAGAGCCCGCATTAGCCAAGACAATCCTAAGCAAAAAGATCAAAGCTTGAGACATCATGCTACCTGATTTCAAGTTATACTACAAGGCTACAGTAATCAAGACAGCATGGTACTGGTACCAAAATATAGATATAGACCAATGGAACAAAACAGAGGTCCTGGAGGCAACACGACACATCTACAACCATTTGATCTTTGACAAACCTGACAAAAACAAGCAATGAGAAAAGGATTCCTTATTTAATAAATGGTGTTGGGAAAACTGACTAGCAGTGTGCAGAAAGCAGAAACTGGACCCCTTCCTGACACTTTACACTAAAGTTAACTCCTGATGGATTAAAGACTTAAACATAAGACCTAACACCATAAATACCCTAGAAGAAAACCTAGACAAAACAATTCAGGACATAGGCATAAGCAAGGACTTCATGACTAAAACACCAAAAGCATTGGCAACAGAAGCCAAAATAGATAAATGGGACCTAATTAAACTCCAGATCTTCTGTACAGCAAAAGAAACAATCATTAGATTGAACAGGCTATCAACAGACTGGGAAAAATGTTTTACAATCTACCCATCTGACAAAGGGCTAATATCCAGAATCTACAAAGATCTAAAACAGATTTATAAGAAAAACAAACAAACCCATCCAAAAATGGGTGAAGGATATGAACAGACACTTTTCAAAAGAAGACAAATATGATACCAACAAACATGTGAAAAAATGCTCATCAACACTGATTATTAGACAAATGAAAATCAAAACCGCATTGAGATACCACCTCATGCCAGTTAGAATGGCAATCATTAAAAAATCTGGAGACAACAGGTGCTGAAGAGGATGTGGAGAAATAGGAACACTTTTACACTGCTGGTGGGAGTGTAAATTAGTTCAACCATTGTGGAAGACAGTGTGGCGATTCCTCAAGGACCTAGAAATAGAAATTCCATTTGACCCAGCAATCCCATTACTGGGTATATATCCAAAGGATTATAAATCATTCTATTATAAAGACACATGCACATATATTTTCATAGTGTCAATGTTTACAATAGCAAAGACCTGTAATAAACTCAAATGCCCATTGATAATAGACTAGACAAGGAAAATGTGGCACATATACACCATGGAATACTATGCAGTTATAAAAAAATGATGAGTTTGTGTCCTTTGTAGGGACGTGGATGAATCTGGAAACCATCATTCTCAGCAAACTGACACAAGAACAGAAAATCAAACACCTCATGTTCTCACTCATAGACAGGTGATGAACAATGAGAACATATGGACACAGGGAAGGGAGCATCACACACTGGAGTCTGTTGTGGTGGGGAAAGGAAGGATAGCAGAGGGTGGGGAGGTCAGGGAGGGATAACATGGGGAGGAATGCCAGATGTAGGTGATGGGGGGATGGAGGCAGCAAACCACATTGTCATGTAAGTACCTATGCAACAATCCTGCATGATCTGCACATGTACCCCAGAACCTAAAGTACAAAAAAAAAGCCATTTAGAACCAAGGAATCTATCTTCTCAGTAGCTTTCAAGGGCATGATGTTTTAAACTTCTCTTCCTCCCTTCTTTCCTCCTTCCTTCTTCCTTCCTTTTTTCCCTCCCTTCCTTCCATCTTCTCACCTCCCTCCTTTCATCTCTCTCTCTCTGTGGACTCAACTTCTAAGTTCTTTTTTATTTCCATGCACATTCTGAAGCATCTTATATGTCTGAGATACCTGTGGCTCCTAAGGGTCCAACATACCTAGTGTGTTTCACTTTCAATTTCAAATTCATTGGATATAGCATTAAATATAGAGCAAGTGGCATTGGGTGCTTATCCCTAATCCAATCATTTATGGCAAGGGAGATTTAGTTTCATAATATATGATGGCAGCTGAGACCCATTTCTTTAGGTCAGGAGTAGATTCTAGATAAAGGATGTTGTAAGTGGGTCCAACAACCCCCAAAGTATCTATTATATTAAGTCATAGAAAGCTGAATCATGTGAAGTTCAGTTAGCCATTTCTACCTACAGTAAAGAAATTTAGGATTGTACCCCAACACAGTATCTCTCTACTGGTGGCTAAAGGCTGGTATAAATAACTATCTAGTTCATGTATCTTTATCTATATCAATCTATTGATTGATCTATCAATCTATATATGATCTATACTACACATATCTATATCTTCCTATTGATTAATCTGTGACTTATACTAGATATATATGTCTACTTTTATCTACTGTAGGACAGAGATGTATATAGATATATTCAGTAGATATATATAAATACCTTTAGTATATTTATTTCTACACCTCTCTATACACTTCAATAAAGATAGAGACAGATATATCTGTTATAGATCATATTACAATTGCCAAAAGTTCAGCTCTTTCTCCAGATAGGCCAATTCCAGGATATGTTCAGAAAAATCTTGTTGGTAATCCTGTAGTAGACAACTGCTACCACTCTAGTTGAATGATGCATCAATCATATCTGCAAGGACTGACGACAGCCATGCTGGGCAATCCCCAGGAACCTGATACAGCTTGGAGGCTGGCAACTATGGTGCCCACTCTGGCTGTATAACTGTCTGGCTTGATTGTTACCATAGGAATGCATGGCTTGAAGTAGTAGGAACGACGGTTTTAAAGAACCTTGAAAACAATTACAATGGAGCAGGTGCTACTCAGCACAAAGAGAAATGTAAAGGAACCCTTTTATGGGAGAGTGCATCTAACGCAGGAAAGTCTTCTAAATAGAGGAAACTCTAACTCTTCCATCAAGCTTTGTATCATACTACACATCAGGTAAGCTCATCAACTGAGAAAATGTTACGCTATATGCCTCTCTACCTGAAAACCCTTTTGAACAACATTTGCTGGAGTTCTTCAACCAGTAAATAAAGTTATTATGCAGTCAATATTTTACCTTTTGTTCACAAAAGTGATTCTTAAATTTTTAAATAAAATTCTTTCTTAAAGCTGAGATATGCTACATGTCCAAATTAAAGATGAATAAAAATATATCAGTCATTATGTTACATGTGAATGAAATAAAACTCCAAGGGAAAGTTTGTCAAACTGGGTTAAAGCAAACAAAACAAAATACTTCTTATACACCTAAAGTTGAAAGTAAAAGGATGGAAAACATATAATATAAAACATTAACAAAATGACAAATATTGGAACTATATTAATATCAGGTTCAGTACAATATATTTAAAATGCTAATAGACACAAAAGGATACATTTAAAGACAAATGGTCTATTCAACAGAATGGTAGTAAAACCTTAAGTTTGTATGCATAAAGTAAAATGATTAAAAAGAAAGAAAGAAAACTACTTTTATTGCAGAACCTGTAATTGTGTACATGGAAAATTGAAAACAATAAACATATAAGTTTTAAAGCAAATGCAGCAAATTAATTTTGTGATATCACTGGATGTATTGTCAATAGACAGGAATCAGTTATGATGTGTATGTGTGTATATGCAATAAATACCAATTTTAAAAAATATACCACGTTTAAGGCCATCAAAAAGCACCAAACACTAGGAGAAAAACTAGAAGTTTTGTATGAGCTCTACACTAAAAACTATTAACTATTACCAAGAAAAATTAAGAAAGACCTATATAAATGGACATGTTTAGCATATTTATGGATTGGAATAAGCAATATTTAAATGTCAATTATCTCCAGATTAATCTGTGGCTTCAAAATAATTACAATGGGGTGTGTGTGGTTGTGTGCATGTGAAAATCAACAAACTGAGTATAAAATGAATATAAAATTTTTTTAAAAAGAGAATAATGATAATCTTGATGATCAAACCTGGAGAAGTTACACTACTGGGTTTTTAAGTCTTATAGAGCTAGATTAATTAAAACTGTGATTTTTGAAGCAAGTGTAGATAAATTGATCAAGGAACAGAATAGAATTCAGATTGTATCCACACTCATTGAAGTTAACCAAACTACCTCCATCTTAGAAGTGAGCCTGACTGACTCTGTCTTGGCTTCTCCCCACACCCCCGTCCCCACCATTCCTCTCTTGAGTGCATACCTGGGTCACACAGTGCTGGGTCATGTTGTGCTTCGAACCATAGAAAGACATAACCATTGTAACCATACCCTGTTTGACAAGCCCGCTTGCTATTGTGAATATCCCCTTGATTGATCATATGGAAAGTACCGAAATGCCGGCCTTGGTAGGCAGCAATCATGGAAACTACTAGTGTATACCCTCCTTAGTTAATCAGCAATCATGGGAGCCTCCTGCCTCCTAGTTACCAGCCTCCTCTCCTAACTTGCTTGTTCTGCTTCTGTAAAATTCCACTGCAGCTAGGCTCCCCCTCCACTTTGTTAAGCAAGGTATAAAAATAAATCAAGCCCCTTCCTCAGGACTGAGAGATTTTGAGCGTGAGCTGACTCTTGGTCACCAGCAATAAAGGACTCACAATCAGATCTCAGAGAGTGGTGCTTACCTAACAATTCGCTCAGATATAACATTATAATGCCATCTGATTTATACTAAAGATGTCATTGCAATGCAATGGGGAAAACTGATTGTTTCAATAAACAGTGCTGCATCAATTGAATACCAGGCCTTACTACTCTCTTCACAAAAATAAATTTCAGATGGATTACAAATCTAAATATAAAATATAAGATAATAAGTCTTCTAAGATAAAATGTAGGAGGATGCCTTCAAGAAGTTTGGTTTGCAAAGATATCTAAAACAAACACAGAGAGCCCTAACCGCAAGAGAAAAGATTAGTAAGTTGAGTTTTGTTCAAATTAAGAAATTCTGTTCATCTACAGACAGTATTTAGGAAGTAAAAACATAAGCTAAAGAGTGGGAATAAATGAATAAATAATTTCTATGAAGTAATAAGTAAAACTAAACAACCCATTTTTTAAATGAGCAAAAGACTGTACAAAGCAGTATAATCACATGACTAATAAACATATGAAAAATTGGTCAAAATCATTACATACAAGAAAATGCATTTAAACTTCTATGAGATAATGCTAGAAACCCATCAAAATTAAAAACAATCAAAAGGAAAAAGGACTGACAATGCCAACTTTGGATAAGGAAGTAATTGGCTTTCTCATACTGCTGGAGGGAATGTAAGTTAGTACTTACTGCCCTGAGAAATTAGCATTAACAAACTCCTGTGACACACGGCAACATGGATGAATCTCACAGATACTATGTTGAGCAAAAAATGTCAGACACCAAAAATCACAGATGTTATCATTCCACATGCGTTAAGTTAAAGAGAAGGCAAAAACTAATCTCTAGTAATAGTAGCTGGGATAGCATTTACCTTATTATTATTATTATACTTTAAGTTCTGAGATACATGTGCAGAAAGTGCAAGTTTGTTACATAAGTATACACGTGCCATGGTGGTTTGCCGCACCCATCAACCTGTCATCTACATTGGGTGTTTCTCCTAGTGCTCTCCCTCCCACAGCTGCTCACTCCCCAACAATCCCCAGTGTGTGATTTTCCTGTCTGTGTGTTCCCATCTTTCAATGCCCACTTATGAGTGAGAACATGCAGTGTTTGGTTTTCTGTTCCTGTGTTGGTTTGCTGAGAATGATAGTTTCCAGCTTGTCCATGTCCTGCAAAAAACATGATCTCATTCTATTTTTGGCTGCATAGTATTCCATGATGTATATGTGCCATGTTTTCTTTATCCAGTCTATCATTGATGGGCATTTGGGTTGGTTCCAAGTCTTTGTTATTGTGAATAGTGCCACATCAAACATATGCATGCATGTGTTTTTACAGTATAATAATTATAATCCTCTGGGTATATACCCAGTAATGGGATTTCTGGGTCAAATGGTATTTCTGGTTCTAGATCCTTGGGCTATCACCACACTGTCTTCCACAATGGTTGAACTAATTCACACTTTCACCAACAGTATAAAAGTGTTGCTACTGCTCCACATTCTCTCCAACATCTGTTGTTTCCTGACTTTTTAATGATGGCCATTCTAACTTGCATGAGATGGCATCTTATTGTGGTTTTGATTTGCATTTCTCTAATGATCAGTGATGATGAGTATTTTTAATATATGTTTGTTGGCCACATAAATGTCTTGTTTTGAGAAGGGTCTGTTCATATTTTTTGCCCACTTTTTGATGGGGTTGTTTTTTTCTTGTAAATTTGTTTAAGTTATTTATAGATTCTGAATATTAGCCCTTTGTCAGATGAATAGACTGCAAAAATTTTCTCCCATTCTGTAGGTTGCCTGTCCACCCTGATGACTGTTTCTTTTGCCATGCAGAAGCTCTTTAGTTTAATTAGATCCCATTTGTCAATTTTGGCTTTTGTTGCCATTGGTTTTGGTGTTTTAGTCATGAAGTCCTTGCCCATGGCTATGTCCTGAGTGGTATTGTCTAGCTTTTTTTCTAGAGTTTTTATGGTTTTAGGTCTTATGTTTGAGCCTTTACTCTGTCTTGAATTAATTTTTGTATAAAGTGTGAGTAAGGGGTCCAGTTTTCTGCATATGGCTAGCCAGTTTTCCCTACACCATTTATTAAATAGGGAATCCTCTTCCCATTGCTTGTTTTTGTCAGGTTCATGGAAAATCAGATGGCTGTAGATGTGTGAATTATTTCTGAGGCCTCTGTTGTGTTCCATTGGTCTATCTATCTGTTTTGGTACCAGTACCATGCTGTTTTTGTTACTGTAGCCTTGTAGTATAGTTTGAAGTCAGGTAGTGTGATGCCTCCAGATTTGTTCTTTTTGCTTAGGATTGTCTTGGCTATATGGGCTCTTTTTTGGTTCCATATGAAATTTAAAGTAGTTTTTTTCAAATCTGTGAAGAAAGTCAATGGGAGCTTGATGGGGATAGCATTGAATTCATAAATTACTTTGGGCAGTATGGCCGTATTCGTGATATTGATTCTTCTTATCCATGAGCATGGAATGTTTTTCCATTTGTTTGTGCTCTATCTTATTTCCTTGAGCAGTGGTTTGTAGTTCTCCTTGAAGAGGTCCTTCACATTCCCTTGTCAGTTGTATTCCTAGGTATTTTATTCTCTTTGTAGCAATTGTGAATGGGAGTTCACTCATGATTTGGCTCTCTATTATTGGTTATAGGAATGCTTGTAATTTTTGCACACTGATTTTGTATCCTGAGACTTTGCTGAAGTTACTTATCAGCTTAGAAAGATTTGGGGCTGAGATGATGGGGTTTTCTAAACATACAATTATGTCATCTGCAAACAGATGCAATTTGACTTCCTCTCTTCCTGTTTGAATACACTTTCTTTCTTTCTTTTGACTTATTGCCCTGTCCAGAACTTCCATACTATGTTGAATAGGAGTGGTGAGAGAGGGCATCCTTGTCTTATGCCGGTTTTCAAAGGGAATGCTTTCAGTTTTTGCCCATTTAGTATGATATTGGCTGTGGGCTTGTCATAAATAGCTTTTACTATTTTGAGATACATTTCATCATCAATGTCTAGTTTATTGAGAGTTTTTAGCATGAAGGAACTGAAGAAGATAGACACACACACACACACACACACACAAAACCCTTCAAAAAATCAATAAATTCAGGAGCTGGTTTTTTGAAAAGATTAACAAAATGATAGACCACTAGTCAGACTAATAAAGAAGAAAAGAGAGAAGAGTCAAATCGACACAAAAAAATGATAAAGGAGATATCACCACTGACCCCACAGAAATGCAAACTACCATCAGAAAATACTATAAATATGTCCATGTAAATAAACCAAAAAATCTAGAAGAAATGGATAAATTTCTGACACATACACCGTCCCAAGACTAAACCAGGAAGAAGTTTAATTTCTGAATAGACCAGTAACAAGTTCTGAAATTGAGGCAGTAATTAATAGTCTACCAACCAAAAAAAAAAAAAAAAAAAAAAAAGCCCAGGACCAGATGGCTTTACAGCCAAGTCCTACCAGAGGTACAAAGAGGAACTGGTACCATTCCATCTGAAACTATTCTGAACAATAGGAAAAGAACTTCTCCCTAACTCACTTTATGAGGCCAGCATCATCCTAATACCAAAATGTGACAGAGACATAACAAAAAAGAAAATTTCAGGCCAATGTCCCTGATGAACAATGATGTCAAAAATTCTTAATAAAATACTGGCAAACCAAATCCAGCAGCACATCAAAAAGCTTATCCACCACAATCAAGTCAGCTTCATTATCACCACAATCAAGTTGATGCAAACCTAGCTCAACCTACACAAATCAATAAATGTAATCCATCACATAAACAGAACCAATGACAAAAACCACATGATTATCTCAATAGATGCAGAAAAGGCCTTTCATCATAATATTCAGCACAATTTCTTTATTCAGTCATCCATCCATCCATTCTTTATTCAGACACTTCCATTGTCTCCATATATTGACTGTGGTGACCAATACTGCAATGAATCTGGCAGTGCAAATATCTATTCAAGATACTGGTTTTACTTTCTTTAGCTACATACTCAAAAAAGGGATTGCTGGATCATACAGTAGTTGTACTGCTAATTTTTTTTTTTTTTTTTGAGATGTTGTCTCCCACTGTTGCCCAGGTGGGAATGCAATGGCTGGACCTCGGCTTACTGCAACCTCCACCTCCTGGGTTCAAGTGATTATCCTGCCTCAATCTCTGGAGTAGCTGAACTTACAGGTGCCTGCCATCATGCTCATTACCAGCTAATTTTTGTATTTTTTAGTAGATGTGGTGTTTCACCATTTTGGCCAGGCTGGTCTCAAACTCCTGACCTTGTGATCCACCAGCCATGGTCCCCCAGAATACTGAGATTACAGGCATGAGATACCACACCCGGCCCTCTACTGCTAATTTTGTAGAAACCTTCATATTATTTTCCATAATGGCTGCCCTAATTTACACTCCTGCCTACAGTGTGCAAGGGTTCCTCTTTCTCCAAATTCCTCTTTCTCCAAATCTTTTATCTTTTTGATCATAGTCATCCTAACAGGCATTAGATGATATCTCATTGTAGTTTTGATTTGCATTTCTCTGATAATCACTGATGTTAAGCAACTATTGGCCATTTGTATGTCTATTTTTGGAAAATATCCATTTAGGTCCTTTGCCCATTTTAAATCAGGTTTTTGTTTTGTTTTGTTTGTTTGTTTAGCTATTGAATTTGAGGAGTCCCTTATATATTTTAAATATTAATCCCTTATGAGATATATCGTTTGCACATATGTTCTCTCATTCAATTGAGTTGGCTTTTCATTTTGTTGATTGCTTCCTTTGCCATGCAGATGCTTTTTAATTTGATATGGTCCCACTTGTCTGTTTTGCTTTGTTGCCTGAGATTTTAGTGTCATATTTATGAAATCATTGTTAAGGTCAATGTTATGGAGTTTTCTCTTATGTTTATATCTAGAAGTTGTATGGTTTTATGTCTTACATTTTTAAATCCATTTTGAGTTGATTTTCTTAGATGGTTTAAGATAGGAATCCAATTTTTTTCTTTTTCCTGTGGATATACAATTTTTCCAACTCCATTTATCAAGGAAACTATCCTTTCCTCATGGTGTATTCTTGGCACCCTTGTTGAAAATTAGTTAACTTTATATGCTTAGGTTTATTTCTGTGCTGTCTATTCTGTTTCACTCATGTGTGTGTCTATTTTTATGCCACTTTTGATTTGATTACTATAGGTTTGTAATGTAATTTTAAATAGGAATTGTAATGCTTCCAACTTTGTTCTTCTTTCTCAAGATTGCTTTGGTTATTTGGGGTCTTTTGTGGTTCCATATGAGTTTGAGAATTTTTTCCTGTTTCTATTAAAAATGCCAGTGGAATTTTGATAGACTTTGTGTTAGATCTGTCAATAGAAGTTACTTTTCTTTTTTTCTAGTTTTTTGTATTTTTCAGTGTTTTCTATTAAGCATATATTTAGTGTGCATTAATGAAGCAAAAGTTATTTATTTATTTGTTTATTTATTTGAGATGGAGTCTCTCTGTTTCCCAGGTTGGAGTGCAGTGGTGCTATCTCGGCTCACTCCAACTTCTGCCTCCCAGGTTCAAGTGATTCTCCTGCCTCAGCCTTCCAAGTAGCTAGGATTACAGGTGTGCATCACCATGCCTGGTTAATTTTTGTATTTTTAGTAGATATGGGGTTTCACCATGTTGGCCAGGCTGGTCTTGAACTCCTGACCTCAGGTGACCTGACTGTCTTGACCTCCCAAAGTGCTGGGATTACAGGTGCGAGCCACCATGCCTGGCTAACAAAAAGTTATTTATAATAACAAAAACAAACTCATTCTTTCATCAGGAGTCCATAGAAAAGAAGTTTCAAAGTCATTTGTGAGTAAACAAAATGTATCAATTTAAATATTAAAGTTCTCACATTTCATGTTATAACACAACAATTATTAGATCATATCAGTACATACTGTTGTTACCATAGACTAGAGATGACCAGTTCTCCTAGATCGATATGAGGATGACTACGGCATTACCATTTTCTTCCTTCCATGGACTTATTGTCTAGATGTCTTAGTGTTTTCCTTTCACACATATTTGCTTTGTAAATTTTTGCTGCCAGGATTTTAGTAGTTTTAGCAATTAAGTGCAGAGATTCCTGAATCAGGCTATGTATATTCAAATTCTCCATCCACCACTTAATAAGCATGATCTTAGGAAAATGACATAGCATCTCTGTTGTTAAGTGTCCTTGTAAATAAAACAAAGAGGAAATCAGTAACGATTTATCATTAAATGTCTAGATACAAAGAGCATAAAACGGTACCCAGCATGTATAAGCACTTAATAAGTATTATCCATTATTGTTGACTTGGATTTCTAGCTTTCCGCCCCACATCCAGGACCACTTATAGTTGCTTTGATTGAAGCTTTGCAATTTGTCATGCAGAGCCTCATTTTGCTGTGAATCAAATTTTCCATCTGAAAGATGCCTCTGGTGTTTGAAATGTTGTCAGTCAACTTCGTAACTGCTCACATTCCATTGTGATCCACCTTCATTTTTTGTCAACAATCAGGCTAACTCTTAGATGTAATTTGTCATTCTAATACACAAGGTTTATTTTCTAGAACACGTGAGTTCTGTCAATAATAACTTCTAATCTTTTCATTGTAATTAGTAACTCTTGAACTACTGCTTCATTATGACTTTAATTTTAAGTGGCATTAAGATGCTGAATAAAGTGCAATCTTGAGATCTTTTTATTCACATGTTTACAGATATGAATTGAGCTCCTTTTATGTTACAGGTGATTTACTAGTCACCAAGGTCCCTGCAATGAATCAGAAAAGCAGACTGGGAAATTTTGATTGTTGGGAAGAATATAGACACAAATAAATAATTAAATGGTCGGTGGGGGGAGTGTTGTGATAAGAGAAGTAAAGGAGTTATAAGATAATACAGAGAGCAAATCTTTCTTGGAAGCCAATCCTACTCTTAAGCTCAGACAAAAGGGGCCATTGCTCTGGGCCCTGTCCCTTAAATGGCTCAAGGTATTAATCACGCACACACAAACCAATTCACTAAAGAACACATAGGTTCCTCTGTCACTCAGAGCAGGCACAATGCAGTGTAATATAGACTTCATGACTAGCCCAGATTAGATCCCAGGGAAATGCTTTTTTACTTCCCTTGATTTCCACACTCAAAACAAAAAATAGCTATGTCCAAGGACTGGGAAGATTTATAGGTTGTGTTGCAGGCTTACTAAGAAATTGGCTTTTCTGTCTAAGTGTACAGGAATGATTTGAGAAGCACAAATTTTTAGGTAAGAGAAAAGACATCAATTACCTTGTCAAACTTCCTTTCTAAGAGCTTAAATGTAATAAATTCTTTTGTAAGAAAATGTGGGAGAAATGCCAAGTGGCCATTTTCTTGCTTCTCTTCATGACCCAACTCATAATTTTGCAGGTACACACTAAATTAGCACAGTATTCATATTATGTGCACATATTGGCTGAGGAACATTTTGCAATATTAAATTATTTTACTGTTGAGTTTGTATGTGTGTAGATCTAGGCTTAACATGGTGCTAAGTGTGATATGAGATTTTTACCTGTAAATGGACTTTGGCTGGTAGAGTTGAATCATCTTATTTTTATCAAGAATTTAAGACCTAGTTAAATTTTTTTTAATTAAATTAAAATTTCAGCTTTATTTTTATAATTTTGTTACTGATATTAATCTGTATTTTTATCTTTTAGTTTTTATACATAATTTTGAATATTTTAGAAGATAGCTCTTTTTGAATATAAAAATAATTAAAATTGCTCAATTTTTTTCAGTCTTTAGATTTTTCTCATTTTGTACACATTGAATGCAACTTTTTATTTTTTAATCTTTTAAATCAGAAATCAGCAAAAAGTGAGCAATGAAACAAATTCAGCCCAACACCTGTTTTTGTGAAAATTTTAAGGGAATACAGCCAGGCCAGTTTGTTTACATAGGATTTATGAATGCTTTCACTCTGCAATGGCAAGTTTGAGTAGTTACAACAGAGACTTTTGTCTCACCATGCTTAAAATACTTATTCTTTGCTTCTTCAGAAAAAATTTACCTGTATCTGCTTCGGATCCTTTAGAACAAAAATGAGTCTATCTTCCATATCTAAAACCTTCTTCATAATAATTTTATCATTTTTCCATTTCACTTGGCATAATTTCCTCAAGCCTATCTTTCATAAAACTGACTTTTTGAAATGCTTTTCTCACCTTTCTACAACGTACCAATTATTACCTACTTCCATCTGCTTTGTTTAAGCTCAGCCATCCCAAAAATCCAAATCACCCACCAGAGCTAAACTATATCCCTGATGCAGGGATAGCAGGAGAAAGTGGTTAAACAGGAGGCTAAATCTTCCTAACCCACTCCAGGGCCTGCAGCCAGGTGGACTGAAATAGGAATATCTAGTAGAGCAACAATAGAAAAAGCTCCCCTAGTCAATTTCCCGGTAGATTTTAGTTTGGGAAACTTGGACATTCAAATTGCCCTAGTGAGTAATAATAAGTAGTAAGTGGTTATGGCTAAATTATTTTATTTTCAACTTCAGTCACTAGGGCTTGACGCCCTTCCACTTCAACTTGCTGAGTATAACTTTTGTGTTCAGCCAAAGCTAAAAATTTGAAAAAAAATTTTACTTGGATAATTTTAGACTTTGCAGAGAACTTGCAAAGATAGTACAAACAGTCCCTGTATACCTTTCATCTGGTTTCCCATGTTGTTAATATCACACGTAGCCATGGTACAATAACCAAAATTAAGAAATTAAGATTGGCTCAACAAATACTATTGACTAAATTACAGACTATTTAGATTAGCCTAATATTTCCACTAACGTCTTTCTTCTGTTCCAGGATTCAAATCAGGATACTGTGCTGCATTTAGCTATCATGTCTCCTTGGTCTCCTTCAATGGATGACAGTTCATTAGTTTTTCTTTGTTTTTCATTACCTTGACACTCTAGGAGAGTAGTTGTTAGATGTTTTATAGAGTGTCCTTTAGTTTGGTTTTGTCTGATGTTTTCTCATGATTAGACTGAGGATATAGATTTGGGGTACTGAATATCAACATGTGTTATTCCTAGTGATGTTGGCCTTGATCACTTGGTTAAGGTAATGTCTGCCAGATCTGTGCACTGTAAAGTTACCATTTCCCCTTTCCATTCTCTGTCCTTTGGAATCCAGTTACTAAGTACAGCCACTGGAGATATTAAATCCAATCCGTAGGTATTAAGCTTCACTTGCTAGAGAAAGGAGTGTTTAAGAATTTGTAGCCATGTTAAAACTACCACAGTTATTAACAAATATTTGATGGCAGATATTTTGAGGCAATGTGAATACTCTGTTTCTCTTTAAAGTCTTACTCACTGATTTTAGCATTTATCAGTGGGTCTTGCCTGAGCAGTTACAACTGTTGTGCTTTAGTGGTGTTCTACTTTCCACATTCCTTCTCTGTTGGAATTCTTCTGTTAGAAAAATTGTTGCTTTTCTTTCCTTCCTTCCTTCCTTCCTTCATCCCTCCATCCCTCACTCCCTCTCTCCCTCCCTCCCTACCTTCCTCTCTCCTTCCCTCCTTTTCTCTTCCTCTCTCTCTCTTTTTTTTCTTCTTTCTGTTCTATATAGACTCATGGGGTTTTTTGTATTGTACATAGAAATTGCAGACATCAACACCACTTCTACATATGCACATGAACGTATACCTAGATACATATAGATATATAATATTGGAGTTCATTTGCTGCATATGCATACATATATGTATATACATGTTCATACATGTAATATGAAGGCAGATAAATAATAAGCCAACTCCTGATTGTCTATTATTATCTACTGTTTCATCCAACATGTTTTTCATCTGAGAAAATCTTCTTTTAAAATTTTTATATCAATAATTTTGGAGGTAAAGATAGTTTTTGGTTACATGGGTAAGTTATTTAGTGGTCATTTCTGATATTTTAATGTATCTATCACCCAAGCAGCACACTCTACTCGATATATACCCTTTTATCCCTCAACCCCTCCCAACCCCACCCCTGGGTCCCCAAAGTCCACTAAATCATTCTTGTGCCTTTGGGTCTTTATAGCTTAGCTCCCATCTATTATAAGGAAAGTGAGGCCATATTTGGTTTTCCATTCCTGAGTCACTTCACTTTGAATAATGACCTCCTGCTCCATCCAAGTTGCTACCAAAAGACATTATTTTATTACTTATTACGGCTGAGTAGATTCCATGCTGTATATATATCACATTTTCTTTATGTACTCATTGGTTGATGGGCACTTAGGTTGGTTCCATATTTTCACAATTGTGAACTGTGCTGCTATAAACATGCATGCCCATGTTTATTTTTTATATAATGACTTATTTTCCTTTGGGTAGATATCCAGTAGTGGGATTGCTGGATCAAATGGTAGTTCCACTTTTAGTTTTTTAGTAATCTCCATACTATTTTCCATAGTGGTTGTACTAATTTACATTTCCACCAACAGTGTAAAAGTATTGCCTACCACCACATCCACACTAATATCTATTATTTTTTGACTTTTTAATTTTAGTCATTCTAGCAGGAATAAGGTGGCATCTCATTGTGATTTCAATTTGCATTTCTCTGATTATTAATGTTGAGCACTTTTTCATATGTTTGTTGGCCATTTGGGTATCTTCTTTTAAAAACTGTCTATTCATGTCCTTAGCCCAGTTTTTGGTGGGATTTTTTTCTTTTTGTTGTTCTTTTTGCTTTGTCTTGCTTTGGCTATGTGGGCTCTTTTTTGGTTCCATATGAATTTTAGGATTGTTTTTTCTAGTTCTGTGAGGAATAATGATGGTATTTTGGTGGGGATCTCTTTTAATCTGTAGATTGCTTTGGGCAGTATGGTTATTTTTACAATATCAAAATCTGACTTCTGTATTGTCTTTCATATAACATTTATTTTCATATTTTTTTCCATTTTTCTTTACTTGGTTTCAAGCAACTCGCCTTTCATTTTCTTTTATTGTTTTATAATCTCCATTTTATAATTCTTTTTACTTGAACACTTCTTATGCTCCTTTGACTTATTACCTGTGTAATATATATATGCGTATATTTTTTTTATCTTCACTGTGATCATGTTCTCTCCACCAAAATGTTTTTTTTTTTTAGTGTCCATGCTGAGGTCACCCTTCTTTGTATCACTAATATTTGAGGGCAACTGTCTGTGTGCCAACGACCTTGTGTGGGCAGCAATGGTGGTGCGTAGTTGGCAACAACTCAAATCTATTGTTCCAAGCTCCCTCACGACAAATATGTTATTTCCTTTCTCTAGAGTCACATGTTCCAACAGTTTGCACTTTCTACTTCTCTGAAGTTTCTGGCAAAGTGCTGAGTTCACAGGATTTCTGTGATACTCATCTGTTACTACCTCCTCTCTGTCTTTTTCACTTCACCGTTCTCCATCTAGCCAGCTAGGTCACAAATAATAGAAAAGGAATAAATCAAAGTTTTACTTCAGAAACATATATTTCAGTGTTCTCCACTGCTAGTATTGCTCCTCCCAAAACCCTCTCTATATGTATCCAAAGTAGTATTTCTAAATTTAAGTATTACCTGCTTACAGCCCTTATGGAGTTTTTTGAAGTTCTCAGAAGTTTGGTAATCCTCAAGAAATTAGCCATAGAAAAGTATTCAAAGATAAGATACACACAGTTTTTAAAAGTAATGTAATTACTATTGAGACATTTCTGGTGACATCATTAAATTTCAATGTAAAGAAAAATTTATATGGTCATCTAGACAAAAAGGGAAGTCAAGGAAGAATTGGGAATCAGATTTGCCTCTGTTATCACTACTGCAATGAACAGGAAAGCAATAGTTACAAGGTTTTAAGGAATATAAAATAGCCCCTGTAATTTAATCCAGTTAAGTTGTCCTTCAAATACAAACGCAGTTGGCATTCTGAAGCAATAAAGAATTTGTAGACAAAATTCAGCCAACCAAGAGATACAAATAAAGATATTAGAGGAATCACAGCAAAGAACTGACGTTGAGTGTTTGAGTGACTCCAAGATACGACTAAATTACACAAATGGGAGAATTATGGAGATAAGACAGAATGTAAATGTTACAAACTTTTAAACTGCAGTTAATAAATGACAGTTTGTAATGTGACAAAAATGAGATGGAGGAGATGGGAATTGGAAGTATAAATGTACCAATTTTTTCAACTTTATAGTAGGATCAACACCCACAACTCAAAGCTGAGTAGTGCAGTTAAAAAATAATTATTCAAGCATCAAAGTTGTCTATTAATCATTTTTCCTTAAAAGAAGAATATCACAGAAACTACAATACTTATGGTCAGAAGCTATCTAAAGGTTTTCATTAACCATAGTCACTATGTTATAACAACAGATCACTTGAACTTATTTCTCCTATTTAATGTATACATCCTTTGACCAACATCTCCCTAACTCTCCTTTCCCCCATCCATCCTAGCCTCTGGTAACCATCCTTCTACTCTATAATTCTATGAGGTCAACTTTTTTACATTTTACATATGGGTGAGATTATGAAGTTATTTGTCCTTCTGTGCCTGGCCTATTTTCCTTAACATAATGTCTTCCAGGTTTGTCCATGTTGGGATAAATTGCAGGATCTTTTTTGTGGCTGAATAGTCTTGTATTGTGTGTATGTGTGTGTGTGCTAGTATGGTTGAATAGTAGTCTAGTATGTGTGTGTGTATGTCTGTGTGTGTGAGGCTGAATAGTATTCTTGTGTGTGTGTGTGTGCATAGCATTCTCGTGTGTGTGTGCATGTGTGTGTGGCTGAATAGCATTTGTGTGTGTGTGTGTGTGTGTGTGTGTGGCTGAATAGTATTCATGTTTGTGTGTGGCTGAATAGTATTTGTGTATGGCTGGATAGTATTTGTGTGTGTGTGTGTGTGTGTGTGTGTGTGTGTGTGTGTGACATTTTCTATATCCATTTATCCATCGATGGACTATCAGGTTGTTTTCATACCTTGGCTATTGTGAATAATGCTACAATAAACATGGAAATGCAGATTTCTTTGACACATTGATTTCATTTCCTTTGGATATATACCCAGTAGTGGCATTGCTGGATCATATGGTAGTCACATTTTTAATTTTTTGAGGAACTGTTATAGTGTTTTCCATAATTACTGTATTCTTAAAAAATGCTAAAAAAGTAGATATTGTGTTCTCATCACAAAAAAATGATAAAGATATGAGGTAATGCATTTGTTAATTAGCAAGACTTAACCATTCCACAATGAGTAAAAAATTCAATATGTCAGTTTAAAAATTTTAATTTGCAAAAAGTAAAGTTTATCAGTTCCTTGAGTTTTATTTCTTTCTATGCAAGTGACATAAAGTTTAATATTTTTTAATAAAAATAAAATAATATAAATTATAAATGTTTTTAAATGAACTAGTCTCTGTGTGTGTGCATGTGTATGTGTGTGTATGTATGCATGTATTCATGTAAGTCTCCTCACAAATGTCTAAAATGATAGTCACCGAATCTAACTAAAAGATATATTAAGTTGGTCAGATTTGGAAATTATTATTTTATCTTCATCTGCACACTTCTCAGTATTGCTTATAACCTTCTTTTTTAATATTTCTCATTTGTAAAATTATTTTTATAAAATGATAGGATCATAATTTTGTAAAAGGAGAAAAAAATTAGTAGGTAAGAAAAGAAGGAATTAAATTGTCAGAAACATAAAATGCTGTCAGCAAATAACTTAAGATAATAATCTAAATATATTTACCATATTTAGTAACAAGGAGGTCATGACAAAATGAGAAAAGCTTCTATGAAAGGGAGGGTGCAAGAACTAACCTGAAGTGGACAGAGGAATACAATCCTGTGTCACTTAACTGTGGGAATACATTCTGAGAAATGTGTCCTTAGCAATTTTGTTTTTGTGCAAACATCATAGAGTGGACTTGCACAAATCCAGATGATATAGCTTACTACACACCTAGGCTACATGGCATATGGCATATTGCTCCCAGGCCACAAACTGGTATGTTACTGTACTCAATACTATAGGAAATTATCACACGATGGTATCTGAACTTAGAAAAGACAGTAAAAATTCAGTATAAATAATTAAAAAGTGAAAAACCTGTATAGGGAACCTAATATGAATGAAGTGAGCAAAACCAGAAGTTGCTCTGCATGCATCAATGAGTAAGTGGTGAGTGAATCAAGGCCTAGGACATGATATTACTATAGAATTTATAAGTACCATACATTTATGGTAAACTAAATTTATTTTTAAAACAAAGTAATTATACTATGACATTATGATGGCTACAATGTCACTAGATGATAGGAATTTTTCAGCTCCATTATAATCTTATGAGACCACTGTCATATGTGTTTTCTGTCACTGACTGAAGTGTCATTACACAGCACAGGACTATAAATGGAAGATGAGGAACAGAGGTAGCAGTGGGGAGTGTGGTAAAATTCTTATATGTTACACATTAAAATTTTAAGTTACAGCACGGAATTTTAAAGTAATTTGTTATCTTAAACTTTTAATTTTTGAGTAAAAAAATCTGCATTTTCGAATGTTTACTTTTTTTTTTTTTTTTTTTTTTGAGATGGAGTTTCGCTCTTGTTACCCAGGCTGGAGTGCAATGGCACAATCTCGGCTCACCGCAACCTCCACATCCTGGGTTCAGGCAATTCTCCTGCCTCAGCCTCCTGAGTAGCTGGGATTACAGGCACGCGACACCATGCCCAGCTAATTTTTTGTATTTTTAGTAGAGACGGGGTTTCACCATGTTGACCAGGATGGTCTCGATCTCTTGACCTCGTGATTCACCCGCCTCAGCCTCCCAAAGTGCTGGGATTACAGGCTTGAGCCACCGCGCCCGGCCCTGAATGTTTACTTTTAATGGTGCTACATTAAACACTATTTCAACCTATGCATCCACTGTATTTGATATGTAGTAGGGTTACAATTCTCTTTCAGGAGTCTGTAATTGCCTAGACATTGTATTATGCATATTTGTAGTAGTAACACTTGTATCCTTAAGGCATCATAAAGTAATCTTTGTAATTTTCTCACTATTTGCTAAGTGTTATTTCTAATCCATATCTCCCTATTTGGCTATAGATTTGCCTGTATTTATCAATCTAGTGACTCTAAGAAAGATTATTAGAGGTTCAATTGTCATCACATTTTGCTAATACATATATCTTAAAGAGTAAAATATATTATTTATTTTTGTCTAGAAGCCCCAAATATTTGTTTAATAATCATTCCTAGAATATAATATATGTTAAGCATATTGATCTATAGCAGTCTTCTATTATAGTATGCCCTTTTTGAAAATTAAAAGATGTTTCTTTTTCTATTTTTTCCCATCTACATTCATGAATTCTAAAATGCTTTACCCAAGGACTATGAAACTATATTTCCAGAATTGTTGTTAATCCAAGTGTTTGTATCTCTACATTGAAGAGAACTAGGATAATGTTTAGAAAAGTTTTACATTAATTTCACACATTTTGCAGATTTGCAGACAATTTAGGAGGTATTATATATACATTAGGTCTTACAAAATTTATCTTATTTTCTGTAACTATAACTTCTTACATGTTTTTTTCTGCCTTTTTCAATTTGAATTTTCTGATTTTCTATCAAAGACAAAATCAGCACTTAATTCCAGCAATAATCATGTTTTACTGAGCATTGGGAAAAATTGCTTCATATTTTTAGAATGTTTGAAGAACAATGTTATGGTTTGGCTTTGTGTCCCCACTCAAATCTCATCTCAAATTGTAATTCCCTAGTTCATATCCTTCACCTGCTTTGTATGAGTTGCAAACCAGAAGCCACTGACTTCACCTCTCAGAGGCTTCAGTTACTCATCTGTAAAGTGGAAATAGCACCATCTACCTCACAGGGTTGTTAAAGGGATCACCACTTGACACCAAAGATTAAAACATGGTCTGTGAGTGGCAAAGCCATTTTACAGCCAACCAGTTCTGCATTACTCTGATGGGAACGCTAGCCCTCCACAACTGCACTTTCTGCTCAGCATCTAAATAGAAAGTCATCCCATGAATCTAACTACTGTCTCCTCTCCCCTCATGGTCCCAGCAGAGCTTCCAGGAAGGGGTAATTGAATCTAGCTATCTGTATTTCCTCCTCTCCCATTCACCTGGGCCTCTGCCTCCTGTGACTATAAAACTCCTCTGGTTAGGGGCACTGATGGCCTCCACATTGCTGCTGTCTTTATCATTCTTGACTTTGGCTGTATTAGACAAGCTGACCATGCCCTTTGACCTGAAACTTGCTATCCTCTGATCCTTCCAGGTGACATTCTCCAGGTGTCCTTCACTGTTCAGGCTGCCCTTTTGCAACCTCCTTTCTCGGCCCCCCCCCCGTCTCTCTTCTAATGCTTCACACTCATGTCTAGGTACCACGAGGGAGCCCAGGCCATTTCCACTGCTCTATCCCCTCTCCTAAGCACCACATTATGCAGTCAGTCTGTCCCCACCTAGACATCCTCACTTGGATGTCATCCTTAAGCTCAGCTGTCACCGCTGGTTGTTCCGCCTATCTGGCCAGATATGTCTCTTCTCCTGTGTAAGCAGCCCATGAATCTCATAAGTGATCTGGTGTGAGCTTTGACCACCCACCATGACCAGTCCCTGATTCTGCTTCTCTCCCTCCATCTCTTGCTTTCTATCTATCTGAGTCTCAGATGGTGGCTACATAACCTCTTACCTGGAAGTCGCCAGCTGCTCTTAACAACCAAGCTGGCCTTTCTAAAACAAATCACTGTTCTGCCTAAAACTCTTCTGGGTTTCCAGTGACTCTCAGGATAAAGTCCAATGTCTTCACCTGGTGTTCAAAGCCCACCCAGTCTGTCCTGTGCCTGTGCCTCTAAGCTTCTCCTTTCCCACCCCTCCTCATCCCTCCCAGTATCCTTTACTTCAGCCAGATCAGGGCCTTTCCTGATCTTATACCATCACTTGGCCTGTGGTTTTCCTTTTGGCCCTCATCACCACTGTGACTGTGTATTGACGTGGGTGTAGGTTAGCTCCACAGGGCAGGGGAATCCCAATGCTCAGCATGGGGCCTGGTACATAGCAGATACTTAATAAATGACAACAGTGGCATTACAACTGATCCCACAGAAATATAGAAGATTCTCAGAGGCTATTAGGAATATTTCTATGCACACAAACTAGAAAATCTAAAGGAAATGAAAAAATTCCTAGAAACACACAACCTGTCAGGATGAGTAAGGAAGAAACCAATACCCTGCACAGACCCAAATTGAGTTCTGAAGTTGATTCAGTAATAACAAAACCTACCAACCAAAAAAAGCCCTGAACCATATAGCTTCACATCAAAATTCTACCAGATGTGCAAAGAAGAGCTGGTATAAATTCTACTGCTGTTTTTCAAAATAATCAAGGAGGTGGAACTCCTCCCTAACTTATTCTATGAAGCCAGCACCACTCTGATACCAAAATCTGCCAAAGATGCAGCTAAAAATACAAGCCAATATCCCTGGTGTACATAGATGCAAAAACCCTCAACAAAATACTTGCAAACGAAATGCAGCTGTAAATCAAAAGGTTAATTCGCCACAATCAAGTAGGCTTTATTCCTAGGATACAGGACTGTTTCAACATATGCAAATTAGTAATTGTGATTCACCACATAAATAGAATTTTTAAAAAATATATGATTATCTCAATTGATGCAGAAAAAGCTTTTTAATATAAAATCTAGCATCTCTTCATGATAAAAACCCTCAACAGACTAGATATTGAAGGAACATACCTCAAAAGAATGAAAGCCATCTATGACAATCCTATAGCCAACATTATAATGAATGGGCAAAAGATGGAAGCATTTTCCTTAAGAACAGGAACACGAAAAGGGTTCCCACTCTTACCTAGTCAATTAAGTTGTGAAAATCCTAGCCAGAACAATTCAGACAAGAGAAATAAATAAAATGCATCTAAATAAAAAAAAAAAAGAAGGCAGGTTATCTTTTTTCACTGATGATACAATTCTATGCCTAGAAAACCCTGAAGACTTCTCCAAGAGGTTCCTAGAACTGGTAAGCAACTTCACCAAAGTTTTAGCATTCAAAATCAATGTACAAAAATCAATAACATTTTCATACACCAATAATATTCAAGCTGAAACTCAAATAAAGAATGCAATCCCATTTACAGTAGTCACAAAAATAAAAAGAAAATACCTAGGAATTCATTTACCCAAGGAGCCAAACAGTCTCTACAAGGAGAACTACAAAACACTGCTGAAAGAAATCAAAGATGATACAAATAGAAAAATATCCCATGCTCATGGATTGAAAGAATCAATACTGTTAAAATGGCAACATTATTCCTGTCAAGCTATCATATCATTTTTCACAAAGCTAGAAAAAAGCATTCTAAAATTCACATGGAATCAAAAAAGAACCTAAATAACCAAAGGAATTTTATGCAAAAAATACAAACCCAAAGGCCTCACACTACTAAATTTCAAGCTATAATACATTATAGTAACCAAAATACCATGGTACTGATGCAAAAACAGACACATAGACAAACAGAACAGGATAAAGAATCCAGCAATAAAACCACACTCCTACAGCCATCTGGTCTTCAAACAAAGTTGACAAAAATAAGCAAGGGGAAAAAAGCTTCCCTATTCAATAAATGATGCTCGGATAGCTGGATAGCCACATACAGAAGAATAAAACTGAGTTCCTACTTTTTACCATATATAAAAATTAATTAGATATGAATTAAAGATTTCAAACTACAGAAATCCTGGAAGAAAACCTAAGAAGAACCATCCTAGACAACAGCCTTGGCAAAGAGTTTATCACTAAGTCCCTAAGAGCAATTGCAAAATTGACAAGTGGGAACTGGTTAAACTGAACAGCTCTTGCACAGCAAAAGAAACTTAACAGAGTAAACAGACAACCTTCAGAAGGGGAGAATATATTGCAAACTATGTGTTTTTGTATTAGTCAGGGTTCTCTAGAGGGACAGAGCTAATGGAATAGATACATATATAAAGGGAAGTTTATTAAGTATTAACTCAAATGATCACAAAGTCTGGTAATAGGCCATCTGCAGGCTGAGGAGTAAGGATAGCCAGTCCGAGTTTCAAAACTGAAGTACTTGGAGTCTGATATTCAAGGCCAGAAAGCATCCAGCACAGAAGAAAGATGTAGGCTGGGAGACTAGACCAGTCTTTCTTTTCACATTTTCTGCCTGCTTATATTTTAGCCACAGTGACAGCTGACTAGAATTGTGCCCACCCAGATTAAAAGAGGGTCTGCCTTTCCCAGCCCACTGACTCAAATGTTAATCTAATTTGGCAACACCCTTTCAGATACACCAAGGATCCATACTTTGTATCCTTCAATCCAATCAAGTTGACACTCAGTATTAATCATCAAAAGTCCACCCTTGTCAACTTGAACCTATACACATCTCCTGAGATCATACATAATTTTCAAATAAAAAGAATAATAAGGTCATAACTATGCCTAACACAATGCAACTATACTTTGTGCAGCTGAAAATACACCAATCCCCAACCTAAATACTATTGCGTAAAGTTAACAATTCTTAAATTAAGTGATGATAATAAATCTTATGTCACATGATAAAGGAAATAAAATTAAGATATTTTCTAAGTACAAGTGTATATATGCACAAACACGTTTTTAACAAAAGAAGGAGAAAATACTTATGACAATTACAGTCCTCATTTCTGCAGCCAGTCATGTGGTCATAGCTGGTATTGATGACTACCTTCTTCTACTACTCATTCTGTATTCACTTTGCCTTCAACAAGCACCTCAGCAAGTCATGGTTTTTTGTTTTTGTTGTTTTGTTTTGTTTTTCCTGGTGGAGTGAACCAAACCTCCATTCCTGTAGAGTCTGGGTCATTTGTAGTCCTGCGTAGATTGGGCTGTTGTAGTTTCCCATTACGTTAATCATGGGGTATGGTAATACTAAGAGATGCCCTAATGGACCTCCTGTATTCCATGAATACCCTTTCTTACCTCCGTTGTGGAATAGTAGGCTGATTCCATCTTGTAATCTGGGTCAATCACCCCAGCCAATACTGTAACTCCCTTCTTAGCATGTTGACTTAAAGGTAGGAGGAACTTGAAGTGTCCAGGTGTCAATCTTAACTTCCAGTTTATTGGAATAATTGTTGTGATTTATGGTAGAAGAGTTTCTCCCTCTGGAACCAAGACCTCTAGGCCAGCAGAACATAATGTCACAGGAAAAGGAAGCAAAAATTTTGCTGGTGGATCATTAGGAGTGATGGTAAGTGGTGCCATTTTCCATTTCCACCCCTTGATTCCTGCACCTGTGAATCCTGGCTACAGGAAAAACAGTATCATATACTGAATGCTGATTCAGTGTGTACTCGACCTTCTGGAGAATTTTGCCCTAGTCCTGCACAATACTGTCACCTGGTTTGAATTGTAATTGTGACTTTAAAAGGCTATTCCATCATTCTATCAATCCAGCTGCTTTAGGATGATAGGGAACATGGTAAGACCAGTGAATCCCATGAGCATAAGCCCACTGCTGCACTATAGCCATAAAGTGAGTGCCTTGGTCAGAGGCAATACTGTGTGGAATACTATGATGGTAGCTAAGGCATTTTGTGAGTCCACCGATGGTAGTCTTGGCAGAAGAATTGCATGCAAGACAGGCAAACCCATATCTGGAATAAGTTTCTATTCCAGTGAGGAAAACCTCTGCTTTTTCCATGATGGAAGAGGTCCAATATAATCAAGCTGACACCAAGTAGTTGGCTGATCACCCCAAGGAATGGTGCTGTATTAAGGGCTCAGTGTTGGTCTCTGTTCCTGGTAAATTGGGTTGGAGCCAGGTCATCCTTGGTGAGAGGAAGTCCATGTTGCTAAGCCCATGCATAACCTCCATCCCTGTCACCATGCCCACCTGTTCACGGGCCCATTGGGTGATGGCAGGATTGGCTGGGGAAAGTGGCTGAGTGGTGTCCACAGAATGGGTCATCCTATACACTTAATTAAAATTATTCTCTGCTGAGGTCAACTGTTGGTGAGCACTCACGTGGGATACAAATATCTTCACAGTTTTGGACCACTCAGAGAAGTCCATCTACATATCTCTTCCCCAAACTTCTTTGTCACCAATTTCCTAATCATGCTGCTTCCAGGTCCCTGACCATTTAGCCAAACCATTAGCTACAGCCCATCAATCAGTACATAATTGCACATATGGCCTTTTCTCCTTCCATGCAAAGTGTGCAACCAGGTGCACTGCTTGAAGTTCTGCCCACTGGGAAGATTTCCTTTCACTGCTGTCCTTCAGGGATGTCCTAGAAAGGGGCTATAGTGCTACAGCTGTCCACTTTCAGGTAGTGCCTTTATATTGTGCAGAACCATCTTTGAACCAGGCCCTAGTCTTCTCTTCTTCTGTCAACTGATCATAGGGAACTCCTCATGAGGCTATCTGTGTGGGCTGGAGGAGAGAAGGAAGAACAGCAGGAGTGACCTTGGACATTTGAGTCACTTCCTCATGTAACTTACTTGTGCCTTCAGGATTTTCTCGAGCTTGATTACATACATATCACTTCCATTTGATGTTGGAATGCTGCTGTGCATGACCCACGTTATGTCTAGGTGGGCCAGAAAGCACCCAGTTCATGATGGGCAGTTCAGGTTGAATGGTGACTTGATGACCATAGTCAAACGTTCAGTTTCTAACAAAGCTCAGTAACAGGCCAAGAGCTGTCTCTCAAGAGGAGAGTAGTTATCTGCACAAGATGGCAGGGCCTTGCTCCAAAAGAGGACTCTGCTCTGATTCACCTATGGGGGTCTGCCAAAGGCTCTAAACAGCATCTTTGTCTGCCACTGACACCTCAAGCACCATTGGATATGTTAAGTCATATGGCCCAAGTGGCAGAGAAGCTTTCACAACAGCCTGGACTTGTTGTAGAGCCTTCTCCTGTTCTGGACCCCTCTCAAAACTGGCAGCCTTTTGGGTCGCTTAATAAATGAGCCACAATAACACACCCAAATGAGGAATGTGTTGCCTCCAAAATCCAAACAGGCCTACTAGGCACTGTGTATGCCTCTTTCTTGGTTATGGGAGGGGTCAAATGCAGCAACTTATCCTTCAACTTAGAAGGAATATCTCAACAGACCCCACACCTCTAGACCCCTAGAAATTTTACTGAGGTAAAAATCCCTGAATTTTAGTCAGACTTATTTCCCATCCTCTGGCACTCAAATATCTCACCAGTAAGTCCATTGTGTTTGTTACTTCTTGCTCACTGGATCCAATCAGCATGTCACAATTTAATGGACCACTGTGATGTCTTGCAGAAGCAAAAAGTGATCAAGGTCTCTCCTAATAAGATTATGACACAAAGCCTGAGAGTTGATATGCCCCTGAGGTAGGACAGTAAAGATGTATTGCTGGCCTTACCAGCTCAAGGCAAATTGCTTCTGGTGGGCCTTATGGATAGGAATGAAAAAAATGGCATTTATCAAGTTAATGGCTATATATCAGGTATCAGGAGATGTGTTAATTTGCTCAGATAAGAAACCACATCTGGTACAGTAGCTGCAACTGGAGTTACCACTTGGTTAAGCTTACTATAATCCATCGCCATTCTCCAAGATCCATCTGTCTTCTGGCCAAATGAGAGTTGAACAGGGATGTGGTGGGAATCACTACCCCTCCATCTTTTAAGTATTTGATGAAGGCACCAGTCTTTGCAATCCCTCCAGGGATATAATATTGTTATTGATTTACTATTTTTCTAGGTAGAAGAAGCTCTAATTGCTTTCCATTTGAGCTTTTCCCACCATAATAGCCCTCACCCCTACCATTCAGGGAGCCAATGTGAGGGTTCTGCTAGCTACTAAGTATGTCTATGCCAATTATGCATTGGCATGACCACAGGATGAGTCTGGAGACCCACTGGACCCACTGTAAGTTGAACCTGAACTAAAACTTTATTAATTCCCTGTCCTCCATAAACCCCTTCTTTAACTAAAGGATCACAATGATGTGTTGGGTCCCCTTAATCAGCGTCAGTTCAGAGCCAGTGTCTGGTAGTCCCTGAAATGTCTGATCATTTTTCTTTCCTTTCCCCAGTTCACAGTTACCCTGGGAAAAGGTGTCTTTGGGGAAGGATGGGAGAAAGATTTACTGCATCAATTGTTGGTGATACAGTGGGGTCCTTCCTCAAGGGGACCTAGCCTCCCCTTTATTCAAGGGGCTCTGGGTCCATAAACTGGCTCAAGTCTGGAAATTGATTGAGGGGCCATGATTCTCTGTTTGTATAATTCAAATCAGTCTTCTGTCCATTTGATCTAGAAGTTTTTTGCTTATATAAATTAAGTAGGAATGCCATAGGCTTCCTATCAATTTCACTTCTAGGAACACCGTGATTAATTAGCCAATGCCAGAGCTACATGAGTCACACTATTCTGATTGACATTTTGCCTCTGCTATCCTTTATGGTCACTATGCCCACCTAGCCTTTGACAGCTGAGTGCCACCACTTGGTCCCTGCCAACTTAAGATCCAGTTATTTCCATTGTATTTAAATTTTGTAGTTGACTGTGGTTCCCACTATTAAATCTGACATACAGAGAAAAGCAATTACAAGGCTCTTCAAAGATTCAGATGCTGCCCTCACAAATCTATTTCACAAGGCATTGGTCAAGGGTATATCTTTTGGACCCTCCCAGCTGGGATGAGGAGGACTAAAGTGACTAGTCCACTCCACCATCCCAATCTCCCTAAGCCTTTGGATTCCTTCCTGTACACTAAACCAAGGGAGATCAGACATTTTCCACTTGCTAACAGTGGGCTTTTAATCTATATTTCAGCTAACAAAGCAAATCAACTAATAGAACCCCTTTTAACTCCCCAAGCTGCAGCATTAAATGCAAAATCCCTATTTAGTTGCCCCAAATCAATAAATTCAGCCTGATCCATCTCTATGTTCCTTCCACCATTATCCCACACCCTTAATATCCATGCCCATGCCTGGTCTTCAGATTTCTTTTTATATAAATTAGAAAGCTCAAGCAGTTCTTTTCAAGTGTAGTGCATCTCCTCGGGTCACCTCTTTTCAAGTGTAGTGCGTCTCTTCAGGTCAGTCTCAACCTCACCTCTAGGGCCCATGGGGACTTTAGTCTAGTTACAGGTCTAGAAGAAAACAAGAGTATTGGGGGTGGCTCCTGAGGAGAATCAACATTATCTTGCCTGGCAACTGCCTCAGGGGAGGCTATCATGCAGAGTTTATCTCCTCAGACAAAGATGGAAGGGCTGACGGCAGCATGTGTCAGGGAGGGAATGTTGCCACTTCTGGGAATGAGGAAGCTGTTTCTTCTGGCAAAAAAGATGTATCAGAGTTTATAAACTCAGTGTCCTCCAGCTTCATCAGGATCCTCCCACATGTCCCCATTCCAGGTTACAGGGTCCCATTCTTTTCCAATCAATGCCTTCACGTTAACAGTAGACACCTGGTTAGGCTGTGCAAGCACCTTTCACTGCAGGTCAGTCACTTGCATGATATGAGCTAGTGTCTATTTTTCCACATTTTCAGTTCTTTCTCTACAGGAGATAAGACTCTCACTCAAGCAGCTTTACCAGATTTGAGGCTCAGTATCTGTTTCTGAAGCTGGGAGATAGAATTTCTGAGTTTATAATTTTCTTTTATCACTTTGTCCACTGAACTTGGGAGCAAACAACCAGCTCCATTATGTTCCTTGGTTCTCCACATATGGTCAAAGGAATTATGTATAGATTCATTAAACTCCTTCCCTCTTCACAAGCAATGAATCAGGGGTGCCAAATACATTTACTTTGCATTATTCTCTAAACAGTTCACACCAAGGACTATCTGTGTTCTTTGTGCCAGTGAAAGCCTCTAAAATTACCCTTACCTACCAAAATAATAAATCAAAACAATTCCTCAACCTGGGAAAATTCACAGAACTTAGTATCACCATCAAAAATATCAATAAATAAAGGAAAGATGCCGAGGTAGTTATTCCTGTACATCCACATTTAGTTTACCTTCTGAAGAATACATATGGATCATGGAGTGGTGACTACAATTGCAGCTGCTGTTTCAGATGAGGTTTCCTACAACAAATCAATATAACTCCCAACACTTGCAGGCAACTATTAATCTAGCACAACTTTTTTTCTTTCTCCTCTGTTCTAATAATTAAAGAACACCAGAGGATTTTGCTTTTTTCTTTTGCAAGCATAGGAGCATATCTTTACTGTTTTCCTCAGGGTTTTGTCAATTCTCATTCTCATTTTTCTGCAAGATACCATTTACCTCAGTATTCCAAATAACATTATTATAGTCCAATATATTAATAACATAATGCTGATTAGACTTGGTCATTGGGAAGTAGCAGGTATTCTATATGTCTTAGTAAAACACTTGCCAGAGTAAGAAAATACTCATGAAAATTTAGCAGCCTTTCACATGAGGAAATTTTCTGGATATCCAGTATTCTGGGGTAAGTTGTAATATCCTTTTTCAAATTAAAGATAAGTGGCTGCATCTTGAGTTCCCTATCACTAAGTCTAAGGCTTTTTGGTTTTCTTTGGATTTTGTTGGCAACGTTTATCATATTTGAGTGTATTTCTCAAGTAGTTATGACATAACCTATGAGGTTTCTAGCTTTGATGGCACTTAGAGCAAAGAAGTCTCTTTAAGCTGTTTATGTTGCTTCGGAGAAGCTCTGCCAATTGACCTTGATGATCTGTTTCCTGTGTCCTTGAAATGTCTGTGGAAGATCACAATGCTTTATTAGGTCTGGGCTTGACCTAAGGGAAGAATTGCAGCAAAGGTCCCTAAGATTTTGGAGCAAAGATATGCTTTATTTGCCAAAGAACTATTTTCTTTTTGAGAAATAGCTTCTGATTTGCTATAAGCCCAAACCTCTTACCGTGAGTCCTTACGCAACCATCTGAAATGGACTGCTCATCACAAAATGGGAATTATTTTATTCACAAAGCCTTACATTTGGATATACCCCGAATTAATTGAGGTACATAATCAGGCAACTCATACCTGCCGTGAACCAGCGTCTTCTGTATTTTCATCTTGTCATCAGCTGATCCCTGTACGCAAATGCGGAGTTCTATGTGACCAACTGGCTGAGGAAGAACAATTTGAACATGGCCTTTGGGTGGTCTCAACTACCGTCCCAAAGCAAATTGCTGTAGCATTTCGATTCCATTCACCTGGTGGCTCTGAAAGATACTGAAGTAAAGAAAATTCTCCCTTGCACTGCGCAGAACTTCCAGGAGTACGTCTGATTTACTGCTATGCCTGGAGGGAGAACTGTCAGAGGCTTGAGTCATGCTGATTGAGAAGCTATGGATAATGCTTCCATAGAAACAATAAAATTGGAAGATTAGTGACAAGGAGATTTGAGAAGAATATGGTGTGTATAACCATCTCAAAATGAAATCAGACTGGGAAAATGTTTGTGTCCCGTGTAAATGTTCACCAAATGTCCCTCCATGGAGAAGGCAAAAATCAGTAAAAACACATAGGATCTGAACAATACTATCAGCCACCTTACCTTAACATTTGTAAGACCCTGTTCTCAATAGTTGGAAAATACATGTTCATTTTAAGTGCACATGATACATTATCCACACACACACACACACACACACACACACACAATTCAAGGAGATACAGTTTAAAAAATTAAAATTCTATAAGTGTGTTTTCTCACCATTTTGGAATTAGAAAAAATATTACAACATTAAAATGTGTTGAAAAAAATTTAAATATTTGGAAAGTAAACAACATATTTCCAAATAATCTGTGAATCAATGGAGAAATCATAAAGGAAATCAAAAATTAAACTGAAAGATAATAAAAATATAATAATTCAAAATTTATGTGATATAACTACAGCAGGGTTTAGAGATAATTTATACCTTTAAATGCTTATATTACGATGAAAAAGAACTTAAAATAAGTGAGATAGGCTTCTATCCTAAGAAGCTGGGAACAAAAGAGCAATAAAACCAAAGTAAGTAAGAAGAAAGCAAGTAATAATGAGTGCAGAAATCATTGAAATAGCAAATAAAGAGAGAAAATCTTAAAAGTCAAATTTGGTGCTTGAAAAATTCAATAAAATTGATAAGTTCCTAGTATGATGATTAAGTGAGAGACAGAACTCAATACTAGGAATAAAAGAGGGTTTCATTTATTACTGCACTGAGTTTATAAATCAATCTGTGAATAATTGACATCAAAATAAAATGTATTCTTTCTGTCCATGAATATAGCATATTTTTTCATTTTACTTAGTTCTTCTTTAATATACTCCAATATAGATTCAAGATTTTCCCTAGATATATTTTCTTATGCTAATTTGTAAATACTTTTATAAATATTTTTGGTTTGCTGCTGGTATATATAAATGTAATTGATTTATGTGATATGATTTTAAACACAGACACTTTGCTAAATTCTCTTACTAATTTTAAGAATCTGACATAAGTTTTTTGGTGGGGTTTTTCTATGTAGATCAGTGTTATTCAATATGTGTTGCATGAACCAGTGCTAGCTCCTAACCTAGCAAGTTCCTGTGATAACTAAGATAAACTGTGACCAAAAGTTTAGAAACTTTTTAAGCAAGTTGATGGAGCAAATATATATCTACCAAATATAATAATAAAAATTCTGATTTGTACATTGTATGTCTTTTTTAAATTTTGCTCCTCTATTAACTAATTGCCATTGTATTTGTCAAAAGTATTAGTCTGTGAAAAATTAGAAAGGAAACTAGTCCTTCATGAATAGTTAGAGAAACACTAATGAGTAGACAATATTGTCTGCAAATAATAAGTTTTGTTTCTTTCCTTTAAATGCATATATGTGTAATATATAGATAAAATATATATTATTCATAATATATTGCATATTATTTTTTCCTATATTACTGAATAGCCTGGGGTCCACAGTACAATGCTGAATAAAAGCAGTGAAGATGACTTAATCATTAATTTTCAACATTAAGAATGTCATGTATTTCTGTTTTATTTGCAATATGGTTAATTAAATTTTCTTCTATTTCCAGTTTTCTAAGGGGGTTTATTGTGTATTTTAAAAGTTGTTAAATTTTATCAAATGCCTTAATGCTTCTATGCAGATGATCATTTAATTTATCATCTTTTAAAAAATGTTAGTGTAGTCAATTATGTTTATATGTTTTCTTTTTAAATTTTTTTTCTTTATTTCTATTATACTTTAAGTTCTGGGATACATGTGCAGAATGTGAAAGTTTGTTACATAGGTAGACATGTGCCATGGTGGTTTGCTGCACTCATCAAACCATCATCTACATTAGGTATTTCTCCTAATGCTATCCCTCCCTTAGCTCCCTAGCCACTAATGGGACCCAGTGTACAATGTTCCCCTCCCTTTGTCCATGTGTTCTCATTGTTCAACTCTCACTTAAGAGTGAGAACATGCAGTATTTGGTTTTCTTTTCTTTTGTTAGTTTGCTGAGAATGATGGTTACCATCTTCATCCGTGACCCTGCAAAGAACATCAACACATCCCTTTTTAAGGGTGCATAATATTCCATGGTGTATATGTGCCACATTTTCTTTATCCAGTCTATCATTGATGGGCATTTGGGTTGGTTCCAAGTCTTTGCTATTGTGAACAGTGCTGCAATAAACATACATGTGCATGTGTCTTTATAGAATAAAAAGATAATTCTTTTGGTATCTACCCTGCAGTGCGATTGCTGGGTTAAATATTTTTGGTTCTAGGTCCTTGAGGAATTGCTGCACTGTCTTCCACAATGGTTGAACTAATTTACACTCCAAGTGAAAGAGTTTCTATTTCTCCACACCCTGTCTAGCATGTTGCTTCCTGACTTTTTAATGATCGCCATTTTAACTGGTGTGAGATGATACCTCATTGTGGTTTTGATTTGCATTTCTCTAATGACTAGTGATGATAAGCTTTTTTTATATACATTTCTTGGCCTCATAAATGTCTTCTTTTGAGAAGTGTCTGTCCATATCTTTCACCCACTTTTTGATGGTTTTTTTTCTTGTAAATTTGTTTAAGTTCTTTGTAGATTCTGTATATTAGCCCTTTGTCAGATGGATAGATTACAAAATGTTTCTCCCATTCTGTAGGTTGCCTGTTAACTCTGATAATAGTTTTTCTGTTTTGTTTTTGTTTTTAGCTGTGCAGAAGATTTTTAGTTCAACTAGAACCCTGTTGTCAATTTTGGCTTTTGTTGCCATTGTTTTTGGTGTTTTAATCATGAAGTCTTTGCCCATGTCTATGTCCTAAATGGTATTGCCTTGGTTTTCTTCTAGGGAGAGCTGTTTATGACAAATGTACAGCCAATATCATACTGAATGAGGAAAAGCTGGAAGCCCTTTGAAAACCAGCACAAGACAAGGATGCCGTCTCTCATCATTCCTATTCACATAGTATTGAAAGTTCAGGCCAGGGCAATCAGGCAAGAGAAAGAAATAAAGGTATTCAAATAGGAAGAGAGGAGGTCAAACTGTCTCTGTTTGTGGATGACATGATTGTATATTTAGAAAACCCCATCATCTCAGCCTAAAATCTTCTTAAGCTGATAAGCAACTTCAGCAAAGTCTCAGGATACAAAATCAATGTGCAAAAATCACAAACATTCCTATACACCAATAATAGAAGGTCAAATCATGAAAGAACACTCATTCACAATTGCTACAAAGAGAATAAAATACCTAGGAATACAACTTACAAGGGATGTGAAGGACCTCTTCAAGGAGGACTACAAACCACTGCTCAAGAAAATAAGAGAGGACACAAATAAATGGGAAAACATTCCATGCTCATGGATAGGAAGAATAAATATCATGAAAATAGCCATACTGCCCAAAGTAATTTATAGAGTCAATGCTATCCCCATTATGCTACCACTGACTTTTTTCACAGAATTAGTAAAAACTACTTTATATTTCATATGGAAACGAAAAAGAGCCCATATAGCCAAGACACTCATAAGCAAAAAGAACAAAGTTGGAGGCATCATGCTACCTGAATTCAAGCTATAATATACAAGGTTACAGTAACCAAAACAGCATGGTGCTAGTACCAAAACAGATACATAGACCGATGGAAAGAACAGAAGCAACAGAAATAACACCACACTTCTACTACCATCTGACCTTCAACAAACCTGACAAAAACAAGCAATGAGGAAAAAATACCTATTTAATAAATAGTGTTGAAAAAACTGGCTAGCCATATGCATAAAACTGAAACTGGATCCCTTCCTTACACTGTATACAAAAATCAACTCAAGATGGACTAAAGACTTAAGTGTAAGATTTAAAATCATAAAAACCCTAGAGTTGGAAATTTTTAGATTCCCCATATGAATGATTTCATTCAATATTTGTCTTTCTGTGCCTGGCTTATTTCACTTGGCATGACATACTTGAGGTTCATCCACATTGTCACAAATGACAGGTTTAAGGCTGAATATATTTCATTGCAAATATATATTTCACAATTTATTTATTCACATAATGATGGACACTTAAGTTATTTCATATCTTGCCTATTGTGACTAATGTACTAAACCTAGGAGTGCAGATATCTCTTTGAGACACTGATTTGCTTTACCTTTTTATATATTTAGTAATGGCATTGCTGGATCAAATGGTAGCTCTATTTTTAAGTTTTTAAGGAACCTCCATACTGTTTCCATAATGGCTGTACTTATTTACATTCCCATCAACAGTGTACAAGGATTCCCTTTTTTCCATATCCCTATCAACAATTTTATCTTTTGTCTTTTTTATAACAGCCATTCTAATAGCTGTGAGTTTGATATCTCATTTTGGCTTTAATTTGCATTTCCCTAATGATTAGTAGAGCTGAGCATTTAAAAAAAAATACCTGCTGACCATTTGTATGTCTTCTTTTTTATATTTTTATTTTTTATTGCATTTTAGATTTTGGGGTACATGTGCAGAGCATGCAATACAGTTGCATAGGTACACACATGGCAGTGTGTTTTGTTTGCTTTCTCCCCTTCACCCACATTTGGCATTTCTCCCCAGGCTATCCCTCCCCACCTCCCCCTCCCACTGGCCCTCCCCTTTTCCCCCCAATAGACCCCAGTGTTTAGTACTCCCCTCTCTGTGTCCATGTGTTCTCATTTCTCATCACCCGCCTATGAGTGAGAATATGCGGTGTTTCATTTTTTGTTCTTGTGTCAGTTTGCTGAGAATGATGTTCTCCAGATTCATCCATGTCCCTACAAATGACACGAACTCATCATTTCTGATTGCTGCATAATATTCCATGGTGTATATGTGCCACATTTTCCCAATCCAGTCTATCATCAATGGGCATTTGGGTTGATTCCAGGTCTTTGCTATTGTAAACAGTGCTGCAATGAACATTCATGTGCATGTGTCCTTATAGTAGAACGATTTATAGTCCTTTGGATATATACCCAGTAATGGGATTGCTGGGTCAAATGGAATTTCTATTTCTAAGGCCTTGATAAATCGCCACACTGTCTTCCACAATGGTTGAACTAATTTACACTTCCATCAACAGTGTAAAAGTGTTCCTTTTTCTCCACATCCTCTCCAGCATCTGTTGTCTCCAGATTTTTTAATGATCGCCATTCTAACTGGTGTGAGATGGTATCTCAATGTGGTTTTGATTTGCATCTCTCTGATCATCAGTGACGATGAGCATTTTTTCATATGATTGTTGGCCTCATATATGTCTTCTTTCATAAAGTGTCTGTTCATATCCTTTGCCCACTTTTGAATGGGCTTGTGTGTTTTTTTCCTGTAAATCTGTTTCAGTTCTTTGTAAATTCTGGATATCAACCCTTTGTCAAATGGGTAAACTGCAAACATTTTTTGCCATTCTGTTGGTTTCCAATTCAATCTAGAGACTGTTTCTTTTGCTGTGCAGAAGTTGTGGAGTTTCATTAGGTCCCATATGTCTATTTTGGCTTTTGTTGCCAATGCTTTTGGTGTTTTGTTCATGAAGTCCTTGCCTACTCCTATGTCCTGGATGGTTTTGCCTAGATTTCCTTCTAGGGCTTTTATGGTGCCAGGTCTTATGTTTAAGTCTTTAATCCATCTGGAGTTAATTTTGGTGTAAGGTGTCAGGAAGGGGTCCAGTTTCTGCTTTCTGCACATGGCTAGCCAGTTTTCCCAACACCATTTGTTAAACATGGAATCCTTTCCCCATTGCTTGTTTTTGTCAGGTTTATCAAAGATTGTATGGTTGTAGATATGTTGTGTTGCCTCTGATGCCTCCGTTCTGTTCCATTGGTCTATATCTCTGTTTTGGTACCAGTACCATGCTGTTTTGATTACTGTAGCCTTGTAGTATAGTTTGAAATCCGGTAGTGTGATGCCCCCTGCTGTGTTCTTTTTGCTTAGAATTGACTTGGCTATGCGGGCTCTCTTTTGGTTCCATATGAAGTTCATGGTGGTTTTTTCCAGTTCTGTGAAGAAAGTCAATGGTAGCTTGATGGGTATAGCATTGATTCTGTAAATTACTTTGGGCAGTATAGCCATTTTCACGATATTAATTCTTCCTAACCATGAACATGGAATGTTTCTCCATCTGTTTGTGTCCTCCCTGATTTCGTTGAGCAGTGGTTTGTAGTTTTCCTTGAAGAGGTCTCTTACATTCCTTGTGAGTTGTATTCCAAGGTATTTCATTCTTTTTGTAACAATTGTGAATGGCAGTTCGTTCTTGATTTGGCTCTCTTTAAGTCTGTTATTGGTGTAGAAAAAGGCTTGTAATTTTTGCACATTGATTTTATATCCTGAGACTTTGCTGAAGTTGCTTATCAGTTTCAGGAGTTTTTGGGCTGAGGCGATGGGGTCTTCTAGGTATACTATTATGTCGTCTGCAAATAGAGACAATTTGGCTTTCACCTTTCCTATTTGAATACCCTTTATTTCTTTTTCTTGCCTGATTCCTGTGGCTAGAACTTCCAGTACTATATTGAATAGGAGTGGTGACAGAGGGCATCCTTGTCTAGTGCCGGATTTCAAAGGGAATGCTTCCAGTTTTTGCCCATTAAGTATGATAGCGGCTGTTGGATTGTCATAAATAGCTTTTATTACTTTGAGATACGTTCCATCGATACCGAGTTTATTGAGGGTTTTTAGCATAAAGGGCTGTTGAATTTTGTCAAAGGCCTTCTCTGCATCAATTGAGATAATCATGTGGTTTTTGTTTTGCTGAGCTGTGAGCTCTATTGTTCATTCAGGGCTGTTAGGCTGCTATGTTTAATTCTGCTGCAACAGAACTCATAAAAAAAAAAAAAAAACCCTTTTTTCCCAGCTTCTCTTTCTGAAGTGGTTGGGGCTTTATTTTTGAGTGTCCGCTGTGCTGTCCTGCCCAGCTAGGAGGCAGTCTAGTCACTATTTGCTTGCCGAGGCTCCACCCTGCTGGTGTGAGGTTCGCCCTGTTGCTGCAGGCTCTGCCCTTCTGCTGCAGTCTCCACCCTGCTGCCACAGGCTACGCCCTGTGGCGGAGTCTCTCTGTTGTACCGGGTTGCCTCAGCAACAGCAGGCTGCATCAGCAATGGGCATGTACCTCAGTAGGGGCTGATTGCCTCGGTAATGGCAGACGTCCCTCCCCTACGGAGCTGCGCTTTAAGGGAACCTCCTCACCAGTAGCGTTTGGAATTGTTGTTTTGTTTGTCACACTTTGCTACCCCAAACGCTGTGTCCCTGGGATTTCCTGGGCTGGCTCACTGTTCAAGTCCCATTCAGTCTCAAGTTCAGCCCTCTTAGGTCTCAGTTTGCCAGTTCAACAGGGCGCCCATAACAGTGCGCTTTTGTATGGAGCGCTGTGGAGCGCCTCTGCACTCCGCGCGGGCCGCAGCTGCACCGGCTGCCGGCTTCACCAGCCAAAACCTCTGCCTGGTGTCCTGCATCTCTTTTATACCTGGGAATTTCCCCATTCTGTGGGCAACTAAGATCCATCTGGAAATGCGTCCCCGACTCACCCTCTCTGCGCATCCAGCGAGAGCTTCAATCCTGGGTTGTTCTCACAGTGCCATCTTGAGTCCTCTCTCTGTATGTCTTCTTTTGAGATATATTTGTACAGGTCCTTAGTCTATTTTAAAAATCAGATTTTTCTTGCTATTGTTGTTGAGTCCTTACATATTTTGGATATTAACCCTTTATCACATGTATGGTTTCCAAATAGCTTCTCCCGTTGCAAAAATTGTCTCTTCACTATGTTAAGTGTTTTCTTTGCTGTAGAGAAGCTTTTAAGTTTGATGTAATACCATATGTCTTATTTTGCTTTTGTTGCTTCTGCTTTTGGAGTCATAGAAATCCTAAGGAGTCCTCCAGAAAGCTCCTAGAACTGATAAAAGAATTCAGCAAAGTTTCTGGATACAAGATTAAGGTACACAAATCAGTAGCTCTTCTATACACCAACAGCAACCAAGCAGAGAATCAAATCAAGAACTCAACCCCTTTTACAATAGCTGCAAAAAAAATAAAATACTTAGGAATATACCTAACACAGGAATCAAAAGACCTCTACAAGGAAAACTACAAAACACTGTGGAAAGAAATCATAGATGACACAAACAAATGGAAACACATCCCATACTCATGGATGGGTAGAATCAATATTGTAAAAATGACCATTCTACCAAAAGCCATCTACAAATTCAATGCAATCCCCATCAAAATACCACCATCATTCTTCACAGTCAGAAAAAACAATTTAAAAATTCATATGGAACCAAAAAAGAGCCCACATAGCCAAAGCAAGACTAAGCAAAAAGAACAAATCTGGAGGCATCACACTACATGATTTTACACTACACTATAAGGCCATAGTCACCAAAACAGCATGGTACTGGTATAAAAATAAGCACACAGACCAATGGAACAGAATAGAGAACCCAGAAATAAACTCAAATACTTATGGCCATCTTCAAAAAAGCAAACCAAAACATAAAGAAACATAAAAAACATTTCTTTTCAACAAATGGTGCTAGGATAATTGACTAGCCACATGTAGGAGAATGAAACTGGATCGTCATCGCTCACCTTATACAAAAATCAACCAAGATTGATTAAGGACTTAAACCTAAGACCTGAAACTACAAAAAGTTCTGCAAGATAACATTGGAAAAACTCTTTTAAAAAGACATTGGCTTAGGCAAGGATTTCATGAACAAGAACCTAAAAGCAAGTGCAATAAAAACAAAGATAAATAACTTGGACCTAATAAAACTAAAGAGCTTTTGCACGGAAAAAAAAAGTCAGCAGAATAAATACACAACCCAGAGTGGAATAAAATCTTCACAATCTATACATCTGACAAAGGATCAATATCTAGAGTCTACAACAAACTCAAACAAATGAGTAAGAAAAAAACAATCTCGTCAAAAAGGGGGCTAAGGACATGAATAAATAATTCTCAAAAGAAGATATGCAAATGTCCAAAAACCATACAAAAAATGTTCAACATCACGAATAATCAGTGATATGCACCATAATCAAAAAATTAAAAAAAAAAACAGTAGATGTTGGTATGGAAGCAGCAATCAGGGAACACTTCTACACTGCTGGTGGGAATGTAAACTAGTACAACTGCTATTGAAAACAGTGTGGTGATTGCTTAAAGAACTAAAATATGATCCAACAATCCCTCTACCAGTTATCTACCTAGAGGAAAAGGAGTCATTAGTTGAAAAAGATACTTGCACACACGTTTATAGCAGCACAATTCACAGTTGAAAAACTGTGGAACCAACCCAAATGCCAATCAATCAATGAGTGAATACAGAAACTGTGATATATATATATATGTGTGTGTGTGTGTGTGTGTGTGTGTGTGTGTGTGTGTGTGTGTGATGGAATACTACTCAGCTGTTAAAAGGAATGAATTACAGCATGTGCAATGACCTGGAAGATTTGGAGGCCATTATTCTAAGTGAAGTAACTCAGGAATGGAAAACCAAACATCACATGTTCTCACTGATCTGTGGGAGCTAAGCTATGGGGACACAAAGGCATAAGAATGATACAATGGACTTTAGGTACTTGGGGTGTATAGGGGAGGGGGCAAGGGATAAGAAACATGTATGGTGCAGTGTATACTAGCTAGGGGGATGGGTGCACTAGGATCTCACAAATCACCACTAAAGAAATTACTCATGTAACCAAATACCACCTGTACACCAATAACTCATGGGAAAATAAAATAAAATCGTAATTTTAAAAATAAAATCAGAAAAATAATTAGATCTATAAGTTTGTTTTATTTTTTTATACTACCTCAATCTATTTTTCTGGGTTTCTATAGGAAAAACAGTGCTGCAGTGCAAATACAACATACTTAAAAACTCTATTCAGTCAGTGGCTACCAAGAGACACATGGATCATGTCTAAAATTAAGCAACTCTATCAGTAAAGAGGAAGGAGGCACTGGAAGTCATTTCAAAATTTAAGCTTAAAAGTTGGTCGGGAAGAAAGATCTGGCATTGCATACTCTAGCTTATTGGCCTCTCCAGTCCATGTTTTTTCATGCTGTGCTGCCTCTTGAAAAATACTTAATATTTTAAATGACTTGAATAAGATTTTCTTTGCTCTAGGGGAGATGATGTAAAACAAAATTTTAAAGGTAGCATATCCAAAATAAAGACTTTATTTCAAGTAAAGGTATCCTGCGCAGAAGAAGTAACAAAAATGTTTGGCTGGCTCAAGATGAGTGCAAAAATGCTATTTATTGGGATTGAGGTCAGGATCAGAAGAAATAGGATCCTAGGTGAAAACACTAGATGAGTGTTGCCTGGGGGTAAGCAGACAACACAGGCCATGTGAGGGCTTATTCTTGTGGCTTTCTACCTTATTTACTTATTTTTGCATCCCTCGTGGATTAGATTTTTAGTAAATGATGATTGACAAGTGGATAACAAAAATGTGGCATATATACACCATGGAATTCTACTCAGCCATACTAAGAAATAAAATAATGGCTTTTGACAGCAACTTGGATAGAGCTAGAGGCCATTATTCTAAGTGAAGTAACTCAGGAATAGAAAACCAAACATTACATGTTCTCACTCATAAGTGGCAGCTAAGCTATGAGGATGCAAAGGCATAAGAATGATACGGTGGATTTGGGGACTCGGGAAAAGATGGGAGGAATTGGGGTATAAAAGACTGGGGATGGTGTTCTCTGCTTCAGTGACAGGTGCACCAAAAACTCAAGAATTCACTGAAGAACTTATCCATGTACCCAAAACCCACCTGTACCCCCAAAACTATTGAAATAAAATAAAATTTAAAAATTATGGCAAGATTAGAGATTGTCTTCATTTTTATTTTTTATTTTTTTATTGCATTTTAGGTTTTGGGGTACATGTGAAGAACACGCAAGATAGTTGCATAGGTACACACGTGGCAGTGTGATTTGCTGCCTTCCTCTTCTTCACCCACATCTGGCATTTCTCCCCATGCTATCCCTCCCCAACTCCACACCCGCTATTCCTCCCCTATTCCTCCCAATAGACCCCAGTGTGTAGTGCTCCCCTCCCTGTGTCCATGTGTCCACCTATGAGTGAGAACATGTGGTATTTCATTTTCTGTTCTTGTGTCAGTTTGCTGAGAATGATGTTCTCCAGATTCATCCATGTCCCTACAAAGGACATGAACTCATCATTTTTGATTGCTGCATAATATTCCATGGTGTATATGTACCACATTTTCCCTGTCCAGTCTATCACCGATGGGCATTTGGGTTGGTTCCAGGTCTTTGCTATTGTAAACAGTGCTGCAATGAACATTCGTGTGCATGTGTCCTTATAGTAGAATAATTTATAGTCCTTTGGATATATACCTAGTAATAGGATTGCTGGGTCAAATGGACTTTCTATTTCTAGATCCTTGAGGATTCGCCACACTGTCTTCCACAATGGTTGAACTAATTTACACTCCCAACAGCAGTGTTAAAGTGTTCCTATGTCTCCACATCCTCTCCAGCACCTGCTATCTCCAGATTTTTAAATTATTGCCATTCTAATTGGTGTGAGATGGTATCTCAATATAGTTTTGATTTGCATTTCTGTAATGACCAGTGATGATGAGCATTTTTTCATATGTTTGTTGGCCTCATGTATGTATTCTTTTGTAAAGTGTCTGTTCATATCCTTTGCCCATTTTTGAATGGGCTTGTTTGTTTTTTTCTTGTAAATTTGTTTGAGTTCTTTGTAAATTCTGGATATCAGCCCTTTGTCAGATGGGTAAACTGCAAAAATTTTTTCCCACTCTGTTGGTTGCCAATTCATTCTAATGACTGTTTCTCTTGCCATGCAGAAGGTGTGGAGTTTCATTAGGTCCCATTTGTCTATTTTGGCTTTTGTTGCCAATGCTTTTGGTGTTTTGTTCATGAAGTCCTTGCCTACTCCTATGTCCTGAATGGTTTTGCCTAGATTTTCTTCTAGGGTTTTTATGGTGCCTGGTCTTATGTTTAAGTCTTTAATCCATCTGGAATTAATTTTAGTGTAAGGGGCCCAGTTTCTGCTTTCTGCACATGGCTAGCCAGTTTTCCCAACACCAGTTATTAAACAGGGAATGCTTTCCCCATTGCTTGTTTTTGTCAGGTTTGTCAAAGATTGGATGGTTGTAGATATGTTGTGTTGCCTCTGAGGCCTCTGTTCTGTTCCATTGGTCTATATCTCTGTTTTGGTACCAGTACCATGCTGTTTTTATTACTGTAGCCTGGTAGTATAGTTTGAAGTCCGGTAGTGTGATGCCTCCAGCTGTGTTCTTTTTGCTTAGAATTGACTTGGCTATGCAGGCTCTCTTCTGGTTCCCTATGAAGTTTAAGGTGGTTTTTTCTAGTTCTGTGAAGAAGGTAGCTTGATGGGGATAGCATTGAATCTGTAAATTACTTTGGACAGTATGGCCATTTTCATGATATTGATTCTTCCTAACCATGAACATGGAATGTTTCTCCGTCTGTTTGTGTCCTCTCGTATTTCATTCAGCAGTGGTTTGTACTTTTCCTTGAAGAGGTCCTTTACATTTTTTGTTAGTTGTATTCCTAGGTATTTTATTCTCTTTGTAGCAATCGTGAATGGCAGTTCGTTCTTGATTTGGCTCTCTTTAAGTCTGTTATTGGTCTATAGGAATGCTTGTAATTTTTCCACATTGATTTTTGTATCCTGAGAGTTTGCTGAAGTTGCTTATCAGTTTCAGGAGCTTTTGGGCTGAGACGATGGGGTCTTTTAGATATACAATCATGTCATCTGCAAATAGAGACAATTTGGCTTCCTCCTTTCCTATTTGAATACGCTTTATTTTTTTTTTTTTCTTGCCTAATTGCTCTGGCTAGAACTTCCAGTACTATATTGAATAGGAGTGGTGAGAGAGGGCATCCTTGTTTAGTGCCAGATTTCAAAGGGAATGCTTCCAGTTTTTGCCCATTCAGTATAATATTGGCTGTTGGTTTGTCATAAATAGCTTTTATTATTTTGAGATACGTTCCTTCAATACCAAGTTAATTGAGGGTTTTTAGCATAAAGGGCTGTTGAATTTTGTCAAATGCCTTCTCTGCATCAATTGAGATAATCATGTGGTTTTTGGTTTTGGTTCTGTTTATGTGGTGAATTACGTTTGTAGACTTGCGTATGTTGAACCAGCCTTGCATCCCTCAGATGCATCCTACTTGATCATTGTGGATAAGCTTTTTGATGTGCTGTTGCAATTGGCTTGCCAGTATTTTATTGAAGATTTTTGCATATATGTTCATCATGGATATTGGCCTAAAGTCTTCTTTTCTTGTTGATTCTCTGCCGGGTTTTGGTATCAGGATGCTGTTGGTCTCATAAAATGATTTGGGAAGTATTCCCTCTTTTTGGATTATTTGGAATAGTTTCAAGAGGAATGGTAACAGTTCCTCTTTGCGTGTCTGGTAGAATTCAGCTGTGAACCCATCTGGACCTGGGCTTTCTTTGTATGGTAGGCTCTTAATTGCTGCCTCAACTTCAGATCTTGTTATTGGTTTATTCATAATTTCGACTTCTTTTTGGCTTAGGCTTGGGAGGACACAGGAGTCCAGGAATTTATCCATTTTTTCCAGGTTTACTAGTTTATGTGCATAGAGTTGTTTGTAATATTCTCTGACGATGGTCTGAATTTCTGTGAAATCTGTGGTGATTTCCCCTTTATCATTTTTTATTGCATCTATTTTGTTATTCTCTCTTTTCTTTTTTATCAATCTGGCTAGTGGTCTATTTTGTTGATCTTTTCAAAAAACCAGCTCTTGGATATTTTGATTTTTTTGAAGAGTTTTTCATGTCTCTATCTCCTTCAGTTCTGCTCTGATCTTAGTTATTTCTTGTCCTCTGCTAGGTTTTGAGTTTTTTTGATCTTGCTCCTCTAGCTCTTTCAATTTTGATGATAGGGTGTCAATTTTGGATCTCTCCACTCTTCTCATATGGGCACTTATTGCTATATATTTTCCTCTAGAGACTGCTTTAAATGTGTCCCAGAGATTCTGGTATGTTGTGTCTTCATTCTCGTTGGTTTCAAAGAACTTCTTTATTTCTGCCTTCCTTTCATTGTTTATCTAGTCAACATTCAAGAGCCAGTTGTTCAGTTTCCATAAAGCTGTGCAGTTCTGAGTTAGTTTCTAAATTCTGAGTTCTAACTTGATTACACTCTCGTCTGAAAGATGTGTAATGTTTGTTATGATTTCAGTTGTTTTGCATTTGCTGAGGAGTGCTTTACTTGTGGTCAGTTTTAGAGTAGGTGTGATGTGGTGCTGAGAAGAATGTATATTCTGTGGATTTGGGGTGGAGAGTTCTGTAAATGTCTATCAGGTTTACTTGTTCCAGGTCTGAGTTCAACTCCTGGATATCCTTGTTAATTTTCTGTCTGGTTGATCTGTCTAATATTGACAGTGGAGTGATAAAGTCTCCCATTATTATTGTGTGGGAGTCTAAGTCTCTTTGTAAGTTATTAAGAACTTGCCTTATATATCTGGATGCTCCTTTTAGGATCGTTAGCTCTTCTTGTTGTATTGATCCTTTTACCATGATGTAATGTCCTTCTTTGTCTCTTTTGATCTTTGTTGCTTTAAAGTCTATTTTATCAGAGATGAGGATTGCAGCTCCTGCTGTTTTTTGCTCTCCATTTGCTTGGTAAATCTTCCTCCATCCCTTTATTTTGAGCCTTTGTGTATCCTTGCATGTGAGATGGGTTTCCTGGATACAGCACACTGATGGGTTATGGCTTTTTATCCAATTTGCCAGTCTGTGTTTTGCTTGGTGCATTTAGCCCATTTACATTTAGGGTTAATATTGTTTTGTGTGAATTTGATACTGCTATTTTGATGCTAGCTGGCTGTTTTGCCCATTAGTTGATCCAGATTCTTCATTTTGTTGATGCTGTTTACCATTTGGTATGTTTTTGGAGTGGCTGATACTGGTTGTTCCTTTCTATGTGTTTACCATTTGGCATGTTTTTGGAGTGGCTGGTACTGGTTGTTCCTTTCTATGTGTAGTGCCTCTTTCAGGACCTCTTGTAAAGCAGGCCTGGTGGTGACAAAATCTCTGAGTACTTTCTTGTTCACAAAGGATTTTATTTTTCCTTCCCTTATGAAGCTTAGTTTGTCTGGGTATGAAATTCTGGATTGAAAGTTTTTTTCTTTAAGGATGTTGAATATTGGCCCCCACTCTCTTCTGGCTTGTAGAGTTTCTGCCAAGAGATCTGCTGTGAGTCTGATGGGCTTCCCTTTGTGGGTAACCCAAACTTTCTCTCTGGCTGCCCTTAACATTTTCTCCTTCATTTCAACCCTGGTGAATCTGACGATTATGTGCCTTGGGGTTGCTCTTCTTGACGAATATCTTTGTGGTGTTCTCTGTATTTCCTGAATTTGAATATTGGCCTGCCTTGCTAGATTGGGGAAGTTTTCCTGGATAATATTCTGAAGAGTATTTTCCAGCTTGGATTCATTCTCTTCATCACATTCAGGTACATCTATCAAACCTAGATTAGGTCTCTTCACATAGTCCCACATTTCTTGGAGACTTTGTTCATTCCTTTTTACCCTTTTTTCTCTAATCTTATTTTCTCATTTTATTTTATTGAGTTGATCTTCGAACTCTGATATCCTTTCTTCTGCTTGGTCAATTCAGTTGTTGAAACTTGTGCATGCTTCACGAAGTTCTCATGATGTGTTTTTCAGCTCCATCAATTCACTCATATTCCTCTCTAAGTTGTCTATTCTTGTTATCATTTCCTCAAATATTTTTTCAAAGTTCTTAGTTTCTTTGCATTGAGTTAGAACATGTTCTTTCAGCTCACAAAAGTTTCTCATTACCCACCTTTTAAAGTCTGATTCCGTCATTTCATCACACTCATTCTCCATCCAGCTTTGTTCCCTTGCTGGTGAGGAGTTGTGATCCCTTGTAGGAGAAAAGGTGTTCTGGTTTCGGGTGTTTTCCTCCTTTTTGTGCTGGTTTCTTCCCATCTTTGCGGATTTATCCTCCTGTCGTCTGTGTAGCTGCTGATTTTCAGATTGGGTCTCTGAGTGGAGGCCCAGATTATTGATGATTAAGTTATTTCTGTTTCTTAGTTTTCCTTCTAAAAGTCTGGCCCCTCTGCTTTAGGACTGCTGAGGTCCACCTCAGGCCCTGCTTGCCTAGGGGTCACCTGCAGCAGCTGCAGAACAGTAAAGTTGCTACCACTTTCTTCTTCTGCAATCTTTGTCCCAGAATGATGCCCGCCAAATGTCAGTCTGATCAGTCCTTTGTGAGGTGACTCTTTGATATACGCGGGTCAGGGAGCTGCTTGAGGAGACAGTCTGTTCTTTATTGGAGCTCAAGTGCTGAGCTGTGAGCTCTGTTGTTTATTCAGAGCTGCTAGGCAGGAACATTTATGTCAGGTGCAGCAGAACTCATAAACCCCCTTTTTTCCCCCAGGTGCTCTGTCCCAGGGAGTTAGGGCTTTAATTATGAGTATCTGTTATGTTGCTGCCTTTCTTTTTTTCAGGGCTGTCCTGCCCAGCAAAGAGGCAGACTAGTCACTGCCTGTAGAGGCTTTGCTGAAGCTTTGCAGAGGCTTTGTGGGTTCCACCCTGCTGCTGTGTGTATTTTCCTGCCATCCTGTTTGTATGGGTGTGGTTAGAACTACCTCAGCAATGTTGGCCTGCCTCTGTAATGGCAGACTCTCTTTGTTATGGCACATTGCCTCGGCAATGGCAGGCTGCATCAGCAATGGCAGACTACCTCCGTAGGGGTGGAGTGCCTCGGTAATGGCAGATGCCCCTCCCCCACAGAGCTGGGCCATCCCGGTTTTAGCTGTGCTTGCCTTGAAACTCTCAACCCCAAGTGTTTCCAATTGCTGTTTGTTTGTTTGTTTGTTTGTTTGTTTGTTTGTTTTTGTGGGCTTGGGACCCATCAAGACTGATCACCTGGCTCCCTGCCTCAGAGCCCTTTTTTTTTAAGTTGAATGGTTGACTCTCTCCCAGGTGTTCCAGTCGCCTGCTAAAAGGGCACTGGGATCTGTGTGATTTCCTGTGCGGTGACCCACTGTGCTGGCTGAAACAGTGTCGCTGCCTGGGAATCTCCTGGCCTGGCTTTATGTTTCAGTCCCGTTTCATCAGATGAATGGGCTAATCTGCCTTTCTGGATCTCCAATTGCCAGTTTCACAGGGCAACCAGACCAGTGTATTTTGTATGGAGAGCCGCTGTGCTGCGGCTCTGGCTGAAACAGCCACGCCAGCTGAAACAGCCGTGCTGGTGACCCATAGGTCTCTTCCACCTGGGAATCTCCTGGTCTGTGGGCAATAAAGATCCATCTGAAAGTGTGGCGTCCACTTACGCTCTGTGCTCTCACTGGTAGCTACAATCCTGAGCTGCTCCTACAGTGCCATCTTGAATCACCCCCCTGCCTTCATTTTCAGATACTTGCATCCCATACCCTATGGAAGATGTTTTAGCCTTTTCAGGCTTCCATAATAAAATAGTCTGGGTGGCTTAAACAATGGAAATTTATTTTCTCACAGTTCTAAGTTTAAGATCAAGGTGTTGACAACTTCAGTTCCTAATAAGGGCTCTCTCCTTGGCTTACAGGTAACCAACCTTCTTGCTATGTCCTCACATGGGAGAGAGAGAGAGAGACAGAGAGAGAAACTTTCTGGTGCCTATTCTTATATGAAAACTACTCCCTTTTAACTTATTTACTTTAAAGTTACTTCATTTAACTTTAATTACTTCCTTATTCCAAACACAACTACATTGGGGAACAAGGCTTCAGCATATGACTTTTGAGAAGACATGCATTCAGTCTGTAACAGAGGACTTGGAGGAAATTTTGACTTGTTTCCTCTTCATATCAAGTTTATTTGAATAGTCTGGTCATTTATCTCTGAAGGATATTTGCTGTGTCTGTTCTAACTGCTTGATGTAATGAGAACAAAGCACCCTGGAGTTTAGAAACCTGAGGCAAATCCTTGGCTGCTTCCAGAACCCTCTAGAATGGCAGCCCACATATGTCACTGAAGATGAGGCCCTTACAGAAAATACTGTCAATATAGGGTGGTATAAATTTTTTATTCTTTATTTGTGTAAAACTGGTTGCCTCGCCGGGAGCTTGGACATGCCCATCCCTCTCCACACCCACCTCTGCACTCCGCACTAAACTCTTCACTTGGCACCAATGCCCACCTCTGTACTCCACACCAGAATCTGCACTTGGCACTAAACTCTGCACTCAGCACCTAGCCAGCCGTTGGAAAACCTGCCAAAACTTGAAAGAAGTCTTGCCAAAACCTGCCCAATAGCACAGCCGGAAATCCCACCTACCTACCAATAGCAGCTCACCCCATCCACGTCCTGTTTCTCCATAGCCAATCAGAATGCCTTCCCTCCCTATAAAACCCCATGCCTGAGAGGAGTCAGGCACGACTTCCCTGGCCCCTTTCCCTGGGACCATGGAACCTCATCTGGGAGTTAAATAAATTGGCATTTAATTTTCTTTTGCTGGCCTCAGTTTCCTCATTTTAAACTCGGCAATAGACCTCACAAGACAATCACCCTTACAATTTGGTATTTAGTTTATGTATTTCTTATAGTGATATTTAACACATTGTTTTGACAATGCTATGGATAAAAAGAGAATAAAACACTGTTCTATTGTAATAAAACCATCTTTTATCTTAAGTAACTGTGTTTAGTCTTTCTTGTCAGACAAAAGTTTAAAAGTCTTAGATTATCCCCTAATAATCAAGGATTTGAAAACAAAAGTAGGATAATATAACAAATTACTACTTTGCATTCCCACCATGTTTTAAATTTTTTTACCCTAGAGAATGCTAGCTATTTCTTTTAACAGGCTTTGACTAGGTAATACTTTTAGTGGAAAGGGGCACATAAGCATAGATGAGATTAGTGAGGCATTTGTAGGATCCTTTCATGTAATGTGTGGGCAGCTTTGCACTTCCTTATTCCACTGACTATATGGATACGTTAATTATTGACACTGGTACTTGTCAGAGACACTCCTTTTATAAGATCAGTTACTCCTTAATGAACAGGTTGTTGGTCAGAAAACCTGGTGTGTAGTCAGCCACAACTCAGCCAACTTATTGCATGATTAAACAGGATAATTGCTTTTTTGTGTCTCTTCAGCTTCCTAATCTGTAAATTGAGGAGGTGAACTGGAATCTATGGAACTGTCTGGGTTTATGAGTCCATGACATGACTAGGGGTTAGGAGGGTTTAAAAATAAAACAAAATAAGACAACAAAACTTACAAATGAAACAAATTTTTTTGATGTAACGGCTCCCTGGCTTCCTCCTGTTGCATTTCTCTGCTCCCCTGCATGGTGAAGTTTTGAGGAGTGTTCTATCGGGCAGTCTTCACTCCACCACAGATGCTCATGATTCCAATGGCTGCAATGTTAACAGATTCCATAATCTCTCTGCTGCATCCCAGCAGCATTTAATAATGTCCATTTTCTTCAAACACCTTTGCTTGGCTTCCATAGAGCCATACTCTCCTTCCTGGATTTCCTCTTACTCATTGAAAATCTTTCCTTAGTCTTGTCAGTGTTCCTGTAGATTCTTTCTTTTCTGACGAACATTCAAAACATTCATGGCTCTGTCTTCATTGCTGTTCTTGTTAGTTCTTCCTTTTCTAACCAAACTTCAAAAGTTGGAGCACCCCAGGCTCAGTCCTAGTTCTACCCTTCACTACCTGCATTCTGTACTTATGAAGCTCTCATCTAGTCCCATACATTCACATGCTATTTATATGTTAATGGCTTTCAAAATTATTTCCTCTTCTCTTAATTCTACATGCATGGCTATCAGACATTTTCAAACTAGCCAAAACAGAACTTGTGATTTTTTACCTCAACTTTCCTTTCTCAGTGTGCTCCAACTCAGTAAGTGGCACTACTTTTGACTCAATTGCTGAAGCTGAGATTTTTAAGACCTATCCTTAATTCCTCTATACCCCTCACATTCTAGATACAGTTTGCTTCAGCTGTCTATCTACTGCTCACTCATGGGACTAATTTAGCTGACAGGTTAGCTAGGCTGGAAGACCAGGAAGGCTTCACATATTCATCAGTAGGCACCAGCTGTCAGCTGAAGTTGCCTTGGTTTCTTCTTCCTTTTTTTTTAAGATGACTCCTCATCTTGTAGTAAGCTAGACTGGCTTTTTGATATGATGGTCTCATGGCAACATTTTAAGAGAGCAAAACCAGAAGCTGCAATACCTAAGGCCACTTCTCACTTTCTTTACTCAGCCTGTCCAAGCTGGTATTACCAAGGTTCTTTCCACAGCTCTTAGCTCATCCTGCTTTCACTCTTCGTATCTATCCCCTCCACACCTCTCCATTCCTGGTGCGCGCACACACACACACTCATGTAACAGCCAGAGTGATCAGATCACATAGCTCCTCCTGTGAAAACCATTCTAGTAGTTTTTCAGTGTCACTAGAACCAGATCTAAAGTTTGTATAATGACCCAAGAGGCACATGACAATTCAGTTCTTGTTTATTTCTTCTTTATTCCTGTCACTCTCCTTGACCATAATGCTCCTGGCCAATGAAGATGAGATAGTGAAAAAAGCACACTGTTTTTTCTTCTGTTCTTTCATATTTTTGAACATTCTTTTGAACTTTTTAGCCTGTGGGCCCTTGTGCTGGATGTTCTGCATCCAGACATCTGTTCCATGGACTCTACACTTCATTCATGTCTTAACCATCTGAAATATCAGCTCTGCAGAGAAAAATTTCTTGACTGTATCTGATGTTTATTTTCTCCAGCCAGTTACTCTTTTATGGTACTATATTTTGTTTTCTTCAAACCTCTTGTCGCCACCTGTAATTAACCGGGTTGCATGCATTAATGTGCTTGGTTATTTCCATCACTCAAGTTATAAGCTCTACAAGAACAAGGACCTTTTCTATCTTTTTGGCCCTTATATCTCAGGCATCTTGAACTTTGTCTGGTATGTAAGACTTCAGTAAATATTTATTCACACAATAAAAAGGAAAAAAATATTTATTCAGTAAAATAAATGAATGATGTCGCGTTAGGTAATAATTGCATAACCGCATTCCAGAATCAAAGTCATTTTCTCTGCTTTCAGTGGAGACAGCCCAGTCTTGTGAATGGAGTGGTGGTGGGCACCAAGTTCTGCCCATTATTTTTCAAGCACAGTCAAAGCCAGTTAGCCTCTCCATGACTTGTGATTTGTTTTGTACAGGATTAAGTTTGAAGTCCTCACTTAGCATTTCAAAGGAGTGATGTAAGGGTGAAATAAAATAATTTTTGAAAGCTTCTTAGACAAAACTCCCACAAACCAGACGCTACGTAAGTACTTTTCATTTGCTCAGTCATTATTAGTTGGAAAAATATTTTTAGAGTTTGACAAATTGTCCTAGGGAGCATGGGTTATAGCTACTGTTCTCTCCTGGGTGAAACAAATTTAGTCAGTAGGCACAAATATTGTGATATATTAGACACCTCAATATTCCTCCCGAACTTCTCTAGATGATTACCAAAATGTTTTAGGCAACATAACCTTTTTACCATATGACCAGGAAAACAGAAATAAAAGATGAGAAATTGTATTTAGACATTACTTGAATATTATATAGTTTTTTAAAGGCTTATCATTATTTTATTTTAAAAACATGATGTGCTGCTTCTGTTCATGACTGAACTAAGAATGTATCACCTATCATAATACTGGGGCTCTATGTTCCAATCACTGTGCAAAGTGTTTTATATATTTTCTTAATTTTACCCTCAATAACTCTATAAAGTAAGTGTTTTTATTCTCATTTTAAGAGAAAACAACTAAGGCTTAGAATGGTAAATTAGCTTGCTCAGAAAGCTAACACTGAAAGGCAGAATTGAGGTTTAAACCCAGATTGGTCTGATTCACTGGATCAGAGGCCACAAAGCTTAGGCAGAGTTTAGGCAGAAAACATAAATATCTGAAGCCTTTTTTTTTTTTTTTTTTGAGATGGAGTCTCGCTGTGTCACCAGGCTGTTCAGTGGCATTATCTTGGCTCGCTGCAACATCTGCCTCCAGGGTTCAAGCAATTCTCCTACTTCAGCCTCCCAAGTAGCTGGGACTACAGATGCACACCATCAGGCCCAGCTAATTTTTGTATTTTTAGTAAATACAGGGTTAAACCATGTTGGCCAGGATAATCTTGATCTCTTGACTTTGTTATCTGCCAGCCTCAGCCTCTCAAAGTGCTGGTATCACAGGCATGCACCACCACACCCTATTATGTATGATATAAAGGGAGTTGCAGGAACTGTGGCCAAACTACAGAGTACAAGGCACTGCCAGCATTTCACTTTAAGTCAAACAACAATAACAACAAAAACACAACAGAACACAACACAGACCACCATTTCAACACCTTTGGGACTAGAAACTGTGAGATCATTGTCCATCTTTGCTCACCATTATATCCTCAGTGAAAACCACAGTGCCAGCAGACACATTGTAGGTGGCTTAATATATATTTGTTGAATGAATAACTTCAGCGCCCCTGCCTGCACTTTGAACACTATTACTTATTAAATTTAGGAAAAAGTAAAATATTCTTTTTCCTCAGTCTAAGAGAAATGCCTCTGCTACTGACTTGGGGAATAAATTGCCCATCCTTGTGTCTTTCTATAAATTCTAGCTCTTGTGAGAGAATAAAATAATTATTAAAATTAATTTTAGGCTCTAATAAGGGCAACTGCAGTGTACACTCAACTGTACTGTAGTTTGGCTAGGCACAGAAGCAAGATAACATTTGAACAGGATAAAAGCCTGTATTTGTTGTCAGGGAAACATTTTGGTTTCTTCTCTTCATTCAATTTTTAAAAGCAAAAGTCACAAAAATAACAGCAATCTATTGATTTATGAAAAGAAGCCAGTTATTGACTATTGAGGGTAGGCGCAATTGAAATAATTATTTATGCTGCTTGCAAAAAGGATCAAATTTAATAATTTTTACAAAAAATGTGGTGTTGTTCTTTACAGAATTGAATATTCTTTGCAACATACTATATTATGGGTTTCATTTTTAAAAGGTACATTCAATTTAAAATAATGTTTGTTTAGATTTTCCAAATAAACTTTGCTGCTGCAGAAGTGAGTTAGGTGCTAAGTGCTTATATTATGACCACCATCCAAGGGAAGTCAAAATGCAGAATTTAAAATCAGTTTGGAGCCAATGTACCTTTGGTTTCTCTTCATATTCGTTAGTAGAGTCAGAAGAAACTTTCAATTTTTAAAGTCCACAATTAATTTTCAAGTTAAAATGAATCACTCCAAAGAGAAAAACTTGCTCATATGAAAGCAAAAGAATGGATGGTTGACTGCTGTAGTTTTTTCGGTTTTAGTTGACTTAAATGAGTTCACATACTTACATGACTTTTACAAAGATACTTTAAAACTTACCGAGTATAATTCTTCAATCTTGAATCACATTCCTAACCCTGAAATGTATTCTAAATAATATAATAGGATGACAACGTCAAGCATAATTAAACATTTTTCTTTAGCTCTAAGAATTTACTCTGGCATTGACCGCTGAGAATACAAAGAATATTAAGAATAGCATAAATACTAGCTAGTTATGCAACTAATGTTGCCTAATATGAATTTCAACATTTTATTCATAGCACTGACTTAGAACTTGCATCTTAAATAAAACCATGTGTCTTTTAATTCAAAACACTTAAAAGAAAGTTACAATTGAAATTTAAATTTTAAATTGTTGATTATGATCCAAGGTGGTAGATTAAGCTCATGGTTAATCCTCCACCCCACCCCATTTTATAAATCCACATTTGAAACATGTCAACGAAGAGCAAAAAGGGCTTCAGGTTAAGACAGAAGATTAAACACATGCATTTAACTTTAATTTCACCCTTGCTAGAACCCCGTTAAAGCTACTGAATGTATTTTTTAAGAATATAAACTGATAATGGGCCAACAGGAAAGGAGAAAATTATAATAAATTTTAGGATCCTGCATAGCAGATAAGCTAATAATAACAATTTACCAGACCCAAGAAACCACAAACCATATTAACTACAGGGGTAACAGAACCAGACCAAGGTTAAAAAAAAAAAGTCCTCAAAAAGTATAGGACAGTAGTATCAGGTACTTCTAAAGCTGGAGATTAGTTCGGGGTCTGAAATAAAGAGGACTGAGTGAAAGCTGTTTACAAGGCATTTAGATCCCTAAAGTCCTTCACCAACCACCTGCTGCTGGCAACTGCCCTTCTCCCACCTGGCAGAAATTTGGAATTTTATTATGGGCAGAAGGTATAAAGGAGAGACTCTAAATGGATATGATGGGTATCTTACACAACAAAAAGGGATAAAACGACCTTATGCAAAATCAATGCTGAATATACAGATACTCCCCTCCTGGAAAGTTGGCAGCCAGATTCTTACCCTTTGAGAAGGAGATGGAAGACTCTTCTTGAGGAAATTTGAACAACCCAAGAAAAAGGAGTTAATAATATTGACTTTGGAGTTTTTCTCCAAGAAGGCTCCTATATTAGTCCTTTCTCATGCTGCAAAGAAGGACTGCCAGAGATTGGGTTATTTATAAAGGAAAGAGGTTTAACTGACTCATAGTTCTGCATGGCTGGGGAGGCCTCAGGAAACTTATAATTATGGCTGAAGGGGAAGGAAACATGTCCTTCTTAACATGATGGCAGCAAGGAAAAGTGCCAAGCAAAAGGGGGAAAAGCCCCTTATAAAACCTTCAGATCTCATGAGAACTCACTCACTATCATGAGAGCAGCAGCATGGAAGTAATGCCCATGTGATTCAATTACCACCTACCCAGTCCCTCCCACAACAGATGAGAATTATGGGAACTATAATTCAAGATGAGATTTGGGTGCCAACCCAGCCAAACCTTACCAGCCCCCAAAAGTTACTTCTCAATAATACCCCACATCTACAAACCCTACCCATGTGCTCTGAAATTCCAATCAGCATTTTAGTCCTGCACTCTTAATTACAAACTGATTGTCAAGGAGTAATAGATAGGCTTTAATGTAGAAGATTTAAAAAAACAGATAAACAAAAATGTAAATAAGAAAAGAATGGAATAAAAAAGAAAACTTCAGAGAATTTAAAGAGTTCTTAGAAATTAAAAATATTACGGGAAAATAAAAACACAAGAAAAGGTTGGAGGACAGTGTTGAAGACATCTCCAAGAAATTTGAAGAAAGACCACCAGATAGTAAATTGGGCATAACAATATAAAAGACGCAGTCTAGAAAGTCTAAAATATGAATAGTAGAGGATTCAGAAACCAATCTGGAAAGTCTAAAATATAAATAGTAGAGGATTCAGAAAGAGAGAAGAGACAAAACAATGGGTGAAATCCTTAAAATAATTCTAGAAGAATCTCCCAGGACTGAAAGATGTGAATTGCCAGAATAAAAGAAACCACTAAAAACCCAGGATAGTGGATGAACTTATATCCATGCCAAGGCTCATGGTCATAAAATATCAGAACAGTGAGGACAAGAATATTCTACTGACTTTCAGAGAAAGAAACAAATCACATACAACAGATCAGGCATCAGAATGATTTGGATACCTCAACAGAAACACTAGAGTGAGCAGAACAAATTCTGAAAATATATTATTTCTAATGTAAAATCGTATAACCAAACTGACAAATCAATAAAAGAACAAAATAAAGACATTTTTATGTATGCAAAGTCTCAAAAAATGTACCTTCCCTACACCATTTATTAAGAAGGTATAGGAGGATATGCTGTACCTCAATAAGAAAGTAAGCCAAGAAAGAGAATACAAGAAATAGGTGTTTCAGCTTTGGCAAGAGACAAAAAGAATCTGCAGGAGGATCCTGAAGGGACATCTCATGTGTACAGCTGTGGACCAGACATAGAGAGCAACCAATCCACATTGGAGCAAAGGGCTTCAAAAGATGAGTATGTTTGCTCATTTGTTTATTCACTGACTATATACTGAGTTCCTACTAGGTACCAGATGTTCTTCTAGCACTTAGCATGCATCAGTGAACAAAGAAGACAAAAACATCTGCCCTCATGGGACTATGTTCTATTGTGGGGTAATGGAAGACAAACATACACAATAAGCAAGTAAATTGTATAATGTGTTAGAATGTGTTTGGTGTAGGAGATGTTTCAGGGTGGTGGGAAAAATAATAGGAAAGGTGCAAACCTTTTTGAAAGGCTGGAAGGTTTTGCAAAAGCTTCAGAAAATGTTTATGGCTGAAGGCAGCCTAATCCTCTTACCTTGAGCTAATAGCAAAGAGCAGATAACAAGGGAATGTAGAGGAGTTTATCTAAATGGCTTGTTTACCTACTTCCCCAGAGACCAACCTTTGATCATTCTCTACTGGAGGTGTCAGCAATGTTAATTGCTCACAAATGGTGTTTGCTCGAGACCTCTGTTATGAAATCTGTTCTAATATAAACATGAGAATTTCTGGCATATGGGAACTGCGTGACTGGACTCATTCAGGGTCTGAAGCAATGGGGTCCCCTAGCTGCACTCTCACAGGAAAAACACCTGTGTCTGTGTACTTCTATAATCCGTTGCTCAACCAGACTCTGTGGTTCAGACTCAGCAATTGTGCCCCCCTGTGAGAAACATTGCAATGGATCACAACGGAACCCTGAAAAGTGAAGGTGAAGAGACTGCACAGTTAGTAAGTCAATAAGTCATTGGTGCCCACTTGGGATTTCCATGTTTGAGGAAATTGTTCAGACTTGGGTTTCATCATGAGACAACAGTTATCAGCACAACAGAAACGGTATACAAAAGTATTGAAACAGCTGCTTAAAGCTAGTGGAGCTTCAGTTTCACAGGCTCAATTAAAGAACCTAATGCAAACTGTTGCTTCCCACAACCGATGGTTTCCAGAGGAAGACACACTAGATGTAGAGCTCTGGGAACAAGCAGAAAGAAATCTTAAACAACATCATGCACAAGAGCAATGGGTCCCAGTAACATCTCTAATGCTATGAGCCTTTGTCAGGCTGCTTTGGCCCTGCTGTACACAAAAGAGCCCAAAAAAAGGAAGGGAAGATGAACTGTCACCCACCTTACCGCCTCCTCCTTCTCCCTCAGCCCAGCAATTACCAGGTAAAAATACCAAAGAGGAAATGGAGATTTTACCAGAGCTCACTCCCCCAATAATTTAGAAAAAGGACAAGGGATATGCTACAGTTATGGGACCCTGTCTTAGGCAAGCAGCATTATAAAGGAAGTTCTTGGCCTGCCTGATAATGCAAGATTAACAAGGCAATCGGGTATATGAACCCATTTCTTTTGATGCTTATAAAGAAGTAAGAAAAAGCACACCCAATATGGCTCTCTCCAAATCCCATTTGGGTAGAACAGTAGCCTTTAAAGAGAGAGAAGTTACAATGAGCCCATAAATTATTTAAGGAGCAATTAAAAGCTAGCCATATAGGACCATCAAATAGCCATTGGAATTCATCCATTTTCATTATTCCCAAGAAGTCTGGCAAACGGAGAATTTTGCATGACTTTTGGGCTATTAATGCTAATCTGCAACCTATGGGGCCCCTTCAACAGAGGCTCCCTTCCCCCACAGTGATTCCTCAAAATTGGCCTGTAATTGTCATTGACTTAAAAGATTGCTTTTATACTATTCCCCTTGCAGAACAGGACAGAGAAAAATTGCCTTTACCATACCAACTGTCAACAATGAAAGACTAGCTTGCCAATTTCATTGGAAAGTGCTTCCTCAAGAAATGCTGAACAGTCCTACCAAGTGTCAGTATCATGTAAATCAGGCTTTGCTCCCCAGTAGAAAAGAATTTCCTAATTGCAAGATTATTTATTTTATGGATGCTATTTTACTGGCAGCCCCAACAGAGCCAGTACTTTTAAGTTTTTATGCCTCTGTCCAAAGGAATACACAGTTAAGAGGTTTAATCATAACACTTGAAAAAGTACAAATGTCCTCTCCTTGGAAATACCTTGGATACATACTAACTTCCTAGTCAGTAAGATCTCAAAAGGTTAAATTAAATACTAGCAACTTACATACCTTAAATGATGATCAAAAATTATTGGGTGATATTAACTGGCTTCACCCCACCCTGGGCAAAATTACTGATAAGTTGCAAAACCTGTTTTCTACCTTAAAAGCAATGCTGCCCTGGATTCTCCCAAGTATTTAACCCCTGCAGCAAAAAAGAAAATTGAGGAAATAGTGCAAGCTATTTCTGATAGGCAACTAGATCACATAGACCCAGGAGCCATTACAGTTGTTTGTTTTTCCCACTAAGCATTCCCCAACAGGATCAATAGGATGAATGGCCCCAGGACTATACTTCCTAGAATGGGTTTTTTTGCTCACATACCAAACGAAAACAATATCTTCCTATATCCAGCTAGTTAGTAAAGTCATCTATAGAAGCCACAGATGAGGCAATCTGTTGCTAGGTTATGACCCTGATATCATAAAAATTCTTTTGAGTAAAAAGCAATTCAAAGCAGTATTGCCCCATCTCTAGATCTTCAGATAGCAGTCTCTGATTATACAGGCCACATAGAGCACACCCTTCCAGCTGACAAACTACTTAAGTTCTTATCTCATACTCCTGTAGTTGTGCCTACAAAGGGAATTCACCCCCCCATACTTAAAGCTTTAATGTTTTTTACTGATGGTTCTGGTAAACATGGAAAAGCGGCCATTTGGTGGAAATCACATAATTTCCTCACTCGATCTGGATTTACCAGCACTCAGAGAGCTGAGGTTGGAGCCCTAATATTGGCCTTAGAAACTTTTTACATTCAGCCCATCAATATTGTTAGTGACTCTGCTTTACTGTATGTATTTGTTGCAGAACCTTGAAACAGCCCTCGTTAAGTCTACTCTTGAGCCCACCCTGTGTGCACCTTTTCTTTGACTTCAGCAATTGCTGGATCAGTGTAGACATTCTATTTAAATCACACATATTCGAGCCCACAGGTCACTGCCTGGCCCACTGGCTTATGGCAATGATCAACCAGACCTACAAGTTATGACATCACTGCTTGACCAAGCCACTCAATCACATCAATTTTTCCACCAAAATTGGAGAAACTTAATGAAACAATTTCAACTTGCCCAAAAGCCAGCTAAACAAATTATTCTGCAATGCCCAGATTGCCAGCTCATAGGCACGTCCCCTCCTTCTACAGGTGCTAACTCTAGAGGACTAGAACCTAACCAGTTATGGCAAACGGATGTTACACATGTTCCTGAATTTGGAAAACTAAGATATGTACGTGGTATCCGTTAATACTAATTCTCTTCTAATTAGTGCACATGCGCTGCCTGGAGAGTCCACCTGATATGTCATTGAACATCTTCTTGTAACTTTTGCCTTTATGGGTGGCCCACAAAAATTAAAACTAATAATGGTCTGGCTTGTGCCAGCTCACAATTTCAACAATTTTGTCACACATGTTCAACATTGCACAGGCATCCTGTAGAATCCCCTGTAGGATTCTACAGGATGCCTGTGCAATGTTGAACATGTGTGACAAAGGAAAGGAAAGGCCATAGTAGAATGTGCCCACTCCACCCTTAAAAAATATGCTCAGAAAACAAAAAAAGAGGAGTGTAACTAAGGACCCTGTAACACTATTAGCACAAGCCTTATTTACCCTTAATTTTTAAAATTTAGATGACAAATCTAAATCAGCTATAGAAAATCACTTTTGCTAAAACCTCTCAAGACATAAAACCCACAGTTTTCTGGAAGGATGTAAATATTAATTAATGGTGTGGTCCAAATGATTTGCTAACATGGGGAAGAGAATATGCTTGTATTCACATCTCCTCAGGCCTTCGTTGGATTCCAACACAATGCATCACACCATACCATGGCATGACTAGGACCCAACCCAGTACCACAGATGAAGAAAATGACCCTGCAGGACCCATAGCCCCGGGCAGTGTCCTTATTGGACTACACAAGCCCAGACATTACCCGGGGGATGCTAAAGAAAACAACTCAGGAAGCTAAATGAATCCTGCTCCAAACACAAACAACACTCACTCCAGATAATTTGTTCCTTTCTTAGTATCTCACTCTCCCTGCAACCCTGAGTACCTGCTATACTCTATTGCGCCCATCTTCTAAATCTGCCTTTTTTTCCACCTGTTACTTAGGCAGACACTCCCCTCCCAGCCTCTAACAATGCAACTGCTTGACTAGAAAGGACAGACAACCCCCAGTGGGGTCCCTCAGTAATGGCACACATTCGACTGAGCTGCCAAATAACACTACATGTCACTCTTTGATTGGAAAAGAATGTTACTGATATTACTCATGTTTGTCTTATTTACTAATTCTAAGATGCAAAGCCAGAATATGAGTTGTAACTGCTGCGCCTGACAAACCTGTTGCTGCACACATCTGTACTCTTCAACCAACAAAACCTGATACAACAAACAGAAAAGGAGATGTAGGAGATTAGTCAGGGTAGTGGAAGAAGTTATATGAAAGATAGGAACCTTCTTGGAAGGCTGGAATGTTTTGCAAAAGCTTCAGGAATGGTTTATGGCTGAAGGCAGTCTAATCCTCTTACCTAGAGCTAATAGCAAATAGCAGATAATGAGGGAATATAGAGGAGTTTACCTAAATAGCTTGTTTGCCTATTTCCCTGGAAACCAACTTTTGATCATCCACACACATGACTGCTCTCTGCTTGGGGGGGTCAACAATGTTAATTTCCCACCAATGGTGTTTTCTCTAGACCTTTGTCATTAAATCTGTCCTAAAATAAATATGAGTGTCTCTGGTATGTGGGAGCTGCACACCTGGACTCCTTCTATGGGGTCTGTAAGCCATGGGGTCCCCTAGCTGCACTATCACAGGAAAAATACCTGTTTCTGTGTACTTCTGTCATCCATCACTCAGCCGGAGTCTGTGGGTCAGATTTGCCAGCTTGGTGCTCCAGAATTATTTTTTTTAATACTAGAGATGTGTAAGAAGATTGAGTACGTCAGTGGTAGTCAGTAAGGGCAGTTTATAATATTAAGTAGGATAGTCTGGGTAGGACTTATTGAGAAGGAAAGATTTGAGCAATGACTTGAAGGAGCTGAGTATTTGGCCAAGTAGATATTTGGGATGAGTGATCTTGGCTGAAGGAATAGTTAGAGCAACTCCTTAAGGTAAAAGCACATCTGCCATCCTGGTATGATCAAGAGATTGCAAAAGAGCCACTGAGGGTGTCATAAAGTGAGCTTTATTTTAAGAATGTCAGAGAAGCAGAGAAAAGAGCCTTTATGGGTTATCATGTGACTTTTGCTTTTATTCTATGTAAAATGGGATGGTATTTTGCAAGCTTATGGGCAAAAGAGTCACATGATCTGACTTAAATTTTGTTTAGATAGTTTGCCATGGCACAAGAGTTTGGATTTTCTAATGAATTGTTCCTGGCGTGTGAGAGCAAAGAGTTAGGGAGGAGACCAGAGTTTTGGCATGAGCTTCTGGAAGGATGGGTTATTATCAACTGAAATGGAGAAAGCTAAATTTGGAGCTGATATTTGGATATGAGGGGAGTTTAGATGTTCATCTTGGACATTTGGGTTTCATGTATTTATTTGAATTCTCAGTGGAAATGTCAAAAAATCTATGAGTCGGGAGTCTGTGAAAAGATCTGACTTGGTGATGAATTAATTGAGGGTTATCATCGTTACTATACCTAGTGCCATCGAATTAGCTTTTAAAGGTGAGGACAAAAGGTCATATGATCTTGTTCTCACTTTTCCTCTGTACTATGTATGTCCTTACCAGTGCTGGTGACATTTCAATTCTCCCTTTCATGTCCCACTGCTTGGATCAGCTGAGGACCTTTCCACATATCACCACACACAAGTGTTTTGTCTTAAACTTCTGGGAACCATCATTTGGCATTATGAACATAGAAAAAAAATTTGAGCCATCTACGATTTCCAGCTATCTACATGTGAGTGTCTCATGCCTAGTTCATAATACAGTTCTGTCAGACAACCCAAATGCAGGAGCCCAGTGGTTCCCAGGATTCACAAGCACGCTGCCCATTGTCTTCCCCCGAAAGGACAGATGAACTCTCAGTGAAGGTGAAATTTGACTGTGACCCAGAGCTGTTCAGTTTATCTTTATCCTGCAAGCTTTTATCTGATGGTGGCAATACTGGCATTTTCTTATACACTGAGTTTATACTTTCTATTCATTTTTTTTAAACTAAATATTAGAGATTCTTACATGGTCAGTAAAGCTATAGGTAAAAGAAAAGAAATAGAAGATAAAGTCTTGTCAGTGGTCATTTCCTAGGAGTGCTGGGGATTACATTTGAGAAGATGCACATGGGAAACTTCTAAGGCATTGGTTACTCATTTTTACTCAGGTGATGGCTTCAGGAGTATTAATTTTGTCATTATTCTTTAACTATATATAAGATTTTATACCCTTTTCTTCATGCATGATACATTTCACTATAATGGTTAAATTAAGAATGACCAGAACAAAGAGAAACATGAAAGAGTGAATTTCTAGCAGAGTTGTGACGCTAGTAAAAGGCAGAAAGAAATCTCTACCATGAATACACATACCCAAGGACTGCCATGAATAAAGGATTCTAAGAGCTGCTTGGATGTAGCCACGGCTGCTGTTTTCCGTATGTGGTTCTAGTAAAGCTTGTCAAATTGGGTCAGCTGGTAGAAAGAATAGGCTGACCCAATTTGACAACCAATTTTAAGCATGGGGCAGAAAAATGGGGGGGGGGCAAGTGGAAAATGTTTATCCCCTTTTCCTCCCTGGAATATATATAGTAATTGACAATACGGCAAGGAAGCTGATTTCTAAAATAATTGAAACATATGTCTGCTGGGTTCTAGGATTTTTGGCATAAGCACTAACACACCAGAAAAATAATATTCTCTTTATTTGGTATTTAGGGGTGGATAGGAAGAGCGTATCAGTCAGAAAATGTTAGGTGACAAACTACCCCAAAATTCTGTGGCTTAAACTAGCAACCATTTATTTTAGCTGGCAATTTGAGGTAGGCTCAGCTGAGTAGTTCTCATCTTAGTTGGGATCATACATATATTTAAAGTACATTGCAGGGTCAGCTGATGGGTGGATAAACTAGAATGGCCTCAGCTGGATGCCTCATCTATGCTCCTTATGGTAACACATCCTGTCAGGTTATTCTAGGATTGTTCACATGGAGCTGGCTACGCTAGTGAGCAAGAGCTTTCCAGGCTTCTTGAGGCCTAGGTTAGAACCAGCACATCGGCACATTTATTGAACTTTATTTGCAAAAGTAAATTGCAAGGTCTTCCCTGACTCATGCAATAAGGAAATGACTCCCCCTCTTTGTGGGAGAAATGGCAATGTCATATTACAAGGGGTGTACACATGGGGAAAGGAATAGTTGCAATGATTGTTGCAAATAATCTTTTATGGAAGTTTCTCCATCTCCTCTGATTTTTCCCCACTTACACATCCTATAGACCCTACCCATGTGATGTGCTCAGAGCACACAGTCCCATTCCCATGCAAGTAAGCATACTGTAGGGGACAATGAGTTTAAACAATGCCAGAGGAAACCCACACCATCTATGTATCTTAATTAGCATAGTTCTCATTTATAGCTGTGAACAGACTATCCAGGGATATTAGTTTGAGGAAAATCAGCAGCCCAAAAGAGAAAAACAAACAATAAACAAATAAATGCCTGATGCCAGAACCAAAAGATATGAATCAAAGGACAAAATAACTAATTTGAATTTTTCTATTTTCAGAGATATTGATTGGCAATTTTTTTAAAATTAAGAAATGTGTACATGTATGAGTATAGTAAAAAATTTGAATTGTATGGTAGTTCCTATTATGTATTCTAGTCCCAGTTCTCCTTCTCACAGAGGATCACTACTAGATCACTACTACCTGTACCTGACTTATTCTTCCAGAATTATACCTCTGTGACATTTGGGAAATAGCAAAACAGCCTGCTGTGAGGAAAGATCAATCAGAAAATAAGAATGTATTTTTGGAAATTGGAAAAATAAGGTACTCTGAATGAAAATATATTCTATAGAGATACAAATAGATACTGATATATGTAGATAAAGAAGGACCTAAAATAAAATTTGAGGAAGTCACTTTTTAATATGGAGATAGCTAACAGATGAAAAATATGAGAAAAATTACTGAGAGAGACATATATTATTAGTCAGGAGGTCGATCTTTTAAATCAATTATACAAAATTAGTTGGAAGAACTAATAAGAGAAAGAAGAAAATTCATGTAATTTAAAAAAAAATACTTGAAGTTTCTCTACTGAAAATTCTACCAAGTGCTGAGCAGGATGAATTAAAAAACTACTGTTCTTGGACACAACCTTATATATTTCAGAGAATCAAGAAAAACAATAAAAATCTGAGTATGGAAGGTAGTGGAGAAATGAGCAGAGCTTTTGTTTTGTTTTGCTTTGCTTTTAATAAAATGTCACATCAGCAATTCAGGATACCAAAAAATAATAGACCAATGCTTTCAAAGTTTCAAGGAAAACTGCTTTTGAATCCATAATTCTATGCTAAACTTTATGGGCTTTTCCTGGGAACATTTATTTACCTAGTTGCAGTGTAGAAACAGAGTCCTGCTAGAAATCTTCACACCCATGGGGCATAAAGAACGAGGTTGAAATGCACAGCTGCCAAAGTACAATGACTCAAGGAGCAAAGCCCCTTCTATCTAAGAGGAGAGAGCCAGAGGTGAGCTCCAAATATTTGCACAATCTCCTCTCAAGGCATCTGGCAACTCCTAACTTGTGCAGGAGAAAACAGTAGCTGGGAGGCTAAGGACCTGAGCAAAGATTTCAGCAGCCACATGGTGCTGGGAAGGGGGACACCCGGGTATATTGGCCTTGGTGGAAACTTCAGGCTTTTACTTGATCCACAGAAGGATGTCTCCTAGAAGTTAGGACACGTGTAAGTTTCCTATGGCTGGCATAACAGATTGTTATTGACTGAGTGCTTTAAGGCTAATACCATCAGGTCTCAACAGCCATGCTTTCTTAGTTTTCACTGTAAATCCAGGGCTTTCGGGTCAACCATCATCCCCTGGCTCCTGTCCCACTTTGCTGTATATATTCTGTGATGGTGACCCACCCCTTTCAATGCACCTCCTTCAATCCTTCCATTTTCTGTCGAATTTAAACAAACTTCCTTATTTTCTCAACTTTTTTCTCTGAATGCTTATTTTTCTATTGTCAAGAAATCTTTGCTCTCACCTGAGGACAAAGTTTGTAAGAAGAACTGTTATTTTTATGGAGTCATTGCCATATAGTTGATATATGACAAATTGCACAAGCCTCAATTGTCCACTTTTGTCAGTTTATGTATATACATATACACCCATGAAACTATCACCACAAGATAATGAGCATATCTATCACCCCCAAAAGTTTCCTCACATCTGTTTATACTCCTACCTGTCAAATCTAGAGGACTTTTTAATACTCACAACCCATATTTTTCTGAGATGGGATGTTTTGCTTAAAACTCCCAAGTCATAGATTTCCTCTTACTCATTCAAAAACCCACTGCCTTTAAAGCTCATACACTAAGACGATGCTTCTAGATTTCCTCCTTATTTCTGTATGTGTCAATTTTCTTTCTACTCCTGAGCTTCATAAAACTTGGCTTATTCTCTGTACCTTCACCCCTACTCCCAACATTTTGCATGGGGACATCAATCAATGTTTTTTGTTTTTTAGACAAATCATACAACACTGGCCTCTGAGTTCCTTGGCTTCCTCACCTCCCATAAGCTTTTCCTCAACCAACACATTTTACAGTACAACCAACAAATTCACTGGTCCCGCTTCTGTCTTTATCATCACCTTTAATTACCTCCTTGAAAGTGCTGATTGCCAGCATGCTTCTGTCTGACCTCTGCCTTTTCTCCTTGTAGCTCACTTTCCTCAGGTGTTAGAAACATTGTTCAGCCAACTTTACTAACTGCTCACATTCCACACCCATCGACTTTCTGTCTTCGTCATACATCCTGTCCAACTCTCAGATGTGGTTTGCTATTCTCATAAATATGTTAAGGTTATTTTCCAGATTGCATGAGATTTTGTCAATAGCAACACCTAAGCTTTCAAATAAAATTAGTAACTCCTGAACTATTGCTTCCTTGTGGTTCTCATTTTTGAATGACACTAGGTAAATACTTCAGGAAAAAATTTCCCTTCGTTAAACCCGAGTATCTGCCTTCTATGCCTGAGCAGCTAAAAATTCTTATAGAATACCATATAGCTCTTCTGATTCCTCTCACTTTAAATAAGGTCCACAAATCAAAGAGAGCATTTAGCACCATATTTCACTCTTACTACACTTTCCTAGTTTATTTGCCTTCTCATTTTTTGAGATAAATATTTTGTACCTTCTCCTATATTCTCACATATATGATTTACCTCTATGCTCCCTGTCACTGTCAGTTAATGGCTCCTCCTGCTACTCTCTGAGGAAAATAGAAGGATGCAGAAAGAGTTCCAATGTTGCCTTGTTACCACATCTAATCCTACCTTGTTTTCTGTTCTCCCTTTCATTAAGGTAGTAACAGTTCTTCCTTTTTTCACAGCTTATCCTTCCATTCATGGTCAGAATTTTGATCTCTTTCACATGCTTGTGGACTTGTCTCCTACAATTCTCTTTCTCATTCCTACATTATAAGTTTCTCTTTCCCTTCTAAATACTTCCATTCAGCTATGAACTTGCTCTTGTATCTATCATTAAAAATTTGTCACTAGACTTCAACTGTCCTCATTGCTACTGCTCCATTTATCTTCTTCCCTTACAGCAAAACTCTTTTTTGTCTTTATATATATATATATATATATATATACACACTACCTCCCCTCCTGTATTTTCTGTTTCTAATCAGCACACAATGAATTCAACAGGAGACTTTTAATAGAAAGAATTATTAAACCACACTAAAAGTAATTATAATGTTTAAGGAAACTTCATGTGGTACCCTAGGACTGAGAGGGAGTCTCTTAGTCTGTTAGGGCTGATAGAGCAAAAATGCCATAGGCCAGATGGCTTGTTAACAATAATAGTTGATTTATCACAGTTCTAGAGGCTGGGACGTCCAAGATCAAGGTGTTGGTGTATTGAATGTCTGATGAAGACCAGCTTCCTGATTCACAGATGGCCATCTTCTTTCTCTGCTTTCATATGGCAGAAAGATGAGTGGTTTTTCTGGGACCTCCTTTATAAGGGTACTAAGTACATTAAAAAGGGTCTGTCTCATGACCTAATAACCTCCCAAAGGTACCACCAGACACAGGAAGAGTGTCTAAAGTTTCAACATATGAATTTTTCGAGCACACACACATTTAGAATATAGTAGAGAGTCTTATTCATTGAAGGACAGCTTGGAATCTAAGGCTGATGTTCAGACTTCGTTGAAGAATGTGTAGCTGCAGCCCACACTGGATGGTAGAGAAATTCGCTGATTTTCCTAGAAGGGTGGGTTCACAGTTTATGGATTTATAGAAGGAGTAAGGGTGCTGGAGCAGGCAAAAGGCTAGAACCACATGTATCTATATCAGGAGGGCTGTAAAAAGTTATCACCAGGCCAAGTTGGGGCTGCAAGCTCACCAATAGACAATGTGTTCTGGGCATGTGTTAAAAAATTGATCTCACAAGCATTCCAGCCTTTCTAGAAGGTGAAATAATGCCCTCCACACAAGATTCTACTGCTATTAGTTGATTCATAGTTTCATCCATTAATTCACCACATATTTATTCAGCTACTAGTATGTGCCAGGCATATTTCTGGCTTCTTGAGACTAAATGGACAAAGGTCCCATGGCTGTGGAGTCCTCCCCAGTGGGAGAAAAAAATAATAAAAATGAAATAGTTTAATATCAGAAAATAATGAGTGCTTTTTAGAAGATAAAGTAAAGGAGAAAGGTAGTGAATGCTAACAGGTAGGGAACTAAGGAGGATGTGGGAAAATTGTCACCTGAGAAGGTAATTATAGTTCAGAAAAGCTTTTAATGAAAAGAAAGAAACTGTCCAGTATTGACCTAAGAGAAGCAAGATCTAGACAGAGGGAATGGCAAAGGCAGAGGCCCTCAGGAGTAAGCATGCTTGATCAGTGTGGCTAAATGCAAGATGCATTTGGAAATGCAGGCAGATCCCAGAATGTGTATGAGTTTATAGGCCATTGTGGTGAATTTGGTCATTATTCTGAATACAATGGACATTATTCTGAATACAAGAAATAACATGATGTCATTTGTGTGTTTTTGTTGTTGTTTTGATTTAATCACACTGTCTGCTCTTTAACGAATAAGGAGCCAGGAGTTTAGGATAGAAAACAAAGACTAGCCCCTAACTTATGCTGACTGATTGGATTTCAAATCAGCCAGGTAAACTAATATAAAGAGGGAATGAGAGAAAATCCTGGACAATTGGAAACACCAAGAGTAGATTGGCATGGATTTATATGGGTGAGACACCGGGGACAAAAGGCTAGCCCATAGGGACATTAGAATGGAGAGAGAGAAAGAGAGGGAGAAAGAGAGAGGCACTGGTGTATTGAATGTCTGGTGAAGACCAGCTTCCTGATTCACAGAGGGCCTTCTTCTTGCTGTGTTCTCATATGGCAGAAAGATGAGGGATGTCTCTTGGATCTCTTTTATCAGAGTACTAATTCCATTAAAAAGGCTCTGTCTCATGACCTAATCTATATTTGACATCCATATATTAAAAAATAATAGCTTTATTAAGATGTAATTCATATACCATACAGTTTACCCTTTATCTTCTACAAAGCACTCTCACTGTCTGATATTAAACTATTTCATTTTTATTGTTTTTTTCCTCCCACTGGGGAGGAAGTCCACAGCCATGGGACCTTTGTCTATTTAGTCTAAAGAAGCCAAATATATGCCTGGCGCATACTAATAGCTGAATAAATATGTGTTGAATGAATGGATGAAACTATAAATAAATTAAGAGAGAGAGAGAGAACATAAAGAAGATAACATAATCGTGGTCTCAGAGAATGGTTTCCAGATCCATCCTTTTGAGTTGATCTGAATTCAGGACAGATTAGGGAGGGTTGGGGGCTTTAGAAATGTTCTGTGAAACACTGGGACATAAACATGGATGCCCAGGGAACAAAACGTGATATTGGGAAGTGAGTATTCTCTTTGCTTTCTGAGAGGCTTTGAGTTCAGTGCTTTGAGTTCTTGGGTGGGGTGCTTGAGTTCGATGTTTTGAGAATTAGAGTATACTGGGAAGCAACCACACACAGAGGCTGAACAATGCTCTGGGAAACACAGTGCACCCAAAAGTGGGGGATGGAATAGATGAAAGCTTTAGAAGATTTCAGACACATGACTCAGTTTATTTCTGAGCATGAGTCACTCTTGGATCTGTGAAAAATAATTGGTGAGAGATGAAGGGACCTGGAGTAGCTGTAATAGATGATAGAAGTAGACATATCCATGATTAATAACATGGCAAAGCTAGGGAAGGCTTTCAATGACTCCTCATTGCACTTGGGATAAAGACAAGGCATCAATCCTACATAAAAGGGTCACTACTTACTTCTCCTCCCTCTTCTGTTTCCCTTAAACTGTATAAGCCGGTCAATGGCTGTCTTCTAGTCCTTTAAATGCATCTGGCTCTTTTACCAGCTGGGGCTCTTTGAATGCTGTTCAATCTGCCTTGACTTTCTTTTGCATTCTTAGCTTAGTTAATTACTACTCACTGTTAAAATTTTACTTTTGAGACCACTCTTCCAAGAATGCATTTTCTACCACTATTCTCTGGGTTACACACTCCCCATCTATGCTTCCATGGAACCTCCAAATACTCCCAAATATATTCCAATAGCACCTACCATAAGGGAAATGAATATTTATTTAGTTTGGCCCCTACTAGAATGAAAACTTCATAAGAGCAGGGATTGGATCTGTGCCTTGTTCACCTCTCTATCTCTAGTCTCTAGTATAGATCCTAGAACTGAGTAGAGGCTCAAAAATATTTATTGAATGAAGAAAAGGCAGAAACTTAAAAAGGAAGAGAGTAAAGAGAGAGGTTACAAGTAAGGAGTGAGTAGAAAACAAAAATAATAATAATACTTCATTTGGGCATTAAAGATGACTCTTGATAATAACAGCAAAATCCTTCTACCATCCGCTTTGACCTACATGAATGTTTATGATGATGTTATTCATAATAGCTAAAAAATAGAAATAACCCAGATGATAAATGACTAGACAAAATATGGTATATCTGTGTAAAGGAGTATTATTCAGCAATAAAAAGGAATGACCTAATACATGCTACAACTGGATGAACCTTGTGAACATTCTGCTAAATAAAAGAAGGTAGTCACAAAAGTTCATGTATTGTATAATTACATTTACATGAATGTTAAGAAGGGGCAAATCTATAGAGACTGAAAGTAGACTAGTGGTTTCCAAGAGTTGGGGAGGGAGATATTGGAAGTGACTGTTAATGTGTATGGAGTTTGATTTTAGGGTGACGAAATTGCTCCAAAATTAAATACCGATGATGGTTGCACAACTGTGAGCAGACTAAAAGTCACCAAATTACTTAATTTCAATGGGTAAATTGTATGATATGTGAATTACATCTCAATAAAGCTATTATTTTTTAAAATATGGTTGTCAAGAACTTGGAATACTGGAGTAACTGTGGCTTGGCAGACTCAAATGGTGTTGCTTCCCTTCCCCAATCAAACAACTATGGCTTCAGACTCTGTAAAAGTAGGATTCTGAAACACTGGATGAATTTTACTCTCTTTCAAAAGTTAACATTATATTATTTCTTATAAACTAATTCAACTCCAGTGAAATGGAAGAAATAGATAAAAGGAAAAAATAAGTATAATTCTACTATCAAAACCACTCCATTTAATTTTCAGAAAACTTAAAGTTTGTAGTTGATATTGGAAAAAAAAATTCAACAGTCATAGCTACTTTACAGCTTCCAAACAGTCACCCCAAATGATATTAACTTAGAACGAAAATGCTACAACACTTTCAAAAATAAGACTTCCTGTTTTAGGAAGTCAATGCATTTGGAAAGCAACATCTTCCAAAACAACACAGAGTCAGTAGGGAAATATGGCCAACTACACAAAGCCTCGATGTATACAAACAGAAGAAAATTTAATCTTTATAGAAAGCCACACAATATGGAAAGTTTTGCTCATTATATGGCAAAGTAGCTGATGGGAGGAAGCACCAACTGTTGCCACTTATTCTACAAATGTGTTCTATAAGTTTAGGGGAATATATTTAATAACAAACCCTGGCTTATTGAATTGCATCAGGAGAAAAGGCAGATGGATGATTAATGATCTCTGAGAAAGAAATCACAAGGCTGGTATTCTTAGCGGCTTCATATTATTTCACCACAAATTACTTTTGTATTATGCTCCTGGCACCAGCGTTCACAGATGGTCTTCTACATAACAGTACCAAAACTTACACTGAAGTGAACATTTTAATAAGGAGACAATAAGAGAGGAGGAGAAAAATCAGGGAAGATGGAGTTCAAAGAAAGAGTGAAAGCAAGATAGAGAATCACAGAATTAAAATACTATTTTTCATAATGCTATGATCAACAAAAATAACAATAAAAATATACTTGTACAGCATGACAGAGATTTCTTAAAAGTATAGCTACAATTATGTGCCATTGGAGGTTAGGAAGAGTCAAGCATAATTACATTTGGCAGACACAAAGGAACTTGTCACCATTACTGATCTCCCAAGTGGGTTGGTTTCTGAGGTTTCTCCCTGAGCAGGCTGCTATACTGTGTTTACTGTTCTCAAGATACTTCAAGGTCACACTTAACTCCTCAGATTTTCCTAAATAAGCAACTAATGTATGGACTCAAATGTGTGGACTTAGCAGCAACTAAACCAAATGTCTTTGAAATGTTAACTGATAAATCAGCATCTATCCTCATGAGCACTTATTGTGGCTTCCTATACTCTAGGAAGCTATAACATATATTTTTTAAAAGGGTTTTTTTAGGCAAATAGGGTTTCATGATTAAATGCACTGAAGTCTGATTTGGGAGACAGAAAGAAGGTAGAAGCTATCTTCCTACTACTTTTTATTTGGTCATTTTCTGCTGGCAAGCACAATTACTGAGATGTGGATTTTCCTGTGACAGTATTAGAATGCCCACACAATGGCTGTGTGGTTGTTAAGAGACACTTGCTATTGGAGCAGTGATGGCTTTCTTCTGTATTATCACAGCTTACAGTGATGCATTCTTAAATTCAATTTTTTATAGACAGCTTTCTAATTGTTTACCTGTGTCAGAGTTAGCACCTCTACAGGTGTGGCATATATGTGATAGGGGCATTCTTGGAACCTTAGAGTCAAAGCCCAGAGCTTGTTCTTCCAAATATTTTTAAGCACCTGATTCCCATTATTAAATCTGTTTAAAATACCTAGAGGGGTTTTGAGTTACTGCACTAAGCATTCATACATTAGCCAAAAGAAGTCATTAGATTTATAGATGAGGCAGTTTAGTAATTGTTCAACTTAGCTTGTAACATTTAGTGCAAAACAATGATCTAGGTTTTTATCTTCAAGCCTAATCCACACGATCTGTTAGTATTATGGAAACTACACATAATTTCAAGCATCATTTTAGATGCATACAAATATACATTTATTTATATATTGTGTTAGATTGTTTGCATTAATACAAAGGAATATCTGAGGCTGGGTAATTTATAAAGAAAAGACATTTATTTTGGCTCATGGCTCAGCAGTTTGTACAGGATGTGTGGCTCTAGCTTCTGCTTCTGGTAAGGGCCCCAGGGAAGCAGAAGGTGAAGGGGGATCCTGCGTATCACATGGTCCGAGAGGAAGCAAGAGACTGAAGAGGAAGTTCTAGGCTCTTTTAAGTAGCTAGATCTGGTGTAAACTCACAGAGTAAGAACTTCCTCATTATTGTGAGGATGGCATCAAGACATTCATGAGAAATCCACCCACATGATTTAAACACCTCCCACCAGGCCCCACCTCCAACATTGGGGATTATAGTTCAACATGAGATTTGGAAGGGACAAACATCCAAACTGTATCATTTAACCCCTGGCCCCTCAAATCTCATGTCCTCATCATATTCCAAAATGCATCATCCCTTTCCAGTAGTCCCCTGAAGTCTTAATCATTTCAGCATTAACTCAAAAGTCTAAAGTCTCACTTGAGATTCAACAGAAGTTCCTTCTACCTATGAGTCTGTAAGATCAAAAACAAGTTATTTACTTCCAAAATATAATTGTATCATTGTATAATCATTGGGTAAACATTCCCATTTCAAAAGGGAAAAATTGGCCAAAAGAAAAGTGCAACAGGCCCCATGCAAGTCTGAAACACAGCAGGGCCAACATTAAACCTTAAGGTCCAAAATAACCTTGTTAACTCCATGTTCTGCATCCAGGGCACACTGGTGCAAAGGGTGGGCTCACAAGGCCTTGGGCACCTCTGCCTCTGTGGTTTTTCAGGGGTCAGCCCCTGTAGCTGCTCCCATATGTTGGATTTGAGTGACTGTGGCTTTTCTAGGCACAGGATGCCAGTTACTGATGGCTCTACCATTCTTAGCTATTGAGAGCAGTCACCCCATTGCCATGGCTTCACTAGACAGTACCCTGGTGGGGACCGTGTGGGCACTTCAATCCCATGTTTCCCTTCAGCACTGTCCTAATGTTATAGGACTTTCTCCTTAGTTAAGCTAAAAGCTGGGTGCTTGTCACACGACCATGAAAGATTAGACTTGCAGACAATTTGAGGGGTGAGAAAATGGAGTTAGTTGAGTGAAAAGGAAAAAATGAGAAACAAGGACACTCAGTGTAGCGAGAGTCCCACTCTCTGGTTTCCCATCTCATAGATTGAGTCCCCAGTTACCACTCCAGATCAGGACAGACCAGGCTCCTCCCCACTGCAAATGGTGTGAACTTGCCAAGGTTCCACCCCAGTGTGCACTCCTCCCAGTGGTCAGGTTGGTCAGAGGTTCTGCCAGGGGGTGCTTTTTACTTGGCTACCTCACTCCCCAACTCTAAAGAAGTACATCTAACTGCCATTAGGTGAGGACAAGGAGAAGGACAAAGACTGATCTTAACTGCTTCCTGCTGACAGGGGGCACTGTTTTGGAAAAACAGCAGTCAGAGCTTCCTCAGAAGTTTATTTAAGGATCCGCAGCAGAAGGGACCATCGTCTGAGGCTTTGGTTGCATAACTGGAGTTTGATGGCCTGAAGGTGAGAAGAAAAAAAAGGCTTATTAGAAAATGTATCAAAATGAAAAAAGTGGAGAGGTGGGTAAGGACAGCTCAAAAAGGCTTTTTTACCAGTTTGCACAAGAAGAGGGAGGCCAAAAGTCTGACTGGTTAAAAAAAAAACTTTACCCTTTTGCCAGCATGTTAGGTTTCTGGGTTCCCTTTCCTTAAACCCAATCCTAAGCCAACCAGTTTAAAGTTTGGGAAATTAAGTCTTTCCACTTTGCAGGATGCATTGGAGGCGAGTGTCCTATAGTATGCAGACACAATTACCTATCTATGAAGGGAGGACAGAGGAAGAGAAAGAAAAAAAGAAGACTTTTTTTAAAGGAATCTCAGGGGTTCAGGATGCATTCCAAAGGGGTACAGACTAAAGATGAATGGCTACCCAACTAGAAAGAGGGGAGCAGGTGTCCCTGGTTCCCTTCTCTTCACAGCAGATATTAGGGGTACATGAAGGACAGAAGGAAGAGCATATTTTTTTCCTCTTCCATCCTTGCAACCCTGAGTCCTGGCAACTGTGGCAGGGGAGGCCCATAGGTGCCAAAGTCACTTGCACCCATGAAGCAGGGAGTGCCTAGAGAATAGAAATTATCCAGTCTCGCCTATGTCTCTAACCCCTCTACTGTAAGTAGCCTTGGCATTCCCTAGACCTTGTTTATGCCACGGATACTAGCATGACCTTTATCCATGAACAGGATGCTGGCTTGATTGGCAGGAATTTGCCATGCTTTTTAAAAAAAAAACCCTGTACCATGCTTTTTAACTTCTGTTATCATCTGCCTCTGGATCCCTTAGGTCCAGTTTTTCTAGGAAGGAAAATTTCTAGGAAGGGCTTTGACCCCAAGCTTGAAATTGAGTTTGGGACAAAAGTGTTCTCAGTGGGGGTTGCTGGACTCCTTAGCACAAGCTGAATGCTAAGGTGAAGCTGTAAAATTGAGTCCTCCTCTAACAAGGGAGAGAGAAAAGGATGTCTTGTGACATGTCCAAATAACTGGTGGCTGTAGTTATGCTTGCTAAGAGTTGGGTGCATGATGCTTGGCTTTGGTTAGCTCCCTTGGTCTTACTTTCCCAATAAGGAAACCTCCGGGTGATGGGCACTCTATTTATTCCCATCACCTGGCAGAATTTGAATGATAATTACTCAGAACTAGAATATTGATACAGATTTTTACATTACCCATCTCTTTTGTTTTTTCTGAGCTGCAGCCAGAGATTGCTGGTTGGTTCATAGGAACAAGCAGAATTAGTCTAAAATGTAGGCAAAAACTTAAAGCCAACTAATAAGTCTAGAATTTAATGACAAATGTACCATAAGTTTTGGAACATAGTTTCTCTCTCTCTCTCTCTGCCTCATTTAAAAAAAAAAGCAATAATCACAGGACTGAGTGGTTTGCAAAATAGATGTTAGTTTTATACTTGGCCTGATTATTTACATAAAGTGCAGTAAGAATAATTATTTCTATATAGGCTTTTTTAGATTGGCTTTGATAAAATTCTGTTCCTCAAGGAATCTCAGATAAGACCTTTTGAAGCTGAGCCTAGCCATGGGTTTGTATCCTCAAATACCTCTGACTTGGGTGATCCCCTCTTGTTAAGGTCCCAAGATAAACATGGAGCTCCTGGGCCTGTTAGAAAGTGACATTCTTTACTGACCACTGGTCAGGAATCCTGTGTAGGTACTGTGTAGATGAGGGTATGAGGCCAGATTTTTTTCTCAAAGGGTTTTTTTATCAGCTCTACAAGTCAAGCCTGACTCCTTAAAGGGAAGCATACCGTTCTGGTCAAAGCCTTGGTAAAACAACCAGTTTCTCTAATTGTGTCCTGTTGCAACAATGAGATAAATGGATTCTCATTGCATTGATGCAAACAACTATATTGTCATAATTAAGAATACTCACGATAGTTTCCAAATTTTAGAGGAACCAGGCAGAGAAAAACAAACATGCTCCAAATCTTGTTCTCAGGAATATATCTTACTCAATTATTAAAGGCCATAAGTAGTTCAAAATAAGTTTCCTTGACTCTTATACAAAATATAAGATAAAGATACAAAATAAAGATCAGTAATATTCCAAGCAAAAGTCAAAAAGGTTTGTTTTAGTTTCCTAAGTTTGTTCAGTTAGCCCTTGTTTTGCTCGATATTTGTGAACATTTCAGCTCTCTGTAAGTCCTGTACATTTTTCCTTTTTCCAATGTCACAATCTCCAAAGTTATCAGAAACCTGTATTTGAGAGCAGCTATGAAAGTTCTATAGCTTATTATTATTATAAACCATTTTTTGAAAAGGATTAAAAAAGACAATTGTCTGTGAATAACAAAATGTCCAGGGTAGTTACAGTTAGAAACACAATTGACAAAAAGAGTTTGGTTATCTCCGTGGTTTACCATAATTTAACACAACAACCTTAACTATGATTGATAGCATATACTTAGACATTAGAATTTTAGAAATGTCATACAATTTTGAAACATATGTTAGGATTATTCACTGAAATGTAATCTAAAGAAGATTGAACATTATTTTGGCAACCTCATGTAACTAAAGATGTCAAATAATCCTTTTTGCCTCTTTTCTGGACCTTCCAGGGACCCTCTGAACCATTCAAAAATCCAGGCATCAGGACAGACAATTTTGAAACTGAAGTTTGATTTTGTGAAGCCTGTTAAACATGTTAAATGTTTAAAATACTTGATGTTATGAAATAGAATTCCAGATTGCCATAAGTTATTAATTTTGCCAAAATGACTTAGAAACTCAAAAGCAAAAAATTTTTTATAATCCTTTATAAATTTTGTTCAGAAGCAGATTAGTGCCTTAAGAATACCTTGTGCTTTTATTTCAATGCCCAATTTATCAAAAAACCATAAAATATCATTTTGAATTCAGTCAGTATGTTTATACAGAATTTTGCAAGATTAACTTTTACAATTCTCCCAGCACTTGTTTGAACTTTTAGTTTATTTTATCTAATTCAAAACAATCCTTTAATCCTAGGCAAAAATTTACATTTGTATTCATTCTTACAACCTTTTACTAAAAATACATTTTATTTTTCTTACACACCTCACAAGTAAATCTATTTCAAGTAGTTTCCATTATGTGTTATAATGGTAACTCCCAGAAATTTTAACTTTAATGTAAAACTTGATAAGTTGTTTTAATTGTGTGCCAGGTCCAGCCAAGATTTTACTCCTTCCAGCATAATTAAGGTGGTGGTTAGTTCTCTCTGTCCCCTGTCCTTACCAGTTGTGGAGCAGGCAAGTCAAATAGTTCTCAAAACCCAAAAGCAATTTATAACCTCAAAACATCTAGCAAGCCTAGTACCTAACCCAAATAATTTAGTCCACCCATTTGATGACATCTGCTTTTTACCAATAATCTTTAAGGCTGTTTTCTTTTTCAAGGATTAAAGTCACATAAACTGAAAGGTACCATAGCTTTTATCTTTCCTTTAAAAATATTTGATCCAAGTGCTTGTCTTCTTTTAGGCTAATTAATTAGAGCTCTTTTTATAGACATCACACACAACACATATATAGCTACACAGACAGGCAGACAAGAAGACTCAGTAGTTGTAAGACATTTCATTTGCCAGTCTTTATGTTTCTTTTATAATGTGAAGTAATTTCTGATATCCCCAAAAGTAAAAAAATGCCGGACAACACAATGCAAAGCAGAACAGAACCCTAAATTCTAAGAGGGATTTATCTGCTTCCAATTCCCAGGGTTTCATGAAGAAAAACAGATTTTTCACAAAACAGGGTCTCTGGTGCCTCCTGTTTATTCCCCACAGAGTCCTGGACTTTTAGAGCTTGAATATTTGCTTTTAATTAAGCTGACTTTTTTTAAACCAGCTAACTTTTAATCACAGCACTCTTTAATAAAGTCCTTTTAAAATTTTTCATTACCTGACTTTAGCCAGGCCAAATGGCTGATATTTCTGGCTTTTAACTTTTAACCAAAGTAACCACACAGATGCTCTGAGAAAGAAAAATTCAGGACAGTTTGTGAAAGGGAAGAGAATCAAAAACTTTGGCAAAGGTTACCAAAATATCAATCAGAAAGGCCCATTCCCTAAGCCAGGGTGAATCTGGGCCACACAGAGCTAAACAAAGTCCCGCCATGGAGTTACTGGCTATGCCCACAAGGATGTGAAACAAAATGGAGGCCTGCAACAAAGATTGCTACAGACCATACAGAACAGTGCACAAAATACACAAGATTTGCTACAGCTTAAGACAAACCTCACAAATCCTTTCTCACAATTAAAACTCTATAGCAAATATAAACGGTGATCCCCATTTTCCAGCCCAGCTAAACATCTCCCAAAAGAAAAAAAAAATGCACTTAAAAGTCAACTGTTGACTCAGTGGAGAAAAGGGAAGAAAAAACACAGTTTAAAAATGCCTGGGGAAGAACCTCTTATTCTTAGGCAAATAGGTTCCTCTACCAGGGAGAAAGACTTAATTGCTGACCAAAGGACTGGAACCTCTTGGCTGGGGCAGGGGAAGGCTCTGGGAGTATGTGGCAGGAAACTCTAGCCAGCTCCCAGCCCTGGCAGGGAGTGGAGAGTGCTGGGGAGCTGCTCCTCAATTGTCTGTTCCCATAAAAGAAGAAAAAGGCCATGGAAAGGCTGGGTTGGTTCCTGACCCCCAGGAGCAATGGGCCATGGGGGCACAGTTTCCTCTACCCTCAGAAGAAGTCGGAGGAAAAAGAGGCTTAGAAGTGAAAGAGAAAAAGGTTTTTTGGTTTGCATCTTTTTAGTTTGCATTGGAAATCTCACCCAAAGGGATGAGTGAGATTTTTTTGGCACCCAACCCTTTCTCAAGCCCCATGTTGGGTGCTAAAAATGTAGCCCTTTCTCCTTATTTCAGCTAAAAGCCAGGTTCTTTTCACTCAGCCATGAAAGATTAGGCTCACAGACAATTTGAAGGGTGAGAAAAATGGAATTTATTGGGTGAAAACTAAAGAAGGGAAACAGGGACTTTCAGCAAAGTGAGAGTCCTGCTAGCTGGCTTCTTGCCTCCCAGATTGAATCCCAGGTTACCACCCAAGATAAAGAGAGGCCTCGCTCCTCTCCCCTACAAATGGCACACACTTCCCAAGCCTCCATCCTAGCATACATTCTTCCCAGTGGGCAGGCTGGACAGAGGTTCTGCCAGGTGGCACTTTTTACTTGGCTGTTTCATTAGTATAAACTCTGCAGGGGAAGAGCCGCTGGACCAGCTTCTGCCTGGGGACCCAGGCTTTCTCATTTATCTTCTGAAATTTAGGTGGAGAGAGCAGCTCAGCCCCCATCATGAACAGATTCTCCAATATTCTCTTCACCTGTAGCCACAAGGGAGAAGAAAGTGTAACCAGATTAGCTGCAGGTTACTGCCCTCCCCAAGCCCAAAGAATGCGAAAGGGGACCTCAGTGTCACCATGAGTGTTACAGTTCGATAGAATTTACAGACTCAGAGTGTGGTAGTGCAGTTTATTAGGCAGAGCAAAAGGACAGCTTCAGAAGGGGACCTGGAGGGGGTGCCTCCACAGGCTGGGGTGGCTTGAGCTTTTACCCCTGAGTTATTCCCTCTATTACTGTTCTCATCCAATGAAAGGGTTTTTCTTCAAACTTCCTCTGGATTAATTGATCTTTGAATCCTTTACCGGATTGGCACTGAATCATGGAGCTTGTGCCTTCGGGGACCAGAGGCAGGAAAATTTCCTGCCCTTAAACAAAGCCCCCAAGAACCAGAGGCAGGAAAACTGGAAACAAAAGCCCCTAGCTGGCCAGAGGCATTCCTCTAACACTGTCCCTCAGTGTGACAGACATTCTGGGTTCTCTATGAAAAATAATCAAGCCAAAAGCTGATGGACCAGAGTGATATTCTGGTAAAAATAATCCCCAAGGTATTCAGTGGGAATTCTGATAATCTCCTAAGAAGTGTCAGAGACAATTGTCAGAGACACTTAGAGACAATAAGCCCCCCAAAGTTCTAGTTATTTCTCTGTCCTTGGGGTATGATTACATTAATCAATGCCTCAGACCTCTTTCTGAAAGACTAGGAGGAAGATTTTCATTACACACCTCAGAAATTAGCATAGGGGCCTTGTTATCCCCCTTTCCCTTAGGCAAAGGTCCTGGAGCATGTGAATCACTCAAAGGTCCCGGAGCATGTGAATCACTCAGTCAACGTCATGGCTTTTATATACTGGTGAGTCAAGATAGACTGATTTTACCAAAATGAGTCTACTGCTTTCAGAATACATTCTCACACATGCTCTCCAGGTCTTTATTTGGCATATATTAGTTTAAAAAAATAAACAGCAGCTATTATTCTTTTAGACTACATCTTCTTCTCATGGGGTAGACTTTGCACATGTTCCCTGAAACACGCATTGACTTGAATTCCAGTTACAGGTCAGCTGGCAATGAGTAGTGTCATGGATGGGCTATGACATGAAACTGACATCTCAATTGTAAGGCAGCCAGCATAGGAAAGGTCGTTTAAGCTATTTAAGAAATGAAAGAACAACTTAGCAGAGAGGGAAGAGGGAAACTCAGTAGTGTTGGGAAGTTGAGGCACTTGTGCTCATCTGAAATCCCAAAATGTCCATCTTCTAATTCCTGGGATTTTACCTTTTTCCATTTGATGTCATAACTTTCACATAAAAGATCTAGCAAATTATGAATTAAACCTATATAGTAATTCAGCAAACTGCAAGATTAATTTTACATCTAAGATGGAATCTGTCAGCCCTGGAGTTCAAAGAGATAAGAGATCCTTTCGGTAAAACACCAAAGGCTTTCTAAGCCTCGGATTACACCTTGAATTTAAAATCTTGACCTGGCAATCTTCGTGTACAGACAGAAGCATCTTGTATGAGTTTTAAGGCATTGCCTAAATAATAACCTTTAAAGAAGGTACTGACATGCCATAGCCAGTACCAACATTTGAGGGGAGAAGGAGGGATCTACCTGTGATGTGGCAGTGCTGGAAGGTAACTATGACTTATGGGGTTTGGGGCTATTATACTCCATGTTATAGACAGAAATAGAGACTCTGAAAAGTTTGCTGCCCAATAGATAGAAAGGAGCAGAGCCAGGATTCACAAGCACAGCTGGCTCCAGTGCTCGTTTTCTACACTACAGCATCAACCTTACTTCATAGCTGAGAGCTTAGAAATTGGGCAGAATTGTGAAAACACCCAAGAGCAAACAGTGACTTATTCCATCCAAAAGGAAGAGTAAAAACCACCCAAAACCAATCTTAGGAGAATGATGTTCTCTGAAGCCCAGCAATCTCCACTTGCAGGAGGGAACAGTGTGAGTAATAGCAGTTCAATTGCCAAATGTTTCTACCTGGAAGCAATTTCCCTGAAACGAACATACCAGACAGAAACAACTTTAAAAAATATAGTACCAGTCAAAGGAAGATAATATATTTAATTTTTAAAGAAAGGGGTTTAACACAAAAACATGGATGGATATTCCTTCATTTATGTCACCTGAATCTCATGTCATCGCACTTAGGAGCATGTCATCTAGATAGCTATTTTTGTCAAAACTCCAACTTCACATTATAAGGGAAAATTATATTTTACATCTTAGAAGTTGCTCAATAGAAAAACTTTTAGAAACAGACAAACCCAGCCAGGCACGGTGGCTCACACCTGTAATCCCAGCACTTTGGGAGGCCAAGGTGGGTGAATCACGAGGTCAAGAGATCGAGACCATCCTGGTCAACATGGTGAAACCCCGTCTCTACTAAAAATACAAAAAATTAAATGGGCATGGTGGCACGTCCCTGTAGTCCCAGCTACTCAGGAGGCTGAGGCAGGAGAATTGCCTGAACCCAGGAGGCGGAAGTTGCCGTGAGCGGAGATCGCGCCATTGCACTCCAGCCTGGGTAACAAGAGCGAAACTCTGTCTCAAAGAAAAAAAAAAGAAAGAAAGAAATAGACAAGCTCACCAATATTTCTGATAATCATGACTCACTCAACATATTTATGTGTTGGACGTCTATCTTCTAGCTTTCTCTTCAGAGCTCTGCCTTTACCAAAGCTATTCTTAAATTCTTCTTCATCACATTAGAGAGAAAGCTTCAAGCATCTATTTATCTCCTTTCACAGCTACCTTTAGCATTTGATAATCTCTTTTTTAATGAGAACATTATGCCTTAGGTCAAGAGCAAACTACAGGCAATTGCAGAAACAACCAACTAGAAGTGTAGAGAAGGGCAGAACTGTGCCTATGGGATAGGAAGAAGGAAATAAACAAACATATGGAGCCATAAATAAAAAAGGTTTTCTATATAGAGAGGAATGTATTTAGAGAAAGGAGAGGATAATTAACCCAGATAGAAAAGAAATCAAGCAGATTTTCTGAAACTTGGGCCCATTCATCACATATTCTACTGAAGAACATTAGATTTTCTAGAGCACAATTTGAAAAATTTGGACTTGGCTGATCTCTCAAGGGCTCTTCCACATGTGTGATTTCAAGAGTAGAGAATAACCCTTTCCATTCCAAGCCTATGACTTTTTTTTAACATGTTGAAATTCCATTAGGATGGTATTGTTAGAAAAGTGTGCAGATTAAATCTCACGTGAAAAGTATTGTTGTGTTACTGTTTGTCATTGAGGAAATAATTTTATGCTGGTCCCTTGCCTTACCATTCTCATAGCACTGTAGAGAAGCTTATATGTGCCAGGGAGTGTAACACAGACCCAAAACTATATTTTTAAAACAAGACACTCTGTTTGCAAGCCACAGAGCCAAACAGGCCTATGTAAGTTCCTCCACCTAGTGAACTAGGGCTTTTAGTGACCCTGAGATCGGAGTTTGGTCTCAGCTCCAAAGGCCGGGTTTGGACTCAGGCTATGTTGAAAACTAGCTGAAACAGGGAAGAATCAAAAGCACCTCTCCATAAGACACACCCACCAGTGCTATGTAGGTTTACCATTGCCATGACAAAACCTGGAAATTACCACCTCTTTCCGTGGCAACAACTCAGTGATCTAGAAGTAATCACTCTTTTTCTAAACATTTCTGAATAATCTTCCCCTTAATTTGCATGTAATTCAAAGCAGGTATAATTATGACTGCAGAACTGCCCCTGAGCTACTACTCTGGGCACACCGCCTATGGGGTAGCCCTGTTCCACAGGAGCAATGCCTCTGCTGCTGCTGCTGTACACTGCTTTGTAGTAGGTTGGAAAGGTGGGAAAGCCAAAAGGAATCCTAGAGTTCATTAGACTCTAACAGACAAGTCCCAGTCTTCATCACCAATTTAATGCCCTCAGGACAATTCACAATCATTTCCAAACTAAGGCTCTAGATCCTTTTACAGTTTCATACCTGTATACTCCATATGGATGTCCACCAGTACTTCAAATTCAATCCGATCATAACTGATCCATTACCTTCTCACCAAAAACTCTACATTCTCTGTCTCTGCTATAAATAGTAACCTTGCCACCTACCCAGCTTTCTAATCTAGGAAATTCAGCAAGTCTTCACTCCTTCCTCTTTTAAGTCTGATCAACTCTGTCTTCAACATCCTTAGCCTTTGCTCTTACCCTCTCTCATTTGAACTATTGCAATAACCATGAAACCAAGTGATCTCCCCAGACTGTTCTCTGCCTTCTCCAATCCCTCTCACAGTAGCTCAAAGGCATCTTTCTAAAACACAAATCAGATTGCACACCTCTCTGGAAGCAAAACTTTGGTCAGTTCTTATTTACCTCATGATGAATACCAGTTCCTGAGCATGTCTTGAGAATCCTTTACAAGTTGATATCAACCTGCATTTCCAGCCTCTTTCCCTATAGCACCAATACTACATGCTTTGTGTTTCACTGCACAAAACTTTGTTTTATTTCTCTAATGTATCCATGTTTTTCCATGTGTTGTAACATACGTCTGAAATGATCTTCTCTTGTTCTTTATGTGGCAAATACCTACTTAACTTTTGCAAGATCTGATTCCTATATCACTTTCCCTAAAAAAATCTTCCCTCCAGCCGGGCGCGGTGGCTCAAGCCTGTAATCCCAGCACTTTGGGAGGCCGAGGCGGGTGGATCACGAGGTCAAGAGATCGAGACCATCCTGGTCAACATGGTGAAACCCCCGTCTCTACTAAAAATACAAAAAATTAGCTGGGCACGGTGGCGTGTGCCTGTAATCCCAGCTACTCAGGAAGCTGAGGCAGGAGAATTGCCTGAAACCAGGAGGCGGAGGTTGCGGTGAGCCGAGATCGTGCCATTGCACTCCAGCCTGGGTAACAAGAGCGAAACTCCGTCTCAAAAAAAAAAAAAAAAAAAAAATCTTCCCTCCTCCCCTAAGCTACCATTTGCTCCTTTCTCTCTACTATCTTCATGCTCTCTGCCTGCCTCTCCTGGGTTGTACTGTGTCCCCCAAAATGTATGTTCAAGTCTAATATGATTTTGCTGTGTCCCCATCCAAATCTCATCTTGAATTGTAGTTCCCATAATCCCCACACGTCGTAGGAGGAACTTGGTGATTGGTAATTTAATGAGTTCTCACGAGATCTGATGGTTTTCTAAGGAGTTATCCCCCCTTTTGCTCTTGGCACTTCTCCTTGCTGCCACCATGTGAAGAAGGACATGTTTGTGCCCCCTTCTGCCGTGATTGTAAGTTTCCTGAGGCCTCCTCAGCCATGCTGGGGTAAACAGTGAGTAAATTAAACCTCTTTTCTTTATAAGTTGCCCAGTCTTGGGTCTGCCTTTATTAGCAGCATGAGAACTGATTAATACAAAGTCCATACCTGCAAATGTGACCATATTTGGAACTAGGGTCTTTGCAATGTAAAGAGTTTAAATAAGGATTAGGTTGAGCTCTAATCCCATAACTAGTGTTCAAAGAAGAAGGAAATTTGGATACAGACACACATGGGTGGAATGCCATGTGAGACAGAACATAAATTGAGGTGCTGCATCTCCTAGTCAAAGAACACCAAAACTTCTGACAACAACCGGAAGCTAGGAGAGGGGCATAAAATAGATACTTCCTCAGAGCTTCCAGAAGAAACCAACCTTGTTGACACCTTGATTTTGGCCTTCTGGTCTCCAGAACTGTGAGAGAATAAGTTTCTGTTGTTTTAAATTACCAGTTGTGACATTTTGTTACAGCAGTCCTAGCAGGCTAATGCACCAATCAAACTAATGTAGCAAACTAATAGCGTTATCTTATGCTCTATCACAGTTCCTTGCTGTACTTCATCTTCCCTCTAGACAACAAAATCCTGCACAACGAGGCTTGTGCCTTTTTTGTCTTTGTACCTCCCTCCACTTTCCAACCCTTCTCTTTCTAGTTCACAGTTCCTGTTAACTTCCTTGACAATCTGCAGAATCAGTGATTTTGACAAGCCATTGGACTTGGTTGAGAAGATTCAGAGTCCCTTGGAGAAGATGTATGTGCTCAAGGTACCAATAATCACAGAATAAAAGAGAAGATAAAGGGAGCTTTTGGGGAAAAGCCGAGACAAGGCATTATTATTATGGTAGATGCATTGACAGAAATGGCATATCTGAATTTTCTTTCAAATGCTTTCTTTTTTCCCTGTGTATCCTCCTTTTATTTCTTGCTGAAGAAGTTTAAAGTAAATCTGAGACATCATTTCATTTCACTCCTATAAACCATAGCATGTGTCTCTAAAAATATGAAAATGTTCTTATGTAACTACCTTCTTATGATCAGAACTATCAACATTAATAATTCTTTCATATCCTACCAATGTCCTTTCTAAATTTAAATTTTTTTCTTTGCAGATAGTCTGTTTAAATTGGACTCTAAACAAGGCCCATAAATTACATTTGCTCCATCAAACACTTTCTGATCTTGTCACATTAGATGTTTTTGTCTAGTAAATGTTCTGTTTTTAATACCTCTGCTTACAGAGGCCAAGTGTGGAATGTCTATATTTATGATGAAAATTGATAGCTCATGTTTGAGATTCTGCTTGCGGATATGATTTCTTTAGTCTCCAGAGTATTTGGCTCAGTAAATGTTAATTTAAAAGTTTTCACTAGTTGCTAACCTTTTAAAATCAATACATTTTATATAAAATTCAAGTTGGGCTTTCTCTAGCAAAAGGTCACTGGAAAGAAAGAAACCTTCATTCCCATGTGGCAAGAGCAGCCAGACTCCAAGCAGTGGAGCCAATCAGGTGATGCTCGCCCTCTCCTGTTCTCCACAAGCCCCAGCAAACTGTCCCTTCTTCTTCTAGATTATTTCATTTACATATATTTATCTGTCTGGAGTCTGCAGTCCATAAACTGCCATAGGAATAAGGATGGTAGATGTGCCTCAAATATTTTCAAAGAAGTTTTCATTCTAAAGTTATTCCTAATTTCAAATAGTAATTATGAAGGAAATACAAGCATGAGTGTGTGCACTAAGATAAGCAACTTCTTCATGTTTTTGTCCAGGAGATCCAGACTTCGAATATTCTCATTAGCAAAACTATCACCCCAGAGGATGTAACTCTTACCCTTAGTTTTCACTCTGCACAACAGCTAAAGGGCACAGCTATTACCTTTGCTATTTTGATAACCCAGATGACTTCAAACCTGGGTTTGAATAAATGCCCTTGTGGTATTTATTTTATCATTTAATTCAATAAGAAAAATTTATAACTCTAAAATGCCCTTTATATCACAGCATCAGCTCACAGGCACCCACAGAAAAATAGAATTTCAGTTACAATTGACATGTACTTGGCTAGTTTTGCCCTTCTCCTCATTATTCCATTTTCCCCTTGAGAAACAGAAAGCACAAAACTAAAGGTTCAGGCTGAAAACCATGGGAAAGAGAAATCTTTAGATGGAAAAGAAGAATGCCTCCAATTTTAGTTCCTGTAAGGCATAAGATTTTTCTGAAGTTAAACAGCATTGGACTTGCCAATTTAAGATTTTTTTTATGTTGAGACATTAATCTCCATAAATGTGCACCATTGATGTATGGGGTTTCCTCTTCATTTATCTTTTGTAAACAAGTTTTGTGAAAGACAAAGATCTCCTGAAAAATCATTCTGTGACTAATCTGCTACTGAGAAAATAACCCTGAGAATCAAATTTCAAAATCCCTTCATAGGAGATATGGCTGATGGACAGTATTATTTGAGTTTTTTGGAAATGATTTTCACTGAAATGGTTGCCAAGGATATGCACCTTGTTTGCACTGAATTATTATATTACATTGTGGGCATTTTTTTAGATTTTCATTTCTTCAGAGAAAAAGAGTTATTAGGAAAAAGGTGAATCATGATAAAGAACAAATATAGATTTTCAAAGTTTGTTTTCCAGATGTTTTGAGCCACTTGTGACCTAAGTATTTCCTAATTTACTGAGTTCTTGCCTTTTCTAAGTATACTCTCCCATTAGAAATGGCACTGTGTTAGAAACAGACTCTGTTCATCAAGATTCCCAAACCGAGATACTTAATAAAGATTAAATCAAGAATTTCCTCTCAAAGATGAAAAGAGAAGCAGAAAAATATACAAAATCTCAACCTAAATTATTTCAAAGCTTTCTGTAGCCACAGAATATTGAATTTTAAGTCATAGAACAAATACCCGGAAAGAGCAATTAAAGCAAGTCTACAAAAACCCAACTGGTATACTCAGAAGATGGGCCACAAGAGCATTGCATTGTGATTTTGATTTGCATTTCCCTAAACAACAGTAATGTTGAGCATTTTTTCCTATGTTTGTTGACCATATTTATTTTGAGTATTATCTATTCAAGTCCTTAGCCCACTTTTTGATGGGGTTGTTTGCTTTTTTCTTGCTAATTTGTTTGAGTGTCCTGTAGATTCTGGATATTCATCCTTTGTTGGATGTATAGATTGTGAAGATTTTCCTTCACTCTGTGGGTTATCTGTTTACTCTGCTGGCTGTTCCCTCATTCTGTGACATTTAAAATCATGTTTTCATGTTCCTCCTTCCCAAAAACAATAATTCCACTGGAATTTTGCTTGAAATGGCATTCCTCTTATCAATTAATTTGGAAGAAATGAACATATTTACTGTCTCTCATTGAAGCAGTGCTTTTTTTTTTTTTAACAGTTCTTATGAAAGTTACTCCTAACTTTTTATATTACTTGTTGAAGAGGAACAATTTTTAAATTTTGCTTTCTGGTTTGTTTTAGCAGATTTAAATGAATACAATTGATTTTTATATTTTCATTTTATATGTAAGTAGCTTACAGATGCTTCTGTTAGTCTTGTGAGATTTTCAGTTGAGTCCCTTGGGTTTTCTACATAGATTATTTTACTCTCTATGGATAGTGAAATCCCCTTGTCTTAATAGCTGTACTGTTTACTACGGCCCTAACTCATTTAAATTCTCCCTTTTTATGTTTTAGTGAGTCTGCACTTTCCATCTAGTCTGTTTCTCTCTCTCTCTTTTGTTAATCCTTATACTCTATCCTTTAACCAGGTGAATTTTAGGCATATTCTAGACTTACTGTTGTGAGTCCCTCCATTCCATAGTGAATATTTTCCAGAAGTTTTGAGATATTGATAGGTGGGGGTCCCACCACTTTCCCATGCCAAACACATTGGTTGTAAATTTCCTTTTCCAACTATCTCTGTTATGTTTGTTGTTGACGTCATTTCATTTTTTTCTCCTAGATCAAATCCATTACTATTATACTCAATTACTCATTCTTCATCTACTCTGTCCAGCCTCACATAACACCTGGATTTTATTCATTGAACATCTCTCTCAGATTTTTCATTCCCTTTATCCTCTTAAGGTTATGAGTCTAGTAGAGACTTCAATGGGGCCTGGGCTGTCTCTCCTCCTACTTAAAACATCACTTTCAACCTGCTGTTCTCCTGCTAAAGGAGACCTATAATAGGTCTCTGTTTTCTCTAACATCAATTCCAAAATCCCCTACCTGTAAGACCTTCTGCAATCTATATAAAATATGCAAATAATGCCTGCCTTACAGGTTGCATGGGAGTAATGAAGCAACTTGCAAGAAGACCCCTTCACTAAATGCTTCTTTTTTTAATTTTCATTTTAAGATCAGGGTACAAGTGCAGATTTGTTACATAGGTAAACTTGTGTCATGAGGATTTGTTAAACAGATTATTGCCTCACCCAGGTATTAAGCAAGCATAGTACTCATTAGTTATTTTTCCTGATACTTTCTCTCCTCCCACCCTCCACCCTTCAAAAGGTCCCAGTGTATATTATTCTCCTCTATGTGTCCATGTATTCTCATCATTTAGCTCCCACTTATGAGGACATGCAATATTTTATTTTCTGTTCATATGTTAGTTTGCTAAGGATAATGGTTTCCAGCGCCATCCCTGTTGCTGCAACGGACATTATCTTGCTCCTTTTTATGGCTGCATAGTGCTCCATGGTGTTTATGTACCACATTTTCTTTATCCAATCCATCATTAATGGGCATTTGGGACAATTCCATTTTTTACTATTGTAAATAGTGTAGCAATGAACATACATGTGCATGTGTCTTCATAATAGAATAATTTCTATTCCTTTTGGTGTATACCCAGTAATGGCATTGCTAGGTCGAATGGTATTTCTGTCTTTAGGTCTTTGAGGAATCACTACACTGTCTTCCACAATGGCTGAACTAATTTACACTCACACTAACAGTTTATAAGTTTTCCTTTTTCTCCCTAACCTCATAAGCAGCTGTTACATTTTGACTTTTTACTAATAGTCCTTCTGACAGCTGTGAGATGGTATTTCACTGTGGTTTTGATTTGCATTTCTCTGACGATCAGTGATGTTGAGGTTTCTTTAATGATTATTGGTCACATGTATGTCTTCTTTTGAAAAGTGTTTCTTTAAAAAAAAGAATTCATCCTACTTTTTCTGTCACCGATCCCTCACATTACAATTTCCATGGCTTTGCTTATTTAATCCTTCTCTACTGGTTGCTGACCATCACCAGCTGCCAAGAGTCTCTTGCCCTTTTTGAACACACACTAAAGGATGCTTTGTTCTTTAAGGACACTTTCTTCGTGAGCATTCCTGAAGTTACTGTAGCCCACATGGACTTCTGTTAACCACAATTTTCATTCAACCACAGACCAAATGTATTATTATTTTCAAATTATTTCACATTTTCATTTTGTTTTCTTGGCCATTTCAGGCATAGTATGTTCTCACTAGGTTATATTCACAATCATTATAGTTATTATTGAAGACCATTTCTTATGCTTCTTTTGCATTCTTTTATCCATCCCTTATAGTACCTGAGTGCAACAAATAATAATGGGCTAACATCTTAATTGTATTTATTCATTTTTACTTCTCTTTGTTTAACAGTGAAAATTTAAGTGCTATACCAAACTTTTCAACCTTAATTTGTTTTCATAATAATAATCAATGGCAATTTATTGATCATTTACTATACCATGAATGTAATATGTGTGCACACATATAAAACTCTTTCAACCTATAAATTGATAATGTTATTATTTCCATTTGATAAGTGAGAAAACTGAGCAGCAGAGTTGTAGGATAATTACTTGAGGCCACACAGCTAATTAATGTTAGAACTGAGACCAAAAACTGTCTCCAAAAGCTATTTGCCTCGATTCTCTCCTATTCTGCTTTAATACAATAATTTACAGGTATAACCCAAGTTTATTTTATAACAGTGTTCAACAGAACAATATAAGCTTTTAAAACAGATATGATATGAAATGGCTTCGCATGAATCCTGCTAAGATGTAAACTTTTTAAACACAGAAAAAGGCACTATATTATTATAAGATAGAGTAGAAAGCTTATGTGACATGAAGTATTTGATCAGTTCATAAGAGTTAGTTTATATTTATCAGATTCATTATTAAATTCATTTGTCTGCCACTGTGAGGAATGTGATGAATAGTAGTTACTTTTATAAAAGTACGATAGTTCCCTCTTCCACTGTTCTTGGCACCATCCTTGTTGAAAGCACTCTTCCCTTACTGTATCTCTTCCCGTTACTCACCCACCACCATTGTACCTTGCCTTGGGATTGACTTTTACTCTTGATATGAATGTGCTCATTTCTACCTCTCTGCACAAAGGGAAAACTTCTTTTCATTCTTCATTTCAAATTCTGAAGCCAACACTAATTGAGCCAGTATCCCAACTCAACTTCTGAAGGGGAAAGCATAGTTTCTGAGGCCCATCTTGTGCACAGGAAGTATAAGGGAGAAAAAATATTTTTTTCCTCCACCTCATGAGTTTTTGGTTGAAACAAACCGCTATAACAAAAGATAAATTAACAAGAGAAAAACCAACAGAAATGTACTAACCCATTTATTTAATATATACATGGAGAGTCCCAGGGAATAAATACTTCTCAAAAAAGTAGCCCTGAATTTCAGCTTATACAGCATCTTCAGCAAAGAAAAACTATAAATTTTTGAAGAGGTCACAAGACAAAGGAAAAGAACTTTGAGTCTCTAGTGGCAGCAACTTGTGCAAAGACAAATAAACTATACCTAGTTGTAGGCAGGAGTAGAAGGATACCTTTTGCCTTTGTAAATGTATGTGCTGATAAAAAAAAAAAAAATAGAGGGAGAGCAGAGAGCTTTCCTGCATCTGCTTCTTTATTACCTTCAGCTCAAAAAAATCCTTATACCAAAAGGGTCTATTTTGGAGGGGCATTTTCTGGTGTACCATGCTACCCAGGGTTTTGACTCACTTAAGAAATACTTTCTGAGGGCCTACTCATTCCAAGCACTCTGCTAGGGGCCAGTGATGCAAAAACTGAGTAAACATACTTCTCCTCTCAAGAAACTTCTCTGCTGAATAGTCTTTGATGTGCAGACCAGAGAAGAAGATGGAATATGTTTAGAATTTCTTTTTTACTTATTTTATATTGTATTTTGTTTCCGTGAATTTTGCGTGTTTTCAGTCTTTTGACTCTTGAAAGCAAAGATGCTTATTGTGAATTCACTCTGTAATATTTGTACAGTGTCCAAATGCAGAAAGGAAATAATTAAAATTTTTCAAAGTGATTGATAATTTCATCTTAAAAATATGCATAAATGCATGCATGCATACATACATACAATATAATACACACACCAAACAAGATGTATTTTATTTTATTTTTTAGTTTTTAGTTTTTGAGATGGGATCTTACTCTGTCACCCAGACAGGATATCAGTGGTGTGATCCCGGCTCACTGCAACCTCCACCTCCTGTGTTCAATGATTCTCCTGCCTCAGCCCCCCAAGTAGTTGGGATTACAGGCACATGCCACCATGCCCGGCTAATTTTTGCATTTTTAGTAGAGACAGGGTTTCACCATGGTGGCCAGGCTACTGTCAAACTTCTAACCTCAGGCAATCTGCCTGCCTCAGCCTCCCAAAGTACTGGGATTACTGGCTTGAGCTAACGCAGCTGGCCACAAAGTACTTCATTGTAAATTGAAGAAAAAAAGCAAATAATGATGCCTGAAAAATAAAAGGACAACACATGGAAAAATACAAAATACACAAATGCAAGTTATATCTGAATCATTTCTGTCTACTCTAACCTATATTATCTTTTCTCCCATATTCCAAATTATATTTTATATTTAGTTTTTGAAATTGAAAAATTTTTCAAACTGAAGCTTCTAATTCACTTGCATTTAAGTCATCAAAATATTGTTTAAAAAAATATTTCTGATGTCTAAAATTTTTTTGTAAAAAATATTTTTAAAACTTCTTCACCTCATTTCCTGTCCCTAGAGAAAGAATGACAACCTTTCAAGTTTCAAGGTTCAAGTTTCATCTGAAGTTGAAAAATCAAAGTTTAGAAATTGTCTCACCTTGGAGAAAGGTTATTATTTGTTCCTCAATGGAATCAACAGAATATTTGAATATTCACCTGAGGATAGTTTTTAAGACTGATCACATTGGAAAGGACACTTTCTTTTCTGTCTTGCAAGGTGGTTCGTGATCTCCATGATGGCGCAGTCCTATTGTCTCTCCTTTGCACTGGTGGCACATCGCTCTCTCCACTATGCCAATAGCTCCTTGGTGATTCCAGGTAAGAAAAGAAAGTCAGAGAGGAAGCCTGTGTCCTTTGGAGCCCCTATAAGATAACTGCAAAGCCTTGCAAATCTGCTTTTCTGTCTTTTCCAGTCTAGCACATGCAGTACTATGAAGCAGGTGCACAAAATAATTTAACTAAGGACCAGCACGTCTCTGAAAAGCAAAATCACACAGAGCTAGGGTAAAAGAGGATAAAACTTTAGCTAACTTAGTACTTTCTTTATAGCATGCAGGATTCAAGAGGAGGTATCTAATGTGGCTGTTCTCTCTCTTCTCAAGCCCTCTCTTTCCCTTTAATTTCCTCTCATTTCCATGTAGCCCACCCTTTCAAGTCCTTTGATCAATTCTCTCTCCTTATTCTGAGGAAATACCAACATTACCTCTGGAAGAAAAAGTTTTTCATTCATTCTTTACTTCAGTTCTTCTCTGAATCTTGAAAACATCCTTCTCTCAGGTATGCAGATGCTAATGAAGATTCTCCTCTTCAGTGATAACCTGTTTGTTTAGCTGAAAATGAAATTGGTTCTTCAACTACAGGGAGAACTCTAGCCGGTTTCCTTGCTGGTAAGCTCACCCACCATTATGGGTTGAATTATTTGGAGAGTTTGGAGAATTATTTGGGCCATATTTGGAGATAGGTTATTCTCAGAGGTATTAAGTTAAGAGAATGCCATTAGGGTAGGCCCTAATCTAATACAATTGGTGTCTTTGTAAAAAGATATCATAAAAAGAGAAATTCAAACTCAGAGATAGGCACAAAGAGACAAGGTCATGTGAAGGTTATGTAGAGGTCAGATTGCCGCAGCAGAAGCCAAAGTATCCCAGTGATTGCCAGCAAACCACCAGAAGCTACGAGAGAAGCACAGAGTAGTTTCCCTCATTGTCCTTAGAAGGAACAGCCCTGGAGAACCTTCATGTCAGACCCCAGAACTTTTAGACAATAAATTTCTGTTGTTTAAGACACCCAGTTTGTGGTTCTTTGTTGTGGCAGCCCTAGCAAACTCCACTTGCCTTTCTGAAAGGCAGAGTAGCCTGATCTCTGTTTGACCTGTTAGCCTGGTCCTGCCCACGAGTCTTCACATCCTCTTTGGGCCTGGCTTACAATAGCAGGGGCTTCTTTGGGCCCCAGAGAGCCCCTTTGCTTTCTGAGAGGGCTGGAGCTGGCTCTGAATTATTTATTCTAATATCCCTGTCAACCCATCAGACCCAGATGCAAAATGTGTTCTTTCTCCCTCCTGCTGTTGCTCTTCCTGGGCTCTACCAGAGGAGCAGAGGTTGCTCCCTTGGGCTTCTCCCTCTCAGCTGGGATATTTTTTTAAACTCTGGGAAAATCTTCCTTTCATGTTTCTGGCCAAGATATTTTGTCTGCACCTGAGATTATTCTCCCACGCTGCGGTTGAGTTTCAGGGCGGAACACAGCCAGGGAGACTTTTCTTTGTTCCTGCTTTCCTCCCTGACACAATACTCCCCAGCACTGAGCACAGAGCAGGCTGGAATTTAAACACAGGAGGAGTAAAAAGATAGAGCAGAAGAAGGAAAACATGTGTTAAAACTTAAAAACTTATCCCACCTTTCAAAAAATTAGCAAAACAAACAAACAACTTGTAACAAATACTACGATTAGAAGTGCAGCATGAGCCTGGCATGGTGGGGGGCGTCTATCATCCCAGCTACTTTGGAGGCTGAAGCAGGAGGATTCCCTGAGCCCAGGAGTTCAGCCGGGGCAGCATTGTGAGACCTCCATCTGTTAAAAATATATAAAACAAACTATTATTATAAAAAAGAAAGAAAAAAGAAGCAGCATAGCCACGAGAGCATAGGATAGGGAAGTGACCCTGCCCAGCTAGGAGTTAGGAAGGCCTGTCTCAGGAACCATCTTCAGCCAGGATGGTTGGTTCCATTCCACAGGCTCTTCAGAGGCAAAAAGCAAGAAATGGCATCCACTGCTGGAGGCCAGAGGCAATGCCCAGCAGCAGCCACTGCTGCCAGTTCGTCAACTTGACCTATGTGTGGGCGGGACACACATTCCCTCAAACCACTGCAGTAGGACATTCTGTATGTGTGCTCACAAGTTCCTTCATGGTAAGTGTGAATATGAAAACTGGAGTTTTGAGGTAACAACTGTGGGGAAAGGAAACGTTTCTCTTCCATGCATTCTCCTTTCCTTTCTCTTCCCTCCCAAAGTGGGTCCTTTCACTCACTCTTCCTCCACTCTCCTTGCCCTTCTTCTTCTCAGTTTCTTGCCACTCATTTATCGCACTTGGATCTCAGCTATATGCCTTAGTCTTTTCCTCTCCTCATCCATCCCCCGCAGAGCTTAGTGATGAAGGAATCTGGGATGAAAATGGACTTACCTCCCACATACACCCACAGTGTGCCAAAGTGATTTATTGAGGCTCTAAAGGAAGAAATGTTTGAAATATTAGCGCCAAATGCAACTGTCAAAGGTGTATATAATCAGCTACACAAACAGTGATGCATAAGAAGAGATGTATCTGCCCTTGGATTATACGAACAAACCTCAATATTTTAAAAGCTGTTAAACAAAGACTATGTGTATTAGCTCTGAGAGAGACCTACTATCACCATGACCAGGAACCTGCTCCCTCCTGGCCAAATTGTTTTGTCTACACTAGACTATGCTTATCCCATAAAACAGTGGCTGCCCAATCAGTCTGTCAAGAATTCCCAGTCCCCAGCCAAGAAACAATCTGAATGTGTGTATTTAAGCTCCTCTTGTAATTCTGACTGTTGGTCAGGTTTGCAACCCACTGCTTAAAAGCCAGCATGGGAAACACTAAATCACACCTCTTTTTCTGTCATAAAAACAAAAATCCATGACTTCTAGCCTTTTTTTAGCCACTCCATACCCATGACCACCATTTAAGTTACAAAAGGCCCTTCAGGAATCTAACAGACAGTAGCCTGCTCCTGTGACTACAGGCCGCAAAGCCCCAGTGTGATAGGCTGACTATGATGCCGCTCTCTGGCACAGCACCATCTGTGTCTATGGCATAAGTAGCCTAGGCGGGAAGCCCAGTGCCCAAGATGGAGGCATTTCCCAAAGGTTGATTGTTAATCACCAAAATGAAGAGATCTGGTGGATAAGAGAGAGTGGAAGCCACACAGGGTCTGTTTATTTGGGAAATAGCCCCTACTAGCACTGGAACTTATTTCCCTGGATCCCTGTGTGTCTAATTTCCCAAGTGGAATCTCTAACCATTTGCCAAAGTGCCTCCAGTCATGAGCCTGGGCCAATGCGGGCCTGCCACATGGCTTATTTTCAACCAGAATTGAAGCTAGACATTTGCCCTAGGCCACCTCAAGCATGGCTGAAAGTTGAGGTAGCAACTGTGGAGAAAAGAAACACACACTTTCCTTATTCCATGCCTGAGTCAGAGGCACAGGAGCGCCCCAGGGCAAAATGGATATATTAGCAGTTATCTGCTGTATGAGGGTATAATTATCCTGTCCTCCAACACTACTGTGTTGTGAATAACTCACCAGTAGCTGAACCCTAAGGATATCTGGAGAGCCAGGGTACAGCTTAATAGGTGTTCCATTGATATTCGGAGCAATCAAAACAATGCAGTCATGGCTTCTGAGTATTAACAGAGCAACCTCCATATTGAGTATGGCCTTGAACTGGAAACCGTGATGCACTCAGAAACATTGTGAAAGACAGAATGTTCTTGACCATTCCAATGAACTGCTAGAAATAGTGTTGCATTCATCCCAGGGAGACTGCGTTCTCTAACTAGCAATGCCTGAAAAGCAAAATTACTTCCTTCAGCAGAGAGTTTACTTCAGGGAGGGAGTTGTGGTGATCATAGGAGCATTTTAATTCATGTGTTCTGTGACTTTTATAAAACAACCCAAATTCTACCTACAGACCACTCGAAGAATCTGCATGCAAAAACTGAAGCCAACACATGCTATATCTACCTACCACTGGGATCTCTCTACCTCTTCTCCAGCATCAATTCCTACAGTCTTTCTCCACTCCAAAGAATATGGCAAATGAAAGTTTTTAAGTACAGTCTCTGTGGCAATAAAAAGAAACTGTCCTCTGAGAAAGAAATTTCCTTCGTGAATTATCATGAGTCTTTTATGCTTAAAATTTACCAATTTTACCCTGTAATAGCAAGCTCAGTTCAATGGCCCAATAAAAAATGACAGCTGTCAATACTCTCCAGTATTTCCAATTTCCTTCCATTCTATACTTGGCTGACAAAATTAAGCACTCCTATACCAACACGCTTAGGAAAAAAACGTGTTAGAAAACTAACACAGGAACACAAAACCAAACACTGCATGCTCTCACTCATAAGTGGGAGCTGAACAATGAGAACACAGGGCCACAGAGAGTGGAACATCACACACTGGGCCTGTTCAGGGGCTAGGGGGCAAGGGCATTAGGACAAATACCTAATGCATGTGGAGCTTAAAACCTAGATGAGGGGTTGATAGGTGCAGCAAACCACTGTGGCACGTATATACCTATGTGACAAACCTGCATGTTCTGCACATGTATCCCAGAACTTAAACTTTAAAAAAAAAAAATAGTATACAGGCACACATATATATGAGAACATACACTCTATCATCTTACTCCACTTCGTTTTTTTCCATAACACCTTATGCATCTCTTTTTTTTTTATTTATTCAATATCTGCTTATCCCTACTAGAATATAAGTTGCCATGAAAGCAGGTGTTTTGCTTATTTGGTTTATAACTGAAAACCCAGAGCCTAGGACACTGGATTATATTATTGCTCAAGAACTATACAATGACTGAATAAATAAACTGGTATTCTGTATTTGATGGTGGTGGCAGCCCAAGGCAACTAAGAACATGATATAGTACTGGCAGCTTCCCAGATCAAACAAGCCTACCCTCAACAGCCTTGAGGAAGGCATCTCTGCCCATACTTTTAGTGTCACTTCCTTTGTGACACTTTCCTCCCCTCAGAAAGATTTAATATCTGCTATCTGCAATCTGCTCGCAGATGACTCTACATTTCTCATTTTTATTACATCATATGGTAATTCCTTTTTAATTGTTTTTCTTGTAAGATTGTGCATTTTCTGAGAATGCATATGGAATTCTCAATAAATACTTGAATTAATTTAAAAAAATTTTTTCAAAACATTAAAAACTTACTGTTACCTACAAATATGTAGTGAAATGAAAAATGATTGAAACATATTTAATTAGCAAACTGTATTTTAAAACATTAGACAAATTGAGAATTAAAGGGTTTTATTTTCTCTGCTAAAAAAAAATCAAGAGTAGCCTGAACAGTGCTTGCCTTCTGGTTGTATAGCCTGCTATAGGAAGCAAGCATCTTTTCTCTGCCTTGGCAAATTGTCATACTCAGTTTCTAAGATTGGGTTACCTTCCAGCATTTTATCTTTTGTGCTTTCAATGTCATGAATATCTCCAACAATTAGGAATGGTGCCAAAGAGAGGAATCGGGATGACAGAAAAGGAGGACGTATTTATGGGAGTCACATCCTGTGTAGGCCAAAGTAGCCAAAGGGGATGAAATCTAGTGCACAAATGGAGAGTTGTTTTTAGAAAGAAGCACCAATAGTTCATTCATTTTAACTTCAATATAGAATACGTGGGTGTGGGGGCTGGTAGGCTGTTGGTGGAAAAACAAGTTCTTTCTTGATTGCTGCTACTGCAGAATAAATAATATGATTTTTAAATTCTCATTTAAAATTTTACAAGTTTTAAATTTTAAAAAAAATGTAAAAACCTGGCTTTAAATAAGAATTTAAAAAATAAGAAATAGTAAATGTTTGAGGAAAGAAAAAGCAGTGAGAAATATTTGTGTTGGAGATAGAAAGAGTGAATTCATATGGGAATGTAATAGGGTTTCTGAATCCTCTACGAGCCCCTCTCGAAATTACTGATTAAGACAGACCTGTCAGTCAGCTTAGTTGTATGCTTTTTTCCAGCCATTTCCATTCTGTCTGAATCCTACACAATTTAAAAAACAAGTCTAATCTCCTACCTCCATTTTCAATAAAACTCTCCCCAGCCAGTAGGTCTATCACTGGAGATTCTGTGCTCAGAGACAAGTGGAATCTTGGGCTAGACCTGTGCTCTGGCTCCCAGGACAAGGTTTCTCTTGAGGACTCTCTTTTTTTCCCCCCATTTAGTACATATTCTGTGAAGTGAAAAGCACAACTCAAGAAAAATAAATTGAAGTTATAACAATAAATAGAAAAATGCATCATCAATTTTGCCTGTTCTAGTTACTTAAAATCAGAGCAAATTGAAAATAAATGCTTCTTCGAGAGTTCTGAAGCAAGCTGTCATAAAAATCAAATAATAATTTCTTTTTTCCTTCATCTACATTTCTATGGCTTTCTGACTTAATTTTCCATACTATGACTTTCATATAGATCCAGACATTCACAGAAATTGAGCATAATTTGGATTGAAGGCAAAATGAAGTAAACTAAATCAGAAGTCAGACTAATCCAAAGCCCAGGCCACATGGCACAAAGTCAATAAGCAGCCTTATCTCTGAGTCATGTAACAATCGCCACAGAAAGATTGCAATGCAGTGAAGTCTATTACTAACAAGAGGCTACCTTATCTCTTTCTGAAAACAAGGCTGAGTTTAAATAAAAGAATAAACCTGGCCGGGTGCGGTGGCTCAAGCCTGTAATCCCAGCACTTTGGGAGGCCGAGGCGGGTGGATCACAAGGTCAAGAGATTGAGACCATCCTGGTCAACATGGTGAAACCCCGTCTCTACTAAAAATACAAAAAAATTAGCTGGGCATGGTGGCACATGCCTGTAATCCCAGCTGCTCAGGAGGCTAAGGCAGGAGAATTGCCTGAACCCAGGAGGCGGAGGTTGCGGTGAGACGAGATTACGCCATTGCACTCCAGCCTGGGTAACAAGAGCGAAACTCCGTCTCAAAAAAAAAAAAAGAAGAAACCTGATCAAAGAAGTTAGTTGATAAATGGTTCATCTCTAAAAACCAAAACAGAACAAAAAAAACCCACTGTTTTGAATTACACTCATCTCCTTCATTCTACTTCAAACTTTTTTTTTTTTTTTTTTTTTTTGGCAGCTCCAAGGGAAGCCCTGGAGGAAAAAATGACTTCGCTGCCACTTTTCAACACTTCAAGTTCTTCCCCAACCTCATGAGTTTCCTACACGCATAGTGCTCCCTCTGACTAAAGCACCCTTCACTCTATTTGTTCTTTTAGCTGGCTCCTACTTAACTTTCAAATCTCATATTGAATAATTTATCCAAGACCTTCCTTCCTCCCCAATTAATTTAGGTTTCCCTATCCTTTCTTTCGAAATAGCCTATACTTTTTTGGCCAGGACAGTGGCTCACACCTGTAATCCTAGCACTTTGGGAGGCCAAGGCGGGTGGATCACCTGAAGTCAGGAGTTCGAGACCAACCTGGCTGACATGGCAAAACCTTGTCTCTACTAAAAATACAAAAATTATCTGGCACAATAGCAGGTACCTATAAACTCAGCTACTCAAGAGGTTGAGGCAGGGAAATCACTTGAAGCTGGGAGATGGAGGTTGCAGTGAGCCGAAATAGCACCACTTCACTTCAGCTTCAGCGAAAGAGTGAAACTCCATCTCAAAAATAAAAACAAACAAACAAAAAAACTTACACTTTTTTTTCCATAGGACGTAATGAAATATGTGTTTGTTTAACATCAGTGCCCAAAACTGGATTGCAAGCTACCTGAAGGCAGGACTATGCCTGACTTATTCATCATGGTATGCAGACAATATTTAGCTCAGTGCCTGAAACATGGTAGCCAGGAATAATTATTCATAGAATAAATGCAATATTCATGAATAAGTGCAGTATCTTTCACAGAAGATCAGCATCTGAGACAAGAGATTGTCCCATGTGCTTGAAGGTTTTGAAAAGCAAAAATCAAGGAGAGTAAGAATGGAAGTCACTCAACTACTGCTACAGAACAAAACTAGCATGGGCTCCAGAAAAATGACTAGAAAATAAGCCTGGGATTCAAAGGACCTCAGACCCATCCAGAGCTAATGTCTGTTAAACTAACGGATGCTGTGGCTTTGGGAAAGAACAACTTTTCCTGACCTCAAATCTTTGTGTCCAAAAAATGAGAGGGGTACCAGATGCTACCTAAACAGTCTAATATGAACGATCACTTTTAATCTCAAAATACAATTCCCACCTTTCAGTTACCAAGATACAAGCCTCTTCCCTTAACTTGAGCTACACAAATACATAAGTTCAATAGAAAATTGATTAATGAGTATAAAAAGGCAGCACTGTATTCTTGTGCTCAGAATTGGTTGGCTTTGTTCAATTCAATGAGCCAGAGGATGAATCCTGTACTGTCTTTCATTAGCAAGTCCAATAGCTCAGTTTTGACAAAGTGACTCAAATCACCTGATCTCTTCTTTCTCCCCATGTATTAGCCAAACAGTATGAAGTATGCTGTTGCCAGGCTACTATTTAGAATGTATGTTATAAGAAATGTCTGTAGGACTTTTGAAATCATCTTTCAGTTTTATCCCCAGTAGTCATTTTCTAAGAATTAATTTCTCTTTTATTGTGTGATAATATTAGAGACTGTGTATATATTACTATAACAAATTAAGAGTATTGTGCTTTACTTTAGCCAGAGAATCTCCCTGCACAACGGTTGCTGCTCCCATCCTTTCATCTGAGCCACATCCTTGGCATCTGGCAGCTAGATTACTGCAATAGTTCCCCAACAGTCAGCCTGCCTCTCACATTCTGACATGTCCTGGACACGTTTGATAAATCCTGTTAAACCCCTATACCAGAAGGAAAACCTGCATTAGTTTTTCTCATGCATTTACTTTGCTTTTATCAGTATGATTACATATAATCCCTACCTCTCAACCAGATTAGAAATCAGTCTCACATGGTTATGGATCCCTAGATCCTAGAACATCCCAGCTCAGATATGGTCTTTTCAAAATATTTGAAGATGATGATGGTGCAAGGAGATGACAAGAATTACCTTTGACTTTGGGTGGACTGCTCCTACTTCCATCCTAAAAAGTGCCTCATTGTTCTTTATCTTACCATAGGATCTCTAGTCATTCTCCCTGTAACTAACTGGAAAATATGTGATAACAATTAGAGTCCCTGTAATCTTAGCACTTTAGGAGGATGAAGCGGGTGGATTGCTTGAGCCCAGGAGTTTGAGACCAGTCTGAGCAACATGGCAAAACCCAGCCTCTACCAACAAAAATATAAAAATTAGCCAGGCTTTGTGGCGTACACCTGTAGTCCCAGCTACTTGAAAGGCTGAGGTGGGAGGATGGCTTGAGCCCAGGAGATGGAGGTTGCAGTGAGCTAAGATCATGATACTGCACTCTGGCCTGGGTAATAGAACCAGACTGTTTCTCAAAAAAATTTAAAAAAACAGTAGGAAGGAAGGAAGGAAGGAGGGAAGGAGGGAGGGAGGGAGGGAGGGAGGGAGGGAAGGAGGGAGGGAGGGAAAGTCCCTCTCCCAAATTCCTTTCCCTGATTCTGTTGGAAGCAAAATTTATTTAAATTGTGTTCATGGTTACTTTTGCAGCATCAAAAGTATATTCAAATTAGGGCTTATTGGAGGATACATTAATGCTGAATCTCATGTTTTCTAATAATCCTGCTTTACCTGCATTTCAAGGCTATTGAACATTTCAGAAGAAAATATTTACATGAGACTGTTTGAGAATAATGAAATATAAGTGAACAATATGTCACCATGCCCACTCCCTAAGAACCTCCCCCTGCCCTAACACACACACACCTCCCTGGTGAATCGCCACAGCATAGTTTAGCAGCTCTCACCCCTTAAGGGTCAGAGAATCCTGATTTACACAGGTACAAAAATAAAAAATTAAGAATCTCGAGAATTTCACTTGATGATTAAGAGCTCCTTGCTCTACTTTAGATAGCTAAATTACTTACCTGGCTGCATCTTAAGATATCTGAATATTGAATTTCCTGTTTTATATTCTTCTGTCTCATGCCTTATTGAGGCTCTCATATGAAAGCAAAGCTGGATCAGAAGAAAGGCAAAACATAAGCTTTTCTATTATATGGCAATACTAAAGAGTGTTGATGTACAAAAGTCTTTGTTTCTCAGCAAATCAAAACAGTGATCTAATTTTTAAAACATCTCCTATCTTTCCTAATTAAAATCTCAGAATGCATGATTTCCATGAGGCATGTTTATACAGTATTGTGCTTGAGTTTTTTCCTAAGTGTTTTGAGCACCAAACTTAGTTAAGGAGAGCATTGGCAAGGACATTTAGGATTGCTAGTGAAGAGAGAAATACACTCCCATTTAACTTTATCTAACTTCTTTTAACAGTACTTTGAAAGAGAACATGTGATATTGAAAAAAATAATCCTTGAATTTGCTGGTCAGAAAGGCTGAGTTCCAGTCCTGGCTCTGTCATTTACTAACTGTAACACCTCGAACTAATCTTAAATTAGCATGTCTGAACTTCAGGCTTCTTAACTTTAAATGGGCAGTGAAGTAGATAAATTCTTCAATCCATTCTGATTATAATGATGTGGCATCATCTATGTTGACCCAGAAAGCGTGCTCCTAGTATCTGAGGGTCAACCCGCTACATACCTGTGCCTCTTCACACATATGCAGATGTCAGGCTCTATCCCAGACCTGCTGAGTCAGAACTTCCTGGGGAAGAGCATCAGAGCATCTAGATCCTATGTAAACTCAACAAGTGTTTCTGATGTGCTTCTCTTTTTGGGAACTATTGCACTAGGAAAGCAGAGACCAGAAAAGAGTTGTGAAGCTCCATAGACTGGGGGGCTTGGAATTGAGAAATGATTAGAAGAGGTAGCCCCGGAAGCTGAAGACAGTCCAAGAGGAAGCCAACCTTAAGTGAAAGGGAAGAACCAAGGCCTCAATAGAAACAAAATCAAAAACAAAAAAGCAAACTTGTTGGCTGGAAAATATCACAAGATTCATATATCAGATACCTACCAAAACTATAGGCTCCCTAAGGCCAGGACCATCAGTGATAGGACCAAAGGATTTTGAATACCTGCTGGCTGGAAGCAAGAACAAAATGATAAGTCAAAAACTTGAAAAAAAAAAAAAAACTGTTCTGCATTGTTCTCAAGATTGCACTACCAATTTATCATAAGAGGAAACTGTTTTGCGTGAAGGCAGGGATTGGTTTGGTGATTACTAGTTGTTCACAGTCACCATTTATAGTCTCTCTTCCTTGCTGATGCTGTAATGTTGGATTTTGGTGAAGTAATCCAAATGCAGATACTTTAGACTGAAACAGTAAGAGTATGAAAGGTTGTCCCGTGGGTAGGATGTGGCACTGCTCCAACTAATTTAAGGGATTTCTGGTTTTCCCTGGTTAGCTGGGAAATGTGGTTTGGGGCAGACGCTATGCTGCAGGTGAATGGGAAGATGAAAATTCCAAGGGCACTCAAGGCTCAGGGAGAGAGGTGTCAGTGTGGGTTTCAGGGATGAGACTGGCCATGGGTCTCAAATACAGCAATAGCTGACACTGACTTTAAAACATCCTGCCCTGGATTCTACTTTCCTTCTGATATACTTACAGAATTTTAAAATCTGGAAACCAGTGTAAGTGCCTCTGAGAATGGAGATGGATCCCAAGTTGTGCCCTAGAATACTGTCGCTATGAAGAAAAAGCAAGAGGAGAACCAATTGCTATTCAAAGTAAGAAGTGGCAAGGGACATTCAAGCAAACCTCAACTTCCTTATTGGCAGAAACACTTGGGTTACTGCAGAAGCATGGAATACAAGTTAAATTATTTTACTGGACACTTAAGCAAAGGATAACCCTGAAAAGACGGGAAAATTTAGTAAGGCTAAGAACTATCCTGATATTGTCTGTGTCTTAGCACATAATGGGTATTGAAAACACAGGAAGGCTTAACCGTTCAGAACAGGGGTTCTGGGGACAGATTTGAACTTGAATTGCAACTCTGCCAAGTGACCTTGAACAAGTTTCTTCACATCTAAAAACCTCTGTTTCTTCCTTTTTAAAACAGACATAGTGAGGATTGAGTAGTCATGCATGTAAATGTATCTGACGTGTAATAAATACATCGTAAGTATTTTGGTTTGGGTTTTTTTAATCTGAACTTAAGTGAGAGAAAACGCTAGATTCTTTATCAAAATGGTCATAAGCTACTTCAGGAGAATGCCTAAATTCCTTATCAAAAAGCCAGGAAGCAAACAAACGAACAAAAAAAGATGGGGATGTAGGAGGTAGTCAGTAGCAAATTTTCCTTAATGTGGGCTAAACTGGCTCTACTCATTTCTGACAACACAGTGGGAAACTTCTGACACTGCTGGGTTGTGACGATCTGCTCCCTTCTCCCTCCTGCTTCTAGACAGGACAGCATTTAAACCACCCAAGGCTGTCTGTGTCTTATTCTTATCGCTCATCAGAGGGTAAGATTCTATCCACTTCTCCAGGCCCCTTCCCATGTGTTGCAACCCTCCTGTTCAAAAGACATTATTTTAAGTTAATATCTATATTTACATAAAGAAAATGGCTTCTAGGCTTGTAACATAGCAGTGAGGTTTCAATGATTTGAGAAAGTGATATTACAGAAGGAGACCTAAACATGCCCAGATTCAGCCTTGCCAATCATTTCTTGTTTCATCCAGGATTCTTTCAAGGTAAGTGACAAGAAGCCAACTCAAATTACTCTGAGGGAAGAAATGGGAATATGTTGGTTTGTGTCATGAAAAGTTCAGGATTTGGTCTGCACTCAGGCAAAACAGGAGCAGATGTTCAAAACAATGGCCTGAAAGATCTCTCCTGTTCTTTCTTTCCCTTGTTCTGCTTCCCCGGTATTAATGCCGATCTCTGGAAAGTATTTTTCTTACAGCTCCCGGCCTCAGAAGAAAAAGGCCACTTCTCTCTTCCCAATGTTCTCATCAAAGCAAATAATAAATATCCTTTACTCTACTCCTCTCCACACAATTCCCAACTAAGAGAGGTAAATGCGAGAAACAATAGCCAAATGAGAAACAAAATGCCAGTGTCTCTTTCCCACAGTAATAAAAAAAGAAGCAAGGTAAAGCTCTTTCGTAAAATGGGTTAGAGGATACATCTTAGTTCTGAAAGACTTGGAGAGGTTTTGTGCTTTCTTTCCCCTCCAATTTTGATAGTGGGTCCTGAAGAATTAACCCGGACTTATTGACCTGATCATTTCCAGAGACAGAAGAGGGAGAACAGAAAACTTGGGTTTACTTTGAACAAGGAAGTACTGACACAGTGATCCAGCCCATAACCAAGTACAGTTTCTCCTCAACTTATGATGGAGTTACATCCCAATAAACCCATTGTAAGTCAATAATACCGTAAGCAGAAAATACAATTAGCATACCTCACCTACCGAATATCATAGCTTGCCTAGCCTAACTTAAACATCCTCAGAACACTTATATTAGCGTACAATTGGGTGAAATCATCTAACACAACATCTGCTTCATAACAAAGTGTTAAATATCTCAGGTAATTTACCGAGTGCTATACTGAAAGTGAAAAATAGGATGGCTGTATGGCTACTTGAAATATGGTTTCTATTGAGTTGGCAGTGCTTTCATACCATTGTAAAGTTGAAAAATCATAAGTCAAACCATTGTAAGTTGAAGGCCATCTGTATGGCCCAAGGATCAGTCACATTGGCACCTCGGGAGAGGAGGTAACTGAGCTGACCAGGCATGAGAAAAGGACATGGAAGAGTGCCCCCCACAATATTCACACCCCTCTTCTAGGATTCAGCATGATTTTGACACAGAAATAAGATACCCATGTTTGAACTGTTTGAGGCTACACAGCAAGAAAAGGAGCAGAGGGAATTATCTACCTGCAGAATACAATTTTGGATCATTCATGCTAGAAGGGGTTTCTTCCACAAATCTCAGCACCAAGGGAAGCATGTTCTTCCTATGGCTAGATCTGGTCCTGATTCACGTTCCGCTTCATTATAACTCAGCCTTCAAAAGTAGTAATTCATCCTTGGAATCAGCACTCTGTGGTTACTGCCTGCAGCCAGAACCCACCATTGTCCCTAGGGGAGGGTCCCAACCAAAAGTTGTTATTCCAAAGCTCATTGCTTGTTTCTGAACCTGCACCTTGCCCTCACTCTCTACAGGCAGCCCAGTTCCCTGTTTTTCAGAATCACTGGCTGCATCTATCCAATATGAGCTCTCTGGATTTCTCTTTCCCTTGTCTCACAATTTAGCATTTTCACACTGTCCTCACAGTTTCTGCCTCAGGCGGGACCTCTGTCCCAAGGCTAATGACTTCTGATCTCATCCTCCCCATTTGTTCTCTCTCTTCTCTGCCTGCTCCCTGCCTATTTCACTTCAGCCTAGAAATACGCTCACATCTCTCCATTCTAAAAGAGCAAACAATTTAATAAATACAAAACAAAAATCTTTAAGCTTTTCTTCAAGCAACCATTTTCTCTCCTTCCCATAATTTCCAAACGGTTTAACATAGCAGACATCATTTGTTCTTGATCATTTCTCACCTCCTGTTTTCTCCTTAGTATTGCAAGCTGATTTCCACAAATTTTTTTTTTTTAATTTTTTATTGGATTATAGGTTTTGGGGTACATGAGCAGAGCATGCAAGACAGTTGCGTAGGTACACACATGGCAGTGTGCTTTGCTTTTCTTCTCCCCTTCACCCACATTTGGCATTTCTCCCCAGGCTATCCCTCCCCACCTCCCCCTCCCACTGGCCCTCCCCTTTTCCCCCCAATAGACCCCAGTGTTTAGTACTCCCCTTTCTGTGTCCATGTGTTCTCATTTATTGCGTCTCTTAACCACGCCTCATCCCACTTCTCAGGCTACTTAACTTCTTGTAAGAACAGAGATCTTGTGACCATTTTATCTCAGCCCTCAGTAAATACCTAGCACAGATTTGATGTTCAATTAATTTTTGATTAATTAACAACTAACCCTTTGATACTGTTGAACGCTCCTTTAAATCTCACCACTCTCTGGGTTCTGGAACATGTTATATCCCGGTTTCTCTCGTTCTCTGTTTCTAGTCCTTCTCATTCTTCATATCTGATTTCTACTTGTTGAATGTAGATATTCCCTAGGATTCTTTTCTTGGCTTTTTTTTTTTCATCCATACTCTCTAACTAGAAAATCATCATTTCCAAGATTTCAAATCTCACATATGTTTGGTGACTCCCATATATAGCCTTTCTAAGCCTGACTTTTCCTTAATTCCAATCTTTATTTTCCCCATTGGATGCTCTGTAGAAGCCTTCAATTAAACGCCCTCACCTAAAGCCATTATTTCCCCTACCCAAACCTACTGTCCTTCTTGTATTCCTTACTTCCATTCCTATTATCTCCAATTACCCAGGCACTGGGCTGCCTTTTCCCCTCTCTCACATCTGTACAAACTGTAAACCTGGTACTGTAATAAGCACCAGAGATGTAAATAGGGAGATGATATGGTGCCTGCCTTCCAAAAATATTATATTCTATCCAGGTAGGCCAAAACATAAACACATTACTTTGATGTAAGATAAAGATGGTAATGGTGGAGGTGTGCCCTTATGGCTATCAGAGCACATAGGGGAAGTGTATTGCTTAGTGTGGTGATGGTGATGGTGAATGTAGGGAAGCAGTGTTTAGGAGAACAGTCACGGCAATTTTCCTAGAAGACCTAGTCTCTGATCTGAGTCTTGAACGAGAGGTACTAGTTAAATATCCAAAAGGTTGGTATACAGAGGGGATACTGTAGCATGGTGTATGAAGAGGACTGTAGTCCAAATAGGTGAGCTGTACAGGAATCTTGCCAAAGAGGCCAGATTTGCAATCAAATCTGCCATATCTAATGTGTTTTGCCCAGTTATTTTCTGGTGGAGGACCTAACATCCTTTACAGCTTCCTAACATCACAGAGTCTGTACCTAGCAAACAACACTATCCATAGAAACCTGTAAAAATAACAACAGCTAATATGTACTGAGCATTAGTACAAGTACAGCTCTAAGTGCTTCCCTTCTTTTAGCTTATTTAATTCTCAAGACAACCCTGTGAAGTAGAAAGTATTATTATTCTCATTTCATAGTTGAGAAAACTGTTGCCCAGAGTGGTATAGTAACTCGCCTAAGATGCAGCTAACAAACACCAGAGCTAAAATGTGAATCCAAGCTCTCTAGTCAAGAGTCCATGCTCCTAATCACTATACCGTATTGCCTCCTCTTTGGTTTAAAATAATTTACCTTCACTCTTACCCTTGTAGGATTTGTGTAATTTGGTGCTTGTTTACCAAATTAGCATGAAAAGATAAAAAAGATCCCAGAGATAGCCTTTGTGCCAAGGTGTCAAATAATCCCAGGCCCTAATTAGAAATGTTAATGGTTCATGAGGAGGCTTTATATCCAGGATAACTGAATGATCTAAATAAAGGTTATCTAGTTTTTTAAATTTATGCAAAGATTGGCAGGCTTTCTCCTCCTATCCTTCCTAATAATGATTATATTTGTCATTAATTATGGGTTGTTATGGTGACAAAAGAGGCTGAATCTTGAGGGAACTGCAAAATGATAAAATGTGGAAAGGAATGTTTTTTGAAAGTATACAAACATTCATCCAAATGTACCTATTTCAATGGTGTCACCAAATATCTTTACATCAAAAATATATATGCTTTAAATGGGGAAAGGATTCCCTGTTTAATAAATGGTGTTGGGAAAACTGGCTAGCCATATGCAGGAAACTGAAACTGGACCCCTTCTTTACACCTTATACAGAAATTAACTCCAGATGGATTAAAGATTTAAACATAAGAACTAACACCATAAAAACCCTAGAAGAAAACCTAGGCAAAACCATTCAGGACATAGGCACAGGCAAGGACTTCATGACTAAAACACCAAAAGCAATGGCAACAAAAGCCAAAATAGACAAATGGGATCTAATTAAACTTAAGAGTTTCTGCACAGCAAAAGAAACAATCATTAGAGTAAACTGGCAACCAACAGAATGCGAAAAAATGTTTGCAACCTACCCATCTGACAAAATCCATAATCTACAAACACCTAAAGCAGATTTACATGAAAAAAAAACAAACAAACCCATTCAAAAGTGGGCAAAGGATATGAACAGACACTTTTCAAAAGAAGACAAATATGCAGCCAACAAACATATGAAAAAATGCTCAGCATCATTGGTCATTAGAGAAATGCAAATCAAAACCACATTGAGTTACCATCCCACACCAGTTAAAATGGCAATCATTAAAAAATCTGGAGACAACAGATGCTGGAGAGGATGTGGAGAAATAGGAACACTTTTACATTGTTGGTGGGAGTGTAAATTAATTCAACCATTGTGGAAGACAATGTGGCAATTCCTCAAGGATCTAGAAATAGAGATTCCATTTGACCCAGCAATCCCATTACTGGGTATATACTCAAAGGATTACAATCATTCTATCATAAAGACACATGCACACATATGTTCACTGCAGCACTGTTTACAATAGCAAAGACCTGGAACCAACCCAAATGCCCATTGATGATAGACTGGACAAAAAATATGATATATATGTGGCACATATATATCATAGAATACTATGCAGCCATAAAAAATGATGAGTTTATGTCCTTTGTAGAGACGTGGATGAACCTAGAAATCATCATTCTTAGCAAACTGACACAAGAACAGAAAACCAAACTCTGCATATTTTCACTCACAGGCAGGTGATAAACAATGAAAACACTTGGGCACAGGGAAGGGAGCAACACTCACAGGGCCAGGTAGCAGGGTGGGGTGGGGGAGGGACGGTGGAGGTGGGGGTGGGGAGTATGGGGAGGGATAACACCAGGAGAAATGCCTGATGTAGGCGACGGGTGGGGGATGGAGACAAAACCACCAAGGCAGGTATGTACCTATGCAAAAATCCTGCAGGATGCAGGACCTGCACATGTACCCCAGAGCCCAAATACAATTAAAAATAAATAAATAAATAAAAATTTAAAAATATATATATACACATATTTATATATATGCTTTATATGTTTATATATACATATAAATACATATGTATTTTATAAAGCATATATAAATACATATATATGCTTTATATGTATATATACATGTATTTATATATACAGATATATACATGTATTTATATATACTATATATGTATGCTTTATACATATGTATATATACATATAAAGCATATATATATATATATATATATATATATGCTTTAAAATTCTCTGCACAAAGTGAATGGGTTTTTCCCTTCATATCCAAAAGAATACAAATGGACAGAGCTAACGCTAAAAAGTTGAATTACAGAAACTATTTTTAAAAAATGAGATTTTACTGGAATATCAAGTACAAAATATGTAGCATGGGAGAGGAGGCGGAAAGTGCTGAGATACAGGAGGTGGCTTGGACTGTAACTTACATAACTAGGGCCAGTTATGTTATTTCTTTAAGATCACATTAGTTAGGAACAGAGCAGCACTACAAGCTAGGTCTTCTTATATCAAGTCTAGTGTTTTGTACACTATAAATCCTACATCAGGGTCCAGAAGCTGACAACTAGGAGTAATTTTATAAATCAACAAGGCCAACCCTCTTCATTCTCTCTTTTTAAAAAAAAAAAAATATAGAAATCAGTAAGGTACAGAAAGGTAAAGTGCCTTACACAAAGCTTCACTGCTGATTAGTTGTAGAAACAGTTTTCTTGGGTGTCCTGATTCCCATATTAATTTCCAATCAGTTTCTGGTATATTGCAATTGAATTCTTACTTACTCTAGGAACAGTTTGGCAAAACTTAACTGCATGAAAAAGTATGAATATTGTCATCTTCTTTTTCTTCTCAACAAGGACTTATGCTGTTTCTTCAAAAACTAAAAAGGGGCCAGTGACATAAGGTGGGTGGGGTAGGGAGAGTCAGCAAAAGAGGTCATCACCAGTGGAGAAATACTTACCACTGATATCATTAGAATTGCCAGCATATGGTAATCATGAAAGCAGGACCACATTTTGGTTGGTTTTATTATTGTTTTCAATTCAAAGACAATGCATGCCCTTCTTTGTCTGCACAAGGCTTGACAGGGGACAATTATAAGCACTGTCAGTGGTAGAATGCTCTTCCCTGACTGGGCTCTGAAAAACACAAAAGGCGCAAAAGAAGCCAATATGCTGAAGTAGAAGATGATGCCAAATATAAAATGACCTCCATTTTTTCCTATGAGAAGGACCTCCAAATAAAAACATTTTGGCTGCCTTGATTCGTTAGCTTTTTTGGGATATAGATGAAATAGCTTAAAAACTTCATAAGCATGAATTTTATTCATTTTATATAAATATTTTAAATTACATATTGTATAAAATTACATAAATAAAAAATAACATTATAATTTTTAAGTGCTGCTTATTTTTCTGTCTTTACATTGCATGAAACCATTTATTTAGGCTTTTCACATACAATGTCAATAGCAACATCTTTATCATCACTTGAACTATTTTCCAGTCATCAAACAGTTTCTAGAGCATATTATCTTTATTTCCTTCTAAATTATTTGAGATATTGCATTTCAAAAAATTTCTGAGAGTGCTATCTCCAGAAATTTTGTTCAAAACAGAATTAGTCACTCCCATAAACTTTTGGATGCTGGATTTGTTTTGTAAATGTATGCTGAATACTTTTGATTTAAAATTTTACTCTATTGCCTTTGAAACAGTGTTGTTCAAAAAGCTTTTTAAAGCAATATCCAACCTTGAAACTGTGAGATTGGATCCCAGGAATAACTATTAAATCTGTGAATATCATTGACTTGTTTTAAAACCAGTCTGTAAGAAACTTACCTCATCTTTGGATGTCAATGGTGAGTAAGTCAGTCTTCAACTGGGCACTGAGAAGGAAGCAGCAGCACCAGTGTCACACTGAATGCTGATGCTCAGGGTCAATTCAGCCCTATAGTTTTTGCTGCAGAGCATCATATCTCTGCTTCTGCCTGGGCAACTGATAAACTTCCAGAGTGAAATTCAGCACCCTGTCCAGATGGTTTTGCAAGAGCAATGACCCCCAAACATCAATAAAACCACCAGCCATCAACACATGGGCTCGCATGGTCTATTCACTCATAAGACAGGCTTGTGATCGTGCTTCAGATGCCAGAATAACAAGAGCCATGCTTAGACCTGGACCAGCAGATTTGTGATATGTGGATAGATTCTTCCTTCAGACATTAGCTGTTTAAAGCTGTTGTGATGCCTTCAATTCCTCTGGCTGCAAATTCAAGATGGAGCAGACAGTTCAGATTTGGCCCACTCTGAATTTGGTGTTTACATGTGAGTTAATCTTTACTAACAGTTATTTTCGTGGGTCTTTTTAATCTTCATTTCATGACAAGTCCTACTAAAGATCCAGTTGCACACATTTATAAATCCCCAATTAACAGAGAGAATGGGCGTCAGTCATTCTTATTGTTGCGGGGGGTACCTAATAACATTCTCTTGCAACTATCTACTAGAGTACATGATGAGTCACAAGCTAGTTTCTGCAAGTTATTCCTTCGAAGTTTATGTTTACATATATACACATATATATATATAGTAAGTATATATATATAAAGCATTATAAAGGAGAACCACAAACTACACAGCCACTGCTTGAAGCAAATTTCCTTATTTAAGAAAACCTTTGCTTCATGCAGCTTATTAAGTAAATTTAAGAACTATTTCTTGTATTATATTTTTATTCCTCAAGAAAACATAAGATCTCTCTGCTTTCACTGTAAGAGGATTAAAAATATGTTTGATGAGACCCTTAAGATCCAAACTAAAGTATTAAAAGAAATAGGTCTGTAAACTTAAGGCTAGCTTTTAGCCTTAAGTTTTAATTACTTTTAATTAATTAAAATTACTCATATTTTAATTACTTATTTTACTTGTTTAGGAAAAGCAAAGTATTAAAATTTTTTAAAACTTTGAGACCAAATAACCCTGGCTCTTATTTGTAACCTACTTTAGCACCCTAGACAAATCATATTACCCTGATAGCTCTATTTTTTTTTTAACTGTAAACGGGTTAGAAAAACACCAGGTTTCTTCAAAATTGTATGAAGATGATTTTCAAAAGGTTATATGAAAAAGACATTTGACAGAGAAGATCCAAGATGGCCCTTTTAGGAGCACCTCAGGATTGCAGCTCCCAGTGAAAGCGCAGAGGGTGAGTGGATGCTGCATTTCCAGACGGATCTTTATTACCCACAGACCAGGAGATTCCTAGGCTGAGGAGCCCTACAGGTTGCCAGCATGGCTGTTTTGGCCTGCATGGCTGTTTTGCCAGCGCTGCAGCACAGCAGATCTCCATACACAATACACTGGTCTGGTTGCCCTTGTAAGCTGGCCAGGAGATTCCCCGGCAGTGCCATTGTCTCAGCTGGCACAATGGGTCACCACACGGGAAATCACACAGATCCCAGTGCCCTTTCAGCAGGCAACCAGAACACCTAAGATAGAGTCAACTGTTCAACTTAAAAAAAAAAAAGGCTCTGAGGCAGGGAGCCAGGTGATCAGGCTCAGCGTGTCCCACCCCGAAAAAAACAAACAGAAAAACCCAGCAATTGGAAACTCTCAGGATTGAGAGTTTCACAGCAAGCACTACTGAACCCAGGACAGTGCAGCTTGGTCGGGGAGCAGTATCTGCCATTAATGAGGCACTCCACACCTATAGAGGTAGTCCTCATTGCTGAGGCAGCTTGCCATTGCCGAGGCAACCCGCCATTGCTGAGGCAACCCACCATAACAGAAAGAGTCCGCCATTACAGAGGCAGGCCACCATTGCCAAGGCAGTTCTAACCACACTCATATAAACAAGACTACAGGGAAGCTCAACGGCAGGAGGGCGGAGCTCAACAAAACCTCTGAAGGCAGACAATTACTAAGCTGCCTCCTTGCTGGGGAGGGCAGCCCTGAAAAAAAAAAAGGCAGCGGCACAACGAACACTACTAAATAAAGCCCTAACTCCCCGGGAGAGAGCACCTGGGGAAAAAAGGCAGTTTATGAGTTCTGCTGCAGCAGACTTAAACGTACCTGCCTAGCAGCTCTGAAAGAACAACAGAGCTCACAGCTCAACACTTGAGCTCCTATAAAGAACAGACTGTCTCCTCAAGAAGCTCCCTGACCCCTGTATATCCAAAGAGTCACCTCACAAAGGACTGATAAGACTGACATTTGGCGGGCATCATTCTGGGACAGAGATAGAAGAAGAAGAAACTGATAGCAAAACTTACTGTTCTGCAGCTGCTGCAGGTGATCCCCAGGTAAGCAGGGCCTGTAGTGGACCTCAGCAGTCCTATAGCAGAGGGGCCAGACCGTTAGAAAAAAAACTAAGAAACAAAAATAACTTCATCATCAACAACCTGGACGTCCACTCAGAGACCATATCTGAAAATCAGCAACTAAACAGACGACAGGAGGATAAATCCACAAAGATGGGAAGAAACCAGTGCAAAAAGGAGGAAAACACCTGATACCAGAACATCTTTCCTCCTATAAGGGATCACAACTCCTCACCGGCAAGGGAACAAAGCTAGATGGACAATGAGTGTAATGAAATGACAGAATCAGAATTCAGAAGGTGGGTAATGAGAAACTTCTGTGAGCTAAAAGAACATGTTCTAACTCAATGCAAAGAAACTAAGAACCTTGAAAAAAGATTTGAGGAAATGATAACAAGAATGGACAACTTAGAGAGGAATATGAGTGAATTGATGGAGCTGAAAAACACAACAAGAGAACTTTGCAAAGCATGCACAAGTTTCAACACCCGAATTGACCAAGCAGAAGAAAGAATATCAGAGTTCGAAGATCAACTCAATGAAATAAAACAAGAAGGCAAGATTAGAGAAAAAAAAGTGCAAAAAGGAATGAACAAAGTCTCCAAGAAATGTGGGACTATGGGAAGAGACCTAATCTACGTTTGATAGGTGTACCTGAATGTGACAAAGAGAATGAATCCAAGCTGGAAAATACTCTTCAAGATATTATCCAGGAAAACTTCCCCAACCTAGCAAGACAGGCCAATATTCAAATCCAGGAAATACAGAGACACCACAAAGATAATCCTCAAGAAGAGCAACCCCAAGGCACATAATTGTCAGATTCACCAGGGCTGAAATGATGGAGAAAATGCTAAGGGCAGCCAGAGAGAAAGTTTGGGTTACCCACAAAGGGAAGCCCATCAGACTCACAGTAGATCTCTCTGCAGAAACCCTGCAAGCCAGAAGAGAGTGGGGGCCAATATTCAACATCCTTAAAGAAAAAAACTTTCAACCCAGAATTTCATATCCAGCCAAACTGAGCTTCATAAGTGAAGGAAAAATAAAATCCTTTGCAAACAAGCAAGTATTCAGAGATTTTGTCACCACCAGGCCTGCTTTACAAGAGCTTCTGAAAGAGGCACTACATATAGAAAGGAACAACCAGTACCAGCCACTCCAAAAACATACCAAATGGTTAACAGCATCAACAAAATGAAGAATCTGCAACAACTAATGGGCAAAACAGCCAGCTAGCATCAAAATGGCAGTATCAAATTCACACATAACAATACTAACCCTAAATGTAAATGGGCTAAATACACCAAGCAAAAGACACAGACTGGCAAATTGGATAAAAAGCCAAAACCCATTGGTGTGCTGTATCCAGAAAACCCATCTCACATGCAAGGATACACGAAGGCTCAAAATAAAGGGATGGAGGAAGATTTAACAAGCAAATGGACAGCAAAAAAAAGCAGGAGTTGCAATTCTTGTCTCTGATAAAATAGACTTTAAAGAAACAAAGATCAAAAGAGACAAAGAAGGACATTACATCATGGTAAAAGGATTGATACAACAAGAAGAGCTAACGGTCCTAAATATATATGGACCCAATACAGGAGCACCCAGGTATATGAGGCAAGTTCTTAATGACTTACAAAGAGATTCTGACTCCCACACAATAACAGTGGGAGACTTTAACACTCCACTGTCAATATTAGACAGATCAACCAGACAGAAAATTAACAAGGATATTCAGGACCTGAACTCAGACCTGGAACAAGCAAACCCGACAGACATTTACAGAACTCTCCACCCCAAATCCACAGGATATACATTCTTCTCAGCACCATATCACACCTACTCTAAAATTGACCACATAATTGGAAGTAAATCACTCCTCAGCAAATGCAAAAGCATGGAAATTATAACAGTCTCTCAGACCACAGTGCAATCAAGTCATAACTCAGAATTCAGAAACTAACTCAGAACCACACAGCTTCATGGAAACTGAACAACTGGCTCTTGAATGTTGACTGGATAAACAATGAAAGGAAGGCAGAAATAAGTTCTTCGAAACCAACAAAAATGAAGACACAACATACCAGAATCTCTGGGACACATTTAAAACAGTCTCTAGAGAAAAATATATAGCAATAAGTGCCCACATGAGAAGAGTGGAGAAATCCAAAATTGACACCCTATCGTCAAAATTGATAGAGCTAGAGGAGCAAGATCAAAAAAACTCAAAACCTAGTGGAAGACAAGAAATAACAGAAGGAGATAAAGACACAAAAAACCCTTCAAAAAATCAGTAAATCCAGGAGCTGGTTTTTTGAAAAGATCAACAAAATAGACAGACCACTAGCCAGATTAATTTAAAAAAAAGAGAGAGAGAGAAAGAGAGAATAACCAAATAGATGCAATAAAAAATGATAAAGGGGAAATCACCACAGATCCCACAGAAATTCAAACCATCATCAGAGAATATTACAAACAGCTCTATGCACATAAACTAGTAAACCGGGAAGAAATAGATAAATTCCTGGACACTTGCATCCTCCCAAGCCTAAACCAGGAAAAAGTCAAAACCATGAAAAGACCAATAACAAGATCTGAAGTTGAGGCAGCAATTAAGAGCCTACCACACAAATGGGTTCACAGCCGAATTCTACCAGACACACAAAGAGAAACTGTTACCATACCTCCAGAAACTATTCCAAATAATCCAAAAAGAGGGAATCCTTCCCAAATCATTTTCTGAGACCAACATCATTCTGATACCAAAACCCAGCAGAGACTCAACAAGAAAAGAAAACTTCAGGCCAATATCCATGATGAACATAGAAGGAAAAATCAATAAAATACTGGTAAGCCGATTGCAACAGCACATCAAAAAGCTTATCCACCATGATCAAGTAGGCTTCCTCCCGGGGATGCAAGGCTGGTTCAACATACACAAGTCTATAAACGTAATTCACCACATAAACCGAACCAAAAACAAAAACCACATGATTATCTCAATTGATGCAGAGAAGGTCTTTGACAAAATTCAACAGCCCTTTATGCTAAAAACCCTCAATAAACTCGGTATTGATGGAACGTATCTCAAAGTAATAAAAGCTATTTATGACAAACCAACAGCCAATATCATACTGAATGGGCAAAAACTGGAAGCATTCCCTTTTAAATCCAGCACTAGACAAGGATGCCCTCTCTTACCACACCTATTCAATATAGTACTGGAAGTTTCTATCCAGAGCAATCAGGAAAGAAAAAGAAATCAAGGGTATTCAAATAGGAAAGGAGGAAGCCAATTTGTCTCTATTTGCAGACGACATGATAGTATATCTAGAAGACCCCATCGTCTCAGCACAAAATCTCCTGAAATTGATAAGCAACTTCAGCAAAGTCTCAGGATATAAAATCCATGTGCAAAAATCACAAGCATTCTTATACACCAATAACAGACTTAAAGAGAGCCAAATCAAGAATGAACTTCCATTCACAATTGCTACAAAAAGAATAAAATACCTAGGAATACAACTAACAAGGAATGTAAAGGACTTCTTCAAGGAGAACTACAAACCACTGCTCAACAAAATAAGAGAGGACACAAATAGACGGAGAAACATTCCATGTTCATGGTTAGGAAGAATCAATATCGTGAAAATGGCTATACTGCCCAAAGTAATTTACAGATTCAATGCTATCCTCATCAAGCTACCAATGACCTTCTTCACAGAACTAGAAAAAAACTACCTTAAACTTCATATGGAACCAAAAAAGAGCCCGCATAGCCAAGTCAATTCTAAGAAAAAAGAACACAGAAGGAGGCATCACACTACCAGACTTCAAACTATACTACAAGGCTACAGTAATCAAAACAGCATGGTACTGGTACCAAAACAGAGATATAAACCAATGGAACAGAACAGAGGCCTCAGAGTCAACACAACATATCTACAACCATACAATTTGATAAACCTGACAAAAACAAGCAACGGGGAAAGGATTCCCCATTTAATAAATGGTGTTGGGAAAACTGGCTAGCTATGTGCAGAAAGCAGAAACTGGACCCCTTCCTGACACCTTACACTAAAATTAACTCCAGATGGATTAAACACTTAAACATAAGACCTAACACCATAAAAACCTTAGAAGAAAATCTAGGCAAAACCATTCAGGACATAGTCGTAGGCAAGAACTTCATGACCAAAACACCAAAAGCATTGGCAACAAAAGCCAAAATAGACAAATGGGACCTAATCAAACTCCACAGCTTCTGCACGGCAAAAGAAACAGTCACTAGAGTGACTCGGCAACCAACAGAATGGGAAAAAATTTTTTCAGTTTACCCATCTGACAAAGGGCTGATATCCAGAATTTACAAAGAACTCAAACAGATTTACAAGAAAAAAACAAGCAAGCCCATTCAAAAATGGGCAAAGGATATGAACAGATACTTTACAAAAGAAGACATACATGAGGCCAACAAACATATGAAAAAATGCTCATTATCACTGGTCATTAGAGAAATGCAAATCAAAACCACATTGAGATACCATCTCAGGCCAGTTAGAAGGGCGATCATTAAAAAATCTGGAGACAACAGATGCTGGAGAGGATGTGGTGAAATAGGAACACTTTTACATTGTTGGTGAGAGTGTAAATTAGTTCAACCATTGTGGAAGACAATGTGGCGATTCCTCAAGGACCTAGAAACAGAAATTCCATTTGACCCAGCAATCCCATTACTGGGTATATATCCGAAGGATTATAAATTGTTCTACTATAAGGACACATGCACACGAATGTTCACTGCAGCACTATTTACAATAGCAAAGACATGGAATCAACTCAAATGCCCATAGATGATAGACTGGACAGGTAAAATGTGGCACATATACACTATGGAATATTATGCAGCAATCAAAAACGATGAATTTGTGTCCTTTGTAGGGACATGGATGAACCTGGAGAACATCATTCTCAGCAAACTGACACAAGAACAGAAAATGAAATACCGCATGTTCTCACTCATAGGCGGGTGTTGAACAATGAGAACACATGGACAGAGGGAGGGGAGCACTACACACTGGGGTCTGCTGGGGGGAATAGGGGAGGGACAGTGGGGGGTGGGGAGTTGGGGAGAGATAGCATGGGGAGAAATGCCAGATATAGGTGAAGAGGAGGAAGGCAGCAAATCACACTGCCACGTGTGTACCTATGCAACTATCTTGCATGTTCTTCACATGTACCCCAAAACCTAAAATGCAATTAAAAAAAAAAAGAAATCTTTGTGCCCTAGGACTATATGCCCTGAAACAATTGCCAGTAGTTACATGTAGCTATTGGGCATTTGAAACAGGCTAGTGCATCTAAAGAATGTAATTTTAAAATTTTGTTTAATTTTAATTAATTTAAATGTAAATGTAGGGGCTGATATTGAATTCAGTTATTGGGAAAATTTTAAATATGTTTGGAAGAACTAGGATATGTGTATCTACTTTTACAACTGTAAATTTTATAAAATCTAAATACAGGTCAAGTATTTCTGATAAAAAAAAAAAGAAAAAGACATTTGAATTCAATTCTGTCAAAGAACTTATATTCAGAATACATAAATCTTAAAAAAGAAATAAAGAAAAACAACAATTTTCTTAAACTGGGCAAAAGGCTTCAAAAGACACTTTAAAAATATGGCATCCAAATAACAAATAAGCATTTGAAAAGGTGTCCAACAATTTTGGTTATAGACATGAAACCAAAATGTCATATCATTACAAATTATCCGGATGCCTTCTTTAAATTATCAAATGTTTTAAAGTTGTGGAAAAACCGAAACTCACTCTGCTAATGGAAATGTACAGCAGTACAGCGACTTTGTAAAACAACCCCAATGTCTATCAGCCATAAGATGAATAAACTAATTATAGTATGTTATGCAATAGAATGTGTAGAGTAATGAAAAAGACTAAATTATTTCTACATTCAACAGTGTGAGTGGGTCTCAGAGACACTAATGGTATGCAAAAGAAGACTGACACAAAAGAATGTGTACTGTACAATTTCATTTATTTGAAGTTCAAACACAAGCAAAACAAATTTTTGGTGCTAGCAGTCAGAATGATGGGTTACCTGTGGGAGCACAATACTGACTGAGAGGCTGCAGATGTTCTAAATTTTGATCTGGATTGTCGTTATATGGGTATATTTGTTTATAAATATGCACCAAGCTTTATTATAATGTCTATTGTCAATAAAAACATATTTTCTTGTAAAATTGTATTAAACTTTACTGTATGGCATAACACATCAATTTTAAAATATATCCCCCAAATTTTTATGAGTGAAGAAAATTATACCTGAAGTTTAGTAACTCTTTCAAATATTATTTCTTGGGTTTCATTTAAAAGAATAATTTTTTTTTTTTTTTTTTGAGATGGAGTTTCGCTCTTGTTACCCAGGCTGGAGTGCAATGGCGCGATCTCAGCTCACAGCAACCTCCGCCTCCTGGGTTCAGGCAATTCTCTTGCCTCAGCCTCTTAAGTAGCTGGGATTACAGGCACGCGCCACCATGCCCAGCTAATTTTTTGTATTTTTAGTAGAGATGGGGTTTCACCATGTCGATCAGGATGGTCTCAATCTCTACCTCACGATCCACCCGCCTCAGCCTTCCAAAGTGTTGGGATTATGGACTTGAGCCACCGCGCCCAGCCAATATTTTTATTTTTAAATTACATATTTAGCATTTTTCTAAAATTATTTCTAGTTATATAGCTATTGTTGTAGCAATATATATGGATATAGAGATGTCTAAGTAATATTCACAAATTATTCACCAAGCATTAATTATTTTTTTCAGAGGGCAATAGCTTACTTTTGACACAGGTTTTTCTATATTGTTTAAATTCTTAATGATGGCATATTTTACTTTTATAAGAATTATAGAGCCATTTTCTTCAAGAAAATGAATAAATAAAGCTATCTGGGTAACATGCCTGGCCACTAGCCCTGTCAAAGATAATTGAATGAGTTAATATAATTCAATAATTGCAATAAAATCCATAGCAATAATCACTCTGAAACACCTGCGTCCTCTTTCTCCCTTTCTGTTCACCAGCTGCAGTGCTGCTAATGGCTGAGGGCATCACGGAGATATTCTGTAACTCATTGCAGGGGAGATACTGCTTCAGGATCCCATGGCTACCCTCAACACCCTTGGCTGCTCTTCCTCTACTATACCTCCTCACACTTCTCCCAGTCACCTTTCCAACAACTGTGAATCCAGCTGACTCGTCCAAGCCCTTTGGTCACCCTCATTGATCTGGATAGGTTGCCTCTCAGGTAGGCTTCAATATAGTTGTCCCGTTTCCACCTCAAGCCAACCTGAACCCATGAAGACTGGGCAGCCTGAATACATGACATTTTTCTCACAATTGAGGGCTGTTGACTCCCAAGTGGCAGATATTTGTCAAGGCTGATGCTACTACTTTTAAATACATGGTATTCAATCATCCTTCTTATCTGGGAGAAGGAATCTTTCTTTGAAGATCTTGATGGATGATACAGTCTCCCCTTTCACCATGAAAGCCAAAAAGGTCCCTGGAAGCTATTGAAATAGCATGTGGTCTCAACTCTCCCAGTAGGAACTTCCACACAAGACTTGGAATCCTGAAGGGAAGATGTTAGGACATAGGATAATCAGTTATTGATAAGAGGATTGCAAAATTGAGTGTCCATGGAAATGGTGGCAAGTGTCCAGTAGCAACACTAGTGACATTCCACCAGACTTTCCTGAGACATGGATCTGCATGTTCTCAGCTACACCAACTTCCTTGGCTTTTGACTATTTCCTAAACTTGATTCATAAACTACTAAACATTTTTCCAACAAATATCTTTTCTCCCAAGCTATCCAGATGTGGTTTCTGTTGTCTGCAAGTAGGTCCCCTCCCACTGTCTTTTTTTTTTTTTTTTCTCTCCACTTAGAACCTGAAGAAAACTAACACTACCTCTCGATGAACCTATTTCACTGAGGGAAGAAAATTCTAATCATTTTCATTTCTCCACATCACCCTCTGCTTCTCTGGGATTTCCATCACTCCCAGAGCATTCCACAAAAACTGGACCTGTTTAGCTGACGCTTTTCCCTCAGAATCCCTTACACTTATTACAAAAAAAAAAAAAAAAAAAAAAAAGATCTATTGAAGGAGAAAAAGTCAAGCTATATTTTCCAAACTGCTTTGGGACTTTGTAAAAGGTGAAATGTATAAGCATGTTGGTATCTGGAAAGAATTTTTAAAGCTCCCCCTCTACATTCCACTGTTTTATCAAGTATTCTGTTTCTTGACTATTTTATATTATGTTATACCTATATTTGATTTACAAATTCATAATTGTGAAGGTAAAATCAATTGATATCTCAACATCCAAGAGCATTACCACTTTTGCAATAGTTTCTCACTACTGAGCTGCTTTTAAGATATGATTTAGATAAAGAGGACAAAATGAAACAGACCAGAAATTCAGAGGGAATTATGTTCCCCTTTCTGTGACAGCGCTTCCTTCATCAGAGGATATAATAGATTGGATATGTGTTATATGTTGAGGCTGCATAGCAATCGTGCACATCTTTGTGGTGTATAGGAACCTGTTGCCACAAAAAGCCTCACCTCTCCAAGGTAAAGGCCAGCAAATACCTTTCCCTAGCCCCTAGCAGCCAGGACTCAGACAGTGAATGAGGGTCTTGCCCATCACCTGGTCAGGACAAAACTAACAGATGAAGAAGCTGTATAAAATTCACTCCTACAAGGGAAATATGATGCGACAGACATACGTTCGTTTTGAGGAGACCAGATGGGAATACTCAAAGCCAGGTAATAGTGAACTGCCATATCTGAGTCTATCAGCAGCAGAGCATGGTTTGAGCAATCTCCTGGTAGTCCAAAAATACCAGAGATTTCTATGAACCATACAACTCATGCTAATAAACTTATATTCTGCTATAACTAGTAAGAGAATGTCCTTTTAACAATGGATAACCTTGAATGATATAGGAAAAATGCTTACACAATGAATTGCTTTTATTTTATTTTCTATAGAACAAAGAAACTTACCTTAATATGAAATAAATACCCTATCAAATCCTTGGGATAAAGTATACTCAATAGTCCTGCCTACATAAAATACCTCAAAACCACAAATAAGTATCACTTATTATGGTGATGAATAACCATCTCTCAGATTGCAGGGAGTTTTAAAAACATTGAATCTCACTTAATTCTGTTCATATTCATCTGCAAGGAAGAGAACTAGTACCATTGTTTAGTCTGAATTGAACCATGCAAATGATATTATGTGTTTTGTGTGATATATTGTGCCAGCAGTTACAGTTTAATAAATCTTATTCAATAAGTTTTGCACTGCATCAACCTTACGGAGAATAACCTTTTACAGCACTTAGCATCATATTTTTATTTGTATAAAATAAAAACAGAACTAAAGCTTATTTCCTGTTAACCATTTTGTGAGTCTTTTTGTACACTTCCAAAATACCAATAACCACTTTATTATTTTTCTTTCGCATTTGTTAGCATCTTTGAGCCACACAAATATTTAGAAGATTTATGTGGTATCTGAAACTCATTATAATTTTGTGTAAACATAGCTCACCCATTTCTGTTTAGTTCATATTTCTATGCCAAGGCAAAGACCCAATAGAGATCATTTTTCTTTAACAATTTGATTTAGCATAAAAGAATATATACAGCCATTACAACTGTAAAAAGAAATTCCATGTAAATAATAAATATTAATCCCATAATTTGGTTTATATCTTTATCCACCTATCAAATTCCACTACCATTTCCTTAATTCACGTTCTTACCAGTTTGGTCAGGATTCATAGTTGCAGACAATAGAATCTTCTTTATCTGACTGATGCAAAAGGAATTACTAAGTGATATGAATAGTTCACAGAATTGTTAAGAGAGCTGAGAAAACAGACTATGATGATTTCATTAACCACAACACAGAACTAAGCCTCTTGATGAATTCCTACCTTTACCCTGCCTCCACCCCTGTGGATTTGTGGCTGAATTAGTGAGCTGGTACTAGGGCTGTTCCTATGACTATAGTTCTAGCTCCAGAATTACGTCATCTCTTCCACTCTTCTCCAACAAAATGTAGTCCCATGTCTGCCTCTCTCCCTTGTAACTCAGTTCCGTATCAGTTTTCTGTAAGGGCTACCATACAAAGGATGAACCCTAATGCATATAAAATGTCCTAGTTGCAGAGCAGTTTGGGAAATACAGATTTGAGTATCTAGTCTCTATAGCACAAACAGATATGATAGAATTTAGTTGAAATGGGAGTTGATCAAGCCCAATCCAATAGTAGACCTCATAACTTTCTTATATTTCTACTGAGGCTAGAATGGTCTTTAAAATAAAACTGTAATATTGTTACTGCTAACATGAAATCCTTCAGGGAATTCTAAAATCATTCAACATAGGAACTCTTCAACATGCATTATAAAACCTTCATGATGTGACCCTTATTCAGGTCTCTAGCCTCATCTCCTTACCTCATATATGCACTTACAAAGTCAGTATGTGGTTTCAGATCTCTTAATCTTTACGTATGCTGTTCCCTTTACCCAGAACATCTTTCTCTGTCTTCTTTTCCTAATTCCTACCAGTACTTCGATTAGCTTTGGTATTATGACTTGTTCCCAAAGATGCCCAATCTCTGTAATATGATAGGATGCCTACCCATCTAGCCTCACATAATATTCTATGCATATTGATTTGTAGCACTCATTTCATGAAACTGTCATTAGCCTGATTTAATTTTTAGTTTCCACATTAGACCATAACTAAGGTAAGGCTTATTATCTTCCTCTATAGCCCCAGTACTTTCCATAATGCTTCACACACACACACACACACACACACACACACACACACACACACACATTCTTTTTAAATAAATGGACTTGGGAGAGAGGATGGATAGGCAGAGCACAGGGGATGTTTAAAGCAGTGACACTATTCTACATGATACTGTAATGTTGGAAACATGTCATTATGCACTTCACAATACCCATAGAAAGTACAACACCAAAAAAAGAACACTAATGTAAACGATGAACTTTAGGTGACAATGATGTGTCAGTGTAGGTCCATTGGTTTTGAGAAATTAACTACCCTGATGTGTGGGGCAGGAGGTATATGGGAACTCTGCATTTTCTGCTAGAGTTTACTGTGAATTTAAAAATGTTCTATAGAGTCTATAATGGGACACATGGAAGTAACGTGTGGAGTGATAGACAATGGAGACTTGGAGGGATGGGAAGTGGGAGGGGGGAATAATGAGAAACTACTTAATGGGTACAAGGTACATCATTCAAATAATGAATCCCCTGAAAGCCCTGACTGACTTCACTACTATCCAATATATCCATGTAACAAAATTACACTGGTACCCCACAAATTTATACAAATTTTTAAAAAGTAAAGTCTTTTTTAAGAAAAAATAAATAGAAAATGGATGAGTGTAGTTGAACAAAAATATCACTGTGGGCCAGGACTAAAGGAAGGAGTATCTGAATGTTTGCCTAGGAATGCAAAGTTAAAGAACATGGTACTTTCATAACGCAAGAAGGAAGAAGCTGTTTAATGTCTTTGTTTTACAGAAGAAGAAATCAAGTAACATCGAGTTATTTTCTCAAGATAACACAGATAAAATCTGAGCAGGGAACAGATGCTTCCTTCCTGACTTCATACTTGAATGACCCTGGACTTTTAAAACAGTTCGGGGTCACAAGGCTTTGGCTTGCCCATAATCTAAAGAATTAAACTCTAAGGATCTGGCAATGACTTAAGAGTTTTGTTCTATTAAGAATGAACTTATGTACTTGAAGCAAACTATCCTTAGGGAACTCTCCAGAGCCCCTTCTCTAAATGACTTCAGCTTTAACAACTAAATTTTTATAGATTTTAAGCAGAAGTACAAAATTAAGTTGTTAAAGTATCAAATGAGATCATCCATGAGAAAGGAAATACAAGGCATTGTTATGATTTAATGTATTTCTTGGAATAACACTTTATCTGCCCTAAGCTAGAAAGTGAATAAATAGTTTTAAAGGAACTACATTGTAGTTTAGTAACATATCATTTTATGAGACTTCATAAATTTCTTTTTTCTTAAACTATTACATGATGGTTTCAGAGAAAAAAAAATCACAAAAAAACTCTCAAGCCTGGTAAAGGCTGTATCACCCAATATGCCTTTTCCTGAGAAATAATTTTATAAGCCCCCAAATACAAAGACAAATAATTTTTAAATATTATATATATATTGTACTTTATATATTCTAGTAAAACCTCACACTTTAAATTGTGGTCTTAGGGAAATTTATTGTTTGTTATACACAACATCTTGCTCAATATTTTGCTTCTTAAAAAGAAACCCTGTAAAACGTTATTAATAAGACTGAAAACTTAGATGAAACTTAGAATTCCTAGGAAATATCGTGTACATAATTGACTCAGAAAAACATGTCAATAGACATAGAGTCATTAAATAAATTAAATCAATAAAATCTTCCCACAAAAAAGCCCAGACGTTTTTACAGTCAATAAGCAAATCGTTTTAATCTGATATAAACTCTTGATTTCTATCACACTGAACTAACTTTATGCCAAAAACAATGACAATACAAGAAATTAAATATCTTCAAACTTATAGAAGTAGGTGTAAAAATCCTAAAGAATAAACAAAATCCAATCAATAGTCTATAGTAGAAAATGATCAAGTCAGGATTACTCAAGGGTAATGGAAGCTTAACAATAGAAAATCTATTCACCACATTAGCAAAATTAAAGCAACAAATTATATAATTATTTTGTAAACACACAAAGAAGCATTTAATGAAATACAACATTATCTTCCTGATAAAACTCTTAACACCCAGAAATAAAAGAATTTCCTCAACTTACTAAACATAGCTAACAAAAACTTACCTCACACTTGGTGGTAAGAATACTAAAATTGTCACCTAAAATTTGGGAACAAGCCTAAGAGATGCTCCACAAACTCTTCTATTCAATATTACTATCAAGGTTTTAGGCAGTAAGATATAACAGGAAACAGAAACAAAGGCATTAGAATTGGAAGAAAGTAAACTACACTGTTATTATCTGCAAAGTTATAGTTGTCTACATAGAAAAATCACGGTTGTCAATTGAGAATAACTGAAAAATAGGAAGAGGATTTGGGGATTTAAAAGTAGTGAATAAATAAGCAACAGAGGCATAGAAGTGCCATAGATTGAGAGATGTGATTAGTTCAGCCATCTGAGATTATATGATATATATACAATCTTGAGATCTGAGATTTAAAAATATAGAGACAAGTTATCAGAATAAGAGGTTAGCAGTGGGATCATATTCAAAAATCAACTGCATTTCTACATCAACAACAAAAGGTACCTGATGTAGCTCACAAATATTGTTTAGAATAACAATAGAAGAATAAATATATATAAAACATTTATGAAAAAACTATGAATGTTTACTGAAAAATATGAAAGCAGACTATAAATGGAAATATCACATTCATTAAAACAGTATTGCAAAAATGTTAATTCTCCTAACATTTTTGCAATACTGAGTCTGTATTAATGAATATAATTTAAAACATTTTTTATTTAAAATTCAATAAAATTTGATTTTATATATGTGATTAAATAAAATTTCAGTCAAAATTGTACAAGGGTTTTTCATGGAGCATAACAAATTGATTACAAAATTTATACTGAGTTAGTATAAATGTATACTATTTAAATTTATACTGAACTAGTGTAAAATGTCATAACTAGGTAAGACATGCCAAAAGAAGTATAAGTTGGAGGTTGGAAAAATTTTTTTTCTTAGGTACTAAAACTTACTTTAAAGTTATGGTAACTAAAACAGTGTAGGTATGTGATGTAGATAAAGAGACTAATTGACTAGAATTAGAAGTCCAGCAACAGATTTACATATACATGGAAACTTAAACTATGCTAGAGTTGACATTGCAAGAGCATTGGAAAATGATTGACTATTCAATAAAGAGTACTGGGACTATTGATTCTCCGTTTAGAAAATGATAAAATTGGATTCCATACATATAAAACACAATAATCAATTATAGATGGTATTATTGACAAAAGCAAAGCTTAAACTTTTAGAAAAAAACATTGGTCAGTATTTTTCAACCTTAGTGGGAAATAACTTCTTAAACAAGACACAAAAATGCCTACAAAAAAGAAACATTATGTTAAATCAAGATATTTTGTATCAAAATACAATATAAAAGGATGTTTAAAAACAAGCCACAGTGGACAATTTCGAAGCAAATATCTACAAAGGGGTAATGCCAAAAAGCACAATAATACTGGATAAAATAAATAAGCATTTCACAAAGAGCAAATACAATTCCCAGAAACATATAAAAACTCCCTCAGCTTCATTAGTAATTAGGAAAGTACAAAATTACATTTACCAGAGGAGCAAAAATATCACGGGTTAGGTACTGTGTGGAGCAACAGTAATTCTCTTATGCACATGATGAGTGTAGCCATCTGACCATTTGGAAAACAATATTGCATAACTGTGTAAAACTCAACAGGTACTTAGCCTAATGACCCAAATGATCATTCTTATACTAAGGATAATAATATCTACTGCAGGGAAACTCTTGGACATGTGCATACAGATATATATATACAAGATTATCTGCAGCATCATTGTATGTACTAACAAAAAATTGCCCATCAACAGAATTACATAATTGTATATCACACAACTGAATATTATATAGCAATGAATGTAAACAAACTAAACTTGCAAGCATTAACACAGGTAATCTTCAAAATATGTTGAGTGAAAAGGCAAGTGGAAATAATATGATTCCATTCTAATAGACTTTATTTTTAGAGCAGTTTTAGGTTCACAGAAAAATTGAGTTCCCATATAACCTTTACTTCCCCCACTCCCCAACACTGCACACAGGCTTTGCCCATTAACACTCTGCACCGAAGTGGTATATTTGCTACAAATGATGAGCCTATGCTGACACCTCATTAACAACCCAAAATCCATAGTTTACAATTGGAACTCACTCTTTGGGTTTTAGTGTTTTATATGTTTTAACAAATGTACAGAGACCTGTATCCACCATGGTAGTATCACAGAATTTTCACTACCCTAAAATCCTCTATGCTCCACCTATTCATTCCTTACTTCCCTTAACTCCTGGCAACCACTGATCTTTTCACTGTCTCCATAGTTTTGCTTTTTCCAGAAAGTCATAGAGTTAGAATTATATAGTATATAGCCCTTTCAGATTGGCTGTTTTTACTTAGCAATATACATTTATTTTATGTCTTCTCAAAGTGATAGCTCTTTTCTTTTTCATGCTAAATAATATTCCATTGTTTCATTTTACTACCATTTATCCATTCACCTACTGAAGGATACTTTGGTTAAGTTTTGGCAATTACAAATACAGCTACGATAAACATTTGTGTGCAGGTTTTATGTGAACATAAGTTTTTCAGCGCCTTTGGGTAAATACCAAAGAGTGCAATTGCTAAATTGTATGGTTCATTAGTCTGTTCTCACACTGTTATAAAGAAATACCTGAAACCGGGTAATTTATAAAGAAAAGAGGTTTAATTGGCTCACGATTCTGCAGGCTGTACAGGAAGCATGGCTGGGGAGACTTCAGGAAACTCAATCATGCCAGAAGGGGAAGCAAGCGTGTCTTACAGGGCCAGAGCAGGAGGAAGAGAGCGAAGCCGTTGGGGTTGCTACACTTGTAAACAACCAGATCTCATGACAACTCACTCACTATCATGAGAACAGGAAGGTGGAAATCCACCCCCATGATCCAATCACCTTCCACCAGGCCCCTCCTCCAACACTGGGGATTACAGTTGGACATGAAATTTGGGCAGGAACACAAATCCAAACTATATTATATGATATATTTCGTTTTATTTTTTTTCTTTTTTTTTTTAATTTTTTATTGGATTATAGGTTTTGGGGTGCATGAGCAGAGCATGCAAGACAGTTGCGTAGGTACACACATGGCAGTGTGCTTTCTTTTCTTCTCCCCTTCACCCACATTTGGCATTTCTCCCCAGGCTATCCCTCCCCACTTCCCCCTCCCACTGGCCCTCCCCTTTTCCCCCCAATAGATCCCAGTGTTTAGTACTCCCCTTTCTGTGTCCATATGTTCTCATTTTTCATCACCCACCTATGAGTGAGAATATGCGGTGTTTCATTTTCTGTTCTTGTGTCAGTTTGCTGAGGATGATGTTCTCCAGATTCATCCATGTCCCTACAAGCGACACAAACTCATCATTTCTGATTGCTGCATAATATTCCATGGTGTATATGTGCCACATTTTTCCAATCCAGTCTATTATCAATGGGCATTTGGGTTGATTCCAGGTCTTTGCTATTGTAAACAGTGCTGCAATGAACATTCGTGTACATGTGTCCTTATAGTAGAACGATTTATAGTCTTTTGGATATATACCCAGTAATGGGATTGCTGGGTCAAATGGAATTTCTATTTCTAAGACCTTGAGGAATCGCCACACCGTCTTCCACAATGGTTGAACTAATTTACACTCCCACCAACAGTGTAAAAGTGTTCCTTTTTCTCCACATCCTCTCCAGCATCTGTTGTCTCCAGATTTTTTAATGATCGCCATTCTAACTGGCGTGAGATGGTATCTCAATGTGGTTTTGATTTGCATCTCTCTGATGATCAGTGACGATGAGCATTTTTTCATATGATTGTTGGCCTCATATATGTCTTCTTTCGTAAAGTATCTGTTCATATCCTTTGCCCACTTTTGAATGGGCTTGTTTGTTTTTTTCCTGTAAATCTGTTTGAGTTCTTTGTAAATTCTGGATATCAGCCCTTTGTCAGATGGGTAAACTGCAAAAAATTTTTCCCATTCTGTTGGTTGCTGATCCACTCTAGTGACTGTTTCTTTTGCCGTGCAGAAGCTGTGGAGTTTCATTAGGTCCCATTTGTCTATTTTGGCTTTTGCTGCCAATGCTTTTGGTGTTTTGTTCATGAAGTCCTTGCCTACTCCTATGTCCTGGATAGTTTTGCCTAGATTTCCTTCTAGGGTTTTTATGGTGCCAGGTCTTATGTTTAAGTCTTTAATCCATCTGGAGTTAATTTTAGTGTAAGGTGTCAGGAAGGGGTCCAGTTTCTGCTTTCTGCACATGGCTAGCCAGTTTTCCCAACACCATTTGTTAAACATGGAATCCTTTCCCCATTGCTTGTTTTTGTCAGGTTTATCAAAGATTGTATAGTTGTATGTATGTTGTGTTGCCTCCGGTGCCTCTGTTTTGTTCCATTGGTCTATATCTCTGTTTTGGTACCAGTACCATGCTGTTTTGATTACTGTAGCCTTGTAGTATAGTTTGAAATCCGGTAGTGTGATGCCCCCCGCTGTGTTCTTTTTGCTTAGAATTGACTTGGCTATGCGGGCTCTCTTTTGGTTCCATATGAAGTTCATGGTGGTTTTTTCCAGTTCTGTGAAGAAAGTTGATGGTAGCTTGATGGGGATAGCGTTGATTCTGTAAATTACTTTGGGCAGTATAGCCATTTTCACGATATTAATTCTTCCTAACCATGAACATGGAATGTTTCTCCATCTGTTTGTGTCCTCTCTGATTTCGTTGAGCAGTGGTTTGTAGTTCTCCTTGAAGAGGTCCCTTACGTTCCTTGTGAGTTGTATTCCAAGGTATTTTATTCTTTTTGTAGCAATTGCGAATGGCAGTTCGCTCTTGATTTGGCTTTCTTTAAGTCTGTTATTGGTGTAGACGAATGCTTGTGATTTTTGCACATTGATTTTATATCCTGAGACTTTGCTGAAGTTGCTTATCACTTTCAGGAGTTTTTGGGCTGAGGCGATGGGGTCTTCTAGGTATACTATCATGTCGTCTGCAAATAGAGACAATTTGGCTTCCACCTTTCCTATTTGAATACCCTTTATTTCTTTTTCTTGCCTGATTGCTCTGGCTAGAACTTCCAGTACTATATTGAATAGGAGTGGTGAAAGAGGGCATCCTTGTCTAGTGCCAGATTTAAAAGGGAATGCTTCCAGTTTTTGCCCATTCAGTATGATATTGGCTGTTGGTTTGTCATAAATAGCTTTTATTACTTTGAGATACGTTCCATCGATACCGAGTTTGTTGAGGGTTGTTAGCATAAAGGGCTGTTGAATTTTGTCAAATGCCTTCTCTGCGTCAATTGAGATAATCATGTGGTTTTTGTTTTTGGTTCTGTTTATGTGGTGAATTACATTGATAGACTTGCGTATGTTGAACCAGCCTTGCCTCCCCGGGATGAATCCTACTTGATCATGATGAATAAGTTTTTTGATTTGCTCTTGCAATCGGCTTGCCAATATTTTATTGAAGATTTTTGCATCTATGTTCATCGTGGATATTGGCCTGAAGTTTTCTTTTCTCGTTGGGTCTCTGCCGGGTTTTGGTATCAGGATGATGTTGGTCTCATAAAATGATTTGGGAAGGATTCCCTCTTTTTGGATTGTTTGAAATAGTTTTAGAAGAAATGGTGCCAGCTCTTCCTTGTGTGTCTGATAGAATTCGGCTGTGAACCCGTCTGGACCTGGGCTTTTTTTGTGTGGTAGGCTCTTAATTGCTGCCTCGACTTCTGACCTTATTATTGGTCTATTCATAGTTTCAGCTTCCTCCTGGTTTAGGCTTGGGAGGACACAGGAATCCAGGAATTTATCCATTTCTTCCAGGTTTACTAGTTTATGTGCATAGAGTTGTTTGTAATATTCTCTGATGATGGTTTGAATTTCTGTGGAATCTGTGATGATTTCCCCTTTATCATTTTTTATTGCATCTATTTGGTTGTTCTCTCTTTTATTTTTAATCAATCTGGCTAGTGGTCTGCCTATTTTGTTGATCTTTTCAAAAAACCAGCTCTTGGATTTATTGATTTTTTGAAGGGTTTTTCGTGTCTCAATCTCCTTCAGCTCAGCTCTGATCTTAGTTATTTCTTGTCTTCTGCTGGGTTTTGAGTTTTTTTGATCTTGCTCCTCTAGCTCTTTCAATTTTGACGATGGGGTGTCAATTTTGGATCTCTCCATTCTCCTCATATGGGCACTTATTGCTATATACTTTCCTCTAGAGACTGCTTTAAATGTGTCCCAGAGGTTCTGGCACGTTGTGTCTTCGTTCTCATTGGTTTCGAAGAACTTCTTTATTTCTGCCTTCATTTCATTGTTTACCCAGTCAACATTCAAGAGCCAGTTTTTCAGTTTCCATGAAGCTGTGCGGTTCTGGGTCTGTTTCTGAATTCTGAGTTCTAACTTGATTGCACTATGGTCTGAGAGGCTGTTTGTTATGATTTCAGTTGTTTTGCATTTGTTGAGCAGTGCTTTACTTCCAATTATGTGGTCAATTTTAGAGTAGGTGTGATGTGGTGCTGAGAAGAATGTGTATTCTGTGGATTTTGGGTGGAGAGTTCTGTAAATGTCTATCAGGTTTGCTTGCTCCAGGTCTGAGTTCAAGCCCTGGATATTCTTGTTGATTTCTTGTCTGGTAGATCTGTCTAATATTGACAGTGGAGTGTTAAAGTCTCCCACAATTTTTGTGTGGGAGTCTAAGTCCTTTTGTAAGTCCTTAAGAACTTGCCTTATGTATCTGGGTGCTCCTGCATTGGGTCCATATATGTTTAGGATCGTTAGCTCTTCTTGTTGTATCAATCCTTTTACCATTATGTAATGGCCTTCTTTGTCTCTTTTGATCTTTGTTGCTTTAAAGTCTATTTTATCGGAGATGAGAATTGCAACTCCTGCTTTTTTTTGCTTTCCATTTGCTTGGTAAATCTTCCTCCATCCCTTTATTTTGAGCCTTTGTGTATCCTTGCATGTGAGATGGGTTTCCTGGATACAGCACACTGATGGGTTTTGGATTTTTATCCAATTTGCCAGTCTGTGTCTTTTGATTGGTGCATTTAGTCCATTTACATTTAGGGTTAATATTGTTATGTGTGAATTTGATACTGCCATTTTGATGCTAAGTGGCTGTTTTGCCTGTTAGTTGTTGTAGATTCTTCATTATGTTGATGCTCTTTAGCATTCAGTGTGATTTTGGAATGGCTGGTACTGGTTGATCCTTTCTATGTCTAGTGCCTCTTTTAGGAGCTCTTGTAAAGCAGGCCTGGTGGTGACAAAATCTCTGAGTACTTGCTTGTTCTCAAATGATTTTATTTTTCCTTCACTTCTGAAGCTCAGTTTGGCTGGATATGAAATTCTGGGTTGAAAGTTCTTTTCTTTAAGAATGTTGAATATTGGCCCCCACTCTCTTCTGGCTTGTAGTGTTTCTGCCAAGAGATCTGCTGTGAGTCTGATGGGCTTCCCTTTGTGGGTGACCTGACCTTTCTCTCTGGCTGCCCTTAGTATTCTCTCCTTTATTTCAACCCTATTGAATCTGACGATTATGTGCCTTGGGGTTGCTCTTCTTGCGGAATATCTTTGTGGTGTTCTCTGAATTTCCTGCAATTGAGTGTTGGCCTGTCTTGCTAGGTGGGGGAAATTTTCCTGGATGATGTCCTGAAGAGTATTTTCCAGCTTGGATTCATTCTCTTCATCCCCTTCTGGTACACCTATCAAACGTAGGTTAGGTCTTTTCACATAGTCCCACATTTCTTGGAGACTTTGTTCATTCCTTTTTGCGTTTTTTTCTCTAATCTTGGTTTCTCGTTTTATTTCATTGAGTTGGTCTTCGACTTCAGATATTCTTTCTTCTGCTTGGTCAATTCGGCTATTGAAACTTGTGCATGCTTCGCGAAGTTCTCGTATTGTGTTTCTCAGCTCCTTTAATTCATTCATATTCCTCTCTAAGTTATCCATTCTTGTTATCATTTCCTCAAAACTTTTTTCAAATCTTTTCTCAAGGTTCTTAGTTTCTTTGCATTGATTTAATACATGATCTTTTAGCTCACAAAAGTTTCTCATTATCCATCTTCTGAAGTCTAATTCCGTCATTTCGTCACAGTCATTCTCCGTCCAGCTTTGTTCCCTTGCTGGTGAGGAGTTTTGGTCCTTTCTAGGAGGCGAGGTGTTCTGGTTTCGGGTGTTTTCCTCCTTTTTGCGCTGGTTTCTTCCCATCTTTGTGGATTTGTCCGCTGGTCGTCTGCGTAGTTGCTGACATTTCGATTGGGTCTCTGAGTGGACACCCTGAATGTTGATGATGAAGTATTTCTGTTGCTTGGTTTTCCTTCTACCGGTCTAGCCCCTTCGCTGTACGAGTGCTGAGGTCCGCTCCAGACCCTGCTTGTCTGGGGTGCACCTCTAGCAGCTGTGGCACAGCGAGGGATGCTACCAGTTTCTTTTTCTGCTATCTTTGTCCCAGGATGGTGCCTGCCTAATGTCAGTCTTTTGGATATAGAGGGGTCAGGGAGCTGCTTGAGGAGACAGTTTGTACTTTATAGGGGTTTAATTGCTGAGCTGTGAGCTGTGTTGTTCATTCAGGGCTGTTAGGCTGCTATGTTTGATTCTGCTGCAACAGAGCTCATTAAAAAAACCCTTTTTTTTTCTCAAATGCTCTGTGTTGAGGGGTTTGGGCTTTATTTTTGGATGTCCGTTGAGGTCCTGCCCAGCTAGGATGCAGACTAGCCACTGTTTGCCTGCTGAGGCTCCGCCCTGCTGTTGTGAGGCTCACCCTGGCTCAGCTGTTCTGCTGTTCTCTGCCACGCCCTGCGGTGGAGTCTCTCTGTTGTAGCGGGTTGCCTCGGCAACGGCAGGCTGCGTCGGCAGTGGGCATGTATCTCAGTAGGGACGGGTTGCCTCGGCATCGGCTGGCTGCGTCAGCAGTGGGCGTGTATCTCAGTAGGGACGGGTTGCCTCGGCAACGGCTGGCTGTGTCAGCAATCTCAGTTGGGGCGGGTTGTCTCGGTAATGGTGGCCTCCCCTCCCCCTCAGAGCGTCTCGGGCCGTCTGCATGGGGCTTGTTTGAAATCGCGGTTTTGTTCGTCCCACTGGACCAATCCTAACGCTCTGTTCCTGCAATCCCCTGGGCTGGCCCACTGTCCAAGTCTAGCTCAGTCTCAAGTCCAGCCCTCTCACGTCTCTGGTTGCCAGTTCAACGGGGCACCCGGACAAGTGCGCCCTGTGGGGAGCACTGGGTAGGGCCGGCCGCCGCCACGCCGGCTGCCGGCCTCACCAGGCGGAATATCTGCCTGGCGTCCCGCGTCTCCTCTTCACTTGGGAATTTCCCCATTCCGTGGGCAACAAAGATCAGTCTGGAAATGCAGCTCAGACTCACCTCTCCGCCGACACAACGAGAACTCCAATCCTGGGTTGTTCTCACAGCGCCATCTTGAGTCCTCCAGCCGATATATTTCGTTTTAAAAGAGACTGCCCAGCTGTTTTCCAAAGTGGCTATACCATTTTGCATTCCCACCAACAGTCAATGAGAATTCCTGTTACTTCACATTCTTGCCAGTATTTAATGTTGTCAGTATTCTGAATTTTGGCCATTCTAATAGATGTGTAGTGATATCTTATTGCTTTAATTTGCACTTTCCTGATGATGTAGAGCATCTTTTCCTGTGCTTAGATAGTGTTCTAGCCTTGTCAGTAATCTGCCTAATCTCCCAGAATTTAATTAGGATATAGTCATGTAACAGAAGTAGAGGAAGACAAAGGAAATATAACATTTATTAAGTAACTTTCATACACTAAGCACTGTGATGGCATTGTTTCTGTGAAATTGTATGTATATACATGTGTTTGTACATATGTGTAGTATATACATGTAGGCATGTAGAATACATACCAAGAATAAAGAATAATAATGAAATCATACCTATAAGCACACCACCTGAAATAAGAAAGAAAATATTATAAGAATCTCAGAAGTCCCCTTGATCTTATCCCCATGCCCTCTGGCCAGAGATAATAGTTATATGTTAATCACATCATTGCTTTTCTGTATATACTGCATGTGTATCTATTAATAAATAAAATACTATATAATTTTTGCCTACTTCAATCAATATTACCTCTGAGATTTGTCCATGTCATTATAAGCAGCTGTAGCTCACTCATTTTCACTTCTTTATAGTATTCTATAGTGTGCTATGCCATAAAATATATCCATTCTGTTGACGGGCACATGAGTTCCTTTCAGTTTTTAATTGTTATATACAATGCTACCAAGGATACTCTTGTGTATGTTTCCTGGCACGTATGCTTACATAGAGTACATACCTGGAAGTCAATAACTGAGTTGTTGAGCATGCATATATTTCACTCTATTAGGTAATGGTCATTTTTCCTGAAACCCTAGTGTACGGTGCCACAGCAGAGTAAGCATTTTGGTTCCTTCCAAAATTCAATCACATTTGAAATTGTTGACTCTTTAATCAATTTAATAAAGATGAAATGGTATGTGATAATTTTGTTATTTTGTATATTTTTGGTTATTAATGAAGCTAAATATCTTTTCATGAGTTTATTTTTTGTGTGTGTTTTCTTCTCTATGAAATGTCTATATATGTCTCTGGCAAGTTGTTTATTTTTTAATTTATGCTGTAGTTGAATATTTTTATAGAAAGAAATTACTATTTTTTTAAAGTGATCCTTTAAAAGATTATTTAAGCCGATATCCAACCTTGAAATTGTAAAATACTGCATTTTCTTAACTACAAATGTGGTATGTCTCTCTCTTTTTTAAGTTCTTATTTAGTCTTACCTCTTAATAAAAGTTTAGAACTTTCTAGATAGAAGCCAAGCACATTTTATGTTAGATTTATTCCTATATATTTTTGTTGCTATTGTAAGTGACATGTTATTTCCTTTGCATTACTAATTGCTCTTTGCTGGTATCATGCTACACTTTTTATGTGTAATATCTGGTGTGTTTCAATCAGGCATGTCACCACAACACAAAGAAACACTTATTATTAATGGACTTTATATGCATGAAAATTAGAATCAGAAAGGAAAGGGATTGTTGAGTCATTATTCTGTTCTAGGTATTGAACTGGGAACACTACACATTATCTCACTTTAAATATATTAATCTCAGTGCAAAGAGAAGGCTTTGTGTGTCTATGTAAGAGAATAATTACCATGAGATATCTCTCTTAACAAATATTTAAATATGCAACAGAATTGTTACCTATAGGCATTGTTTGTATAGCATATCTCTAAGACCTTAATAATCTTGCATAACTAAAACTTTATACTGTTGAAAATAACTTCCAGTTTGCCCCTCCCCTCTACTCTCTGCTTATGTGTGTTTGACTATTCTATATTCTTTATGTAAATGGTGTCATGTATATTTTGCCTTTTATAACTGGCTCATTTCACTTAGCATAATATCCTTAAAGTTCATTCATGCTCCTGTACATAGTAGAATGTCTTTCTTTTTTACGGCTGAATAATGTTCCATTATATATATATGTCACATTTTTATTATTCATCCATCAATGCACTTTTAGATTGTTTTCACATTTTGTCTGTTATGACCAATGGTGCAGTGAACATGGGAGTGCAAATATTTCTTCAAGACCCTAATTCCAATTCTTTTCGATGAATACCCAGAAGCCAACTTCTTGCATGATATGGTGGTTTTATTTTTAATTGTTTAAGGAGCCTCCACTCTGTTTACATAGTGGCTGCACAGTTCTATATTTGCACTAAAGAATGTAGAAGGGGTCCAATACCTCAACATACCAACATTTCTCAGCTCTTGAGTTTTTGATAAAGAATGTCTTAAAAGGTGTGGGGTGATATCTCATTGTGGTTTTGATTTTTATTTCCCTGGAGATTATTCATATTGAGCATCTTTTCATATACCTGTTGGCCATTCCCATTCTTTGTAGGAATTTCTATTCCAGTCATTTGCCCATTTTAAATTGAGTTATTTAAGTTTTTGCTACTGGGTTGTCTGAGTTTTGTATGTATTTTGAAAATTAACCCCCCGTAGATATATGGTTTGCAAATATTTTCTCCCATTCTGTAAGTTATCTTTTCACTCTGTTAATTATTTCCCTTGCTGTGTAGAAGAATTTTAGTTTGATGCGGTCTCATTGTCTATTTTTTGTTATTGTTGCCTGTGCTTTTGATATCTAAGAAATCATCACCAAGATCAATACCATGAAGATTTTCCCCCATGTTTCCTTCTAAGAGTTTTATAGTTTCAGGTCTTATGTTTAAGTTTTTAATCCATTTTGAATCGACTTTTGTTATGGTGTTAAGTATCCAACTTTATTATTTTACATGTGAATATCCAGTTTTTTTCAACACCTTTCCCTACTGTAGATACTTGGTATCCTTGTGGAAGGATTATCCACAAGTTGTAGATAATATCCCATTGGTCTACAAGTCTATCTTTTTTTTTTTTTTGAGACAAAGTCTTTTTCTTGTCACTCAGGCTGGAGTGCAATGGCACAACCTTGGTTCACTGCAACCTCTGCCTCCTGGGTTCAAGTGATTCCCCTACCTCAGCCTCCCAAGTAGCTGGGACCACAGGTGTGCACCACCACGCCCAGCTAATTTTTATATTTTTAGTAGTGACGGGGTTTCACCATGATGGCCAGGATAGTCTGGATCTCTGGACCTCATGATCAAAAAACTGTTTTAATTACTGCAGCTTCATAATATATATTGAAATAAGGATGTGTGATGCCCGTAGCTTTGTTATTCTTTCTCCAGATGGTTTGGCTATCACAGCCTTTGTGACTCCCTGTGTATTATAAGATTTTTTTCTCTATTTCTGTAAAAAAAAACCTGCTATCAGTCTTTTGATAAGAATTGCATTGAAACTATAAATTGTTTTGGGAGGTATACACATTTGACAATATTAAATCTTCCAATGTGTGAGCATAACATATCTTTCCATTTATTTGTGTCTTCTTTAATTTATTTCATCAATGTTTGATAGTTTTCAGTGTACAAGTCTTTCACCTCCTGTTAAGTTTGTTCCTAAGTATTTCATCTTTTTTGATGCTATTGTAAATGGGATTATTCTTCTGAATTTCCAACAGTTTCTAGTTCATATATAAAAATACTACTGATTTTTTATGTTGATTTCACAACCTGTCAGTTTCCTGAATTTGTTTATCAGTTCTAACAATTTTTGTGGAGACTCTAGGATTTTCTACATATATGATCATGTCATCTGCAAACAGAGATTATTTGACTTCTTTCTAATTTGAATGCTTCTTATTTCTTTTCCTTGCCTAATTGCTCTGGCTAGAACTTCCACTACTGTAGGGAACAGAAGTGGTGAGAGTGGACATGCTTGTCTTGTTCTTGGTTTTAGAGGAAAAGTTTTCAACCTTTCACCATTGAATATAATGTAAGCTATGGGTTTGTCATATATGGCCTTTTTTGTGTTGAGGTACATTCCTTCTGTATCTAATTTGGCCCAGTTTATCATGAAAAAATGTTGAATTTTGTCAAGTGCTTTCTCCACATCTATTAAAATGATAGTGGTCTTTAATCCTTCATTCTGTTCACATGCTGTATCATGTTAATTGGTTTGCATATGTTGAAACATCCTTGCATGCAAGGGATAAATCCCACTAGGTTGTCATGTATGATGCTCTGACAGGAAGACTTTTATTCTCATTTAACAGTTTAGAAAACTGAGGCTCACGTGGTCAAGCAAATTTTAACCAGAATCTGAGCATAGAAGGGAGACAGAGGAAAAAGGATATGAGGGAAGATAGAGAGATATGTGGAAAAGATGAGGGAAGGCAGGAAGGCAAGAAAGGGAAGGAAGGCGCACAGGAAACAGAGAGGTCTAGGGAAACAGAGAGAGAAGCATGATGGGAAGTAGATCATCTTCCATACTGCACCCTCTCCCACTAGAGCCTTATCCCCAGCGTCACAGAGCTAGAACCACGTAAGCAACAGGAACTCATGTTTATGCTTTCACAACCTGCTACTTCCTAAGCCTTTTGCTAATTTATCAAAATATACTCTTTCTTAAAATACTATCAGCTTGTAAGTTTGACATTATTTTCAAATACAAAGGTTAAAATAATAGCCAACTTTAGTAAAGAAGAACTTTGTGAGCAATTGTCAGATCCCTGGAACTTGTCAGCCTCTCCACTTTTAAGCAGAGCTGACCCTCCATCTCCTTTCAGCTGCCTTTTGCCTCATGTGGTCCCTTGGTTGCCCCATAACTAATTACAGCATCCCACCTGGATATGGCTTTCCTGTGCACTGCTCTGAGGTTCTAGAACTTTCCCTATTCTCATTCTCCTCTGTTAAAACAACCCCCCTGTGTCTCATAGCCAGAAGACCTTCCTCTCTGGCAGTGGAATAATCATGTAAATCAGTTTTTGACAGCCTAAAATGCATGCCTCATTTAAAACAACATTAAGAGATAAGATTAATGGAAAAATAACAGCAAGAATAGAAGCCAAGAAATATTGTAAGTAAACAGACCTTTTGCCATGTCCCAAAGAATACCACATTTATCCCTCTACTCTCTCTTTAACAAAACTTGTTTTGCTAGAAAAATAAACAGGTGTAAGACAAAGGAAAACAGTAGAGACTCTATTTAGCATAGTGTCTCAAAGATTTAAAACTGACATTATTTTTAATATAATAATACATTATGTGAAAATTGAGCAAGTTATTTTTAAAGGCAAAAAAACCTACACATATTTTTTATATTGCAAACAAACAAAAACTCATTTTATCAAGATCTTTTATTCCAGAAGCTCTTATATATCCTTATGTGAAAAACTGCTCGGGGGCGTCTCACCTGCCTTATGAAAACAACTCGGTAACAATGCTAAATCCAAATTTGAACCAAGAGTAACATTAGCCAATAACTCACCCAAATAAAGAAATAAACAATAATATTTCCATGTAACTGTATAGAAGACAAGGTATAAACAAACAAACAAAAAAAACTCCTCTGACTGCATTAAGTAGTAAGTGAATTTATTATAAGGGTATAGATATGCTCAGAATTTAGGCAAAAGTTAAAGAATCAGTATTAGAAAAAATAGAAAGTTGGCAGCTTTGACACCGTATTGAGAAAGAACTGACAGTCTCTTCGGCTAGAAAGAATGAACTCCAGTGTCCCTACACCATTTCTCCTGCTCACAAAATTCCTGTTCAACAGCAGGGATGGAAAAGGGGCATCCAACTACTCCGCTGGGTACTTGAGTGACATCTACCACACTGATCCCAATGGGCCAGAGGGTTTCTTATGGCTGCTATAACAAATCGCTGCAAATCGGGTGGCTTAAAGCAACAACAACATATTCTATCACAGTTCTAGAGGCCAGAGTTCAACATCAGTTTCACCAGGCTGAAAGCAAAGTGTAGGTAGGGGCTAGGCCTCCCTCTTAAAAGAATAGATATAGTTTCATCTAGAATAATCCAGGATAATCTGTCATCTCAAGATCTTTAATTTAGTCCTACCTGCAAGGTTTTGCTTTCTTTTTTTTTTTTTTTTTTTTTTTTTTTTTTGTTGTTGTTGTTGTTGTTATTGTTGTTGTTTTGCTATACCAGGGAACAGTCACAGGTTCCAGGGATTAGGAGCTTAATACATTTGGGGGGACATTTTTCAGCCTACCACTGGTAAGCGGAGTGTAGGTATTGGCATCAAAAAACCATGATAATCAAAAATTGGAAGCAATCAATAGGTGAATAAATGAACGAACTGCGGTACATTCATGCAACAGAATACTATGCAGGTAAAAAGAAATGAGCCATCAAGCCATGAAAAACATGGAGGACCCTTAAACACATGTTGTTAAGTGACAGAGCCAATCTGAAAAGGCTACATCCCATATGATTCCAATTACGTGACATTCTGGAAAAGGCAAAAACAGACACTAAAAAGATCCATGGTCGACAGAGGTTTGGGGGAGTGAGGGAGAATAGGGAAGGGATGAATAGAAGATGCACAGGTAACTGTTAGTGTAGTGAAACTATCCTGTAGGATGCTGTATGGTGCATACACGACATTATCCATTTGTCACAATCCAACTGTACAGCATAAAGAGTAAACCCTGATACAAACTCTGGACTTTAGTTAATAATGTTTCAATATTGGTTCATCAATTGTAACAAATGTATCACAAAAATGCAAAATATTTATAATAGGGGAAACTGGGAAGAAGAAAAGGAAGTATTTGAGAACTCTCTGTATTTTCTGTTCAATTTCTCTGGGAACCCCAAGCTACTCTAAATTATAAAATCCATTAATGTTTTGAAAAAGAATAGAACACATGCTGAGCAGCCATAATAATAATAATTTCTGATAAACTAACTTTCAAAGTCAAATTCCATTACGGCATCCAAGCCAGCTGGGTCTTGCTCCAATTCTCATGGAACACTGGGCAAATCAGTAAACGTGTGATATGATATCATGGGAACAAAGATATTACAAATACCATAGACTGTAAATAATAAAAATGTAGTATCATTTATAAAATCATTTAAGTAGTAAACAAACTGCCTCCTTCCAACACTGATCTCTTCCCTAAATACTTAACATATGTGAGTAATGAAATAATACAAATTTTACCCCCTTTTCTCTCCCCAGATTACCTCTGTGAGAAGTGTTAAATATGAGAAGAAAAGGCCGAAAGAGAAATCAAAAAATGGATAAAATCATGGATGAAAAATATGGGCATAAGAAATCCACAAATTATATTTTCATTCTCCAAATTAATTGTTCTTTAGAAACCCACTTTTGCCAGGCTCATTGGTGCACACCTGTATTTTCAGCTCAGGTAGCTGAAGTGGGAGGATTGCTTGAGGCCAGGAGCCTGAGACAAGCCTGGGCAACATATTAAGACTCCATCTATTAAAAATTAGTTAACTAATTCATTAGTTTTAAAAAAATGCCTTGCCCTAATTTAATATCATAGAGCTGAGGAAAAAACAGCTTTCAGTTTGTAGATGAATCTTTAACCCGAAAATTCATACATAGGACTACGGCACTATGCAGTGTAATTAGCTCACTCCCACCGCCAGGCCCCTCTGACAGCATCTCGTCAGATGTCAGAGAAGATGGGTGGGGCGCAGGGGTAATTCTTTGAAGGGACAAAAAAATAAACTATTGAAATTAGGATAATTCTGTCCAGTAAAAGTTGACTGAATACATCATTTATAATAATTGATCTGTCCTGGCACATTTGTGCTGCTGGAATTTCAGCTGACACTTATTTTAAGCCTCCAATTGCTCACTTCCTTAAAAATAAAGTTACAGTTCCATATGCCTTGGAGGACTATTCGATCAATCATTTCTGTGGCCCCTAAATGATACCTTACCAATCATTGTGGAGTATTTTCAAAGGGATAATAATCCCTGGAAACTCAACCCCTAAGAAAACATTAATTTTCAACTTCTCCATACAAAGTGTTTCACACGCATGTGAGCTCTAGCACAGTCTACACAGTGCAGGCCTGATTCTAATCTGCTATTTCATTAAAATCCTGCCAATTCAAGTGAAGTAGCACTTCTCAAGAGAAGAAAAACAAGTACAAGTTTCCTATTGCAGAATATTCTGACATTCTGTCTCCTGTGCCTGCAGTCCATTATAATCAATGTATTTGCAGAATCACATACCCTCCTCTAATTATCTGGAGTTATGTGCATCTCTTGAAGCCTGAATCTCCCACTTTCTGCCTTATTCATAGACAGATTCAAGAACCACTGACCCTCGATTCCATCACCTGCCCCAGATATATAAAAATAAGCCTTCCCAACACACAACTAGTCAACCTCTTGGGTATTTTACTCTTCATACTGTGCCAATTTACAGGTACTCATTTTTTTAAAAAACCCTTCTAATTTCTTTCATGGGTTCAGATGAACATCTGAAATGCCACAACAGCATCCCTCTGCAAAGTTATATTGCAAGTTTTAGTTATAAGAAAATGCCAAATTTGCATATAAAGTGTTATATCACTTGTTTATGAGCACAGAGATTTTCTGAGCTGCTACAGCCTTTGCAGGTCCTGTCACCTCAAACACAAGCCAAAATATGAAAACTGTGCTGTTTTGTGATTCCCTACTCAGTTATGTTGCTACCTGATGTACTGGCACCAGGTCTGTCCCTCAATAAACAGTAGTGAGCCAGAAAAGAGAGCTGTGTGAAGGTCTGTTTCTCTTCACTCTAGACTGATTAAGGATCCTTAATTAACAAGATTAGGGGAATACTTACCTTCACTCCGTGGACCCTGTGGTCTGCACTAAGGTCAGCTATTTCTTGCTCCAGGGCCTCTATAATTACAGTTGTAGTCTTTGCTTATGCCCATATGCAACGTATTCAGCTGGCCAGCATTTATTAGTTGATTTTCTGCAGAGATCTCTGCTTCTATTCAGTCCACATTCAGAAGCATTTAATACCTATGAAATGCCTGGCCCTGGCTTAGGCAATGGGGATAGACCAGTAACCAAAACAGACTCCCCTTCATTCACACATGCTGAAAAATAAATACTGCTTTCTTCCCACATTATGACTGCTTTCAGAATCTCCTCTAAACCTGTCCTGTGTCTGCACTCTTCTTCCCAGAATAATCCTGGGAAATCCATAATTCTCCTGCATAATTCCTGTCACTAAGAAAAGAAGACTTGTTTTAAACACTTTTTAACAGTAGTGTGGAAGTTTTCAATCTATGTGGAAAATATATTCCCTCACTGAGCAAAATTATGTATGATGCCACAACACTCTCCTAGTACACATACATCTCAAAAGGTATTTCTCTTCAACCATGGTCAGCCAACTATCCTTAGGACCCCTTAAGGATGGTAGTTTTCAAGGAGGTCTTAATGGATATTCCTGATGTAGATTATCGAATATCATTACATGGATAACACAGTCAGTCCTTTCCCTAATTTACAGATTAGAAGTAACCCCCATGATTTGGTCATTTCTGCCTTTATATATATATATTGGCTAAGGGTTGGCAATGCTTAAATTAGGATACAAATTTGGGATAGAGGAAAGGAGAATTTTGCCACCTAGTACTGCCAAGTACTACAAGCTCACGTTTTCTCTCATTTGCTATTGTGACACAGGACATTGCAATTAGCACTTTCACATGAAAGGTGACTGAACAGAAGCTGGACTACTGTTAAAATCAAACCACCAGCCTGGATAATATAGTGAGACCTTGTCTCTATAAGAAAAATTGTTTTGAAAATTAAACTACCAGGCTGAGTGCAATGGCTCACACCTATAATCCCAGGACTTTGGAAGGCTGAGGCAAGAGGATTACTTGAGGCCAGTTCGAGACCAGCCTGGGCAATACAGTGAGACCCCATCACTACCAAAAAAAAAATTTTTTTTAATCAATCTACCAATAGTTTGGTACCATTTTTAATTGATAAATAAATGAAAACAGCTGAACTATCTATGGTAGAATGCATAAGTAAATTGCGAGTTTATCCAATGGAAAACTGCATAGCAATGAGAATTAACAAACTACAATTCCATGATATGGATGGATGTCACAAACACAATGTTAAGCAAGAAAAGCCAGACCCAAAACAATACCTACTGTGATGATTCCATTTATAAAAATTTCAAATATGGGCAGAGCTAATAAATGCATTAGAAGTTAAACTAACAGTTACCGATGAGGAGGCAGTCACTGGAAGAGTATAATTGGAGCCTCATGGGTGCTGATTATGTTTTTTGACCTGAGGGCTGGTTACATAGATGTATTCTTTTTCTGAATATTCATTCATTTGTAAGCTTAAAACTTGTGTACTTTTTATCTGCATTTTATACTTCAATAAAAAAATTGCTAAAAATAAAAATAAAACTATCATTAAATAACCTAAGCAAATTTTAAAATCTAAGGTGATAGAGATCACGCATTCATGAAAAACAATAGATGATATCTTAAAAGGTTTCTCATGAACTACCCAGATGACTTAGGACATCTGCAGCAGTGAATTTAAACTTCAGCTAGATGAAAAATCAGTGACTGTAAAATAATTCATCTACCAAAAGCCATTATAATAACAGTCAAGAAAACAGAAAAGTTGGATAGCATAAAAATTAATATAAAATAAGAGGCAATTTTTGCTGCATATTTATATTTGACAACTAATCAAAAACCCACAAGTTAACAATTTAAGTAGCTACATGCGTCATAATAACATTGACAATTTGGTTCAGATTATCTATTATGCATCATCTATTAACTCTAACACTAAAAATAAATTTAAAGAATTATATTTTTGGTATGCAATCAAGTTGCAGTATCTTTGGAGCATATGCAATATTGTAAAAAATGTAATCAACTTCTACAGCTAAAATCACAACATTGTTATGTCCAAGGAGAAGAAACTAAAAGACAGTGAGAAATAGATGATACTAGAATGGGTATTGGGACCTGTTAGACACTCCTAACAACAGGAGAGCCCATGATTCCCAGCTTCGTCTCTTGCCATGTCTTCTACCACAACATTCATTCACATTTCAAATCCATTCAAGTACTTTCATCTCCCCTAACACATTGTTTAAATGGTCCCTCTGTTTTTCGTGCATCTCCCTCCCCTGGCTACCTGACAAACACCTCATTGTTTTTTTCTTCAACTTTTATTTTAAGTTCCAGGGTACATGTGCAGGAGATGCAGATCTGTTACATTGGTAAATTAATGCGTGCCATGGTGGTTTGCTGCACAAATCAACCCATCACCCAGATATTAAGCCCAGCATCCATTAGCTATTCTTCCCAATGCTCTCCCTTCCCCAGCCCACAACGACAGGTCCAGTGTGTTGTTCCCCACAATATGTCCATGTGTTCCCATCACTCAGCTCTCATGAACAACTGATTTAATTTAAGATGCTACTCATGTATAATCAGCTTTCTGAAGCTCTTTTTAACCCCCATGTTTTCCCCCTTACTCTGTTAAAATCACTCTTTTTTTATGCCCACTCTCTATGCACATTACTGTCCCAACCCCTTTAATTCACTTCACGTGATTTCTTTTATATTTGCCTGTCCCGAGGACAACAGATGGTGGGCCTTCTCTGATTCATATTCACGTCAGTATTACTTAGCACAAACCATGTCACCTAGTACATCTCAGATAGGTACAGTTCTTGGTAAACATTTTTTGAATCAGTGAGTCTCAGTAAATATTTCTTGAATCAGTGACCCTATTATCTGAATACTATTCAACTGAAAATCTAACCTTCTGCTCAAATTAAACCTACTATACCTAACCAGATAAATTTAAGAAGATTTAGAGCAAAGATTCAAAAGTAAAAAGAGTGAGTTTTGAATACCTCACTCTAGAGTTAAGCATGTTGATGAATTCTTTCTGACCCACACCCATCAGTTAAAGATGTTGAGTAAGGAAAGGGGCATTGACTCCTCACAAGCAAACAATTCTATAAGTGACTTCCATATCATAGCTCAAGATGTTTGAAACACATAGAACACAAAACAGTGTTAAGTGCCCCAAACAGTCCTGGGATGTAGATGACAACAAAAGCCATCTAATTTTTCTTTCTTTTAAGCTCGTTTCCCAATCCAAATTCTTCACCCCCAGTCCATAGATAAACATTCTTCTAAGTTTAAGGTATAACTGTGTGATCTTGCCAAGTGTGTAAGGCTGTCGTGTATGTATATGTTTTTATGTAAATTATAATTTTAGATATATAGATATATATGCATATACATTTACAAACATGCCTATACACAATCCTTCTCTCTCACACACACACATTTCTGTTGTCACTCAACACTGTTCTTTAAGCTCTCTCCAAGTTGCTTCATCTAACTGCTGCCCAGCGCTCTGCAGGTGTGTCTCTCACATTTTACCTACCCAGTTTCCCAGCGTTTATTAGCCACTTTCCACTTACAGCAGTATCACAAATAGTACCACAAAAAATCATCCTCATATGTGTCCCCTATGAAATACGTTTAGATGTTTCTTTGAGGTTTATACCCAGGAGCAGAATTGCTGGATTACGGGGTTTGTTTATATGTAATGTGACCAGTTACGGCTGTATCACTTTCCAGAACACTTGTACTATGTTTCCACCATCAATCCATGAAGATTCTATATTCCCACATCACCAGCAATGCTAGGCACCTCCCAGATAGATTTATTAACAGTTTGTTGAGGTAAAATTGATATATAATAAACTGGGTGTATTTGAAATGCACAAACTAATACATTCTAAAATTTGTATAAACATAAAGCTTTTATGACAATCAAGATTACAAGAATATTAATCACTCACAAAAGTATTTTCATAACCTCTTCTTGTCTTTCTGTTTTTTATTTATTTATTATACTTTAAGTTCTGGGGTACATGTGCAGATCATGCAGGTTTGTTACATAGGTATACATGTACCACGGTGGTTTGCTGCATCCATCACCCCGTCATCTACATTACATATTTCTCCTAATGCTATCCCTCCCCAATCCCCCCATCTCTGCTATTCCTCCCCTAGCCCCCCAGCCCCCAGGCCCTGGTGTGTGATGTTCCCCTCCCTGTGTCCATGTGTTCTCATTGTTCAACACCCACTTATGAATGAGAACATGCAGTGTTTGGTTTTCTGTGCTTTTGTCAGCTTGCTGAAAATGATGGTTTCCAGTTTCATCCATGTCCCTGAAAAGGATATGAACTCATCCTTTTTGATGGCTACATAGTATTCCATGGTGTCTATGTGCCACATTTTCTTTATCCAGTCTGTTATTCATAGGCATTTGACTTGGTTCCAAGTCCTTGCTATTGTGAAAAGTGCTGCAATAAACATATGTGTGCATGTGTCATTATAGTAGAATTATTTATAATCCTTTGTGTATATACCCAGTAATGGGATTGTTGGGTCAAATGGCATTTCTATTTCTAGATACTTGAGGAATCACCACACTGTCTTCCACAATGGTTAAATTAATTTACACTCCCACCAATAGTGTAAAAGCATTCCTACTTCTCCACATACTCTCCAGCATCTGTTGTCTCCTGATTTTTTTAATAATAGCCATTCTAACTGGCGTGAGATGGTATCTCAATGTAATTTTGATTTGCATTTCTCTGATGACCAGTGATGATGAGCTTTCTGACATATGTTTGTTGGCTGCATAAATGTCTTCTTTTGAAAAGTGTGTGTTCATATCCTTTGCCCGCTTTTTGATGGGTTTTTTGTGTGTGTGTGTGTAAATTTGTTTAAGTTCTTTGTAGATTCTGGATATTATCCCTATGTCAGATGGGTAGATTACAAAAATGTTTTCCCATTCTTTTGGTTGCCAGTTCACTCTAATGATAGTTTCTTTTGCTGTGCAGAAGCCCTTAAGTTTAATTAGATCCCATTTGTCTATTTTGGCTTTTGTTGCCACTGCTTTTGGTGTTTTAGTCATGAAATCCTTGCCTATGCCTATGGCCTGAATGGTAGTGCCTAGGTTTTCTTCTAGAGTTTTTATGGTGTTAGGCCTCATGTTTACATCTTTAATCCATCGGGAGTAAACTTCTGTATAAGGTGTAAGGAAGGGATCCAGTTTCAGCTTTCTGCATTTGATTAGACAGTTTTCCCAACACAATTTATTAAATAGGAATCCTTTTCTCAATGCTTGTTTTTGTCCAGTTTCTCAAAGATCAGATGGTTGTAGTTGTGTGGCATTGTTTTTGGGGACTCTGTTCTGTTCCATTGGTCTATATCTCTATTTTGGTACCAGTACCATGCTGTTTTGATTACAGTAACCTTATAATATAGTTTGAAATCAGGTGGCATGATGCCTCCAGCTTATTTTTTTGTTTATTTTTGTTTTGGTTTCTGTTTTTTGCTTAGGATTGTTTTGGCTAGGCTATGCAGGCTCTTTTTTGGTTCCATGTGAAGTTTAAGGTGTTTTTTTCCAATTCTGTGAAGAAAGTCATTGGTAGCTTGAAGGGTATGGCATTGAATCTATAAATTACTTTGGGCAGTATGACCATTTTCACAATATTGATTCTTCCTAACCCTGAGCATGGAATGTTTGCTCATCTGTTTGTGACCTCCCTTATTTCCTTGAGCAGTGGTTTGTAGTTCTCCTTGAAGAGATCCTTCACACCCTTATTAGTTGTATTCCTAGGTATTTTATTCTCTTTGTAGTAATTATGAATGGGATTTTACTCATGATTTAGCTCTCTGTTTGTCTGTTATTGGTGTATAGGAATGCTTGAGATTTTGCAGATTGATTTTGTGTCCTGAGACTTTGCTGAACCTGCTTATCATCTTAAGGAGATTTTGGGCTGAGATGATGAAGTTTTCTAAATATACAATCATGTCATCTGCAACAGGGACAATTTGACATCTGCTCTTTCTATTCAAACACCCTTTATTTCTTTCTCTTGCCTGATGGTCCTAGCCAGAACTTGCAATACTATGTTGAATAGGAGTGGTGAGAGAGGGCATCCTTGTCTTGTGCCAGTTTTCAAAGGGAATGGTTCTAGTTTTCGTCTATTCAGTATGATGTTGGCTGTGGGTTTGTCATAAATAACTCATTGTTTTGAGATATGATCCATCAATACCTAGTTTATTGAGAGTTTTTGCATAAAGAGCTGTTGGATTTTGTCAAAGGCCTTCTCTATTGAGATAATCATGTGATTTTTGTCTTTGGTTCTGTTTATGTGATGAATTACGTTTATAGATTTGCAGATGTTGAACCAGTCTTGCATTCCTGGGATGAAGCCAACTTGATCATGATGGATAAGCTATTTGATGTGCTGCTGGATTCGGTTTGCCAGTATTTTATTGAAGATTTTTGCATCAATGTTCTTCATGAATATTGGCCTGAAATCTTCTTTTTTAGTTGTATCTCTGCCAGGTTTGGGTATAAGGATGACGTTGGTCTCATAAAATGAGTTAGAAAGAATTCCCTCTTTTTGTACTGTTTGGAGTAGTTTCAGAAGGAATAGTACCAGCTCTTCTTTGTACCTCTGGTAGAATTTGGCAGTGAAGCCATCTGGTCCTGGAATTTTTTTGGTTGGTAGGCTATTAATTGCTGCCTCAACTTCAGACGGTGTTATTGGTTTATTCAGGGATTCAACTTCTTCCTGGTTTGGTCTTGGGAGGGTGTAAGTGTCCAGGAATTTATTCATTTCTTCTAGACTTATTGGTTTATTTTTACAGAGGTGTTTGTAGTAATCTCTGATGGTAGTTTGTATTTCTGTGGGATCAGTGGTGATATCCCCTTTATCATTTTTTATTGCATCTATTTGAATCTTCTCTCTTTTCTTTTTTATTAATCTGGCTAGTGGTCTATTTTGTTGATCTTTTCAAAAAAAACAACTCCTGGATTAATTGATTTCTTGAAGGGATTTTTGTGTCCCTATCTCCTTCATCTCTGCTTTCATCTTAGTTATTTGGATAAGCAACTGCTGAGATTTTGTCACCACTAGGCCTGCCCTACAAGAGTTCCTGAAGGAAGCACTAAACATGGCAAGGATCCACCAGTACCAGCCACTGCAAAAACATACCAAACTGTAAAAACCATTGACTCTATGAAGAAACTGTATCAACTAACAAGCAAAACAACCAGCTAGCATCAAAATGGCTGGATCAAATTCACACATAACAATATTAACCTTAAATGTAAATGGGCTAAATGTCCCAAACAAAAGATACAGACTGGCAAATTGAATAAAAAGTCAAGACCCATAGGTGCGCTGTATTCAGAAAATCCATCTCACGTGCAAAGACACACATAGGCTCAAAATAAAGGGATGGAGGAAGATTTACCAAGCAAATGGAGAGTAAAAAAAAAAGCATGGGTTGCAATCATAGTCTCTGATAAAACAGACTTTAAACCAAAAAAGATCAAAAGAGACAAAGAAGGGCATTACATAATGGTAAAGGAATTAATGCAACAAGAAGATCTAACTATCCTAAATATATATTCACCCAATACAGGAGCACCCAGACACATAAAGCAAGTTCTTAAGACCTACAAAGAGACTTAGACTTCCATACAACAATAGTGGGAGACTTTAACACCCTACTGTCAACACTAGACAGACCAACAAGACAGAAAATTAACAAAGATATCCAGGACTTGAACTCATATCTGGACCAAGTGGACCTAATAGACATCTACAGAACTCTCCACCCCAAAACCACAGAATATACATTCTTCTCAGCACCACATCATACTTATTCTAAAACTGACCACCTAACTAGAAGCAAAACACTCCTCAGCAAATGTGAAAGAACGGAAATCATAACAGTCTCTCAGACCACAGTGCAATCAAATTAGAACTCAGGATTAAGAAACTCACTCAAAACTGCACAACTACATGGAAACTAAACAACTTGCTCCTGAATGACTACAGGATCAATAATTAAATGAAGGCAGAAACAAAGATGTTCATCAAAACCAATGAGAATGAAGATACGACATACCAGAATCTCTGGGACATTTAAAGCAGTGTCTAAAGCGAAATTCATAGCACTAAATGCCCACCAGGGAAGTGAGGAAAGATATAAAATTGACACCCTAATGTCATGATTAAAAGAACTAAAGGAGCAAGATCAAAGTCTTTCTGTTTTCTATTTCAATGATTTCTTCTTTGATCTTTATTTTTCTTTCTTATTACTTTGGGTTTTATTCACTCTTCTTACAGTTTCTTAAATTGGAAGCTGAGGTCAATTTAAGAAACCTTCTTTTTCTCTAATATTGGCATTTACAGCATTAAATTTCTCCTAAGTACTGCTTTAGATGTGGCCCATAAAATTTTATACATGTGCTTTTATTATGAAAATGTGTTAGTTTCCAAATACTTGGGGCTTTTCCAGATATCTTCCTGTGATTATCAGTTTAATTCCATTATGGTCAAATAACATACTTTGTATAACAAATTTGTTTAAGTTAATTGAGACTTTTATTATGTTCCAATGTATGAGTTATCTTGATAAATGTTTCATGTACACAAGAATATGTTTTCTACTTTTGTTAGTGTGAGTGTTCCACAAATGTTAATTAGGTCAAGTTGGTTAACAATGTAGTTTAAGTCTTCTATTTACTTACAGCTTTTCTGTTTGTTTGATTAATTATTGAGAGAAACATTGAAATCTGTCTGCAACTATAATTATTGTTTTTCCTATTTTTCTTGCATTTCTAAAAGAAAAACAAAGTTTTTCACTTTATGTATTTTAAAATTCTGTTACTAGATACCTAAACATTTAGGATTGTTATGTTCTCTTGATTAACTGACACTTTAATCTTTAAGAAAAGGGACTGGGTGTGGTGGTGCAGCCTGTAAACCCAGCACTTTGGGAGGTCAAGGTGGGTGGATCATGAGGTCAGGAGTTGGAGACCAGCCTGACCAACATAGTGAAACCCAGTCTCTACTAAAAATACAAAAAAAAAAAAAAGTCAGGCGTGGTGATGGGCACCTGTAATCCCAGCTACTTGGAAAGCTGAGGCAGGAGAATCACTTGAACCCTGGGAGGTGGAGGTTGTAGTGAGCCTAGATCACACCATTACACTCCAGCCCAGGTGACAGTGCAAGACTCTGTCTTAAAATAATAAAAGAAAGAAAAGAAAGAAAAAAGAAAAGGCCCTCTTTATCCGTGGTGATAGTTTTGCTCTGAAATCTACTTTGATGCTACATAGCAAGACTAACTTTTCTTTTATCAGCCTCACAAATATAGTACAATATTAAGAAATTTACATTGATACAATCCATATGACTTATGCCTATTTTGCCACTTATACATGTACTCATGTGCTCTGTTGAATTTTATCACATGTAGCTTTACCCAAGCCACCAAAATCAAAACACTCAACTCATAAAATTCAGTAGATTTACACCTTACTACTTCCTTCCCAATGTGAGTACATGTATAGCCCACAGAATATGAATAAACCTATGGAGTGTATCAATGTCAGTTTCTTTTTCTTTTTTTTTTTTTCTTTTTTTGAGATGGAGTTTCGCTCTCGTTACCCAGGCTGGAGTGCAATGGCGCAATCTCGGCTCACCGTAACCTCTGCCTCCTGGGTTCAGGCAATTCTCCTGCCTCAGCCTCCTGAGTAGCTGGGATTACAGGCACGCGCCACCATGCCCAGCTAGTTTTTTTTTTTTGTATTTTTAGTAGAGACAGGGTTTCACTATGTTTACCAGGATGGTCTCGATCTCTTGACCTCGTGATCCACCCGCCTCGGCCTCCCAAAGTGCTGGGATTACAGGCATGAGCCACCGCACCCAGCAGGTTTCGTAACAGTATACTCTAGTTGTGTAAGATGTTCACATTGGGAGAGGCTGAGGAAAGACTGACTGAGACTGGCTGCAATCTCCTGTCAATTTAAAATTATTTCAAAATAAAAAATGACATATCCTATAGTAATACATGACCTTTTGAAATTATATTTTCACTCAGCATCTTGCTCTTTAGAACATCCAAGTTGTTACATGTATTAATAGTTTATTCCTTTATATTAATCAGTAGTATGATATGTATGTCTCACTGTTTATGCACTATTCACTCTTTGAAGGACATTTGAGTAGTTTCCATTTATTGATTCCTATGAATAAAACTGCAATGAATGTTTGCATACAAGTTCCTGCATGAAAATAAGTTTTCATATCTCTGAAATACATTTCCAGGGGAGAAATTGCTGGGTTTTATGTTAAGCCTATTTTAAGTTTTGAAAACAATTGCCTACTGTTTTCCAGAATGACTGTACCATTTTGTATTCCCACCAGTGGTGTGTAAGTGATGCTTTCTCTACCTCTTTGCCAGTATTTGGTGCAATAACTATTTTCTTAGCTGTTCTGATAGATATATAGTGGTATCTCCTTATAGTTTTCATTTTCATTTCTCTAATTGCTAATAATCATGATTATATTTTTCTTTATTTGCCATCTGTATATCCTCTTTGATGAACTGACTGTGTATAACTTTTGTACATTTTTAATTCAATTGTTTGTATTCTTCCCTTTGGTTATGAGAGTTTAACACGTTATAGATATAAGGCCTTTGCCAGATACGTGACTTGGAAATATTTTCTCCCAGTTTATAATTTATCTTTTCATTCTTTTCACAGAGTTATTCACAGAGGAAAAACTTTTAATGTAAGTACAATTTATCAATTTTTCCTCTTACTAGTTATGGTTTTGGTGTCAAGTCTTTGACTGGTTCTCTTTGCCTAGTTCTAGTTTTGGCCTAGTTTTTTTTTTTTACCTATATTCTTTATTAGAAGTTTTATGGTTTCTTTTTATATTTTAAATTTATAATTTATTTTGAGTTAATTTTTGTTTAAAGTGTGAGGTTTAGGTTGAGGTTGAGGTTCATTGTTTTGTTTTGCTTTGTTTTGCCCATAAATGCCTAATTATCTATTGGCTTTTTAAGTTGATCTTAATTCTGGCAAACTTGTTGAACTCTGTTATTAGTTATAAATTGCTGTTGATTCTGATGTTTTCTGTATAACATTATTTATCTGCAAATAAGATGTTTTATCTCTGCCAATATTTACATATCTTAGTTACTTTTTCCCTTGTAGAATTAGCCAAGACCTGTCACTCTATATTAAACTGTAGCCATGAGAATAGGCAACTTTTTCTTATCCCTGATCCTAAAGGGACTACATCTGAGTTTCTTCAGTAAGTATAATATTTGCTACAGGACTTTGATACATACCCTCACCATAGTAAGGAAACTCTCTTCTATTTTTACTTACTTAAAAAATTATTTTAAATAAGTGTTGTGCTGTATCAAGTGTTTTTCTGTATCATGAGATATTTATTTTTCTCCATTAATATTTTAATGTGTTAATTACATTGATAGATTTTTCTTATGAAAAATCATCTTCACATTACTAATATAAAGCCTATTTTATCATAATGTACTCTGGTTCACACAATTGGATTTGGTTGCTGATAGTTTATTTAAGATTTTTACCTCTATTACCATAAGGAAAATTAGGCCATAATTTCTTTGCACTACTCTTACCTGGTTTTAGAGTTATAATTTCTCTAGCCTCATAAAATGAGGTGATCAGATTACTCCTATTTATTTTTCAGAATAATTCAAATAAATAAGGAATTTGTCTTTCTTAAAAAAAACAATAACTCATCTGTGGAAATATCTTGGCCTGAGGTAGTTTGATTATAATTTCAATTTCCTTAATACTTATTGTTTAACTCAAGCTCTTTTTTGTCTGTTTTCCTGTCAATTTTGATGACACTATTTTCTGTAAGAACTTCCCTTGGATTCAGTCTGGTATTCAATATTGTGGACACATAATTAAGGTCTCCATGGGGATTATAGAGAGCATAAGAAAAACATGTCCCCATTTACCCTGGCATCACACCAGAATCATCATCTGAAGCCTATTCAGAGACATCTCAGAGGTTCTGATGGGATCTGGCATGCCTAAGGACCTGCAGGGTCCTGCTGGTCTACACTGCTAAAGCTTATAGCTAATTGGCTATAAGCATGATGTTTGCTTTTAGACCATCATACTCCATGTTCCCATAATATAGCATATTCAATATTTTATTTCCCCTCTCAGAGTTAGTTTCCTATTCTTTTTCCTGTTTTCCACAACTTTCTTGTCCTGACTGGCTAATTATTTACCTTCTCTTGGTTTACTGTCTATAAGTTATTGATTGTTAATCAAAACCTTATATGATCATTCAGGTAAATTACTATGCTGATGGTGCTTGTAAGGAATGATAGCATTTCCTGAACATAGTGCTAAGAAAATCCAAATAAGAATTCAGAGATAGAAAGAAAAGACTATGTAGTTAAGTTCTAGTTAAGTTATTGATTGTTAGCAGTAAATAACTTGCCTCTAGACTATGAAATACTTTCTGCCTCTAATTATTTCTGGGCTGTAGATGTGTAACAAGCTACAAGAGAGGTTCTCAATTAAACAAAGTATTAAATTTATCTGTGACTACTTCAGATTCTTAGGTATATGCCTGGTGGTTGCCTATCCCCCAGCTTTACTCATTTAACTACAAAAAAATAATTAGAAGAAATGGTTTCATTCAACACAAATTATTCTCTTCAAGTTCTCATTTTTCTGGTAGGATAACTGAACACCACAGCAATGTGTCTGTCACGTGACGGCTTGTCTTTACTTCATTATTTGTAACCTGAAATCAAGTCAATAGCCCCATGTTTCTCCCTAGGATCTTCACAGACAAAAAGCCATGTGCAGCAAAATCATTGGTTTGGGGGTATAGTCAATTAACTGACTTGATTTATAGTGAAAGATGCACAAATTAAATAGTACTATTACACAATTTAAATAATACTATTTAATAATACTAAAATATGTACTATTAACAGGCACTATGTTAGGTACTACAAATTCAAAGATAAATAAGTCATTGTCCCTGACTCCCAGAAACTTACAGGCTAATTAGGAAAGGTTAAGGAATAAATCACTTTAATAGTGTGTTGTGCTTAAAATAGAATGATCTAGTATCTAGAACGTAATTTCCTTATAGAAATCATAAATTCGAGATAATCAGAACTAAACAGCTAAGTGTCTTAACAAATTGGCCAACAAAAAAAAAAGTGCAGTAAGTTTGTCTCCTATCCTTGAACATAAAATACAAGAGCATGGTTCTTCACATATTCACCATTGTCAATCCATTCTTTAGAGCCTTGCTTCCTGGGGTTAAGAACTATGGAATGCTATGGGCTGAATATTGTGTCCCCTAAAATTCATATGTTAAAATCTTAACTGCCAGTGTGATGGTAATAGGAGATGGAAACTGTATGGAGTGTGTAGGTCATAAGGTGTGCCTTTGTAAGAAGAGGCAGGAGTGTTCGCTTCCTTTCTCTCTGCTCTCTGCGATGTGGGGATACAATGAGAAGACTGCTATCTGCAAACCAGGAGACAAGCAGGACCTCACCAGACAATGGATGTGCCAGCACCTTGATCTTGGATTTCCCAGATGCCAGAGCTATGAAAAATAAATTTCTGTGTTTAAGCTACCTAGTCTGTGGTGCTTTTGTTATAGCATCCAGAGTGAACTAAGACAGTAGTAATGAAAGCAGGAAAACTGCAAGAAATATCCTTCTGAAAGCCTCTGAAAACACAAAATCAAAACCCTATATGTTAACTCAGGTAAATTACTATGCTGATGGTGCTTATAAGGAATTATACCATTTCCTGAACACAGTACTAAGGAAATCCAAATTAGAATGCAGAGATAGAAAGAGAAGCGTATGTAGTTCAGCTCTAGAATAACCCCATCTTCAACTATGGGCTGAGGATCATCAGTGTTCATTTGCCCAAGCTCAACCTTTCTGGGGCATTTTTTAAGGCAAGTTACCACTAATCTTGGTCACTATGTTAGGGTTCTTCAGAGAAAGAGACCAATAGGACTGTGTGTGTGTGTCAGCAGTCTTGAGGCTTAATAAGAGCTGATGTTACTCACTTGAGTCTGAATTCTGCGGGCATTGGCTACAGACTCAGACAGGGTTTCCAAGTTTCAATCTTGGGGAGAATTATTTCCACTTCAGGAAACCTCAATCTTTGCTCTCGTAAGGCCTTCAACTAATTGGATAAGGCCCGCATACAATACAGAGGATGATACAGTTTGTCTGTGTCCCACCTAAATCCCATCTTGAATTCCCACATGTTGTGGTAGGGACCCAGTGGGAGGTAATTGAATCACAGGGCAGGTCTTTTCCTTGCTGTTCTCATGATAGTGAATAAGTCTCATGAGATCTGATGGTCATTATAAGGAGGAGTTTTCCTGCACAAGCTCTCTTTTTGCTGCTGCCATCCATGTCAGACGTGACTTGCTCCTCCTTGCCTTCTGCCATAAGTGAGGCTTTCTCAGCAACATGGAATTGTTAAGTCCAATTAAACCTCTTTCATTGTAAATTGCCCAGTCTTGGTATGTCTTTATCAGCAGTGTAAAAACAGACTAATCTATTTTACCCCATGTCTACTGATTTAAGTGTTAACCACATCTAAGAAAAATACTTTCACAGTAACATCTAGACTGGTGTTTGACCAAACAACTGGGCAAAGTCAGCTTGCTCATACCCTAGCCAAGTTGACACATAAAATTAACCATCACACTAACTCATGTATTTGGTTTTTGAAAGCACTGGCTACATCTCTAAGTCATAGTAGAGTTTCATCATGTCTTGCAAATAAATGCCTGAAATTTGTCCCTTTCTAAAGTACGGAATTAGCTATTTTTTAATGCAGGTCTGATGTGTAGCCAAAGCTTATCCACCCATTTTGTCTTTCTGTCCACTATTGTTAATAGCTGTTCACTATTTTGAATGTCAACTCTGTCTTAACAGATAGTTGCACAATGTGTTAACATTTATATTTTTTGGTATATTCATTGTTTAAACTGTCATTAAAGTGTGGTGTTTAAGGTCCTAATTAATTTCTGTAATGTGAGAGTGAAGAAGTTTTGATATAAACATTTGGGTAGGACTTGGATTAAACTTCCAACCATATGAAGAGTGTTTGTAGTTTTCTAAGTTTTGTTTGTGTGTGTGAATTCCTTTTTAACTAGATGTATTACATTTTCATTCAGTAAAATTAAAAGTCATTTTCATTCAAGGAGAAAATGAGTGTTGGTAGAATAGGAAGGGAAAAAAGAAGGCATAGAAACAGATAAGCTAAGAAATAGTTCCAAATGTAAAAAAAAAAATGGATGATGAGAAAGACAATAAAAGAGGTCATAAAAATCAATGAGGCAGCTCTGCTCTGAAAATTCTATTAACATTTTGAGATATTCTAGTAATGGTTTTCAAGTTTTACAATTCCTATAAACAGCAATATTTTGGAGGCTTCTAAGACTTTGTAGCATTTCTAAACATGATTAGAGTATCCTCAAACTCTCACAGAGTTACAAAATGCATGTGGAAATAACCTTATTAACTTTATTACCTTATTAACAAGTAAAAGCACTAGTTAGCAATATATGCTGTTCTTTTTTGCACACTGATCTGATTATATTCTTATCCAACAAATAGTGATACTTTCAGAATAACTATAAACTCATTTCAGTGATTTTTATCTACTAATTTCAAACATTCTATAACTTACTTCCTGTTTTGTGCAAGAATGTTGGAGAATCACCAATGTGTTAATTGCTTTGCTAAGGCAAAAGACATGGTGCACAGAGAAAGAAGGGCCAAATGGTAAACAATGGTAGATTAAGAGCTAGTTTTAAAAGAACAGAGACCTCAGCCCAGAATTCAAGTGATCAGGACACATATGGACCCTCTAACGCAAGCTTATCCAACCCACAGCCCATGGGCCACATGCAGCCCAGGAGAGCCTTAAATGCAGCCCAACAGAAATTCATAAACTTTCTAATTAGGGAAAGAGGATGTCCAATTGTCTCTATTTGCAGAGGACATGATTGTATATTTAGAAGACCCCATCGTCTCAGCCCCAAATCTCCTTAAGATGATAAGCAACTTCAGTAAAGTCTCAGGATACAAAATCAATGTTCGAAAATCACCAGCATTCCTATACACCAAAAACAGACAAACAGAAAGCCAAATCATGAGTGAACTCCCATTCACAATTGCTACAAAGAGAATAAAATACTTAGGAATAAAACTAACAAAGGAGTTAAAGGACCTCTTCAAGGAGAACTACAAACCACTGCTCAAGGAAATAGGAGAGGATACAAACAGATGGAAAAACATTCTATGCTCATGGTTAGGAAGAATCAATATTGTGAAAATGGCCATACTGCCCAAAGTAATTTATAGATTCAATGTTATCCCCATCAAGCTATCAGTGACTTTCTTCAGAGAACTGGAGAAAAACCATCCTAAACTTCATATGCACCCGAAAAAGAGTCCGCATAGCCAAGACAACCCTAACCAAAAAAAAAACCAAAGCTGGAGGAATCAGGTTCCCTGACTTCAAACTATACTATTGAGGCTACAGTAATCAAAAAAGAATGGTACTGGTACCAAAACAAAGATATAGAACAATGGAACAGAACAGAGGCCCTGGAAGTAATGCCACACATCTACAACAATCTGATCTTTGACAAACCTGAGAAAAACAAGCAATGGGGAAAGGATTCCCTGTTTAATAAACAGTGTTGGGAAAAGTGGCTAGCCATGTTCAGAAAGCTGCAACTGGACCTCTTCCTTGCATTTTACACAGAAATTAACTCCAGATGGATCAAAGATTTAAGCATAAGCCCTAACACCATAAAAACCCTAGAAGAAAACCTAGGCAATACCATTCAGGACATAGGCATGAGCATGGACTTCATGACTGAAACACGGAAAGCAATGGTAATGAAGCCAAAATAGACAAATGGGATTTAGTTAAACTTAAGAGCTTCTGCACAGCAAAAGAAACTATCAGGAGAGTGAACCGACAACCAACAGAACGGGAAAGCATTTTTGCAATCTACCCATCTGACAAAGGAATAATATCCAGAATCTACAAAGAACTTAAAACAAATTTGCAAAAAAAAAAAATCAAAAAGTGGGCAAAGTATGCAAACACATACTTCTCAAAAGAAGACATTTATGCAGCCAACAAACAGATGAAAGAAAGCTCATCATCACTGATCATTAGATAAATGCAAATCAAAACCACATTGAGATACTATCTCATTCCAGTTAGAATGGCAATTATTAAAAAATCTGGAGGCCTATAATCACAGCACTTTGGTAGGCCGAGTCAGGTGGATCACGAGGTCAAGAGATAGAGACCATCGTGGTCAACAAGGTGAGACCCCATCTCTACTAAAAATCCAAAAATTAGCTGGGCATGGTGGTGCTTGCCTGTAGTCCCAGCTACTCGGGAGGCTGAGGCAGGAGAACTGCTTGAACCCAGGAGGCAGAGGTTGCAGTGAGGCAAGATCGTGCAATTGCACTCCAGCCTGGGTAACAAGAACAAAACTCCATCTCAAAAAATAAATCTGGAGACAACAGATTCTGGAAAGTATGTGGAGAAATAGAAACACTTTTACACTGTTGGTGAGAGTGTAAATTAGTTTGACCATTGTGGAAGGCAGTGTGGCAATTCCTCAAGGATCTAGAAACAGAAATACCATTTGACCCAACAACCCCATTACTAGGTATATACCCGAAGGATTATAAATCATTCTACTATAAGACACATGCACACGTATGTTCATTGTGGCACTGTTTACAATAGCAAGGACTTGGAACCAAGTCCATGAATGATAGACTGGATAAAGAAAATGTGGCACATATACACCATGGAATACTATGCAGCCATCAAAAAGGATGAATTCATGTCCTTTGCAGGGACATGGATGAAGCTGGAAACCATCATTCTCAGCAAGCTGACACAAGAACAGAAAACCAAACACTGCATGTTCTCACTCATAAGTGGGTATTGAACAATGAGAACGCATGGCCACAGAAAGAGGAACATCACATACTGGGGCCTATTGGGAGTGGGAGGACTAGGTGAGGCATAGCTGGGGGTGAGAGGATTGGAGAGAGATAGCATTAGAAGAAATACCTAATGTAAATGACTGGGGGATGGATGCAGCAAACCACCATGGCATGTGCATACCTATGTAACAATCCTGCATGATCTGCACATGTACCCCACAATTTAAAATACAAAAAAATGAGGGTTTTGTGTTTTTTTTAGCTTATCTGCTATTGTTAATTTTAGTGTACTTTATGTTTGGCCCAAAACAATTCTTCCAATGCGGCCCAGAGAGGACAAAAGATTGGACACCCATGCTCTAATGGATGAGACAGGGCTTGGACAATTGACTAGACTCCAGAATCTGTCTTCAGAGGGAAGCTCCAACCACTTGTTCCCACAAGATGAAAGAAACTCCTATGCTGAACTATTTCAAAGAGTTCTCATTCACATGTACTTAAGCTGGAGCAATCCAGGAAGGAGGCAGAACTGTTCCAGCACTATCACTATAAAACTCAGCTTCCTCAAAGGTCAGACCTGAGGTAGTAAGTCCGTGCTGAGGACAGACGTGTTTACTGACAGCCTAGTTCCTGACAGAGGCTCCTGACAGCCTAGTTCCAATACCATTGCCCTACATCCCATCCCTCTCCTTAGGGCATACATCATTCACTTTCAGGAGTCTTCAGAAAAATAGAAAATCTTTAAAAGAAGCCCCCCACCTAAGAAATTGTGCCTTTTACCCAGGTTATGGTTCCAATGAGGTAACTGAAGTGAATGGAATCGATCTCTCTCCAGGTCACATATCTGAGCAGTTCAACCACCAGCACTGGCAACCATCCAAGGTACCCACCCACAAGGAGGAGTAACAGGAAGTTCTTGAGGAGCAAAGAGGTGAATGTGTGTTTCAGTACATTAACCACAGGAGGGGACAATCTGGTCAGGCTGAAAAAAAATCTGCAGCACAGATAACATAAGGGAGCACATCTTAAGATACATGTAAACAGTGGCAATGAGGCATGAGGTCCTGCTTGCACTTTCTGATTACATTATTTGTATTTGACTCATAGTGTCTTTTGCATAGAGAGAAAACCATCATGAAAAATTTCTTGACAGCTATAGTTTTGAAAGAGTCAGGACAACCCGAGTGGCAATGGGATTGAGTGGAATCAACTCAGCACTAGAGGGAGACATTCAGGGTCCTGAGATATCACTCAAATCTTTAAGAGAAGCAAGATAAATACTTGGCAAATCAACTGGCAAGCTATACCCAGGCCTAGGACAAGACACTGTGATTGTCTTAAAGATTCAGAGCAACTGTTAGAAAGGAGAAAAGAGCACCAACTACTGTAGAAGGAAATAGCTCCAAGTGCCTACACAGCATAACACAGTCCACCAAGGACCCTGAATGATATTGCAGGAGGGGAATGGCTTAATTAAACATTTGGCTCTTGACCCAAGGAGCACTCAACCTTAGAGCTGGGCCCACTTTAACCCATCAGATACAGTCCTATTCTGCCCTTCAGAATCAATGTTCTTTATAAATACGTTTAAATATAAATGTAATATTCTCCATAATACATATGGAGAAATATACATACTATAGACACACATACACACTGCTTCCACTCTGATCTTCTTTCATCAAAAAAAATACCAAAGATGAAGCCAACACTGAAGGCGTATCCTAACGCTACTATCACTTGCTATGTGCCTTGGGAGCAAACCACTTAGTTTTCCATAGCTATTCTTTTCCCTCATCTATGAACTGGAATACTACTCACACCACTTTTAAGAGCACAAATAAGTTATGGGTAAGTGAAAATAATGCACAAGTTTCCAGCACATTTTCCTCCTGTTCACTAGCACAAAATTCTCCACTATTTTGTGTCTGGTATTTCCACATCTCTGGGATTAGGAGTCAAAATCAACACCATCAGTCTGTCTTCACTATCCTTTGCCTGTGTTTTCACTACCAGATCCTGCCCTTCAATATTCCCTTTCGACTGAATTTCTCACCCTGGTTTGCTTCTGTGCTCTCCTCAACATCTCTTCAAACACTTTAGGACTCTAAGTTCCCTGATACCAGATATTCTGAGCCACACTGTCCAAGTATCTCCGACTCACACTTGACTTGCAGAGCAGCATCTACAGTAGTACTTGAGCCCAGTGAATGCTAAAGACTTCCTAGACTCAGATTACTCTCTTTTCCTCTTCTAGACTCATGTTTCCACGGGAGGGGAGACTCTCCCAAGATTTAGCAATTTCATTTAGTGTTGAGGGAGACAGAGGGAAGCTGAGGTCCAGTATGTCTATTCTGAGATCATGACATTAGCCCAGAGGCCTCATTACTGAAGTAATTAACTGGGATCAAAATCCCAGATGCCTGCATGCCTTTCTCTGCTGTCTCCCCCACTGATGAAAGAAAAGACAAAAGGCAAATGTTGTGAAAACCCTGTCCAGTGAGATCCCTTGCAGGGCCCATTGCCTGCCTGCAGGAACCAAGAAGGGGGTTTGTCAAGAAGAATCCCATAGCAGAGGAGTCCAAGGATTGTACATAATGTGGTTCTAAAGTTGGGAGTAATATTGGACATCTATATTTTATAAACAGAAGCATCATATACAAAATTAGATTAAAATGGGTCATAGCTCTCAATACGAAGTCTAAAACTTTAAAACTTCTGAAAAAAAAATAAGAGAAATTATTTGTGACCTTAGGCTATGCAGAGAGTTCTCAGCCTTCTTAGGAAAAAGGACATGATCCCTGAAAGAAAACAGGAAAATATAAATTCCAGACTAGAAGAAAATATTTGAAAAACACATATCTGATAAATAATTGATATCCAGAATATATAAACCACTCTCAAGTCTCAGCAACAGGAAAACAAAAGACCTAGTTTTTAATAGGCAAAAGAGCTGAACAAACATTTCAACCAAAAAGGCTATACCATGGTACACAAGAATGTGAAAAGATGCTCAGCATTGTTATTACTACAAGTGCAAATGAAACCACAACACACCTATTATGGATACCACTACATGCCTATTAGAATTGCTTTTTTAAAACAATAATAAAAGCTCACAATACCAAGTGCTGAGTAGAATGAGGGACAACTGAAACTTCCACACATAACTGATGGCAATACAAAATTGTGTAGTCACACTGAAAACAAGTATGTCAGTTTTGCATAAAGTTAAACATAAGCTTGCCATATGAACCAAAATACCTAAAAGGTATTTCCCCAAGGGAAATGGAAACATATTTCAACACTGTTTTTAAAACCTTGCAAAATGTTTATAGTAGCTTTATTCACAATTTCTTTAACTATAAAAAAAAATGTCCATCATCTGGTGATAGGTAAACAGATTATGGTACCTCCATAGAATAGAATCTTACAGAGCAATGAAAGGAATAAAGTATTGATACAACAGCATGTATAAATCTCCAAAGCATTACTTTAAGTGAAAGAAGCAAAAACCAAAAGACTTTATTTCAGAAACAGCAAAACTGTAAGGACAGAAATGAGATTAAGGGTTGTTTGTGGCTGGGGACAGCAGGAGGTGATTGACTGTAAATGAGGCCTATGGAATGCTTTGAGGTGATGGAAGTGTTCTGTAGCCTTATTGTGGTAGTGCTTATATAGCTACCATGCATCTGTCAAAATTCATGAAACCAAACACCTAAAAATGGTGATTCTACTACATCTAAAATATATCTCATTAAGTTTGACTTTTCAAAAAAACACAAGTAAAGAACTACAGAGTTCTGTTATCATTTTGTCCACTGGTCTCCCAGCAATCTCACTGTGATGTTTGAAAAGTGAATGCGAGGCAGGTGGATCATGAGGTCAGGAGTTCAAGACCAGCCTGGCCAAGATGGTGAAACCCCGTATCTACTAAAAAACACAAAAATTGGCCGGGCATGGTGGCACATACCTGTAATCCCAGCTACTCGGGAGGCTGAGGTAAAGAATTGCTTGAACCCAGGAGGTGCAGGTTGCAGTGAGCGGAGATCACACCACTGCATTCCAGCCCAGGCAATAGAGTGAAACTCCATCTCATAATAAAAGAAAAAAAAGTGGACGTGGTCTATGCCACAAGTTAAAAGGTCCAAAAGGCCTTCCCATTTCTGAAGACTCAGAGAGTCACAGGGAAATTCAGAACTGTGAGTCCTCTCAGCAGCAGTGGCCAGTGGTAAAGCAGGAGTGATCTAAGAAGAATCTCCTACCACCAAGGTACTGGGAGCAGAAACTGTGGGAGCCTCAATATATCCCCGAATCATCTGCTATGTCAAGGGTCCTCAGCCTCATCCATACCAAGAGTTTGAGCCAGTAATTCTTCATTGTGTGGCCTGGGCATTGTGGGACGTTTAGCAGCATACTTGGTCTCCGCCTACTGGATACCAGCACAACAGCCCCCTCTACTATGACAGCCAAAAATGTTTCCAGACATTGCCAAAGGTCCCCTTGAGTAGGAGCACAATAGCCTCCAGTTGGGATCCACAGTGCTACATGGAAAGCAAACACTGAAGCAGACCCACTGCCCCTCGGGACCCTCAGAGACACCTACTGCAAGAGTGGACTGACCACTCATGAGGGAGTTCATGAAAAAACTTAAACCCAGAGGAAAGCAAGCTTCTCATTACAGGATTGGGTCCAGTAAGTGGGAACCATGGGATAAAGAAAATAAACAAAAAATAGAAGAAAAACAACGGTCAAGGATGAACACATTCTTACAAAAGATCCTGCCACTGTCATGGGCTGTTTGCTGAGATAATTAAAGCATACTGTAAAAGAGAGATTAAACCTCCAGAAAGAAAAAGCAAAGGTCCGGAAGTATTGAAAAGAGCCAAGAAAATTAGAACGCCTAAAAAATTTAGTACATTTTTGCTTTAACTTTCCTTCTCAGTTCCACACCAAGCTAACTTCATGAAGTTTAAAACAAAACAAATAATAAGTAACAACAGTAGCCCGTGTTAAAAATGACTATAAACAATCATACAATTGCTATGGCAGGCTCACTCAAGGTTCCCACTTAGAGATGGACTGGAGAAAGAACCTCTTAATATAAATGCACAATATTTAAAACATACCACAAAATCAAATGCACATAATTCACACGACAATCAAAAGGTAATTTCACCACAAATAAAATTCAGAAAAAAATCAGCAAACTCAGAGAGAAAGAACTGGGTATAATGACTTCAAGAAAACAAAGACAGAAGCTCAGGTCAGACAACAAAAAACAGGATATAAGGCAGTGAAATAATTTCCCAAGAACTTTTGCTAGGAGTCTGGAAACAAATTATTTGTCAAGACTCAAGACGTATGGGGACAGCTACAGGGTATTATATAAAAAGTGGAGTTTGATACTAAGACCAAGACCTTTTGAGTGGGCTCCCTGTGAAACTTTTGCCCAGGACCTGAACTTTTCAAATTAGAACTGACCTGAACCTATTAATACAAAAAGTAGGTATGGTGAACTGAAGAGACTAATGAGGAAGTGAAAAACCAGACCTTTTTTAAGCCATTATTTAGATTTCTGCAAAACTTAGAAGGATAAAAAATAAATTTCTCATTTCTAAACTTTAATGGATATTTAAAAATTAGAATATCTTTTTTTTAACACAGCTATAACATGACATACATACTTCATGCAATTAAAAAAATAAACACAGGACCCATGGGGAAACAGTCAACACCTAAGTTACTTGATTTAACACTCACTTTGTAACAGGCACTTAAGAAATAGTAAAAACCTGATTTAAAAAAAAAAACATTTTGCACATTTTTAATGATTAAGTTCGTAAATACTACAATACGCATGACACTTTAGCTCAAAAAATACCTAAAGTTTGTAGAAGTTGGGGTCAGAAGTCCTGCAGCTGTGAGTCGTTACGACATGCTTGCAGGAAGGTCACCTGCAACACAATGGAAAGTTGTCATGCCTGCTGTGGGGAGACGTGGCTTGTAACACAGTGAGCTGAGGTTGCTGGCAGGTGTTTGAGGTACCTGTGTGCATTCTGCATGTCCCTGTGCTGATCCACTCATCAGGCGCAGTTGCTGCATTTACTTAAGAGTTTTTCACATACATGCGACCATGAAATTTTCATCATGCTCAAATTGTTCCTTAACAATTGCTTTTCAAAAGCAAGCATTATGGCAGAATTAACTGTATTTTATTCTAATTATAGAAGGTGCTATCTAAGAGTCTTAAATTTAAAACTAGCAAAGTAGCATAATATAATTTTTGTTTTAAAAGACCATGTGAATAGAGTTGATAATAATAATGTGTACTTGAAAACTGCTAACAGAATAGATCCTAAATGTTCTCACCACAAAAAAATTGTGTGAGGCGAAAGATGCTAAGTGACCTCACTTAATCATTTCACAATGTATACATATATCAAAACTTTGAGCTGTGCACCATAACTATATACAATTTTTGTTTGTCAATTCTACCTTAACAAAGCTTAGGTCAGGGGAAAGACTCCAAACCATTAAAAGAAAACACTCAGAAAAAGAATGTGATACACAATAAGAAGAAAAAGAGAAGTCCCATTTTCCTGTAGCAACCCTATAATTATGCACAGAAAAAGGAGCAAGAACAAAGAAGTGGCCCAGTTGGAGAGTCACTGGCATATAAAGCAGATCCTTAAAGATTAAACCTGATGCCTCACTTACAGAATCTACATGCAAAAGTCACTAAAGGAAAATTTGTTGTATGAGTAAATAATCAGATGAATAAAGAAGAACCATTCCTAAGTTCTAAGGGGAAAATAATCACTTTGACTGGTATGTACAGAATGAGTACAGATGGATATAAATGCTGTTTAACTGAACTGGAAAACAGTGAGAAAGTGCAGGTTTAGAGTGAAGCAGCCTAGTGGAAATGACAATTCGGCAGTTGGATCTGTGCTTTCAACCTCAGTGGAGAGGTAGCGCTAGAGGCATAAGCAGCATCTCAATGGTGTTTAATACAATGGAACTGGCTGCAGGAGACAACCTTGGAGAGGCAGAGGCCTAGGACCTTTCTCATCACAGGTATGCATTTGAGATTCTGTGCGGTTCTTTCTTGTTTTGACTAGGTATCTGAGGTCTCTGTAGATAGCCACCATTACAAAGAAAGAAAGGAGAGCAGAAGGAAAAAAAAAGGAAGGAACTATAAGATACCAGGTCTCTCGTCGACAATATACTTAGGAAACAAAGCTACTACCAAGTCGTAACTAAATTATAAGGTAAAGGTTAATGAATTCACTAACCCTTTCCTTCTATACATAGTTCTTCTAAAACTGTGCACAGAAGGAAAAACTGTGTAAGATATTGTTGTAGACTAAACAGATACATGTACTTTTAGTGAATACACTTGAATCATCTTGGGTCTTGAAAACTTTTCCTGGCCATTTATCTACTTTTAAAGTAATAGCTTTATGTACTGAAAGTTTCTAACCACTCTTTCCCCAAGATGAGCACTTAACAAAATATAACTATATCAATCCTATAAATGGTCTCAGAACCATTTTCCATTTTATCACTACATTCAAGCAGCCACTGTTTTTGACAACCATTGCCACCCCCAGCCAAATAAGCATCTTAACCAATTCACACACTTGAGCAAATCTGGCCTAACTAGGGTACTTTTAAATTTTTTTACTCTATTTATTCATAATAACTGTTTCAAATTCTCTAATAGTTCTAGAGTTACAGAACCATTGCAAAGACAGTAAAAGAGGTTCCATCTATACTGCATCCAGATGTCTTTTTTACTAATATTTTATACTAATTTGGTACGTAGGATACAATTAATGAACCAATATTAAAACATTGTTACTAACTAGTGCCAATTCTTTATTCAAATTTTCTTATTTTTTACTTAATGAAAACTAGTCAGACATTTTGTAGGATGCCCCTTCAGTGGAATCTAGCTGATGTTTTTCTCATGACTAGCCTTATAGATTTGGGGGAGGAAGAACACTGAGGTAAAGTGCCATTTTCTTTTTCTTTTTTTTTTTTTGAGACAGAGTCTCTCTCTGTCACCCATTCTGGAGTGCAGTGGCGCAATCTCGGCTCACTGAAACCTCCACCTCCCCAGTTCAAGCAATTCTCCTGCCTCAGCCTCCTGAGTAGCTAGGACTACAGGCACCCGCCACCACACTCGTCTAATTTTTTTTTTTTTTTTTTTGTATTTTTAGTAGAGGTGGGGTTTTACCATGTTGGCCATCCTGGTCTCAAACTCCTGACCTCAAATGATCCACTTGCCTTGTGATTACAGGCATGAGCCACTGCACCCACCCCATTTTCATCACATCCTATCAAGGGTACATACTATCAACATGACTTATCATTACTGCTGTTGACCTTCATCAACTGACTGAGGTAGTGTCTGTCAGGTTTCTTCAATGTAAGTTGCTTCTTTCCTCCTTTCCACACTGTATTCTGTGAAAGGAAGTAACTATGTGCAGATCATAGTTAAAGAGAGGGGAATTATGCTCTGCCTCTGTGAGGAAAAGGTGGTATGATACTTTCTGAGCATGTTCACCACCCTCGTCTCATTCTCTTCCCCTGCTATGCCATGGGGAGAAAGGTGAAATTTTATCTTTCCTTGACAGTCATTGAGAAGCACTGAATGGAAGAGGAGCCATGTGCTGCTATCTAAGAGGGCAAAGCAGGTATCCAATGTCAGGTGACAAGACCAAGGGCTCATATGCTGTCACATCACTAATGGCAGATGCATCACATTTTCAGACTGGACTCCCTGCCTCTAATCGGAAGACTTTCTTTCCCCATCACTGGAACCACTTGACTCCTACTTGTAGGCTCTGCCCATTCCATCCATAGGTGCAACGCAGACCTTGGCATTCTGGAGCAAGCTGAACTCATATTCAGTTCCAAGCCAGGCTCACCATGAAACCCAGTACCTTCTAGCACCAGAATCAATCACTGATTACTCTCTCTTGTTTGTCATTTTTAGGAAGCACACTAGTAACCTAATATCTCTAAGACAGATGGTTCATTATGCTACTTCCGGTGGGTTCTCCTTTCCAGGTGCCAGGGTTCTCACCTCAATTCAAGATATAAGCAGAAGGCTCTACCACTCACTTAACGTGACTTCTAATAACCACCTGTTTCTAGATTCCTTATCCATGTCTTGCACACACTTACTGGATACACCTTCTCTTTATGCGACACCACCTCTTTACTATGTCTATTGCCCAACCCTGTGTAGACACACATGTTCTTCTAGGGTGAACTTGGTCCCAGCACCTGCGTCATGGTTCATACACTGCAAAGCTTCACACTGTGCCCCACCTCAAATATCAGAGGTCCAGATCCAGCTTCTGCTGAATTAACATTAGAAAACCCTGAGAACATGAGGGAGAGGACAAAATTGAGACATATTTTAAAGTACAAAAAGTAATGATAAAGAAATAAAAATCAATAAGGACAGAGAAGGGAGAATCAAACTAAGAATTCTGTTTTTCTCTCAGGAAGACATCAAAATAATTGACAAAATTCAAACTTACAATTAAAGAAGTATCTAAACTTTGAAGAGTCTTAGGGGTCACCGATTAAACAGTTCATTCCTGGGAAAATGAATCCACAATTAAACACATCTGGGTAAATTTTTAACATTACAATAATAAATAAAACAATCATAAACTTTCAAGCAAATGGGGTAGGGGGAGAAGGAAAAATTATTTAGCTTCACTTTTTTCTTATAATCCTAAAAAAATTTTTTTAATCTACAGCTTTTGAACAAGAACAAATTGTATAACCAACCAACTTGTTTTACATGAAGAAAAACAATAAAAAGACACAAATATGCATGAACTCAGAAAGCATTTCACAAATATCCATGTTTAAAAAGTCATTTTGAATATACACTAGCCAAAAATAAGATAAATCAAAGTAATAAATATTAATATCAGAAAATTATATATTAAAAGACTGGAAGCTTGGCTGTTAGGCAACTATGCCACCTTGCTCTTGGCCGAATAAACCCTCCTTTCTCCTGTATTCAATGTCTGAGAGATCCGTTTCCGCGGCCACTCCTGCTACATTTTTGGTGCGTTGGCCGGGAAGCGAGTCTCAGATAGGAGACGCCGGGGGGGGGGGGGGGGGGGGGGGGGGGGAGTCTCTTAGTGTTTGCCCAGTTGCCCAGCCCTGTGGAGCATCCCTGCAGGGGGACTCCTGCTCGCTGGGGTGACGCATCCTGAGAGCACTCCGGGCAGGTATTTGCCTGGTGGAAAAGCCTCACCAGAGCAGAGCAGGGAGGCCCTGCAGTGTGGATCCACCCAGTGGCTGAACACCAAGGAGAAACAAGTATTTGGAGAAGCCCAGACCACTGAATTTGGTAAGATTGAACCCAGGAAAGTAGCCCACCCCATTCTGGGTGGAAGCATGACCTGATCACACATGGGTAGCAGATCAGCACTTTTGAAGGTAGCTCACTCTGTAACTAACCTTGGAAGCTTTTTGCTTATGGTTTTGAATTGGAAAGAGAGCAACCGGATGTGTGTCTGTGTGTGTAGATGTGTCCAACGGGACTCATCCATTGTAAAAGGTATCGGGCCCATTAAGAAGGGCCTCACGCATCGAGCAATTTGTAGAAGTTAGAGACAGCCACAAAAGGCTGAATGAAGAAGGCTCTGGGCATTGTAAAAGCACTGAAGTGAATGTAAATCGGAGAGTGCTCTGTACTGCCTCTTGCTAGGTGGGAACTGCTGTGAGTGAATTAACACTCTCCTAACTCTGGGAATTGTTTCTTTGAAATGTTAATATGGGTCACTCTCATAGCAAGCCCAACTCTTTAGAAACCATGCTGAAAATGTTCAAGAAGGGATTTAGTGGAAATTGTAAAGTAACTATGATACCAGAGAAATTAAGGGTTTTATGTCGGGAAGATTGGCCAGCATTTAGGGTAGGCTGACCCCCAGACAGGACCCTAGACAGATCACTTATCTCCAAAGTAAGGCATGAGATTATATACGGTGAGCTAGAACACCTCGGTCAATTCCCATCACAGACTCGTGGTTGCAGTTAGTGTTAAACCCTCCGAAGTGGCTAAGACAGCAGGCAGCGACTGTTTTCTGTCCAAGGGACAGACTGCTAGAAACCACCATCCCCCTCACCGCCAAGAAAAGCAGACTCCCATGGTTTTGGTCGACCCAGCGGCAGAAGAGTTTTTGCCAATAATGCCTCCTGCTCCTGAAGGACTCCCTGCCCCCTGGGCCAGAAGCCTCAGCACCCCCACCAGAGCTGCACACCCCTAAATCCTCCAGAGCAGACAAAAGAGAGTGTAGAAAAACTCCACCCATTGCTGCCTGCTTCCCGGAGGGAACTCCCCCTCTGGCAGCCCATCTGTGACCCAAGGCCGGGGTGCAGATGCCTTTAAGAGAGCAGAGGTACATGGGAGTGGACAAAGACGGCCACATGGTAGAAAGGCATCTTTTCACCTACCTGCCGTTCACCTTGGCTGATCTTATCAATTGGAAAAATAACAATCCACCTTATACCCAGAAACCCCAGGCTCTCATTGATCTACTGCAAACTATTATTCAGACTCATAACCCCATTTGGGCTGATTGCCATCAGCTGCTTATGCTTTTGTGTGGGGTGGGGGGGCGGGGTGTGACACAGAGTTTTCCTCTTGTTACCCAGGCTGGAGTGCAATGGCACGATCTTGGCTCACTGCAACCTCCGCCTCCTGGGTTCAGGCAATTCTCTTACATCAGCCTCCAGAGTAGCTGGGACTACAGGCACGCACCACCATGCCAGCTAATTTTTTGTATTTTGTGTAGAGACAGGGTTTCACCATGTTGACCAGGATGGTCTCGATCTCTTGACCTCGTGATCCACCTGCCTTGGCCTCCCAAAGTGCTGGGATTACAGGCATGAACCACCATGCCCGATCCTTATGCATCTTTTTAACACAGGCAAAATGCAGAGAATACTCCAAGCTGCTTCTAATTGGCTGGAGGAGCATGTTCCTGCAGATTACCAGAACTCCCAAGGTATGTCAGGGTCCAGTTGCCAGGATCTGAACCCCAGTGGGATCCAAACACCCCAGAAGGCATGCAAAGACCAATCCAGTAGAGAGAAGCCTTGCTGGAAGGATTTAAAAAAGGGGCCCAGAGAATTACAAACATTAATAAAGTCTCTAAGGTTCTTCAAGAAAAAGGAAAGCCCTACCCAATTCTATGAAAGACTGTGTGAAGCTTACCGCATGTATGCTCCTTTTGATCCTGAGAGTCCTGAAAAACAGTGTATGATAAATATGGCATTAGTCAGTGTGCAGAAGATATTAGATGAAAATTGCAGAAACAGGCAGGATTTGCATGCATGAATACCTCACAGTTATTGGAAATATCTAACCAGGTGTTTGTAAACTGAAAAATGGTGAGCCTGAGAGAAAGTCATAAAGAAAGAGAGCACCAGGCATACTGCCCAAAGTAATTTATAGATTCAATGCTATCCCTGTCAAGCTACCAATGACCTTCACAGCACTGGAAAAAACCACCTTAAACTTCATATGGAACCAAAAGAGAGCCCACATAGCCAAGACAATTCTAAGCAAAAAGAACACAGAAGGAGACAGCACACTACCAGACTTCAAACTATACTACAAGGCTACAGTAATCAAAACAGCATGGTACTGGTACCAAAACAGAGATATAGACCAATGGAACAGAACAGAGGCCTTGGAGGCAACACAACATATCTACAACCATCTGATCTTTGACAAACCTGACAAAAACAAGCAATGGGGAAAGGATTCCCCATTTAATAAATGGTCTTGGGAAAACTGGCTAGCCAGGTGCAGAAAGCAGAAACTGGACCCCTTCCTGACACCTTACACTAAAATTAACTCCAGATGGATTAAACACTTAAACATAAGACCTAACACCATAAAAACCCTAGAAGAAAATCTAGGAAAAACCATTCAGGACATAGGAGTAGGCAAGGACTTCATGAACAAAACACCAAAAGCATTGGCAACAAAAGCCAAAATAGACAAATGGGGCCTAATCAAACTCCACAGCTTCTGCACGGCAAAAGAAACAGTCATTAGAGTGTATCAGCAACCAACAGAATGGGGAAAAATTTTTGCAGTTTACCAATCTGACAAAGGGCTGATATCCAGAATTTACAAAGAACTCAAACAGATTTACAGGAAAAAAACAAACAAGCCCATTCAAAAGTGGGCAAAGGATATGAACAGACACTTTACAAAAGAAGACATACATGAGGCAAACAAACATATGAAAAAATGCTCATCATCACTGGTCATTAGAGAGATGCAAATCAAAACCACATTGAGATACCATCTCATGCCAGTTAGAATGGCGATCATTAAAAAATCTGGAGACAACAGATGCTGGAGAGGATGTGGAGAAATAGGAACACTTTTACACTGCTGGAGGGAGTGTAAATTAGTTCAACCACTATGGAAAACAGTGTGGTGATTCCTCAAGGACCTAGAAATAGAAATTCCATTTGACCCAGCAATCCCATTACTGGGTATATATCCAGAGGATTATAAATCGTTCTACTATAAGGTGCATTCATATGCACACAAATGTTCATTGCAGCACTGCTTACAATAGCAAAGACCTGGAACTAACCCAAATGCCCATCGATGATAGACTGGACAGGGAAAATGTGGCACATATACACTGTGGAATATTATGTAGCAATCAAAAATGATGAGTTCGTGTCCTTTGTAAAGACATGGATGAACCTGGAGACCATCATTCTCAGCAAACAGACACAAGAACAAAAAATGAAATACCACATGTTCTCACTCATAGGCGGGTGTTGAACAATGAGAGCACATGGACACAGGGAGGGGAGCACTACACACTGGGGCTGTTGCAGGGAATAGGGGATGGACAGTGAAGGGTGGGAAGTTGGGGAGAGATAGCATGAGGAGAAATGCCAGATATAGGTGAAGGGGAGGAAGGCAGCAAATCACACTGCCACGTGTGTACCTATGCAACTATCCCACATGTTCTTCACATGTACCCCAAAACCTAAAATGCAATAAAAAATAAAAGAAAGGGAGTGCCAGGCTCGGCAGAATGCAGACCTGATAGCTGCCACTATTAAAGGAGTGCCCCCAAGAGGGCGGGAAAAGAGGGGTTCCTGGAAGGCCTCCCAGTCTGCGCACCCACGCCTGCAATGTGACCAGTGTGCTTTTTGTCAGGAAATAGGACATTGGAAGGAAAAATGTCCACAGTTACTGGGAAAACAGGGAGACCCTGAACATGAGGCTTCAGACAAAAGTGAAAGGGCTCTGTTCAATCTAATGGAAGGACCGCTGGACTGAAGGGGACTGGGCTCCATTGCCCTCAAGGAGCCCATGGTCAGGATGACAGTAAGGGGCAAGACCACTGACTTCTTCACTGACACACAAAAAATGTTTTAAATTTAAAAAAGAAAGAAAAAATATATAAAGCAAAAAAACTGACAAGTCCTTGTTGAAATTCAACTCCAAACTCAGGAACTTAATTGCATAATATGTGCTAAAATGGATTCTGCCCTGTGTGGATAAATTATGGTCCTTCTTTCTCTGAGTTTCTCTTTTATTTGTTCATTAAATAAGTAATTATTAAGCACTTCCTTTGTGCCAGGCACTGTTGGCCCCTAGAGATACAATGATAATACAGTAAACAAGATAGTTGTAGCCTCTACTTTAAGTAATTCTGCAGTCTAATTTTTTCAGATCTCTTCCTTTTCTAGTAGAAATAATTATTAAGTCACATTCTTCACCCCCAATTTAGCAAGCATTTCTTCTCAAATATGAGGTCCACTTAAAATAACAGGTGTTATTATAGTTCAGTATTTTAAGAATGATAGTTAAACTATTTTATAGTTGGGAAACTGTGCCAGAAGAAATATACAAAAGATCTTTTGTTTCCCCTCCACAAAAGCTGAATTGCACAGAGCAAAGTAATAGCAATTTTCATTGCCAAGAAACTAGAATAATGATTTCCTTCCACTTTAAAGATTACATTTAATGGCTGAGCATGGTGGCTCACACCTGTAATCCCAGCACTTTGGGAGGCCAAGGCGGGCAGATCACCTGAGGTCAGGAGTTCGAGACCAGCCTGGCCAGCATGGTGAAACCCCGTCTCTACTAAAAATACAAAAACATAGCTAGGCATGGCTGCAGATACCTGTAATCCCAGCTACTTGGTAGGCTATGGCAGGAGAATCACTTGAACATGGGAGATGGTGGTTGCAGTGACGTGAGATCACACCATTGCACTCCAACCTGGGCAACAAGAGTAAAACTGTCTCAAAAAAAAAAAAAAAAATCACATTTAATGAAGAGAATCCCTTGGGTTCTGTAAGTGGAAAATGCAGATATTATTTATCACCGTGCCCATTTTCACATTTCCTCACATCTAGTACTTGGGTAGTTTCTGTGTTGCCTAGACTTTAAAATAAGCCGTTATAGCAAGTAAACACATGAAAACAGTAATGGCTATTATAAAAGGACTTAGCCGAACTTGGCTTCATTGCCCCTTCATTTTAGAGTCCTTTCTTCTGATGAAAAAAAAAATGTTGGTTCTAAGGCCTTGGATAGTTTAACTCAATTTTCTTTCTCTCTCTCAAGCTTTCATTGCTAGTACTTCAGATCTAAATAAGTGAAACGGAAATACCAGAATAGTACATTTTAGAATGTTCCAATATTTAACGTAAAATCAGTACTGCATAAGGAGACGATTATTTTCAAAGTTTAATTCCATTGAACAAATCTCTTTTTTTCTTGGATGAATTAGACTGCACAAATATTTTTGTGTCCAAAGTTTAAGTAAACAAAGTATGTCTAATCAACTCAATATGAAATATTCTTCTGCCATAAAAGATGACGTTTATACAGAACTCGCAACAATATGAAATCTCAAAAGATGGATTAGGTTGGTTGTGAGTGGAACTATAGTAGCACAGTTTGATCAGAGAAGAAAATACACTAGGAAATATACACAAAATGCATTTACTATGGGGATTTTTCCCTATCCAATTGTAGGCTCTAGTTAAACAATCTATGTGAATCTGTTGTCTCTGTGTTTAGTGTCTTAAGTCCACAGGAGAGGCAGTTGAGAAAGAAAGATGGACACAAAGAGGAAAGAGCAAGGGCAAACCAGAACTTTCTGTCAGCCTAAGATATTCCCCTACTAGCAAGTTGATAGATTCACCTTCTACTGTTTCGTGAATGTTGGGAGAAGACACGAGACTCTTGGATCACAGATAAAGTACTTTGTTACTCACAATACAGAAAATGGCATGAACATCATGCTTGTCATAGTCCCCCTTGCTCCCCAAGTCCCACAGGGGCTATGCAGAAAATCTCAGATGCATACTGCACATGCAGCAAATCTGTATCACAGCTGAGAAACTCTGAGTTTGGAGAATCCATTACTTCTGTAGTAAGCAGTAAGCAGCCTGTTCTTTGTCACAGTGGGAAATAATACCTTATCTTCAGCATTCTTGCTGTAAACACAACCTTGATAAATGACCAAATAAAATGAGCCTCAAATTCTTGGCACATTCAACAAAAACACAAAGGCATGCTCAGAGCCCATGGTGGTTCACCTCTTCCGATACCTCTGAGGCTCAGCTGAAACCCATAAAAGACAGATTGGAACCTTTCCTTATTTCTCACCACTTCCAAGTCTCCCACTTTGATGATGGGTATGTCCTGCAGGCAAGACCACTGTTTTTTCATCATAAAGTGAAATACATGTCCAGTCCAGCAGTTGGGGAGGCTGAAGGAGAATGTGGAAGGAGCTGCAGTTGATGCAGGTCCAACTATGGTCCACTGTCGACCAGGTTGGCCTGGTCTGTTTAAAGTTCCATTTAGGTTATAGTTCACAAAGTACAGAGAAATCTTTATGCCAAACGTAATATATGTAAGGAGGCAGCTTTAGGTTAAACTTGATTTAACACTGAGAACCAACAGAACAATAGAAACCACACTAGTCATGTTGTTTTGGGGGGCTCCAAAAACACCTCCCATTTCAGTGATACTCTAGGAGGCCTCAAAGGCCTCAAAGGTCCTAGTATAAAGTCACAGTAAAGAGTTATTACAGCAAAGGGGCCCAAAGCAAAATCAGCAGAGGAAAAATCCTATGGGGCAAAGTCCAGAGGAGGCCACACACAAGCTTCCAAGAGCCCTCTTCCAGTGGATTCCTATAGGAAATCCTTATTATCCCAGCAATAAGTTAAAGGAAGATCATTAGAGATTCACTTCCCAAGATTTTTATTGGAGGCTAGTTGTGTGGGCAACTAGCTGTTTAACATATATCAAAATTCCAAATCCCCAGAAGGAAAGCAGGAGTTCCACATAAACCATATATTTTAAACAATTTAGGCACAGTGAGCTTCTCTCATCAGTTCTGGTTATGATGGAAACTCTCTCAAGGTGGGAGGAACAAGATGGCCGAATAGACACAACTCTGGTGCACAACACCCAGCAAGAGAGATGCAGATATCGAGAGATCTCCTAGCTCCAACCGAGGTACCAGGTGCATTTCAACAGGGCTGGTCAGATGGCGAGCAAAGCCCAGGCAGAGCAGACCAAGGCAGGGAGGGGTGCTACTTCACCCAGAAAGTGCATCTGACCAGTGAGTCAGAGGCTCCCCCTCCAGCACCCCGGTCCAGACACAGCACTTCCCTCAAAGCCTCAATACACAGAACAGGGGATCTTTGCCAGTCAAACCCCAGGAATTATGAGCGCAGAGTTGAATAATAATCCAGGACGGTGTCCCAGATTGTCACACAGATCTAAGCAAATACATAAGCCCATAAGCTGGCCTAGAGAGTCTATGGACAGAGCTCTCACCCTCTCCCCGTCCCCAGAGAGAGAGAGGGAGCTGAAAGCGGGAAGATTGATGGTGCAGCTGGGCAGGTCCCTACCCTCCCCCACCAGCCCCAGAGGGCTGAAGCACTAACTCTAGTGGGTTACGCAGCCAGTGCATCAGTCTGAGCTGAACCCTGAATGATCCAGTTCTGTGGAGGAAAGGCCAACCCACCATTAAAGAGGCGAGACTAGGCTTCACGTTTTAACAAAAAGCGTAGAAAGCCTACATAGCAACAGGACAGTGTTCTTGACCACCCAGCAGGCACCTCCAGGTCAGCAGAAGAGATGGGCCTAACCTCCCAGTGTAAACAAAAATGACACAGGAAGTCTACCTAGCAACCTGAAGGAGTCCCTGGAAACCCAGTAGCAACTTGTCAGGCAGACAAGTGACCTCATCAAGCAGCTCTCTGAGATCAGAGCTAGATAAATCCACGAAGATGGGGAAAAAACAGCGCAAAAAAGATGAAACCATCAAAGACCAGAACGCCTCTTCTCCTTCAAGGGATCACAACTCCTCATCAACACGGAAACACCCACAGAGGGAAGCCAATCAGATTCACAGCAGATCTCTCGGCAGAAACCCTATAAGCCAGCAGAGAGTGGGGGCCAATATTCAACATCCTTAAAGAAAAGAACTTTCAACCCAGAATCTCATATCCAGCCATACTAAACTTCATAAGTGAAGGAGAAATAAAATCCTTTATGGACAAGCAATTACTGAGAGATTTCATCACTGCCAGGCCTACCTTACAAGAGTTCCTGAAAGAAACACTAAGCACATAAAGGAACAAGTACCAGCCACTGCAAAAGCACATCAAATGGCAAAAACCAAAAATGCAATGAAGAAACTGAGTCAACTAACAGGCAAGAAAACCAGTCAGTAACAAAATGGCGCTATCAAATTCACACATAACTATATTAACATTGAATGTAAACTGCCTGAATGCCCAAATCAAAAGACAGAGACTGGCAAATATAAAAAGTCAAGCCCCATCAGTGTGCTGTATTCAGGAAACCCATCAAGCTACCAATTACCTTCTTCACAGAAATGGGAAAAAAACAACAACCCACTTTAAACTTCATATGGAACCACAAGAGAGCCATAGCCAAGACAATTCTAAGCAAAAAGAACAAAGCTGGAGGCATCACACTGCCAGACTTCAAACTATTCTATAAGGCTACAGTAATCAAAACAGCATGGTACTGGTACCAAAAACATAGATTTAGACCAATGGAACAGAACAGAGGCCTCGGAGGCAACACAACATATCTACAACCATCCAATCTTTGACAAACCTGACAAAAACAAGCAATGGGGAAAGTACTCCATGTTTAATAAATAGTGTTGTGGAAACTGGCAAGCAATGTGCAGAAAGCAGACACTGGACCCCTACCTGACAGCTTACACTAAAATTAACTCCAGATGGATTAAAGATTTAAGCATAAGACCTAACACCATAAAAACTCTAGAAGAAAATGTAGGCAAAACCATCCAGGACACAGGCATACACAAGGATTTTATGACTAAAACACCAAAAGCAATGGCAAAAAAAGCCTAAATAGACAAATGGGATCTAATTAAACTTCAGAGCTTCTGTAAAGCAAAAGAAACAATCTTTAGAGCAAACCAGCAACCAACAGAATGAGAAAAAATTTTTGCAATCTACCCATCTGAAAAAGGGCTAATATCCAGAATCTACAAAGAACTAAAACAAATTTACAAGAAAAACAAACAAACAAACAAACCCATTCAAAAGTGGGCAAAAGATATGAACAGACACTTTTCAAAAGAAGACATATATGAAGCCAATAAACAAAGAAAAAATGCTCATCATCACTGGTCATTAGAGAAATGCAAATCAAAACCACATTGAGGTATCATCTCATGCCAGTTAGAATGGTGATCATTAAAAAATCTGGAGACAACAGATGCTGGAAAGGATGTGGAGAAATAGGAACACTTTTACATTGTTGGTGGGAGTGTAAATTATTTCAACCGTTGTTGAAGACAGTGTGGCGATTTCTCAAGGATCTAGAAATAGAAATTCCATTTGACCCAGGAAACCCATTACTAAGTATATACCCAAAGGACTATAAATCATTCTATTATAAAGACACATGCACACATATGTTCATTGCAGCCCTGTGTAAAATAGCAAAGACCTGGAACCAACCCATATATCCATCAATGATAGACTGGACAGGGAAAACGTGGCACATATACACCATAGAATACTATGCAGCCATAAAAACTGATGAGTTCGTGTCCTTTGTAGGGACTTGGGTAAATCTGGAAACCATCATTCTCAGCAAACTGACACAAGAACAGAAAACCAAACACCACATGTTCTCATTCATAGGCGGGTGTTGAACAATGAGAACATGTGAGGGGAGCATCACACACTGAGGGCAGTTGGTGGGGAGACTAGGGGAGGGACAGCAGTGGGTGGGGAGGGTGGGGAGGGATAACATGGGGAGAAATGCCAGATATAGACGAAGGGGGAATAGAGGCAGCAAACAACCTGGTTATGTATGCACCTATGCAACAGCCCTGCATGACCTGCACATGTATCCCAGAACCTAAAGTTAATAAAATAAATAAATAAATTTTTTAAAAAAGAAAAAGAAAAGAAAACTCTCTCAAAACCCAAGTTTCCAGATGCCGTCCAAAGGCCACTCTTTCAAGCAGGCATTTCTAAGGCTAGCAGTCCCAACCCCGCTGTGTGAACTGTTTTTCTACACACGTGTCTTGATATGACAATTGTGACTCCATTCAAAGTCTTGCTTTGTTCTCTTTATGAGTGTAGAAATATATTCTTCTGTTTTTTTAAAACTCATAAAAATAAAACACCTTTTCCCATTTCCATTTTCTATGAAAAGGATTTTTCTCTAAGCTCTCCTCCTAACCTCCCCTCTTCCTTTTATTCACATTGGCCCAAGAGAGGTGGAGGTAGTTGGGTTAACTGATTGCTAAATTTGGAGAGAATAACTAGGAATTCTTGAGTCAGTTCACCCTTGGGATCATCCTGGCTTCAGAGAACTGATGTTCTCTGATATTCCAGGGGTCTGACCCTTTAAGGAGAGGTCCATTGCACTAGTATCACTGGCAATTCAATAATAGCAATATTCAATATTGGCAAACCCATATGGCAGACCAAGAGCCCCTATCCCAACAGTAAAGATAATTTTTGGACCTCTTCGGCCTTATCTTTCAATTTATTAACTTGATCAGAACCAAGTGGGGAAGAGTGTTTGTGTACACGGAGTCCCTTCAGAGGCTCCAACAAAGAACAGGACGAACTATTTTGAAAATGGTCAAACATTACTTATTAGAGTGAGACTTTTTTCTTTATATTCTCAGTTTTCTAAAATATAATCCTATTATTTTTATAACTAATTGAAAATTATATGCTCAAAAGTTCTTACTGTCTTAAAGTCAGAAAGCAGCTGCAGCTGATTCTTATATAATGAAGTCATGGGAGAACTACCTTTACACATACACACAGGAAATTCGGCCAAGTTGCAATTTATCTGAGGGGGTTGCAGAATCAACAACTGGGGAAAAGTCACAGGAATTAAAGTGAAAATCTTTTAAATCATGATTGCATAAGATAAAGGATATATTTGCTCTAGATGGGTAACTCTGAATTACACAATGTTATTGATAAATGTATAATATATACAGCAATGTCAAGTATATTTTAAAGAATAAGCATGCAAAATATAATGTTGCAGCTTCTCCAGCACTTTGCACATTTGAAGCTGAAGCAGATTTTTCAATGTTTATGCCCACCTTAGTTGGCTTTCAATTCCATTTTACCTCTCTTCAGCAGAAAATCTGAAAGCAAAAACCTTTGCAACTGACTCACTTTTGTGGTTCAATTTTACAATCAAAAGCCTTTCTAACCTCTTATCTAATGCTTTTTTATTCAGCTTAGTATTTATTAAAGCCCTTGATGTCAAAATTTGATAAAGTTCTCTCAAGATGCCAATTTTTCTGAGCTTTACAACAAATTGCTATTTATTCACGTGAGACCATGTTTCATAAAAAGTGTGTTATCATTAAACATTAGCACCGACACTTTGTGGGGTGCTCAGGCTGTGAGAAGAAAGAGGTAATGGATGTCTTCACCCTCTCTCACTACAAGTAAAGAAATATTAAGTGCAATGTTATACAAACTACCCAAATTTTCTCCCCCCAATATTTCTCTCTCTTTTTCTGTCTCTTTCCCTCTCTTTTATTATCTATCCCCTACCCCAAATTAAATTTACATTGGCTAAAGTGTATGGTGCTATTTCCTTAATAGAATTAGCAATAGGAAGGATAAAACTGCTTTCTTAGGCAGGGTGCAGTGGCTCATGTCTGTAATTCCAGCACTTTGGGAGGACAAAGCAGGCAGACCACTTAAGGCCAGGAGTTTGAGACCAGCCTGGGCAATATGATGAAACCTCATGTCTATTAAAAATACCAAAATTATGTAGGTATGGTGGTGTAGCTCCTCAAGAGGCTGAGGCACAAAAATTGCTTGAACCCATGAGGTTGAGATTGTAGTGAGCTGAGACTGCACCACTGTACTCCAGCCTGGGTGGTAGAGCGAGACCCTGTCTCAAAAAAAAAAAAAAAAAAAAATCTGCTTTCTTATTAGGACTTTCATAAATATAAAGTTGCTATCACAACTATTTCATACTTTATTTCCTTATTCATTGACAGGATGATAGACAAGAAGTATATTGTTCAGAACTCAAAAAAAAAAAAAGAACTCATGGTTACTATGTTTTTTTTAAGGTAGTTAAACCAGTTTACCTGTTTTAAGCTAGTTTCTTTGTGTCAAACAGTATCAAAGATGAAGTTACCAAAATACAAGAATAATGAAGAGTCTGAACAAAAATAAGATGATTATTAAAACATGAAATGGATACCATTCCTACCTTCTGCTTTAGCAGATGGTCAGGAATATGAATATCTTAAATACCTCTTGGATAGCTACCTATGGAGGTGAGTATCCAACAGCCATGACTGTTCTTAATGACTTTACTGCACAACTATAGCTTATTGATGCAGGAATGGTAAGCTAACACAGGCTGGACCACTCAAATACTGTCATTCCCAATATTTGAAATTTTGGACTGAAAGACAAAGAGACAGGGAATTGTTGGAATGGGATCATAGTAATGACAACACATAAGGGATGAAAATTCAGGTAATCCTGCTGCTAAGTTCTCTCTGCTGTTTTCCATCATACTAGAGATTTAGTTATTATTCCCTCTAATTCTTTGAGATGAATCAGTGTTGGATGCCCACTGAACAGTCATTTTCTTCCCCACCTCTTCTTTCATAACAGAACCCCTACTTGGTCATTTGTCTAGGAGTCACTGGGCCCCTTCCCAGACCCAAGGCAGTGAAGGCAAAGCCAGGTATGGAGAGTCTCATTCTCCTTACCACCGATTGGTTTATGCACAGGCACACAGTACAGGCTGGGATCAAGTCAATTGTGGAAAGCTGGAAAAGGTTTTTATCCTCCCTTCCCCTCTTATCTGGATATCATCGTATCTGCACATGATGCCTGGAAAACCTAGAGCCATCTTAAAACCACAAAGAGAGACTCACCAACATTCTGCAGTTAGAGAACAGCTAGACAAAAGTACCTGAGTCTCTGATTGAGTTACTGAATTAGCCAACTCTGCAACCTCTGGACTTCTTGTTACTTGAGATAATGAAGATCTGTATTGTTTAAGCCAGATGTAATTGTGTTTTTGTTTACTTTGGGGTTAAATAAAATGAAGTGATACATCCAATACACTCACACTCCCTTTCTTTTTATACAAAGTACCTGAGTTCATTTCTGCTACTTGCTACCAGAGACTATAAACCAGTAGTTTGTAGAACCATGTGTTCCAAGTTGTACCAGACTGCATGACCAAATGAGGGCACCTTTACATTAATGCTCCAAACACTGATGCTCTGACCCCACACCTGCTTGACCAGCAGAAAACCTCATGTTTTACTTAAATTTTCCTCTTTAAAGGTTTTCAAAAACCCCATGGGAATTCTTAGACTTGTTGAAGATTTACTACTTATTTGCTTTTCATTATACTTTTATTACCTAAGTATGTGTCACTATAAATATTATTTTAATTTGGTCTGTTCTTTGCAACTTATATAAATTAAATCATAATATATGTATTTTATATCATGATTCTTTTTCCTCAATAATGTGTACACAAGATTTATCCACATTATTTGACGGAGCTGGAGCTTATTTATTTCATTGCTGTATAATATTCCATTAAATGATATGTAATAATTTAATTTATCCATTCTACTCTAGATATAAACATGGGTTATATCCAGTATTTTTCTTGACTATTTTCTGTCCATGGTAGAATTATACTGTCTTTAAAATTGTACATTCTTTTTTCATTATTTAACATTTTAGCATAAGCATTTTTTGTGGTGTTAAATTCTGTTCCTAAGGATTATATCTAATAGTTGTATAATATTTCATTATGTGTACATACTATAATTTATATCACCATTGCCCTAGGGTTTTCATTTAGATTGTTTTCCATTGTTACTATGAATAATGTTATATTGAACATTTTTATACATAGATTTACATCTGGATTTCAAAGTATTTCCTTAGGTCATTTCCAAAAACTAGAATTATCATGTCAAGCAGTATAAATATTTTAAATCAAATTTCTCTGCCGTAGGGCTGGATTGATTTATCCTTTCATTAGGAAGAAATGAGAATGCCTATTTCACCTCATCCTTGTGAGCACTAAATATGCTTGCATGTTGTTCCCTGTCTCTCCCTCTCTCCACCCTGTCTTTCTCTCTCATCTCCTTCAAGAGTACTGATGCAAACCTTGATCACTACTCAGTCAGGTACCAAAAAATGACTTTTTATCTATAAGAAATTCTAGATGAATTAGACTTACAAAAAGAAAAAGCATTAGATAATAATAAATTAAAAAGTCGCTGGATTTGTAAAGAGATAAATAGAAGGGGAAGGAGAATAAAACTGTGGCAGATACCAACTAGATGTTCACCAAACACACATTCTCTTCTAAGCACACAACAAAATTCCATTAACTAGTTTCCCTTACAGCTGTGTCTATAACAGAGTTCTAGTTAACAGAATGTGGGGAGAAGTGGTGCATGCCAACAAAACTTCTCACACCTCACCCTGCTTTCTTCATCCATAGACTAAATAAAGAAAAATCTAAGGACGTAGAGGGCGGAGCCATAAAAAGAAAGGAGTCTTAGTTCCTAAATGATTACATGAAATTCCCTAAATGATCACATAAAATTCTTCCCATTCAGAAATACTCACATTGAAATGAGTGTGGAATAGACTTTATAAGGTTAAGTGTCTGAGAATTCTGGATTTAGATAGTAACAGCAGCTGGAATTGTTTACCTTAACTATTACAAAGTATTTATTGAATAATTACTATATTCTAGGTGCTTTGTTAGATGTGTTACTTATGTTTTTTCTATTTAATCCTTATATCAATTTTATGCAGTAGTTCTTATTAGTACCATTTTGAAATTAAATGATTTGCCCAATTAAAGACAAGTGATTTGGCCAAGATGGAAGATTCAGAATTTAAATCTAAGTTCCTCTGATGGCAAAGGCCATGCTCGTCACACTGTCTCGTGCTGCTTGCTGTAAGTGTTTTATATACAGAGGCGATATAAAATACATAGGGACTATGGTGCATTCATTCAACAACCAATCATTGAGTGCCTACAGGCTCTGTTTTTTTTCTCACATATATAAGGGGGCCTACATCTTCTCATCTCTAAATTATATTTCTTATAATTATAGAAACTGAAAATTAGTCATTTATGTTTAGCTAATATCATAATAAATTGTCTTCTATTTTAAACATGAAGGCCATGTATTTATATGTTTTGAGTGAAGGAAAGTGAGGTGAGACCGTAGAAGGGCAGAAGAGAGATTCCTTCTCAATGATTTTCAGCCTGCACTCCACTTCCAAGTCCCATGAGGTGCTCTGGAATATGGCAAGGCCTTTGGTGCAGTGGTTAATGGGAAGCAGTAACAGATGGGGAATGCTGTGGACCTGCCTCTTAAGTGAACCACCCAGTAAGTCACCACAGCAGACTGTTGAAATGACGGTGGCATGTGTTAGGCTGCCTGTGTGCCTCAATAATAACCTACACAAATTTAGCAATCCAGTTCCTAAGGAGAAAATAATCTGTGAATATATACCTTAAAACCCCAAATTTACAGAACAATGTCTCTCATCAAAAATTAATTGAAGAGGCTAGGCTTGGTGGCTCACATCTGTAATCCCAGCACTTTGGGAAGTCGAGGAGGGTGGATCACCTGAAGTCAAGAGTTCAAGATTAGCCTGGCCAACATGGCAAAACTCTGTCTCTACTAAAAATACAAAAATTAGCTCGGTGTGGTGGTACACACCTGTAATCCCAGCTGCTTGGGAGGCTGAGACAGGAGAATCTTTTGAACCCAGGAGGCAGAGGTTTCAGTGAGCCAACATTGCACCACTGCACTCCAGCCTGAGTGACGGAGTGAGAATCCATCTCAAAAACCAAAATAATAATAATTTTAGAAATCTTCCTTTTATGTCCAGCTTCAGCTAATTATCAGCTAAATTGTATACTACAGATGCTTCAAAGTTGCCCCACAACACTAAGATGCAGCCATTTCATGCTATTCTCTCTTTTTAAAAATCATATTATCTTAGAATCTAAATTCCGCTTTTCCATATTAATAAAAGATCTCCCCAAACTTCATCATGCTTTGTGAGTTACTCCCCTTCCCTTGATATCACACAAGAAACTGACAGGGCTTACATAATCTCATTAAAAATACATATTGTAAGGGCTTCTAAGGTAATCAGTTCATTTTTGTTCTCTGAAAAGATACAAGTTTGGATGATTCACTTGCAGGGGCAGCTCCAGAACACTCCCATTCCTCAGCCCCTACTGCTCAACCTCAGCGACCACATCAAAGACCTTGCGGTCTTCCGAGGTACTTCATGGGAACTGGGACTAGGATACAAACAATCCCTCAGAAAGGGCCCCACTGTACTCTCCCTGCCATCCCAGCCTTAGGGCTCTACCTCACCTTCTCTACTCAAAGCCTGCCTTCCTGCTCAGAGGTAATACTACATAATCCCCTCATCCTACTTCCAATCCTACCCCTCAAAAACTCATGAACCAAAGATGCTTCTCACAGCTCAAACCTAGGGGAATGCAATGCCAACCTTTTCTTTCTGGGTGTCAGTGAGGAAATGAGATCTTAATTCCGTCCTGGTGAGCATTCAGCAGCAGCAACAAGAACAGAAGAATAACATGAAAGTAGTAATAAAGACCCTTTCACGTGTGTGTGTGTGTGTGTGTGTGTGTGTGTGTGTGTGTACAGAACCTAGCAATAGACATTGATAACATAAAAGTAATCATTTTACCTAAGGTTGTATTTTAATAAAGATCCACTGGAGTCAGAATTTTCTCAGCATCATTCATTACTAACAACTCAAGAACAGTCTGCTTCATTCATCTCACAGGCAGTCCCACATTTATTATTCAGCAAACATTTTTCACATGCTTTCCACATGCCAGCCATGGCACTGGAGGTTATGGATATAGAAATGCCCATGCTTGAGCATTTCCTCTGCCCAGGTGTACCTTCACTATTATTAACTCATGTAATTCTTATAAAAAGCACAGATATATATATACACGAAGTCCATAAACAGACATACAGTTTATCTATGAAGGTTCTGGGATGGGGAGACAATAATGAAAACAATTTTTTTTTAGATGGAATCTCACTCTGTTGTCTGGGCTGGAGTGCAGAGTGCAGAGTATATATTTGTGTGTGTGTGTATGTATATATATATACACAGAGAGAGAGAGAGAGAGAGAGAGAGAGAGAGAGAGAGAGAGAGAGAGAGAGAGAGAGATGGAGTCTCGCTCTGTCACTAGACTGAAGTAATCCCAGCACTTTAGGAGGCCAAGACAGGTGGATCACGAGGTCAGAAGTTCAAGACCATCCTGGCCAGCATGGTGAAACCTTGTCTGTACTAAAAATACAAAAATTAGCTGGGCATGGTGGTGCATGCCTGTAGTCCCAACTACTTGGGAGGCTGAGGCAGGAGAATTGCTTGAACCTGGGAGGCAGAGGTTGCAGTGAGCTGAGATCACACCACCGCACTCCAGTCTGGTGACAGAGGGAGACTCCATCTAGATAGATAGATAGATAGAGCCACACTACTGCACTCCAACCTGGGCAACAGAGCAGGGTTCCATCTCAAAAAAGAAATTGTTTTCATTATTGTCTCCCCACCCCAGAACCTTCATAGATAAACTGTGTATCTGTTTAAGGACTGTGTGTGTGTATGTGTGATTTTTATATATAAACATAAAAAGAGTAAGAATTTTCAGCTCCTAATAACCAGTTTTTCACCCTCTTACTAGTGACATTGCCCCCACTGAGAATATGTATATTGCAAGATATATAAAGCTGGAGGATGTCTTAGTCCATTTGGGGTGCTACAACAGAATATCACAGACTAAGTAGGTTATAAACAAGGGAAATTTATTTCTTACAGTGCTAGAGACTGGGATGTCCAGGATCAAAGTGCCAGCAGATATGATTGCCAGTGAGAGCCTCTTCCCTGGTTCATACATAGTACTTTCCAACCATGTCTTCAGATGGTGGAAGGGGCAAACAAGCTCCATGGGGTTTGTGAATAAAAGCGCTAATCCCATGCATGAGGCTCCACTTCCCACAAGGTCCCAATTCCTAATATTACCACTTTGGGGGTTAAGATTTTAACTTAAATTTGAAGAGACACAAACATTCAAACCATAGCAAAGGACGATATCAACAGATGGGAGCAGGAAGTATTTCTGTATTCCACGTAAAAGCCCAAACCAGCAGAGGGGATAAAGAAGACAGGGCCTAATGAAAGAAAATACGCCAGATCAGAGCAGTTTGGAGGTGGACTGAGCTAACAGCAGGGCAGTCAACCAGGAGGAAGGACAAGGAAGTGCTCTAAAGAGGTGGCCACCTCAGAGTAGGTGCAGGCAGTAGTTTGCACTGGGTTTCCAGGAGAAGACTATGAGGTCCCAAGGAGGCAGACAGCACCCACTAACAGGGAATCTGAGCTGGAGACTGGAGCCTGAGAGCCACAATCATCTTGAAGCTGTGGCAGATTCACAAGATTGCCAACTGGAAAGAGGAGAGGTTGACACAGACAAAGCTGCTAGAAACAGAAGCAAGGCAGAAATTAAGTCCTAGGAACCCAGGACATTGGGACAAGAGAAGCTCTGATTTGCAGACTAATCTGGGACCCACAGATGGGCATTCAGACCTGGTCCACAACCCAGGAGGACAAATAGTGGTATTTGGTGAAGAAGGTACAGAGGTGGTTAACCATGACCTTCTTCATGACAGGCTGACTTGGTCTAGTAATAGAAGTAAGGCTGAGTCTTCAAGAAAGGAGATGTACTGGTCATACAAAGGAATCTAGGGATGACAAAGGCTCCAGAAGTTAGGCAGGATTGGCTAAATGGCAGAAGAGGCTAAACAGCATGGGCGCTTAAGAAGTTATTTCAGAACATCCAGGTCAAGATGGAAGTCTGAGTCATGGACTCAATTACATGAGAATAATGGGAGTAAAAAAAACTCACTTCTAAGAGAAATGAAGGAAAGCCATCAGCACAAGGGAGAGGTCATCAAATTTTTGAGAAGTGGAAAACTAAGAAGTGGTGACTGATGAAGACCTAACCGGAAATACACAGAAAAGAGACTGCAGATGAAGAGAAAGCTCGCTCCAAAGGCAGACGTACAGTTTATCTGCACTCTTAAAATTTCATGAGAAGTGGCAATTAGGGAAGAAATGTCTATCAAAGTTCAGGTGGGGGGAAATAATAAAAAAAGTCTGAAAAATACTGTGATAACATTTTCCAGTTTACTTTCCACATACCATTTTCCTCATGTCTCCACTTGCCCAGGAATCTTCCGTAGCTCCCATAGTCAATCATCTAAAGCCCCAATTCCTTGTTCTGTAGTTTAAAGCTCTTCCTGTTTTGCCCTCAGCCAAACGGGGATGGTGAGTTCTGGCTGTTAGTGTCCACGAGAGCTGGTTGTTTAAAAGAGCCTGGCAGCTCCTCCGCTCTCTCTTGCTTGCTCTCTCGTCATGTGACCTCTGCACAAGCCAACCTTCCTCCCCTTTCTGCCATGAGTGGAAGCAGTCTGAGGTCCTCCCCAAATACAGATGCCAGCACTGTGCTTCCTGTACAATCCACAGAATCTTGAGCTAAATAAACCTCTCTTTCTTATAAATTATGCAGCCTCAGATGTTCCTTTATTGGCACAAGCGGACTAAAACAGCCACCCAGACATGCTGACGTTTTGAGGCCCCCCAGAATGATGGCTGTACAGCAAGCCTAGAGAGAAATCAATGCAATCAAAGGATGGAGACTCCAGGGGAAAAGTTTCAGGAAGAAAAATATGGATAAGGTGCTATCAACATTCCATAATGCTTGGATATTACAAACACTTAAGAAACAATAAAGGCAGGTGTCGTGAGGGTGGGAAGGACAAGTATACAAGAAGGGGAATGAAATCATATGGCACAGCTGGGTTAGCTATTAGCCAATTATCTAAACACTGTTATTCCTAATTGCAGAACCAATATACTGACAAAGCACACAAGACTTAATTGGGATCAGAGAATATAAATAGAATCAACCCTAACAATTTCAAAGCAGAATTACAGGTGACGTGTTGGAAGATGAAAAGCGAAGGGGAGAGATGAAGGACCATCTCTAGTGCTCTAACCTTTCAAAATGAGTAGATCCTTTCTATAGATATTGGAACAGGAAAAAAATGCAAATATATTATTTAAAGTTACATAGGTAATGAAAAGATGAACTAAGAACAGTCACTTAAGTCTGCTGAAGAAGGTAGAGGAGAAAGTGAAAGGTGAATGGGGTAAATGAGTTTAACCACCATCTATCATGACAGGAATCCAATAGAAAAACCTGAAATGAAGGAATGAAGAAATCGTAGTTTATGCATATTATTTATAAGTATGGATAGAACTACCTAGAACAAATAAGAATGGAAAATGATAAACATGTTAAAAAGAGTTCCACACCATGGGAAATGAAATGGGAGTGGGAAGCTGAGAGATAAGGACTTTTCTTTTTCTTAGGAACACTTCCACACTATTTAACTTTTTAAACATTTATATTTATTACCTTAATAAAAATAATAAATTTTTTCTCTAATAAAAATAAGTCATTTGTATAATTCAAATGCAGTAATTGGTTCAAAAATAGGATAGCAGCAGAAATGGAAAGAAGGGGTGGATGGAAAAGACAGAATGAAGAAAGAAGTGTCCAGACTTGATCATTAATTTTACGCAAAAGACAAAGAAGAATGAAACAAAACTATTCCCAAATATATGAATCTGAAGCCTTTTACTCAGAAGGTTCTTTAGAGCCACCAAAAATAGAAAAATTAGGAGGGCATATTTGTCTGTGGGAAATATGATGAATGTACTTTGAGCCATTTGTGTATGAGAAGATAATGGTAGCAATAAGTGAATTTATATTTCTAAAATATTTTTTTATTTCAAATGTCAAAACCTAGCTGGCAAATGGATTCTGCAGAAGGGAATATTTTTTCTTATGCGTACCTACAGCTATATAACTCATTGCTGTCAGGGAACAACAATGGAGAGAAATGTGCCACATTCATAGAAAAAAATTTAAAACTTTACAAAAGAGAGACATATTCCATGCTCCATTGAAGAACTGTGAGCAGGAGAGAGGGTGGGGATCAGATAAAGGAATACAAACCAGTGCTTTTAAAAACAAAACTGAATGTCCTAAAATGAAAATATAAAGCGATTTTAAACCATCAAGCAGCAAATGACTAAGCGAGAAGTTTAAAATCAAGATTCACTTTTGTCTGAGTGTTGGGGTGAGGAAGATTTTATAAGAATATCCTGTGATAACAAAGGAGCAGAAAACCAAACACCACACGTGCTCACTTGTAAGTGGGAGCTGAACAATGAGAACATATGGACACAGGGAAGGAAACAACAATTGCTGGGGCCTATTGAGGGCGGAAGGGGGATGGGGAAAGAGCATTAGGAAACAGAACTAATGTGTGCCAGACTTAATACCTAGGTGATGGGTTGATAGTTGCAGCAAACCACCATGTCACATGTTTAGCTACATAACAAACCTGCATGTCCTGCACATATATCCCAGAACTTAAAATAAAAGAGTATCCTGTAATGCTGAAAAAAGAAAAAAGTTTACTATAAATAAAAATGTAGTTGGAAGGTAATGGAATTAAACCTATGCCAACAGCACCACCCGCTGGGCACAAGACTGCCCAGACTTGGGATGTACACACACACACAAGGAAAAACATCCACAGTTTTTGATTTCTAAAATTAAGTATAAGTTCTAAATCAAGTAATAAGCTGTTTTGCCTTATTCATCTCAGCTAAATTAACTGAAGGCATATTATTTGGAGGTTGTACTTCTGCCTAAGACATAGAAAGCTGGAAAGAGCATCACTTTTACCCTAACAAAAATAAAATGTTTTTTTCCAGTTCTGTGAAGAAAGTCAATGGTAGCTTGATGGGGATAGCATTGATTCTGTAAATTACTTTGGGCAGTATAGCCATTTTTACAATATTAATTCTTCCTAACCATGAACATGGAATGTTTCTCCATCTGTTTGTGTCCTCTCTGATTTCGTTGAGCAGTGATTTGTAGTTTTCCTTGAAGAGGTCCCTTACGTTCCTTGTGAGTTGTATTCCAAGGTATTTTATTCTTTTTGTAGCAATTGTGAATGGCAGTTCGTTCTTGATTTGGCTCTCTTTAAGACTGTTATTGGTGTAGAGGAAGGCTTGTGATTTTTGCACATTGATTTTATATCCTGAGACTTTGCTGAAGTTGCTTATTAGTTTCAGGAATTTTTGGGCTGAGGCGATGGACACTTTACGAAAGAAGACATATATGAGGCCAACAATCATATGAAAAAATGCTCATCGTCACTGGTCATCAGAGAGATGCAAATCAAAACCACATTGAGATACCATCTCACGCCAGTTAGAATGGCTATCATTAAAAAATCTGGAGACAACAGATGCTGGAGAGGATATGGAGAAAAAGGAACACTTTTACACTGTTGGTGAGAATGTAAATTAGTCCAACTATTGTGGAAGACAATGTGGCGATTCCTCAAGGCCTTGGAAATAGAAATTCCATTTGACCCAGCAATCCCATTACTGGGTATATATCCAAAAGACTATAAATCGTTCTACTATAAGGACACATGTACACGAATGTTCATTGCAGCACTGTTTACAATAGCAAAGACCTGGAATCAACCAAAATGCCCATTGATAATAGACTGGATTGGGAAAATGTGGCACATATACACCATGGAATATTATGCAGCAATCAGAAATGATGAGTTTGTGTCATTTGTAGGGACATGGATGAATCTGGAGAACATCATTCTCAGCAAACTGACACAAGAACAGAAAATGAAACACCGCATATTCTCACTCATAGGCGAGTGATGAAAAATGAGAACACATGGACACAGAGAGGGGAGTACTAAACACTGGGGTCTATTGGGGGGAAAAGGGGAGGGCCAGTGGGAGGGGGAGGTGGGGAGAGATAGCCTGGGGAGAAATGCCAAATGGGGGTGAAGGGGAGAAAGCAAACAAAACACACTGCCATGTGTGTACCTATGCAACTGTATTGCATGCTCTGCACATGTACCCCAAAACCTAAAATGCAATAAAAAATAAAAATAAAATAAATAAAATAAAATGGTGTGTATGCTGCAAAATCACGGTTCTTGAAATGATCTATGCTAAGCAGAAAAAGCTTTCCTCACCCACAAAGATGTATGAACATCTTTGTTTTAATTCCCAAAACTTGTGAATGTGGAATCTTACATGGCAAAAGGGATTTTGCAGATGTGATCTTGAAATGGGGAAATTGTTTTGGATTACCCAAGTGGGTTGAATTTAATCACAAGTTCCTCAAAAGAGAAAGAGGGAGGAAGTAGAGTCCGTCAGAAAAGGGGATATGGTGACAGAAAGCCAATGTCCGAGTTAACCAATTGCTGGCTTTAAAGATAGAGGAGGGCCACAAGCTAAGGAATGTGTGCTGTGTGCAGTCTCCGGAAGCTGAAATAGGCAGGGAAATAGATGGTCCTGAGAGCACACAGAAAGGAATATAGTCCTGCCCACACCACTACTTTAGTCCAGTGATAATAATTTCGGACTTCTGACTTTCAGAACTATAAGATAATCATTTGTGATGTTTTAAGCCACTGTGTTTGTATTAGGTATATATATTTGAAATTTATATATGAAAATTTTTATGTATATATATATATAAAGCACACACCATATCAATGGCATCTAAAATGGTGAATCTTTCCCAGAATGTTTTCTATTTACTTTGTCCAGATTCATCAAAGGAATCATGTATCTATGGCAGCTATCCCCTCATAAAATATATATATTTTTGGGGGGGGGGAAGGGAGGAAGGCAGGAAGGGAGGGAGGAAGGAAGGGATGAAAGAAGGAGGGGAGGAAGGGGGGAGGGAGGAAGGGAGGGAGGGAGGAAGGAAGGGAGGGAGGGAAGGGAAGGAAGGAAATCAAGCAATGAGAGAGACATTGCCGACCTGGATCTAGAGGTTTACAAGTTGATTTCTTTTTTTTTTTTTTTTTTTTCTTTTCTTTGGGAGAAGGAAAGAAAAAAAAATGAGTAAAGGAGAGAAAGAGAAAGAGGGAGGGTGAACGGAAATATTGCTTTATTCTGAAAAAAAAAATGGGTATTAATATTGGCCGATCAATGTTTCATTTAAACCTATGAGTAGGTGTGATGTGGTATTGACAAGAATGTATATTTTGTGTATTTGAAGTGGAGAGCTCTATAAATTTTTATTAAGTTTACTTGTTCCAGATCTGAGTTTGAGTCCTTGATATCCTTATTAATCTTCTGTCTCATTGAATCTAAGTCTCTATGTATCTGGGTGTTAGGATCATTAGCTCTTGTTGTTGAATTGATCCTTTTACCACTATATCTTTGTTGCTTTAAAATCTATTTTATCCGATACGAGAATTGCAACTCCTGCTTTTTATTTATTTATTTATTTTTGCTCTTCATTTGGTTGGTAAATCTTTCTCCATCCCTCTGTTTTGAGTCTTTGTGTATCCTTGCATGTGAAACAGGTCTGGATGTAACATGCCATTGGGTTTTGGCTGTGTCTTTTGATTGGGGGATTTAGTCGATTTAAATTTAGGGTTACTGCCATTTGATGTTAACTGGCTGTTTTATCCTTTCGTTGATGTAAATTCTTCTTTATGTTGGTGCTCTTTACTTTTTGCTATATTTTTAGAAAGGGTAATACTGGTTGTTTCTTTCTGTGTGTAATGCTTCTTTCAGAAGCTCTTGTAAAGCAGGCCTGGTGGTAATAAAATCTCTGAGTACTTGCTTGTTCATAAAAGATTTTATTTTTCCTTCAGTTGTGAAGCTTAGTTTGGCTGGATATGAAATTCTGGGCTGAAGGTTCTGTTCTTTGAGGATGTTGAATATTGGCCCCCACTCTCTTCTGGCCTGTAGAGTTTTTGCTGAGAGATCTGCTGTAAGTCTGATAGGCTTCCCTTTGTGGGTGACCTGACCTTTCTCTCTGGCTGCCCTAAGTATTTTCTCCTTTGTTTCAACACTGGTGAATCTAATGATTATGTGCCTTGCGGTTGCTCTTCTTGAGGAATATCTTTGTGGTGTTCTCTGTATTTCCTGGGGTTGAATATGGACCTGCTTTGCTAGTTTAGGAAAATTTTCCTGAATAATATCCTGAAGGGTATTTTCCAGCTTGGATTCATTCTCTCTGTTGCATTCAGGTACACCTATCAAACGTAAATTTGGTCTTTTCACATAGTCCCACATTTCTTGGAGACTTTGCTCATTCCTTTTTAACATTTTTTCTCTAATCTTGTCTTCTTGTTTTATTTCATTAAGTTGGACTTTGACCGCTGATATCCTTTCTTCTGCTTGAACAATTCGAGTGTTTAAACCTGTGTATACTTCTCAGAGTTCCTGTATTGTATTCTTCAGATCCATTAATTCACTTATATTCCTCTCTAAGTTGTCTATTCTCAATAGGATTTCATCAAACCCTTTTTCAAAGTTCTTAGTTCTTTATGTTGGGCTACATGTTCTTTTAACTTACAGAAGTTTCTTATCCATTCCTTGAAGAGTGATTCTGTTATTGGGATGCCCTCGTTCTCCAACAAGCCTTGTTCCATTGTTGATGTGGAACTGTGATCATCTTTAGAGGGAGAGGCGTTCTAATTTTGAGTATTCTCAGCCTTTTTACACTGGTTTCTTCCCATCATTGTAAATTTATCCTCCTGTCGTCTTTGAAATTACCAACTTTCAGATTCGGTCTCTTGAGTGGACGTCCAAGTTGTTAGTTCCCAGGGCCAGAACAGCGGCGTTAAGACTGATGGTGCTTTTCTGCCCAGGATTCTCCTGTCTGGCTTCCTTTTTGTGTCCATAATAGGCGCCTCTGCCTTCCTGGGGCTCCAAACCTCGGTCAGAAGGGGAACCAGTCTCGTATACTCTGCGCCTAGAGCTGCCGCACCGAGGTGCCATCACAGCCACTGCGCCAGCCTCAGGAGTCATGCTGGGGACCCGTGTGGGTCCTCCAAACCTCGGTCAGAAGGAGAGCCAGCCCTGTTTACTCTGCTCTGAGAGCTGCCACGCCGAGGTGCCAGCGAAACCGCTGCGCCGGCCACAAGAGTCGCACGGGCGACCCGTGTGACTCCTCCAACTGGGGATCTTCTGCTCCGTGAGCACAGAGAATTTGTCTGAAAGTGTGGCATCCTCTAGTTCTCTGCGCTTCCACTGATGGCCGATGTTAGCGATAGGCCATCTTGGATCATATATTTCTTAATAAAACTTAAAAGTTGAAATTATTTCTTGATCTATGGGCTGCAGAATATATGTTGTGTTAGCAGAACTGAAAACAACATTCAGGTCCTCCTAAATCTCCGTCAGAGCTCTTAAGTGACAAGGAGTATTGTGAATGCACAGTAGTATTTTGAAAAGGTTTTTTTTTTCTGAGCAGTGGATCTCAAAAGTGGGCTTAAAATATTCAGCAAACTATGCTATAAACAGATGTGTTATCATCCAGGAATTGTTGTACCATTTATAGAATGCAGGCAGAGTAGATCTAGCATGATTTTTAAGGGCCCTGTGATTTGGGGAATGGTAAATGAGCATTGGCTTCAACTTAACATCACCAGCTGCATTGACCCTTTAAGAGTCAGCCTGCTGTTTGAAGCTGAAGCCAGGTGTTGATGTCTCCTCTCTAGATATAAATGGCATCTTCTAATAGAAGGCATTTTGTTTACATTAAAAGTCTGTGGTTTCGTGTAGCCTCCTTTATCAATTATCTTAGCTGCGTCATCTGGGAAACTGGCTGCAGCTTCTGCATCAGCACTTTCTGCTTCAATTTGTACTCTTCTATTGCAGAGACAGCTTCCTTCCTTAAACCTCATGAACCAAAACTGCTAGTTTCCAATTTTTCTTCAGAGCTTCCTCACCTCTCAGCCTTTGTAGAACTAAAGAATTAGGATCTTCCTCTGGAGTAGGCTTGGACTTAAGGAAATGTTGTGACTGCTTTGATCTTCTATCCAGACCACTCAAATTTTCTTTGTATCAGCAATACAGCTATTTCACTGTCTTAACTATTCATGTGTTCAATGGAGTAGCACTTTTCATATTCTTCAACAACTTTTCCTTTACATTTATTCACAAATTGGCTATTTGGCACCAGCAGCCTAGCTTTCAGCCTGCCTTGACTTTTGGCATGCCTTCTTCACTGAGCTGAATCATTTCTAACTTTTGATTTAAAGTAAGAGATGTGTGAGTAGTCTCTTTCTTTCACTTGACCACTCAGAGGCCATTACAGGCTTATTAACTGGCCTAATTTCAACATTATTTTGTCTCAGGGAATAGGGAGGACCAGAGAGAGAGAGACAGAGTGAGAGAGATGGGGTAACAGCCAGTCAATGGAGCAGTCAGAACTCATATATTTATCAATTATGCCCACTGCCTTCAATAGGCATGGTTCATGGTGCCTTAATTATAATACTAACATGGAAGATCATTGATCACATACCATTATGTACAATGATAAGATACATAATAATGATGAAAAAGTTTAAAATATTGCAAGAATTACCAAAATGTGACACACAGATATAGTGAGCACAGGCTGTTGGAAAAATGGTGCTGATAGACTGACTCGATGCAGAGTTGCCACAACCTTACAATTCATTTTTTAAAAATTATTGGCAAAGTACAATAAAACAAGGTGTGTCCCCATGTACTAAGGAGATTAGATCTTTGTTGTATGAACTACAAATATCTTCCCCAGTTTTTCATTTGTCCTTTAAATTTTCTTGGTGGTCATCTCCCTCCCTTCCTCCCTTCCTCTTTCCCTCTCTTCCCTCCTTCCCTCCCTTCCCTCCCTTCACTCCTTCTCTCCTTCCCTCCTTCCCTCCTTCCTCCCTTCCCTTTTCCCTCCTTCCCTCCTTCCTTCCTTCCAGGCTCACTGCAGCCTTGCCCTCCCAAGCTCAAACAATCCTCTCACCTCAGCCTTGCAAATGGCTGGGATCACAGGTGTGTGCCACCACATCTGGCTAATTTTTTTGTTGTTGTTGTTTTAAATAAAAATAGAGTTTTGCCATGTTGCCCATGCTGGTCTCAAATTCCTGTGCTCAAGTGATCCACCCACCTCAGTCTCCCAAAGTGCTGGAATTACAGGCATGAGCAACTGTGCCTGGTCTTCCTTCCCTCTTCATGTAGTTTTGATTTTTAGATAATCAAAAATAATTATCTTTTCTCTTATGGCTTCTGGATTTTGGGTGATAGAAAGGCCTCCTACTTCAAGATTATTATGGCAGATATGCGACTGCACCACTCAGATCTCCTTTCAAGAAGACTCGGTTTCAAGCTGTGAAAAATGTGGGTTGTTGACAGCCTCCAGCTCTTAATCTCCTTCAAGTTTTGCCTCAGCTTTTCAGCTAAACCAAGCTTTTCTCCAGAAGACACTTAGCCAATAATTGAGCAAGGTGGTGGCACAGGGCCCAGGCACTTCTGTCTCACACAGGGCTCTTTGCAAGAAATCTTTGCCTCTGAGTTCCACATGGGACTGGCAGAGATTTGGTCAGGTCTGCAGTGCAGTCTGATGACACCCCGTCCCCAATCCTGCCTTCTGCCTGTTCCGTTCAATAAACCAGTTGCATCCCTAACTCCATCTCAGCGTCTGCTTCCCAGAGAACCTAAAAGGCACAGCTATGATGAAATACCCCCATGCTTCTTTCTCGTATGTTTATGATTTGATTTTTAGGTTGACATCTGTTTCGAGAGTTACCTGACATATGAGGTACAGAACCAGCCTTATATTTTCCTAGATGGCTGCGCAAATGTCTTCACACCATTTGTTAGAAAAAAACACTATCTATACCCAGCAAATTAAGACCTACCTTTAATATATACTAAATTTCCAAATGATATGTTTCCATATCTGAACTTGCTATTTGGTCTATCATCAGAGAGATGCAAATCAAAACCACATTGAGATACCATCTCATGCCAGTTAGAATGGCGATCATTAAAAGGTCTGGAGAAAACAGATGCTGGAGAGGATGTGGAGAAATAGGAACACTTTAACACTGCTGGTGGGAGTGTAAATTAGTTCAACCATTGTGGAAGACAGTGTGATGACTCCTCAAAGCCTTAGAAATAGAAATTCCATTGGACCCAGCAATCCCATTACTGGGTATATATTCAAAGGACTATAAATCGTTCTACTATAAGCGTACATGCACACGAATGTTCATTGCAGCACTGTTTACAATAGCAAAGACCTGGAACCAACCCAAATGCCCATCAATGATAGACTGGACTGGGAAAATGTGGGACATATACACCATGGAATATTATGCAGCAATCAAAAATGATGAGTTCATGTCCTTTGTAGGGACATGGATGAATCTGGAGAACATCATTCTCAGCAAACTGACACATGAACAGAAAAATCAAATACTGCATGTTCTCACTCATAGGTGGGTGAGGAAAAATGAGAACATGTGGACACGGGGAAGGTGGTACTACACACTGGGGTCTATTGGGGGAATAGGGGAGGGACAGTGGAGGGTGGGGAAATGGGGAGGGATAGCCTGGGGAGAAATGCCAAATGTGGGGGAAGGGGAGGAAGCCAGCAAAACACACTGCCATGTGTGTACCTATGCAACTATCTTGCACGTTCTGCACATGTACCCCCAAACCTAAAATTCAATAAAAAAAAAAAGATTATCATCACTATTTTAAAGTTTTCAAAGGAATATTAGTTCATTTCATTTAAAAAACCTTATTAAGGGCAATCACTTTGCTTTTTAAAAAAAATGCATCCAGAAGGGCATAAGTACAAAAAAAAAAAAAAAAGACGCCAACTGTAACAGCAATTTGAAAACAGAAAACTGTTTATTAGAATAATATTATTTTTTATTAGAAGAGATCGATAAACTGCTTCTTTCTAAAAAAAAATTACTGGGGCCAGGCACAGTGGCTCAAGCCTGTAATCCCAGCACTTTGGGAGGCCGAGATGGGTGGATCACAAGGTCAAGAGATCGAGACCATCTGGTCTCTACTAAAAATACAAAAAATTAGCTGGGCATGGTGGCACGTGCCTGTGATCCCAGCTACTCGGGAGGCTGAGGCAGGAGAATTGCCTAAATCCAGGAGGCGGAGGTTGTGGTGAGCCGAGATCGTGCCGTTACACTCCAGCCTGGGTAACAAGAGCGAATCTCCGTCTCAAAAAAAAAAAAATTACCGTCTTTTTTATCTCAAAGAAGGTGACAGATGGTAAATAGAGGGGAAGTTCACAATAGGAAAGAGGAAAGAGAAAGGTAGTACTTTGAATTTTTGCATTAAGTTTTATAATTAGCTTTTCTACTAAGCAAGTAGCACCATAACCATTGGTTTAATAGATACCTAAATAAACATGGTGCAAATAAACCAGAAACTCCTTCAATATTCCCTCTATTCCATACTAAGTAGGAAATTCAGTCTATGGTGTTGCATTTCTTATTGCCCAAAAGACCAACTGTAAATTCAGTTCTCAACTAACACCATTGTTAATTATTAGCTTAAAAAAAGATATCATTGTTAAATAGATAAATTTAACGATAAATCTAAACACATGCACACATAATTCGGGGGGCAGAAATGTTTATTTTTCATTAATCTTTTGAATACAATCACCATAATTTTGCCAGTTTAGTTTAGTTGCAAACTTGACTAATAACATTTCCAGGAGTTCACAATTTCAAGGCTAAGGTTCTGATTAATGTATTGTGGTTATAAATGTAATATAAATGAAGTTTTTAAAAAAGGCTAAAAGCAATCTGGCCTCTTAAAGAAAAAAATATAAATGGCCAGGCATTAAACTTAGTAACATAAGTACACTTTAGTACTACAGCGGTTGAAGAGACAGTGAGATCTCCACCAGAGATCAGAAGGAAGCACCACTATTTTCTTCTAAGACGCATATGTGTTGGTTGAGAGCATGCTAGTGTGAATAAGGCCATGTGTCAAGCCCTGGCATACAAATGCAGCTAGAGGTGCTAAATGAAGGCAGTGGGGCGGTGCAGGCACACAGCAGAGAGCTCTTCCCCGTGACACATTAGTCATCTTCTCCTCCACAGAGCAGCAGAAGAGCTTTCTTATAGTCCCCAGACGTATCTCCCTGAAACCAAATGTATTCCATTAACCTCCATGACTCACAGAAGCCATAGAAAATTTTAAAACTAACAAATGACTGGCAACAAATTTATTCATAAGACTCTTCTCCCAAGTGGGTAATCTGTGACCTTCACATCAGGAATGTTAGGCTGGGAGTTTCCTACCAATGTAACCTCAGACACTCAGTATTCCCTCTGAATAACACAAAGAACAGGGAAACTTTAATAACTATATTTCAAGCAAGCCTTCTAAATAGAATAGTTTCTATCACTTAGTATATATTGGCTAACACAGGCAGTGCTGGGGCTGCAGGGATGTCATGGCTCTGCCTCAGAGACAGAAAGGCAGGACATGTTTGCATCTGCTTACCTCACATGCACACATGCATGATAAATTAATGTTTCAAGCTACAAGTGCATGGGTAAGCTCTCTAGTGTCCTTCAGGCCAGCCACACCAAATGCACACTAAACTAAAAGCTTTTGCTTCATTGAAATATTGTTTTGCACATGGTCCACATTAACCTTCACCAAAAAGAAAAAAAAAAGTCAAAAGGCCTTAAGCTAAATGTAATTACAGGCCACAGAACACCCTGTTTTAAAAAGAACAAAAATGCTACTAATACCCAGGGGCTCCTTACTTACTCCCAATATGACCTAATTGGCTCTTTCCTGAATTAGGAACCAGCATCAGAGATACAGTGACAACAGACAATATAGAAGGGAAAAGCTGACATGAAATAAAAGAAGGACTAATAAAGACAGCTGGGACTGATAAAAGACAGAAAGAACACATTATTATCGTAGCCAAGGGGTTTGGTTTGTTGAGTCATCTGTCACCAGTACTAAATAATGCTTCTGAGTTCACCAAGAGCCACATCAATACCCATGCTTTCACTTGGCAGCCATCATCTCTACTCCAGGAAACATGCTTAGCTTTTAACTCATTGCCTTAATCATGCCACTAAAATTTTAGACTTAACACAAGAATCAGGTTCTCCTATCCTTGTCCTTCATACAACAAACTGGTCTGTTTTGGATTCCTAAACATAATTTAAAGAAAGGTTCTACTACCTTAACCATGGAATAAAGAGAGGTGGCAAAATTCTTCCTAAACTCCTTCCTGATGTTAAACAGATCAATCTCACTCCTGGACACCATGACTCTGATGAGGGTATGATCATCTGTCCCAGCTCCCTTTAAAAAAAAGCAAAAAGAAAGAGGCACATTGCTTAAAAACTTCAAACAAAGGATCAAATGCTCCCAGGTGCAGGTGAATCAATAAAGTATAACAATTTAGTAGAACTGGGTTGAATATTATAAGAAGAGAAAAATTCCCAAGGTCTATCATCCAAAACAAACAAAGATGAAGAATAATAGAAAGAGAAATGTATTACATATAAGATTCATGGTATTCACTTACCTTCATAGCATAGTAGAGGGTCTCTGCAAGGTAGGCAGGTATACTTCGAATAGATTTCACTAAGAAAATAAACAATACAATGGTCAAATGCTATTCTGATATGAAAAGGATTAAGTAATTTAAAATCAAATGCTGCTTCCTGCTTATAGCTCTACTTCTATAAAAGCATAGAAGTACCAGAGGCTAAAGAGTTGTAAGCTTGTCTGATTTCCTCACTCATCAAGTATTCTCTTAGACACTGCCTTGGGTTTTCCTTGGAGTTTTGAAGTCTGCACAGAAAGGCATGGAGAATACGGGCACAGGTTTTTTCTATGCCCCTCTGTTCTGTGAGGACTTTTCAGATATTGCAGTTTGGGCAACTGGGTTACCATAGTACCATAACCTTCTTCATCACCAATAAATTATACAAACCCCTCGGAATGTTTCCTTCCAAGACATTCAAGCAAATCATACAAGATTACTATGCTATCTAATTTGTTTAAAACTTTTGGGCGATGTTCCTATACTCTCTACATATTCTTTAAATCAGTAATTCACAGAACAGCATGAGATTTATCCATTTCGGTACAAACACAGATGAATCAATATCAGAAAGGATATCTTCTCTGAACATGTACATGTTGAATGTAGGTTGGGGCTGCTCAGACCTCAATCTGCTTAGCTTCAGAAAACCTATCATGAAAATTCCTTAATATACAAAAATAATCTTTGCATGGGGACATTTCTTAATTCTCCCTTTTCTAAGTCTTAAGAAAAACAGCCACCAGTAACTGAAAATGTCATAATTTGTATGCATATTCTAATTAGGGAGGACCTATCTAAAAGTTTTCTAGTAAAAGTTCATTAACTGCATAGTCAATTGAAAGGCTACTTTTAGAGTTGGTTCATGCACATCTTTAGCTTATTCTCCTGAAGACAGAGAGCACAGAAGTGTCAGCTTAACGCCAAATATTTGGAATAAACAGCAGACAGAGGCTCACCGCAGATCCATAAGAAAAAAAGGACCACAGGAGTCACAAACTAGATTCTCCCTAGCTTTGGAAAGTATATAATACCACAATCAACTGCACTGATTCAGTTCTCCAATTTTTCCAGATTATTCCGAATATTTAATTAAAACTAAATTATTTAATTTGAAAACAAACATCATCACATCTTCTATTACACCAAAGGTATTCTTTTTTTCTAAACCAGATGACAATCTCTTAGTTTGCCTCAAAGCTGAAAGAACAGTATTGAAAAGAACTCTAGGGTACTGGTAATCTCAGCTACTTGGGAGGCTGAGGCATGAGAATCACTTGAACCCGGGAGATAGAGGTTGCAGTGAGCCGAGATTGTGCCAGTGCACAACAGCCTGGGTGACAGTGCGAGACTGTCTCCAAAAAACAAACAAAAAAAGAATTCTAAAATTCTACAGGTATCAGAAATAACATTTACAAGCCCCTGAAATAATGTCCACAACATTTCAGGTTCATCAAGAAATAATATTTTTAATGCAGCTTCAAAACAATTTTTAAACAATTATCTTAGTATTTCCATAGGATTCAGATGAACTAACCAGACAATACTGTATTTCTAACATCAAAATAAATTTCTGAATTGGAAATTTAGGAGTTTGCTTCATTTGAATATCGTATCAAGTTCTTCCCTTCATAACCAGGTGGTTATTTTTAGATGCAGCCTCAATTGAATAAAATACTTTAGCTCTTATCCCCAAAAATATCAATACATTATAAATCACTTACCGACAGCAAGGAGTAGTTGCTCCAAATTGCCAGAAGTCTCCCGGTCAATGGTTTCCTCAATTTGAAATCCTGATATAGTCATATACTTGTCAAACACTAGAAAAAATGAAAACGATTTCCTAATCACATAGGATCACTCTTTCCAGAAAGAAGATATTTACTCTGATTAGGTAGTGTCCTACTGAACACAAATCTCCCCTTCTTCCTTGCTGACAGAACCTGTGCTCAGAGCCTCAGCATGCCCAACCCTAGGCAATGGATTGCAAGCATACTTTGTTCACTGATTTCCTAGCCTCCTTACTAGCTGTAGCCAATGAGACCTAAAGGTAAATCTACTGGAGGGGATGCTGAGAAACCTCTTCACTTATAAAAAGTGATACACAGATATGACTAGTTTACCCTTTCCTTTCTTTCCTGCTATGAAAATAGTTAAGTTTGGAGCTACAGCAGACATCTTGTGATAATGAAGAAATGAACATGAGAAAGAAAACTGAAACACTAGGAATAATAGAGAAAGAAAAAAAAAAAAACAGAAAGACCTCAGGTCCTGCCAAATCAACCATGGAATCCCACATCCAGAAAAAAAGTCCAGTTTTTAAAGCCATTATTAGGGTTCTCTGTCACTTTCACTAAATTCGTTCTCAACTAACATCACAAGTGTTAATGACTATCCAGAGATGAGGTTGTGGATACCAAGCTCCAGGAGGAAATACTTACAGTGAGCTGCTACTCAGTGATGTGTGACTGTGAGAGGAAAAATCTAGAGACCTGACCTCCCTTGCCACCCTCCAATAGTGAAAGGTGGACTAATGATCTCTAGTTTGTAGATGCTACAACAGCAGCAAAGAGAATGTGAGATTTCTCCAGGTCACCAAAAGGAAGAAATAGAAAAACTGATTCATTCACTAACTGCCTGCTGTGTAGCAGGTATTCTGGCACACTGGTTCATGTGCGGTCCAAATTTACCAATGTATCTGCCCCATATAAATTTTTTTTCACTCACCCTTTCTCAAATGAGAAACACTTCGTGTTCCAAAGATGGTAATAAACTTTTCTTCATCTGTCCCCCATTTAAGTTCTCCAGCCTGAAATAAAGCCTGCAAAAAGTTCAAACTCAATTAATGAATTATTCCTCCATCTCATTTCCAGGTTCTTAATCATACTTGTTTTTTACTCCCTGAATACTTCACTTGATTCATCTTATATTAATCGTTTTATTTCTAGTGTTTCCTACTCTGAAACTCAGCTCACTGAGTTTGGAACAACTTTGGAGCTTGGCACTGGGTCCAAGCAACAATGCATGACAATGCTACAAGGTTACATGTTCCCAAAATGTCTGCCATAACCTCTAATCTTTCAGAAGCAGCAGTACAGGTCAAGAGAAAGTTATGATTCCCTCACTGTTGATATATCTATTTACAGACTGGGAAAGGATTTAACTGGAAGCTAAGTTTCTGCCTTTTCTGTTTTGCTTGTTCTATAGCTATTCAATAGCACATGATTAAGAGTACACTTCATATTTTCTCTTTACAACTGAGATTTAACCAAGGCTAGCTATAAAATGTTTTTGTATTCCCAAAGATTACAATAAATTTTTTAAAGGCTGTGGGTATAGCACAGTGTGTGGCATATGGAAACACTCAATAAATAGCGATTGACTCGAGTGCCCATACTTCCTTTTTAACATGGGAAAAAATATATGCCTTCTTGTGTTCACATAACTGCCTAAAAAATAAGCTTATACACAACATCAACTCTGAATCCACTTATTGAGATGTAAATAATTTATTAAAACCCAAAGAATCAATCTTTACAACGAATACACTATCCTTTTATTCATTTCAAACTAAGTATACATATTAAAGCAGAAGAATGGAATTTGCTGAGGCTGCTATTTGCAGTTTGCCTTATGCCCCCAAGCAGTAATCCAAATAAAGACAGTAAGTAAAATAATGGGTTTGGATATAGAAGTTTTGATCATAGTATGTTTAAAAATATAGATTATGGTGATACAGATCTACTTTTTATTATATTTCTGGAGAATAAGAAAAAAATGAGACTTGTATCTTTAAACTCAATTTTAAAAATAATTATGTTAAGGATAAAAATGAATGTCAATTTGGTCATGTGAACATGTTCTTCAGACCTGAAAAGATAGTAACTATGAAAATCATGCATGTATCTAGACTTTAGAACCATATCATAATGACATAGACCTTTCTTAAAATAACTTAAAATCTAATTACAAAAACAACACAAGTTCATTGAGAAATTTTGTAAAACAAACAAACAAAAATAAGAAAATAAAGGCTGCAGGCCAGGCATGATGGCTCAAGCCTATAATCCCAGCACTTTGGAACAGGTAGTTCACTTGAGTCCAAGAGTTCAAGACCAGTCTGGGCAACATAGCAAAACCCTGTCTCTACTAAAAATACAAAATTTATCTGGGCATGGTAGCGGGCGCCTGTAATCCCAGCTAATCCCAGGAGGCTGAGGCAGGAGAATCGCTTGAACCCGGGAGGCAGAGGTTGCAGTGAGCTCAGATGGTGGCACTGCACTCCAGCCTGGGCAACAAGAGCAAAAAGGAAAGGAAAGTTAAGGGGATGGAAGGGAAGGGAAGGGGAGGGGAAGGGGAGGAGAAGGGGAAGGGGTAAAGGAAGGCAAAGGGGAAGGAGAAGGAAAAGGGGAAGGGAAAGGGGAAGGGGAAGCTGAAGGGGAGAAGGGGAAGAGAAGAAGGGGGAAAGGGAGAAGGGGGAAGGGGAGAAGGGAGAAGGGAAAGGAAAAAAAAGTTACTATAAATATCAGTATCCTGAGGGAGCTGGTTGCTTCTTCTAGTATGTTTCTACATGTAGATAAAATATTCAAATATATTAACACCTAAATGGGTGAGGGACTCATCTTGTACAATATTACAGACATTGATGCACACACTTCTTATCAACTGTTTTAAATGTCTAGAAATTTTCTCTAATAGGTACAAGAGTTAAGCCTGTATAGGAATAATTGGTGAGATGTCAACTATTTTTACTATAATCTTTTCATTTTCTTGGGAGAATTATGTTTGGGATCAATATCTATTGTAAAACTATCATTAAGTAATACGCAATAATGATGATGGCTTCTTCATATAAAACAATGATATTTAACAGTTTTGTTTTAATCTAAGTATGCTTTCTTCTAAAGGAGGATGCCCAATATTCATGGATCCATCTGGCTGAGGGACCCTTATATCCCTTCCCTCAGCTTTACAGTTCAGCCTAAGTACAGTTTGATAAGCCCTGGTTCAATGCAAAGGATAAGACTTTGAATCAAAATAGGTGTGGTCCTTGTTCTTATCTGCGAGATCTTAGATGAACTACTTAATCTCTTCAGCCTCAGGTCCTCACAAGCAGAGTAGGAATATATGTATAGTCACTAATGGAGATTATATAACTTACATAATGCTTTGAATGAACAGTGTCAGGTACTCAGTAGTAAGTGCCCAGTAAACTGCTTGCCTTCTCCTTCCCCCTCTTTCCTCTAAGAGTTCAACTCCCCCTCCAGAGAAAGAACAAAACAAGGACTTATTGGGGAAGAAGACTAAATCTGTTTTAATGCATTAAAAATATTAAATCAGTGTAACACATTAAAAATGTTAAAAATTAAACTGGATTATCTACAAAATGTTCAGCTCCCAAGTGAATGATTCACTATGGCTTATCAAACCTCTCAAGTAATAGAAATCCTCTTAGTGCCAGGTATCAGTAGAGAAAAAAATGCAAAAGCTTATGAAAAGGCCCTTTAGCTGTCTCAGCTTACTCTCAACTAAGAAATCTCAAATTCTCACTAGTGATAACAGTCTAGCTGCCCTTACTACGAGGTACAAGTTGGTGCGTTCCTTTTTATAATGCTAAAAGATTATTTGTTTTCAACAGGTTTATTAGTTAATAACAATACATTTTAAAGAATCAAAAACTAATAGCCAGTGTAATATGTTCTGTGTTGCTCCTGGTCACTGGAAGGCTAAGAAAAGCTTGGATTCCATTCAAGGGTTATTTTAAAGTAACTCTATAAAGCAATTTTCACATATACAGTCTCACATGCACTCTCAGGGTTGTGAATAGTTATATCTACTGCATGACAGGTGTCACCTATACAGCCTCAGCAATCAAAGTACCAAGGATGCAGGCATTACCTGAGAGCGTGTTCAAAATGCAGACTCCCAACCCCCACCCAGACCCACAGATTCAGAATCTGCAGTTCAAGGTCCCCAGGTGCTTCGCATGCCCATGAAAGTCTGAGCAGCGGTGCTATCCAGTGAGTGCACCAAGGAGGGAAATTAATGAAAACAAGGTTAAAATTTACTGTTTTCCCCTCAGGAGCCTCACACTGCCACAATGCTCTCATTACATCACTGACTATGCTGGGAAATCTGCCCTCTGCTTGCAAATGCAGGCCTCACTGCAGACATCTGAGAGGACTAGAGTTGGCTTCTTACACTGTGACCACTGAAAAGCTCCCAGAACTCCTATTCTACCCTTGAGAGTAGGAATGACAGAATCAGCACTGTCTCCTAGCAAAGCCACAAACAATGCTTGGAAAGCAGTAAGATCACCTCAGTACTGAACAAACCTCCTAACAGGAGTACAGCTTTGTAGGGTTGCTCTAGTCCTTTCCCCGAAAGAAGGTGAAGTTAAGCTGTAACTATGCTTGCAATCAATATTTAATAAATCCTTTAATGATAGAGAAAATCAGAGAAGGTGTTAATATTCAAGAACACCGAATATCTTATAGTGAAATACTACTATTCAAGATCTTATAGCGAAATATCTTATAGTGAAATATTAATATTCAAGAACAATGACTATCTTATAGTGAAAGAGAAAGAGCTTTGGGGTCAGACAGGCCTGGTTAGGAATCCCAACTTCACTGCTATTCAGTGGAAGCCATGAGCTTATTTCCTTATTTATAAAAGGGAAATTGCCCCTCTCTGGTAGAGTTAAGTGCTCATTCATTCACCAGTTATTTACTGAGCACCTAAACTATGCCAGAAGCTGAGGATATAAGTGAACTGATAGCTCAGAGTGCCCAGGAAGGCAGTCAAGTAAATAGGCGGCTTCCAGAGAAGGTGGCAAGAACTGTGACAGGAAGCCTGGGGGGCTATGGTTTTCCCTACAAGGAGCACCTAACTCTAAAGTATCTAAGCTGAAGACTGACTCTTGAAGAGGACTCAGGTGAAGCGGTGTGGGAGGAGCAAGAGGGCAGAGACAGGGTATGTGAGAGAGGCTGGAGGCAAAGTAAAGACACAGATAACAAAGGGGCTCATAACCCATTCAGGAACCTGAAGGTTATAATCAGAGGCTGGACACAATTAGCTTGCATTTTCCGAAAGAGTGAAGCAAGAGTCAAGTACTGCACAGAGAGCCCTCAGTAAACATTCAGTTCTTTTTCTCTCTCCAGCTAGACAGAGAAGACAGCATTCTGAAGCCATTATAAAATCAACCTACCCAAAAGAATAACCTCTCTCCTCTTTTCTGTTAGCAAAGTGTGATCACACACCCATAGGTGGTTCCACTGGAGGAGTGAATATGGCTCTTCCTTTTTCAATGATATGTGATAACCAACCAAGAATTGGATATTCTCTTAACTGAAACATGTAACCAGAAAGAGGTCTATGGTTGGTGGTTCTAGGAACCTAAGTAATTCCTTTATTACCAAGTTCCAGTTTTCAACTCTCATGTTTCAAATTTCCTTTCCTATATTTTAATAACTGTTTTACTAACCATCCTGAGCCTTTATAAGGATTTAAAAGTTACTTAAGTGGAAATTTTCATTTGGAGTCACTAAAAAGTAGCTGACAAAAGACCAATCCTACCTAAAATTCTGTCCAAGGAAATGCAGAGAAATTTCCTAATACCAAAATAATTTGTCATCTCTTAAAACACTACTTACTGTTAAATAATGTATTCTTCTTTATTTTCTCCTAAGACATCCACTGTATAATTGGCAGTAGAATTAATAACACCTGTTTTCTTTTCTTGTAAAATTCTCTATTTTGTGTTCAATAATCACCAAAAAAAAAAAAACATATATATATATATATATATATATACACACACACACATACATACATAGTTGGAACTCATATAATTTATTTTATTGCATTTCAGCTTTGGGATAAAATATTTTGCTGACCAGATCAGAATAAGAGAAAGCTACTTATGTAGGTCTTATGCAATGTAAAGAACCCATTAACAAGATTGTCACTAGAGGCTATTGTAACATACATTGTGATTTTTCATTACCATGAATTATTTCTTCATTTCTATAGCATAATAAAGCCATCATATCCTGGGCATCACTCACCTGAGCATCCTGTTCAACTTGAGCTTCATCAATTCTAGCGTCAGGGTCTCTGTTAGCCTATGAGAGGTAATATATCACATTACTGAACGATAGAGCATTCTCATTCAAAAGGAAAAGTGGTTCCACCTGATGGTTATGCAATAAAACTCTTTCTCTAGGAATAATATGCTTTTATTAATATCAATCCTGCACTATTTCCCATTATCATCATACAGCACTGTCTAAAACCAATATGGCTCCCCTGATTTTAAATTCTATGAAAGGAACAAGATTCTGCTATCTAAAACAAATGTAAGAGTTAGCTATTAAGAATTTAGACCAGATATGCTGAAATACAAATAAGCACAGGCAACATACAGCCAGAATCATTGCAGCAGGAATCAGCAAGTACCAGAAATTATTAAAAGAATTTTAAGTGACCTTACTTCTCTAGATTCAGCCCAGTCCAATCTCAGGCTTTTTAATCAAACTGTAATTCATCTCCACCCAATACCTGAAGGAGAACCACCAACATCCTCTGGTAGTACCCTGAAGTATCCCCCACCACATCATCTTCCAGGCTTGAGCCATATTCTGCAACAAAATAATTTCATACTTATTTACATCTTCTTTCAACTAGAAGAATAATCTTGCCCCATTAATCAAATGAAAGATACATAAAAGAAGAAACATTATATTTGGTTAACATAAATACCCTCTATTCCATCTCTGAATGCTCTAAGCAAATCCTTTCAGTGAGTAGTTGGAAGAAAATGAACTGAAGTCTCTTAAAGGCACTCAATTCAAACTTAAATCAAGACTCAGCCATTTAGAAATTCTCTCGACCAATGTAGTCTTAAATCTATAGACACGTCATGGTAATGGAAAGTCTCCTAAATACAATTAATCAAAAGCTTAAACTTTGTTTTGCTTTCCTTCAAATCTTTTTCATGGTTTCTTTCCAAACGTCTTCCATTCTCCAGTGTTCTAAGATTTCTTTAGGCATGGCCATCACTCCCTCTAATAAGATATTTTTTCTCTGCAGAAACAAAGTTAACTCTGAGAGACAGCAATGATATTCTAAAGTATGGCCCCTCCTACCTCTATTGCCAGCTGTTAAACGTAAGTCCATATAAAAGGGGAGAACTGGGATCTATAAGAGTCTACAAGTCTTTCTCACTACTCTCAAATAGTTGCTATTAAAGGAAAGGAGGCCTTCCTCTAAGGTATTTAAATATTTAATCATTATGTGAAAGCAAGCGAATTTTAAAAGCCTGAAACTTCTATTTTAAAAGGCCCAGAAGAGTTACATGTTTATTTTAACCAGTTACCCAAATACGAAACCTTGTAGGAATCTTTAATACCTTCTTCTACACCAACACCTGTATATATTAACCATCAAATCCTATCACATGTTTCTCCTGTCCCTGATTTATCCTCCTCACACCTCTCACTAACCTGGGTTGGGCCATAATTCCTAAATACCTAGCTTACCTCCCCACCCACATAACTACCCAATTAGCCTCTTGAGTCAAGTCTCCTTCCTCCCTCAATTGTTCCTTCAACACTTCACTGCCCATTCAGGAATTTACAGTGCCTTTGCATTAAGTCCAAATTCCTAATCCAGTCATGCAAAACCATCTACACCCAAGCCTAACCTCACTTGTTCCATTTACCTCCAGCAATGGACGTGCACACATCCTCCTCCACAACCAAGCCCTCTCCATCCCTCAATACACTCTCCACAGTCCAGTCTTCATGCCATTAAAGATGGGCAGTACCTCAACCAAAAATACCTTTCTACCTACCCAAAATGCACCTACTATTTTTTCCCAGCTTTATTGAGTTATGATGGACAAATAAAAATTGTATCTATTTAAAGTATACAACATGATGTTTTGATATATGGGTACATTGTGAAATGATTACCACAGTCAAGCTAATCAACATATCTATCACTTCATATAGCCTATATTTTGTGTGTGGTGAGGACATTTAAAATACACTCTATTTGCAAATTTCAAGCATATCTTATACTATTACTAGTCACCATGCTGTACATTAGATCCCCCAACTTATTCATCCTGCCTAATTAAAATTTTGTAAGCTTTGATCAATATCTCACCAGTCCCTTCTCCCATTCACCATGCCACCCCTATACACCCTAGCAAACACTGTTTTACTATCTGTTTCCATGAGTTTGATTTTTCTAGATTCAACATAAGTGAGATCATGCATAGCTTATGCCTTGTGTCTAGCTTGTTTCACTTTGCATAATGTCCTCCAGGTTTATCCATGATGTTGAAATGACAGGATTTCCCCTCTTCAAGACTGAATAGTACTCGTGTGTGTGTGTGTGTGTGTGTGTGTGTGTGTGTGTATTCTTTATCCATCAGTCAACAGACACCAAGTAAACCTATCTAGTCTTGAAAGTCTGCTGCATGTGTGATTTGCACCATAAAGCCTCTCTAACATCCAAAGCTGTGATGACCTCTCTCTTCTGAATGCATTGTTGCATTTAACATTGTTGGTATTTTACTTGCGTCTGAATTTTATTATCCTTTAACAATTATAGTCATTCTGTTATGTAAAGCCCTGAAGAGACTGCATGCAAACTGCTCACACCTTTTGTCACTCTGACAGCCAACACACTGCCAGACACATAGCCGGTGCTCAATTACACAGCTGAGTAGGACAGACCACACAGTTATTACCCTATCAGCACACCATTTGTAATCCAGTAGCACAAAGGCTCTCATCAATGTCAACATCCCCAGAAAAAGGTCTTTGAATAGTACATCAAATAAAGTTCAAAGTTGAGATACATGTATCACTTCTGCCTTAGTGGTTGGGAACTTACTACCTATAAAAAGAGAAGCAAGTGGGAGAGATTCAGCCCTTTAGAAAGGTAATTATTCAGTTGCTCTAAACAATCACAGTGTTTTGACTTGCTGGGTTAACAAGGCCATTTCTAAGATAAACAAACAAATGGCAAGATGCAGCCCCAGTAAAAGACACAAGGCTTGGAGTCTGTTGACTGAGCTGAGAAACCAGATAGTATGAACCTCCTCAGTCAGGCAGAAGAGTCCACAACTAGAAATCTTCTAAGAAAAGGACTCTCTACCTCTACTTTTTTTTTTCATTTCCTTGATTCTATTCATGGGACATACTTTAGACTGAAATGTAGATTTCTGTTCATGAAAAAGGCACACCAGAAAGAAAAATCAAAATGCAGACTATTTCATTTGAGCACTGCCATTAGCTAAGACAACATACATTTACTCAAATGTACTTTATCAACTCTGATGTGGGAAAGGGTTTAGGTTTCTTTTCCACAAGTACTTTTTATATAAAAACTTCCAAAAGTACTTTTTATATAACTCCTAAATTTTACTAAAACTAAATTTTTTTAAAGAAAGAAAAACCATTTTTACCTTAACATTGACATAAAGACAACCTGTGTATTCCTACCCTAATTGCAAATCCTATGTAAAAGTAAACTCCATCTTCAGTAGCAGGTGCTTATAAAATATTAAAATAGTAGAGAATAACAAGGCAGTCTTTTCCTTACTGAAGTTGAAAAATAGCTTGCATTGCAGGTCATTCATTCATTCATTCATTCAACCATTATTTGCTGCCTGCCTCCTGTACCTACAAGGACTGCATTCAAATCAGAGAAATGAAGGAAGTGACAGTGGAGGTGAAGGCAAAATATAACTCACAAACATTTACCTTCTTCATAAACTTGTTTTATGGCTCTTAGTTCTTCAGGTGTCCTTGAAGCAATAATTTCTGTCAGTACTTTTTCATCTGTTCCAGCTCCCTGTTTGGAGATTTTAATAGAGAAAACTTGTCAATAAGATTAAAAAGAAAGTTATCTTCCCAGAATAGATGTTACCCTCATTGCATAGCTATATAAATATTATCCAGTATAACATGGACTTCTTTGTACATGAGTTCTATTAGTCATAGAAATAAGAAATTTTAAATAATTTTCTCTCCAAAGACCATTTTATTCTTTTTGTCTAATGGAAAACAATGTTTATCATGTGTATGTATGTATACATATGTGTACATATATATAACCAGTTATATAAATTTGTAACTTTTAATTTGATCAGTTAATTCTAGTTTAAAAGTAAAACATTTTGATGAAACATGAAGTAATTTTTAAAAAACTGAAAGTAAAAATAAAAACTTCACATAAATGCACACGGAAGAGCACTGATACTTAAACAATATGCACCTCAAAAGATAAACCCCTGCCCCCCAAGTTAAGTGCTGTGCAGTCACAGGGAAATTCTACATCAAAGGTAACAATAAATACAGCATTGCCTAGTTACTAGGAATTAGAACAGTAAAAAGGATTGCAACCTGCTTTCTGGATTTTTGAAAAATCATTTTAGTTGGCTTTCCTTTTTCTGCTTTTAAAAATCATATCTATATCATTAAACTCGGAGATGCAACAGTACAGCTGAACTAAATGTTTTAAAAGATAGCATATTTAAGCCTTATTTTCTTTCTATTTCTGTATTTTGCCAAAAATCAAGCATTGAAAAACCTAGAGTTAATTCTCTAGCAGAATTTCAACCACTGCTGACATTTCAGAAGCACTTAGCAAGAAAGGATTTTTCTCAATAACCTAAGATTTTTGTTTATTCCAAAAGAATCACCATAGAAAAATGAAGAGACTGAGCACAAATTAGGCCCTATGGGAATGACCCTTCTTCTCCCTCCACTCCATAAGTAAGAATCCTTGAGAAACATTATTTCCTTGTTAAATCTCAATGTGGCCATTCAAAATCTAACTGCTAACAACTGACCTACATCCTGTCCCATGAGCCTAAACAAACGTGCCAATGTTGTTCTATTTACACAACATTCCAAACACCAGTCAAGGGAACACACATTTAGTTTTTGCTGCAACTGAAATTATAGTTCTCTGCAATAGGCTTACACCTAAAATGAAGCAGTTTACCAGCTACTTCATTTTAGTATTTCGAGGAATAGGAAAGATGGAATAAGTATGAGAAAATCTTTATCTTGAAAATTATCTCTGAAGCCTTACCTTTTAACCTAAAATGATAAGCAATATTATTGTTCCCTAATCAGGCAATTTTCTATTTAAAGAGATAAAATTGGTCATCTGTAATATTTTTTAAACACTCTCAAAATCAGAAGATAGGCATGAAAATAAAACACAGACAGCTACAAAAATATTAAAATTTTAAATAGCCAGTATTATTGAGTTTAAATCTGCAAAAAAATGATATGGCACACTTGTAATTTTCTCCCTCCTTTACTGCTTATTGCCTCCCAGTTTTGTTTTCCAAGCAACTCTCACTGAAATAATCAGATAAAATTTTTAAAATATAACAAACAAGATGAAGTAGTTACCCAAACAAGATAATACTATTTATGACAAAACGTTTCTTTCACTCATCCTTTTTACCTTCAAGGCATGCTTCAGTTCATAGGCATCATAAAGCCGAGAGGGTTTCATCAGAGCCACGATTAATTTTTCAAATTTTCCAGTCAGTTCTGATTTCAGGTCATCCAGAAGATCCTAACTCACAGAAAAGACAAACTTGTTAACCAACAGAAATTGTAATGAGATTCTTCTTCTTAAATATGAATGACAGCCCTTTATTCTAATGAATTCTTTACGTTGCTGTCTCCAAGTAGAAGGCCCATGAGCTAAAGAAAATCCCATAACCTTAAATAATATACCTTTAACCTGTGACCAACAGCTTAAACTAAGGCAAACCCACTTACATGTCAAGATGATTGTTTTTAAAAGATGTTTTTCTTAACTTGACAAAAATTGAATACCTTTAAAAGTAGGCTAAAAATATTTTATTTTAAAAATACTATTCTGAGAACCATACCTTTTTTAATTCTAAAAAATAATCATATAATGAATTTTTACAAAGGACAACATTTAGTCTCTCACACCCACACAATTTTTTCTTTTCTCTCAATATCTAATAATATTCAAATATATAATAGATTACAGTCATTATTATGACTCCTGACCACTGAGAGACATTTCTTCCTATGGGGAAATTGTATATGCAATTATGAAAAAAAAAACAACAAAACAAAACAGTATTTCCTACCCACAAGTTTCAGCACACCACACAACTAGAAATGGTGTTTAGAATACTTTTTTTGCTTTGCATTTGTTTTCTCAATTAAGTTACATATGTTTTCAGAATAACAAGACTACATTTAAGTTTTTCATGCATGCACTAATTCATTTAGTAGTAAATTTAACATTTTTTGAATTGTTACTCAAATAAAAGCATTTAAATCAACTAATTAAAAATACATTAGTTAAAATCATGACAAGAGGAACCAAGACTTGTGACCATGTTAAAACAAAACATATTGTAATACAGGTTTACACATAGAAAACAGACAGTAAGACATCCATGTGAACATGAGTGAGAAGCACAGAGGAAAAGAAAAGGGAGAATTCTCACCACAAAATCTTTTGGCACCTCTACAGCATTAGGCAAGGAAAAACAATTATGTGACGATAAGCTGGGTGAGCACTGTATCCCAAGAGCTGATAATTTAGAGTGGAAAGATACAGAAATAGGGAACAAATCACAAAATAAATGATGCTTACAAAAGAATACCAGTGTATTTCAAATTAGTCTTATAATTGATAGCTGTCTCTCATTCTCTCTTGGGATGAAGTATGGTCTTACCCTGCCAAACAGAGTCTTAAAAGCCTCAGAGATTTTCTGGCGCTGAGCATTACTTCGGGATGTCAACAGAGTCAGGATGCTCTCCTCATCTGTGCCTGTAATTTATGGTTAATAATTACATTTTGGCTTCTGCATCCATACTCTCCCAATGATCTTCACAACCCACTTCCCAGGCGCCTTATTTCCTTGCCTCTCCCTATGCGAATATATAATATATTTTATGGCGGGCATGGTGGCTCACGTCTGTAATCCCAGTTCTTTGGGAGGCCAAGATGGGAGGATTGCTTGAGGCCAGGAGTTCGAGACCTGCCTGGTCAACATAGTGAGATCCTCATCTCTTAAAAAAAAAAAAAAAAATACATACACACACACACACACATATATATTAATGTTTTACTAAACAGTTTATTAAAAATTTACAGTATATGAAATGTTACATTTCCAATATATTCTATCCCCCTATTCCCAATGTATTGGGAAAAAAACTTCTGCCTTTTAAAAAACTTAGTGCGCCTACTTTTTCATGCAACAGATACTTAAATAACAGTTATTCATAAGGCACAATGTGCTAGGTGTTACAGGGGATTGAGAGAAGAGAAAGAGACTCTGGCGTGAAATTACAATTTAAGGTAGAAATATAAAAACACGAATAATTATGAGCTAAGGCAAAACGTGGTAAGTGCCTCAGGTAAGGTCTAGGTGTTAAATAGGATTCAAAGAAGGGTCTCCTAGCTGATAGGAGGTGGAAGGGAGTCTTGGAGAATGCCTCATGGAGAACGTAACACCCAAAATAGTCTTGAAGGATGGAAGGACTGTGAAAGGCAGTGACGAAAGGAAGGACAGCTTTTAGAATGAGCGAAAAGCTCAGCAGAGGGGAAATATAGGGCTTTCATAAACAGCAGAGAAGCCAGCATGGTTGGGTCTGAGAACACATTAAGCAGCAATGGGAGATGAGTCGTAAAAGGTGGGCTGGATACAATGGAAGGGCGTGAGAGCCAGAAAGCACAGTAGTATAAAGGAGGCTGAGCACAGGAGATAGTGACACATGGGAATCCTTGAGATGAGAGGTTTTTAAATGACTAGAAAAGAGGCTAGGGAAGAGAAGAGACTTGCAGAATAAGAATGGGATATCTGATTGGAAACAGCTGCACAGCTGCTCACACGCAGGGATGGCTGCCTTATGGACACGGGCCTCTACCAGACAGGTGAAGATGACAAGCTCAAAAGCATAGAGGCTGAATTTAACTGCCTGTTGAGTTCTAGAGACTGAATATTTGAGATGGTTTATAGCAAGCTTGTCTAACCCATAGCCTGCAAACTACATGCGGCCCAGGACAGCTCTGCATGCAGCCCAACACAAATTCATCAACTTTCTTAAGGTATTAGGAGATCTTTTTGCAATTTTTTAAGCTAATCAGCTATCATTATGTGTGGCCCAAGACAATTCTTCTTCTTCCAATATGGCCCAGGGGAAGCCAAAAGATTGGACATTCTGGGTTTATAGTATTATTTTATTATCTTAACATATCTCTTCTCCAACAGATTTTGGATCCAAATATTCTAAAATTATTCTTACTGTAATTAATGACTTGTTTGGAAAAACAAATATCACACTTTTTTAGAAAGAGAAAGCTAAATTTACCCAGGCCTTTCATGGCCTTCCGAAGAGTTTCTGCATCAGCCCGCTCATCGAATCCAGGGAAGTCAGTCACAGTGCCTCTGGGAACCTAATTCAGGAAACACAGTGGGATGATTCACATCATGACTAATATGACAAAGCAATGAACATAAACAGGAAGCTGCTTGCTACATATCATATTCAGTCATTAAATAAATTTACTATTTGATAAGATTTGTGACCCCTTTTGAACTGGGAAGTGAACCATTTACAATGGGGATTGGCAGGACCGATTCAGCAGAAAAGCTACTCTGATCCACCTGCAATACCATCAGCTGGAAGCCTGGCTCCCTCTTCCCTGTGACCAAACCCCACCAACACCTCCTGGTTCACAGAGGGCACTTCTTTGCAGGCTCCCTTCAGTTAAATCTCACAGCATTTTGATCTACAAGAATACAGAATCCACATTAAATCTTAATGCCCTATCCTGAGTACTCAATTCTAAGCAATGCTCTTATTACATGCCTTTTCATCTAAGTCCTGTTTCTGTATACCTACATAGGGATTTTAAGGCAATCTAGCAAAGCCTGAGATGATACTTGATAGTTCATGTGCCAGAAGAATACAAATCTTTGAATTTATAACTTTATAAAGGTATATTGGAAGACACTCTTCATAAAGCTTCCTGTTACATATTACTTTATCATATACATACACTGCTTTTAATAATTAAAATATCTTAATATTTCAAAAAAAGTTAGTGATAGAATAGATACTTAGAGTCAGAAGGCTTTACTAATACTGAGCCATAAATGTTTATCTTATGCTAAATGGAGGCTCCCTGCATTTACTTTACTAATAAATGTTTTTGTATTTCCTCAAAACTCGTGCTAAGGTACCATCTAAACTGAGAAACAAACAGCTAAAAGGACTGTAAAGCTAGCCTAGTTTACAGTCTTATGCGTCTTATTATAAATGCACAAAAGCACAGTCACCAAAAAGGGGGAAAGTTTCTTTTCCACCTCAGCCTCCAATTGTTGCATATGCCAACAATAACATAGCAAGGAAATTGTAAATGATGACAACAGGGAGAGACAGATATGGTGAAGAGCTTCTGCTGGACAGTGTCAAAGGTCAGTTCAGTGGCCTTCTCTCTTTAGCAGCACTAAATTAGACTTCCCAAAAAAGTGACACTCATGGATCCAGGAGAGAGTGACAAAGACTCTCTTTGGCCACACTTTGAACAGGCTCCCCGCTGAGCCCTCTTCTCAACTAGTCCTTATCCTTGGGCCTCCTTTGCCTGCCTAGCAAGAATCTTGCTAAGTCAGTTTAAGAAGGATATCCCTACTCTTGGTAGCTGATCACCCTCTGTTATGAACTGAGTATCTGTGAGTATCTTATGAACTGAGTATCTTACCCTCAAAATTCATATGTTGAAACCCTACCACACAACATGATGGTAAATCAGAGGTAGAGCCTTAGATGAAGTCATGAAAGCAGGGCCCCCAAAATGAGATTAGCATCCTTGTAAGAATCCGGAGACAGCTTACTTCTCTCTGCTCTGATCATGTGAGGCTATGATCACGTCTAGAAGAGAGCCCTCACCACACCCAACCATGCTGGCACCCTGAGACTTCCAGTCACCAAAACTGTGAGAAATGAATTTCTTCTGTTCATAAGCCATCCAATCTATCGTATTCTGTTACAGCAGCCCAATGATCTAAGGCACCCTCTATATCTGATCAATTTCCTCATCCCCACCCTACAAATCTGATCATCCTGGCCTGCCTTCAGCAAGAATCCTATTAAGTCAGTGTAGCACAAATCCCCCTAACTTAATGTTTCCTCTTAGTAACTTTCCATCCACTGACCTCACTCTGCTTGTTGGCTATAAATGCCCAATTGTCCTCACTGTATTTGAAGTTGAATCTTATCTCTCTCCCCTGTGGTAACAGTCATGACTTATACTGTAATATTCTTGACTGAGGTCTTACTGTCAGAATAACTTTTTCTTCAATTGGAGTCCTTACCATTGTTCAAGAAGAGAAGACACACTGTTCTTTCCTCTGAACAGGGTCAGCTATGAGAGAACTTATTAGAAAACCTGACCTCATGAAGCCCCACATGACCTTAACTCCTATGTCAAGTGGTATGATCGTGAGACCAAAAGAATACAATTCAACAGAAAAAAGAGGTGTTTCCATGTTGATGTCCCGGCCCCAGGCTGTTGAAAGCACCACTGGTAGCAGCTTTCACTCCCTCTGACCATCAGCTAAACAAGGGACTCTGGCCAACTAGGAAAAGGGGAAATGGGAGCCTCTCTCCCATTTGTCTTGTGAGAGGTTATGAAACCAGGCCAGAGCTGTTCATTCCACCAAGAGGGAAATCCACCCACAGCCAGGCTAGTCTCCATTTCCACCGCATCTAAGGAGTGCAGATACATAAACACCAAAAGATTCCCTGCCATTCGTTCTATAGCTTAATCCATACGAAACTGAATGGTTGAATACTGACAACTTCATATGGTTCAACACAGTTAAAAGGAGAAATAAGTAAGATTTGAGAAGATGATGCTTCAACATTAGCTTGAGTTAGGAAAGTTATTTCTCTCAGATCAAATTACAGCTTCTCTTTAATAAGCCCACTTCAAATGGATCAATATCAGTATAAAAATGAATACAGTCCACCAGTTTCTTAATGTGAGAATTTATTTTGCAGTTCACCTGTTTTTTCACTCATTGACTCAACCATCTTTTGAATGCTTCCCACAGGCCAAGTATTATACTAACCACTAGGTGAAAGTCAGGATCCCTCAAGTATGAAATGGCAGGCATATAACTAATCAAGTGCAGTAGAATATGTATACACAGAGGCTGGATTAGGGTAATGTGAGCACATTTGAGAGGACTCTATTGGGAAGTTTGAAAAGAGAAAAACTTCAGGGGAAAAAAATTCCAAAAAGAGTCTTGAAAGTTGCCTGTGGATTTGCCAGGCCAATCTGGTACTTTTGATAAAGAATTAAGTATTTCAACAGACTGGAACAAGCAGTAAGGCTGAAATAAAAACAAGGGAAAGGTCACAGTGAGGGAAGGGGAAGGGCATAAAAGCCATGCTCAAATGTGCAGACCTCATCCTGTAGGCAACAGGAAGCCACTGGACAACGCTCAAGGAAAAAAGAACAATGTCAACTCTGCACAGCAGTATGCCTCTGGCAGCAGTGGACACAATGGAACAGACTGTCCACGAGTGGTAAGAAGACCACTTAGAAACGCAACACAAAGAAGGAAAGGAAGACATAAACAAAGGGACAAAAACAGGCCCCAGGGAGACAGGAACTATTTAGAAAGATTCTGGTTTTTGGATGGGGAAGAGGATGGCTGGCTTTGCATTTCTCCATAGTAGGCTTGAGAGTTGTCAGCATACTTCGGTAGTAGCTGGAGGCCACCATGCAAGACAATATTAATGGGGTGGAAAGATCAAAGGAGAAGGAAAGGGAAGGTGACCTACAATCAGAGTGGCAGCTAGTATCCACTGAGTGCAGCAATGTGCCAGGCACCGTGCACAGAGCTTCACACAGATCATCTCAGTGAAATCCCAACCTACAGACAAAGAAACATACTGGCTCAGAAAGGTTTTAGCAAGTGAATCATCCAAGTGACCAACAAACAAGCAAAAAGCAGAGATGGGACTTGAAGCCCCAGGACGTTGGCTACACTGCCCTCCCAAAGGCAAGAAGAAAATCCAAGGAGGGAAGCTGAAGAAGACAAATGTTCCAAAAGGAAAGGAAGAGGAGGCAGTGTGGCAGTGTCTAATGCCACAGGAAGTCAAGGAAGAGCTAAGACACAAAGGGTCCCCTGGATTTGGTAACTAGGAGGTCTTTGATGGTGTTTATCAGCCTGGCTATAGGACTCTCAGGAATGAATTGAGGGAAAGACTGTCTCAATAAAACAATAGTTTAGAACCAGGCTTTTAAAAACACCGTTTAAAAAAAGGGAGGGGCTTGATCCAGTTTGTAGGCTATGAAGACACTTCTGGACAGAGAGGTTAAAAACAGGGAGAAGTTTAAAACAGAAGAGACATGAGGGAGTGGCCTAAAGAAAAAGGATATCTGAATATCTGATACCAGACACTGAAGGAAATTAGGTGAAAGATGAATGGAAAAAAAGCATCTTAAAAATCTTCAGTTGTATGAAGGAACAACTGCTGGTCCTCTTTTTGAGAGCTTTCTAGAAATTGTGAAACACTTTTTCCACATTCCATACAATCAGAGTCACCCAACAAGGGTAGCCAAGCCACGTAGCAGTATTAAGAGACCAGATGTGAATTAGAGAAATGAGTCATAAGGGCAGAATCCTTGTTTGGACCTCCTGCCCAAACCCTATCACTGCCCACACAAAACTGACTGCAAATGTGACTTTAAATGACTCATTTAAGAGGGCTTCCCCTGTTTCCTAGAGTCCCCATACTTTACCCAGATTAACACCAACCCTTAAGTAGGTACTATTCCCTCACTCATACTCAGTTCATCCTCAATTCACTTTATCTGTTACCACCAATGCCTTATGAAGAGAATTATAATGTGATACTTGGCCAAAATATACAATTCACTCTTTTAATTCTCACCTTCAAAAATATCCATGCTTTAGGTCTATAATTTTGTTGGCTTTTTTTCTCTAAATGAAAAAGTTATTTACCCGCAAAGACTAGGTATGCCAAAATAAAATGAATAAAACCAACCAAACAACAAGGGAAGGGCTGCTTTTCTAGACACAGAACTTAGATGTAAATAACAATTTCAAGTTTAAAGATGAGAAAGTATTTGCCTGTCTGGAACACTTTAAATAAAGCTTTCCTGAAGACACAGAAGAGGACTAAACCCTCTTTGTCCTCCAGTTCCACAAAATCAATATTTACTCAAATACCTCTCCCCCCGCACCCCAGCATTCCATCTAATACTAACTAGGAGCTGGAAATCATGAAGAAAACCACTAAACAGCAACTGCTAAGCTGCTGTGCAGTGATTTTTAGGGGTGGTTCTTCTGAGGCTCAGGTTTCCAAAGACCTTCTTGGAGCCACTCCAAAAACAGTAAGCTGGGAAGACAATTGCCTCCCCACTAATAAGAAAAAAAATTATCACTGTACTCAGAAAGAAATAAGAAGAGCATGAAAAGAGGAAATATCAGTGTGACCTGATTATGCTTTGAGCTGCAAAGTAAAATAAATATCGGGGGGAAAACAGGACCTCCAAGAGGACTGAGGAGTACAAACACATGAGATCAGCATGTTCTCAACCCCCAATCCTAACCCTTGCTCCAATCCCAACTTAGAAAAAGTGAATGTTATACTTCAAAGCGTTGAACTCGAACTGGCCTGTTGCTTCTGTGTAACTTCTTTTCCTTCACGTGCTCCTTCTTACTTGTTTTTACTTCTTTCCATTTGTCTATCCATCCTACTACCTTTGACCTGTTTCTTAAAATCAAATGCAAGAGAGAAAAAGTATCACTGGAGAACAGATTAAATTGTTTGCATCGTGACAGAAAAGAAAGTTTTGATTAAAAAGTAAAGATTTGTAAAATAATTTAAATTTTTGTTGTGTATTTCTTTAATGCTCTGTGTTTAATGTTGTGTCTCTTTGCCAGTGTAAGAATGACTTCCCTTGGCAAACATCAATACAATGGAAAGGTAAGTTGTGTGCCCCTACAAGTTACCCAAGAATAACTCCGGTGATGTCTTGAGTGAGTTAAAGTGAGCAGGTGGCATTGACCTCCCATGAGGTCAGAGGAGAGTATTCTATTTTACCAAATTATTCCATTGGGCATTTCATAAATAACACTTGAAAAGCTCTATCAATAACCGATTCATTCACACCAACACTTCAAAAACAATCAGGGGTATGGATTTCTCATATTAGATAAGAATGTACACAGATTCACAATTTTATTTCCTTTTGTATCTAAACAAGGGGCACAAATCTAATGAACATGACTGATCCTAGACAAAGGTAGGAAATAAGTTAGCTTCAAATCTTTTTTAGTGGTAGGAAAAGAGAAATAATATATAAGCAAATGGATCTGGCCAGGCTCAGTGGCTCATGCGTATAAACCAAGAACTTTGGGAGACAGAGTTTGAGACCAGCCTGGGCAACTTAGTGAAACCTCATCTCTACAGAAACATACAAAAATTAGCTAGGCACCACTACACCCCACTATAGTCTCAGCTACTCAGAAGGATGAGGTGGGAGGATCACTTGAGCCCCAGAGGCAGAGGTTGCAGCGGGTCCAGACAGTGCCTCTGCACTCCAGGCTGGGTGACAGGGTGAGATTCTGTCTCAAAACATAACAAAACAAAAAACAAACAGATCCTATAGAAATAAAAGGATTTAGCGGACTTAGAGATCATATATACCTTACTATTTACCAGATAATGCCACCTAAGTGTTTTATAAGAAACTCAAATTCAACAAATCCTCTACTGTTTCTTCCCTGCTTCAAACCTGCATTTTTTCCTAAAAAAAAAAAAAATCCACAATCAACCATGGTCAAGCAAGCCAGTCCTCTTGACCCTCCCGTGACCCTCCATCAGTGAACAACCACCCCACTCAAGTACCAAATTTGCCCACCCTCCCCCACAGGTCTCTCTTATCTGAAACCTAAGTCGCTGCCTAGTTTAAGCCTTTGAGGTCTCACTGGGATTACCACAACAGATCCTATGTGGTTTTCCAGTACTCAGCCTCCCTCTCCCCTCTCAATCCCCACTCCACCACCCTGCCTTTGCATCTTCCAGAAATGCAACCATCACACGGGCCCCAGGGTGAGCTTTGTTAAATATAAATCTGATGATGGCACACCTCAACCTGCTTTGATAATGCTCCATTACCTAGAAAAAGTGCTCCTCAAATTTGATAGTGCTCCATTACCTATAAAATGCTACATATAATCTTTCATGCTGGCTCCTGTCTACCCATCTGGCATCCCTTTCCAAGTCACGGCTTAATTTCCCTATCTCACTACAGCTTCACTTCATCATGCCAAACGCTTTTATATCCCTAAGTATTTATTTGCTACTGTTGCCTCTCTGTATAATGGCTTCCCTCCTTTGTCCCATACAAACGATGCCAGATAGGTAACCTCAATTTCCTCTTCTGTGAAACAAAAATAGTAATATTTATTTCCAAAACTGTGTTATGAGGACTAAATAATATACACAAAGGACTTAGCAATGCATCTATTATGTCAATAATTCTTAGATCCATTTCCCATTGCACTCATGTTTAACAATACTTGGCACATAGTGAAAGTGCAAAAGCCTCATACATTCACGAATGCATGCACTGATGAAAAAGAGAACAGTTAAGAACTAGTGTCCAGCTGGGCATGGTGGCTCATGCCTGTAATCTCAGCACTTTGGGAGGCCAAGGCAGGCAGATCACCTGAGGTCAGAAGTTCAAGACCAGCCTAGCTAACATGGCAAAACCCTATCTCTACTAAAACTACAAAAATTAGCCAGATGTAGTAGGCACATGCCTGAAATCTCAGCTAATCAGGAGGCTGAGGCAGGAGAATCACTTGAACCCAAGAGGCGGAGGTTGCTGTGAGCTGAGATCATGCCATTGCACTTCAGCCTGGATGACAGAGTGAGAATCCATCTTGGGGTTGAAAAAAAAAGTCACCAAAGAAATGAAGCCAGCAGGAATATAATTCCTTGCAATTAATCAACTGATGATATGTTTACATATTATGCAAATTACTAAACTGAAAGACTGAGTCTAAGAAGCAGTTAAAGCAAAGGTCTCAGAAACACTAATTTTTAAGAAACAGATGCATTTGTGAAATTTTAGAACAGTATAAGGTTATAGGAATAAAATGTACTTCAGGAATGAATCTATGCTATAAAAGTATTGTTATATTTCTATCATTTTGAACTTCTAAGTCATTAAAAGAAGAAAGCCGACTGACTGCCTACTTCTAACTGGCTTGATCACCTATGTAGGCCCTCCAAAGAGAACTGAATATTAGATAAGGAAATTAGGGTTTGCTGAACGCCAATGAATTGCTCAGTGCCCTAAAAAGCAGCCAAGTGGTTTTAGATCTAGCTATTTCCCAGCAGCCAAAATGAAGGTAAGAGCCAAAGAGATAAGGAACTGAGAGAGACCACCGGGAGCAGCAAAGGCCCTGGGTAAACAGGTAACCATGGCCTAAAATCCTAAAAGGGAACATTAGCTCCACAGAGCCTTGACTTTAACAATGAATGGCATGGGCTGGGAGCAGTGGCAAATGCCTGTAATTCCAGCACTTTGGGAGGCCAAGGTGGGTGGATCATGATGTCAGGAGTTCAAGACCCCCTGACCAATATGGTGAAACTCCATCTCAACTAAAAATATAAAACTTAGCTGGGTGTGGTGGCACACACCAGTAATCCCAGCTACTCAGGAGGCTAAGGCAGGAGAATTGCTTGAACCTGGGAAGAAGAGGTTGCAGTGGGCGGCAGAGCAAGACTCTAACTCAAAAAAAAAAGAAAAAAAAAGAATGGCATGAAAAGATATAATCAATATCCAGTCAGTTCCTCTGGAATGAGCTTCATCTCAAATTTACTTACTTACATATCTCCTGCTTGCTTGGCACAGGGCTTTTTTTTTAATTACCATAATAATGTTAAGCCAACCCAAAAGATTTCTGATCAAACCTTGTAACTTAAACATATATCATGGAGATAATTCTGATATTTATGAAATTTCTAATGAACAATTACGTAATCTAGTTTTGCCTTCATGACATTCTTACCGCTCAGATGCCCCACCCAGCTTTAATACTAAACATTTTAACAAAGTGTTTTACTTTCATGGTTTCCAAGAGTAACTAGTAACAAAACTAGAACAAAATTTAACACTCTATCTTTTTTAAACATTACTTGTAACTTTTATGATGAGTAAAAACTGCAGTTTTGATAGAAACAGTTTGGTATTATATTGTCATAGGGCTCAGGTACATAATTTGATGTGCAAACCACCATTCTCCTAGATTTTACATACACATGGCCTTTATGATATAATAATTCTTTGAAATTATTAAAATTAATGTTCATGACTGGAAAATGTGTTCACTTATACTATCCAGGTAAACAGTCTACACAATGCAAAGGAATTGATGACCCTCAGACATCACTTCGGAACTTAAAAAAGAGACTCAAGAAACTGTCAAATGAGCAAAGATAGAGGGAATTATTCTTCGATGCTTGCTAAATCGTCACGTAATCACCAGACCAGCATATCAAGATAGAAAAAACATTCCTCAGGAAAGTTAATTTCACAGAAAAGTATCCTTTCTATGGAGAAGAACCTAAACCAAACTTTCCACTTGAGTAATATGAGAATTGAGTAACATATAAGTGCAAAAGAGGAAGTAAGAATGGGAGCACTGTAAAAGTTTAATGAAGTAACTAACTCATCTTAATCCTCCCATTTTCACTTGGAAAGGACCAAGAAACCTTATTCAATTTTGATAAGTCAATCTGATAAAAAGTGAACTACAAATAAGAGACAGCATTGTTTTAGCAGTTAAAACATTTCTTTAAAAAAAACTATCTGGACTCTGATAAGTCAGTTAGATTGACAAGATCTGTGGAATCAGTTGTGGAATTTTTAAGCCCTGATATCTTACTCACAAAACACTGTATAACATCCTCAATTTTGGAGATCTTAAACTATTTTCTTTTTCCTACATTTCTGAAAACATTAATAACAGTAAAGAAGCCAGGCATGGTGATAGAGGACTGAAATACCAGCACTTTGGGAGGCCCAGGCAGGAGGATCACTTGAGGCCAGGAGTTTGAGACCAGCCTGGCCAACATGGTGAAATCCGGTCTCTACTACAAATCCAAATATTAGCTGGGTGTTCTGGCATGTGTCTGTAATCCCAGCTACTTGAGACTGAGTCAAGAGAATTGCTTGAACTGGGAGGCAGAGGTTGTAGTGAGCCGAGATCGTATCGCTGCACTCCAGCCTGGGCGACAAAGTGAGACTCCTTCTCATAAAAATTATATAAATAAATAAAATAATAAAAAAAGAGAGAAAACACAGTAAAGAAAGCCTGCATAGCCTGCGTAAGATTATCCATTTCTGAAACCGTCCCGAGGCAAATTCAGTTGAGAACCCGTTCCACGAGTTCATTGCTTAAGAAAAAGAGCACTTGTGTTTAGTCTTTCGCATAAAAAAAAAAAAATAATTAGAGCCTACAACGAACAGTTTCTTTTAGTAAAATTGGGCTGAGCAACTGGAAAAAGCCAGTGATCAATCACAGTATTAAAATACTTTGCGGAAAAAAAAAGAAAGGAAGTCAAGGAGGGGGGAAAAAGTGTGTTCGCCTCACATGACCACGATGAGCTGTTCTCATTCTGGTTCTAATTTTAGTGACTCTCTGGATTTTGGGGAAGGCCTACTTTTACACATTCACTCATGAAAAGGGAGCGCACACAAATCCGGCCACGTCACCGGCTGCTGCGCTCGAGGGCTGGTGCTCCACGGGAAGAACCGGGACACAGGAAAGAGGGTGGGGAAGCCAAAGGGAAACAAGAAAGGTGGAAGCGATGTCCCCAAAGCAGCTTCCGTTTCCTCCTAAACTTTTTGACTTTCAGACAAATTCTAAAAGTCCCTCATCCCAGCATACAAAGCTGTGGGTAAATCCAGCTCGATGCGGGGCGCACGGCCTTACCTGTGCCATGGCGTTTCCGTTGACCGACGAGTCAGGTCAGGGGAAGGCGAAGCAGGACTGCAAAAGACGAGACACCTCTGGCTTAGCGCGCCACTCGCAACTCGCGCCCTCCCCAAGCGCAGGTCGGCGGGCACGCGGCAGCATTCAGACAGTCCCTAGGGCCCCGCCAAAGGGCCGACCCGCCCTCTCGTAGCTACCGGGATAACTCTTGGCCGAGCGTCCGCGCGAACCCAGTGCCCGGGGACCGCTCCCCTCTCCGGAGGGAGCCCCCTCCCCGGGCCAGGCGGCCACTCACCCAGACCGTGGGACCAAAGTGCCCCGAACCCGCGGAAGAGCGGCGGAGCGCGGGACGGCGGTACGGGATGCCGAGGCTGAAGGATCCGGCAGCTGCACCCAGACTGATCCAGGCAACGGAAACGCCATCGGCCCCGCCCCGGCCCTGCCCGGCTTGGCCCGGCCCACCCCCGCCGGGCCTCGACCGCAGGCTGACTGCGCCAGCCCGGCCCGCCCCTGCCCGGGCCTCAGCGCGCCTGCGTGGGCGCGGCTCGTCCCAGTTGGTCTCCCGGGGCCCGGATTGTCCCGCGGGCCCCGCGGGTCTGTATGGGGCGCGGCCGCAGGGCTGCCAGAACCGGGAGGGGGCGCAGCTCCCCTGAGTGTCCCGGCTATCGCCTGATCCTTGCACCGCTGGAAGGGCGTGGGGTGCTGTTCAGGACTCGGGGTTTGGGGATGTTTGAGCCTCCCTGCCGTCTGTTACCGCAGGAACCATAGCCTCACTCGGGTGCTCCACATAGCAGTGCGTGAGCGTCTTTTTGGAGGCGAGACAAAATCACTGCAGCTAAGGACAGCGCGCCTTTGACCATGGGATAGAAAAAACGTGAAGGGAGGGCCGTTTCCCAAGTTGTTTTTGTTTCTGTTGTTTTGTTATTGTTTTTAATGCCAATGATTGCTTCCTAGATGGCCCTCTTTTACATATACAGCCTTCTAGTAGCATATTTCAAAGCCTCTACTTCCAATCAGTTTCTGTTTCCAGAACTAGCCTAGAACTTTAGTGACTTAAATTTGAGCCATGCCTCATATTGGTTCAACAAAATATGAGTATATGAGAGAGAGGGGAGAGGAAGGGAGAATCTACAGCATATTGTACTAGCATGCTGCTGTGTTCTGTGAAAGGACCTTATGTGCACAGCAGCCCCCAAATGCGAAGGAACCAAGACACCAAAGAACAAGACAGACAAGTCCGTCTGGATATTGGAGGATATTGTAGACAGAAGCGTGGCTTTGGGCTGCAGCAAGCAGATAGATTTCTCCGCTGTTACTTCCCAGACCCTGGCCTTGTGCCTTAAGGAAAGAGTATACTGCTCTGTGCAAGACAATTAAAGGCTGCCCTCCAGGACAGGTGAGAATGCTGTATGTGTCATTACCTATAATGTGTGCAATAGCATCAAGGTTGACATGTTCTTATGCTAAGGACAGTTTTAAAAAAAAATCCTAGGAATCTGGAGGTACTCATGAAACTGAGGTTCATCAAAGGTCGACGTGGCAGATTCACATCCAGGATATAATCAGTTTTGTCTCTACATGTTGAAAAAGAAAAAGTAGAAGACACAGTGACCTTCTCAGACTTACTGGTATGGGGAGGGACGGTGCCAGGGCAGAAGAGGCAAGAGGACAAGTTTGTGACACTAGATGCAGTGTTCTAGACATACACTAGAATGAGAAGTGCAGAGTGCTTCTCAATATGGAGGTTAAGGGTAAGAGATAAGGAGCTAGTCTTCTTTGAGAATGAGGAAGAATTAAATGGACAGCAAGTATGCTTCTTTGTATAGAAGTTTTCATTTGCTTTCATGTGTGAACCACATGCTTATTCCAGCCCTGACAAAGTCACAACAGAGTGGTTGTTCTCTGGAAAAGCAGGCAAAATTGCAAAGTATGTGGAGCTTGGCAACCCCATCACCCCCACTCCACTGGCAGGTTGCCTTTCCTCTGGGAGCCTCCTCTCCACCAGCTCAGCTGTCTACTCAGCCTCAGGCTCTCCCCAAGTCAGCACCTCCCCCGGGCTTTCTTTACAGGCATTAATATATGTGAAGGCAGCCCTTTTCTGAGCATCTATCTCTGTTGCTCCTGCTTTTCTACTTTCTCTCTTCCCGGCACCAAAAAGCAGGACCTTTAATCTTGCCTAGAGCATTCTTCTTTCCCACCCACATCCACTTGAACTCTGTTTGCTTTTCTCACTTTCTACTCTTGCATTAATGGAATTAAACAGGACCTCAGAGATCCTATATGTGACGATCATTGATTTTATAGGTACATGAGACTCATCATGGGTTAATGACTTGCTCTATGTCCTGCAGCCAAATACTTATGGAATTGATGAGTTATTGGACCCAGAGTCTTGATGTACCCCGGTTAGCATTGCTTTCACTCCCAGTAATATCAGTTTATTCAACTCCTACTCTGGACCAGGCACAGGTTTAGGCACTGGGGATAACACAGTAAATGAAACAAAGGCCCTGCCCTCATAGGTCACACATTCTGGTGGAGGAAACAAACAATAAACAAATATCTAATATGTCCTGCGTGATGTGTGCTATAAAGAAATAAAGTGCTTGGGAATGGAAATAAAGGGAACACTATTTTGCAAAAATGATATGAAGCCATTTCTGAGAAGCATTGAACATAAACCTAAATTGATACAATTTAATTGTACTTGGCAACTATACACTGAGCACCTGTGGAAAAGCCATACCAAGAGTTTGCACATTAATAGTATAGATAAAGCATGTATACAGACACTACAATGAGAGACAGACTACAAATCATGAAAAAATGCATAGAATACAATCAAAGTGTGATTAGTTTCAGAGGAAAGAGCTAATGTTTTGTCAAATGCTTGACATGGCATTTGATTTAGGCTTCTGAGAGAGGATATTGTATCAGACTATGAAAGAAAGAAAGGGTGGTCTGGTTAAGTGAACCAAAAGAAAGAAAGGATCTCTGTGTCTGTGTGATTTGAACTGTCTAAAATGGCTGGAGTGGAAAGTACATAAATAGGGACTGCCACATAAAGATTCTGCTTTGAATCATGTATCGAACTGATGGATTTGGAACAACTGATGTTCCTGACTACTTAGTGTTGTAAATGATAGGCACTCAGGAAATCTCTTTCACTACCTCTTCTCAGCCTAGTAACAGAGAGGGAGACTTTCTAAAAGGAAAATGATATTTATTTGGGAATGTGCATTGCGGTAGAAATATGCATGCCATGTTAAACTGTTTTGCGTATTCAGGGAGGTAAAGGAAGACAATATTTTTCAAGGAAGAAGGCGGAGAATTACATCATCATTTTGAGATAATTGTCTTTGGCTATAGTAATCAATAACAAGAGTGGCACCAGTCCAAGGTTGTACAGGCAGTTGCTGGGCAGATGTCTCTGCTGTCTCTGCAGAAGTTCTCTCTCTCTGTGTGTGTGTGTGTGTGTGTCTGTGTGTGTGTGTGTGTGTGTGTGTGTGGTTGCAATGGCCATTTTCCAAAGTTGTGGTTTTTCAGTATTGAAAAATATTGAAAAATACTTCTTGTTATCAGGCATTTATGTATTAGAACTCTCCCTTCATGGCCTTCCCCAGCCATTTGTCAGGAATTTGTCTTGTGTTTTAACACAAGTGACCCCATTTTAATGCTGATAGCTTTTACATTCTTGAAATCAAGTGTCTGTCATTCATCCCCCAATGTCCTTTATCAGTGTCCCTATGTCCTTTATCAGTGTCCAAATGTCATCTTTGGAATCGCTGCCAGACTCTCCAGTTGACTCTGATCTTCCTAATTAAACTTTCCCTTCCTATACATTTAAAATTAAAGTTATTTCTCAGTGTATTGTCTTTGTGTTTTGCTCATTATAAGTACTACATAATAATTTTGGCTAGTTGTTACACTATTCTTGGATGTAAATAGTGAGTTTCAGCTGTTTTCTATGAGACACTCAGGCCACATTGGTTTTCTTTCTATTAGTGATATATACCAAATGCAGAGTACTAATTTACAAACACGCTTTTGAAACTCAATTTATTTGTTAAATCAGGATTTTTCCACATTTCTCTCAATTACTTGGATCATTCAGGAACTACACAATTTATTCTAAATAAGTCACTGAGCTTCTTTGTGTTTTAGTTTCTGTATCTCTCAACTCTAATATTTTAATCACATATTCATGGCCCTACTGTTTCCTTTGATTATACTGACACATATAAAGGAGAAAATGAGTTACAGCCTTTTTATAAATAAGTACAAAATAACTTTAATTTTAAAAGACTTGGAATCCTGTTTTTTAGAAAATTATAACATTTTCAACTAGTCTACTTTAAAAATTGTTTTTGTTTAATAAATGCAATTGTTGCAAATTATGGCAAGTTAAGAAGAAACGATGGCAGGAGAATGAATTGCATGAAGAAAAGAAAACAAGAGAGAGTGGCTGAAGAGGAAGGTAAGGGCTAGATACGAAGGGAAAGGAGGAACATCATGTCTTCCAGACAAGATCTGGAAAGACCACACACTGTGAAGACAGTTGAGTTCAAATCCCTACTCTGCCTGCATACCAGAGATGTGACTTGGACAAGCTATGTGATTTCTCTGATCCTTGGCTTCCTTATCTAGAGTGGAAGTTAGTTTCAAAGAAGCTAATTTGTGAAACTGCCAAACAATTTGTGAAAAAGGGTTGGTTCCATTCTACCATGTCTCTTTTTTCAGAATCCCTCATCATCATTCTCAGCTCCTGTTCTGATGATTAAGGACCTACCTTCATATTAAAAGCAAAAATAACCTCCTCTGGACCCACTGCTCCACTGCAGCAGGACCTATCCTATTGCAGGCCAGTCTCTCAGAGATGGCAGGCCCAACTGTTAGAGGCCAACCTGATGTTTCTTGGTGCCATTACCTTTCTGCCGGCCTAGTCTTCCTCATCCAGAGTCTACCATCAATGGCTTCTATCAACATATAGCAACATACAGCTAGCCTAGACCCCTACCCTCTACTCTTCTCTCCACATGCAGGCCCTCTGATACCCATTTGCTGGTGCCAAGAACTGTGAAAAGATCACCTGGAATTTAATTCAAGCCACCTATTTGGCCTCAACTCATTCAAGTCTTAAAGTCCCAGGGTGAGAACAGACATGGGGCTGCCGTCATTGGTGCGCTCTGCCAAGCCTTTTTCCACCATCACGTCTACATCCCAGCAGTGATACTGGAATGTAGCTTTATTCTAGTGGCTCTCCATTCTTGCCCTTTAGGTTTAAAGTGGTGGTAGTGTCCCTGGAGAAAACAGGTCTCTTAGTCTGTCCAGGCTGCCACAGCAAAATTGCATGAAGTGAGTAGCTTATAAACAACAGAAATGTATTTATTATACTCTGAAGGCTGGAAAGTCCAAGATCTAAGTTCTATAGATTTGGGGTCAGGTGAGGGGCTTACTTTCTCATAGAGAGTCATTTTTACTATAGCCTCACATGGGAGAAGGGACTAGCCAGGTCTCTCTTTTTTTCAACGACATTCTTAGTCTATTTTCCACTGCAATAACAGAATACCACAGACTGGGTAATTTATAAAGAATAGAAGTTTATTTGGCTCACAGTTCTAGAGATTGGGAAGTCTAAGAGCATGTCACCAGCATTCGGTGAGGGCCTTCATGCGATATCATCCCGTGGAGGAAGGCGGAAAGTGGAAGGGCAAGCACTTGAGACCAAGAGAAAGGGGGCCAAATACATCCTTTTTATCAGAAACCCACTCCCGAGATAACTAACCCATTCCTATTCACGAGAGCAGAACCCTCATGACCTAGTCACCTCTTAAAGGCTTCACCTCTCAACACTGTTGCATTGAGGATTAAGTTTCTGACACATGGACTTTGGAGGGCACGTTCAAACTGTAGCAGGAACTAATCTTAATCATGAAGTGGAGTTCCCATGACCCAATCATCTCCCAAAGGCCCTACCCCTAATGCCATCACCTTAGAGGTTAGGATTTCAACATATGAATTTGAGAGGGACACATTCAGACCATAGCAATAGGCCCAGATATACGTTCAGAAACTCATCCTGAGCTAACAGTACTATCACCTTATTGAGATCCATGTTCTCACCAAGAAATTAAAAGCAAACACTTGTTGGGAGATTTTTAGTTTTAGATACGTTTCCATTGCTTTATTCAAAACATTTGTATTTACAGTAACATGTAAATCAACTTTCCTAGCAGGACACTGGAATGTAAGTCTTGGGTAAATAATTAGAATATCTCATAGGAATCTTTGATGCAGAATTTTTAGATGTGATTGAGATTCTCAGCACTATTAATAAAAGAGGCAGTAAAGGCTGGGCACAGTGGCTCGCATCTGTAATCCCAGCACTTTGGGAGGCTGAGTGGATGGGTCACTTTAGTTCAGTAATTAGAGACCAGCCTGGGCAACATGGCAAAACCCCACCTCTACAAAAAACACAAACATTAGGGGGTGTGGTGGCACATGCCTGTAGTCCCAGCTACCTACTTGGGAGGCTGAGGTAGGAGGATCACTTGAGCCCAGGAGGTCAGGGCTCCAGTGAGCTGAGATCGTGCCACTGCATTCAAGCATAAGAGACAGAGTGAGACCTTGTCTCAAAAAAAGGAAAAAAAGAGAGAGAGAAGGAACAATAAAAATACTAATCATGCTTATAAAAGGGCAAGTATCCTGTGTCTCTTGCTTATTGCTGAATCCCCAACACCTAGCACAGTGTACATAGTGATACATTAACTCATCCATTCAAAACAGTTTATGAGCACTAGGCCAGGCATGGTGGCTCACATCTGTAATCCCAGCAGTTTGGGAAGTTGAGGTGGGCGGATTACCTGAGGTCAGAAGTTCGAAACCAGCCTGGCCAACATGATAAAACACTGTCTCTACTAAAAATATAAAAATTAGCCAGGTGTGGTGGTACATGCCTGTAATCCCAGGTACTTGGGGGGCTGAGGCAGGAGAATCCCTTGAACCCAGGAGGCAGAGGTTGTAGTGAGGTGAGATAATGCTACTGCACTCCAGCCTGGGCTATAAGAGCCAGACTGTCTCCAACAAAAAACCCTCATGAGCACTAAGTAACTGCTCATAAAATGTTTTGAATGGATGAGTGTATGAAGGTATTATAGTATAGGGCTATTGGGTTTTTTTTAATGAAGCTTGCTATTAACTGCAAACTACTTATATTAAGAAGGATGTGAAAGGAGATATGAAAAAGAGTTAAAAGGAAATTTTGTAAGAGAGAACTTTGCCAGGGGAATAAATGTATTCTCAGAGAGCATTCTGAATTCCAAAAAAGAACTCATTCCTGGTTAGGTAAAGTTTCATTTTATGATCTTACTAGTGTATGACCTTGGACAGTGATTTGATTTTTCCTTATTTGGTATGGTGGTTAAGATTAAATATGCTGACTTGTTTAATGCCTAAAAATAACAAGAAGATGAGTTTAAATTTCTCACCCCTTTCTTCTTCCAAAAGCTCTCACCACTGAATCCCACCTTCATTTTCCATGCTGATGATTCAGTCCCCACCCATCCCACTCAAAATCTAAAATTAGCCAGAATCAGTGGCTTGTGCCTGTAATCCTAGAAACTCAGGAGGCTGAAGCAAGGAGGGTCACTTGAGCCCAAGAGGTTGAGGCCAGCCTGCACAACATAGTGAGTCCTTGTTCATAAAAAATAAAATTAAAAGTTTAAAACTCAGGCAGGCTAGCTCCCTGGCTAGCTACCTGGGAGGCTGAGACAGGAGGATTGCCTGAGCCCAGGATTTCAAGGCTGCAGTGAGCTATGATTGCCACTGCACTTCAGCCTCGGTGATAGAACAAGACCCCATTTAAAAAAAAAATTATAGGCAAGGCAAAGTGGCTGACGCCTATAATCCCAGCACTTTGGGTGGCCAAGGAGGGTGGATCACTTAAAGCTGGGAGTTCAAGACCAGCCTGGCCAATATGAAGAAACCTCATCTCCACTAAAAAATACAAAAACTTAGCTGGGCATGGTGTCACATGCTTGTAATCCCAGATACTTGGGATTCATGGGAGGTGGAGTTTGCAGTAAGCCAAGGTCGAGCCACTGCACTCCAGCCTGAGTGACAGAGCTAGAATCCCTCTCAAAAAAAAAAAAAGGCTGGGCAAGGTGGCTCATGCCTATAATCCCAGCACTTGCACTTTGGGAGGCCAACGTAGGCAGATCATGAGGTCAGGAGTTCAAGACTATGCTGGCCAATATGGTAAAACCCCGTCTTTACTAAAAATACAAAAATTAGCTGGGTGTGGTAGTGCATGCCTGTAATCCCAGAGCCTCGGGAGGCTAAGGCAGAAGAATCGCTTGAACCCAGGAGGTGCAGGTTGCAGTGAGCCAAGATCACGCTACTGCACTCCAGCCTGGGCAACAGAGACTCCATTTCAAAAAAAAAAAAAAGGAAAGAAAAAAAATTAACTCCCTCTAAATCAACTGCTATCTTATTGTAGGCCCTACCTATCACCAGCCAATTTCTCAGCACCCACACATACCCCCAGCTTACTGCAACTCCTAGGGCCAGTTTGATGGTCCTCTCAACAGTGGTATATTTATGTGGGATTTTTATTCATTCATTTAACAAATTTATTGTGCATCAAGCCTGTATTGTACATACAGGTATGTATATATTTATGTGTATATATACAGAACCTATCCATTTAGAACACTCAGTCTAACATGTTAAGGGAGAGACACAGCAGAATTCTGTTAACACAAGAAGTATGAGACAAAGCAGCAGGTGTAAGAAGCCATGTTAGCTCATTTCTGCTTGCCAGCAAAATTTTACAAAGCCCCTGACTCTGTGACAATGCATAGCTCTCCAGAAGGTGCTTTGAAGACAAAACAGGATACAGCATATGGCCCCCAATCTCTTGCCTGAGTCACTGTATTCCTTAAAAGATAAACGAACTCAGTCCTTGCCTTTTCCTCTACATAAGATAACATCTGATGGGGTTAGGGATGATGCTTCTGTAATCTATCACCTGGTGCACTTTTACACACAAACCTTGATATGGTCCTGCTTTAAGGTAACTTATGAGAAAGTCTGACCTGACTTTGCAGGTACTGAACCCCCACCACCTGTATATAAGCAGTGGGCTTGAAATACGGCACGGGAGCAGCCTGACAGAACTGATCTCCAGCTGTAGGCCTCAGTCTATCTCTCCAGAGCCACTTCTGAATAAAACTAACTTTAATTCTTCAAAAGCTTGATGTTTTTTCTTTTAGGCAACAGAAGAAAGAGAATAGGAAGTGAATTTCAGGAGGTTCCTGATTGTGATGGTTAATGCTATATGTCAACTTCGCTGGCTCCCCGCACCCCCACCCCCATGCCCAGATATGTGGCTAAAAGTTATTTCCAGGCGTACCTGTGAGGGTGTTTCTGAAAGAGAATAGCATTTGAATTTTGAATTGGCGAACTAAGTAAATCAGGTAGCCCTCTCCAAAATGACTGGGCATCATCCACTCTGTGGAGGGCCTGAATAGAACAAAAAAGGCAGAGAAAGATTGAATTTGATCTCTGCCTGATTACTGAGCTGGGACATCAGTCTTCTCCTACCCTCAGCACTGTGGTAGAATAAGAAATGTCACCCTCAAAGTTCCAACCCTTTAATCACATGGTTGGTTCCTATGGCAACCATGCCCCATCCATCCTCTTAAAGCTACCTCTTTGGCATAAACTCAGGTATGGTGGAAGGGGCTTACAAATAACAAAAGATGCTCCTCTCACCCCTACCTACCACCTAGAAAATCCCAAAGGTTTTAGGAGGCCTATGCCAGGAACCAGGAACAAAAACCAAATATACATTTCTTATTCTATCACAATATCACAGACATGCTGATGTAGATGCCAGAAGCCACAAAACACAAGTATCCAAGAAAGGCCTGCACAGATGGGTACATATGTGTGGGGTGTGTGACTGTCCATCCTAGAAGTTGGCCTAACAGGCATCAATGCATGTGATGGAAAGAACTTAGCCTTGAGAGTCAGGAAGTCTGCATTCTAGTCTTGGAACGGCCAAGAATTTGCATGGTGAGCTTGGATACAACACTCCAACCTCTCCTGACCTGTTTATTCATAACTGAAGAGGTTCAACTATGACCCCAAGATTTTTTCAACTCTAAAGTGTCAGAGATTCTAGGATAGCCTAGCATCACCATTTACATGTATTTTCTGTGCATTAACAACAGTGCTAATTTTTCCCCTTTATGCAAACTTACTATTTGAGTGAGGTGAAATGAGGGCTCAGGGAGGAGGAAAGCAGAGAGGAGGCATGTTGTCTGAGGAAGGAGATGAAGACTCCCCTTCTAAAGAATGATGAAGGGAATTGGGTAATAGTCACTTTCTCGCACCCTAGACACTGCCATTCCCACTTCGAATCCTCCTGTCCTTCATGTTTTCTCACTATCCATTGACATTGGCAGTAATTAATCCTTGACTTCATCAAAACCACCAGCCCCTCTCTTTCCACCCAGTCTACCACTCTTTCTCCTGCTTTCAGTTTCTTCTCTATCCAACCTATGGCCTCAAAACGGAATCCTTTAATTTACCATCTTGTCGTTGTCCTCACCCTCCTCACTCCATTTAGTTCTCTCCACACCCAGCTGCCTCATACCCCACCATCGCCTGCCCATAAGTGCCAGCTACTGAGTACCACTGGACACAGCCACATCATACCACAGATTGGCCTTATGACAGATTTGAGGTCACGATCAAGAAAACCAGAGCCAAGCAGAAGTTAAAGTGATGAAAACAAATTTTATTCAGGACTATTGCAATAGGGAAAACAGGACCTCAGTATAGAACTGAGCTCCATGCTGAATGCACCAGGGATAAGTGGGAATGTATACATTCAAGGAGCAGGGCATTGGTGGATAGAAAATTGCTATGAGGAGACATCAAGGCTGGGGGAATTCTGGCTGAACCAATCTAAGAGGATTCCTGCTGAAGGCAGGACAAGGTGATTAGAGAACAAGAATGGTGAGGGAAGAGTTTTGATTATATATCAAGGATGAGCAGATATCGAGGATGGGGGATTCTTACTAAACTGCCTTGGCAGTGTTACTTGCACAAACTGGATTTTACAAAGAAGGGCACACATGGGCCTAGGAGAACGTTCAGAAGCCTAACTAAAGTTTGACCAAGCAAAGAATCTTTGTCAGTCATCAGCATTTCTTATCCACTCTTTATTCAATATGTCCCTCTTTATTCAATATGTTTTAACCCTTCACTGTTCTCCTTCAGATCTCAGCCCTCATCTTTCCCCCAGCAGATGGTCTTAACTCTGACTTAACAAACATACTTTCCCTTATTTTTCATCTTATACCTACAAATTCATCTTTGTCCACATTCATTTTTACCTCCTTCTTTCTCGCTCAAAGGGTGAGAGGCCCCTTTTCCTGCCTAAAGTTTAAGGTTTATCCACCAGAATTATGATTTGTTCATTTATTTATTTATTTAGTTTAAGACAGGCCGAAGTGCAGTGACTGGAGTGCAGTGGCGCCATTTCGGCTCACTGTAACCACAGCCTCCCAGGTTCACGTGGGCCTCTTTTCGCAGCCTCCCAAGCAGCTAGGACTACCATGTATCACCACACCTGGCTGATATTTTTGTATTTTTTGTAGAAACAGGGTTTTTGTCACATTGCCCAGGCTGGTCTCGAACTTCTGAACTCAAGCAATCCGTCCACCTCGGCCTCCCAAAGTGCTTAGATTACAGGTGTGAGCCACCATGCCTGGCCCAGGATTATGATCTTGATCTCACATGTATTTAAAACTTTTCCATCCAGGAGCTTCTTCCTTTCAGCCCAAATTAGCAAAGCTTTTTAAGCCAGGACCCTCTTAGCCACAAGTGTTCTTTCAAATCAAGCTAGCTTAGGTATAAAGTGTGTCTAGCAAGATCCTTAACTATAAACAGAACCCATTCTGAAATTAACTATTTCAGCAGCAATTATTAAAGGACTATAGGTAGCTCATACAATTTCTGAAAGGATCAGAAAATCTGGCTTGGTGGCCATGTAGGCTGGATAATGCCTAAATCACACTGCTAACCTCTCCAGTGAAGAAGCCACCACTACTGGCACCACTGATAGGGCATTCCCCCTTTAAGTTCACAGAAATTTTAAAAACCAACAGCAGAAATAAAGAAAAATTGTGAAAGGAATTGTGATGACCTGCTCAGAGCTCTCCATCTCATCTTCCTTTCTCAAACACCAGTGGCCAGCTCTCTCCTTGTGGCAAGAATACAGCCATAGGGTTAAATCAGTCTTGCATTCCTCCAGCTCCACAAAAGCCATCTTTCCAAAGCTCAACTTCAAAAAATCAGATTGAAGCAACAAGATCACAGACTTCAGTGGCAGCCCCCACCCACATGATCTTGTGCAACATTTCCTGGAAGAAAGAAACTGCCTCTGTAAATTAGGGCTTCCCAACCATGGCACTATTGACATATTGAGCTGGATAATTATTTGTTGGGGAATAGGGAGTAGGGCAAGGGTACCTGTCCTGTCCTTGTAGGATGTCTAGCAGCATCTTCAGCCTCTACTCACTATTTACCATCAGCACCCTCCCTCTCCAGTTGTGACAAACAAAAGCATCTCCCACATTGCTCAATGTACTCTGCTAAGCAAAATCACCTGCATCTGAGAAGCATGTTACCCAGCCTGCAATGGCCTGATCATAGCAAACCACATTTCCAAACTCCCATCTCCAGCTCAGATCTCTCTTCAGAGCTCTAGGCTGATATATCTACTTGCCTGCTCCTCATATCTCAACCAAGATATTTCATAGCTAACTCAAACATGCCCAAACCTAACTCATCATTTTTCCTCCAAGACTAGCCTTTTCCCCACAGTCTCTGTCCTGGTTAAACACAGCACTTTTGATCCATACCAGAATCATGGCAGTATTTCTGGATCCTTCACCTTCCCCTCTCCCTCTCCCATCACCACATCTAAAGAAGTAGATTCCAACAACACCTTTCTTAGTTTGTATTGGCCTCCTTCTACTCATTTGTTTTGCAGGTTTTCCTGCTGGGCTCTTCATTTTTCCTCTCCCTAATTTACTTTCCAAAATGCTTTAATATTTACTTTTTTCTAAATGCAAATATGATCATGTCATTCCATACTTAAAACTGACAGATTTTTACAGATCCAGATTGCTTGTGAAAAATAGTCAAGATTCTTTAGCTTGCTAAACTACTATTACTTATTATTTAGAGACTTAAGATGGGGATTGAAAGAGCATCAAAACAGTCTCCTTTGACCCTCAAATTTCTATCTTTCCAAAACTCAGAGTCTATGGGATATAAACAGAGAATCTAACTCCAATTTTTTAGATAATCTGCTAGGAATGTAATTTTGATTTTAGAAAGAAAATTCTCCACTATAAAGAAAACCTTTCTATATAGTGAAAGGTTTCAGTTCTAAACCTTTCTATACAGTTTACTCATTTTAAAAATTTGTGTGTTGAAACAACTGAAATGTCCATCAAAGGAGAATAAATACATTGTGGTTTATTTATATAATGGAATGGTGTCCAGCAACAACAACGAAGAAGACGACAGTACAGTACGGAATAATCTTAAAAACGTGTTCAGCAAAAGCAGCCGGACAGAAGAAAACCTTTCTGTCTGATTCCATTTGCATGAAGTTCAGGAACAGGAAAACTAAGCTATGATAATAGAAATAAAAGTGAGATGTTTTGGGGGGATGGAAGGCTTTGGAGGGTTTTGAGGGTGAGGTTGACTAAAAGGGGTAGAGAGAGAACTTTGAGATAATGGGAAGGTTCTATATCTTGATTTGGATGATGGTTACATGAGTGTATGTATTCGTCAAATGTCATCAATTATAATTGATTATGTTTAAGTAATTTAGGTTTATTAATTAAATTAAACATATTGGTTAAATTATGTTTATTTTACGTTCATTACTTATTTGTGGTTTATCAACAATCAATGTATTTGTTTAATATAAATACGTTTATGTGTGCGTAATATAAATAAAATATATTATTTCAATAAACAAATATTTATTTATTTATACTTACATAAATACGTTCATTTTACCTCATAGAAATTTTACCTTAATCTAAAAAAGACAACATGAATAAATAGTATGTAATACTAAAATCACGTCTCCCTGTTGAAAGGTCAATCACTCTTTTTGAGAAGACACAAACAGGGCATTCAGAACATCAAATAGAAAGACTTTCCAACATCACACAAGTGAAACAAAATTAGTATTAGGAGAAACTGTCTTTGGGAAGAGTAAACCTCAGCTGTTGGAGCCATGATAAATACCCTCTGATTCTGAGCACAAGCCCTGTCCTCTCTCCAGCTGGACTTGGTAAGAAAATTATCATCCAGCTTGCCTTTCTCCTGAGCCTTCGCTCTGAAGGGAGCGCACTCACAGGGCGCGGAATGGGCCTCCCCGCTGCGGGGCGGCCTGCAGGGCGTAGCCCAGTAGATGAGTAAGCGGCAGTGGGCGGGAGTCACAGCGGTTCGCGGGTGACTCAGCGTCCAGGAATCCCAGGGGGCCAGAAAGAAGGTTTCAGCAAAGAAAGGAGGCCAGAGGGGAAACGAAAGAAAGAAACAAAAGAAACGAGAGAGAGAGAGAGAGAGAGAGAGAGAGAAGAAAAGAAAAAAGAAAGGGAAGGAAGGAAGGAAGGAAGGAAGGAAGGAAGGAAGGAAGGAAGGAAGGAAGGAAGGAAGGAAGGAAGGAAGGAAGGAGAAAGAAAGAGAGAGAGAGAAAGAGAGAGAGAAAGAAAGACATTGACAAGTCCTCACAACTGCTGGAGAGACAGAAGGGGAGCGATTGGCACCCTTAGCCAAGACTGGGGAAGGCCAGGGGCCTCTGCATGACTATAGGGAACCGCAACTGGGAAGGAAGGAATCGCGATCTCGCCCGACGTGGGGAAAATAGAAAAAGAGAAACAGGTGGGGTTTAACGGAAGCAGAAGGCATCAAGTGGGGAGGAAATAATTTTGTAAAGAATTTGAGCATCTACCAATGAAATACAGACACCAGATTCTTCACCTGGTCTCCAGGATCGCTTTTGCCCTGCTGCTCAACAACCCTTATGACTCACCTTCTCAGGATGAAGTCCATCATCGCCATCACGGTTCATGGGTCCTTCATCGTTTCACCTACGTCGCAGATAGACACCCTTCAGAGATACTAAATTTGTTTGGGAATGTGCAGGGAATTTGCAAATCTGGGATATGCGAGCTGTGGGGCCTATAGGTATATCCAAAGAGATTGGGAGAAAACTTATACAAGCAAAAGAGAAAAGTACATGTAATTTGTTTTGAGGCAAAGAGAACGTTGCTTACAGGGACTTACGACAGGAGTTGATGCCAGTTCATTAGTGGAGGCAGTGTCCAGCAAGTGTTCTTGTGCATCTGGCTAGCTAGTTTGAGAAGTCCTTGGCAAATAAAAAAGAATGAGATCGTGTCCTTTTCAGGAACACGGATGGAGCTGGAGGCCATTATCCTTAGCAAACTAATGCAGGAACAGAAAACCAAATACTGCATGTTCTCACTTTTAAGTGTTGGAGCTAAATGATAACTCAGACACAAAGAAGGGAACAATTGACACCGGAGCCTACTTGAGGATGAAGGGCAGGAGGAGGGAGAGGAGCCGAAAAAATAACTATTGGGTAGTAGGCTTACTACACGGGTGATGAGAGAATCTGTGCAGCAAACACCCATGAATGAGTTTACCTACATAACAAAATTTCATAATGCACCCCTGAACTTAAAAAAAAAGTCCTTCCCAAAGTTCTTGTTACAGGGATACGTGAATAAGAGCCCTTCAGGAAGTCTTTGTCATCATTCTTACCATAGGCATGTGTGCCTGAGAACCTTCCCTTCTCAGCCTCTCGACTGTATTTGTTAGAGTTTGGCACAAGTGACTCCATTTTGATTCTGACAACTTTCACACATCAACTCCCCTTACCTTCTTAGAGAATTACATCTTCACCACACCTTGGCCCACCCCCAGTCCCCATATGCTTCTCTCAGGTTGTAGCTTAAGTTCATTGCCTTGTTCGGAAGCCTTTCCTTACCAGTCCCCCTAATTTGGATTAGATACTTTTCTGTGGATTATCTAGCACCAAGTACCTTCCTCTATGGTACATTCCTCTAAGCTTTGCCATACGATATTATGGTTGACTATTAATTTTTTTAACTATGTAATATTTAAAACTATAGAAATGTAAAGGTATTTTGCTACCAATTCAACCTTGTTACAATTAAATACCTTATTAATTAAACCAATTTTAAAATAGAGGAATAAAATATTAAAGACACAGAATGTTAATATTGTTATTCCTGTATATATATTATTTATGTATCTAACCATATACAATATGTAGTATTGCTTCATATATTTCAAAGTTAAGACAATTAAGCATGGCACATGCTCTTTAGCTATTTTTTTCACTCTACATTGTGTTTTGACATACTAACGAAGAACTTTAGACCAGAAAGAACAAATCATAAAAGAAAAACTATTAAATCTGACTACATTAAAATGTAAAACTCTGAATGGCAATATGTTACATTAATGAAGTTAAGAGTTGCAGAATGTAATTACTTCTTTCAAAAATATATTAATCTATTAAAGATATTCATTTCATAATTTAAAAAATGTACCACGTTAGCAATTAAAAAAAAAACCTCTTTTCTTACTGCCACTAACTTCCATTCTCCAGAAGCAAAAATTTTTTAACTCTCTTAACCACTTTTTCTGGAATTGACCTCCATGTTTTTAAATGACATGATTATGTTAAGTTTTCAGGATAGTATCTATTGACTCTATATCATTGAAGATAATAATTTAGGTTTCCTCAAATGTCTGTCTCTTTCTCTCTCTCCATCATTTCAATAGTTGTAATTTCTGGTTGGAGCAATATTCAGTGCTTACATTACCATGATTACATAAATATAATTCACAGAAGATCTATGTTAATGTCCTCTGATTTCACTCTTTCATCTATAATTTTTTCCTTATTGTTTCCACCACTCATCGGTTTCATGTCCTGGATGCCTACAACTTATTTGCCTCTAAACACTCCCTTAAAAGAAGTTCTTTAACACATTTGAGCTCAACAGGCAATACACACACATACATGCATACACACACACACACACGTATGTGTATGCATTTTCCTCTAGAGACATCCCTTCCACAGCACTCTTTGGCCTGGTGCAGTGTCTCACATCTGTTATCCCAGCACTTTGGGAAGTAGAGTGGGGAGAACTGCTTGAGCCCAGGAGTTCGAGACCAGCCTTGGCAACATAGCAAGACCCCATCTCTACAAAAAATATATATATATATATTTTTTTTGATTAGCTGGATGTGGTGGCATGCACTGACAGTCACAGCTACTCGAGAGGCTGATGTGGGAAAATCACGTGAACCTGGTAGGTTGAGGCTGCAGTGAGCCGCGATCATGGCACTTCCGCATGGGCAAAAAAGCAAGACCCTATCTCTAAAAATTAAAAAAAATCACTCTCTTAACCTATCTGGTCAAACTGTATTTTCAGCCACCTGCTCTCCAGTTGGGACTTCCCATCATTGTTATTGTGGACATAGGATGACAAAGCTATTCCCATTTGCCAGGGACTGTCCCCATTTCATAACGTAAAGTCCCATACCTGGCAACCCCCAGGCTTAGGCAAACTGCAACATTCTGTCAGCCTATCTGGAGGATTCCCTGTTTCCTAGATGCAATGTTGTGGATTCTTCCTGGTTTATTTCCTCAGTTTGTGGAATCCATTCTCTAGTCGTTTCCTGAAAAATAGTAAAAAGGAGATGATTCTTTTAATAAAAAAGTACATGTAAGAAATATTTTTAATATGTCTTCATACTTTTTAGAAAATTTGTCAAGGAATAAGAATCAAGATTTGAAGTAATTTTCCATCTGAATTTTAAAGATATGGCTGCACTGGCTTCTAGATTTTCCATGTAGCAGGTGAAAAGTCTGGTGTCTTTCTGCTTCTGGGTCTTTAGAATCTCTGGGAATTTGTAGGCTCTTTTCTTTATCTCCAAGGTTCTGCAGTTTCACATGGCATGCCTTCGTGTTTCTTTGTTTCTAATGCATTATGCAGGGCACAAAGTGAGCTCCCTCAGTCTATAAACTCATGACTTCTGTTCAGGAAAAATGTTTTTGCTTATTTCTATGAAAATATCCTACCCTATATTTTTATAATCTCTCTGGAACTCCTGCTTATTAGGGTGCTGAGCTTCTTGAACTCTACAATCTTCCTTTTCTCTTCTATTTTTCATTTCCTTATTTTTGATTGACTTTCTGGAAGATTCCCAATTTCCTTTCCAAGCTTTCTTCTGAAATTTTAGTTCATTTGTTCATTAGTTTGCTTTTATGTTTTCTCCTGCTCCATACATAGCTGTTATTTTCTTGAAGAGTTTGTCTGAATTTAGTTCTGTCATGATACAGGCTTTCTTTAAGTGTCTGGTGATCCTTGACTATCTGCTTATATTTAAAACAAGGCAATAAAAAAGTGACTGGAACATGCTGACACATTCCTGTAAGGTGATCTGCCATGGTTGTTTTATTGTTTGTTTATTTGTTTGTGTGTGTGTGTGTGTGTGTTTTTTTAGCTAGCTTCCCTTACAGAACTCAACCACAATTTCCACCTGAGAAGTAAGTTTGGCTACCAATTCATTTCCTTTACTGACTTGCAACTAATCTTCCCATTTTCAGGACTACCTGTACCCTCTACTCAAATGTTTCTAATTATTTCTGAAATTCTGTAAGAGTTCAGAGCATCTTTCAGGCCAGCTTTCTCTGGTTTATTAAGGGAGTTTCACCACTACTCCATCTGCTCTCTAGTTTCCAAAATTTCACTGCTTCTATCTCATCTACGTAGAAGTATTTCATGTAAGTATTTCAGTTTTGTCTTTATAGCTTTGTGTACTTCATTGTCCCTTTTTCATAATTCTGGGAAAAAGGGTCAATGGACATGGTTTCACCCAGACGTAATAGCCAGAAGTCATGAAATCACCTCTTTTCTTGTCTGTATGTATTTCTTGTTAAATTTGAAGTTAAGTGAGGTGAAGTGAAGGCCATAACTAGGTCATAACTAGTCTAGCGTCTAGCATAATGCCTGGCATATATTAGGACCTCAATAAGTAAGGATTTATTGAATGAATGCACATATAGCACAATGATATTTTTTAAATGTTAACCAGTATTTGGCTTTGTTTTTCTATCCAGCATTTTATTTTATTGTCAGCTCATTTATTATCACTGTTTCAGAGAACACATAGAACAATAAAATGCAAATTATTCTTGTATTCTGAGTTTCAAAGCTTAGGTATTTAGGAAAATTGAAAGGACTCATGGCATAGAGGAAACACTGAGGCAAAGCATTCTGATAACATTGTGAAGATACCTGTGCCATTCCCCTAGGACTAGAAGATTGACCTGAAATAGAATCAGAGCTTAGCTCCAGGGTGGCAGCAAAGTCCTGAAAAAATGGCTAGATGCCTAGGCAATTGGGATGAGTTTCTCCTGCTAGAATGGCACAGAAGCAGTAGCAGAAAGTCTCCTTTGAATTTCAGAACAAAAACAAGGTAAACAGAGAAAGCCAGAGGATCTAAAGGAGCCTTCTAGATAATAATTAATGTCAAGACATACCAGAATGGACTGCTCAATGAGGAAACATTGTATTGCCCATGTCAATGGATGCAGCACTGTCTTAGTCCATTTAGTGCTACTTCAACAGCATACCTGAGACTGGGTAATTCATAAGGAACAGAAACTTATTTATTGGCTCACAATTCAGAAGGCTGGGAAGTTCAAGATTAAGGAGCCACATCTGGTGAGGGCCTTCTTGCTGCAGAAGCCACCATGGTGGTAAGAGAGAGATCAAGAGAGGGCCAAGCTCACTTTTATAACTAACCCACTACTGCAATAATGACACTAATCCATGCATGAGGGCAGACCCCTTATGACCTAATCACTTTTTGATGGTCCCATCTCTCACCACCATTGCATTGGGGATTAAGTTTCCAGCATATAAACTTCAGGGGATACATTTAAACTACAGCAAATGTGAACAGGTGACACTGAGCATTAGATCCTTCCCCAGTCCTGATGCCTTGGCACTATGTAAGCCCCTTGGTTCTTTTTTTTTTTTTTTTTGAGACAGAGTCTTGCTCTGTCGCCAGGCACCAGCCTGGAGTGCAGTGGCACAGTCTTGGCTCACTGCGACCTCTGCCTCCCAGGCTCAAGCAATTCTACTGCCTCAGCTTCCTGAGTAGCTGAGACTACAGACGCGCGCCACCATGCCCAGCTAATTTTTGTATTTTTTTTTAGTAGAGACGGGTTTCATCATGTTGACCAGGATGGTCTCAATCTCTTGACCTCGTGATCTGCCCGCCTCGGCCTCCCAAAGTGCTGAAATTACAGGCATCAGCCACGGCACCCAGCCAGCCCCTTCGTTCTTAAATGAAATCCTTGGGAAATCCCAAAATTGACTGAGATTACGTTTCTGTCATCCAAGTTAAGTTAGAGCTCAATATTGAAATTAAATTTAAAATATTAATATAAAATTATATTTCACCAACATTTCTATTGGTTAGTTGAATTTCACATACACTATACAATATGGTAATTCTGACTACCAGATACTTATTTTTAAATTCATCTCAAAAATTTAAAAGCAATTATTTACACAAGAAATGACCAAATTTTTTTTATGTAGCAACATGCCATCTTAGAGATTTACACTTGTAAATGACATATCAAAAAACACCAAAGACACGGTTAGTAGAACAGGTAGATTTGGGGAATTTTCAAAATAATATTTGTATTCTTACAAAATAAATAAGGAAATACAGAAACATCTGTCAGGAATGTATGTTGGAACCTCCCCTTTCAGCTGAGATGAAGGTCATTTCTCTCACTGAGACAACTAAAAAACTGGAGAAAATACACAAAATAGCATCTGTTTGAAGGCATCGAAGAAGCAATGAAGAAACTCGGACTTAGGTAACACATGCTGGAGAATGAGAAAACTTAGAGGGGAATTTTGACACTTTACAACTGATTTTTCCCTTTGGGGCATTTGCTAGTTCAGAGTACTTGGCAAGAGGAAAAGAATCCAGACAACTGACTTGAGTAGAATTCCACTAATAAGCAGTAAAGACAGCAGAATTTTTGGCAGTTTGGGGGACTGGAAAAATCCAGATCTCATGAGGATGGAAACCCAATGAAAAGGGTTAATGGAAAACTCAGTCTGACACTTGACCTGTTTTCCTATCAAAACATTTGCCAAATTCTGAGGCTGCATGGAACAGAATATTAAGAAACTAAGCAGAAAATGTCTAAATACAGTAGACGTTTTGCAGTCTCAAAAGGCTCACCAGGAGGAAAGGGCCTCAGTGAACACCCCAGGTTCTCAAGGGGAACTCTAAGAGAGCTACTCTCTAGGAACAGGGATAATCCTGAGATGGAAAAGAGACTTCCCAAAACATTAATAGGCAATATGACATTCTGGAAAAGGCAGAACTATGGAGACAGTGAAAAGATCAGTACTTGCCAGGGGATTGGGGTAGGGAGGGATGAATAGGTGGAACATGAATAATTTTTAGGGCAGTGCAAATACTCTTTATGATACTATAATGGTGGATACATATCTCTATTCATTTACCAAAACCCCATAAAATATAAAGTACCAAGAATGAACTCTACTGTAAAGTATGGACTTCAGATAATGATATGTTGATGTAGATTCATCAGTTGTAACAAATACACTTCTTTGGGGTGGGATATTCATAGTAAGGGAGGTTGTGGAGGGTTAACAGGGAATATATGGGAACTCTATAAGTTCTTCCCAATTTTGCTGTGAACCTAAATCTATAATGCAGTGTGGAATTGGTTCTCTCACTGGGTTCAGGTGATCAGCTCCCTAGCAGAGGAAAAGGGTAGGGCATCTCTGAAGGAATCTATTACCCCAAAGATTTCATAATTTAAAAAATACAATGTCTGGCATTGGTCAAAATTTAGTAGGCATTCCAGGAGCTAGAAACAATTTCTAAAAACCAAGAGGAAATATCTAAAAACCAAGGGCATAATCTGATCCAGATATTTCCATTATCAAAAAAACTTTAAACAAGTATGATTAATATATTCAGAAAAATAAATAAAATGAATGTATAACATTACTTAAAACTAAATAGAGGCATGAACCGTGGAGCATGACATATATCAAAAAGATAATAATAACAGTATTTCACATTTATTGAATGCACATTTTGTGTGAGGCATTGCTCTAAGTGACTCTGATTTCTCACAACAACCTGTAAAATAAATACTATTGCGCTGGCCACTTTACAGGTGACAAAACTGAGTAATCCCAGATTTCTCACTTTTAATCATGATACTATATAGTAAATATAGCTTATACAACTACAACAGACAGGACACAAACAGATGGAGAAACATTCCATGCTCATGGTTAGGAAGAAGCAATATTGTGAAAATAGCCACACTGCCCAAAGTAATTTATAGATTCAATACTATCCCCATCAAGCTACCTATGACCCTCTTCACAGAAATGGAAAAAAACACCTTAAACTTCATATGGAGCCAAAAGAGAGCCCACATAGCCAAGTAAATTATAAGCAAAAAGAACAAAGCTGGAGGCATCACACCACTTGTCTTCAAACTATACTACAAGGCTACAGTAATCAAAACAGCATGGTACTGGTACCAAAACAGATACATAGGCCAATGGAACAGAGTAGAGTCCTCAGAGGCAATGCTGCACATCTACAAACATCTGATCTTTGACAAACCTGACAAAAACAAGCAATGGGGAAAGGATTCCGTTTAATAAATGGTGTTGGGAAAACTGGCTAGCCATGTGCAGAAAGCAGAAACTGGACCCCTTCCTGACACCTTACACTAAAATTAACTCCAGATGGATTAAAGACTTAAAAATAAGACCTAATACCATAAAAACTCTAGAAGAAAATCTAGGCAAAACCATTCAGGACATAGGCATAGACAACGACTTCATGATTAAAACACCAAAAGCATTGGCAACAAAAGCCAAAATAGACAAATGGGATCTAATTAAACTTCAGAGCTTCTGCACCACAAAAGAAACAATCATTAGAGTGAACTGGCAATGAACAGAATGAGAAAAAATGTTTTCAATCTACCCATCTGATAAAGGGCTGATATCCAGAATCTACAAAGAACTCAAACAGATTTACAAGAAAAAAACAAACAAACCCATTCAAAAGTGAGCAAAGGATATGAACAGACACTTTTCAAAAGAAGACATATATGAGTCCAACAAACATACGAAAAAATGCTCATCATCACTGGTCGTTACAGAAATGCAAATCAAAACCACATTGAGATACCATCTCACCCCAGTTAGAATGGTGATCATTAAAAAATCCGAAGACAACAGATGCTGGAGAGGATGTGGAGAAATAGGAATGCTTTTACACTGTTGGTGGGAGTGTAAATTAGTTCAACAATTATGGAAGACAGTGTGGCAATTCCTCAAGAACCTAAAAATAGAAATTCCATTTGACCTAGCAATCCCATTACTAGGTATATATCCAAAGGATTATAAATTGTTCTATTAAAAAGACACATGCACACGTATGTTCATTGCAGCCCTGTGTACAATAGCAAAGACCTGGAACCAATGCAAATGCCCACTGATAATAGACTGGACAAGGAAAATGTGGCACACATACACCATGGAATACTATGCAGCCATAAAAAACAATGAGTTTGTGTCCTTTGTAGGGACATGGATGAATCTGGAAACCATCATTCTCAGCAAACTGACACAAGAACAGAAAATCAAACACTGCATGTTCTCACAGGCAGGTGTTGAACAATGAGAACACATGGACACAGGGAGGGTAGCATCACACACCGGGGTCTGTTGGGGGGGACTAGGGGAGGGACAGTGGAGGGTAGAGAGTTGGGGAGGGATAACATGGGGAGAAATGCCAGATATCGGTGATGGGGATGGAGGCAGCAAACCACATTGCCATGTATGTACCTATGCAACAATCCTGCATGTTCTGCACACGTACCTCAGAACCTAAAGTGCAATAAAATAAATATTAATAAAAAGAATCAAAGACTGCAAAAAAACTACAAAAGCCATAGATTCATAATATTTTGATTAAAGAGATGTAAAATGTCTGGCAGTTAAAATTATTATTATTATTATTATTATTATTATTATTATTGGGACAGGATCTCACTCTGTTGCCCAGGCTGGAGTGCAGTGGCATGATCACTGCTCACAGCAGCCTTAACTTCCCTGGTTCAAGTGATCTTCCCTCCTGGGGCCTCCTGAGTAGCTGGGAATACAGTTGCACACCACCACGCCTGGCTCATTTTTCTACTTTTTTGTAGAGACAGGGTATCAATATGTTGCCTTGACTAGTAAAACTCTTGGGCTCAAGTGATCCTCCTGCCTTGGCCTCCAAAATGAGAGATTACAGGCATGAACCACTGCGCCCAGCTTTAAAATTACTTCGGTCACTAAATTTTTTTCTGTTTTTCTCAGGGCCCCAAACTATGTGAATGTGAAATCGTTCCAATTTAGCCTAAATTGTGTAGAAATATGTTACTATGTAATTTAGGCTATTAATTGCTTAATAATGTTTGTCTGTGAGTATGAAAGATTGAAAAAAAAATATGTAATTTTAAGTAGACTAAAAATAGAAAATAAAAACATGTATGTAAAATTCAACCAAAAACAGTGTTCAATATTAACCACCACCTAAGTTACTTATATAAACTTCTGCCTGGACACTCTCTGATTATTATAATTGCCACCTGTGGATTTTTAGCTGCAGAAATACACAGTTAATTTATTTTTCCCACCTGTGGGTAGAGAACTTTGGCAGAGAATTCCACCCCACTGTAGATATGTACTCTTCCCAGCAGGACTCCCTAAATAGTCTTCCTTGTCTGATACACATGGTTCTTGTTGACAGACACACATACCTCATTCACCATTTTACTAAGTAAACATTTAAGAAATTAATTTGAAATGACAGTAAACTCAAAGCCAGCAATCGCCTTTCTGCCCCCATTCCCTTCCCCAGCATCTTTTTGCTGCTAGAAAAATCCACCATTAGGTTTAATTTCCCCAAGTCTCTTCTATACAAACAAATCAAGCATTTGTCATCCTACTTACCTTAGTATAATTAATGAATTGACTCAATCTCATAGGCAGCTAGCTGTGGTCAGGAACATGAGGAAGTTTGAGTTTGGGATGCAGTAAGCACAGTCATGAATTTTTGAACATAAACTACTTAGTTGTGATGTTATGAAGATAAGAATGTAACCTCTCTCTCAGGATTGTTGTGAGGATTGCATGAGAATAATGAGCATAAAAATGCTTAAGATAGTGTTAGGCACACAGTAGGTGCTCAGTAAAGTATACCTTTTTTTTGATATAGGGTCTGGCTCTGTCATCCAGGCTGGAGTACAGTGGTGCAATCATGGCTCACTGCAGCCTCAACCTCCTGAGCTCAAGCAATCCTCCCACCTCAGTTGATAGTGTTTTCCTGCTGCTCTAACAAAATAACCTAACATGATGCCCACCTACACAGGGTTAGGTGCATTACTGCTTTTCTGATGTGACAATTACCTTTTTGACTCAGTATCAGCAGGATATCTACACTGAGCCATTTTTCCAATAGCAACATGGAGTGTATATATAACTAGCATTTTCTCACTGAGTTCCTTTTGTAACTTTTGCCAGCTTGTTGAAAGGTTTTATAGCTGCAGTTTGGCTAAAAGTAAAAAATAAGCTAATTGTCTCATGGGATGCAAGAACTTTGGAGTTTGCCTCATTAGCACTGTGTTCCAGCCAAACTAGCTTCTCAGAATGATTCCCCTGGGCTAGTTTTCTGTTAGCCTTGTGTATGGTATCAACTCTTACTGTTACCTGAGACATCTATTTATCTACGGATTAGTGTGCTTAGAGACAGAGAGCTGAAAAGGCAGAAGCCTGTTGGAACCAGAATGTCACATGGGGTGGAGGACTGGCTGGAGTCCTCTATGAAATGCTGATTGCTGGTTAGTGGCCCTGTCACTTACCAGCTGTGTGACTTTGAGCAAGTCATTCACTAGCATCTCAGGTTTTCTCACAGGATAAACAATGTTTTTAAAGAGAGGGGTCTCTAAATTCCCCCTCTCACCCTAATGTTATATTACTCTTACCTCTGAAAGAGGAAAATGAATTTGAAGATCTTTTGTTTGTTGTTAAGAGGTGCCACCTTCAAAAGCTAAGATGACAGATACATACGTAGAGGGAAAAGTATTTTAATAAATTTAGATTACACAGACTAGTGGAAACAAAATTAAAATCAACTAATTTCTCAAGAGTCACACTGAAGTGTACCTTTAAGATGAAATAAACAGGCCGGGCATGGTGGCTCACGCCTATAATCACACCACTTTGGGAGGCTGAGGTGAGTGGATTACTTGAGGTCAGGTCAAGACCAGCCTGGCCAACATGGTGAAACCCCATCTCTACTAAGAATACAAAAAGCTGGGTGTGGTGGCATGCACCTGTAATTATAGCTACTTGGGAGGCTGACACAGGAGAATCACTTGAATCCAGGAGGTGAAAGTTGCACTCAGCCAAGATTGCCCCACTGCACTCCAGCCTGGGTGACAGAGCGAGACTCCATCTCAAAAATAAAAATAAAAAAAAGAAATGAACTTACCCTACAAATACAGTCAACTGATTTTTGACAAAAGCAAAAGTACAAGAGCAATTCAATGGAGAAAGGATATTCTTTTCAACAAATAGTGCTACAACAATTGTCATGTGCAGAAAGAAATGAAACTAGACATAAACTGTATTCATTTCATAAAAATTTATTGAAAATGGATCACAGGAGGTGAAACAGAACTTTCCACTCCTTAAGTGTGGGCTCCACATAGTGACTTCCTTCCAAATAGTACAGTATAAAAAGGCAGGAAAAATGGGTCACCTTATGGTAGAGAAACCTGACAGGTACTAATTCAGCCAGGTAATCAAGAGCATCACCAACAGTGATGTCATGTTGATATCATATACTGCTGATACAATTTGATGAAGATTGCCCTTTATCTCTGTGCTTTTTTTTAGAACCCCCAAATCTAGTCTAATCAGGAGAAAAAAAAATTAAACAAGTCCCAATTGAGACACATTCTACAAAATGCTTGACCAATATTTTTCAAAATTTTCAAGGTTATCAAACACAAAGAAAGCCTAAGAAACTGTCTTAACCAACAGGAACCTAAGGAGACATAATGCCTACATAAAATATTATATCCTGGATAAAATCCTGGAAAGAAAAGGACATTTGATAAAAACTAAGGAAATGTGAACAAAAAAGGACGTTGGTTAATAATAATGTGTCAATATTAGTTCATTAATTGTGTCATATATGCCATAATAATGTGAAATGTTAAGGATGGGGGAACTGGGTGTGAGGTACACAGAACCCTCTGTACCATCTTTGCAATATTTCTGTAAAGCTAAAATTCTTCTAAACATTAAAGTTTATTTTTAAAATATCAGAATTTTTATGTATTTTCAGATAAAATGTTCACACAATACCATTGTTTTGAATTTTTTTCTGTCCTTTATTTACAGTCAGTGATATAGCTGCTGCTATGTAATACAGTCCTTGGTTCTCCAAGGATCCTTTGATTTTGGAAATAAGTTGCCTCCATAAAATTACATATTTGAAGGTAAAATACCACCAATCAACACTAAGGAACAAAGCCGCTCACTTTTTGTGTGTGAGCATTTCCATCAAGAAAACAGTAACAGGTCAGGCATAGTGGTTCATGCCTATAATCCCAGCACTTTGAGTGGCTGAGGTAGGCAGATCACTTGAGGTCAGGAGTTTGAGACCAGCCTGGCCAACATGATGAAACCCTGACTCTACTGAAAATACAAAAAAAATTAGCCAGGCGTGGTGACAGGCACCTGTAATCCCAGCAACTGGGGAGGCTGAGGCAGGAGAATTGCTTGAACCAGAGAGGCAGAGGTTAGTTATAGTGAGCTGAGATGGCACCACTGTGCTGTAGTCTGGGCAGCAGAACAAAACTCTGTCTCAAAAAGCAAAAACAAACAAACCAAACAACAACAGCAAAAGCAACAACAACAACAACAACAAACCATCATCTTAATAATAAGAAACAGACGTACTTAGAAGCCCCCCTGGTTTGAAGATTATCTTACCGCATAAAATTAAATTATATAGAGTGTGTTGAAATAGACAAAAGGGCCCAGCAGGCTGGACTCTTTTGTACTGTTAGTTTCTGTTAGATTACACTTGAACTTACCGCGTATTGAGCGTATTGAAATTCTCACCAGAATGTGGTCTGGCACATTCCCTGCTCAATGCAGTGTTCAGAAACTTGCACTCTAGTCCTAACTGACCCACCAACAAATATGTAATATTAAATCTCTACTCTTTTCTGTGAGCAAACATGGCATTGGATTGAGCTGATCTCTAAGGCTTCTTTCTATTTGGTGATTGCAGACATGAGGGTAACATTACCACTGGCTAATATAATAGGAGTTTGTTTTTCAGAATAGCTGGTCTCACCTAGCACAAAGTGGAGTCCTGAGGTGAGACAGTATAGGATTGGTAAGAAGAGAATAGCTGAAGTTTAATCTAGAAAAGAGAAGCTTTAGAAGAGGCTTGACTCCAAATATTTGGAGTCAGGTCATGTGGAAAAAGATAACAGACATATTCTGGGACATTCCAGAGAACAAGCTTAGGACTAACCCATATGTAGGAAGGCCTACATCTGAACCAGCATAACGGATCTTTCAGGAACAGTGGCCTCAGTCAGAGACACCCTGCAGGAGAGTGGTTCACTGGATTGTGGTGACTCTTCATAGCAGGGAAAGCAGATTCCCACTCACCTGTTTTTTTCTGTTTTTAAGATGCATAAGTTCTTTCTTCTCTTTCCTTCAGCTCTTCCCTTCTTTCAGTAATCCCCATTCACTCCGAGTTTCTGATATCCACTCCTGCAGGTGCTTTTAGTACAAATATTTTTTTGTTTGTTTTTTGAGACGGAGTTTTGCTCTTGTTACCCATGCCGGAGTGCAATAGCGCAATCTCGGCTCACCGCAACCTCCGCCTCCTGGGTTCAGGCAATTCTCCTGCCTCAGCCTCCTGAGTAGCTGGGATTACAGGCACGCGCCACCATGCCCAGGTAATTTTTTGTATTTTTAGTAGAGACGGGGTTTCACCACGTTGACCAGTATGGTCTCGATCTCTTGAGCTTGTGATCCACCCGCCTCGGCCTCCCAAAGTGCTGGGATTACAGGCGTGAGCCACCGCGCCCGGCCCTAGTACAAATATTTTGTGTCTCTCAGGTGTTTGGGGCAGAGGGAAAGAAGATAAGAAGCACTGATCTAGATCACTTAAAAGCCCTGTGCAATGCTAAAAGTGAGTACAATAGAAAGCATCAGCTCTGTGTAACCCCATCCTTCACACTCTTCATTTCCCCTGACAGCCGCTCTCATCTTCACATCCCTGTGTGGTATCTCCTTTCAGAACACAAGATACAGAGCTGGGTGTGGTGGATCATGACTGTAATCCCAGCTACTCAGGAAGCTTATGCAGGAGGATTGCTTGAACCCAGGAGTTCGAAATGGGTCTGGACAACATAGCAAGACCCCATCTCAAAAACAACAATAACAGCAACAACAAAAAACAAACAAGACATTGCTTCATAACAAAGGTAATTTCACCAGGCTTGGAACAAGCCTGTCTTGGTTTCCGGGACAACTCTTTTAAATGCTTCAATCTCCTTCTACACATTTTAACCCAGGTACCTAGGTGATCTATGTAAGACATCTCCTTTAAATCCACAACCTTTTTTTTTGGTGGGGGAAGGCATGCTTTGCCACAGTGCAGTATGGGAATCTAGAGGAGCTCATTTCTTCCTTCAGTTGGAAAGCCACAGGCACTAAGTAGATACACCAGTGTTCCATCCCTTAAGTGATGACTTGGTTGAAAGCCACAGTGCATTAGAGATGGACATTCCTGGAACAATGGATTTTTCTCTAAGACCACAGTTTTCTTCCAGACCATCAGAGAATGTGAAAAGAGCACAGATACATGACTGGTGAGCAGGCTGCTGAGAAGCCAAGCCATTTCACAATTTCCCTAACAACTCAGAAAATAAGCAGTCAGCCGAGTGCAGTACCTCACGCCTTTAATCCCAGAACTTTGGGAAGCCAAGGCAGGCAGATCACTTGAGGTCAGGAATTTGTGATCAGCCTGACCAACATGGAAATCCTATCTTCACTAAAAAAATTAGCTGCGTGTGGTGGTGGGCACATGTAATCCCAGCTACTCAGGAGGCTGAGGCAGGAGAATCACTTGAACCCAGGAGGCAGGGGTTGCCGTGAGCCAAGATTGCACCCACTGCACTCTAGCCTGGGCAACAGAGTGAGATTCCATCTCAAAAAAAGACAGTCAATATAAAAACGAAAGTGACTTCAAGTGGCTTCAAGGAGGAGGGACATATCCAGAGCTTTTTTTTTTCTTATTTCCCCTGCTGAGAACCAACCTTGAGATCACCATCTTGAAGTCTTATGCTGATGAAAACACAGTCTTACAGAACATAAACGTCAAACCATGGCACTTTTTTATTTTTATAGAACAAGGTCAGTATCTGTTTCATATAGTTCATCCGTTTTATTGATAATGAAAACACACAGAGCAACTGCCCAGCTTCTAACTCACATTGTATTTTATTATCTTTCTTTTCTCAAAGAAGGTATCTCAGGTAGTAAAATATTGGGCTGGATGACAAACTAAATGATCTCTAAGTAGGTTTCACACTAGGTTGATCAGCAGTTAACCTGCCTCTGACCAGCCACAGCAGCTGCCGGGTACTCATTTCTGTAGCAGGGCCACTCACCGGTTCACCGTTTACTTCATTCAAGTGGCCCCTTTCTCTCTCCGGAGGAAATTAGCCGTAGAATCTAGTCCTGCCGCGCTGGCTGTTCCACTGTACCTAATACTGACCTCTGCTGTTGTTATAACCACATTACATGAAAGCCATTTATTTACCTGTTTGTCTTTACTAGGTTGTGAACTCTGACCCAGATACATAAGACGTATAAAAGATTTCGACTCAACGAGACAGAAAATTAATAAGGATATCCAGGACTTGAACTAAGATCCGGAACAAGTAAACTTAATAAATATTTATAGAGCTCTCCACTTTAAATATACAAAATATGCATTCTTGTCAATACCACATCACACCTACTCATAGGTTTATTAATATCGGCCGTTATTAATACCCATTTTTAGAATAAAGCAACATTTCCGTTCTCTCTCCTTCTTTTTCTTCCTCTTTCTTCCTCTCCTTAACTCCTTTTTTTTTCTTTCCTTCTCTCCAAAAAGAAAAGAAAAACAAATAAAACACCTGCCTTTCTGAAAGGGTTAAGAGTAAAGATGAGTTATAAATACAGTTTCAAATACATACACACACACACATACACACAATTCTGATTTCCCACTTTCCAACTGTGTGTGTGACACTGAACAATTACATAATCCGTTTGCACCTCAGTTAACCTGTTAAGGGGGATTAATATTAAACCTTTTCCATAGTGTTGTTGAGTTAGTATATATGAAGCATGTAAAAAAATGCAAGCACACTAATGTTCAGTATATGTTCACTGTGGTTGCTATTATTAATATGATCATTATTACAAGGCAAAAACAATATCCCAATTACGAATCTAGAAGAATTTATGCATGAATTCATGGTTCTTTGCATCAGAGCCTCTGATAGTGAAGAGGCAAGACAGACACATACCACACGGTGGAGAAACAGCAGAAAGATGTTTAAAATGTGCTTTGTCCTGGCTGAGTGCAGTGGCTTATGCCCATAATCCCAGCACTTAGGAGGCTGAGGCAGGTGGATCACTTGGGGCCAGAAGTTCAAAACTAGCCTGGCCAACATGGTGAAACCCCATCTGTACTAAAAATACAAAAATCTGACCCGAGAAATGGAAAAAGAAAAAAACAAAAAAGTAGCTGAGTGTGGTGGTGGGCTCCTGTAATCCCAGCTACTTGGTAGGCTGAAGCACAAGAAAAGCTTGAACCAGCCAAGATCACACTGCTGCGCTCCAGCCTGGGTGACAGAGTAAGACTCTGTCTAAAATAAACAAACAAAGAAAAGTGCTTTGTCCTCCATGAATAAAATGCAGCTAATACTGGGCAAGTATGCACTGTGGGCCTGGCATTTGTTAGACCTTTTATACATGTGATCTTATTTCAGTTTCAAAGCAAATACAAGTTATTTTTCTCTTTTTGAATTTTGCTCTGCTGCCCAGGCTGGAGTGCAGTGGTACAATCTCAGTTTACTGAAGCCTCTACCCCTTGGGTTCAAGTGATTCTCCTGCTTCAAACTCCTGAGTAGCTGGGACTACAAGTGCAGGCATGGCCTACCTAATTTTTGTATTTTTAGTAAAGAAGGGGTTTAACCATGTTGTCCAGGCTGCTCTCAAACTCTTGACTTCAGGTGATACACCTGCCTCGGTCCCTAAAGCACTGAGATTACAGGTGTAGGCCACTGTGCCTGGCCATTTTTCTCAATTTTTAAAAGGTGAGGAGGCCAGGTGTGGTGTCTCATGCCTGTAATCCCAGCACTTTGGGAGGCCGAGGAAGGTGGATCACGAAGTCAGGAGTTCGAGGCCAGCCTGGCCAAGATGGTGAACCCCATCTCTACTAAAAATACAAAAATTAGCTGGGCATAGTGGTGGGCACCTGTAATCCCAGCTACTCGGGAGGCTGAGGTAGGAGAATCGTTTGAACCCTGGAGGTGGAGATTACAGTGAGCCAAGATCGCACCGCTGCACCCTGGCCTGGGCAACAGAGCAATACTCCATCTCAAAAAAAAAAAAAAGATGAGGAAAATGAGGCTCAGAAATGTTCAATAGTTTGCTGAACATGATACACAGGTAGGTGAATCATCTGGCCCCAGAGTCCATGATCTTTCTGTTTCAAGTTGCCTCCAATGCCACAGACAGAGAACAGAAGAATCACGGGAATGTTGTTAAATGTTCCCTGTGGCAGTGCCCAATGAATGAGGATGAAGCCAGTAGCACCAGACCTCCTCACCCTTCGGTCCCAAGAATAGTAATCCCCAAATAATGGGGGTTCTGAAGGCTCCCTCCAGTCCTGAATAAAGTTCCCTGGATACATTTCTGGGAATTGACAATTTGTTTAAAAAATATTTTAAGGCAATTAGTTACTAAATATTACAGTCATAATTAAATAATTCATAATACCTCAAATTTCCCCCTGGAAGTCCTTTGTCAAAACTATGCTATGCCCAGCTACAAAACTCTAATGATGAATTGCATATATTCTAGCCTAGCTCGTTTCCCAAAGAGGCATTAATATCACTGCGGGGTTTTAAATCGTGGCACTGCTGTCAAGTTATAAGCATTATCATCTTCATTTTATGGGTGAAGAAACTGAATTTTTGAGGAGTTAAATGACTTGACTAAGGTCATACAGTTAATGAGGAGCAGAGAAGGACTGAAACCCAGATGTTCAGCTTCTACATTGTCACTTTGGCAATCACGCCCTGAGCCATTTACTGTGGAAAAGCTTTTTGACAAGCACTGCGCTAAGGGCCAGAGGTGGAAAAGTAAGACATAGTTCCCAAACTTCTGGGGGAATAGACTCATAACTAATTACAACAAAATGTAAGCATGGTGATAGACCATATCTGTAAAATGCCACTGCAGCACATGGAATTCTTTAAAAGGGATGTGATAATTGAGCTGGGTGTTGGAGAGTAAGAGTTTGCCCAGGAGGGGAAGTGCAGTCTAAGCAGAAGGCGATGTTTGTGCATGGAGTGTACAGGAAACATGGGGGAGTGGCCCTTTGATACTTGTGCATTTTGGAAGGTGAGACCTTTTAATTGTCTTATTCATGTTACAACAGTAATAAACCAGAAAAGAGCACCTTTTTTTTTTAAAGTTCTGGGATACATGTGTAGAACATACAGGTTTGTTACATAGGTGTGCATGTGCCATGGTGGTTTATTGCACCTATCAACCCATCATCTAGGTTTTAATCCCCACATGCATTAGACATTTGTCCTAATGCTCTCCCTCCCTTTACCACCCACTCCCTGACAGGCCCTGGTATGCGTTCTTCCTCTCCCTGTGTTCATGTGTTCTCATTCTTCAACTCCCACTTATGAGTGAGAATATGAGGGTGTTTGGTTTTCAGTTCCTGTGTTAGTTTGCTGAGGATGATGATTTCCAGCTCCACCCAGGTTCCAGCAAAGGATATGATCTTAGTCCTTTTTAATGCTGTATCGTATTCCATGCTGTATATGTGCCACATTTTCATTATCCAATCTATCACTGATGGGCATTTGCATTGGTTCCATGTCTTTGCTATTATAAATAGTGCTGTAATAAACATGTGTGCACGTGTCTTCATAGTAGAATAATTTATATTCCTTTGGGTATATACTCACTAATGGGATTGCTGGGTCAAATGGTATTCCTGGTTCTAGATTCTTGAGGAATTGCCACATTGTCCTCCACAATGGTTGAACAAATTTACATTCCCACCAACAAGGTGTAAAAACATTCCTATTTCTGCACAGCCTTGCCAGCATCTATTGTTTCTTATCTTTTTAATAGTCACCATTTTGACTGGCATGAGATGATATCTCATTGCAGTTTTGATTTGCATTTCTCTAATGATCAGTGATGTTGAGCTTTTTTTCGTGTTTTTTGGCCACGTTTTTTGGTCTTCTTCTGAGAAGTGTCTGTTCATATTCTTTGCCTAATTTACAAGAATAAAACAACCGCATCACTTTTTCATGGGGTTGTTTGTTTTTTTCTTGTAAATTTGTTTAAGTTCCTTGCAGATTCTGGATATTAGACCTTTGTCAGATGAATAGTTTGCAAAAATTTTCTCCCATTCTATAGGCTGCCTGTTCACTATGATGATAATTTCTTTCCTGTGCATAAACTCTTTAGTTTAATTAGATCCCATTTATCAATTTTGGCTTTTGTTGCAATTGCTTTTGGAGTTTTTGTCATAAAATCTTTGCCCATGCCTATGTCCTGAATGATATTGCCTAGGTTTTCTTCTAGGGTTTTCATGGTTTTGGGTTTTACACTTAAGTCTTTAATCCATCTTGAGTTAATTTTTGTATAAGATGTAAGGCAGGCATCCAGTTTCAGTTTTCTGCATATGGCTAGCCAGTTTTCTCAGCACCATTTATTAGATAGGGAATCCTGTTCCCTCATTGCTCATTTTTGTCAGGTTTATTGAAGATCAGATGGTTGTAGAGGCATGGTGTTATCTTTGAGGTCTCTGTTCTGTTCCATTGGTCTATATGGCAAGAGTACCCTTTAAACTTTATAAGTTTACACATATTTATCTGTATATGTTAGTATATACACAGTATCTATATGACTATATGTATATACAAACATAGTGTATATATATATATATACATATATATATGGCATTTCATTGAAATGTCTTAAAATTGACATATTTTGGGACTATTATCTTGGCTCTTCTCTTTAATATGTCCCAGTGTTTCTTGATTAGGGACCATTTGTCAATGTTCTGAACCATATTGGTTGTCACGACTGGGGATGGGATGGGGAAAAGGTGCTACCGGCATCTTACAATTCACAGAACAGTTCCCACAACAAAAAAATTATCCAGTCCAAATAGCCAATCATGCTGAGGCTGAAAAACCCTGCTTCTCTGCTTAGAAAGCCAGGCTTCTCCATCAGACTACCACCAAAGCCCAGAGAAAGAGTGCCAGAACCAAACCAGAGGCATAGGCCTTTCAATTTCAGAGGAATCAGCACGGAGGCTGATGACCTTGTTCTTGCTTCACAACCTGACAAAAGCCTGCTCCGTGTTATGTGAGTAAAAAGACACCACAGAGATTACATAAAAAGCAGGTGGGTCAGGGGCCTAAGATCAGATGTATTCATTAAAAATCAGTTCACTAGAACCTGGTGGTTCTGCTTATTAGGTAAAATAAGTTAAAAGGCCCTGCCTGCTTCTGCAGAGTGAAACAAGGGCAAACAGTTCATATATTTTTCTGTGTGCTTCTGTCTTTATTCTGTTTACTTAATAGCAATAACAGCAACCATTGCCATTGCTGAGCACTCACTAGATATCAAGCACCATACTAACTGCTTTCTGTGAATTATCTCATGGAATCTTCCCCATTATGATATTATTTCCTGCTGGATATTCATCCTTATTATGAGAGAAAACACTGAAGCGGTTCCACAAAAGAAGGAGTTACACCACTTATGAAACTACGCAAGGTTATCAAAACCAGAGAAAACTCAGCCATCAGACAAGCAGAGTTCAATAAGCACTAAGGTCCTCCATCTGTCAGGTTTGGTGCTATTTTCTAAGAAGGTTCTTACCCTCAAGGAGAATAATAATATTATTATTTTATAATAATAAAATAAAAAGGCCGGGCTCAGTGGCTCACACTGTAATCCCAGAACTTTGGGAGGATGACGCGGATGGATCATGAGGTCGGGAGTTTGAGACTAGCCTGGCCAACATGGTAAAATCCCGTCTGTACTATACAAAAATTAGCTGGATGTGGTGGTGAGTGCCTATAATCTCAGCTACTTGGGAGGCTGAAGCAGGAGAGTCACTTGAACTCCAGAGGTGGAGGTTGCAGTGAACCAAGATCACGCCATTGCACTCCAGCCTGGGCAACAGAGCGAGACTCCATCTCAAAATTATAAGAATAATAAAATAAAAAATAAAACAGCTTCTATTTTTTACAAACATTCACATTTAGATACCCATATGCTTTAGACCCCCTTTAGATCCCGTATCTCCCTTACCGATTGTATATTATATTCTAGACAAGAAAAGGATTTTCCTTTAAACAAAGCCACTATGTTTCAGAACTTGGCTTAACCTGGGCTCAGTGCCAGGGGTTCAGGCCAATTAACTGGTGGGACAGGTGCGAGTTTACTTGTGGGAGTTGCCTTGTTTGAAAACTTAGATTTGGATGGAAAGAGACCAGTGTAGGAAGAACTACTGAGGATTAATGGTGCCTGTTCCCAAGCTCCACTTTGCAGTTTTCCAGTGCTTTTGTCCTTGCCTCCAATAAGACTTGTTTTTCTTGCCCCCAGGAAAAGTTTCACAAAACACTACACTTTCTCTGTGTGACACACTGGTATTTTCTGTTCTGATTCTATTTCATTCCATTTCATTTTCTCTAATGCTAGTGTTGAATTAGTTGGTGATCATGTGTCCTGGTTTGCCTAGTTGATGCCCTTATCCCTATAATTATTAATGACTCTCCCTTTCAACCATTAAATTGATTTCATAATGCATTGCTCAGGTTTGGAAAAATCCTGCTGTGGAAAAAGAAGCTTCAAGCAGCAAGCGAAGGAACTGTTTTCTCAAGGAGGGAAGAGGCCCAGGCCCCTGCAGAGCTGCCTCAGGGCCAAAAAACAGCACTGCAAGGAATTCACAATTTCTGAACCAAGGTCTGTGCCTTGGCAGAGTACAAAGGCAGCCGTGAGATGTCCTCCCCCAGAGTGGTTTCTCAGTAGGTCATGGAGCAGGGTCCCTATTCTCCCAGAGACCACAGATCTGAAAGAGGAGGATATTTGGTTCAATCCACTGAGACATGTGCAGCTTGTTAAGGAATTTGGGATTCCTATACTGCAATATGCAGGTTAGAGCAATAATCTAGGAAGATCAAATTATTTCTGATAATGTTTAAACTCAATGGTTTAAAGAAATTAATTATAATTGATTTTCATAAACATGTATGTGACCAGGCAGGGTGCAGTGGCTCACGCCTGTAATCCCAGCACTTTGGTGGACTGATCACTTGTGGTCAGGAGTTCAAGACCAGCCTAGCCAACATGATAAAACCCTGACTCTACTAAAAAAACAAAAATTAGCTGGGCGTGGTAGCAACATGCCTGTGGTTGCAGCTACTCAGGAGGCTAAAGCAGGAGGATCACTTGAACCCGGGAGCTGGAGGTTGCAGTGAGCCAGGATTGTGCCACTGCACTCCAGTCTGGGTGACAGAACGAGATTCTGTCCCTAAATAAATAAATAAATCGGTGGAACCAAAATATGCTAGAAATAAATGATAGTTACTTAATATTGCTTATTCGTAAGTTTTTCAAAAGTAAAAAGCCAAAAATTTATGTTTTCCTTAAAAAGAAATTTGTTCAGAGGTACCAAATTTTCAGTAGCTTTTCTATGAATAACATTTAAATTTGAAACGAGCAGATTAAACATTTTAAAAACATTTTTTTCTATAGAAAAGGAAAATTTTAATTACTTTAAACTGCTTTGGATATTCATTTATTTAAATCTTTCTCCCTCTTTCCCCTATCTTAAAATATGTTTGAGATGAGTAAAAGCACATAGAATTTGTTAAGGACACTTCAATTTAGGAGGAAGTGTTTGAAAAAAGGACTGACCCATATTCTCTTCAAACATTTTATTCTTACTTAAAAAGAAAAGAAGGGTAGTTTTTTGCTACATTTAAAAAAATAATTGCTATGGTTTGAATGTCCCTTCCAAAACTCATGTTGAAACTTAATCCCCAAACTAGCAATATTGAAAGTTGGGACCATTAAGAGGTGATTGAATCATAAGGTCTCTGCCCTCATGAATGAATTATTAATCCATTGATAGATTAATGGATTATCAAAGATGGGGGAACCAGTGGCTTTATATGAAGGGGGAAGACCTGAGTTAGAATGTCAGCATGCTCAGCCCCCTCACTGTGTGATGCTCTGTGCTGCCTCAGAACTCTGCAGAGAGTCCCCACCAGCAAGAAGGCCCTCACCAGATGCAGCTCCTCAACCTGGGATTTCTCAGCCTCCAGAACTTCAAGAAATAAATTTTCTTGCTTATAAATTAGCCAGCCTCAAGTATTCTAAGCAGCAGAAAACAGACTAATGCAATGATTTTCACATTTCTACTTGAAGTGACTAATAGCAAGATATTTCAATCTTCTAGTCTTTCAAAAATAATTACGTTTTATAATTCCTAGTGACACTTCCCTCTCTACAAGTCTCATTTAAGAAAACTGAAAAGTATTTATTTAGGTTCTCAAAGTCAATTGGTAATAAAAGGAATTTGCATGGTTTTTTTCTTTGCTGCTGCTTCTGAGCATGGCTTTAGCAGTGCCACATCATGAATCCAGCAATGTATAGCAATGTATATTCACACATTCTTCTCATGTACTGTGCTAGGCTGTGGGGCTTAAGGCAACAGACAGCTTCTCGCTTTTTTTAGCTTTCCAGGCAAGAGCCCAAAACAACTTGTTAAAATAGGTGTTTTAAGAAAGATAGAAATGAAAGCATTATAGCCATGATAGAATGCTTTGAAATGTCTTCTATCCCAGTAGTCCCTCCTCTAGAATACCAGGCTGTCCTTGCAAATGATAAGCTGGATCTTTATTGTCCATGTTCAGGGGGCTACAAGCATGGGTGTTCTTTAATACTCCACTGATCAACGTGGATCAGATTCAAACAGCCCAAGAAAGCCACTCTTGTAAACATTTCTAAGACCTCATGCCAGGCTACTTCATTCCTTCTGCATCTCTTCTTTAAGCATTTCTTTCACTTGGCTTCCAGCATCGCTCTCTGGTCGGCCTTTTTCCCACCTCTCCAGTCTCCTGCCTCATCTCTTTTTCTGGGTCCTTTCCATTTGCTCACCTCTGAACATTGCGGTGCGTTAGGATTGGCATCTTTTTTCCCCTTCCCATACTCCCTTTTTGGGTGATCTCATTTATTCTCACCACCTTCACTTGCTAAGCAGTCTCATTCATTCTCATGGCTTCAAATGCCATCTGTATGTTAATGTTAATTCTACATCTCCCAAATGTAGAATTCTGAATTCAAGCTTAATGCATCTACAACTGAGTTTCTATTATTGCTTCCACCCCCAGCCTGCTCCTTTTATTGTCTTCTCCATCTCAACTGACGGCAACCTCAACTTGCTAGTTGCTCAGGCCAAAAACCTTGGAGTCATCTTTGACATCTCTCTTCCTTCGCATTCTGCATCAGCAAATGTGGTTGTCTCTGCCTCAAAATGTGCCCGGAGGTCGGGTATGGTGGCTCACGCCTGTAATACCAGCACTTTGGGAGGCTGAGGAGGGCAGATCCCTTGAGGCCAGAAGTTCAAGACAGGCTGGCCAACATAGTGAAACTCCATCTCTACTAAAAATACAAAAATAAGCCAGGCATGGAGGTGGGCACTTGTGGTTTCAGCTACTCACAAGACTGAGGCTGGAGAGTCACTTGAACCCAGAAGGGAGAAGTTGCAGTGAGCTGAGATAGTGCAGTGCACTCTAGCCTGTGTGACTCTATATTAAAAGAGAAAATGCCTAACTAGAATTTGACTTACCCAGTACTGCCACATTTTACAATTCCAAGAGGCCCGTCTAACATTAAACATATAGTTAACTGGTGCCTCTGGAAGCTCTTGATCTGCGAGTCTCACCACCTCCACTATTACCATCGTGGTTCAACCAACATTGTCTTTTGCCTTATTGTGCAATAGCCTTATACTTCCTTCTTCCCCATTCAGTGTATCATCAATATAATACCACTGAGATTCTGTTAAACCACACGTCGTATTATATCACTTCTCTCCTCAAAACTCTCCTGTGGATTCTCAATTCAGAGTAAAAGCAAACACTTTACAGTGACCTCTAAGAGCCTACCTGATATGGTTGCCTGTCACCAACCTGATCTCATTTTAATAAGCACTCTGCCCTTCCCTCACTCCATCCTTGGCAGACTGAACACTTTGCTATTCACCAAACATGCCAGGAACCACAGGGCCTTTGCATTTTCTGTTCACCTTGCCTGGAATGATCTTACCTCATATTTCTCTCATTTTTCAGTCACCTTCTGAATAAGGCCTTCCCTGGCCACCCTATCTAAAATTTTAATCATTCTGCCCTGCACTCCCCATGACTTTCCCTGCTTTATATGTTCTCATTAGCACATTTTACTACCTAAAGCTGTGGGAAGATACAGCATCATCCTCCAGAATGCAAAAAGCACTCTCCATTTAATGACTTTGGTATGGTGCTGTGTCCCCAGTAAGCAGAATACACGGGTCCAGGAATCAAGGGGTGGAAGCAAAAATGACCCTGTTTATGATCATTCCTAGTGATCCACTTGTGAAATTTGTGGATATACCCATGATACTGTGATGTCATTAAATAGCTAAGGTGTGCTTTTACAAAAGAAGTTTAGCTTTGATTTTGCGAAGCATTTTCACCCATGAAAAGCACAAGTGACCTGTATGGAGGTGGATTTGTTCATAATCACATTGGATATTTTCTCTGAATAGTTCTTTTCAATCCCAATACTCCACCTGGTGGTCATAAAAGCTTAGATGCTGAATAAAGATCAGGCTGATAGTGTGTTCCCCAAATTCAGGCTGAGTCCTCTGGTCACAAGTCCTTAGACTTGGACTCAAGGGTCCAAGGCTAGAGGCTAATTGGGAACACCATGTGCTGTGGGTTCAGAGTGTGAAAAGAAAGGGAGGTGTAGGGAAAATGATGCCGACATAATAACACCTTCCTCGGGGCTGTGGTCAGGATTCAGTGAGCTAACCTCATATCAGCATAGGGCCTGCTATGTGGTAGACACCTAATAGATTGCACACTTTTATTATCATTAATCCAAGATGAAGACATGTGGTGGGTGTGTCAGTAGACATAATCAAAAGATTACCCAAGAACCCATTTTTAAGAACTGTGATTTTTGAGCCCAGATCTGAGAGGTGATATCAATTTCCAAAGATTGATTCCCTCTTCCAGGACAGACGTTTCACATAAGAAAATAAACATTGAGGCTATGAGTTAATGCAATTTGACAAATATGGAGGGAAGCTCAAATATTGTTATAAATCATAAAATTTTTACAAGGGAAAGGATTCAGTTTAGATTAGAGGTACAAAAAAATGTATCATAATTCAGAGACTCTCTTCCAGAAGAACATGTGTAAGTATAATGAATGTGAAAAACAGTTCAATTCCGGCTCCCCCTTTACTGTCCTTCAGAGAACACACGCTGGAGAGGGCAGATGTGCAGTGACTCCAGGAGCGTACTCACTGCAGCTCTGCTTTGCCTCATGTCAGCAGCCTCGCTGGGCAGAAACCTCACACACATAATGAATGTGGAACGCTCCAGGCCCCACAAACATCAGAGGGATCGCACTGGAAATATTTAGATCCCAGCATTGCTTCTCTCTCCTCCCGACTACTCAGATGCTCATTATCACTGTGTTCATAGATCTTTGGCTCTTGATTATGTTTTAGTTAGGTCAAAAAGTCTGCGACATTGATCAAATCCTATTACTACTACTAACTTTTAATGGCTCATCTGAACCTATTGAATATAGTCAGAACTCTCCAAAATGTCTCTGTGTGCATTCTGAAGTTCTGAGCAGGAGGCTGAAGGACCCCAGGGCACAGGGTGTGTTTTCATCTTTCCCTCCAGGAGAAATCTGTGACTTTGCAAGATTAAAGAGGATGTGAGAAGTGACCAATGGCTTTCTTTATGGATAGGGGTGAATATGGATTTCTGGAACAGTGGACTCCTGTGGAGGCTGGACTATATTTTTGCATAAGCTAGAAAGTATACATTCAGCAGAAAAGTGCCAACCTGACATTTGCAAGGAAGAAAAAAATGCCCAGATACAACTGTATACATATGAAGAATACCAGCAATCACATGGGAAGAACAATAGCATCAGAGCAGACTAAGAAGTCTGGGCAGAAAACAAGGAAGTAGATTAGGAACAACAATATCATGACTTCAGATATCTATATAAATTACCTAAGTATAGGGTAATTCATAATAAATCTAGTGAATTTAAAATTTTAGCAAAAGGAGAGGAATACTGTGTCAAACAAAAGAAGATATTGTGAAATGGGACAAAAAAGTAAGAACGCAGTGATGGAAGACTAAACTAAACGTTAGGTAACATTTATTGATCAGTAACTATACATCACATATGTTCACATATGTTCAAGGTGTTTCACAAGTATTATTATCTGCATTTTCAGATGTGGAAACTGAGGCACAGAGAGGCAGTCAGGTGATCAATATAGCATTTAAATGCAACAGCCTGGCTCCAGTGTCTAAGCATACTGCCTTTCTAATAGAGTAGAGCCAGCCAACAGAGAGTGAGAGCAATATGCTGGAGAATGGAATCAGTCATTGTGAGATCATTTCAGCTGCAAATAAAATGAGAGGGAAAAAAATGAAATTAATATAAGACAGGGATCCTGGGCAGGCATTAGCTAGAATAATGCAGTTTAATTCAGAGAAATAGTTGGCACAGAGACAAAATGTAGTACTGATTGATTATTTCAGCTGTTAGAAAATCTGTTGTCCAAATGTCCTCCCTTCCTCTGTGTGGGTTCTGAGAAGCCACAGCTGGTAGAGGCAGTTGTGCATCAAAGCTGCAAGGAATGTGGAAAAATTATAGAGAGCAGGGTGAGAACCACAAGTTTAGGAGCTGGCAAATGGTCTTCTCTTCAAAAAGCAGACAGAGTGGGCTAGGGTGAGGAGAGGAGTCTGGAAATTATGAAAGAACAAGTTTAATGTCAATCCATATCAAAATTCTATGTTTAAAAATACACTCTGTGAGCATTTAGATGTGAAGCCATCTGAAAACCACTAAGCTGTACTTCGTATTTTGTAGAAGTGGAGATCAAATTCCAAATGTAGGCCAATCATTTACAGTTCCTTCACAGTAGATAAGACTGGCTAAAATCTACCGTGCCCACCAAGTTGGAAGGTACACCAGCTAGCTCAGCATGCCTGGTTGTCTTGGCAATAGGGAATCTGGAATCAGTGACCTGCTGTCGCTGATCAAACATCCAGTGAGTCCAGAGAAAATTCTGATGTACAGCCTATTCCTACTCATCGCCATGTTGGCCTAGATAGTATGACAAGGCTTCTAACTCAGTATTTTTGCCTAGCTCTCTAATTCCAGTTTGTCCTAGAGGCTTATCCTTTGCTCTAATCCACTAGGTCCAGCTTCCTTTAGCTCCAGCCACTGACCCAATGTAAATGGACTGATTATCCAGATGTACAATGCTACCCATTCCCTGGATACCTATGATCAGGCTTCACCACATAAAACTGCCTAAAATGCATACTAATTCAACACCTGTCTTTGAACACTGCATATGGTGGAGGCAGTCCATAACCAACTCAGACTTCCAGGACCTCATCTTAATAAGGATCTATCTTTCTCTCTCTCCCTGCAAGGCATCATTCATTGTCTTCCTGCATCATAAACTGATTTTCCTGAGCCATAGAAAGAAATGCCAGGGAGGAAGATCCAAGATGGCCGATTAGGAGCATCTCAGGATTGCGGCTCCCAGTGAAAGTGCAGAGGGTGAGTGGACACTGCATTTCCAGATGGATTTTTATTGCCCACAGACCAGGAGATTCCCAGGCGGAGGAGCACCATGGGTTGCCAGCACAGCTGTTTGGGCTGGTATGGCTGTTTTGTCAGCGCCCCAGCATGGTGGTTCTCCATACAAAGTACACTGGTCTGGGTGCCCTTTTAAGCTGGCAATTGGAGCTCCAGAAAGGCAGAGTCGCCCATTCATCTGATTAAATAGGAGACTGAAACAGGGAGCCAGGCCAGGAGATGTTCCGGGCAAAAAAGAGCCATGAATCTCAGCACCACTGCTTCAGCTGGCACAGTGGGTTGCTGCACAGGAAATCACGGCATCTTTTCAATAGGTGGCTGGAACACCTGGGAGAGAACCGGCCTTTCAACTAAAAAGAAAGGCTCTGAGGCAGGGGGCCAGGTGATCAAGCTTGGTTTGTCCCACCTCCACAAGAAAAAACAGCAATTGGAAATGCTCTGGGTTGAGAGTTTCACAGCAAGCACAGCTGAAACCAGGATGGTCCAGCTCTGAGGGGGAGGGGTTGTCCACCATTACCGAGGTACTCCACCAATACAGAGGTAGTCTGCATTGCTGAGGCAGCCCACCCATTGCCAAGGCAATCCGCCATTACAGAGGGAGTAAACCATTACAGAGGTGGGCCACCATTGCCGAGGCAGTTCTAACTACACCCTTATAAACAGGACTGCAGGGAAGTTCACACGTCAGCTAGGCAGAGCCCACAGCAGCTCAGCAAAGCATCTGCAGGTGGACAGTGACTAGGCTGCCTCCTTGCTGGGCAGGGCAGCCCTGAAAAAAAGGCAGCAGCACAACAGAAACTCATAAATAAAGCCCTAACTACCCAGCAGAGCGCACCTGGAAAAAAAATGGGGGTTTATGAGTTCTGCTGCAGAGACTTAAACGTACCTGCCCAGCAGCTCTGAATGAACAATAGAGCTCACAGCTCAGCACTTGAGCCCCTATAAAGGACAGACTGTCTCCTCAAGCAGTATATCCAAAGAGTCACCTCATAATGGAGAGATCAGACTGACATTTGGTGGGCATCCTTCTGGGACAAAGATAGCAGAAGAAGAAACTGGTAGCAACCCTTACTGTTCTGCAGCTGCTGCAGGTGATCCCCAGGCAAGCAGGGCCTGGAGTGAACCTCAGCAGTCCTACAGCAGAGGGGCAAGAATGTTAGAAGGAAAACTAAGAAACAGAAATAACTTCATCATCAACAAACTAGACATCCACTCAGAGACCCAATCTGAAAGTCAGCAACTACAAAGATGACAGGTGGATAAATCCACAAAGATGGGAAGAAAGCAGTGCAAAAAGGGTGAAAACACCTGAAACCGAACACCTCTCTTCCTACAAGGGATCACAACTCCTCACCAGCAAGGGGACAGGGCTGGATGGAGAATGAGTGTGATAAAATGACAGAATCAGACTTCATAAGGTTAGTAATAAGAAACTCCTGTGAGCTAAAAGAACATTTTCTAACCCAATGCAAACAAACTAAGAACATTGCAAAAAGATTTGACGAAATGCTAACGAGAATGGACAACTTAGAGAGGAATTGATGGAGCTGAAAAACACAACATGAAAACTTCATGAAGCATGTGCAAGTTTCAACAGCCAAATAGACAAAGCAGAAGAAAGGTTATCAGAGGTCGAAGATCAACTCAATGAAATAGAACGAGAAGGCAAGATTAGAGAAAAAAAGGGTAAAAAGCAATGAACAAAGTCTCCAAGAAATATGGGACTATGTGAAAAGAACTAATCTACGTTGATAGGTGTACCTGAATGTGACAAAGAGAATGAATCCAAGCTGGAAAATACTCTTCAGGATATTATCCAGGAAAACTTCCCCAGCCTAGCAAGACAGGCCAATATTCAAGTCCAGGAAATACAGAGAATACCACAAAGATATTTCTTAAGAAGAGCAACCCCAAGGCACATAATCGTCAGATTCACCAGGGCTGAAATGAGGGAGAAAATGCTAAGGGCAGACAGAGAGAAAGGTTGGGTTACTCACAAAGGGAAGCCCATCAGACTCACAGCAGATCTCTCAGCAGAAACCCTACAAGCCAGAAGAGAGTGGGGCCAATATTCAACGTCCTTAAAGAAAAGAATTTTCAACCCAGAATTTCATATCCAGCCAAACTAAGCTTGATAAGTGAAGGAAAAATAAAATCCTTTGTGAACAAGCAGGTACTCTGCTTTACAAGAGCTCCTGAAAAAGGCATTACACATAGAAAGGAACAACCAGTACCAGCCACTCCAAAACATACCCAATGGTAAACAGCATCAACACAATGAAGAATCTGCATCAACTAATGGGCAAAGCAGCCAGCTAACATCAAAGTGGCAGTATCGAATTCACACATAACAATATTAACCCTAAAAGTAAATGGACTAAATGCCCCAATGAAAAGACACAGACTGGCAAATTGGATTAAAAACCAAAACCCATCAGTGTGCTGTATCCAGGAAACCCATCTCACATGCAAGGATACACAAAGGCTCAAAATAAAGGGATGGAGGAAGATTTACCAAGTAAACGGAGAGCAAAAAAAAGCAGGAGTTGAAATTCTCGTCTCTGATAAAATAGACTTTAAAGCAACAAAGATCAAAAGAGACAAAGAAGGACATTATATAATGGTAAAAGGATCAATGCAACAAGAAGAACTAATGATCCTAAATATATACGCACCCAATACAGGAGCACCCAGATATATAAGGCAAGTTCTTAATGACTTACAAAGAGACTTAGACTCCCACACAATAATAGTGGGAGACTTTAACACTCCACTGTCAATATTAGACAGATCAACCAGACAGAAAACTAACAAGGATATGCAGGACTTGAACTCAGACCTGAAACAAGCAAACCTAATAGACATTTACAGAACTCTCCACCTCAAACTCACAGAAATACATTCTTCTCAGCACCACATCACACCTACTCTAAAATTGACCACATAATTGGAAGTAAAGCACTCCTCAGCAAATGCAAAAGAATGGAATTCATAATAAACAGTCTCTCAGATCACAGTGCAATCAAGTTAGAACTCAGAATAGAGAAACTAACTCAGAACCGCACAGCTTCATGGAAACTGAACGACTGGCTCTTGAATGTTGACTGGATAAACAACAAAATGAAGGCAGAAATAAAGATGTTCTTTGAAACCAATGAGAACAAAGACTCAACATACCAGAATCTCTGGGACACATTTAAACAGTCTCTGGAGTATATAGCAATAAGTTCCCACATGAGAAGCAAGGAGAGATCTAAAAGTGACACCCTATCATCAAAATGGAAAGAGCTAGAGGAGCAAGATCAAAAAAACTCAAAACCTAGCAGAAGATAAGAAATAACTAAGATCAGAGCAGAACTGAAGGAAATAGAGACACAAAAAACCCTTCAAAAGATGGATAAATCCAGGAGCTGGTTTTTCGAAAAGATCAACAAAACAGACCAGTAGCCAAATTAATAAACAAAAAAGAGAGAGTATAACCAAATAGATGCAATAAAAAACAATAAAGGGGAAATCACCACAGATCCCACAGAAATTCAAACCATCATCAGAGAATATTACAAACAACTCTATGCACATAAACTAGGAAACCTGGAAGAAATTGATAAATTCCTGGACACTTGCCTCCTCCCAAGCCTAATCCAGGAAGAAGTCAGAACCCTGAATAGACCAATAACAAGATCTGAAGTTGAGGCAGCAATTAAGAGCCTACTACACAAAAAAAGCCCAGGTCCAGATGGGTTCACAGCTGAATTCTACCAGACATACAAACAGGAGCTGGTACCATTCCTTCTGACACTATTCCAAATAATCCAAAAAGAGGGAATCCTTCCCAAATCATTTTATGAGACCAACATCATTCTGATACCAAAACCCAGCAGAGACTCAACAAGAAAAGAAAACTTCAGGCCAATATCCATGATGAACATAGACGCAAAAATCTTCAATAAAATACTGGCAAGCCAATTGCAATAGCACATCAAAAAGCTTATCCACCATGATCAAGTAGGATTCATCCCAAGGATGCAAGGCTGGTACAACATATGCAAGTCTATAAATGTAATCCACCACATCAACAGAACCAAAAACAAAAAACACATGATTATCTCAATTGATGCAGAGAAGGCCTTCGAAAAAATTCAACAGCACTTTATGTTAAAAATCCTCAATATACTAGGTATTGATGGAATGTTCTCAAAATAGTAAAAGCTATTTACAACAAACCAACAGCCAATATCATACTGAATGGGCAAAAACTGGAAGCATTCCCTTTGAAATCCGGCACTAGACAAGGATGCCCTCTCTCACCGCTCCTATTCAATATAGTATTGGAAGTTCTAGCCAGATCAATCAGGCAAGAAAAAGAAAAAAAGGGTATTCAGATAGGAAAGGAGGAAGCCAAATTGTCTCTATTTGCAGATGACAGGGTTGTATATCTAGAAGACCCCATCGTCTAGGCCCAAAATCTTCTGAAACTGATAAGCAACTTCAGCAAAGTCTCAGGATACAAAATCAATGTGTAAAAATCACAAGCATTCCTATACACCAATAACAGACTTAAAGAGAGCCAAATCAAGAACGAACTGCCATTCACAACTGCTACAAAGAGAATTAAGTACCTAGGAATACAATTAACAAGAAACATAAAGGACCTCTTCAAGGAAAACTACAAACCACTGCTCAACGAAGTAAGAGAGGACACAAACAGATGGAGAAACATTCCATGTTCATGGTTAGGAAGAATTAATATTGTGAAAATGGCCATACTGCCCAAAGTAATATACAGATTCAATGCTATCCCCATCAAGCTACCAATTACCTTCTTCACAGAACTGGAAAAAAACACCTTAAACTTCATATGGAACCAAAGGAGAACCCGCATAGCCAAGTCAATTCAAAGCAAAAAGAACAAAGCGGGAGGCATCACACTATCAGACTTCAAACTATACTACAAGGCTACAGTAATCAAAACAGCATGGTACTGGTACCAAAAACATAGATTTAGACCAATGGAACAGAACAGAGGCCTCGGAGGCAACACAACATATCTACAACCATCCAATCTTTGACAAACCTGACAAAAACAAGCAATGGGGAAAGCATTCCCTGTTTAATAAATGGTGTTGGGAAAACTGGCTAGCCAGGTGCAGAAAGCAGAAACTGGACCCCTTCCTGACAACTTACACTAAAATTAACTCCAGATGGATTAAAGACTTAAACATAAGAACTAACACCATGAAAACCCTGGAAGAAAATCTAGGCAAAACCATTCAGGGCATAGGAGTAGGCAAGGCACTTCATGACCAAAACACCAAAAGCATTGGCAACAAAAGCCAAAATAGACAAATGGAACCTAATCAAACTTCACAGCTTCTGCATGGCAAAAGAAACAGTAATTAGAGTAAATTGGCAACCAACAGAATAGGAAAAAATTTTTGCAGTTTACCCATCTGACAAAGGGCTGATATCCAGAATTTACAAAGAACTCAAACAGATTTACAAGAAAAAAACAAACAAGCCCATTCAAAAGTGGGCAAAGGATATGAAAAACACTTTTCAAAAGAAGACATACATGAGGCCAACAAACATGAAAAAATGCTCATCATCACTAGTCATTATAGAAATGCAAATCAAAATTATACTGAGATACCATCTCATGCCAGTTAGAATGGCAATCATTAAAAAATCTGGAGACAACAGATGCTGGAGAGGGTGTGGAGAAATGGGAACACTTTTACACTGTTGGTGGATGTGTAAATTAGTTCAACCACTGTGGAAGATAGTGTGGCAGTTCCTCAAGGACCTAGAAATAGGAATTTCATTTGACCCAGCAATCCCATTGCTGGGTATATATCCAAAGGATTATAAATTGTTCTACTATAAGGACACATGCACATGAATGTTCATTGCAGCACAGTTTACAATAGCAAAGACCTGGAACCAACCCAAATGCCCATTGATGATAGACTGGACAGGGAAAATGTGGCACATATACACCATGGAATACTATGTAGCCATAAAAAACGATGAGTTCATGTCCTTTGTAGGGACATGGATGAACCTGGAAACCATCATTCTCAGCAAACTGACACAAGAACAGAAAATCAAACACCTCATGTTCTCACTCATAGGAGGGTGTTGAGAAATGAGAACACATGGACACAGGGAGGGGAGCACAGCACACTGGGGTCTGTTGGGGGGAAATAGGGGAGGGACAGCAGGGGGTGGGGAGTTGGGGAGAGATAGAATCGGGAGAAATGTCACATATAGGTGAAGGGGAGGAAGGCAACAAATCACACTGCCACATGTGTACCTATGCAACAATCTTGCATGTCCTTCACGTGTACCCCAAAACCTAAAATGCAATTTAAAAAAAGAAAGAAATGCCATAAGCACAGTAAAATATAGTTTTCCCCTGGTATCTGACAAAACCTCATGATTTTCTATTGACAAGATGGGGAGATGTGGTGTGGAAGATAGAACAGTTAGGTGAATTGATAGCTAGCTAAAAGCTAAACTCAAAGTGTCTTGAGAAATGAATCCATGTCAATCAGTCTAGAGGGAGGAATGGGCATCTTCTAAGGCTATATCTGACCCAAACTTGAACAATGATCTTGCCAAAAGCCAAATAAAGATATCAAAGGCAAAAAAGTTAGCCAAGTTTCCTATGACATCAGCCTAGGAGAGTTAATCTGTTAGATAACTGTATGAAGGAACTTTTATCATTTCCTTGTCAATTATGTCATAAAGAAAAAAATAAGCTTAAAAATATAAGATTTTAACATCTCTTTACAAGTTGGAAAGTTGGGGTTTAATTAAAAACAACCAACCAACAACAAAAATAAAAACAACCTGACTATAAAAAAAATAGGAACAAAGTAAATACAAGCTGGGACCAGAGCATCTTGTAAGGAAGTAAAAAGTACTCGAAAAAAAGAAAGAATGGAATATATCAAAGGAATACAGGAGCCAACCCCCAAAGAGCTCTCCTCCTGCATCCAAACAACCATCTTCTTTCACCTGGATTGTGTCTGGGTAACACAATCCTAAACCGGTTTCGCTGTCTCCATGCCTACCCTTTCAAGTCTTCTCATAGCAGAGTGACCTAACCCATCAATCCTCCACTTGAAAGCACTAGCCAACCATTCCTCCACTTGAAACTCTCCAGTGGCTCCCAACACACTTAGAATAAAATTCAACATCTCTAACATGGTCCACAAGATGCTCCACTTGTGGCTGCTTTCTTCCTCAGCCCCCTTCAGGCGCCAGCCCCTGGTGGCTCCCCTGACACTGGCCTGCCTGCTGCAGCTCCAGTCATCAGGCAAACTCCTGCCTTAGAGCCTTGGAGTTCCCTATTCCCTCTGCCTGGAAGCGCTTCCCCCAGATGCCCACAGTGCAGCTCCCGCACCTCCTTCAATCCCTCGCTCAACTCTCATTTCACGGAGGCCTACTCTGACCACCCATTTGACTACAGCTTTTCAAGGGCCCCTTACTGCTGCTCGACTTTCTCCTTTTTCATAGCAGTGTCTCCTTCGAAAGGCACAAGATAATTTACTAACTATGTTTTGTTTCTTTTTTGTCTCCCTGCTCTAGACTGTAAGTTCCTAAAGGCAGAAATCATCTACTTTTTCACCCACGTACTTGATAACCCAGAACAGTACCTGAGACATTGTAGGTACTCAATGTACCTACAATATTTGCTCGATAAATTAATGGTTTAGCTGTTAATTAGCCATTAATGAACTAAACAGATGTCCCTTTAGGTTGCTTCTATTCCTTTGCTTTTGACACTGACATCCTTTTACATGTCTCTAGTGTGTATGTTTCTCTATAAAGATGGGAAAAGGTGGAAATACTGCTTTTGTGCAGTTCACATGTCAGCGGATACTGCCAAATTGCCCTTCAATGTATCCTGTGATTCACATTCCTTCCATAGTGTATGAGGACTTGTTTACCCACACCCGAGCCAACAGCGTCACTTTTTAAGTGGAATATAATCTAACTGGAGGGCTTCCAGAGGAGAGAAAACAGAATGGTAAAGTCTGGCACCCTCTAAAAGAAACTTCATCTGTTTAACCTAGAGAAGAGAAAATTCTGAAGCGCTCTCATGAAAAAAGAATTCTAATTATTCTTTTACATCCCTAGTGCTTTTAAAATCCTGCCTTCCCAGACCTACCCACAGGCCAACTTAGGCCAACTTGACTCATACTTGCTTCTGAATTCCATGATGTTTCCTGTTTCTAATGATGCCAATAATTCAAATTATTTGTTTAATGACCAAGGGCAAAATACCAAATAAAATCTCTATCTTTTTTTATATCATGTTTGCTAAGGAGCTGACTTCAAATCATAAAGTAGTTGTGACAATGTAACAATTTCTTCTCTCTTTTTTTTTGTTTGGATCCCAATATTAAGATGACATGTACTAGATAAAAATGTTCTAATTGCCAATTAGCTTGTTCAATCTCACCAATAACTTTAAACTATAAGAAATTTTTTTTTAATCTATCAGATTGGAAAAGATAAAAAAAATCATGTCCTGTTATGTAGAGTATAAATGATTATATCCTTTCTGGAAATCAGTCTAACAATGACAGAAACATAAAATGTGCGCATGCTTTAAGTCAAAAATTCTATCTTTAGGAGTTATCCTAAAGAAAGAATTATGGACATGCACAAGGACTTAGCTAAAAAGGACTTTCAAGGTCATTCATTTATACTAATGAAAAAATGGAGGCTATCTAAATATCCATCTATACATGGTTATGCGAGTTATGTTACTAAGTTTAATGGAATAAATGCAGCCATTAAAATTTTGAAGTAGCCAGGCACGGTGGCTCACACCTGTAATCCCAGCAGTTTGGGAGGCTGAGGCAGGTGGATCACAAAGTCAGGAGATGGAGACCATCCTGGCCAACATGGTGAAACCGTCTCTACTAAAAAAACAAAAATTAGCTGGGCGTGGTGGCACATGCCTGTAATCCCAGCTACTCAGGAGGCTGAGGCAGGAGAATTGCTTGAACAAGGGAGTCAGAGGTTGCAGTGAGCCGATATCGTGCCATTGCACTCCAGCCTGGCAACCGAGCAGGACTCCGTCTCAAAAATAAATAAATAAAATGTTTTTTGAAGTAGATCTTTGTGCTGGGTATTTCCCCACTGACCCTCCAGACCTGTTGTTCACCTTTCTCTACCCCACCTTGTGTCCCAGGTCGGGCATCAATGGGCTCTCTCATCCTCTGGTTTTGTCTGGGTTTGACCACTGGGAAGCACTGGTAGAAAATCAATCCTTGGAAAGAATGAGGTCTGAGTATTCATTCCCTTTCTTCCCTCCCTGCTGAGTCACCAAGCTCTGGCTGTGTTTTTCAAAGCCTTGGCTCCTGTCAAGAGGATCTCTCCCACCACTACTCTCCTGGGTCCTGGCAACTGCCACTCCTTTCACCTCTCTAGACCCAGAGCTGGTAATGGCTCCAGCTACCCACTGTGGCTGTTCCTAAGGTGCTTGCCCAGTCTTTGCTGGTTCCCTAAACCCTGCCCACATTCTTGTAATGCAGCTTTAATTTCTGCCATCCAGTATTGAAAGTTCAAAGGCAAAGGAGTAAACAATTGGAGAGGAGAGACATACCACATTTTTGGTTCTGCATTTTCATCCTAACTATTTTGATGTACAAAATTGCACATCAAAACATAGATTGTGTAAGGGACACAAAAAATTTGTTATATGCAATGTTTAAAATGCATAAAAAGTTGAAGTTTTCTGTATTAGCTATTATATCTTGCTTTGAGAATGTTATTTAAAAAGAAAGCGGATCAAGCTAAGCAGCAAAGAATAAAGAGTAATCCATTACAAAACACTATTATGTATGACCAAATGGGAAAGTGTCATGAAGTGTTAGGGTGAAGAGTAAAGACCCACAAACATGGACTTATATTAAGCAGTAAAAATCCCATTGAGAGGAGAGATACCAGATACCTAATCAATTACATCATTACTTTCTCTAATAGACTTAAAAAATAAAATGTGTAAGGTAACAAGCCCTAATTTTAAAACCTCAGGAAGACTTTTAAATAATAGGAATAGCATTTTTCTCAATGTTAACACATTTATTATATATTATCTTATGTTTTCATATACATTTTCTAAATATGGTAAAATATATTGTCAAGATTAACTTTTAAACACTAATTATTTAGATTACAGATGGGATAGGAACAATCTGCAAGTAGCATTGGGTTTTATTTTCACAGGTAATAGGAGTTTCCTCCAGCTACAAGGCAGAAGTTATCTTCCAAATCTGTTTTATAATATGCAAATCAAGGCCCACGAGTGAGTCCTGAAATCAATTCATGAATAGAGTTAGAGGGACAAGTAGTATTTTTAATGACATAAAATGACTAGAATAGAATTAGAATAAAACAGAAAGAAGTAGAGTGTCTTTCACTTAAGTGTACCATATAATGAAACTTGTATTTCATTTATTTTCATGTATACGTATGTGCACTGGGTCACAAGGCAAAATGCATTTCTTACTGAGTCTTGGTCAAAACCTTTTGAAAGCCTCTGTTCTACTCTGTGCTAACCTCTAACAATTTCACTGCTTTCAGCCAAGGTTACAGTACAACTAATAAAAGCAGCAGACAGAAGTAAAGGTGAAGATCAAAGCAGAACAAATTTATAGCAAATGTGTTAGGGTAGAGAACATTTTAATGTTATTATTATAAAAGGAATCTTTACCCTGATAAAAGCTATGATATTTAACTGTCATAGCTATAATGGCGTTAGTTATAACTTTTGAATCTCAGTGGGAATGGTAAGGGAATAGCTGTACTGCACAACTAGTGCTTACTTTTTCTGATATTTCTCCAAGAGGGGCTGTTCATTAAATTACTTTAAATAAATATCTGGTGTCATTACAAATAACATGCTTCAAATTAAAAAGTAATGTAGATTAAAACTGTCACACATTATTGAAAAAAGCAATTACAAAAAACAGTGTATATAATAGGTTCCAACTTACGACTCAAAAAGTAATAAAAATATGTTATTATATAAATGAAAAAATAGGAAAATCAAGGGCATAGAATTATGAATTATGTCTTTAATAAGTGTCTGAATATTTATACTGAGTACATATTACTTTTACATTTGGAAAAAGAAATAAGGATATATTGGAACATTCTTCAAAAAAGCAAGTGAAAAGTCACATGGAAGGCTCTCCATCTCAAGAATTCCTGGGACCCACATTTTCCAGAATCAGGCAAATCCTTCCTTCGTGCATTACAGCTGGACCAGGGTGGCAAGGCCTCTTCCCCTGAAGCCATGTCAGATATGCAGCTATTAGGTCCAAAAACAATTTTACAGGCCGGGCCTGGTAGCTCACTCCTGTAATTCCAGCACTTTGCAGGGTCAAGACAGGCAGATCACTTGAGGTCAGGTGTTTGAGACTAGCCTGACCAACATGGTGAAACCCTGTCTCTACAAAAAATACAGAAATTAGTCTGGTGTTGTGGCGTATGCCTATACTCCCAGCTACTTGGGAGTCTGAGGCAGGAGAATTGCTTGAACCCAGGAGGTGGAGGTTGGAGCGAGCCGAGATCCTGACACTGCACTCCAGCCTGGACGACAAAGTGAGACTCAGGCATTCAAAAAAAGAAAAGAAAAAAAAATTCACAAGTGGTTTTCTTAAATTTTAATAAATTTACCTTTCCATTATAAAAGCAGTAAAGCAACATATTTAAAGTCTGAAAAATAGATGCAGGAATTCCAAATTACTATTTAACACAACTATTCTCATTTTATATATTCTCTTACGGCATTTTTGTATGTGTATTTTGCATGGTTACCACCGTGGTAAATATAATATAAAATTTTATGGTCAGACTTTTTTTCACATATTAGTATGATGTTCTTTTTGCTACATAGACTTCATATGTTTTATTTTTAAATGACTGTATATTATTGCATTAAGTAAACATCATTATTTAGTTCATCATTCATAAATTACTGGAATGAATTTCTTAAATATTTATTGAATATTTCTACAATGCCTACAACCTAGATATAGATTATATCTCTATCTATACTCACATAGATAAGTACAGAGAGTACACAAAGGCTTTATAAAGACTGTCTCCTTTAATTTTTTTAAATGAAAATATCTTTAAAACATATTTCCTGCATTGGACTAGATATTTTCATATATTTTATTTCATCTTTTCCTTAAACTAACCCTTCAGTATCAGGCTAACAATCCCTGTTATAAGATTAAAAGAAATAGAGTAAGGAAGACGGAGGAAATGTACAGGTAACATTTAAATAGCTAAATCTCAACCCAAATCTGACATCAAACTCTTAGGACAAGCTCTTTCTAAAATGTACTTTTCAAATTCTTTTTTTATTAGAACTAAAGGATAACTTAACCCTGTACTACTAAGACATTTTAGAGTCTAAGCATAAAAACTTTGATGTTCTGTTTGGCCATTATGGTATTTTATAAGTTTGTGAACAAGAGCATCTAACAGTAAAGCACATATCATGCAGCTTGCCACAGTCCTTACCTCTCACCTCATGCACATGTGTGCATGTGCACACACACACGTACGAACACATACAAATACAACCACAACCACACATAACCACACATGCACATAGAAACACACACATATAGACACTCAACCACATACGCACACAGACCCAAACATACACACAAATGCACATGGTGTTCTAGGACCTTTATGTTATCTACCTGGCCTTTGAAGGCATTTGAGTTTGTATCCCCTTTGTTAGAATTTTAACCAAACAGAACCTGTTAAGAAACTGGGAAGCAGCTGCAGTAAATCTATAATCCACACAAAACTAATAAATTTGGGAGATAATGCTGTTCATAGCAGTAGATAGGTGATTATTGAGATTATTAAATTAATCAAATATATTTCCATTTGGGACATGCAAAATTCCTATTTTTTTGTTCTGCTTTGAGATTATGCCTGTTATGATATTGCCTCAGACAAAAAACTGGCAGGATAACAAACAATCTGGTCATGAAATCAATAACTCACATTTGTGAAGACAATTTTAACTTTTTAAGTATTTTTATATCTGTAGTACAAGGCTCAGAAACAAAAATAAGAGCAATTAAAATGATGTAAAAGAACAACTAAAACTGAAATGGCCACATAACCGAACCATATAGTTTTTAAGAGCTCATACTGAAACATCAAAGAAAAAACATTAAAAGAAGATTTTTATTATATTGCCTAACTTACATTCTTAGAAACCTTTTCCAGTTATTGTCTAATCCTAAAGAATTTCACTGATTGTTAAATTCTTTATCTCCCTGGATGATGTCAAAGGGTTTCCTCCTTGAGGAATTGATACATTTCCCAGACACTTAAGGACCTGGAGATGCCCCCAAGTTGCCTCACGTTCTAATTATGTTTACCTTGCAATATTTGGAACTCAGTAACTATTCTAAGAAAATCTTTTTAGGACATTATAATCTGATTTTAGACAATTCTTACCATTTTTATGGCTTTTGTAATTATTGTAGATAATTATGAGTGAACCATTTTTAAACCTGATATTTACTTTATGCACTATCTAAAAATTAGCACTGTGATAATCTAATATTAGCACAAATTCATATCTAATAGCATCCATATTGATTGGATTATAAATTCATCTTTTTTCAAATCTTGAATTAGAAGCACTTAGAAACATCAATTCATAATAGCATGCAGGAGAAATAACTATATTGAGTAATTTAGGCATTTGTCACCTGAGAAATTAGAAGTGAACAAACTGCATCCACATGAAATTATACATGCATAGGTGGACACGAGAAGCATTCTTTTTATATTCATCTTACATGTGTTCTGTATGCACATGCCTCCAGATGCTGGTCCTGGATAACAAAAATCCTGCTTTCTGCTTATTCTAAAGCAATCTTCTGCATGTCAGAATAACTAACCAAATTAAGTCTAGGAAGTGATTGGATTCTGTATTAATTTGCTAGGGCTGGAAAAACTAAGTACTAAAGACTTATTTCCTCACGGTTAAGTGCCAGCAGGGTTAATTTCTTCTGAAGTCTCTCTCCTTGGCTTGCAGATGGCCATTGTGCTGGTTAATATTATATGTCAACTTGACTGGGTGACAGGATGCCCAGATAACCATTCTGTGTATGTTTGAGAGTGTTTTCAGAAAAGATTAGCACTTGAATTGGCGGACTGTGTAATGCAGATGCGCCTCCTGATATGGGTGGGTCCCATCTCATCCACTGGGCCTGAATAGAACAAAAGGTAGGGGAAGGAGGAATTCGCCCCATTGGTTTCTGAACTGGGATATTTCACCTCATCTTCTGATCTGGAACTACGATTTGTACTGTCTGCCCCCTGGATTTTAAAAGCCTTTTGACTTGAACTGAATTCCACCCCTGGCTTCCATGTGTCTCCAGCTTGTAGACAGCACATCATGGGACTTAGCCTCCATAATCATGTGAACCAATTCCTCATAATATATCTCCTTCATATATATTTATATACATATAAAAAATATGTGGAAGCCTCAGCACAGGCTTCCATCATCACGGTGGACTAATGTCCAAGGGGTCTGCTGGAGCTGGAATCATCAAGACCATGCTATTTCATGCAGCAGCAAGGAGGAAGGCAGAAATGGCGATAGGGGATGCCCTAGCACATCTGCCTCTTCAGGAGTCTTCTTGTGTGAATATGTATGTTATGTATTATAATATACATATGTATATATTTATATGTATATATACCTTCATATAGTACATATATGCATCTCTATATATGTATATATACACATGCATAGTTGTTTTCTTTGGAGAACGCTAAAACAGTCATCTTCCTCTATGCTTACACATCATGTCTGTGTTTTAACAGCCTCCTTTTTGGGATATAAGTCATATAGAATTAGGACCCACCCTAACGACTTCATTTAACCATAATTACCTCTTTAAAGGACCTAGAAGTTGCTACTTCAGGACTTCGGGCTGGGCACAATGGTTCATGCCTGCAAGCCTAGCACTTTGCAAGGCTGAGGCAGGAAGATCACTTGAGCTCAGGAGTTTGGGACCAGCCTGAGCAAATAAGGACTTTACCTGTCTCATATCCTCTGCATCCTTAGTATCTAAAACTGTCTGGAGCAAAGTATATGCATAGTAAATATGGTTGCATGTTAAATATCTGAAACCCCATTGCTACAAAAACTATAAAAATTATCAAGGCATGGTGGCACATGCCTGTAGTCCCAGCTTCTCAGTAGGCTGGGGTAGGAGGATAGCTTTAGCCTGAGAGGTGGAGGTTGCTGCGAGCTGAGATAATGCTACTGCACTTCAGTCTGGGCAATAGAGCCAGACCTTGTCTCAAACAACAAGAAAAAGAATAAATTAGGACTTCAACATGTGAATTTTGGAGAAATACAGTTTAGCCCATAAAAGGCTTATTTCCATATTTTATAATAGTGAAATAAGTAACTATTACCTTTGCAGAGTTGGGTTGCATTGTTTAAAAAAAAAAGAAAGAAAAAGAAAAATGAAGTTAGAAGACATCTAGCTTTTTAAACCATATTCTCCACCAACTCAGCCAGACAAAGGCAGTTTGGTCCATAAAGATGTGCTTTCCTCCCAGCTACTCAGGAGGCTGAGGCAGAAGAATTGCCTGAACCCAGGAGGCGGAGGTTGCCGTGAGCCGAGGTCGCGCCATTGCACTCCAGCCTGAGTAAAAAGAGCCAAACTCCATCTCAAAAAAAAAAAAAAAAGAGGTGCTTTCCATCTTAAGTAGCAGTGGAAAGACCCCTTTGCCAGACAGTCTGGTCCCCTCTTGCAAAGCTGTATGCACATTATGGGTGCATAATAAGAACAAAGAAAAACAGAAACAAAAACAGGGTGACTGAATGACTCTCCTCTTCCATTTGTGATCAAGTATATTGTCACCACTGGTCCCCAAAATCCAAAATTATAGACATTAGGATGGTGGTGCTCACACAACTAGGACAAGTCCACATCAAACTATCTAGGAAACATTTTTTATATATTCTCAACCTCAAACATATCAGAATATGCGAGTGAAGAGATGAAGCAGATAGGATTAAATTCATCTGTATACAACATAAAAGTGAAAATAAGGGTGACTTTACACAGAAGTTCAGAGAAAAGTGGTCTAGAGTAGGTATGGTTGCTCCATGGTCATCAGAGATCCAGCTCTTTCCATCTCTCTGGCTGCCATTCTTAGCACAGGCTTCCATCATCACGGTGGACTGATGTCCAAGGTGGCTGCTGGAACTGGGGCCATTGAGACCAAGCTATTTCAGACAGCAGGAAGGAGGAAGGCAGAAATGGCAACAAGGGATGCCCTAGCACATCTGCCTCCTCAGGAGTCTTCCTGGAGATTCTGTCTGGTAGCTTCATCTTTTAATTCATCAGCCAGGAAGTCTAGGAAAAGTAATGACTCAGATGCACCATTCTGAATAAAATCAGTTTGGTTCCATAATGGCCGAGGGATAATGTGTGTTGTAAGTGCTTGCTGAGAGACTCTAATAATTAACACATCTTAACTCCTTGTGAACCACTGTTAAACAGTTTCTTGGAGAATTTTCTTGAGTTTGCCATCCCAAAGAAATTAATTGAAGAATACTTTTTTCATTTGACTCCCCATATCCATTCTGCCTGTTCTCAACAATAGCCCAGATTTTCATTTAAGCATTGAGCCCTGTCCCACGCTCAGTCTATATGGTCCAGGTACAGGCCCATCTTTAGCCCTAGGGATCAGGCAAATGACCCCAGCCTAAACCTCATCAGCATGTATCCCATTGGCCAAGCAATTGGTTCAAGGGTAAGCATATGACCTAAGCCAATCAAATCAGAGTGTGTTTCAAGATTTTTGCTAGAATGTAAACTCAGTAAAAATAAGGATCTTACCTGTCTCATTTCCACTACTTCCTCAGCATCTAAAACTGACTGGGACAAAGTATATGCTTAATAAATATGATTGGATGTCAAATATCTGAAAACGGAGCTCAGAGATTAGAGAAAAACTAGATTTTGATTACACGGTTTGAATCTCTGTCTCTATGTACCTCCACTAAATCTACCCTTGGTTCATTCAGTTCATTCAGTAATCCATGAATTTTATTTATTTGCTTACAGCAGTTTGAGTTGGAATTTCTCTTACTTGCACCCAAAAGGTAATACGGAAGTAGGCAGGACCAGTAAACTAAGCCAGTAAAGGCTTAACATTTTATTAGGCTCAGAATATATTAATCATTTCTATTGAGCAAGAGAACTAAAAACATACAGGATGATTTAATAAGTAGGATTTTGAAATATGAAGAGGTGAGGAGTCACCCTTTGATGCACATCTTATTTTGTTTTTAACAGTCAGTGAGTCACCCCACAGAAATACAAACTACCATCAGAGAATACCATAAATACCTCTTCACAAACTGAAAATCTAGAAGAAATGGATAAATTCCTAGAAACAAACACCCTCCCAAGACTAAACCAAGAAGAAGTCAAATCCCTACATAGATCTATAACAAGTTCTGAAATTGAGGCAGTAATAGCCTACCAATCTAAAAAACCTCAAGACCAGACAGATTCAAAGCTGAATTCTACCAGAGGTACAAACAGGAGCTGATACCATTCCTTCTGAAACTATTCCAAACAATTCAAAAAAAAGGACTCCCCCTTAACTCATTTTATGAGGCCAGCATCATCCTGATACCAAAACCTGGCAGAGACACCCAAAAGAAGAAAACTTCAGGCCAATACCCCTGATGAACATTGATGTGAAAATCCTCAATAAAATTACGGGCAGATCAAATTCAGCAGCACATCAAAAAGCGTATCCACCATGATCAAGTCTGCTACATCCCTGGGATGCAAGGCTGATTCAACTATGCAAATCAGTAACTGTAATCCGTTACATAAACAGAACCAATGACAAAAACCACATGATTATCTCAATAGATTTGGAAAAGGCCTTTGATAAAATTCAACATCGCTTCATGTTAAAAACTCTCAGTAAACAAGGTATTAATGGAACATATCTCAAAATAATAAGAGCTATTTATGACAAACCCACAGGCAATATCATACTGAATGGGCAAAAGCTGGATGCACTCCCTTTGAAAACCAGCACAAGACAAGGATGTCTTCTCTTGCCACTCCTATTCAACACAGTATTGGAAGTTCTGGCCAGGGCAATCAGGCAAGAGAAAGAAATAAAGGGTATTCAAATAGGAAGTCAAATTGTCGCTGTTTGCAGATGACACGATTCTAACTTAAGCTGATAAGCAAGTTCAGCAAAGTCTCAGGATACAAAATCCATGAGCAAAAATCACAAGCATTTCTAACATACCAACAAATAGGCAAGCAGAAAGCCAAATAATGAATGAATTCCCATTCACAATTGCTACAAAGAGAATAAAATACTTAGGAATACAGCTAACAAGGGAGGCAAATTACCTTTTCCAGGAGAACTACAAATTACTGCTCAAGGAAATAAGAAAGGACACAAATAAAAAAAATTCCATCTTTATGAATAGGAAGAATCAATATTGCGAAAATGGCCATACTGTTCAAAGTAATTTATAGATTCATTGCTATTCCCATCAAACTACCATTAACATTCTTCACAGAATTAGAAAAAACTACTCTAAATTTCCTATGGAACCAAAAATGAGCCCACATAGCCAAGACAATCCTACGCAAAAAGAACAAAGCTGTAGGCATCACACTACCTGACTTTAAACTTTACTACAAGGCTACAGCATGGTAGTGGTACCAAAACATCATAGTACTGGTACCGAAACAGATATATAGACCAATGAAACAGAAGAGAGGCCTCAGAAATAGCACCACACATCTACAACCATCTGATCTTTGACAAACCTGACAAAAACAAGCAATGGGATTCGCTACGTAATAAATGGTGCTGGGAAAACTGGCTAGCCGTATGCAGAAAACTGAAACTAGACCCCTTTCTTAGACCTTATACAAAAATTAACTCAAGATGGATTAAAGACCTATGTGTAAAACCCAAAACCATAAAAACTCTAGAAGAAAGCCTAGGCAATATCATTCAGGACATAGGCATGAGCAAAGACTTCATGACAAAAATGCCAAAAGCAATTGCAACAAAAGCCAAAATTGACAAATTGGATCTAACTAAACTAAAGGGCTTCCACACAGCAAAAGAAACTATTGCCAGAGTGAACAGGCAACCTACATAACAGGAAAAAATTTTGCAATCTACCCATCTAACAAAGGTCTAATATCCAGAATCTGCAAGGAACTTAAACAAATTTACAAGAAAAAAATAATAACCCCATAAAAAGTGAGTAAAGCATATGAACAGACGCCTCTTAAAAGAAGGTATTTATGCAGCAAAAAAACATGAAAGAAAGCTCAACATCACTGATCATTAGAGAAATGTGAAACAAAACCACAATGAGATACCATCTCATGCCAGTCAAAATGGTATTAATTAAAAAGTCAAGAAACAATAGACACTGGCAAGGCTGTGCAGAAAAAGGAATGTTTTTACACTGTTGGTGGGAAGGCAAATTAGTTCAACCATTGTGGAAGACAGTGTGGTGATTCCTCAAGGATCTGGAACCAGAAGTACCATTTGGCCCAATAAACCCATTACTGGGTATATACCCAAAGGAATAAAAATCGTTCTACTATAAAGCCATATGCAAGCATATGTTTATTGTAGCATTATTTACAATAGCAAAGACATGATACCAATCCAAATGCCCATCAATGATAGACTGGATAAAGAAAATGTGGTACATATACACTGTGGAATACTATGCAACCATAAAAAGGAATGAAATCATGTCCTTCATGGGAGCATGGATGAATTTGGAAGCCACCATTCTCAGCAAACTAACACAGCAACCAAAAACCAAACACCACATATTCTCACTCATAAGTGGGAGCTGAACAATGAGAACACATGAACACAGGGAGGGGAACAACACACACTGGAGCCAGTCGGGGAGTGGAGGATGAGGGGAGGGAGAGCATAAGGAGAAAGAGCTAATGCATGTGGGTCTTCAAACCTAGGTAACAGGTTGATAGGTGCAGCAAACCACCATGGTACATGTATACCTACGTAGCAAACCTATGCATTCTGTACTTGTATCCTGGAAATTAAAGTAAAATTTTAAAAAAGAAAAGAAAATCAGTGAGTCTTTTCAACAAATGGTACTGGAATAACTGGACATCTACATGCAAAGAAACAAATCTGGACAAGACTTACACTTTACACAAAAATTAATTTAAAACAGGCCTAAATGTATAATGCAAAACTATACAACCCCTGGGAAATACCTTAGGAAAAAAATCAAGGTGACATTGGGTTTAGTGATGACTTCTAGGTATAACATCAAAAGCATGATCCATGAGAGAACAAATTGTTAAGTTGAACTTCATTAAAATTAAAAATGTCTTCTCTGCAAAAGGCACTGTTAAGAGAATAAAAAGACAAACCACAGACAGAGATAATATTTGCAAAATACCTATCTGACAAGGAACTGATATCCAAGTTATACAAAGAACTCTTAAAACTCACAACAAGAAAAAAAAATAACAACCCAATTATACAATGGGCAAAGGTCTAAAGAGACACCTCAGCAAAAAAATACACAGATGACAAATAAGCATATGAAAAGATGTTCAGCATCATACATCATTAGAGAAATGCAAATTTAAACAAGAAACCACTAGACATGTATTAGAATGGCTAAAATACAAAACACTGATAACATCAAGTGCTGATGAGGATGTAGAGCAACCAGAACTCATTCATTGCTAGTGGAAATGCAAAACGGTAAGCCACTTTTGAAGACAGTTTGGCAGTTTCTTACAAACTAAGCATTGTCTTACCACACAATCCAGCAATCCTATTCCTTGGTATTTACTCGAATGAGTTGAAAACGTCCACACAAAAACCTGCATGAGAAAGTTTATAGCAACTTTATTTGTAATTGCCAAAACTTGAAAGCAACCAAGATATCCTTTAATACACATCTGTGCAATGGACTATTACTTAGTGATAAAAAGAAATGAGCTATCAAGCCACAAAAACACATGGAGGAAACTTACATGCATATCGCTAATTGAGAGAAGTCAATCTGAATGGCTGCCTTACTGTATGATTCCAATTTTATGACATTCTAGAAAAGGCAAAACTATAGAGACAGTAAAAAGATCAGCGGTTGGTTGCCAGGGACTCAGAGGCAGGGAGGGACAAATATGTAGAGCACAGGTGATTTTTAGGGCAGTGAAACAATTCTATGTGATACAGTAATGGCGGATGCATGTCATGGTACATTTGCTAAAACCTATAGAACATACATCAAGAGAGAACATTAATGTAAACTCTGTAAATTTTAGTTAATAATGTATTAATATGCATCATCAATTGTAACAAATGTAACATGCTACTAAAAGATTTTAGGTCAGGTGCAGTGGCTCACGCCTGTAATCCCAGCACTTTCGGAGTCCGAGACTGGCAGACAACCTAAGATCAGGAGTTCGAGACCAGCCTGACCAACATGGTGAAACCCAGTCTCTACTAAAAATACAAAATTATCCAAGCGTGGTGGTGCGTGCTTGTAATCCCAGCTACTCAGGAGGCTGAGGCAGGAGAATCACTTGAACATGGGAGGCAGAGGTTGCAGTGAGCCAAGATCATGCCATTGCTCTCCAGCCTGGGCAACAAGACACTGAAACTTTGTCTCAAAAAAAAAATATTTTAATAAGAATAGAAGAAATGAAGTGTGGGGTCAGGTAGTGTGGGGTTGATATGTGGGAACTTTCTGTACTTTCAACTCAATTATTTTATAACCTGAAAACTGCCCTTCAATTATGAAATCTATTTAAAAAATAATAAAGTTTTAAAATAATCAATGAGAATAAATTTTGAAGCAATATTCCCTCTATTTTATGTTTCAGGTTTCAATAACAAATTTTTACAAAATGTACATGCCTAAATAGTCCACATCTAAAAGTTTATCTGTAGATATGTGCACATATTGATCAAAGATTTATGTCAAAGATTATGTACTATTGTCAGTAGTAGCAAAGCCTGAAAACAACTAAATGTCCATTAACAAATAATTGGTTCAGTAAATTATGCTTTTTTACACATGAAATATTACAGAGCAGTTAAAAAGGGACAACCGTATTTGCAGAAGGTAAGTAAGCTCCATGGTAGGGAAGGTATTGCTGTTTTGTTGCTGTTCACTAATACGGCCTAAGTAACCAGAACTGTGCCTGGCATCAGGTAGATCCTCAGTAAGTATTTGTTGAATAGATTAATAGAGAATAATGGTTAAATTTTTTTTTTTTATTTTTTTTATTTTTTTTATTTTTTATTGGATTATAGGTTTTGGGGTACATGAGCAGAGCATGCAAGACAGTTGTGTAGGTACACACATGGCAGTGTGCTTTGCTTTTCTTCTCCCCTTCACCCACATTTGGCATTTCTCCCCAGGCTATCCCTCCCCACCTCCCCCTCCCACTGGCCCTCCCCTTTTCCCCCCAATAGACCCCAGTGTTTAGTACTCCCCTTTCTGTGTCCATGTGTTCTCATTTTTCATCACCCACCTATGAGTGAGAATATGCGGTGTTTCATTTTCTGTTCTTGTGTCAGTTTGCTGAGGATGATGTTTTCCAGATTCATCCATGTCCCTACAAATGACACGAACTCATCATTTCTGATTGCTGCATAATATTCCATGGTGTATATGTGCCACATTTTTCCAATCCAGTCTATTATCAATGGGCATTTGGGTTGATTCCAGGTCTTTGCTATTGTAAACAGTGCTGCAATGAACATTCGTGTACATGTGTCCTTATAGTAGAAGGATTTATAGTCTTTTGGATATATACCCAGTAATGGGATTGCTGGGTCAAATGGAATTTCTATTTCTAAGGCCTTGAGGAATCGCCACACTGTCTTCCACAATGGTTGAACTAATTTACACTCCCACCAACAGTGTAAAAGTGTTCCTTTTTCTCCACATCCTCTCCAGCATCTGTTGTCTCCAGATTTTTTAATGATCGCCATTCTGACTGGCGTGAGATGGTATCTCAATGTGGTTTTGATTTGCATCTCTCTGATGACCAGTGACGATGAGCATTTTTTCATATGATTGTTGGCCTCATATATGTCTTCTTTCGTAAAGTATCTGTTCATATCCTTTGCCCACTTTTGAATGGGCTTGTTTGTTTTTTTCCTGTAAATCTGCTTGAGTTGTTTGTAAATTCTGGATATCAGCCCTTTGTCAGATGGGTAGACTGCGAAAATTTTTTCCCATTCTGTTGGTTGCCGATCCACTCTAGTGACAGAAGCTGTGGAGTTTCATTAGGTCCCATTTGTCTATTTTGGCTTTTGTTGCCAATGCTCTTGGTGTTTTGTTCATGAAGTCCTTGCCTACTCCTATGTCCTGGATAGTTTTGCCTAGATTTCCTTCTAGGGTTTTTATGGTGCCAGGTCTTATGTTTAAGTCTTTAATCCATCTGGAGTTAATTTTAGTGTAAGGTGTCAGGAAGGGGTCCAGTTTCTGCTTTCTGCACATGGCTAGCCAGTTTTCCCAACACCATTTGTTAAACATGGAATCCTTGCCCCATTGCTTGTTTTTGTCAGGTTTATCAAAGATTGTATAGTTGTATGTATGTTGTGTTGCCTCCGGTGCCTCTGTTTTGTTCCATTGGTCTATATCTCTGTTTTGGTACCAGTACCATGCTGTTTTGATTACTGTAGCCTTGTAGTATAGTTTGAAATCCGGTAGTGTGATGCCCCCCGCTGTGTTCTTTTTGCTTAGAATTGACTTGGCTATGCGGGCTCTCTTTTGGTTCCATATGAAGTTCATGGTGGTTTTTTCCAGTTCTGTGAAGAAAGTCAATGGTAGCTTGATGGGGATAGCGTTGATTCTGTAAATTACTTTGGGCAGTATAGCCATTTTCACAATATTAATTCTTCCTAACCATGAACATGGAATGTTTCTCCATCTGTTTGTGTCCTCTCTGATTTCGTTGAGCAGTGGTTTGTAGTTCTCCTTGAAGAGGTCCCTTACGTTCCTTGTGAGTTGTATTCCAAGGTATTTTATTCTTTTTGTAGCAATTGCGAATGGCAGTTCGCTCTTGATTTGGCTTTCTTTAAGTCTGTTATTGGTGTAGACGAATGCTTGTGATTTTTGCACATTGATTTTATATCCTGAGACTTTGCTGAAGTTGTTTATCAGTTTCAGGAGTTTTTGGGCTGAGGCGATGGGGTCTTCTAGGTATACTATCATGTCGTCTGCAAATAGAGACAATTTGGCTTCCACCTTTCCTATTTGAATACCCTTTATTTCTTTTTCTTGCCTGATTGCTCTGGCTAGAACTTCCAGTACTATATTGAATAGGAGTGGTGAGAGAGGGCATCCTTGTCTAGTACCAGATTTCAAAGGGAATGCTTCCAGTTTTTGCCCATTCAGTATGATATTGGCTGTTGGTTTGTCATAAATAGCTTTTATTACTTTGAGATACGTTCCATCGATACCGAGTTTATTGAGGGTTTTTAGCATAAAGGGCTGTTGAATTTTGTCAAATGCCTTCTCTGCGTCAATTGAGATAATCATGTGGTTTTTGTTTTTGGAATGGTTAAATTTTTTAAAAAAACAAAGTAAAAACAACATGCATATAGTTTGTTTGTCATGATAGGTTGAAACCTGAGGGCATACCTCTTGACCAAAGCTACCCCAGATGTAGACTCTGATTTTCCATGGAGCTAGGAGCAGGGATAAAGGAAGCACGGTTTTTTAAAATGAATTTGAACCACTTTCAACGAAACTACTCAAGCTTCTTAGTATGTGTAGACTCAGCCTTAGAGTAGGAATTTATTATAAAGGTTCAAATTCATAATATTTTATGGTGAATACCAAGACTTACAATAAAACTTAACAGTAACCAAGAGGCTGTGGGAATGATGTAAGGTTGGCCCTATGGAACGGAACAGAGAAACCAGAAAGAGATCCACACTTACATGGTTAATTGATTTTGACAAAGAGGCCAAAGTAATCCAATGGGGAAAGTCTTTTCAACAGATAAAAACAAACAAAAACAGAAACATTACTTCTATATGGGGGAAGAAAGAACCTCGATCTTCACCTCATACCATATACAAAAACCAATTATTTTTGAGTCAGAGTCTCACTCTGTCGCCCAGGTTGGAGTGCAGTGGTACGATCTCGGCTCACTGCAGCCTTGACTTCTTGGGTTCAAGCAATTCTCCCACCTCAGCATCCCAAGTAGCTGGGATTAGAGGCACCCACCACCATACCTGGCTAATTTTTGTATTTTTAGTAGAAACAGGGTTTCGCCATGTTGGCCAGGCTGGTCTTGAACTCCTGATCTCAGGTGTTCCACTCACCTCGGCCTCCCAAAATTCTGGGATTATAGGTGTGAGCCATAGGGCCAAGTCAAAAATTAATTTATTATCGATAATAGACCTAGTAAAAGTTAAAACTATAAAGTTTCTAGTTTAGAAGAAAACACAGGAGAATATTTTTGATGACACAGTATAGGCAAAAGTCTCTTAGGACACAGAAAGCAATCAACATAAAAGAAAAAGTGGATAAATTAAACTTTAAGGCCATATGCAAGCACTTTGGGAAGCCAAGGTGGGCAGATCACGAGGTCAGGAGTTCAAGACCAGGCTGGCCAACATAGTGAAACCCCATTTCTATTAAAAATAAAAAAAAATTAGCTGGGTGTGGTGGCAGGCACCTGTAATCCCAGCTACTCCAGAGGCTGAGGCAGGAGAATCGCTTGAACTTCGGAGGCAGAGGTTACAGTGAGATGTGATTGCGCCATTACATTCCAGCTCGGGCAACAATGCCAGACGCTGTCTCAAAAAAAAAAATTAAACTTTAAAATTAAAAATACATATTTTGAAGACATTGTTAAGAAAAGGAATAGGCTAGCCACAAAGTAGGAGAAAATATTCACAAAGCATGTATATTTGATAAAGGACTAGTGTCCAGAAGATATCAAAATTCCTATAACACAATAACAAAAGAGAAGAAAAGCAACCCAAAACAGGACACATGTAGAGAAATAAGGTCCAAGTGATGCTCAGTGTGATGAAACAACCAGATACCTGAGACAAGAATTAATCCAGTAATGCTATATGAAGCTCATACTTTGTCCAAACTCTGAATATATGAAAGAATCATTTAATATTTCAAGATAACATTAATTGGCATATAGATGTGCCCATTAAAAAGTAAATTTAACATAAAATTAATTATTTCTTTTTTTTTTTATTTTGAGTCTTGCTCTGTTGTCCAGGCTGGAGTGCAGTGGCCCGATCTCAGCTCACTGAAACCTCTGCCTCCCGGGTTCAAGTGATTCTTCTGCCTCCCAAGTAGCTAGAATTACAGGTGTATGCCATCACATCCAGCTAATTTTTTATATTTTTAGTAGAGAGGAGTTTCACAACGTTGGCCAGAATGGTCTCGATCTCTTGACCTCATGATCCACCTGCCTCAGGCTCCCAAAGAGCTGAGATTACAGGCATGAGCCACAGCGCCTTGCAAAATAAATATTTTTTTTATCTATGAATCTCATTCTAATTAACTGTTAAGAAAGTTTGGTAATAATAACCACCAATAAAAAGCCACATTAAAAACTGTGTTAACATATAGTTTATTTTTATTTCATAACATTTTAAAAAATATAAGCCACCTAATATTTTGAAAAACATACACAGAACAATCATTTAGCTGGCACAATATTACAAAAATAAAATGACATAGAATAAATTGCACAAGAGAGCAAAATAATGTCTGCTGAGTCACTCTGACTAGGAACACATAATAGTCACTAGGAAGGTGAAGTGGAGCAGTATGGCCATTTCTTTATGACCAGTTATCACTAAAGTCAATCACAGAACCTATTCCCAGGAGACCATTCCATTCACTATACAGGAATATGTGCAATATATAGATGTCAGGTTAACACCTTGAATTTAATTCCAAATACCATTGTTTCTTTTCCTCTGGGAGACAAGTTCAGTGGCAAGGTAGAATAGTGAAGACCATGGGACATCAAGCCCATGACTGGCCCACACGTCTCCCAGCTGGTTCTACAACACAAGAAGGAGAATAAAGTGTACTGTCCTATCTAATATCATAGTCAGTAGCCCCATTTGGCTATTGGAATTTAAATTAATTACAATTAAACAAAATTTAAATTTTACTTCCTCAGTCACAATAGCCGCATTTCAAGTGTTCACTCACTACACGTGGCTAGTGGTTACCATATTGGACACTGCAGATATAGAACATCTCTGTCATCACAGAAAGTTCTTTTAGACAGCCCTGGATGTGGGAAGTGTTTCTTCTTTGCTTAGCTAGGATGTAGGCTGCTTATGGAAGCAGTTTTGAGAGGCAGTTCTTCTCCCAGGATATTCCTAGATCGGTGGTAGAGTCACAGAAGGGAGTAAGGTAGATTTTCTTTGCAAAGATTCCCCTCCTCCATGCATGAAAGTGATGGTCTTTTTATAGGAATCAAATACACAAACCCAGACTCCACCAAAATATAACTGACAGGAAAATTAGGGAGGAGAGAAATGATGCAGATGAGGGAACAGCACAGTAGAACATTATTTATCTTATACTAACCCTCCATTAAGAGGTTATGGTCACCAAGGAAGTGTGCAGGTACCCAGAGCCCTCTAGAAAATCCTGATGTGTGACAAGGATATTGGCTAAGAGAGAAGGTCAGTCCTGTCAAGTGTTTTGTGAGAAAACCAGATATGCCTTCACTCTGCTCACTCTTTCAGAGGGAAGCAGTGCTGCTTGGAGCTTTGCCAGTTGTGAAGAAACTACGTTTTGATATTTTTGAACTTTATGCTCCTCTGCAATTGTATTTTGTAACCAGGGCATAAACTGTTAGTTGTCTTCCCAAGATCCACCACCATCTTCTTCCTTATCAAGAGAAACTAAATTTTTGTGAAAGGCAGCTATATATCCAGCAACAAAACCTACATTTCTCAGACAATCTTGCAGATAGCAGTAGCCAATGACACAGTTCTGGCCAATGAGATGAAGGCAAAAGTTATTGGGGTGCTGAGGAATCTCTTTACAAGGAAGTGGATTTGAACTGGCATGGCTTGTTTCTCTGTGGGCTCCCTCCTTTTTGTGGGGAGCTGCAGGGACCATCTTGGAACCTAGAGGAAAAAGCCAAGGGAACCTCGGCAGCCACCTTAATTAAGCCTGACACCCGTGAGCTGCTAAACCAACACCAGCAGCTGCCTGCCTCTAACCTCCTTGTTCTGTGAGAAAAGAACAAAGCCTCTAATTTGCTTAAGCCACTGTTCAGTCCAAAACTTCCTATTTGATTAACAAGATAACAATTCATCTTGATTCCCAAGAGGAAAGTGTGATTTTCATCTGAAAGGAAAAGACATCTTGCTTGAAGAATCTGTACCTATTCAATAAATTCAAGTAACTTCAGAGTCATACTAATAAAACAAGAGACACATATAAAGGTTTTAGCTCCAACCCACCCTTGTCTTCAGGATCTGTCTATATAGACCAAGAATGGCAGAAATGTTCAGGCTCATTATATAAAGTGGCTACTATTAAGGAAAATTAGGCAGTTTTTTTAAACTTAATCCATCAGAAAGCTTTTCTACGTGCCTATTAGGTTCTGATTACTGGGTTTAAATGCCCTTCTGATAATCCAGCTTCCTATATGGGAAGATGCTCATGACTCAGACACTTAATCAGATCATTATTAATCCATAACATTATTTATTTTGTGTAGACAAAATAAAAAATGGAGGACTGAGAAATTTATTTCACTGATTCAAACAAGAAAATAACTACATCAAAGATTTACAACACAATTCTTAACCTTCCATTGTATAAGACACAGACACCTGACAGTGACATTCTAATGATCCTAAAGTTTTAATTGTGGATTTAGCTTAAATACGCACAAATACCTCAGAGCAGCTGTCAAAATTAAAAGCAAACTACAGCACAGTGTAGATACCTTATGTATTACATTAATATCTTCAGTATTCTAAAAGTCTCTAGATTAGTAAGTGTGACTTACAAAAAAAACAAGTATTTCCCACTACTCTAAATAGTTTAACCATTAACAATCTTTAACATTTTGGCCATTTAAAATTTAACTTTATTGTACTAATTTTGAAACTATAGACAATTTGGAATTAGGGAATGTCAAACTAAAAGTAGAGTATTTCATATTTTGTACTCACCTAGTTCCAAGCTTCCACCCCTGCAAGTGAACCAAAAACAAATCCTGGCACCTTGCCATTCCCAGAAAAGCCAGTGCATGGCACACTCTGGGTAAATTTTCTCTCTTATTCTGTAGAATCACACCAGATGGCATCAGTTCTGCATCTACAGCTGTGCCCTAAAATTGAAGTTCAGACATAGGAATCTACTTTATTAGACATTTTAGATTTTGCAGGTGTGAGTGTGATGTCATTCTCATTCAACTTAAAGTGGTTGTCTTGCCAAGTAGAACTGTAGATCCATTGCACTTATAAGTTCGGAAATCAGTGCAACAACCAAGATTGTCCTGATAAGATCTGAAGTCATTTTGAACAGCTGAAATTTAGAAACAATGATGAAATAATAACATTTGAACTAGAATACAAATATTACATAATAGAATTATGGTTCATTTCCTTATAATGTAAGAAATTCAGGTCAGCTTCTAACATTGCTGAAGAATCACTAAAAACCTTTTTATTGAAAATGAAACATAGGAATCTTCTATAATCAAGTTACACTTATATAATAAGAAGTTATTTTAAATATTCTTGACTTTTCAAGTGCTTTAATGTCTAGCTCATAGTTATACAGTCTTTAAAAACAAACATGGCACATAGCGATTGTCAGAACGGGGGTAGTCAGGGGATAGAGTAGCCAACATGTAGAAGCCTGGAACCTAGACCATTGTGGGTGTCAGAGTATTCGATCTAAGCCAAGAAGGCATAAAGGTAGCCAAAAATGTGAGTTTGAAAGTAGTTCTAATTTGGGAGATTGGACTCTGTCAGATCTTGGGGAAATGATGATTGAATAAATAAATAGCAAAAGATGGCTCATCTGCAGGTGTCAAAGTTTCAAAAGCAGAGTCTCCAACAAAGCAAGGGCAGACAGGAGATCAACAGCAGCGAGATCTAGCAGCAAATGTGAGTTACCTTAATTCCCAGAGCTTAGAGTCAAGTTCCAAGCAGAGGTTGAGTAATAGGAATAAATATTCATTGTGGGCTAGATAAATGGGAATTTAGTCATTAATGAATTTGATTACAAGGAGGTTATAAAATGACATTGGACACAAGTTAGAAAGGCACCCCTCGTTTCTTAGGAACCTAAGTCAGTAGAACCAGCTGAGAGGCTGGATTAATACTGAGATGGCAGCAAACTACTCACCCTGACTTCTCGATAGTCTCCTGTCTAGGAGGAATCATGGGCAGGTTAAACTTCTGGATACCAGTGGTGCTGCTAGGAAGATTAAAGGATTGCAAACTCAAGAAGCCAAGCATGTGGTTAAAATAATTTGCATTCTGGTTATTCTAAAGTGTGAAATGATTGTTTTCAATCCTTACAAACAACTATAATTGCTAATTAATTACTCCCACACTCATCTTGAATGTCCATATTAACCATACAACCCTTTAACTAAATGTCCCTTACCAACCAATTAGAGAACCATTGTTCAAAGCACAATACAGAATCACTGCAGTTGATTGGGGAATTCAAACTGGAAATTCAAATCAAGTCTTACCATAAATCTGAAAAAGAGGTGAGAGTTTGTTCATACTATAATAACTAAAGTAAACCACTTATTTCATTAAGAACAGGTCTATTTGGGGAAAGTGAAATAGAAAATGTGGGAAATTATTGATGTCTTGGGCCAAAATGATTCACCTCAGACTGTTTTTCCTTTGAACCATTAAAATAATTGTCTTACACTTCACTTTTCTATTACCAACTTAGGGAAACTTTACTATTTTATGGTTTTTAACCTCTCTCCATGGTCTTTCTTTGTGTCTAAAATTAGTATTTTCAATACGGCAGTTATGACTTAGCTTATCCCACACTAACCTGACTAAACCCAAATCTTCCCTTACTGAAGATCATGTATATCTCCATCACATATTTCACCCCAAGAATCCTTGCACTGTCTTTCAAAACAGCAGAATGATTACTAAAATGGCAAACTCCCGACATCTCATTTAAATTTCCACAATCCTCTACTGAGACACTGATTCTTGCAATGAGTTAGGAGTCAGTTTGGCTTTGTGGTTCTGGTAGAAGCTCAACAGTTTTGAGTGGGAGAGAGTCCTTTCATTCCTTGTACCCACTTCCCCCATCCTGAACCTACACTTTTTTAGGCCCAGGATCTTTAGAAGTTTAGTCATAACTAAGGCCAACGTGAAACCATGTGTCATTCCCAACTTACCATTTGCAGAAAGCTTCCCTCTCCTGTTCCAGCCTTCTCTTGGTAGGCCCAAACTGTCATTGCAGCTGTGGTCCTCTATGCACCAGTCAAGGGCAGAGGCTCTAGGCTCTGGAAAGAGAGACAACATAAATCTAGGGAAAAGCTTCTGAAGGACGAAGTTATTTCCCAAACTAACATTACCGAGAGGGTACTTAGGGCATACTGGTACTCGAGTTTGCTCCTGCCCACCCATCTTTTACAAAAGCTCTAGTAATTTAACCTGAAACTGCAGACCGGCTTCCTCTTCCTTTTCCCTGTTTCCCTACACTATGCAAACAGTACCTCTCTTAGCCGGCCCTCCATGCCATCACCCAAAAGTTCACATATCGGCTAACCCTAAGGCATCTGCCAAATAACTCTCACTGTAGCGTTCATCCTCTGCTCTCCCAGATTCAAAACCCACCCTGCACAGCAATCCTCAGGCACTACCAGTCGTTGGTGGCTAGAATACGAGTAGGGATCACCAGGAGGAAGGGATTCCTCCCTCCAAATGGACCACTGAACCTTCTCTCCCCCGCCCCCAACCCCAGCACCACCAGATGAACGCCATTTACCATCTCCCAAAGAGCAAAAATGTGTAATATTTAAAATACTTCAAGTGCGCCCTGTTTCCTCATGCCAGCCGTCCCAAATCCCACACACTCTTTCTCAAAAATGTAGATATTCAGGTTAACCTTCAATTTTGTTCGAAAGTGGCTGAACTGAATTGTCTGAACAATTTAGTTTTCCACTCCTTGGATATAACTAAAATGCAGTTGGACTGAGAAGAGCTTGCAGATGTCCAAACTCATTCCGACTCCAAAGGGCGAATTCTCTTTTCGCCATTTCTTCCAGCCCTGGAACAGCTTGGGGTCCCTCCCGAAGAGCTCAGCCCAGAAATACATACATCCACCGCCCCTGCCACCCGAACGCGCTGGCAGCCCCGGGCCTCCCACAGGAGCGGAGACGCGGGTCCCCGCGCCTCCCGCCGGAACCGACCCGTCAGAGCCGCCGAGACCGCACCTGGAAGCTGGGAGGCCGCGAGGAGGGAGAATCCAGGCGGAGACCCAGCCCAGTGCCCGCACAGCTCTATGCCCTCCCGCCAGTGCCCGCACTCGGGTCACACGGCTTGCTCTCGAGAGAAGCCCCAAGGCTCGCGGTGCACTGAGAGGCGCCCGGGCTGGAGCGCCCCGGCCGTGTTGGCCACGGAGTTCTTCAGCTGCTTGATGACCACGAAGAGCAGGAGGAAAAGTAAGAAGAGCAGGAAGAAGAAGAGCGCCAGGTAGAGCAGCAAGTTGAGTTCCCACTCCATGCTGGAGACGCCGGCGCTCGCTGGCAGTGCGCGCTCCGCGCGGGCTGCAGCTGGAGGACGAGCGCGCCACCCGCACACCCACCTCCCCGCACTCCCGCCCCGAGCGAGGGCGCCCCGCTTTGGGCGCCGACTTCGGGGTCCGTGTTCGGCCTCCCCCGCCTCCGAGGAAACGCGCCAAGGAGCTGAGGAAATCCGGCGCCGACTCTCCCAGCTGGCACCAGAGCCTTCCGCTTCGCCGAGATCCTCTCCAGTGCTCCTGAGGACGCGAGCGGCTTCCCTAAGAGCGAACTTCCGCGGGCAGGGACGCCGGGAGAAGAGGTAACAACAGCTCAGTCTCCCAGAGGAGATCGGAATTGGTGTTTTGTATATTATTTAAAAGTTCCACCACCAACACCCAGTAGGGTCCCTAGCCCGGTCCCTTCCCAAATAATTTATTTCGTTGTATCTCTCCGTTCCCGCTTTCCGAAACGGCAGGGCATGCAGCGGCCCAGAGACTCAAAAGATTGAAAGGTGACAGTGAAGATAGGGTCTGAAAGGCTATGAGATGATCTCGTGCCATGAGATGCCTGAGTGAATTCCACTTCGAGCTGTCTTGCTCTTCAGAATAGCAGAGCATTCAGTGTTGAGTGTACTTTTCTATGGACAACAGGTCATTTGGAAACGCATTAAGAATAAAATGTATTTCAGAAGTTATATAGTACAAAGCTTTCAAATATTGGCCTCAAATTCAATTTCGTTGGTGAAAAGAGGAAAACAAATTTACTCAAAGTGTTTCTTGAGTCCCTCATGCCTTTCTCTCTCTGGTTGACGTGACCCAAAACCCATATCGTGCAGCTTTGAAAGCAATTCAGTGTATCTATTACTGCTTAACAAATTACCCCCAAATTTAGTGGCTTCAGACATAAACATTGATCATCTCTCACAGTTTCTGTGGGTCTGAAATGTGGGAGCACTGGCTGGGTAATTCATATGAGGCTCCGTTCAGGTGTCAGCCAGGTCTGCCCTCAGCTGAAGGCTTGTTCGGAGGTAGAAAATCCACTTCCAGAGTGGCTCACTCACTGGCTGCCAGGTGGGGCTGGTTGTTGGTGGGAGCCCTCAGTTCCCTTCCATGGGCGTTTCCAACACAGCTGCCAGCTTCCCCCAGAACAAGTGATAAAGGAAAACAAAGCAGAGGCTGCAGTGCTCTTTACCACTAGCTTCAGAAGTCACGTGCCATCACTTCTGCATTATCCTACTGGTCACACAGGTCAGCCCTATTCAGTGTAGTAGTCCAAGGACATGAACGCCCAGGAGTAAGGATCACTGGGGCCCATCTTGGAGTCGGCTATGACAGCTGCTAATACAGCCAGTTACCATTGCCCATTTGTGGGCCCAACTTAATTTTATTCTTTATTTATAAAGACATAGAACTGCCTCCTGGACTGAATTCTGGGGAGGAGGACTTACAGCACCCCAGATTATGATAAGTGGCTACTCCAGGGATGACAGGGGTTCAAAGAGACAGGGTGGTATGAAAACAGTCTGTGAACTGGAAGTCTCATGGACCTGATTCTAGTGTCAGCTCCACCTGTCAGGGGTCACTTTTGCTCCATGATTCTCAGTCCCCTCATCTGTAACATGCTTTGCTTCTCTTTCCCTTGAATTTGTTATGAGGCTCAAAAATGAGTAAATGTTAAATACAAACGTGTTTTGCTATATAAATGTCAGATACTGTTGTTACTTTATTACCAAGGGTCCCCAGTGTTACAAGCTACTGTACGAAATTTCAAGAGCCTGGGCCTCTCCATCCAAACATCTTCCTGCATAAGCATAAATAATCTTTCTTTCATTTTCTCTTTGTCTCTCTCTCTCTCAATAACACTATATTGATCCACTTCGTAGGCAATGGTATGCTGGAGCCGGCTCATAATGACTCAAAGGAGCTGATTGTTAAATTTGGTAAAACATTTGTTAAATTCCAGCTATTATTAAAAATTAAATTATAGAAACTACATTTCCGTTAACAACAAAGGTAATTAATACCTTTTAAATTGCCATTAAAAGCAAAAACCATGATTGCGTTTGCACCAACCTCAGTACTACATTTCACTATTGTCTGTGCACTTGAGGTTATTTACATCCGTTGTAGCTGTGTGGTAAAGATGCTGCAGAGTGGCATGTTACTGCGTATCTCTTCCCAGCTGTGTTAAGTGCTGTCATGTTGGTAGCTTGAAATTAGCCATGATGAGTGGGTTCTCCCTGAGAAAATGGACAAATGCTACAAATCAGGACCAGGAAGAAGTTGTTAGATTAACCAGCACAACACTGCTCATGGGGCTATTGAGAGAAATTTGAAATCTTATACAAATTTAGCAAAGATTTGTGATTTTTTTTTGACTGCCCAGAATCCACACACCTCCACTCTAAGCACCACATGTTCCTACGGATGAAATTCTCCATTTTATGTAATCTTGGCAAGAAGACAGATCCCAGTGCCTACTTTCCCTTGCCACCTCCTGTTATGGAAACCAAGGGGATCAGATATATCTTTTACCCACTCCTGATACAGTGTAGGGAGGAGGGCAGGAAGAGCTATGCCTGAAACTTAGCCAAATATCTTTGCCTCCAGGACTCTGAATCTTGGGAGCTGTCAGAGCAGGAGGAATGTTTGGAAGTCAGATGCATCCCAGTTGCACGGGCACTCTGAGCGCCAGAACAGTCCCAAGAGTGACCTAGGCGTGCCTTCTTCTGCCTGCTGCCACAACATCCTCAACTCCCAGCCCAGACTGGGCACTCCTGCTTTCTTTCCACTCTGTAGCCTTCCACTGGCTTTCCAGGAAATCTTATTGCTGCGAGGCAGAATGGTTAGCGCCAGTTTGCAAGGGAGAATGCTGAAATCTTATTGCTGCGAGGCAGAGTGGTTAGCGCCAGTTTGCAAAGGAGAATGCTGACTAATTAAGAAAGCATCGCTTAAGTATTTTGCACATGTTAAGTACTCTTAATTAACGAGTTGTTTGGTATGAAAGGCATATGATTTGGCACATTGCCATCCAGATATCCAAGCTATCAAAGGATGAAAATTGAAGCAAGGAGAGGTTAAGTGACCTGCTGAAGACCACACAGCTGGCATTGGCAAGTGGCAGGAGAGGGATGTAAACCCAGGAAGTTTGACTCCAGAGCCTGCACTCCCAACCCTCATGATTGTACTGCCTCACAGGGAAAAGTATTCTTACTTTTTTTTTTTTTTGAGGCAGAGTCTCACTCTGTCTCCCAGGCTGGAGGGCAGTGGTGCGATCGCAGCTCACTGCAGCCTCGACTTCTTGGGTTCAGGCAATTCTCCCACCTCAGGGATTACAGGTGCATATCACCATACCTGGCTAGTTTTTGTATTTTTAATATAGATGAGGTTTCACCTTGTTGGCCAGGCTGGTCTCGAACTCCTGATCTCAGGTGATCCACCCACCTCAGCCTCCCAAAGTGCAGGGATTACAGGTGTGAGCCACTGCACCCTGCTGGGGAAAATATACTTTTATGTGCATGACCATCAAATTAATCACCACATTTTTTTCTTTTGAGCGTCAGACTAAAAAGAAACACATTTCAAGAGACATATGCCTTCTGTATCTCAGCGCCCACTTTTGAAATCTTGAAGGTCAGAGCTTCAAATGAGCCTGTGTTTGTCTGCAGAATGCTGGGGGAAAAGGCTAAGGGATGAAGGTTTTATGTTGCGGAGCTCAAACCCATGTCAGCCTTTCTAACCATAACTATTTAGATTATCCATTTATCTGAGCAGCTTAAATGGATTTATAAATATTAATTAATAAATTATTATATTCACTCTCTGTATAATTTGTACGTAAAATAATATTGCTGCCATGAAAAATAATATATTACATTTAGTAGATGCTCCCAATGCTTTTCAGCCTCTGGTCATGTTTATGTACCTCACAAGGCTCTGGACTTCAGTTGATATTGTATAAATGACTCCATATGACTAAACCAGAATCTTTCTCTTCCTAAAGATGCACATCAGTGGAAATTCATAGAAAGAAAACCCAAGCATTTTAAAATGCAGAAAGGATACTCATTATAAATAAGAGCATAGCTGCTTCCAGCAACTAAAAGATGCACAAATGGGTAGGTGGAGGGAGCTTTGTCACTACAATCACATACCACTGCCCACAGTGTGGACCCCACATACGCTCCCACGTACAGCATGCCTCATCCCCCACTCAGAGTTAGACTTCATGCATGTTTCATCTTCCTAGTCTTCTTTCCGTGGTTCTCAAAACAACTACATATTGCCCCGGGGCTGCCCAAGGTCTTGGCCTATATGGCATGTGGCAAGATGAGGGTTCACCTTCCCGTTTCCTGCCTTGTTCCTCTTCACTCTTGCCACTTACAGGAGGCAGGTCTTTGATCATAAGCATCAGAGGTATTTATGAGAAACGATTAATACCAAGAATAGAAGGGTTAATGTGTCTTGTAAATGTGTTTCTCTAAATTGTCTAAACTCCTAAGAAGACACCCAGAAAGGGCTGTAAAAATCTACCGACACAATCCTACCTGCACTTGCCTGTTGTGGGCGCCTGGAGGATGGAAGCAGCTTTCCCAGAAGGGCAGGAGAAGAGTAGGAGACAAGAGAAAAAGATTTCCAGACACCTTTCTAAGGTTGACTCAACTTGACCTGACATGAACCTCTCCAGAAAACAAAGAAATGTTTTGTAACATGCTCTGGACTTGAAATGTGTTGTTAACCTGACCGGTACAACTTCTTAACACCTTCCCAGGTGCTTCAATCCATAAAAATTGAGTGATCCATAGATGATTTTTGCTTAGATGGGATCTCCTTAAAGCATGTGCTGGAGATGAGGTCCATACTCCAGGGAAACTTCCAGGCCCTAGGACACTGTACTGGCTAGTTAGGACCTGAATCAGCCCCAGTGATCTTGGTGACTCCAATGGCCCAGAAATATCCAGCCATACTATTCATGCCTCTGTGGCACTCCACCTCCCTTTCTTCTGCCCCATACACAAAAATGCCATCATGTTCATTTCTGTGAAGGAGATAGATACAAACTGGGCCTCCTTGTTTACACCCCTTATCACCCCTACAACCCTTTAGATCAAAATTAGAAAGGCTAAGAGAATATTTACTTCTGTAGGAGAACAGAAAAGTGAATTGTTGTACCTGAGGGAGTGGTGTGAAGTTAATCAGCCTTTACCATAGCACCCCATGATAGGATTTACTCTTTACACCTTCACCTCTTCCCAGATCCTATCCTCAAATGAATGACTTCAGTAGTTGTACACTTCATATAAAATGAGATGCTCTTCAGGAAATTAGTAAAATTTATATGATAAGTTATTTAAATTTCATGTAGCCATTTAGGAATTCCAGTGAGAAGGAAGTAAGGAAGAGTGGGAGGAAGGGAGGCAGGGAGGAAAGACAAAGAAAAGAAATCTAATGAAGAAATTTATTTGAGGGGTATGTGGGAAATTGTCCTATGTGAGTATCCCTTGAAATCCAGAATTCACCACTAAGAATAGTTCTATGAAAAATACTCTGGATTCTGTCCTTGATTTAGAATGTCTTTAAACACAACAGGAGATATACTGTCTATTCAATATTGGAAAAGAAAAATATTAAGTGACAGATTGTAATTGCAGCCAAATGCTCTGTCTTCAATTTGAATTCTGCAGTAAATTATCAGGAACATTGAAAAAAGTCGATGTGACTGTGGCCGACCCTGGACTTGATCAATACTGTGTCATGTAGCAAAATAAAGACTCTGAGCATTATCGAGCAATGTATCTTTTGTTCAGCACAACTTTAATGGCAATGAAGAAACTGTTGCTGATGATGACAGGTCTGCAAGCTCCTGCATGAGTTGATGATGACCAGGAGCAATGAGCTTGCACACACACACACACACAACACAAAAATTGGACAGTCCTGAGGGGGAAAAGAATCAATAAAAGTAGATTTTGTCCATAACTCCTACATCCTTAGTGAAACACCAGCTTGTGAGATTTAACCACCTCAACACCTGGGGCTTGCACTCCCAGACCTGGTGACCCAAGCTGCCTTCCAGACATGTGCAGGTAGACACTGTTTCACAGACTGGCAGCAAACACACTTGGGTCTCAGTCCCAGCCTTAGATACTCTACCTTGTACTACACCGTATATTGTTGTGCTGCAAGTGGCAACAAGATATTTTGAAACCTCTGGACTTGGACATGTATTCTGACTTTATCTCTTGCTCTCTGAGTGACAATGGATATCTTTGGTTGCCTATCAAGTGCCTCATCTCTCTTTCTTCTTTATTAATGGAATCCTGATTTTATTTAGGTACTACCTCTTCCCCATGCATCCCATGTGACTTAAAGGAAACTGTCCCAGGGAAGTGGGTCCAGAATGGTCTAAAATTCATTCAGAGAATATGAAAACTATTTTTGTCCAGAAGGGACACATCATGTAAATTGATCTAATCTAATTGAAGTATTTCAGTCAGTGTCCAACAAAGAAAACAAAACCAATATAAGTATCTAAAGTAGGGGAATTTAATACTGGTTAAACTAGCAAAATTAGTTACAAGGCTGTTGAATGGTAAGAGGAGTAAAAAGGAGATAGTAAGTTTACCAGAAGATTGTAGCTCTCCTGGACTAGAGGAGCAAAGAGGAAAATGGGATTACACAGAGTCCGTGATTACTGCCTCAGGAAAACCCCTGCAGTGTCCATGGCTGCCACTGCCAGTGGAGATGTCAAATCTCCCAGCTAGATCCAAAGGCTGGGCACACCAGCTACCTCCAGAGACACCACCAGAAGCCAGGAAACAAAGAAATCTTCTCCCTTCCTCTCATCTTCCAACCTCCTGGCAGTGCCTCCCATTATGACATTATCTAATAGGAAGCTAGGTAGCAAGGGAGTCTAGGCTCTCAGCAAGATGGTCGAGAAGAGAGAAGGGCAAGAACGAAGCTGAAATACACAGGCACTATCCAGCACAGGAAGTACACATGATCCATACACTGGGGAGAGGGTTCTCTCTCATGCATGTCAAAGATAAATAAATAAGAATGGCAGCCCAGTTTCTGGTGACAGCCACCTTATGTCCGTGGGGAGAACCAGCCACAGGATGCAGCTGACTTGAGAAATGGCACAGCAGAGAGAACCTGCTTTCCCGATGGCACTAATGGGCCAGTAAATCCATCATCTTGAAGACTTGCCTCCTTCTGGGCATTCTATTTTGTACAAAAACACATTTCATTGTTGTTTAAGCTGGCTTAAGTTTATTACAAACTGCTAGAGGTACCCTAAGATACATTCAAAAAACCTCAGTTTCCTTATCTGTCAAATGGAGCTAATAGCATAATAATGACATTTGGTTGAATAACAGTGTTGTAACTGTTAAATGGAATAATGCATGTAAAGCACCTGGCATTTAGTGGTCACCTGACAAATGGTGGTTTATATTATTTTTATTATTACTATCATTGTTAATGGAGTTAACAATATTTCTAACTGTGTTGCCATGTAAATATAGCTTAATAATAAATGTGGTCAGCCACAGACTGCCAGCCCTCCATCCCTGCCACATACAGCTTGCCATGCTGAGGCCTACACACCACCATCCACCACACAGCCTCCACCTCCCTTTTTGGTCTTCCTTGTAAGAACACCAGAGCCACCACCAGGACCTGAAGACTGGATCAGTCTGGAGCTTTTCACCTCCCATGGCTCTACTTTCCATACCTCACTATGGAAGCAGTAGGATGATGTGGAATGAAACCATGCTGAGAAACTGGCAAAACAGTAGAACCAGTAAGGTGGCCTAATCTTCATATCATCAGGAAACCAGACCATGAGAATTAGGAGAGTAAGCTGAGTACAGAGGAATACGTTTACATGTTTTAAAAAGTGTTGAGTCTTTACTGAAATTATCTAAATAGGCCACTGAAATTACCCAGATTACAAAACAACCCTGGGTTGTGTGACTTTCTTGAGAATCATGACCTGAATAAACAGGTGTAAGCAGCTTGCACGAAGTGGCTGCCATAGACTCTGGCATGTGGAGCATCTCTTTGACAAGGCTTGAGTTGCCATCCTAGGCTTGGGGCTGGCAACGCATGTCCATGGGGTTGACTTTCCATGGTCACCAGTATACTACACACATCTTTGGGTCATCTGCACTCTTCCTATAGACTGTGCCAAACCATCTACCTGTTTTTCCCTTCAATATTTGTATCGTTCTTTTCAATAAAGTAAGTTGCTAGCAGAAAAATAAGGATGGAATGAAACCCTAGCCCCAAACTCTTTGAGGGGATGGATTTGAAGCTTCCTCTTGTCTCCACCTTGGACCAGCCCAATGATTAAACATCATTTAACCAAGAGGGGTGGCTCATGCCTATAATCCCAGCACATAGGGAGGCTGAGGCAGGTGGATACCTTGAGATCAGGAGTTCAAGCCCAGCCTGGCCAACATGGAGAAACTTTGACTCTACTAAAAATATAAAAAATTAGCCAGGCGTGGTGGTGCATGCCTGTAATCCCAGTTACTTGGAGGCTGAGGCACGAGAATCGCTTGAACCCGGGAGGCAGAGGCTGCAGTAAACTGAGATCACATCACTGCACTCGAGCCTGGGTGACAGAGCAAGACTTCATTTGCAAAAAAAGAAGCACGAAGGAAGGAAGTTAGTTCCCAAATGATTCTGATAATCAACCAATGTGGGAATCACTATTCTAGTTCAGTTTCTTTATACTGCAGATAAAGACCTTGAAACTTAATGAGAATAAGTGACTTACCCAAAGTCAGACACAGAGGAAGTACAAAAGTGAAAACTGCAAGTTGGGTTGACTGTCGGGTAGTTATGGTCTTTCCACCAGACTATATTGAGAATTCCTTTCTTCTCTCTCTTTTTTTCTTTTTTGAGATGGAGTCTTCCTGTGTTGCCCAGGCTGAAATGGAGTACAGTGGTGCGATCTTGGCTCACTTCAACCTCTGCCTCCTGGGTTCAAGCAATTATCATGCCTCAACCTCCCTAGTAGCTGAGATTACAGGCATGCACCACCATGCCCAGCTAACTTTTGTCTTTTCTTTCGCTTTTGCTTTTTTTTTTTAAAAAGACTCAGTCTCGCTCTTGTCCACCAGGCTGGAGTGCAATGGTGCGATGTTGGCTCACTGCAACCTCCACCTCCCAGGTTCAAGTGATTCTCCTGCCTTAGCCTGCCAAGAAGCTGGGATTACAGGTGCCTGCCACCATGCTTGGCTAATTTTTAGTAGAGACGGGGTATCACCATGTTGGCCAGGCTGGTCTCAAACTTCTGACCTCAGGTAATCCACCTGCCTTGGCCTCCCAAAGTGCTGTGCTGGGATTACAGGCATGAGCCTCCGTGCCAGGCCCTTTCCTTTCTTTTTAACTATGCAGCAGTTTTCTTAGAGTTAGAGTTGTTTTCAAAATGGTAATTTTGTCTCTGGATTAAAATTAATTAAAACCCACACTGAACTTCTTTAAATTTATCAATTCACAATATAATAGACTACAATGTTTTATCTAAGAGAGCTCAAAGAAAAAATTCTTCAAAAAAAAACAATTATAATTTTTCAATAAAAAATAATATTAATTTTTTTAATTTAATGTAAATAATGTGTCTTACCACAGTACCTGGAAGTTCTGCAAATGTATCACTGACTTGAAAGGTTTTGAATATGAAGCTAACCTTCTCCTGTCTGTGTTAGATCCTCTCCCTGTGCCTTTCTGGTCCACCCTCCACCATGCTGTGTGTCCCATTAGCTCATATTAATCACCTCTTGCCCTATACCTTCTGTTAGGCTTTCTCCAAGGGAGGCACCATTGGAGGATGGACACAGAGAGAGGTTGTGGTATTTATTCCCTGGCCCCTCCCTGCTAGGCTGGAGGTTAATTATAGCTGACTCCATCCACTAGAATCCTCAGTATCCAGTAGCTGCTGATCTCATCAGGTTTCAGGACCCACCTTCTCCCTTTGCCTCTTTGAGATTATGGATGGTAACAGTTTCCCACTGTTGCTGTCATCCCTTCATTACCAACTGCTGTGGACTAATTATTTCTATAGTCTGAATGTGTCTCCTCCAAAATTCAAATATTGACAATGTGAGATTATTAAGGGGTGAGGGCTTTAAGAAGTGATTAGGTCATGAAGGCTCTTCCCCCCTGAATGGAATTAAGGCTCTTACAAAAGAGGCTTCTTGCAGCATTCATTTGGGTAGCTTGCCCTTCCACCATCCTGTGAGGGCACTGCGTGCCTCCCCACAGTAGGATGTAGCCCTCACCAGACAAGCAAACCTGCAGCACCTTGATCCTGGACTTCCCAAGTGAGAAATAAACTTATCTTCTTTATAAATTATCCAGTCTCAGATATGTTGTTCTAGCAGCACAAAACAAACTAAGATAATATTTGTGTTCCCCTGCCCCAATTCCTATGTTAAATCCTAATCCTGGATGCATAGGAGGTGGAACCTTTGATAGGTGATTAGGTCATGAGGGCAGCACCCTGGTGAATGGGATGAGTGCTCTTAAAAAGAGACCAGAGAGAGCTCCCTCACTCCTCCTGACATGTGAGGACACAGTGAGAAGACCGCCATCTTGGAACCAGGAAGTGGGCTCTCACCAGACATGTAGTCTGAGGGCACCTTGACCTTGTACTCACCAGCTTCTAGGACTGTGAGAAGAAAGTTCTTGTTTAAGCCACCCAGTCTATGCAACTTTTGGTACAGCAGCCCAAACAGAGTAAGACACCATCTCTTCGATCATCCCTTTAGAGGATGCCTGTCTCTTGGCAGGCCCCTGAGTGATACTCCATCCAGGTATTTCTCTTCTGCCTCTGCATCCCTTGAGGGATGGCATTCTAGATGGCTCCACTGTGGATTAGCTGTGTGTCTTCAGGAAAATTGTTTAACTTTTCTGACACTAAAGTTCATCAATGGTAAAAATAAAACATTGCCAGATTGTTTTAAGAATCAAATGAGATACTTATGTGAAAGCATTTTATAATGATAATCGACTACATTAGAGGTAAAACAAATGATTGATGTTTGTTTTAATTTTATTAATTTTTACATATAGAAGTACATTGTTGAAACTTTCTCTATTTCAAAAAAATTCAATATGTCAGGGGACTGAAAGAGAAGCTATTTTATGTACAAATGCCTGTGCAGTAAACTGACGAACTACTATTGACTCCATCCCTACTGTCTGGTAAAACAATCTCACAGCTTTTTCTGTGGAATTTGCGAATCTGCTTGTGTGATGACCTTGATAGAGGGAGTGTTTACATCATCCAGGTACTCTCCTGAAATATTTGGAAACATTATAATCCTTTTGATTTGCATCTAGATAAATGTTTGTTGTAGATAGCATTTTTTTCTTTTCTTTTTCTTTCTGAATATGATAAAATATACTTAACATAAAATTTACCTTCCTCCTTCCTTTTAAGTCTATAGACAGTGGTATTACATATAATCTCATTCTCATGCAACTATCACCACCATCCATATCCAGAATTTTTTCATCTTGCAAAACTGACTCAATACCCATTAAACAACTGCCCATTTCCTCCTTCCTCCAGCCCCTGGCAACAGCCATTCTACTTTCTGTCTATGAATTTTACTACTTTAGGTACCTCATATAAGTGGAATTAGTCATTTTCTTTTCTGTGACTGGCTTATTTCACTTAGCATAATGTCCTCAAGGTTCATTCATGTTGTAGCATATGTCTGAATCTCTTTCCTTTTTAAGACTGAATAATTTTCTGTGATGGTTAATTTTATGTGTCAATTGGACTAGGCCATGGGGTGCCCAGACATTTAGTCAAACATTATTCCAGGTGTGTTGGTGATAGTGTTTCAGGAAGACATTCACATTCTCCTATTGGTTCTGTTTCTCTGGAGAACCCTGACTAAAACATATTCCATTATATGCATATATCACTCCTGTAGTTGTATTTTATTTTGATTAAAACTGTAGTTTCACCATATGTTCTAAAACATTAATCTGTTTTAGTCATAAGTTATAGGAAAGCATACGCATATCCTCCTGGACTATTTCCTGTAGAGTTTAAGTATGCTTGACATAAAAAGCCACAATGCTGTTTTGCATATATGAATAATATTTCTACTTGGTTTTCTATATTTAGAGAGGCCAGTTCTGCAGTGGCTAAAGTATAGGCTTGGTACGATTGCCTTTGTAATATGTCATATTAGAAGGCCCATTGTCAGGAATACCAATTGTAATTTACAGCAGAGATGCTTGGTAAGAGATTCTAAGGCCTCTAGTTGAAAATATGTCTGGAAATTCATTTTGTTTTCCCGTAATAACCCAGCTATCAAATGACTGCCTACCCAAGCCTCCCTCTGGCTTTTGTGTCAGCCATCTGGAAGCCACTGTGAATCTATCCAAGAAACCTTCTAACCCTCCCCTCTGAAATTATTCCCGACTAGAAACTGCTGACTTGGTGAGAGAGATCTTTTTATCACTTTATACTTATAAGCTTTGTTGTAGCTTAGTGGCTCTGAACACCTTAACACCAAGATGATCAGCATCATAGAGATGGCCAAGTTGAAGATATTTTCTTTTCAAGAATTCAAAAGCTATGTTTATAAATTCAGCAATAGGCAATTGTCTTATCTTTTATATATATATAACCTGTGAATTATTATAAAAAGAATATGTTCTGGGTGTTTGTGAAACTCACATTATTTGAACACTAATACTGTCTTGAGGCCTTCCTCTGCTCCATCACAGGTAGTGTTGGTTGAACTAAGTGATGCTATTATAGTCATTACTCAGCAGTGAAAAAGAGGCCTTGTGACATCTGAAGAAAATACATATTCCTTGTCTCTGATACACATCTGGCTCTTGTGTGTGGCCCCTCATAATCATGACCTCTTCAGGTTCTGTATGGCTGAGCTGGTGGGCTATGATTTTCACTATACATCACCAAGAATTACGTTTCTCCACCCACCCCAGCTGTGGTTGAACCGTTTCTCACCTACAAGAAGAAATGAACACACAACTCATTATAAAAGCTCAGCACCTGCTACTTACATATTTTTCACATTTAATGTTTTCATCTATCTGTGGATCTTTTCAGAGGAAAAAGTATTTTGCAAGAGGAAAACAGCTATATATCAGTTTCATCGTTTTGCTGATACCTCACTTATATTTACTGGTATGACTTTTCCCCCTTCTCCAAATTTCTTCAGATTGTCTGGTTTGTGGAAAGAGTATTAGTTGAAACCTTCAGAGGCCTGGATTCTCACCATCCCCTGCCAGCATAAGCCATACAACATCGCACATCTCTTTAACTTCTCCCTGCTTCTGTTCTTCAAATTGGGGGATTAAACATAATTATCTCCATATCCCTTCTAGTTCCAAAATTCAAGTGGCTTATCATTTTTACTGCCAAAACCAGGGATGGTGGAAGAGAGAGATTATCGGAGTGAGTTGCTGCCAGCTGCCAGGATGACAGAGTAGGTGGGGAACCCAGAGCGCCTTCTTTCGGGGAGTCATTGGCTCCAGGAAGGGCCTCTGACACATTTGCAGAAGAGGTTCCTTCACCACCACGGCTCACTGCTCCTTCCAGCCATGACATTATTCCTTTTATTAATACATTAAGTAAGTCGGGGATTCACGTGTCACCTACATATCGGCCACCTTTTCACTATATGCAAACCACAAAGCAGGACTCAGCACAACATGTTGTTTTCCTCCAGCAGAAAAATCACTGCACAAAGCTCGACTGAACAATGTAGAGAGCACCTGGAGTTGCCTCCTTTTAATAACCTTTATTTCCCAGCGAATTGCCACTTCTCCCTCCTTTCCTTTCTTTGTTATGCAGGAAACCTGGCTGCCAACCTGAGCTAACTTCCACCTGTAGGTTTATCAAATTGCCTTCTAAATAAAATTGTCTCTGCTCCTGAGGAATTCTCCTACTAGCTGAGAAGAAGATATTTTTCCCCTGAGTATTACATATACCTCTTCAACTTCTCTGATCCAGCCCAAACCATTTCCAAGTAGAAAAGGATGTGAAAGAAAGAAAGCTATGTTGATGAGACCTCCCAGCTATGCTTCTGAGGACAGGGCTTCATGCACTGTGGCATGCAGTTTTCAGTCTCTTTCAGGTTTTTATTCAAGTAAACAAAAATTCATTTTACTGAATTTTTGAATGAATGAAACTGTCTGCATCTCTACCACCCTAAGAAAAAGCCTTCTCTTAGTCTTGATTTAATTTTGAACAAAAATTGGTCTTATCTTACAAATTCCTTTTTAAATACTAAAGAGTATTAGGCCAGGCTCCGTGGCTCATGCTTGTAATCCCAGCACTTTGGGAGGCTGAGTTGGGCGGATCAGGAGGTCAGGAGTTTGAGACCAACCTGGCCAACATAGTGAAACCTCGTCTCTACTAAAAATACAAAAAAAATTAGTTGGGCATGGCGTAGGCGCCTGTAATCCCAGCTACTCGGGAGGCTGAGGCAGGAGAATCTCTTGAACCTGGGAGGTGGAGGTTGCAGTGAGCTGAGATCGCACCATTGCAATCCAGCCTGGGTGACAGTGCAAGACGCCATCTCAAAAAATAAATAAATACTAAAGAGTGCTAATAGAACTTTTGTTATCAACAGCTGACAATCCATTATTTTATATCTTCTTTAACATAATAATTATTTCACAACAGTCTTTTTTTTTTTCTTGAGACTGTGTTTCACTCTTATTGCCCAGGCTGGAGTGCAGTGGCAAGATCTCGGCTACCTGCAATCTCCATCTCCTGGGTTTAAGTGAGTCCCCTGCCTCAGCCTCCCAAGTTGTGGGATTACAGGCGCTCGCCACCATACTCAGCTAATGTTTGTATTTTTGATAGGGACGGGGTTTCTCCATTTTGGCCAGGCTGGCCTCGAACTCCTGACCTCAGGTAATCCACCCATCTTGGCCTCCCAAAGTGCTGGGATTACAGGCATTAGCCATGGTCCCTGGCCTCACTACAGTCTTATAAAGCTATTATATTTGGTATGCTATTTGATATTTATGCATTTCTATAGAGATTTGCAGATTTACTCTGCCAATGTGACATTTGCTCCCAGCTTCAACACAAGCAGAATGCTAATGTAAGGAATGACTATTTTGTCTGCCATCCTTTGATAAACTATTGACAGTAATCATTGTCAAATAATTCATACATAATAGCAATGTGTTTCTATTCTATGAGCTGTGATTTTTTTAATACCATGAAATTAAATTGTGAAATAAGCTTTGTAGAGATGTCAAAATTACACTCTCCTAGTGAAATATATAAGGGATAAAATAATATTATGTCCTTTCACTGAACTATTAAATAAAGACAGTCATCTTTTTCTAAAGGAAATATACAAATTGTTTAAATCTATCACTGCAGATTCAACTTTGTCAAAATTTAACAGTTATTAATCTGGTATGTCTAGCCTTTTTAAAAGGTGCATTGTGAAAAACATTGTTTCACAGTCAAGTGTGGTGACTTAGTCCCTGCCTGGGCTCTGGAGCGAGCTGCCTAAATTAATTAGTCTTGGCTTTCCTCCTAACTAGTATGTCAGTTCAACTCTTGGTAACTCAGTTGCCTCATCTATAAAATAGAAGTAATAATATGAGAGCATCATTGGGTTGTTGTGAAGATTAAATCGTTTAATACGCGTAAAATGCTTAGAACATTGTCAAGAACGTAATAAGCACTCAATAAAGTTAACTATTATTCTTATTGTTAACATGTAACAAATCAGGATATGAACAACCAATGTCAGTGCTAATCTGTGAGCACTCTTGTGACGACAGAAACCAGCTGTATGCTTCATTGCCCTCGTCACTAATCACTTTCACCATTCTCCAGCTATTGTTTCTGCTGGTATGTGGTATGCTTATAGGTGTTTTTTTTAGCCCTTTTTTTTTTTTTTGAGACAAGAGTTTCACTCTTGTTGCCCAGGCTGGAGTGCAATGGCATGACCTTGGCTCACTGCAACCTCCACCTCCCAAGTTAAGGTGATTCATCTGCCTCAACTTCCCGAGTAGCTGGGATTACAGATGCCCAACACCACACCTGGCTAATTTTTGTATTTTTAGTAGAGACCAAGTTTCACCATGTTGGCCAGGCTGGTCTCAAACTCCTGACCTCAGGTGATTCGCCCACCTCAGCCTCCCAAAGTGCTGGGATTACAGGCATGAACTACCACACCTGGCCTAAACTTTTATATATACATCTAAATATAGGGAAATATAGGCATATATTTTTAGAGACAGGGTCTCTTTACATTGCCTAGGCTAGCCTCTAACTCCTGGGTTCAAGCGATTTTCCTGTCTTAGCCTCCTGAACAGGTGGAACTATAGGCATGCACCAGGGTCCCTGGTTATTTTTTATGTTTAAATTTTTGATGCATCCAGAATTTAATTTTTGATAAGGTGTAGAGATCCATCTTTTTTTTTCCATTTGACTACCCAGTTCTCCAATAATCACTTATTCAGTGAATAATCCATCTTTTCTACCACATTTTCCTTGTTCATTCACTCTCTACAACCTTAGACCAAAAGTCTTCAAACTAGGTTTCAGATATACCTGAGGGTATATGAAGACTTTCTAAAGGGCACATGAAGGTCAGACACAATGGCTCATGCATGTAATCCCAGCACTTTGGGAGGATAAGCTAGGAGGATTTCTTGAGCCCAGGAGTTCAAGAGCAGCCAGAGCAATACAGTGAGACCTCCCTCTTCTCTACAAACAAATCAAAATAAATGAATAAATAAAGGCACATGAACATAGTTAATGTTATGACTATGTCTAGATATTCAACTTCCACATAGTTTTTGCTAAAATCATTTGTCTAAAAAGATGTCTGTCACCAAGGGTACCCCTGCCTCTCTTTTTTCCTCTCTCTCACCTTTATTTCTTGGAGCAGTTTTAAGTGCACAACAAAAATGAGCAGAAAGTACAGAGTTTTCTCATATACCAACCCCTCTCTGCACACACAGCCTCCCTGTCAGCAGATCACTATCACTGTCCCCCACCAGAGCCGCACAATTGTCTCCACCAGTGAACCTGCATGGGTACATCATCCCCCAGAGTTCATAGTTCACATCAGGGTTTATTCCTGGTGTTGTATACTCTGTGGATTTGGACAAGGGTATAATAAGAGGTATCCACCATTACAAGATCACACAAAATAGTTTTACTGCTCTAAAGATCCTCTGTGTTTCACCTATTCATTCCTGCCTCACTCCTAATGTCTGACAACCAATGATCTTTCCACTGTTTCGTTTTGCCTTTTCCAGGATGTCATATAATTGGAGTTATACAGTATGCAGTCTTTTTAGATTGGCTTCTTTCACTTAGTAGTAGGTCAAGGGTCTGTTTTCATTGTCTGCTTTCCAGATTTTTTTCCCACCTTAACAATCTCTTGCTGACTCCTAACTTATCCTAACTCCTATCACACATTGCCAAATCAAGAGGAAATTCAGCAATTCCTTTGATCAAGGCACCATAATACATTCCTCTCCTATCTTCCCATTAAAGATAGGTTTCCAATAAATTTTAGTTTTTAGATGACCAGAAACAAGCTCTTTCTCACTGCACAGCTTCAGTGGCTCTCTCCCTACTCCATCAGCTTCTAGTCAACATCAGCCTCATTGAGCTCCAACTATTTTCTTTTTCTAAGACAGTCATACCACCTCTAGGAAACCTCTGGGAAAGTGTCCCCTGTCTCCTCTCTGTGCCCCAGGTTTCCATAAGTAGGGTCCTAAGCCTACAGAGCCCTCTTGATGGGATGATAGTTTGAGAGATTCTGTGTGCTTTGCTGCCGTCTCTTGGATATAAGAATTCCCAATAAACATTGCTTACTGCTCCCTCTGTGTATCATCCAGGGGGACTGTACCAACTAATAGTCATGTAAGAATGGTTTACCAAAATTTATAATGTATGCTGTTTTAATCAAATGTATATTACTAGTATTTAGAATAATAAGTAAATCCAAAATAAATTGTTTTACACATAGGGTCACAGGACATATATTTTATATATTTTTAAAAATGTAAGAGTGATAGGGGATTGGTTTTATTGTTACATCATTAAAAATTTAGATCGGGAAAGCATGTTAACAAAACTATGTCAAGAAAAGTCAAATCACTTGTCCAAGGTAGTGGCAGAACACAAGCTGGAAACTGGGAAATTCTGATTCTCTGTTAAAAAATCTATCATTTCAGAAAGAATTGGCTGGGCGAGTTGGCTCACGCCTGTAATCACAGCACTTTGGGAGGCCAAGTTGGGCAGATTACCTGAGGTCAGGAGTTTGAGACCAGCCTGACCAACATGGTGAAACTCCATCTTTAAAAAATAAAAATAAGAAAGCATTTATCTTAACTTGGACACATGGATGGACACTTTCTCTTTTTAAAAACAAATTTATTGAAATATAATTTGTGTATACTTCTTTAATTATATATATATTATAAAATACTAATATATAATTTAAGTAGACACCTTTAAAGTATACATTTCAGTGGGTTTTGATATATTACAGACTTGTGCAACCATCATTATAATCTAATTTTAGAACATTTCATCATCCCTCAGAGAAACCTTGGAACGACTGTCAGCCACTCTCCATTTCCCTTTCTCCTTACCATCTCCTTCCTTCCTCAGTCCTACAATATCACTAATCTACTTTCCATCTCTAGATTCTTCTTTTTCGGATGTTTTATATCAATGAGAGCATACACTATGTGGTCTTTCTTGACTGGCTTCTTTCACTTAGCATAATGTTTCTGAGGTTCATCCATATTGTGGCATGTAACATGCATCAATAAAAAATTCCTCTTTATTGCTAAATAACATACCATTTAATGGTTATAGTACATTTTGTCTATTTTTTTCTCTAGCTGATGGACATTTAGATCATTTCTACATTTTGGCCATTGTGAATATATCTTTGAACATTTGTGTACAAGCATTTATGTGAGCATGTTTTCATTTCTCTTGGGTAGATATGTAGGAGTGGACTTGCTGGATCATATGTTTAACTCTCTGTTAACGCATGTAACTCTATGTTTAACATTATAAGGAACTGCCAAACTGTCTTCCAAAGTGGTTGTACCATTTCACCTTCCCACCAGCAATGAGCAGGGGTCCCAATTTCTCCACATCTTTACCAACAGTTTTTATGTCTGTCTTTGATATTATAGCCAACCTAGTGGGTTTGAAGAGTAGATTAACTTAATCCAGATTCACCAAATAGTTGTGGAACTCCCCACTTTATGTCACCTAATAGATTCAAAATAAAAAGCACAAACTTTCATTAACATACAGAGTTACCTAGTAAATCAACAAAAGGTTTCTAAAATCTGATTGCAAGTGTATTGTGTTAGGCACTAAAGAAATAAAAAACACTTAACATTAACTCTGTATTGTCCATAGTTAACTCTATATCGTCCATATTAACTCTATATTGCCCACAGTTCACCCTTTATGCATTAGATAGAATGGCAATTAATAAAAGATGATTCCTGTAATAGACTGAATATATGTTCCCCCCAAAACTCATATGTTAAAACCCTATACTCTAATGTGATGGCATTTGCAGGTGGGACCTTTGGGAAGGTAATTTGGTTTAGATAATGTCATGAGGGTGGGTCCCCCATCTTGAGATTAGCGTCCTTATAAGAAGAGGAAGAGTCCCGAGCTCTTTCTCTCTCTGCCATGTGAGGACACATCAAGAAGGCAGCCATCTGCAAGCAGGAAGTAAGCCCTCACCAGAACTCGACCATGCCAGCACCCTGATCTCAGACTCCCAGCCTCCAGAACTGTGAGAAATAAACGTTCATCATCAAAGCCATTCAGTCTATGGTATTTTGTTATAGCAGCCTCAGCTAATGCGTAATGCACACTGTCATCTTTAAGGAATCCTTAAGGAATTTTTATTTTGTGATTGGGAAGAGACTAAATGTAATAAAACAGAGCACAATATGGAAATTAGCTACAGAATTTGATATTATATGTATCAAAGTGATACAAATAAGCAGAAGGAGGTGGGATTTGTAGCAAGGACTGAGATAAACATTTATTAGGTATTTTTCTAGCTAGGAAACTGTTTGGCTTTTGGGGGACCCATTGCTTGTTTTTAGGCTGCTAGAAAAGGATGATAAGTGGGTGGATGGGTAGGAAAAAAGGGCAAAAGGAAGAAACAATGCCCACAGATATGGAGGCAATAGACTAAATATTAATATTTCCTGTCTCCAGGAAGTCATTCATTCATATTTAGATTCTTATTTTCACGGGATCATGTCTGGTAAATTGGACTATTACTCTGCTTTGGCAAGCCTGGTGCATTCCTGGGATGCCACAATCATGCCTTCCTGATAGTCATGAAGCGCTTTTCAGGTCCAGAAGTCACAGGAGAGCCTTGTGGCTCTAGCAAGTCGTTTCCCTATTGTTCCAAGACGGTGCTGTTGCAGAGATGCTAGGAGCCCTGCATTCCTCTCTGACCCTGTGTGGAGTCATAGCAAGCCCACAAAGCCCATTGTGGCATTTTAAGAACCGTGTCTCACACAAAGCTCCTCAAGCAAGCCCTCAACTTACCTTATTTGTAGGTAGCTCACTTAATACAGATGGTGTCACCCCCAGAACAGCCACTAACACATCACATATCCTAGAGCATCTTCTTTGTTGCTTATTTCTCACCCCTCCTTGGAAATGGGCTTGCGTTGTTCCCTTTGCCTTTTTGTTCTACCCACCCACCCACAAGCATTCTCTCTTGCACAGCTTGAAAAGCCCTGGCACTCTCAATGTAACTACCAATGGCGCTCTTTGCCAAGTGGGTTCTGACATCATGTTCTGCTGCCAACAGCTCTGCCTCACTCCAGCTGTTCTGCCTACTTCTTTCTGAGCAGTTTGACACCCACAGAGAAGGGTTGGGTAGAGCTCAACCTAAGGGAACATCTCTATTTCTGCCCCTGGGCTCTGCTGGAGGCTGTTAAATACTGGACACGCACAACCAAATATGTGCATGTGACTGTGCACTGGGCATAGGGCTTTTGCAGAGTGTGGGCTAATCAAATGATCAGTTTGCTTTATAGCTTGGGACAGAATGAGATCTTGTTAACTGGTGTCACAACAAGCCAAAATAGACATCAAAGCCTGAGGGGTGTGGCCACAGGGTGAAGCTACCTACTCTAGTCCACAGGGCTGCTTTTGCAGAGTTCACCTGGACATAAGCCAGATGCTTAAGCCTGCCCCTTGCACACGGTGCTAGGCAAACCTTGTATTTCTTCCCAACTTTTGTCTATGAAACATATAACATTTCCATAAAATTAAGGGGGAAAAATACCACCACTCTAATATCTTTGCTGGTTTAAATTTTGTGTAATTACTTTCAGTTCTAACTGCTATGAATTTATTTTTACACAATGTTAATCAACCAGCATGTATTTCCCTCAGGGCAAAGCTCAAAGTGTTGCCATCTAAAGCCACTCCATCAACAAATATGCACTGATCACCTTCTCTGTGAAAAGCAGAGTTTTAAATTGGCTTCTCAAAGCCTGATTACCAAAACATTGACTAATCTCCTAAAGAAAAATTGAGTGCACTGAGAAGCTTGTGAAATATATTTTGGATGGCTAGATATGTTGTGAGGTTTTTTTGGATCCTGTAAAATTTTCCAATTCTGAACAAATGTCTTAATGCATCTTAAATCACTAGCCTGGCTCTATCGTACTTGGTTCTTTGCCTCACCTCACCTGACTTTGGTGTCCTTCACATTATTGTAGATGATTGAAACACCATCTGTCCTTCTCAAGGAGACTTTGAAACTATTTTAAAGGAAAGAAGGTAGTTTCATTGAAATGTTTCACATTTCCATTATATAATGTCAACTAAAGGTTCTGGAGAGTAATTAATTCTGTTTAACAGTTTTCTCTGGCCAGGTGCCATGGCTCACACCTGAGTCATTGCAGCACTTTGTGGGGCCAAGGCAGGAGGATCACTTGAGCTCAGGAGACCAGCCTGGACAACATAGGAACACCTTGTCTCTACAAAAAAAATTTAAAAATAAGTGGGGCATGGTGATGCACCCCTATAGTCCAAGCTACTCAGGAGGCTGAAGTGGGAAGATCACTGGAGCCCAGAAGGTCAAGGCTGCATGCACTGAGTCGTGATTGCACTACTGCACTCCAGTCTCAGTGACAGAGTGAGACTCCATCTGGAACAAAAAAAAATTTGAAAACAATTTTCTCATGTCAAAGATGTATGTTTATTTTAAATATTTTCTTTTTTTTACAAAATATTTTCTAATGTAATGATTTAATTCATTTATTTGTTAGTTTCAGAGAATCGGAAGCCTCACACTGGAAGTCTGTCATAATCATGTTAGTCTTACCTATATGCAAAATATGACTAGTAGTCTATCTTGTTAGACTGTCCTGAACATGCACAGCTTCCCCACTAAAGAAGAGAAAACATCAAACTAATAAATGTCTGACTTTGCCAAGTTACCTTATTTATCTAAGCATCAGAATCCTCATCTTGTCCAGGTTGTTGGGAGTTGCTTTGAACAGTGCCTGGAATATGGAAGGAATGCATAGGTGGCAATGAAGATTACTTTTGCTATGTGGTGCCATTTAGGCTTGTGGCTCCAGGTAAACATGTTCCCATCTTCATCCTCTTCCCACTCTTCTCTCATTAATGCATTCATTCATTCACTCATTCAATATTTACTAAGCTCCTTCCATATTCCAGGCCCAGGCAGTGTGGACTGAAAAGCGAATACAGGAGAGATTAAAGGGAAATACAGCCAGGCAAACATGCCACTTTAATCCACACCATATATGTGAAGATGGAGGAAGTATCAAATCCTCAGGAGCACAGTGGGGGCTTAACCAGGTCTGGGGTTTCAGGAAAGGCTTTTTGCTTTCTCTAAGATGTAACCTCAAGAATGCTTAGGAGTTGGCCAAACATAAAATGTGGGGGAAAGTCTTTCAGGCAGGTAACCCTAATGCAAATAGCTGAAGTTAAGAGAGAATTTGGTACCTCTGAGTAACTTAAAATAATCCAATAAAGTTGAAGATTAGATAAATAGGAAAGTTTTTACAGATGGGTCTGAGGAAATAGAAACTAGATTATAAAAAGCATTGTAAGCCATGGCACAGGGTTTGGAAGGTATCATAAAACCAATGGGAAGCCATAGGAGGGCTATATATAAAGCAGCATTGTTAGATTCGTGTTTTGTTTTCTTTTGGGGTTATGAGGTCTCACTCTGTTGCTGAGGCTGGGGTGCAGTGGTGCAATCACAGCTCACTACAGCCTTGGACTCTGTGCTCAAGTGATTCTCCCACCTGTCTCCCCAGTGGGTGGGACTATGGACACAAGCCACCATGCCTTGTGTTTTAGAAACATCATACAAGATGTAGAAAATGAACTATTAGAAGGCAACACTGGAGACTAGGAGGTTAGGTTGGAGGCTGATAGAATAATTTAGGCAAAAGATGACAGTGACTTGAATTATGGTAGTGAGAATAAAATTGGAGAAAACACATAGGTTAAGTGTTTAGTAGGTGGCCTCAACTGGACTTGGAGATTTATGAGGAGTGGGTGTGGTGAGGGAGGAATCAAGAATGATACTGTGGTTTACTAGCTACTGGGGTGTTGCCATTCACTCAAGGGAACACAAGGAAGAACAAGTTTAGAAGAAAGATCGAGTTCGGTTGTGGACACAGTGAATTTGAAATGTCCCTGGAACATCTGGAGACATTCAGAGCCCGGAGAAAACATCTAGGCTGGTAAAATAGATTTGGATGTCATCAGTATATTGCTGGCAATTGAAACCATGGAAGTGGAAAACTAAAGAAAGTATATAAAAGGAGACATTTTTCTAGGACAGAATCCCATGAAACACTGGCATTTAAGAGATGAACTGAGGAAGAGGAATCCCCAAAAGGAACTGAAAAGGAATATCCAAAGTGGTAGAAAAAACAGAAGTATAACAAGTCACTAAAGTCAAGAGAAAAAGGTACTTTGAGAAGATCACTAAAGCCAACAGAAAAAAGTATTTCAAGAAGACAGACGATATTAAATGATACAGAAAATTAAGAGACTCAATATTTATCAGTTTTCACAAGGAGATGTAAGTCTATCTAGATTCCACAAACATACACAGAGACACTTACATACACATACTCACAGACTTTAAACCCTCAGACAAGAAACTAATGTTCCCCTAAGAGCAAACAAGAGCTGCTCTCTCTTGTTTTTTTTCTCCTACCACCTCCATCTTTTGCAGTTGCTCTGTGACTCATCTGTAGCCCTCAGCATACCAAAAGCAAAAACAGAAAAGAAACATGGGGGTATTGTACAGCCTGAAAGTTCTGTGACTAAAACTGAATCCATATCAGTGGTACCCTGATACTAGCTGGGTTTTGGGGATGTGTTTTTTGTTTTTTGTGTGGTTTTTTTTCAATCATGGCTTACTGCAACCTAACTTCTGGGCTCAAAGGATACCCCTGCCTCAGCCTCCCAAATAGGTGCAACCACAGGTGCATGCCATACCTGGCTAGCCCTTTTTTTTTTTTTTTTATAAAGACAAGGTCTTGCTATGTTGTCCAAGCTGATTTCCAATTCCTCGGCTCAAACCATCCTCCCCTATGGACCTCCCACAGTGCTGAGATTACAGGCCTGAGCCACTGCATTTGGACAATTCTGGCTATTGAGCTGAAACTCCCCAACAGAAGCAAATTATCATTATTTTAAAAGTAAACTGCAGAGATAAAATGCTAACCTGACCACTGAAGTAATGAAGTTTAATTCTCATCTCCTAACAATGCAATTGACTCCTAGAAATTTTAAGAAGGGAGATCATGAACTATACATTTTAACATTTCAGAACTTTTACTACTAACTTTTGATTCAGGCAATACCATCTAGACAAAACAACAACAACAACAAAAGCAGACATAGCTCAATTTCTTTGCCATGTTTAAACGATCACAAATTATTTAATTTAAAAAATGCAGTGGGAAGAGCTTGCCACAAAGAAAATGACTGACTTATTCCCAAAATCCAATTATAACTCTGAGAAATTCAAATGTATGAAAAATATAATTGGTCAAGGGGTTAGATATATGAAAACTTTTACATTTTCATTTTTTAAACTCCTTTAAAACATATGGTTTAGTTAAATCGGATTTATTTGCAGGGCAGAAGAATGTCATATTATATGATTCACATGCTACCTAAATTTTCCTGTTGGAGCTTTTCCTCTGACAGATGAGTAATCTCATTTTATGTTGGATCAGACCCACAATTTGATATAGAGTTATGGCCTGAAATAGGAGCCAGTCGCTAGCTGTACAATTCAAACGCTCTTCAAGTACAATATAGTCATCTCATTGCTTTAATAAAAAATTAACATTATGTAGGAAATTTTTAATGGTCTTCATCACTAATGAAGTATACCCAATTTTCATCCTAAAGCGAATCAGAATTTCCTCTAAATTCCAAAAAATGCAAATACTGTACACTAAATACTGAATTCAGAGAAACAGCTGACACTAATCAGATTAAAGACCTGCACAGAGGAATGGAATCAGCATGAGAATACAGCTTCTTTATCTCCCTGTCCCAGGTTCCACCTGGACTCTTCAACCAATCAATGATCTCTGCACTTCAGCTCACTCTCAAACCCTTAAAAGCCTTTGCCCGAAATCATTGAGGGGATGGATTTGAGGTTTCCTCCTGTCTCCTAGTTGGGCCGGCTTAATGATTAAACCTCTTTCTTTGCAAAGAAAAAGAAAAACAAAAAATGGTCAAGTGAGGCTGTTAAAGAAAGAAAAAGACTGAAGAGCTTCATACTGATTGCTGACAAAATTCTAAGACAGGTGATCGGATAGTCTGTAATCATTTAGAAATGTAAGAGGTGCTGATTAGGCCTCAGCATGGGCTCAGCACAGTTGAATCTTACTAGATAACATAATGTCCTATCAAAATAGGGTATTTTTTGGAAATACTTGCAAAGCTGCAATCGTACACGTCAGAGAACCTAAAAAAATGACAATTTGAATTATTTAGTCATAGCAGAGTATACAAATATTCTATTTACTATGTTATAATTTACTATGACTTAGCAAAGTAACTCATTCAACAAATATATATTGAGCACTTGCTTCATGTTTCACACTGTGCTGAGTGCTTATCTACAAGGTAGAAACTGTTATCATCGAGAGGCAGCAGTGTGTGACTTAAGCACACAGACCTGAACCAGATCCTGACCTTATCACTTAAATGTCCAGGTGACCTTGAAAAAGTAACTTAATCTCTGCCTCATTTTGCTAATCTGTAAAGTGGAGTGTAAAGGGATTGTGAAGATTAAACAAATTAATAAATGAAAACATCTTAGAACAGTGTCTGGCATATAATAAATACTCTGAGCATCAGCTGTAACATCTCCGTTTTAGAGAGATGCTATTGACAATGTTTGTATTTCTCTCAAAATAATCCTCTAATAATCCCCAATGTGATGGTATTTGGAGGTTAGTGCATTTAGGAGGTAATTAGGTCAGAGGGGTACCCTTCTAAGAAGAGACACAAGAGCAAGTCTTTCTCTCCACCATCTGAGAATACAGCAAGAAGGTGGCCCAACGCAAACCAGTCCCTTGATCTTGGACTTTCCAGCTTCCACAATGGTGGGAAATAAATTTCTGTTGGTTGCTTAAGCCACCCACTTTGTGGTATTTTATTATATAGAAGCATGAGTTATCTAAGACAAGAGGTAAGATTCCATATCGAAGACATCACAGTTTTCCCAGCCAAGATCTATGCCCAAGGCTGTCTGATGCCAAAGCCTATGCCCTGAGCCACACCAGAAATGACATTTAAAAATGTGTAACGTTTTTGGCTGATTTCAAAAAAAAAACCTTTGACATCCACTTCTGCATACTTTTACTTTAATAATGTATCCAGATGTGTAAAAGACCTAATGTGTCTGGGAAGCTATTTCTGGGTCTTTGGGCTGAAACTTTCCTAGAGGCCAGGAAAGTTACTTAGAACATTAGACTTGCAATTTTGAAGGCTATACCCTTCCTATTTTAAAAGGTATGTCATGGCTGGGCATGGTGGTTCATGCCTGTAATCCCAGCACTTTGGGAGGCCAAGGCTGGTGGATCACCTGAGGTTAGAGCTCAAGACTAGCCTGACCAAAATGAAGACACCCTTTCTCTACTAAACCGTCTCTCTACTAAAAATACAAAATTAGCTGGGCGTGGTGGTGCATGCCTATAATCGCAGCTACTCAGGAGGCTGAGGCAGAAGAATCACTGGAATCTGGGAGGTGGAGGTTGAGGTGAGCCAAGATCATGCCGTGGCACTCCAGCCTGAGCAACAAAGCAGAACTCCATCTCAAAAAAAAAGGTACATCATTATACCTGTGGACAGCAGACTGTGTTGATGTCCTCTAATAAATAATAAATATTGGCATGCAGGAAACTCATTAACAATAGTAGTTAATGTTTATTTTTGCTAAATATGGGACCAGGCCTGTTCTAAGTGTTTATTACACATTGACTTATTTAATCTTCCAGGCCACTTTGTGGCAAAAGGTATAATTAGCCCTGCTTTTTGCTTTTTGAAGAGGTTTACAACTTGCCCAAGGTTGCCCAGCTGGTAAGTTGCAGAATTGGAATTTAAACCAGGCAGGTTAGCTCTGAAGGCTGAACTCTTAATCCATTAAACTCCCTCCCATAAGACCACTTCTAGATATGCTAAAGACTCATCCAAGAACCTCAAAGAAGTCACTGACCCCGTCAAAACTCAGTTGCCCTATGTTTCCAGGAAACTTTCTCACAGCCCTCTCAGTCATTTTGAATACTAAAGTCCACTTAGTTTATCATTATTATTATTATTTTGAGACAGAGTCTCACTCTGCAGCCCAGAATGGAGTGCAGTGTCACAATCTCGGCTCACCACAACCTCCACCTTCCAGGTGCAAGCGATTCTCCTGCCTCAGCCTCCTGAGTAGCTGAGACTACAGGTGCTTGCCACCACACCTGGCTAATTGTTGTAGTTTTAGTAGATGCAGGGTTTCACCATGTTGGCCAGGCTGGTCTTGAACTCCTGACCTCAGGTGATCTACCCACCTCGGCCTCCCAAAGTTCTGGGGTTACGGCCCTGTGCCCGGGCCATTTACTTAATTATTGACTCCTCACATTTTCAGGTTTCCTCAAATGCCCCCTCATCAAAGAGGCCTCTCTCCTGATTACACTACTGCATAGTGACTTCTTGGCCACCCTCTCTCACCCGGCTTAACTTTTCTTTGCATCACCTCTCATTACCAGGCATTATTGATTGTTTCTTGATTACTTTATTGTCTACCTGTCTCTATAATATAGGCTCCAAGTGACCTGTTCTATTTTGTTTACATCATCCCAGTGCCTAAGATAGAGCCTGGCACATAGTAGATTCACAAATAATACTTATATAAATGACTGAATTCTTACAAATTTTTACTCGTTACAAATATTATTTTATTAGTAATACTAGAAACAAAAATTAAAGGAAACTCCCACTATTAAACTTTCTTTTTTTGAGACAGGGTCTCACTCTGTCACCCAGGCTGGAGTGCGGTGGCATGATCATGGTTCAATGCAGCCTCAACTTCCCCAGGCTCAGGTGATCCTCCTACCTCAGCCTCCCAAGTAGCTGGGACTATAGGTGTGTGCCACCACTCCTGGCCAATTTCGGTATTTTTGGTGGGGATAGGGTTTTGCCATGTTGCCCAAGCTGGTCTTGAATTCTTGGGCTCAAGCAATCCTCTTGCCTCAGCCTCCTGAGTATCTGGGATTACAGGTGCACACCACCATACTTGGCATTACCAACATCTTGATAACCTCAAATGTTGAAAAAATGGCAAGTAGGAATTTTATTTATACTATAATCAAGATGAGAATAGTCTAGTGAATTATGAGATTTATAAGTAATGCCCACCTGAGAAGAGTTTGTGCTAAAAGTTGCATTAGTCATCTTTTGCTTCTTAGCAGCTTAAAGCAGCACATACTTGTTATCTCATGGTTTCTGTGAGTCTGGAATCCAGACACAGCTTAATGGGGTCTGCTTAAGGGTCTCACTTAAATCAAGATGTCAGTGAGGGCTTAAGTCTCATCTAAAAGTTCAACACAGGAAACTCAACAAGCTCATTTCTGTGATTACCATCAGGCTTCAATTCCCTTTGAGGTGTATATTGAGGTCTTAAATATTTACCGGGCAACTGGCTGCAGAAAACCCTCAGTTCCTTGCCATGTGGGTCCTCCACAACATGGAAACTTGCTTTATGAAATTCAACAAGAGAGGGAGTCTGCTAATGTGATCGAAGTTATATTTTCTCATCAAATAACAGAAGTGCCATCCCCTTAATGTTGAGGTATTCTGTTCATTACAAGTAAATCATTCAAGTGGAAGGCATTACATAAGGCCCTAAATACCAGGAGGTATGAATCATTGGGGGCCATCTTAGGGGTCTCTTACCACTGAAATACTATCTCAAAATAATATCATATTGCTTGCTAGAGAACTGTACCCTTGAGCCAGACACTGTGACTCACACCTGTAATCCCAGTGACTCAGGACGCTAAACTGAGATGATCACTTGAGGCCAGGGGTTTGAGACCAACCTGGGTGACACAGTGAGACCCATCTCTAAAAAAAAAAAAAGATAAAGAAAAGAAACATACCTACCTAATGCCACCTTCTAGCCTAGGCTGTCTATGGTCACCTCACGGGAGAGTCAGCATTGTCTGGTGTTCTCCTACTTCTGCTGAAGCTGCTGCCCCTGAAACAGCCAAAGCCTTCCTTGCTAGACAACTTTAGGAAGAAACAAGCAGGGTGAGAACAAATATATAGAAAATAGGAACTTTTTCTCTTAAGTCATTTATTTGAGTAAAGAGTTGATCAATATATGGGTACAGCATCCCTGGGAGGTGGGCTAATGGAGAGTGGCTAAGGTTGTACAAATGACACATTCTGTAAGAGCCTCTCCATGAAGAACCACAGCCACTTCTGCACATATGACTACTCTTATTGCTTGTGATAAAAGCTCAATATCACCTTCACTCTTGCCTGCATGTTAGCTTTGGAATTGTAGTCAGACTTCATATGTCTCTGCATTAATGAGCCCTACTTCATCATTATACTTCTAACTGTGTGTCAAGTTAAAGCATGAGAAATTGAGTTTGGATAATCTAATAATAGCAGCTTTATTCTCTACATAGATGTCAGATGGCAAAGTAATCAAATGAGAAAAGTTAAGATCCTCACAGAGAGATAGGCAATAACCCAGTTCGGTGTTAAGAATGAAGAGAATACACTTGCCATAGAAATGGATTCCCACTTACAAGAAGCAGCACAGTGTGGCAGAGTACAGTCTCTGAAGTCAGGCTGTGTGGGTATGAATCCTGGTTCTACAGCCTACTAGCTGTGCAGACTTGGACAATTTTTACTCATTCTGTCCATACCTTGTGACACGGGCATCTGTAAAAGAGAGATAACAAATACTGGTTCACTGTAACAAATGTACTACACTGGTGAGGGCTGTTGATGGTGGAGGAGGTTGTGTGGTGGTGGGGGAAGGAATATGGAGACTTTGTGTACTTTCTACTCAATTTTTCTTTTAACCTAAAATTGTTCTTAAAATTGTCTATGAGTTTATAAAATCATGATGTTAAAATATGCCTCAAGATTGGATTGTCACTGAAAGCGCTCCTTCTACAAAATGAGGGAAGAGCAAGTTATCAAACATTGTAGGGAAGTACATTCTACTGAACTTTGCTAGCACCAATCACAGTGCCTAGCATGTAGCAGGAATTTCACCTAACTCAGGAAATCTGTAAGCATGCAGTTGGCAATGTCCTATGGCAACAGGGAAGTGAAGGACACCTGCCAGCATATTTTACACAAAACAGACAGGGAATCCTAGAGCTGGATAAGATTAAATATATCTCTCTTTCCTAGAAATTTAGATCAGGTCTTCTCTTACTTTAATGTGTATAAGAATCACCGGGTGGGGGGAGGGCTGGGAGCAGTGGCTCACATCTGTAATCCCAACATTTTGGGAGGCTGAGGTGGGCGGATCATTTGAGGTCAGGAGTTGGAGACCAGCCTAACCAACATGGCAAAATCCCATCTCTACCAAAAATACAATGAATTAGCTGGGCTTGGTGGCACATGCCTGTAGTCCCAGCTACTCAGGAGTCTGAGGCAGGGACCAGAAGATGGAGGTTGCAGTGAGCCTAGACTGTGCCACTGCACTCCAGCCTGGGTGACGGAGTAAGATCCCGTCTTAAAAAAACAAACAAACAAACAAACAAACCTGGAGGTGTTGCTGGAGGGCTTGTGAAACAGTTTCTGATTCAGATTGTTTGTTTGGGACAGGACCAGAGAGTTTGCATTTTAACTGGTTCTCTGGTGATGCTGATGCTGCTGGTCAGTGGATCACATTTAAAAGTTGAAAGAGTTTGGATAAAGATGAATTCCTTAGGTAGATGTTCTGGAATTTATAAACAGGAAGAGTTTGAAATCAATAATCTGGCTGAAAGGGACTAAAGAACTCAGAAGGCTGCATTTGCTTGGTAATCATACTGCGTGTACTCAGAATGAGTCTATTTGGATATTTTGAGGGTGATAGAGGTTATGAGGGAAGAATAAACAGGGTAACAAGCTCTGTTTTGTTTTTCTCTCAGAGTTTTAACAATATTTGAATCCTTTAGGTAGGGCATGTGCTATATGAGTCACAGTCTTCCCAACTTTCTATCGTCCTATAACTGACCAGCTAATTTTCGTATTTTTAGTAGAGACAGGTTTTGACCATGTTGGCCAGGCTGGTCTCAAACTGCTGACCTCAGGTGATCTGCACATCTAGGCCTCTCAAAGTGCTGCGATTACAGGCGTGAGCCACTGCAACTGGCCTTCTCTTTTTTGACCTCTGCTTCTATCATCCTCACTTCTGTCACTCTACTGCATCCTTCTTGGGTTCATCCAGCTAATCCAAGATAACCTTCCTGTCTCAAAATCCATAATTTAATCACTACTGCAAAATAACTTTTGTCACATAAGGCAACATATTCAGTTTCCAGAGATTGGAACAGGGACATCTTTAAAAGAGGTCATTATTTTGCCTACTAAACAACCCTGTAATAGTTGTTTACATTACAATTAATTTAAGTCACAATAGAACATTCTACTTATTTGTAGAAAACTAATTGACAAGTAACTTTTCCAGATCATATTTATGGCTTAGACATTTAACAACATAATTTTCTACAGATTTCTATCAGTAAGCATGAATCTTCTTTTAATAGGTGAGAATAGATCCAATAGCATCAGTGATGTGTCCAAGACAGAGCCATATGCATAATCTGAGTAAAGTGAAATGAAATGTTCCTTCCCTGCCTTCCCCTCTAATTTGTTGTATTTTTGATAAGCTGAAAACTGATAATTTTTTATTCCTCTAAATATATTGGCAAGGCTTAAAATCATGATGAGAGATCACATATAGCTTTCTGGATATAATAAATGATACAAGAAGAGTGAAAGGAAAAGCTCTTTTCAATATCCAAGGAAGCTAGAGATGGAGTAGATAATTTAATGGACTCAAAAATCTATAATTCCAATAAAACATGTGAGGCAAATTTGCACTACATTTGACATATTAGTGTTCAGCTGTCAATACATAAAATCTTTTCAACATATTAACTGATAAGTGGTTTCCAGTTTGAATCTTAAAAAACAATAAAACAAATGTCTTTGTTAAAAGGTAGTTGAAAGTAAAAATTCCCTTAAATAAACAAATAGCCAAATACAGCAGAACAATAAAAAAAGACAATGCGTTTTTAACTTTTTCTGATAATAAAAGCTATTCACATGCTTTACAGAAGATTTGGAAAGTTCATAAAGAAAAAATATCAAAATGAAAAAAAAATCTTTTCCCAGAATCCTACCATTCAGAGATAACCATTCTTAACATTTCATATTATTTCTTTCTAGGATAATTTTTGGTACACTAAATTCTATACAGAAAAATTGTACAGCAGACTTATGGTAAGTAAAATGGTAAGGTTTCATTTGTTCATTCATCCACCCATTTTTTCTTCTTTTTTTTCTTTCTTTCTTTTTTTTTTTTTTTTTTGAGATGGAGTCTCACTCTGTCGCCCAGGGTGGAGTACAGTGGCACAATCTCCACTCACTGCAACCTCCACCTCCGAGGTTCAAGCAATCCTCCACCCTCAGCCTCCCGAGTAGCTGGGATTACAAGTGCATGCCACCATGCCTGGCTAATTTTTGTATTTTTAGTAGAGACAGGATTCACCATGTTGGCCACGCTGGTCTTGAACTCCTGACCTCAAGTGATCTGCCTGCCTTGGCCTCCCAAAGTGTGCAGTGGTGCAATCTCAGTTCATTGCAACCTCCACCTTTCGGGTTCAAGCAATTCTCCTGCCTCAGCCTCCTGATTAGCTGGGACTACCAGCACACACTACCATGCCCAGCTAATTTTTGCATTTTTAGTGGAGATGGGGTTTCATCATGTTAGCCAGGCTGGTTTCAAACTCCTGACCTCAAGTGATCTGGCCACCTTGGCCTCCCAAAGTGCTGGGATTACAGGCACGAGCCACCGTGCCCAGCCTTTACCCATTAATTATTTCACCAGATGTGCTGTTATAGGCCATTCATCCTCTTATTCACAAGGTTCACTACCAGTCTTAGTGGATGCCGTAAAAGTTAAGAAGACATGGACTTAGACCGGGCAGCGGTGGTTCACACCTGTAATCCCAGCACTTTGGCAGGCTGAGGTGGGCAGATCAAGAGGTCTGGAGCTCCAGACTAGCCTGACCAATATGGTGAAACCCCGTCTCTACTAAAAATACAAAAATTAGCCAGGCGTGGTGGCACATGACTGTAGTCCCAGCTACTTGGGAGGCTGAGGCAGAAGAATTGCTTGAAACTGGGAAGTGGAGGTTGCAGTGAGCCGAGATCGCACCACTGCACTCCAGCCTGGGCAACAGAGCGAGACTGTGTCTCAAAAATAAATAAATAAATAAAAAGATGACACGGACTTTACACTCTAGTAGAAATGTATTAGAATTCCTTTGGACACTCTTTTACAAAGACCAACTCAAATGTATTGGCTCGCCAGACTGGGAAGTCCAAGGGGAGCAAACTAATAACTTTACGTAAAGACTCCACTTCTCTCTCTTCTCAGTTCTGCTGCCCCGTCTCTCATTTTTTATCTTCAAGTTCTCTCCATGTGGTACTAAAATGGCTCCTGACAGTTCTAGACTTGCATGGTCTTTAGAGTATATAAACCAAGAGAAAGGAAGACCTTCTCCCTCTCAGGGTTCACATGTCAAGACTGAGAAACTGCTGGATCCTAGCTGGGTAAACAGTTAATGTGGAGACCAGGACAGAGTTCCATAACTAGTAGAACCTGGTCATAGCCATGTTGGCTATTAACATTAACACTAGAATTACATGGGGTCAGGCAAGGGCATTTCTCCAAGAAATAGAAGAATGCTGGTCAGACAAAGCAACTGCTGTTCAATAAAGAGAATGCACACTCAAATAGTTTGTTGAGAACTAGGTTATTTTTAGACAGATCATTCAGATTAATATACTGATTCCGAATTACTCTTTTTTTAAGAACAGAAGGTAAGGCCAGATGCTGTGGCTCACACCTATAATCTCAACATTTTGGGAGGCCAAGGTGGGCAGATCACCTGATGTCAAGAGTTTGAAACCAGCCTGGCCAACATGGTGAAACCCTGTCTCTACTAAAAATACAAAAATTAGCCAGGCATGGTGGTGTATGCTTATAGTTCCAGCTACTCGGGAGGTTGAGGCAGGAGAATTACTTGAACCTGGGAGGTTGAGGTTGCAGTGAACCAAGATCACACCACTGCACTCCAGCCTGGGTGACAGAGTGAGACTCCATCAAAAAAAAAAAAAAAGAACAGAATGTATTACATTATCTGAACCTCTTCTTAAACTTCCAAACCTATTTTTCATGAAACAAATTTTCCTTTGGCATTCAAAACTTTCTTATAAACACAAGGCTGTAAAGTAGATATGTTTTACGATGTTATGCATATTAAGTAGAGGTGGGTCATACATCTTTGGATTAACTCGAAAATAAAATGGCAAAAACAGGAGTGTTAAAATTACAATATAAAAGTGAAAGTAGAAAAAGAACAGTGGAAATTCAACAAAAGTGGAAGGAAAGCAAAGTAATCAAGCAGCAGTCTCAGAAAAGCAATCTGTCATGCTGAGTTTGGGCAGTTTCATGGGAACCTTCGCCAAACCAACAAGGAAAGAGGAAACTAACATCTGAATAGCTACAATGTCCAAAATGTTTAATTAGATGCTTTCATTCAGACCACTTAACACAGCATAATTATTATCTCCAACCTGAAGATACAGAACCCCAAAATCAGAAAGATTATTTAGCTTACTCCAAGTCCATTTGAGCTGAAGTTTATCTGAAGTCAAAGTCCATTCTCTTTCCACTACCAAGCTGCCTTGCAGGAAATAACAGACTATTTCAATAAAGTTCTATTTCATCACTGAAGGGAAAATTTATCAAACTGCCACTGAAAGAACCCAAGGATTTAAATGAAGAATTTATCAATCAGGAGTTTTGGTGTGGAACTGCACTAAAAAAATTGTTAAAGAATTTAAGTGGTTTGTACACTGTAATCTTGACGATTCTGAAAATTAATCATTTCTGTCTACTTTCCTCCTTCTTCACAATTTCTATCTCCAGACCATGTGGAGCCCGCATCCCATCTCATTTTTGCATGTGTTACTCTTTCTGCTTGAAACACTTTTCCTCTCCTCCAGATGGCATCAAAGTTGCTCCTGCTTAACATCAAAGATTTATTTTACTTAAATGTCACCTCTACAAAGTCACCTGTTCCTGCAACTACCCCTATTAAGATAGCATTCCTATTCTCAGATAGACTTACCACTGTATGAAATTGTTCTATTTGGTTTAGGGTTTTTTTGTCTCTTCCAAAAAGAATATAAATTCCTTGACAGAAGGGATCTTGTCTACCTCATTTCTCCAGCACTCAAATTATTCCTGGACACAGTAGGCCCTCTTCAAGTATTTATTGAGTACATGGTAGTACAAAGTGAGACTAAGATGTATCACTGCTAAAAAAAAAAAAAAAAAAAAAAAAAATGTGAGAAGCTACAAAGAAGCCTAAGAGCCTGCATAGGAGTTACAGTGCCTACCACCCTCTAAAGCAAAAGGAAACAAAATAATAATATGCAAACACTTAAATAGTGCTTACTCCATGCCAGGCACTGTTCTAAGCGTTATATGTATATATAAAAACTCATTTTTATCCCTCATAATACACAGGTTTCTCATTCGCATTCCCCCACTTTTTTTTTTTTTTTTTGCAGGTGAGTAATGTGAAGCACATAGGTCAACTTGCCCAGGGTTATAGTAGTTAACAATAGACTTACAATTTGAACCCTGGCAAGGAACACTTATTAAAACTATTATTTGATACTGCCTCTCCAAAAAAGCTGAGTGGTTGGCAGCATGGCCCCGCTGTTTCTCTGTGACCGTAAAAATAAGTCTATCAACTTCAAATAGCTGGGGAGCGGATAATAAACGTATACTTAGTTTCGTCCACAGTAGCAGTAACGCCATTAGTTATTACGTGCAAACGTTCTCTATTCTCGTCAGCTTTTCAGATCCCACAAGATTTCACCTTTGGCAGCAATAACATCCCGTTTCACCATGTCAACTTTCTCCACCATCCCGTATACCCCCTCATTCCAGTGCTCGTTCATTGAATCTGCTCCGAACCCTGCATCTGCGGCTTTCTAGGGGCCAATGTTAATTCATCTGTAAAATAGCAATAGTATCTGTCTAGTCTCCACCCCGAGAAAGGACTGAGCGAAAGGTGGAGTGTGAGAGCGGTCTACTGATATTAATTTCTATCACTCTGATGGTTATTGTAAGTTTCCTTTTCTCCTCCGCACTTTATGAGCAAAGAAACGAAACTTCACGTTCAAAAACAGCCACCATAAGGGGCATTGGCTTGCCCTATTCACTGTTAAGAGTCTGCGCAGTAGCGAAGGCCAGAGCCCTTGCTTTCTCATTTTCCGCCGCCGCGCTTCGATGACGTAAATTTTCTGCGCCGCGGGACCGGCAGCGGCGCTTCAGGAGTCACGTTCCGTTTCCCCCGCGGATTTTAGTGCCAGTGGGACCCGGGACCCAACACCATGAAGGAAACGCCACTTTCAAACTGCGAGCGCCGCTTCCTACTCCGTGCCATCGAAGAGAAGAAGGTATGGTTTGGTCCCTGCAGAATTGGCGCGCTGCTTGGGCGCCAAGGTGTGAACTCATAACCCGGTCCGCCTGGGCCGGGGGAGCAACTAGGGGAGCGACCGGCGGGTGCACCCCAACCCTCAGGCTTTATTATTGTTTTTTCGACAGGTTCTTTTCAAGGCTCCCAGCAGTTGTCTGTGCTGTAGTTTCCGCTTTTCTATATGGGCGGGATGGTTAGGATTTCACTTTCCTCCAAGTGCTTAGCCCAGAGCCAGAAAAAGTAATTGCTTAAGAAATACTTGTTGAAGGAATAAATGAATGAATTTGTGCTTACAGCGGCTGGATGGCAGACAAACCTATGATTATCGGAACATCAGGATCTCATTTGGAACCGATTACGGATGTTGCATTGTGGAACTTGGAAAAACAAGGTAACAGAATTTAAATAATATATACATTCAAAAGGGAGAAGTTTTTAAAAAGACATATGTTTATAAACCAGCTAAGAAGTCTGGACGGTATCCTTTGTTGAGCTGACAAAAGTAAGTATTTTTTTATGCAAGATTTTTTGGTTTTGTGGTCACTATTGAAATTTGTAATCATAAACCTATTTTCTGTCACGTATCACATAGTTCTTTCTGACTTCTATACATCGTATAGACAACCAGTAGTGACCACACTGAATTTGTTTCTCATACTAGTATAGAGATCTTGAGCATCTTGTCATTAAGTATACATCCTGCTTTCCTCTTTTTCCTGAGTGACATGAAAATTAGGTTTTCTGATATTCATTTTAAAGTTGTGAGACTATTTGGTTAGATAATAGTGGTGAACGATGCCATGTGAAAACCCTTAAGAAATCTCAAGTTTTCATGCCATCTTGTATCAATAAATACTTGCTTTAGAGGTAAAGGTCATTGATTTTTAAAACAATCTGTGGAATAGTAAACATTGTAATAAGATTTTTTTTCTGTTGTGTTTTTAGGTGTATCAATTTATGTTTTATTTCTGTGTATATTATACTTTATATATAATTATATCTCCTATGATATATTTGGCTGAGTGTGATATTACTCAGTAAGGTTGAAACCTGCTGTTTCAGATTTTTTTTTTTTGGAAGGAAGATCTATTTAGTTAATACTTTGTTCCTTTATCTTTTCAGAGTTCTTGGACAGGTTTCCTGTGAACTTGTGGCTCCAAAACTCAATAGGGCAACAGAAGGTATTCTTTTTTTTAACCTTGAACTCTCTCAGATGGCCGCTCCAGCTTTTGAACCTGGCAGGTATTTAAATCTTTTTCTTAAGCTACTTTAGTCATAGGAGGACCTCACAGTAGTGACCTTTTTTTTTTTTTTTTTTTTTGAATACCTGGTGTTGTATTTCATGACATTAGCCCCGTCCTATTTTCCTATTATAGGCAGTCAGATCTCTTGGTGAAGTTGAATCGACTCTTGGAAAGATGTCTAAGAAATTCGAAGTGTATAGACACTGAATCTCTCTGTGTTGTTGCTGGCGAAAAGGTGGGGAATATGCCCAAATTTCTTTTTTTTTTTTAACCCCAAATCACATGGAATGGAGAATATGCCCAAAATTCTTAATCTTAGGATAAATATTGTTGATTCACGGATCCCAGTGTCTGTTTTTATTCTCAGAACTTTCGTTAACTCAGTTTTGTACTGGTTCACTTCACTTCAGATGTGATACCCTTAGAACTTTGTGCCATCTCTCTCTCTCTGAAGGGACAAAAAGCTTTATCTTTAAAGGGTAAAAATAGTAACTTAGATTTGTGTGTAAAATATTTTATTTAAAGAACTTGTGGCTTTTTCATATAATCTCTCATGTATTTTCTTATGTTACCTACATGAGTTCATAGAAGCAGGTAGTTTTCTTTTTTCATGCAGAACTCAAGAACAGATGAAATCACTCATTTTGATAGGTTTATCGATTTACACAGGGCCACATCATGTCAGTAGCAGGGATAACTTTGGAAATCTTAGTCCCAGTAAATTGTGCTGCATTCGGATATTAGAATTGTATTATTATTATTATTATTTTGAGACAGAGTCTCCCTCTGTTGCCCAGGCTGGACTGCAGTGGTGCAATCTCAGCTCACTGCAACCTCTGCCTCCCCTGTTCAAGCCTTCCGAGCAGCTGGAACTACAGGCACCTGCCACCACGTTCAGCTAATTTTTGTATTTTTAATGGAGACAGGGTTTCACCATGTTGGTCAGGCTGGTCTTGAACTCCAGACCTCAAGTGATCCACCTGCCTCAGCCTCCCAAAATGCTGAGATTACAGGGATGAGCCACTGTACCTGGCCAGAATTTGATTCTTGATTAAGGTATTTTGACAAGCTTTTTACTCCACAGAAATCATTTAGCTTTCCATATTCCATACCTAAGTATAATACTTCCTATTTGCATTACTTGTACCCTTATTAAAAATATCACAAAACCTAAAAGTTTAACTTTTAAAAATTTTTTATTTATTATTTTCTCTTAGGGATAGGGTGACACTCTTTTCCAGGCAGGAGTGCAGTGGTGTCATCATATCTCAATGTAACCTTAAACTCCTGGGCTCAAGGGATCCTCTTGCCTTAGCCTCCCAAATAGCTAGGACTACAGTGCATGCCATTTCACCTGGCTAATTAAAAAACATTTTTTTCTTTTTGTGGAAATAAGGTCTTGCTGTGTCGCCCAGGCAGGTCTCAAACTCCTAGGCTCAAGCAGTTCTCCCACCTTGGCCTCCTAAAGTGCTGGGATTATAGGTGTAAGCCACTGTGCCTGGCCTAGGGTTTGTGGTTTTTAAATTAACACACATGATAAAAGTATCATTAGATTTGAGGTTAGGAAAATCTTAGTATTAAGTGTTAGAGTGGTTCTGTTTATTTAAAGTATGTGTTTTACTGTTGTTAAATGACTCACACAGTATTTCAGATGTTTGACTTAAAATTTCTAAAATGTATTTTTTTGTTGACGAACTAGAAGGAGTAACTGCCTGTTTTAAAGCAAGAAAAAATTTGTACACGACGTTACTTTTCCTGATAAATAGCCACTCATTGTAATCAGGATTTATTTTTTTAAAATTCACTTTCAGGTTTGGCAAATACGTGTAGACCTACATTTATTAAATCATGATGGAAATATTATTGATGCTGCCAGCGTTGCTGCAATCGTGGCCTTATGTCACTTCCGAAGACCTGATGTCTCTGTCCAAGGAGATGAAGTAACACTGGTAAGCTCTTATGTGATCAGGATCCTTGATATGAATGAATGAGGATTGTCCTAAATGTGTAGGCAACTTGCTTTTAGTGAAGTTATGTTGCAAATGGCAACTTGGTTGGTTCTAAAATTTGTTCATAAGACTAAAACTGCACATCGTGAAAATTGCCCTTGAAATCTCTTACATTCCCTCTATTGAAACATCTGTCAGTAAGAACATACCCTAGCCTGGTTTTCCAGAATAGAATTGATGACTCTTGTGGATTGAGCATTATTAGATGAACTGGTTGACTTATATTTAGGGGCCGTATGTGTGAAAAATACATGACTCTCAGCACAGTGAGTTGCTTACCCTCCAAGAGGCATGCAGTAGCTGAAAAGGATTCAGGAATCAGCAGATTTATATTTGTCTCCAGGACTTTTGTTCATTAAGCAAAGAGATGACAAAAGTCCATCAGAAATAAATGGAGGACTTGTTAAAACATACTGCCAGACTCTACTCCTAAAGTAAAATAGGGCTAGGACTTAAGAATTTGTGCTTCTAATTTTGAATTCTTAGGTAATAATGATGTTGCTGGTCCAGGGAGCACATTTTGAAAACCATTGACCTACGCTGTCTTTATCTTTTGTGCTGAGTATGTCCGTTTTGATTTATATAAATTACATGCTAGAGGCTGGACACGGTTGGCTCATGCCTGTAATCCTAGCACTTTGGGAGGCTGAGGCAGGCTGATTGCCTTAGCTCAGGAATTTGAGGCCCACCTGGGCAACATGGTGAAACCCCGTCTCTACTAAAATACAAAAATATTAGCTAGGTATGGCAGCGTGTGCCTGTAGTCCCAGCTACATGAGAGGCTGAGGCAGGAGAATTGCTTGAACCATGGAGGCAGAGGTTACAGTGAGCCGAGATCACATCACTGCACTCCAGCCTGGGGGACAGAGCAAGACTCCATCTCTAAAAAAAAAAATTACATGCTAGAATAATGAAAGTACACAAGTGCACTGTAGTTATAGTTTGTGTCCTGAACTTGCAAAAGAAAACATCAGATGCCCACATTTTTTAAGCAATGATTCATAATTTTGTTTTTGGGCAGTAGACTGGAGCAGAACCATTAAAAACTGAGAAGTAGGGACAAAGGTTTATTAACAGTAGTGGTAATATTCTTTTAGAGGAGGGAGTTTATATAAGGAAGTTAAAAAAAAAGTAGCGAGATTACTAGTCTTAAAAAATCAATTAAAGAATACTGTGGAGTTTTTGCTAGTGGGAATGTAAAATGGTATAGCCATGTTGGAAAAGTTTGGCAGTTTTCTTAAGTGTAAGACAACATTCTGTATTCAGAAAAATAACAATAGAAGAAGAGAATACTCCCTTTTTTGTTTTTTTTTGTTTTTTTTTTTTTTTGAGACAGGGTCTCACTCTTGTCCAGGCTAGGGTGCGGTAATGTGATCTTTGCTCACTGTAACCTCTGCCTGTTAGACTTAAGCAGTCTTCTTGCCTCAGTCTCCTGAGTAGTAGGGACTACAGGCATGTGCCACCCACCTGGCTAATTTTTGTATTTTTTGTAGAGCTACAGTTTCATCAAATTGCCCAGGCTGGTCTTGAACTCCTGGGCTCAAGGGATTCTCCCACCTTGACCTCTCAAAGTGTTGGAATTTCGAGCATGAGCCACCATGCCCAGCTGGAAATACACTTTCTTATATGTACATCTTTCAGCAGATTTGACCTTGTAATAATAAAACAAATTGCAATGACTTAAAATTAGGGGAAAAAATATTCCAGTAATTTCATTCCTAAGAATCTACAGGAGGAATAAGAGCTTATTATGTTCATTCAAAGACTTGAATGCAAATGTTTATAGCATCATTTATTAGCCAGAAACTAGAAACAACCCAAATGTCCAACTGGTGAATAGATAAAATGTGGTATATACCAATAATGGAATACTGTTCAATGATGAAAAGAACTGAACTACTGATAAATGCTCTAAGGTGCATGAATCATGCTAAGTTGAAAGAAGCCAGGCATAAAACATTATAATTTTTTCCCCATTTATATAGAATGCTCAGAAAGTCAGATTTATAGAGACAGAAGATAAATCAGTGGTCGCTTAGGGCTAAGGTGGGAGTACACCAAACTCCTATGGACTACAGACAGATTCAGAGGAATTCTGGGGAGTAATGGAAATGTTAAAAAAACTAGATTGTGGCAATGGGTCTGTAAATGTATCCATAACTATGCATTTACTAAAAATGAATCATATACATAAAATGAGTGAATTTTATGGGATGTAAATTATACGTCAGTATATTTTTGAAAAAGTTGCACAATTTGAGGAACATGAGTGGCAAAATAAAACAGGTAATTATTAATATAAAAAGTTACTTGGGTACTCAAAGGATTAAGGGAACTTCATTTTTTATTTTAGTATTTAATGTGCAAGGTGATTATTTTTTTGCATGTTCATAAATTAGTGACTATAATTATTAAACATTTTCTTTTAAAACAGTATACACCTGAAGAGCGTGATCCTGTACCATTAAGTATCCACCACATGCCCATTTGTGTCAGTTTTGCTTTTTTCCAGCAAGGGTAAGCCTCACTTTGTCATGGGCCAAAATTCCAAATGTGGCTAGGAATTTTATTGCTCTACTCAAATGTCATGTTAATATTAATATTCTTTCTTTGTAAGGGCATTAGTTGGCAAAGAGCTTTCTCAATAGAAGTAACAGAACTCTTATACTATGATGAAGATACTTCCTAATGTTTTTCTTTTCATGGTGTACTTAAAAACTTAGGCATTTACTATGGCATGGTAGTGTCTTATGTTTCCTAAGAATGTGCAGGGATTAAGAAAATTATATGCTAGGCTCTAATATGGGAAAGTGGGGTAAGAATTACTCTCGGTTACTGGAAGATAGGGGCCTTTGGAGCATATTAGATGGAATAGTTCTAGAAGTGAGTTACAAGGGGGGATGATTCACAAACTGGTGGAAAAAAATCTAGTGTTCTTCAGTTTTCCAGCGGTTTCTTTACTTACTGCTAAATCCTCCTGTGGCAGAACACTTGGAGTTTTTCAGGTCCATTTAATCGTGCTTTCAAATGAAAACTTCAGCCTTAAATTTCTTTAGAAACAGGGGAGATAAACATAAGATATTTCACACAGTGTTGTGCATAAGGACTAGAGAAAAACTTTCAAGTTTTAGTCATTGTAGTGTAGAGTTTTATCAGAGGAAAATGGGCCAGCATTGTCTAGTAGAAATAAAATGTGAACCATGTATGTAATTTTCTTTTTTCTTTTTTTTTTTTTGAGACCAAGGTCTGGCTGTGTCACTCAGGCTGGAACACAGCAGCATGATTTTTGCTCACTGCAGCCTCTGCTTTCTGGGCCCAAGCAATTCTTCAGCCTCAGCCTTCGGAGCAGTTGGACTACAGGCGTGCACCACCATGCCCAGCTAATTTTTGTATGTTTTGTAAAAAAAAAAAAAAAAAAAATGTTTTGCTGCATTGCCCAAACTGGTCTGAAACTCCTGAGCTCAAAAGTTATCTGCCTCCCAAAGTGCTGGGATTACAGGGATGAGCCACCATGCCTAGCTGTTTAAGACAGTCTCCCTCTGTCACCCTGGCTGAGTCCAGTGGTATGATCATGGCTTATTGCAGCCTCAACTCCCAGGCTCAAGTGATTCTCCTGCCTCAGCCTCCTGAGTAGCTGGGACCACAGTTGCATACCATGCACATCTAATTTCTTTATTTTCTGTAGAGATGGGATCTCACTATATTGCCCAGGATGATCTTAACCTCCTGGGTTTAAATGATCCACCCATCTCCACCTCCCAAAGTACTGGGATTATAGGCTTGAGCCACCATGCCCATGCCCAGCCTTTGTTACTTTTTAAACAGTTTTTTATTTTTTGTGACAAGGTTTCACTCTCACCCAGGCTGGAATGCAGTGGTCTGATCATAGCGCATAGCTCACTGTAGCATCCCAACTTCTGAGCTCAAGTGATCCTCCCACCCCAGCCTTCCAAGTAGCTGGAACTACAGGTGTGTGCCATACCTGGCTAATCAAAAAAAAATTTTTTTTTATAGAGACAGGGTCTTACTTTGTTTCCTAGGCTGGTCTTGAACTCCTGGGCTCAAGTGATCCTGCAGTCTTGGCCTCTCAAAGTGCTGGGATTACAAGTGTGAGCCACCATGCCTGGCCTCATATATGTAATTAAAAATTTTCCAGTAGTCATATTAAAAAGTTAATGTTTATATATTTTAATTCATATATACAAAATATTTTCATTTTAATGAAATAAATTAATAATCAGTATTTTAATAATTACTCATGAGAGTCTACATTCTTTTATTTCCACTAAGTCTCTGAAATCCAATATTTTACATACTCAGTTTGGGCTGGTTACATTTCAGGGGCTCAGTAACCACAGATGACTATTGGCTAATGTACTGGAAAGTGCAGAAATAGACTATTTTTTTATGAGCCATTAGCAAAACACAGTAGAACTCTGGAGTACAGGGCATTAGGGCAACTTTAAAGTTAAGCAAATTAATATTATCTTAGTTTTTATTAATAAACCAGAAGTCATTTAATCAAAGAAATAGCATTAGGTTTAGATTACATATGATTTAAGTAAATCCAATCTGAACTTAATGTGATTTCATTGTAATAACAAGAGATATCCACTTAGCATTCGTTTGTGTTCATAAACAGAATAATTTTCTTGTCTCTTTCCCCATTTCAGTGATCCAAATCCATAGGCTCAGACCTTTATTCTCTGTTGACTTTATTGATGGCATCTTTTAAAAAATTTGTTACCCAAGAAATGGTAAGCATTTGGTCTCAGATTTGTTCAGGTCCATTTAACATTCTTTTCAGAACATATTTATTGGTGGATCCCAATGAACGAGAAGAACGTGTGATGGATGGCTTGCTGGTGATTGCCATGAACAAACATCGAGAGATTTGTACTATCCAATCCAGTGGTGGGATAATGCTACTAAAAGATCAAGTTAGTGCTTTGATTAATATCCCATTAAGCATAGGTTGCTTCTCTTTAGATGCTTTATCTTGTCTTTTAACAAAAACCCAGGGTGAATACTTCCAGTGTTTGATTCTAGGATATGTTAGAATCTGGTTTCAGTACTATCACTATTAAATACATTGTGTAGACTGGTGGCCATGAGGTATCCTCCTCTTTCCTCCCTTGCTGCTCCCATGTCTGTCCTGGTAGAGTTTGACCCTTCCAACTAGAAGCAGGGTCTAAGGAAGAATAAGATTTATATACCTATTTTAAAAAAAAAAAAACAGAAAAACAGCTGAGCATGGTGGCTCACACCTGTAATCCCAGCACTTTGGAAGGCCGAAGTGGGTGGATTACTTGAGTTCAGAAGTTCAAGACCACCCTGACCAACAATGGTAAAACCCCATCTCTACTAAAAATACAAAATTAGCTGGGTGTGGTGGCTGGCAGATGCCTGTAATCCCAGCTACTTGGGATGCTGAGGCAGGAGAATCACTTGAACCCAGGAGATGGAGGATGCAGTGAGTGAAGATTGCACCATTAGACTCCAATCTGGGCAACAAGAGCAAAATTCTTTTTGAATAAAAACAATTAGCCGAGCTTGATGGCACATGTCTGTGATCCTGGCCACTAGGGTAGTTGAGATAGGAGGATTGCTTGAACTTAAGAGATGAAGGTTGAGTGAGCTGAGATCATGCCACTGCATTTCAGCCCAGGCTATGGAATGAGATCTGTCTCAAAAATAGACGTTTTTAAAAAATACATGCAGTAGTAGAAATTATGTAAAAAGACAGTTTTACTTTTAGAATTTGGGTATAATTGGCAGTAGTTTACAAACCCAGCTACATATTCAGATTCACATGGGAGCTTTTAGAAAATAAATCTCCATATAGCATATAGTATAGGTGATTAAAAGCTGCTTTAGTTTGAATTCTAGCTCTGCCCTCATACTAGCTGATCTTGGGCAAATGATTTTATATGTTTGAGTCTCCGTTTCTTTATCTGTAAAATAGGGAATGATGAGCCAGGCATGGTGGCTCGCGCCTGTAATCCCAGCACTTTGGGAGGCTGAGGTGGGCTGATCACCTGAGGTCAGGAGTTCGAGACGAGCCTGACCAATATGGTGAAACCCCATCTTAAAACAAAAAAAAAAATAGGGAATGATGTCATTATCAACACTTTGTTGTTATAAGGATAAAAAGATATTGCAGTGTCTAGCATATATTGTGTGCAATTAATGTTAGTTTCTATTATCATCATTTCTTTACCAGCATCACAACTACTACCCAGATTCCTATTTCTGTAGATTACCCAAAAAGAAAGTAAGTTAGTGCATCCCTGAGCATATATGTATCTGTGGCCTCTTCCATGGTATCTTTTATACTGTTGTGTAAGAAAATTTTCATGTCTGTTCCCTTAATGTGATAGTCCTTTTCATATCTTAAAACAACTTTCACATCTTGCCTTAATCTGTGTTTACACTGTATTATTTTCATGTTTAGAAAAGTCAGGCTTTAAATTATAAAGGTAGAAAATTTAATTTCATAGATTTAATTTCTTTAGAGAAAACCATTTGGTTTATTGTCTTTAAATACAGAATTCACTTTTATAAATAGGTTTTGAGATGCAGCAAAATTGCTGGTGTGAAAGTAGCAGAAATTACAGAGCTAATACAGAAAGCTTTGGAAAATGACCAAAAAGTTAGGTAAGTAACTTTTCCAGAACTACATGGTCTTTTATTTTTAGTTTTAAAATTTTTACTTATTTTTTGTTTTAATATAGGCAAGCTTTATTATCTATGAACTTAAGTTAGAATGGCAATTTCACTTAAAATTAATTCATTAAAAAGTGTAAATACTACGGTATAGATACATTATCCTAAACTCCAAAAGGCAGTGAAACTCCTAATGGATATTGCTACTCATCTTTGAACAGATACAATAAAAGTATTAATGAAACTGGTTGCTAGACAAGTGTGTACCACTTGCTCCTGTGCCTTAGGGAGGAAAGGGTTTTATAACATAGTTATTATTATTGAGTGACTTGTGGATAGTAGCTCCTTATTAACACAGCTAAAATTAGGTACATGTTTTTTACTTTGTGTGGGAGCTGGTGACTCTTGTCCTTTTGTTTTTTGAGAGGTATCTTTCAAGGTGTTGGCATCAAACCCACTTATTGCAAAATGCATCACAGATGGAAATTTAAGCCTGAGTTGACTACAGAATTCCAAAACAGAGAGGAAGGACCCTTCTAAAGGCACAGAGGTTTTCATTGCTCCAGACTCCCAAGACACAACACAGGGAACAGGAAATGGCCCTAACTGGTCTTTTAATATATTTTTTTGTCTTAAGGGTCTTCCTTGAACAAGGGCAACCATATACATTTCACACTTGATCTTTTCTTATTTGTTAATCTCAAGTATACTACTTAGTATTTTTTGAAAGTTGATTGGACTTGTTTATTACATTTTCTGCAATTTAAATATAACCTATTTGAAAAGTCACATAAGATTTTGTTTTTCTTTTGAGACAGTCTCACTCTTTTGCCTAGGCTATAGTGCAGTTGTGCAGTCTTGGCTCACTGCAGCCTCCACCTCATGGCTTCAAGTGATTCTCTTGCCTCAGCCTCCCAAATAGCTCAGACTACAGATGCATAACACCATGCATGGCTAATTTTGTATTTTTAGTAGAGATGGGGTTTTACCATGTTGGCCTGGTTGGTCTCAAACTCCTGACCTCAGGTGATCCACCTGCCTGGGCCTCCCTCCCAAAGTACCAGGATGATAGGTGTGAGCCCCTGTGCCTGAAGACATAAGATTCATCTTTAAAAGTTAACATATTCTTAGGATAGAAAGAATCTAGTAACCCAAATTAATGGAAGGAAACAGACTGATTCCCATCTCTACTTCTTATTGTGCTATCTTGAGCAAAATATATAACTCAGCATTTCAGTGTCCTCTTCTATAATATGGGATATTAACATTATGTGGTAGGGCTGACTTGATGGTTAGAGAATAGAGTATTTTAAGCACCTGGCACATGGTCTGGCACATGGTTTAATAAATGATTATAGTAACTATTTCTCTTGTTAGGCCTAGTAAATTGGTGAGGTTAAGTTAGTCAGATAAACTCTCTTCCAGTATTTTTCACCGAACGATGAAGTAATAGTTTTTTTTCCCTTCCTGTCTTCTATCCAATCTTCCTTCTCCTTCCTTCCCACTAAACCCCCTCCCACCCCCCACACAGGAAAGAAGGTGGAAAGTTCGGTTTTGCAGAGTCTATAGCAAATCAAAGAATCACAGCATTTAAAATGGAAAAGGCCTCTATTGATACTTCAGATGTAGAAGAAAAAGCAGAAGAAATCATTGCTGAAGCAGAACCTCCTTCAGAAGTGTATCTTTATTTGGTGGTTTTTGCAGTAACAAGATTCATAACACTTGGCATTATAGTATTAGGTTATATGAAGGGTGTGCATACTGAAATTAAGTTTTTGTAAACACTGTATTTTGTTAGAAAAACACTTAAAGTACAAGATAGTGATGTGAGTAATATGTTGATGGTATAACATTGAGCTTTTTTTTCAGGTATCCTGCAAAAATCAGATTTTAATTAAAGGACCAATTTTAATTTAGTATTGTAACTAAAATATTGAGAACCTGTCTCTTCACATTTCTTACTATTAACTGCATCCATAAAATCTTGCCTGAGTTGTTTTTTCTTCTTCATTATTCAGCCATCCATAGTATAGGCTCTAAGTGTTTTTCCCCTTAGGAACTTGAGGCACACTTGAATCAGTCTTACAGGAAAAAAACTTTCATTAAAACAGTCCATCAAAGAGCAGTAGTTTTGTTACTCGGTTTTCTTAACTTGTTAAGTGTTTCTAAACCTGTGCTATGGACTCCTGGAACTGCCCAAATTGGAGAAGGAGTAGAAAACTCCTGGGGTGATCTTGAAGACTCTGAGAAGGAAGATGATGATGAAGGTGGCAGTGATGAAGCTATCATTCTTGATAGTATAAAGATGGACACTGGAATAGAAGTCTCTGATATTGGAAGCCAAGGTAGGTGACACTATGGCACACTTATTACTATTTATTATAGTTATATAGAGTATTACCATATATAGTTATATGTAATGCACAAAATAAGTGTGTATATATCACTATATATAGAGATGTATACTAGATATATAACATATGGGATACTATATGGAGAATACATAGTTATATATAGGGATATATATAAGTATTGCTTTTTTAGAGGGGCTAAATATTGTGATTTAAATTTCAACTAAATTGTGGCTAATTGCAGTTCTAATGATACTAGTGGTACACTTTGGCATAAAATGATAGTGACATTTTTAATTAAAAAAATTTTATATATGTATTTGGGTCAGTATTAAGGGAATGAGTTTCTTGGAGATTTTATTCTTGCATGCTGCCTTTTTTTGTAGTTTCTAGACTGAAAAAAAAAGCCCATCCATATTATAACATAATACTGTCTAAATAAAACTTTCTGTGATGATAGAAACATTAAGTATCTATGCTGGTATAGCAGCCACTAGCTCTATGTGGCTATTGAACACTTGAAATGTAGCTGGTGTTACTGAGAACTGAATTTTAAATTTTAATTACAAAATTAAGCAGCCACATGTGGCTAGTGGCTATCATACCAGACATTGCAGTATTAGAACATAAATTGTACAAGTGACTAGAATACTGGTAGTCCTAGATGTTTCTTGCATTCTGAAAGCTATAGAACTGAAGAACTTGTTTTTATGTATGGTTATATTTACTTTAAAAAAAAGCAAATTCTTGCCAGTGTATGTAGTAACAGAAATCTTATAAGGAACTGCGAACTAGGCTGGCAGGGAAAACTGAAGGCAATATGCTTAGTAGGAGTGTAATGCAAATACTTATATTCTCAAGGAGATAAATTATTGCTTATGAACATTACTAGAGCCTAAGCTTTTTGTTTAATTACTCAAGTAAATAGGTAAGGAAAGGAATTCCCATTGATTGGGACCCTTATTTAACTTTCCCAGTGGTTATTTCTATTTGGTATTATTCTTCCAGAACTTGTTCCAGATGTTTACTCTCTGTGCAGTGATGTAAGCTAATGCTGCATAGACCTGTATAGCACTGAATATAACAATTCCCTTATTGTTGAAGATGTCAGTTGTTTCCATTTTTTCACTGTTACATTTTCAACTGAAAATAATGAAGGTAGACCTAAGAATTGGAGAAATGGAGCAAAGAACAGGAGAAACCAATCGAAAACTAAAAATACAAAGAATTGATGTGGGTTAATTCACATTTTATATATATCATTACAATGATCAGGAGAAAAATGGGCAAAAGATGTGGAGCAGTTCTCAGAGAAAATACAAATGGCCAGTAATATTTTTCATGGTCAGTTTTGGTAATAAAGTAGGGCAAACAATTCAGTTGGCTCCACAAAAGATGAAACATAAATTTCCCCCTCACTTTCCTATGATGGCATGTACTAAATTGTCACACCATTTAAGAACCTATAGGAAATAAGAGTTTAAAGGAACAAGTGTTACAGATGAGTTCTAGAGAGCCCTACGAAGCTGATTTAGAGAAAAGAAAGCCTCCACCTAAAGAGTAGCATGAGCTGGCTCTCTATTATAGGCAAATAAGTTACTCCTGACCTCAGGTGATCCACCCGCCTTAGCCTCCCAAAGTGCTGAGATTACAAGTGTGAGCCACCATGCCCAGCCCTGGAAATAAGAGTTTTAGAACATCTGATAGAAATAAACTCATGTGGAAATAAATTTTCCAAGATTAACTTTTTTTTTTTTTAAACAAAGATGCTCCCATAATACTCTCCGATAGTGAAGAAGAAGAAATGATCATTTTAGAACCAGACAAGAATCCAAAGAAAATAAGGTAACAAATTTCTGGTTTATTTCAAATGTATACATATACTGAACACTTCTAGAGGTTTGCTCTCTGGTTTTACTCTCATCTTGCCACACGACTATAAACAAAAAGACTTCCCTTTTTCATTAGATATCCATCTGTTCTGTGATTTACACCTTGTGACTTATAAAAACTCTTTGGATACCACTTTTACTCATAGCTGACACATTTTATATCCTATTAGAAAAATAAGAAATGCCTCTTATTTCAATAATCCAAAATTTAACAAGCATACTCTTAGTAAATTCTTACTTTATATTCACAGAACACAGACCATCAGTGTAAAACAGGAGAAAGCACCAAATAAAAAGCCAGTGAAAAGAAGAAAAAAGAAGAGAGCTGCCAATTAAAGCTAACAGTTGTATATTTGTATATAAGTATTAAAAGGGTATTTATTCCATTCTAACAATCCTGGGTATTTTTTATTCACAAATCCATTATAAAATCTAGCAGGATTTTTAAAAGTTTTTTGTTTTTAATGGTATGCTTTGAAATAAACCTTCTGGAGCATTTCTTGTCTGTTAATTTGCACATAAGCTTCCCACCTCTCTCCTGCTCCCAGCCTCTGTTGAGTTTACCTCACAAAACCTAATCAAGTTTTACAAAGAGCCAAAGTCTAGGGATCTCCACTCTACTGGTAAGTACAGATTTATTCCAGATATGCTTAGATTATGCTCAAGTCAGCAAATTAATCCAGTTGCTTAGGAATATGAATGTCAGAATTTGAGAGTCTGTTTTCCTAAAACTAATTTTAGAGGAAGGCTTTTCACTTTCCATTACAGTAAACCAAATTAACTTTTCTAAGTGAAATCCTGAAGAAGTTAAATTTGGCTTGCAAAGTTTTCCAAATCAATTTATTGTTATAATCCTGAGAGCTGGCATCATTAATACTTTAAGAAAACCACTTAAAATTAGCCAAATATCTAAGACAGATACATATACAAAAGATATACAAATTAAAACCATTTAAAAAGTAATGGATACCATAATTTGTACTTTGCCATAACTTCTGTATTCAGAAATGATTGTAAAAACCTAAATTAAAAACTATACACCATATACTTTGAGTGATTTACATCTTAGAAAGCAAAGGCAGTCTTTCATTGTTACAGATTTAGTGTCTCTGGTGGGTTGAGGAGAGAAACACCATGATACCTATAAATAGGGGAAAAAAACATTTTTAGTAAACATTCACTGGGTAAAGAAGATCATGGAATAATGTATGTGTTGGGAACTAAAAAATGCTATATCTGACCGAGTTGATGGTTTTAGAAACATTGTCTAATACCTGAAATACACATCCATGCCCCTTCCTTCTCCCTTCTCCCCTAGACCCAGGACAGAAAGCATTAACTACAACCTTCGAACACATAACCAGTTAAGAGAACAGATTCTCAAGGAGGCTATGGCAGATTCATGAATAAAGTTAGAATGTCAAAGATCTCTAAATTATAGTCTAGAAAAGTAGCTTCAATATCCAAGTTAATTCTTACTTTGAATGTTTGTACTTTTCTCTTATTGACTGTTGTGCATGCTGTGGTGCTTTGAGGTAGGTCTGATGAAGGTCCATGAGACAAGGCTTAAGACTTTCCAGGGTATATCCAGTCTTCTGGACTAATGATTCAGGCTACAGAGAAGGGAATAGAGAACCCCTGAGTTTTGCTTTTAGTAACACACCAAACAGAGTTAACAGTTGGCATTAAGTTTATGTTACATTCCAGTACTAATCTTTAACTCTTCCAACTAGTTTTCTCAGGCCACTATTCCATCTCTGAATCCATTTGTTGCTGCTTTCCCTGCCAGCAATAGATCAGAGACTTTTTAAAAAGCTCACCTTTCAATCCAAGTTACAACTAAGCTTTCCACCTGACAAACAGATGCTGTACAACAGGTAACATGCCTTAAACTGTATATAACCATCCCTCAGTATACACGATGGATTGCTTCTGGGACCTTCCCCGAATATACCAAAATCTCTATACCCTCAAGTCCTGCAGTCACCCTTCCATATATATGGGTTTTGAATTCCCTGAATACTGTATTTTCAATCCACATTTGACTGGAAAAAGGTTCATGTGTAAGTGGACTCACACAGTTCAAACCTGTATGAGTGTTTTTCAAGGGTCAACTGTATGTATTTGAAGTTTTTCCAAGTAAGAACATCCAGGCAACCCTCAGTTTTGTAGGACAATTACTTAATCTGGCACAGGCATTTGAATTACAAGGTAGGTGTGTGAAGACTGTGATACATACCCAGCTTTGTCCCGTGACTGTATAGAGTGCTAAATGAAAGGCGGCTCCAGCAATAACCGATGGCAAATACTTCAGGTATGGGTCAGCATCTATCAAACTTAATTCTCCCAAAAACTGGAATAAAAAATACTTTATGATCACAAGAATGTCTAGAATTCAAATCTCAAATCCCTGCCTTCTAATTTTTTCCTACCTTTGATAATGGCTCTGTAGCAACCCTAGAAAAAATATTTTGCAGCCTCATCTTTAAACAGATTCACCATTTTAGTGTTTTTTTCCATCCTCATTCTGTATATTCCCTCCTTTATGAACTTTTAAAAAATAACTATTCTGACTACCCATTCCCAAGACCTCATCCTTATACCTCTAGTTCTAGTGCTTTCCTGATATAGATTATCTTTTGCCAGCAGTAGGCTTTCTTCCATACTGCAGTATCAATCTCCCTCTGAATACTAAATCTCTTCCCCGCTACTGTACAAAGGAACTAAGTAAGACCTGCCCCTAATTATTACCTAAGAATCGCCATTCAAAATGAAAGTTAACTCACCATTGCTAAACTTTCAACTTTGCAGTTTGCAGGCTGCTGATGCAGAAAGTATTGGGTAAGAAACTGATTTACTGTTGGAGCAGCTAAGTCAAAAGTAAGGACTTTCAAAACTAGATGCTCCATTCTCAGAACTTGTTTCTTGGTGTAGGTATCATCTGTAATGTACACAAACTCTGCTACTTCTGGGGGGTATATTTCTTCAAACTTTCTACAATGAAAAAAGTTTTAAGTAATCAGTCCTAAAAGAGAAGCAAGCTTCCTTATCCCAATTCTGAAATCCCATTAGCAGAATATATGGAATGAATCCAAAACCCATACCAACTGCAGTTCCAGACACTTGATCATCATTTCTAGCAGAGACTGGAAAGCTAAATAGTAATTAAAAGGCCCAAATCAACGAGGCACTTTTGAGATATTTTCCCAGTTCAGTCAAAGGAAGTAAATGAAAGGCATGAGACTTCTCAAGATGGGAACAATGCCAGAGTTCACCAAGTAGATGAAAATTTAGGAAATACAAGTCCTAATAAAACATATTTTATGTGTTCATTTTTAAATTTAGTTTTTCTTTTTTTTGAGACAGTCTTCCTGTCACCCAGGGTAGAGTACACTGGCACAATCTTAGCTTACTACAACCTCCACCTCCTGGGTTCAAGTGATTCTCCTGCCTCTGCCTCCCTAGTAGCTCAGATTACAGGTTCATGCTATCATGCCTGGCTAATTTTTTGTATTTTCAGTAGAAATGGGGTTTTGCCATGTTGGCCAGGCTGGTCTCAAACTCCTAACCTCAAGTGATCTGCCCATCTCATCCTCCTAAACTGCTGGGATTACAGGAGTGAGCTACCACGCTTGGCCTTTACTTCTTAATGAAAGAGACACTGCTTATATGCCAGAAAGTACTTTAATATTGGAAGGAAAATGTTTTAAAATTTGTAATCTACTATACTATATATAATGTAGACAGTCTGTGTTCATTCAAGATAGGGGAAAATTAGGGTTCTAGATTAGAACACAGTTTCATCCTATTCCACTCCAAGCCCTACCACACTGCCATCCCTTAAAGTAGTCACTGACTCTCTGCCTGGTATAATATTAAAAGGTCACCATTAAAAATCAATTTCTTCCCTAAACAAAAGGTAGTGATAACTTTTAATCAAACAAACCTAGGTAGACTTACGAGGCTAACAGCATAGCAGCAGTGCCCACAAGCTGAAGCTTTCCTCTCAGCACGGACATGGAAGAAAGGAACCTATCAATGTAGTTCACAGCCAAATGCAGGGTCTCATTCTGTAGTTTATATTCTTCTCCTACTTCAACTAACCAGTCCACGAGGATAGCTCTCATACTGTTAGTGATGTCTGGCTGTTTCTTCATGTAACCCACCTTAGGTTTACATTTAACCTATTGAGAAAATTATTTAGTGTTAAAATTGCAATTAGATTATTTTACCATGAATTAAGAGAGGCTACATGCTATAAACTTAAGTGTATCATTAAAATAATTCATTAGCAGTTTAAAAACTTAACTATCTTCTTAATTTCACTTAGCCACATTTAACAAATATATTATACAAACTGGATTCAGAGAACTTTTACCTCCATTTCCCTAAGGTACGTGTGAATATCCTCATGGTAGTCTGGTACTTCATTAACACTCACTGGCTTTTCATCTTCTAATACAATTGACATGTCCATAGTATGTGGTGACTCTGGGACAATTCAAAAGATATGATTAAATTAATTGTCTATTTAGTTTAATAGCTAAAAATGACTGCCCTTGTAAGGAATCTTATATTAGCAAAGCACTTATTTCATCAAACTAAAAAGCTTCTCATGATGAAATATGTAGAATATTTTACCCTAGTCTTAGTATCTCTGTACATATATCTTTGGAATGACATTAGTTAATGAGGAAAAAAAAAATACATTGGTAGGCCCCTAACAAGAAAACGAGAATCATATATTATCTTAAAGCATTCAACTTCCATTACAGAAAGGAGCAGATGGCATGGTGGTTCTGTCAGGATAGAGCACTTAAAATCCAAGTTTTGAGATAATATCTAAGATTTGCCCTAATGCAAATCCCAGAGTCTGACATATACAAAGCCCAATTAAACAACAGCTGGAATCAGTTAAATGGTCTCCATTAACAAGTGTTATTAAGAAATTAGGTTTGTTGCTGGGCAAGGTGGCTCATGCCTGTAATCCCAGCACTTTGGGAGGCTGAGGCGGGTGGATCACCTGATGTCAGGAGTTCGAGACCAGCCTGACCAATATAGTGAAACCCCATCTTTAAAAAAAAAAAAAAAAAGAAATTAGGTTTGTTATGGACAAACAGATTAACACTATAAATAAGTATTTTTTGTAGTGTAAATTATCTTTTGAAGCAAAGAGTATCATCCATTATTCTTTTCACATCAAAGATCACCTTGAAATTAAACTTATTTTGCAAAATTTTAATAAAAACACACAAAATATTTCCAACGGACTTTTTCTGCTCACTCATCCTCCCCCACAATCAATACAACTAAAACTAAAATGAAATTTGATTTAGTGAGCTGTCCAGTGACTCAATATCCCTAGGGCAAAGAAATAATACAAACTTCGAAGAGCTGTTTACAGCAGCTACTTTAATACATGAGTAAGGGCAAACAGCCATGGTACAACTGTTGACCTGCAGGAGGGAAAGTGTCACTTTCTGGTATCAGATGATAAACCAGACTGGTTTTATATAAACAAAATTGTAACACTGCAAGAGATGTTATGTAATCACAATATTTAAAACTGCATCTTCAAATAGCACACTCTAAGTGATATATAAGTGAGTTAAATAAAACAAATCCATTCTCCAAGTACATTTACGGGATCAGATTAAAATAAGCATTTAAGATCTAATTATAATTAGATTGATATGATGGCAGTGAACCTGAAAGAGTACTGGATTAGGATCTTTTTGTAGGACACCAGGTCAAGTGTTAGCTGTGAGATCCAAGATAAGTCACACCCTTTTAAGCCTTGTTACATTAAACTTAACTCACTGTAGTCAAAATGACTACATGAGACATCACTCTAACAATTTCCTTAAAACTTACCAAAACTACCATCCATTGGATAATCAAGAGGTACCAATGGTTTTCTGGGTCCAGGTAAACTAACCGCTGAATTAAAAGCCATGACATCTTCACGCTCTGCCTTCTGGGATTCAGCTGGCTTCTTATGAGTCTCCTCTTCTGCTTCATCCACATGAATGGTGAATGCAGGCTGTTTACTGTTTGCTTTCCAAGAAGGAACGGTGACATGCTCATCATTTACAGGAAGATCCTTAAGGGGTGCAACCTAAAAAAAAAAAATTAATAACTGGCTTTGAGCCTACTTGAGTTTTGCATTCTTTCTCTTGTGAATGTCGGCTTTGCTTTTTCTCCTAAATACTCTACCAGGAATTAAACTTTCTGGGACAAAGAATAGTTTGAGTATTCAAAAAGAGAATAGATGTTCCCATTTGTCACAGGCATTCCCACAAAGGCTAACAGTTAACACTAGGTGGAATTATGCAAAAGTAATCAAGGCCACAAGAAGGGTCGGGTGGCAGGCCAATACATGACAAGTTTAGGAAAGACATGGCAAAAAGTGTTGTTGGTTCACCACTGTCGCCCGAGGGTGGAGCAACAGAGCAAATCCAGCTAAAATGGCGGAATTTGCCAAAAGCAAAGTATTTCGTACACCGTTTTCTAAAGTAGAGGTCATCTCTTCAGCATGAGATGGGAGAGGGGCAAAGTCCTAAAGCAGGGCCTGGGGTTTAAAAGTGGAGAGAAAGGCGAGGAGCTGAGCAGACTTACACGTTATAAAGCTTGGGTTTGACCCTATTATGTAAAGCAGATGCCCCTTATAGAGAGCAGAAAAGGCAGCATACACACAGTGTTGGCGGGATCGTGATGTTAAGAATCCCTATTGTGGCATCCCAGACACCAACACCAAGTGGACACCAGATCCTGGCCCCCTTCCAAAAGCCTAGGAGATGCCTTCTCGCCACTCTCCTCTGCCTGCTAAGCCAATGCCAAACCCTGCTCGACCCACCCTCCTGCAGATAACCCGCATCCTTTTACCCGTCGCGTCTTCGGCCTCTGCTGCTGCGATGCACCCCGGGGGTTCCCGGCCTTCAGTACCGCCAGCGCGGCCCGGGTCCGCGGTGGCTGGATAGGCGCTGCCTTTTCCGGGTTGATGTTCTCCTGGTCCTCTTGGAGCGCCGTCTGCTGCAATGCTAGCAGCGCCGAGCCCGCCTCGCGGGCTGCAGGCTCCGGCGCGGAGTTGCCCAACATCACTGTTCCCGGGGGCCGACGGCGGGATCAGCTTGCGGCGCCAAGCAGCGTGCACTCCGCCCAGCAGACCGGTCGCACCGACCCGGCCAAAGAACAGTCGTAGGCGCCGCTTACAGCCCAGGCCAGCCTACCTGCCCGCCCACTCACCCAGCTCGAGACCACGCAGGGCCGAGGAGGTTGTGAAAGGTGCAGGCAGGAACTGCCGGGCGTGGCGGGCCAAAGACGCCCGGAGATACAGATAGCAGCCCGCCGGAGCGGCGGCTGTTCTTGCAGTTCAAGTATCCCGCGACTATTGAAATGGACCAATGAAAGCGCCCCGGCCTTGACGTCATTCGAGGCGACAGGGTCGCAGGCAAGTGAAGGAAGCACAAAGGTAACAGAGCAGGGGAGGGGCAGGAAAGAGAAACCACCTAGGGCTGAGGCGGGAGGAAGAACGCCTGTGCGGGAGTGGGGCTCAGGGCCCAAGCTTCTGATTACTTTAAACTGATCCACCTAGGGCAAGGCGGTCCAGAGGCTGACCCTAAGCCTTTTAGGGAATTAAACGGAATTAAACTTTAGCGACTATGATTTGGGCTGCCCCAGGTTTTAGCTCTGGGATCTCTAGTTAGCTTAACTGACTTTTTCCCAAGGTTTAAAATCTGGGCCACGTTTTTCAATATCTCCAAATCTCTGTTTTTTTAATCTGTTAATAGGGAATAATATCTACAGTCATGGTTGTTAGAATTAAATAATGCCCATAAATCATTTAACACGGGGCTCACATAGTAATACAGTACTCAATTAGCAGACTATAATGTCATCTTAACATTTAGGTGTTTATTCACAGTAACCAGAAATTGTGTTTTTGTTTTTTTTTTTCCTAATGAAGATGCAATTTAAGATGCTACCTTGAACTACATAATAATATCTACATCTATAATAAATAGCAATACATTACAAAATATTCAAATAGTCATTAATTTTTATCTATTTTCCCCAAGCTGTGGCAGCAAACAAAAAACAATGAAATTCTAGTGACCTAGATATAATTATGTTCCTTTCAGAAGTAAAGTTTCTCTAAATATAGCAAAAACAATATGACCTTGTTAAAATAAAACTCAAGTCTTAAGTATATGTGCCTTTAACAAATTTTTATATTTATATAAAAAGCTAGTCCGGGCGCGGTGGCTCACGCCTGTAATCCCAGCAGTTTGGGAGACCGAGGCGGGTGGATCACGAGGTCAAGAGATCAAGACCATCCTGGTCAATATGGTGAAACCCCGTCTCTACTAAAAATACAAAAAATTAGCTGGGCATGGTGGCGCGTGCCTGTAATCCCAGCTACTCAGGAGGTTGAGGCAGGAGAATTGCCTGAACCCAGGAGGCGGAGGTGAGCCGAGATCGCGTCATTGCACCCCAGCCTGGGTAACAAGAGCGAAACTCCGTCTCAAAAAAAAAAAAAAGCTTGCACGTAACTAATAAGTATAATAGCATATCATTAAGAAGCACTGTTTTCTACAAAATTTGTGAGCCAGCTCTTCTCGAAACATAAAGCATATTTTACATTATCTTTTTGCTAGTTTAAAACCTTTCAATACAGTATTCCCTTGAAATTAATAAATATGAATTAAGATTAATGTACAAAACTTCTGTAGCCTTAATGTCATATATGATAAAAAGAGATCTAGAAGATACTAGTATAGGAAAATCTAAGATGGCATCACTATTTCTACACTCTTCCCCTGTAGCACGTTTGTATAGTTACAGCATGTCTAGTTAAGATCCCTCCACTCTGTGTAAGCTCTCATTTCCCTGGCTATAATTTATAGCACTGAGCCAAGTCGAGCATTTCACAAACTGCAGCGGAGTCCTAAAACATTCCTAAGCAAAAGGGAAATCAGTTGCAAATTAATCCTATCTCCTAGAAAAAATAATTGGTAGATTTTTCCACTAGCTGACACCATACATAGTAACCAGGACAGCACAAAGGAAGTACCAGGATTTGGGTTCTTGTCCAGCTATATAAAATACTAGCATGTCCTCTTAATCACAAGATTTCAGTGAGAATCAGTTTTCTTATATGATTTGACAAACTTATGCAACAGTTGTGAAGATCAAATAAGGTAATATATAAAAATACATTCTGAAACCTACAAAGCAGTTTATACATTTATGTGTTTCTATACCTTATAATACATTTGAATATATTTTCATTTTCCACATATTAGTTCTCAATTTAAAAATTAAAATAGCCACTTGCCAAAAATTCATTAAAATCCTATTTAAATCATTCCACTAGTGTTTTAAAAATAAAAATACTCTTCTAGTTTTAAAAAGTTCCATTTGTCAAAAGAAATAGAAGCATTACTTTAAAAAGCCATTATATCTCAAATATTTTTAGATATAAAAAAGGGTTTGAAATTAAAGTATGTACAGAGTTAACTTCTAATTCTGTTTTAACATTTTTCATTTAAACAGAACACTTCCTCGGGACTTTACCTTATTCGTATTTCATGCTGTGTCAAAGAATGAAATCAATGCATTTTGGTCATAACTGTCCAGAATTTCCAGGAGAAGAGGTACTTTAGTTTTTACATTGGTGCCTTTGAACTTAAATTTATCTATGAAAAGATCAGTGATCATGCCTATAAAACAAAAAGGTAAATTTCCTGTCACTGATTAGTTCTATTTAATGACAGTATTTCATTAAAGTAAATGCTTGATAATCTATTTTTAAGCACGTGTAATTCTATTACTTATCATACACAAACCTAAAAGACATGATGGTTTTAAAAATATTCATTTGGGGGGACTTTAAAACAAGTTTCAAGATATAAATCATTAGCCTAATAACCCTCTTAACAATTGATTACAACCTGTTAAATTAGACAACTGCTGGCCATTTTTGAACTGCTATCAGTATATATAACATCACAATTAGTGGTGTCTTTTTTCCAACAGCCGATCATTTTGACATAGTGTAGGCAGATTCTATTTTTAACAGCTTTATCTGAATTAAAACATTCCACCTATATGTTGACCATTCTTGGGATTTGACTTGAAGGCAAATAGTCCTAGGTTCAAAGATCTGGGCAAATCATTTCACCTTGAGTTTTCTCTTATGTAAAATAGGAATAACTCAAGCTGTCAATCCTTTATCCAAAAAGCTTGATGCAATATGTATTTTAGAATTTTTCCTATTTTAAGAAGATAATGAAAGGAATATACTATAGTATTAACCCCAAGGGGACTGAGTGGCAGCATCCAATAGCAAAACATAGTACTATTTCTGTCACAAAATACATGGATGAGTTCGTGTCGTTTGTAGGGACATGGATGAATCTGGAGAACATCACTCTCAGCAAACTGACACAAGAACAGAAAATGAAACACCGCATATTCTCACTCATAGGCGGGTGATGAAAAATGAGAACACATGGACACAGGGAGGGGAGTACTAAACACTGGGGTCTATTGGGGGGGAAAGGGGAGAGCCAGAGGCGGGGGGCAGGGAGGAGCTGGGGAGAGAGAGCCTGGGGAGAAATGCCAAATGTGGGTAAAGGGGAGAAAGGAAGCAAAACACACTGCCATGTGTGTACCTATGCAACTGTCTTGCATGTTCTGCACATGTACCCCAAAACCTAAAATGCAATAAAAAATTTTAAAAAAATACATGAATGAATATTTGCACTAAATGGAATAAAAAAGATATAACCTCATGTCAGGTTAAGTCAGGTTTTGTTATTAAATTAATTCAGATTAAGTCAAGATTTTGCTTTCAAATTATGAAAAAAACTTTGGTTTACAAAGCTGTCTGGATTTTGCAGTCAGTGATAAGAGATGGTTGTTATGTACCACCAATTTCATAAGTTATTATAAGGATAAAAGAGATCATGTGCATGCCATATAATAAAGGTTAAGACATTAAATACAGCTACAGTTTGTGCGAAAGTCTCTGGATATGTAATAAGAAATTCAGTAGACAGGCTTAAGGATCAGTGTGGACTAATGATACCAGTTGGCTCTACAGTGACTACAGAAGACTTGGCATAGTATAAAAGGCATGCATTTTGGGGTGAGAAAATTCTAATGCAGGCATTATCACTAATTTGCTAGGTGACAACAAATTCCTTAGACTCAGATTTCAGTTAAAGTGCATGAAAAATAGGCTGGGTGTGGTGGCTCACACCTGTAATTCTAGCACTTTGGGAGGCCAAGGTGGGCGGATCACCTGATGTCAGGAGTTTGAGACCAGCCTGGCCAACATGGTGAAAAAAATAAAAAGTATGTGAAAAATAAAGATAATACCACCTACTTTGCAGCGCTATTGTAAGAATTAAATATCTCACCTGATTATGAAGACAGTATAAACAGTGTGCTATATAACACATCTTAACGTTAGGATTGCTAACAAAATTGTTTTTTTAAAGCTGTTCCTTCCTTCCTCACTCCTTCTTTCCCTCCCTTCACCTCCCTTACTCTCTCTCTCTGTTTCAATACAATTTGTGGAGCATTCAACTTCTCACCACCAAAGTAAGTTTTGAATTGTAAACTGACATAGCACGAATACTCTAATCCCTTATTAAATTTTGCTTTAAAAATTTTGAATATTGCACTTTTATATTTCATGATAGCAACAAAACATGATAATTATTTGTGTGAAATATAGTCTAAGCTCTAAAGGTTCATAGATTACATTCATTTTATACCAAGTTTGTTCATATATATATAGATTAATTCATCACAGTATACTGGTTCATGAATCATGACTGATGTAATCTTTGTATCTTTCTGCCCAGCTTCTCTTACATGATCCTTGGGAAATAGCCAGTTGAAAAGAAATATGGCAAGGTATTCTAAGATGGTCCACTAACCATAGAGTCTTTCAAGATGTGCAGGTTGCTTTTTGTATTCTTCCTGTAGGTGATCTGCCTCTTCTAGAATACAGCGATATTCTGGTATCAGAAAGTTTGTATTTCCCTCATGAACCTGCAATTCCTTATTTAAAATTAAAAATAGAAGCACCTTAATATTCAAAATTCAATCTAATATAATGTTAAAGTATTGATAATTTTAGAAATCCTATGACTTAACATAATAACCACCAGTCCATGATGACACATATACTTACTTTTAAAGCATCAATTAATTGGACTTTCTTAGCCAAAAGCAACTGATACTCCAGCTTTGGGTGGATTAGCTTTAAAGTATGTTTGACTGATATTTCATTTATCTCTAGAAGAAGTACAGTTAGATAAATCACTTTGATCAGAAACATTAATAATGTAACAACACCGCAAAATAAAAATTAGAAGGAATAATTAATATTTTGTTTGTTTACCATATGATATGTTGAGGCTGATTTTCCTTTTTGTAGCTTCTTTAGAAAGCACATCTTTTAGGATGGAGATAGTAGAAATGTTGTCAGATTTAAAAACTCCTTCTCCTTTTCTATAAAATTAATATATTTTTTAAAAGAATAAGCTGTAGAAGGAAGTAGTCCAGTACATATATATTTTATGATTAGTACTTAGTATTTAGATTTCATCTGACTGTAATTTCTTTTATATATATATATGTATATATATATATATATCATTATATAAAGCAAATTCAAACATGAATCCTTTACTAATATATTAATTCAGCTTCTGAATATACTTATAAAACTAAACAAAAGATATATGCCTCCTAAATATGTGATAATTTATATAAAAACTTCATTTAAAACAACTTTTATCTTCATTTTTTTTACTAATATTTCCAATAGCCAACCTCATATATATAAAATGCACTTAGAATTGCTTACTTACCTAAGTATGTTTTTCTTTGATGTAATCACACAAATTACAGTGTGACTATATGCTTTATCCTTGAAAGAAATCTGGTATCAAATATGAAAGAGTGACATCTGCTGTTTTTCATGCTCAACATCCACTGCCATTGCTTATGGCCAGAGGACCGTTATTTTTCTTTAGGGAACCACTCCTTTTTCTTTTGCCCTCTTAAGTCCATATAGTTTCAGTGGCATTGGTCTCAATCTATTTCTGGGACTTCAGGAGGAAGCATTGAGTAGTACCTTCCATACCCCTGACTACAGTGGTTCATGGCTTGACAATGATACTCAATTCTTGGACATTTACTGGAGCTAGTGGGCAAGAAAAGCCCAAAGGCAGCTGAAAATATGTAAGACTGGATTCCAGGAACTGCTGGGGGGCCATAACACTGGATGGTAAAGCCAAGAAAAGATAAAAGCAGAATTGAACATGGGATTAAAATCTTGATGACATCAGTTAAGCCACTGATCCAGTTGTGCCTGAGGCAGATTACTGCTAGACTTTTATGTTATGTGAGCTGATAAATTCCTTTTATTTGGTTAAGCTGCTTGCATTTGGTTCCTTTTTATAATGACCAAGTTTCCTAATTAACATGTATCATCTTTCATATACTTAATGTTGCTTTTTCATTTGTTTTTCACACACACACACAAATCACACATACCAACCAGCTATATGCAAATGATAATTGCTTTGGCTAGGTGTGGTGGCTAATGCCTGTAATGTCAGCATTTGTGAGGCCAAGAGGGTGGATCACTTGAGGTCAGGAGTTTGAGACCAACCTGGCCAACATGGTGAGACCCATCTCTACTGAAAATGCAAAAATTAGCCAGGCATGGTGGCGCACTCCTAAAATTCCAGCTACTCAGGAGGCTGAGGCATGAGAGTCGCTTGAGCCTGGGCAGAGGAGGTTGCAGTGAGAAAATGACACTGCACTTCAACCTGTGAAACTCTGTCTCAAAACAAACAAACAAAAAAGATAATTGGGTTTTTTCTAGAAAGATGAATAATACACCCTTACTACATTGATCTTAATTATGTTTTAGAAATCATATTTCTACTAGTCTTTAATCCTAACAGATGATATTTAGTAAACACAAGAGTGCCAAGTACTATAGAATGACTGAAATGGTTATCTTCTTTTAATCATCATAACAATTAATAAAGTAAGTGCTATTATTTTCATTCCTCAGAAAAGAAAACTGAAGCTCAGAGAGTTAAGTAACCAGCTAAGGTCACAGAGTTGGTAAGTCACAGAGCCAGGATTCAAACCTAATTATGTCTACCTCCAAAGCATATGCTTCTATACTACCTCCCTAGTAGTTCTACTTCTTGTTCCCTAGTTGAGACTTTACCATGCTAAGTTTTCAGAACTTAGGAGAATACATCAATTATCTGCTTAGGGAAAGAACCTTAAGAGGTTTATCTCTCCCAGATAAATAACACAAAGCAAAACAAACAAACAAACCCCACAAAAAAAAATCACAAACATAGGCCTGGTGTGGTGGCTCACGCCTATAATTCCAGCACTTTGGGAGGCCAAGGCAGGAGCATTGCTTGACCTCAGGAGTTTCAGACCAGCTTGATCAACATGGGGAAACCCTGTCTCTACAGAAAATAAAAAAATTACCTGGGCATGGTGGTGCAGGGCTGTGGTCTCAGCTACCCAGGAGGGAGGTGGGAGGATCCCTTGAGCCTGGGAGGTTGCAGTACACTGAGATCCCTGAGATCGAGCCACTGCACTCTAACTGGGTGACAGAATGAGATCCTATCTCAAAACAAAACAAACAAAAACAACCTACAGATGTGAGAAAGAATGAGAATGCAAAAACCTTGAAGAAGCAGGATTCAAGCTCAAAGGTAGATGTAGAGAAATCAGCCTTGCCCAAGAAGTAGGCCATTTCACATTCAGACAGGTTAAAAAAAAAGGAAAAGTTTAGCTTCTATTATATTGCGAAGTTAAGAAAAATTATTGGAGCTTATAGGAGATGAGTTAGAAGTGACAGTGAAGGAGTAATGGGTGCAACTAGAAGCTTGAGAAGAGTATAAAACAGTATCATGACCTGCACACCATATAAGAATAGCTGCAAAAAGCCTGCACGTTCTAAGCCCTAAAGTTTTAAGCCATGGTCTATTTTGTGCACAAAGAAATTCAACTGGAGTTTTTATTAGAATTAGGATAAATCTTCAAATCAATTTGGGTAGGACTGTAATCTTTTACAATGTCTTCATATTGAAGACTATAGAATATATTACTCCATTTAATCAAGTCTTTTATGTCAATAAAATTTTACAGTTTTCTCATGCTAGTTCTACATATTTCTAATTAAGAACATTCCTACAGATTTTATGTGGCTATTTTATTATTGTTATTGCTACTCTGAAAATGTCTTTTTAACTACTTTATTTTCTCACTAGTTATAGTTATTGTTGGGAATTTAGGAAATATACTGATCTTTGCATATACATCTTTATTCAATCGCTTTTCTAAACTTACTAATTTGACTTGTTTTTCAATAGATTCTCTTGAACAGTATAGGTTTTCAATTAGATTACTCACAAATAACTCCCAACTTAAAGGAAAACTTAGAAGCTACAGTTATATAAAAAACACTTGTGAACCAGTAATAAGGTTGATTTACCTGTAGATACTTTCAAGTTGTGTATCTAGAAAGGTGTTCTGAAAGTAAAATGTCACACATTCTCCTGCTGGAGGTTTTTCTGGAACTTCAGGCAGACAAAAAACCACCCAGGAGTGAACTTCAGCAAAACTGAACTGGCCTGTTAGAGTCAGTGTATTCATGGGTCTGTAATTTAATAGTAGAGGCACACATTTATATGTGGGAATACATGGAAGTACCATATGTACACATTAACAGGCAGAATTTTGCAACAGTTAAACAAATATAAAAGAACCAATTCAATTTTCCCAGATTAATCTTATACATCAAATAAATGAACACTTCAATTTCATGAAAAAAAATTGAACACTTATCTATACCTGTACCTGTGCCAAGTATCAGTTAAGTGATATATGTAAAGAGGTTTTATTCATTATAACATGCTTTTCAATAAAATTCCATTTATTTGGGCATATTTCTTTTTTTTTAGTTTATTTATTTATTTTTATTTTATAGAGATGAGATCTTACTATGTTGCCCAGGCTGGTCTTGAACTCCAGGGCTCAAGCAGTCCACCTGCCTCGGCTTCCCAAATTGCTGGGATTAGAGGTGTGAGCCACCATGCCCAGCTCTAATTTTAAAAAAGCTTATCTAGTATTTATACTACATAAACTTATATACTTATATAAGGATCTCCTTAGGGAAATAATCAGCAGAGTGTGAAGGCAAATAATTGGGATTTTGAGTAAGACAGACAAAGGTTGTTCCATTATTTACTAGCTCTGTGCCATTGGACAACTTAGAGAATAATACCTTCTATCTTGCAGAAATATGGTATCATACTTTCTGTCTTGTAAAAACATGGTATCATACACACTAAAGCAACATGAAAAAAACTGTAAAATAAATCATATTTAAAATAAATCAGATGGATAAAGAGTTAAGAAAATGCAGTTTATAAAATGAAAAGTTCAGACCAATCCTCTCATTTGCAGATGAAAAAACTAAAACCTAGAGACTAAATTATTTCCCCAAAGTCGTCCAAGTCTCTTGATTCCCTCTTTACTATTCTTTCTAGCATACCATGCCACCTCCATTAATTCCAACTTTGACTCTTAAGCAAGACAGAAAGAGTCTATTCTCTTTAATGTTTTCCAAAAATCTTCTTTAGTAATAGTCTGCCTTACATCTTATTCAAATTACATATTTTAAATTACAGGCAGCAATACAAAGAACATGGGTTTTGGCTTCAATTCATAGCTTTAGTCCTCTTATTAGCAAGTTACTTACTTTTCTAAGCCTCCATTTTTCACTTGTAAAATGGAGACATTATCTTGTAAGAATTAAATACTACATAAGCACCTAGTTTATACATGGCACGGAGAAAGTAATCAGTAATTGTTCATCTCTTTCTCTTCTCTTTCATTTAAGCCCATGTTCTCTAACCTCAAAAAACTACAAAGAGATGGATGCCTAAGTTGGAATGGAAATAAAAGGCACTATCACAACCAATTGCTTTATCAGTATTCCCTGAGAAGAAATATAAAAGAAATATAATATTCGAGGCTAATAAAATGAGGCCCTATTCACAGAGAACTGTTACACTGCCTAAAGGTTAAACAGCATTTGCTCTCACATTAGGTATCTGAGAGAGAGAACTGCTTTTCTAATAATCCCTGGATAGTAATATATGAGAAAGATGGGAAAGTCCAACTCAAATCAGCCTCTAAAATAAGACAAAGAATCTTATATTTCTTAGATATATTAAATCCATAGTATTTAAAATATTTAAAGTAAAAAGCAAAGAAAAATTGCTACCCGAATTCACACTATAAAAATAAAAAGAGGTCTATTTGAATTGTGTAATATCTTAAAAAGAAACTGCTCTTTCCTTTGTCCTACCTGTCATGATCAATAAAGTGAGTTCTTTGATGAAGTGAAAGAGGTTTGATGTGGTACTGGCGAACCTGACAGGCTTTGGGTTGAATTCTTGGAGTCACATATGCTTGTAGTGTGCCATACTGGCCTTCAATTGAGCGAATCTGATTCAACACAAAAGAGGAAAGAAAATAAGAATATTTTGCAACAAAATATCTTTAAAATGTTCAACACAAGTTAACAAGACTTATAATGCACTAAGATGTGAAGGCCTAATTTAAGAGGAGTTGGAAAGCTGTCCAGCTTCTTTTTCCTTTCCCCCTCTGTTCCAATTCCTGGGATGGATTGTAGTACCTCTTGAACTACACAAAAGTAACTTCTCTAATCTAATTGATCCTTTAACTCATACTTTTCATAGCATAAGGGGGAAAATATCAACATTTGATCTAAGTGGGAAATATTTTAAAAGTTTAAGCAAGATTTTTTACAAATGTTGCACTGCAAATATTGCTGACTAGGTAGATGATAAGAAAAGAATTAAAAATATAGAAAGAAAATTAAAAATAGATATGATAAACCTACATTTTGCAGTTTATTTTTAAAGAGTAATAAGGTCATATTGGCAGGGATTTTTTTCCACAAGAAAAAGAGCTTTAATAATGAACATAACAATATGAAAAAATTAATTTATAATAATCAGTACAACAATTAATATTCCTTATTTTCAAATACAAACAATAAAGAAAAATCTGGACAAACATGTAAGTCACCTGAAATCCTCCCACATATGTCTCTCTATGTACATGTATGAAAAAAAAGTATTTAGTATATAGCTGTTGTTATAAAAATCTATTGACAGAAAAAGCATTTCAAACAACTTAATTATTGACATTCTGTGAAAATAGAGATCTACTAGCATGATGACCTATGGTGGAGAAAAGGAAAAAAAAAAGAAAATAGAGATGCATATAAATAATCTAATTATGGCATATTTGGACTGGAAATTCTTTTGGGCTATTTTGAATATGACTGGCCGGATATCTTGAGAATTCAACATACTTAACAGGAAATAATAATTCACTAAGCTGTGAAGATCTAATTTAAGAGAAAGACCTAATTTAATATATTTCATATGACTAAGTTCTATTGAGATCATAGATATCTTTGCTTTCATTTCCAGTATTCGCATTTCCCCCCCTTATTTCTGCCTCTCCTTTTACCATCACCTCCCTGCTCCTCCCATCCCACTTATGCCTTCCCCATATTGTATAACTGGATGTATCAGACAGGTATGTTTCTTTTCATACCTTTCTTCATATTTATATCATTATAGATAAAAATATATACAAATTATATAGGGAGACTTTATCAGCATTTTGTTTGTTTTATGAAATTCCCTCCATGTTAACAGGTATGGATCAACTAATTCTTTATAATAGCTGTATAATATTCCAAGATATGAATAAATAGCTATTTATTCAACCATTCAATCACTTGTATTCACCTTGGTTCCACTTTTCTGCCTGTAGAAGCAATGCTGCAATTAATTATATTCACATCTATATGTATATGACTGCTATTTTACTGCTATTAATAGATTCCCCCAGCCAGGCATGGTGGCTCACACCTGTAATCATAGCACTTTGGGAGGCCAAGGTGGGTGGATCACCTGAGGTCAAGAATTCAAGACCAGCCTGACCAACGGAGAAACCCCATCTCAACTAAAAATACAAAACTAGTTGGGTGTGGTCATGGACACTTACAATCCCAGCTACTCAGGAGTCTGAGGCAGGAGAATCACTTGAACCCCAGAGGCGGAGGTTGCAGTGAGCCAAGATCACACCATTGAACTCCAGCCTGAGCAACAGAGCAAAACTCCACCTCAAAAAAAAAAAAAAAAAAAAAGATTCCCCCATATCTCTTTTCCAAAGTGACTGTAACAACTTATATATTCACCAGCTGTGACTGACAGTGTCATTTTCCTCATCCCTGTCCCCTAGCATGTTGTTCTTTAATATTTTTGCCAATCTGCTTTTTGTTATTTTAATTTGAATTTCTCTGGCTAAAGATAAGGTAGAACTTTTTTGTTTGTTAGCTATTTTGATTCCCTCTGCTGTGTTTTGGGTTTTTTTGTTTGAGATAGAGTCTCACTCCATTGGCCAGGCTGGAGTACAGTGGCACAATCTTGGCTCACTGCAACTTCCATCACCTGGGTTCAAGCGATTCTCATGTCTCAGCCTCCCGAGTAGCTGAGATTATAGGTGTGCACCACCATGCCCAGCTAATTTTTTTTCCTTTTTTTTTTTTTTTTTTTTTTTAAGTAGAGACAGGGTTTCACCATGTTGGCCAGGCTGGTCTCGAACTCCTGACTTCAAAATGCTGGGATTACAGGGGTGAGACACTGTGCCCAATCCTCTCTTCTGTGACTTGCCTATCCATATCCTTTGCCTATTTTCCTTACTCAGTAGTTTTTATTTTAATAATTATAGGCAGTATTTATATTATATTGACAATTATTATCTGTTAGACAACTGAGTCTTCTTTTTTTAAATAAGTAGGTACTTAATTCATCTGAATTTATTTTTGATATATGGCATAAGATATTTCATTTAATTTTCTTCCAGATGGATGCCAGTTGTACCAACAGCAATTTTTAAATAGAAATACTGATTTAACAGAAGTGTTCCCTTCTATTAAAATAGAAATGTCATGCCCTAAATTCCCATAAATGTGAAATGTATTCTGGGTTCTATTTCTAGGTTATTCTGTTACATGGCCTATTTATTTAGGCTTAGAAATATCCTCCATTATTGTGTGGTAGTTATATGTTATGTTTTATCATATGGCAAAGCAAGTTCCACCTTTTCTTCCTTTTCATAAGTTTTTTGGCTCTTTTCAAGCATTTTGTGATTCTTCCATACTTTAAAATTATTATATCCAATTTAAAAAAGAGGAACATGGCGGGGCATGGTGGCTCATGCCTGTAATCCCAGCACTTTGGAGCCAGGCAAATCAACTAAGGTCAGGAGTTTGAGACCGACCTGTCCAACATGGTGAAACCCTGTCTCTACTAAAATACAAAAATTAGCCAGGCATGGTGGTGCATGCCAGTAATCCCAACTACTCAGGAGGCTGAGGCATGAAAATCGCTTGAACCTGAAAGGTGGAGGTTGCAGTGAGCCAGGATTGCCTCACTGCACTCCAGCCTGGGTAACAGAGCAAGACTCCATATCAAAAAATAAAAAATAAAAAAAAAGAGGAACATTGATTGCTTTTAAACAATTTTTAGACTACTTTCAAATTTATTGGCAGAAACTTGCTCAGTGTAAAATGTTTAATTAGATCAGTTACTGATAAAATATATTTTATTTTTTAGAAATAAATTTATCTCAGTTTTCCATTTCTCTTTCAAAGTACATAAAAGGGAATGTATGCAGACCAAAATGAGTTGTTTAGGGGAAAAATCATAATTACCTGGAACTTCCTTAACCAGATGTGAAAAAAATATTGTGTAACAGCATCTCTCTTGAAAAGTTTTATAAAAAACCTTTGAGTTTCAAAACATCAGAACACCAGGAAAAAATTTACAGTCCTTAATTTTTAGATCATAGGTCTATCAAAATGAATCCCACTACAAATCACTAAAACTGATTTGTGTGCTATGGTAAGTATTTAATTATAAAAATGACTATGTCATTAAATTGCTAAAGAAAACTTTAAAAGGTTTTCTCTAGAATATACGGTAATAAAGGATATCACTGGAATGCAATCAGCAAAATTCAGAAGGTAGAAAAATATATGGTGAATGCCCAGATACTAAAATAACTAAGTTAAGCCAGGTATAGTGGCTCACGCCTGTAATCCAAGCACTTTGGAGGCCAAGGTGGGTGGATCACCTGAGGTCAGGAGTTCAAGACCAGCCTGACCAACACGGTGAAATGCTATCTATAAAAAAAAAAAAACTAAGTTAATTTAGAAGATGACTGGCTTAAGCTATAAAATAAAAATCAGTAAAACCTGAACATTAAATATTTTATAATATTAAAAAATTATTTTTGATTTTTCTTAGGTGTGATAATAGTGTCGTTATGTTAAAAAAAAGAGAGTACCTATCTTTTAGACATACTAAATGAAATTATGAATATCTTGTATTTGCTTCAAAATATTTTAGGATAGTGAATGATAGCATAAACAAGATGGCCATGAGTTGATCATCGCTGAAGCTGTGTGATTAATACATGGGGATTTATTACTTTTATAAATGTTTGAAACTTTCTATAATAGAAAACTTGAATGTTTCAGTTAGAGGAAATTTTAAGACCAGTAATTTTAGGCTGGGCATGTTGGCTCACTCCTGTAATCCCATGCATTGTAATCCCAGCACTTTGGGAGGCCGAGGTATGTGGACTGCTTGAGCCCAAGACTTTGAGACCAACCTGAAAAACACAGCAAAACCCAGTTTCTATTTAAAAAAAAAAAACAAAAAAACAATGATTTTAGAGAAGGTGATTGAGAAGTAATAGTAGAGATTGTGGTTTGGCCTAAATTACAACCTGACTGGTCACTCAAAATTCATTACTCCAAAACAATTCATTTCAGGGAGAAATTAAATGCAAACAAATAACATCATATGTTGTAAGATATACCAGCGGGCAAAAGGAAATCCAAACATTCAAGTAAAGGTAAATTCTAATATTTTTACCTTCAGTTCCAGCCTTGTGGTATTTGCCTGGCACCGATAAGTGGCAAGAAGGAAGTTGTCATTTAACTGGGAAGAATACAAAGTGGAAGAAAAGAATGAATCCATGTTTTTAGCAACAACAACAAAGCATCAATAATAATAATGGTTAATATTAACTTAAGTACCTGTCATTAGTGCTAAGTGCTTTTCAAACATGTTCTAACTTATACTTACAAAAACCCTATGCACTAAGTTTTACTAATTAAATTTTAACATATGAAGAAACTAGGTTATCAGGAGTTAAATAACTTCCCCCCAAAGCCAGTAAGTAATGAAACTGGAATTCAAATTTCTATCTAAAGCACATGCTCTTTCCATCTTAAGTCTTTACAAGAAGATTTTTAAACATGAAGAGTTTTTCTAAAAATCTGACAATGCAAACAATAAGTGTAATATGGTTTGGCTCTGCCTCCACCCAAATCTCATCTTGAATTGTACTCCCATAATTTCCATGTGTTGTGGGAGGGACCTGGTGGGAGATAATTGAATCATGGGGCCAGTTTCTCCCATACTGTTCTCATGGTAGCGAATTAAGTCTCACAAGATCTGATAGTTTTATCAGAGAAAACCTCTTTCTCTTGGCTCTTATTCTCTCTTCTCTTGTCTGCCACCATGTGAGATGTGCCTTTCACCTTCCACCATGAATGTGAAGCCTCTCCAGCCTCATGGAACTAGGAGTCCAATAAACTCTTTCTTTTGTAAATTGCCCAGTCTCCTGTATGTCTTTATCAGCAGTGTAAAAATTGACTAACACAGTAAATTGGTACTGGAAGAGTACAGTGCTGCTATAGAGATACCCGAAAATGTGGAAGTGACATTGGAACCGGGTAACAAGCAGGGACTGGAACAGTTTGGAGGGCTCAGAAGACAGGAAAATGTGGGAAAGTGTGAAACTTCCTAGAGACTTGTTGAATGGCTGTGTCCAAAATGCTGATAGTGATGTGGACAATGAAATCCAGGTGATCTCTGATGGAGATGATGAACTTGTTGGTAACTGGAGCAAAGGTGACTCTTAATTATGTTTTAGCAAAGAGCTGGCAGCATTATGCCCCTGCCCTACAGATGTGTGGAACTTTGAACATGAGGGAGATAATTTTGGGTAACTGGCAGAAGAAATTTCTAAGCAGCAAAGCATTCAAGAGGTGACTTGAGTGCTGTTAAAAGACTTCAGTTTTATAAGGGAAGGAGAGCATAAAAGTTTAGAAAATTTGCAATAGAAAAAAAAAAAAATCCCATTTTCTGAGAAATTCAAGTTGACTGTGGAAATTTGCGTAAGTAATGAGAAGTCAAACATTAATCATCAAGACAGTGGGGAAAATGTCTCCAGAGCATGTCAGAGGTCTTAAAGGTAGCCCCTCCCACCACAGGCCCTGAGGCCTAGGAGGAAAAAGTGTTTCTGTGGGCCAAGCCCAGGTCTCTGTGCTATGTGCATCCTAGGGATTTGGTGCCCTGTGTCCCAGCTGCTCCAACCATGGCTGAAAGGCACCAAAGCAGAGCTTGGCCTATGGCTTCAGAGGGCGCAAGCCTCAAGCTTTGGCAGCTTCCATGTTGTGTTCAGCCTGTCAGTGCACATAAGTCAATAACTGGGGTTTGGGAACCTCCACCTAGATTTCAGAAGATGTATGGAAATGTGTGGATGTTCAGGCAGAAGTTTGTTGCAGTGGCAAGGCTCTCATGGAAAACCTCTGTTAGGGCAGTGTGGAAGGAAAATGTGTGGTTGGTGCCCTCACACAGAGTCCCTACTGTGGCACTGCCTAGTGAGAAGAGGGCCACTGTCCTCCAGACCACAGAATGGCAGATCCACTGACAGCTTGCACTGTGTACCTGGAAAAACCATAGATACTCAATGCCAGCCAGTGAAAGAGTCAAGATTGGGGGTATACCGTGCAAAGCCACAGGGGTGGAGCTTCCCAAGGCCATGGGAGCCCATGTCTTGCATCAGCATGATCTGGATGTGAGACATGAAATCAAAGGAGATCATTTTGTATCTTTACAATTTGACTGCCCTGCTGGATTTTGGACTTGCATGGGGCTGATAGCCCCTCTGTTTTAGCCAATTTCTCCCATTTGGAACAGCTGTATTTGCCCAATGCCAGTACCCCCATTGTATCTAGGAAGTAACTAACTTGCTTTTGATTTCACAGGCTCATAGGCAGAAGGGACTAGCCTTGTTCCAGATGAGACTTTGGAATGTGGACCTTTGAATAAATGCTGAAATTAGTTAAGATTTGGGGGACTCTTGAGAAGGCGTGATTGGTTTTGAAATGTGAGAACATGAAATTTGGGAGGTGCAGAGATGGAATGATATGGTTTGGCTGTATCCCCACCCAAATCTCATCTTGAATTGTACTTCCATAATTCCCATATGTTGTATGAGGGACCCAGTGGGAGATAATTGAATCATGGGGGTAGTTTCTGCCATACTGTTTCTCTTGGTAGTGAATAAGTCTCATAAGGTCTGATGGTTTTATAACAGGAAACCCCATTCTCTTGGCTCTCATTCTGTCTTCTCTTGTCTGCCACCATGTAAGATATGCCTTTCACCTTCTGCCATGATTGTGAGCCCTCCCCAGCCACGTGGAACTGGATCCAACAAACCTTTTTCTTTTGTAAATTGTCCCATCTCAGGTATGTCTTTATCTGCAGTGTGAAAAGGGACTAATACAAAATGTTTATACTATAAAGGCACATACATCAGAGTTTGATTTTGAATCTCTTTGATTTTCACAAATACTTATAGAGGAAAAAGAAACATCTTATCTCTGTATTCCCAGCAAATAGCATGGTGCCTGGCATACTGTAAGTGCTTAATACATGTTTGTTGAACTAACCTAGAGGAGTTCCTTCAAATATTTTAACTTCTTGAAATTGAATATTAAACTACTAGAAATAGAAAAATGTAGCTAGGTGCATGGATTACAAAAACAGAGCAACGTAAGATAATTTATATGTAATTTTTGTGACTGCTATTTCTTTATTTTTATTAAATAAAGAAAAAGGATGGTAATATAAAAAATAAAATTAAAACATTTTAATTTCAAATCATTTAAACTCAACAGAGAGGACCATTCTTTTTTTTTTTTTTTTTTGAGACAGAATCTTGCTGTGTTACCCAGGCTGAAGTGCAGTTGTGCAATCTCAGCTCACTGTAACCTCTGCCTCCTGGGTTCAAGTGACTCTCGTATGTCAGCCTCCCAAATAGCTGGGACTATAGGCTCATACCACCAAACCCAGCTACATTTTTGTATTTTTAGTAAAGATGGGGTTTTGCCATATTGGCCAGGCTGGTCTTGAACTCCTGGCCCCAAGTGATCCATCTGCCTTGGGCTAGCAAAGTGCTGGGATTACAGGCATGAGCCACCATGCCCAGCTGTAAATATATTCTTGTATGATTAAAAACAAACATTTTATACCACAGTGTTTATCAACAAATAACACAGACAACGGGTTTGGAATTAGGTTTGGGAGTGGAGACGGAGAGAGTGAAGAGCATAAAAAAATAAGACTGGGCTGGGCACAATGGCTCACACCTGTAATCCCAGCACTTTGGGAGGCTGGGAAGTGGGAGGACAGCTTGAAGCTAGTTCATCAAGACCAGCCTGGGCAACAAAGTGAGGCCCCATCTCTACAAAAAATAAACAATAAAATATATCAGCCAGGCATCATGGCACATCCCTATGGTCCTACGTACTCAGGAGACTGAGGCAAGAAGACAGCTTGAGCCCAGAAGCTTGAGGCTTCAGTAAGTCATGATCATACCACTGGACTCCAGCCTCAATTACACAGTAAGATCCCCCATCTCTTAAAAAAAAAAGACGAATCATATGTTGAAAATTAGTGATGGATACATGAAAGTTATTATACTAGTCTTTCTACTTTTGTGTATACTTGAAATCTCCATAAGTTTTTTTTTAAGGCCATTGTCCTAGAAAATATATTTTAAATTAGTATTAAACACTCATTTCAAAGAATCCTTCAGTGATATAATGAAAACATTAATCTTTCATAGTAACTTAAGAATCAAAGATTTTAAGTTTAGGTTAACTTGATTTTCTAAATAATCATAAAAATGTAGGCCATATCTTTTATGTTTTGTTCTCAAACAGGGATAACAAACCATATATTGATAATATAATGCAACTGTTATAAAATCTCTTATTAAAAATAAAATTTTTACTGTGAAATTATATTGAAAAATAGGCTGGGTACAGTGATTCACACCTGTAATCCCAGCACTTTGGGAGGCTGAGGTAGGTGGATCACCTGAAATCAGGAGTTCAAGACCAGCCTGGCCAACATGGCAAAACTCCATCTCTACTAAAAATACAAAAATTAGCCAGGCATGGTGTTGTGCGTGTGTAGTCCCAGCTACCTGGGAGTCGGAGACAGGAAAATTGTTTGAACCTGGGAGGTGGAGATTGTAGTGAGCTGAGATCATGCCACTGCATTCCAGCCTGAACGATGGAGCAAGACTCCATAAAAAAAAAACAACAACAGAAAATCTTTCTTATATCTATCAATTTTTACTTTATCTACTTTATCTAGTAGCTGGGATTACAGGCACCCACCACCCGACCCAGCTAATTTTTTGTATTTTTAGTAGAGACAGGGTTTTACTATGTTAGCCAGGCTGGTCTCAAACTCCTGACCTCAGGCAATCCACCTGCCTCAGCCTCCCAAAGTGTTGGAATTACAGGCATGAGCCACTGCACCCAGCTGAGGCAGGGAAACCTATAAAGTAGTTTAAGCAACACATGATAAGGGCCTGGACTAAGTTCACAGGAGTAGGAATGAACCCAAGTAGAACCTCCTCTATAAAAAATATATAAGGCCAGAAGCGGTGGCTCATGCCTATAATCCCAGCACTTTGGGAGGGTGAAGTGGGAGGATCACTTGAGTCTAGGAGTTTGAGACCACCCTGGGCAACATAGGGAGATCCTGTCTCTACAAAAAAATTTAAAAATCAGCCATGCATGGTGGCTTGTACCTATAGTACTAGCTACTTTGAAGGCTAAGGTGGGAGGATCTGCTTGAGCAAGGGAGGTTGATGCTGCTGTGAGCCATGATCACGCCACTGCACTCCCGCCTGTGCAACAGAGTGAGACCATGTCTGAAGAAAATAAATAACAAAAAATAAATAAAATATATTCTGCAGCAGTGCCAGCGCATATAAATTTAAAAAGTAAAATATGTATTAATATAACTACCCACCAACTCCAGTTACCATCTCCTCCTGCTCTGGCTTGCCTTCTCCATTGCAATTAATCCAAACCTTATCTATACTGTAACTTCTCTTCAGGAGTCACACCTAGCTCTGAGACTGCTTATCAGCTATTTCTAAGCAGAAAGAAGCATGTCCAAAAGCACTGACATGATCTCATCTCAGGTACTGTGCACATGTTAAGTGCTCAATAAAATAAAAGTCTGTTAAAAGAAGTTTAGTACGCTTTCAACAAGCCTAGAAAAAGTGGGGCAGGGCAGGAAGAGCGGGGGAAGCAACAGATCATACTCCAATGTAGGAATGTGTGAAACTATATAGCATTTTCAGGAATTTTAAGATCTTCAGTTTGGCAGAAATAATGTGCATGGGAGGGATGGTAGCAGCTGGTGAGAGAGAAGTTAGAGATGTAATCAAGAGCTGAATCATGGAAAGTTTTCTATGCCACAATAAGGAATCTAGATTTATATCTAGCAGGAAATCAGAAATATTTTAAAGGTTTTGAGAAAAGAAAGATATGGTGATGTTTGTGTTTTAGGAAGAAGATCTCTCTTGTGGCAGTGTACATACAGCATAGCCTAGAAATCAGCGGCAAGACTATAGGCAAAGAAACTTTTTTTGAGATGGAGTTTCTGTGTTATTGCTCAGGCAATGTGTGATCTCAGCTCACTGCAACCTTCGCCTCCTGGGTTCAAGTGATTCTCCTGCCTCAGCCTCCCTAGTAGCTGGGATTACAGGCACCCACCACCACACCCAGATAATTTTTTGCATTTTTAGTAGAGACAGGGTTTTACTCTGTTAGCCAGGCTGGTCTCAAACTCCTGATCTCAGGCAATGCACCCAACTCAGCCTCCCAAAGTGTTGGAATTACAGGTGTGAGCCACCTCACCCAGCTGAGGCAGTTTAAGTAACACATGATAAGGGCCTGGACTAAGTTCACAGGAGTAGGAATGAACCCAAGTAGAAGTATGAATGCCATGGAGATAGAACTAACAAAAACTAATGACTAATTGGATATATAGGTTGAACATCCCCAAACTGAATATCTAAAATACTCCAAAACCCTAAATTTGTTGAGTGCCAAGGTAATACTTGAAAGAAATGCTCATTGGAGCATTTCAGATTTTAGATATTCAAATCTGAGGTGCTGAAAAAGTAAGTATAATACAAATATTCCCAAATCTGAAAAAAATCTAAAGTCCAAAATACTTCTTGGTCCCAAGTATTTCACATAAGTGATATCAACCTGTAACAGATCACAGAAAAGAAGGAATCTAGGACAACACCAGGTTTCTTGACTGAAGATAGGGAAAGAGAACCAACACAGATTTTTGAAGAAAAGGTTATGTAAGAAATGACTGGAAAAGAAATATCAAAACCTAGCAGCATTTATAGACTTTAATCAAAATGGCATATTAGAAAGGAAAGCATGTGAAAAATTCTTTCATATTTTTTACTCACCTCAGAATCACAGCTGCTAAAGCTAACAACAGCGGAATTTTTATCCACATCAAGTAAATCTATTGGAACATCACTCTACAGTCAATATTAAAAAAAAAGAAGGTTGAGATGGAAAAATCTAAAAATGTTCAGAAATTATGTTTTCTCTAATAGTTCTCCTTAGCTCTAGTTTATATTCATCTTTAATTTAAGAGTATGAATTTTCTTAATTTATACTTGATAGTATATACTTCTAGAAAATAAATTAACATTTATTAACATTTCAATTAACATTGAAAAAATATTATTTTACAATCACCTGTTTTTTTCTAACTTGGATTACAAAAATTACAGAATATCATCTCTCACCACTCCCTTAAAAGTCCAGTCGTCCCACCTATTTTTGTAAAGTGCCAAAAATGTTAACATGAGCTATAAATAATCACATAGCCATTCTGATTGTATCAGTTCATTTTTATCAATTTCAATTTTACCTGTAACACAGAAAGAAGTTAATTTTTGGTATCTTCTGGAGAGGCAGTTTGTAGGACAAAGCTGTTGCACTACGTTCTATGTGAATGGCATTCCTAGAGTTGCTCAATGCAGCAGCCTGGGAGCCAGCATTACTTAAGAGAGTTTTCTGCCTTTAAGTGTTACTTAATAATCTGATCTCTCCATTATATCGCTTTAAACCTTTTCTTCCTCCAATTAATTATGTTCTCATTTTGTAATTGGTTTACTACCTTTTGTTTGCTTTCCATTCATCCTATCATTCTTTTCTACTTCTTCAATACCTTCCAATTTAAGTAAGTAAATATATACATAAGTAAATATATACACTGATGAATGGAGTCTACATTATTATCCCTAAATTTCACACTTCAGGATTTTCTACTTTGCCTGTTCACCTACCAAAAACTTCTGGGTTAATGAGCAAGCTGTACTTTAATGTTTGGGGCTTAAAAAAAAAAGTTTGAGAGGTTGAGGCAGGCAGATCAAGAGGTCTAGAGTTTGAGATCAGCCTGGCCAACATGGTAAAACCCCGTCTCTACTAAAAATATAAAAATTAGCCAAGCATGGTGGTGGGCACCTGTAATCCCAGCTACTTGGGAGGCTGAGGCAGGAGAATCACTTGAACCCGGGAGGTGGAGGTTGCAGTGAGCTGAGACCACACTGTTGCACTCCAGCCTGGGGGACAGAGTGAGACTCTGTCTCAAAAAAAAAAAAAAAAAAATTCTAGCAAGGGTATTAAATATGGTAGTTTTCTAAGTCATCTCTCTGTTAAGATTCTCCCAGAGGGAAACCAAAGAAGAAAAACCTGTGTTTTCTATCTCTTCCTAAAACTTAAGTCCATCTTTTGTTTATTAAGTACATGAAAAATAAAAAGTAAAAATATAATTCAAATAATCGATGAGCAAACTAATTATCGAAAGGAAGATAAAAAAGGCATAAACATTTAAAATTACTGTCTAAGGCTGGGTGAAGTGCTCATGCCTGTAATCTCAGCACTGTGGGAGGCTGAGGCGGGTGGATCACCTGAGGTCAGCAGTTCAAGACCAGCCTGGCCAACATGGTGAAACCCTGTGTCTACTAAAAATACAAAATTAGCCAGGTGTGGTGGCACACACCTGTAGTCCCAGCTACTCGAGATGTTGAGGCAGGAGAATCACTTGAATCTGGGAGTGGAGGTTGCAGTGAGTTGAGATTGCACCTCTGTACTCCAGCCTAGGTGACAGAGCAAGATTCTGCCTCAAAATAAATAAATAAATTAATTAATTAAATAAAATAAAAGTACTGTCTAAAGCTAAAAATGTTCAATAATAATTAGTACATATGACTGGTTTGCAAAATAGATCCAGTCATAAAACTAAGAAATTAGACGTTTTACTTACCTGTATTAAGACATTATCTATTGCAGTCTGTACCTCTAAGATAAGGCTGTAACTGGCATCATCTTTATTTAGTGTAAATTTATCATTTATACTAAAGGAAGGTACTGCTGATTTTGCTTTGCTTGATTGAGAAGACTGTTGATAATTCTCTCTTTCCTGCAATACCTTATACTGCAGATGCTCCAACTCATTCCTGGAGTAAAACATACACAAATTTGTCAAATATAAGTATAAACATTTGAGGTCCTTAGAATGTTTATGAAAATTTGAGACATTTGCTTTTGAAAAATGTGTTTTTATTGGCTGAGCTAATAAGATAAAAATAAAGGGAACAAAACTTTTGCTTCTATGACTGACCAAATGATTCCACATTATTTATCCTTAATCTAAAAATTAAAACATCTACTCAGTCCCATACTAGCAATCAAACACAGGAATCTAGTTATAGCTACATAAAGTACTAATAAGAAGAGAAACTAATACTAATGAGAAGAGAAACTAATACTGTAGAACATATTAGACTTAATGAAAAGAGACAAAATGTGTGTAGCCAGTAAACACTTAACTTTCAGTAAGACATTAGGGGAGACATAAAAAATAAAAGGAAGCTGCAGAGCATTAACATTTTGGGGACCACAAGGATGTTCATGAGCCAGTGGTACAGCTTAACTACCAAGTGTTGGAGAGGATTCTGCTGAGACTGAACTACATAGGTATTGCTTAGATCTCCAGTTAAAAGGAAACGCCACATGCAAATGAAGTAAACAGTCATTGGGATTAACTAGCCACAATTTAGGAGGAAATGTCTGGGGAGGAGCTTGGAAGAGATCTGTGCAAAGAACAAAGGAAAAGATGCATTCATCAAAGAAATAGTTACTGCTAAATATTACATATTTACTCCCATATGTTTGGGTACCAAATGAACAAATCAGACATAAGCTTCTCATAAAGTTTACATTCCAGTGGAATCAAGAGACAGTAGAGTTGGTTTTAAACAGTAGAGTTGGTTATAAATCCTGTATTGAGGATGTGAGAGAGTAGTCATTAACTATACTTAGTATCCTTGTTTGCATGAACATTATAACTTGCTCTCTGGTGGCTTTGGTGAAACAGCTTGTGCTACTAGTACTTGTGGCATTTGCTGCCTTAAAAGTTTTGTAGCCTTCAACTACCACCAAAAAAAGATCAACCCTCCACGAAAGGTCAGCATGGGTTGAAATGGGGACAGCAGTCATTAAAGGTTTTAGCAACTCCTACTTCTTCATTGCATGAAGCATCTTTATTTGAGTCTGGGGTCCCTTTTCACAGCACGCATCAAGTTGAGCAGACCATAAAAACAATTTCTGTGTCTAGGGGAGTCAACATTACTCAGTTCCAGTTAAGAAAATTTATAAGCCAACATTACATATTCAGAAGGGTCCACAGGAACAGTAAACATCAGCTTTAATGAGAAATAATACAGCCAACTATGCTGATTTATTTCTAATGTCTGTGAAAAACAAAAAATAAAACACTACAAGAGTCTATGACAAAAAAAATGAAAAATACAACTCTTGACCTAAGAAAAAGTTAATATAGAAAGCATACAAAAAAGTATATTTCTATCTCCAAAATATTAACCAGCACTACTGCTAATTTTCTCAAAACTATAAACTTTCATTTTAAAAGGTGATTAATTAATTATATAATTCCTTCCAATAAAATATACTGCAACTATAAGTAATAAAAAGCAATAACCACGCACTTCAGGAAATTTTTTAAAAAAGAAAATAAAAAATTCAAAGTTACCGTAAGGAAGAAATTTTATTCTGCATCTCCTGGTTAATTTTCAGTTCTTCTCCTGGTCCACTTTCCTTATGAATGGGCTCTGTTGTCAGACCTGTAACCCAGCCTGTAGAGATGAATTATAATCAAGCACCACTTAGTACTGCTAGTGTTAAAAAAGAAAAATTATGCATTGTGTAGCAGAAGCTCCCATGTACATGCCCCTCTGTCCACTAATATCAACCAGACTTAACCCTAGGACTTCATTCAAAAACAAAACAAAACACAAAGTCAAGCTGGAAAATATTCAGACTACAGAGAAATTACTTAAGCATTTGGTGATATCATTTTTTTTTTTGCCTGAAATACTATAATAAAGGGAATCTTTTATTTTTTAACAGATTTAAAGTATGGAATAAGTCAACATATTCTAGCAAGTTTAAAAACAGCTGAAAAATAAGAATTGCTTTTAAAAATTACTTTCATGGAAATTTAAACTCTCACATGACTACTATGAGAATGCAAAAATTACTAACTCAAAAGCAAGTTTTGGCAAATTTTTTTTTGAGACCCTGTCTGGAAAAAAAAGAAAAAGAAGTTTTCATAAGACACATACATAGTCCAAAACATGAAGTAAATCTCAATAAGTACTTCTCTTTAAATCAAAGAATGTCATTTAATATTTAAAGGTAATAGTGACATGCTAAACACTCTAAAAAGTATCATTCTAGTACCAACTATTTTATAAATCAAGAGGCCTACACTTTCTCCTTATTTTTTAACTAATAATGTTTTTAATGCTGTAGGTAAGAGTCACCGACCAAAACAGTAGCCTCCCCTTAACCACAATTCCACGTTCTACATTTTAGTAACCCATAGTCAATGGTAGTCTGAACATATTAAATGGAAAATTCCAGAAACAATTCCTAAGTTTTAAATTGTACAACATTCTGAATAGGGTGATATAATCTCATGCCGTCCATTCTGCCCAGGACGTGAATCATCCCTTTGTCCAACATATCACCTGCTATATATGATACCTGCTACCAGCCTGTTGGCCACTTAGAGGCCAAACCAGTTATCAGATCAACTGTTGTAGTATCACAGTGCTTGTGATCAAGTAACCTTGCTTTATTTAATATGGGTCCCAAGCACAAGAGTAGTGATGTGAGGATATTGTTATTATTGCTCTATTTTATTATTGGTTATTATTGTTAATCTTTTATTGTGCCCAACTTATAAGTTAAACTTTAACATAGGCATGTAGGTACAGAAAAAAAGTATAATATATAGGATTCAGCACTATCTGAGGTTTCAGGCATCCACTGGGGGTCTTGAAATGGATTCCCAATGAAGAAGGCGGGACTACTATAACTCTTTCTTAAAAACAGTCATCAAAAGCAGTCTAATAAATTTAGATTTTTTTTGTTGCTGATTCTTTCTTCAATTACCTACAACCATTTACTTTACCTGAATATGTGGACACCACGATTTCATCATAGCTGTCCTTCCCTACACAACCACCCTGGATAGATGTGATACTTTCTGACAACATCTAAAAAAGTTTAAGATCGAGCACTTCATTAGTAACAAAAAATTTCACAGATATGTTTGTAAAATAAGCCACATATTTTCCCTGGCTCCAGACATTCAACATATATTTACTGAATGCTTATGTGCAAACACTGAGATTAGAAAGACGAAATATCTTGAATGAATGGCAGGAAACTTCAGTGTTTTTTAATGTGGGAAAGAAGATTCAAAATGACCCTAGTATATTTGTGGGTACCACTCAACTAATGAAATATTCATCTAACGAGCAAAAATAGTTTATTTATTTAGAAACAAAGTCTTTCTCCATCACCAAGGCTGAAGTGCGGTGGTTTAATCACAGCTCACTGTGATTTGATCTCACATTTAAGCCTTGACCTCCTGGGCTCAAACAATCCTCCCCTTTCAGACCCCAGAGTATGTGGGACCAGAAATGCATGCCACAATGCTGGGTCAATTTTTGTATTTTTTTGTAGAGATGAGGCTTTGCCATGTCATCTGACTGGTCTTCAAATCATGGGCTCAAATAATCTGCCCACTTTGGCCTCCCAGACTGCTGGGATTATAGACGTGAACCACAGCACCCACCAGTTTATTTATATAAAGAAAAGTTTTGGTGGTGTTGTTGTTGTTGTTTAATTATATAAGCAAAATGCTCTGTTGTTTAATTACATAAGCAAAATACAAAATATTCAGATAGTTTAGTCTACTATCTGAATTCCAAAGACCGTCTTTCATGTGTTTTCTCAAAATAGTTTTTTAGGTAAAGAAAAAAGATGGTAGCCTATATGGAACCTTTAGGAAATCTGCTATTATGGAGAGAAACCAAGTTTTTTCAGATAACTCAGAGTTTATAATAACCATCTTTTAAGCAACCAAACTTGTCGGATAACCACTTAGGTAAGTCGACTAGGAATCCGTATTTTTTTCTTTACTTTTTTTTCTTTTTTTTTTTTCCAGATAAAAGAATTCAGAAGGAATCTGTATTTTTCTCTCTTTTTTTTTTTTTAAAAAAAGAAATAATTGTAGGGAGCTGTTTTTTTTTGTTTTTTGACAGGACATTTATCTGTTGCCCAGGCTGGAATGTAGTACATGATCATGGCTCACTGCAACCTCGACCTCTCAGGCTCAAGTGACCCTCCCACCTTGGCCTTCCAAGTAGCTGGAACTACAGACATACATCACCATGCCCAGCTAATTTTTAAAATTTTTTTTGCAGAGATGGAGTCTACCTATGTTGCCCAGGCTGGTCTTGAATTCCTGGGCTCAAGTAATCCTTCCACCTCAGCCTCCCAAATTGCTAGGATTACAGGTGTGAGCTACTGGGCCAAGCTAGACACTGTATTTTAAGAAACACTTTAGGTCATGGCTTTTAAGCTGTTTGGAAAGTAAGCAATAAATTTTATATTATGTTCTGGTATCTATTCACACAAAAACATTTACAGCAATGTATATAAATTAAAAGGTTTGTGTCATACTCTGATATATTCTAATCTATTCTATTTTGTTTTTTTAAAAACTGCACTGGCAACACACTAATTGGTTTTGACTAGCAGTTTAAAAAACTCTGGTAGGTAATTCTTAGCAGGCAAGACTGAGAACAATTGTTTAAAAGGAAGGGGTGGAAGGAAGGGACACTAGCATTAAACCAATCAACAAAATCTTAGTTCTCTTCACCTACTCTATAGGGGGTAAACATCTGAGCCTGCAAATTAGGCTATGATAGTTGTTCCTGAGGCTAATTACCTGAGAATTTCAAGTAACAAAGGTTTGATTACAAATCACATAAAGTTACTTTTACAGGTGGGTTCAAATATCTACTTTTTTTTTTTTGCATATGATGTTTCTCCACGTTGGTCAGGCTGGTCTTGAACTCCCAACCTCAGGTGATCTGCCTGCCTCGGCCTCCTAAAGTCCTAGGATTACAGGCATGAGCCACCACTCCTGGCCAAATATCTGAATTTTTAACAAGTATCCAGTTGATCATATGTAATAAAAGTCTTCAAAAACTTGTTTTTTATTTATCTAACAATTTGATTAGATACTCCTTTAATGTACTGAACACAAAACACTGGAAGTCACCTGACTTGCAGAAGGATGTTTTATTCAACCAATAGAAACATGCACATTCTCACTTTCTGAGTGGTTTATTAGGTAACTAATAATTACAACTTTAGAGTGTATTTAATGCAATATACTTGGAAAATATCACAAAAAATTTTTAAAAACTGTTCATTTCCTTTTTAAACTGTTCATTTCTATATATCTTTTGCCAATAGAATATCTTAATGACATTCACTTATCTTATGTACTTATAAAAAAGAAATCAGGGCTACTCTGCACACTGCCTATGGGATAGCACTGTTCTGAAAGGAAGAGGAAAAAAGAGGCAGGGCAGGCAGGAAGGCAGGAAGGCAGGCGGGAAAGCAGGCAGGCAGGAATGCAGGAAGGGGAGGTGAGGGGAAGAAAGGAAGAAAGAAAGAAAAAATTGATTCTATAACCATAAAATCAGAGCTCCTGGGCCATATAGCATGGGTAAGGTTTATGTAAGAAAACATGAAACTAAACTTACAAAAAAAGACCTTGGTCCCTCCTCAAAATATTGGCAAATGAATATATAAGTTAAAATGCAATGTTTAAGGTGTACATATTTTCTCTCTTTATGATTCACCCCTTAACGATCTTTTTTGATTAATCAACCAACTACCAGTCCAGACTGTGTCAGACAGTAGGAATTCTCCTGATTAGGAAAGCAACGTAGAGAGTGATAATGTGAATCCAAGATGAGGTAGAGTATTCCCAGCCTAAAGCATAACCTGAAAGCAGCACCTCTGTCATTAGACAAACAGAAGAAACAGGAGGAAGATAAGATTTCTCAGTGTTAGACCTGGCAGAGCAGGTAAATGCTATGACATTTCTGGGGTTTAGAATACAATTTAAAGAGGAGACTTTGGGTCTGAATAGGAAAGTTTCTCAAAGGGCTAATGAGAAAAAGCAGGAGATAGTCAACAATGGATTAGTATTTCTAAGCCTAAACTATTACTTGCATCATTAGCAAATGACTTTTTACACCAAAATAAGATGAACAAATTTGAAACAAATTTATAAAATAACCTCAACTGTGTAACATTTTTATCCCTATATTTCCTATATGATATATTTACCTACGCTTCAAACCACTTGTATTTCCTGACCTGCAGTTGAAGTTAGGATTGGGAGGTACCACTGGTAGAGAAATCAGACAAAAAAAAAAAAAAAAAGTTGACATGAGTTGAACTCCTTTGTTTCTTCTTTAATAGCCTCAGTGTGCTTTACATGAGGCAGGATAGGGAAGCCCTGGATTAGAGAACACCCGTTTATGAAAACGAAAGATTCAATTTATGCCAGAATGCTTCTCTATGTAACTTTATAACTCAACATAAATAAGCTTAATTACATTTAAAATTTGTGAATTAAAATTACTTTTATATAGTATTTCTTCTTATACAGCCAGCCCTTCAGTGGGTAAGAGTGAAACTACTACTTTTTTCTTTTTGCTTAAGGATATTTCTGATACTGTCCTAACAATATAAAGTTTATTTCTAAAATCTTATTATTTTAAAACAAGACTCTTTTATATTAACCAAACATAAAAGTATTACTCTAGCAAAGTTTTATTATACATTATAAATGAAGGCAAAATATTTAATACTTTAGAGATTTATAATAATATTTTAAAGTATAATGAAAAAATAATTTATTATCCTGGTTAAAGGCAAAAGTCTATTATTCAAACACAAGAGAAGTCTACAGAAAATTCCGGTAACATCAAAATAGCAATATTTTAAACCAAACACAAGATTTTAATATATTTTCACATAATAAAATTCAAACCATCTGTCATCTCTATAATAATTTGACAAATAATAAACATACGTAGTCTTTTTAAATGAACTTACCTGATCAAATCGTAGAACAGGTTCATTTGCATTATCAAAACTATACACTTCCACCATTCCATCATCTCTCCCAACAAGTAAATCTTTAACCCCATCACCCACAATGTCAAAGCTGTCAATACACAAAATACCTTTAAAAAGAGATATGTGATAAGTTATTAAGAAAACTAATAGTTATAGTCAAGTACAGGCAAAGTAAGAATGAAAAAAACAGATACACCTACTTAGAATGGTCAGCAAAGAAAACTGAGCAAAATCAAGTGCTCTTCTCTTGTCCATTCACATTCATCCATTTCCAGGTCTTTAAATATAATCTATGTGAGAATGGCCGCTACATTTATATCTCCCTTCAGCTCTGGCCAAAGCTCCAGACTTATATATCCAATTTGGTATTGTCTCACAGACATCTGCTTCTTAAACCTTCCATACCCCAAACAAAACTCTTTATTCCCCTCTTTACTGAATCCCCTCAATACTGCTCCTCCCTGTCTTCCCCCATCTCAATAAATTATACTACCTAGCTGCCCAGACAAAAATTCTAGGCTACCATCTCGAATTTCTTTTTCTCACCACCCCTCATATCAAAAACACTAGCAAATTTCATCTGCTCTACCTCCACAATATATACTGAAATTGTCTCCTTTGCATTTCCAGCTACTGTTAGCCTAGACTAAGCTAGCCTAGACTGGAATAAATTATAATAACTCTTCTAAGTGGTCTCCATGCTTCCAATTTTGATCTGCTTCCCCCAACCCCCTCCAATCCATTCTCTAAGCAGTGTCCTTTGTTTTGTTAGGCTTAGTAAATTAAATGTCACACTCCCACTGACAATTTTCTAATGACTTCCTATAGCACCTAGATTAAAATTCAAATTCTTTTCCAAGGCTTACACAATTTGGCTCTACTCTACCTCTCTGACTCCATCTCTTGCCATGTTAACACTTTTAGCCACACTGATCTTCCTACTGTTCCTCAAATGAATCAAGTTTACCTCTACCTCAAATCTTTCACACTTACTTTTTCCTCTTTCTGAAACATTTTTTCCCAAAATCTTCATATTGCTAACTCTTTTTCTTATCAACCTGATCTCAGTTCAAATTTTACCTCTTCTAAAAAGCTGCCTTTGACCACCTGGTCTAAAAGTGCCCTCCTCCTTCCACCATCACTCTCTAATATGCTGCCCTGTTTTATTTTCCTCAGGTGACTAGGTGAGGCTGTCTTATGTATTCATTTGTTTTTACTCTGTCTCTCCTAATAAGTATTTGTTGAAGGAATAAATGAATATATGAATATCCCAAACATATAAACAGGCTTCTCACTATCTACCAAATCAGTTATAAATTCTCCTTTGAAAGGTATACATTCCTTAGAAAACAGGAATATTCTCTGACCCACTGCACTTCTTTGCCTCATAACAAAGACCCCCCAGCTTTCCATTAATTCTCTAAAATTGGATTTTAGCATAAAATGACATTAGCCTATGAAAACCTATCATACCAAATTACTATAAGCATTTCTTACTTTAAAAAAATCATGCTAATAGTATAATAGACCTGACAAATAAACAAATTAGTAGATAAATCAAGGTGTGAATTGCTAAGTCTGCTATGTAGTATAAATGGATAAAATAGAATGATTTATATAATTTAAGATACTTAAAAATCATTGACACCTCAGAATCTGAACTACATTAAAAGCATACCTCCCCTCTTTTTCTCATTTTGAATTTCCCACTTGTATACTGGTTTGGATGTAGCAATCTGAATAAGCCCAAGTTTTCCATCTGACGTTCCAAACAAAAGGTCTTCTCCAGAGTCACCTAGTTATAATTAAAGTCAGCATATTATATTTATTCTACAATTCATAATCTCTTTAAAGTTGAAATATTTTTACATAAAAATATTTTAAAATATTATTAAAAAATACATAAAACTTAATTTTGGAGAATGGTTATATATTCACATAATTTTATAGCTATAAGAGATAAGACCTTTCCCCATTATCTGATTTTAAGATGAAAAAACTAGTTTGGGTGCCGTGGCTCATGCCTGTAATCCCAGCACTTTGGGAGGCTGAGGTGGGAGGATCACTTGAGCCCAGGAGTTCCAGACCAGCCTGGGGAACATGGCGAAACCCTGTCTCTATAAAAAATACCAAAAAGCTAGGTGGATGGTAGTTTTTGCCTGTAGTACTAGGGAGGCTAACACTTGAGCCCAGGAGTTCCAGACCAGCCTGGGCAACATGGCAAAACCCTGTCTCTATAAAAAATACCAAAAAGCTAGGTGGATGGTAGTTTTTGCCTGTAGTACTAGGGAGGCTAAGGCAGGAGGATCCCTTGAGCCTGGGGAGGTCAAAACTGCAGTCAGCCACGATTGTACCACTGCACTCCAGCAAGGGAGATAGAGTGAGACCCTGACCCCACTTGCCCCCAAAAAAGAAAAACAGAGAATTAAAGTTAAATAAATTGTGCTGTTAATTACTAGCAAGTTACCAGAAAGATAACTGTCTCAATTCTAGTTTATGCCCTTTCTACAATTTCCCATTTTCACTTAATATTAAAACATATAGTTGATTGTGAAAAATAAAATCCTGATTACCGCCATTTCCATTGTGTAGTGCTAAGACAGTAGGGGGGCCAGGAACTTCAATTTCATACATCACGTCAGATCCCTGAAGGAAAAGAAGTATTTACAAACTGAAAATAATAGAGGCATTCATGAATAACAACAATATTCAAATATAGTACTCTTAGTAACATCTAGAATAAAATTGCTTTAAAAATTAGGTTATAAATACAACTTGCATTTCTTAGTGATTTTGCATATATCAACTGATTTGAAAACTATATATATAACTCTCTCTATATATATATAAAACTCAGTCATTTTACATATATATGTATGTATCTTATAAAACTTATATACACACAAACATACACACACACACACACACACACACACACACGTACATAATGTAAAGACCAAGGAGAAAACATTTAAAATAATCTCTACCTTCAATACATTTTAAATACACTGTTTGCCTGAAAACTTGACACTGGTACATTTTCCTGTCAAGTCTCTAGGAACATATTATGCCCTCTGTCCTCTCTAGGTTAACTGGAGGGCTTAAACTTAGAATACATCCAAACATTTTAACAAAGTTACTTTGGCCTGGCCTTTGGGTATTCCCAAAATCTGCTCCAGTTAGAGGCAGAATGACCAGCTACTTAGATAAGAAAACAAGCTAGGTTCTTTATTTCTGGTTTTCAATTTTGCTACTTGTAATGCTTGTCATTTTGGGCACAGTATTTGTGACGCTGTTAAAGAATGAGGTAGAAGTACTTATACTCACATGGAAAAAATATCCATGATATTTAATTCAATGAAAACGAAAGTTTAAAAATTATAGTAAATATACTATATTTTTAATTTTTCTTTTTGAGATGGAGTCTCACTCTATTGCCCAGGCTGAAGTGCAACGGTGTGATCTCAGCTTGCTGCAACTTCCGCCTTCCAGATTCAAGCAATTCTCCTGTCTCAGCTGCTTGTGTAGCTGGACTACAGGTGCAGTCCACCATGCCCAGCTAAGTCTTATATTTTTAGTAGAGACAAGGTTTCACCATGCTGGCCAGGCTGGTCTTGAACTCCTGATCAGGTGATCCATCTACCTCAGCCTCCAACAGTGCTGGGACTATAGGCGTGAGCCACCACACCAGGCCTAAAAATTTTTAATGTTTATTTAGAACACATAGAGGGCCGTATCCTTTATCTTTTTATTTTTATTTTTATTTTTTTTTGAGCTAGGGTCTGGCTCTGTCACCCAGGCTGGAGTGCATGCAGTGTAATGGTGTGGTCATAGCTGACTACAGTCTCAACCTCCCGGGCCCAAGTGATCTTCCCATCTCAGCCTCCTGAGTAGCCGGGACTACTGGCATACACCACCATGCCCAGCTAAATTTTTTTTAAGAGGTGGGGGTCTCACTACGTTACCCAGGCTAGTCTTGAATTCCTGGCTCAAGCCATCCTCCAACTGCGGCCTCCCAAAGTGCTGGGATAATAGGCCTGAGCCACTGCGCCCAGGCTGCTTTATCTTTTATTTAAAGTATCATTTTCAAATTTACAGATATCTATACATAACTATGCAAACACAAAAGAATATACACAAAACTGTTAAAAAGAAGCAACCTCTGGAGTAATGGATTACTTACAAAGATAGATAGGGAGTGAGAAAGACCTATGCAGTGCAGAGGGAAATACTTCAACTCTTTATTTTCTACAAATCTTTAGTAATTTTTTTGAAATAATAAGCATATGGATCTCTTGTCAAACAAACCAGAACCCTAAAATTCAGTCAATTTCTAATTGAATACTAACCAGCTCCAGTTAAAACTGTTCAAAACAGTTCATATTTAAAAGCATGGGCTACAGGGGAAATTAATCATACATAACTAAAATGAAACTTTTTTCTTTTGTTTTCTTTTCCCCCCCTCGTTTTTCTTGAGACGGAGTCTCCCTCTGTTGCCCAGGCTGGAGTACAGTGGCATGATTTCAGCTCACTGCAGCCTCCACCTCCGGGGTTTGAGCGGTTCTCGTGCTTCAGCCTCCCGAGTAGCTGGGATTACAGGGGTGCACTACCACACCTGGCTAATTTTTTTAGTAGAGACAGGGTTTCACCATGTTGGCCAGGCTAGTCTCAAACTCTTGGCTTCAGGTGATCTTCCTGTCTCAGTCTCCCCAAATGCTGGGATCACAGGTGTGAACCACATGCCCAGCCTAAAATGACTCTTTAACGTTACTTTGTCCCTGGTGGTGGGGGCGGTGAGTAAAAACCTCATAGAATCACTGCATCTTTTCTTCTACAAAAGGGCTGATGCCAAGAAATGGACATTTGACTATGGAATTCCAAACAGTTAGATAGCCTGTGGTGGCATGAACTTCACAGCTAAAATTTTTGATCAACTGCACCAACTATTATCAGCCTCTTTCTGATCCAGTTCATCTACCTGTTACATGCTATTTATATTTAAACATTATTTTAAGCATCCTATAGAGTGAATGTGTGTCTATGTGTGTGCATTTTATTGAAAGCCACTCTCAAAAAGATATAGTGGTAACTATTATTACTCATAACAATGACCTGAAGCAGGTGTTTTAGCCAATCGTGGTTTTTACCAGAAATATAAGGACATCAAAATGATTTTTCCTTCTATCGCTCATTCACTTATCCAACAAATATTTACTAAGCACTTATTCCATATACTGCCATACATGCATAAACTCAAATTATATAACACCCTCTCCCCAACCCAATTTCTTCTTTTAATTTAATTTTTTGGGGAAGGGGAAGGTGATGGAAACAAAAAACAAAACAAAAAGGCAGGTAAAGGTTCTCTGTAGTCATAGTACTCCATTCTGATAACAGCTCATAAATTGTGCATGGTGAAGCAAAAAATATCCTTTTTCTTCCAAATATCCTTCTCTAAAAACGCAAAAGATCCACAATCTTACTAAAAAAAAAGGAAAAAGAAAAAAAAAAAATGAAGAAAACCACATTTGACTTAAGTTAAAAAAAACTGTCAAATTATTTAAAAATTGTTTCCAGATATTTTATATAAGCACTTAAAACAGTAACCACTACAGTAATTTATCTCAGGTACATAATGTTCACCAATATTCTTTCACATAAATGATAAAAAATTAGAAATATACAAATAATAGCAACCTGTAAAACTCTGAGAACTCTGTCCTGGCAGGCCAATACAGGTGTGATTCGAGATAATCTTTCCACTGGAAGGCAGATGACGTCATTGATTTTATCCCCAGAGAGGTAATAATGTTGGTCTTTGCAGTCACAATAATGGTTATAGATGTAACTTGCACTGAGAAAGAGGTCTGAGCCAGATATGTGCCTGAGAACATTAAAATAGTAATTTTAAAAAATAAGCACATGTACTGAATTTTTTTCAGAGATAAAATCAAAACAATCTATACAGTTTACTAACATTTTATTACAGAATTAGAGAACACAGTTTTTAAAACTTTCTCCTACCTAATTTCTAGTCTTTTTGGTACAACACTGTTTTCTATTTTGAATGCTGAAAATGAAGATGTTAAGGCCTCAGGCTTCTCAATAAAAACTGAGTTCAGAAAAATGGAAAACAAAGACAAGATAATGATAATTTAATTGTCTATGTCCAAAGACAATTAATAAGTCAAAAAATGACTTCTTTGTGTACTATGTGCCAAGCACTATCTTAAGTGATTTTTATATATTAGACCAATTAATCATCATAACTCTATAATATAAACAGGGACCATTATTATTCCTTTTTACAGGTGAATAACAATGTTAAATAACTTGCCTAATGGCACCTAATTATTAAATAGTAGATTAGATTTCAACTCAGTTTTTTGCTCTAGAGTTAGCTTTCTTACTACCAGACTAAATTGCCTGAAAAAGTCTATTTTAAGTGACTCTACTCAAACAAAATGATAAACAGCTGAGAAAAAAAAATTTCATTAGAACTTTATCTTGAAAAAAGAAATGAAAATAAGTTCATTTCAAATTACACTGAAGAAAATTTAGATAATAGTAATAACTATGTTCTAATTCTGAGACTGAATCAAGTTTTCACTTAGGTGAGCTAAAATTTTTTGACAAAAATTATATATGTGTGATATATTTTTCACTTCTAGATTGCTATTACCACATTTATCATAAAGAGGGTAATTTTATTTGAATGTTTCACATATTCCTCTACCTCCAAGTTCTATTTAAAATTTTTTATATTAAAATAATTATCTGAAAAGCTTATCCTATAACAATCTTCACTGATTTTCTCTTCTTCATTATTAAGTGGCCTCACTTTGTGGCTCTGCATGATTCAATAGTCCTCTAATATTTTTATCAACTTCATGACATTCTCTATGTTTTTCAAAATTTTGAATTCCATTTTGAAACGAATCTGTATTATATTTGCATTATACTGGCCAAAGTACTATTTAACAATCACTATTGTTGACATGAGTGTTGACACATGGTCGCATTAAGCAGGAAAGGATGTGTGGTGGCTAATGTTAAGTGGTCAGTTTCCTTACTGAATATCTTCAAGTTATAACTTTTGTTTTCCTATAAAACATTATAAATGTGGGGATTCAATCAATTTTCAGAAATTGAGTAAAGAACTTTTCTATCCCATCTTTGCTACTCTAGTCAAAACATTTAAGAAGCCACTTAAAGAGACTATTCCTGGGAACTTCCTTATCCTTCTCACACTACTATCTATATACCTGTCTGAACGTAGAGTTATGCTACTAACATATTACTTTTAGTATTTCACAATTATCATTGACCATGTCTATCTACAAGTGTATTTTAAAAGTGTTACTGTTTTTGTTAAATCACTTGAAATGACGTATTTCCACTTATCATTGTTTAATTGTTACCTAATTTCACCACGCTAACATTTTACATCCCAAACATCAGGAGATCTGCTGTGCATTATACAGAACTCTGGACTGAATAGTTTCCAACCTAAGAGTCTGGCTGATTATATAACTTGACTGCACTACATTCAAATAAAGAACTTAAAAAATAAAAATAAAACCTACTCCTGGTTACTCTAATTCAGCAGGTATGAGATAGAACAAGGAATTGTTTAACTGTCCCACGGGATTCTCCTAAGCAGCAAATTTAAGAAACAGTGAATTAGATGAATTTTAAAGCCCTTTTCAGCTCCCTGTGATTCAAAAACTAAAATACGAATTGCAAAATTTCACATATCAGGAAGCCATTGAGGGAGTTATATTTCACTTACCTGATACATCTGAAATTATACCCTATTGATAGTCACTAACTTTGAAAGCCAGTCTTTTAACATAATAATGCTACCTGAAAACCAGATCTATCAAAAATAGCCAAGGAACATAAAGCTAAATATCTAGAGATTTCTTTTCAATTTTTTTTCCATACCTTACTCATGAATCAAAACTGAACCAAGTAGTCAAAATGATTGTATAAATAGTATAAAGTTATTTTTTAAAAAATTCAACAACAACCCATTTAATATTGGTTGTAGGTCAAATTTAGTTTCTGACTAATAAAATACCTTTAGTTAATTTTATTTTCCAGAAAGCCTATTAAGACATGATGCTTAATCAGTTGCCTTACATCTATCCAAAATATTATAAATAAGTATGTAAAAATACAAAAGAGAAAAATAGACATACATAGCTTTAATGCTTTCAGTGAGGTTTGTTTCAAAAGAGAGAAACTGTTTTCCTCTTTTTGTGAAGCCTCTAATCTCAGATGCTGCAGCAATAAAAATTTTTTCCTGAGGTGTGTTGAGAACTCCTCCCAGTTCCAGCCTTGCAATCTTCTGTCCCGGTAAAGTCTTGAACACTGCCTGAAAAAAATCATTCAGGAAAAAAGTACACAAATTATTTTATTGTGAGCACTTTCCTTTACCATAGAAAATGTTATGATTTAAAATTTGCAAAATATTATAGTTCCACCATATAGAAATAATTTTAGATACTATTTAGTAGGTCTTCAAGTTTTTTGCTATACTTAACTTGTAAATATATATTCCCAAACATATTTGAATGATGTTATTGAAATTTAAATCCTTGCAATTCAAAGTACGGTTCACTAAGCAGCAATGTTAGCATCACTAAATTTATTTAAAATGCAGGCTGTAAGGCCCAACTCCAGATCAACTGGATGAACCTCTGTATTTTAACAAGATTCCTCAGTTGGTTCCTATGTATATTGAAGTTTGAGAAGCACTGGCTTACACAATACTCCTAATGAACAGGGAAGTCCATTTGGCAAATTCTTTTTTTAATGTTTTTTAAATTTTACTTTAGGTTCTGGGGTACATGTGCAGGTCATGCAGGGTTGTTGCGTAGGTGCATACTATGTCCCGCATTTCTCCCCATATTATCCCTCCCCACCCTTTCCACCCCTCACTGTCCCTCCCCAGTAGCCCCCAACTGCCCCAGTGTGTGCTGCTCCTCTCCCTGAGTCCACATGTTCTCATTGTTCAATATCTGCCTATGAGTGAGAACATGCGGTGTTTGGTTTTCTGTTCTTGTGTCAGTTTGCTGAGAATGATGGTTTCCAGATTCATCCAAGTCCCTACAAATGACACGAACTCATCGTTTTTTATGGCTGCATAGTATTCCATGGTGTATATGTGCCACATTTTCTTTGTCCAGTCTATCATCAATGGGCATTTGGGTTGGTTCCAGGTCTTTGCTGTTGTAAATAGGGCTGCAATGAACATGTGTGTGCATGTGCCTTTATAGTAGAATTCTTTAATGAGGTCTAATGAACATGTTTAACACTTCATTCATCTTTTAAAACTAATCTTTCCTGACTTCTTTACAATTTTTATAAATTTTCTTTTTTTTTTTTTTTTGTTTTACAGAGATGGGTTTCACCATGTTGGCCAGGCTGGTCTCAAACTCCTGACCTCAGGTGATCTGCCTGCCTAGGCCTCCCAAAGTGCTGGGGATTACAGGCGTGAGCCACCGCACCCGGCCTGCAATTTTTATAAATTTTCACAGTAAAGGACTATAGAAATTACTGAAAATGTGAATGTATGACTTAATACCTATAATCACATATCTATTTAACTGAAAACAATATTCATTTCATTAATTTTTTTCAAGGTTATTTTCCATTTTATTATTTGCACCTCCACTTCTGCCCCATGACTTTATACACAGAGAATAAGTTATCTGGGAGAATATAAACAACGGAAACACCGGGTTTCTGGTGGTTGTTACTCTCTTCATCTTTTTGCTAATTCCATGTAGTATATAATGAATACCAGAATTCACACTTAATACTCACCATTCCTAAATTATGACCTGTAAATATGATAATGCAATAATAACTTCCTTGATTAGGTTAAATTAAGTGGAAAAGGTTGTGGGTTAGTTGCTTCCATGATTACATTATGCTATATAAGATTCTTTTTTAGCAGAGTAGAGAAATTTCCTGATGGCTTTGAAGAATTAGATTACCATGCTGTGAGAAGGACTATGAGGACCACACAGCAAGAAACTGTAGAGACCCCAAGGAACTGAGGGCAGCCCCTGGCTTACAGATGGCAGAAGTGAGGACCTCAGTCCTATAATAGCAAAGAACTGAGTTCTGCAAACAACCACATGAGCTTGGATTAAGACCCCACACTCTAGAAAGAAACACAGCTCAGCTGACACCTAAATTACAGCCAAGTGAAACCTTGAACACCAACCTCTGCGCCACAGAAACTTCTAAATAATAAATGTGTGTTGTGCTAAGCACCTAAATTTGAGGTAATATATTACACAGCATAGAAAAGTAACCCACCACCACAGGATGCTGAAGGTGCCTTACAACTAGCTAGCAAGTAATTTTTGTGCTGCCTGCAGACTCATACCTCACGTAACTACTTCCCTCAGAACCCATTTTCCGTTATCTGTATTTTAGGAAATGTTTAACCTCGTATTATTCAATAGGTAGTGCAATCTCTTTTAGTAAACCACTGTTCCTCTTCAAAAAGCTATACTTACCACTGCTTCTCCTTTCTTCATGCCAAAGCACATAACTACCCCATCATGATCTCCAATAACCACCTATAATAGATTGAAGAGAATCTAAAATTACTATTATTAATATTATGCCCTAATAATTACGTACAGGGAAAGCAAGATTCTTAAAATATAAATATTGACTTAATGGAGATCAGAAAATCTAGGAAAGAAACCCCCACAAAAAAATAATCCTCAAAAGAACAAGAAAGAGCCCAAAGAGAAGGATGTGGCGTCACCGGAAAAGTAACTGGCCATATATTTTGTTCCTACAATGTTAATAGGACAACACAATATGTTTTGTTTTGTTTTGCTTTAACTTTTATTGTAGGTTCTGGGAGTCCACATGCAGGCTGTTACAAAGGTATGCTGTCGGACAACAGAATTATGGACAGAAATGCCCACAAAGTAATTTTTCTTTGTAATTGGAACATAAGAACATTTTAAGACTAACTTTAAAAACAGATTATCAAATAAGGTTATGACTGACATTTTTAATAATTTTTAAAACCTTTTTAAAAGAAAAATTTTATTTTATTTTTTTTTAGAGACAGGATTTCACTGTGTTGGCCAGGCTGCTTTCAAACTCCTGACCTCAAGTGATCCACCTGCCTCAGCCTCCCAAAGTGCTGGGATTACAGGTGTGAAGCACTTCACCTGGCCGAAAAATTTTAAAGTATGAAAATGTACAAAATATTATAATGAATTTCATGTGCCCATCACCTAGTTTCAACAATTATCAACATGTAGACAATGAATTATTTTTAAATAAATATAGAGGGACATTTTAACACTTCCTCAAAAGTAGGTATCAAACAACCTTGGACCACGTTCAAGTACTTGTTCATGGCCTGTTGGGCACCCGGCCATACAGCAGGAGGTCGGCAGTGGGCAAGGGATCATTTACAGACTGAGCTCTGCCTCCTGTCAGATCAGCAGTGTCATTAGATTCTCGTAGGAGCACAAACCCTACTGTGAACTGCACGTGGTTGCATACTCCTTATGAGAATCTAACTAATGCCTGATTATCTGAGATGGAACACAGTTTCATCCCAAAACAATCCCGGCCCCACTGGTGGAAAAACTGTCCCACAAAACTGGTCCCTGGTGCCAAAAATGTTTGGGACCACTGGTTTAAAAAACTACTACTTAACAAGTTTAGGCATAGAATCAAATAGAAAGAGTCACAATCAACTGGAAAAGTTATTTAAATATCCCTCCTTGTTTTCAACTATGTATCTGTGTAAGTTAGATCTTCTTCAAATATTTCAACCAAAACAACATATCACAACAGATTGCAGTAAACAAATATAAAAATCTATACCTGTTAGCTTATGCCAGACATTAAACAACTGGCAAAAAATGTAACATAATGACACTATATTCACTATATTCTTTTTTGTTTTGAAAACAATAGTTACTTTTCATAAGGATGTATTATTTATGTAAACATGTAATAAGTTTATTCTTTTTTAAATAAAATAAATTGTTTAAGGATTTCTCAGTTTTCACTTTAATAAAGTATTGATACATACAACTTACATAAACAAATGTTCTTTGGGATCCTCAATCATTTAATTGCGTAAAGGGGTGCTGAGAATAAAAAGTTTGAGAAGTGCTAATCTGGTAGAATTAATATAATAAATGACAATCAGAAATCTATTGGTTTATCTTTTTTATTCATTTAATTTTATTTTTTAATTGACAAATAACAATTGTATATATTCAAGGGGTACACAGCAATGTTTCATTACATATATACTGATCACATTGGTATAATTAGCATATCTATCATCTAAAATATTGATCTTTTGTTGGGATCACTCAATATCTTCTTTTTAGCTATTTGAAACTATATATTGTTAACTGTAGTCATCCTATAATGGTATAGACTACTTGAGCTTATTCTTCCTATCTAGCTATAATTTTATATCCTTTAATAAATATCACCCCATCCTTCCCTTCCCTCTCCTCTTTGCAGCCTCTAGCATCCTCTGTCCTACTTTTTACTTTAATGTGACCAACATTTTTTTAGCCTCCAGATATGAATCAGAACATGTGGTGTTCAACTTTCTGTTCCTGGCTTATTTCACTTAACATAATGTCCTCCAGTTCCATCCATGTTACTGCAAGGACAGGATTTCATTCTTCTTTTTTTTTTAGATGGAGTTTCAAAACTTGTCGCCCAGGTTGTGGCAATGACACAATATCGGCTCACTGCAACCTCTGCCTCCCAGGTTCAAGCGATTCTCCTGCCTCAGTCCCCTGAGTGGCTGGAATTACAGATGCCTGCCACCATGCCCACTTAAATTTTATATTTTTAGTACAGATGGAGTTTCGCCATGTTGGCCAGGCTGGTCTCAAACTGCTGACCTCAGATGATCTGCCCGCCTCAGCCTCCCAAATGGTTGGGATTACAAGTGTGATCCCTGGCCAGGATTTCATTCTTATTTATTGCTGAATAGTACTCCATTGTATACATACATATATATATATATGCCACATTTTTTTATACATTCATCTGTTGTTAAACACCCACATTAATTCCATACCTTGGCTATTATGAACAGTGTTGCAATAAAACATGGGGGCAAAGTTGTCTTTTTGATATAATGATTTCCTTTCCTTTTGGTAAATTCTCAGTGGTGGGGTTGCTGGATCATATTGTATCCCTATTTGTAGTTTTTGAAAAATCCTACATACTGTTCTCTATAATGGCTGTACTAGTTTACATTTCCACCAATGGCATATAAGAGTTTCCTTTCTCCACATTCTTGCCATCATTTCTTTTTTTTGTTTTCTTGTGTTTTTTATAATAGCCATTCTAACTGGGGTAAGATGATACCTCATTGTGGTTTGATTTACATTTTCCTGATTAATCATGTTAAGTATTTTTTCATATTTTTTGCCCATTTGTATGTATTCTTTTGAGAAATGTCTGTTTAGATCATTTCCCCACTTTTTAATCAGATTGCTTGTTTGTTTGCTATTGGTATGTTTGAGTTCCTTGTATATTCTGGATATTAATTCTTTGTTGGATGAGTAGTACGCAAATATTTTAAATCCCATTCTATAGGTTGTCTTTTCATTCATTCTTGTTGATTGTTTCCTTTCCTGTGTAGAAGCTTTTTGATTTGACATGATCCCATTTGTTTATTTTTGCTTTTGATGTCTTATTCATTAAATATTTTCCCAGACCAATGTCCTAAATCAATTCCTTTTTGTTTTCTTCTAGTAATTTTATCACTTCAGGTCTAACATTTAGGCCTTTTTTTTTCCTTTTTTTTTTTTTTTTTTAAGATGGGGTTTCACCAGGATGGCCAAGCTGGTCTTGAACTCCTGACCTCAGGTGATCCACCCACCTCAGCCTCCCAAAGTACTAGGATTACAGGTGTGAGCCACCGTGCCCTGCTCGAGGTCTTTTTTTTTTTGATACGATGTCTCACTCTGTCATCCAGGCTGGAGTGCAGTGGCGTGATCTCAGCTCCCTGGAACCTCTGCCTCCTGGGTTCAAGCGATTCTCCTGCCTCAGCTTCCCGAGTAGCTGGGATTACAGGTACCTGCCACCATGCTAATTTTTTGTATTTTTAGTAGAGATGGGGTTTTACCATGTTGGCCAGGCTGGTCTTAAACTCGTGACCTCTAGTGATCCACTTGCCTCGGCCTCCCAAAGTGCAGGGATTATAGGCATGAGCCACCACATCTGACCACATTTAGGTTTTTGATATACTTTGTATTCATTTTTATACAGGGTGAGAGGTGGGAGTCTTGGTTTCATCCTTCTGCATATGGATATCCAGTTTATCAGAACCATTTATTGAAGAGGCTGTCCTTTCCCCATGGGTGTTCTTGGCTCTTTTGTCAAAAATCAGTTGGTTGTAGATATGTGGATTAATTTCTGAGTTCTCTATTCTGTTTCATGTTCTATGTGTGTTTCTATGCCAGTATCAGGCTGTTTTGGTTACTATAGCTTTGTGGTATATTTTGAACTCTGGTAGTGTAATACCCCCGCTTTGTTCTTTTTGCTCAGGATTGCTTTGGCCATTTGGGGTCTTTGTGGTTCCACACAAATTTCAAGATTGTTTTTTCTTTCTGTGAAAAATGTCATTGGTATTTTGATAGAGATTACATTAAATCTGTAGATTGCTTTGGGTGGTACTTGCATTTTAACAATATTAATTCTTCTAATCCATGAACATGGGATGATGTTTTTCCATTTGTTTGTATTCTCTTTAATTTCTTTCGTAAGTGTTTTATAGTTTTCCTTGTAGAGGTCTTTCATTTCCTTGGTTAATTTATTCCTAAGTATTTTTTTTTTTTTTTGTCTTTTTGTTTTTTTCCTTATTGTGGAGAGCGGGGTCTCGCTATATTGCCCAGGCAGGTCTCGAACTCCTGGGCTCAAGCTATCCTCCCACCTCTGCCTCCCTAAGAGCTGGGATTACAGGCATGAGCCACAGCGCCTGGCTATTCCTAAGTATTTTATCTTTTATCTATTATAATTGGGATTGTGTTCTTGATTTCTTTTTCAGCTATTTTGTTGTGTATAGAAACACTACTAATTTTTATACATTAATTTTGCATCCTGCAACTTTACTGGATTCCTTTGTCAGTTCTAGGAATTTTTTGATAAAGTCTTTAGGTTTTTATATACATAGGATTATGTCATCTGCAAACAGAGATATTTTGACTTTCCTTTCCAATCTGGATGTACTTTATTTCTTTTTTTTATATAATTTCTCTGGCTAGGACTTCTAGTACTATGTGGAATTGTTGATTCATCTTGCTAAAATGCTGATATATCAGAATAAAGTATGTTTTGCAGCTATTAAAATACTTGGCTAGTCTACTAAGAAACCATAATGGTTTTGTGAACATCACAGGATCGATATTTCTATAAACATAATCAATATTTTAATTAAATATAAAGTTCAACATCAAAATATTTAATGACTTTAAAATAGAGAAAGTTTAAAGAGAGCCTTTTCTTGATATCTTATTCTGCTTTATATTTCTTTGTTCATATACACATCTGATACAGAAAAATTGAAGTATGGGTTTTAATTTTGCTTACACTATTTACTAATGGTATATAATAATTTTAATGTCAAAGAAAATTATTGTCTATAAATGTCCCTTGGTATTCCAATCTCTGTTCAAATTTAAAAAAATAATAATTTCCATTTTAAAATTAGCATTTTTAAGAGAATAACTTAATAATAAAGAAGGAGATAGGAGCCTCTCCTCTGTCAGTGCAAGGGAATAGTAGAGAAATCAGAATCTGTACAGTACCTTTTGTGTAGCTCTGTGTCTGGAGGCAGGAAGTAGCTTCATAGTCTTCTGAGATGTTGCTCCCACCTAAAGAAAAACACCAGCCACCTAATGAATTTAATTTGAAGTTATTATAGAGATTGAAATGATCAGCAGATTTAGGCTACAGTGAACTTTTTGTTAAACTGAAATTAGTGATATAACTATTATTATCAGTAATTAACTTACTTTCTAATGAAATATGCTACATTGGTCAGAATACATATAGGAAACAACCAAAATAGTAAAATTTATCCTATAAAGACAAGCCAAAAATAGTTGTGTAAGATGACTGGCAAAATGCTTTATTAAAAAATATCTCAGGCCGGCTTTAGCTCAGCAGTTACTTCGACAATGCTTTCTATGGTGGAAACACAAAAAATATCTCTAGAAGCCTTCTTTTCCAACTGCATATAGTTGTTCTGTAAAGTTATTCAAGATCTTTGAAAATAGATTTCAGTTATTAAAAATGCAACGTAAGACCACATGCAGTAGCTCATGCCTATAATCTCAGCACTTTGGGAGGCCAAGGTGGGAGGATCACTTGAGCCCAGGGTTTCAACACCATCTAGGCAACACAGGGAGCCTCTGTCTCTACAAATAATAATAAACTGGCTAGGCATGGTGGTGCATGCCTGTAGGCCTAGCTACTTGGAAGGCTGAGGCAGGAGGATAACTTGAATCCAGGAATTTGAGGCTGTAGTGAGTCATGATCATGCCACTGTACTCCAGACTGCCTGGGTGACAGTGCAAGACCCTGTCTCAGAAAAAAGAAAAAAAAAAAAAGGCAACATTGAAGATTTCTGCTAAAATATCAAACATGATTATGGGCATAATATCCAATCTAATGGGTGAAAAAATATTATTTTGCAAAAAAATACAAAAGATGAAAAGAGCAAGGAACTGTCACACTGGTGAATTGTTAGGAGGATGGGACCAATGGAATAGAAATTGGTGAAAACAACAGATCATGACAAAACGTTCATATAGTATAAATGACTTTATTCTGCATTCCAGAAAATTGTATTAAAGTAATCTGCTTAGATTTGTATTTCTGAAGCGTCAGTCTAGCAAATGATGTGAAGGATGGCTTGGAGGGAGATGAAGCTGAAGTTCAGGAGCCCAATCTGGAGGCTATTTCAATTATTCAAGCAAGAGAATAATTGCTTGAGAACCCAAATGAGGGTCACAGAGATAGAAGATATGGGACAGATTCAAGAGATATTTGGGAGTTAAAAGCAGCAAGATGTAGTGACCAGTTGGATATAGAAGATATTAAGGTGGGAAGTACTTAGCATAAACTCCTAGAAAATTGACTCAGCAAACATTTGTACCATTAGCTAAAATGAGATGACCAAAAAAGATGAGGAGGAATTGGGGTAAGAGAGAATTTTAGGGCTGAAAGAAATTCTGAAAGGCAATGTGGTGTAACAAAAATAACACCAGTTCTGGAGTCCGAGACTTTGATTCAAACAGCAACTCCCTAGTATGCTAAATTCTTAGAATGAACTGGATGCACATTAAACTGTTGTCATTGCTTTTCGTTTGTTTGTTTTTTCCTTTTGTCTCACTCTGTTGCCCAGGCTGGAGTGCAGTGGTGTGATCTCAGCTCACTGCAGCCTCCGCCTCCTGAGTTCAAGCGATTCTCCTGCCCCAGTCTCCAGAGTAGCTGGGTTTACAAACGCGCACCACCACGCCCGGCTAATTTTTATACTTTTTGTGGAGACGAGGTGTAACCATGTTGGCCAGGCTGGTCTTGAACTGCTGACCTCTTGTGATCCGCCCGCCTACGCCACCGAAAGTGCTGGGATTACAGGCTTGTGCCACTGCCCCAGGCCTAGTTTTCATTGCTTTTATTATGATCTGCATGGTGTGGTCCAGCTCACAGTAAGAAACAAACAAGTGCCACGTGCTCGGGAGAAGGGGCCGGAAGATGGAGATTCAGGAGATAGAGGCCTTCAGGCAGCCGCGGCTGAGGAGAAGGAGGAGGGTCCCGGGGGGAATCCGGGATCAGATTGTGTCAACACATTCAGAGTAGTATCCTCAGGTGCCGGCAGGAGCCGCACGGCGGGTGCCTGCGCCACTTTTTCCCAGTCTCCGCGGACCGTCACAGACAAACGAGAGCTGCCCAAAGGCGGGGTGCTGGGAGGGCAGCACCCAACCGGATCCTTAGCCTCCGCACCCGCTCCTGGCGACCTAGACTTTCCTCAGTGGAAGGAAGGAATCCTCTCTGGGAGGGAGCTGGGCTTGTCCAGCGCGGCGCCCGCCCCATCCCTTGGGTTTACCTGTAAATAATCCATTCGGTTTAAAATCAGATCCATGATGACTACGTGGAAGGGATAGGCAGCGCCGGACAAGAACAGGAGGGACAGAGGCTTTGGTCCCGCAGATCTCGGATCTAGTCAGAAAGCCGCCGGCACCCACTCAGAGGCCAGCCCCAGCAACCGCGCTCACGTCCGGGGCAGTACAGGCTGGGCGACAGGGTAGCGGCGTCCGGCGTGACGTCAATACGCTGCTGCGAGTGGCTCCTGGAAGAAGATGAAGGGTCGCCCCTTTCCAGAAGCACCGCCCACTGACAGCGTGTTCCAATCAGAGGCGGAGAGGAACCAAGGACGCGAGGTACCGTAGACCCAGGGCGGTTTCCACAGAGACCCCAGACGCAGGCTTGGCTCCAACCTCACCGCTGCTCAGAGCTAGTCCTCGGCTTGTTTACCCATCGCTGTACAACAAACTCGTTAAGCCTCGGTAGATTCTGACCGATTTCACTCCGACACTGGAAAGGGCAGCAGTTCTCAAACTTTTGGTCTTAGGACTCCTTTACAAAACTCTTAAAAACCATTAAGGGCCACAAAGACCATTTGCTTTTGGTGGGTTTTCTCTCATTTTTAATTTTTAATTTTTTTTTTTTTTTTTTTTTTTTTGCGACGGAGTTTCGCTCTTGTTACCCAGGCTGGAGTGCAATGGCGCGATCTCGGCTCACCGCAACCTCCGCCTCCTGGGTTCAGGCAATTCTCCTGCCTCAGCCTCCTGAGTAGCTGGGATTACAGGCACGCGCCACCATGTCCAGCTAATTTTTTGTATCTTTAATAGAGACGGAGTTTCACCATGTTGACCAGGATGGTCTCGATCTCTTGACCTCGTGGTCCACCCCCCTCGGCCTCCCAAAGTGCTGGGATTACAGGCTTGAGCCACCGCGCCCGGCCTTGTTAGCTATTTGTATATCTTCTTTTGAGAAATGTCCTTTGACCACTTTTTGATGGGATTATTTGGTTTTTCCTCGCTGAGTTGTTTGAGTTCCTTGTAGATTCTGGATACAAGTCCTTTATCAGATGCATAGTTTGCAAATATTTTCTCATACTCTGTGGGCTATTTACTCTGCTGATAATTTCTTTTGCTTTGCACAAGCTTTTTAGTTAAATTAGGTCTCATTTATTTATTTCTGTTTTTGTTGCATTTAGCTAATGTCCAAAAGAGTTTTTCCAATGTTATCTTCTAAAATCTTTATGATGTCAGGTCTTAGATTTAAGTCTTTGATTCATCTTGAGTTGATTTTTGTATAAGGTGAGAGATGGGAATCCAGTTTTATTCTTCTACATGTGGCTAACCAGTGTTCCCAGCACCATTTATTGAATAGGGTGCCTTTTTTCCCATTTATTTTTTCGTATGCTTTGTCGAAGATTAGTTGACTGTAAGTACTTGGCTTTATTTCTGGGTTCTCTATTCTGTTTAATTGGCCTATGTGTCTACTTTTTTACCAGTACCATGCTGTTTTGGTAACTAGCTTTGCAGTATAATTTGAAGTCTGGTAATAGCATGCCTCCAAATTTGTTCTTTTGCTTAGTATTTCTTTGGCTATTCAGACTCTTTTTGGTTCCATATGAATTTTAGAATTTTTTTTTAGTTCTGTGAAAAATAGTAACAGTATTTTGATGGGAATTGCACTTAATCTGTGGATGGCTTTGGAAAATATGAAGACAGTTTGTTTATATGAGTTATCTATTAGTTTTTACCATATTAGACATTAGAACTGAAAATTAGTGTAGTTTTAAAAACCTGTGACAAATACCTTAATGAAAAAAAATATTTTCCAAAATAAAAAAATGAAATGAAACTGGCACTGTACACAAATCTATTTTCTGTCCATTTTAATAGTAGACAGGAGGAGCTTCAACTCTGCTACTGCAGTCAATCTATTGTTATATGTTGTTTTTGTTCATGTATATAAAGAAAATTTGGTCCAAACTCAACAAGTGGCAGTTTTTTGAAAGGTTAGTTGCAATGTGGAATGTGACTTCATTACGTAACATCAAAAAATCCCATCTGTTAGTATCACCATGGATCTCATTAAAAAAGTCTCGAGTATGGGAGATCTGTCAAACTGATGGTGAATACATGTTTCCCAAAATTCGAATTTGTGCTTGAAAGTTTGAAATTTACACATTGGCAATTAATGCGAGTTGTTTTCCTTGAACTCATAGGTTCCTTTCTTTGAATTCACAAAAAAATAAATGCCAAATATTTTGTTCCTTTCTTGAATTCACACAAAAATAAATGCCAAATATCTAAGTCTGAAAAATCATAATTTGTCAGTAATTTCTTCAAATAAAAAGTGTTCCGTGAGAAAAGCAGCAAGTTCAGCTAGCAGCTCAATCCCCCAAGTGCTTTTCCTTGAGACAACTAATGTATTTCAGTATTCAGCAGAAGGATTTTATACATACTTCTTCTGTCATCACATAGAATATTTAAAAAGATGTATTCAAGAGTTAAGATGTAAAAAATGAGGGCTGAATCAGAAGAAAGAGAAAAAAAGGCAATATTAACAATTTTGCTGCTTCATAAAGGACATTTTTATATGAAATGGTTTTTGTTTCCTATCAGTGCGTGGCATATAGAATATAGTGTCTACAAGTACAGTTCAAAGCCACTATTTTTATTTATGCTTGAGCACTAGCAGTATTAACCACCATTGTTTTGGTACCATCAGAGCAAATGTCAGCATAGTGAAATGGCAAAAAACATCTTAGTGTTATGAAAATAGTTTCTAAGTTGCAGACAGCTGTGACAAGGCCTCAGGAACCACCCCTGCCCCTCAGGGCCCCACAGACTGCTGCTGACCCATAGTGACCCAGGACATGACTAAGAACTGACATTCTTTGACTCTCTTTCATTAGTCCTTCCTTAATGAGCATAGAGGTCTGCCTGGGGAAATACAGATGAGTTCAGATACAGCGACTTTCCTGATTTTTGTGGTTTCTTGCTTTCTTTCTTTCTTTTCTGTTTTTTTGTAGAGATAGAGTTTTGCCATGTTGCCCAGGCTGGTCTTGAACCGCTGAGCTCAAGCAATCCACCCACCTCAGCCTCCCAAAGTTCTGGGATTACAGACATGAGCCACTGTGGTTTTCCAGGAAAGAGTTCACAAATAATTGTGAAACAGAAAGAATTAAACCCCTGAAAATAGGTGCTTCTTAGGAAGAGAAGTTATTTACTGCAGCAGTATTTGAAAAAGTTTTCCCCAGGTCTCAGATCCAGACAATTATTTCTCTGAGGCTAAAATAACTCCACACTAAAATAGACAATACACGAAGATGGGTTAGCTGTTTAGCAATTTTGGAGAAATACATATCAATTTAGATTCAAGAAAAAAATACAGATAAATTTTAGAAGTCTACTGAAAAATAAAGCCATAGAAGAGAGAGAATAGAATTGTATAGCATTTTATGGCATTTTGGAGGTTTGAGGGTATATTATTAGTTTGCCAGGGCTACCATAGCAAAGTACCACACACTGGAAGGCTTTTAAACAACAGCAATTTATTTTCTCACACTCCTGGAGTCTAAAAGTCATAAATCAAGGTGTCAGCAGGGAATCAAACCAATCCTCAGTGGCCTCTTTTCTTGGATTGTAGATCCCTGTCTTCTTGTGTCTTCACATGATTCTCCCTCTATGTCTGTCTGTGTCATATCTTGTCTTTTTATAAGGACACCAGTCATAGTGAATAAAGGTCCAATGAGATTATCTCATTTTAAATTAATTGCCTCTTTAAAGAACATATCTCCAACTATAGTTATAGTCTGAGATACTGAGGGTGAGGATTTTAACGAGTTTTGAGGGGACACAATTTAGCCAATAACGGAAGGAAACTGATCTCAAAAGGAATAGAAGAAACCACAAAGAAAAAAACAGATTTGGTGGCACATGCCTGTCGTCTCTGCTATTTGAAGGCTGAGGCAAGAAGATTGCTTGAGCCCAAGAATCCAGCCTGGGCAAAATAGCAAGGCCCCATCTCTTAAAAAGAAAAAAAAAACTAACTTAAAACATATGAAAAGTAAAGATAGTTAAACATTTCAATGTGTCACAAAAATGTTTAAACATCAACAAAAATAAGGGAGAAAAGAGTTGATATCTTAAAAATAGTTCATACAAATTAATAATGAAGAAATACTATGATTCCAATAAATAGATAAAAAACAAAAACAGACAATGCCAGTAGTGCTTATCTTCCGTTTTTAACAAGTGATGTCCACTGTTTAATTAATTGTGTAGAAAAAAAGTAAGAGTTTATTTTGAAGCTCTAATTTATTTTAAAACAGTGAAATGAGGCTATGATATAGCATCAGAACAAGACAAAAAGTTTGCATAATATGATAGCTGGAATTCTTTGATTTTGCATCTAAAAGTGCAATTTATGATTTATTCAAGTACATACTATGGTTTTGAAATGATTACCAAAGGTTTCAAACCACTAATTTTAAGTATTTCTCAAATAACTAATTAGCAGGGTGAGGAATTTTTGTTCACTATAAAGAAAATGTCAAGTTACATTAAATTACCACTGTATTTCCTCTTTTTAAAGATGTTTTAAGGTACCAGAGACATCTTGGTGGTGTTTATAAAAATCAACAGAAGATGATTACCTCTCAGATGCAATTAAAGACCACTTTGAGACAAATTTGCAGAATTATCGTGCACCTCAGTAATTTATAATCTTACATTATGGTGCTAAAGCAACTATTATGGGTATAAGTTAAACAACTTATGGCTAAAAATGAAAGCAATTTAAACTGCATTAAAGTTAAAATCATCAACACGCTAGTGGTGGTCAGCTGAGTGACTGAGTCATGAGCAAAAACATTAGTTTCCCCTAACACATGGTATAAATTTAAAAATTTTTCAAACTCTTTAAAAAAGGAACAAAGTTATAGATACCCATTTTAGGTTTTTTTGTTTTTTGGTGGGGTTTCACTTTGTCACCCAGGCTGGAGTGCGGTGGTGTGAACACAACTCACTGCAGCCTCAACTTCCCAGGCTCAGGTTATCCTCTCACACTAGCCTCCTGGGTAGCTGGGACTACAGGCATGTGCCACCACATGTGGCCGATTTTTTGTATTTTTTTTGTGGAGACAGTTTTATCATGTTGCCCTGCAGGTCTCAAACTCCTGAACGGAAGCCATCGACCTGCTTCAGCCTCCGAAAGTGCTGGGATTACAGGTGTGCACCATTGTGCCCAGCCTGATTTTGGAAGGCTAAGGCAGGAGAATTGCTTGAGGCCAGGAGTTCAATACTAACCTGGACAATGTAGTGAGACCCCTGTCTCTAAAAATATATTTTTTAAAATTTATTTAAAAATAAAAAAAGACACAGAAAGAGCAATTATTACCACCTTGGATAATGACGACCCTGCTGAAACACCTCTATGAGCCCCAGGGACTAGGAACCCCTGATGTAGCATAACCCTGTTTGCTTGAACTATTTATGAAGACCAGAGAAGTTAAATTTGTCCCACACCACAATAATTAGTGTGGCTTCAATTCTCTTTAGACATTGTCCATAAGACAATTTATCTGCCCATTTACAAAAGCTGGTTTCATTTGGCTGGCACATTTGAAACATAAATATATTGACATATTGGGTAAGATAGTTATCCTAAATTATACTACATTTACTTTTAATTATGTATCATTTCTCAATTTTTATTGTGCATGAACCCTTTGACGATACTGTGTACCATTTTTCAAAGTTTTCTAATTATTTCAAGTCTATGAACCCAAGCTTTTGAACAGATTGTGACTTCCATAAAGTCACAGGTGCTCTATAAATTCAATATAGCAGGCACTTAACAAAGTACCCAACTTTTGAAATAGTAAGTCTAAGAAGCAGTTTTCTTTTCTTTATTTTATCTGTAACTTTCTTTTCTTTGTTTATCTGTAACTGAGAAAAAAATAAGAATAGCAAAGAGGTAAAAAAACAAGAGATGTCACAAGGAAAGAAGAGTCCTGGGGCTTTGACAATCCTTCAATTTTTTTATTTTCTAGAAAGTTGTTTTTGGTCCTGTTTAAATGCTCCCTTCTCTGATTTGCCCCAACAACCTCTTTGAGCTTTGTTTTCCCAAAGGTGCCTGTTAAAAGTGAGTAGGGAAAGGACTTGCTGACCCAGAGCTATCTTTATCCTCAAGTAAAGGACTAATTCTGACAGCAATCCGCTCAACTAATCCTCATCTCAACTGTATGCTACCACATTAATGCCTTATGTCTTACTGTGGGTTCCCTAAAAGCAAAACCTAACAAGATGTGGATGTGGTGACTCATTGGAGGCTTGCTCGCTGGAGAAACAGAGGGAAGGAAACAGGAAAAGGCAGAGGAAGAAGCTAAACAAAGATTCCATCTCAGCTTGAGTCTGGCAGCAGCCTAATTCTTTCAAGAGTTCTGGATCATGAACCGCACCAAATAGTTGGCCCTACTTTGAGACAGGGGACCAGCCCTTGTGTGTGTCCCCACCCATCAGTCACAGGCCATGTGGAGGGGGAAGCATCACATCCAGGGTAATGCTACTTCTTTTTAGCTGAGGGCAATTCTCTGACAGAAGTGATTAGCTGGGAACTGGACAGAAGTATCTGGGAGATGGGTACACTGGCCCAATAGAGGGCATCTGGGCAGGGCATCAAAAACATCAACCACACTTACTATACCCTGTCATCACACCTTCTTTTGAAATAAAACCTTGATATTATGAATAAGGAAAAAGATGAATATTAAAATTATACCAGTTTATACAAACATAGTAAATAAAGAAAAAATGCCTGTTAGGAGCTCTGTTCCCAGCTGAATCTGCCACTTTTTCATTCAGCATTTTTTCCAACCCCAAGGAAGAAAATTACAAAATATTCAGATCCATAGCTATAAGCAAAAACTTTCACACTTGGAATCCTGGACCATATTATAAAACTATCAGTATCGTCTATTATAGAAACTTTGCATCTTTACTATCTTAATACAACATATGGTAATATATAACAATGGAAAAATTCAATATTCAGTTCTGAGACACAACATAGAATACATAAAGTTTGAAAAATAAGATACTATTAGCATGGCGCAAAAGTTAATGAAATGTTCTACAATGGTAGCAAAAATTTATAAAGTTCCTTTCTTAAATTTAACTCCCCAAAGGTAGAAATTAAGAAATAATCTTTAAAGAGATTTACGTAGTTCCATTTAGCACTTATTTCTGTCTTCATGTCTAGAAAGATTTTCTGTGTGATAGCAATGATTTTAAAGTAGCATGTATTTAGTTGGTTTTAAGGATCTCTGAAACTCTTTGAGCTATGATCATAATTCATATTCCTATAAGACTTGACAGCAAATGACTGAAGAGACTCAGGATGCTAAACATAATTCTATGAGAGATTTAAAGCTAGCTGGTTAAAAAAAAATGCTTTGAGTTTTTTGTAGTCTGTGAAGTGACTGGTGAACTTATTGGCCTTTATGCCTTTTCCCATTAAAGTCAAGAGGCATTTCGGGTATTGCCAGCACTCAGCTCAATTAGGTAATAAGGCATATATAGATATATCACAATCAATTTTATATAGAAAGAACTGAAATCTTTTGATAAGAAAAAAGATGTCAATGACTGTAAGCAATAATGGCAAGAAATGCCTCAAAAAGAACCTAAACACACCTGGGGATGCTTGGCCATGTCTTTCCAGGTATGCCTAGAGTCGTTGCTCTTTCCTATTTCTTCCCACAAGCAGACCCACCAAAACTCAGAAGGGAGCTCACGGGTGAGATATGAAGTGAGCTGTTGATATCTCATTTAACATTAAAGCAGCAGAGGCAGAAATTAGACAGTTATAACAAAATGACAAACCTGCGTAACCCCCAACTTAAAAGAAAATCACATTACTGAAAAACAATAAACGTAAGTCTAAGACAGAAAGCAGTGTATATTTTAGAAAACTCTTTAATGTGTTGTTTTAAATAATTCTATGAAACTTAAATATATAATGTAATTATATTTTCCATTAACCCATTTTGCTGTTAAATTCTTCACTCGGGGCTCAATGGTTCTAGGATTCTCAGTAACACCTAAAATTCTAAGAATGTCTTACCAAGTCATAGCTGATTGTAAAATTTCTTCAGTTTCTATTTAAAAAAAAAGATTTCTTCAGAACTTGGACAAGGGAAGGTATGCTACATAGTGAGGACTTTTTATTTGTATTTTGTTGGCAGTTCAATTCAGTTGGTTTCAACATTTATTGAGCACCTACTATGTACCAGGCACTGTACTAGATGCTGGAGACACAAAGATTAATAAGACAGAGTCCCTGTTCCCAAGGAACTGATAGTCTCTTGGCAGCAAACAGGTAGTGCAAAGATGTGGCATTTACTCTAAAATGAATAAAAATTTCAATAATATAGTAAAACTGGGCTTTTCAACACAATGGTATGTCATTGTAATGTGAAGGCAGACAAATAAAATGCATTTTCATGTGATAAAACAATAAAATCATTAAGAGCTAACTTTTAAAGATTCACATAATAAAGGTAGTTAATACTAAAAATTTACACCATAGTTTTTCAAGTATTTCATACTTAGAAATATTATTGCCCACATTTGTGCTATAGTCAAAGCCAAATTCCAGGTTGCTGCATCATTCGCATCTCAGCATGCTGGGATTCAGTTTCTCACTAAGTTTATGAATTAGAATGGCTAATTCCTCAGTTGCTTGGCTCTTGTCCTCCAGAAGTTCATAACGAAGGCTGGAGATATCTTGCTTGATTTCTTTTAATTCACCTGTAGCATTGATATTAAAAAGTCATTGGTAAGTTGCTCTTTGGATTTAGAAAAGAACAAAGAGTGAAATTCTTACAATATCAATGTATTTGCTTCATAAATTTTCCAAGGTAGCTACTTCAAAGTTTTTTTCTTTAAAATATTTCAGAAACATCTGTCTTTAAAAGTATACTGACCTTTGAAACAAATCTATAAAAATAGCCCAGCTATATTTTTTAATAGTAACACACAGCTTAAAGTCTTGTTCTTTTGTTCACCCACCTTTTAACATAAGGTGATTCTCTGTTAACTGATCTACAGCCAGTTTATCTCCTTTCTGACTACAAGGGAGTCCCTTTGTTTCTTTCAAGTATAAAAGTTGACACCTGCATCAAACATCTCCCATTGCTAGTATCAAAGGGAATCCTAGAAAAACGAAACTTTACTAAAAATGAATCAGTCTGTCTGACAGGCAAATAATTTTGAGGCAAATTTGAAGTAAAGGAAAGAAAGGAAAAAGAGTAGGAAGCGTTTATTAGGGAAGGCAGTGGCGATGGACATAAAGACATTAGTTTGTCCAGCACAAAGGATCAATGCATAAGGAAGTAACAAGCAACAGTACAATTGAGGAGTTTAGATATGATATCATTGGCAATGGGTAGACTCTATTCTCTTGAAGAGAATAGGAGAGTTTGGGCTGTAAAAATCAATTGCTCCCATAATTCAGTTTTGCAGTATTTTGAGCTTATATATATTGCAATTAAAAACTGGATTCTCTTCAAGGAGAGGCAGTATTTGGTTAAGGAAGAAAAAAAAGAAATGCTGGATTCTCTTGAAAGTGACTGTAATGTAGATAAATCCACTGACTTTCAAAAGTGAATGTTAGAGCAAGAATTTATCTTGAATCTAAGAAATAATTCTTCAAACCATTGACTTAGCCTTTTATAGTAAAATGGCATTTAAAGCACAACCTTTGATAACAGTTCCTGGTATCTTTAATATGCTTTAAAGTAAAATTTCAATATTCTTCTCTTATATAAAAGTCAGAACCTTTTTATTTGAAAAAATCTTAACTCTCAGGAATACACAGAAAACATTTGAGGAATCCTTTGTCACAAAAAGGTTCTTTCTTTGGCATATGGCTATATACATATATATATATATATATATGTATATATATTTCTACCATTATCTTGCTCTTGAGGCATATGGCAATATAAAAGAAATAAACTGATCTCATTTGAAATCATGAGGCAGACTTCAGTGGAAGGAGTGGATTCTCAGACCATTCAGTACCATAGTGGACCTCCCTGCCCCACTTCACCTTCTATCCTTTCTTCCTTGTTCCCAACTCATGGGAGACTACGACCTATGTGTTGTATTAACTGTTTAGTTTACCAGTTCAGGAAACATAAGTTACTCAACCTTTTCAGACTTTAGTTTCCTCATAAATTAAATGAGGAGGTTATACACTACACGTTTCTAGTAAGAACTTTGTTCAAAACTCCAAATTCTCATTGATTTTCCAATTTTGTGCAAGGGCTTTGGAAATGCTTCTTGTTTTTTTATGCTGTTTTGGTCATACAATTCTTCTCACTTTTGTTCCCCCCATGGAGGTTAGGGTACAATTGATGAGACTTCTGCTTTCTAAACTACAGCCGAATTCCAGTCCTTTCTCCTGAGATAGTTTCTAGGTCACCATGATTAGATTTTTGCTAGTTATGAATTAAAAATTTATAGGTTTCTTTTCTATATACATATAGTATTGGATTGATTTAAATTTACAAGAAATTCCTTATATTAATCAAGTAATGGCTTCTAAGCCCATTAAAAATTTTATTAAGTTTAGCCCTTTCTTATCAGTGTAGATAGATCTAGTGGCATCTCACTGGTGTTGGAAGGTACAGTTTCCATTTTTAGGACAACTTATTTCTCTCTGATTGATTTCTTTCAAACTCTGGGCCTATGTTTAGCTCTATCCCTTAGACTTTGGTAAAAAAAATGTTTAGTCCAGATAGATGCCCTGCCTCAAATATGCCTTTAAAAATGAGCTTGCTTAAAGTAAGGAGGCAGGGAGGAAAGTAAAATTCAAAAGAGAAGTACTAGACAAGAAAAACAGGTTAAAAATGTGTTTCTGGACAACAAAATAGAGGTTTCCCTGAAGACATGAATTCTGTAGTCACTGTTTTATCTGCGTAACTGGAAAAATGTTAACACTAATGTGAACTCATTGAAAACTTAACTGATACTACTGACTACCTTATGTCGGAAGCATTAAAAAACTCCTAGAGAGATGTCAGTCTTTACATTCTAAGAATCAGGGCACTCTGAGTAGACATAAATTGTCTCTGATCAATATTTTAAGTAACTGTTTATTTTAAAAGATGTTTTAGAAATATAACATAAGGGTCGGGCATGGTGCTTCATGCCTGTAATCCTAGCACTTTGGGAGGCCGAGGCGGGTGGATCACAAGGTCAAGAGATCGAGACCATCCTGGCCAACCTGGTGAAACCCCATCTCTACTAAAATACAAAAATTAGCTGGGCATGGTGGCATGCGCCTGTAGTCCCAGCTACTTGGGAGGCTGAGGCAGGAGATTTGCTTGAACCCAGGAGGCGGAGGTTGCAGTGAGCCAAGATCATGCCACTGCACTCTAGCCTGGTGCCTGGCGACAAAGCAAGACTGTCTTAAAAAAAAAAAGAAAAGAAAAGAAAAGAAATGTAGTATAAGATCTTCCTCCCATCTTGGAGCCATCCAAACTGTAATCTGGGATTGGATTTTTAAGGTATGCCTCAACTTGAAGTTTTCCTGGTTCATTAAGATAGTTATTAAAGGATGTTTCTCAAGTTGGAGATGCTTACCTTCATTAACTTCATCATTTTCTTTGTCTACTTGTGCTTTCAAAACATACCGCTTTATAAGTCTTTTCATTATCTGCTGTTGGGCAAAAATAAATGATTAACTCTTCAGTGATATACATAAGTGCCCCAAATCCTATTTTCCAAAGAAACTTACATACCTGTAAAGCAAACAACTCAGGGGAGGAAAATTTTATACAACTATATATAGAATAATTACACAGGTTTCAGAACTTAACTCTTTTACACCTTCTACTGAGACTTACTGCATAATCCACCAATATTGGTTTTTTGTTTTTTTTTTTGCATCAGAAATGGAAGAAGCTTTTAAAAAGCAGTTAAGCTAGAATATTTGAATTCATGGCTTCTCTTTCAATGAATAGTTTCTAATTTACACTGACACTACATTATCACCTATAGGTACTACCTTATTTCCCAGTATTTAGAAAAATATATGAATGTATACTCTATATAGAGAATTTGGAAAATATAGAGAAGAACAAAATAAATAAATGAAATAACTGACAACTTCACCATCCAAAGATAATCACTGTTGTCATTTTGGTGTATGTCTTTATAACATCTTTTCTTTAAATTTTGTCTATATACTAATTACTGTATGTATTATATTTTATGTTTTCTAAATGCCATATATTTTGTTATATGACATGTTTTTCTCTAATAGCAATATACAGTGACTATTTTCAGTCTAAATAAATGCTCTTCTAGGATAACTGTTTATCCATATGGAAAAAATTAAATTGGAGCCCTACTTCCACCATGAACACAAGAATTAGTTCCATGTGCATCTTAAATGTGAAATACAAAACTTTTGAATCCTTAAAAGAAAGTATTATATAAGACAGCATATTTATAAAACTTAGGTTAGTACTGGATTTTTAAAAAACAAGATTAAAACTTCTGATTACAATAGAAAAGATTGATAAACTCAACTTCATTACAATTTAAAACTTCTGTTTATAAAGATACCATAAAGAAAGTGAAAAGGCAAGCCATAGACTGGGAGAAAATATTGGTAATACTTGTAGGTAACAAATAATTTGCATCGAAATATATAAAGAACTTTAATTCAATAAGAAAAACTCAAATAACTCAATTTTAAAATGGGCAAAAGATAAATGTTTCACAGAAATGTAAATGTGAAGGGTCAACAAGCTTTAAAAAACAATTTCAAACTCTGCTGCAGAGGAATACAAATTTTAACTAAAGAAGACATAATTTTACATCTAATAAAGAGAACGATTAATAAATCTGGTCATGCCAACTGTTGGAAAGGATATAGATCAATGGGGACTTTTATACTTTACTGGCATGACTTTAAATAGACAACTTTGAAGACAATTTAGTATTATCTTTTTAGTTTTTAAATTGATTTCTATTAAAATTTTTTTTTTAAGTGGAGTCTCACTATATTGCACAGGTTTGCCTCAAACTTCTGGGCTCAATGCTGTCCTGCCTCAGCCTCTCCAACAGCTGGGGTATAGGCATGAGCCACTGCATCCAGGTGGTATTATCTTTTAAAGTTGAACATTTGCATACCCTTTTACCTAGAAAGTCTACATCTTGGTATAAGGCCTAGAGAAACTTTGCAGGTGTGAACCAAGAGACATACAACGTTTGTAGCAGCCCTGTCAGAAATAGCAAAACCCTGGAAACAATCTAAACTAATATTAAGAAGAATAGACAAATTGTAGTATGTTACAATGTAATGTTATTATGTTCATTAATGAAATTAATGCACCATAGCCACACACAACAGTGTGGATGAATCTTAGAAGCATAATATTGAATGAAAAATTCCAGAAGACCACAAAGTATGAAAGTATTCTTATGAAGATCAATAACAAGTAAATCTATAGAATATATATTTATGAATATTGATACATGTAATAAATTATATTAGAAAAGAACATTAAAGCAAGAAGAGGAGAAACCCAACTTCAAGACAGGGATTAACTCAGGTGGAGGCAGAGGAGTGGGTAGGGAGGTGCATATAAGTAGAGGCAATGGATGGATGATGTTATCATTGTCAGGTCGGTAGTGGTTTCATGAGTGTAAATGTAATTATGCTTCATTATTTTGCATTACACATATTCTTATGCATGTAACAAACACCACATATAAAAGATAACAAAAGAAAGGAAAAAAGACTTGAACTAAAATGCAAGCATAGTGAGAGCAGAAAATATATACTCCAATATTTAAGAAAGTAGAAATTATGCCAAGGTCAGGTAAGAGAGGAATCTAGGAAGACTCAAAATGTTATGCAGAGAATAACAATAGACTGAGGGAGCCCATGCTACTGAAAAGGAAAAGCTCATTTTACCAGTCACTGTAAAATATAAAACCTGTTGAATTTTGTAGAATCTACATCCCAGGACAGATTCACAGCTAGATGGATCTTAAACTGGGCTCATTCATTCATTCAGAAAATATTTATTGAGACCCAATTCTGTGGCAGGTACTGCACCAGGTACTGGAAATACAACAGTGAACATAGTCCCCAGTCCAGTGAAACTTCATATCAATATGAACAATTCACTATAATGGGTGAACATATCGGGGGTCTAGTTAAGTTTAGGGGACAGTAAATACAGATTCCTATAAAATGAAAATACAAAGTTATGTATATCAGTTAAAAGCAGCTGAAAGGCAATAATACAAATTGGTGGAAAAGAAAAGACTATGTAACAAGTAGTGCTGAGACAAGTTGAGCCTCTGTACAAGGCAAGAAGGTACCTGAGGTTAGACAGAAATCAGTTTCCCCACACATGACACTACTTGGTAATAGTCCATCCCTTTGTTCATGTTGGAAAGATAATTCATGAGAATTCTAAAATGATCTGCAGCTCAGAGAAGGAGACAAAGATTGACCATCCGCATTCTGTTAAGAAGCTTGTTTAGTAAACCCAAGGCATTATTGTGTAATAGGTGACAAAGACCCTCTCCTTGAGGTCTCTTTCCCTCTATTGCAATAGTTCCTGAGTAAAACCTGTTTTTACCACTTTATCTACTGTCTGGCTCTGGTTTTCTTTAACACCGTTGAGACTGTGAGCTGTAAGAACAAATCATGTAGATTTGAGTTGTGACTCCATCATTAACAAGCTCTGGAACCTTAGTATCTTAATCTGTATAATAGAAATGCTAGACTGTGTCTTGTTAAAGAGATAGTACATGTAAATTACATAGTAGGTGCTCTCATTATTATCTATGCTTCTGTAAAGCAAATCTTGATAAATCCACCTTAATGATGGTACTGTAAACAAGGACCATGAAACTCATATGTAACAAGTAAAAATACAATTTTAAATATTAGCTTTAACTAAATTTCCAACTAATCCTTTAATTAAAGCCAGTATCAAAAGTTAAACTGACCAGTAACAGATTCATCTTTTTTCCCTCTTGCTTAAATTGCTAACTAATGAACACAATAGAAGTCTATAGATTAACTTCCACTTTCCACAAACCTCCAGAAATTATACAGCTTTCCTGGTACAAGCCTGTGAATCATTCTTTAAAGAAGACATTGTAACTCTATAAAAACTATTGATTTTCTCTGTCCAGGGTATGGGAATTCTAGAGAGAGGTTCCAAAACTGAAACTGAGTGGTAACCAGGTAAAGAGCCCAGGTGGTACTTACTTCAAACAGTCCTTCCTGCAAACAAACCCAAGTTCATTTTTCAACCCTCCATTAAGACTGGGAGAAGAAATAAGATGTGGGTAGTTGGGTAGCTGCAGGATGGTTAGATATCTTCCTTCCCAAAAGGAGTGAAAGCTTCTCTTTTCACTTGCCTATTTTTTACTGATTCAAATTCAACTAATAACTGTCAAACACTCTATCAGGTACTTTTACATTCATTCTCTCATTTAATTTTACAGAGAAGCCAAATTTGACTGTAGGTTTTGTACTATGAATTTTAACAATCTAAAAAGTGTGAATGAAGGTGATAAGACTGATTTAAACAAATAGAAAACACTCAAACGCATAAAGTAAAATTTTAGACAGGAAAAGGACCTTGGGAATCATTGTCTTTCATGTTTTGATAACGCTCATGAAACTTTCTGAAAGATTACCATTAGATAGCTTCTGTATGAACTTCTGTGACTGATAGCCTGCTATTTTTCCAGATACCTAGTTTAATCTATTTTTTGGACAGCTGTAGCTGTTAGAAAACAATTCTTTTGTATTGAAGCCAAAATAACTATCAGTCCAAGTTATGTTCCTTGGGGCAACAGCAAATAAATTTGTTTTTTCTTCTACTTGATTGACTTTTACCTGTTACTTTTCTCTGCCTTTTTTTTTGAAGAGGGACCTGCAAACCTATTGATTGACTTTAAAATATCCTCTCTTCCAGGTTTCTCAGTTCTATCAACCTAAAGAAAAATCTCAGGCAAACTAAATATAAGTTTATTTGGGCCAAGTTTAAGGACTGCTACCTGGGGAGCACAGATTCAGTTGTGCTCCCCAGTTGTCCTGAATCAGCAGCAGTTACTAGTGGGTTTTTAGAGGAAAAAAAAGAGGCAGTTCCTAAATTGTTTACCAAAGATTTACATTGAAATAACATAAGCTTTTGACTGGTTATACATTGTTCTTTGTATCACAGGTTCCAGGAACATGTAGATAACAGGTGACTCTTCAAGTCTGGAACAAACGCCTTTAGGCTACTGTCCTCAGGCATAGGTAGAGGTAGGCAGCTGTAACTGAAAGTCCCATACTCATGTTCTCTGGACCTGATAAATTTTTCATACCTCACATAGTCAGACTTCTCTGAGCTATTTTTCGTTTCTCTATTCCCATACCATTTTATTTATATTTTATTATATTTATATTTATTTCTATTACACATATAAGCTTAACTATACCACATAGCCATGTAGTGTTATGTGAATATTTGTCTACTTATTCTTTCCTTTCCTTGCCGCTCACCTCAACACTGCCATTTTACTCCAATGGAGAGATTCTTGAAGTCTTGGACTATATCTTTGTATTTGTATACCTAACATCATGTATAACAGGGGTTATCCTGAATGTGCCGGGAAGCTCACTGTGAGTAGAGTTCAGGAACATCTCATTTTGCCGCATTTAGAGAAAACTTGTCATGTGCTTCCAGTATAACCAACCCATCAATGATATCCTTCATGAACTGGACCAGAGTCCACCACCTGGGCCAAAGACCATCCAACACTGTATTTGTTTGGGCCAAAGGTGTTACCAAAGTGAAGTCAGCTATGAAAGCAGATCTGCCAGCAAGAGACAACAGAGAATAAAACTCAAGAACCCACAGTCCAGCTTCTGTGGAGGCTCACAATAAATTTCTATTTCTTAACATATCTTAGCGTATCTGTACTTGAAATAAATTAAGATATAAGCCTTTAACTTGAAATAACCAAACACAAATATCGTTATAATAAATTTTAAAATATCGTTAAAATTAGCAAAACTTAATCATAGCTATCTTCCTGAATATGTTCTTGAGAAAAATCACACCCAGTTAAAAAAATTCTTTACACACATAATAGAATTACTTCAACATGCTATTAAAAATTAATTTTAATATAAATACCACCATTGATGTAAACATTTTTGGTAGTTTTGTCTTTTTTTGAGAGAAACAGTGTTGCTCTGTGACCCAGGCTGGAGTTCAGTAATGTGATCACTGCAGCCTCAAACTGCTGGACTCAAACAGCCCTCCCACATCAGCCTCCCAAAGCACTGGGGTTGTAGAACTGCATCACCATGTCTGGCCCTGATCAAAACATTTTTGAAAATCTTCCTCTGTGGCCCTTTGGGGCATATTTGAATCTCTGTCTTTGAAGAAATTGTTTTGGAGGAAAAAAACCCTCATTTGGATATAAAACATGTAAGGTGATAACCCTATTGGTGATGGCTACATGTTTGTTGAAGTTGGATGTGATCATTTCTGAAAAAAAATGCAAAGTGATGGCACTAAGTCTTCTTAATAGGAATAATTAGCTAAGTTCTGTAACTAGAAAAAAATGAAACATTTTTTGGGTCTTATGGACTAATTATAAAAATAATTCTTTAAAGATGTTCTAAAAATATTCTGAGTTGTGATAGCCCCATTAGTATATTCCAAGGGCTATCACTTTGAAAGAAAATTCCTATTTAACAGACCAAGTTCTGATTTTTTTTTTTTTTTTTTTTTTTGTAAAGACAGGTTTCACCATGTTAACCAGGCTAGTCTCAAACTCTTGACCTCAGATGATCTACCCACCTCAGCCTCCCAAAATGCTGGGATTATAGGCATGAGTCACCACACCCACCCCCAAGTTCTGAAATTTTTTTAAAGGTAAGTCTTATCTATTGTAATCAGGCTGCATGAAAAAAAATCTCTAACAACTAAACAATTGTTATCGCTCATTGTTATGAACTGAATGTTTTGTTCACCCCAGATTCCTGTGTTCAAATCCTAAGCCCCCCACAATGTGATGGCATTAGGAGTTGATTAGGTTCCACCCTTATGAATGGGATTAGTGCTCTTTCAAAAGAGACCCCACAAAACTTTCTTGTCCCTTTCCTGCCATATGAGGACAAAGTGAGAAGTCAGTTGTCTATGAACCAAGAAGCACTTACAGCTACCTGATTTTCAACAAATGCACCAAGCACATACATTGGGGAAGGGGCAGTCTCTTTAATGAATGGTGCTGGGAAAACTGGACATCCACATGCAGAAGGATAAAACTAGACCTCTATCTCTCACCATATATAAAAATCACTTCAAAATAAAGTGTCAGATGTAATACTCAAAATGATAAAACTACTGGAAGAAAACATGGGGGAAATGATTCAGGACACTGGTCTGGGCAAGCAGTTTTTTGATAAGACCTCAAAAACACAGGTAACAAAAGCAAAAATAGACAAATGAGATTATATCAAGCATATTTTCAAAATATGCATCTGGCAAGGGATTAATATCCATAATATCTAAGGAACTTAAACAACTCAACAGCAAAAAACAAGTAATCCAATTAAAAACTGGGCAAAAGAGGAGGACTCAAGATGGCGCTGTGAGAACAACCCAGGATTGGAGATCTCATTGTGTCCGCGGAAAGGTGAGTCTGAGCTGCATTTCCAGACTGATCTTTGTTGCCCACGGAATGGGGAAATTCCCAAGTGAAGAGGAGACGCGGGACGCCAGGCAGAACCTCCGCCTGGCAAAGCCGGCAGCTGGGGTGGCAGCGGCCGGCCCTACCCAGCGCTCCCCACAGGGCGCGCTTGTCCAGGTGCCCCATTGAACTGGCAACCGGAGACGTGAAAGGGCTGGACTTGAGACTGAGCTAGACTTGGACAGTGGGCCAGCCAGGGGATCAGAGGGACAGAGCGTTAGGGTTGGCCCAGTGGGACGAACAAAACCGTGATTTCAAACAAGCCCCGGGCAGACGGCCCAAGACGCTCTGAGGGGGAGGGGCGTCCACCATTACCAAGGCAACCCGCCCCAACTGAGATACACGCCCATTGCTGACGCAGCCAGCCGTTGCCGAGGCAACCCGTCCCTACTGAGATACACGCCCACTGCTGACGCAGCCTGCTGTTGCCGAGGCAACCCGTCCCTACTGAGATACACGCCCACTGCTGATGCAGCCTGCCGTTGCCAAGGCAACCCACTACAACAGAGAGACTCCACCCCAGGGCGTGGCGGAGACCACAGCAGAGCCTGCAGGAACAGGGCAAATCACACAACAGCAGGGCAGAGCCTCGGCAGCCAAACAGTGACTAGTCTGCGTCCTAGCTGGGCAGGACCTCAACGGACATCCAAAAATAAAGCCCAAACCCCTCAACACAGAGCATTTGAGAAAAAAAAAGGGTTTTTTAATGAGCTCTGTTGCTGCAGAATCAAACATAGCAGCCTAACAGCCCTGAATGAACAACAGAGCTCACAGCTCAGCAATTAAGCCCCTATAAAGTACAAACTGTCTCCTCAAGCAGCTCCCTGACCCCTCTATATCCAAAAGACTGACATTAGGCAGGCATCATCCTGGGACAAAGATAGCAGAAAAAGAAACTGGTAGCATCCCTCGCTGTGCCACAGCTGCTAGAGGTGCACCCCAGACAAGCAGGGTCTGGAGCAGACCTCAGCAGTTGTACAGCGAAGGGGCTAGACTGGTAGAAGGAAAACCAAGCAACAGAAATACTTCATCATCAACATTCTGGGTGTCCACTCAGAGACCCAATCAAAATGTCAGCAACTACGCAGACGACCAGCGGACAAATCCACAAAAATGGGAAGAAACCAGCGCAAAAAGGAGGAAAACACCCGAAACCAGAACACCTCGCCTCCTAGAAAGGACCAAAACTCCTCACCAGCAAGGGAACAAAGCTGGACGGAGAATGACTGTGATGAAATGACGGAATTAGACTTCAGAAGATGGATAATGAGAAACTTTTGTGAGCTAAAAGATCATGTATTAAATCAATGCAAAGAAACTAAGAACCTTGAAAAAAGATTTGAAAAAAGATTCGAGGAAATGATAACAAGAATGGATAACTTAGAGAGGAATATGAATGAATTAAAGGAGCTGAAAAACACAATATGAGAACTTCACGAAGCAAACACAAGTTTCAATAGCCGAATTGACCAAGCAGAAGAAAGAATATCTGAAGTCGAAGACCAACTCAATGAAATAAAACGAGAAACCAAGATCAGAGAAAAAAGCGCAAAGGAATGAACAAAGTCTCCAAGAAATGTGGGACTACGTGAAAAGACCTAACCTACGTTTGATAGGTGTACCAGAAGGGGACGAAGAGAATGAATCCAAGCTGGAAAATACTCTTCAGGACATCATCCAGGAAAATTTCCCCCACCTAGCAAGACAGGCCAACACTCAATTGCAGGAAATACAGAGAACACCACAAAGATATTCCGCAAGAAGAGCAACCCCAAGGCACATAATCGTCAGATTCAACAGGGTTGAAATAAAGGAGAGAATACTAAGGGCAGCCAGAGAGAAAGGTCGGGTCACCCACAAAGGGAAGCCCATCAGACTCACAGCAGATCTCTCGGCAGAAACACTACAAGCCAGAAGAGAGTGGGGGCCAATATTCAACATTCTTAAAGAAAAGAACTTTCAACCCAGAATTTCATATCCAACCAAACTGAGCTTCAGAAGTGAAGGAAAAATAAAATCCTTTGCGAACAAGCAAGTACTCAGAGATTTTTGTCACCACCAGGCCTGCTTTACAAGAGCTCCTAAAAGAGGCACTACACATAGAAAGGATCAACCAGTACCAGCCATTCCAAAATCACACTAAATGCTAAAGAGCATCAACATAATGAAGAATCTACAACAACTAACAGGCAAAACAGCCACTTAGCATCAAAATGGCAGTATCAAATTCACACATAACAATATTAACCCTAAATGTAAATGGACTAAATGCACCAATCAAAAGACACAGACTGGCAAATTGGATAAAAATCCAAAACCCATCAGTGTGCTGTATCCAGGAAACCCATCTCACATGCAAGGATACACAAAGGCTCAAAATAAAGGGATGGAGGAAGATTTACCAAGCTAATGGAAAACAAAAAAAAGCAGGAGTTGCAATTCTCATCTCTGATAAAATAGACTTTAAAGCAACAAAGATCAAAACAGACAAAGAAGGCCATTACATAATGGTAAAAGGATCGATACAACAAGAAGAGCTAACGATCCTAAACATATATGGACCCAATGCAGGAGCACCCAGATACATAAGGCAAGTTCTTAATGACTTACAAAAGGACTTAGACTCCCACACAATAATAGTGGGAGACTTTAACACTCCACTGTCAATACTAGACAGATCAACCAGACAGAAAATCAACAAGGATATCCAGGGCTTGAACTCAGACCTGGAGCAAGGAAACCTGATAGACATTTACAGAACTCTCCACCCCAAATCCACAGAATACACATTCTTCTCAGCACCACATCACACCTACTCTACAATTGACCACATAATTGGAAGTAAAGCACTGCTCAACAAATGCAAAACAACTGAAATCATAACAAACAGCCTCTCAGACCATAGTGCAATCAAGTTAGAACTCAGAATTCAGAAACCCACCCAGAACCGCACAGCTTCATGGAAACTGAACAACTGGCTCTTGAATGTTGACTGGGTAAACAACGAAATGAAGGCAGAAATAAAGAAGTTCTTCAAAACCAATGAGAACGAAGACACAACGTGCCAGAACCTCTGGGACACATTTAAAGCAGTCTCTAGAGGAAAGTATATAGCAATAAGTGCCCATATGAGGAGAATGGAGAGATCCAAAATTGACACCCTATCGTCAAAATTGAAAGAGCTAGAGGAGCAAGATCAAAAAAACTCAAAACCCAGGAGAAGACAAGAAATTACTAAGATCAGAGCTGAGCTGAAGGAGATTGAGACACGAAAAACCCTTCAAAAAATCAATAAATCCAAGAGCTGGTTTTTTGAAAAGATCAACAAAATAGACAGACCACTAGCCAGATTGATTAAAAAGAAAAGAGAGAACAACCAAATAGATGCAATAAAAAATGATAAAGGGGAAATCACCACAGATTCCACAGAAATTCAAACCATCATCAGAGAATATTACAAACAACTATATGCACATAAACTAGTAAACCTGGAAGAAATGGATAAATTCCTGGACTCCTGTGTCCTCCCAAGCCTAAACCAGGAGAAAGCTGAAACTATGAATAGACCAATAACAAGGTCTGAAGTTGAGGCAGCAATTAAGAGCCTACCACACAAAAAAAGCCCAGGTCCAGACGGGTTCACAGCCGAATTCTACCAGACACACAAGGAGGAGCTGGTACCATTCCTTCTAAAACTATTTCAAACAATCCAAAAAGAGGGAATCCTTCCCAAATCATTTTATGAGACCAACATCATCCTGATACCAAAACCCGGCAGAGACCCAACGAGAAAAGAAAACTTCAGGCCAATATCCATGATGAACATAGATGCAAAAATCTTCAATAAAATATTGGCAAGCCGATTGCAACAGCAAATCAAAAAACTTATTCATCATGATCAAGTAGGATTCATCCCAGGGATGCAAGGCTGGTTCAACATACGCAAGTCTATCAACGTAATTCACCACATAAACAGAACCAAAAACAAAAACCACATGATTATCTCAATTGACGCAGAGAAGGCATTTGACAAAATTCAACAGCCCTTTATGCTAAAAACCCTCAATAAACTCGGTATCGATGGAACGTATCTCAAAGCAATAAAAGCTATTTACGACAAACCAACAGCCAATATCATACTGAATGGGCAAAAACTGGAAGCATTCCCTTTGAAATCTAGCACTAGACAAGGATGCCCTCTCTCACCACTCCTATTCAATATAGTACTGGAAGTTCTAGCCAGAGCAATCAGGCAAGAAAAAGAAATAAAGGGTATTCAAATAGGAAAGGTGGAAGCCAAATTGTCTCTATTTGCAGACGACATGATAGTATACCTAGAAGACCCCATTGCCTCAGCCCAAAAACTCCTGAAACTGATAAGCAACTTCAGCAAAGTTTCAGGATATAAAATCAATGTGCAAAAATCACAAGCATTCGTCTACACCAATAACAGACTTAAAGAAAGCCAAATCAAGAATGAACTGCCATTCGCAATTGCTACAAAAAGAATAAAATACCTTGGAATACAACTCACAAGGAACGTAAGAGACCTCTTCAAGGAGAACTACAAACCACTGCTCAACGAATCAGAGAGGACACAAACAGATGGAGAAACATACCATGTTCATGGTTAGGAAGAATTAATGTCGTGAAAATGGCTATACTGCCCAAATTAATTTACAGAATCAACGCTATCCCCATCAAGCTACCATCGACTTTCTTCACAGAACTGGAAAAAACCACCATGAACTTCATATGGAACCAAAAGAGAGCCCGCATAGCCAAGTCAATTCTAAGCAAAAAGAACACAGCGGGGGGCATCACGCTACCGGATTTCAAACTATACTACAAGGCTACAGTAATTCAAACAGCATGGTACTGGTACCAAAACAGAGATATAGACCAATGGAACAAAACAGAGGCACCGGAGGCAACACAACATACATACAACTATACAATCTTTGATAAATCTGACAAAAACAAGCAATGGGGAAAGGATTCCATGTTTAACAAATGGTGTTGGGAAAACTGGCTAGCCATGTGCAGAAAGCAGAAACTGGACCCCTTCCTGACACCATACACTAAAATTAACTCCAGATGGACTAAAGACTTAAACATAAGACCTGGCACCATAAAAACCCTAGAAGGAAATCTAGGCAAAACCATCCAGGACATAGGAGTAGGCAAGGACTTCATGAACAAAACACCAAAAGCATTGGCAACAAAAGCCAAAATAGACAAATGGGACCTAATCAAACTCCATAGCTTCTGCACGGCAAAAGAAACAGTCACTAGAGTGGATCGGCAACCAACAGAATGGGAAAAAATTTTTGCAGTCCACCCATCTGACAAAGGGCTGATATCCAGAATTTACAAAGAACTCAAACAGATTTACAGGAAAAAAACAAACAAGCCCATTCAAAAGTGGGCAAAGGATATGAACAGACACTTTACGAAAGAAGACATGTATGAGGCCAACAATCATATGAAAAAATGCTCATCGTCACTGGTCATCAGAGAGATGCAAATCAAAACCACATTGAGATACCATCTCACGCCAGTTAGAATGGCGATCATTAAAAAATCTGGAGACAACAGATGCTGGAGAGGATGTGGAGAAAAAGGAACACTTCTACACTGTTGGTGGGAGTGTAAATTAGTTCAACCATTGTGGAAGACAGTGTGGCGATTCCTCAAGGCCTTAGAAATAGAAATTCCATTTGACCCAGCAATCCCATTACTGGGTATATATCCAAAAGACTATAAATCGTTCTACTATAAGGACACATGTACACGAATGTTCATTGCAGCACTGTTTACAATAGCAAAGACCTGGAATCAACCCAAATGCCCATTGGTAATAGACTGGATTGGAAAAATGTGGCACATATACACCATGGAATACTATGCAGCAATCAGAAATGATGAGTTTGTGTCGTTTGTAGGGACATGGATGAATCTGGAGAACATCATCCTCAGCAAACTGACACAAGAACCGAAAATGAAACACCGCATATTCTCACTCATAGGTGGGTGATGAAAAATGAGAACACATGGACACAGAGAAGGGAGTACTAAACACTGGGGTCTATTGGGGGAAAAGGGGAGGGCCAGTGGGAGGGGGAGGTGGGGAGGGATAGCCTGGGGAGAAATGCCAAATGTGGGTGAAGGGGAGAAGAAAAGCAAAGCACACTGCCATGTGTGTACCTATGCAACTGTCTTGCATGCTCTGCTCATGTACCCCAAAACCTAAATCCAATAAAAATTTAAATAATAAATAAATTAAAAATAAATAAATAAAAACTGGGCAAAAGACCTGAAGAGACATTTGTCAAAAGAAGACATACAAATAGACAACAGGCCGATGAAAAAATGTTCAACATCACTAATTATCAGAGAAATGAAAATCAAAACCACAAGTAAGATTTCACCTCACCCCAGTTAGGATGGCTATTACCAAACAGATAAAAAGTAACAAATGCTAGTATGGATGTGGAGAAAGAGAAACTCATATACTATTGATAGAAATGTAAATTAGTACAGCCATTACAGAAAACATTATGGAAGTTTCTTAAAAAATTAAAAATAGAACTACTATAGGATCCAAAAATCCCAATACTAGGTATATATCCAAAGGAAATTAAATTAATATATTGAGGAGATACTTAAAAAGTTAAAAATAAAACTACTATATGACCCAGCAATCCCACTATTGGGTATATACCCAAAGGAAATGAAATCAGTATGTTGGAGAGATATCTACATTCCCATGTTTGTTGCAGCACTATTCACAATAGCCAAAATATGGAATCAACCTAACTGTCCATCAACAGATGAACAGATAAAGAAAATATGGTTGTATATATACACACAATGGAATTCTATCAGCCACATTGACATTTTGTCTTTGTGGCAACACGGATGGACCTGGAGGACATAATATTTAGTGAAATAAACCAAGTACAGAAAGACAAATATCACATGATCTCACTCATATATGACATCTTAAGTTTATCTCATGGAAGTAGAGAATAGACTAGTGGTTACCAGAAGTTGGAGAGGGCAGGGGGAATGGGAGGTGGGGAGAAGTTGGTCACCAGCTACAAAGTTATAGTTAGAAAGAAGAAGTAAGTTAAGGTGTTATAGTGCATGGTAGGGTGACTACAGTTAACAACATTGTATGTTTTAAAATAGCTAGAAGAGAGGATTTTGAATGGTCTTACCACAAAGAAATGATAAATTAACAAGGTGATGAACATGCCAAATACACTGCTTTGATCCTTACACAATACATACATGCATTGAAATATCACACTGTATGCCATAAGTATGTATAATTATAATGTGTTAATTAAAAATAAAATTTATAATCATTCTACTATAAGGACACATGTACACGAATGTTCATTGCAGCACTGTTTACAATAGCAAAGACCTGGAATCAACCCAAATGCCCATTGATAATAGACTAGATTGGAAAAATGTGGCACATATACACGATGGAATATTATGCAGCAATCAGAAATGATGAGTTTGTGTCGTTTGTAGGGACGTGGATGAATCTGGAGATCATCCTCAGCAAACTGACACAAGAACAGAAAATGAAACACCGCATATTCTCACTCATAGGCGGGTGATGAAAAATGAGAACACATGGACACAGAAAGGGGAGTACTAAACACAGGGGTCTATTGGGGGGGAAAGGGGAGGGCCAGTGGGAGGGGGAGGTGGGGAGGGATAGCCTGGGGAGAAATGCCAAATGTGGGTGAAGGGGAGAAGAAAAGCAAAGCACACTGCCATGTGTGTATCTACGCAACTGTCTTGCATGCTCTGCTCATGTACCCCAAAACCTAAAATCCAATAAAAAATTAAGAAAAAAAAAAAGAAAAAAAAATTTAAAAATAAGATAACATTTGAGAAATAAAGGAGTCAAAAGTAGAAGTGAATGAAAAATTCAAAATGAATAGACAAAATGGTAGATGTGGGAGACAGTCAAGATGAATACAGTAGACATCAAATTGGTGCCTTTGAAGAAGAAATCTAAACTTATGGAGCAGAAAAAATATTTCAAGATAATTATTCAGAAATTAAAAGAACTAGTGTACACATTGAAAGGTCATAGTGTGTATCAGGAAAAACTGATACGGATCTACCTATAGAACAATCAATATCAAGCTATTTGATTTAAAAGATACAGATATTTGGGACATTCAAACTAAAACCTCAGGTCAAATATAGGAGGAAAACAATCAGGCTGGCCTCAAATTCTTCCACATCAACATTCCATTCCAGGATGTTCTGGAGCAATGTCTAAACATACACCAAAAATAAATTATCACCTAAGAATATGACTAGTTAATATAAATATATAGAAATAGAAACTAATTTAGAACATAAAATAACTCAGAGAATGTAGTTCCTATAAACTCTTCTTGAAGGACCTACATATAGACAAACTTAAGCTAACAAAGAGATAAATGGAAAATTATGGCAAAAAAAAGACTGGTGGTAAATACTGACTGTTTAACTCTCAGACTAAAACTAAACAAGTGTGGGCTATAGTCATGACAAGGTAGTGAAGTGGATCAGAATCTACCACCCCAAAACACGCCATTTTGGCCTAAGGATTATTTTGAGCTGAAGGCAATTAAAAAGTCACAAAGAAATAGCTCTCTGTCCTAACCCATCTTCCTAAAACCAGGACATAAATTTCCCTTTGTGAAGGTCTTTCCCCTCCCCACTCCCAGACTAGGAGGAGGAAAAACAATCATTAACACTGGGGACAGAAAGTCAGCACCAAGGTGGTTCTGCACAAGCAAACCTTGTTAAAATAACCTTTATCTTCTATCAGTGTCTCCCATATATTTACCTTCCCACAATTTGCTACATTTAGCAACCCAAACCCCTTTTCCTTTGTCATATCCCTTCTCCACAAACTTCTTATCCTTTGTTAAGTTGGTATATAAGCCCCAAATTCTAAGTACCCCTTTGAGCCACTCATCACTGAGTTTTTTTCTACATGTATATGCACTGCATGCATAAATAAACCTTTTTCCCCTCCTGTTTATCCATCATTTGTCAGTTTAATTCATAGCCCCCAGGTACTGAAACTAAAGGGACTGAAGAAAGATATTATTCTTCCCCAACAAACACAGTTCTAATAATTTCACAAGCAAGAGCTGGGAGAGAAAGGGGGAAAATGGTGTAAATAAAATGTGCACATTGATTTTCTTCATAGTTTAAAGTTGAAGGTTCAAACGATAAAACTTGAAACATATCAACCAAGTAACAAAGAGACCTAAGTATGTTAAAAAAACATTAAGATAAACACCAAGACATGTAGTATAATCCACTTCAGCAGAGACTGCCACTTCTCTTCCCCAGTTTTTCAGCTTGGCACAAGGCCACGTAAAATTAGGACTTTATTTCTCAGGCTCCATTGCAGATAAGTGGTTTGTGCAACTTTACAGAAGTTCCTTATAGGAAGGAACTTTCTTCTCTATCACCTTCTAACTGTATTTTTGAATGCATAAATAATAGGTAGAGCTCCAGGAGCTTTGTAGGAACATGAGATAATGTTTGACTGAAAACCATTCATGGTAGAGTAATATGATGGAAAAAGCCTGGGTCCCTGAAGAGAAATAAATTTCTACTTTCTTTTAGCCATTTAAAGGTTGGTATTTGGTGGTTTTATGTGAACTGCACCAAATTAATCATAATTAATATAAACAATATGAGGAATACTTTAAAAATGTCACCGAATACACAAAAAAGACCTAAAAAATCAGAAAACAAAACATCATAAAGTGTCAGTTTGCCTTAACATGATCAAAATAAAAATACCAGCAGACAAGCCCACCTTACAATTAAAATAGAAAAATAAGGAAGATGTCGGGTACCAGTGGCTCATACCTGTAATCCCAGCAATTTGGGAGGCTGTGGTAGGTGTATCACTTGAGGTCAGGAGTTCAAGACCAGCCTGGCCAACATGATGAAACCCCATTTCTACTAAAAATACAAAAATTAGCTGGGCATGGTGGTGGGCACCTATAGTCACAGCTACTCGGGAGGCTGAGGCAGAAGAATTGCTTGAATCCAGGAGGTGGAGGTTGTCGTGAGCTGAGATCCCACCACTGCACTCCAGCCTGGGCAAGAGAGCAATACTCTGTCTCAAAATAAAATGAAATAAAATAAAACTAATAAGAAATTCTGTAAAATAAGAACCCTGAAGTAAGGATATGTGTGTGTGTGTGTGTGTGTGTGTGTGTACACATGTGCAAGCAGTGTACGCATGTGTAAGCATACACATGTATGAGTGTTTTGTTTCATTTTTGTCTTAAACTATAATAATTATGATAATGTGGTTCTACAGCATAAATAGATTAGTGGAACAGAATGAAAAGCCTAGAAATAAATTTATACAGGAATTTAGTAAATTATTAAAATGGTATTTCAAATTAATAAAAAAGATAAATCATTGAGCACACCCAGCTGTATAATAATCTGGAAAAACAACATATTTGGATTCTCATCCCACAGGTTAAATGAAAATACATTCTATGTGGATCAAATATTTTCAGAGTCCAAAAAGTGAAAGAACTAAAGAAGTATGAGTTAAAAATATTAAATAATCTTCTATGGGAGAAAATCTTTCCAAGTAGGACACAAAACCTGGAGCCATAAACAATTTGTAAAGTTAACTACACAAAATTTTAAAAAGTTGTGGATGGGAAAAAATACTCTAAATATTAAAAAGACATACAAGAAACTGGTGAAAACGTCTTAAGTCATAACACAAAGGCTGTTATTGTTAAAATATGAAGAATTCCTCTTCATTGATAACAAAAAGGCTATCAAGAAAAACAAATATATATGGACTCTTAAGTATATATAACATTAAACATAAAAAGAAGGTAAAACTCATTCACGATAAAGAAATGCAAAGCAGCACATTTTAAGCTACTGGTGAAGATAAAAACCTTTGGTAACACACTGTTGGTAAATTAAGGAGGAAATAGGCGCTCTCATATAATTATTGTAAGAATGTAAATTAGTGCAAGTTCCATCAAAGTCAGTTTGACAATAGCTAAAAGATTAAAATTCAAATATACTTTAACTAGACAATTCCATATATCTGTGTTTGAAATGTTATATATACAAAATGACTTACTATAGTATTGCTTATAATAGCTAAATATTAGCAATAGCCTCTATTTCCATCAATAAAAGAATGATTAAATAAATACAACCATATGATGGAATACAATGTAACTATTATAAAAGTAAAGCTTTAACTTTAAAAAAGACAAAGAAGGACATTATATAATAACAAGGGGATCAGTTCAGCAAGAGAATATACCAGTTGTAAATATATATGCACTCAATACCAGAGCACTTATATATATAAAGTAAATATTATTAAGACTAAAGGGAGAAATATATCATAATATAATAATAGTTGGGAATTTCAACCTCACTCTTAGCATTAGACAGATTATTTAGACAGAAAATCAACAACAACAAAATCAGATTTAAACTATACCACAGACAACTGGACCAAAAAAATATTTACAGAATATCTTACCCAACAGCTGGAAAGTAAAGTACACATTCTGTTTTTGTTTTTGTTTTTCTTTTTTTTTTTGAGACAGTGTCTCACTCTATCCCTCAGGCTGGAGTACAGTTGTGCAATCATGGCTCAATGCAGCCTCAACTTCCTGGTCTCAAGCCATTCTCCTACCTCAGCCTCTCAAGTAGCTAGGATTACCGGCATGTGCAACTATGCCTGGCAAATTTTTTTCACTTTTTGCTGAGATGGGGGTCTCATCATGTTTCCCAGGATTGCCTCAAACTGCTGAACTTAAGCAATCCTCCTACCTTGGCCTCCCAAAGTGCTAGGACTACAGGCATGAGCCACCAAACCCAGCCCCAAAACATATATTCATTTAATCGGCATGTAGTACCTTCTCTGAGATTGACCATATGTTAGGACACAAAACGAGTCTCAGGAAACTTAATAAAATCAAAATTATACTAAGTATTTTATCTGACCACATTGGAATAAAATTAGACATCATAACAAATGGCACATTTGAAACTATGCAAACACATAAAAATTAAACATGTTCCCGAATGACTAATGGGTGAAGGAAAAAATTAAGAATTAATTTTTAATTTTTCTTGAAATGAATGAAAGTAGAAATACAGCATACCAACACCCATGTGACACAGCAAAAGCAGCATTAAGAGGAAAGTTTACAGCAATAAATGCCTGCATCCATCAAATAACTAGAAAAATTTCAAATAAACAATCTAATGATGCACATAAAGAAAAAAATAGCATAAAATGCTTGAAAAAAAGCATGAAAGAAAAGCATAAACAAATCAAACCCCAAATTGGTAGAAGAAATAATAAAGATCAGAACAGAAATTAATAAAATTGAGACTAAAATAAATACAAAAAAATCAACAAAACAATTTATTTTCTTTGAGACAGAGTTTCACTCTTGTTGCCCAGGCTGGAGTGCAATGGTGTGATCTTGGCTCACTGCAACCTCTGCCTCATGGGTTCAAGGGATTCTCCGCCTCAGCTTCCTGAGTAGCTGGGATTACAGGCATGTACCACCATATCCGGCTATTTTTGTATTATTAGTAGAGATGGTGTTTCTCCATGTCTCAAACTCCCAATTTCAGGTAATCTGCCCACCTCAGCCTCTCAAATTGCTGGGATTACAGGTGTGAGCCACCACACCCGGCCTGTTTTTTTTTAAGATAAACAAAATTGACAAACCATTAGCTAGACTAACTTTGAGAGAGAGAGAGAGAGAGAGAACCCAAATAAATAAAATCAGAAAATGAAAAAGGAGACATCACAATGGATAGTACAGAAATATGAAAGATCATTAGAGACTACTATGAATAACCATATGCCAATAAATTTGAAACCAGGGAAAAATAGATAAATTCACAGACACATTCAATCTACCAGGTTTAAACCAAGAAGAAACAAAAAACCTGAACAGACTAAAACAGGTAACAAGATTAAATGAGTGGATAAAACATCTTCTAAAAAATAATGATAATAATAATAAAATAAAGCCCAGGACCAGATGGCTTTACTGCTGAATTCTACTGAACCTTTAAAGAAGAATTAATACCAATTATTCTCAAACTATTTGGAAAAATTAAAGCAGAGGGAATTCTTCTTAATTCATTTTATGAGACCAGTATAACCCCAATATCAAAATAAGGACACAATAAAAGAAAACTACAGGCAAATATCCCTGATGAACATAAATGTAAACATCCTCAATAAAATACTAATAAACCAAATCCAAAGTCACATCAAAAAGATAATACGCTGATCAAGTGGGATTTATCCTAGGAATGCAAAGATGTTTCAACATATAAAAATCAATAAACATCATATTAACAGAATGAAGGACAAAAAAGTATGATAATCTCAATACATGGAAAAGCTTTTCATAAAATTCAATATTCCTTTATAATCAAAAACTCTAAATATATTAGGTATAGAAAGAAAGTACCACAATATAATAAATGCATATAACAAACCCACAGCTAACATCTTACTCAACTGGGAAAAACGGAAAACTTTTTTAGAACTGGAACAAGACAAGGATGCCCACTACCACCACTCTTATTCAACATAGTGCTGTGTGTTCTAGCCAGAACAATTAGGCAAGAGAAAGAAAGAAAGGATATCCAAATTGGAAAGGAGGAAGTCAAATTGTCCCTGTTTGCAGACAACGTGACCTTGTACATGGAAAAACCTATGGACTCTACCAAAAAACTTTCAGAACTGATAAATTCAGTGACGTTGCAGAATACAAAATTAACATACAAAAATCAGTTGCATTTCTATACACGAACAACAAACTATTTAAAAAAGAAAATAAAAAGCAATGCCATTTATTTCCAGGAATAAATTAACCAAGGAGATGAAAGACCTCTTCAAGGAAAACTACAAAACATTGATTAAAGAAACTGAAGAAGATACAAACAAATGGAAATGTATCCCATGCTCATGGATCAGAAGAATTACTATTGTTAAAATGACAACAGTACTCAAATCAATCTACAGATTCAATGCAACTCCTATCACAATACCAATGACATTCTTTACAGAAATAGAAAAGAAATTCTAAAATTTGTAAGGAATCACAAAAGACTCCAAATAGCCAAAGCAATCCTGAGCAAAAAGAACAAATCTGCAAGTATCACACAATCGGACCTCAAAATAGATTACAAGGCTGTAGTAACCAAAACCACATGGTACTGGCATAAAAACAGACACATAAATCTATGGAACAGAATTAAGAACTCAGAAATTAATCTATGTATCTATAACCAACTGATTTTTTACAAGGATACCGAAACACTCACTGGGAAAAGGACAGTCTCTTCAATAACCAGTACTGGGAAAACTGGATATCCATATGCAGAAGAATGAAACCAGACTCCCACTTCTTACCTTGTATAAAAATCAGCACAAAATGGATCAAAGACCTAAATGTAAGACCTGAAATGATAAAACCAGTAGAAAAAAAAACATAGGGGAAATGCTTCAGGACATTGGTCTCCGAAAAGATTTTATGAATAAGACCTGAAAAGCACAAGTAACAAAAGCAAAAATAAACATATGGGGTCATATCAAACCAAAGGCTTCTGCACAACAAAGGAAACAACAACAGTGAAAAGACAACCTAGTAGGATGGTAGCCATGGAAGTCGGAATCCGCTAAAGAGTGTGTAACAACTCACCTGCCGAATTAAAAAAAGTAATAAAATAAAAATAAAATAAATTAAAATTTAAAAAAAATTTAAAAAGAAAAGACAACATACAAAATAGGAGAAAATATTTGCAAATTGCTTATCCAATAGATTAATATCCAGAATATACAAGGAACTCAAACATCTCAACAGAAAAGAAAAAATCCAATTAAAAATCAGCAAATAATCTGAACAGAGATTTTTCAAAAGAATACATATAAATGGTCAAGAAAATATGCAGAAATGTTTGACATCAATAACCAAACCACAATGAGGTATCATCTCACTCCAGTTAGAATGGCTATTATCAAAAAATGCTGACAAGAATGCAGAGGTAGGGAACTCCAATATGTTGTTGGTGGGAATGTAAACTAGTAAAACCACTATGGAGAACAGTATAAAGGACTTTCCAAAACATACAAATAGAGCTACCATATGATCCAGCAACCCCATACTCAGAATTTATCTAAAGAAAAGAAATTATTATATTAAAGAGACAACTGCACTCACATGTTTTATTGCAGCACTCTTCACAATATTCAAAATAGGAAATCAACCTAGGTGTCTAACAGCAGACGAATCTATGAAAAATGTGGTATGCATATACAACGGAATACTGTTCAGCCATAAAAAGGACTGAAATTCTGTCATATGCAGCAGCATGGATGGAACTGGAGTACATTATGTTAAGTGAAATAAGCCAGGAACATAAAGTTAAGCACTGCATGTGCTCACTCATATGTGGAATCTAAAATAGTTGATCTCATAGAGGTAAAATGTAGGACAGAGGATACTAAAAGCTAGGAAAAGTAGGGGGTAGGGAGGGATATGAAGAGATTTGTTAAAGGAAATTACTGCTAGATAGGAAGAATAAGTTCTAAACCAGGAGTCCCCAACCCCCAGGCTCAGGACTGGCACCTGTCCATGGTCTCTTGGGAACCAGGCTGCAGAGCAGGGCAAGCGAGCATTACCACCTGAGCTCCACCTCCTGTCAGATCAGCAGTGGCATTAGATCCTTCTATTATTGTGAACCCTATAGTGAACTGCACATGTGAGGGATCTAGGTTGTGCACTCCTTATGAGAATCTAATGCCTAATGATCTGAGATGGAACACTTTCATCCTGAAACCAATGCCCCCATCCATGACAAAATTGCTGTCTATAAAACCAGTCCCTGGTGCCAAAAAGGTTGGGGACCACTGTTGTATACCATTATAGGATGACCATAGTTAACAATGATATGTTAATATTACTAGTTTCATAGAGCTAGAAGGAGGATATTGAATATTCCCAACACAATATTGATAGATGTCTGAGATGATGGATGTTACCTAATTACCCTGATCTGATCCTTAGGTATGTATCAAAACATCACTATGTACACAATGAATATGTAAAATATAATTTATCAATGAAAAAATAAAATTAGACAAAACCAATAAAACAAAAATAAAAATAAAATTTATAAAAATTTCCTAAAAAGAAAAAAGACTTTGACAATCAATGTGCTGAGCCATTTTGTAGTTTTCTGCTTCTAAAATAATTGGATAAGGAATAGAACAACATGCAGTATTTGACATCACCAGTATATTATACATTCCTTGATCTTCACTCTTGTGAACTTACATCAGAAAGTCAAAGACTTCATAATCAAAACAATCAACTAGATGAAAAATAAAGAACTATAACCTCCTTTGAGTTGGAGGGTAGTGTTGAAATTTCACATCCAGTATCAAAATGCAAAAGTTATTTTAAGGTAGTACTCATGAAACAGTATAGCCAAACAATCCACTTAAAAAATGGATCACCTAAAAGAAAAACCTAGAAAAATGTATCAAGTTTTCCTACTGTGAGAGCACTATTCATTCTAACATACACCGTCTTCTGCTTTCTTCAGTTTAAGTTATACATTATTTGGTAATTGTGGCAACACTTTGCTTTCACTATTGCAAGAAGAACTCTTAGTTAAAAGAATGAAGGACTTGACTCTGATTTCTAAAGTCTCCTCCAACTAACCTATATTTTCTCTTATTTTAAATTTAAAAGAAAAATTTCACAGGTGTTGAATCATTTTCTCTGTTCTGAACTAATAATGGTATATCTCAAGAATATAGTTCAACTCACGACACACATATATACAAACACACACAGACATATGTGGAATCACATACAGATCAAGAGATATGTCTAATGTATGCTTACCTGATAACGTGTTGGCTGATTGAGAATGCTGTTAAAACTGTGTGATTCAAAAACTCTTGAGTTAGACTGAGTGAAGAGGTTTAACTAGGAAAAAATACAATTAACCTAGTAAATTAGAATACATTCATTTGGAATAAAAAATATAATCCATTTATTCTCCTTGATAACATTTCTGGAGTCAACATTCCCAAGAAACATTTTGTGGAAGTTGAACTTTATAAGTGATGTAATATAGTCCCAAAGGTTAAAACTGCTGTGAGCAATATGCTCACATTTGTTAAAATGTTGGCAAGATGTACTACTATAATAGAACTATTTAATTGAATATGTATGTTAAACATTGGTTCACAATAAACATAATTTTTCCTGTGGACCTTGTATACTTTATCTAAATGTACTCAGAGCATCTAGAAGGCCAAGTTCCATAGAAGTTCCATCTGCTCCTGAGACTAAGTTCCTCTCCTAGATTTGAATAGACACACATTATAGGTTCAGATGGCACCATTTGGTATTTTGTAGCCCTAAACTATTGGGCAAAATAACCCATCTTCCAAAGCATCTTGGCCTTATACTGAGCCACATTCACCATTTGGGGGAGAACTGGGATGAAGAATTTTGTTTTCCTTTTCTTTTTAAGGTTTAGCTTTTTAAGGTTTAGCTTTTGAGTGCGTAGGAACAGGAAACAAGAGGAACACACAGGTACTACTGTCTAGTCTTCATTTACATGAGCGAGGCCTGCCTCTTATTTGCAAACAAGCTCTGCCACTGTAAGGTGTGATTCAAAGGCATGGCCTCTATCCAAGGAGATGATTGGCCTCACTACCTACTTCCCACCGTTATAACTCAGGAAGGTGTGGGATGCTAAGGAGGAGTGAAGTGGCACTAATAGGCAAGGACCTTCCTTTGTTTTCTTACAATTGTGCCTCGAGAAAACCTTGGCTAACAAAGTTAATTCTCCAATCGGCCACTGGAGGCCAGTATCTGACTACTGACTGAGGTTAGCTGTCTAGGTTAGTCGGAAAGATTTCTTGAGGCTCCTTCCTCTCTTCCAAAAACAGAAATAGAAAAATATAATTTCTCCAAATATCTGCTACATTCAATATATGAAGAGTATCTATGAATATAAGTAATATTAAAGAGATGTAAATAGCTGTATGTGCAATTTAAAACATAAAATAAAAATTTATTTTTGGCAATTTTTAACCAGATAAGGGAAGAGTGGGAAGTTGAGGAGTAAGCCTCCTGAGAGATCAGTGTCCAACTTTCTATTTCCAGCATCTTCTCTGAGAAAAGCTATTCTTTCCTGTCAATGGTACAATACAGGCAGGAGAGAACAGCCTAAATGCAATGCTTCCTTCCCGTTTCTGTGAACAGGCTGTGTGTTTTTTTGTTTTTGTTTTTTTTTAACAGGGGTCTAGGTAGCCACAAGCCTACTGTGTGTGCTCTTCTCAACCTGACATTTAGTATTACCCTTTTTACATTATGATACTATCAGGAATGAAGTCAGTGAAACCTGTTGCCTACAGAAAGAAAACTCAAGGTGTGTACTCTGCAAGAATTGTGAGGTCCCACACTTGAGAGACTACCTTTTTTGTAATAAAGCGTCAGTTAATAAATCCCAGAAAAACAAAGGTACCTCAAAGCAAAGTCAATTTCAGTAGCAGCAGGAGCTGCTCAGGATGACAACTAGAGCCTGGCTCCTTTAAGAGACCAGCTACCCACAGCTGAAGGTACAGCTTACTGACAGGAAGTGGGCCAGTAACCAAAGATGAACTCAGGTGCTAAGCACGAGGCATCCAGGTGCCACAGAGAGAGCTAGGCATCTGATGCTAAAACACTTGAATTCTGCACCTACCCCACACTGGTCAGTTTATATGACCTTGTATAAGCGAATTATTCTAATAGCTTCAATTGTCTTATCTATAAAATGGGAATAATGATAATACCTACCTCACAGCGTTGCATGAGGTTCAAATGTACAGCAAAGCACTTTGTAAACTGTGAATGAGGAAGGGCACTGATATTTGTTGAGGCTGGAACTTTGTAGATCTCATATAATCCTCACAACAACTCTACAAAGTTAGACAATTGTCTACAATTGGTGAATAATTAAGGCTCAGAGTAGTGAAGTGATTTATCCATGTTCCTTGCTAATAAGCCATAAGTGCCACAATTCAAATCCAGGTCTAATGCCAAAGCTCTCTAGTTTGCATTATACTGCTTCTCACTGCATAAATGTGGTATCATTTTATATCATGGGCTGTCACAACCAGTCGCTGACTTGTAACCTAATAGCCTTAAGAGCCCATAACCAGGTCTAACAAAAGAGGATTTAAAAGGTCACTTTCTTAAAGAATACAGTTCTTGAAAATTCACATCAATTTTAAAAAGCAATAAATTAAATTGCACTAATCTTAACTTTTTCTCCCTGTTTTAACTGAGAAAAAATATCTAATATATCTACCTTTGCTCAGGACGGCCTACACTTTATGGAGATGGGCTTTTAGGAAGTTATAGCCACAGACCATTTTCACAATTTTAGAAAAAGTTATATTTTAAATCTATACATTTGTTCCTATCTGCCTCCCCTGTTATTTAGGTTCACTCACATCCTTCTATCTATACAAATTTTATCTCTGAAAGTTAGTTCATGATAACAAAGTACCATCACAAAAATTATCTTCTTTGTTAAAACTAAACTATGACTCAACTATAAATCAAGGGTTTCTTGCTTATTTATAAAATAAGTTTTTATGGTTATTTGCAGATGCTCTTGGCTGTATCTATTTTGTTGGGAAAGAATGGGAAAAGGATTATTTAGCCCAGTAAAAAGTTTCTACAAAACTTTTGTAGAAAAAGGAGAATATGGTGGTGGTGAAATATACATACACCAAGAGGAAGGCTGGAAGTTTAAGCTATTTAACTTCAGAATAACAGTTGAGAAGCATGGAACACACAAACACAAACTTTTTCTAACAGTAACTTTTCTGGTTACTTTTAACCAGTTAAAGACTTTTTTGTTTGTTTTTAATCTGGTAGTTTATATGATGTTCTGATCAAAAGCAGGGCCTCAACTCAGTGACTTCCTGAAATATCATGAAAATATTTAGTATTAGTCTGTGAAAGACTATGGACTGGACAGTTACTTTTAACATCTTCTAAGTTCACACACAAAAATTATTGAACAAACATCAAAAGACAAGGAAAAGAAAAGACAGAACATTCATTTTAAGGTCTTGATAAGTTTTCGATACCTACCCTGGACTTTGAGTTACCCATTCCCATTTCTATATCCTTCTGAAGCCTTCTCCTTCTGCATTTGGGAAAGTTAACAATTCGCATGATGAAATAAACAAATGATTTTGGACTAGGAACTAGACTGAAGGGTGGAGGTAATGTTTTTCCATCATCAAAATAGGATAACCAAAGTTTTGAACGAGCAAACTTCCATTCTACATCACTGTCATCCTGTGTCACAAAAATAGAAAAAAGATAACTAATTTTAAAAGCTAATTATTCTACTAACTGATGCTAATAGGTTTTTTACAATGAATCTATGTTTTTGAAACAGGTGACTTATACACATTTATCTACATATACTCTATAGACCTACATAATATTCTCATTTTTCAAATAAAATATACTCATTCTCCTTCATATGCCTCTACCTGTACCCATTGAAATTTAACCAGAACTTCCCACCTACTATCTAAAAACAAGGCAAAAAAGACAAGAAAAAGTGAGTGCGAAGGAAGGATAAAAAATTAATTCCTCCCTCTGTCCCCCAACCCAATCAGTTCTGCATGCTCAACAACAGTTGCCTATCTCCCATCCTCCTTCCTCACCTATACCTATCCAAGCCAGGTTGTAGACACAGCATATTATATTTCAAGGGCAAGGGGAAAAAATGGTTCTCAAATGAATTGCTTTTTGGTGTTTCTGCATCTACCATATATCCCCGAATGTCACATAAGTCCCTAAGTAGCCTAGACCTGTCTTACATCTCCCTCCATTCTCTGTGCTGCCCACAGTGATAGGAGAAAGCACCCTAACTGACAGAATAAATGAAGGGAAGTGGGGCCTTACAAGGAGGAAGCTGGCTCTCTCAGTTCACACAGCCTAGAAGGCCATTAGGACCAAAAGTTCTGCTTTGAGAACACTATATTATGAGTTTCTAAAACATACATAGAGATTTAGTGGAGTTAACAAACAGCAAAGCACTAAAGAGATACTGAATACTAAACTGAAGGATGTAAGAAAACATACATACAACAGTGAAGAGAGGTACCAAACCCAGCCAAATCCAAAACTAAGAATCAAGTGATTTCTAGAATACTCAAAATTGTGACTAGATAAAGAACATCATCAGTGTTTGCCAAGCATCTGGTCATTCTACTAGGTAGAATAGTAGGCTGGCTACTGAACAAAGAGTAATTTCCTTAGAGCCAATACTTCTTCTAGCCACTAATTTCAAAACTTTTGAAATATACTCCAAGAGAAGGCAGAGCAGCAATAAATTCATGGGGACCCCTGCTGTGCACCTAGAAGACACTAGAATGTGTATAGCTACCTATCCAGGTAGAAAACACAGGAAAGAGTCCAAGTTCTGTGTGGATATAAGCCTCTTTCTTATATGAGCTGGAGCTCAGCCATAGGGTACAGAAGCAGATGTATATTATCAGAACAGGATAACAAGGATAAACACTATGGATAGAAAACAGATTTACCTCAATTTCTTGATATGAGCTATTAATCATAGCAATTAGCATGTTGAGTAAAACGACCACCATAGTTACATTGTATATTCCATAAAGAACATATCCAATATTTTCTATGAATTTGTGATCATATTTGAGCACAACGGAAGTCACTTCAGACAACCCAAATATTGACCAAAACAAAGTCTTGAAACTTTCTTCTACACTGTTGAAAAAATAAGGTACAAAGTAAGTAAGTTAAGTTTTTAATATGCAAGAGTGAAAACTAAAAACAAGTTAGGCTCTCTTGTACAGATTAAAATGCCACCATAATACACTCCAAGAGTATAATTACTTTGTTATGACATTTTATAGAAAAATTATACTCTCAGGTTTTCAGGAACTGGTGATTACATAGTGCCAATGCCAAGCTTTTCTGAAGTTATCATTAAGTGAAAATTCTCTGAACTCCACAGGAGAAAGCTGAAGTCAAGTCACAATAACCATTCCTTTCTCCTAAAAAAACGGGAATTTGGTATTTGATTTTGTAGGTGATTTAGAAATTTAAATCAAGTTTTCTGTAGTAGAACAGGGTTGAGATTAAAATTATATACTCAATTTTTTGAAAGTAGGTAAAAACATATTCCTTGCAGCATCATTTGCAGTGGAGAAGAATGAAAGTAATCTAAATATCCATCAGTAGGGGACAGGCCAAATAATACTGGTATATCCATACAAGGGAATGCTATGCAGCCACTGTCGGAAAAATGAGACAGACTGAGCTTCATGTGTTTATATAAAATTATATTGAAGATATAGTAAAGGAAAAAAGTGAGCTATAGCAAGTGTGAAATATTCTATCACTTAAATAAAAAAGAGGGACATACAAATACTTATATTCTTTTTTATATAAAAAATGCCTCTGAAAATATTGAAAAGAAACCATTGTCTCTGGGAACTAAGGAGAAGTAAGAGACTAGGCCAAGGTTAGGGAGAAGGACAGGCATTTCCTTGTAGATGCCTCTCTATTTAAATTTTTTATCACAAGAATGTATCACCTACCTAGAAATATTTAACTGAAAATGAAGAGAAGGCAGCAGAATGAAAGGTTTCTGTTCTTTTCCCTAAATTTATAGAATCTACTTCCTGATTCTTCCATCACAACAATTAGCACTTAGGCCCTTACCAGACTAATTACCTACTTTTGTCCCTTAAATGACCTTTGGCAACACATATTTGGGTGGGTTTGTCATAAAACCAAATTGTAATCGCTGGTGAACTAAATTAACAATCCTTAAATTAAAGATTTACACACATAGAATTCCATTACACCTTCTAAAGTAAGTTTTTTTCCAGAAAAAGATTCTTAAAAATAGTACTTTTTAAATGTGTTATAACAGATCCTAAATAACAATAAATTTTATAGATTTGTAGGCTTCAGTACTAGTTTATTCATTCATTCATACAACAAGTATTGACGGAGCACCTATTATGTTCTAGAAATTTTGCTACACCCTGAGGATGGACCGTTGACTAGAACTCTGTTTCTATAGAGTTACTCTCAATTATGAAACATTTAGCAGTGTGATGTTATGGCATAGATGCTGACAGGAGATTAAGAAAAACTATAACCTCTTTATTCCTGCCATTTATTTAACTGCATCACAAAAAATCTCCTGCTCCTTTGCAAACCTTGCTGCCCCTACCTTCTCTTGGAATCTATATGGAGTGCCTGTGTGGGAAGAAGGGGATAGTAAAAAAGGAAAGGACACTGGCAGTTCTGAGCTCCTACTGTGGGCAAGAGGCTTTATATAACTCACCTTACATAATCATCACAACGACCTTACTTAAACTTTATTGTGCTTATTTTAAATATAAGGAAACTAACACTGAGAAATGTTCAGGAACTTAACGAAAAGCCACAGCTAGAAAACAGCAGAGATTGCATTCAAATCCAGGTCTGCATGACTTTCAGCCTATGTCCTTTCTACTACATTGTAGGACCACATCCCTAGACAAAACAGTGAAGAAAATAGAATGTATAAAATGAGTTACCATAGAGTTAAAAGGAAAAAGGGGGCAGGAGTTACAATATGTGCAGGATCTCTTTGTCATTTCCCAGCTGAGTTAAAAAAGATTTTTTTTCTTCTTCATTATGATACAGTGAATTTCAAGTGTCACCTCTAAGACCTGTTCTATAGTAACTATTAAAAAAATTCATTTTAGAACAATTGAGATATCTACAAAGACTTGATATTCTACTTCAGTCTATAGAGTAGTTATTGAGTGTGTAGTTTGTTTCCAGCTGTGGCGTTATTGGGAACAAAGGGAAAGTAGGGAGGGTTTATAACCTCCCCATCTGGAAGAACTGCAGTACAGAGTGGGGGGCCTTACCTCCTTGATATTCAAACACCATTGGGTGCGAAAATATCTCACAATCTGAGTGTCTCCATGCTGAAGGAACTTAAAGGGAAAATGACTAAGGAAGCTTGATCAAGGAAGACTTCATGGAAGAGGTGAGTCTCCAGTGCAGAAACCAATATGGCCAAAGGAAGAAACTGGTATTACCATGATAGTGGGCCATAAAACGTTTAGCTATAATTTCCTCTTACCCGACTCCCTGTACTGATTAATGAATACATTACAATAAAAGCTGATGCTTCCTTTTTGAAAGAAGGGTACTGGCTACAAAATGCTGAAACTAATTTTAATGTTATATGAAATATAAGAGACATGCAGTATTAGAAATGTGTTATCCTGTTTTCTTCAAATAGTCAGTTTTGTCTAAGGTTTTTCCAAATTCTGATCCATTATATGGTCAAATGCTCACTAAGCTCAGAGCAATGTAATCACACATAAGCACTATTTTTAATGAATTCTTTTCTGCACTTAAAAACATCTTTATTACAATCAGAGAAGTTTTTCCTATGCTTCCTCTAGATTTGTTAAAATTTCTCCTTATTGTACCTTATAATAAGATATTTTACTTACGTGGTAAAAGCAGCATTTACTTTAGCCCCAAGGTAGTAAGAATAAAGTATGAACATGCCAATCATAAAGGCAAAAAACACCATGATAAAAAGGACCATGAACTTGAAGATGTCCTTTACAGTCCTTCCAAGAGATATCTGCAGAGGGCCAAAGCTCTCATTTGCAGGGAGGATGTACGCAATCCGAGAGAAGCTGAGCACAACAGCTATGGCATAAAGGCCTTCAGATATAATCTGAGGGTCAGAAGGGAGCCATTTATCTCTAGCTAAAAAAAAAGAGAGAAAGAGATTAAAAATGGAGTTTTCTAGTCATTTCCAACTACACAAAGCAAATACCTTAAATAGGTTCTATCTTGTAGGTAGGTGGTTACCATCTCAGTTGAAGCTACTCTAGATTTAATTAACTGTCCAGGTACTATTTTCATCTTAAACCAGAAACATAAATTCTACATTACTTTCGATGGATTACTTACTATTATAAAGATGCTAAGCTGACTTCACATTGAGCAGAAACGGAATAAAATACAAAACATGAAGTGGTTAAAACACTTCGTTATATATAGACTGTATCCAGGATGACAAAAACCTGACTTGACTGATTTGTCCCTTCAGTTATTAGATTTACTGACTAGTGATTTTATCATCCTGTAGGCACAGTTGGAGTGTAACTTCTTTTCCATATTTTGTGGAAAAATTAGTTCAACCAACAGTTTATGCAAATAAAATATGTCAAGGAGTGAAAATGTCACTGAATCACAATGATACTGATGATGTGATATCTAAGCAATATAACTTGTTCCTAAAAAATGTAAAATGCCACTGAAGTAAAAAAATTTTGGATATAGATTCAGAATGAGGACCCCTAACAACCCTTTCGAGGTCACTTATTAAGTCTGCAGCAGACCTGGCAGGTCAGTGAAATATTATGTGGTTAATTTTGTGTAAACTGAGTCACTCCCAAAGAATGGATATATTGTAGACATCTGCAATAACAACAAAAATTAACATTTATTGATCAGCTCAGCCATTGTGGAAAGCACTTTGGAGATTTCTCAAAGAACTTAAAACAGAACTACCATTCAATTCAGCAACTCCATTCGTGGGAATATATCCAAAATAAAACATTGTTTTACCAAAACACAAATGCACTTGCATCTTCATTGCAGCACTATTCACAATAGCTAAGATATGGAATCAACCTAAGTACTCATCAACAGTGGATTGGATACAGAAAATGTGGTATATCTATACCATGGAATACTATACAGCCACAAAAAGAACAACAATCATGGATGCAGCTGGAGGCCATTATCTTAAGTGAATTAATGCAGGACTAGAAAACCAAATATGGCAGGCTCTCACTTATAAGTGGAAGCTAAATATTGGGTACTCATGGACATACACATAGCAACAATGAAAGTGGAAACTACTAGAGGGAAGGGGAAAGGGGTGAAAAACTATCTATTGTGTATATACTCAGTAACCGGGTTATGGGGTCATTCTTAGTTCTAAACCTCAGAATCATGCAATATACTAAGGTAACAAATCTGCACATGTACCCTCTGAATCCAAAATTAAAGTTTAAGAAATTAACATTTATTGAATGTTTAATATGTGTCAGACACTGCCTTCAATGACCCTATGGATGTGATACTATTATCCTCTTTTTAGAGAGGCAGAAACCAGACTTAGAAAGGTTAAAAACTTGATCAAAACAATACATACAGGAGATAGGGAAGCCTGAATCCACAAATTCCCTTCCAGACAACAGTCACTAAATATATGTGAATAAATTTAAATAAATAGGTTATGAAATAGTCAAGATATATTACATAAAATAAAATCTGAAATTAATTAATTTCAAATGGTGCTCGTTTGAACAAGTCTCCTTGATATATAAACATCTTGCTGACAATAACAGAGGTGCTTAATTACATCATATATTTTGTAGCTGAAGCCCAGCCTTCAATAACGTTAACATGATGCTTGTACTTATCAGAGTGTGCCCTAATTACACCCATAAAAAATAATTCTTCACAACCAGAACACATTTAAACTCTGTGCCTGAGTTCCCTTACTTGTAAGATGAAAATTATACAATAGTTTCATGAAATCTGAACTCTTTTCCAGATTTCAGATTTTACAACTATATACAAATTTGCTAACTATGTCTCCTCAATTTGGCCTCAAGGGAAAGGAGGCTAACATTACTTACTATTGGTTTGTATGGGGCAAGGAAGGCATCAAGTCCTTTCACATCGGATGTCAGCTGAGGTCTCACTGACATAATACAGAGAAGTTTGGCATGAACTCCATTCCATGCCATGTGAACAGGACAATATCCTCCCCCCATATTTCTGCTGTTTCTCCAGGGCTTACATTCTCACGGTCACTTTAGAACCTACTTCCTGCCTCTGTTGAATTACTGTTCACTTTGCCTGCAGAGCAGTCTAACACCTTTTATTATCTTCTCTCCTTGAATCCATGCTCTCAGAGACTTATCTTCCACATTCAAGCAGTTTATCAAACTATTTTTTCCCTAATTACGACAGTCCCAATAGTAATTATCTTATAGGGTTAAAGATAATTTCCCTCCATCTTGCAACACTTTTTATAGCTATGGAAACTGATGCACAGAGAAGCAAATTGACCTGAACTAGGTTACACAACAAGCGGGAGTCATAGCCTTGAAATGAATCCGGTTGTGTAGAGTTCCAAAGTTCATGCTATTTCCATAGTAAATATTCAATACACCTCTCATTGGCATTTCCTTCCAAAATGTGGTTCTGATAGCTTTCCCAAAACATAAGGGTATCCTGAAGCTAACAACTTACCATAAGTGAAATACTGTATCTCTGGTGGGAGTGTCACTTCGCTGAGGTCACTCTCTTGGACATAACTGTCCACATACTGTTGTGCCTTTGTTGCCTGAAGGAAAGCTAGGAATCTGGCTGTGAAAGCAGCAATGAAGATGGAGAGCATCCCAAAGTCGAGCACATTCCACAACTGCAAAATGTATTCCCTAGGTCCTTCCAGCCAGAGCTCCTTACACTCAGACCACATCATTCCTGTCACAACAAATACAGAAGGTGCAGGTCAGATTTTACAGACTACCCCGAGAAGCTGTTATTCTGCCCATCATCAGCCACTTCTCTGAAATACCCTACACATCAAGCACTGTACTAGGCATAACAAAGCATTGACTGTATGGTCACTGAGGCCCTGGGCAGAGTTAAACGGAAGAAGCTCCCGCTAAGAAAATAATTCACTCCACCACATTAGAATTTGGAGTACAGTCTACATGTGGCACTAGAAATGTCTCTATTCATGTAGAGGAGGTGGTGGAGGGGGGTGGGGAGAAGGAAGAAGGAAAGGAAATAAGCAAGGAAGGCTCTTCAAGTTATCCCATAAGACTTTTGGAGAAGAAAATATGTTCTTATAAAATCACAATGGTTAGTTATCAAACCATAATGATTAGTGGAGAAATAAGTCCCCAAGATTTTTAACAAGAACAGTTTCCCAATAATCCTCTTATCCTCTCTCCTCATTTCCATGTCATGCTGGGAAGTAAGCAACATCATCTGAAAAAGATGAAACCCATAAGTGGGAGGCCCTAGGACATTCTGAAGGAACTGAAAGCAGAAAATAACATTCTGGGAAAAGAGGACAAAATAGTCCAACGTAACAAATTGTCCTGACTACAAAAAGGGAAAATATTGTGGAACTTAAAAAATATATAATGGCTTAAAGAAAAATTTATAAAATAATTATATGACCTAGGCTGAGGCCACAGGAGTGAATGAGGGGAAGAAAGGACCTACTAACTCAGAAAATGAGAAGATACTAAGAATTACACTGGATAAAAGAGAATGTGCAAAAATGACTTCAGATTAATCAGCAATAAACAACCTTGTTCCAGTTTCCATTTCTTAGCATGGAGCACAACAAATTATTTTCCTCACATTACGTCAAATTCTTATTTTAACCTAGCTATTCAAAATGGGTTATTGTAAGGTGAAATAGGTTGGTGCAAAAGTAATCGCAGTTTTTGCCATTTTAAAAATAGTAAAAACCACAATTACTTTAGTACCCAACCTAATAACAAATATTCTGAAAGTGAAAAGTCTCTTAAAATCTCTGGAACTAAAGCAACAGAGAAATTCTCTGTCATCAATTGATAACCACTGGGTTATTTCATAAGTATTTCAATTAAATAATTGATCACAATGAGTCACATTTTAAAACTTACATCGTGTTCAATAATTGAAGTTAGATTTCTGAAACATATATTTGTAATTAGGCTCATGTTACCCATGAAAAAATTTATTTAGTATTAAGGGATACCTTTTAGTATTATCTAGCTGGAAAATTATTTAATTATTTTGCTATTTAGCTTATCTTACAACAGTGATGTCACTATATAAGATAGAATAACATTTTTTTCAATCGAAAACAACAATTATTTATGTAATTACTTTTGGTAGAAATTAGGGTACTTAAAATAAAAGGCTTACCAAGAACCCAGACCATAATTAGCATTTCAGTCCATGTAAACTGGGTGGTTTTCACCCTGAAGATCTGTTTGGGATAGTCAATAACCGTGATATTGGGCAGTGTGGTGATGCCCTCGAATCTGTCTGAGGCGTTGAACACAAGCAGGCCCAGGAAGATGATGAAAGAAGCTGCATGTGCTACAAACTTCATAAAAGGGCTTCGCAGAATTTTCCCCAGCTGTAACAAAACATAGAGGAAAAGTTTGCTTCAGAAAATCTGGCTTTCACTTGTGGCAATTACAATACAGGATTAAAAAAAATAGACGAAAGGAGAACACTCAAAATTCTGCTTCTGTTTCCAAAAAGCTCTACATTGCAAAAAATATTCTTTTTTTAGGGGGATGCTTCCTCCAAAAATAATTTAATAAGTCTTCAAAATTCATGGTTTCTAAACGTTCAATTTGTCTTAGGGTAGACTACATTCACAGATGCACTTCTGGAAATCACAGAGCCCATACTGGTACTTGCTCTTATTTTTACAGAAAATAATATGCAAAGTCCAGATTTTTAGGGTCTAGGAAAAGAAACTTCAACTCTGTATTGTATGATTCTTTATTGCTTTGCAATTGAGATGTTATGATGAGCTTATAGACTCATAAAAGACATAAAAACCCTTTGAAGATTAAAAATATTACTACTACAGAAGTAAATGTTAGTTCTCATTTCTAAATATTCCAAAATCAAGTTATACCTGGTACACTATAAAAAAGGCAGAAAATATTAGACCAAGATCAATATTGTATCTGTTACTACTCCTAATAAGAAGAGGGAGATACACAATAATTAAAACCTCTAAGTAGGTTAACTTAATTGAAAGTGATCTCTGAGTTGGATAATCATGTAAATGGAACAAAAGGATTTCTAAAGTTCAGTTTATAATTATTTTAAGGTGACTCCTTTAAAATCCCCTATGATATAATGTCCTTAAAAGTCCCACGTTCTTGTGAAAATGAAAAACAATTCCTCCTGTCCCAAGGGCTTCCACAGTCCAAGAATTAGGTACATTTGGTAGATTTATCAAGTATGTTCTCTATTTTACACTCGCAGACCCTGCTTTTTAACTCAGTATATGACCTTATAAAGGACTGAAGTTCACATTTAAAGGACTGTGACTCCAAACAAAAGTTTTTGCAGGTCTAGAACCTTAATGTTGTATCAATAAATGATGAAAGATATGTCTCATATTTTCAGGATTCAGTATGAATGCACACAGACACATGTCACATTTTCTATGTGAGACACAGAAAAATAACACATTTACACATCACCTTGCTATTATACAGCTGCAAAAAGGGCACGTTTGGGGTAGCTTATCCCTAGCACATAGAAATTTCTTTGGAATTGCCAAGTCTGTTTCTCCTAAAGGTCAATCTTTTAAAACTTTAAATAACATGAAAAGAAAGCAGAATGCCAATCTCAAAAATGAGATCTACATGGAAAATTCTTGCTTTGTTGCCATTTTGCTGTAAGATAGGTGGTATATGGCAGCTATAAACATGAGCTCCGGGAATGGCTCAACCTCCATGTTTCCCTTCTCTGCAGAGCATGCCACACTTAGTTGTACTTGTAAAAGTGTAGGAAAAAAAGAAGTGAACCCCAAGATGGTAACTTCAAACCTGATGGAATGTTTTAACTAATTAAGCTCCCCTAAGAGACTTCTAAACCTGAACTTTGCAACTCATTTCCTTCAGAAAGGAAAATTATTTGGGTAGGATGTGGTTTTTGTTTTATTGCATGCCCTCTCATATTATTTATAGTTTTTCATCTTTAGTGTTTATGTATTTAAATAATCTTAAAGTAATTTTCCATGATACATAACAAAAGAACTTAGTTGAGTTATGAAACATGATCAAAATGACAAATTTTCTGCCTTAGATTGCATAGGCAACTCAATGATGAAGTGAGATGGATGAATGTTCTCACACATATATGGTGTTTGCAGAGCAAAATTCTGCTGGGGGAGACTGCTGAGCCAGAGAGATGGCAGATTTCCAGGATCATTTGTAAGTGCCCTTTACTCATTTTGCCTTGAAACTACCTCTGATTTAAACAAAACCAAATTTCAGAATATAAAAACAGGATTAAAGGATCTCAGCACAGCTCCTTCTCTGTGGCAGTGCCCTTAATAACTGGTATGACTAGTATTCCTTCCACATCTTGCTAGGGGATCTCTTGGGCACAACTAAACTGATTCTACATTGGCAAGTTGAGAGGAGAATGAAGGTACTGACCGAAATGATCCAAGCAAAACCAAATAAACAATCTAAAAAAAAATCTAAAACCCCAGAAACTAAATTCTACATTTTTTTAAAGCAGAGTCTTGCTCTGTTGCCCAGGCTGGAGTGCAGTGGCACGATCTCGGCTCACTGCAACCTCTGTCTCCCAGGTTCAAGTGATTCTCCTGCCTCAGCCTCCCAAGTAGACAGGACTATAGGCACGTGCCACCACAGCTGGCTAATTTTTGCATTTTTAGTAGAGACGGGGTTTCACTGTGTTAGCCAGAATGGTCTTGATCTCCTGACCTCGTGATCTACCAGCCTTGGCCTCACAAAGTGCTGGGATTACAGGTATGAGCCACCATGCCCAGCCTAAATTCTACATTTTTAAGAACTTGCCTGAATGAACGAAGGGTTAGGGGAACCTGACATGCAGTTTCTTGAAGACTTTGAATACCACTACTGTTCTCAATTGTGCTTCACACAATCAACCTTAGATTTCTTCTGACAGGTCCAAATGGGTTGCCCTTCTAGTTCCCAGCGTAACTGCTGGTACTACTGCAATAGTGCTCTCCATTCCCAGGTCTGTCCAGAGGCCAGCACAGCTGACACCATTAATAAGCTGTCAATAAAATCAGTACAAGTGCTACTTTGCTCAAGCAGCTTTTCCTTCTCTGTCTACCATGAGGATTTTTATCTTAAGAGCCTAAGTATTTTATGCCTGTAAATGTGATCTATCCCACTAGTACCAAATCCTTTTTCATCCTTTATTTGAATTGATCCAGTAATTAAAATGCAGAATATGTGTTCTTGAGTCAATTAACATTTAGTGTAAAACTGATAAGAGCCTTAAGCATGAAGCTTTTACTTTTTTTTTTAATCCCAAAGAGACATGGTACACCAAGCATAGAGGAAAGAGATGTAGAAAGCCAGTACCCTGCTACAAGGTGCGATCCAATAGCCGATGGCCAGGAATGGAAGGCCCAGGGCCACAACCAGCACAACGAGACACTTGATTGCTATCGTCTGCTCCCTTAGGCCTGAGAGGTTTTCATACCAGATCGTCAAGAGCTGCTGCTGGCAGTTAGGATGAGCCACAAACTGTTGGGAGAGAGAGAGTTTGAGAAGGGGAGAGAAAGGTAAGTTTCCATACCATTGTCAATAGTTCAACTATTAAATGCACGTGCATTCTAAAGATATTAAAGCATAGGTACAGGAAGGTTCTGGTAATATTCTTTGCCTTCCCTCCGTTTTTCAAAATTGTCTCAGAACTAATAGAAGAACTAGAATAGAAACGAGAAGGTAAAATTGGTGTTGCGCTTATCATAGTTCTTTTTGATAGAAACCCTCCATGATTCACAGATTTCTCTGTGGAAACTGGGTGACATCTGGCTTCTTTTGTAAAAATGTGTCCCATCTTGCTGTTGGCCAGCTTACTTGCATTTCTTTTCAAAATGGAAAAGAAAAAAATGTTACTTGGTTTATTGCAGACTAAAGCTAAAAGAAAAATGTGTGAAGTTTTGTGAGCAACCCCCAAAATGCTGCATGTATAAAAAATATGTGCATGATGCACCCTTTTGTAATTATGTACTATTACTGCAAATCTGTAAAAGGTCTGAAAAATAATCAATGGACTTGCAAGTAGTATGCTGGGTCCACACATGCACTGCTTCTAGGAACTGGCATCAAATGCCACTTCCCTCTTGTCCTCTTTTTGATTGCTTCCTTTATCAAAAGGTCAAAAGAACAGGACTATTTATCTTCAGCCGTTCTTAAATAACTACAATTCTAATCAGGAAAAATGAGCAAATTATACTTATTTCAGCCCAGCCATTTGATTTTGTTAAGTTATCTGCCTGCATCATTTAGAAGGACTGGGATTTCTTTAAAACCCTGTCCTTATTCAAGAAGCAGAATGTTATTTGTAGTCAGGCCCATGTAAAGGTCTCCATGCCAAAAGCTGCTTATTTGTAGCTAGATATGCCTTTTTTTGAATGGCCATATGCACTTTGTCCAAGCTCAGGAATTCAGACATCAACTATGAGTGACAACAAATTTTTTAAAGACGTTTTTAACAACACAAAAATCAAGGTGTCACTGTCTTCTAAAAAACAGAATAAACAACAACAACGAGCCTGTTAAGAAATACCCATGAAATGTTTTGGGGATCTCTAAGAAACACAGTAGCTGCAGTTCCTACTAGTCAGAGGTTCCTCTTTAATCAAGTTCTAGTTAATGATCCTGATGATTCTTAGTAACTCCAGGCAATTCCTAGAGTTACTAATATTTGGCAATTTATCAAAGCCCACTTACGAGGAAATGCACAGGGTTCCACTGACTGGTGCACAGTTTCCTATCAACAATTTTAATTAAAAAAGAAAGTCTCATCTCCCAGGACAGGCAATGGAGGTGCAATTTCCTCAAATCCCTGCTTTTGCCCCCGGAGTGTACCCAGTGGAGAAGTCCACTGATGACTGCACTGGCGGCTGCCTCTGCCCCATCATACATGGGAACTCAACTACCCACGGACAGAGGTGGTGAGACAAAATTGACAAATATGAGATTTGAAATAATTAACTGAGTTCTTTCCCATAGTACTAATTAGTAGTGTTTTGGGGATCTAAAGTACTACAAAGAAGATGCTACTTTTTCTTTTTTGATGATTCAATGTGAAAAACATATTACTATGGGCAAAATGTCTGTGTCCCCCAAAATTCATATGTTGAAATTCTAAGCCTCCCCCAAAATTTATATGTTGAAATTCTAAACCTCAATGTGATGAGTATCAGAAAGCCAGGCTGTGGGGAGGTAATTATATGATGAGGGAGTAGCCTTCATGAATGGGATTTGTGCCCTGATAGGAAGAGGCCAGAGAGCTCACTCTCTTTCTGCCATGTGAGGATACAATGAGAAGTCAGCAGTCTGCAACCCCAAGAAGAGCCCTCACCAGATCTTCACCATGCTGATTTTGGATTTCCAGCCTCCAAAACTGTGAGAAATAAATTTCTGTTGTTTATAAACTACCCAGCCTATGATACTTAGTTACAGCAGCCTGAACTAAGAAGCATATTTTATCATGCGAGTTCTTTTCCATTCAGTTTTCACAATCCCAGGTCCTGATTTTTAGTAGCTGCTAGTTGCTAAGGATATATTAGATCTTCTCTCCAAACGCAAGATTTTGTCATTTTTCTAAGGTCCTAATTTTTGAAAACAGCATTTCACAGACCAATGCTGTCATTATTTGAACTCATGAATATAATCAAGGTTGAAGGCTTCCTGGGTATATGTAACAACTTCCTAGGATTCTTGTTGAGAACTTCTCCAAAATTCCACTTCTGCCCCTGTACTATATTTAGATCATTTCCTTCCTGCTTCACCTCTCCCTCTATGGTCCCTAAATGTCCTTTATTCATTCATTCATTTATTCACTCATCAAAATGCCTTAAGCCCCTTCTTTGATCTTGGAAGTACATTGGGCAAGTATATTGGTACAAGAAGATGAAAATGGAAATATCAGAGTTGAATTAATTAATAAGTAGTCATTGTTCTAGGGTACACAGTAAGCTTTCAATAGATACAAAATAAGGTATTATAACTGAGACTTCAACTCATATGCTTGTCAAGACACCTAGTCAGAATTTAAAATAGTCTTAATTTGAATGTTGGTACAAGCATCTTGATATTTGGAGGATCTGCATTTGTGGGAAGTTAGACGGATATAAATAAAAGGTATCCCTGGTGACTGCAGCCAGGCTAAGCTTAAGACAGGTAATGGTGCATTCAGGGTAAACTACAGGTGGAGCATATAATGTCACCAAATCAGATTACCACTTAGGAAATCAACAATGCAGTTTTTAGACCAAGGGTTTCTGTAGGAAACAAAATCCCCATGAAGATAAGAGACAGGTGGGCATGTGTCTATATAGAATTGATGGACAAATTTCCCTTTTGTGAGTGTTTGGTAGCTATCGTTTGAATGTGTCTCCTCCAAAAATCAGATACTGTCAATGTGGCAGAGTTAACAGGTGGGGCCTTCAAGAGGTGATTAAGCCATGAGGGCTGCTCCCTTGTTAATGGTATTAAGACCCTTATAAAAGAGGCTTCATGCAGCATCCAGCTATCTTGCTCTTCTACTCTGCCATGTGAGGACACAGTGTTTCTCCCCTCTGGAGGATGTAACCTTCACTAAACTATCAAACTTGTCAGTGCCTTGATCTTGGACTTCCCAGACTCCAGAACTATGAAGAATAGTTTGTTCTTATAAATTTCTCCACCTCAGGCATTCTGTTACAACAACGCAAATAGACTGAGGCACTGGTCGTTCTTAGGTTTTAAACTCTTGAGGACAGAAATACTAATGTTATAGTATATCTCCCTTTCCTACTCCTCCTCCTCCTCGGACTAATCTTTAAATTTGAAGATGTGCTTTATGGCTTTAATTACATATTTATTAAGATTGCATAACTTCAAAGACTTGATGGAATCCTTTCCATAAGGCATATATATGATCATCAATCTTTGACTTGATGTAACTTGTACAACAGTGCAAACACTGACAGTACATTAAGTAGTGACCAAAATTGTGGTGTTTGCATTTTGCCTGTTACACTTTAAAATTCAGCTTACCAGGTCTATTTCCTGTATGTCTAATTATACTCTTTTTTTTTTTTTTAGATAATTATACACCAGCTCATGGACTCGTTGATTCTGTTTCATCCACACAAACAATTTTCCTCCAATGAGTTAAAATCCTAATCCAAGTTCACAAGGAGCATTTCAAAAAAGAAAGTGAAGCCAGTACAGTAATAGTAAGTGAAGGCAAAAAAGCTAATCCCTTTAGGAGATAAGTTTCGCTCTTTTCAATGCCTTCAAAATAAGGCAATGACCTTCATACCTTAAAACTGTTTTACCTCCTGAAAAATCTCTTTATGTTACTACACCAGTTATGCCGAGCTGGATAAAATTTGTATGCTGTTTCCTAACTTCAGTGCACCAACAAATTGAAGTCATCACAAAACTAATACCCTTATTTGGAGTTTTCTGATTTAAAAAGAGAATGTTTGACACAGAAAATCTTAATCTTTCAATTGAGCAAAAAGCATGTAGAACAAATCCTTTTTCTTGGCAAATGACTAATTATAAACTGAACCACTGATCAGGACAGATTAGGGAAAACAATACACCATTTTTCATCAAATCAGCCTTCACAAGAACTGTTTTCATGGGAATATGGTATGTGTAAAAACATGGTAGGAACTCTGGTAGGAACTCCGAATTTGTTTGAAATGACACTATGAGAGCCATAATTCATACAATTTAAAGGAAAATATTCTTGTAAATAAAAACTAGGCAATTCGACTTCTTTTTAAAACTCACTGAATTGTGGGCCAGGCGCGGTGGCTCAAGCCTGTAATCCCAGCACTTTGGGAGGCAGAGGCGGGTGGATCACGAGGTCAAGAGATCGAGACCATCCTGGTCAACATGGTGAAACCCTGTCTCTACTAAAAATACAAAAAATTAGCTGGGCATGGTGGCGCGTGCCTGTAATCCCAGCTACTCAGGAGGCTGAGGCAGGAGAATTGCCTGAACCCAGAAGGCAGAGGTTGCAGTGAGCCAAGGTCACGCCATTGCACTCCAGCCTGGGTAACAAGAGCAAAACTCCGTCTCAAAAAAAACAAAAACAAAAAAAAGCTCACTGAATTGTGAAATATAAACCCAAAACTTATAATGCACAGATTTTCTGGATTTTCAAACTTGCTGAGTACAAAATGCTCTGTTATCTCTTGGTTCCTGGGGACAGAGCAGGACAAGAGGCCACACAGTGCAGGACCCAGGACTGTGCCGGCCTGCACACCACCCCAAAGTCTCAGTGGTATATTTACCAAGCTCTCATTACCTTTTTTAAATTCTGGGCTTTCCCTGTGAACTTTTTGCACAGAAAGTAGATACACAATGGATAATTTTATCCTGTTTATACTGCTGTATGTTTCTTTTTAGAATGCCTTTTCTATATTTAAATCTAATCCTACTATGGAGGAACTATTAATAGGAGAGCAGAAAGGAAGAACTCAGGAAATGTTCTCCTTCTCTTTCTGAGAGCCCAGTTTTCCAGATTCAATGGTCTACCAAGCTCTAGTACCTTTTGTCAAAAACTTTCTCACAATAGACATAACTCATGGTGAAGTAAGTAGAATTTTGGTTATTTCTAGGGTGGGGAGTAGCTTAATGTTCAGCTGCACATCTATTGGGGATTCTATGAGCTTCCCCAGTATCACTTACTAAATTCCTTCCTGCTTAAATGGCTATGGTCTCTTATTAAGGACTTGATCCAGTACAAGAGGCATGAAATCAGTCTTTGATGACTGAGGACTAACTTGCTTCTGAGTCATCACTCTGGGTAAGAATTTTCATAATGTAGAAATGGCATTATTAGTAGCTAATACTTATTGAGCAATCACCATGTCCTACTCTGTGCTAATTACTCCTACCTCACAGAGCAGGATAGAGGTAGAGTCAGAAATAGAACTCAAGACTTTTTTTGGGGGGGGCAAATAGTCCATTATTCTAAGTAAACAAAACTTGTGTTTTTGCTTAAAAATTAATTTTCTTGTACCCATTTTCAGAAAACCAAATTTCATCTTCCAATCTATTCCATTCTCTTTCCAAAGAATAATATAGGTATTTCTGTAAATAGTGTTTACTATCCTTCCAGTTTTATAATTTACCTTAGAGACCCCTTAAAAATGATTTTAGGCTGGGCCCAGTGGCTCACACCTGTAATCCCAGTACTCTGAGAGGCCAAGGCAGACAGATCACTTGAGGTCAGGAGTTTGAGAGCAGCCTGGCCAACATGGTAAAACACCATCTCTACTAAAAATACAAAATTTAGCCAGGTGTGGTGATGGGTGCCTGTAATCCCAGCTACTCAGGAGGCTGAGGCAGGAGAATTGCTTGAACCCAGTAGGCAGAGGTTGCAGTGAGCCGAGATCTTGCCACTGCATTCCAGCCTGGGCAACAGAATAAGACTTCATCTCAAAAAAAGAAAAAAAAGATTTTAGGATGAATAATCTTCAAAATCTATTCCATGTTAGTAAAGATGCAGGCATATGGTTGCTGTTTTACCATAATAATTGAGCACTGTAAATTTTTTTTTATTGCATTTTAGGTTTTGGGGTACATGTGCAGAACATGCAAGACATTTGCATAGGTACACACAAGGCAGTGTGTTTTGCTGCCTTCCTCCCCTTCACCCACATTTGGCATTTCTCCCCAGGCTATCCCTCCCCAGCTCCCCCCACCACTGTCCCTCCCCTCTTCTCCCCAATAGACCGTAGTGTTTAGTACTCCCTTCCCTGTGTCCATGTGTTCTCATTTTTCATCACCCACCTCTGAGTGAGAATATAGGGTATTTCATTTTCTGTTCTTGTGTCAGTTTGCTGAGAATGATGTTCTCAAGGTTCATCCATGTCCCTTCAAATGACACGAACTCATCATTTTGGATTGCTGCATATTATTCTGTGGTGTATATGTGCCACATTTTCCCAATCCAGTCTATCATCGATGGGCATTTGGGTTGGTTCCAGGTCTTTGCTATTGTAAACAGTGCTGCAATGAACATTCCTGTGCATGTGTCCTTATAGTAGAACCATTTATAGTCCTTTGGATATATACCCAATAATGGGATTGCTGGATCAAATGGAATTTCTATTTCTAAGGCCTTGAGGAATCGCCACACTGTCTTCCACAATGGTTGAACTAATTTACACTCCCACCAACAATGTAAAAGTGTTCCTATTTCTCCACATCCTCTCCAGCATCTGTTGTCTCCAGATTTTTTAATGATCGCCATTCTAACTGGCGTGAGATGGTATCTCAATGTGGTTTTGATTTGCATCTCTCTAATGACCAATGATGATGAGCATTTTTTCATATGTTTGTTGGCCTCATGTATGTCTTCTTTTGTAAAGTGTCTGTTCATATCCTTTGCCCATTTTTGAATGGTCTTGTTTGTTTTTTTCCTGTAAATCTGTTTGAGTTCTTTGTAAATTCTGGTTATCAGCCCTTTGTCAGATGGGTAAACTGCAAAAATTTTTTCCCATTCTGTTGGCTGCCGATTCACTCTAGTGACTGTTTCTTTTGCCGTGCAGAAGCTGTGGAGTTTCATTATGTTCCATTTGTCTATTTTGGCTTTTGTTGCCAATGCTTTTTGTGTTTTGGTCATGAAGTCCTTGCCTACTCCTATGTCCTGAATGGTTTTGCCTAGATTTTCTTCTAGGGTTTTTATGGTGCCAGGTCTTATGTTTAAGTCTTTAATCCATCTGGAGTGTAAGGTGTCAGGAAGGGTTCCAGTTTCTGCTTTCTGCACATGACTAGCTAGTTTTCCCAACACTATTTATTAAACAAGGAATTATTTCCCCATGGCTTGTTTTTGTCAGGTTTATCAAAGATTGTATGGTTGTAGATATGTTGTGTTGCCTCCGATGCCTCTGTTTTGTTCCATTGGTCTATATCTTTGTTTTGGTACCAGTACCATGCTGTTTTGGTTACTGTAGCCTTGTAGTATAGTTTGAAATCCGGTAGTGTGATGCCCCCCGCTGTGTTCTTTTTACTTAGAATTGATGTGGCTATGCGGGCTCTCTTTTGGTTCCATATGAAGTTCATGGTGATTTTTTCCAGTTCTGTGAAGAAAGTCAATGGTAGCTTGATGGGGATAGCATTGATTCTGTAAATTACTTTGGGCAGTATAGCCATTTTCACGATATTAATTCTTCCTAACCATGAACATGGAATGTTCTCCATCTGTTTGTTTCCTCTCTTATTTCATTGAGCAGTGGTTTGTAGATTTCCTTGAAGAGGTCCCTTATGTTCCTCGTGAGTTGTATTCCTAGGTAGTTAATTCTTTTTGTAGCAATTGTGAATGGCAATTCATTCTTGATTTGGCTTTCTTTAAGTCTGTTATTGGTGTATAGGAATGCTTGTGATTTTTGCACATTGATTTTATATCCTGAGACTTTGCTGAAGTTGCTTATTAGTTTCAGGAGTTTTTGGGCTGAGGCAATGGGGTCTTCTAGGTGTACTGTCATGTCATCTGCAAAGAGTGACAATTTGGCTTCCACCTTTCCTATTTGAATACCCTTTCTTTTTCTTGCCTGATTGCTCTGGCTAGAACTTCCTGTACTATATTGAATAGGAGTAGTGAAAGAGGGCATCCTTGTCTAGTGCCGGGTTTCAAAGGGAATGCTTCCAGTTGAGCACTGTAAATTTTTATTCTTTGTTAGTTTGAGGGAGGGAAAATGGTATTTGTATATTAGTATACGTTTATCACTAGAAGGTCTGAAAATTTTAAATATGCTTTTAGCCATCTGAATTTTCTCTTCTGTGACATGCCTATTCAAACCTTTTGCTGATTTTCTATGGGGCTCTGGATGTTTTCCCTACAAATTTGTTTGAGTTCTTGGGATAGTAAGAAGATCAATCTTTTATGAGTTATAATCAAAAAGAACAATTTTCCCAGTTTGCCTTTCACTTTTTTGTTTATAATCTTTCTGATTTCATACAGAGGTTTGACATTATATGTGGCCAGATTATTTATATTTTTGCTTTGTGATTTCTTTATTTTTATATTAGAAAGTCCTTAGTGACATAAACACTAAATTCATGGCCATATACCTCCTATTCTGGTGTTTTATGTTTTCATTTTCTGGATTAACTGTTATTGAGTTCTGTAAGGTCTGGGTTGAACTCACTCTTTGATTTCTAGGGAAGACCAGAGCTCTGGGAATCCTGAGCCCAGTTAGAAGCCAACAGACTCAGAACCAGAGTTGGGAGTAGATCTTGGACAGAGGGTAGAAAAAGGACTTCCTGAGTCTCATATGTGGCTATATGGCTTACCATTAGATAAGAATGATTTCCTTGGTGAAATTAAGGGTTGATTTGAGTAAATCTGAGTTTATTATGTTATCTATCAGTCCATAACATATAAAATTATCTTGAAATCTCAATGGCTTGCATATGGCTGTAGACTACCCCTGTGAAAGAATGGGCAGGGTTTGTGTATCATTATAACCCAAAAGGTGGTTTTGCTTGGAGACTAGAAATGAGATGGTGGGAAAAGGAAGCAGCACAAGTGGGTGGGGTGATATTTTTTCTCCTCATGAGAATGAAGATGGGTGGGTATTGAGTGAAAATGAAGGAAGCCTTTGAAAGGAAGAAAGAAAGGAGGAATCGGGGCTTTTGGGTATTCTAGAATAGAATTCTTACACACATTTAATATTCTAGAATAGAATTCTTACACACATTTATTGAGTGAAGATTCCAAATCAAAGACTTTACTCTAATTAATATTCCTTTTATAGCATAAAACAAACAAAACCAGAAAGGTTTGCAAAGTCCTTAATCTCCTTACAGTTCTAAACATTACTTTTTGTTTCCTGGTGGTTGACTGATATCGATTTATTATTAATGACATCTCATACATTGTAATCTACATGTCAATATTTAAAATTAACATGAAGGAAAACATAAACTCTGCAAGGCAGTTTAGTTGACATAAGCACAAGTGTAGATATGCTGTCTCTGCTCATATGACACTTTCAAAGCAATGATTAAAAACCAGTGACAACTGAAATCAATTCTCTCAGGTGCCAAAGAAAAAAGATACATATTGCAGGATGTGTGAATATATGTCCAGACAGTTTTCTAAAAAACAATTTACTATTGATCTTGTTCAAAATTATCCCTGTCGAATCCTTCCCAAATCATTTTATGAGACTAACATCATTCTGATACCAAAACCCGGCAGAGACTCAACAAGAAAAGAAAACTTCAGGCCAATGTCCATGATGAACATAGATGCAAAAATCTTCAATAAAATACTGGCAAGCCAATTGCAACAGAACATCAAAAAGCTTTTCCACCATGATCAAGTAGGATTCATCCCGGGGATGCAAGGCTGGTTCAACATACGCAAGTATATAAACGTAACTCACCACATCAACAGAACCAAAAACAAAAACCACATGATTATCTCAATTGATACAGAGAAGGCCTTTGACAAAATTCAACAGCCCTTTATGCTAACAACCCTCAATAAACTCGGTATCGATGGAACATATCTCAGAATAATAAAAGCTGTTTACGACAAACCAACAGCCCATACTGAATGGGCAAAAACTGGAAGCATTCCCTTTCAAATCTGGCACTAGACAAGGATGCCCTCTCTCACCATTCCTATTCGATATAGTACTGGACGTTCTGGCCAGAGCAATCAGGCAAGAAAAAGAAATAAAGGGTATTCAAATAGGAAAGGTGGAAGCCAAATTGTCTCTATTTGCAGACAACATGATAGTATATCTAGAAGACCCCATCGTCTCAGCCCCAAAACTCCTGAAACTTTTAAGCAACTTCAGCAAAGTCTCAGGATACAAAATCAATGTGCAAAAATCACAAGCATTCCTATACACGAATAACAGACTTAAAGAGAGCCAAATCAAGAACAAACTGCCATTCACAATTGCCACAAAGAGAATAAAATACCTAGGAATACAACTAACAAGGAATGTACAGGACCTCTTCAAGGAGAACTACAAACCACTGCTCAACAAAATAAGAGAGGACACAAACAGATGGAGAAACATTCCATGTTCATGGTTAGGAAGAATCAATATCAAGAAAATGGCTATACTGCCCAAAGTAATTTACGGAATCAATGCTATCCCCATCAAGCTACCAATGACCTTCTTCACAGAACTAGAAAAAACTACCTTAAACATATGGAACCAAAACAGAGCCCACATAGCCAAGTCAATTCTAAGTAAAAAGAACACAGCAGGAGGCATCACACTACTGGACTTCAAACTATACTACAAGGCTACAGTAATCAAAACAGCATGGTACTGGTACCAAAACAGAGATATAGACCAATGGAACAAAACAGAGGCAACGGATGCAACACAACATATCTACGATCATATAATCTTTGATAAACCTGACAAAAACAAGCCATGGGGAAAGGACTCCTTGTTTAATAAATGGTGTTGGGAAAATTGGCTAGCCAGGTGCAGAAAGCAGAAACTGGACCCCTTCCTGATACCTTACACTAAAATTAACTCCAGATGGATTAAAGACTTTTACATAAGACCTGGCACCATAAAAACCCTAGAAGAAAATCTAGGCAAAACCATTCAGGACATAGGAGTAGGCAAGGACTTCATGACCAAAACACCAAAAGCATTGGCAACAAAAGCCAGAATAGACAAATGGGACCTAATCAAACTCCACAGCTTCTGCATGGCAAAAGAAACAGTCACTAGAGTGAATCGGCAGCCAACAGAATGGGAAAAAATTTTTGCAGTTTACCCATCTGACAAAGGGCTGATATCCAGAATTTACAAAGAACTCAAACAGATTTACAGGAAAGAAACAAACAAGACCATTCAAAAATGGGCAAAGGATATGAACAGACACTTTACAAAAGAAGACATACATGAGGCCAACAAACATATGAAAAAATGCTCATCATCACTGGTCATTAGAGAAACGCAAATCAAAACCACATTGAGATACCATCTCACACCAATTAGAATGGTGATCATTAAAAAATCTGGAGACAACAGATGCTGGAGAGGATGTGGAGAAATAGGAACACTTTTACACTGCTGGAGGGAGTGTAAATTAGTTCAACCATTGTGGAAGACAGTGTGGTGATTCCTCAGGGACCTAGAAATAGAAATTACATTTGACCCAGCAATCCCATTACTGGGTATATATTTAAAGGATTATAAATTGTCCTACTATAAAGACACATGCACACGAATGTTCATTGCAGCACTGTTTACAATAGCAAAGACCTGTAATCAACCCAAATGCCCATCGATGATAGACTGGACAGGGAAAATGTGGCACATATACACCATGGAATATTATGCAGCACTCAAAAATGATGAATTCGTGTCCTTTGTAGGGACATGGATGAACCTTGAGAACATCATTCTCAGCAAAATGACACAAGAACAGAAAATGAAATACCACATGTTCTCACTCATAGGCAGGTGTTGAACAATGAGAACACATGGACACAGGGAGGGGAGCACTACACACTGGGGTCTGTTGGGGGAAATAGGGGAGGGGCAGCGGGGGGGGCGTTGAGGAGAGATCGCATGGGGAGAAATGCCAGATATAGGTGAAGGGAAGGAAGGCAGCAAATCACATTGCCACGTGTGTACCTATGAAACTATCTTGCATGTTCTTCACATGTACCCCAAAACCGAAAATGCAATAACAAAAAAATTATCCCTGTCCCTCAATATATTAAGAAAACCTCAATTAGCAAGAACACTCTAAGAGGAGGTCAACCTAGCCAATTTAATTATCTTGTACACACTTTCCTTGAAAAGTTGTTTTATTTCAATCTTTACTGAGAATCTTCACATTTGATTATCTTATGAAGTAATGGCGAGATTTGCCATTAAATGGTTGACTAAAATCTTGCAAATACTATGGGTAGAAGTTTTCTACATTGTGGTAGTAGAACTGTTTGTGTCAGAAGAGAGAGAGATGGAGAGGAGGGGAGAGAGAAGGAAGAGAAAGAGACAGAAACAGCGCAAGTGAGATATTCTTATCCTCACTGGCTGCTAGGGTGCAAACACTGGCTTAGACTCCACTGATCAGAGGCATTTTGGCCAGTGGAAGTCGCCATATGAAAACAAGCAGGATTCAGAGCATCCTCTCTGCTGATATGGGAGCAGCAGAGGCAGAATTGTTCTGTTTGGGTCATAGAAACTCCCTTAACAGGTCAATGCTGGGACTGGTTCTGGGTGAGGTTTTTGGAAGCACAACTTGATAAACTTGTTCTTCTACCTCTTCTTAGGATTCTGTGAGCTTCCCCAATATCACTTATTAAATTCCTTCCTGCTTAAATGGCTGTGATCTCTTACTAAGGACTTGATCCAGTACAAGGGGCATGAAATCTGTCTTTGATGACTGAAGACTAACTTGCTTAAGAGTCATCACTCTGGGTATGAATTTTCATGATGTAGAAATGGTATTATTAGTAGCTAATACTTATTGAGTAATCACCATGTCCTATGCTGTGCTAATTAGTTTACATGCATTATCTCATGCAATCCTTAAACAAATGGAATAAGTAGGTATAACTATTGTCTTCACTTTACTAGTGAGCAGATGGAGGCGTGATGGTTAGGTGACTTGCCCATGGTCACACAGGGAGCACATGGGGATGTCAGGACTTTAATCCTTATAGGTTGGCTCTAGTGCCTGACCTCTTAAGCACCATGTCACACTGCAGAAAAGACAGAACACTTGGCTCTTTTTAAATTGACCAGCTTCATAAATCCAGTGTTGATCACAGTTTATTTCTTTGTGATTTATCAGTTTCTCTTAAAGTACAAAAAAATCTGTTATATAACATGTATAAATTGTTAGATTCTGGACAACTGAGATATTTATTATTGTGAAACATTATAACTACAATTTTTATGAATTACCTAAAAGCCCCAAACAAATTATAAATAGATACACATAATAGTTTTTCTGCAGTAATCAGAGTAAAAAAGTCATAATTTTTATTTCTGGCACCTACATGACCAACTTCATAGTTGTGTGACCTTAGACATGTCATAGAAGCTTGGCAATCCTCAGTTTCCTTGTAGAATAGAAACCCAGTCATCTGACCTAATTAAATAGATAAAATGAATAATAACATAGGCTTACTGCAAGGATTCACCTAAGAATGTAAAAGTGCCTTACAACAATGTATACAAGTAACGGATCATATTATTAATTGTATTGTAATTAAGTTTACAGAATGATTTTGCCTATCTTAACCCATTTAAATTCCACCAAAAACCTTAGATAAGAGATATTATCCTCTTTGTGTATGAGAAACTGAATTTAAAAATTTATGACGTATACAAGGTCTCACCATGGATAAAAAGTAGAAAGGATCAGAAGCTAGACATTTAACTTGCAACTTTACCCGCCACCAAAAAAAATCTTTTATCAATAGTATGTATTTTTTTGGGGTGGAGGACAAGGCCTTGCCTTCTCTGTCACCCAGGCTGGAGTGCAGTGGTGCTATCAATGATCATTGCAGCTTCAAATCTCCTGGGCTCAAGTGATCCTCCAACCTCACTCTCCCAAGTAGCTGAGACTACAGACACATGCCACCATGCCTGGCTAATTTTTAAATTTTTAGTAGAGACAGGGTTTTGCTATGTTGCCCTGGCTGGTCATAAACTCCTGGCCTCAAGTGATCCTCCGGCTTCAGCCTCCAAAAGTGCTGGGATTACAGGCACACACCATCATGTCCAGGTAATTCTGTCTATTTTTTGTAGAGATACAGTCTCACTATGTTGCCCAGACTGCTAGCATATATTCTTCTTATTTTTATAATTTTCCTAGGATTATGGCATACTTTGTATTACATGTTTATTCTAATATGGCACTAGATGAAAGTAGTAGGCCCACTCACCTTTTTGACTTCATACTTAATGGCAAGTTTGACACGACTTAATGAAGCTTTGTGCCTGTGCACCTCCAGAGGCTCTGCTGATTCCAGATCTCCATTCAGAATGGCTTCCACCTCTTCTGAGTCTCGGCAGAGATCCAGCACACCCACTACAAAGTCTTTGCATTGCATGGAGAGCTTCCGATAGTCATTCTAAGAACAAGAGGTTTAGTGTTTTAACACAAAGAATTTGCTCTCGTTTAATGGAAAGTGTTTAGGATTTGTGTGAATTAGAAAAAGGTATCCCTTGTTTTGGGGGTAGAAACCTGCAGTCCTACCTGGACACAAGGCTTGTTGAGCTGAATACAGGCTGGACTTGCACCCACCCAACCCTTTAGCCAGGTTTCCTTCTGCTGCAACCAGCCCAACCTTATGAGATAGTTCTGAAAATGGCGTGTACATAATCTCATTTATATGTGGAATCTAAAAAAGTCAAACTCAGAATAGAACAGTGGCTACCATAGGCAGGGGGCAGGGGTAGGAGGTAGGGTGAAGTGGAGATGGAATGAGGAGATATTGGTCGAAGTGAGCAAAGTTTCAGTTAGACAGGAGAAATAACTTTTTGAGATCTATTTGCATAGCACAGTGACTAAAGCTTTAATACTGTATTATATGCTTCAAAATTGATTAGTACATTTCAAATGACTCATTACCACAAGAAGTAATGTGAGGTGATGGATATGTTAATTAGCTTGATTTAATCATTTCACAATGTATACATATATCAAAGCATCCATGGTACCCCATATACACAATAATTGTCAATTAAAATTTTTAAAACATATTTACTAAAAAATATTGTATACCAACAGACCAAAGGATCAAAGAGTTTTCTCTCTTTTGTATAAACAATAGTTCTTTTATAGCCAAAACAAGAACATTTCTACAATGGAAATTTTTCTATAATGATAATTTTTCTAAAATGGCAATTTGATATAGAAGATCAACTATATGTGATATGAAAATTGTCAGAATCAAAACTAAGTCCACTGTGTTAAAAACAACACAAAACAAAAAAATCTTGACTAATAGAGAAGGCCATGAAGGGATGGTTCTCACACACAAAAACTATCACATAAGGCTGCACAAATCATTACCTTGCATAAAGGCCATTGCAACCTTATACAAAAACTACCTCTGTGAGGACATCTGCCCAGCAACTGCTGGTACAATTTTGGACTGGCTCCACCTTTGTTATTGTTCCTTGAGTGTAGCCCTCCTCACTTTCCTTTAAAAACCTTGACTTTCTTTACCTCCCTGAATACACGCATCGTTTACCATGTCTCTTGTATTCCTACTGCAATGTTACATTCCCAAATAAATGTCATTTTCTATTTCTTTAATTTTTTTTTTTTTTTTTTGTGACAGAATCTTGCTCTGTCACCCAGGCTGGAGTGCAGTGGCAGGATCTCAGCTCACTGCAACCTCCACCTCCTGGGTTCAAGCAATTCTCCTGCCTCATTCTCCCAAACAGCTGGGATTACAGGCATGTGACACCACACCCAGCTATTTCTTCTATTTTCAGTAGAGATGGGGTTTCACCATTTTGGCCAGGTTGGTCTTGAACTCCTGTCCTCTAATGATCCGCCCACCTTGGCTTCCCAAAGTGCTGGGATTACAGGCATGAGTCATTGCACCCAGCCTCATTTTCTTTTAGATAACTTCTCTCTTGGTTATTTAGGTTGACAGTGAAAAATAACTAGTCCAGCTCATTACCCTTGCCTTACTGGAGACATTGCTTCTGAATGTTCAGTCCTCAGACCAGCAGCATCAGAAGCACCTGGGCATGTGTTAGAAATGCAGATTCTCAGACCCCAGCCCACATGTCCCGATTTAGAAACTGAGGAAGGGTCCCGCAATCTGTTTTAACACACCCTCCAGATGATTTTGACACATCTAATGTTTGAGACTAACTGGTTTCTAGCGAATGTAGAGAGGTAGATGAATACCCGACTGCATACAGAAGGTTTTTTGTTTGTTTGTCTGAAGGGCATATTATTGTGCCCTGCCGAACTAAAACAAAAGTATATCATTGTATGTAGTTGAATTCTCAAGGGTTACAGAATTCAGTACCTGAGAGAAAAATTTCCAGGCCACTGGAACTAACACCTTGCTAAAAATAATCTGTGAATCGTTAATTTCATTTGCGTATTTACATACTGCCATGGGCTGCTATAAGGAAGGCAGTTGGTAGCATTCTTTGTTACTTTCTGAATGGATCTTTATTTCTAATCCATTGGTTCTAATGAAGGTGTCAATGACCATCTCCTGGGAAAGTGTCTCTTTTTTGGAAACCCCAGTTCTACTTTTATGACTTTCACTAATACTCTGGCCCACTAGGAAAGTTAACCAGATAATAATCTAATGTGGAACACTTGAGAAAAACAGAATTCCCCATTGCAGCATGTCCTGAGATACTGTGTGTGTCTATATAACCAAGTAATATTTAGCAGAGCAGAATTACTGGACTTTCAAAAAAAAATCATACTTAAAAAAAAACGTGAACAATTCCAATTTTTTTTCCTTTAAATAATTAATTTGATTTGATGGGCAAAACCACATCATCAGCTAAAATAAACAAGAAGAAGAGAGACTGTTTAAAGGCTATACAGATTAGAATAGTTTCCATTTCAGATATCAGAAATTCAGATAAAGAACAGTTACAGTTAATCCTTTTCCCCTCATAAGGGAACAGATAAAATGAATAAAACTTCAATCTTTGGTTTCCATTCAAGTTGGTACCATGCAACTGATAAAATTAATAAAATGTTCAGTCTCTGGTTTCTGTGCAGAGTGTCAGTTAAATATCCATCTGCTTTCCATTCCTGAAAGACTAATGAAATATTTTATTACAGCATCCAGAAGAAGTATTAAATCCATGCCCGTTTCCATATAAAGCTTCCCTTTTAATACAGTTTTTTTTTAGATGAAATTTCCTCATGTTATTCTTCAGTTCAGACTGTTCTGTAAGATTTGGTACAACATAGGGTGGTCATTTCTCCATTGATCAGAAATAAAAAAAGGCTACTCTCCATGCTTTGAAGAAAACTTAGTACCCACATCTATAGTAATACCTAAATAATGATTCATTACCTATAAAATTATAGTCTATAAACTGTTAAATTTTAAGGAAAGCTTTTTTGCACATCTACTGAAAGATCAGTAAAGAAAAAAAAATGGTAGTCAAACATGTTGCAAGGATGGCACTTTTTATAACAATTTAAACATTTTCCACTTGAAGAAGTCTGTTGCCAGAGTGCAGAAAATAATCAGAGTTGGAGACAACGGTGATTTCTTTTGTTATAGTCATTGGATACCATTTTTTAAACATATTCAGAGCTCCCAGGGAAAGACAGAGAACTCCAACAAAGAACAGCCTCTCTTCAGCTGCAAAAGCAACCATCTATGTATAGTCTGCACTGACTGTTAGTTCCACCGTGAGGCCCTGACTCATGTTACTTCACAGATCAGACCATTTGTCTGGTCTATATTTTCTAATAATTTTCTCTTAAGTTAGTTTTGCTTAATGGTCTTGAATGTACCACTCATCCATTACCACAACCCTCCACAGTTAGCAGGTGGACCTACTGCATACCCTATAGAGCAGAACTCAAAACCCTAAGGATCTGCTCAAGCCAGAGGAAGAACAATGAAGTTCAGTCTTCATCACAATCTATCTACAGGCTTCTGCACACTCCTTTAATATATATGGTTTAATTATCATTCAAATCCCTTTTTGTTCTGAAGAGGAAAGCTGAAATTCAACTCTTAACAGGCTTGGTTCTGTCAGGCCCTTTCATAGTGATTAAAAGCATAGATTCTGAACCCAGACTTCCTGGGCTCAAATACTGCCTTACCACCTACCAGCTGTGTGATCTTGTGGAATTCACTTTATCCTTGTGACATGAGTAATCCTACCCAATATTGGTACTATAAGGATTAAATGCTTAGAATGTGTTTGGTACAAATTAGGTGTTAAGAAGTGCTTCAATATTACTAGGTACATTATATTAGATATAATACCTAGGGCTGGGGCTCAACACACTCAAATCTAGGCTTAACATATAAAATGTTGCCTATAGCCTTTGTTTTATCATTTACAAAATGAAAGATGATTCTTATAGTATTTTCCTGCTACAAAATGTTATCTTGTGTTTGGATTATATTCATTTCTTTTCTTCCTTACAGCTGATACTAGGTGAAATTGCTTTTTTATTTAAGGAGAGGAAAAACTGAGGCACAGGGAAGCAAATACCTCTCCCCACTTCTTCCTTTTTACAAAAAAAGGTGCGCCATTGACTCAGTCAGAATTAGAAAATTTCAATTTGTGTTCTCACAGCTTAATAAATGACTGGCTTCCTTGCTGCTGACATTTTGGAGGATTAGACCTAGAGTCTATCCTGTCTAATATTCTGTTTCTCAGAATAGCTTCAAACAGCATTTGCACATCCAAAATATTTTTTTAATAACCTGTCACCAAGCTATCCTACATTATCTAAATCTGTATCCTAGAAGGTTTGACCTCTTAGGGTATTGACCTTCATATGTTTTCGGCACCATGCCTACTGTATTCCTCAAAGAAATGTGAAAACTGCAGAGTGGCTAAGAATCTTCTCTGAAGCATCTAAATGATGGCAGTTTCAGGGGTGAGATACCAGATATTACAGACCATTGATAAGATAAACTATAGGTGTCTTAAAAGGAAAAAAGTCACCTCTTTTTCACTAGAGAAACTCATTATCTATTTTTTTATTTCAAGGCTAGTGCTTTAAGCTCAAAGTCCTCATGGGAAGAATATAGCGAACACCATGGAATAGGGCAAATTAGGTTACCTGCTTGCCTCAGAAATGAGCTTCACTTTCACTGCCCTTTCAGAGCTCAGAGTCTCTGGGTCAGTGCTATGAAAGCACTATTTTCTCTGTCTGTCTAAAGCCCTGACAGATGGACATGAACATGGGATAACAGGGGGAAAAGGTGAAAGAAAGGCAGATAAGAAAAAAATAATAAGGACAGGTAAGAATGAGAAAGAAAAGGCATACTCAGGGGAGAGAGGCACAAAATCCTTGGAGACTATAACTTCTAAAGAACTGTCCTAATTTTGACTCAGAGAGGGTTGTCTTGCTACATAAGTGCTTTCCATATAATCTAGAAAAAAAGAACTGGGATATTTAGAGGATTTTTGCATATCCTTATAGATATTTGGCAGCTTTACAGATGTCCTCTAGAACCCAATTATGTTTTCTCCCCTTTTTGCCTCTTTATTTATGATATTTCCTCACCCTTGAAAGGTTATCAGAGGTGACCCTCTAAGTCAAAATAAAAAAGATTGTAAGCATTACCAATACGGATTTAGCCAGCTTCATAGTAAAACTATGCATAACAAATTCTCTTACCATGGCTGCACTGAGATGACGTCTCTGGGTAGAATTGCAAACATCACTATCTTTAGTAAATTATTAAAACATGATCTTAGAAAATATTCCCTTTTATAGAATCTCTTGCAGACGTTCAGTATATATCAAGAAAAATGTGTATAAACAAGTTTGCATGCCATTTGAAATAGTGGCAAATAAATATGTTGAGAATTATTTTTTATTACTGTTTCAAAATAACAAAGTGATATTTACAAGTGCTTTACCTAAATGCTTTTCTACTCTCTCTAAACAGAATTTAGAGTTTTCAACTGGATCTGAGTTCTATCTAAAAAAAAATTCATTTTGGGTTCAAGTAAATAAATCTTTTCAAATACCACATAATGAATCTCTTCAAAGGGATTAGACATAAGGTAATATTTTATTCTTTGTATTTTCTCTTTTTTGGAAAATTTTTACAATAAATGTATGTAGCTTTTACATCAGAAAATATTTTTAATGGACTAACAAAATTATAGTAGGTCCAGACCTCTACTGGGACAAAATGAGGGTTGATGAATATCCAGAGAATTTTTTGTGTATTAAAAAGGGATGGGACAACTTTCCCACCATTTTCTTGCAACATCAGGGCAAAGAATATTTCCTGTAACCTTAATGATATTGCTAGTTGCATTTGTGTAAATCTCACTAACTATAAAAACCATATTCAGCTGTGAAAGTATAATTACTTCATCTGTGATCTGACAACACAACACTAAACTAAAAAGATTAACTTAGCATGTAGAAAATAACTCAAGGAATTGATGTCTACAATCATCTTCTTAGATGGGAAATGGGAGACAAGAACCTGCCAAAAACAGTCTAAATGATTTTGACCAGAACTAAAAAATACCCAGATTTAGTAGTTAGAACCAATCAAAACGCCTAGGAGGATGTAGCAACTGACCAAAAAATAAAAATGATCTGTCATTATTATATAATTTTTATAAAAATAAATAATACTGCTTGATTGAAGATAATGCCCTGAAAAAAAAAAGTTTACTCAAAAAAAATCCATTAAAGCAAATCAGTTTGCTGTCCTCGTATTTCTAGATTGAACTGATATCCACGGCTCACCATTCTGAATGTACGTTTGTGGAATTCAGGGAGAGGCATTTTGTCATATCAGTGAAATGACTTTAATAGTATTTTTTACTGGTCTTTTGGCTTTTGATTCTAAAGGGATATACAAATGCTTGGGCCAATGAACAGCGCATTCAAAACTAACACTATTGCGGAGACGGAATGGGAGCTTGCTCCGTCTGGTTCACCACAGACCTAGTATTGCAGGACCTCCAGAAACGGTACACTCCCTCAGGGGGAATAAAACAAACTAATATTACTTATGTGTTGGATGCCACCATACAACTAACTACAAAACAGGAGGAAGGATTTGGAAGACAAAAAGTCACACCAAAACCCTCCTTTGAGCAAAAAAGGGAGAAGTCTTGAGTTTTATTTAATGTTTACCCAGAACACAGAGCGGCGACATAATTATAGCTCTCTGATCCAGAATACTGGATCCCCAAAGCGAATGTGTCACAGCACCATCATTGAGAGGGAGAAAGAAAACATCAGCTGAGGTCTGAATGATGCTCTCAGTCCCTCATGATTTCACATTCACTGGGCAAAACCGAATGTGGAGCGAAGGGTGGGCCAGGCAGCCTCCGGGAAGCGGGTGAGTCTACAGAGCAGCGCGGGTAGAGCGCAAAGCTTACCTTGAACTCCTTCTCTATGTTGGCCAACTTGGCCAGCTCGTTGCTGAGCTCTAGGGCCGTGAGCACCGGGTCCTCGCTGGACAAGGAGAGGTATGCCGGGCTGGCCAGCCCCTTGTAGGCGTTGATCCTCGAGCGCGAGTGGCTGAAGGAGTCATGTCTCTGCTTCTCCGTGCAGTCCCCGCACTTGCAGAAATAGTCGTGCGGCCGCTCGATCCTGGCGCCCTTCATCAGCAGCATGTGCACCACTTCGTACTTCTGGCAGTGCGCCGCCAGGATGATGGGGGTGATGTCTGGCGAGAAGCGCGTGCCGTCCTCGTCGTAAGCGTAGAAGTCGTCATCCTGCAGCTCCTGCTCGCAGGGGCTCAGAGTGAGGCGCTTGCTAGCCGCGAAGCCAGGGTGGTTGAGGATGGCCTCTACAATGCGCACATAGCCTTTGCTGATGGCGAGCAGCAGGGCGTCACCGATGCGCGCCAGGTTCTCCTTCTTGAGCAGCAGCTCGGTCACCTCCAGATGCTCGTTGCCCACGGCCAGCTGCAGCGCGTTCTGGCCCATATAGTCCACGCAGTTGACGTTCAGCGTCTTGGACTCCTCCAGCATCTTTCGCACCACTGGGATGTTGCCGTACTCCGCGGCATCGAGGAAGCGCTCCTCCTCGGCGGTGAGGCTGGTCCCCCGATTGTTGAACATGAAGGCCGGGCCCCTGACAGCCTGGCGCCGGCCCTTCTCCCGCATCACCGTCATGCGTCTCAAGGATGGGCTTCCCTCCATGGACCTAATCAGTAGCAACGATAAAACAACTGTAGAATATTAGGGCATATTCCTTCCTTTCACATGTCAGGGCCCTTTCTGGAATACACAGTACCTACTGCAAACCTCTGGCTGTGCAGGGCCGGCTCAGTTGCTAGCCATACCATTGCCAACTACTTCCCTGAAAGTGACACCTCTATCTAACACTGGCTGCTAGATCCCAGAAAGGGGCTGGTAGCCCTTCAGAACAAATGCTCCTGTTCTCTAGAAAATGACATTCAGATGGAATAATAAAAAAAAATTCTATATACCCATGCCTTTCTTGTGACCCTAGTAAAAATGAAACTCATCCTACCTTCCGCTCTTACAAGCCTGGACATTGAAACTAGCAGGTATTTGACATTAAAGCACTAGGCTTGAAGGCTACTGGAAGTTAATTTTTTTCAAGGATGAGGCCAAGTCATTGCATCCTTTTAACTAGATAAAATCATTGACTCTCAGCCCCCTAAAAACGTGCAGGATTTAGGCTGAGTATCATCTTGCAGGATCTGAGTTTTATGATCCTTTTATTTTTATTTTAAAATTTTTGTTTGTTTAAATATTTTTTTAGAGACAGGGTCTCTATGGCACAAGCTAGAGTGCAGTGGCAAGATCACAGCTGCAGCCCTGAACTCTTAGGCTCAAGCAATCCTCCACCTCAGACCCCAAGTAGCTAGAACTACAGGCACATGCCACCGGCTGCCACACCCTCCACCTCATGCTTTTCTCTTAAGGGAATTCACCATCCCCAATTACAGGATTTATCTTTTCAAAGATGCAGACAAGATTTAGCAGTTATCAAATCTAAGCATCAACCTAGATTTATTTTATTGAAAACAAGTGTGGCTTTGTAATGAGAAATATTTAATTATCAGTATTATATATTTGCCTGTTGGAATGAAAAGGATAAGGTTTGATTATGGTTTGAAAATCACTAGAATTACTTTATGAGTAAAGCAACTAGGCACTAATCATACATCCAGATCAATGCACAATGAAATCCTAACACCAACCACATTCGTTGAGATTTATTTAGCGGCATTATAAAAGTTGTATCAATTGATGTGTACAGTGATTTCAGCTTACATCTTAATTTCTGTGAAGTTAGGTAAATAATTTCATTTCCTTATATATCCTTATGCCAGGTACAAAATGGAAATTTATAAAGTTCTCCAGATTTTCCTCATAAATAAAAAGCTTTTTTTAGAAATTCAGTCTCTGAAAAACAATGCTAAATACTTTTAACATTGTGACTGTGTATAATCTTTCAATAATCTGTATAATATTTTGGTGGCTATTAAAATATTGCATACATATTGTATAAATCTATATCTTTACCTTACCCAGTTCCAACATTCAAGATAACTTCCTTTTAAAGCTGTGATTTTTTGATGGGATGAATTGTACCAAAAGGTACCAAATAAAGCTTTTTCCACATTACTGACTTCTGAAGCAAATAAGTCAAAGTTAAAAGTGAATGGCTATAAAAGAAAGTGCTTTATTTCTAGAATATATATTCCAGAAATACCTCCTACCATTGAAAAAAACTATATTCGTGGAGTTAGGAGTTGAAAATTAACTAGAGAGGACACTGGTCTCCACGGATACCTAAAGGTGGACAACTAAATTGGGAAACTTCCCTGGCAAGAAGAATCAGAGGCAGCTACCAGTGCCCACTCCGTTTACAGCTCTGAGGGTCCCAAACAGAGAGAGAAGCACAGAAGCTACTGGCAGAAGGTCTCCCAGATAGGAACTAAGGATATGTGGCCAGGCAAGCCTCACTCTATAGAGGTATGGCAACTAAAGAGGTCCCCAGAGAGGCCTGTTGACTTATTCAAGGACACAGTGCTGTGACTGGCACCCAATTCTAATGACTCAACTAGTGTCAAGTGATCAACTTTTAGAAATTAAATAAACATTTGTTTTATATACACATATGTATTTCTAGTAATTTCTAGAAATCAACACATGAAGCTTTTAAAGTTTTATCTGGACTAAGACTAAGAAGTCACAGAGGAAGGGGGACTTTCACTTTTCATTATACCCTCTTGCACATTTTGAACAGTTTTAACCACTGTTTGAATCTCTTTATTAAACATAAAATCAATGTTTTAAATTTTTATTAATTTTATTTTTTAATCCCTTCGTTGACAAAAATGTTAAAATATAAGCACTTATTGGAAACCATTACATTATAATCTTTCTGAAGTAAAATAAATGTCCTGTGTTTGGCTGTTATGAGTAGGTTATGATGTGTAGCAGAGAGCATGGAGTGGAATGTATGATGTGTGGTATGTGTGGGAGATAAGAGTGAGGTGCAAGTCTGACTTGGGGGACATGTGAAGGGTGTGTGTGTGTGTGTGTGTGTGCGTGCGCATTGGTATAATAACTACTTTTAGGTGGACAAGAACTATATAGAAGAGAACCGTGTTTCAAGACCAAACTCTATGACAAGGATTTTAAACAAATATTATGGTAATAAATATATTTTATGACTCTTAGTGGTACTGACTTCATTGGGTTAATATTTTAATTACTAGTCTATGAACTGATATTCTTCAAATGGCTAGAAATCCCATGTTTTATAAAATATCATACATTGATGAGAAGCTATATATGCAGAGTATACATGTCAGAATCTAAATACTCAGAGGGGTTATCTTTGGGAAAATAAACTTTTATTAAAGTGTCAGATCTTGGTGGAAAGGCTTTTAATTTAATGATTGCTACCTACAAGGAAAATCACTTATAAAAATCCTACTATTTATCACAAAACAGACCAGGTTGAGAATATTAGGACATGATTCTTTCATGAATATTTTCTTTATTTTCCAAGTATTTTAAGTTTTTTCTTAATACTTTTTATTCCTTCAGAACCTATACCTCCATACTATATATTTGAACTGAAATGTGTGATTTTAGTACAAGTCACATGTCATTTTTATTTTGTCTTTAAAAAATTCTGACAATGAGTTAAGTGAGAAGTCAGATATCTCAATTAGAACAAATTATATTGTTATTTCAAAATAAAAGAGCTGACTTAATGTCACTCATAGTAAATTCACAAATGGAAGGATTTTTTTTAACTTTCCTTATAGTACCAAGATAAATTTCATTAATCTGAACTGATGGAATGAGTCAACATTCACATCATCCACAATGTATAAACAATCTCAGCTGGCTTTGACAATGTATCTCTTCTAGCATGAAAAATAAGGAAGGAATGGGGATGAATGGGAGAGAATATTTAATAATGTTAACACTAAAATTATTTTGCCAGGAATTTCCTACCCTTAGATCTTCATCCAATGCATCATTCAACACTGAGAGTACATTCTGCAGGGACTTCTTTCTGGTAAAAGCACTGGAGCACCACTGACTGCAAATCAGGAGATCTGTGAGAGCCATGTTTAAGCTCCTTTTGGCTAACACAGAGAGCTAGTAATATCTAACTTCTATGGACCAAATTGCGTCCTTACAAAACTAATATGTTGAAATCCTAACCCTTAATGTGATAGTATTTGGATACAGAACGTTTGGGAGATTAATTATGAAATCATAGGCTCATAAAGATGAGGCTCTGATGATGGGATTAGTGCCTTTATAGGACAAGAGGGCTTGCTTCCCTCACCCGGCTACCTCCTATGTGAAAAAACATTGAGAAGGTGGCCACCTTTAAAGTACCTCTCCAGAAACCGAACATACTGGCACTCTGATCTCAGACTTCCAGCCTCCAGAACTGGAAGAAAATACATTTCTGTGTTGTTGTTGCTGTTTTTTTAAGCCACCCATTCTATGATATTTTGTCGTGGCAGCCTGAATGAAGACACTGACAATATATTTTAAGGCAAAACATATTTTTTTATGCATTTTGGGATTCTATAATTTGTCCCAACACTTAAGCAGATGAAAGGCTCTTCTGAGAAATATTGTAATGGAGCCATAGGGAAGCCTCTGCTATACTCTATTCAGAGCAAAAATACAAGTTAACACTCATCAGTTTTCCTAACTTTGCCATTAACTCATCTGACCTCTAATGGGGTTTCTCTCAGTGTGACCCAAGTACTGCCCACCTTAAGGTCACTCGGACTGCTTGTTGAAATCAGATTTCTAGGCCCCATTCTAGATGAACTAAATCAGAATCTCTCATGGTTGGATGCTGAAATATGTACTTAAATGAAAGTACTTTACAATTCCTGGGAACTTCCAATATAAAAACAATGGAGCATCCTGGATCAATGACCCCAGACTATGAGGCCTTCAAGCAATTGTCACTCTGGTCCTGCCAAAAATCAAGTTGAAATAACATGTTCGAGCAGCACAGGCTAAAAGAGAAGTAGCCTCACATTCATTTAGTTTCCCTAAACTTTACTATTTGAAATTTGGTCTCCAGGAAGCTATGTACCTAAACCACAGCACAGCAAGTAGGTAGCCTACAGAAATGCCTTCAGTAGGGACCATTTAATGTCAAGATCTTGCTTTATGAAGGAGTGATATTTTTAAAGGTTATTGTATTTTTTCAAAAACAAAGAGTCAAAAAAAGATTGTTTACTATAGTATTCATTGTACCTTTTATGAGGATTAAAGTGCCAAAGTCAACCTAGAATTGTAAATCAAGAAGCCTCTCTTCAGATGAGATTTTGTCCCTTAATCTAATAATATAAACTATCTAACCCTCACTTCCCCGCACCCCTCTTAGGGTATCCAGGAATACAGCTAGGAACTAAAACTGCTCAATTATTGTTACTATCTTATTCCAAATTTCTGGCACAGTCTTTCTCTTTTTTAAAATGATTTCTCACATAGATTTAAAACCAAATATCCGATAGTCCATGTGTTTTAAGCTTGTTTTCAGTTATCTGAGTCTTTTTTTTTTTTTTTTTTTTTTTTTGAGACAGAGTCTTACTCTGTCACCCAGGCTGGAGTGTAGTGGCAGGATCTCGGCTCACTGCAACCTCCACCTCCCAAGGTCAAGTGTCTGAACTGATTTAAAAATTAAAAGAAACAGAGTTTTAATAAATACCCTGTCATATATGCCATTACTGTACACATTCATATATATAGTAATGTTTTATTTATCATTATCCACAGAGTTTACACAGTGCCCCATAGAAAGTAAATATCGATAATATCTCTTTAGTTGAGTTTCCAAATCTCTTCCTAGGTCCCATCCTCTGACCTCAGGTCCCACATGTACTGTGGTCTGTCCCCTGGTCACTCTAAAATGTCCCAAGTCACCTTCTTCCTTAAAGGAGCTCCCACTCCTAACATTTGTATCTCAGGCTGATTAGGTTTAGAAATTTCAAGGTCTTCTATGACTCACTGTTTTGATCATGTCAGTCACAAAGTTCTGAACCTTCTGCTTTGGAATATTTCTTGTAGTGAATGCTTCCTTCCAATTTTCATTGCCAGCACCAGCCTCCAGATCTTTATCAAGTCATAGCTGGGTTGTTGTAACAGCTTCCCAGTAGAGATGGCTTGAGGGAAGGCAACTAAACTTTTCTGAGTACCTCATATGTATGTAGTGTTTTCAGTGCACTATCATATTTAATTCTCATAACAATACTATGAAGCAGGTATAATTTTCTGTTTCATAGATAACAAAACTGAGCTCAAATGAAATTGCCCAAGGTGACACAAATGGTAAAATAACGAAGAACTGGGATTCAACCTGGAATCTGTCTGACTCTTATTTTCCATTGCCTCTGGCTGTACCTGATTCTCCTCTTTATACATGACAACCATGCCCAGCATCTTGCTGTTTGTAAATTCTGCTTTCACCATATCACACTTCTCTTTAAAACAATGAAAAAAATTAGTAACCCCTACCATTCTTTCCATGAGTTGAGACTCTTCTGTATGACTTTCAGGGATGGTCATAGCCCACCCTACCCTGCCTAGCCAACCTTCCTTTCCTTGTTCTTCCGATTCAGTCTTCACTGTCCTGTAAATATATTATTCTACTATTCCTATACTGTCAACGATATTCCTATACTATTAAGGATATTTGTTGAAAATATATTAAAGTGTTCTTTTTTATCTTTTCAAATACAAGCTCTTTGCCCTGGTTGACTCAGGACATCTGTGCCTGGAGGGGGGGGGGTGCAGTATAGAATTGGGTAGGTGTGTTCAAGGGGAGGCTGAGAAGATACATTTTAGGGGAGGAGTATAAAGAAAAGGATCATGGAGATGTTCAGATTCTTACAAGCAAAATGGGATTTTGCAAGCAGAATTTGAGACAAGGGAAATTGTCTAATGAAAAGATTTGCTCAATTCCTTTATTCTTGTAATTCATCCTGATGGAGACTGATCATAAAGTGCTCTCATTGTGCAGACAAGATAGCTCTCTCACTTTTGACAGCAAAGCCGTGATGCTTACTGTTCTGGGAGGACAAACAAATAACAGAAGGGAAATAAAAGTCAAGATGTGGATTCAATAAGGTGAGGAAGTACTTAAGAAATGGATAGATAATGGAATGGTATGGGAAAAGCAAAGAGCTTTCTCAAGCCATCCTCAGCTCCCCTGTGGTATGGACCCTGCTATGAGAGCCAAGCAGCCTGCACTAAGCCCAGGAAGAGACTGCTAGTTCTGTATGCTGGAAGGAGGATGCTGCAGGTGCTGGGCTTTGTGGCAGTGGAAGCTGAGCTAAAACCAAGTACCTGAGGGAGCATATCTGGGTTTCTAACAAAAGAAAGCCAGGATCCAGTTACTTCTACTGACAAGAAGACATAGAACAGTGCCCAGAGACCAGAAGAGTTAGAGGACACCAACTCTTTCCCTCTCCAGAGACACAAGGAGGGGAGCCTCCTTGGCTCCCCTCCCGCAAGGGCCAGATGTGACAGAGAAGAGCAGAAAAAAAGGGTAGTTCCCAAGAGCCTGAGCCTGAGCAAGTTTATCCAAATGAGAGAGTTCAGATTTCTTTAAAAGAACATTTACTTTATAGTATCAAACTAAGACAAATGAGGTCGGCCTCCCAGGCTCTTTCTGCTGTGTGCTGAATGCTCGTAGACAGGCCACTGAGACTCTGGGCCCTTTTGGAGATTGGGGGACAAGAATCAGGAAGCAAAAGCCCCTTTCACGCCAGCTCAAGACATGGGGAGACACTGTCCTAACTGACCAAATCCTTACAAAATTGCAGAACAAGCCTTCCCTCCTTGTCAATTCACATAACTGCTTAATTGCTTAACTGACTTAATTGCTTGATTTATTGATTGCACTATTCACTTGTTGAGTGTCTGTGTAGTAAGCAAAAACAAAACAAAATTTAAAAAACTAATGTGAACCACAGATTGGGCATTTAATTTTTTCTCTCCTACTCAGTAGGTGGGAGGCTCAGGAGACAGACTTTTGTTAAAGGCAGATTACAGGAGTGACACGTGGCTGCCCATCCAAGTTGTGAAGCATTTCTTGACCTTTTTACACCTGCCTCCGGGATGTTCCCCTTACATTTCCCGCCCTGGACATACTCTTATTTCTGCTCTTATTTTGCCAATTCAAATCCTTCCTACCATCAGTGGTCCAGTTTACATCACACCTCTGTACACAGAGGGTCACGTTTCACAGGGCAGTACCATACATTTCTGTATACAGAGGGTCACATTTCACAGGCCAATATGACCCACAAGGTTCTGTTCAGTGTAAAATGTTGAGTCTTTTGATCCTTTCTGAAACCATTTGTAACCACTTCAGCCTGGGCTTTTGTAATATAGGCAGTCTACTCACAAATACAGACAATTTTATTTCATCTCCTTGATTTTTGTCTCGATTACTGTCTCCTGTGATACTCATGTCCTCAAGTTCAATTGAGGATAAATGTTTTATGCTTCTATTTAAGGTTTGGTCTTGATACATTATCTTCACTGTATCTAATATAGCATAAGTTCAGAAATACCTGCCAATTAATACTAATTGTACAGATTAAAAGACTTCATCAGAATGGAACCTCCTTAAGGTCACTGAGGAGTACAGAACTAGAAGATCAGAGCTCAGAGGTCTTCTTCCCGGCTACTTTATCATGATGCTGCTAGGGAATAAGAAAATGAACAAGGGGTTATAAATCCAAGTATCGTTGTTACGATGCATGCTGAGCTTATGTGTTGGGACATTTTGGTCCTATAAAGAACAGCTTCTAACATGGCTCTTTGGATTGAATCACACACTCTGTAGCACACTGCAACATATGAACATTATTAAGGAAGTCACCTCAAATCCTTTATTGAATGAGGTAAAGATTAACCAACCATTCAACCCATGTAGCAAGCAAGCAAAGTAAGAACACCATCAATGTGAGCTGAATTAATGAGAATGACATCCAAACTGTTTGGATGGAGCAGTTCACCACAATGAAGAAAGTGACTATGATAACTAGCCAGGATCCTGTCCCTCAGTTTATGAAGGGCAAGAAGAACAGACGGAACCAGAGAAGATAAGTAGTGAGAAAAGCACAGAGGATGGGGGAAAGTGTTAGTGAACCACCACCATGTTAGTTACACTATGGAGATGGTGATAATTGGAAATGGTAATGAGGGTGCGAAGCAGCAGGGACTGACAAAGGACAAGAAACTCAGGGATGAAAAGTCAAAAAATAGAAAAATCCCATAATCTCCCTGGCAAGCAGGCACCTGCCAGTCAATGTGGCTACCTCTGGAGACATCTGACATCTACACACTAGGCTTATGTGTATGTGGTTGGAAGGAGAAGACAGAATCTGACAAATGGTTTTAATAATATCATCAAAAACACACATTTTGAACATCTCTTACTATATATTTTTTGGAGGGGAAGAAGTGGAGTGGAGACACTCTCAACCCCAGTAAACGTTAAGTGCACCAGCATGCAAGGCTAAGGAAAGGTAGCCCATCAGTTCAACTGTCTAGTTAGAGGGTACATGGCCAGAGATGGTCCACAGTTATCTCATACCACCTGTCTTTCAGCCTGCATTTACCTACACATCATAGAGATCAATAATACATTGTCACAGTAACAACCAAACCAGTAAGATAAGGTGCTTCACTAAAGAAAGAGGAAAGCACAGATTTCGTTTCTAAAGATTCGCATCCTTCCTGCTGCCCCTCCTGATACACACACACAAAAACTTTAAATATAAACATTCCAGCACTTATAAACCCAGAGAGATACTTAGGTCTCCACAGTAATGAATTCCCTGATAGTTTTGGTGGCCCTGCATTATACTCAGAATTTTTCATGTACAATTTTAATAAATCTTCTCCAGGCATGGTGGCTCATGCCTGTAATCCCAGCACTTTGGGAGGCAGAGGCAGATAAATCACTTGAGGCCAGAAGTTCTAGACCAACCAGGGCAACATGGTGAAACCCATCTCTACTAAAAATATAAAAATTAGCTGGGCGTGGTGGTGCATGCCTGTAGTCCAAGCTGCTCAGGAGGCTGAGGCACGAGAATCAAGAATGACTTGAACCCAGGAGTCGGAGGTTGCAGTGAGCCAAGATTGCGTCTCTCCACTCTGGGTGACAGGACGAGACGTTGTCTCAAGGAAAAAAACTTAAAAAAATTATATTAGATATATGCTAATTTTGGCATTTTCCCAGATGACTTTCAGAAGCAAGAAGCTGTTTTATATTTAAGGAGAGGAACTCTGGTCTATCTCCATTGCTTTATCTCTCATTCTTTTCATGAAAGCATGAGTAGCTCTTTGCCAGATTCCTCAGCAGCTAAAACCAGAAAAGCAAACAGATATCTAACAGTGCATTGCTCCCTCTAAAAGTACACAAGAACAGAAGGGAGGACCCTTAGCCATTGTCTGCATGACTTCTTGGTAATGCTTCTTAAATGAATGTGCCCAAGAAAGTAAATGCCTTCTAGAACTTAGATGTTTACGCTTCTAGCAACTGTGTTTTGTGTATAACTCCATTAAACCAACTACTGTATTGCTTTGCAATTGTCTGTCTTCATGGCTATCTCCTTAATGATACTAAAATGTCCTTAAAGGCTAATATTGCCTCTTTTCATCTCTATATACTTGGCTTTTACTATATGGGGATGAATATCTGTTGGAGGGTTGGGTACACAGATGCATACATATATAAACCACATGACTGAAGACCTAAGAAACAGACAATTTTCCCCTCTGGATTACAGAATACCCTGGCCACATATGATTATGTGTGGAAGAAGCAGTGGTGGAGGAGAATTGAAGTGATTCTTCTATAAAAAAGAATGTCACAAATAATATAAATTAATAATCAGAAATACAAGCAATGTCAACAACCATTCTTTCAAAGCAAATTTCTGCTTAATAACATTTAATTATTGGTTACACCATAAAAGTATTTGATACATTCTATATTTCTTGATTTTGTTATATTTTATCAGGATATTTTATATTTTATCAGGATAGTTATGTTTTATCAGGATAATCTAGAGGCAAACAGGAGATCTATCTTAAAATTAACAACCTTTAATAATTCATTAGTAATTAAATCTTCTCAAATAAACTCATCTTCAGAATGCTTTTAAAAACTAATGTTTATTATTTCAGGAAGATTAGTGACAATGAAATTAAAAGTTATATAAATTCAGTCTATACTTAAACAAGAATTCAGACAAAATACCTCAGATAATAAAATTAAGGAACATCTACTGACCCAAGAGACGTTCATATTTGGCTATTTAAATACATTAGTCACTATCAATTTTATATATATATACACACACACACATATATAGTTATTCATAGTCACTATCAATTATATATATTATCAGTTATATATATATATATAGTTATTAGAATAAAGGGATATAGTTTTCTATCATTATCATCCATATCTAAAGTCAAAAGTCTGAGGCTTTTAGATGTTCACTCCTACCTCATAACCCTGCAACCTACTTTTCAACAGAGAATCCATATGCATCAGTCCTATTTGATAAAATGTATTTAAAGATGTAAAACTGGCATAGAATATTAGCACTGTTAAGCTCTTTCCTTAACAAGTCACGTATTTGTGGATGTTTAATCCTCATTTTTTAAAAAGACCTAGGACCAAATCCATATTATCACCTTTTAATTGAATGGAGCAAAGAAAATAGTATTTTTAATAGAGTTTTTTTTAACTAGATAATTGAAGACAAATATTCCTGACCTAAATGCTAAATTAAACACAAAATGTTATAACCATCCTAATTATTCTCATAAAATCACTCCTGAGCACCTTGTGCGTTAGTGTGAAGTCAGCCATCCTACAGTCTACATCTGCAGACCCTCTATATCAGGCCAGACTCCTATGTGTTCACCCAGCACAGGCCACTAATATGGTGCCCCTTCTGGATGGATGTTATGCAATGTTGAGGGCAGTATAGGGGAGAGGATTGAGAAGCAAGACTTCTGGCCAAGCAAAGAGCCTCCCCTCCTAGAAGAATGCCCAGCAGCCATTCATCATTACTTAAGCATTCTCCCTGAAACAGGAAATACCAACCCTGAGCTAGGATGTTTAAACAATTCCTTCCTACCAATGAGACAGCAACTCTGTAAAGTTTTCTTCCTCCTGTTACATTTCCCATGGTGTTTGACTGCCTATTATAAACTGGGGGGTGAGGGGGTGTGGGGGAGTAAAGGTTTATGGGATATTGTAGGCAAAGGAAAAGCTCAATGTTGGAGAAAACTTTGAGAAACAGAAACACAGACACATTTTCTTTTCTTTTTTTTTTTTTGAGACACAGTCTTGCTTTGTCGCCAGGCTGGAGTGCAGTGGCGCGATCTCGGCTCACTGCAACCTCTGCCTCCCGGGTTCAAGTGATTCCTCTGCCTCAGCCTCCTGAGTAGCTGAGACTACAGGCACATGCCACTACGCTCAGCGAATTTTTTGCAAACACATTTTCTACCCCAGCACAGTAATAGAAAATCCTTAAAATTCTCAGTCCTCAGAAGATGGTCTAGTGCTGAACTGGGATCCTCTTATCTCTTCGATATTAATAAAAGAGATACTCATAAATAATATTGACAGGGGGTCCACTGTGCTTTGAGATAAACTTTTTCTCCTCTTTCCCCTTATTCTTAGTCCTCCCACTTAGCTTACCAACTTTCTCAAGTTGATCTGCCATCAGCAGCCAAATTAAAATGATGAATTAATTGGATTTCATAAATAAATTAATACTAATTAATAGTTTCCTGTGTTGCTCCTCCCAGGAGTAAATGCATTTTAAAGTTTCTTTGAGGAAGAGAGAAATGCTTCACCAAAAGAGGCCACAGTGTGAACATCACAGTCCCTGAGAGCTGGAGATTTCAGATGGCCTGGGGCTGCTGTGAATTAGATGTCAACCTGCAGCTTCAGTTTCTTAATTTGTAAAATAAGAGACTGGACTAGATGAAATCCTTTCAACTTCAAACATTCTATTATTCTTCAAAGTATTCTATATTGTTAAATGTCAGAAGTGTGGTACTAAGATGATTTTAGGTGGTGAATTCATCTTTTGCAGCATTCTTATTACACAGTGTAAGTTACTATCTACTCCTTGTGCCTAGTAAGATCCGTTACAGGTAGGAACGGTCTTCCTTCTGCCATTCGTGGTTATGTTAAATAACATTGTCAACATTAGGGCTTAAATAAACACAAGACACAATCGTAGGGATGTTTAGTCTCAAGATAGTGGAATAAAGGCCTTACCCCTTCTCCTTTTCAAAACTACCTCCCTAAACAAGGAGAACAGGGAACTGCAACACAAATGTCATCTTCCAGAAAACCAAGAGACATCTATAACTCCAAGCCACAATATATTAAGGTGGAAAGGAGATGAGCTGTTACAATAGTCAATCATTTAGTGGACAGAATGAAGTTCCAACTAGAGTACTTGTTACAGAAAACAAGCTGATCCACCCAGGTCAATGCCAGAGAATGCCTAGAAATTGAAGGCAAAAGAAATTCCAGAAAGTAGAGATAAGGCTGGAATCTAAAGTGAGGGAACTAGATGTATAACAAGTGTGTAGAAACCCTCCCCCTACATCCCCACTTGCCAATTGATACAGTTAAGAGACAACCCTCCTGTACCCCTATGAAAGATAGGATATGGAATCTCTGGAGATGTGGAAACAGAAAAGCTCTAGATGTGGGGATACCAGGCCCAGGGGAGGGCAGGAACTAGGAACAGGGGCACTCTTGCTCAGTTCATCAATACCAACACCAGGTTTATTATTTCCCAATCTCTTCTTCCCTGAGATGCAGGAGTTTTTCACGAAAAAAACTGAATCTCTGAAATAAAGAATGCTACAAAAAAGGAATACTCGTTTTTAAGACAAGAAAGAGCTCTTAGCAATTAAAAATATAACACTAAAATGGAAATAAATTTAGTGGAAGAGTTGAGAGATAGAGACAAAGAAATATCTCAGAAATATTTCAGAAAGAATATGAAAAGCAAACATTGGAAAACAGAAGAGAAGAGATACAAAAAGTAGGGGATCAGTCAGGAGGTCCAACATCCAGACAATAGAAATTCCAGGAAAAGTGAAGAATAAAAATAGTGGGTAGGAAAACTTCCCAGAACTAAAACTTCCCAGAACTAAAGGACATAATGTCCAGATGGAAAGCGTTAACCAAGTGTCCAGCTCAGGTGATGAAGAAAGCCTCCATACCAAGGCACATCTTCAGAAGAGAGCTAGTGAACAGACGAGAGCTCTAAGAGCTTCCTGAAGTGGGGAAAAGAAAGACCTCATACAAAGCAAGTTAGAGGGCTCTAGAAGGGATAACTTCAGGAAAACACACACAGTTAGACAGTAGAAGATTCGGCTAAAGAAACAAGGGCACAATGTGACAAATATTTACTCCAAGAAAAACAACCAATTATCAAAGAAAATAAATGTAGTCATACTATACTACTTGACTTAGCAGAGAACAATGATTACATGGTCATATTAATGAAGAACTTAAATAAGATATTAACAGAAAAGAGACACATGTGAACATAAATTCTCACCTGAGACTATTGATAACATCTAAAATATGAATAAAAAGATAGCTGTATATGAAAGAGTTGAAAGTGGAGTGAAACAGAGAAGATGGAAAGAAAAGGAGAGGGGACCAGGGAATTGCTGGGGGCTTGCTGTTGTTCAAAGAAGTCTTTTAGCACTATCTAACTTTTAAATCTATATTCATATAATACTTTGAAATTACACAAAAATAATTTAAAACAAACCAACAAAAATGACAACTTGTTGTACATAGTGAAACTGCTACTCTAGGTTATACAACTGAGAATATAAAGAAAAGTTTCAGAGTATTAAAGTCCTCAAGGCTGAGTGGCATGGTGGTTCAGGCCTATAACCACAGCAACTTGGAAGGCAGAGGCAGGAGGATTGCTTGAGCTCAGGAGCTTGAGACCAGGTTAAGCAACATAGTGAGACTTCATCTGTACAAAAAATGTAAAAAGTAGCTAGTCATGGTAGTGTGTACTTGTAGTCCCAGCCACTTGGGAGGCTAAGATTTGAGGATCACCTCAGCCTGGGAGTTTGAGGCTGCAATGAGCTATGATCACACAACTACACTCTAGCCTAGGCGACGGAGTGGGACTCTGTCTCAAAAAAAAAAAAAAGTATTAAAAAAATAAAGTCCTTAAGTCTAATGCCATGCTGTGCTGTTCTTAAAAACTAAACTATAACTGTAAAGAAAGTTGCCTTTATTAATAACACTAGTCAGTCTAATTTCAGTCCCCAAAGTCCAGACTCCTGTCCCTAAGATTCAACAATCACTTGGAGAATCTGATTTCTACTCCAGAGTTGGGAGGGAGGGAAGTGCTGCATCCAATCTGATGCCTGAGCCAACACACACATGAAGCCAAGACTGGAACATTTATACAAGGTCAGTGCCACAGAAACTAACATACAAAGTACTTTAGGTAATCTGAGTTATAAGGCACTGTGGACTCACCTTTGGTTCCTTGATCATATAAAGGTGGGTGTCAGAAAATCTATTACTGATTTGCCAGGTAGTACTAGAAAATTACTTTACTTCTCTGTGTACCAATTTCCTCATTTGCTAAGTGATGACAATGATTTTTAAAAAACTGCTTTAAAGAGGAATGATTCAAATGAATGAGTATAAATGACAACATGAAGTAGTATATAAACACAAATTAACTGCTTTTATTACGGCTATTTTTGGGTAGCACTTCCTCTGAAGAAAAACTAAACAGATTTTTTTTCTAGAAATCTTCCTCTGTTAAAGATAACATTGCTGAAAAATCTAATGATTTTGCACGTGTATGTTAACACATACAAGGACTGATTCTTTTTCCTAACAGTGGACTCATTAGTTTTTCTCTTGATCTTTTCTGTTTTTGCTGAGTGTGCAGTGATGTTTTTCTTTTCTTGCTGCTTTTTTCCCTGCCTTCTAAAAAAGAAATTTTTCCCCCCGGGCGCAGTGGCTCACGCCTATAATCCCAGCACTTTGGGAGGCCGAGGCGGGTGGATCACGAGGTCAAGAGATCAAGACCATCCTGGTCAACAAGGTGAAACTCCGTCTCTACTAAAAATACAAAAGTTAGCTGGGCATGATGGTGCGTGCCTGTAGTCCCAGCTACTCAGGAGGCTGAGGCAGGAGAATTGCTTGAACCCAGGAGGCGGAGGTTGTGGTGAGCCGAGATTGTGCCACTGCATTCCAGTCTGGGTAACAACAGTGAAACTCCAGTCTCAAAAAAAAAAAAAAAAAATCCCTCAAAATCTAGGTTGGTCTCCCTTTGTTTCTCTCTTCACACTCCTTTTAGTAATCTCATGTAGTCACACAACTCTGTAACAATTCCCATCAGACAGCAGCCTCTCACATTCTCCTGAGCTTTAAACTTGTATTTCCTTTTCCCTGCTTAACACCTCTGTCAGAAATATCTGATCATTCACTATTCCTCTAAATAAAAAAGAAAAAAAAACAAGGAACTGTCTGAAAAATCAGGTCTTCACCTTTGCTTTTTTCTTGTCAACAACAGTATCAACAATCTTAGTTATCTGGGTCAAAAATCACTAAGTTGTCTCTGATCCTGCTTTTTCTTTAAACCCCTCATGGATAGTGAGTTGCAAAATTCCATAGATTCTGGCTGGTTTTTTTTTTTTTTTTTTTTTTTTCCAATTTCTCCCCTTTCCATTCCACCAACACTATGCTATTACAGAGCCTAATCTCAGCCTGGACACTTACAGTAGTCTCCTAATTTGTTTCTTCACTTTCAATTAATTGCCACTGCAATTCAGAGTGGGTTTGCTTTAAAATAATCAGTGGTTCCCTAGTGCCTCATCCTGGCATACAAGATCCTCCACGTTAATGCCTCAAACCAACATGTCCAGCTAAATTCTACTGCTCACCTACACATACTCTATGTTCCAACCAAACTCAACTAATACTCCTTAAACACACCTGGAATTTTGAGGGAAGAGAGGGCTTGAATTAAGTACTTACCCTGTCTCTGCTTTGGGTCCTATCTATCCTTTAAGGCCCATAAAGGTTTCCTTGATTTCTCCACAACCTAATGTTGTCCTTCTCTTCTTTGCACTTGACCCTTTATAACTCTTTGTGTTTTTGAAGAATGGAACTGATTTTACTCTAACTTATAGCAAAAATGCTCGTGCCCAGTCTCATTACCACCTCTCCCTCATGAGATTTTAAACTTCTTGAGTACAGGAAACTTGTCATGCTCGTCTTTGTGGCTTGCTGTACCTAGCCCACACTTTGCACATATGAATGCTTGAGAAATGCTTAAATTCAGACTCATGAAAACTGCCTTCCAATGCCTTTTTTGGAGTTCATCAGATATACTGAATAACTGAAACATTTCAAGGATGAGGACATCACTACAATGACATATTACTTGATCCTAGGTTTGCAAACAATGGGATAAAGAAGTCTTGGTTTGAATCAGTGGTTCAATCAAGAGTTCTATCAACAGCTGTTAGTGATACAGCAGGCGACACTTTTCCTCCCAAGTCAGTCTATTTAAAATTTCCACATGGAAAAAAGGAACATGGAGCAGTGAAATGAGCAACAGAACTACCCTGAGGAATTATCTTAGTAAAAGTGGGATTGTATCCTCAGCATCCTGCTGAATTTTAAATTCAGCTATGCTGTTCTGCCTACTGAAATGACCCTGGGTATCCTCTGAGCCTATCCTAGGGCTGTCGTGTTCACTTTTAAGCAACAATAAGTAAACACTGTTTATTAAACAGTGGTCATATTCGCCTCAAAGGGAGAATAAAGAGCTAATCTCTGTTACAGAGATCAAGCTAATCTCTGATGTTACCAAGTAACAGACCTGAAATAAACATGAAGAGCTTGCTGCTCTTCCTCTAGAAGAAATATTTATTAATGTGTATTTCCTTAAAAATGACTGGGTCTTCTTCTCGACCACTACAAAATAAGTACACCACCACATTTGCTTGTTGAATTATAAAGTTAGCAAACCTATACGAAAGATGTTCTATTAGCAGTGAAATAGCAAGCTTGCGATAGAATTTGCCCCAGGGCTTTGTGTAACAGACCTCAAATTTCAGAAAGCAAAGTGAGTAATCTCTCCTCCGCCCTACTTTCTCAGATAAGAGTTCAGGTGTCTCTTGTAGTCAGGATTTAAGGGTTTTTTTTAAAAAAGAAGAATTTTAAAAGGACTCAAGAAACAGCTAGGTCATAGAAAAACTGTTTGGCAAAAGGAAAAATGCACAATGTTTTAAAACCTTAGGGAGACAGGGAAGTGAGCTGGCAGCACTTTAATCCCAAAGGATATACCTTCCCTCCATTTCCTGGGCCGTTTCCACTCCACGCTAATCTTCAGCAATAACTGAACCACATCGCGATGCGTCGCTCATTTTAATCAGAATTCTTCCCTACGGGATCTACTCCCAGCCATTCATTGTGTTCCTGTGTCCTACGGGCAGGTGCAGTCAGGCCAGGCGGCGACTCTGCGCGAGCGGAGCATCGCACGATCCTGGGGTCCAGGGGTCACCCATAAGTATCGGCTCCGGGCGGTGGGCCGCTCGCCGGCGGCAGGGGTCGCTGCAGAACTTCGGTCTCTGCCCTGGAGAACCACCTCCCCCGCTCCGCCAGTCCGCTCCTCCCGCCACCGTTGGACCCCAAGTTCTCTACCTAGTTCTGAGCGTTCTTCCTAAAAAAGCCAGTACGCTCTGCGGCACTCCCAGTGTACGTGACAGGAAAAATACAGAGCATCTCACCCTGTAAAACCGATCACCCTCTTTTAATCTTCTCTGCGTCTAGCACTGATTAAAGGCTGTCTCCAATATTGGAAATTAAGAAAAGTTGCTCCCTTCTAAGCACTAGCGCGCCGACCGCTCCTTCGTTTAGAAAGAGAGGGAGAGAGAGAAAGAGGAGAGAGAGACCCCGCGTCGTCTGGGAACCGCAGCCAAAGTTACCTAAAAAATAATAGCGGTTCCCAGGCTGCCTGGTGCTCACTCCCTCCCTCCGGGGACCCTATAGGGCTTCGGTTGCCGCTTTACCCCAATAGTAACTGAATCCCTGGGAGACCAGGCGTCTGGACAAACCTTCAACCCACATCCTGTATCGCACTGTCCTCTCCCCACTCCCCATTTCTCTGCCCCCGCCCTCGACGTCCCAAGCGTCGGAGGGGACCCAAGTTCCCAGAGTGGCCACACGCTGGGATGCCTCGGAGGAGTTCGGGGTTCAAGTGCGCGCCTGGATCTGCGCACTTCTTCCCCTTCCTCGGCCTCCCGGAGTAAGCTCAGGACCCAGGATCTGACTGCCAAGGGGTGCCCAGCCCTGGCGGCAGTAGTGCGCGCTCCTGGGCTCTAGGACAGGGAGTGGCTGCTCGCTAGGATGCTTGTCTGGCGTCGGTGTGCCCGTCTGCGGGCTGTTCCGTGCGCTTGAGCCGGGACAGAGCTCCCGCCATGCACTCCGCTACCCGAGTCCCTCCACCGCGCGGGACAGAGGGTACGAGCCTCCAGCCGAGGTCTGTCCCTTCCAAGTCACCCCGAATTTCTGCCCGGCCGTACCAAGTGGGTCTCGGAGGTCCTGGGCAAGTAGTGGAGCGGCCGGGCGCGCGCCTTCCCGCCCCCCTCCCGGCACCGCCCTCCGAGGCGCGGGCGGCGGCCGGGCCCGGTACTCACAGGTCCGGCCCGTGGGAGAAGGGCGGCGGGCCGTAGCCGTGGGGCTCCCGCTGCGAGGGCGCTGAGCGCGGCTCCAGCCCCCCGTTGACGCCCCTCCAACCCCGGCGGCGGCGCTGCGGCTCCGCGCCCCCGTCCTCGCCCTCGTCTTCCTCCTCCTCCGGCGCTGGGAAGGTCACCCTTGCTTGTTCCTTGCACTTCCTGACCTTGGTGGACATTGCGCCGGCTGCGGTCCGAGTATGGGGGTGCTGGTCGCCGGCCTCCTCTGCCTTCGCGGCCGTGCGGTCTCCCCGCGGCGCCCCTTCCCCACCTCCCGCGGCTTCCGCAGCCCTGGGCGACCCAGGGCGGGAAGGCAGGAGCGGAGAGCCGCGCGGCCCGCGATCAAGCAGTTAGAGGCGGGAGCCGAAGCCAAGCCGCCGCCGCCCACCATCAAACCGTGGGAGCAGCCTCGGCGGCCGTGGCTACGACGAGGAAGCCCGGGGCCGAGTTGGAGCGCTGGTGCTGGGAGAGGCTCTCCAGTCCCGCGGCGGCGGCTTTGCCTCCTGTCTCCGACAGCATCACTTGCTAGGACAGCCTCGTTACTCAGGGAGAAGAAGAGGGAGGGTGGGAGGGGGAAGAGGAGGGGGAGAATCAATTCCTTATCAGACAAAGCTGGAGAGGAAATCAGACAGACCGCAGGTGGGGAGTAGAGAAAGCGGAGAAACTTCCCCTCCCCACTCTCCCCTTTCTCTTCCAGAGAATCTAGGGCCCTTTTTGCACCTACAGAAACAAGTTTCCTAAGGAAGGGAAAAGGAAATCCACCGGCTTGTTAATTTTCCTGCAGCCAACTCTCCAAATTTGTTTCAAAAAACATCACTTGTTCGTCGTGTTACTCTCAGTAAGACTTGGCTGAACCTGCGATGTTTAAATACGTTCCCCTGAGTGCCTTCGTACTGGAGCCTGGTAGTGTTTTAAACGTGCACGATGCTTTAGGTCTTTGAATGAATCTCAAAGGCATCTAATAAGATTTATATACTGTCCAAGAAACATTGTTCAGCAAAATGTAGTCTTCTTTTTAAAACACATGAACAAAAAAATGCATTTTAGAATTAAAGACCAGTAGTTCTTTTGGGAGGAAAGAGTTACATATTTTAGTCAGCAGGAATCTTAGGGATCAAGGAATCTATTGCTCCTTTTAGAAATAAGAAACCCTTGGCCTAGAGAGACTGAAAAAAGTACCCAAAATAGGTGGGTAGTGAGAACACTTAGATTAGATTCAGAAGAGTGTATTCTCCCAGACTTTCTCTTGTTTCAAATAGTTTTCCAGCAAGTTCAACTTGGAAAAATCACAAAAATACCAGAAGCGCTCTTATGACATAAAATTTATTTAACTGTATCCAATTATACTGTACTTTTTAGAGAAACAATTGTTCCCAAATTTAAGCATATCACAAGAAAATGTAGCTCCTTTGAATTTAATTCTTAAAAAGTAAATAAAAATTTATGTATTATATCAGAAAGTCTATATGTTAAAAGAAACAATGATACTTATTTATACATCTAATACAGGGAGAACAAAAACAAGTAAACATTGTATACTGTGTTATGTTTGGAAGTACTTTTCACTTGCTAGTACATATGAAGGTGTTAACATTTTCACAATGTAGGTTAGCAGATCCATTCAATTTCACCTCTGAAATATCTTTAAAGCAGGACTGCCCTTCTCCACACGGGTACCACCGCCTCAGTTCAGGCCCCCCTGCTCTCTGCCATCCAGCCTTTCTGCAGCCCATCTCTCTCTCCCTATACTGTTTCATTCTTTGTACTACTAAAAAGAACATGCTCAAAGCAAAGTCCAATCACGACTTTTCTCTATAAAAATCTCTGGTGGCTTTCCACTATCAGATTAAAACCCAACTTTTCAATCTCTCCTCCCACTCTCTTTCATACACATTCTAACTGCAGTTACCCTGAACTCTCAGTTATCAACTGACATACTAGTTACTTTCCCATTTCTCTGCCTTTGTCTATGGCATTCCTGTCACTGAAATGTCTCTCTTCATCCATCTGCCACACTTTTCCTTAAAGAACTAGGTTAGCTATGGCCTCCAGTCTGACAGCCTTCTTGAGGTCCCAGTGGATTTCCCACAGGATCTGGTCCTTATCCACACTGAGCATACCACAGTCTTAATCAGTGGTCACATCATATTGAAATTCACTCTGTATGTGCCTGTTTCCTCTAAACTATTAATCCCTTGAGGGTAATGTGGGATATTGTTTATTTTGAGCTACTAAAGGGCTCATCTTTTTGTATTTGCCATTTAGCTCATACTGATGTGCAGTACTAGCTCAATAAATGTTTGTTGGATGAATTCATGAAGTTTATAGTTTCTTTACAATTACATTAATATGTTTATAAACTGCCCTTACAGGACTTTGGATAGAAGCTCCATAGCAGTGCTGGAGTCACCAGGGCTTACTCTTACATAGTGTCTTAGTCTCCTAGGGCTGCCATAACAAAGTATCAAAGACTGTGGCTTGAACAACAGATAATTAATTTCTCACAATTCTGGAGACTAGAAGTCTGAGTTCAAAGTCTGAGAGCTGGTTTCTTTTGAGGCCTTCTTTGTGGTTTGTAGATGGCCAACTTATCCCTGTCTTCACATGGTCTTCCTTCTGTGCCTGTGTATTGATCTCTTCTTATAATATATATGACCACTATAAAATTATATATATATATATATACATATATAAAATGTATAACCACTCATACATAATTAGGGCCCACCCTCATCACCTCATTTTACTTAATCCAAATACTCCATCTCCAAATACTGGCATATTGTGAGGTACTGGGGGTTAGGACTGCAACATATGAATTCTGGCAGGACACAATTCAGCCCATAACAGAAGATAACTTTCTGATACCAGAATGAATAGAAGAAACCACAAAGAAAAAAAAAGCAGATATGAAAAGCAAAGATTAAACACTTCAATGTATCATAAAAATTTTAAAATAAGGTTGTAAGAATTACTGCTCAACAATGTCTTCTTATTAGACATGGCATAGAAGTTAGACTTAGCAATCTTCTAAAGGGAGCAAGAGCACGGAAACAGGTAAAGTGCTCCTGACAGTGTACATTTATTCCTCCTCCTTAAGAGCAGAAGTTCTTGGCCCTGTGCGAAGGCTCACACCTGTAAGCCCAGCACTTTGGGAGGCTGAGGCAGGCAGATCACCTGAGGTCAGGAGTTCTAGATCAGCCTGCCCAATAAGGCAAAACCTGTCTCCACTAAAAAAAAAAAAATAGACATATTAGCTAGGCATGGTGGCAGGTGCCCATAATCCCAGCTACTCAGAGGCTGAGGCAGGAGAATCGCTTGAACCCAGGAGGAGGAGGTTGTAGTGAGCTGAGATCTTGCCACTGCTCTCCAGCCTGGGCAACAAGAGCGAGACTCCGCCTCAAAAAAAAAAAAAAAAAAAAAAGCAGAAGTTCTCCTATAAATGCATTTGCTTGCTTTTTAAAGTAACCTTAACTGATTAAGTTTGTTAGCAGTATGAATTAAGAAGAAGAGCTGCATATCAATCAATCCCCTCAAATTAGGATTCCTGAGCTTAAGATGTGGCAATTAACCTTCTAGTGCCTTTTACGTAGAACTTATATAGTGTCCCATAAACTGTCTTTCACTGAAGTCTGCAGTTCTCTTAAAGTCTCAGGAGGTCCCAGGCAGTTTCCTCACTTAAAACATGCGTTTTGAAAATTTCCTCTAATCATAAGTTTGGAACTTATATTGGACCATTCTCATGCTGCTAATAAAGGCATAACCAAGACTGGGTAATTTATGAAGCAAGAGGTTTCCTGGACTCACAGTTCCACATACCTGGGGAGGCCTCACAATCAAGGCAGAAGGCAAAGTAGAAGCAAAGGCACGATTTACATGGAGCCAGGCAAAAGATCTTGTGCAGTTCCATTTATAAATGGGCAAAACTTTTCTTTGGTATCTCTCTACTCTTTCTCTACATCTTTGTCTACCTTATAATTGTTTCCTGGCACTTATGAGCTCAGTGACATTGTATTGTTTTAATCCTTCCAGGATCTTATCTCTGGCCTGCCATTTATAAATGGAACTTCCCCAATGATTCAGTTATCTTCTCCTGGCCCCATCCTTTACACATGGAGATCATTACAACTCAAGGTGAGACTTGGGTGGGGACACAGCCCAACTATATCACAACTCAAAATTTACTTTAACATAGAAATAAGTTATAAATTATGGCTATGTTTTCTGGAAGGTTGGCTTAAACTTGTTTCAATAACAGTATAGGGAGGTACTTAAGAACATAAGATCAGAGGCCTGGAATCAAATCCCATCTCTGCTGCTCACAGGTTCTGTACGACCTTGAGAAAGCTGCTTAACCTCTCTGAGCCTCAGTTTTTTTTCCTCAGTAAAATGAAGATACAGTCATTGTATCTACTTCATAGGGCTGTTATAAAGACTCTGTGTTAATGGCACTTAAAACTGTACCTGGCATATAGTAGGCACTAGTAAGTATTAGCTACTACTAGTTCACTATGTGAATTATAGAACTAACAATAGAAATCTGAAGTCTGTTTCCTAAAGCAAGAATCCATCCTATCTTATTTAGATGTCATTCTATAATAGTATTTGCTAAGTTGTACAACTGGGCTGTCAGTTCTTCTAGGGTCAGGCATAGTGTCTTATTTGACATTGTCACACCAGTGCAATCATAAAGCTGGCAACATAGAGAGTGTTCAATAAATGGTAAGTAGTAATAACAGCAGTGGCTGTTGGAACAGCAGTGGCCGTTGGAACAGCAGCCATTCAATAGCTATTTGTGAAATGAAGAGATCCCGTAGTGAGGAGGAAGAGGAAGAGACTTTTCTTCTGCTGCTTTGGGTACAGTGCCAACCCCATGTAAAATCTGAGAATGGGCAAAACTTTTCTTTGGTATCTCTCTACTCTTTCTCTACATCTTTGTCTACCTTATAATGCCATGTTTCCTGGCACTTATGAGCTCAGTGACATTGTATTGTTTTAATCCTTCCAGGATCTTATCTCTGGCCTGCCATTACCCCAGAAGAGCTCCAAGCTTCCCAATGACCTTTCTATTCCCTGCCAGCCAAAACTGCTATTCCTTCAGGGCAGTCAGTCTCAATTAGCTGTTAAAGAGAAAGTATCTTACACAAATTCATGCTAATGTGTGTGAGCCCCTGTTGTGCATTAAAGTGAAGTGAAAGGAAGATGCTTTTTGGGGAAGAGCTGCCTGTGACTCACTCCCCTATAGGGTGTCTGACTTTCATCTTTTTTTTTTTTTTTTTTTGAGATGGAGTCTGGCTCTGTCACACACAGTGGTGTGATCTCAACTCACTGCAACTTCCGCCTCCCTGGTTCAAGCGATTCTCCTGCCTCAGCCTCCTGAGTAGCTTGGACTACAGGTGGGTGCCCCCACACATAGCTAATTTTTTTATATTTTTAGTAGAGATGGGATTTTGCCATGTTAGCCCGGATGGTCTCAATCTCCTGACCTTGTGATCTGCCCACCTCAGCTTCCCAAAATGCTGAGTTACAGGCATGAGCCACCATGCCCAGCTGGCTTTCATTTTACCACTACTAAAAGTTATAATTTTCTACCATTTTGAATTTGCCCCATTCCCCACCCCATTAACATCTGCCATCTGTCAAGACGGGTTCTCAATTTGTGAAGGGAGTGGAAAATGGGCTAAGGGGCAAAGCTAGAGGATTTATGTATAGCTTCAGTCTTAAGCAAATAGAGACAGAAATTTATTATTTTTGGGAGACAATTCTCCATGAATGCCTCATGTTTCTAGACACCTTGAAGGCAGAGGCAATGGTTACCTTTGTTCTGAAATATCTTTTCAAGGATGTTTGTATGGCAGGCAGCAAAGAGCTAATATGTTTACTGTCCTGTGTAATAAAGATAATGCTCTCCTTGAGGCAAAGGTCAGGCATGCCTACTGACTATTAGAAAAGATTCAGGTTACCTAAGCTCCAGGTTCTTACTCTTGGAATGCAACCTGCCACATGTGTGGGTGTCATCTGCCCCTCTCCATATCACTCTGTTGGAATTGAGACTCAGGAAACTGGCACAAATACTGGCACCCTAGCTATTGCTATTGCTATGAGTAATAAATCATCCTTTGTATCTGGCCCGGGAGTTTTGTGTCTTCTGCCAGCATTTGTGGAACTGTGGCTAACTACCTTGTCAGCTTGCAAGTAGGGTAAAATTTCAGATCCTTCATAACTCTTCAAAGTTATATTTGTCTTTCCTTCAGGGAGAAAAAAATACCAATCACTTATAATATGGAAGCTGGTGGAAATGGGTCATATAAGTCACCTGTCAGAAAGAGAAAATTGGGAAAATAGAGTAGGTCAGTCTTTCCAGTCATGGTACTTTCACCTTCAATCGAATGAGATACAATAGTTTCTTATTTATATTAATCCTTCCCAGGCTGAATTCTTAAGACATATTAAAAATGGTAATTAAAAATGTAAACATAATTCTCTTTACTTTTCCTTTTTGCAGAGCTCTTTTATGTCAAATTTATTCTGTGCTACATGCACACCTCTTACAGGTCCAAAATGCAACCCCATTCTAAGTTCTGAATTACTAACAATGGAATCAGGATAAGGTTGTTAGTGTCTATATTATCAGGTTAGTGGCTAACCACTTTGTTTTGTTTCAAAGCAGAAATATCTCCTCAAGACCATTGATTGCAGAAAAGACCTGACTTGCTGATGCCCTAAGTTAAACCAGATATGAATTTCAAGAAGTGAGGGGGAAACTCACTTAAACACTCGGGATATATAAAGGACACTGTTTCCCTATTGCCATAGCCATGCCCTTCCTACCTCCCATTAGCCAGCTCTAATCTTCAAATGTAACATTTTTTATCCTGTAACTCTTAACTTTAGGCAAAAGTGTTAAGATAAAGCAAGAGGAAAGAGAAACAGAGAAGACAAAAAAATTTTTAAAGTTATTTTTTCTCCCTATATTCACTTTGAGTGCCACTGGTATAGTGGTATCATGCAAGATTCCCCAAAATTATCTGGAATAAATTACCTTGCAAATGGATGAAATACCCATACAAGACACTCAATGGCCTCATTTTAATGCAATTTTTGGTTAAATAACTAAAATTATAAGATATTCATATGGCAACATAGAAATATGTAACTTAACTGTTAATCCTTTGCTATAACATTACGACTATGTCTTTAAAGAGTTTAGGGATAAAGGAAGGGTAGGAGATTGTACTGTCCAGAAAATCATGAACTATGTGGAGTTGAAACAATTTTAAAGGACATCTAGTCTGATCACCTTAAAATGTTTGAATTCTCTGCACAGTCCTGACTAAATGTTCTTACGTATACATTAATATTTTCATTACCTAAACAGTTTTAAGAGCGTGATTCATTTGCCTCTATAGATTATTTTTTAATGTAACATGTTCTATTTTTTCCTTTTTATTTACTTTTTTTTCCTTTTTCTGTAAGTTCTTTCTTAAAAGAGATTTGGAGGCCAGCAAAAAAAATATTTCACAGTGTGGCTTATATCTTAATCAACGAATCAAATCTGTGAGTAAATGCCCTTATAAAAAAAGGTTGTTGTATATCTTAGTGATGAGATAAGCACTCAAAAGGCAACTTCAAGTGAGGTCTGTGAGAGTTCCTGGAAGGCACTGATGTACAACACCATGTCTAACTTCGAGAAGTCCAAGTGGAAATGTGTGTTAGGCTGTTCTTGCATTGTTATAAAGAAATACCTGAAACTGGGTAGTGTACTAAAAAAAGAGAGATTTAATTGGCTCACAGTTCTTCAAGCTTACAGGAAGCATGGTGCTGGTATTTGCTCAACTTTTAGGGAAGCCTCAGGAAGCTCATAATCATGGTAGAAAGTGAAGGGGGAGCAGGCAGGTTACATGGAGAAAGCAGGAGCAACAAAGAGGGAGAGAAGGAGAAGGGAGGGTTGGTGGGAGGTGCCACACATGTTTAAACCACCAGATCTTGTGTGAACGCAGAATGGGAACTCACTTATCACCAAGGGGATGGTCCAAGCCATTTACGAGGGACCCATGATCCAAACACCTCCCACTGGGCCCTACTTCCAAGATTGGAATTACATTTCAATGTAAGATTTGAGCAGGGACATACATTCACACTATATCAATGTGTAAAAAATAAAAATTCAATAAACAATAGGGTCCCTATTGAAAATGTGTGCCTTTTAAGTTCAAGTCTTGGATATAACCAGTCAGAACTTCTGTTATAATTATGAGTTGGGGATGGAGATAGAAAGCAATGAATAAAGATCTATATTGTTGTAAGCCAAAAATGAAACAAGGTACACCTTTTTGCGTTCAATAGATTTAGCTTTGACTACCAAACAGGAGAATGCTCTAAAATATAATGGAGAGTGAAAGCTTTGAATCTTGGCTTAAATGTGATTTATTCTGCAAAAGGAGCTCTGTCCAATGGACATTTCTGGCACCCTCTGAAGGCTGACACTTTCTGTAGAGCCCGAGAAAAATAATAAAAGACTTAGTATCTACATCAAATAATTCCTGCACAACAAAGTGTTTATTCTAAAAGTTATACATTAGTCTTGGCTACTGAACAACAAAAGGAGTCATTAGGATGTTTTGTTTATTTTATGAGGACTTTTCCCTCACTCAGCTGTTTACCTACCAGCTCAAAATTCTGAAATCCCAAAGGAAAGAGAGGCTTTTTACACATCAGAAAGAAGATGGCAGGCTACCAAACCGTAAATGGCTCCAATTTTCATGCAAAGTCAGCTTCGTGAATCACAGGTGGATTTTTACCAAAAAATGCATTGAAGGGCCTATGACACCAATAATACCTTATTTACAAACAATCAGCTCATCCTTGGCTAGAAATATCATGCATACTGTAGCCAAATATATTAAAATATCAACAAAGACACCTCTGGAGATAGTTCAAAAATCCAACATCCAGAAACGAATTGATTTAGGAGGAATAGTAAAAGCTCATAACAGGCAGCAAGAGTGCAGTAAGGATTTATGGATTAGAACTGTTATGGGGGAAAATAGAATTGCTTAGCTAGAATGACTTTCTGGGAACACAGAAGATTTTATTCATAACTTTAGATCTTTCAGAATATGCATTAATATAAATGCAAAATTTACAATTGAGTCAAAAGCCAGAAAAATATTACCAGTACCTAAGGATATAAAAAATTTCAAGATAGGGCTGGGCATGGTGGCTCACACCTGTAATCTCAGCACACTGGGAGGCTGAAGAGAGGATTGCTTGAGGCCAGGACTTCGAGACCAGCCTGGCAACAGAGCAAAACCTTATCTCTACAAAACAAAACAAAAGAAAAGCAGAAACACAAAACATCAAGATATTAATGTGGCCATGAATGAAGAGATCTTAAATACAGAAAATTCTGGCTCACGCCTGTAATCCCAGCACTTTGGGAGGCCGAGGCGGGTGGATCATGAAGTCAAGAGATCGAGACCATCCTGGTCAACATGGTGAAACCCCGTCTCTACTAAAAATACAAAAAATTAGCTGGGCATGATGGCGCGTGCCTGTATTCCCAGCTACTCGGGAGGCTGAGGCAGGAGAATTGCCTGAACCCAGGAGGCGGAGGTTGCAGTGAGCGCGCCATTGCACTCCAGCCTGGGCAACAGGAGCAAAACTCCATCTCAAAAATAAATAAATAAATACAGAAAATTCAGTAAATGATTTGTGACAGTCATAATTGCAGTCCACATACTTTATTTCCCAGAATCTCAAAGCATCATCATCTTCGTTAGCAGCAGTAGTGATTATTCTCTTCTAATATCCCTTAACACTTAATGTGCAGTAAGAACTTGTAAGATGATACCCTGGAAACATAAAATAAACCCAAATATATGTGACCTTCCCCACTTACTCCCTTCGATGTCTCCTCATTGCTTCCAGACAATGTCCTTTATTTAACACATAAGGCCTTTGGTGATCTGGCACTTGCCTACCTCTCCAGCTTTGTCTCCTGCTACCTTTCCTTTGAGACTTTGTATATGTGTTCCTTCTATCTAGAATCCATTAATTCAAAAAACTTGTTGAACACCAACTGTAGACCAGGTGCTGTGGATCAAGCCTGTAATACCAGCACTTTGGGAGGCTGAGACTGGCAGATCAACTTAGGTCAGGAGTTCAAGACCAGCCTGGCCAACATGGCGAAATCCCATCTCTACTAAAAAAAGGTACAAAAATTAGCCAGGGATGGTGTCACATGCCAGTTGGGGAGGCTGAGACAGGCGAATTGCTTGAACCTGGGAGGCAGAGGTTGTAGTCAGCCAAGATTACACCACTGCACTCCAGCCTGGGTGACAGAGTGGGACTCTGTCAAAATAATAATCATCATCATAATAAAGAACACCAACCATGTGCCCGTCCATGAATGTTCACCTAGTGAACTCTTCATCCTTCAAGACTCAAAAATCTCCTCCTCAAAGTTTCCTTCCCCAAGGCAAGTTCACCCCTACCCTTTTGACTCTTTAAATAATTCCACCGTTGTGCCTTGAACACAAACCTGGTTCAGACTGGATCCACACTGAATGTTTGGGGTTTTTTGTTTGTTTGTTTTTATTTTTTGAGATGAAGTCTTACTCTGTTGCCCAAGCTGGAGTGCAGTGGCATGATCTCGGCTCACTGCAACCTCTGCCTCCCAGGTTCAAGTGATTCTCCTGCCTCAGCCTCCTGAGCAGCTGGGATTACAGGAGTGTGCCATCATGCCTGGCTAATTTTTGTATTTTTAGTTGAGACAGGGTTTCACCATGTTGGTCAGGCTGGTCTCAAACTCCTGACGTCATGATCCACCCACCTCAGCCTCCCACAGTGCCTAGAATTACAGGTATGAGCCACCGTGCCCAGCCCACTGAACATTTTTTTAAAGGAGTAAAACCAAAACTATACAAGTGAATATATTCTAATTGTCAAAAGCTTAAATAAGCATGAACTAGTAAAAGTAAAAGCTAACAATATTCTTTACCTTTTACCTCCTTCAATCCTACTCCCCCCAACCCCTCAGAAATAATTGTAGTTAAGAGTTTGGGGCATAATTTTTTCAGGACTTTTTCAAGATGTGTCTATAATAGGCAATTTTGCATGTTTAAAAGCAGAGTCCCTGGAGCCCAGCTGCCTAGAACAAAATTTAAGTCTGCTTTCAATATAATTGGGGTTTGGGGTGAATTATTTATCCTTGCTGGGTCTGTTTCCTTATCTATAAAACAGCAATGGTAATAGCTGATTAAGTGAATTAATATATAAAGCAATTATAGTGCCTAGCATGTAGTACGTTTTTAAGAAGTGTTTGTTAGATATGCTATGCAAGTTTAGGATTTTATGTTACTTTTAAAAATACATAAATGAAATATACTGTACTTATTGTTCTACAACTTGTTTTTATTTTCACTTGACAATATATCTACCTCATTTTATAATATGGATATACTATACTGTATTTAACTATTCATTATTTAATTTGTTTGTAAATTGATTGGCACATGAGAATATTTTCCAGAATATCCCTACAACTTTTGAGTCACAGTATGTATATACTCTATTTATGCATTAACAAATTGCTGTATGAGGAGGATATTTTTAAATTCCCATCAGCAGCCTTAACCAGCAGGAGAGAATCAAGTACACATTGGGCAAGACACATTCCAACTTGTCACATAACCTGATGAACAAGTGTCAAGAAACATTGGAGATACCTCTTGTCACAGCCTCCTTGTTTCTAGCTGCTGAGGTCATGAAGGAGTGTGAATATCCTTAGCAACTCCTTTCCCTGCCCTTAGCAGTTCCAGCCTTCCTATGACCCCATTGTCTGCCTTGAGTCTACCAGGACTATTTTTGTTAGGCCCTCCATTAGTTCATTTTCACACTGCTGATAAAAACATTCCCAAAACTGGGCAATATATAGAGAAAAAGAGGTTTAATGGACTCATAGTTTCACGTGGCTGGGGAGGCCTCACAGTCATGGCAGAAGGGGAAAGGCATGTCTTACATGGTGGTAGACAAGAGAGCCAAGTGAAAGGAGTTTCCCCTTGTAAAACCATCAGATCTCATGAGACTTATTATATCACATACTTGAGAACAGTATGTGGGGAACTGCCCTCACAATTCAATTATCTCCCACTGGCTCCCTCACACAACACATGGGAATTATGCGAGCTACAGTTCAAGATGAGATTGAATGGGGGCACAGCCAAACCTATGAGGCCCTTTACCTTCACATTTGTAAGACTCACTATAAACGCTCCAGACTCCAAGCCACCTCTCCTCTCCCATCGGCTCTGTCCATTTCTACTTCTAGCCCCATCTCTCACATACTCTTTACCAAATTCTTGAACCCCTTTTCTTTGTTTCTTCTGGAACTCAAGATCCATCCTCAGCAAAATCTACTACATGTTCAACCTCTTTTCTGAAGGTTTCCTTTACCTTCTTGCTCTGCAGAAAACCTGATTGTTTGATGATGCTTCTTCTTTTACAGTCTTCTCAAGTCAGGGCTGCTTTTTCTGCTATACCTTTCTATATTTAAGGACCTGGAATGACTGTAGCTCTCTTTAATCTTTTTTCTTTTTCCTTTTTTTCTGCTTCAGACCATTCTCCCTCCTTTCTTGCCAGCTTTTAATGTCATGCCATCAAATGATATTACCAGCTAACCTTATTGTTGCAATTATCTGTCTCCAAGCCCCTCCTAATTTCTCTGACTGTAGCTCCTGGCTCATTATCACTCTCTTCAGCACATTTTCTATATTAATTTTTTAAGATTCGGTATATACACAGATGATCTTTCTAACACCCTGGCCTCTCAGTTTCTTGAATTCCTTTCTATCTTGTCCTACACTCTACCTCAGCCATTACTGCATGATCACACCCTAGAAACTGTCACAACAACCAACTAAAACTCTTCCATAATCTAAATTTCATGCACCTTACTCTCTGAACTTACCACCCCCTGTAGTGGCAGGTCACTCCCTCTATTAGCACAACTCTACCAATCCTTCCATCTTTTCAGACCCTCTAATTCACTAATCTACCCTTTTTTGTTTATTCTGCATGCCCTCTTACCCAGTTTAAAACCCGTGACCATCATCATAAAGTATCCCTGCATAATATGCTCAGCCCCCTTGCTCCCTCACCTTCCTGATATTCACTTCGCAAAACCAACTGTACTCAGCCATGCCTCTACTTGTGCAGCTGGATGAGCCTGCAGAAAACACCCAATGGTACCACCTTGCCCCACATTAAATCAGGACCAAGAATGTCAAGCAGGTTCTTATGCTGCCTGGCCATCGAAACACAGAAGGCAGTAGGGGATGGGGGTGAGTAGAAATATATAAAGAGTTATACCTTGTTTGGAGAAAGGGTAACAATATGACTTAACTCTATGAGGTGGCAGAAAAATATACACTGAAACATATGTTATTTATGAGCAACTACTATCGTTATTATAAATTATTTTCCTTCAGAATATTACTCTTGGGGATAGGGACTAGCACTCAATAGTTTTTAGAGAATTTAATTTTGACTAGAATTTTTTTGTTATAGGTAATGATGTAAACTGGTAAAGATAGTAGTAGGGATGGGAGTGATGCTGATGGCATGGACCTGGGTACTTCCTAAATGTATTTTATTTATACGCCATTCTCCTTAACCTTGATAGGCTTTATGTTCTTGGTAAGCAATAACTGGATGTGCTTACAGGGCTAGACTGAAGATTTTAGTTCTGAGAACATTGTGGCTTCTTCAGGGCAGAAGTCGTATATTCTTTGTGAATCTCCATCCCACGGCCTAAATCCATTTTGTTTATTTTCCTGTTGCTACTTTCTTTTATTACTGATATTTTTGGCCCATATTTAAGGTATAAACTACCTTGGGAGCAAGGGATTAAATTGGCTAAGATATAAATAATCTTACTAACCATCCTTTCCTTAAAACCCTTTTTTAAATGAATAATCTCGCCTGTAATCCCAGCACTTTGGGAGGCCACGGTGGGTGGATCACCTGAGGTCAGGAGTTTTAGATCAGTGTGGCCAACATGGTGAAGGCTGGTCTTTACTAAAATTGTGAAAAAAATTAGTTGGATATGGTGGCAGGTGCCTGTAATCCCAGCTACTTGGGAGGCTGAGACAGACGAATCACTTGAACCCGGGAAGTGGAGGTTGCAATGAGCCAAGATAGCATCATAGTATCATGACAAGAGTGAAACTCTGTCTCAAAAAAAAAAAATTAATAATCTGATGTATTACCTCCTGTAAAAGTTTTTGGATTAAAAAAAAATAAAGGTTACTAGGATGCCTAAGCAATGAAAAGGAGTACAAATAAGCAGTCCATGAATTGATTCCTTTAAATGGCATATTTTGAGATTTTTTTTTTTTTAGTTTTTGTCATCATTTGTCTTGGTAATAGAATTATTAAAAAAAAAAACTGATTTAGGCAAGGGACAGATTATCATGGTCTCATGTTTTATAATTAAGTAAATATGTAATGATAATTTAGGATTTTAGAGTTTTTAAAAAGGCCACATAAGTTTTTCCATCTGATGCAAGATTGAGACTGATCGATGATCATTATCAGTGTATATCATTTATCTAGCATGCACTGCCCTCAAACTTTCCTGAATTAGTAAAAATTCTTCCCCATATTTCTTTATTGTAACTCATGTAATAAATGATGAAGAAAATAAATGTTAAGCCTTTTATTTTAGCCATTGTTAAATAGTTTAAGGCTTTGATTTTCTATAATTATTTTGTATTCTAAGAAAAAAAACAAGCATATTTTTTCTATAAAATCTCAGTATCTTATTTCTTAGTCACACTTGAGAATTGAAGAGATCAGTATTTTTTTCTATGTCAAAAAGTAAAATATGCAATATATAATTGTACAAACCCACTTAATTCCATTCTTTGTTTTTTTGTCAAACATCCTCCTTTATCAGAACTCAACCAATTATTTGATTAATTATGAATTGCTATGTGTATTTGATATGGTATTCAAAGCAGAATGATTTAAAATAGATGAAATTAGAAGCAGTAAGATTTTGGTGTTCAATAGCATTTATGGTGTTTTTAGGCAACAGAATACTGAACTGGCACAAAAGTCATTTTGGAGAAGAATATTTATTGATGTGGGGAAAAGTTTATGATATCCATTACACAAAAATTGTGAGCTAACCTTATGTATAGCTGTATGCTGTATTTTTTCATCAAATCAACATAGCAAAAAGGCTACAAAAACTTAATCTTCCTTGGGGCAGCAAGCAGGAGAAGGCATTTAGGATTTTTTTATGACTCTTCAATTTTTCTTTAGTTTTTCTATGTTTTGCTGTTTCTGCACTTGACCGTCTGTTACCTCAGTAAGTAGAAAAATTATTTTTAACCTAATTGCTCAAATTAAAATGGTTTTGTTTAATTTTGCTATCAAAATCAGCTAATATTTATTGAATGCCAGCCTAGTAGGAAGACACCTGTAGGAAGACATTTTTAAAACAATTTTTCCTGCATTCAAAGAACTTCCAGATTCCAGTTCTAGAAGAATTGGATGTAAAAAATGCAAAATGTTAAAAATGTCAATGAAGTTTAAAAAAGTAAATCAAGGAATAGGAAGGTGATAAGTGACGTATGATTGATTATAGGGACACTTATTGCTAGGGGATCACTTACTCTCTGTTTAACATTCTTGTGTTAAATCTGATACAGTATGAATCTATCCAACCCATGATGTTTTCTTTCCCATTTGTGCAAAAACCTGTTTGTATTTCACTGGCAACCTCATCATTAGTGAATACTCCTCCTCTTGAGTTTAATTTCAGTGGCATTTAGTAAAGGAAGCACAGGTTTGGCCCCTACTACTTCCTTGAGTGCAAGCCACTTTAATAACATGTAAGAACTTTACACCTATTATTTCAATCCCTACCCTTTGTCTGAGATTTTTATTTAGATACCGGCTATAAAACTTTCTTCCTGACTTAATTCCTGATGTGGGTTAAAAGATGAAGGAGGGGAAAGAAAGACACATCTTTTTACTGTGGAGCTCTTAATATCTTTTCTAAGTGATAGAAGGGAGAGTATAATAAGCTAATCAGTCATATAGTCAATGGCTATTTCTTGAGACATACATAGAAATGTACTAGCACCAAAGCTTCATGCTGCATGCCAGTCAGTGAAGCAGCAAAATAAAGAGGGTGGCGCCGAAGCTACCTAAATATGGTTCAAGTAAAGATGCTAACTTTATTTTTTCCTCTTAGTACTTAACCATGTTTGTTAATTTCTCCTGTGGGAAAGACTGGGAATGAATTCTTGCCACTCAATTGTGGCTAATTCTACTGTAAAGCAATATGCTACTTATCACCTATTTTATTTTTCTAACCTATAATAAGAGAAACTGATGGTTTAAGTTTCCCTGAATGTTATCTATGGGTGGGTGACACAAATAATTGTCAAATCATATTCTTCTGTCACACCATATAGATTTTCCCAGGTTTAATTATACTTATCTAATGAAAATTTTAATTTTTTCTCTTTATTATTGATCCATCCCTCTTTTCTTCTCTTTCTTCCCTCCTTTTTCTTTCACTGTAAAAAGATGTGTTCTTTTTCCCTCCCCCATTGTTTCCCTCCCTCCCTCTCTTCGTTTCTCCCTGTCTCCCTCCCTCCCTCCTCCTCTCCCTCTCTCCCTCCCTCCATCCCTTCCTTCCTTCCTTTTCTTCTAATAATTTGCATAGATATATTTGAAATTAGATTTCTACAGCTACTGCTGGAGAGTGAGGGGGTCTTTTCTCATCAATTTAACAAATAAAAAGGTTTATAAGCCATGTTCTCTGGGTAAAAACAAATATCATTGCCAGCCTCCTTATTGAAACAGAACTCTTCAACAACTCCTTTAAAAACTAAAAATAATTTCTTTAAAATAAAATAAGTATATTCTAACAAATGAATACTCTCTTCAAGTAACATATTTGGTGTAAAAATTTACATGGTCTTTTTCATAATATTAGAAAATTATTTATCTGAAATAAAAGCCTTTATTAAAGGGTAACTTTACAACATAATATTCACTCTTACTTAGTTATAAGCCTGTTAAAACATACACATTTCTCATTTAAGTGAATTTACCATTTACAGTAAGTAATATTTATTGAGCACCTGTACCTTTCTCTACCTGAAGCTAGAAATTCTTCTAATCAAATTAACGACAGAATAAATATAAGCATTCCCCTAAAAGTAATTTCCCTCACCTCTCCAGGAGTCACTGGTCACCATTTATATTATTCATTAGTCAGTGAATTCTGAAGTAAAATCAGGATTTCTTAAAAGATATGGCAATTGTTTTTTCTTTACTATATTTGGCCAAGTGAATATTCTTTTTTTTCTTTTTTTCATATGCCCACTGTGTCAAATGAGTATTCTTGATGTTATATTTTTACCTGAAAATTTTAAAGTCCTGGATAACTTCTAAGGCTCTAAATTTCCAGAGGATGACAAGAAGAGACAAAGGAAACTTTAAGATGTTTCTAAGGCTCCTCCTTTCCTCACAGTGATAGGAGGAAGAAACACAATAGTGTTCATTGAATGGCTTGGAAGGAAAAGCATTCTGCTGTTTAGAGTCGGAATATTAGAGTTGGAATTGTAAGAGAGAACCTTGCCCAGCACCCATATATTACATGTAAGAAGAATAATGAGCCCTAAAGAAGCTAAATAACTTTCCCCGTGTCACATGGTTGGCTAATTCTCTCACAAATCTGCCTTTCTTTCTCCTTTTCTTCTTCAGTATCCTCCCAATCACTGACATGAGAAACTGCTCCCTTCTCCTTTAGTCTCTCTCCAGCTCCAGTCAGTTGCACTCTGGACTACCTCTTCTTTCTGTTACCACTGCCTGCTTCCCTGTTCTCCTGGTGTTCGGTGTCCAGGTTTCTGTTTCTCCCCAGCTTCTACTTCATTGCATTCCCTGCTACCAGAGTCATCTTTTTACTCAGACCAGATGCTATCCTTCTTCTATAATCCCTGAATGACTTCCTGTTATCCATGAATATAAAAAAGTTGTTTTTTCTCTTTCATTTTTAAGACTTCAATTAAAATGAGGATGTGATTCACTGTGTATCATAGATACATAATAATATAAACAGTCTCTTTTCTCAAGAACTTACAGCTCTATTAGGAAAAATACCCATATATTAAACAAGAATAATAATCTTTATGATGCTTGAAATAACATGTGTATCATCTAAATTGAGCTTTGTATATGATTCTGTATATCCAATATTTGCAAAAATTAAAGCAAGGGGCTTTTTTCTTTTATGTAATATTTCACATAAAAAGTAGATCTATGTAATGTGTATGTAAATTATGACGCTTCATTAAAAAATGAACCCTTATGTACTTGCTAGTATTAGTCAGGATTCTCCAGAGAAATAGAACCAGTAAAAAACACATGAGTTCATAACATCATACTCACTCTTACCTACCTATAAGTCTGTTAAAACATACAAATTTATCATTTAAGTGAATTTATTGTTTACATTAAATATTTATTGAGCACCTGCACCTTTCTCTAAGCTAGAAATTCCCCTTTATGCAATTATGCACACACGCACACACACACACACACATCTATATACACACACACATATAAAGGAGATCTATTATGAAGAGACTTGTTATGAAAAATTGTCAAACACACTTACAGGGGCTGAGAATCCCACTATTTGCTTTCTATAAACCGGAGACCTGGAAAACCCAGTGGTGTAATTCAATCTGACCTTTAATCAAGACTGCATAAATCATCAGTGTCTTTTCCCATCTTATACTATTTATTTTCAGATCCAAGCATTTGGCTCAACTTGGATGTCCTAAATTCATCAACGTAAGGTGACAGGGAATGAAGACAAGTTCCATTTAATAACCCTGGCTTCTTTATTCCCTGACAATCTTCAAAGAGTACTTTGCTCCTGAAGAAAATCTTGTGAGAGCAAAACAAATAAATATCCTTATATTTGTGTCTTCCTGTCTTGCATCAGTGATGAAATATTATTAGCCATTTCTCTTGGAGAATATTCTGTCCATTCTTTTGTTTTTCTTCATCCGGAATTCCAGTTAGATGTTTGTTAAACCTTCTCATTTCATTCTCTGTGACCCTTAATACCTCTTTAATATTTTTCATGTCCTAACACCTACTTGCTACATTCTGGACAGTTCCATTCATTTATTCAGCAAATATTTATTTAGCATTCACTAGATGGTAAACACAGTTTTGGGCAGTTGAGAACTTCAAGGAACAAAATAAATGTATCCCTGCCCAGGAGGAGCTTACATTTGAAGAGATGAAATTAGGAAACAGATAATAAATGATAAATATAGTAAGTAAATTATGTAGAATGTAGAAGGTGATAAATGCCATGAAAAAAAGGCACGTAAGTGCCATGAAAAAGAAGAATAAGGTAATTCCCTCTCTGTTTTTATCGGTCATTTAATATTCAATTAAGTTTTCATTCTAAACAATTGTTTTTTATTTCTAAATATTCTACTTGAATGTTTTTCAAACCTGTCTGGTCATTTTTGAAAGTATACAGTTTTTGCTTATTAAAAAAAATTTCAACTTTCACTGCTAAGATTATCTAAGGAACAGTTATTTTATATAATTACTAATTATAATATTAAAAGTTTTGAAGATCTCCATATTTGTTACTTATTTCTATTTACCATTTGGTAGTTTATTAAAAATTAATTTTATTGTGAGTTTGTTTCAGATCGAATGTAGCCTAAAGTGAAATTACTTCAGAGAAGATTTGGATTTTCTTCTGCTTGGAACCAGGAGGCTGTGCTGATCTGGAATGACATTAGCCCTTCTGAGAGTCCAATTTTAAATGCTGAAATCTCAGGTTAAATTCTTACCTAGGGATTGGGATTGGCATGAGAAATAGGTGTAGTATTCTTGTTCCAGTGCTGGCACAGGTGTTGCTCCATTAGTAACCTGAGATTAGTGAAGGCTTACCTCTTACCACTTCCATTTCAACTCGATGATTTTGTTTTGGTTTGGAGGCAAGCGCTAGTCTTAAGTTATTTCTCTTGATTGTTCTGGAACTCAGCAATTCTTTAGAAAGCATCGTTTAAAAAATAATTATTAAGGAATTGGGGGTATTACAGTAGAGAACCATTCAGGGTATCTAGTCTGCCATGCTGCTAGAATAGAACTCAACTCTAAGTTATCTTTCCTATTTCCATCCTGCAGCTTCTCACTAATTCAGCCTCCTTCCCTCACCACACTCCCCATTCAATCTGGTACCTCATATTGCCACACCTAGTGTCTACATGCCTTTGCTTGTGCAATAGCCTTTATATCTATCTTTCCCTACTCCCAATAAATGAACTTCCACCCTTTTTTTCTGCCCAGAGATATTCTATCTGCTTTTGAAGCCTACTAGAAAGTCAGCTTTTCTGGAAACTTTCCCTAAGCACCATGCCTCACCTCTCCAAGGCAGAATTAATTACTTCCTCATTATTACACTAATATCATTACCCTGTATAGTAGAGTAGAGCACTGAGATTACTTGAGCAGAGATCAGCCTGCCAGTCTTAGTCATGTCTTAGTCATTTGTGTTTTCCTAATGCATTAACGTGGCCATTTGATAAATCTGAACATTTAATCTAATGGTGGGATTCATGACTGCAGCTTTGGTTGCACAACTCCCAATTTACCCTCCTTAGGCATTTATTACTCTTGGACATTGCTATTATTGTCCAGGAAAATTTTCTCGGCTCTAGATGTGGGAGGTTTGTGTATATCATTTGTCCCTCACACACAGAGAATATTCTCAGAGTTGTTTTTTTAATCATACTCCCTTCTGTCAATAGAGTTTAAATTTTTTTAAAAAATACGATTCTCAGCATAAAACATTAATTGTTATAATAGGTTGTAAGACATATAGCTATGTTTACTTAACTACAAGATTTCATTATATATGGTCATCATTGGACTGTATAAATTTTCAGAATGATTTAACTCTTAAGAATTTTGAAAGCTGGGAAAGTGGTATTCTTTACTTTTTAAAATTACACTTGTAGTATATGAAGACATTTTAACTGTTAAAGGGTTACCCTACCAATATCAAAGTATTCTGAGTCAAAGTGAAAGTCCCTTTTCCCACAGCAGAAGTGGCACGTCTACTTCATGGGTACTACTACTAACAATTTAGTGTATATCTTTCAAACACTGATGTAGATGTTGATATAGAATATAACCATTAGGTTACAGTGCTATTTCCTTTACTAGAGAGTAAAAGATCAAATTACATTGATTTTTCTGCCACTGAGCATTCATTTGATGTCAGCAATAGCAAAACAAACAAATATATATCAACTCAATACTAATCACATTGGATGCTAGGACACTAGCAATGACATTTTTATCTTGCATCGGACAGCACATGATGGAATGAGTTTGTGAGGTTCATAGGAATTAGGAAAACATGGCATAATTAAAAGCAAGTCTAATGACACAAAAAGCAATACATCAAATTTAAGTAGTTATAGAAAGCCATTATTCCATCAAGTGGGGGTAATTTTTTTCCTTTCATTTCTCAACTTATGGAAATTAGTTATATTGTGGCTTTTTAACGTATGGAGACCTGGCTTTAAAAAACTTCAAGTTCCCTAATTACTATTAAAGTAATATTTTATTTCCTGTGAAATTTAAAAAGAAGCCTCTGGAAGCCTACTCTCCTTTTATTTATAAAAAATAATAAAATGGAAACATAATTTATAACCAAGAATTTTCAAATGAAGTGTGTTAAGAACACACTTATTTTATCTCTCAGTGAAGGATTTGCATCCTAATTATAGCACAGAATCTTGGAAGGAACTGAAAGGACCTTATAAGTAACCAAGGGCAAATTCTTCCCTTTGCAGTCAAAGATGTGGGAACTTTGATCCTCCCCAGAATACAGCAGGAAGAGCACCAGGATCCCAGAAGTCCTGGGTTTGCATCTCAGCTCTGTCATTGCAAGGCTGAGTTCCCTTCTTAAATTGGGGTGAGAATAGCTATGGCATGGGGATGTAGTCAATGAGAGTAGTAAACGACATGAAAAGAGTCCACAGTGTTTTTCTCTTCCCCATTCCGCCTTGTCTAAGGGTACAGATCAAGGTTGTAGGAAAAGCGGGGGCAAGAGTCTAAATCTTCTGACTTACAGGCCAGTTAGCTTCCCATGAATTTCTTTCAGCCAAGCCCTGATGCCTGTCACCCTCTTCATGAAGATTATTTCCAATCCTCAGACACACAAATGCCCCTTCACTATGAATGCCACCTGTGTTCTTGGCTGATGACGGATTATAGCAATCCCTTCCTTCCCCTTCTGTGACTTTCCTTTGCTTTCAGGATAAAGTCCACCTCCTTAATATAACCTAAAAGGCCCCTGTTGACCTCTCTACCCTCTACGTTTCCTTTTCTTTTTAGATACTCAGACCCAACCACACTGAACTATTCTCAGGTACTTTGTTACCTCTGTGCATTTGCACAATCCTCTCACTCCTCACTAAGCAAATTCATACCTACACATTTTGTTTTTTCCAACTTATATGTGATCCTTTCTGGGAAGTCTTAGTCAACCTTGGATCTGATGCTCCTCATGATAGAACATATCTTAACACGATATAGTAATGGATGACTGACTTATGCGACTCCTCTTCTCAGCTACAACATCCTTGAACTTTGAAGAGACTGTGTTATTAATCTTAATGTCTGTCACAGATTGCACATATTTTGCACTATAATTCCATTGTTTATTTTTAGCTTTTTAGTTGAAGTAGATCATACATTCCAAAAGTAGATAAATCATGTGTGTACAGCTTAATGAATGTTCACAAATAAAACTTCTGCAATAACTAGCATCAATCAAGGAACAGAACACTAGCCCAGAATTCCTCTTCATGCCCATTTTCAGTCATTACTCCTCTTATTTCTGATACAATACAGTGTTTTTGAACGTTCTATCAATGAAATCATACAGTACATGTCTTCTTTGTGTCTATCTTCTTTTGCTCAATATTATGATTGTAGGATTCTAAAAGCTTTTTTAAAACATGGGTAATATTGCTGTATCTAAGATTTTAATCAATATGTATGAGAGGTTTTCTGTATCACCAGTTCAGAAAGAAGGCAGCTATTATGAGGTGCAAATGAAATCCCTCTCAATGGATGTGGTGAGAGCCTACTCAGCATTCTTTTTTGTTGTTTCTATCAAGCTAATTTTGTTCAGGTGTGCACCCCTCTGTGGAAAGCCCAAGTGACTCCTGGTGGGTTGGCCTGGTTGGTAAGCTTGCTTCCCCTTGCCAGGGACTGACTCAGGAGTCTCCCAGTGAAATGGGAGTCTCCATTTCAGCCACTGAGGAAATGTTGCTGGGGTTTCTGGGTATCTTTTCGCCTCCTACTGCAGGAACGCATGCAGATGCAACCCTCTCTTGGATGTGTCGTGTGTGGGCAGGAGGCTCTAACACTTAGGCTACCCTGTCCCCTTTGTCCTTGAGAATGAAGTTGATACAAAGAGGAAGACAGAGCCAATAATCACAAAGAAATAGGGCTTCCTACTGCATTAAGTCATCCTCCAGCCTGTGCTACCTCTAAGTTTTTAGTTACATCATGTCATCCAGCAAATTGCATTACTGTTTAATCTAGTTCGAGGGTTTGTTTTTTTCCAACTAAAGGCACTTTAACTGGTATGTCTCCTAAGGACTCGGTGATTACTTGGAAGCCACATTTAATGGAATTGATGGTGATGTGAAGCTTTGGTCTTGGGAAGGGGATATGAGTAAGACAGTGAGAGATGGAATGACATGGGATGGAGGGCTCCACTTACAACACAGGCTGAGAGGAAATGTCTCAAGAGGGAACTATTTGCACACTGCTCACAATGCCTTGGGTTTCCAAGGCTCTGTGGGTATGCTGGAGAGTTGAAGAACCTTTTAAGTGAAGAATGGCAACATTGGGAGTGGTGGGGATGAGGACAGCTGCATGTGCCAACAGTAGAGAGGCTTCTCCCTTGCCCCTCCCATGGAGGAAAGAACGACCAGTGCAACAGCAGTGGTAACCCCTGTGTGACCGAAGGGCATTCCTCAGAGCACAGGGAGTGCCCTGGCTGGCAAGTTGCCAGATTTTGGTAGTACACGTGCAGAAAGACAAGACTCTCAAGTACTGGACACGAGGCAAAGCACAGGGATGTCAGATCCCCAGTGTTTTCCTAACACTATAGTGTGAAAATGAGAGTGATGAAAGTGACAGGGAAAGGAAGGCCCCTGGGTAGATGGAGCTAGCCCCTCTCTCTCAATTTCTCTCTTTTCTCTTTCTCTCTCTCTCTCTCTCTCTCTATCCCTATCTCTATCTCTATCTCTATCTCTATCTCTATCTCTATCTCTATCTCTATCTCTATCTCTATCTCTCTCTCTCTTTCCTCCTGGAGATAAGAGTAATTATATTGTCCACTAGGACTAAGCAAGCATGCCTGAGGGTATGGAGTTACCATGAAGAGCAGACTCTCCAGTGGGAAGGCCATTCTGCAGTTATGTGAAGTAGACCTCCAAGTGATTCAAGCTGAATTTACAGAGAGAATAGTTCTTTCTGTCACCCAAGCTAGGGAAGTGGCATAGACCAGTTTTGTGGATATCAAAGTGATTGTGGATTAAGGTGGCATCTGATCTGACTTGTGAGAGATAGAATTTATACTTGCAGTCCAGAGGATATTTTCATTGAAGGGAACTGAAAGTGCAGAGGCAGAGGGGCAGGAAGTGCAGAGTGGCCACACAAGGAATGTGAGGGTGGAAGGGGTGAGGACAGATGGAAAGAGACATGTTGAAGTGGGGAAAAGCTGTGAATTCCTCAGAAGATGTTCAAATCTTACACTGTAGGTAAAGGTAAACAATTAAAGGATTTTACCCTCTCCATGATAAGATACAGTTGGATGCCGTGGCTCACACCTGTAATCCCAGCATTTAGGGAGGCTGAGGCAGGTGGATCACGAGGTCAGGAGTTCAAGACCAGCCTGGATAAGATGTTGAAAACCCTTCTCTATTAAAAATACAAAAATTAGCCAGGAGTGGTGGTGGGAGTCTCTAATCCCAGCTACTCAGGAGGCTGAGGCAGAAAATTGCTTGAACCCAGGAGGCGGAGTTTCCAGTGAACCGAGATTGCACCACTGCACTCCAGTGTGGGCAAACTGAGTGAGAAAAAAAAAGAAAAAAAGGCGAGATTCAAGTTGGCCTCAAGATGATTAAATTCAGGATGGACTAGAATAGGGAAGGATAGGGAGTAGGGAGACCAAGTTAGAGCCCAAAGCAATAGAACACAGGAAAGGAAGTAGGGGCCTGAATTAGGCTTGTGGGAACAGACTGTAGAGAAACTAGAGAATTTCTGGAGATGAACTTGACATGAGTTGATCACTGATTGGATGTGAATATGGCACGATTAACATAAACTGCATCATTATCATAAAATCTGCTCCCAGAGGTTGATAATTTTTTCACATCATGTTACATTTTCCACCTAACCATTCTGCTGGTGAAATGATTCCCAACTTGCAGACTATTTTGGGAGTATATTGTAGCAAAATGAAACACACAAAAAACAAAGTGATGAGTGTTACATGTAAAAAGAATTTACCTGGAACAGGCTCCTTTCTCTCATGGGGTTCACAGTAGTACTGCTTTTGACGAAGTGCATTGTGTATCTCAGTGATGGTAATAGAAAGAGAGGCATTTTGGGGGGCCCTTGCATCTACATGGCCCTCCCAATTCGCTATCAGAACCTGCCAGAAGTGAGTCAGAGCCAAGAACTGAATAAATATTATTTACAGTTTCTTAGAGTTTGTTTTTTGACTACAGTACATTCATTTCTAAGCAATAAAACTGCCCTAAAACTTGACTCTAAAACAGAATTCTCTTTATTAGTAAAGCGATGAAATTGTGAATGTGTTCCATAAGGAATGGATGCCAAAAGCTTTCTTGATGATAAAAAGGTAACAATACCTTTTAAAGTAGTGTTTTTAAATGAATAATCTTCTCTTCCAGAGGGAAGACCATAGAAGCTTTATCATAGGGCCTAGTGTCATTTGCTCCATAAATATCTATGAGGTAAATATCAGGAATAGAGTCTAAGTAAAAGACCTCTCAGATGAGAAAATTCCCAAGCAGTGATATAATATTAAAGCTGTTGTGGTAGGAGAACTGTCTTGCTCCTGGTTAACTGGAAAATAAACAGATCTTCAGAGAAAAAGGTAGAGGAAAGAGTGTCTACTCCTGAGAGCTGTTTTGTTTACTCATTTAAGATTCGACTAGAGAATTGGGCATAAAATTAGAGGGAAATCTCAGTTCCAGAGATTTTTAAACAGATTTTAATTACTCCTTCTATCTTGTTGGCTTCAAGAACATCATTGAGGACTATGGAAAGATCCACAACTTCTTCCCCAGGGAGAGGCTACCAAAGACTTCTTAATTTTTACCTTGGCCATTTAACAGATCTTTGTTTTTGTTTTTGTTTGTTTGTTTGAGACAGGGTTTCTCTCTGTCAGCCACGCTGGAGTGCAGTGGTGCAATCTTAGATCACTGGGTTCTAAGTAAACTAGCCAAAATTCTCATTCAGGACAATTGTCTTTTAAATGCATCAAGGCATTCTTAAAACTAAGTGGTGCAATCTTAGATCACTGGGTTCTAACCTCCACCTCCTGGGTTCAAGTGATTCTCCCACCCCAGTCTCCCGAGTATCTGGGACTATAAGTGGGTACCACCATGCCTGGGTATTTTTTTTTTATTTTTGATGGAAACAGGGTTTTGCCATGTTGCCCAAGATGGTCTCAAACTCTTGGGTTCAAATAATCCTCCCACCTCATCCTCCCAAAGTGCTGGCATTACAGGCATGAGCCACTGTGCCTGGCCAACAGATCATTTATTTTCCCAGATTTACATTGCTTTCTGTAATCCAAACTAGAGGCCCAGTTTTTATGGAACATAGCAATTAGAATGACTAGTTAATTCTCAAAGGATATTCTGGAATATCTGAATTATATTTTTCTGTATAGCAAATCCTGCACAGCACCACAAAAGGAAAGGGGGCATTTAATACAGAGCACGTAGTAATACATAATAAAAATAAAAAGCATTAAGTAGCAATGAGATAGTGTGCCCCAAATCATCCTTCCAATACTATGATTTGATTGTTTAGGGAATGCTGGAAATTTTCCAAAAGAAAATGAAAATATAAGGATTTTATTTTTATTGCACAACAAGGAAAGGAAATGTTCAACCACTTACTGCACGAATATGTTAAAGCATATAGATTTTGAACCAAAAGATGAAATTATAATTATCCCTCTGGAAATTCAGTGTCTTCATTGTGATTTAAAGTGTCATAGCCCACAGTAAGCATCTTGGCAAAAGAAAAATGAATAAGAAGCCCTGGTAATTATGAATCTATATTTCAACATACGAGAAAGGCCAAAAAGCATAAACTAGCCAAAATTCTCATTCAGGCCAATTGTCTTTTAAATGCATCAAGGCATTCTTAAAACTAACCTCATCACCAGAAAAGCAGCAAGGTATCACTATACTATAATCTAAAAATTAATAATAAAACCTCTTATCTATATAGAATATCATTTCATTACTTGCTTCCCATTGTTACCATTCAGAAATTTAATAGTGAATTGGAAGTAACCTGAACCAGAAATTATTATTTCTCAAACCAAGGAAATTGATTGAAGATATTCATGGTCTTGCTGGCTGTATCAATTAACTATTGTTGTATAACAAACGACCTCAAAACTTGATGGTTTAAAACAACAATTTCTTTAGCTCATGATATTGCAAGTCAGATTGGCAATTTAGACTGGGCTAACCTGTGTTCGTGTGTCTGCATGCAGCTATGTGATAACTAGTTCATGCGCTTTCAGGGCTCATCTGGTTGTCAGCTGGGACCCCTTGGCTCTCCTTCATGTGATTTCTCATCCTTCAGCAGCTAGCCAGAGCTTGTGCTTATGGTGGAACAGGGGTCCAAGAGAGACAGTAGAAGCTTGCAAGGGTTTTTGAGGCCTAGGCTTATAACTGGCACAAGTTCACTTCCGCTGCATTCGATTAGCCAAAGCACCTAACAAGGCCAGCTCAGATTCAAGACATGGGAAACAGACTCAACATCTTGGTGGGAGAAGTTGCATGGTCACATTTTAAAAGCATAGATACGGGGATGTTGTTCATTGGAACTATCAAATGATCAATCCACCATACTAAAAACTCTTCTAACATTTTTAAACATTTATTTAAAAAAGTATTTTTTCACCTGATTTTTTTAAGTTATTGTATGTTTCGAGACATGATTGTACTGTCACCCAGGCTGAAGTGCAGTGACATGATCATTGCTCACTGTAGCCTCAACCCTCAGATTCAAGGGATCTTCCTGCCTTAGCCTGTGAAGAAGCTAGGATACTTACCTAGGTGTCATACCCATTTCTTATGCCATATAATAAGTCTGAAATTAGCCAGATGAGGTGACTCATGGCTGTTATCCCAGTACTTTGGGAGGCCAAGGTGGGAAGATCATTTAAGCTTAGGAGTTAGATACCAGCCTGGGCAACATAGGGAGACCCTGTCTCTACAAATAATATAAAATTAGCTGAGCATGGTGGTGGGCAGCTGTGGTCCCAGCCTCTTGGGAGGCTGAGGTTGGAGGAACTCCCAGGCTGAGTTGAGCCTGGGAGGTCAAGATTGTAGTAAGCAGCAATCACACTGCACTCCAACCTGGGTGACAGAGCGAGACCCAAAATAAATAAATAAATCTGAAATTACTTGAAGATACTTATCCTCAATCTTCTACTCTTGTTTTCAGTGTAGTAAACCATGAATAGCATGAGAACAGGAATCAGTCCTATGTATTTTGAATCTCCTGTGCTTGTGACAGTCTGGCATAAAGGAGATGTTCAGCAAATGTCAGTGTTAAATATCCTCAGTTCTTCCAAAAATCCCTTATGTAATATGGTTTTATGTCCTTCATCATCATCCTTGTCCCCATATGGGGACAAGGTTTGGTCTAAGTAGTACAAAGAAATGTGGTACTGTCATGTAGAATGATTAATGAGCCCAAGATTGAAATCACTGTTCACTCCTCTTGTCAAAGAAAACCTTTCTTGTTTTCTTATATGAGTTGTGCTAAGTTCTGTCACTCCTATGTCACATTTACTCTAATTTCAGCTTGTTTCATTTGTTCCACCACACCAAGAAGTTGAAGTCTCCTTGGGTACTGATTTTGTCACCTAAAGTAGTCTCCCTTATCTAAAACTGCACATTATCTACAGATTTGATAGACTTATTTTTTTTCTTTTCTTTCTTTCTTTTTTTTTGATATGGAATCTTGCTCTATAGCCCATGCTGGAGTGCAGGGGCGCGATTTCAGCTCACTGCAAGCTCCGCCTCCTGGGTCCCAGTTCAAGCAATTCTACCTCAGCCTCCCAAGTAGCTGAGATTACAGGCACACACCACCATGCCCAGCTAAGTTTTGTATTTTTCAGTAGAGATGGAGTTTCACCATGTTGGCCAGTCTGGTCTTGAACTCCTGACCTCGTGATCCACCCACCTCAGCCTCCCAAAGTGCTGGGATTACAGGCTTGAGCCACTGAGCCCAGCCTTGATAGACTTATTTTTTATAATTTTATCTACACCTTCTTGAACCCATTTTTCTGGTTGTTATCTATTTATATATTAATAATCTTTAAGTGTTTCTCTTATGCAGACTATGGCAATGGCCTCTTAATTGTTGTCTCTATCATTTCCTCCCTTAAATTCCCCCTTTACAAAATAGCCATAGTGATTTTTGTAAAACTTAAATAAGATTATGTGTTGCTCAAACCTTTAAATGGCTTTGGCTTTATTAGAACACAAATTTCTTTTTTGTTTTATTTTATTTTATTTATTTTTTTATTGCATTTTAGGTTTTGGGGTACATGTGAAGAACATGCAAGATAGTTGCATAGATACACACATGGCAGTGTGATTTGCTGTCTTCCTCCCCTTCACCCACATCTGGCATTTCTCCCCATGCTATCCCTTTCCTGCTCCCACCCCCCCATCCCTCCCTTATTCCCCCCAATAGACCCCAGTGTGTAGTGCTCCCCTTCCTGTGTCCATGTATTCAAATTTCTTACTGTGGTCTATAGGCCCCAACACCATCAGACTTCTGAATACCTCTTAGCACACTGAAGACACTTATTTCACTGACTGCTGTGAAGTCAGCTAGCAGGTTATTATTTTTTCAAAGGCAAGCTGTCTTTTCTTCTTGGGAAGCTTTCTTAAATTTCTCTTTGTTTTTGATTTTCTGATGTTTCACTCTGATTTGTCTAAGGGTAGATTTCTTGGTAGAGAAGTCCCCCATATGGATAGTGAATATTACAGAATCCTATATATACTATGGTTTTTCCTATACATACATACATACCTATGATAAAGTTTAATTTATAAATTAGGCACAGTAAGAGATTGACAATAGCAACTGAGCTGATCTTAGTAACCTCAGCATATGATTTACTTTCTTTTCTCATTAAGTAGAGAATGTTTACCTTTTCACTTGATGGAAGCACTTTACAGTTTCCCTTTGGCACATACAAATTGCCAGCATCACCACTTTTGCACTTTGGGACCATTATTAAGTATGACTAGTGTTGCTTTAACACAAACACAGCAATACTATGACAGTCCATCTGATAACTGAGATGGCTGCTAAGTGACTAACAGGTGGGTAGTATGTAGTGTGGATACTCAGACAAAGGGATAATTCACATCCCAGGTGGGCAAGATGGAGTGGAATGACTTAAGATTTCATCATGCTACCCAGAATAGCATGCAATTTAAAACTTACAAATTGCTTATTTCTGAAATGTTCCATTAATATTTTTGGACCACAGTTGAATGTGGTTAATTGAAATATGCAAAGTGAAACTGTGAAGAGGGGGAAGTTCTGTATTCATATGGTTTGAGATTCATTGGGTTTCTTGACTCTGTAGGTTGGGGTCTCTCATTAGTTCTAGAAAATTCTTGGTCTTTATGTCTTCAAATATTGCCTCTCTGCCTCCTTTTAGAACAGCAGTTGAACCAGGGGTGTCCAATCTTTTGGCTTTCCTGGGCCACATTGGAAGAAGAAGAATGGTCTTGGGCCACACACAAAATACTAACAGTAATGACAGTTGATAAGCTAAAAAAAAAAAAAAATCACAAAAAAAAACTCATAATGTTTTAAGAAAGTTTACAAATTTGTGTTGAGCTGCATTCAAAGCTGTCCTGGGTTGCATGTGGCCTGGGGGCCACAGGTTGGACAGGCTTCAGTTAAATTTATGTTAGCCTAGACTTTTTTCCTAATATCCTTTAATTCTCTTTCATTTTCCTCTGTATTTTCCAGCCCGATGTCTCCTTATACAGTTCTCTGGATAACTTCTCACAACCTGTGTTCCAGTTCATTAATTCTCTCTTCTGCTTTTCAGGTTAATCTGGCATCAAACTCATTCATTGATATTTTTACAGTTTGGTTATCATATATTGTATTTCTAGAAGATCAGTTTTTAAAAAAAACTCCACTTTGCATCATTTTATAGTTTTCTGTTTCTTACAGATATGTTCAAGTGTATCTTTATTTACTTCAACATGGTGAGCATAGTTCTTTTATTGTCTGCCTTTGAAGCCTTGGTTGGGGTGAGGGTGGGGTTCTGTGTTTTTATTATTTTTTACTCAAGTCTAGTTTCTGTATGTTCTTGGATTCCTTTGTGTGTAGGACAGTGTATTTGAGAAATTCTTTGTGGAAACAATTTGAGTCCCACAGGTGAAGGCCCACGAATCTCCAGAGAGAATTTTTGGTTGCTTCGGCTAGGCTTCTGGGGGCACTTCCACCTTAAACTAAATTGAAGTCTTGGGTGAGCAACTAAATCAGAGATTTAAATTTTCTTCTGGGCTGGCTCTCTTCTGGTTCATGCCTGTCATGAGTGTACAGCTCTGTGTCATGATATGTACAGTTTATTTAGGAGAAGATTTTCTACTAATTCTCCACATCGTGCCATCTCCCTGGCCTAGCAAGGCCTTCAAAACAAAGCTTCTAATTTATCCAGATTGACAAATGACTTCAGGGAAAAAGCAGTTTCTGTGCCCTTTTATCCTCAACCCACTTACCTTCCAGAATTCTCATTTTCCCTTAACTTTAGGCCTTTAAAAAAACTATCTTATTATCTCTTTGATGATTTTTAAATGTTTCTTTTAAGTATTTCAGTTGTTTTCATCAAGGTGATTGATTTAATACACAGGAAACAGCTTCCCTTCAATTCTCACTCTGTTATTTTGTAACTGCATGGCTTTGGAGAAGTCATTTCACCTCCATTTATCTCAGTTTTTTCATGCATAAAATGGGGATAATAATAGTACCTACATTACAAGATTACATGTAAAGAATAGTGCCAGGATATAAAAAGTATTTGACAAATGTTAACTATTATTAGTATTGTCATACCACATTATTTATTTCCTTTAGGCCACTTACCACTTTCAAAAATTGTCATATTTATTTTTATCATTGTTGTTTTCTCTTCTAGTAGAACATAAGCTTCATATTTTCATATTTAACACTAAAAAATTGAATACTAGTATTTTAAATTAATAAATGTATTTCAGTTTTCAGTATAAAAACATCAGCTTTGGTTCAATTCTAGTAACACAAATTGAAAATAGGATAATTTATGTGAAAAATTAAACAATCTAAGGTCTATTCTATAGCATATTCTTTTTTAGAAGAGTAAACCAAAAACCCACCATAATCCAAGAAAAGTGAAAGAATGAGACGATGTTTTACAATTTAATTTCCAAATCACTTGGATATACAGCACATGATCTCTGTGTTTGAACAAACATGCCCCTTTTCAAATTTTAAGTAACAAGATACCTTAGTTCAAGTATTTTTTAAAATTTGCATATGTACTCCTTTGCCAAATATCTAATCTTTCACCATTTATCATAATTCTAGAGATTCTTTCTTCCATGGAGTCATTACTCCATTTACAGGGGTTCAGGGACATTCAGCATGTAATTTCTCACATTACAACTTTTTGATGAAACTACTGCATAATGCATTCTATTCATTGCCAGAGAAAGGAATGAACTGTAAGCATGTTTGATTGTCAATGCCTCATTGTAGATGCAGATACGATTTGGTTTATCATTTGGTATCTGAAAACTTTCTTCTTATCTCTACTTCTCTCAACCCAAAACCTTAGAAGAATCTGGATCATATTAGTCATGTTGTAGTGTTTGTCTAAAGAAATGCTCTCACTCTCTGACTCAGATTTGACATCTGTCTTCTCTTCTCCATGAGGTGATTAGTAATTTCCTCTGCAAAGAGAGCCAAGACACCTATTTTTCCAGTAAGGTTACCTGAAGCTCTCTTTAGTTGCTTTCAGTAGGCAAACACTTTATTGCTTTCAAAGGTTTTTTAGTTAGTATAATGAGTCAACCTTAACACAGTTTTTAAAATATTCTTTCTGCTCACAGAACACATAGCCCTTTGCAAAGAGAAATCTAAATGTTAATACTATTTGTATAGTATGCTCAGCTTTATGTAATATTTATCCCCAAAAGTTTTATGGATATTAAGTATTTATAAATTAAATTATAATCAAGTATACTAAGCGGTCTTTGTATTTAAAAATAACCTGAGATTAATTATTCTTAGAAATCAGAGTGAAGAGGAGAAGCAGGAGAAGATAAAATCCCATAGGTAGAGAGGGCCAAATTGTAAAGATGGTTTTATGAAATAATAAGTTATATACTGACTATTGCCTGACCAGCACAGTTTTAATGCAGGGTCCTGCTGGGAGTACCCTGTGAATTATCTTTTCATCCCTCATGCCATCAGTGTATGATAATGTATGCATTCGTTCATAAAAAATCAATGAAATTGTAATACTGAGAAATGAAACACAAATTTCAATTTCTTTTAGGGCAATGTAGTCTTAAAGTCTTGAGTGAAAGAATGGAACTAGGAAAAAAATATTCTCTAAGATTAGCTGTGTCTCAGTAAGAAGGTTATGAAGACGATATGGGGCCAGTCATGGTGGATCACACCAGTAATCCCAGCAGTTTGGGAGGCCAATGAGGGAGGATTACTTGAGGCCAGGAGTTTGAGACCAGCCTGGGTAACATAGTGAGACCCCCTCATTTCACATATGAATATATATATAGTCACTTTTCCTTCTAACCACCAAAGTGGCTCTTGGAATTATTGTAATAAAACAAAGTCTTATCACCTTACCAGATTATATACATATAGATAGATAAATTATATATAAATCTTATCACCTTACCGAAATATATATATATAGTGTGCGCGCGTGTGTGTGTATATATATTATATATATAATATATATATACTACAGTGGCACACACCTGTAGTCCTAGCTACTCAGATGGCTAAGGTGGGAGGATTGCTTGAGTCCAAGAGTTTGAGCCTGCATGAGTTATGATTGCACCACTTCACTTAAGCTCTGGACAACAGAGTGAGAAATAAAATATCAAATTAAAAATAAAATCTGTCTCAAAATTAAAAAGCATTAAAAAAGAAGATAATGGAGAGCAAAATACAGATAAATTTGGACTTTCCTATTGTTATGGTTTAAATATCTCCTCCAAAACTCATGTTGAAACTTAATCCGCAGTGTGGCAGTATTGAGGGGTGGGGCCTTGAAGAGGTGACTGGATCATGGGAGTCTGCCCTCATAAATAGATTAATAGATTAATGAGTTGTCATAAGAGAAGAACTGGTGGTTTCATAAGGGAAAAAAGAAAGACCTAAGCTAGCACATGACGATGCTCAGTTCCCTCATTATGTGATGCCCTGTGCCACCTGGGGCCTCTTCTTTAGCAAGAATGCCCTCACCAGATGTGACTTCTTGACCTTGGACTTCTTAGCTTCCAAAACTGTAACAAATACATTCCTTTTCTTTATCAGTTACTAAGTTTCAGGCATTTGTTATAAACAACAGCATATGAACTAAGAGACATATTAAAGCAGATTTTTCTCATTGGTTATAGAGTGTCATCAACTGGCTTGCAGCAATGGAGTAATGTGATAAGATTTTGTTTTATTACAATAACTCCAAGAGCCACTTGACTGGTAACTTAGAAGGAAAAGTCACTAGAGACACAGAATCTCACTATGAAGTCATTGCAGTAGTTAAGGCAAGGAAAGCAACAAGAGTCTGACGTAGAGGAGGAGATGCAGAATTATTTGGGAGGTTGAGTTGACAGGATTTGCATTTTAGTGGGAATCACAGGTTTCTGAATTGCACTCTTGAGGGGCTGTTATGCCAGTTACTAAAATAGGGAATGTGGGATTAAGGGTAACTTGGTGGCAGATGAAGAGAAATGGATTTAATGAGAAAGCTATTTAGATCATCTAGAGCATCTTGGAGGAGGAACCTGTGAATATCCATGTAGAGTTAGTTGTTCCATATAGATATTGGATACACAGATCTGGCACTCAGGAGAAAGAACAGAACAGAACTAAAGGTCTGACCTGCACCTGCATTAGGCATGTAGGTATAGGTCAAAACCATGGATGAGATGGATGAAATGACTTGGGAAGGTCAGTGAAGTGAAAAGAGGAGTAAATGTAGAACCAGGGGAGCCTGAAAAGGAAGGAATGGTTGGAGGGAAAGAAAGAAGAAGAAAGATGAAGGAGAAGAAGGTGTGTTCTTAGAGGCCTAAAGAGGAAAAATGCCAAAGGAGAGGAACGTTTAAGGAAAGAGAAATTACCAACAATATCAGAAGGTCCAGGGAAGTTTAGCATAATTTCTGAAAGGGTTTCTCTGGATTAGACAAATACAAGGTCATTGTTGACTCTTCCAGAGTACGAGAGAAGTGAATTGAAAGTGGGATTCAAATTTTCTCCCGCTTCCCAGCCCTTATCCTTACCTGCCTGGGTCTCCAGACATTCTCTGACTCACCCCACTCAGCTTTTTTCTTGTCTTGGGTGGGTTCCTTAGCACTAAAATTCAGGGCAGAATTTCCTCTTCAAAGCAGAAAAAGAGCTGTGTGTGTAGGAAAGAAAGGAATCAGATTATTGTCACTTTAGTAAGCCAGATTTCAAGCCTTGGGGAAGTCAAGTCTCAAGCTGCCTAAACTGGAGCTGCAGATTAAGTGTACGAGGTGGGAAGAGAGGGTTTCAAGGAAAGCAAGTTGTAACACAGGAAGAGAAGTCGGGCATTTCAGAGAGCTCCAGTGGGGTTTTCCCAATTTGCCTTGAAGGTCTGATAGTTGGGTCTGGCTGTCTAGAAGCAGGGCAGTAAAGTGAAGAGGTGACTGTAAATGTAGAACAACTTTTGAGAAGTTTATCTATGAAACAAAGAAAAAAAAGCAAGAGTTTGTATACACTGGATTTTTGTAAAATTAAGCATATACAAAGATAATTTTCGTCCTAAATGTAGGGCTCATTACACATTTGAAATGATGGAATCTGGGATTGTGATGTTAAGATAACGGATATAATTTAGAAATATATTTGTTCTTCAAAAAGTATCTGTAGCTCTGGGGCTGATTGCCAGAAAATAGACTTTAGCCTAGATGATGATTCACTACAATAATTTTTTGTGTCTGTCTGATTTTCATTTTTATTTCTACAAGGAAGAAGGCTAATGGAACTCGAGAGCAGGTGAAATGAAAGGCTATGTGCAAGTTCTAAAAGAATAGAATGTTTTCTAATGTTGCCTCATTTGATTTTTTTTCATAACCTGATTAAAAATCTGTTCTTTTCACCTTCTCCACTGCCCAAAGTAATTTCTGCCATGTATATGAGCTAACGATTTTTCGTGTAGTCACCTTTTCAATTGATCTGTGTTGTTTACCAAGTGTCATATCAATTTCAACCGTGCTGCCTCCCGGAATTCTGCTGACTTTGGAGGACAAAAAAATCCTCTCCTCCTGGCAGGCAGTGGATGACCAGACCCCGCTCAGATCTGACTGGTTGAGTCCACTGGGTCTAATTAGTCCTGATGAGTCAGAGGGCACATTCCCAAGGGCAGGCGATGTTTATTCTTCATTATTGTTCTAAGTCTTAAACTGGAAAGACAACAAAATTTCCTTGAAAACATGTCTTTTCCTAATATGTGGCTGAAAATACTTGCACGGGTATGTTGTCTAGTGGTGGCAATGATGTGTAACAGTAAGATTGCTTCAAATTAAAAGTGACCTAATTAAATGGATGTAAATAAGAAAGGGAATTAGTTGGTTCTCATAACTGAAAGTCTGGGTGAGAGTTGAGGCTAATGTGAACTTGAGTGCTCAAATACTGTCATTATAAATCTGTCTCTCTACTGGGGACTAATATATAGGGGAGCAAGGAAGCGGGCGCAAAACTACCTATCGGGTACCTGCTCACTACCTAGATGACAGAATCATTTGTATCCCAAACCTCAGCATCATACAATATACTCCTATAACAAACCTACACATGTACCCCCAAATCTAAAACAAAAGCTAAAAATATTTTTTAAAAAATCTTTCGGCCTGGTGCAATGGCTCACTCCTGTAATCCCAGCACTTTGGGAGGCTGGGGCAGGTGAATCACGAGGTCAGCAGTTCGAGACCAGACTGACCAACATGGTGAAACCCTATCTCTACCAAAAATACAAAAATTAGACAAGCATCGGGGTGGGCACCTGTAATCCCAGCTACTCAAGAGGCTAAGGCAGGAGAATTGCTTGAATTCCGGAGGCGGAGGCTGCAGTGAGCTGAGGGCACACCACTGCACCCCAGCCTGGGCGACAGAGTAAGACTTTGTCTCATTTAAAAAAAAAAAAAAAAGCTTTCTCTCTCCACCTCTCAGTGCTGCCTTCATTCTTAGGCTCTAACCAAGTCATGAGAAAAGTGTCATGTATTTTCATGCTCCAGCCAGCAGCTCCAGGCTTACAGCCTATCAGTTTTTGAATTCTAGAATATAGTGAACACCTCTTTACCAGTGGTTCTGGAAGATATATCAAAGCTAAACTTTATTTATGAGATGGTTGAGGAAGGTGTCCACTCCTCAAATAACCACTGAGACCAAGGTCTGGACTGGACTGATAGACCAGCCTTATTTTGTGTCTCTGCTCCTAGAAATGCGGGTGAGTCTGGGGGCCAACGACAGAAACAGCAACGAGAAGTGTGCTGCATTCCTGTGGTAGGTCAGTGTTTCATTAAGGTTTAGCTCAAGTTCCATGTTCTCACCAGCCTTTCACATTCAGGGAAAGTAATCCCAGCTGCTCAGTAATCCCAGCTACTCAGGAGGCTGAGGCAGGAAAATTGCTTGAACCTGGGAGGTGGAGTTGAGGGTGCGCCAATGCACTCCAGTACGGGCAACAGAGCAAAACTGTCTCAAAAAGAGGGAGAGAGAGAGAGACATAGAGAAAGACAAAAAGATTAAAAATAAACAGAAAGAAACTGTAAGCAAACATAAGGATTATTAAACAGCTATAAAGCTAATCACAGTATTTGCGTAGACCAATTCCAAGTGAAAGCAATCTTCTTTGGTTTAAGCCCCCTGGGAAGAAGATGTTGGCCTGTTCTGGCTCATCCCCAAGGTATGTGTCTCTCTTGTCTTTTTCCTGCTCTCTGTCTTTCCATCCCTTCTGTTCTCTTTTAAACTGCTCATATCTGTACCGACAGCTTTCTCTTTACATAAGTAGCTAGTACCTTCCACCTTCTCTTGGCTTCTTTTGCTTCACTTCTGCACAGCAAAATTTGATTTCACAATTCTCCAAAGAACAATGGAAAAGAAAAAGATAAAGATGACATTCTACCAAGCTGCTGGCATAGTTATTTGATGTGCCAGAACTAAGACAGACCACATAATATTTAGGGCCCCTTATTCAAATGTATTAAGAATATTATGATAGGCTGGGTGCAGTGGCTCATGCCTGTAATCCCAGCACCTTGGGAGGATGAGGCTGGTGGATCACTTGAGCTCAGGAGTTCGAGACCAGCCTGGCCAACATGATGAAACCCCATCTCTACTAAAAATACAAAAAATTAGCCAGATATGGTGGTGCATACCTGTATTCTCAGCTACTCAGGAGGCTGAGCCAGGAGAATCACTTGAACCTGGGAGGTGGAAGGTGCAATGAGCTGAGATTGTGCCACCTCACTCCAACCTGGGTGACAGAGCAAGACTCCATATCAAAAAGAAGGAGAAAAAGAATATCATAATAGCAGAGCATTAAACTAAGAACAGTGTTTTTCTGGGACTGGGATCTGTGTAACTGCACAAGATGCACAGGCATAAAGCTGACCCTGGACAGAATTCTTGGTTACCTTCTCAACTGCTCTCTTTAGATATTCCCTGTCTTTCATATGGCCTCTTTTTAGAGGATGCTGGTCCCAGCCCCAGTGCCAGGAAGGTGGATTAAGCCTATAGTGTATTCCCTTTACCTTCGTCTGCAACTGGCTTATTCGTGAACACATGATACAGCTCTGGCCAATGGGCCTTTTTTTCCCTTTTTGATGAAAACAGACATATGGGAAGAAGCAGCTCGTTTTTCCCTAGACATTATCATCTGTGCAATAATACCTAGCACTGCTTCAGGCATCTTGCTAAATGAGAGACATTTTCCCAAAGATAGCAAAGTAGAAAGAAAAGAAATCCACCAATTAGTTGTTAAATTAACTAGCCATGAAGTCATTCCCACTTAGACATCTTGGTATGTGAAATAGATTTTTTCTTATTGCTTAAGCCATTTAAGTTGGGGTTTTTTGCTTATAGCCAAGAGCAGTTTAATTAATATATCTTATTAATCAAAGAAATGATTACATAGAAGTAAATTCTTACATAAAAACAGGAACAGGAAGAAGAAAGACAGTAATGTAAATTGTGATGCAGTACAGGAGAACCAGGCTCAGTGAAAGTATTTTTTCCCACTGAAGAGGTTCATCTCAGACAGTTCACTTTCCTTCTCCCTCTTGTGTGATGTAAAAGCAGATGCATGGAAAATTTAGAAAAAGGAGGCAAAGTCACAAAACATAAAATGAAATGCAAACCCAGATTTCAAAAACACTGCTGCTAATAGAAACTTTGGCTTACAAATAAGATTTCCTGACGGTAATGTGTGAGTAAGCGTTACCAACCCAAAAGTAGAAACAACAAGCCCCTGAATGTGCTTTTTTGGGTCATCTTAGAAATTTCTGTAGTAAGTGACTTATATCTACTTTCAAGAACTTAGCAAAATAGAGATAAACTAGAGGGAAATCTTTCTTGAGGTACTGCCAAACAAATATATTCTAAATCTATTTGTTATGGTGAGAACTCTGTCTGTTGTAAGTAATAGGAAAACTAACTGAAACTGACGTAAGCTTACATAATCAGGGACTCCAAGGTAGACTGGATTCTGGGCCAGCTGGATCCAGGCTCAAAGTAATGAAGGCTCTTTCTTTTTTCATCTCTTAGCTCTGCCCATCCTTAAGAGATATAATATGCTGATGCAATACTCCTCACATGCCCTGTCCTGGCATCAGGAGGAGAGGCTCACCTACCCCAGCCACCTAGACTGAGACCAAAGAGAATGTGAGTTTTGTCTCAGGAAGGGTAAAAGGATTACAATTATTGTGCAACACACTATTGTTGAAATTGTAGCTTATTAATAGCAAGTGCTTCAGGGAAAGGCTAACGTTTGCCAAAATTCGAAGAATACCAAATCCAGCACTATTTTATTTTGAATCCACACATGTCTAAACCTCAAACGTAAATTGAAAAGGGAATGAAATTGAAGCTAGAGACATTATGTATATTACCAAATCAAAATAACAGATTAGACATGAGGCAAGATCCCTGAGTGAAACTATCTATTACACTCCATCAAAATGGCAATTAAAAAGCCCAGATGTAAAGTCACATAACTTTGATTGGGTTCATACTAACATTTCTGACTGCTCTTCGGAAAAGACAATTTAATTAAGGAGTTGATGTAATATATTAGAAAGCAACAGCATGTTTTATTCTTTCTCCTAAACAGCTTGTATTAAAATCCTCTAGTAACCAGATACTGAACATTCTGAGTTACTGGCCAAATTCCAAAATGGAGTTTGGGTGTGTCATAGAAGGCATACTTCTTTCTAACTGCACCTTTTTTTTTTTTAAGATGGAGTCTCGCTTTGTCACCCAAGCTGGAGTGCAGTGGTGTGATATCGGCTCACTGCAACCTCCTCCGCCTCCCTTGTTCAAGCAATTCTCCTGCCTCAGCCTGTGATTACAGGCATGTGCAACCACACCCAGCTAATTTTTATTTTTATTTCTTTTATTTTTTTATTTTTTGTATTTTTAGTAGAGAAGGGGTTTCACCACATTGGCCAGGCTGGTCTCAAACTCCTGACTTCAGGTGATCTGCCCGCCTTGACCTCCCAAAATGCTGGGATTACAGGCATGAGCCACCGTGCCTGGCCTGCACTTTTTATTTAATATAATTTTAGGGATTCACCTTTTTAAGAACCAGATCTTCAATCTGCCTGAATTTGAGATTGCCTCATTTTCATTGGCACAAGGACAAAGACATTTGTTTCTTGTCCCAAAATAACAAGACATCCTTTATTTCAATAGAGGTAACTAGAAAACATTGCAGTAATTTATAGATACCATGTAATTGTAAGACATTATGTTATTCCAAAGGCTGAAGAAAAATTAGCTATTTAAGAAGAAGTTTATCTGACTCAAAATTATGGCATTGCTTTGCAAGGAGTTTTCTTGCATCTTATACAAACCAAACTCCTTTTTAAGTTATCACCTGATGAATTGTGTGATGTTAGTCAGGGCTGATGGAAAGCCATGGGGTGGGAATGAAAATCTTGACCAAATGAAGAAATAGCTAATAAAAAAAAAACTCAGTTCACTCAATATCATCTTTTTATATCTTATTAAGCAAGTAGCATCCATCATCACAATATACCATAATAATATGTTATGAAGAGAAAAAGGTATCTGAAACTAAAACTGACTGTGGACAGTTTTCCTTTAGAAGGAAGAGGTGGCATAATTCATTTCAGTGGGGAAATAAATCTTTCTACTGCTCCTTTCTTCTCACAGAGGCTATAAAGGAGAGGAGAGAGGAGTGAGACCTGGAGCAGGGGCCTGTCATTTCAGTCTTCCATCATTCAAGAGGGAGCTTGATAACTGAGTTGGGAGAGACTTTAGAGCAGCTGGGCTTGGTGGCTCATGCCTGTAATCCCAGCACTTTGGGAGGCTGAGGCAGGTGGATCACCTGAGGTTGGGAGTTCAAGACCAGCCTGACCAACATGGAGAAACCCCATCTCTACTAAAAGTACAAAATTAGCTAGGTGTGATGGCACATGCCTATAACTCTAGCTACTTGAGAGGCTGAGGCAGGAGAATCACTTGAATCCAAGAGGTGGAGATTGTGCCAATGCACTCTAGCCTAGGCAACAAGAGTGAAACTCTGTCTGAAAGAAAGAAAGAAAGAAAGAAAGAAAGAAAGAAAGAAAGAAAGAAAGAAAGAAAGAAAGAAGGAAGGAAGGAAAGAGAGAGAGAAAGGAAAGAAAGAAAGAAAGAAAGAAAGAAAGAGAGAAAGAAAGAAAGAAAGAAAGAAAGAAAGAAAGAAAGAAAGAAAGAGAAAGAAAAATAAGTTAGAGTGGCAGTGTTCCCTCCAACCCCATCAACAGTAGGAAGAATCATAGTTAACATTGTTTTTTTTTTTTTAATTTTTTATTGGATTATAGGTTTGGGGGTACATGAGCAGAGCATGCAAGACAGTTGTGTAGGTACACACATGGAAGTGTGCTTTGCTTTTCTTCTCCCCTTCACCCACATTTGGCATTTCTCCCCAGGCTATCCCTCCCCACCTCCCCCTCCCACTGGCCCTCCCCTTTTCCCCCCAATAGACCCCACTGTTTAGTACTCCCCTTTCTGTGTCCATGTGTTCTCATTTTTCATCACCCACCTATGAGTGAGAATATGCGGTGTTTCATTTTCTGTTCTTGTGTCAGTTTGCTGAGGATGATGTTTTCCAGATTCATCCATGTCCCTACAAACGACACAAACTCATCATTTCTGATTGCTGCATAATATTCCATGGTGTATATGTGCCACATTTTTCCAATCCAGTCTATTATCAATGGGCATTTGGGTTGATTCCAGGTCTTTGCTATTGTAAACAGTGCTGCAATGAACATTCGTGTACATGTGTCCTTATAGTAGAAGGATTTATAGTCTTTTGGATATATACCCAGTAATGGGATTGCTGGGTCAAATGGAATTTCTATTTCTAAGGCCTTGAGGAATCGCCACACCGTCTTCCACAATGGTTGAACTAATTTACACTCCCACCAACAGTGTAAAAGTGTTCCTTTTTCTCCACATCCTCTCCAGCATCTGTTGTCTCCAGATTTTTTAATGATCGCCATTCTAACTGGCGTGAGATGGTATCTCAATGTGGTTTTGATTTGCATCTCTCTGATGACCAGTGACGATGAGCATTTTTTCATATGATTGTTGGCCTCATATATGTCTTCTTTCGTAAAGTATCTGTTCATATCCTTTGCCCACTTTTGAATGGGCTTGTTTGTTTTTTTCCTGTAAATCTGTTTGAGTTCTTTGTAAATTCTGGATATCAGCCCTTTGTCAGATGGGTAGACTGCAAAAATTTTTTCCCATTCTGTTTGTTGCCGATCCACTCTAGTGACTGTTTCTTTTGCCGTGCAGAAGCTGTGGAGTTTGATTAGGTCCCATTTGTCTATTTTGGCTTTTGTTGCCAATGCTTTTGGTGTTTTGTTCATGAAGTCCTTGCCTACTCCTATGTCCTGGATGGTTTTGCCTAGATTTCCTTCTAGGGTTTTTATGGTGCCAGGTCTTATGTTTAAGTCTTTAATCCATCTGGAGTTAATTTTAGTGTAAGGTGTCAGGAAGGGGTCCAGTTTCTGCTTTCTGCACATGGCTAGCCAGTTTTCCCAACACCATTTGTTAAACATGGAATCCTTTCCCCATTGCTTGTTTTTGTCGGGTTTATCAAAGATTGTATAGTTGTATGTATGTTGTGTTGCCTCCGGTGCCTCTGTTTTGTTCCATTGGTCTATATCTCTGTTTTGGTACCAGTACCATGCTGTTTTGATTACTGTAGCCTTGTAGTATAGTTTGAAATCCGATAGTGTGATGCCCCCCGCTGTGTTCTTTTTGCTTAGAATTGACTTGGCTATGCGGGCTCTCTTTTGGTTCCATATGAAGTTCATGGTGGTTTTTTCCAGTTCTGTGAAGAAAGTCAATGGTAGCTTGATGGGGATAGAGTTGATTCTGTAAATTACTTTGGGCAGTATAGCCATTTTCATGATGTTAATTCTTCCTAACCATGAACATGGAATGTTTCTCCATCTGTTTGTGTCCTCTCTGATTTCATTGAGCAGTGGTTTGTAGTTCTCCTTGAAGAGGTCCCTTACGTTCCTTGTGAGTTGTATTCCAAGGTATTTTATTCTTTTTGTAGCAATTGCGAATGGCAGTTCGCTCTTGATTTGGCTTTCTTTAAGTCTGTTATTGGTGTATAGGAATGCTTGTGATTTTTGCACATTGATTTTATATCCTGAGACTTTGCTGAAGTTGCTTATCAGTTTCAGGAGTTTTTGGGCTGAGGCGATGGGGTCTTCTAGGTATACTATCATGTCGTCTGCAAATAGAGACAATTTGGCTTCCACCTTTCCTATTTGAATACCCTTTATTGCTTTTTCTTGCCTGATTGCTCTGGCTAGAACTTCCAGTACTATATTGAATAGGAGTGGTGAGAGAGGGCATCCTTGTCTAGTGCCAGATTTTAAAGGGAATGCTTCCAGTTTTTGCCCATTCAGTATGATATTGGCTGTTGGTTTGTCATAAATAGCTTTTATTACTTTGAGATACGTTCCATCGATACCGAGTTTATTGAGGGTTTTTAGCATAAAGGGCTGTTGAATTTTGTCAAATGCCTTCTCTGCGTCAATTGAGATAATCATGTGGTTTTTGTTTTTGGTTCTGTTTATGTGGTGAATTACGTTGATAGACTTGCGTATGTTGAACCAGCCTTGCATCCCTGGGATGAATCCTGCTTGATCATGATGAATAAGGTTTTTGATTTGCTGTTGCAATCAGCTTGCCAATATTTTATTGAAGATTTTTGCATCTATGTTCATCATGGATATTGGCCTGAAGTTTTCTTTTCTCGTTGGGTCTCTGCCGGGTTTTGGTATCAGGATGATGTTGGTCTCATAAAATGATTTGGGAAGGATTCCCTCTTTTTGGATTGTTTGAAATAGTTTTAGAAGGAATGGTACCAGCTCCTCCTTGTGTGTCTGGTAGAATTCGGCTGTGAACCCGTCTGGACCTGGGCTTTTTTTGTGTGGTAGGCTCTTAATTGCTGCCTCAACTTTAGACCTTGTTATTGGTCTATTCATAGTTTCAGCTTCCTCCTGGTTTAGGCTTGGGAGGACACAGGAGTCCAGGAATTTATCCATTTCTTCCAGGTTTACTAGTTTATGCGCATAGAGTTGTTTGTAATATTCTCTGATGATGGTTTGAATTTCTGTGGAATCTGTGGTGATTTCCCCTTTATCATTTTTTATTGCATCTATTTGGTTGTTCTCTCTTTTCTTTTTAATCAATCTGGCTAGTGGTCTGTCTATTTTGTTGATCTTTTCAAAAAACCAGCTCTTGCATTTATTGATTTTTTGAAGGGTTTTTCGTGTCTCAATCTCCTTCAGCTCAGCTCTGATCTTAGTTATTTCTTGTCTTCTGCTGGGTTTTGAGTTTTGTTGATCTTGGTCCTCTAGCTCTTTCAATTTTGACGATAGGGTGTCAAATTTGGATCTCTCCATTCTCCTCATATGGGCACTTATTGCTATATACTTTCCTCTAGAGACTGCTTTAAATGTGTCCCAGAGGTTCTGGCACGTTGTGTCTTCGTTCTCATTGGTTTCGAAGAACTTCTTTATTTCTGCCTTCATTTCGTTGTTTACCCAGTCAACATTCAAGAGCCAGTTGTTCAGTTTCCATGAAGCTGTGCGGTTCTGGGTCGGTTTCTGAATTCTGAGTTCTAACTTGATTGCACTATGGTCTGAGAGGCTGTTTGTTATGATTTCAGTTGTTTTGCATTTGTTGAGCAGTGCTTTACTTCCAATTATGTGGTCAATTTTAGAGTAGGTGTGATGTGGTGCTGAGAAGAATGTGTATTCTGTGGATTTGGGGTGGAGAGTTCTGTAAATGTCTATCAGGTTTGCTTGCTCCAGGTCTGAGTTCAAGCCCTGGATATCCTTGTTGATTTTCTGTCTGGTTGATCTGTCTAGTATTGACAGTAGAGTGTTAAAGTCTCCCACTATTATTGTGTGGGAGTCTAAGTCCTTTTGTAAGTCATTAAGAACTTGCCTTATGTATCTGGGTGCTCCTGCATTGGGTCCATATATGTTTAGGATCGTTAGCTCTTCTTGTTGTATTGATCCTTTTACCATTATGTAATGGCCTTCTTTGTCTCTTTTGATCTTTGTTGCTTTAAAGTCTATTTTATCAGAGATGAGAATTGCAACTCCTGCTTTTTTTTGCTTTCCATTAGCTTGGTAAATCTTCCTCCATCCCTTTATTTTGAGCCTTTGTGTATCCTTGCATGTGAGATGGGTTTCCTGGATACAGCACACTGATGGGTTTTGGATTTTTATCCAATTTGCCAGTCTGTGTCTTTTGATTGGTGCATTTAGTCCATTTACATTTAGGGTTAATATTGTTATGTGTGAATTTGATACTGCCATTTTGATGCTAAGTGGCTGTTTTGCCTGTTAGTTGTTGTAAATTCTTCATTATGTTGATGCTCTTTAGCATTCAGTGTGATTTTGGAATGGCTGGTACTGGTTGATCCTTTCTATGTCTAGTGCCTCTTTTAGGAGCTCTTGTAAAGCAGGCCTGGTGGTGACAAAATCTCTGAGTACTTGCTTGTTCGCAAAGGATTTTATTTTTCCTTCACTTCTGAAGCTCAGTTTGGCTGGATATGAAATTCTGGGTTGAAAGTTCTTTTCTTTAAGAATGTTGATTATTGGCCCCCACTCTCTTCTGGTTTGTAGTGTTTCTGCTGAGAGATCTGCTGTGAGTCTGATGGGCTTCCCTTTGTGGGTGACCCGACCTTTCTCTCTGGCTGCCCTTAGTATTCTCTCCTTTATTTCAACCCTGTTGAATCTGACGATTATGTGCCTTGGGGTTGCTCTTCTTGCGGAATATCTTTGTGGTGTTCTCTGAATTTCCTGCAATTGAGTGTTGGCCTGTCTTGCTAGGTGGGGGAAATTTTCCTGGATGATGTCCTGAAGAGTATTTTCCAGCTTGGATTCATTCTCTTCGTCCCCTTCTGGTACACCTATCAAATGTAGGTTAGGTCTTTTCACATAGTCCCACATTTCTTGGAGACTTTGTTCATTCCTTTTTGCACTTTTTTCTCTGATCTTGGTTTCTCGTTTTATTTCATTGAGTTGGTCTTCGACTTCAGATATTCTTTCTTATGCTTGGTCAATTCGGCTATTGAAACTTGTGATTGCTTCGCGAAGTTCTCGTATTGTGTTTTTCAGCTCCTTTAATTCATTCATATTCCTCTCTAAGTTATCCATTCTTGTTATCATTTCCTCGAATCTTTTTTCAAATCTTTTTTCAAGGTTCTTAGTTTCTTTGCATTGATTTAATACATGATCTTTTAGCTCACAAAAGTTTCTCATTATCCATCTTCTGAAGTCTAATTCCGTCATTTCGTCACAGTCATTCTCCGTCCAGCTTCGTTCCCTTGCTGGTGAGGAGTTTTGGTCCTTTCTAGGAGGCGAGGTGTTCTGGTTTCGGGTGTTTTCCTCCTTTTTGCGCTGGTTTCTTCCCATCTTTGTGGATTTGTCCGCTGGTCGTTTGCGTAGTTGCTGACTTTTCGATTGGGTCTCTGAGTGGACACCCGGAATGTTGATGATGAAGTATTTCTGTTGCTTGGTTTTCCTTCTACCAGTCTAGCCCCTTTGCTGTATGACTGCTGAGGTCCGCTCCAGACCCTGCTTGTCTGGGGTGCACCTCTAGCAGCTGTGGCACAGTGAGGGATGCTACCAGTTTCTTTTTCTGCTATCTTTGTCCCAGGATGATGCCTGCCTAATGTCAGTCTTTTGGATATAGAGGGGTCAGGGAGCTGCTTGAGGAGACAGTTTGTACTTTATACGGGCTTAATTGCTGAGCTGTGCACTCTGTTGTTCATTCAGGGCTGTTAGGCTGCTATGTTTGATTCTGCTGCAACAGAGCTCATTAAAAAACCCTTTTTTTTTTTTCTCAAATGCTCTGTGTTGAGGGGTTTGGGCTTTATTTTTGGATGTTCGATGAGGTGTCCTGCCCAGCTAGAAGGCAGACTAGCCACTGTTTGGCTGCCGAGGCTCCGCCCTGCTGTTGTGTGATTCGCCCTGTTCCTGCAGGCTCTGTTGTGGTCTCCGCCACGCCCTGCGGCGGAGTCTCTTCGTTGTAGCATGTTGCCTCAGCAACGGCAGGCTGCATCAGCAGTGGGCGTGTATCTCAGTTGGGGCGGGTTGCCTCGGTAGTGGTGGACGCCCCTCCCCCACAGAGCGTCTCAGACCGTCTGCTCGGGATAGTTTGAAATCGCGGTTTTGTTCGCCCCACTGGGTATCCCAAATGATCTGTCCCTGCAATCCCCTTGGCTGGGCTACTGTCCATGTCTTGTTCAGTCTCAAGTCCAGCCCTCTCAAGTCTCAGGTTGCTGGTTCAACAGGGCACCCGGACAAGCGTGCCCTGTGGGGATTGCTGGGTAGGGCCGGCCGCCGCCGCCCCGGCTGCCGGCTTCACCAGGCAGACCTACTGCCTGGCGTCCCGTGTCTTTTTATACTTGGGAGTTTCCCCGTTCTGTGGGCAACAAAGATCAGTCAGTAAATGCAGCTCTGATTCACCGTTTACTGATTCAACGCGAGCTCCAATCCTGGGTTGTTCTCACAGCGCCATCTTGAGTCCTCTCCAGTTAACTTTGTTTTAAATGTTGTGGCAATAAAGGAGGGAGGCAGAGCAAGAGCTAAGCAACTTGGTGGGAAGTGAAAGGTGGTAAAATAGCCAAGAAGAAGAAAGTTCAGTATTACATTTTAAGTTGTCTTCCCTAGAAACTTGTAATGCAACCTTTTTGCCATTCCTCTGAATTATTAGTAAAAATTTGCTATACATTGTAATGCATTGTGTAATTTTTTTGAGGGGCAGGGTGTGGTTGGAATTCAAGGCAAGCAGCTTGAGTTGCACATAGAAGGTAGTGTGAATCAGAGAAATGGAGATAAGACACTGGTGAGCAAGAGTTCTATAGAACAGGGACACAGAGTCACAAGTAGAGCCAAGGTTGACACAGAAATTCTGGAAAGGAAATAGGATGGAGGCTTGCATTGATATCTGGGTTGCTAACATATATTGAAAGGTTTACTATGTACCAGCCTCTGGACTAGGAGTTTACATGTACTCTCTTGTTCATTCCTCTCAACAGTTCTTTGTGGTGTTATTACTTTTCCTCCTTGGCATGAAGAAATTGAGGCATAGAGATATTAAATAACTTGCCTAAGGTCGTAAATGCTGATGCTATTTTAATGGAGAACAGAGATCTGCATGACACAAAAGCCCATGTTCTTAAGTGTTTATATATATATATATACACATACACACACAAGTATATATGTATTAGTATAGCATATGTATTAGTTATATATATATATTATGTATACACACAGACATACAAGTATATATATATATATTAGTATAGCATATGTATTAGTTATATATATATTATATATACAAACACAGACATACAAATATATATATTAGTATAGCATATGTATTAGCTATATATATATACACACACAGACATACAAGTATATATATATTAGTATAGCATATGTATTAGGTATATATATTATATATATACACACACAGACATACAAGTATATATATTGGTATAGCATATGTACTAGTTATATATATTAGTATATATTAGTTACTATATATATGTGTATAGTTATATATATTAGTATATATTAGTTTCTATATATATGTGTATAGTTATATATATTAGTATATATTAGTTACTATATATATGTGTACACACACACACACTCCCTTTCCAGGACTCTACAGTACTCGTTGACACTCTTCAATCCACATTCTTTCCCTTGGTATAAATAGTTAAGTGCTTACTTTAAATGCTGCCCAAATTTCCAGATATGCTGTTTTAAAAGAAATCTCTACTATTAATGTTATTGATTACCTAATTAGTATGTATGAAAGAAAAAAGAGGCATAATACCCAGTTCCTAACCTTATGAGATTTATAATTAAGTTAGGTAGATATGGTAAGTATTAACATAGCAATAAAAAGCATCGTAGACATTCCAAGCTAAAAACCAAAAGGCTCAGTGAATGTGGAGTAATGTAAAGTCTGAAGTGAGACAGATACTATGGGATTCCTAGGTCAATTCCTGAGAAGCTGTGTGGGTTTGAGTAAGTGACTTGACCTCTCAGTCGCAGCTGCGTCACTGGCAATATGAGATGGGGAGACCCCCTGCCTTACCCATCACAGCAATGCTGTGAGTCTTAAGTGAGGTGACAAATGGAAAAATTGCTTTGTAAACTGCAAAGACTTATATGAACTCCAGTTATTTATTCTAGAATTTTCTTGTAAACATGACTATCTTCCAGGCATTTGTTAATGGCCCATCCTACATCAATGCACAAATGCCAGAAGGTAAGACTGTAAACAGCGTGTCTGAACAAAGCCTCTGTTGTTCCGAAGCACTTTACTTTTACCTGTTGGTTATGAGCTCATGCAGGGAGAAGGATTAGCAGGAGAGCAGGCAGCAAATGTAGTGAGGAATATTGGTGCTGACAAAGCAAAAAAGAACAAACATAGTCAACGAAAACCCTCTCCTCTCCCATGCACTATCCCCTCCTCTGCTGGTTATGGAAACAGTCCGTTTTACACCCTGACTGTTTCTCAAGTACACCCTTTTCTTTGCTGTTTTCACCACTGCCTGACTTCAGGCCCTGGTTTCCCCTTGACTGGGCATTGCAACAGCCTATCAATCCATTTTCCATACACATACACCAGCAAGGGTTTCTTTCTAAAATGCAAATGTAATCATATTGCTCTCCAAAATCTCCAGATTATCTTTCCAATGCCCAAATAAAGTTTAAACTCATCGTAACCCTTCATAATCAACTTTCACCTCTCTAAGGTGATTATCCAGTGATACCTTACAGGCCAGCTTGACTTTGTCTTGCAGCAGTTAAATAAGCTGTGGTCCACTACACTGCCACACTTTCGCACTTGCCCTTCCCTTCCTTGTTCTTCTGATAATTTTTCTTGCATCCTTCGAGACTCAGCCCTGGAGCAGCCTCCTCTTCACAGCCTTCTTCTCCATCTGCTCCCATCCCACAACTAGAAATAGAATTAGGGGCTCTCTTTGGTCCATTAACACACGAGGAATGCTCCCCTTACAGTATCTTTCACAGATACTATCAAAATTAACTACTTTTCCACTAGACTATAAAATCTCAAGGATGGTGACTTCCTCAAGTTTGAATCTTTGGCACTTAAGTACTAATAGCTCCTTAATAAATGTTGAAAGAATAGGTGTATTAACACTGACTTAAAAGTTCCCCATATTAATCCAGTCTTTTAAATGACTACATTAGCAGTGTATTATAGAAGCACAGCTTGCTTGTAATTTTCTGTCTTATGTACTCAGCATGGAAATTTTTCAATCAGAATAACTGAAGTTGTAATCATTTTAAAAAGGTATCACTAGCTAAATGGATTCGTGTGCTTAGAAAAATGTAAGAGGGAAAAATTCCACCAAGTTATTTCTTTATCCTCATTTTCAGGTCAAATTCCCTTCTTTTGCAAGCTGCAGTCAAGTTGTGACTTTATTAATTATGGCATTACTGGCTGTGGCTATCAGCATATCGACGCTGTCAAAAATATATAACTGTGAAAACCGGCAGGAATAAATGGAGCATGAAAAATGGAATGTTTCGGTATGAGAAACTCTTTAAAGGAAGAACTCAAGTACCCAGAGACCATTATCTGGTCAAAATATTTGCCTGACTGTGGATATAAGCCAAAAACATTTCATTTATAGTGGGCAGGGAAGAGACGTCCGTGTGGGACATAGCTATTTTAGCTGCTTTTTTCCCCCTGTGTAATGGCAAATATCACAGGGTTCTATAGAAAAAGTAATTGAAGTGTATTAATCAGAGACTCACCCTCTGGGAAACCACAGTTTACGCTAGACTAAGTGATAACACGCAGAGGCCATGACATCAAAATTAGTCTGACTTTCTGATCAGTGGGATTTTTTTAAAAAAGGAAATTCACTGCCTTTTCTCTTTTCTCCTATTTTTTTTTAGAGGCTTCCTTAAGTGGTGTATCTCTATTAAAGTCCATGAGTAAAATTTTGCTTTCTTTAAAGGCTGGGATTGTTGTTCTTTTTAAAAGGACAGAGGAGACCTGCAGATAAAAGGACAGGGCAGCATGATGTCTTTTTCTTTTCGTCGACTCTTTGAGTTCCCTAACCTGTGCCCTCATCATCCTATGACTGGATCATTGCAGCTGCCACAGGCACCTCCTATCAGCTCAGTCTGCCTTTTGCTCCAGCCTTTGCTGGGTCACCCAGCTCTTCACAGGTTAACCTTGTAGCACCTGCCACATGGTGCACCAACAGTGAACTTTGCACTTGCAGCCTCAGGGTGTGTATGCAAGGGGTCAGGGTAACAAAATGTTCCCCTTTTCCATCCCTGAGGTGGATCTGAGGCTCCTTCTACATAACCTGCAGATATGTAGGCATCAAGCCCCCATTATCAACAGAATAACACGCTTTGTATTGGCTGTCCTCCCCTCTTGTTTCACTCTCTACCCAGTTCTCTACTCTTGTTCATTGAGACCATGTCTCCAAATGAACCACCTGCATGCAAACCTTGTCTCAGAACTCTACCTTTGAGGACACCCAAGCTAAGCCAGCCTCCCAACTGGTCTGTAACAGACACACATTTTTCATTACTAAATGCAGTGGGTAGAAGGGTTTTTTTTTGTATTTGTAATAATAAAGCTCAAGTTTTCACTCCTACTTTGTAATGGGGGTAGAAGGAAGTAATTATTTAGTTCACTCAAGTAACTCAGCTTCTTTTGGTTAAAAGAGTCTCTTTAGATTATGATAGTGTCCATTCTTTCAGAATTTAAGCTTCACTCTACTGGATTCTCTCTCTCACCTTCTCCTACACTTCTTTGCAGAGGCCACGTAAATTCTCAGATACTTAATATTATTCTGGCATCTTACTCCCCCTTCAGTGCTATTTGCTTTCTTGTTCTGTAGGACAATAATCCAGACTCTCCTGGTCTAGGAATAATAAGAGGTTGTAGGGGAAAAAATCACAAAAAAAGACAAATATGGTTAAAAGTAATACAAAGATATTATTATTCCTCTTCAAATCTCTTCCCTTTTTCCAATAAATCTTCTACTACTATTGACTAGTTCCCGAGATCTACTAAGGAACCGACAATAGCTTTCAATAACCTATGATAGCTAGCCTGCACCAAACGTCTCTGCTTCCAGTTGTACTTAAAGGCAGTGCCAATAACTTTTGAAGTGAAGGAGTTACATGCAGCACAAAACTTTCAGTAATGATAGAAGGGAAAAATGGGTACTGGGGAGGTGACCAGCAATTGCCATTAAAGCTTGTCACTGTGATATCCTCTTCTTACTGTCCCTCATATGACTGCCTGCAACAAAAATGATGCTTGGTTCATTGCTACAAAGGGAATAAAATACCTAGGAATACAACGAACAAAAGATGTAAAGGACCTCTTCAAGGAGAACTACAAACCACTGCTCAAGGAAATAAGAGAGGACACAAACAGATGGAAAAACATTGCATGCTCATGGTTAGGAAGAATCAGTATTGTGAAAATGGCCACATTGCCCAAAGTAATTTATAGATTCAATGCTATCCCCATCAAGCTACCTATGACCCTCTTCACAGAACTGGAAAAAACCACCTTAAACTTCATATGGAACCAAAAGAGAGCCTGCATAGCCGAGTCAATTCTAAGCAAAAAGAACAAAGCTAGAGGCATCACACTACCTGACTTCAAACTATGCTACAAGGCCACAGAAAACAAAACAGCATGGTACTGGTACCAAAACAGAGATATAGACCAATGGAAGAGAACAGAGGTGCCGGAGGCAATGCCACCCATCTACAACCATCTGATTTTTGACAAACCTCACAAAAACAAACAATGGGAAAAGGATTTCCTGTTTAATAAATGATATTGGGAAAACTGGCTAGCCATGTGCAGAAAGCTGAAACTGGACCCCTTCCTGACACCTTATACTAAAATTAACTCCGGATGGATTAAAGACTTAAACATAAGACCAAACACCATAAAAACCCTAGAAGAAAACCTAGGCAAAACCATTCAGGACATAGGCGTAGGCAAGGACTTCATGATTAAAACACCAAAAGCATTGGCAACAAAAGCCAAAACAGAAAAATTGGATCTTATTAAACTCCAGAGCTTCTGCACAGTAAAGGAAACAATCATTAGAGTGAATCGGCAACCAACAGAATGGGAAAAAGTTTTTGCAACCTACCCATCTGACAAAGGACTTATATCCATAATCTACAAAGAACTAAAACAGATTTACAAGAAAAAAACAAACCCATTCAAAAGTGGACAAAGGATATGAACAGATACTTTTCAAAAGAAGACATATATGAGGCCAATAAACATATGAAAAAAATGCTCATCATCACGGGTCATTAGAGAAATCAAAACTACACTGAGATATCATCTCATGTCAGTTAGAATGGCGATCATTAAAAAATCTGGAGACAACAGATGCTGGAGAGGATGTGGAGACATAGGAACACTTTTACACTGCTGGTGGGAGTGTAAATTAGTTCAGCTCTTGTGGAAGACAGTGTGGTGATTCCTCAAGGACCTAGAAATAGAAATTCCATTTGACCCAGCAATCCCATTACTGGGTATATATTCAAAGGAATACAAATTGTTCTATTATAAAGACACATGCACACAAATGTTCATTGCAGCACTGTTTACAATAGCAAAGACTTGGAACCAACCCAAATGCCCATCAATGATAGACTGGACAGGGAAAATGTGGCACATATACACCATGGAATACTATGCAGCCATCAAAAACAATGAGTTTGTGTCCTTTGTAGGAACATGGATGAACCTGGAAATCATCATTCTTTCTCAGCAAACTGACACAAGAAAATCAAACACTGCATGTTCTCACTCATAGGCAGGTGTTGAACAATGAGAACACATGGACACAGGGAGGGGAGCATCACATACTGAGGTCTGGAAGGGGGACTAGGGGAGGGACAGTGGGGTGTGGGGAGTTGGGGAGGGATAACATGGGGAGAAATGCCAGATATAGGTGATGGGGATGAAGGTAGCAAACCACATTGCCATGTATGTACCTATGCAACAATCCTGCGTGTTGTTCACATGTACCCCAGATCCTAAAGTGCAATAAAAAATAAATATATATAAAAGTTTACTCTCAGGCACACAGATACAATACATTTCTCAGGTTCCTTGCTGCTAGGTTGGGGCCGGCTGACTGCATTCTGGACAGTGGAATGTGTGCAGAAGCAATTTACACCATTGTTGGGGCTGGCACATAAGAACCTCCCATGCACAGTCCTCTGTTCACTCATTTTCTTCTGTGGTAACACTGGAAACCATACACAGAAGATGAGTGTGTCAAAAGCTGAAATGAACCTAGGGCCCTGAATCATTGGGTGAAGCTGGGTGGAAATTAACTTCTTGTTCTCCCCTGATGCTCACTACCCACCATATTGGATTGGGGTGTGAATAGCTCTAGTAATAAGAACACTATTGTCTGTTGCTATCAGCATATCAACAGTGTAAAAAATGTATAACTGTGAAAACCAGAAAGAGTAAAAACAGCATGAGAAATGGAAAGTTTCAGTATCAGAAACACTCTAAAGAAAGAATTCCAGTGCCTTTAAATTAGTATTTAAAATTTTAAAGATTTATTGTGTTAAGCCATTGAGATTTGGAGATTATTTCAGCAGCTAGTTTTATTTATCCTAAAATACCCCTTAGTATTGTGCACGGAAGTCCTCTTGCTTGAAATGGTTATTCTCTTCCCTTACTTTTTTTTTCTAATCAAAATCCTGCCAACTTTCAAAGACCCAGCTACATTCCTGTCTGACCCACAAGCTTTTCAGTGATCACTACAGCTCATGGTGACCTCTCTCTTCCTCCAACTCCTACAGTACTTGCTGTATGTCCTATTCAGGCCTTAAATGTGTACTGCTTTGCTTTGCTATTTCACTTTATAAAATGAGTATGTGTTTACTTGTCCATTAGATTATAAATTCCCAACTGGAAAAGACTATTATTAATATTATTATTGAGCCCCCAAAGCAATTATCACCCATCTGTGTAGGTGGCACACCAGGAATAAAAAGTCAGAAGTCACAGAAGGCTTCTAAATGTTCTATAAATATCATAGTATGATTTTAGCATCAGCTAAATATAAGAATTCAACTCCGGTAATGCTGGCTCACAGGTACAACAATAAATTCTCTGAGGATAAAATTAATGCCTCTGTATAAATAAGCAGTTCAGAAATATATTAGATTTGCTTTTTTTCCTCACGGACTAATTAATGTTAGCATTTACTCTGCCTTGCTTCTAAATGCATATTAAAAAATATCCCAAATTGTGAAAGGCAGGATTAGAATGTGAGATCTTTTGAAATTCCACACACTACTGATTTTCTCTCACTTATATTTAACTCCTCATTTGAAATGAAAGTCAGCAAGTTTAGCACAATATTTACTGGACTTTCTGAGTCTACTTTTTCAATAACAATAATAATAATAATAAATAATTCCTTACATTCCTGAATCTCCTCTTTCTGACCTCAAGGGTCACAAACAAGTATCCACCTATTTATTTTCTTTCTCTAATTGTGATGAAAGAACAAGTTGCCAATATTTATCATTTAGGGAATCTCTAAGTAATGTGATTTATTTTGGAATTGAGCAAAAGGGTTTGGGAAGAACTTTTAAATTAAAGATTAAAAACTAAGAGTTCTTGAAAAAAGTTTATATTCTAATATTTTTATACAAGTTGCGTTTGAAGATGCTGGAAATTATTTTAAACTGAAAAAAGGTGACTGTAAATTTTGATGCAGTTGCAATGTGCTGGCTTGAATAGTGCAGATATCTTTGAACTCTTCTATTCATTCAGGAAGGGTTAGTTCTAGCAATTTGCTTTTTTGTCCAGTCAATGAACTTTCATTTTAAGATGGAGAAAATACCTCTGTAATTGTAGAGTTTGTGTCCTCTAATCTTTAGTTTCTTCTCTACTGAAGTTACTTGTATAGAGATTGGTCTCTGCTGGTTTTAACAGTGGTTCTAACAATCACAGAGCATTCAGTCTCATCCTTTTCAGGTCCCAAGAACAGCGTATTAATAATAAAGAGTACATTTGCTAGCCTTTCAGGACTAACTTGAAATGATAGAGCAGCATGGGACAAATATCTGAAAAGCAAAGAAATATTTTATGGATGGTCTATTATTCTTAGATTTTTATTTTTTCATAGCTATAATTTAATCTCTGGTTGACAGCAAAGAGGACCAAGAACTAGGATTTAAATACACTGGTTCATGTATTTCCCCCCTACAAACTCTAATGTGAGAATTGCCTTTCAATATGTGGTTGAAGTTTATAAAAAATGACCACCATTAAGGACTTTCAGCTGAGGTTTTCAAAGTCTGGGGTACCCTGTGTGGGACCTCAGGGCTGCCAAAAGTAGGCTGATTGTGGGGTCTTTTCTCCCCTTCTCCCCTTCCAACCCAGCAGTTTTGCTTTTTATCTGTTTACATTTGGGTTTCTATATATTATTTGCAATTAAAAAATGGATTCTGTTAAATATTGAAAATCCCTACATGACATAATCCATCTATGGTGATGTTTATTTTCCTCCAATCAATGCAACTCATTTTTCTGTATTAAAACGACAAAAATGTCATGTTGTGGGAACTATGCAGAGGACATTTGCTGTTTTGTTTGCTATCCTTTCCTATCAACACCCTAATTTCCTTTTGGGGAACTACCTCTCTCCCACTGTGTGTGATGCTGGTGGATGGTGGCTCTGGGTACCCGCCTTTACAGGAGCTGAAGTGACCTGCTCTTTCCTCTCAAAGCCCCAGGACAACAAAGGTGCGAGTCACTAACCTGTGCTCTGTCACTCAGATGCCCTCTCTTGGGTCTCTGTATCTGGAGTGAGTGACACAACAAAAGGAACACCGGGACGTTAGAGATTTTATCAGTGGTACCCTGCCCTGCCAGCTGACCATACTAAGGTTCCTCCTTCCCCGTCTTCTAGAGCTGCATTGGTGCCTGCTTATTTTCAAGTCTGATTCTCGAGCAGTTAAGCGAGTCCCTACTAGTCCTTCCACTTGCACCTGCTTTTCTGCACCGTGTATCTTCATTTTTCTTGCCTTGCTCTTCTTTCTCCCTCATGGGTGAGACTGTAGACTGCCTTATGGCAGCCTCCCACAGAAGTTTAGCTACTCATTGTCCACTGCCCCTTGGGATGTATGCTGTTCTTCTTCTAAGGGTGTTGGTGGCTCACTTAATCTCTATCCCTTTCTACTTTAGTACCTGCACTCACTTCTCCCTGTTTTAGTTTTGCTCTCCTGTGTCGGTGCTGATATCCAATGCATTCCTGCCTCCCTGCACAGCAATTTACCCCAGCAACAGTATGAAACATGTAGGCTTCACTTGTCTGGAGAGTCAGCAGCTCCTGCCAGAAAGATGAAGGCGGGGAAGGTTGGGAACAATAGGAATATCGGGATGTAGTGTGTCAAGAGGTAGACTGAGAGACAGACAACAATTAGAGAATGGGCAAGAAGGGGCATAAAATTAGATACACAGAAATTTAGGACAGGGTACCACTATAATGATAAAATATTCTAGGGTAAGATCTGCTTTTACAGAAAGGGGCTTCTTGCACCACAGGAATTGCTCTGGTGAGGATGCTGATTCCCTCCCCCCTCTGACATCCACCCAAATAAAACAATACAGACTTTTGCCCCAATTCTATTTGGTCTTTACAAGACATGCCACTATCTTATCAACACAAGAGTGACAAAGACTTTCATGACATATTTTTTAATAATAATAGAAGCTGTCATTTATGGAGTGCTTAATGCATGCCAGGCTCTTTGGCAAAGTGCTTTAAATATAAGGAGAACTGAGTCTGAAGAAGGTTAAACAACTCACTCAAGATCACTCACCACGTAAATGGTAAAGCCGAGATTTGAACTTAGGTCTGCCAAGTCAGAGCACAAGTTCTTAATTACTCAGCATCTTGTCCCTGAATGCCATTTAATTGGACTGTGCTCTGGAATATACAGACAGCCATTTCTTCCAATCCCAACCTTCTGACCTAGTTCAATAAACTGATGCTGAATAAACAAGTAGGAAGGAGCCTGTTAACCCTCACCCGCTGTAAGAATGGGCATAGTGGTCATTGTCCACAACTGCACAGCTTTCTTTTGGGAAATGCTCCTTCCTCTAGCCTACCCATTAGCAAATAGAAGTTGCCATTCCCTTGCAGATCCTACTCGCCGGCCTACTCTGATTGGCCCGGGTGGTGATAGTAAACCACGCCCCGCTTAGAGCTGATTGGAACAGGTCGGACCCAGCTGGGATGAATACAAAGGAGGCCAATCAGAGGGAGCCTCTCCACTGATGATTAAACTGTGACCAGAGGCTAGTCTCAGTCTCCCTCTAGTGGTGAAACTTGGAGGTATTTGGCATAATAGCGGCTGGTGGACGCTCCTCATCTTCCATGAGGAGATGCGTCTGAAAATATACAGCTGACCTATAGAAACTGAGAGGTTGAGGGATAGAAACCAGAAAGAGAGATTAGGAGAAGGTAAGAGTGACAGGTTTTGAGATGTGGTATGACTTTCTCTCAAGTCCCAGCTCCATACTTGCCCTCGCATCACCTTAACCTATCCAAGTTGGGTTTAGTCACTTATAACCAAAATAGTTCTGACCAAGACAGCGAATTTATAAAAACCCGCATTAACACACTAGGTCTATGTTTGCCCTGAGAGAAAGGAGAAAATACTTTGTCTTCTGTCTGCACACAGCATGTGCTTCACCTCTAAATTTAGACTGTGCAGCCCTAGAAGGGAGGGTAGTGGTGAGAATTGACAGAGCAGGGAAACAAACGTGAGGAATAATTTCCCAATAGCAGTCCCGTTTTCTTGTCTCCTTTGCCAAATTTCAATCCTTACTTTGAAGGAGGCTTCCCAGACCATTAGGTAGCAAGAAATAAATTTGTTGTGGTACCACATATTCCTTCAGAAAAGTTGAAAATAAAGTTTTGATCCTGAAGAACTAGGGAGCACATAGACAGAAGTTCTTTGCCACCCTGGACATGAACTAAACTGAGTTTAATTGAATTCATTAAACTATTCTAGAATAATTCAATAATTACTATAATGTTAACTATTAATTTATGGAACAGATCAATGAGGAGGGAATTCTTCACCTTACCCCTTCCCATATGGAATTGCTGCAAGTATTTTGGTTTCAGAGTATAAGATACTGCCCTGACAATTTATAAAACCTCCCCTTATGGGGAAGCCAAAGGTCATAGTGAATCCACATATATTTACTTAACAGACAACTTATTCAGACATGTATTTATTATACGAAGCTAGGCTAAGGACAGGCGGGCAGTCTGCTCACTGTGCAGTGACACACTGGTTGGGGCACAAATGGGAGCTAAAATCCAGCCCTTACTGCACACCCTAAGCCATATGCCTGCCTGCCTCCACCCACACATGGACACCATCTAGGCCAATGGTGGCCCTACCACAAGCAAAGCAGACCTGCCCGCTACCTGCAACTCTTTAGAAAGAAAAAGGCTTTCTTCTGAAACACAAAATAGAAAAACAACAGAAGTAACATTTTCCCTAGAAAAATTAAACATATAAGTGCCTAATAAGTACTTACTGAACTCAATGAATACACTGTAGACTAAGAAGGGTAATGGCTTTCTTGATAATCTGCCTAAAGGAAAGCGTTAGCAAATGCTCCTGTTTCCATGCATGGCTAATTTCTTCCTGATCGCTGCTTTTTGTCCACTCCACCCAACAGCATTAGAATTGATGACATCTTTAGTGCATCTTTTCTCGTTTTAAATAAGGACACTAGAAGAGTAATGAATTTCTTTTAATTTTAAAAAGTTTCTTATTTACCAGTTTCCCTCCTCCATCTCTATCCTCATAGTGCCCTGAACTGCCTCATAGCACCCAAGACTGTTGGGGAAATAGCTCCAGTGAGTCAAACAGAATTACATCCCCATCACTGGGGTTTCAGTTTACCAACATTGACAATGAATTCCTCTCCATGGTTCACCATAGTTTGCTTTTTTTATACCACGGAAAGGTTCTGGACACGCATATGGTGCTTTCTATAAATATCAGCTACACATTCCAGCTTTCGAAGGAGCACATTCTGCCAAACATAGACTGTGGAGACAAGTAATCCCTGTTTTTCTTGCTGTATATCATGGGTGCTAATTCAGGCTAAGTTTTCCTTATTCCATCTCAGCTTGGCCTTGGTTATTTTGGGCCTTTGCACAAAGGTCACTGTATTGCTTCTAGTGCCTCGTAGTTAATACCCCGGCCAGCAGTATCTGCAGTCACAGGCTTCTGGAGCCACAGCTGCAATTTCCATTAACTAGAAGAACCACAGTGTTGCTAAATAGTCTCACAGAGATTCTTGTCCCAAAACCAGAGGTCTGGGAGTCTCTTGGTAATTGCAAGAGCCATAAGTCATTTGAAAGTTGAAATCTAGATATTACTGACCTACAACTTCCCCAGATGATGCAGGAAGACTGACAACTTGGCATGAATAGCTAGAGTTAGGGTAAGAGCTCTGTGGAATATGTGATTAATACAAAAGGCTTAAAGTATAATTGTCGGTCCTTCCTGCCAATGCCAACCTGTGGTATAACCTGGGTATAATGGATTCATAATACCTATGGTCTCATCTTCTCTTGCTTTCTGCTTATTCATTTTTTGTTTTTACTTTTTTTTTCAAACTTCAATACAAATTTGGTCTTATATACAATTTTAATGTTAGTGTATGCCATTCCGACTTCTATGAAATAGAAGTCTTTTAGAGTTACTTGTTATTGGCTCTTTCAGTTTGAATAAATTATTTCTCTAAGACCTTTGTCTCTGCCTGTTTATAACCTGCCATTTAGCTCTAAATGCCCACAGGCCCATCAGTCACACCAGATCTCCACCGGAGTATTTGTGATCTGTGTAGTGCTTTTCAGTTTACAAAATGTAACATCACATCCCTTTCCTCATAGATTCCCAGAAAAACCCTGTGAGGTAGGACTTGTTATTCTCATTTTAGAACTGAGGAAACTGAAACCAAACTGATTCTGTGACAGGTCCACAGAGGAGATTCAGAACTCAAATTACAACCTAGTGTTCTTTCCATTTTAACCAGAATTATCTCTTGCCAGCCAGGGGAAGTAGCAACGGTTGCTTATTGGCTCTGAGCCTCAGTTTACTTTTCTGTAAAATAAAATCCTTTTTTGTTCTCATGTTAGATGATCCAATGACAAGCAAACAGGGCCATCAGGTTTTTTTTTTCCCTCCAAGTGTAATGTACACATTTTACAAGCAGAGGAAAATAGAAAAGCGGACTATTTTTTCTTTTTCTCTCTCCTCCTTTCTCTGTCTGTGTTTCTTTTACCATTCCCTTAGTCTGCTGCCTTTTAGTTATTATTTACACCATTCAAGTCCTTATTCTGTCAGCTGCTAAATGAAGGAAATAGTGCTGTTCTCACACAATTTTATTGAGATTTACAACTTCTGTCTCCATAAGGTAAGTCTTAAAACAGCAAGTCCAGGTAGAACACCAACATCTATGGCAAGTTGGATTGAATTGGTTTTTGGATTTGTTTTTGCTTTTAACTTTGATATTATGTTCTTCTTATAGCATTTTGTTGACTTCTATGTTTGTGTTGAGAATGGAGATGCCAAGATTTTTTTTTTTTTCTTTTCATTTTTAAACCTCAACTCTAACCTTGTCATGCATGTGAAACTGGTACTTGTTGAAAACACAAATGGAGAAAAAGACTTTCCTGGGGGATTCTCACAACAGATGGGCAACAGATCTTCCCATAGTTAGAGCAGAGGTACCTGTACCAATAGCATCAGCATCAACTGAAAATATGTTAGAGATGCAAATTTTCTGGCCTTTCTCAAGACCTGGTGAGTCAGAAGCTTTCAAACTGGGGACCCTAAATCTGTGTTTGAACAAGCCCTCGAGATATTTAATAACTACTTAGTTAGATTATTGTCTTATTAAGGTAATGTTTTCAGTCCTAAGCTATTCAGCATGACTCTGGAAGTGAAACCACTGAGAATATCTGTTATTGGAATGGAAGAAACTTTTCATAGGGCTAGTAAGGCACAGCTGTAACTACAGAATAACAATTAGCTCTGTTGTAACACTCCATTACCTTTTCAATGTTCTTATTGCTACCTTGGACATTTATTATTAATGTCATTCATATATTTTAAAGATGTATTAAACCTTAATCTATAAATTAGCATCAGTAAATAATATGAAATGAATAAACATAAATCATAAGATACTTGTAATAATAAACATAAAAAAATTTTTTTTGAGACAGAGTCTCACTCTTGCTCAGACTGAAATGCAGTGGAGTGGCGTGATCTCGGCTCACTGCAACCTCTGCCTTTCAGATTCAAGCGATCTTCCCACCTCAGCCTTCCAAGTAGCTGGTATTACAGATGCATGCCACCACGCCTGACTAATTTTTGTGTTTTTAGTAGAAATGGGGTTTCACCATGTTGGCCAGGCTGGTCTCAAACTTTTGAACTCAAGTCATCTGCCCACCTCAGTTTCCCTAAGTGCTGGGATTACAGGTGAGAGCCATTACACTGGTCTACAGGCTATGTTTGAACCCTAGTTCTGTTCCACTGGGACTGGTCATTTTTTTGTAGTGATTGCATTGGGCTGTTCCTATACACAGTAAATTCAATTTTGTCTTTTAGTTCCTGAATGATCCTGGCCCTACAGGATCTATGCTGCTAAACATTTCTTTCAAACTGCCAATTTATTATTCCATAAAATTTTGTAACAGACTAAGCTTGTTTACCCTGAGGAAAAAGTACCCTCCCCAAGGTGCTGGATATGGTTTGTGAAATCAGTCAGTAGCAGTACATTTCTGAAAAAGACACTTTCTGTTTTGATCAGCATTTAAATTTTCAATGTTAACACTCATAAGCTTCCCAAACGTGGAGGACCAGCTTTAACTCATTACAAACATATTATTCATCTTTGGATGGCAAGACTTTGGGTTATGCTACCTAATAGCTGTGTGATTTTGAGCAAATTACTTAACCTCCAAGAGCCTTGGTTTCCTCATCTGCCACATAGGGGCATCACTTCTGCCATGGGACTCAGGGCCAGAATTCAAAATCTGGGGGAAATTTCATTTGTTTCAATGCAACTCAGTTCTTCCTTACACCCATTTTTCAGTCTGTCAGAGGAGATGCAAGAGGTTCCCCTCCCATTTGTAATGGGAAGACAATGGCACTTCAATGTCTGTATTATAGACTTTGGTTTGAATCCTAAACATTTCCTAGCCATAGACTTTGGGTAATTTACTTGACCTCTTTAAGGTTTAGCTCCTTTATTTGTGAAATGGTGTAATAATATTGCCTATGTTGTATGGCTGAAGAGATACCTGTGTAAAATACTTGGTCTGGCATTTAATACTATTATTGCAATTATTATTACTGCCTCTCTTTCTTAGACTATCTCAAGCTTGGTGCTTCTCTCACTGTCTGAATCAGAATAGTCATTGACTTTTTTAATCATAATGAGACAAATTGTAAGTCACAATTTTCTTCACTCTTTTTTCTTTATTACATTCAGTGCGAAGCTATATCTAGCTCTTGCCTGGATTGTTTGGCGTTCCCTTTTTGGCCTTGAAGATAGGCCTTTCAATTGATTATTGATTATGAGCTCTGAATGTGGATGTTTCACTTATGAGCAGATGACAAAAGGCTTTTTCTCATGGCCTGCAGCTTGTAGCCAAGACCATGGAGACAATTTGGTAACTTTTCCCAGAACAGAAATTATGAGGCATGGTTCAGCCAACCACAAAATTCTTTCACCTTACATTGCTGTCCATTAAAACATAAATTCCCCTCACCTCTAATTTTGTGGAAATAAAAGCAAACCAGAATGGTTTCTAAACAAACGAGTTTTAAAGAGGGGCTCTGCTGAAAATAGAAATCCTCTCTTGTTGTAGTCTGTCTCTGGAAACAGCACACATACCTTGCTTAAGAACATCAGGCAATACCTGTGATGTTTGAATCCTATCAATTACCACCGAAAGAAAAAAAAACATTTACATGTCACTATCAGAGGGTCTTAGTTTCCTCTGCAGGAGATTTTCCCGAGGGCCTCTCATTATAATTCTCACAAGCTTGTTCTGAAAGTAAAAATGTGAATATACATATAAATGTAAAATTTAGGATATGCTAGTTTCTTTCTTTATATAATTAAGAGTCCTCAGGCAAGATAATTGAAGAGAGTTTAGTGAAAGGACTATTTACAAAAGTATAAGCTGGATAAAGGGGGTGCTACAGGGAATGAAGAATTACCCAGGAGCTAGCAATAACAGGACCCATTACCACCTCTGAACTAGGAGGCAGGAGGAGGGGGCAGTTAAAGGGCCTGGAAAGAGAGAAAAATGCAGCAGCTGCCTGGCTAGTCAGGCTCTTTCATCCTCTCTGATCTATGGTGCCTCCTACAGCTACCTCCTGGCCCACTGATTCCATCTATAAAGGTCAGTAGATTCATTTCTTAGGCTGCTGTACCACAAACTGGGTGACTCAAAACAACAGAAATGTTTTATCTCACAATTCTGGAGGATGGAAGTTCAAAATCAAGGTGTTGTTAAGGCATCTGCCCCTCTTAAAACTGTAGCATAATCCTTCCCCACGTCGTCCTAGATTCTAATCTAGGACGTCCAATCCTTCATCTTCCCATGCTGTTTATTCTCCCTGTGTCTGTCTTCACATGGCTGTCTTCTTATGAGGACACCAGTTATACTGGATTTGGGGCCCGCCCTACTCCAGTATACCCTCATCTTAATTAGTTATATCTGTAATGACCCTATTTCCAAATAAGGTCGCATTCTGAGGTCCTGGAGATAGGGACTTGAACATATCTGTTTTGAAGAAACACAGTTGAACCCATAACAGTTATCCTTCCAGAGCACAGGCAGATGGAGAAGAGTGAAGAATAGTGGATGGAGAGGAACAAGCAGAGGAGGGAGAATTCTTGTACTCTCTTTTTATCATGTCCTCCTTGGTTCATATTCCACAGTGTCCCAAACTTTGATCTCTCTTCTTAAACTTTATTTCATTTTTTATTGAAGTATAAGATATATACAGAAGTATACAGACAATAAATGCATACATTGAGGAATTTCTAGACACTCGACATATCCATGTAAACAGCATCTGGATCAAGACATAGTATTAACATCACAGAAGCCCCCTCCTACTCTAGTCTCTAGTCTCTATCCCTCCATCCCCCACAGAACAACCATCACTGTGGCTTCTAACTCCATAGATTCATGTTGCCTGCTTTTCAGCTTCACATAAGAGAAATTATACAGTATGCACTCCTTTGTGTTTGTCTTTTTTTCACACAGCATTGTTTCTATAAGTCATTTATGCTGTAGCTATACATCTATGTATGCAGCTGTAGGTCATTCATTCCCATTCCATTATGTGCATATAGCACAATTTATTTACCTTTCTACTGTTACATGTTCTTGGAGAGATTCCAGTTGGGGGATCTGATGAATTATGTTGCTGTGAACATGCTTGTACAAATCTTTTGGTGAAAAGTGTGTATGTTTATGACTTTTGGACAAACATTCTCTAGGAAGTCTTGCTCATTCCCTAGTCAGAATTATGTGTGTCCTTGGTGTTCTCAAAGTGAGCACTTACCAACCAGACTGTAAAGCTTGAGTTATCCACGTCTGTCTCCTCCCTAGCCACTAACACCTCTGTGAGTCTGTGAGCTTTCTGGGGGAAAAGATTCTGCTTTATATATCCTCACATCCTACCATGTGCCTGCTGCATAATAGGTCCCTAATCAGTTTGTTAAATGAATGAATGGATGAGTGAATAAATGGGAAGTGTAGAGACACCATGAATCAGGATTGGAGGATGGAATAAGGTCTAATGATAGCCAGCTCGCCTTCAACAGACTGACACACTGGCATCATCTGGTGGTGCTGTCTCCTGGCTTCCACCTGCCTTCCCTCAGAGTCCTCTCATTTTAGGATTAGGTGTATCTAAAGATCACATTTTCTTACCAGTGCATTATCACTAACATGGATTCTCCTGACCAGGGCCTTTGTGCATATTGGGAATTCTTCCCCTTTCTCTAATATTTTACATCTCTTTTTTCCCATTTTTTTCCCTTTGATATTTAGACATGACTCAAGTTTTCCTTACCATGAAATATTGTTTTATTTTCTGAATCTATGATTTACATCTTTTGTTCCCATTCTATCTTCTCTCCAAATCTATAGCTCTTTTAAAATTCTCTATGAATGCCAAGATCTCACATCCTCCTGGGACTCTAGGCTTCCAACTTTGAAGTTCATCTTAGGTACTGCTTCTGTGACCTGTTCTTATCTTTCCTCCTTACTTAATCTGCTGCCTCACCTCATTTGGTACTTCCCCTTTAATGTCTTTCTTACTAATTCCATTGTTACCACATCAATCAATGTCCTACTCACCTCACACTTACGTTCATAACAGCCTCTTAACTGGTCTCCCTACCTCTATTTTCAATTATCCTTCACATACAGAATAATTTTCATCACTTGCTCATGAAATGAGAGAGACTTCCAATTGCCAACCAGACGCAGCTCAATTCTCTCCAATCTTACTTCTTACTTAAGTGTCATAACTATACCTGCCTTTGTAGAATGAGCTCCCCACATTTTTCCAGCTGTCATTATCATGTCTTTGGTCATTACGTATTTAACAAGAGCTCTTTTCATATGAAACAAATGAATTCTAAACTGGCTTTCCAATGACAAGGTAGAGAAAATACCAAAACACAAGGCAGAAAGGGTGTTTTGTTAACATTTTCCCTTTTGAGAGCATTTGTTATTTTCATAGGATTATTATCCTTAATTTAGAAAAATTCTAAAATTTGGGATTCAGCTGGGTGACCTGATATTTTGCAGCCTTAAAAAGAATGTCCTAGTACTGCAACCTCTGTTTCACACAAGCATATTTCCACAGTTAGATCACAAGCTAAGTTTTAATAACATCAATCATTTATAAATTATATGGGCTAAAGTGTGACTAATAGCTCCATTACTAAGTAAAGAAGTATATTGAAAATTAAGTCATTTAATAGTGCCCAAAGTAGGCAATCATTTGGTAGTAAACTCATGGCTAGATTAACTGCTACATTTAATAAGGCATTTATATTTTTGTAAAATGACTTCAATATTAAGAATCAAAGGATAGAACTCAGTGGTCTCCTCTTTTGTCATGAACACATTTTAATTTTTACAGCAGAAACAAGAGACTATTTTGATTATACTATTTATGGTAGACAATTATCTCTTTGTAAAAAGAGATTTCATATAACCTATTTTAGGGAAAAGAGTTAAGAATCTATTTTGATTTTCAGAGTCCAGAGATTTTTGTCCTTCATTTTATAAACATAGTTATATTTTATAATCAGAGTGGGGTTTTGTGCATGGTTCGATTCAGAGGAAGTTACTGTAATTCAGAGAGGATATTAATCTCTGCCAGTCACCAGTATGAATATAGCTCAAGATTGCTCAATTCTTATACTGTTTCCAGGAATAGATGAGAATAGAGCCTAATGGGGGGCAGGGCTGGCTGAACCATCCTAAAGGAAGTAGCTTTACTTCATGAATACTAGAAGAAAAATTTGGTATATGCACATTTGCTGTTACTTGGCTTTGTAGCCAAACATTACTCTCTTTTTTGGTTTCTTGTCTTGTCAATGAAGCCAAAGATGCTCCAGTGTTTGTGGTGTCAGTTTGATCCCTGACGTTATCAAAATATCATTCCAATAATCTTCATCCCGGTTTTAGTCTCAGCTAACTAAATTCTTCCTGAATTTGCTGTGATCTGTCTTAGGAGAGGCCACATTTGCGTTGCAGCATAATAAAGACAGAGACATAGGTACCTGCTGAACCAGCTTTAGGGAAAGGAAACTTGGCTTTCTGAGTATTCAATTCATTTTTCACAGATTTATGACTCAACTGAAATTTCTACATGTGAATGTGTAATAAGTTGAAATTTTAGCTGAAGAATTGAAGTATTTTATACTATTGAACAAAATTATACCTTCTTATTAAAAAAAAATCCACTGCAGTGTAACGAGTTAATTGCTTATGAAGAGAGACGATGGTTCACAATGTTTTTATAAGCAATATATTATCATATAAACAGCGATAATTATTATAACCCTTAACAAGTAGAAACCCTATGGCTGAAACAATAAGATTAAAGTTCTTTTTTTTTTTTTTGAGACCTAGTTTCACTCTGTCACCCAGGCTGGAGCATAGTGGTGCCAGCTTGGCTCACCACAGCCTTGACTTCCTGGGTTCAAGTGATCCTCCCACCTCAGCCCCACAAGCAGTGGGGGACTATAGGCACATGCCACCAAGCCTAGCTAATTTTGTACTTTTTTGTAGAGACAGGGTTTTGCCATATTGCCCAGGCTGGTGTTGAACTCCTGAACTCAAGTAATCCTCCCACCTTGGCCTCCCAAAGTTCTGGGATTACAGGTGTGAGCCACTGCCCCTGGCCCCCAAAAGTACTTATAGAGCATTGTAGTTAAGTAAGGACATGAAAGCCCAGCAGTGTACAACAATGTTCCTAGATGAGAGATGCAACATAATATCTATAAATTCTAAGATTCTTCCTGGGCCTTTTTTGGTTATTTATAAACATTGTATGGAATTCTTGTTGAAGATACTTGTCCACTGCTTGAGTCTAAATTCCTCAAGGGCTTGTCCCTTTATTAGCCATTGAAATCATAGATGATGTGTTCTAATGTGTATGCTTTCTATTGAGGGCACTATTATAGCCAAATGCTTCAAAAATGTCAATGTACATTTACATTTTATAGAAGTTGTTCAATGTAAGCATGGACATAGTTTTGGCTTGCAGCCATCAGAGATCAATGCACCAAAGATCATTTTGTCTTTTGAAAATCAAAATGCAATTGATTGAATTGCCAATTTACCAAAGTTTAGTGATTTATCATTTTAATATTTGAATAGGAATTTTAGTTACTGAAGCAAAAACATACAAACTAATGCTGATATGCCATTTGAATAATTTCCCCCCCAAAAAATTCTGAAAATGTTTCAAGTTTGAATGGATAAAAAACTTCACCCAATAAGTAGTCAAAACAATCCTAGCACATATGGAATGCTAAAGGTTTGGTTTCAAACAAAGGGCAATAGTAATATGTAGACTTGGTGGCAATTTGTTAAAAGACTTGCTATGAAAATCTTACTAAAGCATCAGGAGCAAAGAGGGAGCTGAGAAAAGTTTCTTTAAAGGAGCATGTGAAGATATAAATAAATGAGCTAGAACATGATAGGACAAACCATATCAACTCGAACACTGACTACCAGTGGTTAAAAAATTGTTGAAGGTTGATATGCTACCTGAGAAACTGGAAACATATCTTTAAAAGGCTGTATAATTGGGAAAATCTAAAATGACAGTAAATGATATTCACTGACATGATGATTAATTTTCCCAATTTGAAGAGTTTTGCTCTGTGTTGTAAACTATACAGTTGTTTCTGTTTTCCTCAATATTCCTACAGAGTTAGTGTAACTCAATCACAAAGACATTTCATCCTTGGGCATCTATGTTGTGAGCTGCCGTACTCAGTGAATAATGGAATTGATATTTGCATTCTAGTGTGGATACTCCTCTGTAGTGGTAGCTGTCCCAGAACCTCATTGTCCAATTCCGACTTCTTGATGCTGTCAATAAATTACCAAAGGCCCAGATGATTTGATGATATCAGCTACCAGAATTTCCAATGCCACTTTTCTTAGTTTTTATTAGTAATATTTATTATTGTTATATAATATTCTTGGTAGAATTTCCTCATGTGTTAGGCCAACAATGGTGGAAACTCATTGGCAGCAATCTGGAAATCCACTTACCCTCAAAATAGTTCAGGACAAATTCGGCCTCCTCTAGTATGATATGATTGTCCTAGAGAAGCCGTGAAAGTTGACTCCACCTAAGCAACTGCAACAAACTCCAAGACTAGAAGCATGGATGGCAGCCTGAGGACACAGGCCTGCAAACATTTGCAGATGGGGGGCAGTGAGAAGTGGTGAGGGGTTTTAAGTTTCTGTTCTCACAATGGTGTCCCAGAATCTAAGTTTCTTTGATACATGGAATTATGACTATGAAGATACTTTCATTTTTATACCCAGAATCTGATACAGAAAAATTTCTCTCTTCTGCCAGTTTGTTCATTTTGTCAAGAATATGACATTATATCAGTGAATGAGGTCCAATTTTGGCAGGGTCTTTATGTTGAATTCCTTATGTGGTTGCACATTTGTCATACCAGAAAATTTTCAGTATCACATAGATGTGCTCCCATACCACAGAGTGAAATGTCAACGTATTTAGGAAAGATTACTTAGACTCTTGATAACCTCCATTACATTATTTCACTTAATATGAATAGTGTAGCTTGAGTGGTTTTTGCTCACAAGTGCTCTTACAACTTTGCCTTCTGTAACCACATGTGCCTGGTAATAACAAGTGGAGTGTACTTAAACTCTTCTGTACCTCTTTTCCATCCTATACTTTTTTCTAAGGAAAATGCCTCATGAGCAGAACTTAAGGTGGACAAACTCCAGTGACTTTACAATTACAGTATCACCAGCAGCCCAGTGACTACCACATCATTTCAGGATTTACCTGAGAATCAAAGTAGGATGGTCAGGTTTTGAGCCAGGTAAAAGCTGAAGACTTGTGTGTTTCCCCTTTACACCCACTAATGTTTTTATTACATGTTCTGGGTGGTCCATGTGGTCAGAGCCTCTTTTGGGGACTAGAAAGATAAGATCAAAGTGCCAGCACAGTGATAGACACCACATGAATGTGGAATATATAGAACATCATGATTTGGTTAATGCATTCTGTAATTCAGTCACATCTATGCAAATATCTCAGCAGGAGAAATGGGAGTAAAGGCAATCAACTTGCTTTCCCATTTTGCTTGTCAAATGCTTTCAAAATCCTCATTTTGAAAAGAAAAGGCTTTGTGGAGGTGACTTATTTCTCGCTCTGTCAATGACAGGTAAGGAAAATGTGCCCCTCGAACCACCTTACCTAGTGTGGTCGCCAGGTGCTTCAGCAGCCTGTAAGTCACGCATCACTTTCTGACCCAGCCTTTGTGAAGCAGCGAACAGCTCACTTCAGGCTTTCCTAAGATTATATTTCTATACTGGTCTCCTGACTCTTCGTAAATCACAATTCTTAGCACTGTCGGGAACCATGTCAAATGGAATGCCATTTTTTTTTAAACAATAGCATATCATATCAAAATTATTATATTATGCTGATAATTTCTTTTTTGAAAATTTTAAAATATTTTTAGGAGTCTTATTTCAATATCCCAGATAGCATTAGTTAATATTTAAAGAGTAACCCAAATTGAAAATCAATAATTTCCAAAAGTAATAATTTCTCTAAAGGTGCTAAGGCTATTAAAACCATAACTGTAACATTGTCGTGTTTCCGAATGTGTTGGCATTCTTGCTTTTTGTATTCACAGATGACAAAACATGTAGAATTAAGGTTGCTACTTAGTGCAAGGTCTGGCATATAGTAGGGCATCCAATGAACATTTATTGAAATGGATGTTCCTTGGGTGCTGTTGATGGGTCAGGCTTATTTCACAAGTCTCCTTTCTTTCTCACAGGGAGTTCTGTCTCAGGACCCCTCATCATTCTCAGAGCTATTATTTTGGTTTCCCTTTCCTTTCATCTGTCATATAAGTCCAAACACAAACGAAAGAGAACATTTGGTGTTTTTTCCTAAGAAAACTATAATGTTCAGTGTTTTTTCTTCAGTCCCCGTGTAAATCGATGGTTTAGAAAGATGGATATTACCTGCTGCTTCTGTGTCAGTCCAAGCAAGAAAATGCGCTACAGATGGGACCAGTGGGATGGTGACAATGTTCAGTTACCATCAACAATAACTGATAAACTTCTGTGTCAGTCCAAGCAAGAAAACACGCTACAGATGGGACCAGTGGGATGGTGACAACGTTCAGTTACCATCAACAATAACTGATAAGGCAAGTTTAAGGCCTGCTAAGGATTTGATTCATGAAGAGTCAGGAGACCATTAAAGAAACATGATCCTAGTAAAGCCTGATGTGAGCTATCAGCTGTCTTCACAAAGGCTGGGGCAGAAAATGATGGGTGGCCTACAGGCTGGTGAAGCACTCTGGGGGCAACATAGGCAAGGTAATTGGAGGGACATGTTTTCCTTATCGGTCATTATCACAATAAGAAAGAATTCACCTCTGCAAAGCCTCCTCTTTTCAGTGAGGATTTTGAAACCACTTGAAAAAGCAAAAATGAGTTGATTGCCTTTACTTCCTCCCCAAGGATCTAGAGTTTATTAAAGTCCACTGGAAAGGAGCAGAGAGCAGGAGATTGTACTTGACAGAATGTCTTCAGATTTCTGAAAGTAATCCAAATGATCTGAATGTTGGGAATTCTGGCAAAACAGAGGAAGGAAATTGAAGCTGTTACACTTACTAATGTAGCATAAACCAAACTAAATAGTTATATCGCAAAGCAGAAAATACCCTCTACTCCCTACCTCCTCCAATATAGTTAATGAGAATGAAAGCCTGCGAATAATTTTTCTTAAAAAAATCTCTAGATACAAGATATGATCATTATCTATTCTCTATTTTTATTTTGCTAGCACAAATGAAATAAAAACTTTTTTTAAAATTTAAAAATGGACAAAGTGATTGAATACATAATGGTTTACTGAAGAAAGAAGCCAAACAGGAGAAAAAAATCACCCATGTTTGGTTTCCTAAAGGACTCCTAATGTGCGACAGCCTCTCTGCAGACATATTTCAGATCTGTGAGAATCTCTGCCATTGCATAAGAATTGTAAGGAGTACTGATCAAGGTATGCAAATGCAAGATTTGCAGAGCATCAGTCTCTCCAAGGAGCTTTGCTGTCCAATCAGAGGAATGAGAAAATGATGACATAAAAAGGCTGGGACTCTGAGAAACTTGTACTTGATAAGTTATTGATAGCATCAGGCTCCATTCCACTCTGATAGACCCTGTAGTCCCTGATTTGGACCCTTTGCTGATCCAGTAGTTCATGTCTCACACCTACCACCTCCTTTCTCAAGTAACTGAATAGCATCAGGCTAAGCCTCCAAAAGGGATCTGCTGGGTGATGAAGAGTGTGCAGAGACATTGCAACTGAGAAATATACTGAGCAGGCAGCTTGTGTCATAGAGCTTGGCATTGCCAGGGTATGCGCAAGACCAGAGAGACTATCATTTACCAGAATGTATCTTTCTGGGCTATGAGTACTTCATATTTTGATGTTTATGAAATTACCTCACAGGGAGAGGGAAAGCAATTATCTATCAGAATAATTTCAAAAAACAGCATTTTAAAATTCAGGATAACAAAAACACAGGGTAAAGTGGATTCCATTAATGAATCACTGTGGCAAGATGAGAGATCAACACTCTCTTTTAAAATGCTTAAAAGTATTTATGAAATGCCTACTATATGCCCAACACTTTGGAAACTGAGGAAATCACATAAGACCTGTTTCTATCACTAATGGAAATTTTAGGATTTATATCTATAAAAGCATTTTAAGTATACATAACAGCTGTTTATGATTGAGTATGTTTATATGCAGTGGTGTGCTGGTAAATCAGCTCTTCTACAAAAACAAAAAACAAATCAATGTTGATTTGTAGTGTTTGCCAATTTATGTGGTGTAAATGCTTCCCCCAATACCATCACTGAATGCAGAGTTAAGAAAAGATCTTCAGAGTTGATGCTCAGAAGCCAGTACAAGACAGCTTCAGTACAGAAGTTATAGCTGTCTTAGATGTCTCGGGAAGGGAGCCCAGCCAGTCAGATTACCATTAGTAAGGCTTTAATGGGGAAGGTAGGATTTAAGAAGCAGAAGATGATTGTGTGGTGAACTCTGAAAAAATAAGGCTGCTTGGTCTATTCTCCACTCCCACTCCTCGACATCTTAATGCAACCTGTGAATACAGTAGATACTCAGTAAAGAAGTTTGTTGAAACTAGGCATAGAACAACCATACATCAAAATAATAAGAGCCATATATGACAAACCCACAGCCACTATCATACTGAATGGGGAAACATTGAAAGCATTTCCCCTAAGAACTAGAACAAGACAAGGATGTCTACTCTCACCACTCCTATTCAACATGCTATTGGAGGTACTAGCCAGAGCAACTGGGCAAGAGAAAGAAATAAAGGGTATCCAAATTGGAAAAGAGAAAGTCAAATTATCTCTGTATGCTGATGACATGATTGTATACCTAGAAAACCTGAAAGACTTTTCCAGAAGACTGCTAGACTTAACAGGTGACTTCCATAAAATTTCAACATACAAAAATCAGTATACAGTATACAAAAATCAGTAGTATTTCTACATACCAGCAACATTCAAGCTAAGAACAAAATAAAGAACTCCATTTCATTTACAATTGCCACAAAAAATGAAATACCTAGGATTATATTGAACCAAGGAGGTGAAATATCTCTACAAAGAGAACTGCAAAACATGGCTGAAAGAAATTGTAAACAATATAAACAAATGGAAACCATCCCATATTCATAGATTGGAAGAATCAATGTCATTAAAATGATCATGCCACCCAAAACAATCTACAAATTCAATGCAATGTGTAATTCCTAATTCAAATTACTAGTGTGACTCTTCATATAATTAGAAAAAGTCCAAAAGGTCATATGGAACCAAAAAATGAACTGAATAGCCAAAACACTCCTAAGCAAGAACAAATACGGAGGTGTCACAGTCACATTGTGTGACTTCAAATTAGACTATGACATTATAGTAACTAAAACAATAATGGTACTGATACATAAATATACACGTAGATCAATGGAACAGAATAGAGAATCAAGAAATAAAGCCACACACCTGCAACCAACTGATTTTTTTATAAGGTCAACAAAAATAAATAATAAAGAAAGGACACTCTATTCAATAAGTGATGCTGGAAAAACTGGCTAGACACATGCAATAGAATCAAACCAGAACCTATCTCTTACTATATACAAAAAGTAATTCAAGATGTAAGACGTGAAACTATAAAAATCCTAGGAGAAAACAGGAAAACATCTATGCAAAGAGTTTATAATAAAGACCCCAAAAGCAATTGCAACAAAAACAAAAATAAAAAATGAGCTTTAATTAAACTAAAAAGCATCTATACAGCAAAATAATCAACAGAATAAACAACCTATATAAGGGTATAAAATATTTGCAAATTATGCCTCTGACAAAGGACTAATATCCAGAATCTACAAGAAACTCAAATAACTCACAAGAAAAAAACAAACATCCTTATTAAAAACTAGGCAAAGGACATAAACAGGAATTTCTCAAAAGAAGATATACGAGTGGCCAAAAAACACATGGAAAAATGCTCAGTATCACTATTGATTACAGAAGTGCAAATTAAAACCACACTGAGATATTATATTATACCATTCAGAATGGCTATTATTAAAAAGTCAAAAAACAACAGATGTCAGCATGCATGTAGAGAAAAGGGAATGCTTATACACTGTTGATAGGAGTGTAAATTAGTTCCACCTCCATGGAAAACGTTATAGAGATAGAACAAATAACTAATATAGAACTATCATTTGGCTCAGCAATCCCACTTCTGGGTATTTACCCAAAGGGAAAGAAATTACTATATAAAAAAGAAATTATTGTATATAAAAACTAGCACTCAGGTTTATCAAAGCACTATTCACAATAGCAAAGTAATAGAACCAACCTAAGTGTCCACCAATGGTTAATTGAATAAAGAAAATGTCATATATATATACACCATAGAATATTATGCAGTCATAAAAAAAGAATGAAATAATGTCCTTTGCAACAACATGGTTGAAGCTTGAGACCATTATCCTGAAGGAACTAGCTGAGAAGCAAAACATCAAATATTGCACATTCTACTTATAACTGGGAGCTAAATAATGGGTACACATGGACATCAAGATGAAAACAAAAGACACTAGGCACTCCAAAAGGAGGAAGGATGAAAAGAGCAGGAGGGTTGAAAAATTACCTATTGGGTACAGTGTCCAATATTTGGGTGACAAGCACCCTAGAAGTCCGATCCCCATTATTATGCAATATACTCAGGTAACAAAGAAGCACATGCATCCTCTGAATCTAAAAACTTTTTAAAAGACAACCAAACCAAAAAAATTCCAAAACCCAGCTTATAAAAAGAGATAAATCAAAGCATGATTGTTACTACTGTGTCTATTAAAAGAAACAGCTGACTAGAACATTAGGATAAATTCAATTAGCAAGTTCTCCTGATGCTTTTTCTATCACTTGACATATTAAAAACTTGATTTATTCACACACACAAAAGAAATGTGTTTTGAATAACAAAGGTAATGGTTAGGCTGAAAGGAATGGGAAGGTTTTTCTGAGCAACACTTTTTTCTTAGTTAAGTCCTTTCCATGCCCAGTTGGTTGAGTGTTTTTTTTTTATCCTAAAGTGATGTTGAATTTTATAGAAGGCTTTTTCTGCATGATGTAAGTGATCATATGGTTTTTGTTTTTAATTATGTTTATGTGATATATCACATTTATTGACTGTGTATGTTAAATCATCCCCTGCATTTTTGGGATGAAACTTCAAAATAATAAAGGGCATATATGACAAACCCACAGTCAACATCATACTGAAAGGGGAAAAGTTGGAAGCATTTTCCCTGAACACTGGAAAAAGACAAGGATGTCAACTTTCACCACTTCTATTCAACATAGTACTGGAAGTCCTAGCTAGAGAAATTAGGCAAGAGAAAGAAATAAAAGTTATCCAAATTGGAAAAAAGAAGTTAAACTATCGCTGTTTACTGATGACATGACTGTATACCTAGAAAACCCTAAAGCCTCCTGCAGAAGACTCCTAGATTTGAAAAGCAAATTCAGTAAAGTCTCAGGTTACAAAATCAATGTACACAAATCAGTAGCACTGCTATACACCAACAACAACCAAGCTGAGAATCAAATAAAAAACTCAATCCCTTTCACAACAGCTACAAAAATAATAAAAACACTTAGGCATATACTTAACCAGGGAAGTGAAAGAGTGGTACAAAGAGAACTACAAACCACTGCTGAAAGAAATCATAGACAACACAAACATATAGAAACACATTCCATGCTTATGGATTGAAAGAATCAGTATCATTGAAAATGACCATAATGCCTGAAGCCATCTACAGATTCAATACAATCCTATAAAAATACCAACATCATTTTTCACAGAGTTAGAAAAAAAGATCCTAAAATTAATATGGAACTAAAAAAGAGCCCTAATAGCCAAAGCAATCCTAAGCCAAAAGAACAAATCTGGAGGCATTCCTTTACCAGATTTTAAATTACACTACAGGGCTATAGTTACTAAAACAGCATGGTACTGGTATAAAAGTGACACATAGGCCAATGGAACAGAAGAGAGAACCCAGAAATAAAACCAAATACAACAATCTGATCTTTCACAAAGCATACAAAAACATAAATTGGGAAAGAACATCCTATTTAATAAATGGTGCTGGAAAAACTGTCTAGCCACATGTAGAAAAATAAAACTAGATCTCTATCTCTCACCTTATACCAAAATCAGCTAGAGGTACATCAAAGACTTGAATAAAAGACCTGAAACCATAAATATTCTAGGAAAACCTAGAATTAAATAGATTTTCCTATCTAGGAAAAATTTTTTTGGACTTGGTCTAGGCAAAGAATTCATGATTAAGACCCCCAAAGCAAAGATAAATAGATGGGACTTAATTAAACTAAAAAGCTTCTGCACAGCAAAAGAAATAATCAAAGTAAAAGACAACCCCCAGAGTAGGAGAAAATATCAGCAAACTATGCATCTGACAAAGTATTCAAATCAGCAAAAACAAAACAAAACAAAAAACAAATAATCCCATTTAAAAAAACAGGCAAATGACATGAATAGATATTTCTCAAAAGAAGATTGATATAGGCCAGATGCTGTGGCTTACGTCTATAATCCCAGCATTTTGGGAGGCTGAGGTGGATAGATCACTTGAGCCCAGGAGTTTGAGGCTAGCCTGAGCAACATGGCAAACCCCTACTTCTACAAAAACTGCAAAAATTAGTCAGGTGTGATAGTGTGCACCTGTAGTCCCAGCTACTCAGGAGATTGAGGTGGGAGGATTGCTGGAGTGCGGGAGGTGGAGGTTGCAGTAAGTTGTGGTGGTGCTACTGCGCCCCAGCCTGGATGACACAGTGAGACCCTATCTCAAAAAATAAATAAATGAACAAATAAATAAGATGTATTCATACTAATAATCCCATCAAAAATGGGCAAATGACATGAACAAACATTTCTCAAACAAGATTGATGTATACACATGGCTAATATGTATTTAATTTTTAACTTTCTTCTGTACATTGGAAATATGTCATAATAAAAATTATTTAAATTTTTTTAAAAGCTGAGAGGAAAAATGAATTATGTAAAGGTGCAGAAGTAGAAATAAATGCAATCTGATGCTTTGTTCTAACTTGATCTCATCAAAGTGAGTGTGTCAGGAACAGCAAATGGCCAACAAACATATGAAAAAATGTGCAACATCAGTAATCATCGGGGAAATGCAAATTGAAATTACAATAGGATGCCACCTTAGTATTGCAAGAATGGCCACAATTAAAAATAAAAACCCAAAGATGTTGGCATGGATGTCGTGAAAACAAAAACAGAACACTTATACATTACTAGTAGGAATGTAAATTAGTACAACCTCTAAGGAAGCGGTATGAAGACTCCTTAAAAAACTAAAAGTAGGGCCGGGAGCGGTGGCTCAAGCCTATAATCCCAGCACTTTGGGAGGCCGAGATGGGTGGATCACGAGGTCAAGAGATGAGACCATCCTGGTCGACATGGTGAAACCCTGTCTCTACTAAAAATACAATAAATTAGCTGGGCATGGTGGCGCGTGCCTGTAATCCCAGCTACTCAGGAGGCTGAGGCAGGAAAATTGCCTGAACCCAGAAGGTGGAGGTTGCGGTGAGCCGAGATCATGCCATTGCACTCCAGCCTGGGTAACAAGACCGAAACTCCGTCTCGAAAAACAACAACAACAAAAAACTAAAAGTAGTTCTACAATTCGATTCAGCAATCCCACTACTGGGTATCTACCCAAAGGAAAAGAAGTAATTATATGAAAAAGACACCTGAAGGTGTATGTTTATTGTAGCACAATTCACAATTGCAAAGATATGGAACCAACCTGATGTTGATACTATTTCTTTCTGTTTGTTAATTTTCCTTCTAACAGTCAGGCCCCTCTACTGAAGGTCTGCTGGAATTTGCTGAAGGTCCACTCCAGATCCTGTTTGCCTGGGTATCACCAGTGGCGGCTACAGAACAGCGAAGATTGCTACCTGTTCCTTCCAACCTAAGTGCCCATTGATCAATGAGTGAGTAAAGAAAATGTGGTATATACACACAATGGAATACTACTCAGCCATAAAAAAGAATGAAATAATGTCTTTTGCAGCAACTTGGATGGAGCTAGAGGCCATTATTCTAAGTGAAGTAACTGAGGAATGGAAAACCATGTTCTCACTTATAAGTGGGAATTCAGCTCTGGGAATGCAAACACATACAGAGTGATGTAATGGACTATGGAGACTTAGAAGGGGGAGGTTAGGCAGAAAGGTGAGGGTTAAAAAACTACATGTTGTGTACAACATGCTAGTTGGGTGATGCGTGCACTAAAATCTCAGACTTCACTGCTATCCAAGTCATCCATGTAACCAAAAGCTATTGAAATAAAAAAAAATTTAAGAAAAAACACTAAGCAAAATAAATATAATTCTTATTAAAAAATTAAATAAAGAAATTAATATTCTTCTGTTAAAAAACAACAGAACTTTTTTCTTAAAAAACAGAAACAGGCCAGGCACGGTGGCTTATGCCTGAAATCCCAGCACTTTGGGAGACCAAGGGAGGCAGATCACCTGAGGTCAGGAGTTCAAGACCAACCTGGTCAACATGGCAAAACCCTGTCTCTACTAAAAATACAAAAAATTAGCCAGGCATGGCGGCTCATGCCTGTAGTCCCAGCTACTTGGGAGGCTGAGACATGAGAATTGCTTGAATCCAGGAGGTGGAGGTTGCAGTGAGCCAACATTGCACCACTGCACTCCAGCCTGGGTGACAGAGAGAGACTCCGTCTCAGAAAAAAACAAAAAACAAAAACAAAGGTAGAGAGACCAAAGTATAGTCATTGGTCACTTAACAGGGATACATTTCGATAAATACATTGTTAGGCAATTGCATCATTGTGCAAATATCTTAGAGTGGACTAAGACAAACCTAGATGTTACAGCCTACTGCATGCTCAGGTTATATGAGATAACCTATTGCTCCTAGGGTACAAACCTATACAGTATCTGCAAGGAATTGCCTACTAAATACTGTAGGCAATTATAACACAATGGTATGTGTGTATCTAAACATAGAAAAGGTAGCAGGAAAGATACTATGTTATAGTCTTACAGGACCACCATCATATATGTGGTCTGTCATTGACCAAATCTTCATTACATGACACATGACTGTGTGACCAAATGTTAATGTCTATTCAAGTTGCTCATAGATGCATGCATACAGTTATTATATATTTTATTTTCTGCTTTCTGACATGGTAAATATGTCATAATAAAATTATTTAAGTTTTTTTCTTTTTCTTTTTATTTATATTTAAGTTTTTTAAGAACTGAGAGGAAAAAGGAATTATGCAAATAAAGGTACAGAAGTAGAAATGAATGCAATCTCATAGTTTTGATCTGATTTGATCTCATCAAAGTGAGTGCAGCAGTGAACAGAAAACATGAGGTTGAGTGTAAGAATGTAGATGAATGGGAATCACATGCCAGTTAACTGCTGCCTTTCATACGTCTTAAGTGTGCCAAAGAACTTGATCAATTCTTCCTCCTTAGAATTTTGAATTTCTGTATTTGTGGAGAAAATTTGTTCACATCCATTAAGTTAGAATTAGGTAGGGGAGAGAAACATTTAATCGTATTTTATAGGGAAATGAACAGCCTAAATAAAAACATTGGCTATAGTGAAAGGAAATCAATGGTATTAAGTAGGGTTTATTAATGCAGCTGCCTCTATATTCAATACACTCCAGTTATCCAGCTTCCATTCCCTCCCCTGAAGGCATTCATATTGTATAGCAGCCTAAAATAGTGTCTAGTTAGACAAACGTATAGAATGGCTGAGGGTCCCTTGGATTTTTTATAGTTTAGTGTTCCATTCATTGAATTAAACAAAGAATAAGTGAAATGTAAATTTATACTGTGTAGAAAGTCTATTGATAAAAAGGAAACAGGACAAAATGTTATGATCACAGCAAGCTGGCATTCAAGGCACTGAAAAGGATACAGAGAAAGGCATTCTCCTCTCTGCTTTGTACACTTCTCATTACTGCATTAGCATCTTATAATAGTAAATAACACCTTAGAAAATAACCCAGAGCACAAAATCTCTCAAAAACATTCACTGTATTATCAATGCACTCTACCTAATGCATTCAGCACCCCACAGGCATGCCATTAAAACACGGTAATAGGAAAACAACAAATGCTTGCCTGAAACACAGGATATTTGCAACTGAGGACAGGGATTACTTTATTCTTTCAAGCCTTTCATGTATAAAGCTTGGATAGATTCGCTCTATTAGAACCTATGTTAAAATAGATGCTACAGTGATGGTTGTTTATTGAGCAAATGGGGTCACAAACCTAACCTCAAGAAGTTTTCTAAAGGGAGGCTTTTTTTAAAAAGTGTACCAAATGTTACACAACTGGTATGCATCTGGTACACATTTTGCTGCGTTTAAGAGTGATTTGGGAAACGTTAAACCATTCCCCTGAATTTTCCTCATAGACACCTAAGTCAGAGCTGAACCTTGTAAACACTCCATATCTTCATATACAGTCATTTCCCCTATAATTAGGCTGTCTGAGTTTACCTTTATGACATTTTTAGAATATCTCAAGGAATAAAACTTCTGCCAGCTATCATGGAATTTCTCCATTGAAATAATCTTCCTCCTACCCAAAATCAATAATAAAAATTTAAAAAGAAGAGTCTTTTCTTGTTCTATTCTACTTTGCTTACCAAGTTCTGATGTTTTCCAGCCACCATTTATTTTGCTTCTTCCTTGTATTTACAACCTTCAGAGATAAATGTGAATGAGTCCCTAGTAAGTTTCTCCCAGCTACTGTGTTTAGTTTCTTTTCTTTCATTACATGATTTAAACCTGACATCCATTAAACTATTCCTGTAGTTTTTGCTAAACTTTTTTCTTTCTCTTCAACTTTCTGGTCTTTGTTTTTAGTACTATGATGGAAAAATAATAAAATGTTTTTAGGAACAACTTTGGACGGCATGTTTAAATTAAGCTTTCGGGTACGTAGATTTAAATGCAGTATTCCAGATGTGGCCTAATAGGTCATATTACATTACATGAGTGTTTTCCTGATTACTAAAATGGATGTTGTCCACTCAGGAGAGCAGGGTACCCAGGTCTTCCCTATTATCTCTCCTTCAATCTCAGGCTCTCTTCAATCTGTTCCATGACTGTGTATTCTTATTTTAAATAAGCCCTTGAACATATAATCTACATATTCAATGCTTGACTTTTGCTTATACTTTTTTAGTATTTATGTATATTTTCTTACAATTTATTTATTAGGTTTCTTTTTCCCCTTTTTTAATTTTAAATTTATTTGTTAGGTTTCTAAGCCCTCCCCCAACTCTTTTTTTCTTTTTTTCATGATCGTATTTTTTTTTTAAATTGTACTTTAAGTTCTGGGATACATCTGCAGGTTTGTTACATAGGTATACACATGCCCTGGTGGTTCGCTGAATCCATCACCCTGTCATCTACATTAGTTATTTCTCCTAATGCTATCCCTCCCCTAGCCCCCCCACACTCCACAACAGGCCCGGTATGTGATGTTCCCCTCCCTGTGTCCATACGTTCTCATTGTTCAACTCCCCACTTATGAGTGAGAACATGCAGTATTTCATTTTCTATTCCTGTGTTAGTTTGCTGAGAATGGTTTCCAGCTTCATCCATGTCCCTACAAAGGACATGAACTCATCCTTTTTTATGGCTGCATAGTATCCCATGATGTATATGTGCCACATTTTGTTTATCCAGTCTATCATTGATAGGCATTTGGGTTGGTTCCAAGTCTTTGCTACTGTGAATAGTGCTGGAATAAACATACGTGTGCATGTGTCTTTATAGTAGAATGTTTTATAGCCCTTTGGGTATATAGTTAGTAATGGGATTGCTGGGTTAAATAGTATTTCTAGTTCTAGATCCTTGAGGAATCGCCACACTGTCTTCCCCAACAGTTGAACTAATTTACACTCCCACCAATAGTGTAAAAGTATTCCTATTACTCCACATCCTCTCCAGCATCTGTTGTTTCCTGACTTTTTAATGATCTAACTGGCATGAGATGGTATCTCATTGTGGTTTTGATTTGCATTACTCTAATGACCAGTGATGATGAGCTTTTTTTCATATGTTCATTGGCCACATAAATGTCTACTTTTGAAAAGCGTCTGTTCATATCCTTTGCCCACTTTTTCATAAGGTTGTAAACTTGTTTAAGTTCCTTGTAGATTCTGAATGTTAGCCATTTGTCAGATGGATAGATTGCATAAAATTTCTCCCATTCTGTATGTTGCCTGTTCACTCTTGTGGTAGTTTCTTTTGCTGTGCGGAAGCTCTTTAGTTTAATTAGATCCAATTTGTCTATTTTGGCTTTTGTTGCAATTGCTTTTGGTGTTTTACTCATGAAGTCTTTGCCCCTGCCTATGTCCTGAATGGTATTGCCGAGGTTTTTTTCTAGGGTTTTTATGGTTTTAGGTCTTACATTTAAGTCTTCAATCCATCTTGAGTTAATTTTTTTGTATAAGGTGTAATGAAGGGGAAGGGGTCCAGTTACAGTTTTCTGCCTGTGGCTAGTCAGTTTTCCAAACACCATTTATTAAATAGAGAATCCTTTCCAGATTTGTTTTTGTCAGATTTGTCAAAGATCCAATGGTTGTAGATGTGTGGTGTTATTTCTGAGGGCTCTGCTCTGTTTCATTGGTCTATATATCTGTTTTGGTACCAGTACCATGCTCTTTTGGCTATTGTAGCCTTTTAGTATAGTTCGAAGTCAGGTAGCATGATGCCTCCAGCTTTATTCTTTTTGCTTAGAATTGTCTTGGTTATACGGGCTCTTTCTTGGTTCCAGATGAAATTTAAAGTCGTTTTTTTCTAATTCTGTGAAGAAAGTCAATGAATGGTAGCTTGATGGGGATAGCATTGAATCTATAAATTACTTTGGGCAGTATGGCCATTTTCATGATATTAATTCTTCCTATCCATGAGCATGGAATGTTTTTCCATTTGTTTGTGTCCTCTCTTATTTTCTTGAGCAGTGGTTTGTAGTTCTCCTTGAAGAGATCCTTCACATCCTTTGTTAGTTGTATTCCTAGGTATTTTATTCTCTTTGTACAATTGTGAATGGAAGTTCACTCATGATTTGGCTCTCTGTTTGTCCGTTATTGGTGTCTAGGAATGCTTGTGATTTCTGCACATCGATTTTTGTATCCTGAGACTGCTGAAGTTGCTTATCAGCTTAAGGAGATTTTGGGCTGAGACAATGGGGTTTTCTAAATGTACAATCATGTTTTCTGCAAACTAAGACAATTTGACTTCTTCTCTTTCTATTTGAATACACTTTATTTCTTTCTCTCGCCTGATTGCTCTGGCCAGAACTTCCAATACTATGTTGAATAAGAGTAGTGAAAGAGGGCATCCTTGTCTTGTGCCAGTTTTCAAAGGGAATGCTTCTGCTTTTGACCATTCAGTGTGATGTTGGCTGTGGATTTGTTGTAAATAACTTTTATTATTTTGAGATACTTTCCATCAATACCAAGCTTATTGAGAGTTTTAGCATAAAGGACTGTTGAATTTTGTCAAAGACCTTTTCTGCATCTATTTAGATAATTACTTGTTTTTTGTTATTGGTTCTGTTTATATGATGGATTACGTTTATTGATTTGTGTATGTTGAACCAGCCTTGCATCCCAGGGATGAAGCTGACTTGATCTTGTTGGATACACTTTTTGATGTGCTGCTGGATTCATTTGCCAGAATTTTATTGAGGATTCTTACATTGATATTCATCAGGGATATTTGCCTGAAATTTTCTTTTTTGGTTGTGTTTCTGCCAGGTTTTTGTATCAAGACAATGCTGGCCTCATAAAATGAGTTAGAGAGGACTCTCTCTTTTTCTATTGATTTAAAATCATTTCAGAAGGAATGGTACTAGGTCCTCTTTGTACCTCTGGTAGAATTTGGCTGTGAATCTGTCTGGTTCTGGACGTTTTTTGGTTGGTAGGCTGTTAATTACTGCCTCAGTTTCAGAACTTGTTATTGGTTCATTCAGGGATTCAACAGTCTTGGGAGAGTGTATGTGTCTAGGAAACTATCCATTTTTTTCTAGATTTTCTAGTTTATTTGCATCAATTTGTTTCTAGTATTCTCTGAGGAAAGTTTATATTTCTATGGATCCATGGTGCTATCCCCTTTATCATTTTTTATTGCATCCATTTGAGTCTTCTCTCTTTTCTTCTTTATTAGCTAGCAGACTATCTATTTTGTAGATGTTTTCAAAAAACCAGCCCCTGAATTCATTGATTTTTTTTGAAAGGTTTTTTTGTCTCTATCTCCTTCACTTCTGCTCTGATATTAGTTATTTATTGTTGTCTGTTAGCTTTTGAATTTGTTCGATCTTGCTCTTCTCATTCTTTTAATTGTGACATTAGGGTGTTGATTTTAGATCTTTTCTCATTTCTCTCGTGGGCATTTAGTGCTATAAATTTCCCTCTACACACTGCTTTAAATGTGTCCTGGAGATTCTGGTATGTTGTGTCTTCATTCTCATTGGTTTCAAAGAACATCTTTATTTCTGCCTTCATTTCATTATTCATCCAGCAGTCATTCAGGAGCAGGTTGTTCAGTTTCCATGTAGTCATGCAGTTTTTAGTGAGTTTCTTAATTCTGAGTTCCAATTTGATTGCCTTGTGGTCTGAGAGACCGTTTGTTTATGATTTCCATTCTTTTGCATATGCTGAGGAGTGTTTTACTTCCAATTATGTGGTCAGTTTTAGAGTAGGTGTGTGTGGTGCTGAGAAGAATGTATATTTTGTGGATTTGGGGTGGAGAGTTCTGTAGATGTCTATTAAGTCTGCTTCTTCCAGATCTGAGTTCACATCCTGGATATCTTGTTAATTTTCTGTCTTATTGATCTGTCTAACATTGACAGTGGAGTGTTAAAGTCTCCGCCTGTTATTGTGTGGGAGTCTAAGTCTCCTTGTAGGTCATTAAGAACTAGCTTTATGTATCTGGGTGCTCCTGTATTGGGTGCATATATATTTAGGATAGTTAGCTCTTCTTGTTGCATTTCTCCCTTTACCATTTTGAAATGCCATTCTTTGTCTCTTTTGATCTTTGTTGGTTTAAAGTCTGTTTTATCAGAGACTAGAATTGTGACCCCTGCTTTTTTTGTTGTTGTTGCCTTCCATTTGCTTGGTAAATCTTCCTCCATCCCTTTATTTTAAGCCTATGTGTGTCTTTGCACATGAGATGGGTCTCCTGAATACAACACACTGATGGATCTTGACTATCCAATTTGCAAGTCTGTGTCTTTTAATTGGAGCATTTAGCTCTCTTTTTTTTTTTTTTTTTTTTTTTTTTGAGATGGAGTTTCGCTCTTGTTACCCAGGCTGGAGTGCAATGGCACCATCTTGGCTCACCACAACCTCTGCCCCCTGGGTTCAGGCAATTCTCCTTCCTCAGCCTCCTGAGTAGCTAGAATTACAGGCATGCACAACCATGCCCAGCTAATTTTTTGTATTTTAGTAGACAGAGTTTCACCATGTTGACCAGGATGGTCTCGATTTCTTGACCTCGTGATCCACCCAAAGTGGATCATGGCCTCCCAAAGTGCTGGGATTACCGGCATGAGCCACTGCGCCTGGCCCACATTTAGCTCTTTTACATTTAAGGTTAATATTGTTATGTGTAAATTTGATCCTGTCATTATGATGCTAGCTGATTATTTTGCCCATTAGTTGATGCAGTTTATTCATCGTGTCGATGGTCTTTATAATTTGGTATGTTTTTGCAGTGACTGGGACTGGTTTTTCCTTTCCATATTTAGCACTTCCTTCAGGAGCTCCTGTAAGCAGGCCTATTGGTGACAAAATCTCTCAGCATTTGCTTGTCTATAAAGGATTTTATTTCTCCATCACTTATAAGCTTAGTTTGGCTGGATATGAAATTCTGGGTTGAAAATTATTTTCTTTGAGGATGTTGAGTATAACCCCCACTTTCTTCTGGCTTGTAGAGTTTCTGCAGAGATATCCACTGTTAGTTTGATGGGCTTCCCTTTGTGGGTAACCTGACCTTTCTCTCTGGCTGCCCTTAACATTTCTTCCTTCATTTCAACCCTGGTGAATCTGATAATTATGTATCTTGGGGTTGCTTTTCTCAAGGAGTATTTTTGTGGTGTTCTTTGTATTTCCTGAATTTGAATGTTGGCCTACCTTGTTAGGTTGGGGATGTTCTCCTGGATAATATCCTGCAGAGTGTTTTCCAACTTGGTTCCATTCTCCCCACCACTTTCAGCTACACCAATCAAACGTAGGTTTGGCCTTTTCACATAGTCCTATATTTCTTGGAGGCTTTGTTCATTCGTTTTCATTCTTTTTTCTCTAATCTTTTCTTCATGCTTTATGTCATTAAGTTGATCTTCAACCTCTGATATCCTTTCTTCTGCTTGATCCATTTGGCTATTATACTGATACTAGCACATTTCTGTATGCTTCATGAAGTTGTTGTGCTGTGCTTTTCATCTCCATCAGGTCATTTATGTTCTCTAAACTGGTTATTCTAGTTAGCAATTCATTTAACCTTCTTTCAAGGTTCTTAGCTTCCTTGCCTTGGTTTAGAACATGCTCCTTTAGCTCAGAGGAGTTTGTTGTTACCCACCTTCTGAAGCCTACTTCTGTCAATTTGTCAAACTCATTCTCCATCCAGTTTTGTTCCCTTGCTGGTGAGGAGTTGTGATCCTTTGAAGTAGAAGAGGTGTTCTGGTTTTGGGAATTTTCAACCTTTTTGCACTGGTTTTTCCTCATCTTCTTGAATTTGTCTACCTTTGGTCTTTGATGCTGGTAACCTTCAGTTGGGTTTTTGTGTGGAGGTCCTTTTTGTTGATGTTGTTGCTATTCCTTTCTGTTTGTTAGTTTTCCTTCTCACAGTCCTGACCTTTTTTAACATCTCTATATTTGTTAAGATTTAGTCAGATGTTTAATCTTGACATTGCTAAGATTCAGATTTTGATGAATTCTCTGAGATTTGAATAGGAGATAATCTAGAAATTACATACATTTAAATGAAAATAACATCTAAATTAAGATGTAGATGGGATTTCCATACTAGGACAATGTTTTCCATGTCTTTGTTTCTTGATATATCCATCTTTCAAAAAAAGATGTGCTACATGAGTTTTGAGATTTCTAGATGCTTTAGATTTGAGGCTCCTTAGACACCTGACAGTTTTAACACTCATTTTTTTAAGATATGTTTTCTCCTAAATGGTGCTGAAATAAATATATTTTTACATAAGGTAGATGGTAATCATTTATTAAGCCATCTAATTATTGAATTAATGTGCCACATTGGAAATTCTAGAAGGAGCATGAGATGGTACATTTTTGGAATAAAAAATCATTTTAGGATATTAAGAAATCAAAAGTCATTTTTAAATTGCCATGTAAAGTGGTATTTTAATAATAAAATTCTATCTTTGTTCTTATATTGAAGTAGTATGACATACATTATGAATATTACAGAGAAAATCACTTGGAAAAGTCAATTTAAAAACTCCCTGTAATCCCAGCACTTTGGGAGGCCGAGGCAGGCGGATCACGAGGTCAAGAGATTGAGACCATCCTGGCCAACATGGTGAAACCCCATCACTACTAAAAATACAAAAAAATTAGCCAGGCATTTGGCACTAGCTGTAGTCCCAGCTACTCCAGAGGCTGAGGCAGAAGAAGCGCTTGTAACTGGGAGGCAGAGGTTGCATTGAGCCTAGACTGTGCCACTATGCTCCAGCCAGGTGACAGAGCAAGAGCAAGACTCCATCTCAAAAAAAAAAAAAAGAAACTTCCAGTACAGTTCAGTACCATTACAAGAATGTTATTCAGATCCATGTTCTTAATAACCTTCATAAGTATTTGCCTGTGTTCCCTGATTTGTATTTCTAGCCCAGACCTGTCCTTTAGATGCCAGGCTATATGCATATTTGACAGCATCATTTAGATGTCTCAAAGAAACTTCACATTCTACACATTCAAAAATGAACTCAAGGGAATCCTCCCAGACCTGGTCCTCCTCCCGTGTTCTCCATCTCAGTGGACAGTACCACCAGGTAATCAGTTGTGTAGGCCAGAGCCAGGAGTTATTCCTGGCATTGTCTCACTTCTCCCTATAGCTATCTCAGGCATTACTCAGGTCTGTCGATTTGTATTTCCTAAATAACTTCCAAATCTGTCCTCTTCTCTCCATTTCATTGTCATCCACTAACACCAAAACCACCATTATGTCTTCTCATTCATAGGGTGACTAACTCTCCAGGTTTCCCCAGAACTACAGGATTCCCAGGATGTGGGACTTTTTCATTTTAAACTGGGACAGACCCTGCCAAACCAAGATTAGTTAGTCACCCTAAGTTTTTATCCCCCTGCTTCCACTTTTGCCTCCCTCCAAGTCTATTCCACACTGAAGCCAGTTATTTATTCAAAATTAATATATAAAAGATGAGATATCACTTCAAACCTGTTAGAATGTATAAAATTAAATTAGCCATATGAAGTCTGAGGGAGGATTGGAGGAACTGGGTCTGTCACACACTGATTATGGAAATATAGAATGCACTTTGGAATATGAAACCACTTTGGAGACCTGTGTGGCAGTTTCTTTCAAAGTTAAATGTACACTTAACTCTTCTGTTCTGTTTATGCAAGAAAACATATATCCACCAAAACAGATATTCATAGTAGCTTTATCCAAGCATACAGCTTTATTTATGATATCCAAAACATGGGAACAATACAAATGTGTATCAATAGGTTATTGGGTGAGTGAATTGAGATATATCCAAAAAATGGAATACTACCCAGCAAAATAAGCATGACTGATGCATGCAATAACATGTATGAATCTTGAAAACATGCTGAATGAAAGGAACCAGATTAAGAGTACATACTGCAAGACTCCATTTCCCTGAAATTGTAGAATAGAGAAAAATAATAAGTGTTTCACAAAAGAGTGAAACACTTTACTTTAAAGATTTTTAAACTACCAGAATAATGGAAAGTGAGATATTGTGAACAAATAAATCACTACCTCTGTTGTGTATATTGGTGGCTGACCATAATCTCCTGTCAAAATACTTGATATTGCACAAACAAATTCATCCTGTGTTAGTGAAGGTGAAGCCAGTCTTTGTTGAATTAATGTTGGCCATTAAGTTACTCATGATTAGGAGCATTTCCTTTCAGGAAAAATGTTGCTACTGCAGACGAAGAAAAATGTTGCTACTGCAGACGAAGAAAAATGTCTCCTTTTTCTCAGATCAGTGGCTTCCTGAGGCTGGGGAGGTATCACTGGGACTGGAAAAAGGCATCAGAATACTTTCTGGGATAATAGAGATATTTATACTTTGATTTTCATGGTGGTTATGAGCACAAAGTTCATTACACTATGTACTTGAAATGAATATATTTTATTGTATGTAAATATTTTTAGGGTTTTAAAATGTAAAATAATATTTTAAAACACAAAGAACAAATCCCATAAATTCAACCATATCTCCCTCTTTTTAAAATACTTGAAAGGCTTCCTATTACTTTTAAAATAAACTCATGTTATTCCAGCTTAATATCTGGCCCTGCCTCTTTCTCTGAATCTATTTCATGTCACTTTCTCCATACTTTCTATGATCCAAATCCAAACCTACAGGCTTTTTTTTTTTTTTTCTCCTTCATTGCCTCTCCTGCCTTAGGGCCCGTATACTCTTCTTCTGCCTGGAATTTTCCTCTCACCTGGTTATTCACAGTAAGTCAATACATCCTGATCCTTCAAATAGAATCAAAACTGCCACTTCCTCGGGAAAGCTTTCACTGACCTTCCAGTTAGCACTGGGTCTGCCTATGACATCTCCTATGCAGTAGAAGTGCCTTTATAGCACTTACTGTAATTTGTAATTATATATATTTGTGGGATATTTTGACTGTCTACCTTCCCATTAGATGTTAAGCACCGTGAGGTTAAGACTATTTTACTCACTGCTGCGTCCTCTGCACTTTACACAATCCTGGCTTAGAATAAGACTCAAATATTTACTACTTGAATGAATGCTCAGTAACAAGTGATAACCTTGCTCCTACATTACTGTAGAATGGTATCCTGGTATCCCAATCAATATATCTCTACAGTCTTCTTATTCAAATTCAAATTGATTAGTGAAGAATTTCAATTTCCAAACACCTTACACTTATGCAAACCTCTCATTAACATTTTTTTCACCAAACCAAGCAAGTTATTTAGCTATACAAATTTTTATAGGTCTCAAGAACATTGAAAAATTTATAAAAATAAGCTATAGAATTAACATAATCCCATACTGTTATATTATTGATCATATATAGAACTCAAATTGTTAAATAAAACATCGATTTCTACTATAACACACTGAGGTCTGTCTTTGCCAATATAATCTCATATGGGGCTTACTTAATAAAAATTGAAATATGTTCTTAAATATATATAGCACGCTCTTTTAGTAAAAAAGAAATATCAAAGTCATTGTATAACAGAATCATTACTCCCTGTAAGGAAATAATCTGATAAAAGATTTTAATAACACCAAAACTAGGTAATCTTTTTAAAACATTACTTAATAGTTTTTAAACATTTCGTATTGGTTCTTTCTTTATGCTTCACTGTTAGCTATTTTTAGAAGAGTGAAACACTTTACTTTAAAGATTTTTAAACTACCAGAATAATGAAAAGTGAGATATTGTGAACAAATAAATCACTACCTCTGTTGTGGATATTGGTGGCTGACCATAATCTCCTGTCAAAATACTTGATATTGCACAAACAAATTCATCCTGTGTTAGTGAAGGTGAAGCCAGTCTTTGTTGAATTAATGTTGGCCATTAAGTTACTCATGATTAGGAGCATTTCCTTTCAGGAAAAATGTTGCTACTGCAGATGAAGAAAAATGTCTCCTTTTTCTCAGGAAAAGCAAGAACAGTAAAAATAACAAGAAATAACCTGTTTTCATTTTTCATCTTAGTAGCCAGAAAACTAGAGCAAAATTCAAGTCCTAAGTTTTCAGCTCTTTTCAGGTACCAAGTTGCATTTGTTTGTATAGGTATATATTTGTTTGTATACCCGATGTTAAAAATCTATTTTCAATTCTTAGACACAATGAATTTCTGTAAAAGATTTAATTCTGTATTGACTCAGCAAAAAAAAAATACTAAAGAGCAAAGTCAGTATACTTCTGAATATTTGCAAGTCATCAGTGAACTCATCTCTTAAGGTCAGGAGGGTAGGGACTGCCTTCCTTGCTCTTGTATTTGTACACACCACAAGGTCAACCAAGTACATTCCTTGACTGCTGGAGGGGCTCAGTCATTGTTGAACAAAATGAGTGAACTTACACAAGAAAATTATAAGGTGATTTTATAATCTCTCTCTCTTCCCGTTGGAGCCAAAAATAAGCTACCATCTGTACTATATTCATACTTTCTGATTTAGCTAGCAGATTCAGGTGGGAGCTAAATTTTAAAAATGAGAAGGTAAATGACTTCAACAGGAGAAAAACAAAAATAGTTTTTAGAACTTCAAAATACATTTAAAATTAACCATTATACCATACTTGAGTTTGAAATCAGGGCCCTAAAAAAATCCTGTTGTAGTAAATGGAAATACGTTAGGCCTTTTCAAACCTAGACTACATTTTCCCCTACTTGCTGAACTTCAAAATCAAGCAGCCACATTAAAGCAACAATATTTCTGTGATTTTTATTCAGTAAACGATTTGAAGTACTTTTAATAAAAATCGTAGAAATCACACAAGTATCAGAATACAGCATGTTGATATGCTAGGTCTTGAAATTCTGCAACTTGGGCCTACATTAATGTAGATTCTATCTACCCTGGTAGGACTTGCAACTGGCCAAATGCCTTTCTTGGTTTCCTGGCAATTGTCAATAATTGCCTACTTTTACTAATTTCTTATCTTATAATTGCTTGCTTAGTTTTAGTGTGATTTTAGTTTAAGGAATCATTGAAAAATACTTAACTCATCAATTAGCCATAGATTGCCACTAACTCCCAACCTATTTTTTCATTCTCACCTGAGAACCAACCCTTTTATCCAAATATACACAAAGTATAAAATCATTTCCATCAGATCTGAAAAATCTCTTAACCTGGATACTTACATACAATTCATTCCTAGGAATTAGCTGTCACAGTCAGGTGTGAGTTAACAGAGAGCAAGAAACCGCTCTCCCATTTTTCAGACATTTCTGGGAAGAGATGAATTTTCATATTCCAAATTTATATGACAGTGAATCAGGATGACTTCTCTCTCTCTCCCACCCCACCTCTCTCTGGGTGTTAATTATTCATTGAAAAGCTTTTTAAAGACACAGTTCAATATTTCTTTACTGACTCACTGTTAATAAAATTGCAGGTAGTAATTAGAGTCCTTGATTTCTTAGGATAGCACTACTTTATTTCTAAATTATTTAAAAGTGATATAAACAATTTTCTGAAAGTGCGAAAATGCACTTATTTCTTGTACATTAAGGTACTCTCACTGCCAGCCATCAGCAGGAATTGCTTAGTCCTGTACTCCTGCCAAGTTGATGTTGAGCTGTCTACTTTCTCACCTCAACATCTGCCTAGGTTTAAGCAGGGATTGTACACAGAATTATAAAGAAAGCAGAAAAATTTTGCCCAGAATCTGAAGCTAAAATGTGTCCTTTACTGACTTGGCTTTCCCATGTGTTGAATTGTGCATCTGAGAGAAACTGTACAGAAACAGCCAAGTTTGATGACAGAGGAGTCCTCACATATAGCAAGTCTAAAATTTCATTAAGTGTTGTTTGGGATGCTATTAATGTTATTACTGTAATACAAACATCAAAGGAAATCAGATCACACACTAAGGGAAATCATTCCCTGCTGGAAATCCTGTTAGCTGACTTCAATTATGCTGTGCTTTTCCTCATTCAGAAGGCTGTGTCAGCCTCATTATCTGATCTCTAAATCGCCTGCTTAATGAAAGTGCACACATTTGAAACTCATCAAATTAAATTAAATAAAATTTGAATCTTGTGCTTGTTTGGGTTCAAATCACAAATTATTCTGATTGCTAGAAGGGTGTATATGGACAGTAGTTAAAGAGATAAGTAGAAGTAGGATTGAATCAGAATTAGAAAGAAAGCCTTTCTGATTGGAAGGAAGGCTTATAGGAAACAAAAGTAGATGTTTCTTTCAGGATTAGCATCAAATTTCTAAAACTAAAATTCAAGATTTGTTAATTGTTCCCTCTATCCTCTTCCCTGAAAGGCAAACACAAGCCTTCAATATGTGTATCCTTCTTTTGTTTTCACTTTTATTTAAACGTATAGAAAAGAGACTAGCATAATAAATACATACATACCACCTTTAAAAAATAATTGTTGCTGGAGCATAGTGACTCACGCCTATAATCCCAGTACTTTGGGAGGCCAAGGTGGGAGGATTGCTTGAGCCCAGGAGTTCAAGACCAACCTGAGCACCATGGCAAGACATTGTTTCTACAAAAAATTAAAAAATTAGTTAGGTGTGGTGGCATATACCTGTAGTCCCAGCTACTTGTGAGGCTGAAGTGAGAGGATTGCTTAAGCCTGGAAGGCCGTGGCCTGTAGCAAACCACGTTCACCCCACTGTACTGGAGTCTGGGCAACAGAGTGAGACCCTGTCTCAAAAAATTATTATTGTGGCATATTTGTTTTATAAATTTAAAGTATTTTAAAACATTATGGACACCATGATATTTCAACCCAAATATTTCTTTGGCCACATTTTATGTACAATTGAAAGTTGTACATACATCATTAAAATTTATAAAGATATCTATTGATATGGTTTGGGTCTGTGTCCCCACCTATCTCATGTTGAACTGTAATTAGTAATGTTGGGGGAGGGACCAGGTGGCAGGTAATTAGATCACGGGGGCAGATTTTCCCCTTGCAGTTCTCGTGATAGTGAGTGAGTTCTGATGAGATCTGATGGTTTAAAAGTGTATGGCACTTTCCCTTTCACTCTCTCCCTCTCTCCTGCTCTGCCATGTTAAGACATGCTTGCTTCCCCTTCCCCTTTTGCCACGACTGTTAAGTTTCAGAAGGCCTCCCAGCCATGCGTCCTGTACAGCCTGCAGAACTGTGAGTCAATTAAACCTCTTTTCTTCATAAATTAGTCTCACGTAGTAGTTTATAGCAGTGTGAAAACGGACTAATACACCCATGAATACTTTTAACTTAAAGTCAGACTTGGGATATTTTAAAGTAAATGCATTTCCTGGTTCAAATAAACCAACTCTAAAAGCTTCTTTAGGACAGTAGAGGAACGTTAAATATTATCTAAAAATTAAATGCTAATAAGAAATAATTGTTACTTTTATGAGGTATAATAATAAAATTGTGGGTTTTAGTAAAATATCCTGGTTTTTCAGGGATGCATTTTGAAATATTTAGGGGAATTGCTTGAACCCAGGAGGTGGAGGTTGCAGTGAGCCGAGATCGTGCCACTGCACTCCAGCCTGGCGACAGAGCAAGACTCCATCTCAAAAAAAAAAAGGCCCTGAATATTCTGTATCATTCTAATATATTTTAGCCCAAAACATTAATTATTGAAAATAACTTGATTCACTCGATATGTCTTGTGTAGGTCCTAGTAATTTCATTGGCAGCTATAGAAAGGAGCTATTGAGTTCAGACAGCCTCTCTGAGAACTTGTCGAAGAGGCCCAGGTGGTGCCTCGGATCTGTGAGACACATGTGTCTGCAGCTTGCAGCCAGGATTGGTCAGGGATAAACTGAATGTGTCACCCAACATGCTCTTCCTAGTGGCCTCACAACACGAGACTGTGGATAGTTTATTTGGGAGAGGAATACAGAACACGTTTTGCCCTCCACTTCACTGCAGGCTGCCAGTCACTGGTATGGAACATTGGATCAAGGCAAGCCTGGGAACATGCTTTGCAAGTGACAAACTTTCTCATCCCCAGTAACTAATCTTCTCCATTGACCCACCAATTGTGTCAATAGTTTTGGATCCTCTAAGGACATATGTATGTCCATGTTACATATGGTTACATATGTAACCAAATTTGCAAATGACACTAACATGGCCATCCAAAGTGTGGATTTAGGTAGTGAGATATGTTATCTATTTGTGATAATGCACTAAGAATACTGGTTATAATTCAGAAAAAGGACAATTTCCTGTTAATTTGTGCAAAATAAGTATTTCCTCAAGAAAAGTCATTTAAGTTTTAAAGTGCTCTTAAATAAAAGCCTGCTGTGTTATTGTCCTGTGAGATGGTAGAACAGTGAGCTCCTGATATTTTCTTGAGTTCCCCCTCCACTGCCACCAGAATGAGAAAAATAAGAGCAATATTGTGAGTTGCTTTTCTGTTTCGTTTTGTTTTGAGACAGAGACTCACTCAATCACCCAGGCTGGGGTATTTAAGCAATTCTCATGCCTCAGCTGCCCTGGTAGCTGGGACTAAAGGTGCATGCCACCATGTCCAGCTAATGTTTTGTATTTTAATAGAGAAGGGGTTTCACCATGTTGCCCAGGCTGGTCTTGAACTCCTGAAATCAGGCAATCTGTCCACCTCAGCCTCCCAAAGTGCTAGGATTACAGGCATGAGCTACTATGCCCAGTGTGTGAGTTTTTAAATTTAAATTTATTAAGTTTAAAGAACTAACCTCTGGTCTAAGATTATCTTTTTATTTTTTTGTGTGTCTATTTAATGTTAACATTTTTCTTCTTTTATGAGAGATGATGATGATAATTGATAGTAGCATGTTAGTGGCCTCAATGAAATTTAAAGTTTATTACCCTATATAACTTTCATATTTAAAGAGTATATGTTTGTGTTTTGGTTATTTATTGCTGTATGACAAACAACCCCAAATATTAGTGTCCTTGAACAGTGATCATTTATTTGTTCATGATTTAGCAGTTGGGGGTAGGACCTGATGGTGTCTCTGCTCCATATGGCAGTTGAGTGGCTCTCCTGGGGCTGGAAGACCCACTCCTAAAACTCCAGTGATTAGTGCTGGCTGTCAACTGGGATCGCAGTGAGCTGTGAGACTGACACTCTTATAGACAGATTGGTTAATGTGAATGTGTGACAGATTTCAAGCCAAGGAGATATAAGGGAAAACAGTGAAGTGAGGAAAAATCTTTTAGGGAAAGTTTGCTCACTCCTAAACGTAATACACAGGAAAACTATCTTTTTGTTGTTGTTGTTCTGCTGAACATTGCCACATATGCAGAGGATACCTGCAACTGTTGACGGCCATCATAAAACCATGATGGAAATAGAATCAGACTAAAGCCAGCACACTGAGGTTGGCAGCACATAAATATGGAAGGAACCTGAGTCTCTGATGTTATGAGTTACCTGAATTAACCATCCTTAGAGCCACCCTATTTATGAAACAACTATGTGAAATAAATGTTCTTCACTCTTTGAATCTGTAGAGTCAGGGTTATGTTTTCATTCCTTTTACTTACAGCCAAATACATCACCTTGACTAATTCATGTCTTGTTGCTTAAGTAAACATTTGCATAAAGAAAAGAAAGTAAAGGAAACAAATGTCTAGAATGAGAATAACTTTACAATACGGAGTAACAGGAGCAAACCAACATGAGAGGAGCATTCCAAAGAATTTGTTGTTATTTGTAAAAGATAGTCCCTGTCAACCACACCAAATAGTGTTGGATCATATTCCTTTTCAATATCTTCCTTTTTTATGGTCTAGAAAAAAATTCTCAGTCTAATGCTAGACTGTCTTTAAACTCTAATAACCCTAGCCCAAATTTTTAGCAAAAAGAGAACAGACCTCAAGCTCAAAGCCCCAGGCAGAAATAGTATTTAGCTAGAAATTAGTAATTTCATTTTGCTTTAGTTAAACTTACTTACTTTTATAGTTAATCTATTAACAGCAAATTATATTATTTTTCTGTTTATGGTAATTTATAAAGTATTTTTAAAGTAAGAAGTATTTAATTTAAAGATAAATGTTGTCTGGGCACAGTGGCTCATGCCTATAAAATCAGAACTTTAGGAGGCCAAGGTGGGTGTATCACTTGAGGTCAGGAGTTCAAGACCAGCCTGATCAAGATAGTGAAACCCCGTCTCTACTAAAAATACAAAAATTAGCCAGGCGTGGTGGTGAACGCTTGTAATCCCAGCTATTTGGGAGACTGAGGCAGGAGAATCACTTAAACCCAGGAGGTGGAGGTTGCAGTGAGCCAAGATTACACCATTACACTACAGCCTGGGGAACAAGAGTGAAACTCCATCTCAAAAAAATAAAAATAATGATAAATGTTAAGTAAATGTTAGTTCAGCTGGGACTTAGATATGACAAAAATTATGAAGTAGTCCAGGGATGCCTGAAGTTTGGAGAATACTAGCCTAGGGTGTTTGATAAACTACTGGAGTAGAGAGGGTGCAGAAATATTACATGTAGCATGGCCATCTGGCTGGAACATTACTTTCCAATAAGACTATTTATGAGGATCTCTTTTATATTTCATCTTGGATGGATTTTCCATGATGAATTAGCTCTGAATATGGCATTCCCATTATCTACACTGCACTTTCACTGCTGCATCATTATCTTGGCCTTAAAAGGTCAGTATCTCTGGGTTTTGAAGCCTCCATGAAAGAATTAAAGTGTCTTGTTCTTACTTGAATCTTCTTTGTTATTGCCACCTTTCTTGCCTGTGCTTCCATTCTCCACCCATTTCAAGCATTTATTAATTATAGATCTTTATTAATTCTGATTCCTTTGAAGGCAATGTGTCTCTCTACTCCAACTCCGCCCATCAAAATCCTGTCCATCTTATTTTTTTACTTTTTTTAATTGCATTTTAGGTTTTGGGGTACATGTGCTGAAGATGCAAGATAGTTGCATAGGTATACACATGACAGTGCGTTTTGCTGCCCTCCTCCCCTTCACCCACATTTGGCATTTCTCCCCAGGCTATCGCTCCCTAGCCCCCCCCACTGTCCCTCCCCTATTCCCCCTAATAGTCCCCAGTGTGTAGTACTCCCTTCCCTGTGTCCATGTGTTCTCATTTTTTATCACCCGCCTATGAGTGAGAATATGTGGTATTTCATTTTCTGTTCTTGTGTCAGTTTGCTGAGAATGATGTTATCCAGATTCATCCATGTCCCTACCAAAAACACGAACTCATCATTTTTGATTGCTGCATAATATTCCATGGTGTATATGTGCCACATTTTCCCAATCCAGTCTATTATCGATGGGCATTTGGGTTGGTTCCAGGTCTTTGCTATTGTAAACAGTGCTGCCATGAAAATTCGTGTGCATGTGTCCTTATAGTAGAACCATTTATAGTCCTTTGGATATATACCCAGTAATGGGATTGCTGGGTCAATTGGAATTTCTATTTCTAAGGCCTTGAGGAATCACCACACTGTATTCCACAATGGTTGAACTAATTTACACTCCCACCAGCAGTGTAAAAGTGTTCCTATTTCTCCACATCCTCTCTAGCATCTGTTGTCTCCATATTTTTTAATGATGGACATTCTAACTGGTGTGAGATGATATCTCAATGTGGTTTTGATTTGCATCTCTCTAATAACCAGTGATGATGAGCATTTTTTCATATGTTTGTTGGCCTCATGTATGTCTGCTTTTGTAAAGTGTCTGTTCATATCCTTTGCCCATTTTTGAATGGGCTTGTTTGTTTTTTTCCTGTAAATCTGTTTGAGTTCTTTGTAAATTCTGAATATCAGCCCTTTGTCAGATGGGTAAACTGCAAAAATTTTTCCCATTCTGTTGGTTGCCGATCCACTCTAGTGACTGTTTCTTTTGCCGTGCAGAAGCTGTGGAGTTTGATTAGGTCCCATTTGTCTATTTTGGATTTTGTTGCCAATGCTTTTGGTGTTTTGTTCATGAAGTCCTTGCCTACTCCTATGTCCTGGATGGTTTTGCCTAGATTTTCTTCTAGGGTTTTTATGGTACCAGGTCTTATGTTTAAGTCTTTAATCCATCTGGAGTTAATTTTAGTGTAAGGTGTCAGGAAGAAGTGCAGTTCTTGATTTGGCTCTCTTTAAGTCTGTTATTGGTGTATAGGAATGCTTGTGATTTTTGCACATTGATTTTATATCCTGAGACTTTGCTGAAGTTGCTTATCAGTTTCAGGAGTTTTTGGGCTGAGGCAATGGGGTCTTCTAGGTATACGATCATGTCGTCTGCAAATAGAGACAATTTGGCTTCCATCTTTCCTATTTGAATACCCTTTATTTCTTTTCCTTGCCTGATTGCTCTGGCTAGAACTTCCAGTACTATATTGAATAGGAGTGGTGAAAGAGGGCATCCTTGTCTAGTGCCGGATTTCAAAGGGAATGCTTCCAGTTTTTGCTCATTCAGTATGATATTGGCTGTTGGTTTGTCGTAAATAGCTTTTATTACTTTGAGATACGTTCCATCAATACCGAGTTTATTGAGGGTTTTTAGCATAAAGGGCTGTTGAATTTTGTCAAATGCCTTCTCTGCATCAATTGAGATAATCATGTGGTTTTTGGTTTTGGTTCTGTTTATGTGGTAAATTACGTTTATAGACTTGCGTATGTTGAACCAGCCTTGCATCCCCGGGATGAATCCTACTTGATCCTGTCCATCTTTCAAGCACCAGCTTAAAAGCCACTCTCTGTGTGTAGCTTTCTCAGATCTCACCGCAGTAGGAATGAATCTATTCTCCCATAGCTCCCTTCCAAAGCTCTGAAGAAAACATGTTTCACACCCAGCCTGTGAATTAAGTAGATAAGGAGCTCCTAAAGAATGGGGAATTTATTTCAATTATCTTTATCTTATTGCCAGAAGCCTAAAAGTTGTTGAATTGCATTGATCTAGAGTTAAATCATAGTTTTAAGTTAGTTTGGAATGATTTGGTGATTATTTTTATTTTAAAATGCACTTCTGTGATTTTTGCAGTAGTTTATATCCAGTTTTCCTTATGCTTTATTTTCTCAAAAAAAAAAAGGCTCTCCAGTAATGAAAGGAATTTTAAGTCAGTATATCATAATAGGATATTATTTTAACTATTCAAGAGCAATTTTATTTCATTTTGAAAGACATCCAGAAAATGCTGAGTTATCTTCCTCAGACACCCATTTCAAATTTTTACATCTCATATTTACAGGAAGTTTTTTCTCATATTGAACCTAGACCACTCCAAGCTTCAGTTTAACTTGTTTATTATTCTAGTCTCACAGTTGCCATAAAAAACAGCTGGTCACCGTCCTCCTAATCTGCTCCTATCACAATAAAAAGCCAGCACGTTCTAAATGTCCTATAAAAAGCACACATAATTTTACTTTTTAGCGAAGAGTCGGTAGATATTTTGTATTAACAGGGTAAGTTATTGTTCATGTTTTTGGTTTTAGTATGAGCAATGATAAACTTCTTTTAACAGAGAGATCCTAGGATTATCACTGAGAGGCAGTTTTTATCAGAGAAGAAATTCAGAGAGAGAATCTAGTATAATGTATTTAAGGAGGGAAAATGGATTAAAATTAGTTTGTAGAAAAAGAATGTCAAATTAATGAATTCAAAGGAATGTTCATAGGTCACCAATATGATGTGGAAAAACAGATGATTAGAGAGAAACTGTACAAAGTTTACATTCTCGTGATCCCTGAAGTACCCAAGTGCCCAGTTGGAATTTGGCCAAAAGAGAAGAGGTTTCCACTAAAGCTTAACAGGGCTTGCATCATTTCTGGGCACCCTGCCAGCAGGACTGACTCCCCAAAGTGATGACATTATAATGGGAAAAAGTGCATGCAAATAAAGTAAATAACATTTGAGGTGGAGCCATACACAGTCCGGTTTGGAGAAAGATTTAAGAAGATTGAGAAGGAGATAAAGAATGAACTCAGTAGAGAAGGAATGGTGTGTTGTATACAAGACAGTTAAATTATGGATACACTCTCCAGAGAACTTGGGGAAAGTGCTTACCTGTTATTGTTCCCAATGACTGGTTGAAACTAGTGTGGATAGATAAAAAAGAATGCAATTGCCTATTTGTATTCTCCTTTCTGGCCATTGACATTGCTGACTAGAATAAACTTCTAACAGAAAAGTGGGGAAGCTCAGCCTCCTGGTGACCACTATTATTTGGGTTTAAAGCAATTGAAACAGCTTAAAGTTTAGATGACTTTACCTGTCTAAGAGAGTTGAAACCTTCCAGAGAAAGGGCAGAGGGAGTAGAAATGAGAATCAAAACATATCAGAAATTTTAAAGTGTACTGATAAAAAGAAATAAGAAAGTGATCTATCATTTGCTGCTTGTCAAAGTCATAGAGTTGAACAGGCTTTGAAAAATCCACTGAATTGGTTTTTCTAACTTGCTTCACATTTACCTCAACATTTTTGGTAAACAATTATGTGCTTAGATATGATATCCTAAAATATTTATTAAGGACCTCTTACCAGGAGAGTTACCAGAGGTAAAGCTTTTAGAACAATGGCTGGCACATAAAAGGACCCTGATAATATTAGACATTAGTCTTACCAGCTCTCACTAACTGTAAAGTGTTGGGCTAAATACTGTGGGCCTAAACACTTGAAGATATAAGTCTAAGGGCTCCATGGAAGGTATTTCTCTAACTTCTCTGATCATGCAGTCTGCTATAGGAGTCCCCTAAGCATTGAGTTTGACATCTATCCATTTTCTTCTGGTCATACACACACACACACACACACACACGCACACATACACAGAGTCCTCCACAAAATTGTTCATCATGAGACTTTGGAAAGATAAAAATATTTTTGTCTTGAATAGTGCTTAGTTTTTTGTATAATATTTGGATGATATAAATATAGCTCTTGAGGGAAATATTTTAATTTGTTAGGCAGTGCCTCAAAGTCAGCCTGATTTTCATATACACTTTTAATTCTCAAGGGATAGCATGGCATCACATTCCTCATTACAGCATAGTTTTTCTAGAATGGCTAAGTTAATTTTCTGAGAAGCAATTTCCAGTCATTTGCCTTGATATAAGTACTAAAAATTTTAAGTTCTCTTGGCTAAAGGATTTAGGAATACAGTTAGTTTATGGTTTGGAAGCCTATTTAACATAAAGACATCTTGTTTAATGTATAGCACACCCAGACAGAAATAAATGTTGCTAGCCACAATCTTGACTGTAATACGGGAGGCCCTCATCCTGAGTACTAATTCATGACAATATCAGAAGGGTTCTTTAACTCAGTCCTCTGTGGGGATAACAAAACAACTAATGAGAATGAATGAATTCAGACTCTGGGATGTGAACCAGATACATTTTGCCATACAGTTCATTTGGATTCAAATGTTTACAATGACTGTGAATGGCATACAGTGGGGTTCTATCTTGGGTTCCTCTAAAAGTAGAGCCTGAGACAGGAACTCTGGTCAGGTGGTTTATGTGGGAGATGATTGGGAGTAAGGAGTAAGAGAATGAGACAGGGGAAAAGGAAAATGCTTTATCTATGGCATGTTATACAGATCACTGCCATGAGCCGTAGGATACTTGATTCCACTGGAAAATCTGCAGAAAGTCTTCCAAATTTGTCCACTTGAAAACAGGGGACTGGAACATTTATTCATGGGCTGCATCATCTATTGTTTGAGGGTTAATTCCAAGGTCATTAATGCCCCACTCTCTGGGGCTTATGCTTGTGTGAAGATAAAGGAAGCCACGTCCTACAGACAAGATCCCCGGTAAAGATCTTGTTTTTACTAGGTCTGTCCACTTGAGAGTGAGTTGTCCACTGCTGCAGCTCAACATCAGAGGCAGGCAGAGGGCACCAAGAAGGTTGGCTGCAGGGGTCCTGCCAGCCATTGGTGCATCTCCTCACTAAGCAATGCATGATGATGAGGGTGGAGCCTCATTTCACTGCATCTGGTGTGTGCTCATTTTCTTTGGATAGCCCACAGTACTTCAAGCCTCTGATCTCAACCTCTGCTTATGCCCTTGTGCAAAATGAAGGCTTTGGGCCCCTTCTGACTTTCTGTTATTTGATGTCCACCGAAGTCTTTAATTTTTCTCAAAATGCTCCGTGAAATGATAATTTTCTATATCAATAAATAATGCTCAGGACTCCATATCTATCTCTCTCATCTGAGAATATCCTTTGACAGTGTGTCAGCAGCATTTTTTTAATGCTGCAACCATCATAGTCGATGGCCTGGGAAGTGCAGGTGTATAGGGGTGGAGTTTTTAATCCCTTTTGGTGAGAAAATTTGCTTTCTTGTAGGATCTAAGCTGAGATGGCTTTTCCTCTCTGGAAAGCACCAAAATACTGGTTATATCCTAGTAAGACACAGTGCAAAGGTGTTACTGTTTAGCTATTTCATGCCCATCATGTTGTGGGCTACAGTTGCATAAAAGCTAATGTGAACAATTTCTAGTAGCAAAGACTTCTGTAAACCTCATATGATTTATATTAATACCATCCTTAGCCTCTTAAGTTACCTTGGAATAAGGCCCAGAACTTTGCTTTTTAGACGATGTCAAGTCCAGTGGCTTCCAGCAGATAGCAATTTTGCTGCCCTCTCTGACAATGTCTGGAGACATTTTTGATTGTTGTGACTTTGCAGGGAGGCTACTGGTATCTAGTGAACAGAGGCCAAGGATGCTGCTAAATATTCTACCATGCACAGGACCTGCTCCCCCGCCCCTCAAAAAAGAATTATCAGGTCTAAAATGTCAGTATTGCCCATGTTGAGAAATTCTGGTCTAGAAACATTGACATTTTACTTCTATTGACTTTTTGGAAGATTAACATAGACGTTCTTTGTGACTTTATGCAAATCATTGCAACCTTCCTGGCTTTTTTTGTGTGTGTGTGTTTGTTTTGAGACAGGGTCTTATCTGTCATCCAGACTGGACTGCAGTGGTGCAATCACGGCTCACTGCAGCCTCGACTTCCTGAGCTTAAAGAGTTCTCCCATCTCAGCCTCCCAAGTAGCTAGGACCACAGGTGTGTACCACCACACTTGGTTAAATTTTTCTATTTTTTGTAGAGATGGGGGTCTCAGTATGTTGCCCAGGCTGGTCTTAAACTCCTAGACTCAAACAGTCCTTTCTTCTTGGCCTCCCAAAGTGTTGGGATTATAGGCATGAGCCACCACACCTGGCCTGGTGTTTTTCCTTGTTGAGGAGAACATTGTACCAGAAAATCTCTAAAGTCTCTTCCAACTCTGACATTTTGTGATTCTATGATTCTGCTCCTTCCATGACTACATTATTCTCCTTAAGTTTTCGGCACCATAAGGCTAATCTGTTATTGGAAAAGTTAAACGTAAATAAGAATTGATTCTTTAAGATGTACTCTCAGCGGTAGAAAATTATTAAGTTGCTGTTGAGAGAGCAGAATTACTGATTTAACTTTGTTGTATGATGAATTGTAATATATGTAAAAGATTAAAGTCATGGTACATTAAGAGGAATAAGAGACAACTTTTTCTTTCCCAACCTCATTACCATTTGGCTATGAGTATCAGTGAGCTCTGTGGGTGGTCCCAAGACTAATTTAGAAGGCGACAGCATAGAGCAAAAACAGGCTTGGGAGAGCATTGCTTCTGGAGTCTCAGGACCAGGTCTTGATTGTCTACGTGTATGTATTGTGGTATAATTAGTGAGGAATCCTGGAAACATTGAACAGATCCTTTTTGTTCTACTTCAAGAAATGCATTTTTCTCAAAAAGAAAAAGAAACTGTCCCAGGAAGTACCATTACATTTTGTAACTATCTAGCAATATAAATACAGAGATTATTTCCTTCTGTTAGGCAACCCTGAAGATGAACAATTGCCTGGGAGGGTGTCCTTGTAGTTCTTAATGCTCAGATCTAGAATATAGAAGACGCATAAACAAGCCTCTCTAAGATTAGTGAGTTAAAAACAAGGAAGTATTAAGAAATATGGTAAATGGCAAACTGTAATTGTCTGTTCTGGGATAGATTCTTTTAATAGCCAAATTATTCATCATTGCACTTACAAGGATGTTTGGAAGGAAAAACAAACTAGGCTCTGCAGTGCCTCCATTCTCCAAGTCACCATTTTGCCAGCTCCTATTAAGGCTCTTGGAAATGATGAATGCTCTCTCTCACATTATTCCTGGTTTCAATTTTGACTCTTCCCAAGAATCCTAGCAATTCATCAGTACATAAGAAAATATCCCTATGGGATTGACTCAGTCTCTGGAGGCACTTCTTCATCTGTGCTGCACACCTCCCCAATTCTTTTTGGTTTCAAAAGGCCCATAGGTACATGTTAAACTCTCAATGCTACAGTGTCATGAAATTCTGTGAAATTCTAGGATTCAAAAAACCTTCGACAGAGCCTAATGCCAGCTGAAACTATGAAAATAGACTTTAACAAGGGTATAGGTAACATCCTGAATTTGGGACTAAAATGAAAAACATGACTACACACAGAATGGAGATCAATTTTCATTGCAATTCACATGAAAAAGCCCTGAAGATATTAGTAGACTTAAATCTTAGGGTGACCAAGAAATATAATATTGATTAAAATCTGTGCATTAGGCTGCATAAATAGAAAAACAGCACCCAGCTGAACAGAGATCATTGTCCTCCTGGCCAAATTCACATCCTGTTCAAGAATTCTCATGTTTAAGAGGGAGACTGAACAATGGCAAAAGTTCTTAATACAATGTAAAAAAGAAGAACTATCAGGAAATTGGGGATGTTTATCCTATAAAGTGGGTTACCACAGAGACATGTGACAACTATCCCCAAAAGTAGGCTCTTCCAGGTTGACTTGTGTGGGAGGAGTTTGTCTTGTGGGAGGCTATACAGAGATAGAAAACTTTTGTCTTAAATGAAGTTTTCTAACAATCAAAAATTTCTGGGTATATAATTAACTACTTCCTGGAGGGGAACTTCCCTGTCATTATAACAGAATAAGCAGACAATGTTTAACTACAAGTTAGGATAATAAATACAGGGCATCTATGGATTGGATACTTCTAAAGTCCATTCCAACCTTAAGAAATGCAGTTATTAGTAATGCTTATTTGTATTTATGACTACCCAACTTAGAGCACTAGTAAGAGTAGAGGTTAGCACAGACTCTGGAAACAGACTATGTAGGCTCACCTTCCACAAGCTTTCCGCCATCTTAGTAATTTAACACTCTGCTCTTCACTTGACAAAGCTGAAGTGCAGAGAGGTAAGGTAACTTTGCTTAAGGTGGATACTCAATGCACGCATCTCAGGTGGTCTGAGAATTGACTTGGTTAATCAATATGAAGCCCAAAGGGCAATTCTGGGCACACAATAATGCAACATAAGGTTGATTATTAGAATGTATGACTACAGTCTCAAAGACAAGGAGGTAATTTGTTCAACCACTTTTGTGTGTGTGTGTGTGTGTGTGTGTGTGTGTGTGTGTATGTGTGTGTCTGAGTCTGTGTGTGGAGACAGAGTCTCACAGTATCCTCCAGGATGGAGTGCAATGGTGTGATCTCGGCTCACTGCAACCTCTACCTCCCAGGTTCAAGTGATTCTCCTGCCTCAACCTCACGAGTAGCTGGGATTGCAGGTACCTGCCACCACGCCTTGGTAATTTTTGTATTTTTAGTAGAGGTAGGGTTTTGCCATGTTGGCCAGGCTGGTTTGAAACTCCTGACCTCAGATGATTCACCCACCTTGGCCTCCCAAAGTGCTGGGATTACAGGTATGAGCCACCGTGCCTGGCTTGTTCAACTATTCTATGTAGAGTATGGCTCACCCATTCTCAGACTGACTTTAGAACCTCAACCTGCATCTTCATCTGTTTTTCAGGAGATGACAGATGGCATTTAGATGAAATTCAGTTTTCTCTGAGCCAAATTGTGAAATGTGCAGCAAACATTTTCTTGTCCAACTAAGTTAAACACAAATTTACTGGCTTTTTGACAATGAAATTCTTGAGGGATAAGAGAGCTACTTGAAGTCATGTATGCTTTTCTTTTTTAAATTTTTTTTTAATTTTTTATTGGATTATAGGTTTTGGGGTACATGAGCAGAGCATGCAAGACAGTTGCGTAGGTACACACATGGCAGTGTGCTTTGCTTTTCTTCTCCCCTTCACCCACATTTGGCATTTCTCCCCAGGCTATCCCTCCCCATCTCCCCCTCCCACTGGCCCTCCCCTTTTCCCCCCAATAGACCCCAGTGTTTAGTACTCCCCTTTCTGTGTCCATGTGTTCTCATTTTTCATCACCCACCTATGAGTGAGAATATGCAGTGTTTCATTTTCTGTTCTTGTGTCAGTTTGCTGAGGATGATGTTCTCCAGATTCATCCATGTCCCTACAAACGACACGAACTCATCATTTCTGATTGCTGCATAATATTCCATGGTGTATATGTGCCACATTTTTCCAATCCAGTCTATTATCAATGGGCATTTGGGTTGATTCCAGGTCTTTGCTATTGTAAACAGTGCTGCAATGAACATTCGTGTACATGTGTCCTTATAGTAGAACGATTTATAGTCTTTTGGATATATACCCAGTAATGGGATTGCTGGGTCAAATGGAATTTCTATTTCTAAGGCCTTGAGGAATCGCCACACTGTCTTCCACAATGGTTGAACTAATTTACACTTCCACCAACAGTGTAAAAGTGTTCCTTTTTCTCCACATCCTCTCCAGCATCTGTTGTCTCCAGATTTTTTAATGATCGCCATTCTAACTGGCGTGAGATGGTATCTCAATGTGGTTTTGATTTGCATCTCTCTGATGACCAGTGACGATGAGCATTTTTTCATATGATTGTTGGCCTCATATATGTCTTCTTTTGTAAAGTGTCTGTTCATATCCTTTGCCCACTTTTGAATGGGCTTGTTTGTTTTTTTCCTGTAAATCTGCTTGAGTTGTTTGTAAATTCTGGATATCAGCCCTTTGTCAGATGGGTAGACTGCGAAAATTTTTTCCCATTCTGTTGGTTGCCGATCCACTCTAGTGACTGTTTCTTTTGCCGTGCAGAAGCTGTGGAGTTTCATTAGGTCCCATTTGTCTATTTTGGCTTTTGTTGCCAATGCTTTTGGTGTTTTGTTCATGAAGTCCTTGCCTACTCCTATGTCCTGGATAGTTTTGCCTAGATTTCCTTCTGGGTTTTTATGGTGCCAGGTCTTACGTTTAAGTCTTTAATCCATCTGGAGTTAATTTTAGTGTAAGGTGTCAGGAAGGGGTCCAGTTTCTGCTTTCTGCACATGGCTAGCCAGTTTTCCCAACACCATTTGTTAAACATGGAATCCTTGCCCCATTGCTTGTTTTTGTCAGGTTTATCAAAGATTGTATAGTTGTATGTATGTTGTGTTGCCTCCGGTGCCTCTGTTTTGTTCCATTGGTCTATATCTCTGTTTTGGTACAAGTACCATGCTGTTTTGATTACTGTAGCCTTGTAGTATAGTTTGAAATCCGGTAGTGTGATGCCCCCCGCTGTGTTCTTTTTGCTTAGAATTGACTTGGCTATGCGGGCTCTCTTTTGGTTCCATATGAAGTTCATGGTGGTTTTTTCCAGTTCTGTGAAGAAAGTCAATGGTAGCTTGATGGGGATAGCATTGCTTCTGTATCGATCCTTTTACCATTATGTAATGGCCTTCTTTGTCTCTTTTGATCTTTGTTGCTTTAAAGTCTATTTTATCAGAGATGAGAATTACAACTCCTGCTTTTTTTTTGCTTTCCATTAGCTTGGTAAATCTTCCTCCATCCCTTTATTTTGAGCCTTTGTGTATCCTTGCATGTGAGATGGGTTTCCTGTATACAGCACACTGATGGGTTTTGGATTTTTATCCAATTTGCCAGTCTGTGTCTTTTGATTGGTGCATTTAGTCCATTTACATTTAGGGTTAATATTGTTATGTGTGAATTTGATACTGCCATTTTGATGCTAAGTGGCTGTTTTGCCTGTTAGTTGTTGTAGATTCTTCATTATGTTGAAGCTCTTTAGCATTCAGTGTGATTTTGGAATGGCTGGTACTGGTTGATCCTTTCTATGTGTAGTGCCTCTTTTAGGAGCTCTTGTAAAGCAGGCCTGGTGGTGACAAAATCTCTGAGTACTTGCTTGTTCGCAAAGGATTTTATTCTTCCTTCACTTCTGAAGCTCAGTTTGTCTGGATATGAAATTCTGGGTTGAAAGTTCTTTTCTTTAAGAATGTTGAATATTGGCCCCCACTCTCTTCTGGCTTGTAGTGTTTCTGCCGAGAGATCTGCTGTGAGTCTGATGGGCTTCCCTTTGTGGGTGACCCGACCTTTCTCTCTGGCTGCCCTTAGTATTCTCTCCTTTATTTCAACCCTGTTGAATCTGACGATTATGTGCCTTTGGGTTGCTCTTCTTGCGGAATATCTTTGTGGTGTTCTCTGTATTTCCTGCAATTGAGTGTTGGCCTGTCTTGCTAGGTGGGGGAAATTTTCCTGGATGATGTCCTGCAGAGTATTTTCCAGCTTGGATTCATTCTCTTCGTCCCCTTCTGGTACACCTATCAAACATAGGTTAGGTCTTTTCACATAGTCCCACATTTCTTGGAGACTTTGTTCATTCCTTTTTGCACTTTTTTCTCTGATCTTGGTTTCTCGTTTTATTTCATTGAGTTGGTCTTCGACTTCAGATATTCTTTCTTCTGCTTGGTCAATTCGGCTATTGAAACTTGTGTTTGCTTCGCGAAGTTCTCGTATTGTGTTTTTCAGCTCCTTTAATTCATTCATATTCCTCTCTAAGGTATCCATTCTTGTTATCATTTCCTCAAATCTTTTTTCAAATCTTTTTTCAAGGTTCTTAGTTTTGCATTGATTTAATACATGATCTTTTAGCTCACAAAAGTTTCTCATTATCCATCTTCTGAAGTCTAATTCCGTCATTTCGTCACAGTCATTCTCCGTCCAGCTTTGCTCCCTTGCTGGTGAGGAGTTTTGGTCCTTTCTAGGAGGCGAGGTGTTCTGGTTTCGGGTGTTTTCCTCCTTTTTGCGCTGGTTTCTTCCCATCTTTGTGGATTTGTCCGCTGGTCGTCTGCGTAGTTGCTGACTTTTCATTTGGGTCTCTGAGTGGACACCCAGAATGTTGATGTTGAAGTATTTCTGTTGCTTTGTTTTCCTTCTACCAGTCTAGCTCCTTCGCTGTACGACTGCTGAGGTCCGCTCCAGACCCTGCTTGTCTGGGGTGCACCTCTAGTAGCTGTGGCACAGCGAGGGATGCTACCAGTTTCTTTTTCTGCTCTCTTTGTCCCAGGATGATGCCTGCCTAATGTCAGTCTTTTGGATATAGAGGGGTCAGGGAGCTGCTTGAGGAGACAGTTTGTACTTTATAGGGGTTTAATTGCTGAGCTGTGCACTCTGTTGTTCATTCAGGGCTGTTAGGCTGCTATGTTTTATTCTGCTGCAACAGAGCTTATTAAGAAACACTTTTTTTTTTTTTTTTCTCAAATGCTCTGTGTTGAGGGGTTTGGGCTTTATTTACGGATGTCTGATCAGGTGTCCTGCCCAGCTAGAAGGCAGACTAGCCACTGTTTGGCTGTCGAGGCTCCGCCCTGCTGTTGTGTGATTCGCACTGTTCCTGCCGGCTCTGCTGTGGTCTCCACCACACCCTGTGGCGGAGTCTCTTCGTTGTAGTGTGTTGCCTCGGCAATGGCAGGCTGCATCAGTAGTGGGCGTGTATCTCAGTAGGGACGGGTTGCCTCGGCAATGGCTGGCTGCGTCAGCAATGGGCGTGTATCTCAGTTGGGGCGGGTTGCCTCCACAACGGCTGGCTGCATCAGCAGTGGGCGTGTATCTCAGTTGGGGCGGGTTGCCTCGGCAACGGCTGGCTGCATCAGCAGTGGGCGTGTATCTCAGTTGGGGTGGGTTGCCTCGGTAGTGGTGGACGCCCCTCCCCCACAGAGCGTCTCAGACCGTCTGCTCGGGATAGTTTGAAATCGTGGTTTTGTTCGTCCCACTGGGTATCCCAATCCCTGTAATCCCCTGGGCTGGCCTACTGTCCAAGTCTCGTTCAGTCTCAAGTCCAGCCCTCTCAAGTCTCAGGTTGCCGGTTCAACAGGGCACCCGGACAAGCGCGCCCTGTGGGGATTGCTGGGTAGGGCCGGCCGCCACCGCCCCGGCTGCCGGCTTCGCCAGGCAGACCTACTGCCTGGCGTCCCGTGTCTTTTTTATACTTGGGAGTTTCCCCGTTCTGTGGGCAACAAAGATCAGTCTGGAAATGCCGCTCTGACTCACCGTTTGCGGATTCAACGAGAAGAGCTCCAATCCTGGGTTGTTCTCACCGCGCCATCTTGAGTCCTCCTCCAGGGGCAGTTTCTTAAATTTTTTATTTAAAATTTTTTTACAGATGGGTGTCTCACTGTGTTGCCCAGGCTGGAGTGCATGGTTATTCACAGCTGTGATTACAGCTCACTACAGCCTCAAACTCCTGGTCACAAGAGATCCTCCTGCCTCAGCCTCCCAAATAGCTGAGATTACAGGTCTGTGCTACGACACCTGGCTCATGCATCGAGATCTGGTCCTGATGACCAGGTCTCAGGACCATCAAGCAGTGGCCATCAGTTTTGTCTGTTGTGAAGACTAGCCCTGTTTAGAATCCATGATCCCCGAATTTGTGTATCTTAATGTTCTTTCAAAAATGGCTAAAATTTGTAAAACCACACAGGCGAAGGATAAAGCCCTCATTTTGCTGTTAGTTGATTAAAAGTGATTGAGAGTATAAAATATTAATGGAATTAAAATGGTTAATGAACTTTGGAAGACTGAGGTGGGTGGATCATGAGGTCAGGAGTTCAAGAGCAGCCTGGCCAAGAAGGCTCTAATAAAAATACATCTCTAATAAAAATACAAAACTTAGCTGGGCATGGTGGCAGGTGCCTGTAATCTCAGCTGCTTGGGAGTCTGAGGCAGAGAGTTGCTTGAACCCGGGAGGGAAGTGGAAGTTACAGTGAGCTGAGATTGCGCCACTGCACTCCAGCCTGTGCAACAGAGTGAGACTCCATCTCAAAAAAAAAATGGTTAATAATGTCTTGTCTGTTCAGCAAACTGTGAACCAATTCCTGTAAGAGCCAATTAAGTCACATTTTCAACTTTTAGGGACCCTACCGACATTTCCTATTCACTTAAGTCTTCTATTGGTTGGGTCAGCTGTTCTCTTTTAAGGTACAGATTTTCTTGTGAATTCTTCTATTCCATTACTTAAACTAAATCAGTAATATTTAAAAACTGTGTATTTCCCACAGTATCAACTTCTTCTATCCTGAGATATCAAAGCAGAGCAACTCTTATGCAACTCTTCTGTCATCTTACCAAACGAGGTGGCATTACTGACACTTCCTTTGGACCTTGTTAGGAAATGCCCCTGTGTACATGATGAATGACTAGGAGACGCTGAATCAAGAGGCTGCTAAAGACCAAGCTGCCAAAAGTGTCAGTACTTGCCAGCAGCTAGCACTAAATATAGTAAGGGTGGAGGAGGTGGAGGTGAATGGCATCCTGCAGCAGCTTTTTAAGTTATTTGTGAACAAACTAGTTAGTGTTATCTCCTTAATTTCTTTTCTTTCTTTCTTTCTTTTTTTTTTTTTTTTTTTTGAGGTGGAGTTTTGCTCTTGTTACCCAGGCTGGAGTGCAATGGCATGATCTCGGCTCACTGCAACCTCCGCCTCCTGGGTTCAGGCAATTCTCCTGCCTCAGCCTCCTGAGTAGCTGGGATTACAGGCACGTGCCACCATGCCCAGCTAATTTTTTGTATTTTTAGTAGAGACGGGTTTCACCATGTTGACCAGGATGGTCTCGATTTCTTGACCTTGTGATCCACCCACCTCGGTCTCCCAAAGTGCTGGGATTACAGGCTTGAGCCACCGCGCCCAGCCATCTCCTTAATTTCTTTAAAATCTTCGTGAGTTAAAAGTATTCCTGAAGCAAAAACAAACAAACAACAACAACAACAAAAGGTATCTATAACCTGGCATCAATATTTTGTCAGTGTTCATCACTTAAAATTTCAGGATAATTTTTATAAAAGAAGAGTACATATTAAATCAGGACAAAAGTAAATATAAGTCTAGTGGTGTGCTGGTAAATGTTTAACAACCAGCTCTCTGAAAAAATTTTTCTTGAGAAGCCCCAATTTTTAGCATTTGCTAATTTCTCTGATAAGTACTCCCACAGTGGCTGATTTGAGGCCACCACTATGACCTCACTGAACATGATGGAAAGAAAGGTGCACAGTCAGCTCTGGTGAGCAAGTCAGTCACTCATCCTCTCATTGGCGCTAATAACAGTATTTACTGTAATGACTGTAACAGGCTTAGCACAATACACAAGGTATTGATTGGAAGTAGGAGGAAAACCAGTATGTGACTGTATCATCTTATATTGAGACTCATTCTCAACATGAGATTAGTTCACAAAATTCATCTTGAAAATGTTGACAGCTCTAGGCTCTGCTCCCCAAGTCCTTTTCTTTCTCTGTTCTAGAGTCCTTCCTTGGAAATCTTCCCCCAAACCATCTACCCTACTCTAACTCTGAGCCTTTCTTCAACATAATCAAGTCAAAAACATTCCAAATTATAAATTTTTAAATACCAAAAAAGCATGTATTGGAAGTTTTTGTACTACTTCTATTGTTGTAATGTTATGTTTACATCGTAGTCATAAAAGCAATAATGTATCTTTGTGACTGTTTTTCATGTACCTTCTGCCAGTGTGGTAATGCTGTAAATTACTCATTGTTACATTTTAAAATGAAGCACCTTTATATAGGCAGGCATTTCTCCAAGAAAATCCAATGCAAAAAATCAAAATTAAACAAATTTGGCAGTGATTATTTTCTTTACAAAAATGTATTCAACAAATAAAACTTGTTCTTAAATATGTAGCTTATTCATTGATTTAACAACTATTGAGCACTGCTATGTATCAGACACTATTCTTGTGCTAGAAAAAGTGGAGAATGAGAAAAAAAGGTTCTTGCCTTTTTTGTATATGGAACAAACTGTCTAACCTTTATGTATATTTAAAATAGAACTCATTTTAAGAGAAATTATTTGAAAAATATATTTATTGGAAAAAATCAAGGAACAAACAGTGGGTATAAACCACAGGGCACAAATTCAATTGTGTGAGAATTTATATTTTGCTTTGATTATTCAGCTTTATCCCTAATTCCACTTGCATAGCAGCAGAAAGCAAAGTTTAAAAATGTAAACAGTAGGGGGGAGGACTCAAGATGGCGCTGTGAGAACAACCCAGGATTGGAGTTCTCGTTGTGTCTGCGGAGAGGTGAGTCTGAGCTGCATTTCCAGACTGATCTTTGTTGCTCACAGAACGGGGAAATTCCCAAGTGAAGAGGAGACACGGGATGCCAGGCAGATATTACGCCTGGCGAAGCCGGCAGCCGGGGTGGCGGCGGCCGGCCCTACCCAGTGCTCCCCACAGGGCGCACTTGTCCGGGTGCCCCGTTGAACCGGCAACTGGAGATGTGAGAGGGCTGGACTTGAGACTGAGCTAGACTTGAACAGTGGGCCAGCCCAGGGGATTGCAGGAACAGAGCGTTAGGATTGGCCCAGTGGGACGAACAAAACCACGATTTCAAACAAGCCACATGCAGACGGCCCGAGACGCTCTGAGGGGGAGGGGCGGCCACCATTACCGAGGTAACCCGCCCCAACTGAGATACACGCCCATTGCTGACGCAGCCAGCCGTTGCCGAGGCAACCCGTCCCTACTGAGATACACGCCCACTGCTGACGCAGCCTGCCGTCGCCGAGGCAACCCGCTACAACAGAGAGACTCTGCCGCAGGACGTGGCGGAGAACAGCAGAACAGCGGAGCCAGGGCGAGCCTCACAACAGCAGGGCGGAGCCTCGGCAGGCAAACAGTGGCTAGTCTGCATCTTAGCTGGGCAGGACCTCAACGGACATCCAAAAATAAAGCCCAAACCCCTCAACACAGCATTTGAGAAAAAAAAGGGTTTTTTAAATGAGCTCTGTTGCAGCAGAATCAAACATAGCAGCCTAACAGCCCTGAATGAACAACACAGCTCACAGCTCAGCAATTAAACCCCTATAAAGTACAAACTGTCTCCTCAAGCAGCTCCCTGACCCCTCTATATCCAAAAGACTGACATTAGGCAGGCACCATCCTGGGACAAAGATAGCAGAAAAAGAAACTGGTAGCATCCCTCGCTGTGCCACAGCTGCTAGAGGTGCACCCCAGACAAGCAGGGTCTGCAGCGGACCTCAGCACTCGTACAGCGAAGGGGCTAGACTGGTAGAAGGAAAACCAAGCAACAGAAATACTTCATCATCAACATTCAGGGTGTCCACTCAGAGACCCAATCGAAAAGTCAGCAACTACGCAGACGACCAGCAGACAAATCCGCAAAGATGGGAAGAAACCAGCGCAAAAAGGAGGAAAACACCCCCCGAAACCAGAACACCTCGCCTCCTAGAAAGGACCAAAACTCCTCACCAGCAAGGGAGCAAAGCTGGACGGAGAATGACTGTGACGAAATGACGGAATTAGACTTCAGAAGATGGATAATGAGAAACTTTTGTGAGCTAAAAGATCATGTATTAAATCAATGCAAAGAAACTAAGAACCTTGAGAAAAGATTTGAAAAAAGATTTGAGGAAATGATAACAAGAATGGATAACTTAGAGAGGAATATGAATGAATTAAAGGAGCTGAGAAACACAATACGAGAACTTCACGAAGCATGCACAAGTTTCAAAAACCGAATTGACCAAGCAGAAGAAAGAATATCTGAAGTCGAAGACCAACTCAATGAAATAAAACGAGAAACCAAGATTAGAGAAAAAAACGCAAAAAGGAATGAACAAAGTCTCCAAGAATGTGGGACTATGTGAAAAGACCTAACCTACGTTTGATAGGTGTACCAGAAGGGGATGAAGAGAATGAATCCAGGCTGGAAAATACTCTTCAGGACATCATCTAGGAAAATTTCCCCCACCTAGCAAGACAGGCCAACACTCAATCGCAGGAAATTCAGAGAACACCACAAAGATATTCCGCAAGAAGAGCAACCCCAAGGCACATAATCGTCAGATTCAATAGGGTTGAAATAAAGGAGAGAATACTAAGGGCAGCCAGAGAGAAAGGTCGGGTCACCCACAAAGGGAAGCCCATCAGACTCACAGCAGATCTCTCGGCAGAAACACTACAAGCCAGAAGAGAGTGGGGGCCAATATTCAGCATTCTTAAAGAAAAGAATTTTCAACCCAGAATTTCATATCCAGCCAAACTGAGCTTCAGAAGTGAAGGAAAAATAAAATCCTTTGCGAACAAGCAAGTACTCAGAGATTTTGTCACCACCAGGCCTGCTTTACAAGAGCTCCTAAAAGAGGCACTACACACAGAAAGGATCAACCAGTACCAGCCATTCCAAAATCACACTGAATGCTAAAGAGCTTCAACATAATGAAGAATCTACAACAACTAACAGGCAAAACAGCCACTTAGCATCAAAATGGCAGTATCAAATTCACACATAACAATATTAACCCTAAATGTAAATGGACTAAATGCACCAATCAAAAGACACAGACTGGCAAATTGGATAAAAATCCAAAACCCATCAGTGTGCTGTATACAGGAAACCCATCTCACATGCAAGGATACACAAAGGCTCAAAATAAAGGGATGGAGGAAGATTTACCAAGCAAATGGAAAGCAAAAAAAAGCAGGAGTTGCAATTCTCATCTCCAATAAAATAGACTTTAAAGCAACAAAGATCAAAAGAGACAAAGAAGGCCATTACATAATGATAAAAGGATCGATACAACAAGAAGAGCTAACGATCCTAAACATATATGGACCCAATACAGGAGCACCCAGATACATAAGGCAAGTTCTTAAGGACTTACAAAAGGACTTAGACTCTCACACAATAATAGTGGGAGACTTTAACACTCCACTGTCAATACTACACAGATCTACAGGACAAAAAATCAACAAGGATATCCAGGGCTTGAACTCAGACCTGGAGCAAGCAAACCTGATAGACATTTACAGAACTCTCCACCCCAAATCCACAGAATACACATTCTTCTCAGCACCACATCACACCTACTCTAAAATTGACCACATAATTGGAAGTAAAGCACTGCTCAACAAATGCAAAACAACTGAAATCATAATAAACAGCCTCTCAGACCATAGTGCAATCAAGTTAGAACTCAGAATTCAGAAACCGACCCAGAACCGCACAGCTTCATGGAAACTGAACAACTGGCTCTTGAATGTTGACTGGGTAAACAACGAAATGAAGGCAGAAATAAAGAAGTTCTTCGAAACCAATGAGAACGAAGACACAACGTGCCAGAACCTCTGGGACACATTTAAAGCAGTCTCTAGAGGAAAGTATATAGCAATAAGTGCCCATATGAGGAGAATGGAGAGATCCAAAATTGACACCCTATCGTCAAAATTGAAAGAGCTAGAGGACCAAGACCAAAAAAACTCAAAACCCAGCAGAAGACAAGAAATAACTAAGATCAGAGCTGAGCTGAAGGAGATTGAGACACGAAAAACCCTTAAAAAAATCAATAAATCCAAGAGCTGGTTTTTTGAAAAGATCAACAAAATAGACAGACCACTAGCCAGATTGATTAAAAAGAAAAGAGAGAACAACCAAATAGATGCAATAAAAAATGATAAAGGGGAAATCACCACAGATTCCACAGAAATTCAAACCATCATCAGAGAATATTACAAACAACTCTATGCACATAAACTAGTAAACCTGGAAGAAATGGACAAATTCCTGGATTCCTGTGTCCTCCCAAGCCTAAACCAGGAGGAAGCTGAAACTATGAATAGACCAATAACAAGGTCTGAAGTTGAGGCAGCAATTAAGAGCCTACCACACAAAAAAAGCCCAGGTCCAGACGGGTTCACAGCCGAATTCTACCAGACACACAAGGAAGAGCTGGCACCATTTCTTCTAAAACTATTTCAAACAATCCAAAAAGAGGGAATCCTTCCCAAATCATTTTATGAGACCAACATCATTCTGATACCAAAACCTGGCAGAGACCCAACAAGAAAAGAAAACTTCAGGCCAATATCCATGATGAACATAGATGCAAAAATCTTCAATAAAATATTGGCAAGCCGATTGCAACAGCAAATCAAAAAACTTATTCATCATGATCAAGTAGGATTCATCCCGGGGATGCAAGGCTGGTTCAACATACGCAAGTCTATAAATGTAATTCACCACAAAAACAGAACCAAAAACAAAAACCACATGATTATCTCAATTGACGCAGAGAAGGCATTTGACAAAATTCAACAGCCCTTTATGCTAAAAACCCTCAATAAACTCGGTATCGATGGAACGTACCTCAAAGTAATAAAAGCTATTTATGACAAACCAACAGCCAATATCATACTGAATGGGCAAAAACTGGAAGCATTCCCTTTGAAATCTGGCACTAGACAAGGATGCCCTCTTTCACCACTCCTATTCAATATAGTACTGGAAGTTCTAGCCAGAGCAATCAGGCAAGAAAAAGAAATAAAGGGTATTCAAATAGGAAAGGTGGAAGCCAAATTGTCTCTATTTGCAGACGACATGATAGTATACCTAGAAGACCCCATTGCCTCAGCCCAAAAACTCCTGAAACTGATAAACAACTTCAGCAAAGTCTCAGGATATAAAATCAATGTGCAAAAATCACAAGCATTCGTCTACACCAATAACAGACTTAAAGAAAGCCAAATCAGGAGCGAACTGCCATTCGCAATTGCTACAAAAAGAATAAAATACCTTGGAATACAACTCACAAGGAATGTAAGAGACCTCTTCAAGGAGAACTACAAACCACTGCTCAACGAAATCAGAGAGGACACAAACAGATGGAGAAACATTCCATGTTCATGGTTAGGAAGAATTAATATCGTGAATATGGCTATACTGCCCAAAGTAATTTACAGAATCAATGCTATCCCCATCAAGCTACCATTGACTTTCTTCACAGAACTGGAAAAAACCACCATGAACTTCATATGGAACCAAAAGAGAGCCCGCATAGCCAAGTCAATTCTAAGCAAAAAGAACACAGCGGGGGGCATCACACTACCGGATTTCAAACTATACTACAAGGGTACAGTAATCAAAACAGCATGGTACTGGTACCAAAACAGAGATATAGACCAATGGAACAAAACAGAGGCACCGGAGGCAACACAACATACATACAACTATACAATCTTTGATAAACCTGACAAAAACAAGCAATGGGGAAAGGATTCCATGTTTAACAAATGGTGTTGGGAAAACTGGCTAGCCATGTGCAGAAAGCAGAAACTGGACCCCTTCCTGACACCTTACACTAAAATTAACTCCAGATGGATTAAAGACTTAAACATAAGACCTGGCACCATAAAAACCCTAGAAGAAAATCTAGGCAAAACTATCCAGGACATAGGAGTAGGCAAGGACTTCATGAACAAAACACCAAAAGCATTGGCAACAAAAGCCAAAATAGACAAATGGGACCTAATGAAACTCCATAGCTTCTGCACGGCAAAAGAAACAGTCACTAGAGTGGATCGGCAACCAACAGAATGGGAAAAAATTTTTGCAGTTTACCCATCTGACAAAGGGCTGATATCCAGAATTTACAAAGAACTCAAACAGATTTACAGGAAAAAAACAAACAAGCCCATTCAAAAGTGGGCAAAGGATATGAACAGATACTTTACGAAAGAAGACATATATGAGGCCAACAATCATATGAAAAAATGCTCATCGTCACTGATCATCAGAGAGATGCAAATCAAAACCACATTGAGATACCATCTCACGCCAGTTAGAATGGCGATCATTAAAAAATCTGGAGACAACAGATGCTGGAGAGGATGTGGAGAAAAAGGAACACTTTTACACTGTTGGTGGGAGTGTAAATTAGTTCAACCATTGTGGAAGACGGTGTGGCGATTCCTCAAGGCCTTAGAAATAGAAATTCCATTTGACCCAGCAATCCCATTACTGGGTATATATCCAAAAGACTATAAATCGTTCTACTATAAGGACACATGTACACGAATGTTCATTGCAGCACTGTTTACAATAGCAAAGACCTGGAATCAACCCAAATGCCCATTGATAATAGACTGGATTGGAAAAATGTGGCACATATACACCATGGAATATTATGCAGCAATCAGAAATGATGAGTTTGTGTCGTTTGTAGGGACATGGATGAATCTGGAAAACATCATCCTCAGCAAACTGACACAAGAACAGAAAATGAAACACCGCATATTCTCACTCATAGGTGGGTGATGAAAAATAAGAACACATGGACACAGAAAGGGGAGTACTAAACACTGGGGTCTATTGGGGGGAAAAGGGGAGGGCCAGTGGGAGGGGGAGATGGGGAGGGATAGCCTGAGGAGAAAAGCCAAATGTGGGTGAAGGGGAGAAGAAAAGAAAGCACACTGCCATGTGTGTACCTACGCAACTGTCTTGCATGCTCTGCTCATGTACCCCAAAACCTATAATCCAATAAAAAATTAAAAAAAAAATAAAAAATAAAAAAATAAAAATAAAAATGTAAACAGTAAAAACAAAAGACAAAACCAAACCAAACCAAAACATCAACCCAGAAGACAAAATTGTTTCAAAATGCTCCTCTTTGTGAGTGGGAGTTATTGGTGCCACCTCTTCTCATGGGCTGTCACCAGTGATTTTTTTTTTTTTCATGAAACTGTAGGATCTATGTAAGGCCTTTATGTGATTCTAAATATATTCAAAACCCAGAAGCAAAACCTTTCTAAAAATGGATTCAATCCCAGAAGAAAAGGTACAGCAGATTCTTTGTAAGCTCTCCAGCCGTATTGCTATAATAGATCCTGGCCAATGCTGGACTGAGGATTGCAAGATGAGACTCCCAGGCCACTGGTGGCTCTCAGAGGCCTCTCGAGTGCTGTGTGTAAAATCAGAATCTGATCTACTTTATCTTGAACTCTGAGGTCTCAGTCACTGCCTTCTATATTCCTCCAAGTTCATCCTGTCAGCATCAATCCACTCCAATCCAGCAAAATGCAACTAACTGCACATTCTGTACAGAACCGCATTTAATAAGTGGAGAATGAACAAAGCAGTATTACTATAGCTATACTAGGAGAATGTTATGAAACAGGAGGGCCAAAGGAAGAACAGTCCCCCCATGAAGTGGTAAGTGTGGTGGTGCACAGACTCAGGGGCTTCCTGAGACTAAGTGAACACTGACCACCACAACTGCCAGGCTTCCAACTGGATATTTTAGCTTTTTGTTCAGTGAAATGAAAAATGCAGGATGAGAGATAAACGTACATTTGTAATCACTAAGAAGTTCCTAGTGATTTTAAAGGTCTGCCCCTTGCAATTCTAACCTGTTGAAAAATGGAAGGTAGGACAAAATGGCTCTTCCAATATGACTGAAGCTTTGTCCCCAGGGTTAGAGCAGAATCTGTGTCTAATGTGTCTCTGGGACAGACCCCTTGTCTTTAGGAGGTGGCCCTTGGGTCCAGGATCAATCCTGATAATGTGAGTCCAGTGATCCTCCAGCTTGACCTGGGGTTATCCTGACAGGGCACTCCATGTACAATATCTCACAGCGGGCTCCAAGTATCTGTTTAATCTCAGGAAACTCTGTGGTGGGGACATGGGGCATGTGTCCACAGAAAAGTTTTCGGTTGTTTTCCCTCTATTAGCACCTATGTGACTAATCCCCTCACTGATAGGTAAGTACTTTTAGGGGGACTTTGGCATCTCTCATCAAAAGCCAAGGCACACACAATTAAAATCATCATTTATATCATGTCTCACTAAAAATAATTTACTTCATTTTGCTCTCTCTCTCTTCCACCCATTGTATTATTGATCTCATCTGAATAGTTTGCCCTCCATATCTGCAGGTTCCATACCTGAAGATTCAATCAACCATGGATCTAAAATATTTGAAAAAAATGAAATAACACAACAATTAATAAAATACAAATAAAAATACAGTATAATAATGATTTACATTGTTTTAGGTATTATGAGTAAAATAGAGATGATGTAAAGTATACTGGAAGATGGTATAGGGTGTAGGTTAATACAATTTTATATGAGGGATTTGAGCATCCGTGGATTTTGGTATTTGTGGGGGTTCCCAGAAACACTTCCACTGAGGGTACTGAGTGATGACTACATGTTGTTTCAGATAATTAATTTTCCAAATCCCCTCTTACTTATACTTCATAATAGCCATCTACTAATGTGTTTGCTCACATTGCTTCTAACATTCCAACATTCTTCCTTCTCTTCTTGTTTTTCTTCTTCCTGGAGAACATATCCTAGTAATTCTCTCAGAAAGGTTCTGTGGATGATACATTTTCTGAGTCGTTGCATGTCTAAAAATGTCGTTATTCTGACTTTGGGTATGGGAATGGGAAATGTCATTATTCCCATTATTTGGGTATGACATTCTGTAGTCAATGTCATTTTCCTTCAGAACCACTTAAAACTATTTTTATTTATGTGCTATTTCATATATATTTTTCTTTTGTATATATACATGTGTATACGTACATACAAAAGGCACTATGTATGATATTGAATTTGGGGTAAAATGTAAAATAGTAAAAACTATAAATAATAAAGTACATACTAAATTATTAATAAAGCACATACTTGTAAAGCAAGACTGAACTTAAAAAACTGAAATATAACCAATAATATTGAAACTGTCCGTGTGTTCCTGCCCAGGCCTCACCCCTGATCTCTTTCTCTTCCCACTGTCACTACCCCAAAAAATAATCTGGGAATTTGCATTTACCATTTCCTTGCATTTCCCCCACAGTTTTACCATAGATGTATGCATCTGTAAACATCATATTTAATTTTATTTGTTTTTGGACTTTATAAAAATGGGGCCATGACATAAATAGTTTTCTGCACTTACTGTTTTTTTTTTAACTTTATGCTTTTGCAAAGAGTTGTAGTTTATTCAATTTTTTTACTCCTTGTAATAGATAGTGTTGTGTGGCTATGCCTCACTTTATTTATACATTCTTCTATCATAGGACATCTGTGTTGTCCTTCCTCAATTCTTTACTGTTATTAGTTACAATGGTGTTATGAACATTTTTGTACATATCTACTGGTACATATGTGCAAGAAATTCCCCCTAAGGTATATACCTACTACCAGTATTTTTGGCTCATGACATATGCATATCTGCAACCTTATTAGATAACCTTAATTTTTCCATATGAGACTTTATCGATTTAAAATCCTATAGCAACATGTAAAATTTCCACTATTCCACATTACTCCAACCTTGGTATTATCAGACTACATACTCTCAGTCTATGAGATATAAAATACATCTCTTATGGTATAAATTCTCATTTTTGTTTGATGGCATTTGCTTACTTTTTTTTTTTTTTGCATCTGTGTTAGTAAATGTAACTGGCCTATATTTTTTCCTTTTTCATCAAGATTATGGTAATTTTATAAAATGTTTCCTCATCATCTTCTATCTAATGCTGCTGATGAGAAACCTACTGGTCTTCTAGGCTGACTTTAAAATTTCCTCCCTGGAGGTTGTTGGGATTTTCTCTTATTTCTTGATACTCTAAAATTTTGTTATAGTATATCTAGATATAAAGATTTTGTTCTTGGTTGTGGTGTTTTATGTCATTTTCGGCACTCAATGGGTTCCTTTAGCCAGGGAACAAAAGTCTTCTTTCATTCTAGAATTTTTCTTCTACTGATTCTGTGACTATTGCCTCCCTCCTCCTGGAATTCCAACTAGAATCTTTTTTATTTTTTGGATCTCATTATGCTCCCTCGATCCAGAACCACTCTCCTCTTCCCTTGTTTTTTTTTTTTCACAACATTGAATTCTTTGAAGAGTCCTTACCAATTGACTTGGGAGATGGTACAACATTCTGAATTCTTCTGATTCTTTCTTTATGAAAATTTTTCAGCATGAACAGCACCATGGCCATATCTTACATCTCCCATGGCATCATATCAGGAGGCACAGAATGCTATGATGTCACGCTGTTCCACTACTGGCACTTCATTATAGAGATATACTTTCCCTTTGGTAATTACTAAGTAATTTGTGGAGTGATCATTTGAGGTCATGTAAACATTCATTACGTCAATATATCCTCACCCCATGGCCTAACCATTTATTAATAATTTATGCCTGTATCAGTTATTATATTGCATATTACAAAATGAGGATTTTCTAATCTTATCATTTCTTTGTACACTTATTAGCTGTCATTATACTGTAAAGAAGAGCCTTCTCTTTCTCTCTCCTCCCTCTCTCTTCTGATAGCACCATGAGTTTGTGATTCATTTTTAAAAATTCAATGTGTTATAATTCATTACCATCATTTTTCTTTTTGATGCTGAAATTGTCCCAAATTTGGTCAGCGGGTAACACTTCATGCTGGCTCCTGGGACCTTTTGACATGGCCTCATTAATCTTTCAGTACATCATTGCTTATGGCACAAGATGTTCCAAGCTCACTTTGTACTTGTACTTTCCTTGCCTCAGACCTAGAATCTTCCATTTCTCCAAGGATTCCTGGGTTCTTTTACTGGGAAATAATTTTTGGATATCAAGATCTGGATTCCGAGTACAATTACTACTGGGGTGTAATGCCTTCTCTCTCTCGCTCTCTCTCTCTCTCCCCCCCTCCCCACCCCTCTCTCCCTCTCTGTCTCTCTCATATATATATATCTTAAAATCATGAGTTAGAGTGAATAGGCACAACTGGAATCCAATACTATAGGATTCTTTCTCATCATCTCCTTCTCTTCAGTGAATTGAAATCAACTGAGATTTCCAACAAAATTAAAATATTTACTCACTAATTTTATCTTAACAAACAAAAAAAATAGTCCCAGAAAAAAAAAAAATAGTCCCAGAACTACAAGAGCAATCCTACCGCCAATGGCAAATCTAGTAAGTAAAAACGTAAAATTACCTGCAACATCCTTATATTTCCTACCAAGTATACAGTCTAGATAGTGTGCTTATAAAAGCCACTTGAATTAATTCTTTTCTGCGTAGATAGGTTGTTAATTTTACATACTGCTAAAATCATTTATTTATGTTTAAATTCCATTTTAGTGCTTGATTTGTCATACTTTTTATTTAGTTTTATTTTTTGTGTATCTATAAAATATTGATATATTTCACAAGTTGAAACTATATAAAAGGGTATACTCAGTGAAGTCTCATTCAAACCCCTCTAGCGTCTTCCCACCATAGATAAGACTATGTGTCTATATGTTGATATGTATTCTTATCTCTCTCTATCTATTGATATATATCCTAGTTTACCTTCTTTCTTGCACAAAAGGTAGCATACTATATATTCTTTTGTTTCTTACTTTTTTCACTTAACAATATATTCTAGATATAACACCATCTTAATTCACAGAGAGCTATAGATCATTGTTTATTCAACCAGTCAATCCTTTAAAAATAAGCATTTAGGTTGTTACAATATTTTGCCATTATAAATAGTGCTATAATAAATAAACTTGTGCATATATTGTTTTGAATTTGTGGAGCTGTGTATTAAGGGTAAATTCTTAGGGGTGGAATGCCTGAATCATAAAGTAAACACCTATATAGTTTTGTTAGATATTGCCAAATTCTCCTTCATAGGGGTTAAAACATTTTGCATTCCAACCAGCAGTGGATGACAGTTTCTTTTTCCCTAGCACGTGGTCAATGGAGCACGTGGTCAAGTTGCCAAGCTTATAAGTAAGAAATGATCAATTTAAAATTAGTTTAAATTTAGAAGTGTAATCACAGGCAAGTTACTGAGTCTGTCTGAGCCTTAGCTTTCAGTTAAGATAAATATGTCCATCTTAAAAGGTTGTTACAGACCAAATCTGTAACATATCGATTTATGGATACACAAAAATCTATTATTTGGCACATAAAAATATTTAATATGTGGTATTTTAGAATTAATATTATTATGTATTTAGTAGGCAATAAATTTCTATTGTATTTTAATAAAGAAGGCTTGCTAACGTGGAAAACTATCATACCTATAATTGTAGAGAATAAGAGTCGGAGACTTTAAAGATCATTAAAGGCAAAATGTTTTGATCTATATTCCATTTTAAATTACTTGGTAGTAACTTCCAGGGTGCTATGTTAATAATGTTTCAAATGAAAAATTTTTGTTTAGCAGCAAGAGATTGACCAGTTATACCAACTACAGGCATGAATATAAATTTTACATACATATTTCCTATCAGTGATTCGGTTCAATCCATTGTTTTTACAGTTAAGAAACTGAGGGCAAAGAGATTGTAATAGTCTATAGATTATACAGCAAATTAATATCAAATTCAAGGTTAAAAATTAGAATTTCTAACAGTGTCATGCTTTTTCTATTATACCATAGCACATACACTCTCTAACACACTCTCTCTTAGTCACTTTCTCTCTAACAGTTTGGTCACTTGTTCACTTGCGCATGCATGTACACACACGTGCTCTCATTTCTTTCTCTTAGTTAATTGTAACACAATTTAGTCCTCTCTTTCTGGAAACTCCACCCTAATAATGCATATGGATTTTACACCTGTAAAATTTAACTACAATATGAATTAAGGTAAGGATCTCTTTATAATATTTAAGTTGCAAAAAATAGCATTTGAGCAGGAGAGATTCTTTTATGCAGACCATGATCACTTACCAATTAAGTCCCTTTTCATGGAAGAATGGTAAGCATCAGAGAAATGGAAAGGGTCCTCAAATCTGGGTCTGGCTGATTTAATGTGACTGAAAAACTGAAGGGTAAACAGTTTTTAAGTGGATAAAATACTTACCATTACAGGCATCATATCATTGATTCTGTTGTTCATTTTAATTTTTCCAAAGTATGAGATAAGCAAAAGCAATAAGCCGTCACTGACAGTGTGAGAGCCACATAGTCAGTGGAGGTAAAGAGTTACTTGAAGAACAGTCTGGTTGCAGAGGCAGAAACTGAAAAACAAAATGACAAGCATTCCGACAAAGCACTACATCAAGTGCAATTTAATACACAGTTACACCTTATCAAGCCACCACTTATCTAACCATCTCAACTCTGGAACACAGCCTTAAATCCTGAACATGCAGAACAGCTGCTGAACAATAAAAATAAAGTTAGAAAATGTCTTCAATTGACCATAAACATGTAATTTAATACCAGTATTGAATATTCCAAGGACTTTGTCTTTTATTCTTTAGAAAAGAAAGAAGGCATTGCAGAGTTTTGAGCAGAAGAGTAGCACGAACTAACTCCTTTTGGTGGGATCATTTTTTCTGCCACGTTGTGAACAGACTGGTCGGGAGGTGAGGGGCAAAGGTAGAAGCAGGGAGACCAGTTGGGAGGTTATTGCAACAATCCAGGCAGGAGATGACAGAGGGCTGCCCTGAATGCAGAGTGCAGTCAGTAAAAATTGGTTAGATTCTGGGTATATGTTAGTGGTAGATCCAACGGGATTTACTCTTGGAATAGATTTGGGGATTGAGAGATACAGAGGACAGAAGGATGACTCCAAAATTTTGCTGGGCAATGATAAGTGTGGTATTGCCAATAAATGAAATGGGAAAGACTGTGAGAGGAGCCGTTTGGATCATTTGACCATTAGGAAAAAGTTATATTCAATAGACTTGGCTATAAAAGGCAGAACAAATAGGTGATATATCATTACAGAAAATTTACCTTTTTATTTTTGAGACCAGCCTGGGCAACAAAGGGAGGCTCCATTTTCTTTTCTTTTTTTTTGAAAGAAAAAAAAGGAGACAAGGAGAGGAAGAAAGAGGAAGAAAAAGAGGGAGAGAGAACAGGAATATTGTTTTATTCTAAAAATGGGTATTAATAATGGCTGATCAATATTTTGTGTATTTAAAGTGGAAAATGTATATTTTGGGTATTTAAAGTGGAGAGTTCTATAAATATTTATTAAGTTTACTTGTTCCAGATCTGTGTTCAAGTCCTGGATATCCTTATTAATTTTCTGTCTCGTTGAGTCTAAATCTCTTTCTGGGTCTTATGTATCTGGGTGTTAGGATCATTAGCTCTTATTGTTGCATTGATCCATTTACCACTATATCTTTGTTGCTTTGAAATCTATTTTATCAAATGCGAGAATTGCGACTCTTGCTTTTTGTTTATTTTTTTATTTTTGCTCTCCGTTTGGTTGGTAAATTTTTCTCCAACCCTTTGTTTTGAGTCTTTGTGTATCTTTGGATATGAAATGGGTCTGGAAAATTTACCTTTAAAAATAGTTGACTAATGATTAACAATTAAGAAATAAACTTAAGCCTTTAAAATATTCCCTTCTGTAGAATAGAGTATTCCTTCAAAAAACCTGAAAAATGAAGCAGTACACTTTAATTACTAAGAATTGAGGGGACACAAAGTACAGGAATAATGAAACTTAACTGGGCTAATTTGGAGAAAGTCTTCAAGGGTAGTTAAGGTTTAATCCAGAAGAAAGATTTCCTAGAAGACAGACAGACAGAAAGAGCAGGCACCTGTGGGATCTGGTCAGGAATCTTAGAGACAAGTGGCTCTCCTGCTTGCAGAATTCAAGAAGCCTCCTGCTAGAACCGAAGTTTGTTGATTTAGAGACATATGAGACAAAATTGATCTGTGAGAGGCTCTGAGAGAAAGAGGAGGTTGAGACAAGGAGTCACAAAGCAAGAAAAAGAATAAATAGTTAGGCATTGGAAGTTTTGAGGCCCCACTAACTTGATGGGCAAGTGTTCATTTCGTCTCCAGAGGGATGGGCCAAATTGTGCCAAAGGCACTTTTACACCCCAATTAAAATTCTCAAATTTTAAATAAGACTTCCTCTTTAAGCCTGGGAAGGGGTTATTATTCAGAAGATATTAACCAACTGTTCATCACCTACAATAAGTACAGGATGTGAGGAAAAAGAAGGATAGGTTAATTCTAACAGAATTTATTGCTTTTTATTAAATCCCAGAATGAGGTCCTGAGAACAATCTGCCACCAGATTAATCTTAAGTACCACTTTGATTGTGTCATTGGCCTTTGCCAACCCCCCATGGCTTTTTGTTACTACCAACTCCGGTCTCACTTGCTCACATTTCTGTGGTCTGGCCCCACTGTGTCTGGGCAGACTCATCACCCACCCTTCCTGTCCCCATGCCTTAAGGTCCAGTCAATCTGGTTGCCCACCAGTCTTCAAATATGTAGTGTGCACGGTAGTAGCACCTCTCCTGGAATGTCTCCCACCTTGTTTCTCCTTGCCCGTTTCCTTCTGAAACCTAGTGTCTTCATCCATTTTCTGTTGCTTATAACATAATACTTGAAACTGGGTAATTTATAAAGGAAAGGAATTTATTTCTCAGTTATGGAGGCAGAGAAGTCAAAAGTCAAGGGGACACATATGGTGAGGACCTTCTTGCAGGGAGGAAGTCCTAGTAGGGACAGGGCATTACATGGAAGGGAACTGAGCATGCCCCCTGAGGCCTTTCTTCCTCTTCTCATAATGCCAGCATCTCCACTCCCATGATAAGCCATAAATCCATTAACCCCTTAATCCATGAAAGGATTAATCCATTTATGTACATAGAGCCCTAATGAACCAATCATCTCTTAAGGGCCCCACCTTATAATACTGCCACACTGGGTATTAAGTTTCAATATGAGTTTCAGAGGAGACAAACATTTAAATTATAGCACCTAGTAATGCCTAGATCACCCCAGGCAAAGTGATCAATTTATGTTACTACTTATCTAGAACTTATATCCTGCCTTGTGGCTTCATTATCTGTACACATTCATTGATCATTTCTGGTATCCTTAACATATCCCTCACAGTATCTTACTACAGCTTAGTGAGCTATGAACAAGGGAATGGGTATTCCGTCGATACTTTTAGAAAATAAGACAGAATGATTTCATATCAGTCTTGGATAACAAAGTCCTGATTAAGAAGCAGGGAAAAGATTAAGAATATGCCTAATTCATGTTCAGAAGTTTCCAGTTTGATATGCATATTAATTCTTCTTGTTGGAATATCTAACAAGACCAGTATTGTGCTGTGATACATGCTGGTTAATTCTAGATGCTGACTTTGATGAAGCATGTTTTTGTTTATAGAACAGAAAATCAGCAACAATTTAAAAAAACCAGAAGCACAAAGTATGCTATTTTAGGGTATACATTTTTAATATATCCAACAAATGAGAATCATATATATTAGCTAAAATTAGGAATTGAGAGTGAGGAGGAAAAAAGAAGAGAGTAGGAAAGAAATGAAGAGAGAGGCAAAAAACAATATGAAGTTCCTGAAAGACAGAAGAATAAATGATTTAGTACCAATAATAAACTTAATTGGAAGTTTGCTCCTTTAAAAACCATGATTTGAAGTATGAATATATTCCTCAAACTTTGAGAAACATTTGATGAAAATTTGAGAAAGTACTCTTATTTCACTCTGGGAAGTGAAAAAAAAAAAGAAAGAAAGATGGAGATCTTTATAGTGAGGGCAAGGAAGCTATGTCATTAGGGAATAGCAGCAAAACACAGAGACAGAATTTCAAATCTGTTCTGTAGGCAAAGTGATTGGGTTTATTGATTGTACCAATATATGCCTAAATCTGCATGGCAGTACGTATATTAAATTAAATTCTATTGGCCTGCAACTGAGAATCCCTACACCAAAACACATCCAATCCCTGGAACATTTTGCATTTCCTCAGCGTTGGATATTTTATAGATCTCTGTGTTACTGTGGTCATTTACGTTTGTGTTTCATTTATGATAATTCACTGAGGATGGATGGTCACTCGGTAAAATCATTATGTTGGAGAAAACACTGATATTAATAACCTGATTTAATGGAGGGGAAAATAATGCTATCATAACATATCTCAGCATTCCTTTCATTTCAAGTTTTGAATTCCTAACTCCATGTATGGAATTAAAAGGAAAAAAAGAAGGAAAGCTTTTAAAAGGAAAAAAGAAAGAGGAAAAAGCACTCACATATGACAATTGTTTTAAAAACTGTGAATTTCCACCATTTCTCTCTTGAAACTAGTCCAAAATATTCTCGTCGCTTTTAGGAAGCTCTAAATCCCTAATTAAGTAAATGGTTCCATTCTTTATCTTCTTCTTTTCTTTCCATAAAGAAAAATCTCACTTGCTCAGACTTCTGTGGTCTGGCCCTACTGTGTCTAGGCAGACTCATCGCCCACCCTACCTGTCCCATGCCTAAAGGTCCAGTCAAGCTGGCTGCCCACCAGTCTTCAGATATTTCTTCCAGAAAAAGAAGGTGAAGAGTTTTTTTTTAATTTAATAAACTTTATTCTTATTGGTGGAAGAGGGAGGGGAAATCAAAGCCACCTACTCCACTCCTCTCCATAAATTAAATAATACATGGCCAATTCCTGGGCCCTAAGCAAGGCTTGGGCACTTGAGCCAGTCCCACTATTTCCTTAAGACCCAGTCTGCTTCCCTTTCACAGAAGGGAGTTTTTTCACGGGTCACATTCCCTTTATGGAGAGGGTCCCAGACCTAGAGAGAATGTTGGATGCAGCAGCAGTGGCCAGGGAAAGGAAGAAGGGGACGCTGTTCCTCAAAGATTGGGGCAGAGAGGACAGTCCTGAAGGAAAGTTGTGGCTGACTCTTCCTCTCTCCTCAGCTTCCCCCAGATGTGGGTACAGGAATAGCAGGAGAGAAATGCATCCCTCCTTCAGGGAGAATCAAGAGCCCAAAGGGACCCCTAGAGTTAACCAGGCCACTGAGAAAAAGTTAATTTAAGGAATTTGGTGGAAGAGGGAGAGGAAATAAAAGCCACCTACTCCACTCCTCTCAATAAATTAAATAACATATGACCAATTCCTGAAGTAGGGATGCATTTCTCTCCCACTCTTCCTGTACCCACAAGGAGGAAGGAAGAGTCAGCCACAACTCTCCTTCAGGACTGTCCTCTCTGCTACAATCTTTAAGGAACAGCATCCCCTTCTTCCTTTCCCTGGCCATTGCTGCTGCATCCAACATCCTCTCTGGGCCTGGGACCCTCTCCACAAAGGGGATGTGGCCTGTGGTCATGACAAAACCTGGTGGTAGCAGGAAAAACTCCCTTTTGTGAAAGGGAAGCAGACTGGGCCATAAGGAAACAGCAGGACTGACTCAAGTGCCAATGTTCCCCACGTCAGTCTAGAACTCCTGAGCTCAAGTGATCAGCTCCACCTGCCTCAACCTCCCAAAGTGCTGGGATTTCTGGTGTGAGCCACTGCACCCAGCCTAGGTTGTTATTCTTACAAGGATTTTTTTTTTGGTCCTTGTGAGATACCGTGTGTGTTTAAATTGATTTTTTGAGTTTTTGATGGTGGTGGTGTTTAATCTGCAGCCTACATGCTTTTCCTTGTTATCTGATGGGATAATGATAGAACTGTTAGATGACTATGATATAGATACTGAACAATAAATATTATGCTAATCTCATAAGAGTGGTCACATGTAAATAACATGTACAACTAAGTACACACAGTGCTTTACTGGATTTTACATGAATGAAAATGGTTTAGTGTCAGATCTCCCCATCAGAATTAACTTTTCCCTCCAGTAAATTCCTGTGACACTTGAGTATCTGATATGGTTTGGCTCTATGTCCCCACCTAAATCTCATGTGGAATTGCAATCCCCACGTGTTGAAGGTGTGGCCTCATGGGATGTGCCTGGAACATGGGGGTGGTTTGGGGGTGGTTTCTAATGGTTTAACACCATCCCTCTAGTGCTGTCTTGTGATAGAGTTCTCACAAGATCTGGTTGTTTAAAAGTGTGTGGCACTTCCTCCTTCAGTCTCTCTCTTTCCTGCTCCACCATTGTGGAGATGTGCATGCTTTTCCTTTGCCTTCTGCCATGATTGTAAGTTCCCTGAGGCCTCCCAGTGATGCTTCCTGTTAAGCATCTTTTCTTTATAAGTTACCTAGTTTTGGGTAGTTCTTTATAGCAGTGTGAGAATGGACTAATACAGTGTCCATCCAGTTTATATTGCAGACTCTCTCATTTCCCAGTAATCTGTAAAGGCAAGGTGGGAAGCCCAACTGGTAAGTAAGCCAACTCAACAGCTACTCAACCCAGAGACACTAATCTGGGTTAGGAGTTTGATGTAACCTAGGTTATGTTTTCCCAATTAAAAAAAGGAGAAGAAGAAAGATAAATAGAACTTTTTGTTCAGCCACAGTGACAGGGGTCATGCCAACTCAGAGGGGCCAGTAAAATTGCCTTTGCAAAGGGGAAAGAAGACAGAGGCGGGAAGGCAATGCTTAGAGGAAAGTTCAGCAAAGATGTTAAGAGAAAAGGGATAGGGAACAATGAGACGAGGGCCTGGAGAAAGCCATTCTTTTCATGCATGTTTAAGGGGCATGCATTAACTGGGCCAATGCAAGTCAAATTCGATCTGTATTCATTAATGTTAATTCTATAAATAAGATAAAAATGATCAAAGAATGAAAGAAAAAATTCTGGGAAATGATGACTATTTTGTCATTTAGATAATTTTACTTTTATGTGATTTAAGACTAGCCCTTAGACAAACAGTTATAGTTTTGGGAGAACCAAATTAGAAAGCTCGGTGTTCCACCCATTTAAAAGCCTGATATTTATGGTGCTGGCTCAGCTCAGCCCTTAATTAGTAAGCTTGAATATTTTGTTCCCTCAGTGGAATGTGCCACTTTCACCTATTGATCCTGGCTTTGAAGCTAGAATACCAGATCCTGGGATGGATGTGCCTTTAAGTATCAAGGCTTTCAATCTTCTAAATTATTATGACTGGGCTCTGTTGACTTAGTCTATTTAGGGAGATTCCTATAGGTGCTCTGTTACTGATTTTTGCTCTCTCTACCTACATTTTAATTAATAGAGTGAATACCTTCTGCTTATAAGAACAGTCCTTCTCACAGTAAAACCTAATTCTACTTCTCTTAATGAAAGTTTAATGTATATTCTATTACATCCTGTGACCCAACAGGGACAGAAACATTAAGAGTAGCAGGATGAGATAGAATGTGAAATACTGCAAGATGGGAATCAAGGAGTCAAGCTGCAAGTAGGGACTCAGATCCGACTCCAAATGGCAGGAAATTCAGTCAAGAGGTAGTGCACGGTATCCAGAGAGAATGGTTCTGGCAGGCATTGGTTATCATCAGAAGAAAGAAGAAATAGGGAAGGAGAGTACCACAGTCATTTGTATCATAACATTTCATTTCTTGCAAAAGAAAAAAGATTAATGCAAATACAGAAAAATATGAAGATTTGTTTAATCTGGAGAGTGGGTGGATGTACACCTGTAATCAATCAGTAGTCCTCAAGATGCGGTCCCCAGATCAGCAGCATCAGCATCACCTGGAAACTTGTTAGAAATGCAAATCTCAGGCCTCACTCTAGACCTACTGAGTCAGAAGTTCTGGGTATAAAACCCAACCATCTGTGTTTTAACAAGCCCTCCAGGTGATTATGGTGCACACTAAAGTTCAAGAACCACTGTAATCGAGTATTCTCTGTACTTTTCTATATGTTTCTTTACAAAAAAAAAAATCACAGTAGTGATGGGAAATCCTGACAAGGGGAGCTGGTGGAGGGCAGCTATGGAGAGAGGTTCAATTGGTCTGGCTGTCAGCAGAGTTTCAGAAGTAGGACCTTGGTAAGCTGCAGAGTGAGGGATGGGGTGGACAAGGGCTGGGTTAGAACAAGTCAGTGAAAGACAAGACCGCCGTCTAAAAGGAATAGTGCTGGGTAGGTTAACCAAGACAAAGTCTCAGGTACAGGATAATAAGGCAAGGACCTTGTTAGCAAAGGACATGCTGGTGTTACCAAGTGGGGTCTCACTTTAGTGCTTGACTAACAGCACAGCAAGGCTGACTTGGCGCTGCAGAACTCCCTTTCTTTTCTCCCTCCTCTCCTCCTACTCATGGAACTCCCTTCCTTCTCTTTCTCCCTCCTTCCCTTCCCACCCAGGGCAAACCAAAGGCAAAACTGCAGGTCGGGCAAAGGTGTTTTGCAGCAATTGGCAGGTCAGACCAGCCAAGAGTAAGGCAAGCTGATGCCTTTAAGACAACACTTCTTATTGTAACAAAGTTGCCCCTTTGCTTGTCTATTTCAGACCTAAGCAACAAGAATAAAGCTAATATTTAACATAATTTCAGCTGTATAATACATAGTATATAGTTTCAAATGCACAGAGTAAGTTTTCTAACAATCATAACCATGAATTATATTTCACAAAACCTTCAAGTCTTCAGATTTGGCCTGAATTAACCCAGATGTTTTTCTCATATTTTGAGTTTCTCTTATGTTGCTATTCTTTAATGTACACCCTCTTTCATCCCCGAAAGTTCTTAAAGCTCCTGGAGATTTAATGTGCTGACCCAGAGCTCCCTGCCAAGACATTAGTACTAATGGCCCAGGCTGAAGAGGTTGCTGCATTAAGACATCGGTGCCTGATGCTTGAGTCACATTTACCTTGCTCAAGGATCCCTTATTATTTTGCCTCAACGGTGGTTGCTGAGAAGAAAAAAAAACAAGCAGAAAGCAGAGAGCCTGAACTCTAACTTTTTCAGATTGCTTTTGAATTTAGTATAAATAGCACATCATAAACAACACACTCATTGTTTCAACACACTCAAGTTTATAGCAACTAATTGCATTAAGTGTTTTGTGTCCTCTAAGAGTTACTTGGCACACCCAGGGAGTGTTTGCATTGAAATTCTGTCATTTACAAAAATGTAGGAAAAACACCATATCTCCTCACAGGGATATCTAAAATCTCTAAGCTCTACTAAAAAGCAAATTATTATCATTATGCAGTGTTTAAATTATAATTGAGGTACTCATTTCAGTTTCTTTCCTCTAATTCAGCAGTAAAATTCTGAAGCATGCCATGTGGAATTAGAGGATCTAGGGAAAGTGAAAATATTCCAAAGTGAAAATTCCAATTTTGTAATAATAAAAATTATTCTAAACACAAACATAACAATAGCAGGTGTGGTAAGCAGAATTAATGCTCTTGGGAAGATGGCCACATCCAGATCCTCAGAACCTGTGAATATGTTAGGTCACCGGAAAAGAGGCACGAAGGTTGTTAATAGGGAAACTTTAAAACAGGGAGAGTATCATAGATTAACCAGGTGGACCCAATGTAATCACAAGGATTCTTAAAGGTGAAGCTCTGGGAGGGCAGCAGAGTGAGATGGCAGCAGGAAGACTCAGCCTTAGGCTGCTGGCTTTGAAGGTGGGAAGGGGCTATGAGCTAACGACAGTGGTAGCCTCTAAACGCTGGAAAAGGTAAGGAAATAGATTTGCCCTTAGAACCTGCAGAAGGAATGCAGTCTTGCCAACACCTTGGTTTTCGACCAAATAAGAACCATTTCAGACTTCTGACTTTCAGAACGGTAAGATAATCAATTTGTGTTGTCTCAGGTCACTAAGTTTGTGGTAATTCATAGTTGGTTTCTGTGAGACAGAGTAGAAAAGTCAGAATTTCTGCTTTCTAAGACCTGCTTTGGAAACTCATCCATCATGAATACTGGTAAGGGGGAGGGGGCGCGAGTAGGTATCCTGAAGTCATGCAGGGCAGATTCTTCTCTCAATCTCTCTGGTAGTGAATCTTCCCCTACAAGAGAGAATTCTGGGGGAGAGTAGAGCTGGGTTATGGAGGTAAAGTCTGAACACTGACCTCTTAATTTATAAACGAAACGTTTAGGTTACATCATTTCAAGAGAAAACCAGGTCTGTCTCTGAAGTGCCAGGTGGTATAATAAGAACTATATTGGGTTTGTCCCTGGTTCCTGGCGCAGAGCCCCTAAAACCTTTAGAAGTTCCTGAGGGATAGGAGTGTCTTTTATTATTCACAATGAGTTCCTTTGGATCACATGTGAATGTATGCTAATGAGATGACTTAGGGTGGGGCCTCTAGTTAGCCTCAACATGGAAATGGTTACCAAAAAGACCAAGCAATTAGACGGTTGGAACTTTCAGCCCTATTCACCTACCTCCAGGAAGGCACTGGAGATCAAGCTCTATGAAAACTCTTTTTTTCCTCTTTCTTTCTTTTGAAACGGAGTCTTGCTCTATTGTTCAGACTGGAGTGCAGTAATGGGATCCCAGCTCACTGCAATCTTCACCTCCCAGGTTCAAGCAATTCTCTGCCTCAGACTACCACATAGCTGGGATTGATTACAGGCACCCGCCACTATGCCCAGCTTATTTTTGTATTTTTAGTAGAGACAGAGTTTCACCATCTTGGCCAGGCTGATCTTGAACTTCTGACCTTGTGATCCACCCACCTCAGCCTCCAAAGTGCTGCGATTACAGGTGTGAGCCACCGCACCTGGCCTAAAAACTCTTGAACAGAGAATTTGATGAGTTTTCACGTTGGTAAACTGATCAAGATGCTGGGAGGATGGCATGCCTGGAGAGGGCACGGAAGCTCCATGTCCCTTCCCCATACATTATACCATGTACCTGTTCATCTGGCTGTGTTCATTTGTATCCATTATAATATCATTTATGACTGGTAAATGTAAGAAAGTGTCTCCCTGAGTTCTGTGAGCTGTTATATCAAGTTAATGAATATGTGGGGTTGTGGGAACCCAAAATTCATAGCCAAGTCATTCAGGAGTGTAGGTAACCTAGGGACACACTACTTGTAATTGCCATCTGAAGTGGGGAGGAGTCTGTGGGAGGGAGCCCCATACAACCTGAGGAGTCTACACGAACTTGGGGTAGTCAGTGTCCAAATTAAGTTAAATTCTAGGACAGCCAGTTGGGGTCCAAAGAGACATGGAGAATTCCTCAGTGCAGAAAACCTACACATTTGGTGGGTATCAGAAGTATGAGTAGAAAAACAGTTTTCCTTGTATACCTTAATTCCATCAATGAGATAAGGTTATGTACAACATGAATAGACTCAGTTATGTTCAGGTTTTAAAAAGCCTCCAAAGCATGTATCTGTATGTTGGTTAAAGAGTGAGGATTTTGGATATTCAACACCATTTTATTGTTTAAAAGGCCTATATTTTCCATATGAGAAAACATCTGAACTTGATTCAAAATTCCTCAAACATGGGGCTAAATTACAACCAAGAAAGAAGCCAGGTGGTCAGTATGTGGGTGTTTACTATAAAATTAGGAAATGTGTATAATAAAACATTTAAAAAAGTACAACAAAGGAAGTTACTGTAGAATGCCTGGTTTTCTAAATATGAAATGACTGGAGGAACAATAACTGCTAACGTAGAATAGGAGAAGCTAAGGTTGTATGTCAAGGTGAAGCTCAGCAGGATGGGATAGTGTGATGTGTGCCAGGGAGGGATATCTTCCTACAGTGGAGCACTGGTCTCTAACTGCCCCTCACGTGATTCTGCTTCTGAGAATCCACAATATTCCAGCTACTGAACTTACTGAAGAATGAACAAATGAGTGGATTCATATGCCAGCTTTTGACTGCTTGTATTCATTTATTCCATGCTGTATACAACCCAGCAAGGAAGTGGGAAAATAACAGTGGCTGTTGATGCTCAATGCATACCTGATTTGCGTTACTCCACCCATGTTTGTCCTATCATATAGAGAATATAAAGCTGTCTTTTTGGAAAAACAGAAAATGTTGCTTTGACAAACATTCTCATACTAATGAGATGAAGTAGAGAGAATTCCTTCAGTATCTAACGACTAAAATCCATTAACATTTCTAAGGAATAATAAAGACTTTTAAAAGTCAATCCAATGAAAGTGAGTTTCAGCCTTACACTGAGTTGTAAGAACATGAAAAACCGACTCATGATCTGCATGTGTCATCCTTGCATTTTTCTCTCTCTCTCCTCTCATTAACTCATTTTCCACTTAATTTTCTATCTGTGCAATTACCCAAGTTCTGATATCAACTCATGTGTCATGAGTTTCTCCCAGTAGCCTTATGTTTGAATGAATTGGGATTGGCTATCTAAAATACATCGACTAATTCTCTAAAGCATGAATGAGTTAATTAACCTTTCAATGTATCCTCCACCATCTGAAACTAATATTACAGTAGAGATTGACCTGATGGAGTATCAGAAATAACAAGAGAAGAATACAGAGAACTAGTTTCCAGATAATAACTACTAGCATGTTTTTTCCCCAAAGTACTAAGGAATTTTAAATAATTAGCTGAAATATTTCTTAAATAGAATAAGTTATTCATGGAATGTGCCTAACAACATATAGTATTTAAAAGTACCTATTAGAAAGTTTTGGCCAAGTTGAGTGAAATAATACATTTCCTACTTTCCATTTCCCATGATGCTGGAATATTACCCAGGAAATAAACATGATTGAGTCTGTTTGTTTCCTAAAGCCATGAGAAAAATGTGGACCACTTGGAAAGTTTCACCCAAGGGAAAAGGCTCATGCTGAGATCATTGATGTTGTGAACGTGTTTGGTTACTTTTCTCAAGAGTCCACTTCTGATCACTGGGTTAGGAAGCCTGTGGCCCATAGAGAAACAGCCTCATGTCCAAGGTCAACAGAGTTGGGAAAAAGGACTAAGCTTAATAGATCTTCTCAGTGTTCTAGGATGTTGACAGTAGCAGAAATATTGCACTCAGCCTTCTCCATGTGTCAGCTCCTTTGAAAGGCATGAATTTGATATTTGAAGTATAATTTACTTGATGCCTTCAGTCTAATAAAAAATTCACATTACGTGTTTTTCTCCTACTCCCCAAGCTGCCTTTGTTTACAGTTCTGGTCTCAGCTTTCATAGAGTTAATTCTTTGTTTAGCTTGCTTACAGTCAAATTTATAAATAAAGTGGCAGGCTGTAAAGGATTTTTTTGGACAATTGCCATGATGAGAATAGGGAGTAGTAGACAGAGTCGGAAAATAATGTTGGAGGGAAACAGAAGGAGGAGAAAGGAAAGGGGAGACTCGGTGACTGAGAGGTGTCACAAGGAACACAAGCAAATGAAAAACCCAAGACCGGTTAGGGGAATCAACAAGCAAAACAGGATATGGATCTTTTGCAAGGCACAGCAGAAGAGAGAGGGTATTGAGTTTGATTATTTTCTAAATATAGCTCCCATGGCCAAAAGGTCAGGAAACTGACTGAGAAGTTAACTGGCTGAGAAGGCAGAACCTACAGAGGATAGCGAAAATTCAAATAAGATGTTTGCATTCTATTTTAGTATAGATGCTATAAACTTTGAATTTAAAAACTAGTGATGGTGGAGTTAAATTGGATACTTACAATGCTTTCTTGAAAAAGAAAACCCTCAAAATCCTTCTTTTGAGAAAGCTGTGTTAGCTCCTTCAATAATTTCCATGCTCTTCATGAGACTGCTCTCTGAGTTTGGCTTTGCTTATTTGGAGCTTTTCACCCGCTAGGACTGCATTTGCTTTCTGGGGTCTAGGATCTTTCTCTTTAAAATTTTCTGGGAGCATGGGATCTTGCTATATTGCCCAGGCCAAAGGGCAGTGGCTATTTCACTGACAAGATCCCACTGCTGATCAGCATGGGAATTTTGGCCTGCTATTGAGTTCACCCCTCCTTAGGAAACCTAATAGTCTTGGGAAGTTACCGTATTGATGCTGAACTTAGTGCAGACATCCCATGAGCGTAGTGTGCTACAGACTGGAATGCCTGGGTTGAGATGATCCTCCCTCCTCAGCCTCCTGAACACCTGGAACTACAGGTATGTGCCACCACACTCAGCAAGGCTCTTTCTATTGGACATTTCGCACTTCATCTCATATCTCCCTGTCTTCTTGCTCAGGTACTCTCTGCTTGCTACTGACTTTTTCATCCATAAAACATTTCAAAGAACAAAGGCAAAATCATGGCAAGTCATGTTCTCTTAGGAGCTCATAATGTTGCAATAGCTCTAGAACTCAATTTAAATGTTATTATTTTTCCTAAGAGACATTTGTTTTTCCTTAGGTATCCTTTCTGCCCCTCCCCTCTGGCTATTAAAAAGCCCCTGAGTTTATAGGCCTCCTTGAGTTATGTTTTTCTGTGAGCTTCTGTATGTATTGAAATCAAATTTTGTCTCTTCTCTTGCTAATCTGTCAGTTTAACTCATATGCCCCCAGATACAAAACTTAAGAGGGTGAAGTTTCTCCTCTCTAACATGAGGCATTCAGTATGAACTTTTCGGATGTCCTACTCCCACACGGCCTCAAGACAGCTGTGTGTCTGCTCATCCACTGCTCCGTTCTTCGCTGGTCCTGGCCCTCCTCACCGCTTCACGTGGGCCTCCCTGTATGCTTGTCAACCTCTATTTAGGAAATGCTTAAGATTTAGTCCTGAATTCTCTTGTTTTTCCTTCATGGATTAGCAAATTCTAACAGTGGCAATAGCTAACATCTCACTGAACACTTCAAGTTACCATGCCAGGCAGTGTTCCTAGTACCTTCCTTAGAGCTTAAAAAACTTGCCAGAGTGTGAAACCTCCAGAGCATGAAGGGCAAGTTTTCCTTTTACCCTACTGTAGAAATTAATAAAGCCTGAAAATAAATCTGTGCAAAATAATCCAGAAAATACTACACAAGCAAAGTCCATTAGAAACCAAGGCAAAGGCAGCTCTGAGACCCAGCTGGTCTCTTGTGGGCTTCTTTCCCCACTGGCTTCTCTGATTCTCTCCATTCATCAGCCACCTCATCCCCTTGCCCTCCAACAGCTGGTTCTGTTTGCTTTTTCATAGTCTGAGCCTATATCATGCCAGGACCACCTCTGCATGACCTCTCAGGTTTCAGGGGTCACCATCACCTGGAACAGCATCTCAGTCCCACAGTTTGAAAATCCCTGAAAAGCAAGCTGACTTGCCTGTTCATCATTTCTTGCCCAGCTTTTAGGAGAAAAACCTACATTTTTTTTCTTGTGTTGCTTTGGAATAGTTTGCTATGTGTTCCTCTGAGGTGGAAAAGTGAATATTTTCAGCTTTTTTCTACCCTTTAAATGTTCATTGTTGCGGGAGGGCCAATGTCTTAACTCATTGGTGAGATTTTAAAGGACTTGGCTTCCTTGGGCTGATTAATAAGAGGGTGCTGTGTCCCTCAAACCACCAGCCCTCTGACTCTTTCCCTCTCTTTCCTTCTCCTTCCTCCTCATACAATTGCCTTTTTTTCTCTTTTCTCTTCCCCTCCCCTTTATTCTTTTCTTCCCTCCCCCTTTTCCTCTCACACTCTCTCCCTTCTTTCTTCCTCCCTCTTTTCTCCTCCTTCCCCTCAGCTGCACTTAGGGAAGTGGACTCACCTTGTATATCCAATCTCCATGAAGTAGGCATACCAACACACTTAGCTAGAGCTCCACTTTTTGGCTCCACTTTTCTGCTTACACCTGAGTCTCATAGATCTACCCTTTCTTAGGAGCGGATAATCTGGAAGGCTCCATTTTGGTTTCAGAGCCAAATTCTCTAATCCAGCTTTACCAGGAAGCCTGTGCTTTGAGAATTAGTGAATCTATACAATAAAACTTGATCTCCATTGTATCTATTCTTAATTTGTTAGAATACAGAGCAAAGAAAGAGTATGATATTTCTCCCTTTGGACTCCAACACAGACCACAGACCAGCTTCTGCTTGGGATGGCCAGGAGTCAGGTGTGGCCAGGAGTCTGGGTCAGGTAGTCTTATTGCTGGTTAACTCCACCTCCTGGTTTGCCAGGGACAACCCCAGTTTACAACTCAGGACACTACATATTTATTACTACAGCCTTCTTTCTCTCAAAATAGTGTGCTAGTAAGGTCAATGAGTTATGTGGTCACCCTATCTTTTGCTCCCCAAACAAGAACTGTTCATCAGTCAAGTTCCTTCAGAAGGGAGCATTTGTGCAGCTATCACTGTAAAATATGTCAAGTACAAGCTATAGATTTCTCAATTTGGCATTTCAGACCTTTCACAATCCTTTTCCTGATTACAGGCTTCCATGCTTCTGACACTTCAGCTAGACTAATATGCCTGGTAATTTTTATGATTACAAAATATGCAAACTGTAGTATAGTCATACAATAGTGTAATACATTCAGCAATATAAAAAACTACTCGTACATACAACATCACAGATTTATTTACATATTTAGATTCCACTTATATGAAGTTCTTGACCTGGTAAATCTATTCTATGGTGATCAAAATCAGAACACTATTTGCCTATGTGGGATATAGATTGACTGGATGGGGGCACAAGAACACTTTTGGGGATGAAGGGAATAATTAATACCCTGGATTGTGTGGCCTTATTTGGGTATATATATTTCTCTACACTCATTGAACTGCACATTCAAAATACGTGCATTTTGCTCTATGCAAATTTTAACTCAATTTAAAAATAGGGGAAAAATTGAGCACTTTTAAAAGATAAAATATTTTCTTTGAAAACTTAAATCATGTTATTACTTCCAGTCAAAAATACATCAAGTCTTAAGTGAACTTTTTCTCTTTTTCCACACTGTCAAACTGAGAAAATATGTTTGTTTGGTTTTTAAAATTTATTGCCATAGGTTATTGGGGAACAGGTGGTGTTTGGTTACATGAGTGAATTCTTTAGAGGTGATTTGTGAGATTTTGGTGCACTCATCATGCAAGCAGTATACACTGCTCCTGATATGTAGTCTTTTATCCCTCACTCCCTTCCTACCCTTTCCCCCTGAGTTTTTCAAAATCTGTTGTGTCATTCTTATGCCTTTGCATCCTTATAGCTTAGCTCCCACTTGTGTGTGAGAACATACAATGTTTGTTTCTCCATTCCTGGTTGCTTGCTGCTTTCACACTATACCAGCATAGATGAGTAGTTGCAACAGAGACTCCATATCCTATAAAGCTGAAAGTGTTTGCCCACTGACCTTTTACAGAAAAAGTTTACTGCCCCCTGCTCTAAGAGATTAAATGACTTGCCCAAAATTATACAGCTTGTAGGACAAGATTCTGCAACTTGAATCCAGATCCATTGATTATCTCAGGCTTACTAATTAGAAGTCTCTTTGCTATATATATATATATATATATACACACACACACACACACACAAACACATATATGTTGACATATAGACATATATATATGGAAAGGGATAAAAGACTACATATTGGGTGCAGTTAGGGATAAAAGACTACATATTGGGTACAGTGTATAGTGCTTACATGATGGATGCACCAAAATTTCATCATCATTATTACTAATAAAAGCATTGTTACTAACATATATATGTCTACAAATCAAAGAGACTTTAAATGATTCAAAAGCATAAAATCATTTAATGCTTTTGAATCACTCTGGGGACAGCCAAGATTCTTAACTTAAACTTCAATTGTAAAAAGCTTTAATTATGGAAGTATAGTAAATGCAAAATCCACAAATGCAGCCTCTTGAGTGCAGCTGACATGAGCACCTCCTTCTGACAACTAATCAGAGAGCACCACTCTTCTGTCCCAAGCTACACTCCAGCTGAAGTGTGTCTCCTGCAGGATACTTATCTCTCCCAATAGTGCCATGATGGGACTTATTCTCAGCCTGACCCCAGCCATAATACTTGTCAAGAGTATTATATCCCTTGGTGCTCTTGTGACTGAGGAAAACCAATATAATATACTATCAGATGAAGAAAAAAAGCATCACCCTCACATTATATCTTATTAGTGGCTTCTCAAAAAATTTTGGTAATGTTTACTGACAATATCTGTTCTGCATACTGTATATATAAGGAATGCATTGGAAACTCAAATATTTACCTCTTTTGCTTCAAAACAGCTTTGTCAGATGGCAAGCTTACAATAACTTGGAAGATAGCCATCTGTTCTCAATAGGAAGTAAGTTGCTCAAAGGATTTGAATAGGAGCAAGATGGCCAATTCGGGAAGTTTCCCAAATATTACTATTGGTTTGTGGTTATCTATTATTTTCTTTTTTTGTATAAATGCTCAGAAAGTTAATCACATCCATATCTAAAATTAAATATATACACATATTTCAAAAGCGAACTAATTTTTGTAACACTCTAAGTTTTGGAATAAGGCCCATTCTCTCTTCCCTGGGTGAGGGCTGACAGCCTAGAATTGAACAAGCTGTTTCTTAAATGTCAGAAAATATATGCATTTCACTGTATGTAATTTCTTTCCCAAATATTACATGGAGTACCAAGACCAGTGATCCATTAGGCCTTCATGTACTAACAGCTCATGTAGATTACAGTTATTAATGGATTTGTGAAGAAAGAAGGCAAAACACACATATACTATAATATTACAAAAAAAATTACACTACAATAATTATACTACAATAATACAAAAAGAAAATCTCTATTAGATACGGTTATAAGGCAGTTTGTTTCATCATCATCATCGTTACTAATAAAAGCCTATTGGTCTTCCACTGGTTGAGGATTGAAAAATAAAAAAATAAAAGCCAATAGGAATTATCCTGAGCTTGACTCTCTTCTGAGCTGTCAGGGAAACCTCTAGCAATGTAGCAATGTGGTAATCTAGAGTAGAGAGAATGAGTAGGGCATAAAATGCTTTACGTGCCTTAGTGAAAATGTCATCAGGTCATGGAGCCCTCCTAATGCTATACAAAACTGTTTGCAATGTAGCCTTCCACTGCAGGTTTTGTTTCTTAGGTTTTTATTTTGAAATACAGAAAAGTTGCAATAATTTCCATATACCATTCACCCAGATTCCCCTAAAGTTAATATTTTATATTTGCTTTATTGTTGTTATGTAATATAGAGATAGATGGATAGACATAATTATGATTTTGCATCACTTGAGAGTAAGTTAGAGACACAATGCTCCTTTATCACTAAATATTTTAGTGTGCATTTTCTGAAACCAAGGACATTCTCTTATATAATCACAATACATTTATCAAAACCAGGAAATTAACTTTGATACAATTAAATCAGGAGACTAACTTTGATCTACAGATCTTTTAAATTTTGCTAATTGTCTCAGAAATATCCTTTATAGAAAAAGAAAAACATTCTCTTCCAAGATTTCATCTAGGAGCACAAATTGCATTTAGTTTTCTTCTTTCTTTAGTGTCCTTTAATCTAGAATCTCCAGTCTCATAACCTTGATGGTTTTGAAGAGTCCAGACCATTTATTTTAAAGAATATCTCTCAATTTGTAGATTCTGATATTTCCTCATGGTTAGATTCTTACTATATGTTTTGGGCAGGAATACAGAGTGATGTTTGGCTCTTTCTCAGTGCATCAAATCAGAGGTACATGATATCTATCTGTCCAGTTACAGGTGATTTAATTAACCTTGTACCTTGGTTAAGGTAGTATCTGCTGGGTTTCTTCATTGTAAAATATCTGTATTTCCCCTTTGTCATTAATAAATATCTTGTGTGAGGTTACATTAAGACTATTTACTTTCCTCTTTCTCATCAAACTTTCAGCCAGTAATTGTATCATATATTGGTGGTTTTTGCATGAAACAATTATCAATATGGAGGTTACCAAATGTGTTTTTAAAAATTTAATCATTTTTCTACACCAATTACTATATGGAGGGGCTTTTCCTTCTTGCCCATTTATTTATGTGTTCATTTATGTCAGAATAGATTCATTAACTCTTATTTGTTTCAATACATTTTACAGTAGTACTGTCCTTGTTTATTTTGATGCACAAATGGTGGAAGCCTTGATGCCAATCTCTGAGGTGGGCAGTAAGTTAATCTGAACTGTGTCTTATGTGATAGTGCTGGCAGCACTGTAGAGGGTGCTTTAGAAACACAAGAGATAAGAGGTGGAGAAAACCATTAGTGATAAGGAGTGCACTAGGTACAGAAAGGACGAAATGGATTTTAGTGATATGGGGAAGCAGAAGCAGTAGGATTGAAATCTGCATGTAGAGGTAAAGGAGAAAGGGGTTTTGGCCTGAGTACCTGTGATGCCACAGGTAGAAACAGAGGATAAAGAACCAGAGGCAAGGGTGCAAATGAAGACAGGGAGTTTTGTTTTAGTTGTGTGAGTTAAAGTCTCCAAGTATACCTCCTTGTGTAAATGCCTACCACAAGTAAAGGCCTGGCACTCAGAAAAGAAATACAGTAGTTCCCCCTTTATCCACAGGGGAGATGTTCAAAGATTCTCTAGTAGATGCCTGAAATTCTATGTGTACTATGTTTTTTTTTGATCTGATAGCCAATCTGACTACAAAGTGACTAGCAGGTAGGCAGTGTACTGAGTGTAGATGTGCTGGACAAAGAGATGATTCACATCTGGAAAAGAATGGAGCTAGATGACATGAGGTTTCATCATACTACTCAAAAGAGTGTGCAATTTAAAATTTATAAAGTGTTTATTTCATTCAGTATTTTTGGACCATGGTTGACCATGGATAACTGAAACTGTACAAAGTGAAACCACAGATAAGGGGAGACTAATTTAATGGTAAAGAAGTAGATTGATTTAGGAATTGTCAAAAACTGAGGCTTTGGAAGTAAATGAGCTGACTTAGCAGGAGTGTGAGGCCAAAATGAAAGAAAAGAGGACCTTCATTCTACTCAAATTTGACTCCATTTATTCCTTCCATTTGGAAATTGTCTTTTATATAGATTTTGATAATATATCAAAGAGCTCTTTGTGTTGTTCTTACTTTTTATAGTGTCTTTCCCTTACTCCACAAATCACATTTTAATTGTAGGCGTTCCCTAAGACCAACCCTCTTTACTTGTGTTTTGCCTTCACAAACCTGCTAAATGAGCTCATTTACTTCCAAAACCTTAGTCTTTGGCAATTCCCAAATTCACTTCTTTATTATTACAGTAGTCCCCTCTTATGGTTTCACTTTGCACAGTTTCAGTCACTTATGGTCAACCACAGTCCAAAAATATTAAATAGAAAATTCCAGAAACAAAGGATGGGATGAGGCCATGAACTTGACAATTAGAAAGCCAGCGTTATCTTTGAGAGAACTATCTCCATAGAACAGTGTGAACAGAAACCGATATGTAGGTGAGTATGGAGAGGCAAGGAAGTGATAACAGTGAATATAATCCACACTTTGGGAAAGTTTGGCAATGTGAGGAAAATAGAGAGTGCCTTTGGATGAAGCAGGAGCAAGAGGATTTTTCTTCAATTGGCAGGCCTAACCATTGCTTTATCCTAAAGGACGTAACACTGGACAACATCAAGAATGCAAGGGTTACTGTTGCAAAGCAGAAAGTCTTACCTTACCTGGACTGTAGAGAGAAGAATGAATGCAAGTATAGAGGAGTAAGGAGTCTTGAAGTGAAGGGAAAAGCTTTTGAGGGAAGATGATGTTTGAGCTAAGTAACCCTGATTCTTTCAGTGTAGTAAGAGTAAAAGGAAAAGAATAAGTTCAGAGATTTTTGAAGAGTGAAAATGATTTTGGAGCAGCCATGAGGAGGGAAATATACCTAAGAGTAATATGGCAGCATTCTTTTTTATATAAGGACCCCTTTACATATAACACCATGTCAGTGATGGTTGTGTACATGAACATCTCAAATCCTCTATAGATTAGAGAATATGAATATGATTAATGTGTTAGTCTACACCAGAAGGTGATGTCAATTCAGGATTAACGATGCAACAGATTTATTTTGGGCTGGGGGAGGTCGTTGGGGGTAATGCCTGTGTATTAGTCTGTTTTCACACTGTTCATAAAGACATACCTGAGAGTGGGTAATTTATAAAGAAAACGAGGTTTAATTGACTCATAGTTCCATGTGGCTGGGAAGCCCTCACAATCATGGCAGAAGGCAAAATGCACATCTTACTTGGCAGCAGGCAAGAGAGAGAATGAGAACCAAACAAAAGTGGTTTACCCTTATAAAACCATCATATCTTGTGAGACTTATTTACTACCACAAGGACAGGATGGGAGAAATCACCCCCATGATTCAGTTATCTCCCACTGGGTCTCTTCCACAACATGTGGAAATTATGGGATCTATAATTCAAGATGAGATTTGGGTAGGGATGCAGCCAAACCATACAGCCTGTGAAAGATAGAAGAGACGGAGTCACAGGCAGGAATGTGATGTGGATCTGACCCCTGTGAAGGAGAAGGGGAATTCTGAAAGCAGGATTAGGCAGGAAGAGCCTCAGTCGACAGTGCCATTCTAGAGTTTGACCAAGCCATAGGGGAATCTTTGAGCCAAAGTCATCGTTAATGGAGGCTTCTATCTTGCAAGAAAGGACCGGCTTTACTACTTCTACCATGGGCAGTCACTGGCTGAAAGCAGCCTGTGGGAAGCACGGAGTGAGCCTGAGTCTTGATCCAAGGGAAAAGCAGCACAGTTTGCTCTGCAAAAGAGGATTTGAGTGCCACATTTCCATGGCTGTACAGTGGGCATGTAATAAATATATATTTTGCAAGAAATATATATTTCTTTCTGGAAGAAAGAAAATGACCTGAAAGAATATTTAATGGAAAATGACCTGAAAGAGGTCCAAGGACGGACCGAGCTGAAAACTAGAGGTGTGTGTTAATCTCTAATCAGTTGTGACACAGGGCTAAAAATTCAACCATTCAAATGCATAGATGAATTCAGGGAGTTATGGAAGGTTTGCAGTGCTGGCTCAGAGTGGGGGAGTATGACCTAGACAACATTCAGCACATTGACTTATGGAGGCTCTGAGGACCTTACCTAACCACATTCGAATAGGCAGGCAGGGAGTCGGGAAGGAAGGAAGCAAAGGTGCCAGAACAGTTGTACTCCTTAAACAGTAGTAAGAGTGCTGTTACGCTGCGATGAAAAAACTGGATTTCAGTAAAGGTCTTTGCTGCTTTCCTGGAAAGTTTAACATCAAAAAAAAAAAAAGCTGTCATTTGCAAAGGCATTTCTAGGATTTCCAACTGCTGAAATTAGGGTGAGGTGAGTAAGGCAGGGTTGTCAGAATGAAGGGCTGGATCCTGTCTTTAAGATTTTGATACTTTGTGCATTATAGATTTTGTTTTTCTACATTACTGAGGTTTTGGCGTCCCTTAAATATTATGCCTAAGGTGAGTGCCTCACCCCAATGCCAACCCTGTTTCAATTTTGTAATCATTTTTTTCCGTTTTTGATGCCGGAGTATCTATCTCATGTGATGGCAAAAGGTATTAAAAAGAGATAACATCGCTGGGGATGCAAGCATTTGGGGGAAGACACAAGGATCTCTCTTTCCCCCTCTCTCTCAATAGACTTTGCTTTTTAGAGTAGTTTTAGGTTCACAGCAAAATTTAGAGGAAGGTACAGAGATTTCCCATGTTCCCATTGCTCTTACACATGGGAACTCCCCCATTATCAACATCCCCCACCAGAGCAGTGCCTTTGTTATAGTTGATGAACCTGTTGCCAAAACATTATCACCCAAGATCACTGTTTGCATTAGGCTTCACTCTTGGTGTTGTACATTCTATGGGTTTGAACAAATGTTTAATATCATGTGCCTGCCATTATGGCTTCACACAGAGTAGTTTCACCACTCTAAAAATCCTCTCTACTGTACATACTTTTAAAAAATTTTTCCTCATTTTTAAATGCTTCTTGACCAAATTTTGGATCATTTTGTGCTCTACATTAATAAAAGAAGCCATTTCCTGATAGACGAATAAAAAGATTGACCAGAACATTCAGGGTCCAGCTGGGGTTGGATAAATTGGATTTTTAATAGTACCAGATGACATAATTATAGGAGCATTGTCAGAAAGCTAAAGGCTATGTAGAAGAAGCAGGGAGGAGGTAACCTAGGATGTTGGTCATAGCCTCCATCTACCACTTCTCCTTTTATTCTTCTAGAAAGCCCTTGCTAATCTTTAACTTAGGGTTAACCTTTTAAAAAATATTTTATTATTTACCTGCTCCTGAACAATTATAGCCAAGATGCATACTATGGTGTAGAACATTGCCTGGAACATACTAGGCGCTCCAAAAGTATTTGTTGCATAAATAAAAATGTGTTTACTGAGATTTCATGAGACATTAAAGGTCATTTTGGAGAACAAACAAGGAAACCAATAAATGAAAACCTTTTTAATTTTTTTTCCTGGGTATTCCAACCACAGAAAGCATTATGTCACTTTCATTAATGTGTCACTTCTATCATATATCTTTGTTACCTGCACATATCCTGTTGCTGTTATTACTATTATTAACTATTATAGATAACAGATGCCTCTACCTTGAAAGTTGCTAATTGAAAATATAAGAAAATAAAGTTATGTGAATAAAATAATTAAATAAGCAACACTTCCTTAAACTAATCCTATGACGATAACTTCCTCCTGGGTGACTTCAATAGATACAAAAATAAAAATCAGACTTCATTAATTTCCACATTTTCAGAATTACAATGTTGCCTAAATGAGAACATTAATAAAGGCAAGACAGTTAAAAAGAGACTACTCCCATTTTAATATGAAGTGTCCATAATGCATGTAAAAGACACAGAGTTCAGTGGCAGACTGCAGCCTCCTGGGTCAGAACAATCTCGGCCCTGGTGATGTGTCATCATCTTCTAAGATGTGAGCAAGGAGGCAGAGTCAGAAGACTTCCAATTTTAACTAATGGGTTATGTGATTTTAGAATAAAGTCGGTTATTTTTCTAACTCAGTGTTAGACTTTACAAAGCATTGCTCTGAACTCAGTTGTTCCTTTGTGTAATTTTTATGTGCTCAACTTTTGAGCAGCAAATAAGCAGAACTCATAGAACTGCTATTGGTATGGCCTTGACCACACTCTGTAAAGGGTCGCGTTCAAAGATGTGTTCTCCTATCGGTGGCCCCTCTCATCACTCCCCAGATGTTGGATTTTTGTTTTCAACAAGTGGGTACAGAACTCATCCAAAACTCATTTGTCAGCTTGCGTAAATATGATTAAAAAGAAAAAAACAGAAACTCTTTATTTAGAAATCATCATTTAGAAAATTCTGTTTCCAAGTTTTTTAAGTAGAGAGTTATAACTTTTTTTTTTTTTTTTTGAGACAGAGTTTTGTTTTGTCGCCAGACGCCAGGCTGGAGTGCAGTGGCGCGATCTCCGCTCACTGCAACCTCCGCCTCCTGGGTTCAAGCAATTCTCCTGCCTCAGCCTCTGGAGTAGCTGGGACTACAGACGCGCGCCACCACGCCCAGCTAATTTTTTATATTTTAGTAGAGACGGGGGTTTCACTATCTTGGTCAGGTTGGTCTTGATCTCTTGACCTCGTGATCCGCCCGCCTCGGCCTCCCAAAGTGCTGGGATTACAGGCTTGAGCCACCGCGCCCGGCGAGTTATAACATTTTTAAATGGGGGTCAGAGTTACATCATTTTTGGTTGTAAAAATAAATAACAATGGCAGCATTTCTGTATTTTTCTTTTTCAAAATGATTTTTTTTCTTTCAAAAAAGATTTTTTTTTCTAGTTCATTTTTTCAAACATCATCCTTGCTTTAATGGAATAGATGAATCTTTTAAAATATTTTTTAAAATAAATGCTTGTTAGGTATGATTAGACATAATAGTTTCAACCTCTTCAAGTGACCCAAAAGCCTTGTAGTGCAAGAAAAAAAAGATTTGTCTCTGCCATATCCTTTTATTTACCTGTGCTTGCTATATGATTTCTATCTCTGATCTGAGATATCTTTGCAGGAATAGTTTTGAGGTCACTTGTTCATTTTCTGAAAATTAGTTTTGTTAAAATTAGATGATATAACCTATGAAGCCATTCATTGGGGCACATGTAAACTGAACTTTGCATGTTCTAAAAGCAAGCAAGTATATGAGACTGTCATGTTAACCACTCCCAACTAATCCTATCCTCTGCTCAGGATGTATCCTGTACCAGAACTGATGTGACCATCTGACAGGCAGATGACATTAGAGTACCAGAGTCAATCTTCCTGTTAAGTAGTAGTAAAGCTTATTTTTTTCACTCTATCCCCTGGGGATCTAGTTTCCTCTTGGAGCCATTTGTGGATCCATCCCTGTAAGGCCAAGGAAATTCCAAATATGAATCACTACAGGAACATTTAGGTCCTTCTAATCGTTCAGCATGAAGCATTATCAAGACCAGCAATCCTTCCTCTTCCCATACCAATATGCTCTCATAATATAACTTTGATGCATTACTTTGCTAATGGAACTTCTACCTTTTCATTCTTCCTTACTCTAAATACTCTGCCTATGTAGGATCGGGTGGTTAAAAAAAAATAAGGACTCATTTTTTTTCTGTGATTCCATTGGATGTCAGGTCCCACTTAGTCTGTGGCATGCATGGAACCAAACTTGGCCTGGAAGGCCCCATCTTACACTGACATCCCAGGAATCTGATCCTTGGTGAAAGCTACCTATATTGTCTGGCAGTGCCATTCCTGGGTAATATGCACATTTTCCAAGTCCTCACTTGCCCCCATGTGAATATATCCCACTCTGTCTTTGTTGAAACACAATGATATCTTCAAAAGATGAGACTGAAAAAGGATATTCATGAGAATTAGAAACAAATCACTGCAGGGAGCTAACAACACAGAAATGCTTCAAACTGTGAGGAACTGCAGCAACAGTTCCTGTTGTGATGTACACAATGGACACAGCATGTGGGAAGCTATAAAAAAAACACTGGAAGAAAAAGTGTGTCTGTGAAAAACAACTTAAAAAAAAACTACAGAGAGCTCAAATTTCTCATGTGCAGAGTGTAACTACCAAAGAAAAGTCTCTGGGGCCAAGAGGGTAAATCTGTAGGCTAAGTTTAAAGTTTGAAACCCAAAGTTAGTCTTTACCAGACCTCATCTATCTCGTGGTGCCTATAAATGCCCTCTCAGCGCAACCAAAGGTCCTCCTGCTTCTATCAGCCCCCAGGAGCTTGTTTACAAATAAGATGAACAAGGTTACCATGTCCATTCCAAAAATCACTCAATTATATAAAACTATAGAGGAAGAAAAGTAATCCAGATTCAGTCCTCCATCTACAACAAGGTGTTTATTTCTAAACAAGTTTTTTAACAGAGTTCAAAGTAGCTTGCGACTTGTTATTTATATATGTGATAAATAAATCAAATTAAATCATCACCATATTACTTTTAAATATAAACCTACCCTAGCATCTCAAGGAAAAATTACTCTGAATTGAGCAAAAAGTAAAAATGAAAGTATAAGTCCCAAAAATCATGTAATATTATATGTGACAAAAATTATTTTCACATAAGGATGGCGTTCCTCTGAAAAAATAAAAATAAAAGACTTTTTAGCAAATCATACTTAACAGATAGAGAGATCTATCTGATGGTGACCCAGATATTGTCTTCAATGTTGAAGGAATAGCTTTTCCTTGCTGGGTAACTGAAGTTTATTACACTCAATCTGTTTTTACAATCATTATCTCTCGATTGTGAAGTCCAAAGGGCAATGACTGAACGTTTTGTTGAGTGATTTAAAGACCTTTCCCAGTTGGTATAGTATTAAATAAGCAAGGAAATTTTGTATCACTTAGGATGCTTTCAGATGGAATGAACAGAAAACACATCTGAAGCATTTGAGATATGTATTACTTTACGTAACAAGTAGTCCAGAGTTAGGAGAAGCTATCAAGAGGCTTAATCACATTGTCAAAGACCCAAGTTCTTTCCATCTTTCCATTATCCTACCCTGAGAGTGTCAACTTTCGCTTAGAGGCCAGCTCCCCTCATGATTGTGACATGGCCTCCAGTTCCTGGCATCACAGGCAGAAATGTCAAAACTTGATGGATAAAGTGGCCATCTCTTCCCATGTATCTCTTTCAAAAAGCAACATTTTCCAGGAGCCCTCTGCATTCCTTTCTTTAGGAACTGGGTCACATGACTACTATTAAATCATCACTGGTAAGACAATATAACCCAATGATTAATGTAGACTAATAAAAATTTAATTCTGAGACTCATGCGGGAAAGATGGACAACGATATCAGGTAATAATAAGTTTGGTTGTATGTAGCAGAGATCTAAAATAATTGAGGCTTAAATAAGAAAGGATATTACCTACAGGTAAATATAAGTTATAGGCTGGGCACAGTAGCTCATGCCTACCCAGAACTTTGGGAGGCCAAGGCAGGCAGATCACTAGAGGTCAGGAGTTCAAGACCAGCCTGGCCAACATGATGAAACCCTGACTCTACTAAAAATACGAAAATTAGCCAGCTGTGGTGGCATGCACCTGTAACCCCAGCTACTCATGAGGCTAAGGTGGGAGAATCCCTTGAACCTGGGAGATGGAGGTTGCAGTGAGCCAAGATCATGCCACTGCACTCCAGCCTGGGTGACAGAGCTAGACTCCATCTCAAAAAAAAAATTTAACTAATAATATATCATTAATATAATATTATTAATATGATAGATAATAAGTTGTCTATCACCACCCAATGTCTAAACATAATAAGCCTAAATTTAGCTTATGAATTTGAGGGTCAACTGAGTGGTTCTTCTGATTTTGGTTGGATTTCCTCTGTGCATTGCAATCAGTGGTTGAGGCAGCTACAGGTTAGATCCGCGGGTGGTGGATAGGTTTCCTCATATGTGAACTGAGAGAAGTAGGCTGAGTCCACTGTATTCCACATTGTCTCTAAATCTGGAGTAGAGTAGTTTGGGCTTATTTCTATGATGGAGGCAAGCATTCCCCGAAAACAACCAGAAATATGCAAATCTTTCTATTATGACATAACAAATCTCCCCAAAACGTGTGGTCTAAAATGACAACCATTTACTTAGCATGTAAGTTTGCAAGTTGGTAATTTATGTTGGTCTCTTCTGGGCTCCTCCATCTGTTTATATACAGCTATGTCATGACAAGTTAACTGTGCAATCAGGCCTGGCTGGCCATCAGCTGGGACTCCTCAGCTCTCTTTCACATGGTCTCTCATCCACCAGCAGGCTAGCCAGAGCTTGTGCTAAGGGTGGGAGTAGGGATCCAAGAGAGAAAGTGGGAGCTTGCAAGGGTGCTTGAGATCAAGGCATGAAAATGGCACATGGCCACTTCTGCTGCATTCTCTTGGCCAGATGCAAGGTGTGAGGAAATAGACTTCACATCTTAATGAGCATAGCAGCAAAGTCAAGTTGCAGGGATTACGGATTCAGCGAGGGAAATAGTTGGGGTCATTTTTGCAAACCCATGTACCACAGCAGTGGCTCTGCTTCTTTCAGCTCACCACTCTGCTATGTTGAGGGTGAGAATCACCTTGTCCTTCTGGTCCAAGATAGCAGGCGCTGCATCCAGAATCCAGGCTGCAGACTGAGAAAAGGAATAAAGAAAAGCAGTGAATGGCATACCAGCTTTCTTTTAAAGAACATTCTTAGAGGCTACAAAGTCTCTCTTTTGTTTACATTCCATTGGCCAGAACTTAGTCACGTGGCCACACATGGGAGGGTGGGAAATGCGGTCTTCATTCTGAGTGTCCAAGGGTGTTGAAAAAAAAATCCTATTCCTACAAAGGAAGAGGATAAGCATTATTGTAAGTAAACTATCAATCTGCCACAACACTCAAAATATGTCAAGCAAGGAAGGGGAAAGGGATTAGATATAGATAGCCCAACCAGCAGTATCTGATATGATTTCCCATAAATGTTTTCAATGTATAAAAACAAAACCCCTTGAATAAAATGTTTTTCTTTTTCTTTGAAAAAAGAAAGAAGAGAGAAAGGAAAGATGAAAGAGAGAAAGAAAGAGGAAGAGAAAGAGGGAGAGAGAAAGAGAATCTTGCTCTATTGCCCAGGCTAGAATGCAGTCTAAAAATAGGTATTAAAAACCTCTTTTATGCCAATAATTGTGCTTAACAATGGAGACAGGAATGAATCAGGGAGGAAAATAACAAACAAGCAGCCAACCAATATTTCATTTAAACCTGTGAAATGCTATGCAATTGCTGAGGAGTGATTTATTTCCAATTATGAGGTCACCTTTAGAATAGGTGTGATGTGATACAGAGAAGAATGTATATTTTGTGGATTTGGGGTGGAGAGTTCTGTAAATGTCTATTAAGTTTACTTGTTCCAGGTCTGAATTCAAGTCCTGGATATCCTTGTTAATTTTCTATCTCATTAATCTGTCTAATATTGACAATGTGGTGTTAAAGTCTCCCACTATTATTGTGGGGGGGTCTAAATCTCTTTATAAGTCATTAAGAACTTGCCTTATGTATCTACATGCTCCTATATTGGGTGCATATGTATTTAGGATCATTAGCTCTTCTTGTTGCATTGATCCTTTTACCATTATGTAATGTCCTTCTTTGTCTCTTTTGGTCTTTGTTGCTTTAAAGTCTATTTTACCAGAGATGAGAATTGCAACTCCTGCTTTTTTTTTTTTCTTTTTTGCTCTCCATTTGGTTGGTAAATCTTCCTCCATCCCTTTGTTTTGAGTCTTTGTGTATCCTTGCATGTGAGATGGGTCTGGATGCAGCATACTGAGGGGTTTTGGCTTTTTATCCAATTTGCCTGTCTGTGTCTTTTGACTGGAGCATTTAGTCCATTTAAATTTAGGATTAATATTGATATATGTGAGTTTAATACTGCCATTTAATGCTAGCTGGCTGTTTTGCCCATTAATTGATGTAGATTCTTCATTACAGTGATGCTCTTGACCTTTTGGTATGTTTTTGGAATGGCTGATGCTGGTTATTCCTTTCTATGTGTAGTGCTTCTTTCAGAAGCTCTTGTAAAGCAGGCCTGGTGGTGATGACATCTCTGAGTACTTGCTTGTTCACAAAAAGTTTTATTTTTCCTTCACTTATGAAGCTTAATTTGGCTGGATATGAAATTCTGGGTTGAAAATTCTTTTCTTTAAGGATGTTGAATATTGGCCCCCACTCTCTTCTGGCTTATAGGGTTTCTGCTGAGAGATCTGCTGTGAATCTGATGGGCTTCTTTATGTAGGTAACCTGACCTTTCTCTCTGGCTGCCCTTAGAATTTTCTCCTTCATTTCAACCCTGGTGAATCTAATGATTATGTGCCTTGGGGTTGCTCTTTTTGAGGAATATCTTTGTGGCTTTATCTGTATTACCTGGAGTTGAGTATTGTCCTGACTTGCTAGGTTGGAAAAGTTTTCCTGGATAATATCCTGAAGAATATTTTCCAGCTTGGATTCATTCTCTTTGTCACATTCAGGTACACCTATCAAACATAGATTAGGTTTTTTCACATAGTCCCATATTTCTTGGAGACTTTGCTCATTCCTTTTACCCTTTTTTCTCTAATCTTGTCTTCTTGTTTTATTTCATTGAGTTGGTCTTCGACCTCTGATATTCTTTATTCTGCTTGATCAATTTGACTGTTAAAACTTGTACATACTTCACGAAGTTTTCATATGGTGTTTTTCAGCTCCATTAATTCACTTAGATTCCTCTCTAAATTGTCTATTCTCATTAGCATTTCATCAAACCTTTTTTGAAGGTTCTTAGTTTCTTTGCATTGAGTTAGAACATGTTCTCTTAGCTCACAGAAGTTTCTTATTATCCACCTTCTGAAGCCTGATTCTGTCAATTCATCACACTCATTCTCCATCAGGCCTTGTTCCCTTGTGGATGAGGAGCTGCGATCTCCTGTAGGAAGAAAGGCATTCTGATTTTGGGTGTTTTCAGCCTTTTTTCACTGGTTTCCTCCCATCTTTGTGGATTTATCCACCTGAAATTGTTGACTTTCAGATTGGGTCTCTGAGTGGACATCCAGCTTGCTGGTGATGAAGTTTTTTCTGTTTCTTAGTTTTCCTTCAGTTGATTCTCTCCTAGATGTTCCAGTCACCTGTTGAAAGGGTGCCAGGATCTGTGCAATTTCCCTTGCGGCGACCCACTGTGCCAGCTGAAACAGCGGCATTGAGAGGCCTGGCACTTTTTTGCCTGGGAATCTCCTGGTCTGGCTCCCTGTTTCAGTCCTCTTTTCAATCAGCTGAATGGGCAATTCTGGCTTCCTGGAGCTCCAAACACCAACTAATAGGGCACCCAGTCCTATATACTCCACACTGAGAACCACCGCACCAGCCAAAAGAGTCACGCTGGTGACCCTTGGGGCTCCTCCGCAGGGAAACTCCTGGTCTGTGGGCAACAAAAATTCATCTGGGAGTGTGGCAACAAAAAAAAGTCCACTCACTCTCTGCACTTTCACTGGGAGTTGCAATCCTGAGCTGTTGCTAATCACCCATCTTGGATCTCTCTCCAAAATGTTTTTCTTTTTAACAAACTACCACCATGATTAGAAAAAAAAATCCACAGTAATTTTATGACTGTCATTTTTCTTTCTCTATAGAGGTGGAAACTGCTCTGAGCTAAACTAGGAACAATGAAGAATTCCTTTGTACTCTGCTCCCAGCTCAGCTTGCACCTGGATGAATTGATGAATCTCCCAAATATCACTCATAGCCACCCTGAAGAAAAGTGTTGTAATGTTACTTCTAAGGCAGGATGATAACATTTTTAAAGAATCACATTGATAATTTGTTCCTGCACTCTCTCATTCATCCTAGATTATTGACCACATATGTCTTTGGGAGATAGAGAGAAGTTATGAAATGAGAGGATGTACTTGTCACAATTTTTCATTGCATCAGAAATCAACTTTGGTTAAACAGTAAAGGAATTTCTTGAAAGAGATAAGATGTATTCAGAGAATTAGTGAGAAGGCTAGAAACCAAGGACTGACCAGGACTCAAAGGTGATAATGCAAAACTGAGATCAGCCTCAGTTACGGCTGCTTAGGAGTTGGCCTCTGTGCTAATTCTCCTGAACACTCTCCACCACAGCACTGGCTTCTAGACTTCATAGCAGCCACCTGAAAACCCTGTGACTGAGCCTGCTCCTCCAAGTCAGTTGTTTAAGATCCCAAGTTTCAGGCAGAAACATCTGATTGGCCAAAATATCTCTCCCTCCCTCAGTTTTTATAAGACTAATTTGTCCCAGAATGATGCCTGCCAAATGTCAGTCTGATCAGTCCTTTTTGAGGTGACTCTTTGGATATACAGGGGCCAGGGAGCTGCTTGAGGAGGCGGTCTGTACTTTATAGGAACACAAGTGCTGAGCTGTGAGCTCCGTTGATCGTTTAGGGCTGTTAGGCAGGTACGTTTAAGTCTGCTGCAGCAGAACTCATAAAACCCCTTTTTTTCCTCAGATGCTCCGTCTCGGGGAGTTAGGGCTTTCTTTATGAGTATCTGTTGCACCTTCTTGCCAGCTAGGAGGCAGTCTAGTCACTATTTGCCTGCCAAGGCTCCGGCATGCTGCCGTACAACAAAAAGAGCTAACGATCCTAAATATATATGGACCCAATACAGGAGCACCGAGATATATAACGCAAGTTCTTAATGACTTACAAATAGAATTAGACTCCCACACAATAATAATGGGAGACTTTAACACTCCACTGTCAATTTTAGACAGATCAACCAGACAGAAAATTAACAAGGATATCCAGGGCTTGAACTCAGACCTGGAACAAGCAAACCTGATAGACATTTACAGAACTCTCCACCCCAAATCCACAGAATACACATTCTTCTCAGCACCACATCACACCTACTCTAAAATTGACCACATAATTGGAAGTAAAGCACCCCACAGCAAATGCAATACAACTGACATAATAACGAACAGTCTCTCAGATCATAGTGCAATCAAGTTAGAACTCAGAATTCAGAAACTAACTCAGAACCACACAGCTTCATGGAAACTGAACAACTGGCTCTTGAATGTTGACTGGATAAACAATCAAATGAAGGCAGAAATGAAGAAGTTCTTTGAAACCAACGAGAACAAAGACACAACATACCAGAATCTCTGGGACACACTTAAAGCAGTCTCCAGAGGAAAATATATAGCAATAAGTGCCCATATGAGAAGAGTGGAGAGATCCAAAATTGACACCCTATCATCAAAATTGAAAGAGCTAGAGGAGCAAGATCAAAAAAACTCAAAACCTAGCAGAAGACAAGAAATAACTAAGATCAGAGCAGAACTGAAGGAGATAGAGACATGAAAAATGCTCCAAAATATCAATAAATCCAAGAGCTGGTTTTTTGAAAAGATAAACAAAATAGACCACTAGCCAGACTGAAAGAAAAAAAAGAGAGAACAAACAAATAGATGCAATAAAAATCGATAAAGGGGAAATCACCACAGATTCCACAGAAATTTAAACCATCATCAGAGAATATTACAAAAAATTCTATGCACATAAACTAGTAAACCTGGAAGAAATGGATAAATTCCTGGACACCTGTGTCCTCCCAAACCTAAACCAGGAGGAAGCCGAAACTATGAATAGACAAATAACAAGGTCTGAAGTCGAGGCAGCAATTAAGAGCCTACCACACAAAAAAAAGCCCAGGTCCAGATGGGTTCACAGCCAAATTCTACCAGACACACAAAGAGGAGCTGGTACCATTCCTTCTGAAACTATTCCAAATAATCCAAAAAGAGGGAATCCTTCCCAAATCATTTTATGAGACCAACATCATCCTGATACCAAAACCTGGCAGAGACTCAACAAGAAAAGAAAACTTCATGTTGCCAATATCCATGATGAACATAGATGCAAAAATCTTCAATAAAATACTGGCAAGCCGATTGCAACAGCACATCAAAAACTTATCCATCATGATCAAGTAGGATTCATCATGTGGATGCAAGGCTGGTTCAACATACACAAGTCTATAAACGTAATTCACCACATAAACAGAACCAAAAACAAAAACCACATGATTATCCCAATTGACGCAGAGAAGGCATTTGACAAAATTCAACAGCGCTTTATGCTAAAAACACTCAATAAACTCGGTATGGACAAAATGTATCTCAAAGTAATAAAAGCTATTTACGACAAACCAACAGCCAATATCATACTGAATGGGCAAAAACTGGAAGCATTCCCTTTGAAATCCGGCACTAGACAAGGATGCCCTCTTTCACTACTCCTATTCAATATAGTACTGGAAGTTCAAGCCAGAGCAATCAGGCAAGAAAAAGAAATAAAGGGTATTCAAATAGGAAAGGTGGAAGCCACTACCGGACTTCAAACTATACTACAAGGCTACAGTAATCAAAACAGCATGGTACTGGTACCAAAACAGAGGTATAGACCAATGGAACAGAACAGAGGCATCGGAGGCAACACAACATATCTACAACCATACAATCTTTGATAAACTTGACAAAAACAAGCAATGGGGAAAGGATTCTCTGTTTAATAAATGGTGTTGGGAAAACTGGCTAGCCATGTGCAGAAAGCAGAAACTGGACTCCTTTCTGACACCTTACACTAAAATTAACTCCAGATGGATTAAAGACTTAAACATAAGACCTGGCACCATAAAAACCCTTGAAGAAAATCTAGGCAAAAACATTCAGGACATAGGAGTAGGCAAGGACTTCATGACCAAAACACCAAAAGCATTGGCAACAAAAGCCAAAATAGACAAATGGGACCTAATCAAACTCCATAGCTTCTGCACGGCAAAAGAAACAGTCACTAGAGTGAATCGGTAACCAACAGAATGGGAAAAAATTTTTGCAGTTTGCCCATCTGACAAAGGGCTGATATCCAGAATTTACAAAGAACTCAAACAGATTTACAGGAAAAAAACAAACAAGCCCATTCAAAAGTGGGCAAGGGATATGAACAGACACTTTACAAAAGCAGACATACATGAGGCCAACAAACATATGAGAAAATGCTCATCATCACTGGTCATTAGAGAGATGCAAATCAAAACCACATTGAGATATCGTCTCACACCAGTTAGAATGGCGATCATTAAAAAATCTGGAGACAACAGATGCTGGAGAGGATGTGGAGAAATGGGAACACTTTTACACTGTTGGTGGGAGTGTAAATTAGTTCAACCATTGTGGAAGACAGTGTGGCTATTTCTCAAGGCCTTAGAAATAGAAATTCCATTTGACCCAGCAATCCCATTACTGGGTATGTATCCAAAGGACTATAGATTGTTCTACTATAAGGACACATGTACATGAATGTTCATTGCAGCACTGTTTACAATAGCAAAGACCTGGAACCAACCCAAATGCCCATTGATGATAGACTGGACTGGGAAAATGTGGCACATATACACCATGGAATATTATGCAGCAATCAAAAATGATGAGTTCGTGTCCTTTGTAGGGACATGGATGAATCTGGAGAACATCATTCTCAGCAAACTGACACAAGAACAGAAAATGACATACCGCATATTCTCACTCATAGGCAGGTGATGAAAAATGAGAACACATGGACACAGGGAAGGGAGTACTACACACTTGGGTCTATTGGGGGGAATAGGGGAGGGACAGTGAGGGGGGGAGCTGGGGAGGGATAGCCTGGGGAGAAATGCCAAATGTGGGTGAAGGGGAGGAAGGCAGCAAAACACACTGCCATGTGTATACCTATGCAACTATCTTGCATGTTCTGCACATGTACCCCAAAACCTAAAATGCAATTTAAAAAAAAGAATAATTTAAGCTGTTTCTTTCCACCTGCCTTTAGATTTTCCACAAATAAGAATGATGTTTGGAAGCCAGTCAGCCCCTACAGAGCCCATGGGTTAGTGCTAGAGAGGGAAGGAGCTTCACTCAGCTGTGCAGGACATTGGGATGGTGGAGTGGAGACACAGTGAGCTAACATGGGGAAAATGAAATTTATTTTATGTGTATTTGAATATATGCTGATTATCAGAATTCCATGGGGGATATGTGAATCAGCTCAAATGATTTAAATATTTCTCATTTCAATATTAGAAACAAACATTCAGTTCAATGAGTAGTGCAAACATAATAGCGTATTCTCATTGAATCTTTAAATCTTTACATTTGGACATCATAGAAATGTTAAAATAGGGTGGAAAGGAATTGAAACTGAGAGCCTCTCACCAACAGAAAAGGTTAAGTAGGAGATTAAAATGGAAATTTTCAGACGTGCAAGCTCTCAAAATATGTTCATTTTTTCTACCCTTTTCAGGGAACTGCTAGGGCATGTATGTATGACACTCAAACGAGGAAATAAACCAAGAAAGAGAAAGGCATGGGAACCAAGAATTAAGGTACCCAGTGTAGGAAAGCACTGTGAATAACTCCTAGGATGAGGAAAAGAAGACCCCAGGTGACAGCTCTGCAACAGACGTAGCCAGCTACCAGCTCCTAGTGAAAAAAAGGATGGAGGACTGCAGGACTGAAGGCTCCAAAGAGTGGGGGAAATGGATAAATAGGGGTAAATGTATGCAGATATTTGAGGATAGATTGGTGATAGATACATAAAATACAAAGCAAGTAGAAAATGCATTAATTATTAACTCCAGGGGAGATATAAAATTATATAAGAAAGAGAATAGAATCATAATCTTCTAGACAGGTCAGTTGTAAATAATACATAGGGATAAAAATACCAACATTGAAGATTGACCTAATAAGAAATTGTGCTAAAAACCAGATGTCTGTGATTTGCTTTGAATTAGCATGAGATGGTGGGGAAATGGGTTGGGGTGTGGATGGGGCAGGATTACCCATAGTTTAATGGCTATCAGGGCTGGGTGAGTACATGAGTTTATTATATAATATCCTTCTGCGAGTATGTTCAAAATTTCCTGTAATAAAATGGGAAATTTAAAAATTTTTCATTTTATTTTATTAGATTTCTGCATCATGGCTGGAGTCCTTGCATTTAAAATTTTTAAATTTTAAAATGACAATATAACCATATTGGAAGACATGGGGAGAAAAGGAGTAGGGATATGAGTGTAATAGAGTTAATCTTCGTCTTCCGTAGTAGGAAATCCATAGATAGTGTCTGAAACTAAAAATTCAGGTAGTAGCTAAGCACACATGTGACTCAGAATTATGGATATAAAAACCAGACAGTTTTTATAAAATAAATTCAGAGAGATAAAAGAGACAAACTCAGGTTCCCTGGGGAGAAGGAACAAAAAATGAGGAGAGTAGCCTGCTGTTTTCCATTGTTGACCTCATAGAACAATTTGGCTTTTAAAGATATGTGTCTGCATATTCTTAAAATAAAAATTAAATCGTTAACATTCAAATAAAATAATTTCTTAAGTAAAAGAAAAAGAAGTATGTAGTGGCTGGGAGCAATGGTTCATACCTGTAACCCCAAGCATTTTGGGAAGCCAAGGTGGGTGGATCACTTGAGCCCAGGAGTCCAAGATCAGCTCAGGCAACATGGAAAAAACCATATTTTTTCTTCACAAATTCGCAGGGCATGGTAATGCACACCTGTAGTCCCAGCTACTCAGGAGGCTGAGGTGGGAGGATCACTTGAGCCACTGCACTCAGGCCTGGAAAAGAGAGTGAGACCCTGCCTCAGAGAAAAAAAAAAAAAAAAAAAAGAAAGAAAGATTGAAATAAAGCAAAGAAACTAGTTTGAAAAAGAAACATCTTGCTGTGTACCACCTCTCTAGGCTAAATAGCCAGAGCACCTGGAGGGAGCAGAGGGCAAGGCTGAAATCAGGCATGAGCTAGACTCAGCCCACAGGGGAGTTTCCCAATGGCTACCCAAAGCTTACATTAAAGTTAACAAGATGATTAGGGAATCACAAACCTTATCTGTTGTACTACAAATCAGCTGAATACTAGCCCTATTTCAGGATTCCCATCATTTGGCAGCTGGGAATGATTATATTTTGTGCAGGTCTGAAGTTTGGATCTGCTTGAGAACAGATTTTTAGCACTGTTACTAAGACGTAGCCTTTGGGAGAAAGGGATAATAAATTATTTATCACCCTATCATTGATGTTTACTAGGTAGCTGAGGCACAATATCTTTTTTGTTTTTACTAGTTTGACGTTTTTCTCCATCCTACTATCTCCTTAATGCTTACTTTTCATCTAATGCCTATTATCCAGTTGTCTTGGTTTGTTCACTGCTGTTTCCCCATTGCTTAGAATGGTGCCAGGCACGTAGAAGGCACTCAGTAGTGCCAGGCACATAGAAGCCATCAATGAATGAATTGATAACTTCTAGAAAAGAGGAAAGGTACCATGCACAGAGAAAAGAAGTGAAAGGAGATCACTGGAACTCTGATAATACCCTGAGAAAGGGCATTTCATGTAAAGGAACTTACTTTCATGTAAGGAAACTTACATGTGCTTGAGAACAACACCAAAGAGTCCCATTCTCTTCTCAAATGGCAAGACTATGCAAGACTTAACAACCAAGTGTGTTAAGAAAAGGACAGTGGGTGATTAATGCTTTTGCGTTCTTCTCAGTCCTATCTGCCAACAGGTCAGTTCACTTTGACAGGAAAAGGAAATTGCTTTGCTCTTAGATAAGCAGGACTGCCTTATTCTTACCCCTAACTGCTTCCTCAAAACCTGTCCAATTTGAATGACAACTTCTCCCTTGCAATCTGAACATGCATTTCTCTTACTCTGCCCTCTTCAAATGCACTTGTCCTTGGATTTACAACTTGTTGAATCATGTACTGGTTTAATGCTTTTGTTCTGCTTTATGTCCATATCCAACTGTCTTGTATTCTAAATTCCAGGAAAGCAGGGAATGAATCTATGCAACTGTAACATTAAACACACATGCAGTGAGACCGGCCCTTTGGTTTGCATGAGAGCTGGGTGACTGCCAGCTTTCTCCCACATCCCTGACAACCTGTATGACTCAGCAGAGGCAGCCATAATCCTCCTAGGTAGATAACTCCAGTGACCTGGGAATCTCACCCCCATCCCCTATAGCAGCCACATAAACATCCGCCCAAAGAGAGTTTGAGCTCAGACACACCTAGCCCCACCCCCACCTGATGGTCCTTCCCTAGCCACCCTGGTAGCAGAAGACAAAGTGCATTTAGTGTTGGGAGTTCTAGGACCCCACCCATTGCCAGTCCCTCTCCACACTACTACAGCTGGTGCTATCTGGAAAGCACCACCTCCTGGCAGGATGCCAACCAGCACAAAAAGAAACCATTAAACCACCAAAGCTAAGAACCCTCATGGAGTCCATTGCATTCTCTGCCACTGCCACTAGAACAGGTACTAATATCCATGGCTGAGAGATCCATAGACAGTTCATAGCATAGGACTCCGTGCAGACAACCCCCAGTACCATCCTGGAGCCAGGTAGACTCACTGGGTGGCTAGACCCAGAAGAGAGACAGCAATCACTGCAGCTTGGCCCAGAGGAAGCCACATTCACAGGTAAAAGGGGAGAGTACTATATCAAGGGAACATACTGTGGGACAAAAAAAATCTGAATCACAACCTTTAGCCCTAGACCTTCCCTCTGACAGAGGCTACCCAAATGAGAAGGAACCAGAAAACCAACCCTGGTAATATGGCTCTTCAACACCCCCCAAAAATCACACTAGTTGACCAGCAATGGATCCAAAGCCAAAGTGTGGAGCCCTGATTTACCTGAAAAAAGAATTCAGGAGGTTAGTTATTAAGCTAATTAGGGAGGGACCAGAGAAGGGTAAAGCCCAATGCAAGAAAACCCCAGAAAATTGATATAAGAAGTGAATGGAGAAATATTCAAGGAAATAAATAGCTTAAAGAAAAAACAATAAAAAATTTAGAAAACTTTGGACACACTTTTAGAAATGAGAAATGCTCTGGAAAATCTCAGGAATAGAACTGAACAAGTAGGAGAAAGAAATGCAGAGTTCAAAGATAAGCTCTTCAAATTAACCCAATCCAACAAAGATAAAGAACAAAGAATAAAAAAATATGAACAAAGCCTCCAAGAAGTCTGGGATTATGTTAAACGACAAAACCTAAAAGTAATTGGTGTTCCTGAGAAGAAGACAATTCTAAAAGCTTGAAAAATGTATTTGGGGGAAAAATCAAGGAAAACTTCCCTGGCCTTGCTAGAGATCTAGACATGCAAATACAAGAAGCACAAATAATACCTGGGAAATTCATCATGAAAAGATCTTCACCTAGGCACATTGTCATCAGGTTATCCTAAGTTAAGACGAAGGAAAGAATCTAAAGAACTGTGAAACAAAAGCACCAGGTAACCTATAAAGGAAAACCTATCAGACAGAAGATTTCTCAGCAGAAACCCTGCAAGCTAGAAGGGATTGGGGTCCTGTCTTAAGCTTCCTCAAACAAAACAATTATTAGCCAAGAATTTTGTATCCAACAAAAGTAAGCATCATATATGGAGGAAAGACACAGTCATTTTCAGACAAACAAATGCTGGGAGAATTTGCCATTACTAAGCCACCACTACAAGAGCTGTTAAAAGGAGCATTAAATCTTGAAACAAATCCTGGAAACACATCAAAACAGAATCTCTTTAAAGCACAAATCACACAGGACCTATAAAATAAAAACAGAAGTTAAAAAGCAAAAAAAAAAAATCCAAAAAACAAAGTACCACAGGCAACAAAGAGCATGATGAAAGCCATGGTATTTCACATTTCAATACTAACATTGAATCAAAATGGCCTAAATGCTCTACTTAAAAAATACAGAACTGCAGAATGGATAAGAACTCATCAACCAACTCTCTGCTGCCTTCAGGAGACTGACCTAACACATAAGGTCTCACATAAACTTAAAGTAAAGGGGTAGGAAAAGGCATTTCATGCAAACAGACACCAAAGTGAGCAGGGGTAGCTATTCTTTATATATATATATATATAATTTTTCTTTCTTTCTTTCTTTCTTTCTTTCTTTCTTTCTTTCTTTCTTTCTTTCTTTCTTTCTTTCTTTCTTTCTTTCTTTCTTTCTTTCTTTCTTTTTTGAGATGGAGTTTTGCTCTTGTTACCCAGGCTGGAGTACAATGGTGCAATCTCGGCTCAACACAACCTCCACCTCCTAGGTTCAAGCAATTCTCCTGCCTCAGCCTCCTGAGTAGCTGGGACTACAGGCGTGTGCCACCATGCCCAGCTAATTTTTAGTAGAGACGGGGTTTCACCATGTTGACTAGGATGGTCTTGATCTCTTGACGTCATGATCCACCTGCCTCGGCCTCCCAAAGCGCTGGGATTATAGGTGTGAGCCACTGCACCTGGCCTTTGCTTTTTTTTATTATTATTATACTCTAAGTTCTGGGGTACATGTACAGATTGTGTAGGATTGTTACTTAGGTATACACACATGCCATGGTGGTTTACTGCATCTATCCCCCTGTCATCTACATTAGGTATTTCTTCTAATGCTTAATCCCTCCCCAATTCCCCCACCCCCTGCTATTCCTCCCCTAGCTCTCCTACCCACTAACAGTCCCAAGTGTGTGATGTTCCCCTCCCTGTGTCCATGTGTTCTCATTGTTCAACAACCACCTCTGAGTGAGAACATGTGGTGTTTGGATTTCTATTCTTGTGTCAGCATGCTGAGGATGATGGTTTCTAGCTTCATCCATGTCCCTGCAAAGGACATGAACTCATCCTTTTTTTGTGGCTGCATAGTATTCCATGGTACATATGTGCCACATTTTTTTTTAACCCAGTCTATCATCGATGGGCATTTGGGTTGGTTTCTAGTGTTTGCTATCGTAAACATTGAACATATCGTAACAATGAACATACCTGTGCATGTGTCTTTATAATAGAATCATTTATAATCCTTTGGGTATATATCCAGTAATGGGATTGTTTGACATATCAGCTTGGCTAGGATGTATTACTCAGTTATTTAATGAAACACTAATCTAAGTGTTGCTGTATTTTGATTTTTTTTATAGATGTATGTGATTAACATCTACAATCAGTTGACTTTCATAAAAGAAATTACTTTGTATATGTGAGTGACTGAGCCTCATTCAGTCAGTTTAAAGTCCTTGAGAGCAAAACAGATTTCCCAGAGAAGATACACGACCTCCTTACTGCAGCATTAACAACTATTGGGTGTTTATAGCTTGCCAGCCTGCCCTATGACTTTTGAACTTGTCAGCTCCACAATTGCATAAACTAATTCCTTAAAATAAATCTCTCTCTCTTCCTTCTTTCTCTCTATCTATTGATCAATCAATCAACAGAGAGAGATATACAGAAAGATATCTATATAGAAATATACCTGGATATCTATATATATATTTAGAAATAGATATGCAGAGATACAAAGTTTCCCATATTTATTTATGATTTACTAATATAAATATATAACTTTTATATTCATTTAAATATATAAATATAAAGGCCTTTATATAAATGTAAAATTTATACAAATTTATGTTTATACAGAGACCTCTCCAGACAAACAGAAAGTGAGAAAAATCTCTTTCAGCATTATTTTTATATTTAATTTCCTTTTCTTTCTTTTTTGTAAAGACAAGATCTTGCTCTATCACACAGGCTGGGGTGCAGTGGTACAATTATAATTCATTATAACCTCAAACTCCTGGGTTCAAGTGATCCTTCCACCTCAGCCCTTCGAGTAGCTGGAACTACAGGCATGAACCACTGCACCCAGCTTAGCATCTTATTTCAAATCTCACTGCAGCATCTGCTTCTTAAATTCCAGCCTGAAATAGTTGCTACAAAATATGTATCATATGGATTCTGTTTCTCCAGAGAATTGTAACTGAGGCAGAGTGCTTGAGGAACAGAAAGAAGGCCAGAATTACTGGAGCAAAATGGAAGTAGAGCAAGAAAGGGCAGACTGGTGGGAGAGTGATGTTCAATGAGAACAGCGAGATAGGGAATGGCCAGGTTATCTTAGGTCTTGTATTTCCACAAAACAGGAATCCACAGATGAGATGACAAGTAATAGGTTAAGGGAAGAAGAACATCAAACTTTTACAGATCTGAAAATTGGATTAGGTGTTTTACCTATCAGAATATCAAATATTCCAAAGATTGACAACCAACTTTGTTGGTGAGGCTATATGGAAACAAGCACTCTCAAATATCTCTGATGGGAGGATAAAAGGACATAACCCTTACGGAGGGGAATTTGGCAATATCTAACAAAACTGCATATGCATTTATCAGTTGATTAAGCATTCCCAATTCAAGGAATTTACCTTAAAGATGTGGAAGCATGAAAAACATTAAAAGGGCCGGGCGCGGTGGCTCAAGCCTGTAATCCCAGCACTTTGGGAGGCCGAGGCGGGTGGATCATGGGGTCAAGAGATCAAGACCATCCTGGTCAATGTGGTGAAACCCCCTCTCTACTAAAAATACAAAAAAATTAGCTGGGCGTGGTGGTGCATGCCTGTAATCCCAGCTACTCGGGAGGCTGAGGCAGGAGAATTGCCTGAACCCAGGGGGCGGAAGTTGCGGTGAGCTGAGATCGCGCCATAGCACTCCAGCCTGGGTAACAAGTTCGAAACTCTGTCTCAAAACAAACAAACAACAACAACAAAAAAAATTAAAGGTTATTCTTTGCAGCATTGTTTGTACTAGCACAATATTGGAAATTACCTAAATGTCCATCCATAGGCAATTGGTTAATGAACTCTAGTGTGCACTTTGTAGAGTTCCATGCAGCTGTTGGGAAAAAAAAAAAAAAAGAAGAAGATCCTTTTGTACTAATGTGGAGTGACTTCTAGGATATTTGTTAAGTAAAAAGCAAGGAGCAAATGAATATAAAGAGAATGCTAATTTTAACATAAGAAGGAAAGAGAAATAAATGTGTGTGTGTGTTGCACACACATGGTTTTGACTTTACATAAATATTTCAAGTAATCTAAAAAGTAAAAGTAAAGCAATGTGGTCGATACAGAAATGTGCCACTTGGATTCTCTTCAAGGAAGCACCAGCTGCCCAGATGTGGGGAGTGCAGAGAGCAGACAATCCCCAGCTGTCAGCAGTTTCAGGGTGGCCTGGGCCGTAGAACTGTCTCATGCAAAGTCATACCCTTCCTGGAGACAACCACAACCTATGACTAAGAGAAGCAGAGGCATGAGGCCCAATGCAGGACAACTCTGTTGGACAATATTCCAGAGCTCTCCACCAGGTCGGCCAAGGTTTCGTATTGCCAACATTACAGTTATCATCTCTCTTTTCCTAAATTGTATATCCTCTGTCTTCTCTTCATAGGTGTCTTGCACCCCAAAGTCCATTTCAGCATCTGCTTCTGAAGAAGCTGGTCTGCAACATTTGCAGTGAAGAACAGGATTTCCAACCACCTGGCTGGCAATAAGGAACCCTTCACTGATGGTTAGGGGGAAGATACACAGCCCCTGAAACAAGATGGTGGTCCAATTTTTCACTGGTTATGAGTTTGTTGGAAAGGTTCACCAGTGAAAGGAAATACACTAAAGAGTGCCTTGTATCACCTGTCTTGAGAAGTACTAGGAAATAGTAGCTCTAAGGATAACAATATTGGATGGCTATCATCAAGTGCCACTGATGCCTTAAAGAAAGATAGTGAACAGCTGAGGGCCAGTAACAGATAATTTAAAAGGTCTCTGGTAGCCAGAAGCCCTCTTTGTTTACATACAAATAAGCTTATCTCTTATAGCCAGGAGGGCAGAGAAAGTTGAAGTTAAAGACTTAATAGTCTGTGGATGAATTTTAAAAGAAAGTTAATATTCAATAATGACAGGTCTGTTATGCCAAGGTTAGAGTGGTGGTGGGGAAAATCCACGCATGGAAACATTTGGACCTATATCTTAAGGGTGCAAAAGTAATTGTGGTTTACTTTTGCATCAACCTAATATGTATATATATAGAGATAGATACATAGCCAGGAAGGTCTCTGCAACACCATGGCAAGTAAACATGGTGATTTCTCCAGTCTCTCCATAAAGAGACATATGGCCATTTATTTTGATAACTATGCACCAGGGAAAGGAAATATCCAGACATTTAAAGGACGAGTGAACCAGGATCTAGGCTGACATTGATATCTAGAGTGCTGAAGCATCATTATGGTTCCCTTTCAGAGTGGAAATATGTTAAGGCCAAGTGATAGAGTCCTGGTGAGCAACAGGATTTCACTGGGATCTGTGAGTCCATATTCACACCCACTTGTCATTTCCCCAGTCTTGGAATTAGAATAGATATACTTGGTAGTTAGCATAACTACACATTGGCTTATTAGCCTGTGGAGTAAGAGTGGAGAAGACCAAATGAAAACCTCTGCAATGACCACCCCTTGCCAAGATAATAGATACAAAACACAGTACTGCCTCCCAGCCGAAATTAGTGTTGCCTTTAAGAATCTAAAGGCTACAACAGTGATGGTTCCATCCATTTAACTCACTAGTCTGACCCCTGCAGAAACTGGATAAATCCCGGAGAACAACCAAACTACCATAAGCTTAACCAGCTAGAACCCCTGATCACAGCCACCATGCCAGACATGATATCCTTCCTAGAGATGATTAATATAATGCCATATTGTATGGTATGTAACCACTGATTTAATGAATATGTATTTTTTCCATCCAAATCAGGATTGCCTGTAACAGTTTTGTCCTAAGATCTCAAACAACTTTCCCATTCTCTGTCATAAAATACCCTCAAAGAGATCTGGACCATCTGGACATTATAGAATATTACTTAATCCACTACATTAATGGCATTATGTTGACACGATACATAAGCAAGAATTGGCTGGCATACTGGAGGCCTTAGTAAGACACGTGTGTTTGGAAGGGTGGAAGATAAACCCAGCAGTTTCAGGGGCCTACCACATCTATAAAACATTTAAAGTTTCAGTGATCAGGGTTCATTTAAAAACATTTAAAGTTTCAGTGATCAACACACCAGGGTTGTGTTGGGACATTTCCCTAAAAGTAAAAGAAAAATTATTGCCTCTGGTATCTTCTTCCACAAAACAGGAAGTAAAGCAGCTAATAGGCTTTGGGTCATAGAGGCAACACATTCCATATCTAGTGTATATCTCAGTATATCTGGCTCATGAAATATTGTTATGTGCATTTGTAGTATATATTTTTACTCTATTTTTAAGGTGCTTAAGAGGCAGAATAGGGCCTCCAGCTCACCAAGATCAGTAACAATGCCACTGGGAATATTTTCAAAAATTTCCCATCAAGGATCCATAATAGCATTCCTTTGGGAGACACCCAGGATGGGATCACTGGGTCATAGGGCAAACACACACCTAAGTTACCATGAGCAAAGTGAATTTCCAGAATGAAACTCCCACCAGCAGTGCACTACTTACCAAAACTTGGTATCATTCATCTTTGTAATTTTTTCCACTTGACAGCTTCATATGGCATCTCATTAAAAATGTCAATTTCTCTGATTATTAGTGAATTTGAGAATCTTTTAGTTTGCATACTGGACACTGGGCTTCCTTGCCTATGAGTGGTTATTTATGTCCTATGCCCATTTTTTAAATTATATCCTTGCTTCAATTCTAACCTTCACTTCATTTTAAATTTGTTTATTTTTGATACTGATGATTTGTTGGTTTCAAATTTTGCAAATAACTTTCCTTAGTCAGTTCCCTGTCTATTAATGTTAACTATGGTGTCTCATCCTGAACAGAAGCTGTTAATTTTTTTCTTAATTTTGAAGTAATCAATATCCATTTTTCATCTTATTTTTTGCCTTTAGAGTCTTGTTTAGGAAGCTTTTCTCCAGTCATGTATCACAAATATATTCTTTTCTATTTTCTTCCATTATCTCTATTGTTTACCTGTTGTCTGTCTACCTATTTAGATGGTGTAAGGTAGGGACCAATTATATATTTCTAAGGAAGTAGTTAATTCACCACTGACAATAGGCACTTTCATTTCTCCATTGTTTTAGGGTATAAGTTTTGCATATCAATTTTTAATACAAAAAAACATACAAATACTATGTGTTCTGTTTCACTGGCCTACTTACTCATTCCTGTTCCAGTATCATATTGTCTTTTACTAGTAAAGCTTTGATTCTGTCTTAATAACTGATAAGACATGCCTCTTCTCTTTCCTCTTATTTATTAAAATTGACTATAAATTTCTATTCATAAGTATAAAATTTATGAGTTTTTCGGGTTTTTCTCAAAATGTCAGCTGAATTTATTTGGAGAATTTCCTTTAATTTATATATTAAATATGAGTCATACTATTCTAAACTGAACCAGAAATTATCCTACCTCAGCCTCCCAAGTAGCTGGTATTACAGCTATGCCCGGCTAAATTTTTTTTTTGTATTTTTAGTAGAGACAGGGTTTCACCATGTTGGCCAGTCTGGTCTCGATCTCCTGACCTCGTGATCTGCCCTCCTCGGCCTTCCAAACTGCAGGGATTACAGGCATGAGCCACCACACCTAGGCATGAAGACACTTTTAAACCACTGTCTGAGTGTCTGTCTCCTTCCACGAGGAATCTCATATCCAATTGTATTTACTCACTTCCACCCTGTTTGGGACCACCATTCTAGCTTCATTTTCCCCATTATTAAAAATATAATCTTTAATGAAATCAAAATAATATGGAGTCTGGTATAACCTCTATATTTACATATGTTTAAGATTTTTCTTTCATTCAAATCCTTTTCAACTCTGATATTTCTTAACTCAAAAGATAAGTGCTTTCAAGGTGTTTTCAGACCCAGAAGTGCCCAGCCTGATTCTAGTATCCTACCAATATTTTTATCAGCTGCTAGGGAGGTGATCCATTTATATAAACTAAGATGATTCATGCTATAATCTCTTGTTTTTTTGTAAGAATTACCGTTATAATTTAGAAAAAAAAATGACTGTGGACTGCTTATAATAGCTGCATGAATGGGGGAATAATTTAATTACATGTTATTGCAGTGGGAATTTATGGAGGAGAAAATATGATTATAGAATTAAGAAAAGTATACACTAGAGTATTATATATTTATGTGTAGTTACAAAGATATTACCATATTTTGTTCTGATGAAGATGCTAATATTTCGAATTATGACCCTGACATAACTTAGTGTGAGCTCTAAAACTGCTGCTGATCTTAGATAAGTTTGCATAAGGAAGAAAATAAGTTGTTTTAGGTATTAAAAAAACCTCCTGCTGCTGAGAACTGTATCTATTAATAAGAAGTTTTAGTAATAATTCTACTATAGAATGTCCCAATGTGAACCTGATAGTAACAGAGAAAAAATTTTAGTTCCAGAATAATAAACTTGAGCTTATGTGTAACTTACTGAAATAGATTTTTCCTGTGCATTTGTAAAGAAGGTTGGGCACCTTTGCTGTTACTCAAGATATTTTGATTCTGGTAAGCAGAAATGATGAGAAAATTAAGTCAAATTTAAAAAATTTGTAATTTTAGTTTACATACTTATTAACTCATCAAAATTAAAATCAATGCTATAGGGTTTTTTTTTTTTTTTTTTTTTTTGGTCTAGATAAACTCTCTCCTAAGTTCTCTCTTTAAAATGTCTATCTCCTCAGTAACCTACATTCTTCCAGAAATAAATCACACTTCCCCTACCTCATTTTATTGTGTATGAAAAGTTCATCTTTCAGTTGTAACTGCATTTTTTTAGTTCTCACTATGGAACATAGCTTCATTTTGAATTATAAATCTCCTTCAGCTTCCTTGCCATCATCCTATTGTGGTTTCCTTCCAGAATTCCTCCTGGTTCAGCCTCCTGAGTAGCTGAGACTATGGGCCTGCACTGCTCCTCTTTCATTTCTGATACAGGTAACTTGTTTCTTGTCTCTTTTTCCCCTTGGTTAATCTTGTAGAAGTTTAACAAATTTACTGATCTTTTCAAAGAGCCAATTTTTTATATTGTTTATTTTCTCTGTTGTTTTCCTTTTCTCAATTTTATTGATCTCTGCTCTGTTTTTTAGTGTTTCTTTTTTTTTTATTGCATTTTAGGTTTTGGGGTACATTAGTGTTTCTTTACTTCTGCTTTCTTTCAGATTACATTGGTCTTCTTTGTCTAGTGTCCTAAGGTGGGGGCTTAGAGTATTAATTCTAGATATTTATTCTTTACTGATATATTTTCTTTGAGACCTCAAAAGAGATTTTATTTTATTATCTATTTATGTATAAAGTTGACTAATATATTACTTTAACATATTATAAATCTCCTTTTAATTATTGCTTTTACTGCATGTTACAAATTCAATAAGTTGTATTTTAATTTGCCTTTAATTCAGAATATTTAAAAATTTCTCTTGAGGCCTTTTGTTTGGCCCATGTGTTATTTAGAAGTGTGTTGCTCAATTTTCAAATACTTAAGGAACTTTTCAACTATCATATTGATTTCTTGTTTAATTCTCTTGTCTGATAGCATTCATTGTATAATTTTTATTCTTTTAAATTTGTTAAGATATGCTTTATGTCTCAAAATGTGGTCTAGCTTGGTGAATATTCCATGTGATCTTGAGAAGAATGTCTATTTTGCTGTTATTGGATGGAGTGTTCTGAAAATGTCAGTTAGATCAAATTTATTGAGCATGTTGTTCACTCAGCTATATCCTTATTAATTTTTTGCCTGCTTAATCTATCAATTACTGAGAGAGGAATCCCAACTATTAGTTAATTTATCTATTTCTCCTTTGATTTCTATCATCTTTTTTCTTTTTTTATTTTATTTTTTTTATTGCATTTTAGGTTTTGGGGTACATGTGCAGAACATGCAAGATAGTTGCATAGGTACACACATGGCAGTGTGTTCTGCTGCCTTCCTCCCCTTCACCCACATTTGGCATTTCTCCCCAGGCTATCCCTCCCCAGCTCCCCCACCCCCCGCTGTCCCTTTCCTATTCCCCCAAATAGACCCCAGTATGTAGTACTCCCCTCCCTGTGTCCATGTGTTCTCATTTTTCATCACCCACCGATGAGTGAGAATATGCGGTATTTCATTTTCTGTTCTTGTGTCAGTTTGCTGAGAATGATGTTCTCCAGATTCATCCATGTCCCTACAAAGGACACAAACTCATCGTTTTTGATTGCCGCATAATATTCCATGGTGTACATGTGCCACATTTCCCAGTCCAGTCTATCATCAATGGGCATTTGGGTTGGTTCCAGGTCTTTGCTATTGTAAACAGTGCTGCAATGAACATTCATGTACATGTGTCCTTATAGTAGAACAATCTATAGTCCTTTGGATATATACCCAGTAATGGGATTGCTGGGTCAAATGGAATTTCTATTTCTAAGGCCTTGAGGAATCGCCACACTGTCTTCCACAATGGTTGAACTAATTTACACTCCCACCAACAGTGTAAAAGTGTTCCTATTTCTCCACATCCTCTCCAGCATCTGTTGTCTCCAGATTTCTTAATGATCGCCATTCCAACTGGCGTGAGACGATATCTCAATGTGGTTTTGATTTGCATCTCTCTAATAACCAGTGATGATGAGCATTTTTTCATATGTTTGTTGGCCTCATGTATGTCTGCTTTTGGAAAGTGTCTGTTTATATCCTTTGCCCATTTTTGAATGGGCTTGTTTGTTTTTTTCCTGTAAATCTGTTTGAGTTCTTTGTAAATTCGGGATATCAGTCCTTTGTCAGATGGGTAAACTGCAAAAATGTTTTCCCATTATGTTGGTTGCCGATTCACTCTAGTGACTGTTTCTTTTGCTGTGCAGAAGCTGTGGCATTTGATTAGGTCCCATTTGTCTATTTTGGCTTTTGTTGCCAATGCTTTTGGTGTTTTGGTCATGAAGTCCTTGCCTACTCCTATGTCCTGAATGTTTTTGCCTAGATTTTCTTCAAGGGTTTTTATGGTGCCAGGTCTTATGTTTAAGTCTTTAATCCATCTGGAGTTAATTTTAGTGTAAGGTGTCAGAAAGGAGTCCAGTTTCTGCTTTCTGCACATGGCTAGCCAGTTTTCCCAACACCATTTATTAAACATGGAATCCTTTCCCCATTGCTTGTTTTTGTCAAGTTTATCAAAGATTGTATGGTTGTAGATATGTTGTGTTGCCTCCGATGCCTCTGTTCTGTTCCATTGGTCTATATCTCTGTTTTGGTACCAGTACCATACTGTTTTGATTACTGTAGCCTTGTAGTATAGTTTGAAGTCCGGTAGTGACTTCCACCTTTCCTATTTGAATACCCTTTATTTCTTTTTCTTGCCTGATTGCTCTGGCTTGAACTTCCAGTACTATATTGAATAGGAGTGGTGAAAGAGGGCATCCTTGTCTAGTGCTGGATTTCAAAGGGAATACTTCCAGTTTTTGCCCATTCAGTATGATATTGGCTGTTGGTTTGTCGTAAATAGCTTTTATTATTTTGAGATATGTTCCATCCATACCAAGTTTATTGAGGGTTTTTAGCATAAAGCGCTGTTGAATTTTGTCAAATGCCTTCTCTGCATCAATTGAGATAATCATGTGGTTTTTGTTTTTGGTTCTGTTTATGTGGTGAATTACGTTTATAGACTAGTGTATGTTGAACCAGCCTTGCATCGCTGCAATGAATCCTCCTTGATCATGATGGATAAGTTTTTGATGTGCTGTTGCAATCGGTTTGTCAATATTTTATTGAAGATTTTTGCATCTATGTTCATCATGGATATTGGCAACATGAAGTTTTTTTTTCTTTTTGAGTCTCTGCCAGGTTTTGGTATCAGGATGATGTTGGTCTCATAAAATGATTTGGGAAGGATTCCCTCTTTTTGGATTATTTGGAATAGTTTCAGAAGGAATGGTACCAGCTCCTCTTTGTGTGTCTGGTAGCATTCGGCTGTGAACCCGTCTGGACCTGGGCTTTTTTTGTGTGGTAGGCTCTTAATTGCTGCCTCGACTTCTGACCTTGTTATTGGTCTATTCATAGTTTCGGCTTCCTCCTGGTTTAGGCTTGGGAGGACACTGGTTTCCAGGAATTTATCCATTTCTTCCAGGTTTACTAGTTTATGTGCATAGAATTTTTTGTAATATTCTCTGATGATGGTTTGAATTTCTGTGGAATCTGTGGTGATTTCCCCTTTATCATTTATTATTGCATCTATTTGGTTGTTCTCTCTCTTTTTTTTTTTTTTATCAGTCTGGCTAGTGGTCTGTCTATTTTGTTGATCTTTTCAAAAAAACAGCTCTTGGATTTATTGATTTTTTGAAGGGTTTTTCGTGTCTCTATCCCCTCAGTTCTGCTCTGATCTTAGTTATTTCTTGTTTTCTGCTAGGTTTTGAGTCTTTTTGATCTTGCTCCTCTAGCTCTTTCAATTTTGATGATAGGGTGTCAATTTTGAATCTCTCCACACTTGTCATATGGGCACTTATTGCTATATATTTTCCTCTTGAGACTGCTTTAAATGTGTCTCAGAGATTCTGGTATGTTGTGTCTTCGTTCTCATTGGTTTCGAAAAACTTCTTTATTTCCACCTTCATTTCATTGTATATTGAGTCAACATTCAAGAGCCAGTTGTTCAGTTTCCATGAAGCTGTGTGGTTCTGAGTTAGTTTCTGAATTCTGAGTTCTAACTTGATTGCACTATGATCTGAGAGACCGTTTGTTATGATTTCAGTTGTTTTGCATTTGCTGAGGAGTGATTTACTTCCAATTATGTGGTCAGTTTTTAGGGTAGGTGTGATGTGGTGCTGATAAGAATGTATATTCTGTGGATTTGGGGTGGAGAGTTCTGTAAACGTCTATCAGGTTTGCTTGTTCCAGGTCTGAGTTCAAGCCCTGGATATCCTTGTTAATTTTCTGTCTGGTTGATCTGTCAATATTGACAGTGGAGTGTTCAAGTCTTCCACTATTATTGTGTGGGAGTCTAAGTCTTTTTGTAAGTCATTAAGAACTTGCCTTGTATATCTGGGTGCTCCTGTATTGTGTCCATATATATTTAGGATCGTTAGCTCTTCTTATTGTATCGATCCTTTTACCATTATGTAATGACATTCTTTGTCTCTTCTGATCTTTGTTGCTTTAAAATGTATTTTATGAGAGATGAGAATTGCCACTCCTGCTTTTTTTTGCTGTCCATTTGCTTGTTAAATCTTCCTCCATCCCTTTATTTTGAGCCTTTGTGTATCCTTGCCTGTGAGGTGGGTTTTCTGGATACAACACACCGACGGGTTTTGGTTTTTTATCCAATTTGCCAGTCTGTGCCTTTTGATTGGTGCATTTAGCCCATTTACATTTAGGGTTAATATTGTTATGTTTGAATTTGATACTGCCATTTTGATGCTAGCTGGCTGTATTGCCCATTAGTTGGTGCAGATTCTTCATTTTGTTGATGCTCTTTACCATTTGGTATGTTTTTGAAATGGCTGGTGCTGGTTGTTCCTTTCTATGTGTAGCGCCTCTTTCAGGAGCTCTTGTAAAGCAGGTATGGTGGTGACAAAATCTCTGAGTACTTGCTTGTTCACAAAGGATTTTATTTTTCCTTCACTTCTGAAGCTCAGTTTGGCTGGATATGAAATTCTGGGTTGAAAATTCTTTTCTTTCAGGATGTTGAATATTGGCCCCCACTCTCTTCTGGCTTGTAGGGTTTCTGCCAAGAGATCTGCTGTGAGTCGGATGGGCTTCCCTTTGTGGGTGACCCGACCTTTCTCTCTGGCTGCCCTTAGTATTTTCTCCTTCATTTCAACCCTGGTGAATCTGACGATTATGTGCCTTGGGGTTGCTCTTCTTGAGGAATATCTTTGAGGTGTTCTCTGTATTTCCTGGACTTGACTATTGGCCTGCCTTGCTAGGTTGCAGAAATTTTCCTGAATAATATCATGAAGAGTATTTTCCAGCTTGGATTCATTCTCTTCGTCACATTCTGGTATACCTATCAAACGTAGGTTAGGTCTCTTCACATAGTCCCACATTTCTTGGAGACTTTGTTCATTCCTTTTTGCGCTTTTTTCTCTAATCTTGGTTTCTCATTTTATTTCATTGAGTTGATATTCAATTCTTTCTTCTGCTTGGTCAATTCGGCTGTTGAAACTTGTACATGCTTCACGAAGTTCTCGTGTTGTGTTTTTCATCTCCTTCAATTCATTCATATTCCTCTCTATGTTATCCATTCTTGTTATCATTTCCTCGAATCTTTTTTCAAGGTTCTTAGTTTCTTTGCATTGATTTAGAACATATTCTTTTAGCTCACGGAAATTTCTCATTACCCACCTTCTGAAGTCTGATTCCGTCATTTCATCCCACTCATTCTCCATCCAGTTTTGTTCCCTTGCTGGTGAGGAGTTTTGGTCCTTTGTAGGAGGTGAGGTGTTTTGGTTTCGGGTGTTTTCCTCCTTTTTGCACTGGTTTCTTCCCATCTTTGTGGGTTTATCCACCTGTCGTCTGAGTAGTTGCTGACTTTTCGATTGGGTCTCTGAGTGGGCACCCAGACTGTTGATGATGAAATATTTCTGTTACTTAGTTTTCCTTCTAACAGTCTAGCCCCTCTGCTGTAGGACTGCTGAGGTCCACTCCAGGCCCTGCTTGTCTGGGGTACACCTGTAGCATCTGCGGAACAGTGAGGGGTATTACCAGTTTCTTCTTCTGCTATCTTTGTCCCAGAATGATGCCTGCCAAATGTCAGTCTGATCAGTCCTTCTTGAGGTGACTCTTTGGATATACAGGGGTCAGGGACCTGCGTGAGGAGGCGGTCTGTACTTTATAGGAGCTCAAGTGCTGAGCTATGAGCTCTGTTGATCATTCAGGGAAGTTAGGCCACTACATTTAAGTCTGCTGCAGCAGAACTCATAAAACCCCTTTTTTTCCTCAAATGCTCTGTCTCGGGGAGTTAAGGCTTTCTTTGTGTGTATCTGTTGCACCTTCCTGCCCAGCTAGGAGGCAGTCTAGTCACTATTTGCCTGTCGAGGCTCCTCCCTGCTGCCATGGGCTCCGCCTTGTTGGTGGAGTCTCTCTGTAATGGTGGGTTGCCTCGGCAATGGCAGGCTGCATCAGCAATGGGAGTGTACCTCAGTAGGGGCAGTATGCCTCGGTAATGGCTGACGCCCCTCCCCCACCGAGCTGCACCATCCCGAGCTGCATCGTCCTGGGTTCAGCTGTGCCTGCAGTAAAACTCTCAACCCCGAGCATTTCGAATCACCGTTTTGTTTGTCCCTGTGGTGGTGGGACCCGCCGAGCCTGTTCACCTGGCTCCCTGCCTTAGAGGCCTCTTTTTTTTTTTTTTTTTAAGTAGAATGGTTGACTCTCTCCCAGGTGTTTCAGTCGGCTGCTGATACGGCACCGGAATTTGTGTGATTTCCCATGCAGCGAACCACCGCGCCGGCTCACATGTCTCTTCCCGGTAATCTCCTGGTCTGGCTCGCTGTCCAAGTCCCGTTTAATCAGATGGATATGCTAATCTGTGCTCCCACATCTCAGATTGCTGGTTTAACAGGGCATCCAGACCAGTGAGTTCTGTGCGGAGTGCTGCTGCGCTGCAGCACTGGCCAAAGTGGCTGCACAAGCCTTAACAGCTGCACTGGTGTCCTGTGTCTCTCCTACACCTGGGAATTTCCCCGTTCTGTGGGCAACAAAGATCCCTCTGGAAATGCAGATTGAACTCACCCTCTGCATCTTCACTGAGAGCTGCAATCCTGATTTGCTCCTACCGTACCATCATGGCAGTCCCCCCATCTTTTTTTCTTTTTCTTTTTAAGTCAGGGTCTTGCTATATTGCCCTGGCCGGAGTCCGGTGGTGTGATCATAGCTTACTGCAGCCTCAATGAGTTCTATCACTTTTTGCCTCACATATTCTGATGCCTCCTTTAACCTTGATAATTTTCCTCATTGTGAAGTCTGCTTTGTCTGAAATTATTACAGTTATTTGAGCTTTCTTTTGATTTGTGTTAGCATAGTATAGCTTTCTCTTTTTACTTTTAACCTATTTGAATCTTCATACTTAAAGAGACTTTCAGCCAAGGGTCATGGTACATACCATAGTCTTAGCTACTCAGGAAGCTGAGACAGGAGTATCACTTGAGACTAAGAGTTCAAGGTTACAGTGGGAAGAAAGACCTTGTCTGCTACTCCTGCCTGTAATAGAGCTCCCATAACAGGGCTTGGGGAAATGAAAAACACCAGCTATTTGCCCATACTTGGTCATCATAGTCTTAGACTGGGAGCAGGGTGGTGTGAAGTAGATGGGATAGTAGGGAGGGAGAGAGGAATCCCATTCTTTTTGGTACCAATACCTGAAGTAAAGCTTTCATCATGTGTAGCTGAGGGAGGCCATAATGTAATAGTCTGTGGCTTAAATGTTCCAGCCTCTCACTTTTCTTTCTCAAGATTTAGTAAATTCTCTTGAATGAATGTTTCTTATTTTGCTGGGTGTCCTTAGTACAATTCCAAAGATGGGAATGATTTTTTTTATTAGTTAAATTGTTTTTATTAGTTAAATATTTTCATTAGTTAAATTGTTATTTTGCTGTGGAGAGGGCCTACTGAGCTCCTTAATTATCATTCTAAAAGTCCTTCCCCAAACACATTTTTAGCAGGTGCAGGGTCTGGTATGGTGAATTGGAATGTGGAGGAACAAGGTAGGACAGAGTGCAACAACACAAGATTTTATCACACTATTCAGAATGGCACAAAATTTAAACTTATGAATTGTTTATTTCTGGAATTTTCTATTTAACATTTTCAGACTGGCTGACCATAAGTTACTGAAATTGCAGAAGGCAAAATCATGCATGAGGAAGGACTACTGTTCTCTCTTATCATATCAATTATTCTTTAAAAGTGTTTTAGTGGTTACCCTAGAGTTTCCATTAGGGATCTTAAAAACTTCATGAAAAATGAGTATTATGAGAAAACTCTGCATTGATTTAAAAAATTTTTGGCATTGAGATAAACTTGTTAAAACATTTCTAAACAGGATCTAGCATGAGGGACAAAGATAAATAAGACATCAGTTTGAAAAGAGCCCCTATCAAAACAACATACATTTTTAAAAAATGAAGCAAGAAAAGGCATCAAATTTATGCTTAAGCTTGGGTGGAAAAATGGTGAAATCATTGATGCTTTACAGAAAGTTTATAGGAATAATGCCCCAAAGCAATCAGCAGTTTACAGATGGATAATTCATTTTAAGAAGGGATGAGACAATGTTGAAGAGAAGCCCATAGCAGCAGGCCATCCATATCAATTTGCAAGGGATAAGTTCATCTTCTTGTGCCCTAACTAAAGGGGACTAATGATTAACACTAGCCAATACCATTGGTTCAGCTTACACAATTCTCACTAAAAGTTAAAGTTGAGCAAACTTTCCACTCAATTGGTTCTAAAACCATTCATCCCAGAGGAACTGTAGAAAAGAGCAGAGCTTTCAATGGAAATTTTAAACAAGCACAGTTGAATCCCTGAAGCGTTTCTTCAAAGAGTCATAACAGAAGATGAAATGTGGCTTACCAGTACAATCTTGAAGACAAAGCACAATCAAAGCAATGGCTACCAAGAGGAGGAAGTGGTCCAGGCAAGGCAAAAGTGGGCAAATCAAGAGCAAAGGTTATGGTAACAGTTTATTGAGGATGCTCAACACATTTTGCTTATTGATTTTTTGGAAGACCAAAATATAATAATATATGTTTATTATGAGAGAGTTTTAAGAAAGTTAGCCAAAGATTTAGCAGAAACAGCTTTAGCAGAAAATCGCCCAGGAAAGCTTCACCAGAGAATTCTTTACCACAATAATGTTCCTTCTTATGCCTCTCATCGAACAAGGGCAATTTTGTGAGTGTTATGATGAGAAATCATTAGGCATTCACTTTGCCATCTTAATTTGGCTCTTTCTGACTTCTTTTTGTTTCCTGATCTCAAAACAGTCTTTAAAGGGCATGCGTTTTTCTTCAGTTAATAATGTAAAAAAGACTGCTTTGAGTTGGTTGAATTCCCAGGACCCTCAGTTCTTAAGAGATGGACTCAATGGCTGATATATTGCTTACAAAAGTGCCAAACTTGATGGAGCTTACATTAAGAAATGAAGTTTTTATTTTTTACTTTTATCTATTAATTTCATTTTCCATGAACTTTTTGTCTCCTCATAGAAACTATTTTAAGTCTACCTTTAAATAACGCTATGCCACTTCATACATAGTATATATACCTGATTACAGTATTAGTAATTCTTCCATCTCATTCTTTATGGCATTGTTAACCAAAAAGGAAAACACTGAGATGAAATTAATATAAGTGGGGAGTTTGTTTGGACCAAACTTGAGAACTGTAACCTGGGAGTATATATTCAAGTTGCCCTAAATATATGCTCCAATTAGTGGTAGTTACAAGTGGATTTTCAAAGAAAAAGAAGAAGCAATTCCTGAGTTGCTTAGCAAGAATTTTACATTAAAATAATGCAAGTGATTGATTGCTACATATTGCTTTTTTTCTTACAAATTCCAGAATTTCCAGAAGCTAAGGAGAAAAGCAGCTCATCAAGAACAAATGACTGTAAACAGTTGCTCTCAGGCATAGGGGGTGAGGTTGGGTAACTGAAGTCTCATAGTCTCTCTGGGCCTGATGAAGTTTGCATACCTCACATAACTAAGACTGCTCTGAGCTATATTTCTTTTCTCAACATTACTGTCATTCTTTTTATCTTATACTGTAATCACCTAGTACTATTATTACAATTGTTGCTTTAAACAAAGTTATTCTTTAAATCAATTAAGATAAGAAAAATATGATAAACACAAGCTTAACCAAAAAAAGAGAAAAATATAATTTCTTTTACCTCATTTATTCTCCAATGCTCTGTGTTTTTTTATGTAAATCCAAGTTTCTGACTGATGTTGTTTTCCTTTTTAAACAATTTATTTTACTATTTCTTTTAGGCTATGTCTGTTGGCAATGAATTCCCAGTTTTAATTTGTCTGAGAAAATACATATTTCTTACTTTTGAACTTTAATTTCTTTTGGATATAAAATTCTACATTTGTGAGATTTTTCTTTCATCAAGTATTTTATTCTATTCTTTTCTTGTTTGTATGATTTCTGATGAGAAGTCTACTGTTATTCTTATCCTCTTACTTCTAAAGGCAAGCTGGGTTTTTTCCTCTGAGTTTTTTCAAGATTTTCTCTTTGTCTTTGATTTTCTGTAGCTTGAGTAAAGCAAACCTAAGTGTAGTTTTTTGGTATTTTTTTTACTTGTTGTGTTCTGAACTTCCTGGACCTGTGGTTTGGTGTCTGTTATTAATTTTGAAAGATTTTCAGTCATTATAAATTTTAATATTTCTTTCATTCTTTCTTCTTGTGTTCTAAATGCATATATTTTACACCTTTTGAAAATATCTCAGAGTTCTTGACTATTCTGTTCTGTTTCATTCCTTTTTCTCTCTTTTTGTATTTCATCTTGGGAAGTTTCTATTTACATATCTTCAAGCTCACTGAACCTTTCTGTGGCTACCTGATGAGCTCATTTAAGGAATTCTTCATTTCTCTTACAGTGTTTTGGGATTCTAAATCTTCCTTGTGACTCTTTCTTAGAATTACCATCTTTCTGCTTATCTGACCCATATGTTCTAGCATGTTGTCTAATTTACCTACTAGAACTTTAAGATATCAATCATACTCACTTACATTTTCCCATCTGATAATTTCATCATTCATGTCAGCCCTGTGTTCAGAGTCTTCATGTAGCTTGGAGAATGATTTCAAGTCTCTTTCTCTGGTTGCTCCTGAGTAGGTGCAGACTATTATGTGCATGTGCCTTTCAGACGCCAGAGTTGTCTGTGATCTCAAAAAGGCTCTTGTTGGCCTTTATTCCTGGTTCTTTCTATTATGGTTGCTGTGCTATTTTGCTTCTACAAGAGTACTAGCCTCATTTTAACTGTTCTCCACCAAGATAACAGCCCTAGGCATGGATGTTAGTCCCTTTAGGTAGATCTGCAAAGTTCCTTGTCTTTATGGTCTGCTTTACCTGCTAGGCAGAATTCCTGCACCACTGCACTAAAGCTCTGGACTTCCTCCCCTCTCTACTTCTAATAACCACCCACTGCAGGGGAGGGGAAACAGGTCTGCTGTTCTCAGCTTGTTCTTACTAGTGCAGAATCTTCTGCCTACTAGCCAGTCAGGGTTGAGGTAAATTGGAGCCCTAATATCTTCAGCTATCCATACCGGGGTAAGGTTTTTGCCCTTGAGAGGAGGCTGTTTGGGAAGAGAGACCTTGTCTGCTGTTCCTTCCTGCAATAGAGCTTCCATAACACAGGGCTTGGTGAGAGTAGGAGAAACACCAGCTACCTACCCACCATTTTTCATAGCCCTGGACTGGGAGCAGGGGTGGTGTGAGGTGGGTAGGGTAATAGGGATGGGGAGAAGAATCCCATTCTTTTTGGTACACATACCTGAAGTAGAGCTTCCATCATGTGGAACTGATGGGGTCTGTAATGGAGTAGTGTGTGGCTTAAATGTCCCAGCCTTTTACTTTTCTTACCCAAGATTTAATAAATTATCTTGAAGGAATGATGTCTCTTTTGCTGTACGTCCTTATTACAATTCCAGAGATGGGAATGATTTTTTTAAAATAATTTTCATTAGCTAAATGTTGTTCTGCTGGGGAGAGGGCCTACTGAGCTCCTTAAGTCATCATTCTAAAAGTCCTTTCCCACACATTTTTAACAGGTGCAGGAGTTTGGTATGGTAAATTGGAAGGTGGAGGAACCACAGTAAATAATTAGTCTTCACCATTTGCCAGGAGCCAGAGAAAAATGCTTTTCAACTTCTTTCCCAGATAGATGGTCTGGAGACATTTTTATGGTGTGCAGTCAAGTAACCAGTCATACACAGAGGCAGCCAACTTCTGCAAGTGCTCTGTTTCTTTCCTTGCTTTTCTTCTTTACTTCCTGATCAAGCACTTACTCTTAAGCCTATGCCTTAGGTTCTGCTTTCTGGGGAACTCAAACCCAATTCCATGCCTTTAATTATACTCCTCACTTTATAAATAAATAAGCTTATTCTGCAGTTCTACAGTTTGTCAAAAACATATTTAAAACTTTTTGGGGGGGTGTGGGGACAGAGTCTCATTAAGTTGCCTAGACTGGAGTGCAGTGGCATAATCTTGGTTCACTTCAACCTCTGTCCTCTGGGCTCAATTAATCTTCTGCCTCAGTCTCCCGAGTAGCTGGGACTACAGGTGCACAGCACCAGGCCTGGCTAATATTCCGTAGTTTTTTGTAGAAATGGGGTTTTACCATGTTGCCCAGGCTAACATTTTAATCAAACACATATGAAAAAATATGCTGCAATTAACAATACAGTTGTTTCTTGAACAACACAGGTTTTGTGGGCATTTTTTGTTTGTTTGTTTGTTTTTTTGGTGCTATTAATTGTATTTATTCCTACAATCATTGTACCCAGTCAACTGTGCCAAGCAATTGCATTTTTTAAAACTTCAAAACAATGTCAACATTCTTCTCTTTCTCATCAGTGTCAACATGTTTCCTATGTTGACACATATGCAATGGGTGCACATTTCTTTTTAAACAAAATTCCCATGAGTCCAGCAAATAAATACATTCGTATTTTAAAAATACATCGGGTGGGAAAGTACTAATAAAATAATCATGAATTGCTGGTTTTTGAAATGTTTATTTTCTCAGAAATATGGGCCACTCACTTTTACTTTCATCCCATTTTAACTAGTTCTTAAAGACTGCTTATTATGAAAGTTGATGTGAAGTAAGCTGAGAGTTTTATATCCAGTTTTTCAAGTTTAGAAAATCTAGTATAAAGAGGACCTGGTAGCTTGAATGACACAAGTTTGAACTGTGTGAGTGCACTTATGTGAGAATGTTCTTCTGCCTCTTGCATCTCCTTGTCTTCAAGTCGAGTAGGCTGAGGAGGAGGAAGAGCAAGACCAACTCCTCTTCTTCCTCCCCTTCCTCTACTCAACTAGATGATGAGGAGAAAGACCTTTATAATGATCCACTTCCACTTAATGAATAGTAAATATATTTTTTCTCCCTTATGACTTTCTTTTTTCTTTTTAATTATGCTTTAAGTTCTGGGGTACATGTGCAGATCATGCAGGTTTGTTACATAGTTATACACATGTCATGGTGGTTTGCTGTATCCATCCTCCCATCATCTACATTAGGTATTTCATCTAATATTATCCCTCCTCAATCCTCCCATCCCTTGCTATCCCTCCGCTAGCCCTCTTACCCCCAACGGGCCCAAGTGTGTGATGTTCCCCTCCCTGTGTCCATGTGTTCTCATTATTTAGCAGCCACTTATGGGTGAGAACATGTGGTGTTTGGTTTTCTGTTCTTGTTTCAGTTTGCTGAGAATGATGTTTACATTTTCTTTCTCCTAGCTTACTTTATTGTAAGAATACAGTATATACTCATATAACATAAAATATGTATTAATTGACTATTTATATTATCAGTAAGGCTTCTAGCCAACAGTTAGGCTATTAGTAGGTAGTTTTGGGGGAGTCAAAATTTATACATGGCTTTTTGACTGTATGCCATCAGCACCCCTAACCCCTGTGTTGTTCAAGGGCCAGATGTATTTCAACTTTCCCAACTCTTTCTGATTACAATGGGTTAAACAAGGTACTTCTAAGTGAAAAGAATAATAAATATAATTCCTAGGCTGGTGCTGCGGCTCATACCTGCAACCCCAGCACTTTGGGAGGCCGAGGCAAGCAATTGCTTGACTTTAGGAGTTTGAGAGCAATCTGGGCAACATAGCAAAACCCCATCTCTACAAAAATAACAAAATGTGACTGGGCATGGTGGCACACACCTGTAATCCCAGCTACTGGGGAAGCTGAGGCAGGAGAATCATCTGAGCCTGGGAGTTTGAAGCTGCAGTGAGCTGCGATCGTGCCACTGCACTCCAATCTGGGTGATGAGTGAGACCCTGTCTCAAAAAACCAAAAAACAAAAGACAAACAACAAAAACACCCCACAAACAAACAAAACCCCCAAACTCCAAAAACATAATTATTATCATTTGTGAAGTTTTGGTAAGTTTCTTTTGAATTAAATGAGTAATAACTAGGCATAATCATTGGCAAGCAAAACTTCTGATTGATTGATTGATTTCTTTTTTTTTTTTTTTTTTTGATAGTCTCACTCTGTCACCCATGCTGGACAAAGTAGCACAATCTTGGCTCACTTCAACCTCTGCCTCCGGGGTTCAGGCAATTGTCCTGCCTCAGCCTCCTAGGTAGCGGGATTACAGGCATGCACCACCAAGCCTGGCTAATTATTGTATGTGTGTGTATATATATATATATATATATATATATTTTTTTTTTTTTTTTAGTAGAGATGGGGTTTGACTATTTTGACCAGGTTGATCTTGAACTCCTGACTTTAAGCGATCCATCCACCTTGGCCTCCCAAAGGGCTGGGATTACAGGCGTGAGTCTGGCCTGGTTATGATTGTGTTCTAATTCTTAGTGTTACAAGGGCCTAATCAAAACAATAATTTTGAATAGTGAGACATGATATGATTTTTAGCATGTAACTCTGAGGGAGTTTAGAGAATTAAGTAATATAATATTAGGTCCTATGCCAGACCTTGAATCAGAATCTGTATTTTAAAAAGATCTCTAGGTGATTTTTATGCACATCAAAGTGTGAAGAGCACTGGTGTACATAAAATGAATAATTTAGACAATGCAGTCATAGTCAAGGTGTTTATTTTTGCTTAGAAAAAGTTGCCATTTTCTAGCTTTGAGGCTTAAAATTAAAAAGTGATATCTAACTAGTACAAAGCCTCAAAAACACCCAATTCTTTACTTACCTTCTCCTTAACCTTATCCTTCTGTCCCAATTTCTTCTGTGCCCTGGCCAAATCGATCTGTCAATTCCTTGTGCATGACAAGCTTTTGTTTCCTCAGGGCTTCTACACGTGTGGTTCCTGGAATGCTACTCCTCTCCCTCTTCACACAACCAAACTATCCTAACCTAATCTTTCTCTTGCCTTTTTTTTTTCTTTGAGACAGAGTCTTGCTCTGTCACCAGACTAGAGTACAGTGACATGATCTGGGCTCACTGCAACCTCTGCCTCCAGGGTTAAAGTGATTCCCCAGCCTCCCAAGTAGTTGGGACTACAGCCATGCACCACCATACCTGGCTAATTTTTTGTATCTTAGTAGAGACAGAGTTTCACCATGTTGGCCAGGATGGTCTTGATCTTCTGAACTCATGATCCATCTGCCTTGGCCTCCCAAACTGCCGGGATTAAAGGCATAAGCCACCATGCCTGGCCTCTCTCCCTTTTATAAAAAGATATACTTCAACTTTTATTTTAGGTTAGGGGGTACATGTGCAGTTTTATCACAGGAGCCTATTGCGTGATGCTGAGGTTCGGGGCATGAATGATCCTGTCACCCAGGTCCTAAGCATAATACCTACTAGGTAGTTTTTCAGCCCTGGCCCTTCATCCTCTCTTTCCCTCTCCAGCCTCTAGTAATGCCCAGTATCTATTGTAACCATCTTTGTGTCCATTGGTATTCAATGTTTAGCTCCCACTTATAAGTGAGAACATACAATATTTAGTTTTCTGTTGCTGCATTAATTTGCTTAGGGTAATGGCCTCCAGCTGTATCCTTGTTGCTATAAAGGACATGATTTCATTCTTTATTGTGGCTGCATAGTATTCCATGGTGTATATATACCACATTTTCTTTATCAAATCCACCATTGAGGAGCACCTGGGTAGATTCCATGTCATTGCTATTGTGAATAGTGCTGTGCTGAGTATATGTATGCATATCTTCTTGGTGAAATGATTTCTTTTCCTTTGGGTAAATATCCAGTAATGAGATTTCTGGGTCAAATGTAATTCTGTTTTAAATCCTTAGAGAAATCTCCAACTGCTTTCCATGGTGGGTGAACTAATTTATAATCCCACAAGAGGTTATTAGGGTTTCCTTTTCTCCACATCCTTGCCAGTATTCATTATTGCCTGGATTTTGAATAAAAGCCATTTTAACTGGGATATCTCATTATTGTTTTGATTTGCATTTCTTTGATGGTCAATGATGTTGAGCACCTTTTCATATATCTGTTTGCCATTTGATATGGGTTTGCTGTGTCCCCACCCAAATCTCATCTTTAACTGTAACTCCCCAAATTCCCACAGTTGTGGGAGGAACCTGGTGGGAAGTGATTGAATTATGGGGGCAGGTCTTTCCTGTGCTGTTCTTGTGATAGTGAATGAGTCTCACAAGATCTGATGGTTTTAAAAACAGAAGTTTCCCTGCACAGCTCTCTCTTTGCCTGCTGACATTCATGTAAGACATGATTTGCTCCCCCTTGCCTTCCACCATGATTGTGACCCCTTCTTGGCCATGTGGAACTATAAGTCTGTTAAACCCTTTTTCCTGTATAAATTACCCAGTCTTGGGTATGTTTTTATCAGCAGTGTGAAGATGAACTAATATACCATTTATATGTCTTTTGAAAAATATCTTTTCAGACCTTTTGCCCAGTTTTTAATTGGATTATTAGATATTTTTCCTGTAGAGTTGTTTGCACTCCTTATATGTTATGATTATTAATCCCTTTTCAGATGGGTAGTTTGAAAACATTTTCTCCCATTTTGTGGGTGCTTCACTTTGCTGTGAAGGAGTTTTTTTTTTTTTTAACTTGATGTGTTTCCATTTGTCCATTTTTGCTTTGGTTGCCTAGGCTTGTGGGTTATTACTCAAGAAATCTTTGCCCAGATCAGTGTCCTGTAGAGTTTCCCCAATGTTTTGCTTTACTAGTTTCATAGTTTAAGGTTTTAGATTTGCCTTTAAACCATTTTGACTTTTTTTGTATATGCTGAGAAAAAAGAATCTAGTTTCATTCTTCTGTATATAAATATCCAGTTTTCTCAGCACCATTTATTGAAAACACTGTCCTTTCCTCAATGTATGTTCTTGGCACCTTTGTCAAAAATGAGTTCACTGTAGATTTATGGATTTGTTTCTAGGTTCTCAGTTATGTTCCATTGGTCTGTGTGTCTGTTTTTATACCAGTACCATGCCATTTTGGTTAATATAGCTCTGTAGTATGCTTAAAATCAGGTGATGTGATTCTTCTTTCTTTCTTCCTTCCTTCCTTCCTTCCTTCCTTCCTTCCTTCCTTCCTTCCTTCCTTCCTTCTTTCTTTCTTTCTTTCTTTCTTTCTTTCTTTCTTTCTTTCTTTCTTTCTTTCTTTCTCAGAATGGCCTGGCTATTCTGGGTCTTTTGTGTTTCCATATAAATTTTAGGATTTTTTTTTTATTTCTGTGAGGACTGTCATTAGTATTTTGATAGGGATTGCATTGAATCTGTAGATTGCATTGGGTAGTATAGATATTATAACAATATTGATTCTTCTCATTCATGAACATGGAGTATCTTTTCATTTTTAAATGTCTTCTTTTTACATGCAACAATGTTTTATAGTTTTGATTGTAGAGATCCTTCACTTCTTTGGTTAAAATTTATTCCTAGGTATCTTATTTTATTTGTAAACAGGATTATTTTCTTGATTTCTTTTTCAGATTATTCACTTTTGATGTATAGAAATGCTACTGATTTTTGTAAGTTAATTTTGTATCCTGTCTTTACAAAATTTATGAGTTCTAAAAGTTGTTTTTGTGGAGTCTTTAGTTTTTCCTCAATTAAAATATTATATCATTTTAAACAAGAATAATTTTACTTCTTCCTTTCCAATTTGGATGTACTTTATTTCTTTCTTTTGTCTGACTGCTCTAGTTAGAATTTCTAGTAATAAGTTGGATGACAGTGGTGAAAGGGGGCATCCTTGTCTTATTCCAAATCTTAGAGGAAAGGCTTTCAGTTTTTTACCATTCAGAATAATATTAGCTGTGGGTTTGTTGTAGATGGCTTTTATTATGTTGAGGTATGTTCCTTCTATACCCAGTTTTTGAGGGTTTTTATCATGAAGGGATGTTGAATTTTTATCAAATGCTTTTTTAGCATCTGTTGAAATGATCATATGGTTGTCTTTCACTGCATTGGTATGATGAATCACATTGATTGGTTTGTGTATGTTGCAATATCCTTGCATTGCTGGCATAAAAGCTACATGGCCAATGTGTTGCTAAATTTGATTTGCTAGCATTTTTTTGAGGATCTTCATATCAATATTCATCAGGGCTATGGCCTTTAGTTTTCTTTATCTGCTGTGTCTTTGGTTCTGTTATCATGGTAATAGTGGCCCAGTAGAATGATTTTGGAAGTATTCTCTCCTCCTCCATTTTTCAAAATAGTTTGAGTAGAATTGGTATTAGTTCTTTTTTAAATGTTTGGTAAAACTCAGTAGGGAAGCCATTGGTTCATGAATTTTTCTTTACTGGGAGACTTTTTATTATGATTTATCTCATTACTTGTTATTGGTTTGTTCAGGTTTTGGATTTTGTCATGGTCCAATTTTGGTAGGTTGTATGTGTCTAGAAATTTATCCATTTCTCCTAGGTTTTCCAATTTACTGGCATGTAGTTATTCATAGTAGTAGCTAATGATCATTTAAATTTCTGTGGTATCAGTTATAATATCTCCTTTATCATCTCTGATTTTATTTACTTAAGTTTTATCTCTTTTTTTCTTAGTCTGGCTAAAAGTTCATGAATTTTGTTTATCTTTCAAAAAAATCAGCTTTTAATTTTACTGATAGTTTTATTTTTTTTTTCTCATTTCAATTCCATTTATTTCTGTTCGAATCTTTTTTATTTCTTTTGTTCTACTTATTTTGAATTTGGTTTGCTCTTGTTTTCTAGTTCTGTAAGATGCACTCTCAGGTTAAGTTTTCTACTTTTTATGTAGGCATTTATTACTATAAATTTTCTTCTTAGTATTGCTTTCTTTGTAGCCCATAGGTTGTGTTATGTTGTGCTTTTCCTTTCATCTGTTTCAAAAAGTTTTGAATTTCCTTCTTTATTTCTTCATTGACCCACTGGTCATTCAGGAACATAATGCTCAATTCTTATGTTTTAGTATAGTTTCCAATGTTTCTCCTGTTATTGATTTTTAGTTGTATTCCATTGTGGTCAAAGAAGGTCAAAGAAGATACTTCATATGATTTCAATTTTTGAAATGTTTTAAGACTTGTTTTGTGGCTTAACATATGAGCTATCCTTGATAGAATCCATGTTCTGAGAAGAATGTGTATTCTGCAGCCATTGGCTGAAATGCTCTGTAAATATCTCTTAGATTAATTTAGTCTATGGTATAGATTAAGTCTGATGTTTCTTTGCTGATTTTCTGTCTCAAAGATCTGTCCAGTGCTGAAAATGGGGTATTGAAGTCTCCAGCTATTATTGCACTGGGGTCTTTCTCTTTAGCTTCAAAAATATTTGCTTTATATATCTGGGTGCTCCAGTGTGGGGTGTATACGTATTTACAATTATTATGTTTTCTTCCTGCATTGAGTCGTTTATCATTATATAATGACTTTGTCTCTGTCACGCAATCTATTTTGACTGACATAAGTATAGCTCGTTCACTTATTTTTTTTACTTCTATTTGCATGAAATATCTCTTTCCATCCTTTTATTTTCAGTCTATGTGTGCCTTTATAAATGAAGTGAGTTTCTTGCAGGTAATAGATTGTTGGATGTTGTTTTTTAAAAAATATCCATCCAGCCACCCTGTGTCTTTTGGTTGGAGAGTTTAGTTCGTTTACATTCAAAGTTATTATTGATAAGTAAGGACTCACTCCTGCCATTTAATACAGTTGGTTTTCTGGTTGTTTTGTGATCTTCTCTTTTTCCTTCTTTCCTTTCTGTCTTACTTGTTTTGAAGGTGATTTTCTCTTGTGGTATGTTTTAATTTCTTCCTTTTTTTTTTTTACATATCTGTTGTAGGTTTTTTGATTTAAGATTATCATGAGGCTTGAGAATTACATCTTATAATACATTATTTGAAACTGATGACAACTTGGCACTGATTGCAAAAACAAACAAAGAAGCAAAGAAAAAACTAATACTAATTATACACTTTTAGTTCATCCCTCCTGCTTTTTAGCTTTTTATTACTATTTATATCTCATTATACTATCTATGTCTTGAAAAATTGTAGTTATTATTTTTGCTAAGTTCTTTTAGTCTTTCTTTTAGTATACAGGTAGTTTGTACACCACTATTACAGTGTAATAATATGTTCATCTGTGCACTTAATATTACTGTAAGTTTTGTACCTTAAAATGATTTCTTATTGTTAATATCCTTTTCTTTTAGACTGAAGAACTCTGTTTAGCATTCCTTGTAAGACAGGTCTGGTGTTCATTAATTCCCTCAGCTTTTGCTTGTCTCTGGAAGTCTTTATTTCTCCTTCATATTTGAAAGATATTTTTGTTGTATACACTATTCCAGGATAATTTTTTTCTTCATTACTTTAAATACATCATGCCACTCTCTCCTGGCCTGTATGATTTCCACTGAAAAGTCTGCTGCCAGACATATTGGAGCTTCTTTAATGTAATTTTTCCCCTTTTCTCCTGCTGTTTTTAGGGTTCTTTCTTTATCCTTGACTTTTAGGAGTTTGATTATTAAATGCCTTAAGGTAGCCTAATTTGGGTTAAGTCTGCTTAGTGTTTTATAACCTTCTTTAATTTGAATATTTCTCTAAGTTTGGAAAGTTTTCTGTTGTTATACCTTTGAATAAACTTTCTACCTCCTCCTTGAGGCCAATAACTCTTAAATTTGCCCTTATGAGGCAATTTTCTAAGATATTAAAGTCATGCCTCATTTTTTTTACTCCTTTTTCTTTTGTCTCTTCTGACTGTGTATTTTCAAACAGCCTGTTTTCATGCCCACTAATTCTTTCTTCTGCTTGATTAATTTTGCTATTAAGAGGACTCTGATGCATTCTCTACCATATCAGTTGGATTTTTCATCTCCAAAATTTCTGTTTAATTCTTTTTAATTATTTCAATCTCTATTAAATTTATCTGATAGGAGTCTGAATTCCTTCTCTGTGTCATCCTGAATTTCTTTGAGTTTCCTCAAAATAGCTATTTTGAATTCTCTGTCTGAAAGTTCACATATCTCTTTTTCTCCTGGATTGATGGCTTATTTAGTTTGTTTGGTGAAGTCATGTTTTCCTGGATGGTCTTGATGCTTGTGGATGTTAGTTGGTGTCTGGACATTGAAGACTTAGACATTTATTGTAGTTTTTGCAATCTGGGCTTATTTGTCCACATCCTTTTTGGGAAGGCATTCCAGATATTTGAAAGGACTTGGGTGTTGTGATCTAAGTTTTTGATCACCACAGCTGTATCTGCATTAGGGGCCACACCAAGCCCACTAATGCTATGGCTCTTGCAGACTCATAGAGGTACCACCTTGGTGGTCATGGGTAAGAGCTGGGAAAATTCTCTGAATTACCAGGCAAATACTCTTGTTCTCCTGTCACTCCCTCTGCCCCCCACCCAAAATGGAGTCTCTCTGTGTGTGTTGAGATACTTGGGGTTAGGACGGAGGTGATACAGGTACTCTTGTGGCCACCATACTGAGACAGTGCAGGGTCAGACATGAAGCCAGAATAGCACTGGGTCTCACCCAAGGCCAACAGCAACCACTGCCTAGCTACTGCCGATGTTTACTTAAGGCTCAAGAGCTCTTCAGTCATCAGTTAGCCAATGTAGCCATGCTTGTCTTCTTCCCTTCAGGGCAGCAAGCTTCCCTCTGGCCCAGGGAAGGTTCAGAAATGTCATCTTGAGCCAGGGTCTGGAGTCAGGAACTATAGGAAGCTGCTTGGTACTCTATTCTACTGCAGTTGAGCTGGCATCCAAGACACAAGACAAAGCCCTTCTCACTTTTTTCTTCTTTATCCTCATCCAGAAAAAGACTCTTCTCATAGCTACTATCACCCCAGGACCATGACAAGCACTACCTGGCTACCTCCAATATTGACTAAAGGCCCAAGTGATCTTTAGTCAGGTTATGGTGAATGGTGCCATGCCTGGGTTTCTCTCTTCAGGGCAGCAGGCTCCCCTCTGGCCCAGGGTAGGTTCAGAAATGCTGTTCAAGAGCCAAAGCCTGGAATTGGGGACCACAGGAGCCTGCTTAGTGCTCTACCCCACTGTGGCCAACCTGGTACCTGAACTACAAGACAAAGTCCCCTTTAGTCTTCCCTCTCCTTTCCTTAAGCAGGAGTCTCTCTCTATGTCCACCACAGCTGGGAATGTACTGGAACACACTAAAGCCAGCATGTCTCTGAGTCTCATCCAGATATTCAACAAGACCCTCAGTGAGTACTACCTTATTATCACTGATGTTTATTCAAGACCAAGAGCTCTTTAGTTAGAGGTGATGAATCCTGCCAAGACTGGATCTTTCCTCCAAGACAGCAGGTTTCCTTCTGGCTCAGGGTGTATCTATTGTGCCACCTGGGAGCTAGGGCCTAGAATGGGGACTTCAAGACTGCCTGTGCCATATTCTACTGTGGCTGAACTGCTATCCAAGTTGCAAGACAAAGTCCTCTTTACTTTCTGCTGTCCTCTCCTCATGTGAAAGGAAAGAATCTCTCCTGGAGCTACAAGCTGCACTGCCTGGGATTGGGGAAGGTCGCCACAAGCACTCGCTTGGCCTCCCCAGCTGTTGTCTCAGTAGGCTGCACGCAGCCCAAGTTCACTGGCTCAGAGTGCAGCACAACAGCAGGACTTGCCCAGGAATTGCAGTTCCTGTGGCCTAGACTGCCTTTTAAGTTTATTTAGAACCCCAGAGCACTTTAGCCTGTGGTGGAAAGGTTTGCTGGAACTCAGGTTCTGGCTGCTGGGATGGACAATTCAACTCTGGCTAGGGCTGGTCTAAATGCTCAGCTGGACATCAGCTGATTTCTGCCCTGTATTGCATTCCACTGTAATAGGGCAGCACGGACTTCCCAAGTGAAGTCCCACAATCACTGCACTCTCCTTCCCCAAGTGTACAGATTCTCTTTCCAGGAGATGGGGGAGGGGTGGTTTCATCTATTCAAGACTCTTTCCTACCATCTTCAGTGCTCTTTCCTTTATATGATGTTAAAATTAGATATTGTGATCACTCACCTGATTTTTGGTTTTTGCGAAGGTGCTTTCTTATGTGGACAGTTCTGGTATTCCTGAATGGGGAATGATCCCTGGAGGATTTTATTCAGCCATCTCACCACACCTCCTCTTCCACTCACTGTGTACTAACAATAGCAGTTGTTATAATGATTATTTCACTCAGCAAATATGAATATGCAGTGTTGGTAAAAAATGTAATGTCCTTTAAATATAACAGATGTTGAATTATTGCATCATATTTTAAGTTAATAAGTATAAGCAGTAACTGCAAGCACTAGATGATGGTACCTTTACTTTTAAAGTATGGTTCATTTAATGAATATTCAAATAAATTATATGGTAGTTTACATTCAAATGCAAGCTATGGCATTTATTGGTTTTTAAACATTCTTTAACATGTTTATTTTAATATAATGTTGTGTCATCTGAAGCTAATTGTTCCTTCCTTCCTGTGAATAACCATTTATTGAATGTTTAACTCATGTAAGACTCACTTCTAGGCCTAAATATAAAGATCTGTAAATAATTTTTTCCTCAGAGAAATTATAATCAGTATGGAAAAAAAAAGATATTTCAAAACAAAAATTGGAAATCATTGTGATACACACTTTATTGATAACATAATGGTAGTGCATAGTTGGTATCAGCTGTGATTCTGGAGGCAGAGTGCCTGACTAAGGCCTACACTTGGCAACCGTATCTCAGTTTTCATTGCCACTGCAATTGGATTGAGAATATACATGGGACCCAAAAGCAGTCAATGAATCACAAGCCAGTGTGACAAGATTCTTGATCTTTCTTCCTGGATCAAAAAAAAAAAAAAAAAAAAAGAAGGAAGAATATAAGACTGGAGTTCTGCCACCATGTTGCTACCATGGCAAGCATGAGATTGAAGCAACTGGCTTTGCTGAGAATCCTTCTTACAAGAGGAGATTAGGACAGTTAGTGAGATATGAGGGATGTGATTGCACAGAGAAGGGACTATGTGAAGACACAGGAAGAAGATGGATATCTGCAAACCAAGGAGAGAGGCCTCAGGAAAAACTGAATCTCATAACACCTTGATCATGGACTTTCAGCTCCCAGAACTGGGAGAAAATAAATTTCTGTTAAGCTATCTGCTCTGTGTTTTGTTATGACAGCCCTAGTAAACTAAAACAAGTGTCAGTCATATTAGGTGTAGAGAGAGAACGTATACATTGAAGAGAGAGTCAAAGAAAAAGATAATTAATTGCATCAAACTATGTTATTTTACTTTAGAATCCGTAGTATATGCACACATTACAAAATGTCATATATGTTTAATACATGGTTACTCTTATTATTTACCGCATGTTTGAAGCACATTTTATTTTACTCTAGTATAAAACATTTTCATTGTGAAAATGACAATGTAAATAAAAAGCAGCTAAATCTTGGCTAATTTGGTGGCTACCTTTGTATTTTGAAAGCAATCTATTTTATCTCTAAATAATCCTTTTATTGTGCCTGAAATGATAGTTAGAAATTTATTACTTTCAATCCCTTTAAACTTGAAGATTTTTGTCCGCATTGATTTATTTTTATGGTTTTATATAAAATTGAAATTTATAAGGGCAGAAAGAGGTATGGAGGATAACTTCAGGGAGGCCATGAGAGCCTTATTTAATCTGACTCAGAAGCTAGCCTTTGTATGTAAACCTCTGAATGGAAAATAAGAGGACCAAGGGAGAAAAGAGAAAGCTAAAATAGATAAACTTCACCTTTTCATCTTGGGCCCACCTTAAAAATAAAGTGTTCTGTGGGGAAAGGATGCCCTATTCAATAAATGGTACTGGGAGGACTGGTTACCATGTTACCATGGTAGCCAGTTGAATAACCAGATGAATAACCAGAATATATACAGAAGATTGAAACTGGACCCTTTCTTCATACCATATACAATAATTAACTCAAGATGGATTAAAGACTTAAATGTAAAACCCAAAACTATTAAAATCCTGGAAGGTAACCAAGGCAATACCATTCAGGACACAGATACAGGCAAAGATTTCATGAAGACAATGCCAAAAACAATTGCAACGGTAGTAAAAGTTGACAAATGGGAAGTAATTAAACTAAAGAGCTTCTGCAGAGCTAAAGAAACTATCAACAGAGTGAACAGACAACCTACAGAATGGGAGAAAATTTTTGCAAATTATGCATCCAACAGAGGACTAATATTCAGCATCTATAAATAACTTAAATTTACAAGAAAAAAACAACACTATTAAAAAGTGGGCAAAGGACATGAACAGACATTTTGCAAAAGAAGAAATACATGTGACCAGCAATGATATGAAAAAAGCTCAACATCACTGATCACTAGAGAAATGCAAATCAAAACCACAATATCATCTCACATCACTCAAAATGGCTATTAGTAAAAAGTCAAAAAAAAATAACAGGTACTGGTGAGGTTGCAGAGAAAAAGGAACATTTATACACTGTTGGTGGGAGTGTAAATTATTACAACTATTGTGGAAGACTGTGGCAATTCCTCAAAGACCTAGAGACAGAAATACCTTTTGCCCCAGCAATCCCATTACTGGGTATCTACCCAAAGAAATATAAATCATTCTATTATAAAGACACATGCATGCATATGTTCATTTACAGCATTATTCACAATAGCAAAGCAATGGACTCTACCTAAATGCCCATCAGTGATAGACTGGATAAAGAAAACATGGTACATGTACACCACATATACTATATAAACATAAAAAGAATGAGATCATGTACTTTACAGGGACATGGATAGAGCTGGAAACCATTATCCTTAGCAAACTAACACAGGAACAGAAAACCAAATACCGTATGTTCTCACTTATAAGTGGGAACTAAATGAAGAGAACACATGGACACACAGAAGGGAACCACACACACTGGGAGCTATGGGAGGGTGAAGGAGGAAGAAAACTAACTAATGGGTACTAGGCTTAATACCTGGGTGATGAAATAATCTGTACAACAAACACCCCGAGACCACACGTTTACCTATGTAACAAACCTGCATGTGTACCTTTGAATTTAAAAGTTAAAAAAAATAGTGCTCTTCAGTGGCCAAAAGAAAATTTCCTATGTTGTTTTTCTTTTTAAAAAAATCACTAGACACACAAACCAACCTGTACACAGTTATTTACAGTAGCTTTATTTGTAATTGCTTCAAACTGAAACAACCAGAATGTTCCTCAGTGGGTGAATGATTAGACTATGGAAAATCCATACCTTGGAACACAACTCAGCAATCAAAAGATAACACTATTGCTATATATGACGATTTGGATAGAGCTCAAGGAATTATGTAGAGTGAAAAAAGCTGTATCTAAAGGTTACATACTGTATACTTTTATTAACATAACATCCTCAAAATGATAAAATTACAAAGATGGAAGACAGATTAGTGGTTGCCAAGAGTTAGAGTTGTTATCTGGGTTGAGGGATGGGCGCATCTATAAAGGGGGTAAGAAGATGGAGATCTTTGTGGTGATAAAAGAGGTCTGTATTGTGTGTAGTGACAGTCACATGGATTTACACAAGATAAAATGAAATAGAGCTACATACATTGTGCCAATGTCATATTCCTGGTTTTCATACTGTACTATAATTATAAAAGATGTAACTATGGGGAAACAGGGTGAAAGGGTACATGAGACCACTCTGTACTATCTTTGCAATTTCCTGTGAATCTATAATTATTTCAAATAAAAAGTAAGATAAAAATCATTTGAGGGTTTTCATCATTAGAGAAATTCTTATTGAATTCCATGGAGGCAGTTTCTTTGGCATCCTTACTTTAACGATGTTGGAGAAAAATGAAAAGGTGGGAGGCTGGAGAAGGCAGTAAGCCTTGCCATGCAAATTTAGTAAGCCACATGAAATGTCAGAGAGCATACTGATTTTTACAAGACTACAGACCTTTAGAATAGAGGCTTCTAAAATAAATAATTCATTTATACAATGTCACCTAATGCATAGCTGTAGTTACAGGGTGACTCTTGATCATAGGGATGGAAAGGAAGTAGAGGCAGAAACTTCCAGATTCCCACAGTCCCCTCACATAGAGAAGGGCCATAGTGACCGTCCTTCTCTCCTCTAACCTCTTATCTCTTCCCCTTAGCTACAGGGCAACTTAGTTTCAGTTTAATTTTTGATTTGGGGAACTTGTACCATCTCTAGGTAATTTCTAGTTCAGAGAACTTGTCCTTGCATAATGTCCTTCTTGGGCAAAGTCTGAAGTGTGGCGGTAGCAACTTTGAATCCTTGTGGGGGTTCCCTTCTTAGGAAACAAAGATTAAGAATGATTAGAAATCTTCCAGATGTTGAAAAGACAATTGAAATTGTTAATTTCTTTGTAGAGGGGCAGAAATAAACTCTAAAGTTAATTTACATTAGGGCAGTATGAGTGTCCAGGTAGCAGGAGGAAGTAACTAAGACAGTGCATGCTTTTCACCTTTTGGTTTTCCTCCAGTCCTTCCATAAACCACTTCTGTCTGGGCGTCTATTTCCTTATATGCATTAATAGTTAACTGTGGTATCTCATGTGTTTTCCGGCATTGTCTTAAATTTGGTTTCATATCTGTTCCTTTTGAGGTGAGAGTGGAACTGCCATGTGGAAATGTTAAGGTTATAATAAGTACCGCAGTTCCGGAAGGAAGTCAGAACTAGAGATTCAGACATTTAGAACTTGAGAGGCAGTATACAGTAATACTTCGGAGCCACATTGCTTGGGTCCAAACCATGGTTCTCTAGCAAGTTATTTAACCTCTCTGTCTTAGTTTTTCAATTTGTGAAATGGAGATAAATGGGGATAGTGAGAATAGCCTTCACAGGATTTGGGGAAGATTAGTCAAGAACCCCTGCTAAACACTGTTTACTATTGCTAGCATACTATTGTTTTCCACCTTTCTCTCCACAGTTTGTACATAACAGGTGCGCAGATAAATATCCGCGACGTGCCTCTAATTCCAATAAGTCGTTTGCCTTGTTTGCCTCGCTAAATAATATTAAGAGCCTTTTTCTTTAAAAAATAGAGATCAGCACGTTACTTTTCATTAATATCATTCGCATAATAACAGACTTAGTTGAGAGATTCAGCAGGCAGCATTTCACACAATCGAGACTCCTTTACTGATCATATCATAAAAGCATTTCCCTCGATTTCCTAAGGCCTCAGTTAACGTCCTATACCCATCCGATGCTCCTTTTTCGTTAGCCTTCTTCTCCTAAGTGGCTTATCTGCCTCCTGGTATCAGGAAGGCACTAACTTTTCCTTCGGGTTGTTAGAGCAGCAAAACGATTTCCAAATTCACGGTTCTGGCTCCGTCTCCAGCCCAGGGAGGAGAAAACGGGGCATGGCGCCGCCGGATTCCTGGGCGGAGCTTGAGTGGCGTACCTCGAGGCGCCGGCGACGCTGGTGTGTGACGTTCCGCCTCACGCAGGCGCAGTGCCGCCCGGCCTCGGTTGGGACCCCTCCCCTCCTCCTCCGCCCACCTGGGTGTCGGTGGCTGCGGCAGGGGTCTGGACCTGGGCGGCGGGCCCGGGCGGCGGGGCTAGAGGGTGTCTGCATTGGCGGAGCTCCGCAGGCTGCATCCGGCTCGGTGCTGCTGCCGCCGCCGCCCCTACCGCCGCCCAAGGCCCTTGACGTTCTCCAGAGAGAGGCCAGAGCGATTCTGGGCTGCCTCGGCGCTCGCCCAGGTGAGGGGATGGGCCGGGCCAGACACGGTTGAGGTTGTCCGCACCTTTTTCCAGCGTCTCTGGAACTCAGTCTGGTCGGAGTCCGAGAGTTTTGGCTTCGTCGCGGCTGCCTGCTGCGGCGGCGACTCTTACTTCTTTGCCATCCTTACCTGCAGTGCGGGCATCTGTAGACCGGGTGTTGGAGGTTAGTGGGAAAGTCTGGAAGGGCCATGGCAGGCGGATGGCTGGGGACTCGGATGCAGGAGCGGTTCCTGCGGGTGATGGTAAGGCGCTCCACTTGCTGGCGTGTAGACTGCGGAAAGGACAGTGCGTCCGCAGGCTCGGACTTCAGCTTTGCCGGCAGCACTGGGTTGTGGTAGACTCCATGCTGCTTAGTATAGGGTTGATTGACTGAGGGCGGGTAAGCCTTGGAACAACCCCCGCTTTCTTCTCCAGGATGGATGTGTTTTGTATTCTGAATTGGTGCTTGCTGCACTGCACTCTGGAAGAGTGCATTTCAGCACAATTTCCTATTGGTCAAAGGAAGGTGAAAATAAGTTGACTTTCCCTCTGGAGAGTATTAGTTGTCGTTTCTTTTACCTTCCTGTTGGCCTTAGTGTTGACGTTTGTTAAAGGTAAAAAGTTCATGTAAATATCCTCTTTAAGGAAATCGTGGGCTTTATAACTGTATAAGGGCCTATAAGTTTCAACTGGTTTACTGTTGCTGCTTTCACCCTGGGCCGTAGCAATGAAGTTGTTATATTCCAAGTTAAATATACAAAGTATAAAAATAGATGAATAACTAAAATACCTTGTTTTGTAACTATTGAGTGGTACATATAATTATGTGCATATATTATCACGATTAATAATCATAACAATTCTATAAAGTCTATTATTCCCATTTTCTAGATGAAAGAACAAAAAGTCCGTAGACCTACAAAGTAGCATGTTTGAAGTCAGATCTGTGATTCAAGCCACGTAATCTGACTTGTTTGCGGTCCCTTGGTCAGTAGGCCATACAAACTCCCAAGCACCCTGTGATTTTCCAAGATTTTCCTTCGATTAGAAAGTATGCCAAGAAGGACATTTTGGCACTGTTCTTGCCAGCAAGGACCCAACAGTTTGAGAGAAAAACTTTTTCAAAGTCACACTTTCAAAGTCACACTTTGAATATGTTTTAAACATAGGATTTGATTTCTAGGACCTTTGATTACCAAACTCATGCTCTTGTACAGTGGTTTTGGAACCTTTGGAAAGCTTTAGTTTGGAAGTTGTAGTCTTATTGTAGACTTAGGAGCATTTCTTGTTTGGAAACTTTAAACAGGGAAATGTAATGTTGGGCTGAAAGAGTTTCCTCCTGTTTGTGCATGAGTAAGTAACCAAATCATATAATCAGAAAAGGTTATGCTGCTCAGAAAGCCAGAATACCTTGTTTGATTGGTTAAAGTGCCATTCTTTTCAGATTTAAGATGAAACACTGCAGAAGGGCCGTCTGAAAAAAAGGGAGAAGGAAAACCAACATTGCAAACTCTTGGAAAAAAAAGTTGGGTAAGTATTTTTGGCTAAGTTTTAAAGAGATCAAATTTTCAGTTAAAGCTCAGAGAAAAATCTTCTGCCTTTCCGCTTCAGTTGTGGTTTAATCTGCCTATATTGCTAGGGAATGGGGTTGGAGTGGTGGCGGCGATATGTAATGGAACCTGACGTTTTGCCTGACGTTTGAAGCATTTTGCCTGATGTTTGAACTATTGATATCTGATTGACAATTAAGTCATGTGCTTAGTCTGTGCATTGGCAGGAGAAAGCAGGGAAATCCTTTGCTTATCAGGTGTCAAAATTCTTTTCTCTTTTGCTTGCTCTTTAATCTACCTATGTTTGTAAAGTGTTTTAATAAGAAATTAAGGAAATGAAGAAAAGTAGTTGACTTTTGGTTTGTTCATAGAATATTGTGTATGACTGAACTCAAGTATATTTTTTATTGTGAATTCTACAGAGAATAATAGAAGACACGATCAAAGGTAATTAAGAAGCAGTGTAATTCATTTCATAACTATTGAGTATCGTACGTTACACATTATTCCAGGCTTCTGGTAATAGAATAATGGTCTTCATGGCGCTGGAGAGCACTACAGTAGTGCATCTTCTCTTGGAAGGTAACATTTTTGTGAACTAATTATTTGCTTTATTTTATAAGCAACTATGTTTTTGGTTTATGTAAAAGACCAGGAAGTGAGCATTATTCGTGTAGTAAGTGTATTTGTAATAAAAAATTTCATATTATTTTAGTTGATAAAGTAGGATTCTCTATGAGTGCTGCATTAATGTACAGTGGGAAACTAGGAATTTTTTTTTTTTTTTTTTTTTTTGAGACACAGTTTCACTCTGTCTCCCAGGCTGGAGTGCAGTGGCGCAACTGGGCTCATTGCAACCTCTGCCTCCCAGGCTCAAGTAATTCTTGTGCCTCAACCTCCTGAGTATCGGGAATACAGGCGTGTGTCACCACACCCAGCTAATTTTTGTATTATTAGTAGAGACAGGGTTTCACCATGTTGGCCAGGCTGGTCTCAAACTCCTGACCTCAAGTGATCCGCCCACCTCGGCTTCCCAAAGTGCTGGGATTACAAGTGTGAGCCACTGTGCCTGGTGAAACTGGGATTTTTGTAGACTTTGTTTTAGCATACTACATTTCATATTAAAGATAATGACAATTTAAAAATTTTATGGGAGCTTAGCAAAATTAATTTTTTAATTGAGAAAATTTGGGGGAACTTATGTAGAAGATACATGGTCAGATAGGCAACTGTTTAGGTGATGAATTGGAGGGAGGTGAGCTTTGAAGAGTGGTGGTCAGTTAGAGGCTATTATAATTATCCAGGTGGGAAATGAGAACTACAGTGCAAACTGGAATTGAGAAATGGAGATGGACTTAATAGATGCATAGAAGGTTGACGGATAGGATTTAGTGAGCTTGAGGGAAAATGAAGGCAGGGTAATTTCTGGTCACCATCATCTTCATGCATGTATTAATGTTTAACAAATACTTTTGGGATGCTTGTAATGAATTATCTGGCTTGGGAAACTGAGTAGATTCTGGGGCCATTTACTAAGGTATAAGTATAGGAAGAGCAGTAGATCAGGGAGCATGCGTCAGGGAGATGAGTTCAGTTTGGTCCATTAAATATGAGGCATCTGTGACTTTTAAGAAACTGTCATTAGGCAGTTGTATATATGGATCTGAGTTAAGAAGAAGACCCAGCTTGAGATGTAAATTTTGGAGTCATGGTTTAAAGATGATAGTTAAAAGCAATGGCAATGGATGAGATCACTCACAGGAAAATGTAGAGTGAGAATAGAAGAGAAGAGGATGGAGAACAACAGCATTTAAGGGTGAGGTTGAAGAAAAACATACCTCAAAGAAGTAGGCAGGGATGTAGGGTTTAATGAGAGTCACAAAAGTCAGTGGCAGAACTGAGTTTAGAGAAAAGGAGTATTAGACATCTATAGACATCAAGTAGGATGAGGACAACTAAAGTATCCATTGGATATATCACTTAAGAAATCCTTGATGACCTGAGCAAGAGCAGTTTTACAAGTGAGGCTAATTCACACTGGGTAAGAGATTATGGATGTTGAAATAGCTAATGTAATTTACTATTTCAGAAAGTTTAGTTGTAAGTGGAAAAGAGAAGGATGTAGCTAAAGCTGTGAGTTTGAGAGAAGATTTTTGTTTTTTAAGGTATAAGAGATATAAGCACATGTTTATTTGCTGAGGAAAAAGAGTCATCAGAATGAAAATCTGAAGATATAGGAATGAGGCAAAATAATTGGTGAAGCACTGAACAAACTGGAAAGGATGTAATACAAGGGTTCAGATCAGGGGTACTTTAGATAGACTTCTACTGAGACGGGGGGAAGGAGATTATGATTATGTATACAGATACATTTATAGGAGTCAGAGTAAAGGGCTACTCTACAAAGTTTATGCAGTAGACTCCAGTTTATGGTGGAAAGAGGAAATGGTTCACTCTTGTAATCACTAGCTTTTTTGGTGTGGTATTGCTGACTCGTGATCTTATAGTAGGGACGAGGAGAAAAATAGTTTAGCTTAAGATGACATATATGAATCATCAAGTTATAGATACCTTGAAGATCTCTTGCAGAGTTACCCTTCTCATACTTCGTATTAATATCTATGACTAAATAACAAATGATCCCAGAACTTAGGGGTTTAAACCAATAAACGTTTATTAACTCAATTTCTATGGCTCAAAAATTTGGGAATGACTAAACTGGGGCTCAGGGTCTTTCAGGAGGATGCAGCAAAGATGTAGGCTGGAACTTTAGTTGTCTAGGATAGTGTTCCTTGACCTTTTTGGCACTAGGGACTGGTTTCGTGGAAGACAATTTTCCATGCACCTGATGGGGCTGGGGTGGGTCGGGGGATAGTTTCAGGATGAAACTGTTTCACCTCAGATCATCAGGTATTAGATTCTCTTAAGGAGCACACCACCTAAATCCCTTGCAGGTGCAGTTCACAATTGGGTTTGCACTTCTGTGAGAATAATGCCACTGCTGATCTGACAGGAGGCAGAACTCAAGTGGTAATGCTCACTTACCTCCTGCTGTGCTGCGTAACTCCTAACAGGTGGCAGACCCATACCAGTCTGTGGCCTGTGGGTTGCGGACCTCTGATCTAGGGGCTCGATTGGGGCTAGAGGGTTTACTTCTATGATGGCTCACTAGTTAAGCTGTTGGATGGAGGCCAACAGCTTTTTTTGTCATAGTCACATAAAAGTTCAATTTCAATTATAGTAATATTCTTGGTTCACAGGAATTGGCTGTTATATGGATCCACTGGGCTCTCTCCTTAACAGCACCCTAATTAAAAAAATATTTCCTTTGACCTTGATATGATGAGAATATTGGTAAACACATGTGACCATTTTCCTCCTCCCTCTTTCCCAAGTTCCTGTTTTGTTGGGTGGGTAGTTTGAGTATGTATTAAGACTGGAAGATATGAGAAAAGCCTAAATGCTACATTGGAAAAAAGAAACAGATTAATTTCAAAAAATCTTCAGAATTTTACTTTGCTGATGCTAGCATTTTAGTGTTATTATTTAGTGTTTTAGAGTATTTTAAATAAAAATGGAAGTGAGAAATTGAATTGTTAAGAGAAACTTGCAGAATATGTTTGTCAGACAATATGAAAAGCATAAATGAAGCTCCATAACTAATTGATTTATGGTATGAAGAGTAACCCTTTCATTCATGGTAATTTCTATTGATCTCTTTGTTTTGCTCATCATTTAAGGAGTATTCTGAAGGTAGTAATTACTTCTAAAGTGTTACCATTAACAGTAGATAATGTTTAAAAGTCATGTTTTCTTCTAGATTTCGAGAGATTGTAGTTAGCTCTTTTTACCCTATTAGTTGATATGTTTTCTACAGCTTTATAAGAGTTTTTGAAAAAAAATTATTTTGATAAATATTTTGGTGAACCAGCATAAATTTCTGCCTGTGAAGGTGGGGTTTGCTAAAATATAGCATTTTTGTTTGGCTGATATGACTTCTTAGATGTTCAAAATTCTTCCATATATAAACATGAAGAACCATTATTATAGCATAGATTATAATATTAAAAATTACGTTTGTTTAGTTTGCTGATTTATAGTGTTTAAATCGTCAGTCACCATACCTGAATGTTTTTCCTCTGCCTGGTCTTTGATTTTCTTCTAACAATCATGCTCAATAGTACTTGTGGAACTATGTCATTCATATGGATACTTTCTTGTTATTTGTGGTAACTAATTGCATTTGGTTATAAATATAAATTCTGTTATTAAATATGTATTTCTTTTATATATTGTAAGGAATGAAATACATGTTAATCATTACTGCCATGCATTTTTTTGTTTTTTAGCTTTCATTTTTTTTTGAGTTGATTTTTTTCTTAAAGAATATTAATATCCTTTAATAATTAAAGAATATTAATAGGCCAGGCATGGTGGCTCATACCTATAATCCCAGCACTTTGGGATGCTGAGGCAGGCAGGTCAGGAGGTCCAGAGATTGAGACCATCCTGGTCAGCCTGGTGAAACCCTGTCTTTACTACAAATAGAAAAATTAGCTGGGCATGGTGGTGTGCACCTGTAGTCCTAGCCACTTGGGAGGCTGAGGCAGGAGAGTTGCTTGAACCAGGGAGTCCGAGGTTGCAGTGAGCCAAGATTGCGCCATTGGACTCCAGCCTGGTGACAGAGTGAGGCTCTGTCTCAAAAAAAAAAAAAAAAAAAAAGAGTATTAATAAAAGTTGCTAAGCTACTACTGATATAATGTTTTTTGTCAAGTGCTGTGCTATGAGTTTTATATTTGCCTTGTGTTTTTAATGCCTTCAGCATCTCTTCAAAGAAGAGATGGCCATTCTACTACTTGGAAACAGGCTCAAAAGCTAACAAAAGTATTGAAGGGATTATGCCAGCTTTCCATTTCAAATCTAGTTTTAAAGCCTACTTTATTTTTAAGATAACAGAAAATTTCTGTTATTTCTGATTGAATGTTGTTTTACCACATAATTCTGTTGGGCTTTAGAATTAGTTAACAGGTGAAGCTGTGTTTGTTGTATAGCATCCTGGGGCTGAAAAGGACCTGGAGTGACCCTTCCTAGATAGCAAAGATTACACCTAATCTATTTGACCTAAGAGGATAATTGTTTATTTTGTTTGCTTAAATAAACAATGGGACATGTATAATTTTGGTTTACGTGCGCAAAGATGCTGGCCCTAGCCAGAATTGTGAAGGATGCTAACTTTCCATTCATTGACCGTTTCTTTTTGAATATTTTTCCCCATCTTCAGGAACCTTAGGCTTTTTGTAATATTCACAGGTCCTGCTTGCTAATGAGAAAAACACTCTAATGAATCAATTTACATTAATATTACATGGTAGTCATGAATGGTAGGTATTTTTGAAATCCCATAAAGTTATTGTTGAATTCTTAAAACTATTGGTTAGCATTCTATTTAAATAAATGGATAGTATAATTTTAGGCCTTGTTCTATCATGGTGGGAGCAATTTTTAGGCAGAGAGGGCCCTACCAATCACTGTACATGTAATAGGTAATGCCAACATTTTTATACATTCCAATACTATCTTAAATGTATAAAGTTTACATAATTATTTTAAGTGAGAAATTCAGTTGCAGTAAACACATACTTTGTATACTTCATCTGTGTAGCATTATAGACTTGGAAGGAACTTCACAAAGTTGTTTCAGGCTACCTACCTGAGGCTTGGTTACTGCTCAGACCATTTTTGTCACTTTAGAAACAATTTACATCAATTAAACACTTCTTGAAACTTTACTTTGGATAAAAATGTTGTATGATGTTACTTTTGTTTTGGGATCTCCTTATGCCATGGGAAAGATAAACAATCTGTCCAGGCAGATCTTTTGTTTTAGTATTTACTGTAATATCTGGATCAATAACTTGGTGTTTTAATTGTTAAGTAGGAAATAAATGTCTTTAAAGTTGGTAACCGTACACATAGTATCTGGCTATAATTTGTTACGTATGTACAGAAACCAATCCGTTAAAAGTTTTAAATTTTTCAGTTTAAGCGTTTGCTCTTTAACCATATTGACCAGTAAAGTTTGGTCTATGGGTAAGCAATGTAGAAATGTGATTTTACAGAGTACATAATTCACAGAATTTCTGGTATACGGTAATGATGCTATGTGCGAATAGGTACTTAATCTCACTTGGTGATGAAGTGAGTGTATGTTGGTGGAGTTCAAAGGAGAGCTACAAAGTTGGTTTATTTTCCAACCCTTAAGAAACTGTGATTAAGTTCAGAAGACTTCAGTATGATGGTTTGAAGATTTGTGACTGGCTTATGTACAGTGATTTTGATTTCATTGTTGCATGAGGGATTTGGGTATGATTAAATTTTTTTTTTTTTCATTTTTGTTCTATTTGGAATTGGGTTGTTGAAATAGTGAATATTCTGTTTCTTACTTTTTTTTTTTTTTTTTTTTTTTGGTGGGCCGGTTGTGGGGGCGGGTGAGGAATACTATATTGAGATCTCTTCTTAGCTCCAGCAAATGAGAACCAGTTTTTCATTTTTTTTTTTGAGACAATGTCTTGGTCTGTCACCCAGGCTGGTGTGCAGTGGTGCAATCACAGCTCACTGTATCCTTGAGCTCCCAGGCTCAAACATCCTTCCCACCTCAGCCTCTACAGTAGGTGGGACTACAGGTGCTTGCCACCACACCCAGCTAATTTTTGTATTTTTTTTTTTTGTAGAGATGGGGTTTTGCCATGTTGCCCAGGCTGGTCTCCTGGGCTCAAGTGATCTGCCCACCTGAGCCTTCCAAAGTGCTGGGATTATTGGCATGAGCCACAATACCCAACCAGAGAACCAAATTTTATTGAGGGTAAAAAAGATCATTTAGGAGTATCTTTGGCCCTGAATGCATTGGATATACTTATGTATCTTTGACAATAGCTCATAAGGATGTATTTTTTTATAATGATGCATTTATTCATTTATGAAGCAAATATTTATTGAAAGACTGCTCAATACCAGGAACTTTGTTGGGTATTGCATACACAAATGAGCAGGGCAACCTTGTCCTTAAGGAGCAGCCATTAGTGGGGGAGATAAATTTTGAAGCTGATAGTTAACAATACAGTGTGATAAGTACTAAGATACAGTAGTCATTCAAGCAGCATTTATTTAGCATTTTCTATATTGTCAGACATTCTACTAAAGATTATAAATATTCTAAGACTTAATACTCAGAATTTCTGAGCTGTATGGTAGAATTTTTAAGCCTTGTAAATATTTATTGAATGGATAAGCAAAAACACGTAAAAAAAGTTATATTGCACTTTCTATGTTGCTCTAAATAATCAAAATTAAACATACTTTCCCATGACAGTGCTAGGGTAAGCTATTTCCCTCGCCTGGTTTTTTTCAGGTGATAAGTAATGTTATATAGACATATTCCAGCTTAAGCCTGATAAAGGAAACCCTTATTTCATCCAGTTCTGTTCAGCGTATGGGATATTTGTTTTAGAGGAACCATGAAGCCCTGGAAGGGGATTAACCAGTGCACTCAGCTTTCTTGGGGACCTGTGGGCAGGTGCACAGATGGGAATTGGGAAAATTGTAATCAACCAGTTCTTTCCAACTCTCCTTCTTTGAGTTAATCAAATCTTGCTGCGATGGGATGGAATTGGGGGATTTGAGTCAAGCTGTGGTGACAAAAGTCCTCTCATCCATAATTCCTTTCAGCTATTGTCCTAGGGTGATCCTTCTGCTAGGTGTTATTAACACAATTTAAATGTTAAGAAAAATAGAAGAGGAAAAGGGATATTAGAAGTCAAGGGGGTTACAACTAAAAAAAAAATCTTGGTGTAATAAGAAGAAAAAGGATGAAATAAAAAAGTTTAAAATAAATATAAACTTGACTCATATGTTAAAAATGTATAGAAGCAATCAGAGTGTCATTTTTTTCTTTACAGAATCTCCTTGCATTTGGTTTTATTCTTTCCTCTGTTCTTCCTGTTATGATAAAGGAAATGCTTCTCTTTCTGTCAGAAGCTAGTTCCTAAACATACATATGCTGTGGATTGAGATTTCAAAAATCTTATGTATTAAATATTGTGTGTTTTAAATCATATGGTTTCATGGTATCTTCTAAAGCACACAGTCATGTTTCTTGTGAAGAAAATTGTCCTTAGATTTGATAGGCCTAGTTATAAATAATAAAAACACAGTACCTTGTTTTGGATTTCCTCAGAAACAAACCTGAGATAAAGATTCAAGGGAATATAGTTTATCTGGGAAATGATCATAGGAAACACTGGAAGGAGTGGGGAAGTAAGAAAAGAAAGAGATAGAAGTGAATAAAGGGCATTATTCTGGCAGTTACCACTCTGGACATCTGGAGCTCACTCACATTGGGGACTCTCAGAGATCAAGTAAACTATCCCTCGGAGTTATCTCAAGCCAAGAAAGAGCAAGGACAGTTTGAATGTTTAATCCATCAGCTTCCTACCCATCGACATTAACCCTCTGGCATTTCTGGCTTTTCTCTGGAGTGCAAGCTGAGCGTGTCCTTACAGTCAGAAGCAGACCTCAGCAGGGTGTCACAGGTGTTCATAATGACAGTTTTCCTGTGTTGAGGTGAGTGCCAACAGTATATGGGCAAGACACCAATAGCATTGGCTGCCAACAGCAAACATTTATAAAACGCAGTATCTATGATGTGCCAGAAGTTCTAATGCTTTACATGTATCTACTTACCAATTTTCACAATATAACTCTATGAGACAGCTACTAGTAGTGTTCTATTTTTACATATGAGGAAACAGAGTACAGAGAGGTTAGGTACTTTGCCCACGATCACACAGCTGTAATTTCAGAACTGACGTTTAAACCCAGGTGAAGCATAGTATAGAGTCTGCTTTTGATCCATATAGTGATCTGCTTTTTTAACAATATATAGTCTGAAGCAGCATGTTTTGATTCCACTGTTTTTCCTTAATAACTGCCTTCTCTTTTTCCCTTCCTCTAATCTCTTTTGTTTTAGTGTTCTGTACCCATTCCCTAGTTGGTAGCTGTCTTCTCCCCTGCCTGCAATTCTAGAACATTGTAGGCATTCCTCCTTCCATTTTACACTCAAGACTATCATATCAAATAATTCTTGCTAAGGTATTAACTGATATTTCTGAGTTTATGTGAAGGCCTCAGTGTTTGATATTGCTTAGTATCTACATTTTAATTAAAAAATTCAGATGTTTAAAAACCATAGAAAGAAAGTTGTGACTATAGTGACAGATAACCAGGGTAGAATTTTGGGATTGGGATATACCTATAACCTTGGCCATGGTTATAAAGAGAGGCCAAGAAACGTGTGCTTAAACCAAAAGAAAGCCCTTTTTCCAACTGCAGCATCCTGTCCTCCAGATATCACTTTGTCTTTTTCTTCTTAAATTATGGAAATATTACATGCCAGTTGTAAAACAAACAATATGTGAGTGCCCAGAATAAAAGTGAAAGTCTGGTTTTGCTGCTGCTTCATTTTCCCCCAGAATCTCCTTCCACTGAATAGATTAGATTCAAGCTATATGCATCTTTGGTGGGACTATCACAGAAGTGAGACCGTATTCTATTAAGAGGCTCACAATTTTGACTTATCCTGTTGCTGCTGGTATTTACATTGATCACTTAACTTGCCTTTCTCTGAGTTCCTCTTTCCCCCTTTGTCATTAATAAGTATTTTTGAGGGGGTAGGGGAAGAGTTATTTTGATGTGACTTTTATTATCCATCAAAATTTGATTATATTGGTATGGACTCAGATACCTGTTTTATTAAATGGGTAGTAATCCATTACTATTGATCATTTTTATGCTTAGTTTGTCCCGGGTTTTTCCAGTGCGAGCCTCTTTAAGCTGGCTTATGTGTCCTTTTGACATGTTTGTATCATTCTTTCAGTTTGTCTTTCCTTTCTTGGAAAACAAGGCTTATCTTTACTTTCTCTCCCTTAGTTGTGGATTCAGCCAGTTTTTCAAGGGGCCCTGTTTCCTCTTAGTATAAAATCGTTTTTAGAAGCAAAATTTTCTGCTCCTTTTTATTGAGGTGTTGCTTAGCTAGCACCTGTTAGTGAACATATGCATGCACATATACAGTACATAAATACATTTACAGCTATATTTATTTTTATAGCCATTTATATTGAAAACCATAGCTCTAGTACTTACCTGCCATTTTGGGATTCATTCTAATTTTCTTCCTTTAAATATCTCCAACAGTGAGACATTGTAATAATGGCTCCCATTATTTTTAATATGTTTACTTGCTTGGTTAGCCTCCCTCCCCAATACTGTGCATGGGCCATCTCCCAGTTGTGTTCTCCTTATCCTGCTTCTGCTCCAACATACTTTTCAGCTTGTTCTCCTGCATGGAAGCCCTACTTAGCTCTTTTGGGTATGGCACCCTTCTCTTGGGCTCTGACACCCTATGCCAGGCAGTCTTCCTGAGTAGATTCTCTTGTGCCGTCTCCAGCTCCTACTGGCCATGGATGCTTTTGTCCTTCCACCTAGGCTCCTTCATCCTATACCTGACTTCTCCCCTGCAAGTGTCTGCCCCTCATCTCACTCTGGTTTTGCTACCCTTAAGTGCTGCTACTGCTCCACAAGCCTGTGCATCATGCCAGTGGATACTTCATTTATTCATATCAGGTTCCAACATCCTGCTCTAGCCTCTGAGACTCCTCTCTCTTCTCCATGTGCAGATGCGTGTTTTACTCTGCTTCACTTTACAGCTTTTAGATTGAATTGTGCAGGAAGTTTAGAGGAAGAGGAAACAAACACTTTGTATCTTGTTCCATGATTTGCTCCGTGAGGATTTTGTCATAGGTTACCATGAGTCTCCAGTCTCTCACTGTTAAGGAATTGGTGATATATTACTTCATGTGGCTGAGCATGTAACATTTTCATTTTGATTCTGTGTCCAGTGTTGCCTTGCTTTCTTTATAACAGAATATCTACTTCTTACTTTAGGGGCTTTATTAAATCTTAGCCTTTATTTCTGTACTTGCTCAAAATATGTTCTTTTAAATATTGAGCCTTATCTATTGATTTCTCTTAAAGGCTTTGCATTAATCTAATATTTGGGAAATATTGATTGAAACTTGTTTGATACTGTAGGGTTCTGTCTTCACAGCCTTAATAACCTCTTTCCACATTCTTTTTACCTATAGTTTGTTACATTAGTGGGTCATGATTTTTTTTTTTGTGTGTGTGACGGAGTTTCGCTCTTGTTGCCCAGGCTGGAGTGCAATGGCGCAATCTTGGCTCACGCAACCTCCGCTTCCTGGGTTCAGGCAATTCTCCTGCCTCAGCCTCCTGAGTAGCTGGAATTACAGGCATGCACCACCGTGCCCAGCTGATTTTTTGTATTTTTAGTAGAGACGGGGTTTCACCATGTTGACCAGAATGGTCTTGATCTCTTGACCTCGTGATCCACCCTCCTCGGCCTCCCAAAGTGCTGGGATTACAGGCTTGAGCCACTGTGCCCGGCCCTGTGGGTCATGATTATTTTAGATGAGGTCCTTTTGGTGGATAGATCATTTACCCTTGGATTTGATTAGAAACAGATTTCCTTTTTAATGTGGAGACCTGAGTGCTAGGACATATCTCTCATAGAACTTCTCCTCAGAGTCTTTTCCTCCTTAGTGATGTGCTGGCTAGCAATCTGTAGAATGGTAAAAATAAGTGTGAAATAGATGCATATGTTATTTTTTGATATGTAAACCATTATATAATAAGTGAATATTTGGTTTTAGATTTTTTTAGATAGCTTTTTTCAAAGTATTTGCTTCTTTTTAAAAGTTAAAAAAAAAAAAAAAGAGGAAAGAAAGAAAGATCATGTTTTAAAGTGAGCCCCCAAATTTTAAGGTGCTAGTTGATGGGGATTTTTCAAAGCTTTGAAAAATATGAGAACATTTTTTTTTCTCGGTTTCTACACTATGGGAAAAAAGGATTATTGAAAACTGAAAACATTTTCTTAATCTTCTCTAGCTCTTTTGCCTTTAGGTTTTCATATCACTATTAATAATAAACCTTCTGTTACTGAGCTCTTTATTATTTTCTTGAGATGTTTAATTTGCCTCTATAAATTATAAGATTTCAACAATGTAGAAATATGAAACATAATGTGTCTGGCAATGCTGTCTCATCCAATTTTTGTTTATTTATTTATGAATAAATGAAAGAATGAATGAATGAAGATCTCTCTCTCTCTCTCTCTCTCATCCAGGCTGGAGTGCAGTAGCATGATCATAGTTCACTGTAACGTTGAGCTCCTGGGCTCAAGCAGCCCTCCTGTCTCAGTCCCCTGAGTAGCTAGGACTACAGGTCCACACCACCATACCTGGCTAGTTTTTTATTTTAATTTTTTTGGCACAGTTGGGATCTCACTATGCTTTCCAGGCTGGACACCAACTTCTGGCCTCAAGAGTTCTTCCCACCTTTGCCAACCAAAGCACTGGGATTATAGGTTCCCGGCCTCATTCAATTTTTACACTTGTTTTGTGATCTCCAAAGATAAGAGTTTTGGTGAGTAAACAGAAAACAGATGTAGAAAGTTAAGTCAGCTGTACCAAATTTCATTTAGAAAGTTATCCTTCTGTATTCTTTTCTGCAGAAAAAATGTGCTATTTTTGTAGTTGTCTGTAAAAATCTTCTCTGCTGTTTAGTCTTAAAGTATTATTAACTGTGTAACTCTCTTCGTGATTAAATCTAACTTTTTTGCTCTTTCTGGTTTATTATGAGATAATTTCATTATAGTTAGGTTGGGTTAGTTATATGTTACTATGACATTATTGAAGGAATATTTTTCTTGTTTCTTGGATCATAAAATATGAACATTTATTCCTTTTTATTTTGGTATATATAAATATTCATATTCATCCCCTTACTGTGTCTTTGCATATATACATATACACATGTCTATGTACATACATATGTATATGCACACATATGTGTATGCATACAAATAATTGTCAGAAGTTGGGTCACAGTTTGACAGTAAATTGTTCTTAATCCTAAGCATCTGATAGCAGGAGGTCTCTTTACTGTTCAAGCTACCTAGAGTGAGTCTGAACTAGGAAGATTGTTTCTCCATGGGATAATGGAGAATATATAGATGTGATGGAGGTTAAGAGGGATTTATCTAACTTAATGTACAAATATAATAATATTAAGTGGTGGCTTTTGGGGCAAGTCTGGATGAATTTGTTTAATGTGGATGGCTAATACTTCTGATTGTTGAGATGTTTTTGATTAAAGAATAATCACATTTTTTTTATTTTGAGCCAGAGTATAGTAATTGAACCTTAGTCAGTGCTTACATTTAGAATGGGGGACATCAGGACATCACAGATATGATCCATTCTCTTACATGTTAGTAGACATGTGGGTATTTTTGTTGTCATACTTTTGCATTCTAATCATTGAAGGAAACAGGAAGGTGATTTAATTAACTTTGTTTATTAAATTCACCCTTTTTTCCTCCTTACATGATATCTGTTGCAATTTTATAAATCTCCGATTCTAAATTTAACCTTCTACCTCTTTAAGGCCCTTAGTTGCTGTTCTGGGAAAACTTTAGTAATGGATCAAAGGAAGAATGAGAGTATTGTCCCTAGTATTACTCAATTAGAAGATTTTCTTACAGAACACAATTCCAATGTTGTTTGGCTCCTTGTTGGTAAGTGGAATATTTTTCTTCTACTTTATTGTGTTTTAAGTATGGATTAACAGTTGCCAGATTTTAAACAGTGGTTGACTGAAGTTGGAACACTAACACTACCATTTATTTATTTTTAGGAAGGAAGATTGTTATTTATATTTCTTGAACATTTGTTCTGGAAGCAGCTCTGAAATGCTCTACTTTTTCTTAGGCTGCCTGCTCATCTGAGTTAGGGGAAGTGAAAAGAGAAGAAAAACATTGCACTTAGCTTATTCTTTCCGGTTTTGGGTCACCTCCCCTAATTCTCAACTCAGCGCATGCGCGCGCGTGCACACACACACACACACACACACACTTTTATTACAGAAATAATAAATCCTCAAATACAATTTTACTGTAAGAATAATTCTATTTTTATAGTAAAATAGAATTATATGCCTAATCTTTTAATCTCTTTCCTCACTCTTTGTGCACTTGGCAGTGAGCTCTGCTATTAATAATTTTTTATCATAATCTAGCAGTTTTCTAGGTATATACAATAGTTGAAACGAAATAGCAGAGGGAGATAGGAAATATGAGTGAATGAATGAATGAATGAATATGAATGAGGGAGAGGGAGAAATATAAAAATAATACCAGGGAAGGGAGAAATTATTGTAAGCTGTTTCTGCTCAGCACACTTTCATGGGAGAATGGTGTTTGACTTTAATTTTGGCATAAGAATTGGAAACAGAGAGAGGAAATTAGGACGGGTTAAGAGAGGAAAGGAAGGGTAATGATAATTTGTTGAGCATCTTCTGTGTGCTAGATACCAATTTGTACTTATGTTGTCTCACTTAATGCTCAGAGCAGCTTTATGAAGATAGGTTTTTATTCTTTTCCTTTTAATTCCCTGTTGGGGAATTGAGGCCCATAAAGATTAAATATTTTATATGGGTTACACAGGTGGTTTTCTTTCAGAGGGCATGCTTATGCTTCTTTCATGACACCCAAGGATGTGGGTAGGAGTATGTATGTGTAGAGGTGAAGTGTCTGTTCCCTTTCCTGTCACCTAGAATTTTTCAGACTTTTTCCTTTCTAAATACCTCCTTTCTTTAAGAAAAAAACAGCAACAGTAACAAGCAGTAAAACACTGAGCAATTGTTTAATCCCTCTGTTTTACTATGAGGGGAGAAGGGCATGATATAATGAAAAGACTACAATTCCTGGCTTGTTTAATACTAAAAGCATATTTTCTCAGCAAATGCCTGTTGCCATTCTGAAGGACTCATATAACAAACTACTGTTGATACAATGATTAATAGTAATAATTAATACAAAATGACTTTAAACTTGAGATATAATGGCATATCATCAAATTAACTTTTCAAAATATTTTTTTTAGAAATTTTTTGTTTATGGGCAAATCATAGCACTTGGTATGTCAAAGCTAGTACCATCAATCTAAGCTACCCTGGGAATAGTATTTTATGTTGACTCTCAATTATATAACTTTGCTTTATCTATAATACATGGTTTAAAAGTTAAGGACTTAATATGATGTTACTAAAGGGTTATACAGGTTAAGTTGATTTACATAACTTTCTCATAATTAGAAGTAGTTATACTTTTGAAAAGGATAAGTAAGAGCAAATTTATTATCAAAACAGTGTTTTCCTGTGTTTTGCCTTTTGTATATTCATGGACTATATTTTTTGAGAATATGAATTTTATAAGTAACTATACACTTTCATTGAGGAAAAAACCAAATTTAGAATATCATTTACTGTAACATGTTCAGTGACATTCATCATAACTTATTGTCTTACCCTTTATAGCAAAATACCTACTTACAGGTGGCCTATTTAATGTGCCTTTATACTAAATGTCCTCTTCTTTTATTTGTTTAAAACACAGCTTTAAAAAGCAGAAGGTTTTTTTAAATCAGAGACTTAAAAAGCAGAAGGTTTTTTTAAATCAGAGATTTAAAAAATCATTATTTTTCTTTCTTCACAAATGGCTATAGCTTGTTTCAGGAAATAGCTTGAAAATGAACTTGTGTATGAGATGAGTTTTTTGGCCTAATAAAGGTGGATGTGTTTCAGAATATTCAGAAATATGGGCTTTCTTCTCCCAGAATGGTTTTACATTATGTTTGATAACTAAAACAGTACAAAGAAGTAATAAGTAAACAGAAAGGAAAGCAGCCGTACTTGAAACATTGCTCTAATGGCTCTGACTGGAATTTATGCTTTTCTGGATAATGAATGATGAAGAGGAAGAAAGTTGGATAAAGTATAATCAGCCTCTGGTTTTAAAATTCCGTGTACTAAATTGTAAGAGGACACATTACCAGGAGAAATAAATCCTACTATTTGCGATTTATTTTCCTCCCAACAGCTACCATTTTGTCCTGTGGATGGATTATTTACCTCACGTATTATAATTCCCGGAATGTTGGTCTTATTTTAACACTAGTTCTTAACAGATTATACAAGCATGGCTATATCCATATTGGTGAGTTTGAGTTACACTGAATTTTTTTCTTCCTTATAATCTTGATATGTTGTCTTACCATTTTCTGTTGCTATAACTGAATACCTGAGACTAGGTCATTTATAAAGACAAGTAATTTATTTCTTAGAGTTCTGGAGGCTGGGAAGTCCAAAGTTGAGGGGGTGTATTTGGTGAGGACCTTCTTGCCAGTGGGAACTCTGCAGAGTCTTGAGGTGGCACAGGGTGCCACATGGTGAGGGGGCTGAGCTTGCTTGCTCAGGTCTCTTTTTCCTCTTGTAAAGCCACTGATGCCCCAACATCATGGCCTCATTTAATCTTGATTACTTCCCAAAGGTCTGACATCTCAAATACTGTAGTCGGATTCCCCACTCATCTAACACAGTTATAATGAGAATTAAGTTTCATCATGAGTTTTGGAGAGGCAAACATTCAAACCAGAGCAGATGTATATTATAAATTTGTATTTCATGAACAGATAGTAGCATTAGAAATTTACCTTGGTTTCTTAATAGTTGAAATAATCTAACTGGAATTTCTCTGACACAGCACTCCATGACTCTATGATAATATCCACTTGGTTATGTCCTTTACCCCATTCTTTATTATTTTTTAAGTGTTTTTAGTAACTTTTTTTTAACTTATAAAAGATGCTCATTAAAAGAATTTGAAAAACTTGGATATGTATAAAATATAGAAATAGAAATTTCTTAAGAGTCCACCATTCAAAGAAAATGTTTAATGTTCATTATAGTTTTTATTATTTTTAAAACCCATACTTTAAAAATCTGTAAGTTGGAATTATCTTGTGTGTCTCATTTTATGGACTGCTTTATTCAATTTTTTGAGTACTTAAAAGTGGGAAGTTTAAGTTGGGCACAGTGGCTCATGCCTGTAATCCTAGCACTTTGGGAGGCTGAGGCGGTCAGATCACAAGGTCAAGAGATCAAGATCATCCTGGCCAACATGGTGAAACCTCGTCTCATATAAAAATACAAAACTTAGCTAGACGTGTTGGTGGATGCCTGTAGTCCTAGCTACTTGGGAGGCTGAGGCAGGAGAATCACTTGAACCCAGGAGGCAGAGGTTGCAGTGAGCCAAGATAGCGCCACTGCACTCCAGCCTGGTGACAGAGCAAGACTCCATCTCAAAAAAAAAAAAAAAAAAAAAACCAAGAAAGAAAAGGAAGAAAAGAAAAAAAGTGGAACATTTGCAGGTAGGTAGAAGGGTGTATTAGGAAGGCTAGGGTGCTTTGAAAGCCCTAAACCAGTGGGAGAAAGGGGTGGGGAGAGATGACTAGAGAGAACCATTCTAACCTGCCTAATAGTTGAGTACCTGTTAATTGACACAAAACTTCCCTCAAATGTAAATAGTCTTCCATTAATTTTAGACAATGGCTGGTTCCTGTAGTCACTCAAATTACTAAAGAAAAATGGTGAATTAGTCACTACTTTGGGTTTATTTAATGGCTGTGCATAATTAAGGGAATTATTCATACAAAGCAGTTACTTAAACTAATATCCTCTTCTGATTATTTAGTAGCTTACTTCATAGTGATGATATATGTATAGCACTTTTTATTTTATTGGAGAAAGAATGATGGAAAATCAGTAAGGCTATAAGGATATCAGGAAGGGAGTGAGAAGAGATGCTTATTGAATAAATTGAGTGCTAATGTTATTTTAAACTTTAAGGGCTCTACTGTCTGTTAAAACAGTTACAATAATTGCTATTTTTTCCTTCCTGTAACAGGTTCCTTCTCTTTCTCTGTTCTTTCTGGAAAAGTCATGGTTCGTGAAATCTATTACATTACAGAAGACATGTCTATTAGGTAACAAAATTAAAAAATTAAAAAGGGCCCATCTTAAACATACTTAATACAAAATATATTGTTAAATACATACAAAAATATTGTTAAAATGTTATATTACATTTTATTTAATGTTACTTGCTTCTTCAAATAAAACTATAAATTTTTTTTTCCAGCAAATCATACTTGGTGAATTGATGTTTTAAAATATTTTTGTCAATGGATTAATTTAGAAAAGAATTAATTTATTACATAGAAGTTTATAGAAATGAATGATCTTTTATTTCTAGATGAAAAAGTGAACCATTAAGTTGCTTGACCATTTTATATCATAGAGTTTATAGTAGTCATTTGTTATATATAGCAAGGTTTAGAGATGTTAGTAGCTGTTATCCATTAGCTCCTTATTAGAGACAGTAAGTTTATAGAATTGTTTAGCATTTGTTAGCAACTCTAATTTTATTCTAACAAGGAAACACAACTATGAATATAATAAGAAAGGATATGATTGAAATGTTCCTTCTTCTGTTAAGTCTTGAAAGAAAAGCCTATTCTATTTTTGCCATTTTCTTAAAATTTGTGACTTAAGTAGAATTCAAAAGTTTTGAATTAATTGAGAGGTGCTAGAGTTTGGCAGTACTCACACCTCACTTAAACTTATAGAAGACAAGTTCTATGCTAGTCTAAAATTATTTCCAAATCAAAAGTGAAAAATAAAAAGCTAAGAGACTAGCAGTCCATCCTTTTGGGGAAAGAGATGATAGGTTACTTATGAGAAACAAAGGAACATCTTTAAAAGTTTCCCCTTAGTGTGCTAACTTCCCCCTTTCAAGATTTGGCTATTGTTTATATATTTTTTTCCCTCTCTCCTATAGACCTAGGTATCTGTAATTTTTATATTTTTAGAAAATATCACTTAAAAAGGAAAGCATTTCTGTTAGTACTTCATTTTCATGTTACCATTAATTAGAAGACTATAATATTTCAAAACATGTTGTATATGATAAATACATACAATTTTTATTTGTCAAGAATCTTTAGCTATGCAAAGTCTCTGCTCCTTTTTTATCTAGAAGATCTAAACATACTTCATAAGTCTTTGTTCACGAAAAGATGTGTGTTTATGTATGCAAATGTTCTTTTGAGGATTTTCTGTATTTCCTTATTTATTATGAATTGCCTGCCTTTTGCAATAGCTAAGAATTAATTGTTACTTAAATTCTAATTATGTAATCTACCTTTCTTAGAATTCAAGATGGATTTATCATTTTTCGGTGGTGGAAAATGTATAACCCAAAACAGAAACAACATGGTGAGTTTTCATTTTTTATGTTTTTAAAATGTTCAATCATATTATCAGGATTTTATGAAAACGAATTAAAATTAGACATGACCAGTAGGAAAAGTTTAATTTTTAGGCCAGGCATGGTGGCTTATGTCTGTAATCTCAGCACTTTGGGAGGCCGAGGCAGGTGGATTTCCTGAGGTCAGGAGTTTGAGACCAGCCTGGCCAACATGATGAAACCCTGTCTTTGCTAAAAATACAAAAAATTAGCTGGGCATGATGGCAGGCGCCTGTAATCCCAGCTATTTAGGGGGCTGAGGCAGGAGAATCACTTGAACCTGGGAGGTCGAGGTTGCAGTGATCCTAGATTGTGCCACTGCATTCCAGCCTGAGCAACAAGTGGGGAACTCCATCTCAAAAAGAAAAAGAAAAGAAAAAAGAAAAGTTTAATTTTTGAAAATGAGTGAAGAGAATTATTACTAACTTTTAGTAGCATTAGCTGTGATTTAAATGAGAGTTATATACTCTTCAGTGAGGTATCACGTTTTACCAAAGTTAATAATTTGAATTATTTGCAAAAATATATATGAAATGCAAAATACTCCAAACAAAGGTAAATTTTAAACCAACAATTAAAGTATACTACCACTCATATTTTGAAAATAAGGAAAATGAATCTGCAACATTTACTTTGACTTTGTAGTATCTTTCACCTAGTAATACTTTTATTAGTAATTTACTTGTGTTCTTAATTTTTCAGGCAAATTCTTTTACTTCTACTCCAGTCTAGGTTTTTTTCTCTTATTACTTCCTAGGATAACTGAGAAAAAGTTATAAAGGCCCAATCCTTAAAAAAAACAAATATTTAGAAGATATAACTTTCCTGATATTTTACGGTAGTTCTTTGGCCTATGTTCTTTCTTATTTCCTCATATTTATCACATGACTAATAGCTAAAATAATCCCTAAACTGTTATATCAAACACTTCATTGCCTTTTCTTGCTGTAGTTTAAATTTTAAAATAAACAGATTAGGAAACACAGCGGTGTTTTAATGTGTATGAAGTATTCTACGGCTTGATATTAATAAACCCAGTTTTAAACACATTAAACTCTGTCATTCACTAGTGTTAAACCTTTCCTCAGTAATCATCCACGATTTCTCCACAGATTGCTAGGGTCAAATATCCAGCAGTCTACTCAGCATCTCCAATTTTATGTGTAACAGGTTTCTTACACTTGAAATATCCAACCAAACACCTGATTTTCCCACCCAAACCTACCCCACAGTTAATTTCCATCTTATCAACAGCAAGTCTATCATTTCTACTGCTCAGGCCAAAAATTGACTGCTGTCTTATGTGTCCCAGAGGTCATCATCAAATTCTGTCAGCTTTTCTTTCAGCCTACAACCAGAATCCAACTACTCACCACACTGGCAAAAGTCACCATCATCTTCCACCTGTTTTATCACATAGTCTCCTAACTAGTCTCCCTGCTTCTGTGCACTTGTTCCTCAACCTGCGCTTAGTACACTGGCCAGGTCTTTTAAAAATCTAAGATCATTTTATTACTCTCTGTTCCCAAATTTTCTAGTAGCTTCTCATCTCACTCAGAACAACACCAAGATCTTGTAAGTGACCTATAGAATCCTAGAAAATTCTCAAAAATAACTTATAAAATCATACATTCCTATAAATATTCTATATAATTCCTTCTACCTCCTGATCATCTATCTTCCACCCCTCTCCAAGTAAACTGGCCTGTTGGTGTTGGTAATGAAAGTACAACAGAACCACCATGAAATAATGGCCTCTGGATATTCACAGTAGACATTCCCATATTTGCTTGATGGTTCTGTTTAACTCTCCTTTATCAATGAAGCTTTTCCTGAATAGTTTTGTAGTACCTTCCCACAAAGTAGCACTTTCTGTTCCACTAACCTTGCTTTTTCTTTAGTGTTGTATTTTCCTCATGCATGCCTTGATGCTATATATATATTTACTTGCTTATTAATGGAATCTCCCCAACTTGAATGAAGCAAGTTGTAAGGGATGGTACTTGTTTTATTCTCTATTGTATACCTGATGTCTAGAAAAATGCTTAGTACATAGAAGAACTCATTTGTATAAAAGAGTAACAGAGGATCTTTCTACTAGTCATACTCCTAAGTAAAACAGAACATTGAGAAACAAATCTTATAGAATCTTTGAAAACATAACATGTGGAGGCATATAAATCTAAAATAGAATAATTTTTTTCCCAGATCGATCTATACATGTGGAAATTAATTCTTTTTTTTTTTTTTTCGTTAATATAGTTTATTGAACTTTAGGTTCTGGGGTACATGTGCAGAACATGCAGGATTGTTGCATAGATACATTCATGGCAGTGTAGTTTGCTGCCTCCATCCCCGTTACCTGTCGGGGTCCAGCACATCTGCCAGGGGGGCTACCGACCCACGGGAGTCCCCAAGACCACCAATGTAGATGTCTCGTTCAACCTGAGGGAGAGAGCGCGCGGAAAAAAAGGGAATAGAAAAGTGGGGTCTGGAGGTCTGCGTGCAGTCAAGCAACACACGGCACTTTATTTTTGTAGGTTACAGCTTTTATACCTTTTTTTTTGTTACATTTACTTTAGCTCAGCAGTAAAAGGGGGCAAACAGAAAAGGGAACAGAAATCACGTAAAAATAGTTATCAGGGGCCTGTGATAACATCTCACAAAGCATTTTCAAGGGGGATTGTGATAATAGCTTACAAAGCAGTCTAAGGGGGCTTGTGATAATAGCTTACAAAGCATTTTTAAGGGGGCTTGTGATAATAGCTTACAAAGCAGTTCAAGAGTTAATATACGTTTTTCAAAGATACACAGTGCAAGCAAACAATGGTTCCTTAAAGGTGGCTTGTTAATTATGCTTTCCATCAGGAGGTAGAGCAAAGGCTCAGCTCCTGAGAAAATATGGGCAGGGGTCTCTTGCCCCTCTCAGGCACCTCAATTGCAGCAAGCCTATTGCTTACATAGAGACTAAGGGGGATATGAAGCAGTCAGCACAATGTCCTCATAAACCGCAGGCCCTTACTCTGCATTCTGTTTTTTGCCTCAGTGGCTTAGACATTCTTGCCTCGACTTGACAGCCCTCGAGAGCGGGGGTAGAGCAGCACAGGTCCAGCAGCCAAGTTGGGGCGAGACAGCTACTGTCTCAAGCCCTTGGCATGAACGCTGCCAGTTACCTGTATCTGGCATTTCTCCCCATGTTATCTCTCCCCAACTCCCTATGCCCTGCTGTCCCTCTCCTAGTCCCCTGCCAACAGACCCCAGTGTGTGATGCTCCCCTCCCTGTCCATGTATTCTCATTGTTCAACACTCGCCTATGAGTGAGAACATGTGGTGTCTGATTTTCTGTTCTTGTGTCAGTTTGCTGAGAAGATGGTTTCTAGATTCGTCCATGTTCCTACAAAGGAAACAAACTAATCATTTTTTATGGCTACATAGCATTCCATGGTATATATGTGCCACATTTTCCTTGTCCAGTCTATTATCGATGGGCATTTGGGTTGATTCCAGCCTTTGCTATTGTAAACAGTGCTGCAATGAACATTCGTGTGCATGTGTCCTTATAGTAGACCGATTTATAGTCCTTTGGATATATAACCAGTAATGAGATTGCTGGGTCAAATGGAATTTCTATTTCTAAGTCCTTGAGGAATTGCCACACAGTCTTCCACAATGGTTGAACTAATTTACACTCCCACCAACAGTGTAAAAGTGTTCCTATTTCTCCATATGCTCTCCAGCATCTATTCTCTCCAGATTTTTTAATGATCGCCATTCTAACTGGCATGAGATGGTATCTCAGTGTGGTTTTGGTTTGCATTTCTCTAATGACCAATCATGACGAGCATTTTTTCATGTTTGTTGGCCTCATATATGTCTTCTTTTGAAAAGTGTCTGTTCATATCCTTCACCCACTTTTGAATGGGTTTGTTTTTTTTCTTGTAAATCTGTTTTAGTTCTTCGTAGATTCTGGATATTAGTCCTTTGTCAGATGGGTAGAATGCAAAAATTTTTTCCCATTCTGTTGGCTGCTGATTCACTCTAATGATTGTTTCTTTTGCTGTACAGAAGCTCTGGAGTTTAATTAGATCCCATTTGTCTATTTTGGCTTTTGTTGCCAATGCTTTTGGTGTCTTAGTCATGAAGTTGTTGCATATGCCTATGTCCTGAATGGTTTTGCCTAGGTTTTCTTCTAGGGATTTTATGGTGTTAGATCTTATGTTTAAGACTTTAATCCATCTGGAGTTAATTTTAGTGTAAGGTATCAGGAAGGGGTCCAGTTTCTGCTTTCTGCACATGACTAGTCAGTTTTTCCGACACCTTTTATTAAACAGGGAATCCTTTCCCCATTGCTTGTTTTTGTCAGGTTTGTCAAAGATCAGATGGTTGTAGATGTGTGGCATTGCCTCCCAGGCCTCTGTTCTGTTCCATCAGTCTATATCTCTGTTTTGGTACCAGTACCATGCTGTTTTGATTACTGTAGCCTTGTAGTATAGTTTGAAGGTAGCATGATGCCTCCAGCTTTGTTCTTTTGACTTGGCTGTGCGGGCTCTCTTTTGGTTCCATGTAAAATTTAAGGTGGTTTTTTTCCAGTTCTGTGAAGAGGGTCATAGGTAGTTTGGTAGAGATTGCATTGAATCTGTAAATCACTTTGGGCAATATGGCCATTTTCATGATATTTATTCTTCCTAACCATGAGCATGGAATGTTTCTCCATCTGTTTGTGTCCTCTCTTATTTCCTTGAGCAGTGGTTTATAGTTCTCCTTGAAGAGGTCCTTGACATCCTTTGTTAGTTGTATTCCTAGGTATTTTATTCTCTTTGTTGTAGTTGTGAATGGCAATTCATTCTTGATTTGGCTCTCTTTAAATCTGTTATTGGTGTCTAGGAATGCTTGTGATTTCTGCACATCGATTTTGTATCCTGAGACTTTGCTGAAGTTGCTTATTAAGTTTCAGGAGATTTTGGACTTAGTTGATGGGGTCTTCTAAATATACAATCATGTCGTCTGCAAATAGAGACAATTTGGCTTTCTCCTTTCCTAATTGAATACTCTTTTTTTCTTTTTCTTGCCTGATTGCTCTGGCTAGAACTTCCAATACTGTATTGAATAGGAGTGGTGAGAGAGGGCATCCTTGTCTAGTGCCAGATTTCAAAGGGAATGCTTCCAGTTTTTGCCCATTCAGTATGATATTGGCTGTTGGTTTGTCATAAATAGCTTTTATTATTTTGAGATATGTTGCGTCAATACCTAGTTTATAGAGAGTTTTTAGCATAAAGGGCTGTTGAATTTTGTCAGAGGCCTTCTCTGCATCTATTGAGATAATCATGTGGTTTTTGTCTTTGGTTTTGTTTATGTGGTGAATTATGTTTACAGACTTGCTTATGTTGAAACAGCCTTGCATCCCCGGGATGAAGCCTACTTGATTGTGATGAATAAGCTTTTTGATGTGCTGTTGCAATCGGTTGGCCAGTATTTTATTGAAAATTTTTGCATCTGTGTTCATCATAGATTTGGCCTGAAGTTTTCTTTTCTTGTTGAGTCTCTGCTGGGTTTTGGTATCAGGATGACGTTGGTCTCATAAAATGATTTGGGAAGGATACCCCCTTTTTGGATTGTTTGGAATATTTTCAGAAGGAGTGGTTTGAACTCCTCTTTGTAGTCTGGTAGAATTCAACTGTGAACCCATCTGGACCTGGGCTTTTTTAGTTGGTAGGCTATTAATTGCTGCCTCAACTTCAGCCCTTGTTATCGGTCTATTCAGGGTTTCAACTTCTTCCTGGTTGAGTCTTGGGAGAATGCAAGCGTTCATGAATTTACCCATTTCTTCCAGGTTTACTGGTGTATGTGCATAGAGTTGTTTGTAGTAATCTCTGATGGTAGTTTGTATTTCTGTGGAATCAGTTGTGATATCCCCTTTATTGTTTTTTATTGCATCTATTTGATTCTTCTCTCTTTTCTTTTTTATTAATCTGGCGAGTGGGTCTACTTTGTTGATCTTTTCAAAAACCAGCTCCTGGATTTATTAATTTTTTGAAGGGTTTTTTGTGTCTCTGTCTCCTTCAGTTCTGCTCTGATCTTAGTTATTTCTTGTCTTCTGCTAGCTTTTGAGTTTTTTTGATCTTGCTCCTCCAGCTCTTTCAATTTTGATGATAGGGTGTTGATTTTAGATCTTTCCTTTTTTCTAATGTGGGAAATTTATTGCTATAAATTTTCCTCTAGGCACTGCTTTAAATGTGTCCCAGAGATTTTGGTACGTTCTGTCTTCATTCTCATTGGTTTCGAAGAACACCTTTATTTCTGCCTTCATTTCATTGTTTATCCAGTCAACATTCAAGAACCAGATGTTCAGTTTCTATGAAGTTGTGCGGTTCTGAGTTAGTTTCTTAATCCTGAGCTCTAGTTTGATTTCACTGTGGTCTGAGAGACTGTTTGTTATATAATCTTTTTGCATTTTCTGAGGAGTGATTTACTTCCAAGTATGTGGTCAATTTTAGAGTAGGTGTGATGTGGTGCTGAGAAGAATGTATATTCTGTGGATTTGGGGTGGAGAGTTCTGTAAATTTCTATTAGGTTTGCTTGGTCTAGATCTGAGTTCAAGTCCTGGATATCCTTGTTAATTTTCTGTCTTGTTGATCTGTCTAATATTGACAGGGGAGTGTTAAAGTCTCCCACTATTATTGTGTGGGAGTCTAAGTCTCTTTGTAGGTCATTAAGAACTTGCTTTATGTATCTTGGTGCTCCTGTATCAGGTGCATGTATATTTAGGATCGTTAGCTCTTCTTGTTGCATTGATCCTTTTACCATTATGTAGTGCCCTTCTTTGTCTCTTTTGATCTTTGTTACTTTAAAGTCTATTTTATCAGAGACGAGAATTGCACCTCCTGCTTTTTTGTTCTCCATTTGCTTGGTAAATCTTCCTTCATCCCTTTATTTTGAGCCTATGTATATCCTTGCATGTGAGATGGGCTTTCTGGATACAGCACACTGATGGGTTTTGACTTTTTATCCTATTTGCCATTCTGTATCTTTTGATTGGGGCATTTAGCCCATTTATATTTTAGGTTAATATTGTTATGTGTGAATTTAATCATGCCATTTTGATGCTAGCTGGTTGTTTTTTCCATTAGTTCACAGTTTCTTCATTGTGTCGATGCTCTACCATTTGGTATGTTTTTGGAATGCCTGGTACTGGTTGTTCCTTTATATATTTAATGCTGCTTTCAGGAGCTCTTGTAAGGCAGACCTGGTGGTGACAAAATCTCTGAGCAATTGCTTGTTTGTAAAGGATTTTATTTTTCCTTCACTTATGAAGCTTAGTTTGGCTGGATATGAAATTCTGGGTTGAAAGTTCTTTTCTTTAAGGATGTTGAATGTTGGCCCTCATTCTCTTCTGGTTTGCAGGGTTTCTTTCGAGAGATCACAGAGATCGAGTGATCTGGCTACCCTTAGCATTTTTTCCTTCATTTCAACCTTGGTGAATCTGATGATTATGTGCCTTGGAGTTGCTCGTCTTGAGGAATATCTTTGTGGTGTTCTCTGTATTTCCTGGACTTGAATATTGGCCTGCCTTGCTAGGTTGGGGAAGTTTTCCTGGATAATATCCTGAGGAGTGTTTTCCAGCTTGGATTCATTCTCTCCATCACATTCAGATATACCTGTCAAATGCAGATTAGGTCTTTTCACATAATTCCATATTTTTTGGAGGCTTTGTTCATTTCTTTGCACTCTTTTTTCTCTAATCTTGACTTTTCGTTTTATTTCATTGAGTTGACCTTCAGTCTCTGATATCCTTTCCTCTGCTTGTTCGATTTGGCTATAGAAACTTGTGTATGCTTCATGAAGTTCTCATGTTGTGTTTTTCAGCTCCATCAATTCGTGTATATTTTTCTCTAAGCTGCTTATTCTCATTGTCAAACCTGTTTTCAAGGTTCTTAGTTTCTTTGCATTTTGTTAGCATATGTTCTTTTAGCTCTGAGAAGTTTGTTATTACCCACCTTCTGCAGCCTGTTTCTGTCAATTAATCAGACTTACTCTCCATCCAGCCTTGTTCCCTTTTCTGATGAGGAGTTGTGATCCCTTGGAGGAGGAGAGGCATTCTGGTTTTGGGTGTTTTCATCTTTTTGAGCTGGTTTCTTCCCATCTTTGTGGGTTTGTCTACCTGTGGTCTTTGTAGTTGTTGACTTTTGGATGGGGTCTCTGAGTGGATGTTTTTTTTGTTGATGATGAAGTTATTTCTTTCTGGTTTTTAGCTTTCCTTCTAACAGTCAGGACCCTCTGCTATAGGACTGCTGGAGGTCTACTCCTGACCCTGCTGACCCTGGGATCACCTCAGGTGGCTGCAGAACAGTAAGGGTTGCTGCTAGTTTCTTCTTCTATTATCTTTGTTCCAGAAGGATACCTGCCAGGTGTCAGCCTGAGCTGTCCTTTATGAGGTATCTCTTTGGGTATATGGGGGTTGGAGAGCTGCTTGAGGAGACAGTCTGTCCCTTATAGGTGCCCAAGTGCTGAGCTGTGAGTTCTATTGTTCCGTTCAGATCCACTGGATAGCTATGTTTAAGTCTGCTGCAGTGGAACTCAAACCACCTTTTTTTTCACCAGGCGCTCTGTCCTGGGAAAGTGGGATTTTATTTATAAGTTCCTGACATGCTACTGCCTTTTTTCAGAGATGCCCTGCCCAGTGAGGAGGTAGCCTAGTCACAGTCTGCCAGCAGAGGTGTTGGTGAGCTACCCTGGGCTCTGCCCAGCTGCTATGTGAACTTCCTTGTGGTTTTGTTTATGGAGGTGTAGTTAGAACTGCCTCAGTAATGGTGGACTGTCTCTGTAATGGCAGACTGCCTTGGTAATGGTGGATTGCCTTGGTAATGGTAGACTGCCTCAGTAGTGGTGGACGCCCTTCCCCCCACAGTGCTGAACCATCCCGGGTCCAGCTGTGCTTGCTGTAAAACTCTCAATCCAGAGCCTTTCAGATTGCTGATCTTTTTTAGGGTGGGACCCGCTGAGCCACATCACCTGGCTCCCTGTTTCAGCCCCCTTTTTTTCAGTTGAATGGGTGACTCTGTCTCCCAGGCATTCTAGGTTCCAGTTAAAATGGCTGCCCTGATTTGTGCGAGTTTTTGTGTGGAGACCTGCTGCACTGACTGAAACAGCTGTGCTGGAGACTCAAGGTGCTTTTCCACTGGGAATCACCTGGTCTATGGGCAGTAAAAACTCGTTTGGAGATGCAGTGATCACTCACCCTCTGCATTCTCACTGGGAACTGCACTCCAGAGCTGTTTCTGTTTGGCCATCTTGGATTGTCCCTATTTCGAAATTAATTCTTATGAGATTCTTCAAGGCCATCAAAATTTACCAGAAAACTCATTTAAACTATTAGTTTTCGAATTTACATAAGCAATAGTTTAGTCATGATACCTGAATACAAATGTCCTGATTATTAGGCATATGCTTTAAAGGCCAGTGAGTGAGCTGCAGACCGGGACCTGCCCCTAATTGGATCAGCTGTGATGAATAAAAAAACAGTGACTATATAAAAATGAAAACAGCATTTCTCTAAAATCCATTTCTAACTTGCTGGACATGTACAACAGATTCTCTCCTTTTAATATTACAGCTATGATAAGATATGGTTTTATTAATTGAAGACACCAAGGCATAAAGATAAAGGTATTAATATCTGAATGTATGTTGACAGCATTGATAAGCACTAAATACGGAATACTAAAATATTTTTAAAGCTCCCTCAACATTCCTCTTTTTCAGCTTTTATTCCCCAATTATTGTCTCATTTATTTTATTAATTATTGTCGCCTCTGCAACCAGAATGCACTCTTCTGCATTAATGAAGAATTTTTCCTATGTTCACTGCTATATCTCTGCTGCCTAAAACAGTGACTAGTACATAGAAGATGTTGAATAAATAATTCTTAAATTATTAAATAAGAATAATAAATAGGTTTTAAAATTTTAAGTAAGATTAAACAAAATACCTAAATCACTCTTTTCCTTCCAAAAATCACTTTAGAGAAGTACTGAACAAATAGCAAGTCTATAAGCATTTAAAAAGCACCTTTTGAGATCAGGCATTTTGGCTCATGCCCGTAATCCCAGTGCTTTGGGAGGCTGAGGTGGGAGGATCACTTGAGCCAGGTGTTTGAGACCAGCTTGTACAATATAGCAGGACCATGTCTCTACAAAAATTTTAAAAATGCGTTGGGTGTGGTGGTATATGCTGGTAGGCTTAATTACTTGGCCTGAGGTGGGAACATGCCTCAGCCTGAGTTACAGTAAGCTATGATCACTCCACTGTACTGTAGCCTGGGTAACAGAGGAAGACCTTGTGCCTAAAAAGAAAAAATAAAATAAAAAACACTGCTTGGTCTCATATTTTAAAAGAGAAACATTGTAGCTCAGTTCACATCCCACCTTTATTATTTTGTTTCTATTTATTTCACCTGCATTAATAATATTCCAGCCAGAGACCTGTATGATTAAACAGTAAATCAGATCTCCAAGCTTGGGTTGACCTCCAAGCTTACATGGCCTGTATTTCTTCAAGGCTTCTGTCCAGGATCTTTTTTTTTTTTTTTGTCAGTATTCCTAGCTTTCAACCATCCTCAGGAGTATTTTATGTGGCAACACTCCTTTCATCCTCCATGCCTGTATCCCAGTATTATACATTTAGATACAAAGAGATAGATTGACTAAAAGCACACCCATAGAACAGAAACACAGGGAAAACCACACATACAGAGAGGCATATATGTGCACACAGAAATGGGCCTGCACATATAGGTACACTTATGTACAGAGAAACATTTTCAAAGGTGAGTGCATACATGCACACACACTTACACAGCCATACATGCATGCACACAAGTGCTAGTACACTCATTATATTCCCCTCACAGAGATAAATACACACACAGAGGCTGCTTGCAAAGATATCCTCCCTGCCCCCAACATATATACAGGGGTACCATTCCAGTTCAGCGGAGGCATATCCCCAACAGAGAGCAGGTCCCCTCACAAACAAGTATCCTTCCAAAAGATAGGCACTTCTTCCAAAGTCATCCGTCTCTCATATACATGTGCACACATGCGTGTACACAGACACACACACACACACACACACAAACACATGGCTTCTTTTAAAAAAAAAAAGTAATACATTGAGAATGGCTGCATTGGATTCTTCAGGAACTGGACAAAGGAGGTGAATAAATAGTAGAAAGGATATAGGATATGATCCCTGTAATGTTATTTACTAATATTGCGACTTAAGAATTTTGGCTACTCTGAGCTTCATTTTTTAAATGTATAAAATTAGAACACCTCCACTTACCCGTAGGATTGCTGTACAAAATAAATACTATTTTTTTGTCTTTGAAGTAAAATTCTTACTAGTCACATATATATTTGTTTTCAAGTTATTCTCTTTAGATAATCTTTCATTTCAGAATGTGATATAATGTTCAGAATGATAATAAAGGCAGCTCAGCTCTGCTGCACTCTTGCTGTGTTCCAGGCACTGTTTTAGGCACTCTGTGTACACACTTTTATTTAATCCTCACAACAACCCTAGTGATTGTAGCCCAAGATTACACAACCAGCAAGAAGTAGATTGGAACCCAGATTTCTAAATACTAACCTCTTCACCACAAAATAAAAGTATTTATCAATTATGTTAATGAATATAATTACCATTTCAAAGCAAAAATCATGTTATTAATTCCTGAAAATATTAAAAAATTTGTTTCTTCATGAGAAATTAATCAATATTCAAAGCTTACATGCAATATTTAAAATCATTAGGTTCTTGTAACATTAGATTTCTCACTGACTTTTCCCTCTGCAGGGCATTTTGGAAGCAGTTATTTTTCTTTCATTCACTGTGATAATACTGAGAGTAAAAGTAAAAACTTTAATTTATATATAATTTAAGAAAAGAATAATCGATTGACTCTTCTAAATGTATTCTCTACATTGATTCCTCTGTCTTTGAAAGCAGAGATCTTTCCATCTTCCTTATCACTGGACATGGTAGCATTCACATAGGGGTTCTCTCCGTAAATATTTGTTAATGAAATACCCAATAGATAAAAGCTATAGCCATGTACAGTGGCATGTGCCTTTTGCCCTAGCTTGGGATGCTGAGGTGGGAGGATGGTTTGAGCCCAGAAATTTGAGGCCAGCCTGGACAGCCTAGTGAGACCCCATCTCTAAAAATTTTAAACTTGCAGACATAAAAAAGTCTTAACAAGCAGTTAATTTGTGGAGAAAAAAAGTAAAAGTAAATGCATGTTGTGGAACTGCTTAAGTCTTCTGAACAAGCAGCTAATTGAGACTCCTTGTTTTCCAAAGAGAAATTAGAAAAAAGATACGTATTTAATTTTGTAGTTGGGACACATGCTATTTGTAGTAAAAAAGGTTAGGTGCAGAAGTGCTGCCAAGGCCTTGTAATTCTTAGAATCAATACTTGATACAAAGACAAAACAGTCTACTGACCTTTTAAAAACTGCTTAGGGTTTTCTATTTATATAATTTATTTAACACACAAGATTTAGATGTAACAAGTTTTAAATTACTATAATAGATTATAGTAGACTAAAACCTCAAAGTGATAAAATAACAGAAAGGGACATGCTTTACCATTATTCTTTCATTTCCTGATGTAAGACTTTCTTTTGGTTAAGAAGAAAGCATTACTATTTAGATCCATATTTATTTAACCACTGTGATATATCATTGTCTGTTAAGAGTCAACTGGTCCTACAGTTTAATTATTTTCCAAAAGACAGTCTTTCACCTAAAAACAAAATAAAGATTTTTCACAGATACAGTTGTTCTTTAGCTGACAATCATCTATAGCAGATCACTAATTTTATAACCTAGGGAGTATTTACAAACATTCTATCATAAACAAATTAGATGTGTTTTCTCGCTTTTTTTAAAGGGCTGTACTGGATAACTGACAGATCTCAATGTGCTCCTGGTATAGAATTTGGGCACTTGAACACCCATCTTTTTTCCTAATAGAGCAATTCAAAAACTTGCTAATAAAAATCTTGGCCCTACCTGCAGACAGACTTTGGTCCATCTTCTTGGAATGCTCAATGGACATCTGTCTATCCAGGCATGTGCCCCAATTAGGCTTCTAATTTTTCCACCAAGAAACATCAACTTCCCTCTTGGTTAACTGTGAAAGCATATGGATCTGCCCTTAATCAGCAAGAAATACTGATTATAAGGTCTTATCAGTGAACATAATCTGTTTTAATATTATATATAATGATTATATACTCTATTAATCTTGTTAGACTTTTACCAAAAGCTTAGTTTGCAGCCTATTCAATTCCTCTGTCTACTATAGTCCAAATTCTTCCCTGAGTAATGGTAGACAAATAATGTACTTAAACCAAATTGTTTATTCCTACATTACTATTTGACATTATGTCTTTAGTTTTGAAGGCCATGACAGTGAGCATGTTTTTAAGAATGTCATCCTTCATACTAGAGAATTTCCTTTAAAAAAGCACAGGGAAGAAAAACTTAACTGACTCTTCACCAAAGTTATGCTCCTCTTGATGAGAATTAAATGGCATACTTTAGGTAAAATTATGGGCAAATTGTTAGTAATTTCAAAAGTAATAATTGATAATATCCACCAACCTCTAACAACTGTAAAGTAGAGGTGTGGAATCTTTTTTTCTATTGAAAATCATTGCCATACAAAAAAATGTAAAAAGAACATTCAAGCCAAAAACAATTTAAATATTCTTAAATGTTAAGAAGAACAGAGAATACCGAAAAATTATAGTATTTCTGTTCTAGATTATGGGCAATTACAAAGAGCAAATAGAGACACAGCAATATGCCAATATCAAAAGAGTGACGAAAAGCATTCAAGACATTGAAAGAAATTATGAGAGAGAGCCACTCAAGGGAATGCCAGTATTTAAGGTCTTTCTATTAGCCTGAGGTGTATGAATCTGAAGTAGTGACTACTTCATGTTTTTCAAAGAAGCTAAATTTATGGCACTCTCCTGCCCAATAACCTCTATTGGCCGTGCCTGCTAGGTATTCGGGATCCTCCATACAGTTTCTAAATCATCCCCTATTACCCTGTTACCTTAAATTTACTGTCAAATTGAATTTCTAAACACACCGTTTTTTATTTTAAACTGTACTTTAAGTTCTGAGGTACCTGTGCAGATCTTGCAGGATTGTTGCATAGGTTCACACGTGCCATGGTGATTTGCTGCCTCCATCCCTCTCTGCCCCTGTCACCAACATCAGGCATTTCTACCACTGTTAACCCTCTGCAACCTCCCCATCACCCTGCTGTCCCTCCCCTAGCCCCCACCCCCAACAGACCCCAGTGAACATACCCATTTTCTAACCTCAGTGCCCTCCATCTGCCATTCCTTCTGCTTTCTGAGAAATGGGCAGAACTCTTAGTTAAACCATGACCCAATTGGGACCATACCAAATGGTCTATATCAAAGTTAGAAGTTCTCAGTATTTTTCCTCCATTCACTTCACTGCTCCCTTTCTCCTTTAATTATAATTGTTTATATGTATCTGCTCCACCAAGATTCACGTAGCACTCATTTCCCTCTTTGTTTTTTTAAATTGTCTTCCCAGCTTAGCACAGTGATGAATATAGTGAATGCCAAATAAATAACCATTAAGGATTTTTATCAAAAACCACCTCTTTCATGAAAGACATTTGTATCAGTTATTCTTGACTTCATAAATGTATTCTGGTGAGGAGCAATTTCATTTTAAAGATATATCATATTTCATGATCAAATGAAGTAACTGCTCTCCTCAAAAAAAAAAAAAATGCTGGATTGGGTGCAGTGGCCCACATTGGTAATCCCGGCACTTTGGAAGGCCTTGGTGGGTGGATTGCTTGAGCCCAGATTTGAGACCAACCTGGGCAACATAGTGAAACTCTGTTTATACAAAAAATACAAAAATTAGCCAAACAGGGTGACATGCACCTGTGGTCCCAGCTACTTGGGAGGTTGAGGTGGGAGGATCGCTTGAGCCATGGAGGTTGAGGCTGCAGTGAGCCATGCTCACATCACCGCACACCACCCTGGGGGACAGAGCGAGACCCTGTCTCAGAAAAAACTATAAACAATTTATGATTGTAGTCTTCATTTGGTACTCTAGAAATTCTTGAATCAGAGAATTTCTGAAATCAGAAAATTCTAAAGTGGTCAAAGTCTTTAGGCTTACCTTTAAACTGTCAGTTCCTTCTGAATACTGCAGGTGTCTTCATCCTTTCCACATGCTGCAATAGTATTTATGATAAGAATTTCCAAGGACTTATTTGGGCCCCAGTTGACAAGGCTGTTTTATAATACAAGGAGCACTGGACTGGAAGTTAGCAGATTAGGTTTTTGTCTAATTCTACAAGTTACAATCAGAGGAATTTCTGTTTCTTAATCAGTAAAATCAGAGGTTTTGAAAGTATTAGTTATTTCCAAATCGATGAGGTGTTTTGAAAAGATAATTATTTCCAAATTTTGTTGTTTGGAACAAAATTCTAGGGCAAATAGCATGGGGAGTTAGTTCAAATGGACCTCCTCTACTTTCTAACATCACTGTCCCCCTATAGCTTTGTTTGTTCATACTAATAATCCTAAACACTGAAAATAATTTAGAATAAAATATCTAATATAAATATACAAAGAGGTACATTTTTCTTTCAAAATCATGAACCAACTATATAAACAAAGACTTTGTTTCAGCTCCACTGTAATCTTAACAGTATGGCTTATGTTAACTAAATATGTTAAAAAGAAAAAATTTAGTCAAGAGCAAATCATCTAACAAATAGACTGCAAGATTAATAGAAGCATGACATGTAGGGGAAAACATGGACCTAAAGTAAATCTCTCCAAGGAACAAACTAGATAGACTTTACAAATGAAATGAAAGGCAGAAATATTGGGCCTGCTCAAACTTAAGTGAATGTATTAAAAGCCAAGACTGAAAAGAACATGGCTGTTAGGAATAAGTTTAGCCATCTCTGCAGTATTAGTTAATAAGATAATTGAAATGCCACCCAAAGTTATTCTTCAGATAGTTGATAGCAATTGTTAAGGAAAAAAGTTAGTAGGGCTGGGCATGGTGGCTCATGTCAAGGTAGGCTGATCACCTGAGGTCAGGAGTTTGAGACCAGCCTGGACAACATGGTGAAACCCCATCTCTACTAAAAGTACAAAAATTAGCTGGGCATGATGTCAGGTGCCTGTAATCCCAGCTACTTGGGAGCTTAGGCAAGAGAATTGCTTGAACCGAGGCAGCGGATGTTAGAGTGAGCCAAGATTGTGTCATTATACTCCAGCATGGGAAACAGAGGGAGACTCCATCTCAGAAGAAAAAAAAAGAAAGAAAGAAAAAGTTTGCAGCAATTGCTAGGAACAAAAGGTAAAAATGCTGGTTTAACAGCTGGTACTGTAAAATCACAGTCTAGAGACTCGTTAACATACTGCCATTCTAAGTCACACATGAGAAACTACAAAATAGCCATTTCAAACTCTCTCAGGATATATTGTATGACAAAACTTAGCCATTGTTCAAACTCATCTAATGAACAGCTGCTCTAGCTGTTGGAATACATTTTCTGGACATGAAGTCTACCCCTAATATTCTGCAGATGCCAAATACTAGCCCATTTATGCCAGTCCCATCAGGGAAGAGTATATCATATAGTACATAATGGGGGAAAAGCTATGTGGGGCAAGAGAATGATAGCAAAACAATAGAAGACTAAATACTAGTGAAGTAATAGTGAAATCTAAAGAAATTTTGGCTGGCTCAAACTTGTAAGTTTAAACCTATTTTCCTGTAGGAATAAAGTTATAAATAACAGTAGATTACTAGGTGAAAAGAAAGGATTTTTCAACCAGGTGATGATAAAATCAGTTTGTAAATTCCATAATAGTTTTCAAAAACATCTATTATAAAGTGAAAAATATTTAAATATTTATAAATGTTTGAATTTGTTCAATAGAGATACAAATGGATAAAGGTTATAAGAAAAAGGTCTCAGAAAACAGTGAATTCATTTGATAACAAAAGAAAGCATTGACTGTGGTACCTTTAGATACAAATGGAAAAAGGTTATAAAAAAGAGGTCTCAGAAAACACGGTGAATTCATTTGATAATAAAGCATTTACTGTGGTACCTTTCTTCTATGGCACTCTTTGGTTGACATGTGATGCATTGTTTTAGATTATTTCCTCAGTAGAAACAAGTACCTTATCCATCATTTTATAGATGGATTCATTAATCACTATTGCCATTTCTACTTAATGTAATTATGTCTTTTATTTGAGAAGATTGAAGTCCACAGTTCATAAAACCTGTGTTTTAGTATCATGTATGTTTGAATAAATAAGTATTTATGAAAAATTCTAGTTTATTTGATGCAAAAGTTCAAATATCAATACTATAGTTAAATAAAGCATCATTCTTTAAACATTTTACTGCATATATTATGGTATAAAATTATGGCTGTATTAGGGTAAAGGTGTACTTTAAGTGTTACCTTACTGTTCTTAACATAAAAATCTTTAAATTTTTTTCAGTATAGAACCATAATCTAGAAAATAAAGTTGTTTTTAGAATGCTAAATTAAAATATAAGAGTAACATCAACTTTTTTCTTTTTTGGGCCTGTGTTTTGTATTTATTTTATTAATATGCTTCTCTATATCATAGAATTCTATTTTAAAATAAATTGAATTACTTTAGCTTTGTAAAAATGTTTGAGTGAAAACTTTGAAGTTCTTAAAAAGTTGACTAAAAACTTGTTTTGTAATTGGTGTCTTTAGATCCAAAGGCAGAAACCAGGTTATACATCACAGTCAATGACTTTGAATTTCATGTCTATAATCGTTCGGATCTTTATGGACGCCTCCAAGAGCTGTTTGGTTTGGAGCCAACAATAATTCCACCCAAGAAAGAAGATGATAAAACACGGGAAAATGGAAGAACAAGAACCCAATCGAAAATTGAAAGGTTCAGGGTCATGCTTGAATTTTATTAATCTCTAGCATTTAAACATTTGCCTTTATTAGAATATCATTGAGGCTAGGCACCTAAACAGAGTATAATGTTACTTTGCAAATTAACTCAAACTTTTAGTAACATAAATAATTTATAAATATTTTAGAAATTGAGATAATATAGAATGTGTAATCTAAAAAATTCCTGTTCTATTCCCTGCACACTAATCCTACTTTTCTCCATATTAATAACTACTGTTATCAATTTAGTTTTTATCCTTTTGAATGTGTGTACATAAACATACACATACATATTTAAGGTACATATATAAATAGATGATTTTGTTCTGTGTGTTTCTAAACATTTATATTTGGAATATGTGCCTCATATAGTGTGTATTGATCTGTAATTTGCTTTTTATTCAGCAGTTTGTCTGTAAGATCGTTTTGTATTTGTATATGTAGGTCTGATATTCTAGAATAGGATCAGCGAACTTGGACCTACAACACAAGTCTAACCCACTGCCTGTTTTGTAAATAGAGTTTGATTGGGCCAGAGCCACACCCATTTATTTGTATATTATTTATCTATTTGGTGAATTGCTGTGAAATTTTCATTTCTTAATATTTTGTACTTTGTATATGGCCAGTTTTCTTACTCTTGGCTTATAGTTTTTATTAAGGGAAAATTAATTGGCACGAGGCATTTGGGTGAAGGAAGAAAGAGGAACAACTGGATTGTTTTTAGAAGTGCTTAAAACAGTAGAAAATCACCAAAGGGACTTGTACCTTAATCATTTATGTTTTAATAACAACTTTGGCTGTCTTATAAAATGTCATATAGTTACATAATGGACAAAATGGTAGATGTAATGATAGCATATCATCCCTTATAGTTTTATCATTCTAAAAACATAGTTTTGTTATTATAGCTTGTCCACCTAAATGTTGATATGATAGAGTGCTCCAGTAGACAGCTTTAGGAACGTTAGTATTCCTTAAGATGATCATTGTTCTGTTTACTGAAGTAGTCATTAGATGCATTTGGAAAGGTACAGCTGATATTAATAATATATATTGTGAGGAAGTGAACTATGTCCTCCTCAGTTATTTTTTCTCTTATTCATGTCAGTTTTATTTTTTTCTTGTTAGAGTTAAAGTAAAAACAGAATCCCAAGATCCCACATCTTCATGGAGATCACTTATTCCAGTCATAAAGGTCAATGTGAGCACAGTAAGTAAATTCTGCTATAATTACTGCTTCATGGGATAGTAATGTAGAACTTTTAATTTTTGCAAATGTGATTTTAATGTAAGAAAATTAAATAATTTTGTTTATTTTTAGTTCCTATTTCCGTAAAGTGTGAGTGAAATAATTATTTTAACATCAATACTGTTTTCTGACAAATTTGTATTTAAAGTTAAGTACTTAAATTTTCTTTTAAGTACTGGTTTAAATTGACCAATGGAATAATTTAAATAGCACATACTCCTAAAGTACAATCATTTAGCTATTGTTTGAACTGTTATAATTTAGCTAAAGAAAGAAATATGGCCAGAAGAACATGATATAATATCTCTTATCTGTTGTTTTTTTTAAGGGACGTTTGGCCTTTGGAAATCATTACCAACCACAAACTCTGTGCATTAATTTTGACGATGCTTTCTTAACTTACACTACAAAACCACCTTCAAGTCATCTTGACCAGTTCATGCATATTGTGAAAGGAAAGCTTGAAAATGTTCGAGTCATGCTTGTTCCTAGTCCAAGATATGTTGGTCTTCAAAATGATGAGTAAGAAAATCTTATAAAAATAATAAAAAACTTATTATAGCTAATATAGATACAGCTAGAACCTTTAACATCTTTTTAATTTTTTTGCTACAAATTGTACAAAAATTAGTATATTTCTCTATTAAAGCAGTTAACCATGTAGTCCTTTATAGGATAAATGGATATGCTATCCAGTGATAAACTCTGATTTTAAATATTTTTTCTGCATGATTATAATTTTTTTACCCTTCTCTCTTAATTGTATTTTGGATACTTATTTTGGGCAATTAGCTCCTGTTTGTATGTTAGGAGATACACATTACAGGTAGGTTTTGTTTCTAAAAGGCATGAATAAAGAGTAAATTGAGGCTGGGTGCAGTGGCTCACGCCTGTAATCTTAGCACTTTGGGAGGCTGAGGTGGTAGATTGCCTGTGCTCAGGAGTTTGAGACCAGCCTGGGCAACATGGTGAAACCCCATCTCTACTAAAACGTACAAGAGAAATTAGCCAGGTATGGTGGTGTGCACCTGTAGTCCCAGCTACTTGGGAGGCTGAGGCAGGAGAATTGCTTGAACCCTGGAGGCAGAGGAGTGCAGTGGATTGCACCACTGCACTCCAGCCTGCGCAACAGAGTGAGACTCTGTCGCTGAAAAAAGAGTAAACTGAGTAGTTTTATTATGGTGGAATACCACTTTGAGTTAGTAAAAGTTGAAAATTGAATTGAAATTACTCTTGAAAAATTTGGTGAAGTTTAGATGGTACAGTTTTGAGACCCACATGACATTTCTTTAAGTTCCAAACTGTCAGTTTTCCATCTAACTTTGCAGATTTTTTTTCCCTTCAGTGAGGTAGCTGTTTGTATTTATATGACTCATTATAGGAATGATGTACACTAGACTCACTTAGTGTGGTGGGGTGCTAAGTGGGAGAATGATGGGCTCTTGTGATTTTTTTATTTTTCTCAATTTTTTTGTGTGTAACAGATACTGCGGTTGAATTTATGTAGTTTAAGTGTTCATGTGAAGAGTTTTCAGTACGGTGTCTCAGCTTTTATCTTTGTGTGTAGGCATCATATGAGGTTATATGTGAAACATGATTATTCTGTTTTGGTTCTAACTCTTGGCTGGCTTGATGTTAGATTTTTCCAGGACTTGGCTAGAAATAGAGAGAGGGTTTTTCCTTTATGAGTATCATAACTGTGGGTCAACTTGGCCTTAGATCATGGACTTGGTTAAGCATCTTCTGGAATGTGGACTGTGCACACAAATCTGTATGAGTAAAGGAATAATGCTGAATACATTGGAATTTTTTTGGGAAAATTATAGAGAGTAAGATGGAAAACTGTCTTGCTATTAATAATTTGTGTAAAAAGATTTAAAATTGTATTTTTTACTCATTAAAAGTAAGTGTGGAGATTACATGATGAGATTAAACATTAACCTTTGTGATTTAATACCTATTTAGAAAAAAATTGCTGAGTTTTTGCATTTAATATTATCTAATGATTGAGAAGTTAATTTTGATATGCAAGAAGATACCATGATGTGTGACAAAAAGAAAATTTGTTTAATCAAAGCAAGCAAAGATTGATGGTTTGTGGGAAATTATTGATGGTAGAAAAATGCTCATTCCAAAGTTAGAGTTCATGATGTTTGCTTTAGATTTATTTCAAGTTGATCAAATATTTGTGAAAATACGTAATATGAAGATGAAAATGACAACATTTTTTTTAATGTTTTTGAATGGTTATAGTTTATTATACAGATAGATAAAATGATACTTTTTATTTAGTTTTTTAGTGTTACTAATATAAAATCATCAAATTTTATTTTAGTTTTGTCGTAGAATGTAGAATATTGTTTTATTCCAGTGGTCATTGTCTATTGTATTTAAACTTTGTTTTAAATCAATTTCTCTTATTCAAAACTGAAAAGGAAAAACATAAAACCAAATTTTTTCTTCCCTAATTTTTTTTCTTCTTGAACTAATTTACTGATAAATTTTCAATATCATTTTATTATTGAATCTAATATAGAACTATGGAACAATTTGTTAGGATGGTTATTCGTGTGAAAGATGTTTTTCTCTCTTTTCAGGATGCTACTTGTTATATGCATTTTAGTTTTTTTTTCTTTTTATTTTCACCTATTGCAACCATTAACTAGTATACTGAAGATTTTATATTCTGGAGATTTGTTTAGTTTGCTTTCCCCTCCACCTTTTTATAGACCACCGAGATTAATGGGAGAAGGTTTTGTGGTGATGCAGTCAAATGATGTTGACATCTACTACTACATGGATGAGCCAGGTATTGTTGTTGTTTTTGTTGCTATCACACAGGCTGGAATGCAGTGGTATGATCATAGCTCACTATACCCTTGACCTTCCAGGCTCAAGCAATCCTTCTGCCTCAGCCGCTTGAGTTGCTAGGATGACAGAAATATGCCATCATGCCTGACTAATTTTTAAAGTTTTTGAAGAGCTGGTATTTCGCTGTGTTGTCCAGACTGATGTCAAATTCCTGCCTCAAGCGATCCTCCTGCTTCATTCTCCCTAAGTGCTGGGACTGTAGGCACGAGCCCACAGTACCTGGCCTGTTTTTTTTAAAAAAAGTATGTTTCATAGCTACAATTCTATTTCTTCTATGAAATGCTGATATCTAGTAATATTTTAAATCTTCTTGCTTAGGCATCAGGAAATGGTAAATGTGAACATGAGTGAAAATATCTGAAAAATATCTGGCATTTCTCAAAACTTGAATATTAATTTAGTCTTGTAGACTAAAAGAGAACTTTTTTTTCTAATTTGGTTTTCATAGATATACCTCAAAAATTGAGAATGCAGATAATCATGAACTTTAAAGAATTGAGTGATAGTTAAGGTAGTTTATCTTAGCTTAGAAGCTTAGTATGTTAGATTTGAGACTTAAAGTATAAAGATTGAAATCCATTTAGTTAAAATTCTTGACAGGTGGCTTCTATTTTATAAAAGTATCTAAGCATTGGATTTTAAGCTCTTTTTTCATTTTTTTTCTCTTTCTATACTTTCAGAGTATAAAAGTATTTAGGGTCAGAGTATTTTGAAAGTAAAACTAGGATGTTATTTGCCTTTTGACCCTGTTGACATTTGCGCTAATGGTGTAGAGCAATGATGGCTAAAACTGTTGCTGCTTCAACACTAATCAAGGCAGTGGTTCCTAATTGTACTAGTAGTCATTGAATTTTTCAACTGCCACATTCACAGTAAGACAAAATGTCAATGTCACATAAAAATTTCCTTGATTAAACAGTAGAAATTATTTATTTTATCAAATGTTGACCTTTTGAGTAAAATGTTTTTAATATTTGATGTGAGAAAATGGGAATTACACATAAAGCACTTTTGTTGCGTACCAAAATATTCTGGTATGTTGAGGAAAAGTACTTGTGTGATTGAGTTTCAAGCGGTACTAATTGCTTATTTTTTTTCCCCATGGAGTACCAGTTTTATTTGAAAGAGAAATTAGAGACAAACTGATTCTGAGCTTTCTTATGAAAAGTAGAACTTTGGAAAATTTGAGTCTGCTGTTACGAGCTTGAGAGCATCCCAATAGTTAACAGCTTTTATGATGAGACTACGAACGATAAAGCAAGTGTGATGTTTTTAAATGTTTAGAAATGAAATTGATCATTTGGAAAAAAATCTGCATTACTCAGTGAACTGGTATTTCCCGAATGACCAGTGCATGATGTTATAAAAGTCATGCATAGATTAAAAAATGTATTCAAAGTGCAAGATAGACCAGTAGATTTGAAGATAACAAGGTATGAAAGGTTTAGTGACATAGCTTCAGATTCCACATTGCAATTAACCTTTAAGAAATTTCCACTTGTTGAATTTTGGGGTAGTATCAAAGAAGAGTCTTCAGATTATTTGAAAAAGCTGTTAAAATACTTCCCGCTTTTCTATCTACGTATATGTATGAGGCCAGATCTTTTCCAAATCCTTCAATAACACATTGAATGCTGAAACAGCTATGAGAATCCACTTGTTTTCTATTAAGCTAGATATTGGAGATTTGCCAAAAAAAAACCCTAATATGTCTCACTAAATTACTTTGTTTTAGAAAAAATTGTTATTCATCATTAAAAATGAGATTAAAATTTCATTTATTTTTTATATATTACATGCTGTATTTAATTACATTAAATATTTTATTATATTAACATATGAGTTTATTTTAAAAATAGTATTTTTAAAAATCACTAAATTTTTATTTTGAACACAGTATTTCTGATAGACATAATGCAATATGAGAAAAACCTCTTTTGGGTTCTCAGTAATTTTTAAGAGTGTGAATGAAGGTTTTCTGAGACCAAAAAATGTTGGAACTGCTGATCTAAGGAAACTTTTTAATGGTCATTTAAAATAACTGCCTTTATATTGTATGTTTTGGAATATAGGACTTGTTCCAGAAGAAACAGAAGAAAACATTGAAGGAGAAATGAGCAGTGAGGATTGCAAATTACAAGACTTGCCTCCATGTTGGGGACTGGATATAGTTTGTGGTAAAGGAACAGATTTTAATTATGGACCATGGGCCGATAGGCAGAGGTACTTGAATAGATTATATTTCTAATAAGTCTTCTAGATGTCTTGAGATGCCTATAATTTTAAATAAAAACTAGCTTTAAATTTTTATAAACTGTCTTATAATGGCAGAGGAAGATATCACTGAACATTTTGATCCAAATAATAACTTGCTTGTGGTTTATCCACAAGCAAGTTCACGCCAAAGGTGGAGCTGATTCATTAGAAATATAGTGAATGAGGAGCATATTTGTTGGTTCATTTATTTTTTCAACAATGATTTCTTTATTGATCCCCTACTATATGCCAGATATTGTTGGCACTATGGGAATTCAGAAATAAAAGACATATATCTTTCCGTTTTAGTGGGGAAGAAAAAAACCAAAAGACTAATATTAGGTGCAGTAATGGAGGTAGATAAAGGGTCTTGATGAAGAACTTAGAAAAGTACCATGCTAATTTGCTAGTGCTGCCGCAATAAAGTATCACTAATAATGTGGCCTAAGCAACAGAAATTTATTTTTTCACAATTCTAGAGTCTAAGAAGTCCTGCAACAAGATGGTGGCATGGTTGGTTCCTTCTGAGGGCTATGAGGGAAGGATGTGTTCTAGGCCTCTCTCCTTAGCTTTTGGATGGCTGCTGTTTTCCAGTGTCCTCATGTGGTCTTTTCCTTGTACAGTTCTGTGTCTAGATCATACTGTCCAGTAGTATTGGATTACGACAGCATACTCTAATAACCTCATTTTAACTTAATTACCCTTCTGAAGGACCCCATCTCCAAATATAGTCACATTCGGAGGTACTGGGGGTTAGGATTTCACCATTTGAATTTTAGGGATTAGGACTTCAGCGTATGAATTTTTAGGTTATTTGGTATTCCTAGTATATAGTATATAGTATATAATATATATTAAAGTTTAGGGGAGAGAAGAATTGGGAAAGGCTTTTGGTTAAGGTAACACGTAAATTAAATTTTGAAAGATAAGTGAGAATTAGGGAAAGAGGAGGGTGAATCATTGAGGCAAAGGAAGTGTTTTATAAATTCATGAGGACAGTGGAGAATTGTCCTATATAGTCTATAGTATTAAGAAGTATAGATTTTATAATGGAGGTAGTGTCTATTAGTCATTTTATTAATTTTAAAGTAGTTTTAATTTTTAATATATTATGAACATTTTTCTATTTCTTGAATTTTAAACAAAGAAGGGGACATTTACCATTGATTATGAGGGAGCATCTCAGTTTTTATGTACAAAATTAGACATTGCTTAAAATTAGCTTAGTTTTTCCATTTCTTAACTAGCTTTTTTGAATAGAGAAATATAAGGCAAGTCATTTACTTGAGCAGATATTATAAGGCCATTGATGGATTAATGAAAAAGTGCTGATACTGACTTGATATATTGACTTTTTAAATGCTTTTTAAGAAAGTGCTATCTAGCTAGCATTATTAGAATAATTATATATTTGTCAAGTAGTATATGTATTTGTCTTGGTTTATCTGTAGTATATAGGAATACCTGCCTCATTAAGTAGCTAACTAACAATTACATGGTAAATGAATAAGCTTGTTATTTGAAAATTCTTGCATTATGCTTAAACAATACTTCATTAATTCTGCATTAGGTCATTTGTTAAACTTTAAAGTAAACAGAGCATAAAATTTCAGGTTAGAAAGAAAACACTTTTCACATTATTGGAATCAAATTTTCCTCTTGTAAGTCATGCTATATTTGACATGCAGGAGTTGAAAATGAGAGATTTTACATTTCATTAAGTAATAGAGCTACATCTATTTAAACTCTATTTGGAAATCTCAAGAAAAGTATTTTGTTTGGTTGGCAGAACAGTTATGTATTGTTCGAGGAAAAAAATTAATGCTTTAACATAGGCCTATGAAGTATTTTTGCATTTTTTAGCACTTGAGTAAAGTGTGCTTCTCCTTAAACTATTTTTAATTTTATTGTGTATTTTTAATAAGCATTGGAGTATGTTTACACAAAAACCCAAACTAAAATGCAATGGAGAAATGACACTGAAGATGGAAATTTCCTTTAACAACTCCTTTCAAGTAGATTTTTTTACTGCTGGGAGAGAAGAGCAATGCGTTTCTAACCTGGACTTTAAAAAAACCACTCAGGTTATTTAAAAAGAAAAAAAAAAGAAATGTATTTTTTATGTGTATTTAATTCATTAATGTGAGCAGTATTTGTCTTTTCATTTACATATGTAGCTCTTTCTTCTTCTTCTTCCCCGTATTGAATTTCTGCACAAATATGAACTATAATCAGGAATGAACAGTAAGGTCAGCCATCTATTAGCATAACACATACAGGAAGAATCTCAGCTGTTTTGATACTAGATAATTCACTCAGCATTGTGAGGAGTTACTGATTTCTGACATAGCATGGTTTTAGCCTATAGATTTCATAATCATAACATGATTCTAGTTTCTAGGTTTTGATGTCATTTCTACTACCTTTACGTGATTGAATATTTAAGATATTCAGCTTTTACTTCTTATTTTCTTTTTATGAATTAGAATACTGATTTTGGTCCCTTATCAGAGGTGATTTTGTTTGAATAACATGTCATTATGCTTTCTACCTCCTTATGTAGAGATTGTTTATGGAAGTTTTTCTTTCCACCTGATTATCAAGTTCTGAAAGTTTCTGAAATTGCACAGCCTGGGAGACCAAGACAGATCCTTGCTTTTGAATTACGAATGAATATTATTGCAGATGCTACAATTGACTTGCTGTTTACCAAAAATAGGGTAATTATCATAATAATATAGTAGAGAATAGTGCTTAAAATTTGAACAATATTTTTCAGAGTTTTTTTCCTGATGACTAGTCCCATACTTGGATTAATTTATATGAGCTATTTTCCTTTCAAATAATTGTATATGTTTTACTTTCATCATAATTTTATTAAATGTCAAATAATGGAAAGAAATTAATGGTAATAGATCTTCAGGCTATATTCTGGCTCATTTTCTCCTTTTTATCTGGTTAATTTGTTTTAGTGTGTTTTTGGTAAAAATTTCAACTTTTGTACTTAGAACTTTTAATACTTATTTAACATCATCAGTAATTTCTTCTGTGATAATAACTGAAAAGTAAAGATGGGAGAATAATTATAATTAATGTTTTATATGAATTTTTTTCTTTTGGTAGGAAACAAATGCTGTACATGTAAATGTAGGAGCTGGCTCATACTTAGAAATTAATATTCCAATGACAGTTGAAGAAAATGGTAAGCTGCAACTGTTACTTTTTTAAATGATTAAAGAAATAATTATAAATAATACAGTTATCATTTTAGATTAACATTAATAAGGTTTTCTATTTCAGTTTTTTATTATATTTTGATGTGCCTGTGGTCATTAAGGGGAAATATTATGTAATTATTTGAGCATTTAGAGAGAAGGGAAACATTTTCTAATCAAGTTCAGTCTTATAGTTATATGCTTTTATTATATCCTTTGCATCTATTTTGTAGGATTGAGCATAATTTAGTTAATGTATAGTTTTCCAGTTAGACTAATGCACTATGAGAGTAGGTGCTGTTTTGTTCTTCAGTGTATTCTCAGTGCTGAACCCTGTACCTGACATTTGGGCAGTAATTGATTGGATGAGTACAAGGCTTGGTTTGAGGTTATATTGTTAGCAGATTTTGTCAGGGAGTAAGCTGTGTACTTTGAGTAGCATAACTTTAATAAATCAGAACATTTCACGATAAAAATGTTACTTTCATCTGAGCTGAGATGGTCTAAGTTCATTATGCATTTGAAATATGGGCACTGAGACAGTTAATAATTTGAATAAATACTGTTAAATTTATCAATTGTTATAACTTCATTTTGCCTTCTTATTTCTATTTTCTTATTACATTTGTAATTGAGAGTAGTTAAGATGAAATTCTGCTTTATTTACTTTCTTGAGAGTAAAGAGTAGCAATTTACCACCATTTCAAATCAGTTATCATCAGTGTTTCTGTTGCTAAGTATACTTCATTTTTGTGTAATTCTTAGCTCTTATTTTTTGGTTCTGTTACTTATTTTGCTGCTGTAAGAGGAAACTAGGCAGAGGGTTGACTACATTCATTAGTTTACCTGAAGTGATACCATTTAGCACTGCCTACTTAAATAATCAGTTGAAAAAGTGACTGTGAATTGCATAGTGTATCTTTTTCCCATAACTTTGGGGCTGTTTCAATGAAGAACTAATCCTTATCTAGTTTACAAAAAAAATCTTACTAAGACTTGAAGAAGATGCTTGAGATTATCTAGGACTGCTGATTCAGAGTGTGTAGTTGGAAAGAAGTATCTTTTAGAAAACTCTTACTTTCAGGTGTATGATGGGGTATAAAGGCAGTTGGGAGTTGTACAAAACTGATAATATTTCAGTTAAGGAAGTGTTTCCACCTTTTCACAACTGATGATACACATAGGAAATAGCATTTTTACTGTTTTATCCTATATTATACAAATACTGGTACACTGGAGTAAAGGGATCACTATCCCACCTGAGGACTGAGGGATCAATATCTTGAGCATATCTATTATAAATTTGTGGCAAGTACCACAGAATACCTGTGGAACTCTTGAGTTAAGGGTTTAAGGAAAGCCCAGTTAGGATTTGAATATAAAGGTTAGGTGGCTTTTAAGATGACTGTCAATGGGAAGATGGACTTAGGTGTCAGGCAAGAACAATATATAACAAATAAATTTAAAACTTTTTAGAGATTCAGGTATTTGAAAAAAAAAAATGCCTGGAGCAGGATGCAGGATGCATGTGGAACTAGGTGTACAATAGTGATCATAGAAGTAGTGTTCATGGAAAGATTTCTTCAAGAAAGGAAATGCAATACTATAAACGATTCAGCTTTTGTTGAGAATGGGCTATATTGCTGAGAAACTGTCATTACTTGAGGGGAATAGCTGTTATTTAGTAACTGTCATTATATAAGAAGTAGTTGAAAATGATGAAAATATGTACCCTTGAGTCAGTGGAAGAAGAAAAGGAGTTGTCTTCTGTAACTGAAAACTATTGTTTAAAGAATAGACTCATAGTTTTTCAAACTACAAAGGAAAGCAGATGAGAATAGATATTATATGGAGTTGGAACTTTGTTCCTTTAGAGCAGCCCATATGAGAACAATCACCTATTAAGTTAGCAAGACCCCTCTCACTGAGGTGTGTTTAAATAGTGACTATCAATTTTCAAGGATTCCTGATTTGGGTGGTGGTGGGAGTTGGTTCCAGTCCAAATATGTTTCATTTTGTAATTTTTTTTCTGGTTCTTAATTTTTATGTTTGTATTATTAGGTTATACTCCTGCTATTAAAGGACAACTCTTACATGTGGATGCCACAACCAGCATGCAATATCGGACTCTTTTAGAAGCAGAAATGCTAGCAGTAAGTCTGTATATGAGGATATACATACTTGTATGAAAAACAAATTTGATTTTAATTTACTTATATAAAGTTTAAGTAATCAGGAAATCATCAAATGACTCATCTTCTAGTTCAAGAATAACCAGATGCTCTTGACCCTGTCCTAGGGAAGAGCAGTGGATTCCCAGTGCTATGGACTCCTGTTGGCACCTCTCTCTCGCTCTGCTTCTAGTATGAGAGAAGTGAATAAAAGGCAATGATACTTATGTTTTTGGCCTGTAAAATATGAGAAATTGTTAGAATATTGTTTTTAAAGTTTATTAGGTGGCTGTACTAAATCTCTTTTAAGTTGTAAATAAGATAATTCTTTAATATATGTTTTCTAGCCCCACTGGATTGCTTTCCTGGGGCTTAAATAATGTAATTTATTGTGCCTTTTACTTGATGAGTAAGGTAAAGGGAATAAAATCTTATTGATACCCTGGATTGTTCCATATTCGAAAGAGAAAAATATGGAAATGCCAGTGATTAAAATTGCAGATTAGGACTCATTAATCAAGCAGATTATTATTATTGTTATTATTACTATCAGGGACAACAATACTAACAATAGCAAAAGCCCCTATGTAAAATGTTTAATATGCAGAGATTCTTTCATATAAGATGGTACCATTAGGTTCTTAATTACTTATCTTAAGCATTTTAAACATATGTAAATTAAGACAGATTTTGCAATTACCAAGAATATATCAAATACCATAAGTATATTTCAAACTGGGATATTCAGTATTTTAATGAATTCTTCATCTACTGCTGATAAATAGTGCTGTGTGACAATGCTGTTCCTAGGCAGGCAGCTTTTGCCTTTGCAGAAATACCAGACTGGGCTGGGGATGGAGACTTACACCTGTAATCCCAGTACTTTGGGAGGCCAAGGAAGTCTGATCACTTGAGGTCAGGAGTTCGAGACCAGCCTGGCCAACGTGGTGAAACTCTGCCTTTACTAAAAATACGAAAATTAGACAGGTGTGATGGCATGCGTGCCTGTAATCCCAGCTACTCGGGAGGCTGAGGCACAAGGATTGCTTGAACCTGGGTAGTCTGAGGTTGTGGTGAGCCGAGATTGTGCCACTACACTCTAGCCTGGGCAATCGAATGAGATTCTGTCTCAAAAAAAAGGAGAAGAAATGCCAAACTGCAGGAATACTAATGTCACTTTTGTGACAGTATACATTGCACCCTATCTTCCTTTACACTGAGCCTGTCTCTTAACAGATGAGGCTTAACGAGAAATTAGGGTTGTTAGCTGTTACCCAATTGGTTTATCTGGAGTATAGTATCAACACTGTAGCCTGATTTGTTTTTTTGAAAGTTTTTTGACCACATCTTGGCTTAATATTTCAAGGAACTAGATGTAGCCATGTATATTGACCTACAGCCACAACAATATTAAAATCTCAAAGGGATCTTCTGTTCAGCTCAGTAGGAAAATAAGTTTTAATTACTCACTAGTGTGTGTGACTTCATTTGTAATGCTGTTCACACAGTGTCACATTTTAAGCTCTAATACTTTTACCTAACATTTGTTTTGCAGTTCCACATCAATGCCAGCTACCCCCGAATATGGAACATGCCACAGACATGGCAGTGTGAATTAGAGGTTTATAAAGCCACCTACCACTTCATTTTTGCACAGAAAAATTTCTTTACAGGTAATTTTCTAATAAGTATAAATACAGTGAGATTTACTCGTTTATATTTGGTAAGTTTTACTTTTAAGTTCAACATAGGGATATGATGACATGATTCAAACTTTATTTAGCATTTCATTTTGGGCTGAAAATATCAAAGAGAAAATTTAAATATAGACATTTTGCATTCTTTTCTAACCTAAACAAGAAAATATAAACCCCCGATTGAGCTTAGAAGGAAATGGAAGAACTCAATTTAGGCTGGTGCTTTGCATCAGTCTACTTAGTGGGTAGGATAGAGACGATGAATCAATTTCTCTCTCTTCCCGAATTAGGCATCAGCATGGCTTCATTATTTTGTTTTAATAATTATAATCCACAACAGTATATGCAAATAGCTAAAAGTTATTTTTGAACTTGGAGCCCTTATTTAATCTTTTCTGTTGGCATGGATAATTGAGTTGGCGCTGTCACTGGTTGGAAAAAACATTTCTTTATTTCTTGCAGCATATTTGATAGCTTTGCATATTTTGTGACTATAAGAACATGTAGTGTTGGTCTATGAATAGCATAAATATTACTAAATTAAAATAAGTGGCATTTATGGAGTCTTCTTCTAAAAAATTTAGCCTCATAGAGTTGGTCTCATTTTCCAGAGTCAGTGGCTATTCCACAGAAACTTAATCATTACTTGACTGCTTGCTACATTCATCCGTCCATCCGTCCATCCATTTGTTTAATAGTCGTTTTATACAAGCATCTAGTTGATGCTGAGTAATATTAGATATTTGGAGGTATAGTGGTGTTTAACGTATACATAGGTAGTCATCTCCTGACAATACTACTGTACAATGTTGTGTAAATGACTTCACTGTTTAAGCTTCAATTTCCTTATTTGTGAAATAAGGATAACAATTTCTACCCTAATTTTGCTATTAACAGAGTTTTGGCCTTTTAACATGCCTCTTACTATAATATGTTCAATTATAAGTCTTTTATATTTCTTTTCTGGTTTGTCTGGGAGCCTTGGGGGACTAGATAGACTGCTTCTGCTTTCCCGGAGTTACATACTTCTCTAAGGCTTAAATCATTGTCCCAGTAGTGGAAATTTTACCATAGTCCCTGGCAAGTTAAGCTTTTGCTAGTGAAGCTGAGCACTGAATGAGTATTTCTCATTTCAAATTTATGAAAAAAATTATAGCTAAAACTTATAGTGTGTATCATGTGTCCTGGCTCTGTCCTAAGCAGTTTGCATGAATTTAATTATTGAATCCTCACAATAACTCTCAGGGATCAATATTATTATTATCTTCCTTACTTTTTAGATGAGGAAAATGAGTTAGAGAGGTGAAACAATATATGTCCATGGTCACACAACTAGTTAGTTTGTTGAGCTCAAATTCTAACTCAAGTAGTCTGGCTCAAGAATCTGTTATACTACTTATCTCTTTGACTACTTTTCTTTCTCACTTAAGGTTTTGTGTTTTTTAACTTTACAAATCTTTTAAAATAGATACCATTGTCAAGTATTTAATCCTTCACATTACTTTTCTTCCAGGCATTTCTCGTCTTTAGACTCTTGCAATGCTAAGAATAGCTGTAGCAGAAGTATAAATTCTTCATGATTTAAAAATATTATTTTGTAGTAGCACTTTCATTTATGCTATTGTATTAGTTACACTGAAACAGCTAAGTATGCATTTCCTAAATTGCAACTGATTTTCCTTAAATTATTTTCTTTCTCTAACTTGTATGCTTTCTTTATTGAAATGTATTCTTTTGGTTATTTATTTTTTTATAAAGTTTATTTGGAGAAATTTTAAACATAGATGCAGAAGTAAACAATCATTTTACAGATTTAACAACTGTAACATTTGGTTATATTCTGTTATTTTTAAAAGACATAGCATAACAAATAATTGTAAAGTCCTTTTTAAACTTATTCTCTAAAAAGGATGACTACTAGTGAATAATATTAGTTTAGTATTGGAATGAGCCTACTTGGTCATAGGGTTTGGATTGCTTTCTTTCTCTATTGTCAGAATTCTATAGAAAAGAAATTATGTCTCTGATATGAGGGAATGCCTAATATTTCTCAGCAGCCACTCTCATACCACTTATTAGTAAGGCAAAATTGTTCTTAAGAGATTTCAGTGGAGACAAAGATAGCTTTATGACAAACATAGAGCCTCAGAAATGAAAGCTTATTGTAAAACAAAAGCAGAAACTGAATCCTCTTCTGGGAATAATGAGATTGACTTAGATTTACTCTGATAAGGAGAAGAAAATAACATAATGGCATTGCAAAGCTCTAGTATCAATTGATTGACATTGTATAGGGTGTTTGCCTAACAACTAATGATAAAGTGAGTAGTTGCATTTTTTCAGAGTAACACTTAGCTTGCTAAGTGTTAAGTAACACTTAACTTTTTAATTTGTTGTACAAATGAGTAAGGCAGTTCTTCAGGAAAGTGCTTAATTTTTCTAATCAGATTATTTGATAAGAGCATCTGGTAATGAGAAACAACTTTTGGTTTAATGACAATGCATATTAAAAAGTTGTTGAGGCTCCTAATAAAAACATTTTGTCACCATAATTTTTAATATTTATCAATAAAAATATAGAAACTGGTAGCAAAACTATATTATAGAATGACATGTTGAAATTTTAAATAAGTCATTAAAGAAAAAACTGAAAGGATTTATTAAAAATAGAAATAGACTAATAGCTGTAACATTTCATGTGAGTTATTAAAGAAGTAATAATATTTTTAAGAATATATTTTGCTAATAACTTCATAAAATTATACTAGTTTCCTGAAATAAGTAGTAGATAATCTCAATTTCTGTTTAGTTTGAGTTTCGTTTATCTCACTGGCAATTATATCTCAATCTTTTGACTAATAGAAATATAAAGTAGATAAAGTGCAACCACTATACATTGTAAGTCTTATGTATGAATAATGATTCAAAACAAACATTAAATATGATCTCTCCCTTCACTTATGGGCATTTCTTGTTTTGTATTATTTGTCTCAAGTACATTGACATGTGTACTAGATAGAGACAAATGAAAGAATAACAGACAGTATATTTACTGAGTGCAAGTGAAATAAATGCAAGTGTGAAATGTGAAGCTGACCAATGCATGTTAAGACATGAGTACAGAGGAAATCACTGTCATCTGAAGATGATCAGAGAAAGTAAGGAAAGACATTAAGGTCTGAAATGGTGTTTTTAAATGAACTCAGTAATACTAACTAAGATCTAATAGTATTTTGCCATTTACAAATCATGTTCATTTTATTATCTTCACATAACTCTAAAATAGGATAGCTGTTATTACTGTTTTTGAGTTCACAGTGAGGAACTTGGGGCATAGAAACATTGAATGACTTGGGCAAACTTATGGGCTAGTAAGTGGAAGACATTGAAGAACAATTTTCAGACTGCAGACCCTGTGTCTTCTCTGTAGCATTATGCTAGAAATAAAGATGGTTAGTTTTTCCTTAGCAGAGAGGATATGAAAGACAGTATTTAGTTTGATCAAAAATGCTGAACTATGAATGTTAATGAGTGAGAAAAGTGAGAAAATCAGCCTGATGAATGATGGGTATGTATTGTAGAGTTGGTTAAATCCAGAGATGATTTTTGGGCATTTCCCCAAGTATTAGACATGGTGCTAAAGACGAAAGTTAGAAAGTAGGGATAGAGTCAGGCTAGTTAGATAGGGTGGCACTTAGAAGTAAAAGATGTGAAGTAAGCATAGATTATGTAAAGTATGATGAATCACCATGATTATTAAATAAAAATATATTTAATTTGATAAGTGTAATTTTCCATTTTCTATTAATAGAACAGGTTAATAGCCATATGCCTTTTATTATAGATATAGTAAAACTTTATCTCAGTATTAATTTGTGATTGACATTTGACATTAAGTATGTTATTCTGCCATTTTAATAAGACAAGAGTTTCTAATACGTTTGTGCTTTGTATGTGGCAGCTAAATTTTAAATGGGTTCATATGATATTATGTAAGATAAATTTACTCTGAGTTCATTATTAAATCGTTTTTTCTGTTTAAATATTACCTTCAAAATACAAAGAAAACAACTATAAATATTTTATAGTTTTACCTATAATTTTCCTTAGGATATCTTTAATAATAAATGCTACCATTTGTGGAGTCCTTACCCTCTGCTACTTTGTTAAAACTTCACATAAATCATCTGAATTATCATCATAAGTCTGTGAGGTCGTTCTTATTTTGTACAAGAGAAAACTGATAACATTTAAGTCACTTTTTTCAAGATTGCATAGCTAGTAAAATGATAAATCCAGAACTTAAACCCAAGCCTGTCTAGTGTCAAAGTCTGTGCTATAATGATACTGTTTCCAGTTGTTTCTCTCTCTCTCTCTCTCTCTCTCTCACACACACACACACACACACACACACACACCCCTTCTAATCTGTGTTATGTACAGTGAGTATACAAAGATGAGTCTGACACCTCTAGGAGGAACCCTTTTATTGAAAGGCATTGCTGGGAGTGTTCAATGCATATAAAACATTGTGGAGACCAGAAGATAAAGTTGTGCAAACTGCTGTGGTAGATCAGTGCTAATGTCTTTAAAGAGCATTTATTTATTGGGATTTAAAAGAATTAAAGTACCAAAGGGTAAACAGATAAATACATGAATGCGATTTTAAAAAGCAATTTAAACATACAATGAACAAATATGATTGAATTGTAATTCTAACAGAGTCAAGTCTATGTTTTGTTTACCATTGTAGTCCCAGAGTCTAGAACAGAGGCTGACACACAGTAGACACTCAGTAGATATTTGTTTAATGAATAAAACAACATGAAAAATTGTTCAGCCATGCTTATAGTTAAGAAGTTCAGTGGAAGTGAGATACTGTTTTTCAGTTGTTAAATGTCAAGTAAAACAAAACAAAAAACAGATAGAAATAGAATGCAGGAAAAGGTTCAATGAAATAGGTAGTCAAGCATATATTTCTGGTAGGAGTGTAAATGGACTCACTTCTCTTTGAATGCTATTTTTAAATTTATAATAGTCTTGAAAAATATTTCTAAATTTTGACCCAGCAATTTCACTTCTAGAATCTATAATGACAAATAATCCTGAATATGTAAAATACCTTTTACAAAAATATATAGTACATGGTAATATATATAACACAAAAATTTGGAGTCTAAATATTCAACTTTAAAAAATGGTTAAGTAAGTCCTGACAAATCTCATTAATGAGTTATTATGTAAAATTTATGTAAACATGTGAAATAACATGGAAAAATATTCGAGTTCACTGAAAGAAGCAACACATAAAAAATGTATATATAGGATAGTGTCAGTCTATGTAGACAAATAACTGGAAGAAAATGTATCCACAGTGTTGGCTATTTGGGTAGTAGAATATCAAGTGATTTTTTTACTTCTAAAATTCCTTTAAAAACAGATATATTAAATATATAAAATTTCTCTTGTTTGGAACTATGATTAGTAAGTAAACATCTGTTTACTGTCAAATTATTTAAATACATCTTAATCACATTTTAAATATTTCACTATAAAATTTTTTTAGTTACACAAAAGAAAAATTCATTTTTGACTGGTGTTAGAAAGTCTTTTCTGAGTTTCAACTAACTTTACAATTTCTATTCACTACCCCAATAATTTTAGATTTAATTCAAGACTGGTCTAGTGACAGTGCTCCAGACATTTTTTCATTTGTTCCATATACGTGGAATTTTAAAATCATGTTTCATCAGTTTGAAATGCTTTGGGCTGCTAATCAACACAATTGGATCGACTGCTCCACTAAACAACAGGAAAATGGTAAGACATTTTAAAAAATTAGGTTAAGCATTCCTCTCATTAAGGCAAATACCAACTAAGAAAATTAGTATAGATTTGATAGTTTTAACGGATACTAGAAGTTATTTTACCCCATTATCTTTGTGAGACTCTCAGAGGATTGTTTCAGAGTTTGTATTGGACTAAAAATTTTATTTAGTTGTGCATTTTAGGCAGTTTTATAATTGAAACTTTATTGACATTAAATTTACTTCTTTTTTTTTCTTTGTAGTGTATCTGGCAGCTTGTGGAGAAACACTAAACATTGATTTTTCTTTGCCTTTTACGGACTTTGTTCCAGCTACATGTAATACCAAGTTCTCTTTAAGAGTATGTATAATTGAATGCATTATTTATTCCACAAGACGTATTAGTAAGTTTGATTTCCCAAAGCTTGTCTTCCTCTCCCCTACCCAGTCCATTGCCACTCTAAGGTATTTTTAGCTTTCCTCCAATGTCTACTATCTTTAGTGCCACAGAGTTCCTGCTATTTCCTTTTTGTAGTTAACTGCACCTAAGACATTGGGCAACTGAAAAACATCTCAAGTTGATTATTTTCTTAGAGTTCTTTTCTGATCTATGTGGCTAATCTATATATTAGCCCTTCTAGGTCTAATGTTTACTAATTCATGTGAAATAATTTTATAACTTCACTTTATTTGATTCTTAATTGTAAACATGAATTCAAGGAATAACCACAGTACCTTTCTTCTTTTTATCTGAATGCCAGCTCTTATGTACTTCTAAGCTCAAAATTTTATGGAACATATTTTTTTGGTATGGGCAACCAGTAGTATTTGTAGTATTAATGGTGGTTATACTGATAAAATTAGCAACATAATAGAAAACAGCTAACATCTATTAAACATTTTCTGTTTACTAGATAGACACTCTTCCATGTGTTTTATGTAATAACTCATTTAATTCTCAGAACAACCCTCTTAAGAGTATTGTTACCTGCATTTATATATTACAAAAGTGAGGAACAGAGCTTTTTTAACTCATCATAAAGCTAGTGAGTTATTGGATAATATAGCTTAGGGCTCCATTCTTTTAACCACTCTACCTTGCTGGTTAACTAGTCTAAGAAAAGTCATCAAGATGAACAAAGAATAGAAGACCTACAAGGAAAAAAGTAAAGCCAAATACAGTTCTGTATTATTAAAAGCCAGTTGAGGAAACAAGACATACTAGAATCAAATGAGACAACACTATTTTAAAAATTAATAAAAATACAGAACATAGTCTACCTGAGCTTATAAAAGTTTTTTAAAAAACTGAACTTCATATAAAATATCTATGGATACCCATGGAAGACATTCTTTTCGCTGTTTGGAAACTATGCTGTTTCTCTTCCTGATTATTTTGTTGTTTTTCAAAAAAAATTTAGTTTTAGTCAATGTAAAATCTTATTTGTTATTTTCATGACTGTTCAGTATAAAATCTGTCATTTCAAATTTGTTTATCTTACTCGTGTAATGCCAGCACTTTGGGAGCATGAGGCAAGATGATTGCTTGAGGCCAAGAGTTTGAGACTAGGCTGGGCAATGCAAGAAGACCCTGTTTCTACAAAAAAAAGTAGCATATTCTTCTAGTCCCAACTACTTGGATCACTTGAGCGCAGGAGTTCAAGGCTTCACTCCAGCCTCAGTGACAGAGTGAGACCACCAAAAAAAAAAAAAAAAAAAAAGATAATACAATAAAATAAAAAGTAATAAAATTTATTTTCTTTCAAACATTTCTAAGACTGTTGTAGACAGGTTTGCCCATAAGTATTAACCAACATATTTATTCACTGATTTTATTACTTTGAATTATTATAATTATTTTTTTAGGGAGAAGATGTTGATCTTCATTTGTTTCTACCAGATTGCCACCCTAGTAAATATTCTTTATTTATGCTGGTTAAAAATTGCCACCAAAATAAGATGATTCATGATACTGGCATTCCTGCTGAGTGTCAAAGTGGCCAGAAAACGGTTAAACCAAAATGGCGCAACATTACTCAGGAAAAGTGAGTACATAAAATTAGTGACACAGGAGGGGCACAGTGGCTCACATCTGTAGTCCCAGCACTTTGGGAGGCCGAGGTGGGTGGATCAGGTGGGTGGATCACCTTGGCCAACATCGTGAGACCTTGTCTCTGCTAAATATACAAAAATTGGCTGGGCGTCGTGGTGCATGATTTTGTAGTCCTAGCTACCTGGGAGGCTAAGGCAGGGGAATCACTTGAATCTGGGAAGCAGAGGTTGTAGTGAGCCAAGATCACACCACTGCACTCCAGCTTGGGTGACAGAGAGAGACCTGTCTCAAAAATAAATAAATAAACAAACAAACAAATAAATGAAATATAGTTATTGATAAGTATTTTGTGCTTATATGTGGAGAAATAATTCTTCTCTTTTCAAAAAATAATAAAATTTGAATATCTGCAACTGATATCTGTACAATTAAAGGAATAAGCATCTGACTAGAAACTGTCTGTTTTACTATTCAAAGGGCTGGTTGGATTGAATGCTGGACTGTCCCAAGTGTCATGCTTACAATTGATTATACATGGCATCCAATTTATCCACAAAAGGCAGATGAACAGCTAAAACAGTCATGTAAGTGTTTTTATATAATTTGTACTTTTATACAGCTGCGGTTATGATTGATAATTATGAAAAATAAGAAGCAAATAAATTGAAACACATCTATTCTCACATAGTATAAATATAATCTTTAAATATTTTAGAGTAATTATAGCTACCTTTTGAGCATTTACTATGTATCAAGTATTAGGCCAAGCAGTTTTCTGGCTTCTGTTATCTCGTTTAATCCTTATAACAATTCTGCGAGAAAGAGATTATCATTATTTTTATCTTAAAGTTGGGGAAATATGCTCAGAGAAAGCAAGTAATTTTCTCAAAGTCTGCCAAGCTAGAAGCAGCAGAGCCTGAATATGAAACAAGGTAAAAGTGAATCTGTATATTTAAGCTGCATGATTTTGTGAAATGTTAGTTCCTATATGATTTATAGCTTCCTGAAAATTTGCCATATTACCTGGGTCCAAAAAAGACTTAGAGCCAAATGATGATGTTTTCTTTGTATGTTTCCAGTGAGCTAAGTTTCAAAAGATAGTTTTCATGTTGTTTCATAGTGGCTTGATAACATCACACTGTATTTAAATAGCTATACATGTGAAAAAGTGTTGTAGTTTAGTGCCCAAGAATAGTTAAGGTCTTGATGTGACCTAAATTTATATTGCAGGGACTCAATAAGAATGTTGTTTATGTTAACAGAAAGTTTTCATTTATTCTCTGCATGCTGATTTATGTGTTTCTCTCATATTTCAATGATATTTATTATTTCTTTGCTTTCTTAATTTTTGGTCTTTTAGGTCTGTTTTCATGATTATACATTATGCAAGGATTAGTTGATGTCATATTTGCAAAGTAAAATTTCTTAGTGAATATTTCCTTGAAGATCTTCTAAGAGGTCTTTTGTCCCCCACCCCCCAGACATTAATCTTTTTTTTTCTTAATTTATTCCAGTGTCAGAAATGGAAGAGACAATGCTATCTGTATTAAGGCCATCTCAGAAGGGATCAGACAGAGTTGTTTCTTCTCCCTCTACTTCTTCACGCCCACCTATTGATCCTTCAGAACTTCCACCTGATAAACTTCATGTAGAAATGGAACTTTCTCCAGATTCTCAGATAACTCTCTATGGACCTCTACTAAATGCCTTTTTGTGTATAAAGGTATGATTCTTAAAAACAACTTACATATTTTCAAATATAGACAAAGCAGTTAAAATTTAATTGAAAATTGAGACCATTTGAAATAGCCAATTAGATTATTTAAAGTGTTGAGGATATACCAGATATGTTGACTGGATGTGGGGTACTAGACTCAATTACAAAATTATTCATTAAAAATAGTACTCCTCAGTTCGGCATTCTTTTGTGCATTTAGTATGTACTAGGAATGGTGCTATTTGCTATAGATAAAGATGACATAGCGTCTGTTCTCAGGGAGGTAACCTAGAGGGATAACTAAGATAGATAGATACATGGACAAATTTTAACACATTGTAAGTAATATAGCAATAGAAGTACTGCATATATCTGAGAATAATTGGTAATGGAAAAGACTACTTCAATGAATCCATTAAAAATAAGTGATAACGTTTTATCAGTAATGAGCAAATATTTGTTTGGTGTTTTATTTGAAAAACTGCAGCAAATATATGAAAATAAGTTTATTTCAGAATATATCAAACTTAGGGTTCTGAAGAAATATGCACTAATTCTTAGAACAAAGAACCAATTAACTGTTTACTCATTTTGGTATAATTTTTTCCACTGAAATTGTGTGATTGCACGGTATGTCAGCACTTTAAAGTTGATCTCTGTAGAATGATTATGAAGAGAGGCTATTTTTGGATAAATATTTGAGGAGTTCATCAGTTTTCTGGAGAGCACTGTTATTCTTTTGATATTCAACTCATATGTTTTAAAAGCCCCCAACAAATTATCAACAATTCTTGTTGATTTAATCCTTTTTATGGTAACTACTATAATCCCTCTTTATCCTCACTTATCACCTTTGCCTGTGATTAGAGGAGTTATCCAACGTCACTTTCAACAACTTCAAGAAATTTTGCATTTTTACAGGATCTGGCAGATTCACTTTGGGTATTGAATACCTAGGTGACAAGGAATCCTATAATGTACAGTGATAAGAGTAATTAATTCTGGAGAGGGACTAGGATGTTCAGGGTTGGTCAGGGTAGCACAATCAAGGTTTGTTAGTAAAGGCTCTCTGGAGGAAGTGCTGGCTGAACTGGATTTGGAAGGTATATAGCATCTCAATATTTGAGTTATTATATTGTATTTACTAAAAACCACCATAAAGCATCAGATGTTGTAACTTAATATAAAAGATGCAAGGGAAAATGTGGTTAATATTTGTAGATGCCTAGAGTTTCTGTTGGTAACACACCCGCTTTTCTTCGTTTGACCTAAAATGTATGTCAAATATTTCTCCCATTATCTTACTTTCTTGGGATTGCATGTGAATGACTATAAAGGATTTAAAGGCAATTTTCAAGCTATAGTCTTCCTGAAGAGGCTGCATTATATTTTACTTAAATTAAGTAATGATCTAATTAGTAGCTGAGGGTAGTCATAGTGATATAGTATCAGTTTTCAAATACTGTTAGAGTGGTATTAAGTTCCATTTTTGCTTTACTGTGTACACATGGAGCCTCAGTTTATTTTTATTTTTAAAAAACTGATAGGAATACATATTCACCAAAAATAAGGGAACTCTAACAAACAGAATACATTGAAAGAAATATGTGCCTTCATTTTAGACTTCTTTATAAGTTCTACTCCAGAGGTAGCCGTTGCTGATAGATAATTGTATTCATAGACTTTTGTGCATTAAAGGCTTTATAGCAACTTTTTAATAGTTTCAAGAGTTTGACTTGCCCTAAATATTATATTAGTATTTACATTCATCTAATTAGCTTAGAACTTATATAAAATATCTATTAAAGCAAATTATAAAATTTTAAATTTTGACATATTTACTAAATATATATATCAAAGACATGACAGGCAAAATATTTGTCTAGTCCAGTGAACTCTATGTTTCCTTTTATAAAAAATTTATGCAATTCTTTAAGTTTTTGGTTTTGGTTTGGTTTTGTTTTTTAAGAGACAGAGTCTTCCTTTGTCATTCAGGCTGGAGTGCAGTGGTACAATCGTAGTTCTTTGTAATCTGGAAATCCAGGGCTCAAGTGATCCTCCCGCCTCAGCCTCTTGAGTAGCTAGGTCTACAGGCAAGCACCACCATACCCATCTAATTTTTGGAGAGACAGGGTCCTGCTCTGTTGTCCAGACTGATCTCAAACTCCTTCCTGGCCTCAAGCAAGGAGGCCACCTTGGCCTCCCAAAGTGTTGGAATTATAGGTGTGAACCACCATGCCTAGTCTGTTTGCTTAACTGTATAACGTGTATTTTACTTGATATCAGTATTAGGACTTTAAAACTTTTTGAAGTTCAAAAATATATGTATTATTTTTATAACATTGAAATTCATATATGAAATTTTCTTGTTCATGCTTTTTCATGTATACATGAAAAGGAAAATGGGAATTTAAGGGAATGTATAAATTCATGTAACTGAGATTGTGTTTTTTTAGTTATCAAAATTAAACACCAAGAAATTATGAAGAATAAACTAGGAAAAGAAAGAATCACTATATTTGATTGGCTGCATATGAAAGACTGCTTTCCAAAATCCATGGAACAAACTAGGCCTGGCATTATCATTATAAAGAATTCTAAGAAGAATATGCCTACTGAATATGCATTAAAATTTATGAGGACATGTATGGAAATGGGAGGATTTCTGCAGATGTAGACAATATAGTAACTCTAAGTGTCAGCCCAAAGTCATGTCAGTCATATTATATCTTTGTCATTTCGTCTGTTGTGGATATAAAGTTGGATAACAATACCACTTATATTACTTTTATGAATTGACTTCTCCTAGTCTTATTACATTTTTGTTAATGAAAGGAAAAGAAATCTTTTTATAGCGATAACATGCCATTGGTAGCAGATAACTAGATTATAGGGTATATATGGATATATGTTTTTCTTATTAAAAATAATTTTAGGCTGGGCTCAGTGGCTCATGCCTGTAATCCTAGCACTTTGGGAGGCCAAGGCGAGCAGATCACAAGGTCAGGAGATTGAGACCATCCTGGTCAACATGGTGAAACTCTGTTACTACTAAAAATACAAAAATTAGCTGGGTGTGGTGACACGAAGGCTGTGGCAGGAGAATTGCTTGAACCTAGGAGGTGGAGGTTGCAGTGAGCCGAAGTTGTGCCACTGTACTCCAGCCTGGTGACAAAGTGAGACTCCATCTCAAAAAAAAAATAATAATTTTAATATTCTTGAACAGAAAACTGGCTATTAATTTTTCTTTTTTTAAAAAAATATAATTTTGGATGCAGTACTTATTGACTTTTCCTATTGTTTCTCTGATTTTATTAGCCATCATCTTTTAACCTATTTTTTTTTTTCTGTTTTGAGAAATGAGCATCATTGGATAAGTATAAATTTTTAGCTAGGAAAAACATGGCAGCCTCTTACTTGAAGTAGGGTGACATGATACTCATACCAAAATATCATTATGAAAAGAAAATTTTAGAGAATTCTTAAGTAAATTGAAATGTAGTTTATTATTCTTAAATTCAAACATTATGCAAATTTGAAAAAAGAACACATTTTCTCTGTTCCATAAGCCAATGATTTTTTTCTAGTGTTGTTTGGAATTTATTGTAAAGGTAGTTTAATTTTCCATGCCACTTATTATAAAATGAAATTGAAAGTTTTATTTGTATTTGTGAATATTTGTATACATTTATTAATCTTAAAGTATCATAAAAGTTTGTCATAATGTATTACCACCTACCTTATACTTTAATCAACTTTTTGGTAATTTTTTTTCAGTAAATTCTTTTTTTTGTTTTGAGACAGGGTTTCACTTTGTCACTCAGGCAATGCATGGTCACGGTTCACTGCAGCGTCGACTTCCTGGGCTCAGGTGATTCTCTTAGCCTCCCAAGTAGCTGGAACCACATGCATGTGCCATCACAACTGGATAATTTTTGTGGAATGGGGTTTCACCATATTGCCCAGGATCTCCTGAACTCCTGGGCTAAAGTGATCCTGCCCAGCTCGGCCTCCCAAAGTGCTGGGGTTACAGGTGTGAGCCATTGCGCCTGGCCTTTCAGTTAATTCTTAAGAAATTAATTTATAGATTTGGAATTTATAAATTAAGAAAACCCCTTAAATTACACACCCAGCATTAGACATTTAACGTTAGACTAAGTTCTTAAAGGAGTTATAATTTTAAAAGTACATTTTATTGATAATATTCAGTAACTACAAATATATCAGCTCATGAAAGAATCCTAGTGTTTTTAACTCCTTTAGAGCAAAGTCACTGATACTTTTAATAAAAATTAGCAAATATTCTCTACTATGTTGGGCATTCATTAGTCCCTAAAGCATTTGATATGAATTATTTCCATTTCAGATAATTAAGCAGAGACTGCTTTAGTAGCAAACTGAACATTAGACCCAATGGAATCTTTTTTCTTTTTACTGTAATAATCTACAGGATTCTAATTTTTTTTTTCAAGATTTACAGTTATAAGAGACTACAAGAGAATTTTTTTAAAATAAGAGATCTCTTGGCTAGGATTATTAAAAATGAGTTAAAATGAGTGCTGGTAACTGTTTTGTTTCATTGGTACATTTAGTATGCTAAAACCTAGTAGTAGTTGAGTCCTTAGATCACCTGTTTGGAGAGAAGGTAGGACAGAGATGATTTTCTTGTGGCCATTTACAAATGAAAGTATCAAAGGAATTTTTCCACTTTACACTTGACTCTGGACTCTGCCTACTGCATCCTTTATGAACAGTCACCAGGACTGAGGTGAAATGTGTATTTTGTAAAGGCTTCTGGAGGGGAGAACTGCTCTGAACATCATTCAGTTTGCTTATATTATTTCAGTTGTTTCGGGGAACAGGTAGTTTTTGGTTACATGGATAAGTTCTTTAGTGGTGATTTCTGAGATTTTGGTGCACCCATCACCTGAGCAGTATACACTATACCCAGTGTGTAGTGTTTTATCCCTCACCTGCCTCCCATCCTTCCTCTCAAGTCTCTGGAGTCTATTATCATTCTTACGTCTTTGCGTCCTCATAGCTTAGTCCCCACTTATGAGTGCAAATGTATGATATTTGGTTTTCCATTGATGAGTTACATCACTTAGAATAATGGTCTCCAATTCCATCCAGGTTGCTGTGAATGCCATTATTTCATTCCTTTTCATGGCTGAGTATTATTCTACAGGGTGTGTGTGTGTTTGTGTGTGTGTGTGTGCGTATGTGTGTCAGTCATATTTTCTTTATCCACTAGTTGGTTGGTGGGCATTAAGGTTGGTTCCATATTATTCAATTGTGAATTGTGCTTCTATGAATATGCATGTTCAAGTGTCTTTTTCATATAATGACTTCTTTCGGGTAAATATCAAGTAGTGGGATTGCTGGATAAAATGGTAGTTTTACATTTAGTTCTTTAAGGACTCTCCACACTGTTTTCCATAGTGGTTGTACTAGTTTACATTCCCACGAGCAGTGTAAAAGTGTTCTCTTTTCATCACATCCACATCAACATCTATTATTTTTTATTTTTAAATTATGGCCATTCTTGCAGGAGTCAGGTGGTATCACATTGTGCTTTTGACTTGCATTTCCCTGATCATTAGTGATGTTGGGCATTTTTTCATATGTTTGTTGGCCATTTGTATATCTTCTTTTGAGAAATGTATATTCATGTCCTTTGCCCAGTTTTTGATAGGATTATTTGGTTTTTCTTTGCTGATTTGTTTGCGTTCCCTGTAAATTCCATATATTAGTCCTTGGTCAGACACACAGTTTGTGTAGATTTTCTCCCACTCTGGGTTGTCTGTTTATTCTGCTGATTATTTCTTTTGCTGTGCAGAAGCTTTTTAGTTTAATTAGGTACCATTTTTTATTTTTGTTTTTGTTGCATTTGCTTTTGGGTTCTTGGTGACGAATTCTTTGCCTAATTTAATGTCAGGAAGAGTCTTTCTGATGTTGTCTTCTAGAGTTTCTATGGTTTCAGGTCTTAGATTTAAGTCTTTGATCCATCTTGAGTTGATTTTTATATAAGGTGAGAGATGAGGATACATTTTCATTCTTCCTTGTGTGGCTTGCCAATTATTCCAGCACAGTTTGTTGAATAGGGTTTTCTTTCTTATTTTATTCATGTGATGTATCACATTTATTGACTTCCGTATAAACCATCCCTGCATCCCTGGTATGAAATGCAATTTTACCACTTTGTTTTGCATGCTTTGTCGATGATCGGTTGGCTATATTTTGGGTTCTTTATTCTGATCCATTGGTCTGCGTGCCTGTTTTTATACCTGTACTTTGCTGTTTTGGTAACTATAGCCTTGTAGTATATAGTTTGAAGTCAAGTAATGTGATGCCTCCAGATTTGTTTTTGTTTTGTTTTATTTTGAGATGGTGTCACACTCTGTCACCCAGTCTGGAGTGCAATGGTGTGGTCTCGGCTCACTGCAACCCCTGTCTCCCATGTTCAAGTGATTCTCCTGCCTCAGCCTCCTGAGTAGCTGGGATTACAGGTGCTGGCCACCACACCTAGCTAATTTTTATATTTTTAGTAGAGATGGGGTTTCACCATGTTGGTTAGACTGGTCTCAAACTCCTGACCTCGTAATCCACCCACCTCAGCCTCCCAAAGTGCTGGGATTACAGGTGTGAGCCACTGCGCTCAGCAGATTTGTTCTTTTTGCTTATTCTTGCTTTGGCTATGCGGGCTCTTTTTTGGTTTCGTATGAGTTTTGAGGATTGTTTTTTTCTAGTTGTGGGAAGAATTATGATGGTATTTTAATAGGAATTGCATTGAATTTAAAGATTGCTTTTAGCAGTGTGGTCATTTTCACAATATTGATTTTACCCAACTTGTTGAATAGGTTTTTGTTTCTAATTTTGTTTATGTGATATATCACATTTATTGACTCATCCCTACATCCTGGTATGAAACCCACTTGATCATGGTGTATTATCTATTTGATATGCTCTTAGATTCAGTTAGCTAGTATTTTGTTGAGGATTTTTGTATCTTTGTTCATCAGGGATATTGGTCTTTAGTTTTCTTTTTTTAATGTCTTTTTCTGATTTTGGTATTTGGGCTATACCGGCTTCATAGAATGATTTAGGGAGGATTCCCTCTTTATCTTTTGGTTTCAGTGGTATTGCTACCAATTCTTCTTTAAATGCCTGATAGAATTCAGCTGTGAATCTATCCACTCCTGGGCTTTTATATGTTGGCAGTTTTTTTTAATTACTTTTTCTATCTCACTATTTGTTATTGGTCTGTTCAGAGTTTCTTTTTTTTTTTTTTTTTTTTTTTGCCAATCAGTTTGAGCTTATGAGGTTAGCCTTGAACTGATGACCTCGCCTTCGCGAGCGTCATGACCTCCGGCGGGAGCCACTTTGGACCCCTGTTCAGAGTTTCTGTTCCTTCCTTGTTTAATCTAGGAGGGTTGCAAATTTCCAGGAATTTATCCATCTCCTCTAGATTTTTCAGTTTGTTCTTGTAAAAGTGTGGATATTAGCCTTGAATGATCGATCTTATCTGGATCTTCTCTCTTCTTTTCTTGGTTAATCTCACAAATGGTCATTAATTTTTTTTTTTTTTTTTTTGGAGTCTTGCTCTGTCGCCAGGCTGGAGTGCAGTGGTGCAACCTTGGCTCACTGCAACCTCTGACTCCCTGGTTCAGGCAAGTCTCCTGCCTCAGCCTCCTGAGTAGCTGGGATTACAGGCACATGCCACCACACCCAGCTAATTTTTGTTTTTTAGTAGAGATGGCGTTTTACCATTTTGGGCAGGATGGTCTTGATCTCCTGACCTCATGATCTGTCCACCTTGGCCTCCCAAAGTGCTGGGATTATAAGCATGAGCCACTGTGACCAGCCCAGTTTTTTTTTATCTTGTCAAAGAACTAGCTTTTTGTTTAATCTCTTCAAGGTTTTTTGTTTGTTTGTTTTGCTTTTTTATGCTTTAAGTTCTGGAGCACATGTGCAGAACGTGCAGGTTTGTTACATAGGTATGCATGTGCCATGGTGGTTTGCTACATCTGTCCCCACCCCATCATCTATATTAGATATTTCTCCTAATGTTATCCCTCCCCAATCCCCCATCCCCTGCTATCCCTAACCTAGCCTCCCCACCAACTGACAGGCCCTGGTGTGTGATGTTCCCCTTCCTGCGTCCATGTGTTCTCATTGTTCAACACCCACTTATGAGTGAGAACATGTGGTGTTTGGTTTTCTGTTCTTTTTTTAATTTTTTTTAAATTTTTTTATTTTGAGACGGAGTTTCGCTTTTGTTACCCAGGCTGGAGTGCAATGGCGTGATCTCGGCTCACCGCAACCTCTGCCTCCTTGGTTCAGGCAATTCTCCTTCCTCAGCTTCCTGAGTAGCTAGGATTACAAGCACACACCACCGTGCCCAGCTTATTTTTTGTATTTTTAGTAGAGACGGGGTTTCACCATGTTGACCAGGATGGTCTCGATCTCTTGACCTCGTGATCCACCCGCCTCAGCCTCCCAAAGTGCTGGGATTACAGGCATGATCCACTGCGCCCGGCCCTGGTTTTATGTTCTTAGGTCAGTTTGCTGAGAATGATGGTTTCCAGCTTCATCCATGACCCTGCAAAGGACATGAACTCATCTTTTTTTTATGGCTGCATAGTATTCCGTAGTGTATATGTGCCACATTTTCTTTATCCAGTGTATCATTGATGGGCATTTGGGCTGGTTCCAAGTCTTTGCTATTATAAACAGTGCCACAATAAACATGTGTGCATGTGTCTTTAAATAGAATGTTTTATAATCCTTTGTGTATATGCCTAGCAATGGGATTGCTGAGTCAAATGGTATTTCTATTTCTAGATCCTTGAGGAATCACCCCACTGTCTTCCACAATGGTTGAATCTAATTTACACTCCCACCAACAGTGTAAAAGTGTTCCTATTTCTCCACATCTTCACCAGCATCTGTCTCCTGATTTTTTAGTGATCACCATCTTCAAGTTTTTAATGTTGATCGAACTTGATTAGACATTTGTGTTATTTTAAAAATTTAATGTTGGAATTTAAAATATAACCCAGTGTTTTCTATTGTATTTGTGCTTTTATTTGTCCATGCTTCAGAATTGTATTATAAAGACAGTAATTAAAATTTCAAGCAGGTTTCTAGTGGAATTTGTAATTAGGAGGTGGACAGCAATAGAGAATAGAGGAAAAGCACTGGTTTTGTGAGCAAGTGGATTTGGGATTCAATATTAACCCTCCTACCAATTAACTATCTGACTTTAAGCCCTTCAACATTATTTCCTATAAAAGATATTATGTACTGATGTCCATAACTTTAGTCAGAAAATAACTTTGTCAATAACCAAAGTGCAGAATTTACGAAAATACTGACTTGGTTTTAATATTTGACAGATATGCTAACAATGTTAACAGGAGTATTTAACAGCTTTTATTTACTACTGACAGATCAAATGACCAAAATTTAAATTTAGAATCAATGTGAAAAAAAGAATTTAAATTCAAGCTAAATTTCTATTTTCATGCAAAAGAAAACAATAGTTGAAACACTTCTGTGTAAGAAACCAGGATGAACTATGTGAATTAGGTTTTACTGATTGTCTTTATCTCATCAATAACCAAGATTGGATATTTTTATTAAAGCTGTTAAAACATGCCCGATAAATATTCCAACAGGAATATGTGGATTGTACTAGTTACCTAATGGAATTTAGCCAAACTAATTTTCAGTGAACTGCTTCCCCCAAAGGATGTCCCCGGGTATTATTGCCTGGGAACTCTTAGGAGCAATAATCGAAAACTGTTGAACCATGCAAACTTTCAAAGGTCTATCAGGACCTAAATTACAAGGTTTTGCTGTAACTGGGGCAATGTCATGAAAGCTTTACTATAAAATAAGCTTCTGTAACTATTTTTGCATTTTTTGCTACTGAGTATTTATTTGCCAAGTGTCTATGTGTAAGTCTTAATGTGTATTTTCTTTTATATTTTAACACAATAGACCTGATACTTTTTATTAAATATAATAGGTTAAGGAAATGAATAATTTACAAATTTAGGCTCAGAGGTGAAAATATATTTGCATAGCTCTTTTGACAGCAATTTGTGTTTTCTTAATATTTATAGGAAAACTACTTTGGGGAAGATGACATATATATGGATTTTGAAGAGGTTATCTCAAGTCCTGTTTTGTCACTTTCAACATCATCCAGCTCTGGGTGGACTGCTGTTGGAATGGAAAATGACAAAAAGGAAAATGAAAGTTCAGCCAAGTCAATTCATCCACTTACCTTGCGTCCTTGGGATATTACCGTGCTTGTTAATTTGTACAAAGTTCATGGGCGTCTTCCTGTTGTAAGTGTTTATACATCAAAGCGTTCTGGAATATATTATGACACCCACCTGTGGGTAGATGTGAAGCATGCAGCACACACTTAGAAAAAAAAATCAGATTCAGAAACTTCTAAATTTGTTATTTTACTGTTATAAAGTTCATATGTTTTCTTTATAATATGATTACTTGATCATTGGTAATTTTACTTTCTGTTTTTCTTCTAATTTAACTTAGCTCCTTCTTTGCTGTTCTATGTAACATCAGGACGTTGTATCATACCTCAAGTTGTTGCGTTTGTAATTAACCTGATGAGTATTTAATGACTTTACATTTTTTTAGCTTTTATCTCCAGACCCCAGATCAGTTTGGGGCCTTATGGTGGACCTGTTACAAAATCAAGTTTCTGGCTTGACTCAAAAGGTTGAATTGTGTGGTTTGGATCTGACACAGTAATCTGGGTCACTCTTAAGGACAGCCCTTAGACCTGTTCTGGTTGACCTGGAATGGTATTAAATTGCCCCAAGAACCCAGAGACTTTGGAGCAGGGCCAGATGAGGTGTGTGTCTGTGTCACAGTGGGGTGGTGGGCGGGTGGCCCTCTGGTGCCTAGTGCAGCTAATGATTCTACTGGGGTGCAGAATAGTTATTTTTGTCAGTAATCATAGTTTCTCCATTTAAAAAAACAAATTCTCTTAATCATGAGAAATGTAATTTTTATTTTTTTGTACTTTCTTACATTTTGCTTTTTCTGCATTTTGACTATGCTATTTTGTTTGACTGTAGCATGGAACTACTGATGGCCCTGAATGCCCTACAGCTTTCTTGGAAAGACTATGTTTTGAAATGAAAAAAGGATTTAGGGAGACTATGCTGCAACTTATTCTGTCACCCCTGAATGTGTTTGTCAGTGATAACTATCAGGTAAGGTGAAATGAGATATGTTAGAGATATAGAGATTTACTATTAATATTTATTGAGTCAAAACAATGTATTAGTTTCTATGCACGGACTTTGTAGCTCTTTAAGTCAAAGACTTTTAAATTAACTGTATTAAGAAGTATTGTATGTATGTTTATGTGTATGAGAGTTGTTTTAAAAATCTCAGTTTTCTTTTGCTGCTCCCTATTTCTGTGATCCCAATTATATTTTATACCTTTTACTATTATAATAGAAACAGAAATAAATACTTCCTGAAATATTTATGGAAGGAAAAAATTATGTAAAATTTTGGTAGGTTCTGTTGAATATCACAGCATAAATGTTGATATTAACCAATACCATAATATTTTAAAATGAGTGTATCTACATGGTCACTGATTTATTCTTATTCATTTAACATAAGATACTTTGTTAACTCCTTCATGATACTTAATGGGCTCTTTTGAAGGAGAACCAATGATATTCATCAAGTGAGAATTTGATAATTTATTACATTTCTGGGTAGATTATCACTTAATTTTTTTAATGGCAAATGGCCTTCCGTAGCACCTATCACTGCTTTGTATGTCCATCTTACTTTTAGTCAAATTGTGTGATTTAGAAATATAAATGGAACTTAATACAACACAAAGTAAAATTATAAATGGGAAGATGAATCTGACACCCAGAAATTATCAATGAATGAACTTTTATTATGATTATTTGTAGTGGCTGATCATCTGATTTAAAATAGCATACCCTCTTTTCATTCTTTTGCCATTACTGACAATATTTTTCTTCATGGAATTTTAATGTATTTTTTCATACATATATTTGACATATATGAGATCACATTAGCTAAAACTTAATATGCTAGGCATTGTTTTTTTGTGACAGAATGTGTTTCCTGTTTTAAACTTTTATTTTGAAATAATTATAGATTCACAGGAAGTTTCAAAGATACTATAGAGTGATCTGTGTGTACTCTTTACTCAGTTTTTTCCATGGAAAAATTATTTTTCATAATTATAGAATCAAAATAAGGAAATTGACATTGATACAATGTGTGTGCATAGCTGTAGGTTGTCTTATCACATGTAGATTCATGTAATCACCACCAAAATGAAGACACAGAACTATTCTGTCATCACAAAGATCTCATATAACATTTTACCTTGCCATTATTAACCTTTAAAAAAACTCTTGTCCTCCTCTTTATAATTAGTGGGTCATTAGAAGCAGTTACTTTTTATTCTGGGAGGCACGTGTGTGGAGAGGAAGCCCATCTCCCTTTTTCAGTCTATTAAGGAAATTAATAAAGGGAAAGGGAAAGTCTTCTATGGGTAAGTTCTGAGAATCTTAGATGAATATCCCTGGTTTCTTATGAGTACCTAGTAATACTTCAACTTTTAATCACTGCGCTTTTAAAAGCCTTTTCCAAACATAGAAAACATTTTATTGGGCTTATTATGAATGTTCACATTAATTCTTACTATAGAGGTATGGCAAACTTGTAGAGAGACTGAATTATAAAATATGATTTATTTGGGGATTAGAGAAGGAGTTCATGGAGTAGAGATTTCAAGGTGGAAGAAGAAGTGTAGAAGTACTAGTGATAATTCATTTCCTAGATAGTTGACAACTTACCCAAAAGACAAAGATGCCATATATATCCTCTAGGAATTTGCTTGTCTACTTACCTTGTTTACATTCTGTAGTGTTGACACAATTATTCCTAAGGATTTTTTCTTCTTCTTTTGTTATACTATCTAGTTTTCATACAGTGAGAGGCTTCACACTGTGTCTACTCCCAAGGCTGAAATCTGGCTTACCTACTTGTAGTTTATCCTGGATAGCATCAGTCTTAACTCAAGCTTTCAGGTGACTGATGGACTGCTATATCCCACTGTGAAACTATGCACTTTTTATTTTGTGGTCATCTTATGTATTAGTTTCATACAGCTGCTGTAACAAAGTATCCTACACTAGGTGACATAAAACAACAGAAATTTATTTTCTCACAGTTCTGGAGGTTCAAAGTCCTAAATCAAGGTGTTGGCAGGATCACATTCTCTGAGCTGCAGGGGAAGATCCTTCCTTGCCTCTTCTTAGCTTCTGTGGTTGCCAGCAATCCTTGGTGTTCCTTGGCTTATAGATGAATCACTGAGATTGCTACCTCCATCTCTGCTGGCTGACACTCTCTCTCTGTGCCTCTTTGTCCCACTTTTTCTCCCTTTATAGGGACACTAGTCATTGGATTAGGGCTCACCCTCAGTGTAACCTTATCATTATAACCTAATTACATCAACAGAAATCTTGTTTTCAAAAAAGATCATATTCACAAGTTCCAGGGCTTTGGACTTGAACATAGATTTTTGAGAGATGCCATTCAACTCACAATGATGCAAATTGCAATAAAATTTAAAATATAATGTATATTGGTATATCATGTATGCTGTACCTTAGGAAAGGCCAAGATCCACACATAATTTTGTGATTAAAAAATTTCATAAAAGTTTTATACTAAGAATTGTTAAGTCTGAGTGTCAGAAGAGAAATTTCTTGACCACCCTCCCCAGTTCCCTCAGTAAAAAAGGTAAGGAAATTAATACCTGGAGAAGTCAGGTGATTTAATATGAAAATTTTTTTTTAAGAATGTGTTTCCCAACATATATTGAAAGCAAGGAACACTAACCCCGTGAGATAGCCTAGACTCAGGTAAGAAGACTACCATAATAAAATTAGGTTGGGAAATATCTGTGAACTGCCTCTGTGTATACTAGTATATTGAAGGCTCTGTGAACACTTGCTGTGAAGAAATCTATCTAGTCAAGTCATCAGCATCTACTTTTTGTGGTCAGTTAGGTGCAGTGATACTTAGTGCATAAGACAGAAATTATCCATAACCTGGAGAAGAAGATAAATATTGAGAAAATTTAAATTAAGATAAATAATTTCAAATGTAAAAAGTGCTGCAAGGTGAGGTAGGCAGTGTTCTGGTAGCATTTAATGGTCTGGAGGCAAGGACAGGATCCGATTTGTATGTTTAAAAGATCTCTGTGATTACTGATAGAGTATGGAGCAGAGAGATGTAAAAAGTTAATGCCCTGAAAAGGTCCTGGCAAGAGGTGATACTATTTGGACCAAGATGAAAAAAAAGTCAATGCATTCGTGAGAGATTGGGAGGTAAATTTAACAGAAATTGGTGACTAATCAGTAGGGCATTTCCAAACTTATTTGATTCTTTTTCTTAATTATGTGTGGGACTAGTGTTCTATGAAATAATCTGTTTTATGACATATCCTTTATTTCTCTGAATATATGTTAGAAATTTTCCCTTTGAAATACTTGCTGCCTTGTAGTAGCGAGTATAAAATTATTCTCTGTAAGAGAAAACTATCCTTGTTTTTACATAGTCCTCAGAATCTATATGGAAGTTGAGTTTTCCCCACAGTTCTTCATTTTTTGATCTTAATGGTCTTTGTTCTTCAATGTTACCATCCTTTTAAAATAATATTTTAATCTTATGATTCTTAGATTTCCTACAAAAGATTGGTCTCTTGTATTCCCTGTCAGAGTACAACTGTAGTTTCTTGTTATTCATAAAGACAGTTATCAATCAGAGATCTGTCTATTTTTTAGAACTTAGCTATCTTGCTTTTTATAATAGATGAGCTCTCATAGATATTATTCATTAAAGATGCTTAACTCAGACTACCTCTATGGCTACAAGTATTAGGAGCTTGTGGATTCTGAAGCCTTATACATGGCATGATTTTATTGTTCATCTCTTCAGGGGGCATGGGGGGAAACAACTAGAAATTATAATGTGATTTTCTTATACATTTTACAGTATCATTATTATTGTTTTCAGCAGCGACCCCCTGTGGATGAAGTACTCAGGGAAGGTCACATCAATTTGTCAGGTCTCCAGCTGAGAGCACATGCTATGTTCTCAGCAGAAGGTCTTCCTTTGGGAAGTGATTCCTTAGAATACGCATGGTTAATTGATGTGCAGGCTGGAAGTCTTACAGCTAAGGTCACAGCACCACAGGTATGATTTTCAGAGTACTATCTCCTGACTTATTTTCCTTTTCCTTTCTTTACCCACCTTCTCAAGAATAACTTGTATGCCTATTTGAATGTTCGTTGCATTTCCACTGATGGCATTCTGATGGGAGTCATTCGTGCCATTCAAAATTTTAGTTATAGGTGAGTCAGAGACAAGTGTCACTTTTTTGAGCCACGTATAATTTATTGAGTGTAATATATGTAGTTCTGTGTAATAATTCAAAGAATTTGAGACTTTCTTTGGGAAAAACAATGAGTACTGTTCTAGAAATCAAGTTAATTATTATTAAAATTATATTACTAGGTCCTCCATTGTTGGAAAAATCTTATTTTTCTACTATATGGAATACTTTTCTAAGAACGTTGTTTTCTTACGTATTTCTTAAGTAGGATTTGAAAGTAACCCTTATGATGCTAAGGATTAGGTAATAAGGTTCTTTACTTGTCATGTCCCAAAGCAAGATTACATCATTTGTACCTGCTGTTAGTGATGTGGAGAGTAGTTTCAAAAAATAAAAGTGAATTTACTGGTAAGTAAATCTGGTCTAGAATTCTAGATGTGATCCTTTTGGATAAATTCTCCCCCATCACCCCTTCCACTTAATCCTTAGAAGGTGCAAAAGCCTTACTATATTATTTGTTTCTAATTGACCACTGAAGTTTAGTTGAATTGCCATATTGTAACATTTCACCTGAGTCATATATTTATTATAATATGAATGCTTATCTTGGCATTTCAAAGGACTGAAATTTGATAGGAATGTTACATACTAAATTTTGATAAAAAGTTATAGAATGGGTACAAAATATATAATTTAGAGGTAGGTAGTAGCAACAAAAAAGTAATAAAGAACCTAGATGCCCTGTATACCTGGAAGAAATTGTCAGAGGGTAACAAAAATTAATATTCTAAAAATGGTGGGAAAAATGAATGGAATTAAAAAGGGATATTTTAGAGTTGAACATCAGTTCTATATAATATTGGAATGTATAATGATATTTATAAAAATATGTGAAAAGAAATATATAATGGAATGTGTAAAAATGGATCAAAAGCTATAGTCATTGCTCACTGACCTTGTAACTGTCCTCTCCTTATTGTCTCCCATTTCTCATCCCTAAGTATACAAGTAAAAACAAGCATATTCTAAAGCAGCTTGATCCCTAAGAAGGGAATAAAGCCATGCTGACCCTGCAAGACTGTGTACAATTCCTTTATCCTAAGGACTGCTAGAATCTTACATGTTTATAAATTGCCTTTATAAGAGGAAACATTTCTCCTGCATAAAATGTTAGCATCACTATTTGCTGTACAGTTCATGAATCTGCAGATGCTTTTATGTTTATTCCATTCTCTGTATGTTTTAAATTTGTGTTTTCTAAGAGTTTAAATCATGTACTTATTTGGGGAGATAATGTCATGTATATCTATCCCTCAACATTTTTAACAGCTCTAATCAATTATAAAATTGTTTAAAAAAACTCAATATTTGAAGAATTATAATATGTGCTTACTTAAGATTCTATTCATGTAATCAAAAGTGCTTTAATCATCAAAATACCTGATTTTTAAAAATTGTAGCAATGTGATATTTAGATAACCAAAGATTTCACATGGAAGTTTGGTTTATGATTAGAGAATTTTAGATGCTTTTCTATGTGGAGGATTTCAGTTAGCTATATAAGAGAAAAGATAGATAACCTTAAATAAAAGGATTTGCTTTTAAGGTTGCTGAAGTGAAATTAGTTTTCATTTTGACAATACATTTTGTCATTCATAAAGGAAAAGTAACATAAGCATATAAATTATATAAAGGTAGAAAAAATCATTGGCTAACAAGTTGCTTATTTAGCAGAAATTTTAAGATAGTATTTGGATTCTTTCAAGCTATGTTAATATTCTTCAGAAGCTTTTGAACTCTGAACACTTGTTTAGAATGCTAACAGTGTTGTCAATTTGTTACTTATCATCTGTAGCTGGCATGCCTCTTGGAGTGGGGACAGACATTTGTTTTTCATGTGGTATGTCGGGAGTATGAACTGGAAAGACCAAAATCAGTAATAATATGTCAGCATGGAATTGATCGTCGGTTCTGTGAATCTAAGGTATGTTAACAAATATGTTAGCAATATTATAAACATTTATGAATTTTTAAAAATGGAATATTGAGATATCAGCTTTAAGTCAAATGCACATAGCCATGAAGTAAACTAGTTTTTTCAGTTAACAAAACTATTTTTCAAATTCTTAGCCATTTTAGTTTTAAGTATCTGAAATATGAGATAATTATTAAAACATACAAATTAAAAAATGGAGTTATAAAAATTATATTTTGCTTATGTTTTTACTGCTAATATTCATGTCATATTGCATTATTTTACTAACTTGTTGGGATGTGGCTATATATTTATGTAGAAGATTTAGAAATTGAAGCAAGGACATGATTTGCAGACCACTCTGGACGTGCCAGTTCTCCCATAACGTAATTGGCAAGGGTGGTCATTTGTCAGGTTTCCTGATTCCAAATCTTACACTCTTTTCACAACATTGTGCCACCTTCAGTATGGGTTATTACAATATCTTCAAAATGGTTGCAAAAAGTAGATGGTAATCCCTAAAACCATGTGCAGTGGCAATGAAATTTAGAGTATTACTGTCCAGTTAATACTCTCCCTTATGAATTTGGTGAGGGAGGCATTTTTTTCCCCTCCGATTTTGGAAGTATGTTTATTTCAGAAAATCTGGAAAGCATGATGGTTTCAAAAAAGAAGAATAACTTACTCTGGTTCTAGAACACAGAGGTTAACAGTTTAGTTTTTCTTTCTAGTTCTTTCCTATATGTTTCTTTCCTTTCTTGTTCTTCTGCTATACAAATTATATTTGTTCATCCTACTTTTATGTCCAAAATATCTGCAACCCGTTCTTACATACTGACAATAAAGTAACCAGCTATACTTGGTGATAAAATTATTATTTTCTTATTATAAACACATTGGCATGCTCCACAGAATTGGTTCCTTGGTTATAGGTCAGACAGGCAGATTTCTATGGATAATACACACATGCTTTTATGTACCTCCCCCTCCTTTTTATTTTTTCTTTTTTTAATAACTTAAAGTTTTTATATTGCATTAAAATTTTTAAAAATCAGTTTTGTTAAGGCATAATTTATATACAGTAAATTCATCCTTTTAAAGTTGTACAGTTTGAGTTTTGACAAATGCTGTATATATGTGTGTTACTGTTACCACCAGTGAAGATACAGAACATTTCTTTCCCCTTAGAAAATTCCTTTGTGTGTCTTTGCAGTCAGCCCCTACCTCAGGCAACTACTGGTCTCCATTCTGTCACTTTAGTTTGTTTAGGTCTCTTTTTGTCCAGAGGAAAGGTATCCTTATAGAATATTGACTACAGTATAAGATACCTGTTCCTAGTTCTGGCTCTGCCACTAATGAGCATTTACATGCTCTTGGGCCAATAATTTGCTCATGGCTGCCATCTCAAGAAATTTATTGATGTAGGTAATATAAGCATTTTCTTCCAATGTAACATTATAAAAATCTGTGTTTTGGGAGTAAAAAAAGAATTAAATGTATGTGGATTGTCTTAGATATCATTATAATATTTACAATAAATATACTTATGTGTGTGAAAATACATCTGTGTGTATGGAGTACCTATAAGAAAATCTTACAACTCTAAACTCATATAATTCTTGTACCTGTGACACTGTTTACTCCTTACTTATCTTTTTTTGAGTTTCAGTAACAAATTATATATGTATTGTCTATTAGACTTGCCACTTGCCCCTTCTGAATAAAAATGGTACATACTTACTTACTGTTTTCTAATATATAGTTTTCTAATTGATAATACTTTAACTGCTGATTTTATTATTATAAAAGAATGAAATTAGACCAATTTTTAAAAAATTAAATACATCAATAACTGTATTTTTCGTGTTTATATTAAGAAGATGACTTAAGTGTCAAAATAATGAGTTGATGGTGGTGATTTAGATGTACAATACTTTTTTATTTTAGTTGAGTTGTATTCCTGGGCCTTGTCCAACTTCAGATGATTTGAAATATACTATGACTCGTATAGCAGTAGATGGAGCTGATATTTACATTGTTGAGCATGGTTGTGCTACAAATATAAAGGTAAGAGTTTTGCTTTACCAGTGTAGTGCTTTTTCCTTTTTACTAAACCAAACCTCTATTTCTTGAAGTAAAATACACATTTATAGTCTGTCATTTCACAGACTGCCGCAAAATTTTAGGAGATAGCTTTCTAATTGTTACTCATCCATGTTCTTTTCCAGTATTATTTTTTTAACGCATACTTTTACCCCTTATTTACTGTAACTGAATTTTTATAACATTGCTTTATGGCAGAGATATAAAATAGTAGGTTGTTTTTATGGCAGGGTGTAAACTGGTAGTGCTTTTAAACAATTTGATTTTTGAATGTCTTTAGGATTCATACATTTATATTTTCTGCCTGGTTCCTGAAAACATTTGTTTCCCACTGTTTTATGGATTGTAGTGTAAAATCAAGCCTTGTTAAGTTTCTATGATTTTTCATTATTTACTTCTCTTAATTGCCTGTGGACTTCTGCTTTTTTTCTTTTACCCTCTTTTTAAAAAATTATCTATTTTTGTTTTTATTGTGTTTAACTTTTCTAGTCCTTTTATGTCCCTTTCCCATTTTTTCCTTATTTCTTTTTCCTTTATTTTCTCCTTCCACTTATGTTTTACTCTATTTGAAATGATCACCTATTCTGTAGTGTAGGCTACTACTTAAAAATAGAGAAATTACAGTTTTGTTTCATTTTCTTCATTCCATTTTAGATGGGTGCAATTCGAGTTGCAAACTGTAATCTCCACAATCAGTCAGTTGGGGAAGGAATCAGTGCTGCAATTCAGGATTTTCAAGTGAGACAGTACATTGAGCAAGTAAATAATTGCAGAATTGGACTTCAGCCTGCAGTGCTACGGAGGGCCTATTGGCTTGAAGCTGGGTCAGCCAATTTAGGACTTATTACTGTTGATATTGCTTTAGCTGCTGACCATCATTCTAAACATGAGGCACAAAGACATTTCTTAGAAACTCATGATGCCAGAACTAAGAGGTAAGTGAAAATTTTAAGAATGGTGGCGGTCTCCTGTTCAGATGAAAGCAACTAGATAATTACAGAGGAAATACTACTGAGAGAATGGACTAAGAATATTTTAAATAAAGACCTAATCCGATTGTACTGCACCTCAATTAATACATAAGGACCTGATATTTAAGTAAATATATATCTTGTCTCTGGTGATGGTGCAGTTGCTGGAAATAACATTATTTTCTGACATGTTTCTAAGTGTATACCATGTATGGCAACAGTCAAACAAGTTTCAGTTACTGGTCCCTAAATAACAGTTTGTAAAGCACTGCATTTTCTCTCTCAGCACTGCATTTTCTCTCTCACCCCAGCTCTCAACTTTCAAGTCATCATTCTTTCCTAGAAATCACAGTACTACTACCATCTGCTGTATAAAACTCCTTTTATCGGCCTTCAGAACTACAGAGAAGACTAAACATACTCAGGCCTATTTCCTTGATCCTTAGGAAATGATTATATTTATGTTTTAAACAGCTACCAGTGCCTATTACTGAATCATTTTCATTTAAAATGACAGTATGACTTTTTCTATCCCCATCTTGCCCTGTTATATATTTAATATGTGCTAATTCTAAAAATATAGGAAACTGTTAAGAAACAAAGGAAAATAATGATCATAATCTCACCACATGAAGTTTTATCATATTTCTCTCTAGGATTTTGCTGTATTTTTTAAATGCTTGAAATCATCCTGCATTTACATTTTAAAATTCTGCATGTTTGTATTAAACTTATATCCAAAGCATCTGGCCACATGATTAAACATTTTATAAAGATACTTTTCAGCAAGTGATAATACATTACCAAAAAGATACAACATGTTTTATTTAGCCATTGCCCTTATATTAAATATTTAGATTGTTTCTAAATTTCCCATTATGAATGATAGTAAGAGGGACATTTTGGCACGTAAAATATATTTCCATGCTTTCTGGCTGTTTCCTTTACCTAATTTTCTGGAAGGGAGTAAGAATGAGTTAAAAATTAAGACTTTTTGTATGCATTGCCAAATTACTTGCCCGAAATTTTTTCAGTTTATATCTCCAGTAGCTTTTTAGATAGTCCCTGTCTCCCTGCACCTTTGCTACCTTTTGAGTGTTTTCTAGTAAGTGACAGGTGGCATCTCTTTATTTTGCATTTATATATTTCTGAAATTAATACTTTAAAAAACACATTTGTTAGCAGTTTCAATTTCTTCACTTGTGAATAGAATGTTTATATTCTGTGTACATTTACTTACTGGGGTCTTGGTGGTTTTCAATTTTTAAGAGGTTTTTAAAGACAGTCACCTTTTTTGTGATCTCTGTTGCTAGTATTTTACAGTTTGATTTACCTTTTAATTTTATTTTCATATATGACTTTAGTTTTATACATTCAAATACGTCAGTTACTAATTTGAGAAAACTATTCTTTTGCTAGTAATCAAATAGCATCTGTATTTTTTTTTTCTTTTTCTTTTTCTTGTTAACATATAAAACCCAAATCCATCTGGATTTTATGTGGGATGCATGTGTGTATTAGTCTGGGTAAGGAGGTAAGTTGCTTTTTCTGCAAATGCTATTCGAATACAGAGGGAAAAATTTATACCTAACACATATTAATTTCTCTATTGTACAAAATGATTAGTTACTATCATCTGTTAACTTTCCCGAGAACTTGAGGACAATTTTTCTAGTTAAAAAAAAGAAACTGTTGAGATTTTTATTGATAATACATTAATCTTTTAAATTAATTGAAGAAGATTTGACATATAGCTGAGTATGAAAGCTCAGGTGTGAAGAATATCATGTAAAAGAAATTGGATTTCTTTGTTATTTTATTGCTCAGGAAGCCACTTAGTGTGAACCAAATGCCTGTCTTTGATTAGGTTAGGTGGTGGAGCAAGGTGCTAATGGAGCTAAGGAGGTTGCTTCAGGTGACTCAGGCTGCTCCAAGTAACTCATTTAGGTTGATTTCAGTGCTGTAGCTTATCAAAAATTGTGAAGTCTGGGGTTTTTGTCTTTCTTACAAGTTAACAAGTTAGCCTGTTACAATTTCGTGGGTGCTGGCAAAATACACAAAACTTCTCTGATCAGAGATTATATTACTCACAGCAAGAGTGGTACCCAGTCACGTGTTGGCGGATTGGTTCTCTGTGCCCCCCCAAGTAGAGTTGCTAGATAAAATACAGGATGCCCAGTTAAATTTAACTTTCAGATAAACAACAAAACACATTTTAGTATATGTGTGTCTCCTATATTGCATAGAACAAACTTATTTTTGTTTGTATTTTATTTGCTAAATCTAGCAAACTTTTCCCTGAGTCCTGTAGGGAATAATGTAGTTCTAGCTACTCAGGAGGCTGAGGCAGGAGAATTGCTGGAACCTGGGAGGCGGAGGTTGCAGTGAGCCAAGATTGCACCACTGCACTCCAGCCTGGGAAATAGAGTGAGACTCAGTCTCAGGGGGGGAAAAAAAAAAGCCTATCAATGATGAATACGTGCATAAAGTAGGTTACATTAAAAAAGAGGAATACTGAATTTAGTGAATCTTTCTATTTTCATAGTAAGTAGAAGCAAGCCTACTGTTTTCCAGAGAGAAACATTACCTCAATCCTCACAGTTGCTTGCTCCAAACATAGCCCTGAGAAATTACCTGGACAGAGCTTGCAGTCATGGCATACCCACCAGGAACATGTAGGGATTCTTAGGGCTCATGATGAATTGCCTCTCCCATGTGGTAACTCATTGACCTTCAGCTTTGGCTGCCTTTTTGCATATTGGATTCCCAGGAGTTTTAGAGAACAGTATATTCATTCCTGATATTACTGGAAAACCTACTGGATATATAGGCCATTAGTTTCATTGGATTAATGTTTCTTAAAAATATGGTTTGCAAACCACCGGCATCAACATCTCCTTGGAACTTAATAGAAATATACATAATCAGGCCTTCCTAGTCTTCAATCAGAAACCTAGGGGTGGAGCCAGCCACCTGTAGTTTAGCAAGCCATTCAGTTGATTCTAATACAAGCTAACATTTAAGAACTAGTGCACTGGATTATACAAAGATAGGAAAGGGGAGCTAATGTTTATTGAGTAACTTCTGTAGTCCAGGTTTTGCATCAGGTGCTTTACACATGTTAATGCCATTTTATCCTCACAATGATCTTATTAGATATATTATACCATCATTTTGCAGATGAGGAAACTGAGGCTTAGAGATGTTAACTTGTCTGAAGTTCTAGAGTTAATAAGTGGCACAGCTAGAATTTGAACTTAGATCTAGCCGACTCAAAGCCATGCATTCTACCAAGCTTTTGCTTTGCGAATGAAGTAAAAAATGTCTATTATATATATGTTATTTTATTTTGATGGTGTTTTGAGATATCTTTGCTGCTTCACTTAATACTTTAAAATACAGAAGTGATTTGAAATAGATAACACCTGATTGAAGTAACCTCAACCGCTTCCTTATCCTAAGGCCTACTCATACATTTTTCTGTCTTCTCTAGATTGGTGTTCCACTTCTAAGTTGTTCCACCTCATCTTTAATCTCTCAAATGTTACTTTTTAAAAGATTCTTCCTATTTTCTTGGTCACAACACTCTGTTTACCTCATAACATTTAATACAATTTATGATTAGTTATTTTTTTGTTTATTGTTTGTCTTTGCCTCTGTATTGTAAACTTCATATAGATAAAGACCATATCAGTTTTGCTTAGCCTGGCACTAGGCCCTTAATTGATATGTTCAAGAAGTACAAATTAATGGATATATAATGAAGGTGATAATACCTCTTCTGTCTTTCTGTGAGCGTCTTGAGAATCCAAGGAGATAATATATGTAAAAATGCTAAGCAAAATAGACTGTAAATATGAGGGAATTTTATTAAAGTAAAAAAGGAATAAAGATATATCTCACAGATTTCTATTATATAATATTTTTTTTCCCTCTTTGTCTTTTTTTTTTTTTTTTTTAATTTTTTATTGGATTATATAGGTTTTGGGGTACATGAGCAGAGTATGCAAGACAGTTGCGTAGGTACACATATAGCAGTGTGCTTTGCTTTTCTTCTCCCCTTCACCCACATTTGGCATTTCTCCCCAGGCTATCCCTCCCCACCTCCCCCTCCCACTGGCCCTCCCCTTTTCCCCCCAATAGACCCCACTGTTTAGTACACCCCTTTCTGTGTCCATGTGTTCTCATTTTTCATCACCCACCTATGAGTGAGAATATTTCTATTATATAATATTTTTTAAGAAAGGAGGATACTTAATAAAGACTGACAGATCTATGAGTCACTTATATAGAACCTGAAGTTTACATACGTTTTTAATGCTTTATCTGTAGTGCTTATTACAAGGGAGTAGACCTGGATATTGTTTTTCTCCAAAATGTGAAGTAGTTCATTATTTTAATTTTATTGAGAAAAATTTCTTACTTGCTGCATATTTGTAATTTTTTAGTGTTTTAAATTTGCAATGTGAAATAGGCCCTGAAATTTTAAAGATAATGAGCTATCAGGCATAATCTATACTAATAGTTTTGTCTGTTTTTGGATTAATGTCTTAAAATTTTAGTCTTTTTGAGAATGTTTACTACATTGTAGAACTGGATTTAAATGTCTGATTTTTATATTTGCTTTTTTAAAAAATGCTTTGGGCTTTTTAATGTATGCCATATCTCTCTTATTATTGATTCTGCTTATTTCCATCTCACTTGCTCTGGTAAGACTGTGTTTTTTAAGAAAGGCAAATGATTTAAAAAAAGAAACCACAGTAGGAATAAACCTTTCTGTTTGTGTTTACTTTGTCTTTTAAAAATATTAACAACTAACTTAATTATGTACCAAAAAGTTTTTTATTTCTTAATGAGTTTGTTTTTTTTTAATGTAGTTGTTTTTTGTTTTCTTTTGGGTTCTGTTTAGGTTGTGGTTTTTGTGGCCAGATGATATCCTGAAGAACAAGAGATGTAGAAACAAATGTGGTTGTCTCGGTGGATGCAGATTCTTCGGTGGCACAATAACTGGCCTAGATTTCTTCAAACTTGAAGAGTTGACACCTTCCAGTAGCTCTGCATTTTCAAGCACAAGTACAGAGTCTGATATGTATTATGGACAGTCTCTGCTACAGCCTGGAGAATGGATAATTACTAAAGAAATTCCCAAAATTATTGATGGTAATAAAATGTTTCATCACTCTGCTAATTGTTGATTTTCTGTATCCCTGTACCGTTCTGGGAGAAATTCAGTGTTATTCTGTTCAACTCAGTTTATTTTGTGTAGTCTTATGAATAGGGTTTAGTATAATCTGCCTTTGATTTGCACATGACTTAACTATAGCCAGATAAAACTAGTGATTTTCTCAGTTATACACGGCAAAAGTAGGTCTGCTATTCAAATCTTCTGTTGTTGATGTGGGTGGCTTTCCTCACAAAGTTTATTCTAAATATTTCCTTCCATATTGTTATTTTCCTGTAACAGAGCATTCAGATAAACACTTAGGAATAGCTGTGCTTCAAGGTAACAAGTTGTTTAACCAGCTTGCTTTTATAGGAAAACTTTTCAATAGTAATATTTATTCTGTTGGCCCCTGTTACCAATTATTTTTGCAAAATAGTTTACTTATCAGTAAAATTAAACATGTCAAGAAAAGAACTCCAGTCTGTCCTTAGAATCTTTAGCATAACTCTGCAAATACACCAGTTTGGTACGAGCAGTGAAGAGTGGCTTTAAGCGTATTATATTTAGATTTACCCAGGGTCTTTTCTCCAGAGACTTAAGAAACACATTGTCCTCTGGATTTTTTTTTAGTTTTGTGTTCCTACAATTCAGTGCAATATTTACTTCTTAAGTTGCCATGCTGTGAAGATGTTAAATGTAGAAAAGTCTTGATACTTCACCCATATTTAGCCATTTCCCCTTAATTAATTTAAAAACATTAATTTATGGCTGCCTTTTATCAGTAGACCAAAAAAGATAGGAAAGGGATAATTTTACCTTTAAGAGTTTAGCAGATTGCTTTCCCATTTATAGGAACTCTTAGAGGAAACAGCCAGACTATATATGCTAAATTCCTGTTTAAATGATTTTTTTTTTTTTTTTTTTTTTTGAGACAGAGTTTCGCTCTTGTTTCCCAGGCTGGAGTGCAATGGCGCGATCTCGGCTCACCGCAACCTCCGCCTCCTGGGTTCAGGCAATTCTCCTGCCTCAGCCTCCTGAGTAGCTGGGATTACAGGCACGCGCCACCATGCCCAGCTAATTTTTTGTATCTTTAGTAGAGATGGGGTTTCACCATGTTGACCAGGATGGTCTCGATCTCCTGACCTCGCGATCCACCCACCTCGGCCTCCCAAAGTGCTGAGATTACAGGCTTGAGCCACCGCGCCCAGCCTAAATGATTTTTTACTGAGTAGTAATAAGTGTGCACATTTTACTTTAAGATCATTCTACTTCTGCAGGTTTGCTAGAATGAGAGCAGATTATCTTATAAAATCAGCAAACCAAACTTTCTTGGCATTTAAGTGATAAGATAGATTTTAATAATTTAGCTGTCTTCTTATGTAACTTTTTTACATTTGAATAATGTTCATTTTTAAAGTTTTACAATGGCATTTTCTCATTTAATCTCCAAGCTATCATGTAAGATGGATATTATCCTTGTTTTGTAGTAAAGAAACAGGTTTGTCACTGAGACTGAGTTGCATGAAGTAATAACAGCCAAGTGTGGCTGAGAAGAAACTAGAATCAGGACCACTGAAGCCACTTTCTTGTTATCTCTACTGTGCTACAACTGGCAGTAATTATAAACATTGCTTGATTTTCAAAGATTAACTATCACAAACTTGAGAAAGAATATTTGCAGGAAATTTTTACATGGTGTGAAAGGAGGAAAATAGTAAATTCTCTTTCTAACATTGAAGAAAGTAAAATTCTTATAATGTATAATAGGAAGTGTCTGTATCACTTGGTGATTCTCTTAGTAGCGAGTTGTAATTGCTGAAGTGCCATCAGTTTCTTGTCCTTATGGACAAGAAGAATGAGAGTAATTATGAAAACAATTTCAGAATGAGAGTAATTATGAAAACAAACAATTTATGGGAGGTTGGGAATAACCACTACATATGTACCTGAGTTTCTGATTGTTGAGTCATCCAGGAATGGAGTATAGACGCAGTGTCAGGATAAAATCAAGGAGGGCATATGCGGAGAATTAAGGATCTGCTTGGAAGGTCAGTGAACACTACGTTCCTGTATCTGTTAGAAGTGAATCAAGACCATTTTTTTTTGACTTTCATTGCTGTATTTTACATTTGTGGTACTATAAGTAAATAGCATTCTAAGTTTACGACTCTTTACCCCTTGAATGCCACTAGAACTGCATTCTGTTCAGGGAGATGTTTTCTCCATTAGCAGGTTTCTTTTTCTTGGGTAAAACAGGGATAGTAGGAGGTGAGGGGAAGTTGAGCAAGAATTAAATTTTATGAATCTAGACAACTATAGTATTCTCTTTTTATTTTCCCCAGCCCCTCAATTTATGTAACACATCACAGAGCTCTTTATGAAACTCTGAAACAGTGGTGCTTCACTCTGGTCCTAAAGTTATTATTTATTCATTCACAGAACCATTTATTGAGTGCTTTCTATGTATGAGGCATTGTTCTAGGTACTAGAGGTACATCAGTGAATGAAAAATGATGCAGTCCCTGTCAATACTGAATTTTTAGAGCAAAAGGGGAAAATATAAGTAAATCTAAGTAGAATATATATGGTGTTCTTTGTATTATTCTTGAAAGTTTTCTGTAAATTTATAAATTTTCCAATAAAATATTTAAAAAGAAGAAAAAATTTACTATTTATGGACCTGGGATCTATACTTAATGTAGATATATTTCTAAAATATTTAACAAATTGCTATGTGAAAGTAGATACTTGGCTTTTTAAAAATGATTATACTTAAGAATGGAATTAAATTGCCGTGTTTTTCATAAATTGCTTTTGAAATTTGTATGTTCACTTAACTTTTTTTTTGTTTAGGTAATATGAATGTCATGAAGAGGAAAGAATGGGAAAACAAATCAGTGGGAATAGAAGTAGAGAGAAAAACTCAGCACCTTAGTCTTCAAGTACCATTACGATCTCATAGTTCATCCTCTTCCTCAGAAGAGAACAGTAGTTCTAGTGCTGCACAGCCTTTGTTGGCTGGTGAAAAGGAAAGTCCATCTGTTGCTGATGACCATTTGGTTCAAAAAGAGTTCTTGCATGGGACAAAAAGAGATGATGGCCAAACAAGGTCAGTATTCACTTAGATTTAGAATCCTGATCATAAATAGGATTCTATGTTTAAAATTGTGGCAAGAAAAACTTCTTCCCTGTCCGTTCCCCCACTTTAAACAATTGTTTCCTGTATATCTGAGCATATTTTGAAATGTTAGTTTGCTCTTGTCTTTCTGATTATAAAAGCCATACACATATATTCTTTCCACATATGAGGAAAGTACAAGAAAGTGTAATGAAAAGTGAAAGTTTCTTGTCATCCCACCACTCACAGTGAATCATTGTTAACATTCACATATTATCCTTCTAGTCTAATGGATACTTTTTTTGTTCCTCCTTTTGGCGCCTTAATGGTTGGCCACTCCCTTCTTGAATCAAACTTTCCTCTTGGTTTGATAGCATTTTTCAAAATTTCCTCCCACCTCCTTGGCTATTCTTTCTCAGTCTCTATTGTCATGTCCTCTATTTCTTCCTCCTTTCTTTTTTCTCTTCCTTTTATAGCTTGTCCTTTGTTGAATGTCTCTTTTTTCTCCACTCATTCTATACTATTTCCCTAGGGAGTCTCAGTAACTGCTTTCAATTATATTCTCTAGCTAACATATTTTAAATGTAAAACTCCAGCCAAAACCTTTGTTCCTAAGGCCTAGACACCTTCTTGATATATATACTTGGATGTTTCATGGAGACTTCAAATTCAACATATTAAAAATGGCCTTATTCCTATCATTCTTCACTTGTTCTGCCTTACTAAATGGCACTACTACATCAGTTGCTGAAGTCAGAAACACTGAGGTTATGTATAACTTCTTCCTCCTCTCTCCTTTAATCAGATGCCCCCGGTATATTTTATTAGATAATATTTTAAAGGATGTGAAAGAAAAAGAAACCTTTATAAATGCATTAGTGTCCATGGATTACGGATAGAAGGTTATATTCTGGAGTTTCTTTCAGTTTTCATTGTGTTTTAAGCTACCTCAAAAACTTTTGGAACTAATGGGGGTATGAACACATAGTGTACTGTTTTGTTACTTTGAGTACTTTGAGTATTTTATTGTAAAATTTTAGATTTTTTTCTTTTTTGAGATGGAGTCTTGCTCTGTCACCTACGCTGGAGTGCAGTGGCACAGTCTCAGCTCACTGCAACCTCTGCTTCCCAGGTTCAAGCAATTCTCTTGCCTCAGCCTCCTGCGTAGCTGAGATTATGGGCATGTGCCACCATGCTTGGCTAATTTTTTGTATTTTTAGTAGAGACGGGGTTTCGCCATGTTGGCCAGGCTGGTCTTGAACTCCTGACCTTGTGATCTGCCCACCTGGCTTAGATTTTCTTTTATTTGTAAAATACATGATTAAAATTAATAAAATGATTTTTAGTGGTACTTCTTTTTATGCTTACAGTAAATTTTATGATGTATAGAAAATGGTAATAGCTTTTCTTTCTGTTTTAGTATCCCTACAGAAATTTCAGGAAACAGCCCTGTGTCTCCTAATACTCAGGATAAGTCAGTAGGTCAATCTCCTCTTAGATCTCCCTTGAAACGGCAAGCCTCTGTCTGTTCCACCCGACTTGGAAGTACTAAGAGTCTTACTGCTGCTTTCTATGGGGACAAGCAGCCTGTAACAGTTGGAGTCCAGTTTAGTAGTGATGTCTCTCGAAGTGATGAAAATGTACTAGATTCACCAAAGCAGAGGAGAAGTTTTGGTTCATTCCCGTATACACCGTCAGCAGACTCTAATTCATTTCATCAGTATCGATCAATGGATTCCAGCATGTCAATGGCTGATAGTGAAGCCTACTTTTCTGCTGCTGAGGAGTTTGAACCCATTAGCAGTGATGAAGGCCCTGGAACTTATCCAGGTAGAAAAAAGAAGAAAAAGCAAACCCAGCAGATTGACTACAGTAGGGGTTCCATATATCACAGTGTAGAAGGACCACTTACTGGACATGGAGAAAGCATTCAGGATTCCCGAACTCTGCCATTCAAAACTCATCCTTCTCAGGCTTCATTTGTTTCTGCATTAGGTGGAGAAGATGATGTTATAGAGCATCTATATATTGTAGAAGGTGAGAAAACAGTGGAGAGTGAACAGATTACTCCGCAACAACCCGTGATGAATTGTTATCAGACTTACCTTACTCAGTTTCAGGTAATTAATTGGTCAGTTAAGCACCCAACCAACAAAAGAACCTCTAAGTCCTCATTGCATCGTCCCCTTGATCTGGATACACCAACTAGTGAAGAAAGTTCATCATCATTTGAACAGCTTTCTGTTCCAACTTTTAAGGTATAAACCAAATCATTAGTTTCCACTGATACATTTATTTAGAGAAATCGATTTTTAAGAAATTGTATTCATAATTACTCTCATTCTTTTTAGCTACCTTTCTAAGAGATAAACTTTCTGAAGCCATGGCTTTATGTATGAGAGGTCACAGAGTTATTGATGAATATTATAAATTTAAGTAAATTAAATTGAGGAGTGGTTTATGAGTTGATTGCTACTGCTTTAATCTAATCAACACATATTCTATGTCTGAATTGTACTCTAAGATTAGGATCAAGTCTCTGAATTAATATTTTCTGTGTCTTAAAAATAAAATTTTGAGGCTGCTTTTATTAGTGTTCTTTTTATTAAGTCATAACTCCTTCTATACAAAGCTTTCCTTGTCCACTTATTTGACATTTGAGTTCTTATAATTCAGTATGAATATGGTTATTGGGCATTTCTGTAATGTATTCTGAAAATGCATTACAGAATTTTTTAGGTAAACTAAAAATACCTAAAAATAAATTTAGTGGTTTTAGCCAATATGAAATATCATACTTATTTGAAGTGTCTAAATGCTTATTTAATTATTCTTAATTCAGATATTATGTACTATTGTGTACAAGGCATTTGATGTACAGTGGTGAGGGAAATGGATATGGAGCTTGTGGTTTAGAGGTGGAAGACTGACAATAGACAGATAGATAAATATATAATTACAAATTGAGAAGAGTCTATGATGATTAACTAAGGGATGCCGGGATAGAAAATAACAAGGGGTAGGACTACCTAGATTGTATTGAGATGAAAAGTCTATCTGAGGAGTTAATATTTAAACTGAAATTTGAAGTATGAGGAGGAATTGAAGATAGGAGGACCTACAGCATTGCATTCCAGGCAGAGGCAACTGCCTTCCTACAGCCCTGAAGAGGGTATGAGGTCAGCATGCCTGAGAAATAGTGAGTGGAGAGATTTGCTCATAATGAGGCTGGAGACCTAAACAACGACCAGATCATTCAAATCTTACAGACCATGGCATCAGGAGTTTGAATTTTATTTTCATTTCATTTATTAACTCTTCAGGGTTTTAAGGAAATATGATATGATCTCATGTACTTTGATACTAAGTAGAATTGAATTGTCATTAAGCAAGAGAGGAACTGGGGTGATCACTTAGGAGACTGTTGCAGTAGTCTGTGCAGGAAATGACCAGGGCTTGGACTTAAACTATTAGTTATGATGGGACATGATACATGGAGTTGAATTTTCTCATAGATTATTATGTAGGCATTTGAATAATATGTATTGAAGGAAAAAGAAACACTAGTGACAGTTATAAAATTTTGTTTTTAAGATTATGCTGATTTCTTATCTTGCCCAAAACCAATTGCCTGTGCTAAGATTTCAAAATGTCGTTTTTATTCTATGTGGAAATATGTTGGTATATGAATTTTCCAGTTCAAAACTGAATGGTACTTATGCAGAATAGTACCTGAGAGGATGTAATTATTTCAGTATTTTAAATAAATCTTTCTAGTTTGATTAGGCAGTCATCTCTAGAGAAGATAGGTTAAGGAATTATTATCTTTAGCTTCAAAAATAGAATATAGGCTGTTATCAGAAAAGACAAAAAGTAACATGTATTGGCGAGGATGTAGAGAAAAGGGAAACCTTATGCACTGTTGGTGGAAGTGTAAATTAAATTAGTGTAGGCATTATAAAGAATAGTATGGAGATTCCTAAAAAAAAAATTAAAAATAGATTTCCATATGATCCAGCAATCCTACTACTGGATAATATCCAAAACCAATTAATTCAGTTTATTAAAGAGATGTCTGTACTTTTATGTTAATTAAAACACTATTCAAAATAGCTAATATATGGAATCAACCTAAATGTTCATCAGTGAATGGACAGATAAAGAAAATGTGGTAGAATATACACAATGGAATACTCTTCAGCCATAAAAAAAGAAGGAAATCCTGTCATTTGTGGTAATATGGATGAATCTGGAGGGCATTATGTTAAGTGAAATAAGTAAGGCAATAAAAGACAAATACCTCATGATTTCACTCGTGGAATCTAAGCAGGCTCTTATAGATGGAGAGAGTAGAAGGATGATTACCAGAGTAGAATGGCTGGGATAATTGGCGGGCGGCGGGGGAAGGGCGGAAGAGTAACTGGGAGGTAAGAAAGTTATTTTTCTCCATTAAGTCTAAATACTGACTAGCATTTATAAAGGTTCAATTTGGTTAGGTTCACTTGTTTATTTTCTTTGTTATTTATTGATATAAAATACAAGACTAGTTATTCCTATAGTTTAATGTTTCTGTGGCTCTTTTTCCCCACTTAAAAGTTGTTTGTGCTAGGAGAAGACTAAAATTAGCTTGAGGAAAAAACTCAATTTAAAAACAAACTGGAGAAAAGAGATTTGAAACAATTGCTTTTAAGTTTTAGTTGTAGTCTTTTACTCTTACAACCCTGCTCTGCCATTTATTCGAATTAACAAAGTGCAACTGCCAATTGAATGTATTCTTTGATTTGCTCAATTTGTCTGTTAAACATTTATATGAAATATAACAAAATCATATTAGGTAATTCAGATATTTACATATATCAGTTGATATTATAAAATTAGAGAATATTAAAAATCTAGACTATAGTATTTTATATTCTAGGTTATCAAGCAGGGGCTCACGGCTAATTCTTTGCTAGACAGAGGCATGCAACTTTCAGGATCAACTTCAAAGTAAGTAAAAATGACATGCTTTAAAGTCATTCTTTCTTGATTATGAGATGGGTAGGGTTTATTCTGAGTAATAATCATACTTCAGTTGAGTATGGACTTTATATTAAGAATGAATTACTGAAATAATTCAGCTCTTTGTCTACCATGGCTTTGGCTACATTTATAAGTAGTCAGTAGCATTTGAATAATAGGTATTCAACGTGCTATAACTTGGCATATCAAAATTGGTGACTAATAAGAATTCAGTGTCATGTTTTTCATAATTTAGAAAAGGAACATCAGGTAAATATATCAAAAAAGTTTTCTCATTTGATGTATTAGCCATCTTTGATCAATTGGCATTTTAGTACTTCTTTTGGCCTGTCTTTAAAAAGTCTTTGGGACATAAAATGTCAAGTCTAGGCCGAGCATGGGGTTCACACCTGCAATCCCAGCACCTTGGGAAGCCATGGCTTGCAGATCAGTTGAGGCCAGGAATTTGAGACCAGCCTGGCCAACATGGCAAAACCCCATCTCTACTAAAAATACAAAAAAAAAATTAGCCAGGCATGGTGGCACACACCTGTAATCCCAGCTACTTGGGAGGAGGAGGTTGCAGTGAGCCAAGATTGCACCACTGCACTCCAGCCTAGGTGACAGAGTGAGACTCAAAAAAAACAAGTCCAATTCCATAAAATTTTTAGTTATAATGAATACCTTTGTTCACTCTCCTAAGGAAGCCCCAACTTCTGATTCATGGTCTTTTTAATATATGATTTGCTTGTTAAATTTTACAGTACACCATATACTCCACTGGATAAAAAACTCACTGATAACACAGATGATGAAACATTAACAGAAGAGTGGACCCTGGATCAACCAGTGTCCCAGACCAGGACAACAGCCATAGTTGAAGTAAAAGGAACTGTTGATATCGTTTTGACTCCCCTGGTGGTTGAAGCTTTAGACAGGTATTGATTTTGTCTAAAAATACAATTATTGCTTTATACAGTGGTTACTCTGTGTGATATGATGAGTATATGTAATATGGTATATTCATATAGAAGATTGTTGATAATTACAATTATATGGGATATATAATGTTCACATAGAGACGATTGATAGCTTTTTTGATTGAATAAAAATGAAAATATCTGTGTTTCAGTTAGTTATCATTTATTACTTTCTCAGCCTAAATAATTACAGTCGTTCCTCCATATCTGTCGGATATTGGTTCCAGGACACCTATGGATACCAAAATCTACAGTTGCTCAAGCCTGCACGTTGGCCCTATGGAACCTGCAGATAAAATGTCAGCCTTCTGTATTGGTGGGTTATACTGTATTTTCAGTCTACACTTGGCTAAATATGTGGATTTGGAACCCACAGATATGGAGAGCTGACTGTATATTCAAATTTATTGTTATACTGCAATAATATAATATACATTATTATATGAAACTAACATGAATAAAAATGAGAATGAAACATAATGAAAGTGGTGTGGAAACAGTTGAGAAGAGAAAAGGGGTTCAGTGGAGATGAGCTTTCATGAAAATCTTCCTTTTCCTACAAAAGCACATAGTTTTCTTTGATAGTTTCCACTGTTAAGATTCTTATGAGATATTGTATAAATGACAAACACAAGGAAATCTTCTTCAGGAGTTTGTTAAAGAAAAGATCATTGCCCAATCTAGAACACTTCAACTCGGGGTGAGGGTGGTGGTGGTAGGGATAACCTCAGAAATTTCTCCGTGGCATAATTTCTAAATATGTGGCTTAGACATTCTCATTTCAATGTTGAGCGATTGTTGTACATATTCAAATGGTGCTGCATTTCATGATATGTTTACATAAGCTAAGTTGTAGGATTAGTGACATTTAAAGATTTCATTTACTGTTTTTTTCCCTCAGATATATTGAAGCAATGGTGCATTGTGCTAGTACCCGACATCCAGCTGCAATTGTAGATGATCTTCATGCTAAAGTTCTCAGGGAAGCAGTCCAAAATAGCAAGACTACCTTCTCAGAAAATGTAAGAATTGTTTAATTTACTAGGCATAGCAAATTGAATATTTATCATGTGTATACAATATTCAAACTTGAATTGATCAAAATTTTTGTTACAAGTCAAATCAGAATATATGGACATGTTCTAAAAGCCTTCAGATGTCATTGGCTCCATAAAAGATAGGACATATAACTGTACTGTGGATTGAATAATAGTAAAAACATTTACTTAAAAATATATTAAATTGCTTTGTTTGTTTCTTTTATTTTAGAAGCAGCTTAGTTCCAAGCCTTTTTAAAGAGCTTTAGCCCTACGTGAATGAATATTCTTTTGGACTGACACTTTGCTTTTCTAAGGCAGCTGCTTATGTTTTGATTTTCCTCTGTGATTAAATGACTTGTATCTTAATATTGCTTTGAGATTTTCCTTATTCATTTCAGTGAATCAAGTCACTACCTCTCATTGTGTGCTAGTCTACTTACATTGTGGTTCTAGCCACGAAGCCAGTTGCTTAGCAGTCATATCCCAGTGCTCTTCCAGAGCTCCATTTGATCTTCAAATTTATCTGTATTCTATGTGGAGTAGGGACCAGAAGAGAGATGAAAGTGAGACTGATTATTTTAGTGAACTGTTTAATATATATTGACATTTCATATGATAGAGTAAATGAGTGAAAAAAAGAAATTTGAAAATATTCCTAGCCAAAAACGGGCCAATTATCAGAAACCAAGTTTGCTTTTAAGTCGGTACAGTTTAGTGATCTTAAAAAATGCCTGTAATTACTGTATCGTTTTTCCTTTTCTCTATAGGCTGGTTTTACTTCCCCCCTCCGCCACTTGAGACGTAGTTTCGCTCTTGTTACCCAGGCTGGAGTGCAATGGCACAATCTCGGCTCACCGCAACCTCCGCCTCCTGGGTTCAGGCAATTCTCCTGCCTCAGCCTCCTGAGTAGCTGGGATTATAGGCACGCGCCACCATGCCCAGCTAATTTTTTGTATTTTTAGTAGAGACGGGGTTTCACCATGTTGACCAGGATGGTCTCGATCTCTTGACCTTGTGATCCACCCGCCTCGGCCTCCCAGAGTGCTGGGATTACAGGCTTGAGCCGCTGCGCCCGGCCTTGATTTTACTTTAATATGTATTACTTTTCTCAACCTTGATGCTATCTGTCTATTTCCTAGATTATCAAAGTTTTGGATTTTAAGGTGAGATGTAAAACTAGAACACAGCTGGCACATAGATGGGCATAGAGGGGCAGAGTGAATAAGTGAGTTGCTGTTGTAGATGATGCGGAAGTTATGAAAAACTTTTGAAATAATTTCACTTACGATCTTTTTAGTTATCTTCCAAACAAGATGTTAGAGGAACAAAACCTGAGCACCCTACAATAGGAACGACTAACCAAGGACATACACAGACCAATCTTACAATTAAGCAAGATAATGTAACAATTAAAGGACTTCAGACTAATGTTAGCATACCAAAGGTAACCATTTAATATTTTAAACTTTTTTCCTGAAAGAGGAGAGCATTTTGATGGTGTTTGTCCTTTTTAGTAACCAATGTGAATAATGGTAGAACAGTGAATAATATTAAAAAATATTTTATTCCTGTGATCTAATGTAGATTTAATGTAATCTAAATAGTTTAGTTAAGCAGAATATTAGGTAATAGTAAAATGTTCCATATCCATCCAGTAAAAATTTAATTAGGATTATTTTATGAGAATCTGTATTCATAAACTTCGTCTTCACTGACAGATACATAGGTATTCCATTCTTAACAGTAGTTTTTCATTTTTATGCATATTTTATGTTTGTAATAACTTTTCACCTGTGAGTTCTGAAATTTTGTGTGTATGTTAGGTAAACTTATGCTTGTTACAAGCCTCAATGGAAGAATCTCCAACTACAGCTCCTAGTAGGAGTGTGACTCATGTTTCCCTAGTGGCATTGTGTTTTGACAGAATTGCTACGCAAGTTCGTATGAACAGGTAAGAAAGATTTTATTAATCTGAGCCATATTATCTTGCTGGATGTAAAAGTAAGCTTTGGTCTTCTTTTTAATACTTTTCTAAGAATGTAATGTTAAAACTCAAAACTGGTTTTGAAATTTCAAATATTAATTTATAGATTAGTAAAGTATGTCTTTAAAAATTTTTTACTGTTTCTATTCATAATATCTTTCAGTAAACATCGAAGAATTTTTTATTACTATTGGTAATAGTAGAGTGTTTTTTTTTAAAAGCAAACCTTTTAGTTAAATGTTTTCTCTGAACTGTATTATTTAAATGTTAAACATTTACTCTCTTTTTTTTTTCATAAAGAGGTGTGGTGGAAGAGACTTCAAACAATGTAGAACCTGGTAGAACATCAAATTTTGATAGGTATGTTCATGCCACAAAGATGCAGCCTCAGTCATCTGGATCTCTCAGATCAAATGCTGGAGCAGAAAAAGGAAAAGAAATTGCAGCCAAGTTAAACATTCATCGAGTTCACGGGCAACTTAGGGGTCTTGATACAACAGGTAGGATTCTACAACAAATATGTTTTTCCTTGGCATATATAAATGTAAGATGATTTTGCAAAAGGGAATATGGTTTTTTCCTTTGAATATTTCTACAATTTGAGTATTCTACAAGAAAGAGAAAGATATTTCTCCCTATATTGAACACATGGTATTTAGCTATTTGTCACTCATATGCTGTACAGAATAGAAAATAAACTTTGGTAGGAAAGTTAATTGGTATGACCCAAATTAGGAACTGCTTCTATCTCCCATGTGTTTTTTCCATGCTATTTGCTTGCTCATTATAGAACAGAGAGGACATGATCTTTATAGTCTTTCTTATTTCTTTAATCATTCTGTTTATAAAACAGTGTTAGAATTAATTGTAATAGTAATCAAAACCAGAGAGTCTGTAAAATATAGCAGCAATAAGGTGACACACATTTCTCTTAAAGTTACTAGTGAGGTAAAAGGAAAGTAGAGCTGTTTGTTATACATCATTTTAATATTTTTTACTCTTATTTAGCACATTTTCTCATTTAGATGCTTAAATGATTCCAGAATGTTAGAGATTCAATTCAGAAAAAATTAGATTTGTTAATCGTGTTTGAGATGATTGCTCTTTATGTGGGACGGGAGCCCAATCCTGAATAAACAAATAAATTCCTTGAGTTTGCTTACTGTATTTTATAGGTTCTGACATTTCCATGATTCTGGTCTGCATTTCTGGGTCTGTGTAACTATTTTTTCACTTTCTCAGGGCTTATTTTTGTCATCCCATGTGTGAGACTCAAAGCATTTGACCTGAGGTTTTCAAGGAACTTTTCATGACTGCCTAAGATCTGTCGTCCTAAAACTGGTAAAAAATGTGGTGGCTTGAGTGAAGAGACATTTATCTGCTCTGTAGTTTGCACTGGTAACCAGTTTGCACTTAGGTATTATACAGACCATAAGCAGAACCTTATATAATTTTGAAAGGCATTGTCATGAAGAAAAAACTCTCATAGAAGACAAAGCTTGTAACAAAATTCCAAGGTGGACATTTTTGTAAAAATGTGCAAAAATGTAGATGTGTTTGCTTACATGTACATTCAGTATCTGCCTAAGGATACTTAATAACCTCATATTTATTACCCTCATAGGGAGGCAATCTCGGTGTCTGGTTGTGGTTTTAGAGGCTTTTCATTGCACACTTTTTCATAATTTTTGGAACTTTGATACATCTGAATAAGTGTGAGATTAAAGACAAATACAAAAAAACTAAATGAGAAAATTGTAGGAAAATGTAGTACTCTCTGAGGAAGACTTTTTAATTATAAATGCAAAGAATGGTATTTCCACAGGATGGAGTATTATATAGCTCTTAAAATTATATCTCTGAAGGCTGCTGAGGCAGGTGCGAGTCACACCAGCACTGCTCTGTGGGGCCAAGCAGGGCTGGCAGCACTGGCGCCTGGCGGTGAGGGTGGGCTCCTAAGTGACCCCCAACTGAGGGCAGTGGGACTAGCAGCTGAGCCCAGGATGCCGGCAAGACAGCGCAACAGCTCCTCATTCATCCCAGATGTTAGTCATCTTTCTGAAATAGACCCTCTATGGCCTGAATATTTTCCAAAAATCATTTTGAGCAAAATATCTGTTTAATAACAAGATAATCACATTAAGATGGTTGGAAAGCTGAAGCAAAACTTACTATTGGCACGTCTGGTGATGTTCTGTGACTGTGTTTTACTTGGGCCAGCATGCCATGGAATGCCATCACCAGATAGAGGAATGCAGCCAGCCAGTCAAATCAGAGAGCACAAGGGCCACCATAAGAACTGGCCTGGACCTCAAAGCCAACAAAACCTTTGCCTATCACAAAGATATGCCTTTAATATTTATTGGAGGTGTGCCTCGGAGTGGAACCACACTCATGAGGGCCATGCTGGATGCGCATCCTGACATTCGCTATGGAGAGGAAACCAGGGTCATTCCCTGAATCCTGGCCCTGAAGCAGATGTGATCACGGTCGAGTAAAGAGAAGATCCGGCTGGATAAGGCTGGTGTTACTGATGAGGTGCTGGATTCTGCCATGCAAGCCTTCTTACTAGAAATTATCATTAACCCCTTATGTATGTAATAAATATCCTTTTGCCCTAAAATTCTTAACTTACCTTGCTAGGTTATTGCTCAATGCCAAATTTCTCCTGATGGTCCCAGATGGCTGGGCATCAGTACATTCGATGATTTCTCGAAAAGTTACTATAGCTGGATTTGACCTGAACAGCTACAGGGACTGCTTGACCAAGTGGAATCGTGCCATAGAGACCACGTATAACCAGTGTATGGAGGTTGGTTATAAAAAGTGCATGTTGGTTCATGACAAATAGCTTGTCTTACATCCTGAATGGTGGATGAGATCACTCTTAAAGTTCTTCCATATTCCCTGGAACCACTCGGTACTGCACCATGAAGAGATGATTGGGAAAGCTAGGGGAGTGTTTCTGTCAATAGTGGAGAGATCTACAGACCAAGTCATCAAGCCAGTCAGTGTAGGAGCTCTATCAAAATGGGTTGGGAAGATAGCACCAGATGTTTTGCAAGACATGGCAGTGATTGCTCCTATGCTTGCCAAACTTGGATATGACCCATATGCCAACCTACCTAACTACGGAAAACCTGATCCCCAAATTCTTGAAAACACTCGAAGCATCTGTAAGGGAAAATTCCAGCTACCTGACTTTCTTAAAGAAAAACTATACTGAGCAAGTGGAGCAGCAGAATCAGGAGCCTCTTCCATACCTGAGGAAAGAAGGCTTCCTTTCCAGGGAAGGGAAATTTCTACGACTGGCTGCTCCCTTCCGAGCGTCTGCACCTTGGCTGCATCTCCTCTTCGTCTCCTCTTCTTTTGCTAGTTTCCTCCCACTGAGAGGATGGAGGTATCCACACACCTTTGGGCCTCGCGAGGGATCTGCCTCCTGAGTAAAGAGCTCTTGCTTCTGATTCCATGCACAACCCTGTGACGTGGAGCGCAGAAGGGACATGTGTTTCCTGTTAAAACTGCTCTTGTCTTCTTTTCTTACCAGATTATGAAGTTTGTGTTCAAAGGGAGGGTTTAAAAATGGGATCCTGTAAGCAGACTTGCATAGTTTCCTTTTGAAATAGGTTGTCTGTATATGTTCTAATGTTTTATAGAACACATGTTCCTGTTTAAATGTATTGATGCAGGTAATATTAAATAATTATTTAAATGATTCATTTTATTGTTTCTGAGAAGTTGGGAAATTACCATTATACATTTACAACTTAATGACTTTTGTATTTTATTTTTCAAAATAAAAGATTTCAATGTTAGGCAAAAAAAGAAAAAAAAGATATCTTTGAAAAACTTTTAATGAGCTCAGGAAATTATCATGGTTTACTGTTACATGAAAAATGGAAACCAAAGCTGGGTTTGCAACGTGATCTCTAAAGGGCTAGAAGGCAGTGTACTTTAAATAAAAATTTAAGTTATCTTTGAATGGTAAATTTACATGTGTTTTTAATATTCTTTTTAAAAAGTATTCATTAGTGATAATTAGAGAAAGAAATGAAAAAAGTAAGGTAAAGTAAAACTTCTTCCAGGCACTTGAGATGTTAATTTCCATGGTGTATTTGTAAGCAATGGAACTGTGACAAGGTCTATGATAAATTGTAGTTATATAAAATATGTTAGTATAAAACAGTCTTTTAGGAAAAGCTATAATTTACCTTGAAAATAATGTTTTTCCTAAGGCTCGGTAATTAATTGAAATTTTTTTTATTTTGTGAGATGATGAAAGTATTTAAAACTACTATGAAGATTATTTAGGACATCTTTATATTTTTTAGAGTATCCTATTATCATTCAGAAACAAATTCATACTACCTTTGAGCAACTTGTTAATCACGGAATCTTCTTCCTCTTAGGTAGCATTATTCTAAAAGTTAGTTAATTTGTTTATTATTCTATCTTTTTGACAGAGTACTAAGATATCTTAAAGGCAACCAGTGTGCCAGATGTCCAAATGTTTGTTTGTTTATGTAAGCTTATGTCTTTAAAAATGGCCATTTTGCTCTCTCCATAATAGACATTGGGACCTGTGCCATCACTGCTATTCCTTTTGAGAAGTCCAAAGTTTTATTTACTCTTGAAGAGTTGGATGAATTTACTTTTGTGGATGAAACTGATCAGCAAGCTATTCCAGATGTAACTCGAATAGGTCCCAGCCAAGAAAAATGGGGATGGATAATGTTTGAATGTGGACTTGAAAATTTAACCATAAAAGGCAAGCATTTGTCGTTGAATTCTGCTTAAGTAGGAGGCAAATTTGCCCCTTATTGCAGAAATGTTTTGAAAAATTATGGTTTTCAGTAACCTGAATCAACATAATAAAGTGGGAAGTGTGGTATCTGGGATTATTTACCAGGGGTGAGTACCCCATACCAGTTGCTTATGTGATTTCAAAACTAGGTAGTGCTTGAACAAAGCAATGTGTTTATTCAGAAAAAGTTCCCAGATAAAATATAAACCCACCCAATTTTTTGAAACTTTGCATCTTTGAAAACTGGATCTTTGATCAGTAGGATTATACCATCTAAAATATAAAAACAGTAAATACTTTATTTAGTGAAAAAAATCTACTTATAATTATATTTGCTTTTCTATATATTATTCAGTAATATTTCAAAAAGGAACGTTGAAATGTCCCTAACACTTTTTTAGATTTAGTCATAGATAATTTAGTAACTACTATAAGTGGTAGTAATTATATATACCTACAATTATTTACCTGATAATTCAAAGTCACATTACTTTTATAGATAAGGGTAAATACTTAGTAAGAAAAAAGTAGCCTTTATGAAATTTTATACCAGATATTGTAGAGTACAGCATTAACACATGTATTGACTATTTGTAATAAATACTTTGTTATTTTTATAGGAGGAAGACAGTCTGGTGCTGTTTTATATAACAGTTTTGGAATTATGGGTAAAGCTAGTGACACAGAAAGGGGTGGAGTGCTGACATCCAATAATTCTTCTGATTCTCCAACTGGCAGTGGCTATAATACTGATGTCTCTGATGATAATCTTCCATGTGACCGGACAAGCCCTTCCTCAGACTTAAATGGAAATTCTGTTTCAGATGAACAAGTCAGTGACTTTCTAATAATAATGATGATGCTTTAGAAAAATAACAAAACTACATTTGCAATTCAAAATTAGTTTCTGGAGTATATTTGCCTATTTTTTCCTGTTTTGGATTTATGATATCTGCTTAAATGTTAATCAAAGTATGTTGGTGAATATACTACTAGAATATAATTTCTGAAATACATCATAGATATCCATCATAGTCCTAGCATTATGCATTGCTCATATTAGATAATAAGTATTTGTTGGAATAATAAATTAATACAATTTAAGAGAAGCCCACCTGTAGGTTTTGGAGATTTTAGCAAAAGTCATTTTGGTATTGGTAGTATGCTATGTCAATTCTAAATATTTTTGTCAGTATCTGCTTATTTCAGTTAGAGTTCTGATTAATACCTTATATGCAACTTATTTTTTATTTTTATTATGGTAGAATTACATGGGTGGTGTTGAGTACGCTAACAGCAACAACAAAAATATTCCAAATTTGGGGTTGAAGAAATGTTGTGCCATGAACTGGTGAACTGGAGCAAGTTTCTTACCTTCTCCTAAGTTTCTTTACCGGTAACGGGAGTATGGTCTTGATATTGACCTTGCAGCATTGTGAAAATTGAAGCAGACAATACATATGAAGGGCTTAGCTCAGTATCTAGTTCATAGTAAGAACTTAGTAACTGTTGTTCTTATACATACATATATTTCGGATCACTTTGAAAATTAGACCAATTGGAGAGGAAAAAGTTCCAAAGAAACCACCTTTTAATTAGGAAATCTAGTATGCTTATCTAGTAATCATGGGATTACTAGATTCCTAGGGATTTATTTTTATTTAATGTGTAATTTAATGAGTTTAATCACAGTTTTATTTGGAGGTCTTTGGAAATGTTTGGGGGATGGATTATCACTATAATTAAGGAAATTTAAAAATAAGATAGCCACTCACTGGACACAAGAGCTGGGAAGAACTTAGCCGTTCTTTCCCTTTCCTTCACCTACTAAAATACTTGACAGAATTCATACATCTTTCTTGATATCTCAGATCCTGCTCTCCTTGCTGAAAGTCCTCCTTGAATTTGCTAACATTACTTTCTTTGGGTTCTCTGACTTTATTGGTCCATTTCCTTATGGAATTTTTTCATCTTCTTAAATGTGGTATTCTCTCCAGGTTCTGTTCTTGGCTCTTCTTATTTGTCTACTCCCTGACAAATTTCATTTCCTAAGTCACTTCCATAATTTAATGACACTTCTCTTTCCCACTGGCCACATCTTTAGCACCAGCTCTTCACCTGAGCTTCAGAATTGTATCTAGTGGCCTTTTAGACATCATCATTCAGTACTAAGCAGAGTTGTGAAGGACCCTAGTTCCTGGACAACATTTCTAGACACACCCTGGGCCAGAAGGGAACCCACTGCATTGAAGGAAAGGACCCAGCCCTGGCAGAATCAATCACGCTAACTAAAGAGGTTTTGAGCCATGAATAACCAGCAGCAATACCCAGGTAGTACATCATGGGCCTTGGGTGGCGCTCTGCAATGTGCTGGCTTTAGGTTCAATCTAGCATTCCTAGCTATGGTGGCTATAGTGAGAGATTCATTCTGCGTGAGAAAAGCAAAGGGAAAAGTAAAGGGGACTTTGTGTTGCACCTTAGATGGCAGTACAGCCACAGTGTGCAGAGCACTAAGCAGGTTCTTGGGGTCCCTGATTCCCGGATGTGGCTCCTGGATTGCATTTCTGGGCCTGCCCTGGGTCAGTGGGGAACCTGCTGTCCCAAAGAGTTGGTTTCAGGCCTGGCAGCATTCACCACAAGCTGACTGAACAGCCCTTGGGCCTTAAGTGAACATCAATGATAGTCTGACAGTACTCCCCATGGGACTGTGATGGTGGTGGCCATGGGGTGAAAGGGCCTTTCTCTGCCTGTGGAAAGGGAAGAGTGGAAAACTCTGTGTCTCGTGATATGAATACCAGCTCAGCCATGGTAGAATAGAACACCAGGTAGATTTTTAAGGTTTTTGTCTCCAGTTGTTGCCTCAAGGATAGCATCTCTGGACCTGCCCAGAGCCTGGGGAACTCACCACTCTGAAGGGAAAGACTGACACCTGGCTGGCTTTTCCACCTGCTGATTGTAAAGCTCTAGGTCTGTGAGCAAACTTAGGTGGAAGCCAGGTAGTGGTTACAGCAGGTCCTGGGTGAGACTCAGTGCTATGCTGGCTTCAGGTCTAACCCTAAACAGTTCCAGTGGTGGTAGCCACAGGGGTGCTTGTGTCACTGCTTCCCCAGCTCTAGGATGCTCAGCACACAGAGACAGGGACTCTGGGAGAAAGTAAGGGAAGAGAATAAGAGCCTCTGCCTAGTAATCCGGAGAATCTTCTGGATTTTATTCAAGACCACCAACGTGGTACCTCTGTAAGTTGCAAGAACAGTGTTACTGGGCTTGGAGTGCCCGCTAATGCAGATATGACTGTGCTGACCAAAAACTAATAACACCAAAGTCCCTTTGAATAACTGAAGAGCCATCCCAAGAAGGATGGGTACAAACAAGCCCAGACTGTGAGGACAACAATAAACATCTAACTCTTCAATGCCCAGACATTGATGAACATACAGCCAGCAAACTTATTGCCTCACCAAATGAATTAAATAAGGCACCAGGGACTAATCCCAGAAAAACAGGTGTGTGACCTTTCAGACAGAATTAAAAATAACTGTATTGAGGAAACTCAAAGAAATTCAAGGTAAAAGAAAGAAGGGATTCAGAATCTTATTAAATGAATTTCACAAATTTAAATAATTAAAAAGAATCAAGCAGAAACTCTGGAGCTGAAAAATGCAAGTGACACTGAAGAATGCCTCAGAGTCCCTTAATAGCAAAACTGTTCAAGCAGAAGATGGAATTAGTGAACTTGAAGACAGGCTGTTTGAAAATACACAGAGGAGACAAAAGAAAAAAGGAATGAAGCATGCCTGCAATATCTAGAAAATGGCCTCAAAAGGGCAAATCTAAGAGTTACTGACACTAAAGAGAAGAGGTAGAGAAAGAGATGAGTAGAAAGTTTATTTAAAGTGATAACAGCAGAGAACTTCCCAAACATTGAGAAAGATAGCAATATTCAAGTACAAGAAGGTATAGAGTACCAGGCAGATTTAAACCAGTTAAGACTACCTCAGGATATGTAATAAACTCCCAAAGGTCAAGCATAAGGATCCTAAAAGCAGCAAGAGAAAAGAAACAAATAACATACGACGGAGCTCTGATACAACTCGCAGCAGACTTTTCAGTGGAAACCTTACAGGCCAGGAGAGAGTGGCATGACATATTTAAAGTGCTGAAGGAAAAACACTTTTAAAAGAATAGAGTATCTGGCAAAAATATCCTTCAAACATGAAGGAGAAGTAAAGAATTTCCCAGACAAACAAAAGCTGAGGGATTTCATCAACACTAGACCTGTCCTACAAGAAATGCTAGAGAGTTCTTTAATCTGAAAGAAAAGGATGTTAATGAGCAGTAAGAAATCATCTGAAGGTACAGAACTGACTGATAATAGTAAGTAGACAGAAAAACACAAAATGTTATAACCCTGTAACTGCCATGTAAACTACTCTTAAGTAGAAAGACTAAAAGATGAACCAAAAATAACAACAACTTTTCAAGATATAGTGCAATAAGATAAATAGAAACAATAAAAAAGTTAAAAAGTAGAGATAAAGTTAAAGTATAGAATTTTTTTTTTTGGAAAAAAATTTTTTGTATTATACTTTAACTTCTGGGGTACATGTGCAGAACATGCAGGTTTGTTACATAGGTATACACGTGCCATGGTCGTTTGCTGCATCCATCACCCTGTCATCTACATTAGGTATTTCTCCTAATGCTATCCCTCCCCTCTCCCCCAACCCCTTACTATCCCCCCAGCCTCCCACCCCCTGCTAGGCCCCAGTGTGTGATGTTCCCCTCCCTGTGTCCATGTGTTCTCATTGTTCAATAGCCATTTATGAGTGAGAACATGTGGTGTTTGGTTTTCTGTTCTTGTATCAGTGTGCTGAGAATGATGGTTTCCAGCTTTATCCATGTTCCTGCAAAGGACATGAACTTGTGTACACTGTTGGTGGGAATGTAGTTTAACCCCTGTGGAGAACAGTTGGAAGTTTCCTCAAAAACTAAATACAGAGCTACCCACAATCCAGCAATCTCATTGCTAGGTACATACCCCAAAGAAGGAAATCAGTATATTGAAGAGATAGCTGCTCTTACATGTTTATTACAGCACTGTTCACAATAACCAAGATTTGGAAGCAACCATCAACAGACTCATGGATAAAGAGAATGTGTAATCCATATACACAATGGATTACTATTCAGCCATAAAAATGAATGAGGTTTTGTCATTTGCCACAAAATGAATGGAACTGGATATCATTATGTTGAGTGAATAAGCCAAGCACAGAAAGACAAACTTCACATGTTCTCACTTATTTGTGTGGCTAAAAATAAAAACTTTTGAATTCATGGAGACCGAGAGTAGAAGCATAGTTACCAGAGGCTTGGAATGTTAGTATGTGTTGCGGAGCTGGGAGGAAGGTGGAGATGGTTAATGGTGCAAAAAATAGTTAGAAAGAATAAGATGTATATGTTGGCACAAGAGGGTGATTATAGTAAAAAATTTACTTTTATATTTAAAAATAAGTATAAGAGTATAATTGGTTTATTTGTAGCAAAGGATAAATCTTCAGGTGATGGATACCCCATTTACCCTGAATGATTATTAAACATTGCATGCCTGTATCAAAATGTCTCATGTAACCCATAAATATATACACCTACTATGTATAAACAAAAATTAAAAATAAGTAAATTACAAGTCTTTTAGGATAAATCTTCAATTTGTCTTTGAAGTTTCTAAATATATGACATTTTTATAAAGTATGTATTAATTGATAGTGTTCTGACATCTCATTTCTTATCAAGAAATTATGTAACAAGGCAATGTGGTGGTGTGACACATGTTTAGGATTTGGAATAAAAAGAAAAAAACTTGTTTATACTCCTAAAAAAATTGTGCTTCTTACCTTGTTGCATTCTTAAGAGTGGTGGCTACACATATCAAAATTATTCCTACTTCTCAATATAGATTCAGAATACTAGCATATTAAATAAGGACATTAAACATAATCCATCACATAAACAGAACCAGTGACAAAAACCACATGATTATCTCAATAGATGCAGAAAAGGCCTTCAACAAAAATCAACAGCCCTTCATGCTAAAAACACTCAATAAACTAGGTATTGATGGAATGTATCTCAAAATAAGAGCTATTTATGACAAACCCACAGCCAATATCATACTGAATGGGCAAAAACTAGAAGCATTCTCTTTGAAAACTGGCACAAGACAAGGATGCCCTCTCTTACCACTTTTATTCAACATAATATTAAAAATTCTGGCCAAAGCAGTCAGGCAAAAGAAAGAAATAAAGGGTATTCAATTAGGGAAAGAGAAAGTCAAATTGTCTCTGTTTGCAGATGACCTAATTATGTATTTTGAAGACCCCCATCGTCTCAGTCCAAAATCTCCTTAAGCTGATAAGCAACTTCAGCAAAGTCTCAGCATACAAAATCAATGTGCAGCAATCACAAGCATTCCTATATACCAATAAGAGACAGAGAACCAAATCATGAGTGAACTCCCATTCACAATGGCTACAAAGAGAATAAAATACCTGGGAATACAATTTATCAGGGATGTGAAGGACCTCTTCAAGGACAACTACAAACAACTGCTCAAGGAAATAAGAGAGGACACAAACAAATGGAAAAACATTCTATGCTTATGGTTAGGAAGAATCAGTATTGTGAAAATGGTCATACTGCCCAAAGGCATTTATAGATTCAATGCTATCCCCATCAAGCTACCATTGACTTTCTTCACAGAATTGGAAAAAATTACTTTAAATTCCCTGTGGAACTGAAAGAGAGCTCGTATAGCCAAAACAATCCTAAGCAAAAAGAATAAAGCTGGAAGCATCATGCTACCTGACTTCAAACTATATTATAAGGCTACAATAAGAAAAACAGCATAGTACTGGTACCAAAACAGACATATAGACCAATGGAATAGAACAGAGGCCTCAGAAATAATGCTACACATCTGCAATGATTTGATCTCTGACAAACCTGACAAAAACAAGCAATGGGGAAAGGATTCCCTATTTAATAAATGGTGTTGGAAAAACTGGCTAGCCAGTTTTATGAAGAAAGCTGAAACTGCATCCCTTCCTTACACCTTATATAAAAATTTACTCAGGTTGGATTAAAGACTTAAACATAAGACCTAAAATCACAAAAAACCCTAGAAGAAAACCTAGGCAATACCATTCAGAACAGGCATGGGCAAAGACTTCATGACTAAAACACCAAAGCAATGGCAACAAAAGCCGAAATAGACATATGGAATCTAATTAAAGAGCTCTGCTCAGCAACACACTATCATCAGAGTGGAAAAGCAATCTAGAGAATGGGAGAAAAATTTTGCAATCTATCCATCTGACAGAGGGCTAATATCCAGAATCTACAAAGAACTTAAACAGATTTACAAGAAAAAAAAACACATCAAAAGTGGGCAAAGTACACTTCTCAAAAAAAGACATTTATGCAGCCAACAAACATGAAAAAAAGCTCATCATCATTGGTCATTAGAGAAATGGAAATCAAAACCACAATGAGATACCATCACGTGCCAGTTAAAATGCTGATCATTAAAAGGTCAGGAAATAACAGATGCTGGAGAGGATGTGGAGAAATAGGAACACTTTTACCCTGTTGGTGGGACTATAAATTAGTTCAACCATTGTGGAAGACAGTGTGGTGATTTCTCAAGGATCTAGAACTAGAAATACCATTTGATCCTCAATCCCATTACTGGGTATATATCCAAAGGATTATAAATCATTCTACTAAAAAGACACATGCACATGTATGTTTATTGTGCCAGTGTTCACAATAGCAAAGACTTGGAACCAACCCAAATGCCCATCAATGATAGGTTGAATAAACAAAATGTGGCACATATACACCATGGAATACTATGCAGCCATCAAAAAGGATGAGTTCATGTCCTTTCCAGGTACATGGATGAATCTGGAAACCATCATTCTCAGCAAACTAATATAAGAACAGAAAACCAAACACTGCATGTTCTCACTCATAAGTGAGAGTTGAACAAGGAGAACACACAGACACGGGGAGGGGAACAGCACACACCAGGGCCGGTTGGGGGTTGGGGGGCTGGGGAGGGGATGGCATTAGAAGAAATACCTAATGTAGATGACAGGTTGATGGGTGCAGCAAACCACCATGGCACCCGTGTACCTATTTAACAAATCTGCACATTCTGCACATGTATCCCAGAACTTAAAGTATAATAAAAAATAAATAGTAAAATTTTAAAGTGTTATTTAGTGGAATATACACATTAGTATTTTTTATTGTGCTTTGTTTGAAAGTTTGAAATATTCTAGTAAAATGGAATGGAAAGCAGATTGCAGTAAGAAGCAGAAGTCCTCAGTTCTCTTACCTGTTTTCCAATTTAATAGTTATCCAAGCCCCGGGAAATTGCAGATCTTTCTCTCACTCTCTTTACCTTGATAAATTAACACTCAAGATCTCTAAACAAAGGTGATTAAATGAAGTGATCAATTGAGGTCTTTGAGTTCTTAGATCTTTGATTCATGGTTTATAATACAGTGGTTTTTCAGATTATGCTCTTTGAACCTTCAAGGATCCATAGAGATGTTTCACAATCAGGAGAAGTATATGCTGAGCAAGCTTTACATTACCTGTTTGATGTAAGGGTATTAATCTGTAGAACTTGATTTGATGAAAAGGTTTTACGCTTAAAACAGACTCTGTATTAGTGGTTTTAAGGTGCTGTATGTTAGTAAGTTTTTGGCATTCTATTTTATATAGGATGAAGGAGTCGAATCTGATGATTTGAAAAAAGATCTCCCTCTGATGCCTCCTCCTCCGGATTCATGTAGCATGAAGTTGACCATTAAAGAAATTTGGTTTAGTTTTGCAGCTCCCACCAATGTGAGATCTCACACCCATGTATTTTCTAGGTAAAGAGGTTTTAAAATACAGTATTATCCCTTGATATTTCTTTATTTTAAAAAGCATACAATTCTGTTTTATATTTTTTAAAATTACTTTTCTGGTATATATAGTATTAAGGTTGCTACTTTTTCATCATTCTTACTTCATATGTTCTGTAGACATTATTCTCACCTTGTTTGACCTGATTTCTTTCATAGTACTTTAGTTTTATGTTTGCATGTTCTCCTGCCTTAGACTTATGTTTACTCTTTTTATCTCTGACAGGCTTGTTTTTTCTTTATTTTCTATATATTTATATTTTTTTACATTTCTTGTTTATATTTCATCATTTATCAGTGCTCAAAAAGATAAGAAAGTAATTCTGTCTGAGTAAAACAGCCACAAAGCACAGTAGGTGTCGGAGATTATTTGAAATACAAATTTTGACCCTTGTTTTTATAATTTTTTATTTATGTTAAAAGGCAGCTGAACCTTTTAAGCACTGCAACGCCAGCTGTGGGTGCGTGGCTTGTTCCTATTGACCAACTCAAGTCATCCTTAAACAAATTGGAAACTGAGGGAACGTTGAGAATTTGTGCTGTTATGGGATGCATAATGACAGAAGCATTAGAGGTATGTCTTTAAATAATATAAGGTATACACACTTCAGTATTGAAAACGACCCCTTATTGTTAATTGCTGTTGGAAAATACCAGATTTACAAGTTCTTAATTACTGAATTATCTTTTATTTGTAGGCTCTTTCATACCTATCACTCTAAATCTATTATTGTTGTTTGATTTTAGAATAAAAGTGTGCATTTTCCCCTAAGAAGTAAATACAACAGACTTACAAAAGTTGCTCGCTTTCTCCAAGAAAATCCTTCATGTTTACTGTGTAATATACTACACCACTATCTGCACCAGGCAAATTACTCCATCATTGATGATGCTACAATGGTAAGTTACTGAAATTACATTAGTTTGAAGGAGGCTTCTATTCTGTTGGTGGACCATTGATAGATACACAGGGTTTGAGATGTATGTGGGAATGATTAGAAATACAGGTCTAAGAGCTAGGAATGGTGGTTCATGCCTGTAATCCCAGCACTTTGGGAGGCCAAGGTGGGTAGATCACCTGAGGCCAAGAGTTCAAGGCCAGTGTGGCCAAAATGACAAAACCCTGCCTCTACTAAAAATACAAAAAATTAGCCAGGCACGGTGGTGGGCACCTGGAATCCCAGCTACTCGGGAAGCTGAGGCAGGAGAATCTCTTGAACCTGGGAGGTAGAGGCTGTGGTGAGCCTAGATTGCACCATTGTATTCCAGGTTGGGCAACAAGACCCAAACTCTGTATCAAAAAAAAAAAAAAAAAAAAAGATGTCTATAGACAAGAGTGTGTTCGGATTCATGATCTGGGAGTTGCCAGCATAAAGGTGTTAGTAGAAGCTGTAGACATGAATGAGATTTCTAGGAATGCCGTGTTGAGTAAGAAACTGCTCAGGGATGCAATCCTGAAGAATGCCAAAATTAAAGGGAGTGGAGGTGGTTGGAAAGATGTACACAGAGTGATGAAAAGGGAAAGAAAGAGGTAGGAGAACCAGGAAAGAGTGCTGTCATGGAAGCTAATGTTATGAAGCGTTTGTAGGCAAGAGATTAATTACCAGAGCCAAATTTCACATATAGTTTGATGAAACAGGGACTAATTGATGATTGAGGGGAGAATATATTATTGCACAAAATAAATACAATCCATCTCTGCCTCTAGATAAGCAAATAACACGTCATGATTAGAGTTTTAGAACTTTTAGGGTCTCTCTTCTCTTCAAGCTGCTGGCCAATAGGGCATACACAAGAATCTTTAGTCAAATTAGGGACCAATGAATCAGTATTATTAATTGCCAGTCAAGCCGTTGGTCAGGCAAGTCAAGAATCTCTAATAAGTGTTGGATATGAAAAAGACACTTAGACCTAAGGCTGGTGTAGTACTTTTTACTCCCTCCCTATGAATTGAAGACTAGGAAATCTACAGATTAAGCCTAACTTGCCTGTGTAGTTATAGGTAGAGAAGTGTGAACAGAGAAAATGGCAGGTGTTTCTCATGGGTGGATGCTCTGCCAGATGTGCTTTCCATGTAAGAGGAAGAGGCACAACATGATCCAGTACGAGGCTAGGAATGAAAGGCCAGGCTAGTGGTATTGGTGTTCCTCAGACAGTAAAGGGGGTGATTCCTGCCCTCTAGTAAATGGTGTTCTTCAATCAAATCAGCATTTCTCCTAAAATGAGGAATAGTAGGAAATAGGATGGAGGGGAGTTAGATATTTTCTCTTTAGGCTAAAGCAAGGTAATTAGACTAAGGTAATAGGAAAAGAGCCAAAAGTTTCTTACAGTCATCACCATGTGAAATAAAGTGTATTTTAAACTATATAATTATTATTGATAATGCAGTTAACTTTCAAGGCAGTTACAAATTCATCTATATCTAGCATACTACATAAGTTATAGTAATTTATTTTTTTAATGTTAAAGTGGTTGTAGTTACCTTATCTTTGAAGGAAATAATTGTACTTCCTCTTTGCTTATTGAATATTCCAAGTAGCTCAAAATACATTTTGATTTTTCACTTGGGCAAAAAAAGTAGATTGAATGCTTCTTAAGGAAAACTCCAATTTTGCACCCCGCATCTAGTGTCATATTGACCTACGCTATTGTGTTGTTTTATTACAGAAAGATGAAATGTCGTGTCTAAAGATTAGATTCTATATTCCACTGATAACTGAAATCCTGACTCTCTTGGACAACATTGAACAAATTACTTAACATCTAAGTTTTAGTTTCTTTATCTTTAAATGGGGATTATGAGATTTGAATAAATATATGCAAAACACTTAAATAGTAACTGTTATTATTACATTAGATTATTTATAATCACATCATTATTGTTACAGAGTGATGGACTTCCTGCTCTGGTAACTTTGAAGAAAGGTTTAGTTGCACTGGCAAGGCAGTGGATGAAGTTTATTGTGGTGACACCAGCCTTTAAAGGAGTTAGCTTACATAGACCAGCTCAGCCTCTGAAACCTCAAATAGCTATGGACCATGAACATGAAGATGGACTTGGATTGGACAATGGGTGCGGTCTTCAAAGTGATACCAGTGCTGATGGCGCAGAATTTGAGTTTGATGCAGGTAGTTTCGTAAGCCTCTATTGAGTGCTTTCTTGCACCTCACAATTAGGGTATTTTCTTATTCAACAAAATTACTGTAGTTTTTTTTGCTTAGATATTATGCATCTTCTATTGATAAGTTAATATACCTCTTTAAAAATGTCGAGACCCTTTGTTTTTCCTCACAGTTATTAATAAATTACTAATATAAGAGATTTTAGATATTACATACTTGTTAACATGGTACTTACGATAATTTTAGTAATTTGTGTCCCAAATTAGAAAATGTCATGGCTTAAGTGTACAAGTATGATTTTTATTGGCCAAATAAGTGGTAATGATTAGGGGTCTTCATACTGACTTGATTTTATAAGTTTAAGTTTGTGAAATACAGTAGAATTCTCCTGATATATTCAGGACAAAAGTATCTTAATATATGTAGAGTGTTTTGAATGAAACATGTAAACCTCTATTTAAAATTTTTATTTGTCATCTTCCCTATGTCACATTATTTTCAAGGGGCCTTTGTCTTTTACCTGATGCCTGCTTGATCCTGAATTTATGTAAACTTGGGGGCCTGCACTCAGCCTACAGTTTTGCCAACACAATGGCCATGTCAGAACAAAGATAGCAGATGTGCATTTATGAAATGTACATGCATACCTTAATGCTTTGCCAAAGGTTAATTTTTATTATGACCTATAATATTTACTGAAAATGCATGTTATGATGGTTTTGAAAAAATATTGAAAGAATAGTCTTAAAATTAGAGATTTCAGAACATTGATATGTAAAACTTTACCAAGTTTAGTTTTAAAAATAACATGATATTTAACAAACAGGTTATGAGGAATAGTATAGATTTTATTTATTGTTTGTTTTGAAAAATTTCAAATCTACACAAAAGCTGGAAAACCAGTGCACTGAATATCTTTTCCCTTCCAGTTATGTGCAGATCGCTCTGTTAGTCTATGAGCAGTCTGTGCTTTCTTGAGCTTAATTGAATTGAATTTTGGTCTGGGTATCGTTTGCACGGAGTATGTGAAAGACTGAATAAAAGCCATTTGTTCCTTTCTTGAAACTGAGTAATAGTATCGGGGGAGGAATAACAAATATTTGTCAAGGAATATGAAAGTTGAATGTTGTTATATAACTAGGAACATTGGGGTTGATGCTTCAAGAAAATATCTGATAATCTATTGCTCATTTATTCCTTTGAACTGTTTCAGCCACAGTCAGTGAACACACAATGCTTTTAGAAGGAACAGCTAACCGGCCCCCACCTGGTAGCTCTGGACCTGTAACTGGAGCTGAGATAATGAGGAAACTTTCTAAAACTCATACCCATAGTGACTCTGCATTAAAAATAAAGGTATAATATTGCTATTTTTTGGTTAGAGCTATTCAGACTTAACAGGGAATTTAAATGTTAGATATCTACCCTCAATATTCAAATAGCATTTTTATGTTGAAATTAACTTGATTTGTAATTTCAGTGTAAATATTTCTTTGAAAATTATATCATCAGTAACTGCTGTTGATTAAGGACCACTATAACTACTAAGCTTTAGAACTGTCTTCAGTTTATTGAATACTCTATTCAATAAAATCCAAAATGGAAAATGTTGATAATCTTAAAATTATCAGTTTTAATGAGAAGCCTTTAAGGCAATGCATCATCAATAGGTGGTTTCGGTTAGACTATTTTATGATTTAAATTATTTTGGTTTTATGAATTTAATGGATGCTTGATAAGGGACATATATAGCAAAGTAGTTAGACTACCAGCTTGGAAGCGAGACTGCCCTGGTTTGAAACCTGCCCCTGCAACTTAGTTGCTCTGTAACTGAACAGGTTTTAACTGTATGTTAACTGAATGTTTTAACTGTATGTCAGTGTCCTTGGTGTGAGTTGGAGATTATAATAGTAACCTTCTGAAGAGGGTTGTTGTGAGAAATAACTAATTCATGAAAAATGCTTAGAACAGTATCTCACCCTTGATAAATTATTTATTGGTGGTAGTTATTCATTTTTTGCTAGTTCACCTTTCAGAGCACTAAAAACGTTAAAATTTTAACTTTCTGGCCAGGCGCGGCGGCTCATGCCTGTAGTCCCAGCACTTTGGGAGGCCAAGGCAGGTGGGTCACGAGGTCAGGAGTTCAAGACCAGCCTGACCGAGATAATGAAACCCCGTCTCGACTGAAAATACAAAAATTAGCTGGGTGTGGTGGTGGGTGCCTGTAATCCCAGCTCCTCAGGAGGCTGATGCAGGAGTATAGTTTGAACCTGGGAGGCAGAGATTGTAGTGAACTGAGATCGTGCTTGCACTCCAGTCTCGGTGACAGAATGAGACTCTGTCTCAACAACAACAACAACAAAAAGTTTTAACTTTCTTTGAAAGTCTGTGTGTGTATCACGCTGATACCCAGAACCCATAAAATGATAATTTTGACAATATTAAATAAAAATTTCTAAACAGAAAAAAGTAATATACAGTTATGCATCACTTAATGACAGAGATGCATTCTGAGAAATGGGTCATTAGGCAATTCATCATTGTGCAAACATCATGGAATGTACTTACACAAACCTAGATGGTACAGCCTACTATACATCTAGACTATATGGGATAGCCTGTTGCCCTAGGTTACAAACCTGTACAGCATATTACTATTCTGAAACCAGTAGGCAATTGTAATACAATGGTGTTTGTATTTCAACATAGAAAAGATACAGTAAAAATATGATATAATCTTATGGGTTCACTATTGTATACGTTGCTTATAGTTGACTTAAACTGTAATTATGTAGCACATGACTGTATTGTAAACAGAACAGTAAGACACATGACAAAAGACTAATTTTCTAAAATAGAAAGATCTCATCCTAATCACTAAGAAAAAGGCCAATACCAAATAGAAAAATGGTTAAATGACATAAACAGGCAGTTCACAGAAAAATACATATACACGTACAAAAATGTTTTCTTATCATTAACGAAATGTAAATTAAAATGAGATTTCCATTCTCATTTATCGGATTGAAAAACTAAAACTTTTGAAGAGTGTACGTTGTTGAAGATGTGGGAAAACAGATACTCTTATACAGCATTGATGGGAGTCAAATTGGTGCAACCTCTTTGATAATAATGTGGCAATATGTGTAAAAATTTAGAAGGTGATGCTCTTTTATCTAGTATTTCCATATACAGGAATTCATTCTAGAGAAAGTCATAAATGCTCAAAGACAAGATGAGTCTAAGTACGTTCTTTGCAGCGCTATTTATAATGGAAACAACACAAATGACTAATCATTAGAGGACTAATAAACTAGTGTACACTGATAGAGATGCATACTATGAAATCTTCTAGATGAAGTAGATGTGTAAGTGGATATGGAATGATCACCGAAGTAAAGTACAGGATTGATACCTGTTTGTGTGTTTAGACAAGGATAAATATATATGTACTTATATAGGCCTAAAAGATTTACGTAAAGATAGATAAACAGCTAAGAGAGCCTCAGGAAAAGGGATCCAGTATACTGGAACACAGGAGAGACTTACTTTTTATTTGATAATCTCTTGGGCTTTCAAAGTTTCTATTCTGTAAGTATTGCTCTTTTAGTTAAAACATTAAATGATAGTTTGATATATTTTAAAAAGAAGTTTCAACTATTGAGCTTTATTCTGTTTCCACTGTATAGTTAGAAGCTTGGGACACTTTAATCTGCTTAGCTTTTTTTCCTGATGGACAGTTTTTCCAACCTCTGATTTCCAACACCACATATTTAGGTGATTTCCTGGTAAATCCACTTTCAGAATTGTTTTGAAGATTCTTTTGCTTATGGATTATTAAAGTCATCTAACAATGTGAAATTTCAAATGCTTAGTTTTCACATCTTTGCTTTTCAAGATCTTTCTGTCTTTGTAGTCTTTCTTTGTACTGCATTTTAAATTGATCTGCCATTCTAATCATAGATGTGACAAGATAGAAATTGAGAAATTCTGTAAGTTTTAATTTTTTTCCATTAAATAATTGTGGAAAGTCTGTTTGGCATTTCAGAGCTCTCCAGAGATAAATCTTAATACACACTGACTATTAGAGTACTAGGAAGGATAATTTAGTGTTAAGAATTTGAAGATATAAGTTAGTTGGATGGGTTAAAAATCTGTCTTTTTCCTTAGTAAGTACATAAGCGACTTTTTTCATCCTTTAGGATAGAAAAAATATTTTACCTTGGAGAACTTAAGGATTAAATAAGATAATACATGAAACATGCTTATCAAGTGTTTAATATGTTGTGTTTTTTACTTCCTGTGTCAATATCCTTCCTCCATGTTTCCTCATCTAAGTGAGGATGACTGGGAGGGCACAGAGAAGGGAATAGACTTTTCTGCTTTCCAGAGGGGGTTAAGACTTTTAAGGGCTTCACAGCACTGGAGTACTTACTTTGTGCCTGCATTTCTTGCTGTTAGTGAAAAGCCTCTAGTTTCCTTCCAGGTAGAGTCGATTCTGACTCCTGTAAAAAACTGCAGGGAAGGTTGCTGAAGGTAGAATGCTTTTCTTTCTTTAGTTTCTTTGAGTACCTAGACCTTACTTTTGATGGCATCAGTCATGTTACAGATCCTCTCTCTCTCTCTCTCTCTCTCTCTCTCTCTCTCTCTCTCTCTCTCTCTCTCTATGTGTGTGTGTGTGTGTGTCTGTGTGTCTGTGTGTCTGTGTAGCAGTAGTAGTAGTAGAAGCAGCAAGTTTTTCTAGGGAATATTTTGTGTGGGGGATATTGTATCTAAGTATCAGTTTGCTGGTTCAGTAAATAAGCAGTGATATAAATATTTCAAGCTACTGTTTTTCTTTGCTACCCATATGAATGTTCTTTGGCACTTCCACAAATACCCTATGTATAACTTTCTGGAATTTCAATATTCTATTTACTGCTCCTTCAGTAGGAATAGTGTTTCATTTCCACCATCTGTTTGATATACTGTGCTATGTGGTTTTATGTCTTGTCACCAGACTCCGTCATCAGATTAAGAAGGAAATTAATGGCCAGGTGTGGTGGCTCACACCTGTAATTCCAGCACTTTGGGAGGCTGAGGCTGGCAGATCATGAGGTCAGGAGTTCGAGACCAGCCTGGCCAACATAGTAAAACCCTGTCTCTACTTAAAATACAAAAAAATTAGCCAGGCATGGTGGCAGGTGCCTGTAATCCCAGCTACTTGGGAGACTGAGGCAGGAGAATCGCTTGAGCCTGGGAGTTAGAGTTGCAGTGAGCCGAGATTGCACCATTGCACTCCAGCCCAGGGGACAATGCAAGATTCCATCTCAGAAAAACAACAAAAATAAAGGGAATTAATGATCCATGGTTAAAGTAAGTGAATGTGCTTCATTATTATATTGATAATAAAAATGGCCCTTTGTCTTGTACTACAGAGTTATAAAGCATTTTTACATGCATATAAGGATGTATGTAAAAAGGATTCACCACAATCCTAGTAGACATGATCAGTTTTGGTATTAATGTGCAAAATAGCTGACACTTATAGCAACAGTAATAGTAATAGTAGTTGTAGTTATCAGCAGTCATTTTTATATACATAAGAAATAACCCTAAGTTATACTTTCTGTAGGGAATTCACCCATATCATTCTCTGAGCTATACCAGTGGAGATACTGCCACTGATTCTCCAGTGCATGTTGGACGTGCTGGGATGCCAGTGAAGGAGAGTCCAAGGAAGGAGAGTCTACTTAGCTACCTGACCGGAAGCTTCCCAAGCTTACACAACCTCCTGGAAGGGACCCCTCAGAGAAGCAGTGCTGCTGTGAAAAGTAGCTCCCTAACAAGAACAGGTACATCCTCTAGATTTGACAATTACATATTTATATTTACAGGGGAATTGAAATGAAACAGGACTTAAGTTTAGTTAGGTATATACTTTGGTAGTACAACTAATCTCACATATTATACCTTATCTTTGAGAAAATATTTTAGAAATCCATTGTTCTGTTTGTAACTTTTTGGAGTCTTCATACCCTTACTTGCATTTTTAAGTTGCAGCACTGACTAATGTCAATGTATGCATCTAGACCAGCAACATAGAATTTTTCCCTATTATAATAAGCTTTTATTAATGCACTAATATCCAAATGCCAACATTATGTAGTGAGAATTTAAAACCATCTGCAAACATACATTTTAACCTGGTGTTTCAAACATAGTTATATAAATTAAATTTTTTTTTTGGCTCCTTAGTATATAAATAATATAAACATTTTATTTTCAGGAAATACAGTAGGCACTGATATGTTATCTGAACATCCCTTGCTATCTGAACCATCATCTGTGAGTTTCTATAACTGGATGTCGAATGCTGTGGGTAATCGAGGAAGTGTAGTACAAGAATCTCCTGTTACAAAATCAGGACACAATAGTCTTCCAACAGGTATTGAGTTATCACATTATGTTGCTTAACTGTCTTAGGGGAAAGTATAGCAAAATTTTATTTTCCAGAGGATGGTTAAAAATCTCAAACAAGCACTGTTTGGTTTAAATTGTTCCATTTATGAATGCCTTTGATAATATTGTAATTGAGAGAGTAGTAAGCAGTCACTCAGTGTTCTTGTTGAAAGGCAATTAAGTCAAATATGAGATTGTATATAAGGAGTTTAAAGCTTCCTTTTAATGTAGCTGGTTTAATTTTCAAAACACCAAAAGGCGGTAAAAAAAAAAAACTGAAAAGTGTAATTAAATATCATATACGTGACATTACAGAAAAAAGTTTTAGTTTATCTAGACCCCTCTGAGACATAACTATCATTCTAAACCTTTTAGTTACTTAACAAACATGTAATTAAATGCAAAGGAGTAGGTATCTGTAAGGATACATAAGGAGGACATGTCTTCTGAAAAGTTAATTTCATTTTCCACGAATAAATAGCGTGTATAAAATAAACTAAAAATACAATTTACTTTTTTTCCTTTCAGTTTAAACATTCTATAAATGGTACTACTTTACAGGCTTCAAAATTTCACCTTGCTGTATGCCTTTATGTGTTTCTATTTCCCAGTAATTTACATTTTATTCTTAAAAATTTACTCCATTAGGTGTTGCACCCAATCTTCCTACAATACCCTCAGCCTCAGATTTCAACACTGTCTTGTCTAGTGACCAAAATACTTTGGATGGCACACATTCTCAGCATAGCACCAGTCAGGATGATGTGGCAGGTGTAGAAGAAGCAAACCAAGGGTTTCCTGCTGTACAGCTTGCTGATGCACAGGTGAGTCAGCCTGTTTTTTTTCCTAATTATAATACCTTATTAGGCAGTGCTTAGCAACTGGAACCATTCAGTAGTATGCATCTTGGAATTCTAGTGAGGATATTCCATGCCCATCTGCCCATACCCTCCATGCAAAACAAGAGGAGCCTTTGAAAAATACATGGGTTAATTATAAATACAAATTAAGTATCTATATGTAATCATTAAATAGAAGAGTCTCATATAGTAACCTTTTTGTCATTTGTAACAAATTGGCTAAGCAGCATGAATAGAAAGTTTAATTATACCCTATGGTTTTTAGTGCCACCTTAAGACCTTTTTGAGCGAGAAATGGGAGGCATTGATTTCAGAGAAGAGGAATAAAATAACTAAAACTATAGATATAGAAATATTATGTGAGTAGCAACTGTATTAAATTGATTGAAATAGAGAAACTAGTGGTGAAAAGACGATTTTTTTTTTTTTTTTTTTTTTGAGACAGAGTCTCGCTCTGTCACCAGCCTGGAGTGCAGTGGCGTGATCTCGGCTCACTGCAACCTCTGCCTCCCAGGTGCAAGTGATTCTCCTGCCTCAGTCTCTCAAGCAGCTGGGACTACAGGCACACACCACCATGCCCAGCTAATTTTTTGTGTTTTTGTATTTTTAGTAGAGATGGAGTTTCACCATGTTGGCCAGAATGGTCTCGATCTCTGGACCTCGTGATCCATCCTGCTCGTTGTCCCAAAGTGCTGGGATTACAAGTGTGTGCCACCATGTCTGGCAAAAAGATGAATTATTGAAATAGTTCACCCAGTGGTAGTGAGATTCTAAATTTAGATGTTTATGGCTTTGAAAGGTAAATGAGGATATTGTGAAGGTCTTATTTAATTGATTAAATATGGAGAATAAGGAGTGAAATCCTTTAAAAAAACTTTTTAGTTTGAGCGGCCAGAAGGCAAGTGTGAGAGTGGGACATGGGTCAGAGGAGGCATCATTTTTTCAGGATAAAGGGATCTTGAGCATATTTACATACTGCTGTCCCTGAATATCTAAGGGATTGTTTTCAGGACCAACCCCCTATCCACCCTCTGATCTGCCACCCAGGATACCAAGATCTGTGGTATGTATAAGTCCCTTATGTAAAATGGCATATATTTGCATACAGCATACATACATCCTTGTGTATATGTTAAATCTTCTCTAGATTATTTATAATACCTAATGCAATGTAAATACTACGTCAATAATTGTTATACTATATTGGTATTTTATTTGTATTTTTTAATTGTTACATTGTTATATGTTACTGGTTTTTTACTCCCTAATATTTTCAATCTGTGATTGGTTGAATCCTTGGATGCAGAAGCCTTGGATATGGAGGGCCAACTGTACTTGAGAAATTAGGAAGCTCATGATCAAAAATAGATGAAAGAAGGGTTAGCAGATGGAGCAAGATTAGCAGAAAAATGAGAAGTATTAGAATTTAGATTCAGTTTAATAGAGAGCTATCTTCCCAAGCACACACACAAAAAATGAGGTGACCTAGGACAATGGGAAATTTAGGATTGGCTCTCATTGTGTAAATGACACTTGTCCATTTAGATAGGGATTTTTTAAGCTTCAGGAAAAGATCACTAAGGTAGAATGTGTAGTGAGAGTTCGAAGGCGGCTGAGAAAGCACTGGATAGCACCTATATTTAGGATGTGGAAGGAGTAAAAGGAACCATGTGGCAGAGGATGAGTAGTCAGAGTGATTTTAGTGCTCTAGCATTGAATGCATATAGTTCTTTCTGTTCCTGTTAGTGCTTAGTGTCTGAAATCCAGTTAATTAGAGATTAAACCAGAATAATGTATTTCCGTAAGCATGTATGATACTTAAAATGTAAAGGAAGTTCTTTGAAAATAAATGTTAAATGACTGTTATAACCAAGTGCTTCCATTTAAAAATAGGTCAGATATTTGTGACATTTGTAATGTTGTTATATTAACACAGGAAGTTGAAAAATCAACTTTGTCAACCTAATATATACTTTTTTTTTTGTAAATGGAAACGCAATAGAAATTCATGTCTTTTAAAAGCAAGAGGTAGAATGATTTAACGAATTCATAATTTTATTTTCTTTGTACTTTCAGATACTCAGGTAAGATCAAGGAATCTGTGTCCTTATTTATTAATATTAATTTGAAGATGAGTGGCCTATAATTGGTACTAAAAATATTGAATTTTAAGTAAAATTAGAGCCAATTATATGAGACAGTTTTTTGCTTCACACTATGATAATAATATGTACTGAGGTAGGGTAAGGAAAAAAAGCTACATTTTTCTATATGTAATTCATACAGTAAATAATAAAATATAAATAGAGCTAATATGACTGTTTATGTCTTTTAGGTTGTTTTCAAACCTCTTCTGAGTCATACAGGGATCCAGTCACAGGATACAATGCCACTATGTTACCGAATGTACTTTGGAGAACACCTTTCATTTTCAGGGACTTTGGACTGCCTCAGAGCAGATATTGTGGATTCAGACACAGCCAAAGAGAGAAAAGGCAAAAGAGCAAGAAGGTATCTTTTGCATTTTTGCGTATAATTTTGTGCAAGAATTATAATACCTGTTTGTTTTTTAACATTACTTTCTTGTAATCCAAATGAGAAAGTAATTTTAATATATATATATATATATATTTTTTTTTGAGACAGAGTTTCGCTCTTGCTACCCAGGCTGGAGTGCAATGGCGCGATCTCAGCTCACTGCAACCTCCGCCTCCTGGGTTCAGGCAATTCTCCTGCCTCAGCCTCCTGAGTAGCTGGGATTACAGGCAGGCGCCACCGTGCCCAGCTAATTTTTTGTATTTCTAGTAGAGATGGGGTTTCACCATGTTGACCAGGATGGTCTCGATCTCTTGACCTCGTGATCCACCCACCTCGGCCTCCCAAAGTGCTGGGATTACAGGCTTGAGCCACCATGCCCAGCCCATTTTAATATGTTAATATGAAGATAATTACCTTTTTTAAAAGTAGTAGCCACATTTTCTTAATAACTAATTGCATTTATCAACAGATGATGAGGCCTATTTTTAGGCATATTTTTGAACCATGTTAACATATAGATGAGGTTCATATATATATTGATATATGCACTTACCATTTATTTATTGGCTTTTGCAATAGTGGAATTTTTTTAAATTTTTTATTGCATTTTAGGTTTTGGGGTACATGTGCAGAACATGCAAGACAGTTGCATAGGTACACACATGGCAGTGTGTTTTGCTTCCTTTCTCCCCTTCACCCACATTTGGCATTTCTCCCCAGGCTATCCCTCCCCAGCTCCCCGCCCTCCCGCTGGCCCTCCCCTAATAGTGGAATTTTTATGGTCTTAAGGGTTCTGAGTTGACTTGTGTCAGGTAGTATTTTGTATTAGAAACCGGGTGGAATTCCTGTTGAGAGTCTAGCCATCAGAAACAAATAGAAGTGTAGTATGGTGAAAGTTAAGAACCATCTTTTGCTGTTATTTTACGTTGCCATGGATGGTTCTTCAGTTTCTTTAGTGTTTACATAGGAAATAATATACTCACTAATTGGATCTGAGTAATATTTTGAGAACTTGGAATTTTAGTTTGAGTGGGACTTAAATGGATAGGAATAGAAGAACATGGAGATAAATGGCACTTATGACAAGAGGTTTCTATAGTATTATTTCTTTCATCCTTTTTGTGTTTTTGCAAGATGGTAAAATATTTGTGTCTGATATATAGCTAAGTAAAATTTATTTTTCATTTGAAATATTTCTATTTAAATTTTAAATAACTTAACAAAAGTTCTTGCTTTTCACAATAATCTTTTACCATAACAATGACCATACAAGCTGAAGCTGCAAAGCAGTTTTAATAATCAGTGGAAAAAACTACTTTTGTGACCTTGACAATGTCAAAACATTAAAAATATAATTACTATTTATTATAAATAGACAGTGAAATAAAAAAAGTAAAACTATGTTTAGTACATTGTCATTTAAAATGTAAAAAACACTGAGAATTAAACTCTTTTATTTCTTTGTAAAAACATATCAAAGGGTAGTTTGAACAGTCCTGTCCTTCTTGTAACTTATAATGCAGAACAAGCAGCTTTTGTGTGCCTTGGCAAAATGTCTTACTCCTTTGTATGTATGGATCAGTTTTCAACGTTTTATTCTTTACACTTCAAATGTCATGAAATAATCTTTGATTCTCTTTTACTATGAAGTTTTTTGTCAGCATCACTTCTTCTGGGATATCTTCATCTGTTTTGTCATGGTCACTTTACTCTTAATGTCAATAATTTTGCCTCCACTGAGTTTTTCTGGCTAGATATTTAGAGTGTCTCAAACAGTGGAAGTAACAACATTTCCATGATCAGCTGTTTCTTCTGTAACACCATTCAGTTGATTTTCCCTACCAGTATCTTTGTTTTTCGTTTTTTTGCTGCATTTTCATCTTTGTTGTCCAATTTCCTCATTTGATTATTCATTTTTGGAAAATGTTATGGGGATTTCTTCCAGAGAGACAAGAAGGCAACACAAGTAACTACATGCTATGCTTTCTGTGCATGAACTGAACAACAGATATGCTTCAACTAATCACTATCATTGACACATTTTGAAGTGATGTGATTAGTCAGCTATCACGATGCACATCTATTGTTTTGTACTAAATTGTGGGCTGAAGAACTAGTAGTAAGTTTGTACTTTATGAAGTTTTCACAGTAAATCTTTGTTACAAATTTGTATCACATTAGGAGACTTGTTATGTAAGTAAACCATTTACTTTATTAGGAGACATTATTTAAGTAAACCATTTACAAGTAAAAAATTTAAGTAAAACATTAACTGTAAAAAATTAACTAAAATTTTAAAATATTGGAACCATCAAATCCATACCCAAAACATTAACACACACTCTATTTAGGGTTAAAATATTTGAGCTAAACTTGTATTTCTATTTGCAAAAGCCAACTTTCATACAAATATATGCATTCATATATAAATATATATATATACACACACACACACACACACACATACAGTATATAAGTTTTCATATATATAACTAGGGTATATATAATTCAATTAGATATATTTTACATGTAGTAGGTTGTATATAAACATATAGACTATATAAATAAAATTATAATCATAGTCTAATATTGGCCTACTGAATGCCATTTAATACTGCCATAGACTAGACCTTCATTTGAGCACACAGGTCTTTTTATGTTCCTAGAGAGGTTCTTTGAGTGATTCTCTGAACTTCATTGCCCTTGGTCTAGCTGAACTTGACATTCCTTTTAATTTTTCTACTACCACACCAGCCTCAAACGCTCCACATTCTTACAACTAAGTTATGATTAGCTTTTATTTCTCGGATCTCCTGTAATTCCATCTTAAGCTCTTATTTATTTGGAGAGCATCACCACAATGTACTTTACCCAGCTGTTAAGTTTAGTATTGTCTGTGTTTTTTGTTTGTTTTTGTAGCAGATTGTTCATTCTGCTAATTGTTGTACATTAGTTTGGGGTTACAGTGTCTTGTATGAATATATATAACTCTCCTACTACTTTGTAAAGCCAGGGCAGTTATTAAACAGCATAGAGTCTGGCATGTAGTAAGTCCTCATAAATAATAGTTTCTTTGTCTCTTTGCTGTCTCTAGTAAAAGTAGCTGCATGTATCAGGGACTTATATTTTAAAATTTTAATTGTAACTTTGGCTCTACAGTGCCTATGTCAGACTTTTAATTGACAGCAAATTGTTATTGTGGTATACCCATTTTCTTTTTCTCCTTTACTTGAGTCTCCCCTCTTTAAGATTTTCTTACTACCCTTACATGTTTTAGATTCTTGTTTTTGCAATTATAGATTATTTTCATCTATTTTTAGTCTTCTCTCCTCTCTGTTTTAATTCTCAAAATCAGTTTTTTCCTTCTCTGACCATATACTTACTTCGCATTGATTGTACACTTTCTGTGAGTTTGTGCATTTACATGAAGTACACTACAATGAGGCATTTTTCTTATTAATTAAGAAATACTAGTATTAAGGAATTACTGTTCTCTAGTTATAAATTCTTTAAGTTAAATGAAAAATATCAAAACAGCTTTTGATTTTTTTTCTTTCAGAAAAAAACTTCCATGTTTTATTTGACCTCTATGTCTGCACATTCATAGTGTGCATGGAGGATGAGGGAAAAATACCTTTTTACAGTTTTGGTGCTTGGGGTTTATTGTTATTATTTGTAGTTAGTTTATAGAAATTTGAGGCATTTTTGACTTTCATTAAAACTTACTATAATAGTCTTACATGAAAATCTTTAGATAAGCCGGAGGATTTGCCAAAATAATTTTTGTATCAGATTTTAAGGTTTTTTTGTGTATGTATTTCTTATTTTTGTTTCAATTGCTTTTCCTCTCTTTCACCTTGGCATGAGGATTTTTTTTCTAAAAGCAAATAAAATTATGTTAAATATTTAGTAAATTAGATACATGGTTATATCTAATAAATATCTAATTTAGTTATATATAACCATGTATCTAATTTATTTATATTTAACATAATTATATCTAATTTAGTTAGATTAACATGGTTAATCTAAAAGGGAGGGGATGGTTAAGTGAAGTATCCTAATTGATCTATAATTGACTCTAAATTTCAGTACTCTATGGCAATACCATCAAATGACAACAAAACTTGTTTTATCACTTCAGTGAAATCATTTTTTAACATAAGAAGACTGATTTTGACTTGTTAGTTTTAGAGTAAGATAAAAAAGGAAGACTTAAGGCCCATCTTTGAACGCATAAAATTTCTGGGTTAGTGGAAAGCATATTCTACTGGTTTGCATGCTTAAAATTATTTAAGACTTGTATTTTACCTTGGAGATGATTTTGCTTATACATTAATAATGATATATAGTTCTGGAAAAAAGGAAGAAAAACCTTGTCCTTTTTTTTTTCCCCACATTTTTAGGCAAGGCCATGTGAATCTTCCTCCACTTGAGTTCAAACCAGCATTAATGTTGGGAACCTTTAGCATCAGTGCTGTTGTAATGGAAAAGTCCGTGTGCACCCCTCAGAACTCTACCAGTGCCCTTTCTTTTCATGATCTCAGCAAGCGGTATTATAATACCTTTCACTGCAACTTTACTATTTCCTGTCAGTCAATAAGCCAGCATGTAGATATGGCTTTGGTTCGTCTTATTCATCAGTTTAGCACAATGATAGATGACATCAAAGCAACGCAAACCGATATTAAACTTAGCAGATATACAGCTGGATCTGCTTCTCCAACACCTACCTTCAAAACCAGAAAACATCGGGACTTTCGTTCATCTGACTTTAGCCGCAGTTCTAGAGGAAGTCTTAATGGTGGCAATAGAGTAAATAATGCAAAGAACAAACGGACCAACAATGAGAATAATAAAAAGGAATCTCGAAACAAGAATTCATTAGGAAGATCTGAAAGAAGAACATCAAAAGTGTCTAGGAAAGGTTCAAAAGATGTGGTGGATCACATGACTATTCATATGGATGACTCTGATTCAATTACAGTGTCAGAACAAAGTGAACCTTCAGCTGAGTGCTGGCAGAATATGTATAAATTGCTTAACTTCTATTCTCTTATCTCTGATCCAACGGGAATATTGGAAAAATCTTCAGAAACATTTGGACCAGCAGGTAACAGGCATTTTTATGTTTCAAAAATTTCTGTTTAGTGTAACTGTAATACCAAAGAAACAGCAGACTGTTCATCATGTTTTCTTAATGTTGTAAATTGATAATTGAAATAGAGAGAAATTGTCTATCACCAAGGCCATAAAATGGTAATGGAATTCAGGTATCTTGCCACCACGTTTCCCATCCCTTTGAACTTGTACATGGTATGTTCTTAAAGGATTCAGGCAGACTTGATTTAAAATATCTGGCTCTACTGTTCACTTTCAGTAGGAACTTGGAAAAATGTGGAAGAAATTTTTAATCATTTTGTTGGAGAATAGAAGAAAGATGACTGGTTGGGAATGTGAAGGAAAGAAGGGAAAGGCAATGTTTGGAATGTCCCTTCCATTTTTCACTCTTCCTGTCTAAAATTGTATATTTTCATTTACTTACTAAGGAGTTCGAAGCCCTACAGAGCCAACATGTAAAGTTGTGTTTGAGAATGAACAAGACAACAGCAGTTTGACTAAGACACAGAGGAAACGTAGCTTGGTAACTTCTGAACCTCAGCATGTTACTCTAATAGTGTTTGGGATTGGCATGGTTAACCGCACACACCTGGAGGCAGATATTGGTGGACTAACAATGGAATCAGAACTGAAGAGGATACATGGCAGTTTTACTCTTAAGGAAAAAATGAAAGGTATGAATGATTTTTCTAATAAAGTGGTATGTATACATAACAATTAGTGCTACTTTTCAGAAGAAAACCAATGACATATCTCCAAAATTCCTACTTGGCAAATTTTTTTTTTTTTTCAGAAAAATTGGACTTCTCAAATTCTGAGGTACCAAGAACTTTGTTGTAATTGAATATTGCTGAATTGAGGCAGTTTTGATGTCTAAACATTTTAGCACATAAATACTGAGCTAATGTATCTACACTCGGTGACATTCTTTGACTGTCTTTTAGTATCAACTAGTAAGATATCTCTAAAGGTGAAAATTTTACCAAAATAATTAAATTTATGAAAATTTTGTTACTACCATAGAAATCTTATAATCTAATACTAAGTATCTCTATAAAAGAAGTCCCTCTAGTTGATATAAAATTTCCTAGATTAGTGAAAACATACCATTCATCTTAAGAATGATTACACAAGGTATGATATTTTATTAAATCCAGTTTGAAGATGCACTATTATTTTATGTATCACAAAGAAAAAAAATACAATCAATGGCATCGGGTATGGTCAGATGCCATTGATTGTAAACTGCATCCCACTTTCAGAGATGCTAAAATAAAAAAGCAAATGTTTCTTAGACTTCATGGATATAGCAGTAAAGTTGCAGAGATTCTCTTGCAATAATGATTCTATATGACTGGTGGCTTTTTTTTTTTTCTGGTTGTGAAAATAACCTGACAGATTTGAGAAAGGGAAGTTATCAATCACTATGTGTTTTTATTATTAACTTTATAATTTAAAGATCTGTAAGGTCTAATCAAAACTTACTTTGTACTTACTTTTTGATATACGCCCTTCTTTACCGGTTTCATTTTGTACCCTGAACATTTATTATTTACTCAAAAACTAATTTAAACTTAAGGATTATGTACTTGGGATTGACATGGTGAACACATGGTTCTCTGATAAAATTAGATGGACTGACTGCAAATTGCTAAGAAAAATACAAACACATCAGCCTTCCTTAGAAATATCACAGAGGATATAAACAGTACACAAAAGTTAAGATGGCTAAGTTGATATAAAAAAAAGTTGTCAGTTTTTTCATCTGTTTAGCAGAAATTAAGAATGACAATACCTATTTTTGGTGAGAATTAGAGAAATGGACATTTTCATTCACTTATAAATTGATGTAAATTGGTTTAACCTTCTTGTAAAGCTATGAATTTAATAGCTTTCATCAGTAGTCTTTAGAGCACATTTATTCTTTGACTCAGCAATTCTAGGTCTGCAAACCTAGAGAGAAGAAATAATCAGAATTGTGTGAAAATCAGATATCTGTACAAAGAAGCAGCCAAGTGTCTGACATTAAGTAATTGATTATTTTTATAAACAAACATATGCCAGTTTACAATTTACCCATTAAAATTGTATTGCAGAATTTATTAACATGAACAATAATCCTATATGAAAAAAGTAAGCAAATTATATATGTGATTTTTTTTTGAGTGATTAAAATATGTATACCCTACATAAAGTCACAGGAATTATATGAATGAACCAAGAGTACTGGTTTATGTGGTTTCTTTTTCAAATGTTTAAAAATTTTCCAACTTTTCTGCAGTATTATTTCTGAGATTTAAAATGCCATTAGTCTAGGAAATGCCAGTAGACTAATGCAGGCATGGCATATTGAAGTGTATATTTTGCATTATTGCAATTTTGCCATTTAATATGTGTGTATTAAATGCAGAGAAATAAAAAACTAAGGAAATTAAAAAAGTAGTTCTGAAATAGTTGATCAGAATTTACCATAACTTTAAAATTATCTTTTGCTACCGAATATGTTATGAATAAAATGCAATTTTAATATGAAATGTAGGTTTCTTATTTCTAGAATTTAAATAAATTTTATTTTTCCTCATACTTAAGATGTTTTACATCAAAAGATGACTGAGACTTGTGCTACTGCTCATATTGGTGGGGTTAATATTGTGCTGCTTGAAGGGATAACACCAAATATACAGTAAGTATGTCAGTTTTTATTTTCTTACACTTACAGTTTTAGACAAAACTTGAAACTCCTTGGATAAACATGCTGAATTTTGAAGTGTGTACCTACAGTCTCAGTTCCCAAATACTGAGAATTCTGTTATTAAGAATGTCAGCAGATAAAATACTTTAGAAAAATACTTATTGTCTTTCTAAAATTGGTGGTATATACTTTTGTTCCTAACTTCCATTCAGCAAAGCGGTCTCATGTTAACTACAAAATAGGCTTTAATAATTTAGGTCAGATTTTTAGAATTTGCTCGCTCTTAATATTATGACTAGTCAATGTTGTACTACTGTTACACTATAACACATCCAACATGACTAAATAGAGGATCTGGTTCAGTGTTATAAAAATTAAATATTAGTCCTAGATTGACTAAGAAGTATGACATGTTACAACGCTAATAATATTTTTTTAATCCGAATAATGTGATCTTGGGGAATATTTTCTAAAATGGATATTTATTAATGGGCTGTAGCTTTCTGCAGTGAATTTTGGCTGATATCAGCAACCTCAGACAGAGCCCATTCTCAAGACTTCCTGGAGACTGTCTCAGGTTTAGTTTGGACCTGTAAGTGTAGAACCAAAGACCATATATTTCATAATAGCTGCCTACTATCCAGATCACCTTTCCTAAGAAGTCTTTTCAAGAAAGGCCAAGAAATTCCAGTGTTATAAGAGATGAGATCTTTATTCATTCAGTATAGGGGAAGGGGTTCTTACTGTATGTTAATTACAATATTTTTAAATGTCTATTGTGAGCCAGGAGCCTCAACTAGATTATTTTATTTAATCCTCACTGCAATTTTGGGAACTGGGGTGGTTTTATCCACCTTTACAGAACAATAAATTGAGGTTCAGAAAGATCAACATAGCACCTAAAATATTTAATATAGTCAGTAAGAAGAGATGCCTGAATCTATAGTCCTTGCACCTTATTTTGGTAGATGCTTCCACTGAAAGTCATAGACCATAGATTCCATGATGCCCTCATTTACTCTAAATTTGAAGTACCATGGGTACATTACCTTCAGAAAGTAAACTAAATTTCTTTAGGTGTCCCATGTGTTTTATTTAGCCTCCTGGATCTCTTCTCTTCATTTTCTATTATCTCTTAAGAGAAGGGCTTCCCATAGTCTTTAACCTTGCAAAACATAATGTTTATAAAAGAGATTTTTGATAAAGTAATATATAGCTGATATTTCTTGTTCTTTTTTTTCTCCCCAGGTAAAGATCCCTTACCTGTTTTATTTGAAAAATAAAAGTTATTTACTGGTTACTCCTAAACTCGTAGTGTATTCTTTGATATTATATTTTTTAATTACAATTAAAAAGAAATGGAATGGAAAAAAATAGTTCAAATGATACCTTAAAGGAACATTTTAAAAGTAGGAAATTAGAAAAGCTTTCCAGTTAATTGGTCATATTGTATCTAATTTGTGCATGAATGTTTATTTGCCTCCTTTTTTTTTCCTGCTTTCTCTTGATTCTTCATCTGTAGACTGGAGGATTTTCCTACATCTCCTACAAGTACAGCCAAACAAGAGTTTCTGTATGTCAAATTAATATTTCTCATGGTTTTGTGATTACAGTAGTATTGAATAGTTTTTAAAATATTTAAATTATTTTCATGGCTCTTGAATTATGTACTGTTTTGTAGCTGTAATATAGACCCTTTTATATAATAGATTAAAGCTTACTGGTAATCAAGGAAAACACAAGTAACGGCTGCTTTTTAATAATTCATACTTTGTCTGCTGTTGACAAGTTTTAACACTGTAGTTGTGTGATGCTTGTGTCTTTTCAGATTTGTTACTATTAAAATTTCTATGATCAAGGTACTTAAGTTTTGATGTGATAATGGAAGCTTAAAATACTCACTTTGCAAGAAAGAGTTTTCACTAATTGTAGAAATAATTATTAAAACACAAATAAGAAAACATCTGTACATCTCAACCTTCTAATTCTGTTTTTAAGATGGGGAGGGTTGACTGCTCTGTTGATAGATTTTATCCATGATCTTTACTATATGGAAATGTGTGTTTAGTTTCATTCAATAGATGAATGCTATTCACATCTACAGAGCCATTTGCATGTCAGCACCACCTGGGTATGTTCTGGCTTATGTTGAAACTGAATTTGAAATATCACTGATGATAAGCAATTATTTTAATTATCATAATGTTAGAAATGATTCAAAATTCAGTAAGTAGTCAGCATTCCAGAGCCTGCCTTCATGCTGACTAGCCAGTTACATAAAGTACTGCCTCCACCCTCTGGTGATCATCTCTGAGAAAAAGTATCTTGTGGAAGAAAAAAGTAAAGTTATCTAGCAATTGGTTTTGATTTTTATATAATATCTGGATTTTACTGTTTATTATCAAGACTTCTGATAGAGCTGCTGTTAGGCTTTTCGAGGTTTATCCTTAAAAAGTTAAATGTGATTAACTGGTTCTTCATTTCCTTAAGACTATAAATAATTGGCCAATTTTCTGTAGCCCGACAGAGATTAATGTATGTAATTCAGCCTGTAATTAATATGAAATATGCATTTTGTGTATTTTGCCAAATTTACTGATTGTCAAGAATCATTTGCCCATTTGAAGGCTCACATTTATATTTGAAGTTATTGGAGCTGAGGTGGGAGGTTTGCTTGAGGCCAGGAGTTTGAGACCATCCTGAGCAACATAATGAGACCCCATCTCTACAAAAAATTTAAAAACAAATTAGCTGGGCATGGTGGCACACGTCTGTCGTCCCAGCCACTTGGGAGGCTGAGACAGGAGGATCACTTGAGCCTAAGAAATCCAGGCTGTGGTTAACTATGATAGTGCTACTGCATTGTGGCCCGGGCAAAAACAAGACCCCATCTTTAAAAAACAAATATGTGTGTGGGGGTATGTGTATTTGTCAATGACTACTTCATTATGGCTTCTATGTACATGTCCTATCATATGCTTCTATGTACATGTCCTATCATATCTGTGGAATTCCACAGTTGTAGTGGTTGAAGTCATTCTTTTGCTTTACTTTTTCTGGTCTTTCATTTCACAAATATTTGGCAAGTGTCTGTTGTCTTCCAGGAATTGTTCTAGGCATTGGAAAGCGCAAAATAAATTGAGAAAGATAATATCTTTGCTTTATATCTGTACTAGTAATTGAAGCATACCAGTTCTTAACTAAGAGTAATAGCCTTGCTCATTACTAATCACAGTTTTATCATTTCTTCACCACTCATTGAAAATGAAAAGCAGAAAATGCAGGTTATACTTCCTCCTTCCTATTAATTTCTTCTAATTAATTATAAATTAGAATTGTTGTTCTAATTTCTTTGACTTCCCAATTAGATTTTTAAGAAGTATAGGGAATATTTTTTTTCTTTTTATATTCAGTGTCTGTATAGTGGTTATACCGGCCTCTAAAATAAGGTAGAGAATAAGAGTTCTGAATGGGGGTAGGAAAAAAAAAGTGGAATTTTGTGTGTCTGTGTATGTAATATAATGTATCTTGTTTGTGTTTTTACTTACATGTGAGCATATACTTATTTCTATAGATTCTTACTATTAAATAGTATTCAGTGCAAATAGTATAAAATAAATACATTACTGTTTTTAGATAACATTGTTTCTTCAATATATGATCTAAACACATGAAAATTTTTAAGTCGTTTTAGTTCATTCAATTATGAGGGGGCTTCAAAAACTGGAAAAATGGAATAAAAAGAAAAAAATAAAAAATATAAACTCTATTTCCCAATGTAAGCTCCATCAAGTTCAAGACACTTTTCTAAGCAATGATACCAGCCATTTATTCCATCACTAATGAGCCCCATGACAGTGCAGACTTTTTTACGTTATTAACTGAAGAAAAATGGGTACCCTTTAATTTTTTTTTTTTTTGAGATTAGGAAGCAAAAAAGTCAGAAGGAGCCAAATGAGGACTATAAAGTGGACGCTTACTGATTTTCCAGCAAAAGTTTTAGAAAATTGCTCTTGTTTGACAAGAATGAATGAATGAGTAAGAGCATTGTTGTGGTGAAGGACTGTTAAAACTTCCCCAAACATTTTCCTAGTAAAGCTATGGCTACCTTTCTCTAAACACTCTCATAATAAGCAGATGTTATCATTCTTTGGCACTCTGAAAGTCAATAAGCAAAATGCCCAAGCATCCCAAAAAAACTGTTGCCATGACCTTTGCTTTTGACTGGTCCACTTTTATCTGCCACCCATGCTGGAGTGCAGTGGTGCAATCTTAGCTCATTGCAATCTCCGTCTCCTGGGTTCAAGCAATCCTCCCATCTCAGCTTCCCAAGGAGCTGGGACTACGGTGTGCACAACTACACCCAGCTAATTTTTGCATTTTTTCTAGTATGGGATGTTGCCATGTTGCCCAGGCTAATCTCAAACTCCTGAGCTCAAGCAATCTGCTCACCTCACTTTCTCAAAGTGTTGGGATTACAGGTGTGAGCCACTGTGCCCGGCCATGACTGGTCCACTTTTGATTTGATTGGACCACTTCTACTTCTTGTAGCCATTGCTTTGATTATATTTTATTTTCAGTATTATACTGGTAAAGCCATGTTTCATCTCCTATTCCATTTCTTTGAAGAAATGCTTCTGGATCTTGATCTCACTTATTTAAAATTTTCGTTGAAAGCTCTACTTTTGGAGTTGATCTGGGAACAATGGTTTTGGCACCCATCGAGTAGAAAAGTTAGCTCAATTTTGAATTTTTAGTCAGAATTGTGTAAGCTGAATTAATAGAAGTTGTCTGTGGTGTTAGCTGTTATTTGTGCTTTTAATTGTTGGTCCTCTTCAATTAGGCACAAAGGAGATAAAATTTTTCTTTCCAAATTGATGTTTGGTTTGTCACTGTGGACTTCATCAACATTGTCTTGTCCCTTCTTAAGATCCATTTGTAAACTGCTAATTGCTTTGGGATAATGTCCCCAAAGCCTTTTGGTAAAGCATCAGTGATTTTGTTATAATTCTGCCCGAGCTTCACAATTAACTAGGTGTTTGTTCTTGCTTCAATTTTAGCAGAATTCATGTTGTTTTGATACGGGCTCTGTCAAACTGATGTCTTGACCTATGTTGGTACATAAAAGATCCTGTTCAGATGTTTTAACAAGTTAATATGAGTTTATTTTGGTGCAAAATGATTCCAAAATCTATACATAGCTTTTTTTATAATATAATTTTCCATAAACTTTTTGAAGACCTCTCAAATTTAAAAGTATTTTTCTTGCTCTCAATATTTTTCAAAATTTCTCTTTACTTGGCTGTATGTTAATGGTCCTCTTTCTCTGTTGATAGAACTGTAGTGAAATGTAGTATTGCCAAGTCCCAAGCCCTCTACAGTGCCCAGAGAGGGCTGAAGACAAACAATGCTGCCGTGTTCAAAGTAGGAGCTATCAGCATAAACATTCCTCAGCACCCTGCCACCTTGCATAGCATGATGGTTCGAAGTTCTCACCAACTATCTAAACAAATCTCAGACCTAATCAGACAACCTTCTACGGCGTAAGTTATTTTATTTGTTAACTTTCTGTGATTCCATATACTACTTCAGGGTATTCTTTGCTACATTAGCAAAAGTTTGGAGGGAGATGAGTTACTTCTAAGTATCGACCATTATGGACAGTGGAGCAAGTGGAGACGAGCCAGTCAGGATCATGCGAGAATGACATTTGATAGCATTAAAGTACAGTGTCATCAATGCAATTGTCAGTGTTCCATACTGCATAAACAAAGCTTAAGAGATCCTAGAGATTTGTGTGTATTACAACAGGTACTAATAAAAAGCAAATTGATGAATTCCAGGATCATATCAATTCTTGTTTTCTTTGAATTCATTGAAATTTATGACTGCACAGGTTTAAGAAAGTGTAGTAGTGGTCATTTATGCCCCAAGGGAGCATTTGACCATGCCATATAAATATTTTAAAGGACAGTACATTTGAGCATTAACCTTTATTCCCTGTGTTTATAGCCTTGTTCGTGCATCTTCACTGCTGAGCCTTATTCCTGGTCTCCAAAAACTAATAAATATACATTGTGGCAGGTGCATGTAATCTCAGCTACTTGGGAGGCTGAGGCAGGAGAATCACTTGAACCCTGGAGGCGGAGGTTGCAGTGAGCCAGGATTGCACCATTGCACTCTAGCCTGGGCAACAAGAGCGAAACTCCATCTCAAAAAAATAAAAAATACATGTTAAAGATTAAAAACTTCTTATATTTTATTTCCCACATCCTGTAATGTGGGAAAACATTAGTGTGTCTTTTGAGGGTGTCTCAAAGCTGATTTCTCCAGTTGTTCTATCTAAATCTTTAATTCTGATATAATGTTTAGTCATGGCTTAAGTTGACTAAGTAGTAAAAAGTTAAATGTTTTTCCTCTGAACAGAAATATGGAATCTAGAATGTTTACTTAAATTTTAGTTTTAAAATATTCCAAGGAACTTTTCCTTATGATAACTTATTGTCAGTAGAGTGTAGTAGTTGAAAAATCAGACCCTGGAGTCAGACTGATTGGGTTTAAATCCTAGTTTCACAAACACTTTCTAGCTAGACTTTTTCATTTGCAAAGTTGATATAATAGTACCTACTTAAAGTGAGATAAATGAGACAAAGCACACAGTGCACTAAGAACAGTACCTGGCACTCAAATTATTATTGTTATTGTAGGGGTTGGTGTTGTTATTCTTAACAGTTCTAGAAGTAGTGGTGATAATATCAATAGTAGTGTGTAATGGTTAAGACACAGAATTTGGAATCAGACAAATCTGAGTTTAAATCCCAGTTTTGCAATAATAATATAAATTGCCTTGGCAGTGTAACATTCTAGGAGTATTATATTGTTACTACTTCTTCTTGAATACTTTTCCATATCATCGTTGTTCAACAGCTGTTTTAGAAAGTATGAATATGATCTGATATTGGAAAGAAAACATCTATTCACAGTATATATTTGCTCTTTTTTATTGAGAAATCCAATGATTTTCTACAATAAAATGGTAGCTCTTGTGTTTGTTAATTATTTTTTTTGCTTTCTAGCCCACAGCCTGTAAAAGAAGATATTGCAACCCCACTACCTTCTGAAAAAACCCCAACAAGCGTTAATCAAACTCCTGTTGAAACAAATGAATTTCCTCAGCTACCAGAAGGCTTAGAAAAGAAGCCTATTGTTCTTAAATTCAGTGCCATGTTAGATGGTATAGCCATTGGAGCAGCACTTTTACCATCTCTGAAAGCAGAATACAAGATGGGAAGAATGAGAAGTCATGGAATGACAGGTAATATTGAATTCAGAATTCAGTCTCAAAATTTATGATTTGTTTGAGAAATTAGTAATATTTTGATAAAAAGGTAAATTTGGCTTTATAGATATTATAATTAATTTTGATTATAACATTTAAAGTTCATTAATGATGTTCTTCAGTTAAGCAAAAATATCAATCCCCCACCCCAATACCTTGAATGGCCAGAATGAACTCTTTTGAACTCTATAAAATTATTCCACTATGGAGGCCATTTCTCCAATTTAAACTTAAGTTGAATAAATTAACCCATTTCTACATCTGTTAAGTTTTAATAGACTGAATAACTTGGCTTATTTTCACATCGGGTTCATTTAGCTCAAGTCAGAGGTAATTTGATTTCTTCAAAATAGCTACTTCTGTATGGTTTTGTGACCCTTATATTAATATATCCTATCTCAAAATTCCTTGCTTTTAATATTTATGAAATTTATCATATATACAAAAGCATGTAAATTATACATGCACATTTAAAAAAATAAGTACTGTGAACTCACCAACCCACAATACAACCTAGAAATGGCACATTACCACTACTTTGAATCCTACTTTGGCTGGCACAGTGACTCATGCCTGTAATCCCAGCACTTTGGGAGGCTGAGCAGGGTGGATCACCTGAGGTCAGGACTTCGAAACCAGCCTGGAAAATGTGGCAAAACCCCATTTCTACTAAAAAATACAAAAACTAACTGGGCTACTCAGGAGGCTGGGGCAGAAGAATCACTTGAACCCAGGAGGCGGAGGTTGCAGTGAGCTGAGAGCATGTCACTGCACTCTAGCCTCCATAACATAGTGAGACTCCATCTCAAAAAAAAGAAAAAAAAGACAGTCTTTACTTCTCAGGGAATTACTACCACAATGAATTTTGTCTTACCCATTCCTTTGCTTTCCCATATGGCTTTACCATATATGTGTATACTCATAAATGATTTAAAGTTTGCTTTTAGCTGTTTTGAACTTTGTTTATATGGAATCTCACATTTTTTTTTTCTTTTTGAGATGGAGTCTCAGTCTGTCACCCATGCTGGAGTGCAGTGGCACAATCTTGGCTCACTGCAACCTCTGCTTCCTGGGTTCAAGTGATTCTCCTGGCTTAGCCTTCCAAGTAGCTGGGATTACAGGCACCTCCACCACACCTGGCTAAAGAATCTCACATTTTTTAACTAGGAATTTTTTTTATTTGATTAAGAGCTCCTGATGTTTATTTATATAAAATACCAGTTGATGGTTTTTTTTTGCTTATTTTACCATTGAGTCATTTGTATTTTTCTTGATTCACAAGAATTCTTCAAAAAATTCTGTATATTAACTCCTTGATATTATATGTTTATATGTTGTCACCTAGTTGGAGGCTATCATCTAACCTTTCCTTTTGATCAGCAGACATTCTTCATTTTGATGTAATTGAATTTACCAGTATTTTTCCTGTATGACGCGTATTTTTATGTCCTGAAGAAATCCTTCTCTTCCTAAGATAATAAAGATATTCTGTTAAACTTTTTCTTGAATATTTTGAGTTTTGCTATCCATTTTTAATCTAACTTAATCGATTATTCTTAGATTTGGCATGGGGTAGTATATAACCAGTGACCATTGTATATAACCAATGATCTCAGCATCACTTATTGATTATTTTATTCTTTTTTTCAGTGATATATAGTCCAAAAATTAGTCACCTATTAAGTGTTGTTTTTAATATGGGAGTCTACTTCTGAGTTTTCTATTCTGCTTCATTGATCTCTTTGTACCAGTATCATGTTGCTGCCTTTTTCTTTTTTAGGAATTGTCCTGGCTCTTTTTGGTTCTTTGCTCTTTCATACACATTTTTATTTATTTATTTTTTTTGAGATAGGGTCTCACTGTTGCCCAGGCTGGAGGGCAGTGGTATGATCACAGCTCTCTGCAGCCTTGACCTCCTCAAGTGATCCTCTAATCTCAACCCTGTGAGTAGCCAGGACTATAGACATGCACTACCACGTCCGGCTAATTTTTAAATTTTTTGTAGAGATGGTGGGATTTCACTATGTTTGCCCAGGCTGGTGTCGAACTCCTGGCCTTAAGCTGTCTGCCTGCCTTGGTCTCCCAAAGTGCTGGGATTACAGGCATCAGCCACTGTGCCTGGCCTCATAAATATTTTAGGATCAGTTTGTTAAGTTCCCTGAAAAAGCCTGTTTAGATTTTTTATAGGAACTTAATTGAATCTATAGATTTATTTGAGGAGAAATGACAACTAAACAATATTCAACCTTCCTATTCCTAAGTCTTATTTCTCTGTTGTTTAGGTCTTCTTTAATTTTTTGTATAAAATTTAAAATTTTTCTACTTCAGGGTTTTTGTGCATCTTTTGCAAGATGTATTTATTTATTTTGATATCTAGGTATATTGTGTTGTAGCAATTACAAATATTATCTTTTGTAAAATTGCATTTTTCTAAATTGTTGGTAGTCTGTACAAATGTGCTTGATGCTTTTATGTTAATCTGATACTCACCAACCACCTTAAACTATTATTACCAATAAGTTGTAGATTCTTAGGAGTTTTATCTATAGACAGTCATACTGTTTAAACAGCAAACAATGATACTTTTGTTTCTTTTCAACTTTTATTTCTTTTTCTTGCCTTATTGTGCTTGTCTTGTCCCATTTTCTTAAAGGACTCAACGTTACATGAATGAATCTGATGTCTGTTGTAGGTTTCTGATATCAGGTTAAGAAAATGTACTTATTTTCCCACTGTGCTAGGAGTTTCTATGAAAAATTATTGGTGAATGTAATCAGATACTTTGTTCTGTATCTAGTGAAATGAAAATATATTTTCTCCTTTATTCTGTTAACATAGTTTAAATATATATATATACATATATGAATATATACACACGTACATATTTATATAAAAATATGTGTATATAGTAGTCCCCGCTTATTCATGTGTTTGTCTCTTCACGTTTCAGTTATCTGTGATCAACTGTGGTCCAAAAATATTACATACAATAAGATATTTTGAGAGAAACCATATTTACGAAGATATTTATACAACTTTTGTTACAGTATAATTGTTCTGTTTTATTATTGTTGTTGTTAATCTCTTGTCATGCCTAATTTATAAATTAAATCTTATAGGAATGTGTATAGAGGAAAAGACATATTATTTATAGGGTTTGGTACTATCTATAGTTTCAGGCATCCTCTGGGGATCTTAGAACACATCTTCCCCAAATAAAGGGAGACTACTGTATATGTACTACCATCCCTAGCATTTTAGGCTCTCTTTTTTTAAGAGCAATTTTTCCGAACATTTAGACCTTTATATTACCAGAACCAGAAGCATTTTAAAGTAAGTTTCCAGATTTGACAAGAGTCAGAAGTCTTAGGCCTTAAGAGTAGAGTCCAGAGCTGACAATAAGTTAAACACATTTGGCCATTTATTCTGGGCACCCATGATACAAGGATCAACAGAAGCAGCAAGTCAAAAGCCAGATAGGCAGTTTAGGATCCTAGAGTTAAACATATTGTTAAATATCCAGAGAAGTCAGAACCCAAAATTCTTTTTTTTTTTTTTTATTGCATTTTAGGTTTTGGGGTACATGTGCAGAGCATGCAATACAGTTGCATAGGTACACACATGGCAGTGTGTTTTGTTTGCTTTCTCCCCTTCACCCACATTTGGCGTTTCTCCCCAGGCTATCCCTCCCTACCTCCCCCTCCCACTGGCCCTCCCCTTTTCCCCCCAATAGACCCCAGTGTTTAGTACTCCCCTCTCTGTGTCCATGTGTTCTCATTTTTCATCACCCGCCTATGAGTGAGAATATGCGGTGTTTCATTTTCTGTTCTTGTGTCAGTTTGCTGAGAATGATGTTCTCCAGATTCATCCATGTCCCTACAAATGACACGAACTCCTCATTTCTGATTGCTGCATAATATTCCATGGTGTATATGTGCCACGTTTTCCCAGTCCAGTCTATCATCGATGGGCATTTGGGTTGATTCCAGGTCTTTGCTATTGTAAACAGTGCTGCAATGAACATTCGTGTGCATGTGTCCTTATAGTAGAACGATTTATAGTCCTTTGGATATATACCCAGTAATGGGATTGCTGGGTCAAATGGAATTTCTATTTCTAAGGCCTTGAGGAATCGCCACACTGTCTTCCACACTTTTACACTGTTGGTGGGAGTGTAAATTAGCCCAAAATTCTTATTGAAATTGAAGGAAAGAGATAAAAGCAGTAAAATAATTACTGTACTAGTAATAAGGGATGACTCAGTAACCGAGGTCTAGGATTACTGCAGTCTTGGTGGTTTTATTTGGTAGTGTGCTAGCAATAGTAGTTGTGGTAGCAACAGTGGTAGACAGTCCCCACCCCTTGCAGCTTGTAAATGATAGTCAAGGAGTCTCCTGGTTAAAGTAAGAAGAGATCAGGGCATCATGACTCATCTGGCCATTCACAGATGCCCCAGTTGGTGAGTATTTTTCTGTTTTTGGCTAATTCATTCCAGGTGCAAACATTATAGTTAATAAATGTACTGAATGTCACATATAAGAGATGATCCTTGATTAGTATTTTGAAAAAAGGAGAATTATTTCTGGTTCAGTTGAGAGCAATAGAAATATATAATAAATTACATATGTAGGCTAAATAGGCAATTTGATATGTTTGAGTGGAGAGAATTGGTAACCTACAGAAGAGTATCAGTAGATTTTGTTGGTTTGAAAGGAGCATATGTATGTACATTACATGTGTAAAGGGCAATAACAGATGTTGATTTTAATAAGGCTTCTCTTCATGCCCTCATAAACAGTTGGACAAATATGGACCGAATAATAGTGAAGATTGTATGTTTATATTTGTTTGAACAATTATGTGCCAGATTATTGATTTAAGTGTTTAAGGTCAATAGTAAACTAAAATTAATAACATATTTGATATATGATCCCATGAATAATTATTAAGGTCAAAGAGACATGTTTGTATAACTTGATACTTAATGAACATTTCAGTGAGTATCATTTAATTGATTTGGCAATTTTTGCTATTTCCACACTGAATCAGGATCAGTAGACACATTGTTAACTACTAACTATTCTCTGTGAATAAAGCACTGTGTACTGGGAAATTTTTTTAAACTTGATTAATTTTCTCATTACAATTCTTCTATAAAAGGGCACTTTCTGTTCTACCTTCCATGAAATAAAGAACATAGGTATTTTTCTAGTGCCTAAAATGTTGCCAGTCTTAATTAAATAATACTGGCTTAATAATACTTGCTGATTGACTTGCATATTTAAAGATAGGCAATATTTTATAAGCAACTTTAAAATATCCTTTCATGTATTTCAAAATAGGTTTGGGAATATCCATGCATTTTTCTTAGATATCCTTTTTTGAAAAGGGGAGGAATGAATGAGTAAATGAACACTAGCATGAACAATAACTTCTCATTTCTTACAGGTGCACAGACAAGATTTACATTTGAGCTGCCAAATCACAGATTGCGTTTTACTTCAAAAGTTTCTGCCACAGATATGTCAACCATTCCTCCTTCTGCCAGTCTTAACCTTCCTCCTGTTACCATGTCAGGGAAATACATAATGGAAGAACATGACAGTTACTCGGATCAGGTGTGGAGTATAGATGAACTGCCTTCTAAACAAGGTTACTATTTACAGGGAAATTATCTACGTTGTGTGGCAGAAGTAAGTTTATTTTAAAATTTTCTTATTCTTCGCAATTTAGAAGTCTTCAAGATTTAGATATATCAAAATATATAGTAATCCAAACTTTTAAGGTAAAGTCTTAAAATCATTTGTTTTCTATACCAAATCAAGTCTGTGTGTGGGTGTATGTGTGTTTTTGTGTCTTGTTACTCTGACTACCCTGTAGTTTTATTTAAACATACTTTTAAAAATATGTATTAGTGATATTTGAGTTTATATTTCTTACATTGGATTTAACTTCCATCTTTGCAATATTTTCATAGTTCAAATGATTATAAAAAACAAATCACAGCTAACATTCATTATGTGCTTTACACACATTGACTTCTGCAGTGCTTAAATCAATCCTATGAGATAGAAATATTTGTTCTCATTTTTAAGTGAGGAAACTAAGCCTTAGCAAGGTAACATAATTCATACAGATATACGTAATGATTAATGACAATCTAAAGGTCATATTGAAAGATAAAATAGACTTACAGACTAATTTCCTTTTTTTTTTTGAGACAGAGTTTCGCTCTCGTTACCCAGGCTGGAGTGCAATGGCGCGATCTCGGCTCACCGCAACCTCCGCCTCCTGGGTTCAGGCAATTCTCCTGCCTCAGCCTCCTGAGTATCTGGGATTACAGGCATGCACCACTATGCCTAGCTAATTTTTTGCATTTTTAGTAGAGACGAGGTTTCACCATTTTGACCAGGATGGTCTCGATCTCCTGACCTCGTGATCCACCCGCCTCGGTCTCCCAAAATGCTGGGATTACAGGCATGAGCCACCTAAGGTTAAGTTGAAAGTAGCATATCTAATTCCATCATAATTTTTTCACTTTTTACTATACAGCTGTCAAAAGTTTAAAAAGCATTTGGGTACATTTTTCATTTGATTTGTGGTAAGCAGTTCATCTGTTACTTTCCTAATTGGATATAAACTTGAAGTGGAGAAGTAAACACTTTTCCTTAAGTCTCCTAGCTATTAACTGAGAGAGGCAGGAGCCACACCTCAGTGGTCTCCTACCAGGCACAGTGTGCTGTGTCTCCGCTCACCTTGTCAGTTTGTCAAAAACAGCTGCAACCTTATGAAAAAGCAATGTGCTATTTGTTTTGTAAATTTTGTTCTCAAGAACCTGAAGCATCTATAAGAATGCTCTCTGCATTCTCTGATAGAAACATTATAACTATGGGGGACATATTAAACTCTGACTTATCCTCTTAGGCCCTGCTTGCCCTGGAACCTCTGTAAGAGTGGGATTACTGTATGTGGAAAACAGTGTACAAAAAAAAAATAGTGTTCAGTTTTAACAAGTCAAAGATTTACTTAAAATATTTTAAAGTATATTTCATTTGTGCTTTCTACTTTGAAAACTAAAAGCCCCAGGCTCTAGTTTAGCAATACTATTATTAATGTTCCATTGAAAAGAAAATAATACAGTGTACTATATCATTCCTTGCTAATACTAGGTATTAGAAAGCTATAAGTTTGTAATGAGGCAGAACACAATCCCAAATTTAGTACAAAATGTATTTAATTTTAACCATTTCAAAGAATCTAAAATTGCATCCCTCTTAGAGTTGCCTATTTTACTATGGCCTGAAATAAACACACCTGGAAATAGTTTCTGGCAAGTTAGTTTTAACTTGCCAGAAATTTAATGCCTTGTACTAATCATAGGGCATAAATTATATTAAACCGTAATTGCGTGTCTCTGATGATTTGCTAATTCACTCAAATGTAAGCCTGAGACCCAGAATTTTGTTGATTTTTATTCTTAGCACCTAACATGGTACATAGAGTAGATGATCATTAAACATACATTTGATTAAATAAGTCTGTTTTTGGCTGGCCATAGTGGCTCACACCTGTAATCCCAGCACTTTGGGAGGCCAGGGCGGGTGGATCACTTGAGACCAGGAGTTTGAGACCAGCCTGGCCAACATGGTGATAGTGGTGGGTGCTACAGTCCCAGCTACTCAGGAGGCCGAGGCAGGAGAATAGCTTGAACCCAAGAGGTAAAGATTACCGTGAGCTGGGATCACACCACTGCACTCCAGCCTGGGTAACAGAGCAGGATTCTGTCTCAAAAAATAAACAATTAAATGAATAAATCTATTTTTACTTAACTTGCCTATGATTCTAAGGCCAGAAAAGTGATCATTAAAAATAAATTTTACTCTAGGAGAAAATTTAATTTCAAAAATAACAAGTTAAATGTGTAACTTTCATTTGCTCCCCAGACATCTCACACCTTATTAACTACTGTTATTAAAGAATGAAAACCATTTTTGGAGTGGCCCATAACAATGTCTGGCCAGTAATATATTAAGAACTCTGAATATTTTTAACTTTTCTTCAGTATGTTCATTTCAAATCATGTATAGATAATTATCTCTTTTTCTTCAGTTTTGGATGATTTATGTAAGAAAAAAGTGTAAAGCTAATATAATCAGTGTTAATCTAATATGATTTTGTCTGGCAGGTTGGTTCCTTTGAACACAATCTTACAACTGATCTTCTAAACCACTTGGTATTTGTACAGAAAGTGTTTATGAAGGAAGTTAATGAAGTAATACAAAAAGTTTCTGGTAAGATGATCTAGTACCTTATAGCATAGTTGTACGTTTTCATTCTCATTGACTGTGTGATGTCCCGTGTGTCTGTGGTATAAGTATTGATCATAGCATTTAGATATAATTGTCAAATAATTCCTAAGAAACTATGCATTCTTTTTCTGGTTTTTCCACCTACAGTCTTTGCTTATCATTTTTGTCATGAGTAATGTATGCATTTAAGATTCATAAACTTTAGAAAGCTCCTTTATGTTTCACCCTCAAAAAAGAAAAGCTTACAGTATGTCTATTAACCAAATTAATCATACTCATTTGGGAACAACACTTAGCTAACTACTAAGATTTCAACCTTTCATCTATACCAGATGATAGCTATATGCTGGCTGTATGGTAAATTGTCTGTAGAAACCCTTGTTATATTTTGCTATGCCTCAAGAATAGCTTACAGTTGGGCTTAGTCGTTGCTGTACATTTTTCACAAGATAAAGTGTTAAGAGGAATTGGGGTGAAAAGTTGACTCTGTATAACAATTCTTCATGCTGAGTATTTTCAGTATGAATGTTACCATGTTAAAAGAATATTTAAGCCACAATCATAAATTGACATCAAAAAGAGTTTTCCTTTATGTTCATGGATTATATATTCATTTAACAAATTTATTATGTATCCAGGTATTCAATTACAATTTTGATGAGTGCTGTGAATGACAAGAACAGGGTGTTATGAGTTTGTATCGTAGGAGAAGCTAATCTAAAGAATCAGAAAAGGCTTCTCAGAAGAATTCATATCCCAAATCTTAAGAATAGAGTCTAGTTTGGCAAGAAAGGAGAGGTAGAGAGGATGCAGGCAGAGCATCTGTACCAGCATTTGATAAGGCTGTGAAGGAGGACAGTGCACCTTGGATGCAGGAACTAAATTATATAGCAGCTGTGTGAAAAACAGGTTTCCTTGGTTCTCCTGGGCTGGTTCTGGTTGCATTTGAGGTTAATGATCATACTGAAGAAGCCCAGCAGAGCTGTAGAATTTTACAAGTTAAGTCTTAAAAGATGAAATCATTGGTAGCCATGGAGTTTTTCTGAAAATGGTTGAAGAGATAAATATATAGTATAAGGAAGAGATAAATATATAGTAAAATTCCTCTCTGCCACTGAAGAAGCCTTAACTTGGGGAGCATACACAAGTTTTGATGTGACCTATTTACCTAGTTAAAATCACATTATGACATTTTTTTCTGATAGGAATGTTGTTAAGCATATATAAAGCTGGTAAAGAGTTCTAAAGAATATTTTCATGAATACTGAAAAAAATATATAATTAAAAATAAATAGACTCTTACATGAACTAATCTTGTATTTCTTATGGTAAAAAACAAGTATTGTAGAGTTCATAGTATCAGACTGTCAGTCAGTTGGTAAGCCTTTCTTAAGGTAGTTTTGATTAAGGAGAAAGGCTTTTCTTAACCTTTAGATTATAGTCAGGAGATATACAAGTATATCTCAAGGTCTTTGAAGAATAAGATGGAGAAAGAGAATTGAAAATTAATATTTGTAACCATGAAGACTTGCTATTCACTCTTAGAGAATCAGATGATAGTGCTAACATCAGATGATAGTGCCAAAGGAGTGGCTAGATCTGCTCCTTGAACCATTTCTTTCTGACTTTAGTGACAGCCACGAACCTTGAGAAAATGGCTACAGTGTAAATCACATAAGATTTACCTGGCCACAGAGCCTGGTGGAGCATAGGTATTCTGTTATTCTATCAAGGCCAAAGAACATAACAGAATATTGAGAGGAAATACTTTGAACCCTTGTAGCTCTAATTTCTCAGTACTCTGATCTCTGTATTGCTTCTTCCCTCTCCCATAATCTTTAGTTATTTTCCTTATTTTTTCTTGTATTCTTCTTCATGATTTTCCATCATATTACATTTAGTGTTAGGACATTTTCTATTATGTAGGAAGATTTATGTTCATAACAGTCATCAAGTTTGTTAGGAAAATACTTTTTTGGAAAAATTGATTACCTTATTTGTCCATGAAGGACTTTTAGGAATGCTTGGGTTTCAGAAAGATGTAAATAAGCACTAACTGATCAAGTAAACAGAAGAGACCTATTTCTGAGTATGTACAACCATCTTAGAAGCATATAAGGAAGCTACCTTCTTAGAATTGGGCAAGATATATATTTAATTGATAAAGACCTAAAAACTGTGGAATTAATGCAACTAACATAATAGTGTCTGATGGTTCCATAAACTAAAATTATTGTGCATTATGTTTTGTGAGTGGTTGAGCTTTTGCTTTGAAGTTTTAAACTTTTCTTTCTGAAACTAGATAAAAGGTATTCAAGGTAGTAATAGAGAAACACAAAACAAATAGTCCTTTAAGGTATGCTCATTCATCAACAGTTTTATCTTCAGAGATGGATTATCAAATGAATAGACACTAAGCCATTATTTTCTTTTTGTAAAACAATTTGACTATAAGAAAAATTAGATGTGAATCTTCACAAAGCTCTCAATGTTTAGAGTATTAATATTATAATTTACAAAGCGAAGGTATGCTAAACAATGTAAAAATCTAAGATTATTTCAGATATGTTAAAACATTTATTTGTTTAGCAAAATGATTTAAGAGAATATGAAAAAGTGAAAGACTTACATTTAAACTATCAGAAGAAAATAGTGTGTTAAGGAAGTATACTGTTCGGTAATATAACATGAATGTTTTACTCAACTTAGGTAAGTGAAAATTGAAAAAGAATCTGCTTTTAACCAAATGAAAAGGATAACAAGCAAGAATATTAAGAAAATGGAAATTGATGAGATATTTGCCATTTTATGAGAATAACTAGAGAAACAATAAGCCTGTCCAACCAACTTGTATATAAATCTGCAGGTCTAAATGAGACACATTCAAGTTATCTGAAAGAACTAATGGAGGATCTCTTGGTACCTCTGAAAAGGAACTTCAGTAAATCATGGGAATCAGGAGAGGTACCCAAACACAGGAAAATTGTGGTACCTAACTTAAGGGTAGGAAAGAAGTCTAAAGAAACTAATACCCCAAAGGCTAATCCAAAGAAAATGCCCGAAGTTTTTTACTTAGTATAGTCTCCCTTAGGAAATGAACTCCTTAATAACGCTTCTTTTTTTTTTATTGCATTTTAGGTTTTGGGGTACATGTGCAGAGCATGCAATACAGTTGCATAGGTACACACATGGCAGTGTGTTTTGTTTGCTTTCTCCCCTTCACCCCCATTTGGCATTTATCCCCAGGCTTTCCCTCCCCACCTCCCCCTCCCACTGGCCCTCCCCTTTTCCCCCCAATAGACCCCAGTGTTTACTACTCCCCTCTCTGTGTCCATCTGTTCTCATTTTTCATCACCCGCCTATGAGTGAGAATATGCGGTGTTTCATTTTCTGTTCTTGTGTCAGTTTGCTGAGAATGATGTTCTCCAGATTCATCCATGTCCCTACAAACGACACAAACTCATCATTTCTGATTGCTGCATAATATTCCATGGTGTATATGTGCCACATTTTTCCAATCCAGTCTATCATCGATGGGCATTTGGGTTGATTCCAGGTCTTTGCTATTGTAAACAGTGCTGGAATGAACATTCATGTGCATGTGTCCTTATAGTAGAACGATTTATAGTCCTTTGGATATATACCCAGTAATGGGATTGCTGGGTCAAATGGACTTTCTATTTCTAAGGCCTTGAGGAATTGCCACACTGTCTTCCACAATGGTTGGACTAATTTACACTCCCACCAACAGTGTAAAAGTGTTCCTTTTTCTCCACATCCTCTCCAGCATCTGTTGTCTCCAGATTTTTTAATGATCGCCATTCTAACTGGCGTGAGATGGTATCTCAATGTGGTTTTGATTTGCATCTCTCTGATGACCAGTGACGATGAGCATTTTCTCATATGATTGTTGGCCTCATATATGTCTTCTTTCGTAAAGTGTCTTTTCATATCCTTTGCCCATTTTTGAATGGGCTTGTTTGTTTTTTTCCTGTAAATCTGTTTGAGTTCTTTGTAAATTCTGGATATCAGCCATTTGTCAGATGGGTAAACTGCAAAAATTTTTTCCCATTCTGTTGGTTGACGATTCACACTAGAGACTGTTTCTTTTGCTGTGCAGAAGCTGTGGAGTTTCATTAGGTCCTATTTGTCTATTTTGGCTTTTGTTGCCAATGCTTTTGGTGTTTTGTTCATGAAGTCCTTGCCTACTCCTATGTCCTGGTTGGTTTTGCCTAGATTTTCTTCTAGGGTTTTTATGGTGCCAGGTCTTATGTTTAAGTCTTTAATCCATCTGGAGTTAATTTTGGTGTAAGGTGTCAGGAAGGGGTCCAGTTTCTGCTTTCTGCACATGGCTAGCCAGTTTTCCCAGCACCATTTGTTGAACAGGGAATCCTTTCCCCATTGCTTGTTTTTGTCAGGTTTATCAAAGATTGTATGGTTGTAGCTATGTTGTGTTGCCTCTGATGCCTCTGTTCTGTTCCATTGGTCTATATCTTTGTTTTGGTACCAGTACCATGCTGTTTTGATTACTGTAGACTTGTAGTATAGTTTGAAATCTGGTAGTGTGATGCCCCCTGCTGTGTTCTTTTTGCTTAGAATTGACTTGGCTATGCAGGCTCTCTTTTGGTTCCATATGAAGTTCATGGTGGTTTTTTCCAGTTCTGTGAAGAAAGTCAATGGTAGCTTGATGGGTATAGCATTGATTCTGTAAATTACTTTGGGCAGTATAGCCATTTTTACGATATTAATTCTTCCTAACCATGAACATGGAATGTTTCTCCATCTGTTTGTGTCCTTTCTGATTTCGTTGAGCAGTGGTTTGTAGTTTTCCCTGAAGAGGTCCCTTACGTTCCTTGTAAGTTGTATTCCAAGGTATTTTATTCTTTTTGTAGCAATTGTGAATGGCAGTTCGTTCTTGATTTGGCTCTCTTTAAGTCTGTTATTGGTGTAGAGGAATGCTTGTGATTTTTGCACATTGATTTTATATCCTGAGACTTTGCTGAAGTTGCTTATCAGTTTCAGGAGTTTTTGGGCTGAGGCGATGGGGTCTTTTAGGTATACTATCATGTCGTCTGCAAATAGAGACAAATTGGCTTCCACCTTTCCTATTTGAATTCCCTTTATTTCTTTTTCTTGCCTGATTGCTGTGGCTAGAACTTCCAGTACTATATTGAATAGGAGTGGTGACAGAGGGCATCCTTGTCTAGTGTGGATTTCAAAGGGAATGCTTCCAGTTTTTGCCCATTCAGTATGATATTGGCTGTTGGTTTGTCATAAATAGCTTTTATTACTTTGAGATACGTTCCATCAATACCGAGTTTATTGAGGGTTTTTAGCATAAAGGGCTGTTGAATTTTGTCTAATGCCTTCTCTGCATCAATTGGGATAATCATGTGGTTTTTGTTTTTGGTTCTGTTTATGTGGTGAATTACGTTGATAGACTTGCGTATGTTGAACCAGCCTTGCATCCCCGGGATGAATCCTACTTGATCATGATGAATAAGTTTTTGATTTGCTGTTGCAATCAGCTTGCCAATACTTTATTGAAGATTTTTGCACCTATGTTCATCATGGATATTGGCCTGAAGTTTTCTTTTAGTGTTGGGTCTCTGCCGGGTTTTGGTATCAGGATGATATTGGTCTCATAGAATGATTTGGGAAGGATTCCTTCTTTTTGGATTATTTGGAATAGTTTCAGAAGAAATTGTACCAGCTCCTCTTTGTGTGTCTGGTAGAATTTGACTGTGAACCCGTCTGGACCTGGGCTTTTTTTGTGTGGTAGGCTCTTAATTGCTGCCTCAACTTCTGACCTTGTTATTGGTCTATTCATAGTTTCAGCTTCCTCCTGGTTTAGGCTTGGGAGGACACAGGAGTCCAGGAATTTATCCATTTCTTCCAGGTTTACTAGTTCATGTGCATAGAGTTGTTTGTAATATTCTCTGATGAGGGTTTGAATTTTTGTGGAATCTGTGGTGATTTCCCCTTTATCATTTTTTATTGCATCTATTTGCTTGTTCTCTCTTTTATTTTTAATCAATCTGGCTAGTGGTCTGTCTATTTTGTTGATCTTTTCAAAAAACCAGCTCTTGGATTTATTGATTTTTTGGAGGGTTTTTCGTGTCTCAGTCTCCTTCAGTTCAGCTCTGATCTTAGTTATTTCTTGTCTTCTGCTGGGTTTTGAGTTTTTTTGATCTTGCTCCTCTAGCTCTTTCAATTTTGACGATAGGGTGTCAATTTTGGATCTCTCCATTCTTCTCATATGGGCACTTATTGCTATATACTTTCCGCTAGAGACTGCTTTAAATGTGTCCCAGAGATTCTGGCACGTTGTGTCTTCGTTCTCATTGGTTTTGAAGAACTTCTTTATTTCTGCCTTCATTTCGTTGTTTATCCAGTCAACATTCAAGAGCCAGTTGTTCAGTTTCCATGAAGCTCTGTGGTTCTGGGTTTGTTTCTGAATTCTGAGTTCTAACTTGATTGCACTATGGTCTGAGAGGCTGTTTGTTATGATTTCAGTTGTTTTGCATTTGCTGAGCAATGCTTTACTTCCAATTATGTGGTCAATTTTAGAGTAGGTGTGATGTGGTGCTAAGAAGAATGCATATTCTGTGGATTTCGGGTGGAGAGTTCTGTAAATGTCTATGAGGTTTGCTTGCTCCAGGTCTGAGTTCAAGCCCTGGATATCCTTGTTGATTTTCTGTCTGGTTGATCGGGTCTAATATTGACAGTGGAGTGTTAAAGTCTCCCACTATTACTGTGTGGGAGTCTAAGTCTCTTTGTAAGTCGTTAAGAACTTGCCTTATGTATCTGGGTGCTCCTGTATTGGGTCCATATATGTTTAGGATCGTTAGCTCTTCTTGTTGTATCGATCCTTTTACCATTATGTAATGGCCTTCTTTGTCTCTTTTGATCTTTGTTGCTTTAAAGTCTCTTTTATCAGAGATGAGAATTGCAATTCCTGCTTTCTTTTGCTCTCCATTTGCTTGGTGACCCGACCTTTCTCTCTGGCTGCCCTTAGTATTTTCTCCTTTATTTCAACCTTGTTGAATCTGACGATTATGTGCCTCGGGTTGCTCTTCTTGCGGAATATCTTTGTGGTGTTCTCTGTACTTCCTGCAATTGAGTGTTGGCCTGTCTTGCTAGGTGGGGGAAATTTTCCTAGATAATGTCCTGAAGAGTATTTTCCAGCTTGGATTCATTCTCTTCGTCACATTCTGGTACGCCTATCAAATGTAGGTTAGGTCTCTTCACATAGTCCCACATTTCTTGGAGACTTTGTTCATTCCTTTTTGCGCTTTTTTCTCTGATCTTGGTTTCTCTTTTTATTTCATTGAGTTGATCTTCGACTTCTGATATTCTTTCTTCTGCTTGGTCAATTTGGCTATTGAAACTTGTGCATGCTTCGCGAAGTTCTCGTATTGTGTTTTTCAGCTCCTTTAATTCATTCATATTCCTCTCTAAGGTATCCATTCTTGTTATCGTTTCCTCAAATCTTTTTTTAAGGTTCTTAGTTTCTTTGCATTGATTTAAAACATGTTCTTTTAGCTCACAAAAGTTTCTCATTATCCACCTTCTGAAGTCTAATTCCATCATTTCGTCACAGTCATTCTCCATCCGGCTTTGTTCCCTTGCTGGTGAGGAGTTTTGGTCCTTTCTAGGCAGCAAGGTGTTCTGGTTTCGGGTGTTTTCCTCCTTTTTGCGCTGGTTTCTTCCCATCTTTGTGGATTTATCCACCTGTCGTCTGTGTAGTTGCTGACTTTTCGATTGGGTCTCTGATTGGACACCCAGATTGTTGATGATGAAGTATTTCTGTTACTTGGTTTTCCTTCTACCAGTCTAGCCCCTTTGCTGTACGACTGCTGAGGTCCACTCCAGGCCCTGGTTGTCTGGGGTGCACCTATAGCAGCTGTGGAACAGCGAGGGATGCTACCAGTTTCTTTTTCTGCTATCTTTGCCCCAGAATGATGCCTGCCAAATGTCAGTCTTTTGGATATAGAGGGGTCAGGGAGCTGCTTGAGGAAACAGTCTGTACTTTGTAGGAGCTCAAGTGCTGAGCTGTGAGCTCTGTTGTTCATTCAGGGCTGTTAGGCTGCTATGTTTAATTCTGCTACAACATAACTTATAAAAAAACCCTTTTTTCTCAGATGCTCTGTCTGGGGAGGGGTTGGGGCTTTCCTTGTGAGTGTTCGCCTTGCTGTTCTGCCCAGCTAGGAGGCAGTCTAGTCGCTATTTGCCTGCTGAGGCTCTGCCCTACTGGTGTGAGGTTCGCCCTGTTGCTGCAGGCTCTGCCCTTCTGCTTCGGTCTCCACCCTGTTGCCATGGGCTACGCCCTGTGGCGGAGTCTCTCTGTTGTACCGGGTTGCCTCGGCAACAGCAGGCTGCCTCAGCAATGGGCATGTACCTCAGTAGGGGCTGATTGCCTCGGTAATGGTGGACGCCCTTCCCCCACGGAGCTGCGCTTTAAGAAAACCTCCTCACCGGGAGCGTTTGGAATCGCCATTTTGTTTGTCGCACTGCGCTACCCCAAACGCTGGGATTTCCTGGGCTGGCTCACTGTCCAAGTCCCGTTCAGTCTCAAGTTCAGCCCTCTCAGGTCTCAGTTTGCCGGTTCAACAGGGCACCCATAATAGTGCGCTCTTGTATGGAGCGCTGTGGAGCGCCTCTGCGCTTTGGCGTGGGCCGGAGCCACACCAGCTGCCAGCTACACCAGCCAAGACCTCTGCCTGGCGTCCCGCGTCTCTTTTATACCTGGGAATTTCCCCGTTCTGTGGGCAACTAAGATCCGTCTGGAAATGCGTACCCGACTCACCCTCTCCGCGCATCCAGCGAGAGCTTCAATCCTGGGTTGTTCTCACAGCGCCATCTTGAGTCCTCCTCAATAACACTTCTTAAACATAGTTTTTGTTAAGTCATGCTAATACTTTTCAAAAAAAAAATCAGGCTAGCTATAATTTTAGAATAGCTTAAGCAAGTTAATAGCTTAATCAAGTATACTGGATATGATGTGCTTAAACTTACATATTTATGCCGTAATATGAAATAAAACTTGATTGACACAAAAGGAGGAGGGTGGACCAAGATGGCTGATTAGAAGCAGCTGTGGTTCACGACTCTCACACAGAAGAATGGAGGAATGAAAATGGTGAGTTAATTCTGCACTTTCAGCTGACATATTCAGTTTCTTGCATCGGGAGTGACTTACACTGGTACAATTTGGCAGACCGCTCCACCCATGGAGGGCGAGGAAAAGCAGGATAGGGCGATGGCCTACCCAGGAGCAGCAAAGAGCCAGGGAGCCCCCACCCCCAGGCAAGGGCGACTGTGAGTGACTATATGACCCCTCCTGGGAAACCAGGCTTTTCCCACAAATCTTTGCGGTCGAAGGATCAGGTGATTCCCCTTATGAGTCCACACCACCAGGGCCTTTGGTTGGAAGCACAGAGTTGTGCAAGTCTCAGTGACGCAGCCGCTCGCCACACAGAGAAACAGGAGTTTTGCATACTTCAGCCCTGGGAATTCCAGCAAGGCAGGAGATGCATCCATGAATTCCCCTTTTTTCAGAGGTCAGCAGCCTTAACAACTGAAGGTAGATAAGCCCACAAAGATGAGAAAAAAATCAATACAAAAATGCTGAAAACTCAAAAAGCCAGAGTGCCTGTTCTCTTCTAGATGACCATAACACCTCTCCAGCAAGGGCACAGGACTGGGCTGGGGCTGAGATGGCTGAACTGATAGAAATAGGCTTCAGAAGGTGGGTAATAAAAGACTTCACTGAGCTAAAGGCGCATATTCTAACACAATGGAAAGCTAAGAATCATGACGAAACATACAGGAATGGATAAGCACAATAGCCAGTTTATAGAAGAATATAACTGACCTGATGGGTTGAAAAACACAGCAGGAGAATTTCACAATGCAGTCACAAATATCATCAGCACAACAGACCCAAGTGGAGGAAAGAATCTCAGAGCTTGAAGACTTACCTTTCTGAAATAAGACAGGCAGACAAGAATAGAGACAAAAAAATGAAAAGGAACAAACAAAACCTTTTATGTAAAAAGACCAAACCTATGACTGATTCGGGTACCTGAAAGAGACAGGGAAAATGGAACCAAGTTGAAAAACATACTTTGGGATATTATCCAGGAGAACTTCCCCAACTGGGCAAGACAGGCCAAGATTCAAATTCAGGAACTGCAGAAAACCCAGTAAGACACTCCTTGTGAAGGTCAACCCAAAGATACATAATCATCAAATTCTCCAAGGTTGAAATGAAAGAAAGAAGTTATGGGCAGCCAGGGAGAAAGGCCAGGTCACTTACAATGAGAAACATATCAGCCTAATAGCAGACCTCTCAGTGGGAACCCTACAAGTCAGAAAACACTGGGGGTCAATATTCAACATCCTTAAAAACATTTCCAGCCTACAATTTCATATCCGGACAGAGGTACAAAGAAGAGCTCGTACCATTTCTGTTGCAACTATTCAAAAAAATGAAAAGGAGGGACTCCTCTCTAACTCACTTTATGAGGCCAGTATCATCCTGATATCTAAACCTGACAGAGATATAAGAAAAGAAAACTTCAGGCCAAAATCCCTGATGAACATTGATGCAAAAGTCCTTGACACAATACTGGCAAACTGAATCCAGAAGCACATAAAAACCTTATCCACCACAATCAGGTAGGCTTCATCCCCGGGATGCAAGGTTGGTTCAAATCAATAAATATGATTCATCACATAAACAGAACTAAAGACAAAAACCCCACGATTATCTCAATAGATGCAGAAAAGGCCTTTAGTAAAACTCAACATCCCTTCATGTTAAAAACTCTCAATAAACTAGGTATTAAAGGTACATACCTCAAAATAGTAAGAGATATATATGACAAACCCACAGCCAATATCACTGAGTGGCAAAAGCTGGAAGCATTCCCCTTGAAAAACGGCAGAAGACAAGGATGCCTGCTCTCTCACCACTCCTATTTAACATAGTATTAGAAGTTCTGGCCTGGGCAGTCTGGCAAAAGAAAGAAATAAAGTATATACAAATAAGAAGAGATGAAGTCAAATTATCTTTGTTTGCAGATGACATGATTCTGTATGTAGAAAACCCCATCATCTCAGCTCAAAAGCTTCTTAAGCTGATGAGCAGCTTCAGCAAAATTGTGCAGTGTGCAAAAATTGCTAGCATTCCTATACACCAACAGCAGGCAAGAAGAGCCAAATCATGAATGAACTCCCATTCACAATTGCTTCAAAGAGAATAAAATACCTAGGAATACAGCTAACAATGGAAGTGAAGGACTGTTTCAAGGAAAACTACAAAATACTGCTCAAGAATAGTAGATAGATGACAGATAGATAGATAGATAGATAGATAGATAGATAGATAAGTAGATAGATAGGTAGATAGGTAGATCATAATAGTAGATTTATATTTTCTTCATTTTCGATTCTTATTAGAGAAAATACTATTTATTATTTAATTGAACAAATAGATAAGACAGCCAGCTTTCAAAATCGGAATCATGTAGTTCTTATTTGATCACCTATTGTTTGTTGTATCTCATGATGACTCCTAGGTAACCTGAACCAGCCGGGCATGATGGCTCATGCCTGTAATCCCAGCACTTTGGGAGGCTGAGGTGGGTGGATCACGAGGTCAGGAGTTCAAGACCAGCCTGACCAACATGGTGAAACCCCATCTCTACTAAAAGTACAAAAAATTAGCCAGGCATGGCGGCACGTTTGTAATCCCAGCTACTCAGGAGGCTGAGGCAGGAGAATTGCTTGAATGTGGGAGGCGGAAGTGCAGTGAGCCAAGATTGTGCCACTGCACTCCAGCCTGGAGAACTGACAGAGTGAGACTTCGTCTCAAAAAAGTAAATAAATAAATAACCTGAACCATGGTCTTGCCTATAGAGCCAAGAGAAACTAAGAACTATCCTAGCTTAACTTCACCCATCCTGTTAGAAAGTGTCAAGGTATACATAGTCATAAAGAATTTTCAGTGGCAGTATTCTGACAAATCCCCAAAATGTAGTAGATAATGTTTTATGTAATATTTTTCTCTCTAGAACATAACTCATTCTGTATTTCAAAGTAGAAATTGTCACTCTATCATTTTTTTTTTTTTTTTGAGACAGAGTTTCGCTCTTGTTACCCAGGTTGAAGTGCAATGGCGCGATCTCGGCTCACCGCAACCTCCACCTCCTGGGTTCAGGCAATTCTCCTGCCTCAGCCTCCCGAGTAGCTGGGATTACAGGCACGCGCCACCATGCCCAGCTAATCTTTTGTATTTTTAGTAGAGACGGGCTTTCACTATGTTGACCAGGTTGGTCTCGATCTCTCGATCTCGTGATCCACCCGTCTCGGCCTCCCAAAGTGCTGGGATTACAGGCTTGAGCCACCGCGCCCGGCCTGTCACTCTATCTTAGAAAACATAAAAGAAGATTCTATAATTCATTCCATAGTTGTTTATCAGAACTTAAAAAACATGTGACCCCCAAGTAAGTGATAAGCAACTTACAAAGATATGTGAGTAAAAATTATCACACTTATAGAATTTTTACTTCTGTTAGGAACATTAGGTATTTGAACATGTAGTAATAGAAACATTTAAATGAATTTTTGATGAATGAAGTTAAGCAGTACAAATATAAGAGAGAGGAAAACACTTCATGGGTAGACTATTGAGGCATAGGAATGATTTGAACTGATGCTTGAATAAGTTCTACTTTTTGATGATTGATTGCATTTCAAAAGAGAGGGACAGTTTGATGAAACAAAATAGCAAGAAACTGGGACCAAAAGACAACATTTATTTGCTGAGAATGAGATAAGAATTGTGGGAGTATAAGGGAAATTATAAAGACTTGCAGTAATTGTTTTGAGGAGTGTGTTGGAGAAATGACAGAAGATGAAGTGTTAGATCGCCAAGCAACACAGCTGCTTTGTAATTGTGTTCAGGAAAACACTGAGGGTTTGCTAAGGTACTGCTTGCTAGGATCTGCATATACATGGCCCTGCCCTTTAAGAATTCTCTAATTAGGGATTAGAGCTATGTAGATAAATTAATATAACGAAGATGTGTATTTCTTGGCAAACATCATATAGGAAAGAAGGACCAAACGCTGATGAGGGTGTATCAGAAACAGTATGAATAAACAAAGTGTGATAAAGGACTTAGAAGAGCACCTGGCACTCAGTGAGCACTTAAATATTAGGTATTAGAATTTACACATATCTACTTAGTTAAGAGTTAAAAAATGAGTAAGAACAGAACATAAGTGAGTGGATAAAGTAATTTAAGAAAAGTGAGCTTAAGGAACAGGGATGTGTAAGAGGGCTGTGGTTTAGAAGTCAAACGATGAAAAGCAGAGAATAGTAGTTTAATGTTTTGGGAATAGCACTGAAAAGTAAACTAAACACCATCTACTGCTGGATCAAAGGAATGAATGAATGTGAGATTTCCAAATGATATGGCAACCAAAAGTCATATGTAAATGAAGTTATAAAATCAGGGAAATGAAAAGCATAAATGTAAGACAGTGGAAACTTTGCTGGGTGGTAGATGGAAGATCGAGACAACAGGGGTGGGAAGGGGTAGTTGATAGTTGGGTGGAGGGGTAATATTATATACACACAAATACATATGTATATGGCTGTAGGTAGGGTTATCAGTGATGAGGCTTAGGTAAGGGATGATTGTAGATTTGAGTTAGGAGGCTGAGAGAAATAATTATAAGTTGAAGAAAAGAAAATGTAATCTGTGTGCTATATATTATAGAGAAGGGTAGCTCAGAGAGGAAAGATGCAAGCATACAGGCAGTACTAAGTTTACAAAGACACATATAGTCTATTCTTTCAAAATACAAATATATAGTTTTTTGTTTTGTTTTGTTTTTGAGTTCAGTCTCTGTCATACAGCCTGGAGTGTTTTGGCGCCATCTTAGCTCACTGCAACCTCTGCCACCTGAGTTCAAGCAGTTCTCCTGTTTCAGCCTCCTGAGTAGCTGGGATTACAGGCGCCCTCCACACCCAGCAAATTTTTTGTTTTTAGTAGAGATGGGTTTTCTCCATGTTGGCCAGGATGGTCTCGAACTCCTGACCTCATGTCATCCACCCACCTTCGCCTCTCAAAGTGCAGGGATTACAGGTGTGAGCCACCATGCCTGGCCCAAAAATATGTTAATTAGTATGTTGTGGTATAAGCAATCCACAAATCCTTAATACTACTTCCCATCTCTTCATCCATATCATTCTTTCTTTCTCTTTCTGGTGTATTCATTCATCTTTATATATAAAATTCTTTTTGAGGGGGCCAAGTTATGTCCTAGTCCATCTTTTCTCGTTCTTATCTTGGATGTACCTTCTGTTGACTGCTGTCTCTTTCTATTTTCTTCCTATTTTCTGTTGTAGTAAAAAACTAAAATATATTTTTATCATAGTACTAACTGAATAGATTTTGACCCCTAAATTTCAAATGCCCAAAAAAGATTAATTTCTCTTTCAAAACAAAGCAAATCTGCTTTTTATCTATTTGGTACTTAGTTCTTTTGAAAATATCTGTGGTCTCTAATGGGGGGAAAAAAAATTCCATCCTACCTATACAGGCTCCCTGGGATGATGAACATATGTACAAAAAGATTGATCATTGTCAGATAGAATATTTGAAAGATAGGCATGCAGAATGTTTTCAAATCATTGGAAAGATAAGTGGAAACAGAAGTAAGATATTGAGATATTAGAACATTATTTTCTGTATGCCACATTGCCCAGGCCAAAAAAAAAAAGAAATGTTCTGTTAATAGGAACTTCATGACCAGGGGCCCTGCAACAAAAGTCACATTATTGGTTGAAGAAATCGGTCCAGTTTACTTTCTGCCTTCAAATGTGTTTTCTGAGATACATAAACGTGTTTTGGTTCAATAATATATACAGTGTTTTAATTAATATAAAATGTTAATAAATGTCTACATGTGCAGAATTATCCCTATCTTTCATATATCTGCCTCAGTGAAATGTAACATAGCTGAAGATCTCTGTGTCAGTGGTCGGTAAAAATAAAATACCTATTTTGTGAGGGTTTTCTTAAAGGCACAAAATAGTTATTTTTTTTCTTTTTAAAAAAAATTGTCCCAAACCCTTCTTTCCTTTAGGTGGAGAGCAGCCTATTCCTCTCTGGAATGAACATGATGGAACAGCAGATGGAGATAAGCCTAAAATTCTCCTTTATTCCCTAAACTTGCAGTTCAAGGTAACATAAATAATAATAGTACTTCTATAAAAATTTTTCTAATCAGTTAATACATGCTTGTTATAGAAAATTTGTTACGTAAATTACCAAAGAGAAAATAAAAATGATGCATAACGCCATCCACTCAGAGTAAAAGCTTTAACAATAATTATTTGAGTATGCTTTAGAACTTTTTTCCTTTTAGTATTTTTATATATGCATATATTTATGCATTTAAAAAATCATTGAATACCTTTCCATATTAGAATATTTAGATCAGTTTTATCTTCCTGAACATCTGTATATGTGTACACTTGTAACAATTTATTCAACTACTCCTTTCTGATGAACATTTTGTTTTTCTTCAATTAATGCTGTTATAATTTACTCTGCAGAAATATTTTATGCACTTTTCCAATTATATTACTTCTAGAAGGCTGAGGTAGGAGGATTGCTTGAGCCTAGAAGTTTGAGACCAGCCCTGGCAACATAGCAAGACCTTGTCTCTACAAAAAATTAAAAAAAAAAAAAATTAGCTAGGTAGGTGGCACATCCCTGTAGTCTCAGCTACTTCAGAGGCTAAGGTGGAAGGATTGCTTAAGTCTGGAAGTTCAAGGCTACAGTGAGCTGTGGTTGTGCCACTGCATTCCAGCCTGGGTGACAAAGTGAGACCTGTCTTAAAAAACAAAATAAGGACTATATTATTTTAATAGAAAATTTAATATTTCTAACAGTTAAGATACCAGGGTTCATAAAAATAGTAAATCATTCTTACTACCTAGTTATGTAATTATAACTAATGTATTCAATCCATTGAACACTAAATTTTAAATACAAAACATAATGTCTAAAAAATTGCTACTAACATGAAAAATTAATGTTGCCACTTCTGTCAGTTTATTAGACATATCCTATACAGCATACCTTGTTTCATTGCACTTCACTTTATTGTGTTGCACAGGTATTGAGTGTTTTTTACAAATTAAAGGTGCCATTTTTCCGATAGCATATACTCACTTTCTGTGTCATATTTTAGTAATTCTTGTAATACTTCACTATAATTATTACTATATTTCTGTTATAATGATCTGTGATCAAAAATCTTGGATTTTGCTACAGTAATTGTTTTGGGGCACCAGGAACTGCACCAATATAGAACAGCAAACTAAATCATTAAATGTTGTTGCACATCACTCACTTTCAATCAAAAGCTGGAAGGTATGTCAACAGCCAAGACAGACCGAAAGCTAGGTCTGTTGTGCCAAACAGTTAGCCAGGTTGTGAATGCAAAGGTAAAGACCTTAAACAAAATTAAAAGTGTTACTCCAGTGAACACAGGAATGGTAGTAGAAATGCCAAGCAGCTTTATTGCAGATAAGGAGAAAGTTTGAATGAATAGTCTGGATAGACCAGCCACAGCATTCCCCTAAGCTAAAGCCTAATCCAGAGCAAGACCCTAATTTTCTTCAATTCTCTGAAGGTTAGGAGAGGTGAGAAAGCTACAAAAGAAAACTTGGAAGCTAGCAGAAATTGGTTCATAACGTTTAGGGAAATAACCTGTCTTCATAACATAAAAGTGCAAACTGAGGATCAAGCTAGAATAATTGATGAAGGTGGTTACACTAAACGACAGATTTTTCCATGTGACCTTTTATGGGAAGAAGATGCTAGCTAGGACTTTCATAGCTAGAGGGAAGTCAATGCCTGGTTTCAAATGACGGGCTGTCTCTTTTTAGGGAAAAATGAAGCTGGTGACTTTAAGTGGAAGCCAGTGCTCATTTACCATTCTGAAAATTCTAGGGCCCTTAAGAATTATGCTAAATCTCTGTCTGTGCTCTGTCAGTGGGAGGACAAAGTCTAGATGACAGCGTATCTGTTTACATTATGGTTGACTGAATATTTTAAGCCCATTATGGGGCTACTGCTCAGAAAAAAAGATTCATTTTAAAATATTACTGCTCACTGACAATGCACCTGGTCACCTAAGAGCTCTGGTGAAGATTTACAAGGAAATTAATGTTTTCATGCCTAACATATTTCTTCTGCAGCCCATGAATTGAGTAATTTCAACTTTCAAGTCTTATGATTTAAGAAATATATTTTGTAAGGCTACAGCTGTCATAGATAAGTGATTCCTCACATGGATCTGAGCAAAGTAAATTGAAAACCTTCTGGAAGGGAGATCATTTTGATTAATGAGAGGTCAAAATATCAACATTACTAGGATTTTGGAAGAAGCTGGTCCAATTCTCATGGCTGACTTCGAAGGACTCAAGACTTCAATGGAGGAAGTAAATGCAGATAGGGTAGAAACAGCAAGAGAACTAGAATTAAATGTGTAGCCTGAAGATGGGACTGAATTGCTGCAATCTCATGATAAAACTTGAATGGGTGAAGAGTTGCTTCTTATGGATGAGCAAAGAAATTTTATCTTCAGGTAGAATCTACTCATGGTGAAGATGCTATAAACCTTGTTGAAATGACAGAGGGTTTAGAATGTTCTATAAACTTAGTTGATGAAGCAGTGGTAGGGTTTGGAAAGGATTGTTCTAACTTTGGAAGAGGTTCTGCTATGGCTAAAATGCTATCAAACAGCATCACATGCTGCAGAGAAGTCTTTCATGAAAGGTAAGAGTCAGTCAAGACACAAACTTCATTGTTTTATTTGAAGAAACTGTCACAATCACCCCAGCCTTTGACAACCACTACCATGATCAGTCAGCAGCCATCAACATGAAGGCAAGACCCTCTACTAGCAAAGATTACAACCCACTAAAAGCTCAGATAATTGTTGGCATTTTTTAGCAATAAAGTATTTTTTAAATTAAGGTATATACAGCATTTTTTTGGACATAATGGTATTACACATTTGATGGACTACAGTATAATTTAACTTTTTATATGCACTGGGAAATCAAAAATTTTATGTGACCCACTTTATCGCAGTGGTCTGGAACCAAATCCACATTATCTCCAATGTATGCCTGTTCATGGTTTAAAACACAACTATTTTATTTATCAAATACTGAAAGACTGCATTTGAGTAGGTATACATTGTTGATTTAAAATTCTTTTTTTTTTTTCCTAACATACACTCTGTCTGCTAGGGTATTCAAGTAACGGCCACTACACCATCAATGAGAGCTGTAAGATTTGAAACTGGATTGATTGAACTGGAACTTTCTAACCGACTTCAAACCAAAGCTTCACCAGGAAGTAGCAGCTATCTGAAACTATTTGGCAAATGCCAAGTGGATTTAAATCTGGCATTAGGACAAATTGTCAAACATCAGGTAAGTACAGAATACATTGATGTTAGAACCATGGCTTTTAAATTTTGCACATCAATTTTAACTACTTTATGTGTTAGTATTTACAAAAATATTTAGTGTAAGTTCCTAAAGTTTCTCATTATAAATTAAAACTCATTTAAGAAGGGCTTTACAATTTTACCTTGGCATTTCATTGAGTATTGTAGCAGCATGTTGTTACAGTTTAGTGCAGAGGCGGTCACATGATATTTAATCCAGTATCTTCATAATCATTTGCTTGTAATTTTTTTATTTTGCTAAACATTTTTTATTTCGAAGTCTTGTACTAACATTAATGAGTTCTTTAAATGTTAAGTGTATACCTTTTCTGTAGAATTTTAGCAAGTTCTGCCTATAATAATATTAAATATATTAAGTTAAAAAATAGCAGTTAGATTCTCTGTTTTAAAAAAATGAACTTTGACAGCTTATTGGAGATTTTTTGTTTGTATTTTACCAAAAATTATTATGTAGATTTTAATCTTGTTTTCCTCTTTGGTAAGAATGCCAGTCAGTTTTAAAACTGAATTGCTGCATTAAAGATATGAGGGGAAAAAATGAACAAATATTTCTTGTCATCTCTAGTAAAGAAGTAATTTTTTCAAATGGAAACATTTTTAGAGGTTCTAGTTATTTTGAAGTATTTAATACATTTTCATTTAGAATATGAACCTTATCCTAACTTTTATATAAAGTTTATTTATGACTTCATATTTACCTCTTGCATGGCTATTTTATATATTAATTTCAAATGTCTTTGGTACTGAGTATAAGAAATATATCATTAACAGCCAAAATTGAGAAAAATGTATTTTTTTTTTTTGGTGAACAGTACCATTAATAGTGGGTTTTTTTTTTTTTTGAGACAGAGTCTCACTCTGTTGCCAGACACCAGGCTGGAGTGCAGTGGTGCAATCTCGGCTCACTGCAACCTCTGCCTTACGGGTTCAAGCAGTTCTTCTGCTTCAGCAAGCAGTTCTCCTGCTTCAACCTCCCGAGTAGCTGGGACTACAGGCACGTACCACCACACTCAGCTAATTTTTTGTATTTTAGTTGGCCAGGATGGTCTCCATCTCTTGACCTCGTGATCCACCAGCCTCTGCCTCCCAAAGTGCTGGGATTACAGTTGTGAGCCACCGTGCCCGGCCAATAGTGTTTAGTTTTTATATTAAAACTTTTTCCATTATTTTATTTTATTGAGCTTTAATTTTATTTTAGGTTTATGAGGAAGCTGGTTCTGATTTTCATCAAGTTGCCTATTTTAAAACCAGAATTGGATTAAGAAATGCCCTCCGAGAAGAAATCAGTGGTTCTTCAGATAGGGAAGCTGTGCTTATTACTTTGAATAGACCAATTGTTTATGCACAGCCTGTGGCCTTTGATAGAGGTAAGATAAAGTCAATCACTACTATCCTCTGGGATTTAGGAATGTTCTGTTAATGCTAGATAAAAAATCTTATCGTTTACTGGTGTAAATGCTTGACAGCCAAATGCTTCCTAAATCTGAAATGTGCATATCAAAAAAAAAAAATTCTTGCTTATTCCCTTCAGTTTTTAAAAGTTATTTTACATTGTAAAGTTATTTTGCCTTCTGCATGGATACATAAGAGTGTCTGATTCAGATTATTTAATTATAATGCTCATTTTTTGGTTTTGATAATTAATGCACCCATTTGTGTTTTGGCACTGTTCATTTTTATTTTCTATAAACATTTATCATGTACTGTCTAGAAGTGGAATACAAAAATGTTTGTGTTTTGGCACTGTTCATTTTTATATTCTATGAATATTTATCATATACTGTCTAGAAGTGGAATACAAAAATGAACAAGATCCCTGCCCTCAAGGACCTTTCAGTCAAGTGGAAAAGAAAACAAAGTAGACTACACAGTGGAGTTAGAGACATATTGTTTGTTCTGAGGAAGAATCTATCTTTGCCTGTACTTCTCAGAGGAGAAACTAATTCTTCAGATTCAACTTTGAATTAGGAGTTCACCAGGGAGATAAGGAAATGAAAGTATCTCTTATTTACTTATATATCCCAGGACCTAGGAAGTTCCTGGCATACAATAAGAACCAAATAAACATCGACTGAGAGAGAATATGAATGAATGTCTTTGAACACATAAATCTAAGAAAATATAGTGGGAGGTTTCATAAAGGAAAATAATGGGAAAGTGGCTGAACAACTAGACAAGGTATAATTAATGTAGATTGGGCAAATATGTTTGAACTGTATTTTAGAAGTAATGAGGAGCCATTTAAGATCTCTATCAGTGATGGACATAGGCTAGTAATAGAATCCTGTTAGAAAATTGCCCTTTTGACAGTGTTACGGATAACATTTTATTTTGCTGAATCCCATGTACATGTTTTTCAGTTCTCATTTTACTGACCTCTCATCAGCTTTCATCAAATCCTTAATATATTTTGTACTCTGTATTGTCCTTGACACAATACAGGTTGAGTATTGGTTCTCCAAAATAATTAGAACAGGAAGTGTTTCAGACTTTGGATTCTTTCAGATTTTGGTATATTTTTGGATACATAATGAGATATCTTGGGGCTGGGACCCAAGTTTAAACATGAAATTCATTTGTGTTTCATATACTTTATATGCAGAGCCTAAAGATAATTTTATAAAATTTTTTTAAATAATTTTATGAATGAAACAAAGTTTTGACAGGATTTTGGCTGCAGTCTCACATGAGTTCATATGTGGAATTTTTCACTTGTGGCATATCAACATTCAGAAAAGTAGGATTTTGGAGTATTTTGGATTTCAGATTAGGGATGCTCAACCTGCATTTGCTTCTTCTCCTACTTCTCTGGCCTCTCCATCTTTATGTCCTTTTTAGAGGCTCCTCCATCTATACACTGTCATGAAATGAAGGTTTTCCTTAAGGTGTATTTCTGCTTAACAAATTCAAACATCTTTGACCTATCTCTGTAAATCATATCCTTTTAATGGTATGTTCCTAATATTATGTACCTTTCCTTAAAGAATTTTAAAAGTAGTAACAGTAAGCTCTACGATGAAGTGAAGTACCATGTCTGTTTTCATTTGTTCTTCCATCCCAGTACCTCGCATCTAACAGGCATTTCACAAATAAGTTAGAGTGAATGAACAGACCAGGATTTTCTTCTTTTTTTCTGCCATTATGTGGTTGCCTGCTTTCTGTTTTGTTTTTTCATTTGTTATAAAAATAGTGACTATATGTCACTTTCCTAATTCTAATGCTACAGTTTTCTGGGTGTAATTTTTATTAAGCAACAGTATTTTGCAGCTTTTGAGCTTTTCTTAACATAGAGATTTACAATGCTAATTTTAATTTTCTTTCTGCCCTGCCTTAATTGCCAAAAGCTGTGCTGTTTTGGCTGAATTATAAGGCTGCCTATGACAACTGGAATGAACAACGAATGGCTTTACATAAGGATATTCACATGGCTACAAAGGAAGTAGTAGATATGCTACCTGGTATCCAGCAAACATCAGCCCAGGCCTTTGGGACTCTTTTCCTCCAGCTCACTGTCAATGATCTGGGAATTTGCCTTCCTATCACAAATACTGCACAGGTACAAAAAAGTCAAGTCATATTCCAGGATTAAGAGCCAGGCATTTCTACATAGCTATTTCTAAGTATCTAGAGTATAACAATACATTTTTCAGGATAACAGTTTATAACTGTTTACTAGGTGGGAAGTAAGATTGAATCCCTCCAAGCATTATTTATCTATTATTAAATCTGAATCTCATGGGTCTTTTCTCTGAAGCACTCTGATATGCTTCAGAATAGTGAAAAGATTGATAACCACCAGATAACTCTTAGTTTTTACCTTCACAAATAAAAGCTTAGTTTCAGAATCATTTTATTGTTTTCTTTTTAGGCAAGGAAGTCATTGGTATGGACTTGTTTATAAGATAGAAATAAAAGGACATTTAGGAATACTCTTTAATAAACTTACCTGTAATAGAGTAGGGAATTCCAAAATGCTTTTATACTGTAATATTTAATGGTAATGAAACTTGAAAGCACTGTGTACATTAAGCAGGAAATTTCTCCTTGCAGTTTAGGACCAGTTCTCAGGAATATGTAACTGCATGCAGATGTGTGTATGAGAGAGAGAAAAGGCTGTGAAAACCTGTCAGGCGAAGAAGCAACAGTTATTAACAGTAGAATACAGACATTTTTACTGTTATAATTTACCTTAATAACTTGTAACCAGTTGTTGAATTAATTTATCTTCTATTCTGTTTGGTAAGACAGCATAGAAGAAAACTTTGGGTTGAGAATGGGCAGCATTGGTCTGTTTATGTTTCAGGAGCTGAAATAGAGTAGTTTTTTAGTAGCATGATAAGCAGGGCCTAAGAAGGCCATAAACACCACAGGTGGGTAACATAGTGAGAGCATCTCCCCACAACTAAAAGAGAGGATTGAGATAGAAATGTAGATAGCCCTTTGTACATTAAGCAAAGAAAAAAATGCAAATGGCAAGTACATTTCACTTGAGCAATTTAATTTTTAAAAGGTATCTTTCCAAGGTGCTCTTTAATGAACATATCTAGGCTTGACCCTTTCTAGATTTCTGTTCCTGTGAATCCTGTGAAGATTTCTAAGTTTTAAAAATTGTCACCTTTTATCTTATATCTTCTTTAATGTATTTTGCAGTCTAATCATACTGGAGACCTTGACACTGGATCTGCTTTGGTATTAACTATTGAAAGTACCCTCATCACTGCTTGCTCTTCAGAATCTCTGGTTAGCAAAGGGCATTTCAAAAATTTTTGTATCCGTTTTGCTGATGGATTTGAGACATCATGGGATGACTGGAAACCAGAAATTCGTGGGGATTTAGTGATGAATGCCTGTGAGTGTTTTTAATTTGTATATGCGGTTTAGAACTTAAAAAAATAAAACATTTGTAAAATTAAAGGATGCTTAGATATAACAATGTTTTTAGACTTTGAGAAAAGGGCTTTTTCTAGTTACAGGTAACAAACCATATTTGTGAAAAATTACAGCTTTGAGTAGTTTGGGTAAGTAAACCAACTAGGCATTCTTTTTGGTAGTATAATATTTGAATGTTTGCACACTCCCTGATTTTACCTGTAATTGATCCATGTTTGACCAGATAAAAGCATCTTTGTCCTATCAGAAGCTTGAAAGAAAATGATAAATGTGTAATATCCAACTCAACATAAAAACAGAACAGGTTGTAAATAGCCAGGACCAGGAACTCCAGCCTTAATATTGACATGAATAAATCCACACGTTCAAATTTGTAAAGTACAGAGTATAATGTGAATTCCTGCAATTCCATAATTTTCAAGGTTGGGTATAACTAAAGCTGTGTTTATAAGCCATATGAAGATATAAGGGTTTATTTGTATGTATTTTTATATTTTAAATATTACAGCAGAGTTAGTAAAGCATCATTAATCTTAATAAAGAAAAATTATAAATGAGAAAGTAAAAGGTTGTGAACTGAAATTCCTCAATCTTATAGACTAAACATTTTAGAAAGTCAGAGCCCATTGTTTATGTAATTTCTTCCTCTCTCCACTAGAGGGAAATCTTTCTAGTTGCCATTGTCTGAAGAATGGGAAAACTTGCCATTATTTTTACACCAATAATGAAAGTTTTAGCATTCAAAAATTATAGGCGAAATTCTTGGTTTTGATTTGTAGGGAAGTAAAAATATTTTTTTCTACTACCCTTTTATGTTATATGCTGGGTCTTACGTAATAAAAGACCGATTAATAAGAGAAAAGCATACAGGTTTATTTAATATGAGGGGTTTTTTTTTGTGACATGGAGCCATCATTAGGAAATGAAGATCCAAAGAAATGGTTAAACCTTAGTATTTTTATACTAGGTTTGATGAAGAGTAGAAAGTTGTAGAGCAATAGGAGAAAACAAAAAGCAGTATGAGTTCAGGGTAGTAAACTGGGGAAAACTAACCAAGGCCTGTTTGTACAGATTGCTCTTAGTGTCCCTCCATTTTGGAGTTGAGGATGCTCCTTTCCTCTGGGTTGAGGAAGGGCATCTCTCACATGTAGGTCATATGACCTGCTTCAGAGGAGAGTCAAAGTCCTTCCTGCACCTGTTGCTTCTCAAATTCCTTCAATTTAAAATACCTTCCATATGGCAAGGTGCCATTTTTGGGACAGTGTCTCCTGAACTCCAGCAAATGCTTTGCATTAGGTAATTATAGGTAAAATACCAGGATTTCTTTGAAGTACTTCTGGTTACTGAGAAGACTTGATAATGGAAATACTTCATGCCTATTATCCAAAAGACCAGTATTAGCCTACAATGGAAATCTTTATAGATTTATTATTTTACACAAGTTACATATTTTTTTTTAAAATCACTAAAACATATATTTTGTTTTTTTTAATAAAAGACAAAAATAAATTTAAAGTTAGTGATTTTTATTAAGGTGACAGCTTTACCATCATTGTATTTATTAAAATAAGTAAAATATATCTGGAAAAAAAGGAAGTAAACCATTTCCCTAACAGTTTATCTTAAAGGGTAAATGCATAAGAAATATAAAATGAGAAATATGCTCTTACTCAAAATCGGAAATACACATTTAAAAATGAACAGATAATTCAGCATCTCAGTATATATTCTGATAATACAGAACACTAACATGCTGGTAATCATGATAATCAGAATAATTTATTTTGGGTTCTAGAGGGGACTTAGTGAAATACTTCTGTAACATGCTTATTGTCTGGGTTTCTTGGGAGGAGGCCAAAAGGAGGTGAGCAGAGTAGTTATGTAATTGACATATTTATAAAATTTCCAAATGATAAAATGGACAAGGTTCACTAGTTTATAGTTTGTTTTTTGTTTCTGAGATGGAGTCTCACTCTGTCGCCCAGTCTAGAGTGCAGTGACACAGTCTCAGTCACTGCAACCTCCGCCTCCCAGGTTCAAGCAGTTCTCTGCCTCAGCCTCCCGAGTAGCTGTGATTATAAGGAGCCCACCACCATGCCCAGCTAATTTTTGTATTTTTAGTAAAGACAGGGTTTCACCATTTTGGTCAGGCCGGTCTTTAACTCCTGACCTCGTGATCCAGCCACCTTGGCCTCCCAATGTAGTTTTTATTACTAGTAAGTATACCTCAATATTTTTGAGCAAGGGTATGTGTATATGGCAGAGAAATAAGGAATGGTAGGGTTATGCCTTATAATTTTTTTTAACAGATTATTTTTAAAACATACTCTAGAAAAAAGGTGGCCCAGTAAAATTTCCTCGATAATGTTTATTGAGAAATGCATTAAAAATTAGCAAGCACAATCTACAGGAAGAGTTCAAAGAATGATTTAAGTAGATACTAAATAATAGGCTAATTTCATCAATGTGTGACAAACTAAACCATCAGAAGTTTAGAGGTCAGCAAGCTCTTTGTTAAAACCTGGGTAGCATTTGGTCATCAGAGCAGAAAGAGTTACCATCCTAGATTCAGACTAATGGTTGGTCCAAGTCATCATTCTGTCTGTGATATAGAAACCACAGATATTATGGGGAAGAAACTAGTTGATTTCTTAGTCCTCATTTCCAGGACTCAGATCTACTTCTAAAAATCTTAATATTCCTTATTAATTCATCATGACTCTATATTCTGTGACTTTTATATATTCATTTTTTAAGCTTAATTTTTTTTGTTGTTTTTTAGAGACAAAATCTTGCTCTGTTACCTAGGCTAGAATGCAGTGGTGCCATCATAGCTCACTGAAGCCTTGAGCTCATGAGTTCAAGCAATCTTTCCACCTCAGCCCCCCGAGTAGCTGGGACCACAGGCACATGCCACCATACCCAGCTAATTTTTAAATTTTCTGTATAGATGGAGTCTCACTATGTTGCCCAGGCTGGTCTTGAACTCCTCACCTCAAGTGATCTCGCATCCTTGACCTCCCAATGCACTGAGATTATAGGTGGGAACCACCACACCTAGCCCTTAGGCTTAGTTTGAAAAAATTCTCTGCTACTTCTTAGGATAGGAAATCCTAAAAGTTTTCTACTCCCTTTTTATTTACTATTTCTTCCTTTCACTTGGCCTCAGTTATGTTATTCAGATTTCAAAGGGGTTTCTTTTCCTTCTAGCACTCTTGGATTTGAAAGGCTAATATAGGTCGTACTTGTTCAGATTTGAAACCATGACTACAAAGGTGAATTGGGTGATATTTCAAAACCAGATCTAGTTCTTTCTTAATTAGAATTTGAATGTGAGACACAGGTACTATACAGTTCAAAGATATAATTTAGATGTTATAGTTATTAGCAATCTTTAAAAAAAAAAACAACACATAATAACAAATAGATCGTCTCTCACAAACTAAGTTATAATTCTAATTTGGAAGGATTTTCCCCTTTTGAAATGTTTAAAAGATAGAAATGTAATATGAGAGTACCTAGAAAATGAATAGCAAGCTCAAATTTAGTAACATTTGAATACCAATTTAGGATTCAGAGTTACAAAAGGACATTAAAGATATATGTACTCTCAAGTTTAGATTGATACTTCATTTCTTCTAAGGATTACTGAGGAAGGTCTTATTAATTCTATGTTTAGAGTTTATTTTGTTTAAAAGTTGTTTTAACTTTTACTGTTTAAAATTGTTGAATTTTAACATCTTTTTTGAAGCTGAAGTTAATCAAATTAAAGCTAGATGGTAGTAAATGTTTCAGAGTTAAAAGTAGATATATTCTGGAGATAGGTCCATGATCTTGAGATTGACATCATGGCCTTAAGCCATTTTTTTGTCATAAAATGTTCCATGTCAAAAGAGAAGGTAAGACGCTGAATCATGTGTCTAACCTAATGTGGCAGCTCTTAGTTACCAAAAATTCTATTTTAAGTCATTTGCATTCTCAAAGTGCCATTCACTTATGATGACAAATTGTCATAGCATCCTGGATATCGGTGGAAAAGCCATCTAGAGTGTCACAGCAGTTGGCCAGATGTTGTCACTCAAGGAAATCACATGCAGAAAATAAAACTAAAACTGCAGTTAAATTGTTTATATCATAGAATAAAATATTGTGAAATATGGAATAGATCTTAGGAGTCATTAAGATAGCCCTTTCATTCCAAAGATTAAGAACTAAAATCTAGAGAGGATAGTAATCCTCTTTATATTTAGATAATAATCTTTGTGTGAAAAATTAAGAGTAGAATATATAATCATGGATGTATTTTTATTGAAAACTATTTTCGGGCTGATTTTTATACAGGTGTAGTTCCAGATGGCACCTATGAAGTATGTTCAAGAACTACAGGACAAGCAGCAGCTGGTAGGTTCACATTCAGCATTATTTTGCTATCCATGGTAGATAGAATTCTGCCTTTATTTTAATGGCAAGAGAATCTTTTGGCTACGCTAATTCTGGTGTTCACTAATTAAAAAAAAACTTTGTATTAGCATATTTATATTTATTTAACAATTATTAATCAGATACTTATGTGGGTTTGTGTGTGCGTATTACACACAAAAGATGTTTCAGAAAAGATTAAAATGAATAAGATATGCTTTCTATCCTCCATACATTTAAATTCTTAAAATGTAGTTAAGGCATATGCAGCAAAATTACATTGAAGTAAGTGATAGGTATAATAAAACATAAAATTCCAGTTGCTAATGCTATTGAAATGTCTAGAAGAAAGATAATATTTTCAAATATGGGAAAATACTGGGATCAGAGAAAACTTCATGGAGGAATGAATATTTAAACAAGCACTCATACAGATGGGAAAAAATTTTTCTTAAGCAAAAACTGGGAGATGTGGGCCAGCGAAAATTAAGTCAGAGAGAATAATATAGCATGCATCATGATGTTAAAGCACAGTAACTATTCAGAGTTCTCCAATTTGGCTAGAATAGAGTTACATAAACAAATAAGATGGAAAAATGTTAAATGCCTAATTGAGTTTAGACTTGATTTGTTGGGCAGTGGGAAGGCTGGCCACTGAATGTTTTTGAACAAGAAGGCAAATGACAACACTATCAAAGGAACACTTTCAAAGATTAGAGGGCAAAAAAGCCCAGGAAACCAGTCAATAGGTAAAAAATGATAATGTGTCTTGACTAAGATGGTAGCACAATGCAATTTTTATTATTTTTCTTGTTATAAATTGGACAGGGTGAGCTAAAGAGATATTTATTTAAGGGTTCTCAAAATGTTGAGAGGGGTAGAAATTGATTATGGTTAGTAGATTTCCAGTCTCTCCTTGCCATTCTCTGTTATCCTCCCCAAGCCTAGCCTTATTGCTCATCCTGAGTTACCTTAGAAAGCATGAAGGCCTAGAGTCTGACAGAGAACTGAAAAAGTTAGGGAATATTCAGCTGAGGTCACAAATAAGTCTTTGTCAGGACTTTTGTTTTAAGTGACAACAACCCACTCAGACTAGCTTAACCAAAAGGGGATGTTTATTAAAAGGGTATTTGCAGACTACAGTTAAACTTAGGAATGGCTATTTTATGGAAGAGAAGGTACCAGGTCAATTCAGGAGCCTTCAGAAACTATTAGAATGAAGATCCCACCTGTCACCAAGACTCTTTGTAGCTCTTGTCTTTGTTTCTTTGCTTCTCTCTGGCTACTCTTTTTTTCTACTTCTTCTAACTGATAACCTCCTTCTTATACATGGCGAGAAACATGGTGGAGTCTTGTTTCTCCACCCTCAGTCATTGGAGAAGGACCAACCTTTCCTCAAGTTCAGGCAAAATATCTTATTTTTCCAACTTTGACCTTCATCTGGACCAATTACCTAATTAATTCTGTTTAATGAGCTATGGTCATGGCAATTCCTACTGTAGCTGTGGGATGGTGGATAATCTTGGGGTCAGGGAGGGAACCTGTAGTTCATAGGAAAAAAAAAAAGAGGGTGCTATACAGAGGAAACATTAGATGCACACTGTATACATAGAGAAATCAAGCCTGTAGTGTAATGTTTCTGACAAGTCTAGCTGTGAAAGACATTAGTTATTGCATGTGGCCAACATCCATTTTATTACTTTGTACAGTTATTTCCATTCCTATACTCAGGACTTACCAAAAATGCAACTTCTTTATTTAAACAGAAAGTAGTAGCGCTGGAACCTGGACACTCAATGTATTGTGGAAAATGTGTGGGATTGATGTCCACATGGATCCTAACATTGGCAAAAGGCTTAATGCTCTGGGCAATACTCTTACAACACTGACAGGAGAGGAAGACATAGATGACATTGCTGACTTAAATTCAGTGAACATAGCTGATCTGTCAGATGAGGATGAAGTTGATACTATGTCTCCCACTATCCATACTGTAAGTAAAGTGACTGTTAGAATTTTTCAGGACTAGCTTTTACCCTGAGATGGGGATATTATTTATTCAGTGTTATTTAGTATATTATAGTGGGTATTTGTGGAGGAAGAGAAGGGAGTGCTGGTTTGCTGTATCTATATTTCATAATTAACTCGATTAACTGTCTTTTAATCGAGTTTTGTGCTACATATTGACCATCATCCAACTTGTGCTTTAACCTATAGGTAACATAATCATATTAAAACTGAAGTGCAGACCAATCTATATAGATAGAAAGTAGATTAGTGGCTGCCTACCAATAGGGAGAGGTGTGGTGGAGATGGGGGGAATGGGAAGAAATTGCTAATAGGCATGAGGTTTCTGAGTGAAGAAAATATTCCCAACTATTTTAATGATGGTTGTACAACTTTGTGAAAATATTAAATGGGTGAATTTTATGGTATGTGAGTTATGTCTCAGTAAAGATGTTCAAAATGAATTTCAAAGCAAAGTGCATTTACAAAATGAAGTTACACATTTTAAAAATATATATTTCCATCTATACTATACATTCTATATTTTCAAGATATTTAGTGGTCAAAAAGAAACTTATTCTTTGATTCATTCTACTATTAATTTTTTAAAATTATTTTAAATATCTTTTAACTATTGTACCATGAAATAGTTTTGTTCTTGGGAAGAAATTTTTAAAAAATTAATATTACTGTTTATTATTTAGAGTTCAGATGGAAGTTCAGTAAGCGGAGATGGCCACAAACTTACCTTTGGGCAGCGACTTGTAAATCACCTACTAGGCCTGACACCCCCAAATCAGCGCTATTCTGTTCCTGCAGAGTATCTGTGTGACCCAGAGATGTGGGGCTCCCCTCAGTCTAGCCAGTCCCATTTGAAAGCATGCAGAGCACACTCATGGGGAAACGTAGGTAGCAACTAAATAGATTCCTTATGAAAATGAGGGGATTTAAATCAGTGGAGAATCCCAGTCTTGATATAGATGGCTTTGATTCTTGCATGCTTACTTTGATTTAAGGTGTTAATTTTGTGATAGTATAGATTTGCTATGTGTCTTGAGGGTGGTATTGACATATACACTTTTGACTTTTCAGGAAGCCGTAGATTATCGAAGACAGGCAGCATCTGCTAGCCAGCCAGGCGAACTTAGGGGAAGAAAAATTATGAAGCGTATAGTGGATATCAGAGAACTGAATGAACAGGCCAAAGTAATAGATGATCTGAAGTATGTATAATGATTTTTAATTTAATATAATGTTCCCTAATTTTAGAATCATAAGATGACAGAAGTGGAAGAAACTGTATTTGGGCTAATACAAACTCTTTATCTGTTATATCACCAGGGTCCAGAGTTGTTTAATAATTTGGCCAAGATCATACACTCATTAGTCATAAAGTTAGGCATGAGGCTGGGCACTGTGGCTCACATGTGTAATCCGAGCACTTTGGGAGGCTGAGGCAGGTGGATCACCTGAGGTCAGGAGTTCAGGACCAGCCTGGGCAACATGGTGAAACCTGTCTCTACTAAAAATACAAAAATTAGCTGGGTGTGGTGGTGTGTGCCTGTGAGCTCAGCCACTCGGGAGGCTGAGGCAGGAGAATTGCTTGAGCCTGGGGGTAGGAGGAGGTTGCAGTGAGCCAAGATTGTGCCATTGCACTGTAGCCTGGGTGACAAATGAGATTCTGTCTCAAAAAAAAAAAAGAAGTTAGACATGAAATCCTAGTGCTTTTTCATAACTTATTTCTTAGCACTTTATGGCTGACTTTATATCACATATATGTTATCTTTACCTGTGTATTTACTCTTTTATGTATCTTCACATGCATATATAAATAAATGCACTAATCTTTATCTGTTGCCTGCTGGATATTGCTAAAAATACTTTCTCTATTACAGTAAATATTCTTATTGCTAAAGTTTGCAATTTTATTTTCCCAAAAGGTAATGGTCATGCCTCATCTTTTCTAATGTGCCTACACTTGTACTGATGCTTTTTTTTTTTAACCATCAAGGACCTTACACAAATATATGCATTTTGTACAGCAGAAGGTATTGCCTAACACTTGTCTGTCAGTTATCATGCAGTGATTCATATTTTCCTGTTGACTTAGATAACAATTTGAGTTTTGTTCTCAGGGGAAAAAATGACCTGAAGCAAAATATACTCTTCCTTCAAAATGTTACCCAAGGATTATATTATATGTAGAATTTTACATTCAGACATTTTTCTGCAGAGTGGGCCCATGGTGACTCTTGATGCAGCAATGGATAACACACATTTCCTCAAACATTAGAGAGAGGTGTTTTTGTTTCCTTAAAATTCACCAAATATTATTGTTAAACTTATTGAGGGTTTTGGCTGGTCCATACATAATCATCTTTGGTATTCTGCAAAGTAAAAGCATGAAAAAGGAGCAAGTAAAAATCAGTGTAACTTATTTTTTTAATACATATTCTGCTTATGTAACTTTGTTATTTCTTTACAATAACTGCTGTATTTGTTTTGCATCCAGAAAATTAGGTGCAAGTGAAGGAACCATAAACCAAGAAATTCAACGTTACCAACAGTTAGAATCTGTGGCTGTGAATGACATTAGAAGAGATGTTCGTAAAAAATTACGGAGATCCAGTATGCGAGTGAGTGCTCTTTGTTCTTTCAATGCTGGTGACAAAACCACCTGATTTTTTCCTATCATATCTCCTGTGTACCAGGCACCATCTAAAGCACTTTACATTTAGTAACCCATTAAAGCCTCACACAACCTTAGGAGGTAGTTTATGTTATTTTCCTATTTTAAAGATGAGGAAACTGAGACAGGTGAAGTAATTTGACCAAAGTTATACAGCCAGAAATGCCGGGGAGCCAAGAGTCCAGCCTAGGCTTTAGGACTCTATAATAGTCTATGCCCTTGCACATTGTGTTTTGTCTTTCACAAAATTATTTTTGCTTTAAGTCTCTAATCTGAACTCTGCAAAAAATGTGAACTTTGTGAAATCTTTTAAGACGTCTGTTCTTTCCCTATCCCCTTCTTCCTGGTCAGAATTTACCTCTCAGCCACTGTGTATTGTTAGCACTTTATAATCTTTATTTTTTGCAGGTTTAGTTGGTCCCATTAGAGTTTGAGTCTAGGGGTAGAAAACTTTTTAAAAAAAACCATTATCCCCTTTTTTTCCTTCATTTTTTAAATTAATGATAAGCTTTTAAGAGTTACCTATTCACAAGTATACCCACTTGGGCATGGTGTTTTTGTTTTGTAAAGTTATTAATGCAGTCCTTTAATAAATGTAGGCCTATTCAGATTATCTTTTTCCTTTCTCCATTTTGGAAAACTGTATGTTCATTTCGTCTAGGTGATCAAATCTGAGGGCATAGATTTGTTCAATGTATTCCTGTATTCTTGAAATAGCCATAGGGTCTATGGTTATATACCCTCCTTTATTGCTAATATTAGTAATTTGTGTCTTTCTTTTTTTCTTAGTTATCCCGGCTAGAGGCTTACCAATTTTATTGATCTTTTCAAACAGCCAGCTTTTAGTTTTGTTGATTTTTCTCTATTGATTTCCTGGGTTTTTTTTGTTTCTGCTCTGATTTTTATTATGTTCTTTTGCTTAATTCAGATTTAATTTGTCATTTTTTCTAGTTTTCTAAGGTAGAAGCTTAATTGATTTTAGATCTTTTCTGATGTATGCATTCAGTGCTATAAATTGTCCTCTAAGCACTGCTTTTGCTTCATCCCACTAATTTTGATAAGTGTGTTTTCATTTTCGTTTAGTGTAAATATTTTAAAATTTCTCTTCAGATTTTTTTCTTCAACTCATGCTACTTAGAAGGGTGTTATTTAATCTCAGTGCATTTGGGATTTTTCAGATATCTTTCTGTTGTTGATTTCTGGTTAAATTCCACTATGGTCTAAGAGCACACATTTTATGATTTATAATTTTTTAAAATGTGTTAAGGTATGCTTTTTGGTTCAGAATGTGATCTCTTCATGAAAGTTCCACGTGAGCTTGAGAAGAATGTGTATTCTGATATTAGGTGAAGCTGTCTGTAGGTGTTGATTATATCCAATTGACTGATGGTGTTGTTGAGTTCAACTGTGTCCTTATTGATTTTTTTTGTGTACTGGATGTCCGTTTCTGATAAAGGGTTATTGAAGTCTCAAACTGTAATTCATCTGTTTCTCCTTGCATTTCTCTTAATTTTGGCCTCACGTAGTTTGACACTCACTTGTTTTGTTTTTAAGAGATAGGGTTTCACTCTGTTGCCCAGGCTGTAGTGCAGTGGTACATTCATAACTCACTGAAACCTCAAATTCCTAGGCTCAAGCAGTCCTCCTGCCTCAGTCTCCCAAGTAGCTGGGACCACATGCCTTGATCACTTCTAAACTCCTGGAGAATATAGTTTGAATACTGCTCTCCAATTTATTTGTCACTAGTTTCTGATAGTAATAATGGATAGTGATATCTGTAACATATAATTTTCTATATTAAATTTTTGCTGTCTACACAAGAGTCATGAAATATAATTAAAATATTGTTTGTCCACTGTTGCATGTCATATTTGGTCTTTGACATTAAAAATAAACTAGATAGAGAGAATTAGAAAGGCTGTTAAAACATCTCCATTCTTAACATACATATGTCATTCCACATATTCCCCTCAATTCCCTTTACCCATCTTAGACTCCAAACCTCCACTGTATTAGAATCTTTTAAATATCTAGTACCATCACTAGTTTCTAGAACAGGGATTTAGAGACAGTGAGAGTGTTAAGTCTTTAACACTCTTACTTTCCTTTGTTGTAATGAAGAGTTCTTCAACAGGGATGCCCTTGGAAAAAAGTGGTCTTTTGTCCCCCTGCCAGGAACCTAGCTTTCTCTCAAAACCTTTAATTCTCATTTTCTTTCTCCGTTCTTACTTTTTAAATCATTTCCTTTCTTCTTGCCTTGTTTCTGTACCCTCATCCCTGCCCCCTAATTTTCTCTTTTCTTCTTTTCTCTCAGGTCAGGTGGTGGCTCATGTTTTCATTGTGCCTCCTAGTTGGTGTTAGGACCAAAGAATAGCTGATTCCTCCTCTAATATGAATTTATATTGTTAAGTGACAAGAAAGTCCCTTGGGGAAAACAAGCTAACTTATTTAATAGTATAATATTTTCTTTTATTTGAAGTCAAATATTACAACAATAAATAATCACCTGTAGTCACATTTTTTCTCTCCCATTTCATTAGGCTGCTTCCCTAAAGGATAAGTGGGGTTTGAGTTACAAACCAAGTTACAGCCGATCAAAAAGCATTTCTGCTTCTGGAAGACCACCTCTAAAGCGAATGGAAAGGACAAGGTAATATACATATTTCAGCCCATGAGACAATTAATAAAATTGTTGACTCTTTTACCAAGGTCAACTACTTTTTTATGTTCTAATCATAAAATTAAGATAACAAATTAATTTTATTTGTAAAATAGCAATAATAGTGGATATTATCAAACTCAGAAGTTTATTTAAGGAACCCGTCATCATATAACCACAGTACAGTGTGTGCTTTTTAGAAATGAAGCACATTGCTATTTAGACAAGTTTTTTATTTACATAAAACTGTGGTTTAGAAAGATAGACAAGTTTTATGCGTAAACTTACAGATTATCTAAAGGAATTAAAACATGCTTACTAGTAGCTACTGCTCTAAATTTGTCAGTTTAGAAAAGATATTGTCACACAGACATTTAGCATATGAAAAAAATGGAAATTTCACATTTATTGAAGTGAAATACAGTTTTAATAGTATATAAGCACTATAAGAAGTATAAATTCTTTTTATATGATTTAGTTTTAGAAAAATCTTGAGTTAACCAAAACATTGAGTCCTTTTTATGGTATGCTAAAGGTTAAGAGAAAGTTCAATCCTTTGATAAGGTAAATATTTAGAAACAGAATGGTATTGCCATTAATCAGACTTTATCATGAGAATATTAGTGTTTTATAACTTTATATTTTACTTGCAGTTCTCGAGTAGGAGAAACTGAAGAGCTCCCAGAAATCCGTGTGGATGCAGCATCTCCTGGACCTAGAGTAACTTTTAATATCCAGGATACAGTAAGAGATATATAATTTGTTAGAGATAAACATTGTTAAATAGTTTTTACAGATTACAAAATTATGGTATTATACTATTTCAAAATATTAATTTCTGACTACAATCAAAGTATGGATTACGATGATTGAACTGTCTGTATATTACCAAGTAGTGGGCACTGCCCTCATAACATCATCTGAGAGCCATGAAGCAGGTGTTCGTGTTTTATATTTTACATGCACAGTAAAGGCTCCATAACTACTTTCTCTTAAGTAGAAAGGATTTTGTTGAATAATTTTTCTTTCAAGTGAGAATCCATATTAAACTACATCTTACACAAATGTAAATGTAGAATATTGGTACTCATTTATGTATTTTATTTATAGATAGTAGCAGAAATTAGAAGGAAGATCAGCTTCAAAGTTGTATTCTAATTTCATACCATAGTAAACGTCATATTAAAATGTTTCTTTTGTTTTTTGTATATTTACTTTTAAGTCATTGTTTATTATTTTTCATGAGTTTTTGTTTTTTCTTTTACTTTTCTTATTGTTTTAATTAAGTTGAAAAATACAGTATGGGGAAGTACACCACAATCCAGCGGTCCTGGGGAAGGGTATTTTCAGGTATTTACTAAAAACAACATAAATTTTGCTTTAAAACTAATCAACCACACTGAATATCTGCCTGCTTTCAAAATATCTTCCTTTCATTTCAGACTAAACTTAGACCTTAAAATATTTTAGATAATGGTTTAAGACTGTTTGAATTTTTTTCATCATGTACATCTCATAACTTCTTACATGGATTTATCTTAGTTTTTACTTCTGTGTAGTTTAATATTAAAAACTAAAAGACTGTCTCAGCTAATCAAATCAATTCAACCAAATTATAAATTAAAAACTACAATTTGTTATTTCCTAATAAGTGTAGTTTTTCCTTATATTCAACAAAATAAATTTTTTCATAAACAAAGATCAGTTAACTAGTTCAAACTAGAATTAAATTTAATTCAGAACAAACAATAATTGAACATTCTTTCTTTGGAGTCACTACTGTAAAATAATATTGATAAAACTATCCATTTTTTAAATTATTCTTTTGTTCAAAACAATGTAGAAGAATGATATCTAGATCATTTTGTTAAGATACATTTAAAAATAAGCGCTCATCCAAAGATTTATTTTCCCTTTGGTCACTCTCTTCAAGCTTGAGTCTCAACATACATCTCATAGTTATAGTGAATTTAGTCAAACTGGATTTTTTTAAAGAACTATTTAATTGTAATATAGTGAGCTTGACAAACATGTTCTTTTTTTATGAAAAAAACTTGGAAAGAAATCATTTACATGAATGAAATGGGTTCTACTAGCTAGGTGATTCTCAAAGGAATTAATATTTGAAGTGATTCAAGTCTCATTTTTAATTAGCCATGTACTGTATAAAAGTATATAAAAATCATAAATTATATAATAGATATGAGACTAAATATATTTTCTAATCATAAATTAGAAAATAGATAAGGCATGATTAAATATAAAATGAAACAAAGATATATTTCATCTACCGTCTCTTACCAAAGTTTTAAAAAGTGGATGTTCTAACAATCTGATTTATTTGTTAACTCAGTAACACGTATACTATATAAAATGAACACCTAGATTTCAAATTTTCAATGTAGGACTTAACTGTGTATTGAATAGCAGCATCCAGTAGTTTTTAATAATAAATTACCTTGCACATTAAACTTCATAAAAGCGTATTGTTCAAGTAACTCTGTGACTCTGTGAAGGTAGGCATCAAAATTAGGTCATGGGAAGGTGTTTTGTTTTTCTTTTGTTTTGTTTGACCTATTTATATGTAGTGGCCTCCTAGTGAAATCCTGAGTTAGTGACATAGTGTTTATACAAAGTATAGTCAGCCCTCAATATCTGTGGGGGATTGGTTTTAGGACCCCCATGCATACCAAGATCCACAAATATTTGAGTCCCTTTTATAAAATGGTGCAGTATTTGCACATAACCTACGCACATCCTCCCATATACATTAAATCATCTCTAGATTACTTACAATGTGTAGTACACTTTAAATGATATTATAAATAGTTGTTATAACTTTTGTTTATTGTTTTTTATTGTTGTACTATTATTTCCCCCCAATATTTTCTGTCTGTACTTGATTGAATCTGTTGGGGTTTACAGAGAACCAAATGTATTTACCCCAAAATACAGCATTCTTCAGTTTGATACATGTTTTATTACTCAGCTATTTGCACATTTTTGTTTAACTAATGTGGGGCTCATTTTTAAAAGATACATCCACAAAAAGCATCTAATATCATGATGAGAAAACAATAAACTTTGTACTGACACAGCATGCTCTTCCATCACTAATTGCTCTTGCCATTCTGATTTACAATTAATCATGTTTCTTTTGCTTCCACGTTTAACTTCTGCTTTAAAGAATTAGTGTTTACTTATTAATATAGTAATATATGTTTATATAAAGTAAAGTTTCATTCTGATTTTTAGTGTAGTATAACTTTCTGAGGTTGGCCCTTTTGCTTCCTTCCTTGGTGTACCATTTCATATGTTCATGAATCTGACCTTTCTTTCAGTTTAGAGTGAGGAAATTCAACTCTGAGATAATTTTTAAATGTTTAAATTTATATATATTTTCTTTTTTTAATTGAAATATAAATCTGATTCATGTTTTTTCTTTTTTACAATCAGTTTCCAGAGGAAACAGAACTTGACCTTTTGTCAGTAACCATTGAAGGTCCATCCCATTACTCATCAAATAGTGAAGGATCATGTTCCGTGTTCAGTTCTCCCAAAACTCCAGGAGGCTTCTCACCAAGCATTCCTTTCCAAAGTGAAGAGGGCCGACGGGATGACAGTTTGTCTTCTACCAGTGAAGATTCTGACAAAGATGAAAAAGACGAAGACCATGAGAGGGAAAGGTTTTATGTTTACAGGAAACCCTCGTGAGTAACCTCATTTTAAGATCGTTAGGTAGTATCATAGAAATGAGCATACAATGTTATATATAACTCAACTTTTACAAAAATCATTTTTAATGTGCCTCTCACTTGAGTAAGACTGAGTCTCATTAAAATAAAATTTAATAAAATTTATCACATGGTTTATTAATGTGATATAGCTCCATATAGTTTTTAAATTTAAATGGGTTTTTTCAAGCCACCTAAGTTTAATTATCAAAAATAAAATAGAAAGATGTGGTTATGAGTAAATTAAAGGAGAGGACTGTATTCCCATGGCATTAAAGATTGCAGCAAGGAGATCTGTAATAATGTAGGCTAGTTAGAAAAGTAATAAAGGGAAGTGTTTAACAATGGATGAAAGACTTCAGCAAATTCTTAGGAGAAAGAAATAAGATGAATGGTGTTAATGAAATAAATGACTAATGTGAAACTTTGCTCTGAATGTGCCCTCAAGAGGAGCTGCAAGGATCTTTGGAACTGCTATTTAAACCACCCTCAACTGAGGCTGTGACAATAATAGTAAGAGTTTCTAATAATGGTAATAAATTGAGCTTTAGGGATTCTTTCTTCCCTTTCCTAGACTGAAGCCACTGACTCCTGAATCCCATAAACATATTTGGTTTTATTCCCTCATTTTTCTGGAGTACATTCTCAAATAACTTTCTATAAAAAGTTGTTATTGCAGATCTACTTCATTTTTTTGTGTGTTCTAAAGTAGCTTTACTGTTCTTGTGTTTATTATTGGGTTGGGAACAGAATTCTAGTTTAATATTTATTTCTTCTAGGTAAGATAAACTGCTCTATTATCTTCCAGCATTCAGCTGGTTATCTTTTTCAGTTCTGTGAATGTGACTTGGGATTTTTTTGGTATTTTATATCTGTTTTCTACCTAGAAATTTTTAGAATCTTTTCATTGTATTTAATTTCATAGTAGTCCAGGTTTGAGTCTTTTCTAACAATTTTCTAGGTATTGTGGTATTTCTTAAAACATAAATTTGATTATAGGAAATATTACTTTATAGTTGTGTGGATTAACTCTGCCCTTTCTTTTGTTTTGTCTTAATAGTAATCCTATAAGTTGCACATTTGCCTTCCTGGACAGATGATCTATTTCTCTTTACTTTTTTTGTTTTACATTGCCGTTTTTAAAAATATCTTTATTTTTTATTGAGATATAATTTACATTAGTGTAACCATATTTTCCAGATGTACAGTTTGATAAGTTCTTTACGTATTTTATTTTATTTTGGTAAGATCACTTAGCATGAGATCTACTCTCTTAACCTTTTTATGTGTGCAGTACAATATCGTTTAGCTGTAGGCACAATGTCCAGAACTTACTAATCTTGCATAACTGAAACTTTATATATGATTGCTTAGCAACTCCAAACCTCTCCCCGACCCCCAACCCCTGGCAACCACCATTCTATTCTTTACTTCTATGAGTTGGGTAATTTTAGATAATTCATGTAAGTGGAATCATGCAGTATTTGTCCTTCTGTGTCTGGCTTATTTCATGTAGCATAATGTCCTCAAGTTCATATATAATGTTACATACTACAGCATTTCCTTCATTTTTTAAAGGCTGATAATATTCCATTGTATGTATGCACCACATTTGTTAATTCATTTATCTATCAATGGATATTTTAGGTTGTTTCTACATCTTGGCTATTGTGAAAATGCTGCAGTAAACATGGGAGTGTTAATATCTCTTTGAGATCCCAATTTTAATTCTTTTGTATATTCAATTTTTCAATATATAAACTATACCGTGTATGTTGAAAAAGATTTCATTTTCCAACATACACGGGGTAGTTTATATACTGATAATCAGACTCCTTAAAAGTGGTGACTATGTCTGTGTCCTCATCACCTAGCACATACCCTGGCATATAATAGTTATTCAGTACATAGTAGCTGAATAGAATGTGGCTCCATTAAACTCCCTCGTGTTAATTTATAAAATAGTAAAATTTATTTACAGACTATTGCTCACTTAATAGGTTGGAAAGTAGTTTGTTACAAAGAACTGTCATTTTACCATAACGTAATGATCAATTGTTTTTTCTATAGACATACATCTCGTAAAAAAGCAACAGGCTTTGCTGCTGTTCATCAGCTATTTACAGAACGCTGGCCAACAACACCAGTCAATAGAAGTCTTAGTGGCACAGCTACAGAGAGAAATATTGACTTTGAACTCGATATACGGGTTGAAATTGATAGTGGAAAATGTGTACTCCACCCAACCACCCTTCTACAAGAACATGATGATATAAGTTTGAGAAGGTAAGAAATTGATTGAAAAAGGATACATGTAACTTTATTAGAAATACTATTCATATTTCACTGAATTATAACAAACTTCTCCATTCCAAAATGCAGATTTGAAGTGTAAATGTAATTATAGTTATAATGGTCAAGTGGTTATTTCTTACACAGTTTCTTATAAACAACTGTATAGTATTTTCTGGCAACTAGAAATGGATGTCTGATTGACAGTCTGGCATATTTTTTAATTAAAATAGTTATATCTTTGGAATTCTTTTAACACACATGAATTTCTCAGTGTCTCTCCCTGCACTGTGCATATTTCAGTTTTAAAGAACAACAAAATGCTCAGAAATATCTTGGTTATTGAGAGTTTTGGTGAGTTCATAAAGAAATAAGAAAGACTGGGAGATAGTTACACAGACTTCAATAGACTGAAATTGTGTCCAGGATATAACTGCAGCTTTACTATTTGTTTATATCACTAAATGATGATATAAACAGGATTAACGTTATATTTTTTCTTTAAATTTTGTTTTGTTTTTCTTTTCTAATCTACATGAACTGTAAAAAAATAGTTACAATTGAGTGGATGAGTAGAGATGTAGAGCTAAAAAGAATGCTGATGCTAACTGAAACCCGGTAATGGGAACATGGAGGATCATTAATGATATACTATTCTTACTACTTTTTTATATGTTAAAAAATTTCCATAATAAAATACTTTTTCAATTGTCTGAGGCTTTTATAAAATAAAAGAAAAAGGTACTATAAACAGTTAAAATCTCTTATAAATGTCGTGATGATAAAAAGAATTACTATTAGGTTATTTTTGAACCATAATAATCCATAATAAATTGCTAATACTTAGCTGTATTTTTACCTATATAAAGGGCAGTTTCATTTGGTTCAACCTAATATGTTCAAGTGAGAGTCATGGCCCTAGGAAAGAATAAAGGTAACTGCCCTGTATAGTTAAGGAACATACAACATTTACATCACTCATGCAAGGCATTAACCAGTCTAGCTAGAGATACTGATGAACTTTACTTTTTTCAACTTCCTAAATGAAGGATTACTTTCCATTTAGTGTAATGATAAAAGTTTGCTTTTAAACAAACAAACAAAAATGTCCTTTTTAAAAAAGATGAGAACATTTTTCTGTTCACAGGAGTTATGATCGAAGTTCCAGGAGCTTAGATCAAGATTCACCTTCAAAAAAGAAGAAGTTTCAAACTAATTATGCTTCTACCACCCATTTAATGACCGGAAAGAAAGTGCCATCATCTCTGCAGACAAAGCCTAGTGACTTAGAAACAACAGTATTTTACATTCCTGGAGTTGATGTAAAGGTAAAAACCTAATTGCCTAGGGTAAGGTTAAATTATTGGTAGCAATGTTTATTTTCTATCATATACATTCATCTTTTTCTCATTATGTTAAAATGAGACTCAGTGACTTCTTGTGTAATATAGCCATATTCTTCTGGACATAAGAACATCAAAACTGCAGGTTCCCATTTCATTTATATAGCATTTTCCATGGAAGTTTGATGGAAAGAAGTTTGGTTTTTTAATGAATTAATATTCATAACAAACTTCCTAAACCTTGCCTAGTGCAACTTCATTAAACAACCGTTTTTTAGATTCTGGAATTACAGAATCGTAGACTATTCAGTTGGAAATGACATTAAAGATTATTTGAAATGAATAAAAGCAAAGAAAACTGCCAGGATCACAAAGTTAACTTGTAAAAGTTAAAAGTCTTCTGACTTCCAATTTCTTTCTACCACATTTTTCTATACTTCTTGATTTTCTTCATCTTTATAATTTTGTTTCAATACAGTTGCATTACAATTCTAAGACACTAAAGACTGAATCACCTAATGCCTCCAGAGGATCTTCCTTGCCAAGAACACTCTCCAAAGAGTCCAAGCTGTATGGTATGAAAGACAGTGCAACGTCTCCTCCTTCTCCTCCTTTACCTTGCACTGTCCAGAGCAAGACTAACACCTTACTTCCTCCCCAGCCCCCACCTATTCCCACAGGTATTTAAGGAGTATATACTCTATTTTTTGTCATTTTTAAAATTTTTAGTTATTACCTACTTGCTCTTTTGAGACTTTCATATGCACACATTTAAGAAAAAAAAAAAGGACATAGACTTGTCAATAATGACTATACAAAATTTATATATGGAAGTGTGGGCCAACTATTTTTGGCTGTTTTTGAAATTGACATTACTTTAGAGTATACCAAATAGGTTAATTACTTAAATCTTTAGGTCTATACATTAAAATAAAAAAGGTAGTTTTATGTAGTTCAAATTTGGGAGCTTATGATCAAATGCAAATATCAAACTTAACACATTTAAAAGAGAGTAATACTTTGGGCTTAACATTTATTACTTCTCTGTTGTATAACAGATTACCCAGGATTTAGTGGCTTATAACCTCAAACACAGGTTCTGTTGATGAGAAATGCAGGCACAGTTTGGCTCAGTGGGTCTAACTCATGGTCTTTTACAAGATTGCAGTCATGACATTGGCTAGGGCTAGAGACATCTGAATACTTGACTGGGGCTGAAAAATCTGCCTCTAACATATCCCAGTCATGTGACTCGTTAACTGGTACTTCAGTTTCTTTCCATGTGGGCTTCTCTACTGGGCGTCTTGAGTGTTCTCATGATACGGCAGTTGACTTCCCTCAAAAGAAATGATCCAAAAGATACCATGGATGAAGCTGCAATATATTTTATGGCTTAGCCTTTGAAGTCACATGCCATCACTGCCACAAGCTTTTACTCATCACACAGGTCAGTATGGGAAGAAACTACACAAGGGCATGAATACCAGGAAGCAAGGATCCTTGAACATCATCTTGGAATCTGGCTACCATAGCACATTGATGATACTGTACATACATGGCAGGATTTCCAAAAAGAAGGAGTATCAGACTAGATAAGAATTATTTGAAAAAGTTTCATTTATGAGACAGAATTTGATATATAAACCTTTTAAAATAGGAATCATGCTGATAATGCCTAATATCACTTTTCAGTTAACAAGGCATGTCTATGTCCAATAAGTGGATGTCAGATATTAACCCATTTTATAAATGAGTTAAGGCTCATAGAAGTTGAATGTCTTTCCTAAATTTGCACAACTAATAAATGTTAAGAGTTGGAAACCTTAGCCAAAGCTAGCTAAGATGTTTTACTCATTCTCCTGAAGCAGAAATAATTAGTTAGGTAGAAGGAAAGACAAATGGCATATCCCATATAGGGAAGCATTATAAATATGTACAAGCTAAACATAGGAAAGCCCGAAAATTGTGACATTTTTCTTCACTTGCCACTAAATATTGTTAAAGTTCTCTATATCTTCTTAAATGGACAGAAGGTCTAATGCTAATGAGAGGCTAAGCAAAATATAAAGCTGAAAAACTGGACCAAAACTTGTGACATGGAGCAAGTAGGAATAACCATCTTATTATATGTTATTAATCACCTTTGTATTCTAACATATAATTCTTCTCAACCTATTTTTATTACTCAAGCTATTTTTATTACTCAAGCTATTTTTATTACTTTCTTGTAAGGCCTTAAATATGAGGTCCTTTACGTAATTAAACTTTAATTCAAATTTCTCACAAAGTTGTCTTATGTTAAATTGGAACTTTTTATAAAATCCATTAAATGGAATTTATATAAATGTTCTAGCCAAAGGAAAAGGAAGTGGAGGAGTAAAAACAGCCAAGTTATATGCCTGGGTAGCACTTCAATCATTGCCAGAAGAAATGGTTATCAGTCCCTGCCTATTAGACTTTCTGGAAAAAGCTCTAGAAACTATCCCAATTACACCAATTGAAAGGAATTATACAGGTAAGCATCCTTCTTATATACCTCCCCATCACATATATACCTCCCCATTCACATATATTTTGGGATCTTGTATATAAGGTTTTCTTAATGCTGCTATACATTATTACATAATATGTACAATTATAAATAGTAAAGAATTATAGACTGTAAAAGAACTGAGAGATCCTCTAATTGTCATTTACAAATGAAGAAACTAAGTCCTGGTGAGGTTATATAACTTTCCCATGGGCACACCTAGTCAAGGACAAAATTAATCCTTAGGTTCTGTATTCTTACGTTCTGCATCCTTAGTGTGTGTCCTGGACTGGAATCACCTTGAGGGCAAGGGTATAATCACTAGTTTCTTGGTAAAGTGTTCGGTATAGCAGCAGGAAAATTTGAGTTTGGGGGAATGAGCAAGAGGTGTGAACAGAGAAAGAAGTATAGAATGAAGGGCTACAGAAGCAAATATTTCTGGGTGTTCATACCTTTCATCTCACTAGTATAAACAATAAGGATCTTTTAATAAATAGTTTGCCTTTGACCTAATAATACAACTTAACCAAATATTTTAAACAGCTGTCAGCTCACAGGATGAAGATATGGGACATTTTGAAATACCAGATCCTATGGAAGAGTCAACAACATCACTAGTGTCATCTTCAACATCTGCTTATTCTTCCTTCCCTGTAGATGTTGTGGTTTATGTACGAGTTCAGGTGATATACTTCATTTTTTTTCTTTTTGTTTTAAAGAAAAATGTTTTCCTTAAGTTTATTTGAACATTTCAACATTATTACTGCTTAAAAGTTTTCTTAATCTCAGGTTCATGAACCATTAGTATGTTTATGATGGATTGGAGGTTGCCTGAACATCTGTGAAGTACATGTAACATTTTAAGTGTATACAGATGCTCAAGTTACAAAGCCATTATGTTCTAATTAACCCATCATAAACTAAATAGCTTAAGTCCGTAATGGATTTAATACACCTAACTTACCAAACATCATTTAAGGTAAGCTTACCTTAGACTAGCTTACCTTAAATGTGCTCAGAACACATTAGCCTTCAGTTGGGTAAAATCATCTAACACAAAGCCTTTTTTATAATGAAATGTTGAATATCTCATTAATTTATTGAATGTTGTACTGAAAGCGAAATGCAGAATGGTTATGTGGGTACTCAAAGTACAGTTTCTACTGAATGTGTATCATTTTCACACCATCATAAAGTAGAAAAATCCTAAATTGGAGATCATCTATATTCACTTTTCTACCAAAAAGTGTCATAGATCTTTGGGTTTTCAATAATTGAATCTCATACTTCTGTGGCAAATGAGTTGATATCCTTTTTTAAGCATTTTATGCCTTTGTTTTGACACCTTAATTTCTTGCCATTATAGTTCTTCTGGGCAGATATAAAGTATAATTGAGATATAAAGTCACAATAGTACCTTTGTTAAAATTTTTGCTAAGAGTTACCTAGTTTTTATTTAACATTTTATTCTAAAATTCAATGCTACCAGTAGGCCTTTGGGAGTATATGTTAGCCTTTAATTAAATGTGTTTATCAAGTAGGATTTGAAAACTACTTGTATCAAAACTTCAGGGTTCAGTTGATCCTCAATTAAAATCTGATAATCAATCTTAAGAGTAAAAGAAACATTAATGGTCATCTGTTCCAACTATTTTCCATAATAGTAATGTGGCCAAAAGAGCTTCAGTCTCACATTCTAGAATTTTTAGCTAGCTTTTTTAAAGGTCTGATGGAAACACAATGAATGAGGGCTTGAGGGTTATAAAACCTTTGGGCTGGGTGCAGTGGCTCACACCTGTAATCCCAGCACTTTGGGAGGCTGAGGTGAGTACACCACTTGAGCCCATGAGTTTGAGCCCAGCCTGGGCAACATATGGAGACCCCATCTCTACCAAAAAAAAAAAAAAAAACCTAGCCAGGCATGGTGGTATGCGTCGGTGGTCCTAACTACTTGAGAGGCTGGGATGAGAAGATTGCTTGAAACTGGTAGGTCAAAAGCTGCAATGAGCCATAATTGTACCACTGCAGTCCAGCCTAGGCAACAGAGTTGAGTCCCTCTGTATACTTAGGAGATTGGCTGTAGGACTGACTACCCCTACCCTCCCCACCATGTATACCAAAATCCACACATACTCAAATCCTGCAGTCAGCCCTGAGGAATTACTAAAAAAGAAAAGAAACAGCCCTCTGTATATGCGGATTTTTCATCCTAGAATCCTGTATTTTCAATCCATGTTTGGCTGAAAAACTCGATATATTAATTGGACCGGCACAGTTCAAATCTGTGGTGTTCAAGGGTCAACTGTCATATTGCTCAGAGATGGCTCCTCAAATATTTAGCTTCTTAAAAATTGTAGCATTTTGTATATACATTTTGATTTTTATATCATGCTTCTGTTTTAAAAAGGACAATAAACACAAAATCTTAACTACAAATGAGTAAACATGATCATATATGTAGACTGAAATGAAAATTAAATGTAAGCTTTGAAATTCAGTTTTTTAACTTCCCAGTAGATACTGTGGTTCAAGTATGAGTTCAGGTGATATACTTCATTTCCTTCTTTTTTTTTTTTAATGTTTTTCTTAAGTTTATTGGAACATTTCAATATTATTTCCATTTAAACTTTTCTTTTATCCAATTCCTAGAAACCTTTTGCTTTCTGTTATCTTTAGCCCTCACAGATCAAATTTAGCTGTTTACCAGTATCAAGAGTAGAATGCATGCTAAAGCTGCCATCCCTGGACTTGGTGTTTTCTTCAAACCGAGGAGAACTAGAGACTTTAGGGACTACATATCCTGCAGAGACTTTATCCCCTGGAGGTAATGCTACTCAGAGTGGAACAAAGACTTCTGCTAGCAAAACTGGAATACCAGGTATAGATAATGGTCTTTTATTCCTCTAGTACAAAACCAAATACTATTTTAAAATCAATATTTTAAGAGTAATTAATATGTATTTTAAAATACATTTGGAAAAGGGGAATATTTGAGGATTATTTATAGAAAAAATCTATAGTAGACCAATGTTTTGAGTATATTTCATGTGTTACTTGAACTTGAGTATCCTTTTTTTTTTTTTAGCTGAATGGCAATTAAATAGCATTTTAAATTTGGCTTAAATGTACATACTAAAAGCACTATGACATAAATGCTGTATAATAATCCACACATTCAAGTATTTTTGAGTATTTTTTATCTTAAGCTCTATTTGACATTAAAGAGTAATCAGTGTTGCAAATAGAAAATAAGAAACATAGTGTTACTTTACAGGGATTTCTTTCTTATGCTGACTGAAAACTATCAAGTAGCTGTAGCATATGTATTTTTAAATGGCAAATTTGGTTTTCTAACTCATCTATGTGTTTCAAAAAAGGTTCAGTTTTTAAAACATAATTGATTTCCTAAGATTATAGGTATTCCTCACTATGTTAATGTTGGGTACCATTTCTGCCCTAAAAATTGAATAGAGATCACACATGCAAATGGTAAAGATTTTATTGAATACCTCTAAAAAAGAGACTAGACTGAATGAAAACTGATAAGAAAACTGGAATATCATTAAAATAGTGGTTCTTAACCAGGAGCTATCTTGTTGGCAATTTTGGGAGACAACTTTTACAGTCATTACTGAGGGGGTACAGCTGGCAGCTACTATGAAAGCCAGAGATGCTACTAATAGTAGCATCTATAGTATATATGACAACCCCCTCCACTGCCAAATAATTATCTGGTTGAAAATATCAATAATGCCAAGGTTGAGAAGGCTTGTATTAAGAAGGAAAAAAAATAAAATCCTAAATTCCAGTTTGGATAGAGGCATGAAAACAGTGAAGGGGAAAATACTTTTCTGATTTGTAAGGAAATACAGTATAGGTTTTGGGTGCTATGTTTTGAGAGTCATCTTAGAGTCAAATCTTTATTCTAATAATTTCATCAAATATCAGTTGGAAAAATTATTACAGACTGGCTTGTGAGAAAGCATCCCAAAATTCCTCCAGTATTTACTTGTATTAGTGGGGAAATGGTTATAGGAATGTCATTTGTTTTGCTGTGTGAATATTTGAAAGTTTTCACAAACAAAAAGGTTGATACTAAAGATTTTGCTAATCTGGTCACCCATTATCTACTACTAAGTTCCAAAATATTGCTGTTGGAGTTGTGTTGTCAACAAAATATTATAGTGGTAGTGCTGGTTTCTGATTACAAAAGTTACACCCACTATTCATTATAGAAAATAGTACACTAAAGATGTACTGAAAATAAGAATATCTCTTTATCATCGATAACCGTTGTTATCTCTGGTAATACTACAGCATTTCTATAGTAATACAATCTTTTTCCAAGGCAAAAATTGAAATATGGCCTCTTCTGCTATGTAACTTTTTAAAACTTAAAATATCATAGTTATTTTCCTATATTATTAAATATTCATCTCTAAAATTAGTGGCTATATGATATTCCATCATTTTGATCATATACTTGAGATTCCTGGGTTATTTTGCTTTTAAAATAATATTAAAATCAACATCTTTGTTTGTAAATATTTTTAAACAAATATATATTCTTAAGAGAAATTCTTAAAAGTAGAAATTGCTAGGTTAGGAAGTATGAACATTCTGAAAGTGTTTGATACATTTGCTTTCTGGTAAGACTATAAAATTTCTACACTCTCACCACAGTGTATACGGACACCAGTCCATTTTGTTCTTCCCAATACTGTTTTTAATTTTAATCATTGTCAATGGGATGGATTAAAATTGGATTTTATTATTTTAATCTATACTCTATTATTTTATTAGTTATTTGTTAGGAATGGTAAATATATGTCCATGCTCATTTCTCTTTTGGAATGTTAATCTTTTTCTTAATGACAAACTGGTCATAATGTCATAAATTATTAGAACTTAAATTATTATAGCAGTATATATGCACCATGCTAGGAATAAGTAGTGAAAGGAATATGAAATGTGAACCTTTTTTATGCCCAACTTTTATTATTCTTTAGAAAACAACAGAAATGAATAGCAACCCTCATTTTATCATTATAGAATATTCAAGGAATGATGATGAGAATATATAGGTTGTGACAATATCCATTCTTTCAAAGGATCTTTGTGGTCTGGGTCAGTGCTAGGAGATAATAGTGAACTTAGCTAATAGACATGGTCCATACTTACTAACATAGAACCTAAACTGAATGTGGAGAAACAAATAATAGCCCAGCAAACAAGCTTATTTTAAATGGAAACATGAAGTGAGTATGAGTTAGCTAAGCAGAGAGTTCAGGGAACGAACACTGGGAGAGAATACAAAATTCAACAAGAAGAAACAGTTTGGCAACTCAGAATAACAAAAAGGGGGAAAAAAGCCATTATAAGCATGGAGACTTGCATAAGAAAGGTTAAGAGAGAAACTCATGTGGGAAAGCCACTGAAAGATTAAGCAAGGGCGTGGATATGATTCACATATATACTTTTAGAATACCAGTCCGGCTGCCGTATAGCAGTTGATTCGAGAAGGCAAGGAGAGACATTTCTGTAGTCCAGACAGAGTTAATGATTGCTTAAGCTAGAATGGCGGCGGTAGAAGGAAATGGACAGAGTTTATTTACCTGAGATATAGAAATTATGAATGATAAATTGCATGACAGATAGGAGTAGGAAGGATGACAGGTTTTGGTTGAGCTATTTCCATGAAGTGATACTTCAAAGAAGTATCACTTACTAGTGATGGGGAACACCAGAAGAAAAGCAAATTCAAGGAAAAAGATCAAGAGTGCAGTTAAGTGTAAATGCCTGTGACCCATTCTAATAGGAGGTCACGTAGGCAGCTGTAATATATAAATCCAAAAAAAGTCTGGTCTGGACATAAATTTTGGAATCACCAACAAAATCATTTAATAATCTATTCAAATGGTCTCGTATTTTTTATGTTTTTGAAGTTTACATGTCCTTCCCTAGTAAATGTTACCAACAAGGACACTTGGCTAACAGAGGTTTTTTTTTTTTTAACTTTCTGGATATGCATACCTTGTTCTGTTTCCACTGTACTTACTGAAGTGTGGACTCCAAGTATATGATATGGATTTTTTACAGTATGTTCTCTTCCCCCTTTGCTTGAGTCCAACTATTATGGGCCTCTTCTACTGCCTGCTTCTAGTAGTAAAGGAGAAAAGAAATAGGAAACCATGCAGTAGGCCAAACATATATATAAGTAACTGTTTTAAGGATAAACAGAGTTTTCAGCCCTTGTGTAAATTAATTGGAAAATACATCTAAGTCCTTATTTCAGTTTTAAGGATTAAAATATATGAACTGTTAATGTTTGAGTGTTTCCATTTTATTCTGAAGTCATGTTTGGTTCTTAAGAACATATTATTGACTGGCCTTTTTTTCTCATGGCTTATAAATACTTTGAATTTCTTGTGTTTACTGTAGGTTCATCGGGATTAGGCAGCCCTCTTGGCCGAAGTCGACATAGTAGTAGTCAGTCAGATTTGACCACTTCCAGCAGTAGTTCATCTGGCCTGAGCTTCACTGCATGCATGTCTGACTTTTCCCTTTATGTATTTCATCCATATGGAGCAGGGAAACAAAAAACTGCTGTTTCTGGCCTTACAGCTGGATCAGGAGGATTAGGTATACTTTGCATGTTTACATCGTTTTCAGATCTGTAGCACCTTTTCAAGCTTTCTTTTCATAAATCATAAGGGTATAGACAAGATCAGATGCTTTTTATATTTTTCCTCTTTGATAATACCTATCTCATCTTTACATAATATGTAGACATATACAATAATTATACAAGAATTTTAATATTCAGAATATTTTCTAAGCAATATACATAGCACAGTAATCTCTGATATTCAGATTACTGAATATCAGTAATCTGAATATCAGAGATTACTATTGAAATGTTTAAATGTCTTAGCAAATCACTGTCCATTTGTATAAGAAACTGTATAAAAAGTAAAATTTTAAATTGAATGGGTCATATTTGTTAATTTAAAAAGAGACTATAATTTAAGTCAGTCATTTAGTGAAAATAAATTTCATTGGCACTTTGAAGTGAGACAAACCACTAAAATGCATAAGAGCTTATTATTAGTAACTATCTCTTGACTTGTATTTAAACAAATGATGAAAATATATATTCCATGTCAATTCTAGTTTCTATTGTTGGAGAAGGGTTGTAAAAATCACCAATTATGTTTATGGGTTTGAACCTCTAAAATTGTTAGGAATGCTAATACTCATGAGATCATTCTCCTTAAGTTTATACCTCAAGTGATTTTAATTCATGCCATATTACGTGTGTTAGATAATTTTCACCTAACTAGACAGCTGTGTGCATTCATGTATATATAAATGTGGGGATTTGTGTTTGTTTGTTTGTTTTAAAGGGAACGTGGATGAGGAGCCCACTTCAGTCACTGGTCGAAAAGATTCACTCAGTATAAACCTTGAGTTTGTAAAAGTGAGTTTGTCACGGATCAGGCGTTCAGGAGGTGCCTCATTTTTTGAAAATCAGTCTGTAAGCAAGTCTGCAAGCAAAATGGACACTACTTTAATAAATATATCTGGTACTCAATTTTATAGTTTTTAAATTAAAATATTGTTTTCCAAAATTAAATAATGGCCTCTGTTTTAATAGTGTTTAAATATTAAGTCAATTAATGTTATGCTTTTCAGTGATAAGTTGGATTTAAAGGAGAGGAATGCCCAGCCTACGGTACTGTCTCAGTCCACGTAATTAATGTTAGGGATATGAGTTCTAGGTAAATAGACCTATCACTCAAGGACCAAATATACCTAATTAAATCAATAAAAGTTACTTCTTTTCTTCAATTCTTCTCCACGAATTGTTATCGTTTTGGTTTTCATAATTGTAAGTGCTTAAAACACTAAAATGGGATGAATGATGTTTAAAAATGTTTACTTGATGTCAGAAAACCTTGAATTGTTTGCATGTATATTGCTGGTTTTAAAAATAGTTGTATAACTATGGGCAAATCACTCATTTACTTTACGTTGTGATTTGAATATTTAAAATTAAATGCAAATAGAACGTTTTGAAGAATTCAGAATACTGAGTAGTAAAAACTTTCATAATTATGAATCAAATAAATACGGTATGTTCACTTAACCCAGTATTCTGCACATATATCTTAAGCCTACGTTTTAGAGTACACTTTTGCCAGAGATTGCTGGGTGATTGAGTGGAGCAGGCATGAATTCGACAAGGTCTTATGTGTAGACAAATAAATAAGTCCAGGATAATAAATGCTATAATGGAGCTTTATATAAAGAGGAAGAAACAATAAATTCTGTCTTGTATGAGAAATCAGAAAAGGCTAGACATAGGAAATGTTATTCGGTGAAGATTTTGAAAAATGAGTAGGAATATTCTTGGAGGTAGCAGCATGGTATTCAGTGGCACAGAGCATCAAAATGTATGCTTCTGGATCATAGTTTGATTTGCTCTGGCTGAAGCATAGGGTATAAGTGAACATTTAATTGGTTGTACAAAGTGGATGGAGATAGAAATAGGCTAGAGGTAATATGTTGATAAAACAGGACGCGATTATGGAGGGACTCATATCATATGCTGAAGAATCGGGTTCTGATCTTTTAGGCAGTGAGAAGCCATTAGAGGTTAAGAAACAGGGTGATGCTTCAGAAATATGTTTTAGAAAGAGAGCTGATGGTAGCATGAAAGATAGGAAAGAAAGATGCTTGAGGAGACTGTTGAAACAGACCGTGCAGTAGTAGATGAGAGCCTAAACTGGCAGTAAAAAGAGAAAAGGGAATGAGGAGTGGGTTTAAGAGAGATATAAGAGAATCCACAAGCTTGAGTAAAAGTTACAACTTAGGGGCAGCAGAGGAGACAAGAATGTCTCAAACTTTTAGCTTAGATAACTGAAGGAGCAGTGATGCCATTAACTTAGAAAATAAGGAAATGTCTATAGGACATTTAGGTAGAAGGTTCTGGTAGACAGTTGACTTAGGGACTATGGCTATGTAGGTATGGGCACAGACAAAAACAGAAATTTTAGCTTTGGAAGATACTGGCTTATAAACCCTATAGAAACTATGGTAGAAGAATAGAAGAGCATGTACAACAGTAGCAGAAGAATGCTCCAGAGCAGAACTCTGGAAAAAGGCCATCAGAATGTTTTTTGTCTAAAGTCACTGCTATTTGTCTGATAAGAAAATAGTACTCTCTGCCCCACAGCTATTTGGTTTACACTTCCTTTTGAGAAAATTTGTATACCAGCTCATCCTGATGATTGATTTTCCATAATAGAGAAGATTGCTGTGTTAAAATTGAAAGCTGGCTATCAGACTAATCTTTAGAACTTATCTGAGGATTTCATGATAAAGTGGTAACAGAATTCCAACTTACCATCCCCGCAAAGAAGGAAAATTGTACTAACAGTGTTAGAATGTGCTGTTTTTGTAATGTGTGGAAGAACGTATCACTGACTAATCATAATATATAACTTAAATATAATTCAGCTGTATAATAACCCTGTCTTATACCTATCATGTGAAAACATTAAGGGTTTTAGAAATCTGTACTAACAAATGTTATTTATATATCAGCTGTTTGCGATATAGGGTCTGCCTCCTTTAAATATGATATGCGCCGACTCAGTGAAATTCTGGCATTTCCAAGAGCATGGTATAGGAGAAGTATTGCAAGACGTCTATTCCTCGGAGACCAAACTATAAATTTGCCAAGTAAGCTTGTTATATAATTTTAATTTTGGTTACAGTAGCAGCAAGACCTACAATTGATAACACAAACTTGATCTTACTTGGTAGGGTATACCATGTGATACATTCAGTCATTCCAGAATGTCCACGGGGCACCTCTAATATGCCAAACACAAGGGGGATATACATTAGCACTCAGGATATATCAGAGAACCAAAGAGACAAAAAGTCTTACCTTCTTTGAGATTACATTCCAGCTGACTTTTTATTCTGTAACTGTACTAACAAATTAACAAACTTGTAAATTAGTAACATTGTTAGTACATTTATTTTCTAATGATTACTCTGTAATCCTTTTAAATATCCAAGTTAATCATGGTTAGTTAAGCATGGGAAACAGAAGAGGTTGGGAACATGTTACTATCTTGCCTGCAGTTGTCTGCTGGATTTAGGTATTGTTGTAGGTAACGAAATCAAGAGATTTTTGGAAGTTAAAAGTAAGGTCAGGTACATACAGAGGCAAATATGAGAAACTCTAGGTCTGAGTGTATTTTCTTACCTGTAAACTGGGACCAGAGCTCCTGTTTTGCATTTTTCATGGAGTTTAAACAAAATACTGGAATGTTCTTTGCAAACTGTAAATTGCTGTACAGCTGCTAAATAGAGAACTAGAAGGAATACATAATGTGATTAGAAATCAATGGGTGAAATTATTTTATAACATAGGGATTTTACCCTATTAATTTGTATTTTTTGTTTTGTTTCTTTTCTTCTAGCATCTGGCCCAGGGACACCTGACTCCATTGAAGGGGTAAGCCAACACCTTTCCCCTGAATCATCAAGAAAAGCTTACTGCAAGACATGGGAGCAGCCAAGTCAGTCAGCCTCTTTCACACACATGCCTCAGTCACCTAATGTGTTCAATGAGCATATGACAAACAGCACCATGTCACCAGGGACAGCAGGACAGAGCCTAAAATCCCCAGCTTCCATAAGATCAAGGAGTGTATCTGATTCTTCAGTTCCTCGAAGAGGTAATACTGCTCTTTTTGTTATCAGTAGCCCTCCAGAGTTCTCAAGATAAAATTTTAGTTACTCTCAGATTTCAGCCCTAAGTATAGGAAACTCTACTCTTGAAGTTTTATGATACGTATAAAAAAAAAAAATCCCCCAAAACAACAAAACAAACATTTCAAAGTATTGCCAACAAGACACCTAGATGGCCAGTAGCTTTATAAGCAGATAAGGGGAGAGGAATTAGTATATTGTTAGTGTGTTCCATATGGCCTTGGCCTTGTACTTGTGCCTGATTATATAAAAGCGATGTAGTTATTATCAAAAGATTAAAATATAATGAGCAAATGCAAGATGCAAGAAACATATTAAGTCCGTAAGAACATAAAAGACAGGCACCCCAACTGGCGTCTGCATTTCAGAACTGTTTCTGCCTTTGGGTCCTCTATGTGGCAACAGTACCTTATAATTTTCTTCTTACTTAAGCAAAATCCTGCCGGGCGTAGTGACGTGTGCCTGTAGCCCCAGCTACTCAGGGGGCTGAGGTGGTTTGTAGTGTGCTATGCTGATTGGGTGTCCACACTAAGTTCAGCATCAACATGGTGACCTCCCGGGAGCGGGGGACCACCAGGTTGCCTAAGGAGGGGTGAACTGGCCCAGGTTGGAAATGGAGCAAGTCAAAACTCCCGTACTGATCAGTAGTGTGACTGCACCTGTGAATAGCCACTGCACTCCAGCCTGAGCAACACAGCCAGACCGCATGTCTTAAAAAAAAAAATCCTTGAGTGATACATGATCTGTGCTGCTGTATCCCTTGCACACAAGAATTTCCTTATATAAAAGAGGGGCCATACATCATTTTATGAGCTTTCAAGAGGTAAGGCTGCCAGCACTTACTAAACATCTAGTAAATGGTAACTATTATTTTAGAGGCAGTATTAACTATTAAACAACAGATTCTAATACAAGAATATATTTTACTTTTTGGATTATAGTGATAAGATTAGTTTTTGCTTTGTAACTAGCTTGGTATTTATGTAAATTAACATGTATTTGATTTTTCTGTTTTTAGATTCACTTTCAAAAACATCAACTCCTTTTAACAAATCAAACAAAGCAGCAAGCCAACAAGGGACCCCATGGGAAACACTAGTTGTGTTTGCTATCAACTTGAAGCAATTAAATGTTCAAATGAATATGAGTAATGTAATGGGAAATACAACGTAAGCTATTCAGATACAAAGGAAATGTTTTTAATCATTTTTGAAATTTTTCTTCTATTGTAAAGATATTCAGAACCTTTTTTGAATGCTGAAATATTTGAAAAAGATAGTTTATTAAAGATATGTTTTGTCTTGAAAATGGCTTAATTCTAAGGATACTGCAATATAAAATAGCATGAAATATACATTCTATAAAAAGGGAATCAATTATAAGGAGAACAGGCTAATTTTCTAGCCAGGAGTAAAGTTTCATTATCAATGTTAATATTCAAGTATTTACCACATAGTTTTTATAAAAAGTATGTTGTTTCACTGTCAAACTTGACCTTTTAAATAATCTGATTTAACTCCTTTTGAATTTAAATCCTGTTTTAATTCATGACACTGGAAGCTGTATATCTAACTAATAACTTTTTTTCCTTTAGTTGGACAACTAGTGGTTTGAAGAGCCAGGGCCGTCTGTCAGTAGGAAGTAATCGTGATCGAGAAATTAGCATGTCTGTTGGTCTGGGAAGATCACAATTAGATTCTAAAGGAGGAGTAGTTGGAGGGACCATAGATGTCAATGCTTTGGAGATGGTTGGTATGTTGAAATTTTACAACTGATCTAACATATCTTTAAAATATATATATTTACTTTTATAAATTGATTCTGATGATTTTCACATGGACATTTCTGTGAAAATTAATTATTGTTTCTGTTTTAGCACATATTTCTGAACACCCAAATCAGCAACCCAGTCACAAAATTCAGATTACTATGGGTTCTACTGAAGCTCGTGTTGATTACATGGGCTCAAGTATCCTCATGGGCATCTTCAGTAATGCTGATCTTAAGCTTCAGGATGAATGGAAAGTAAACTTGTATAATACATTGGAATCAAGCATAACTGATAAAAGGTATTTATTAAGGATTACTTTTGGACACTTTACATGACTGTTGTCAACATGTTTTCTACCATCTAGTGAGAAAACAAATTTTTCCTACAAAATTATTATTTATTATGCAATTAATACAAATTAAAAAGCTAGAGGGAAGAAAATGTTTCTTGTACTTTTTGAGTATCTTCTGTAAGACATATGACAAAGATTCTGTTTATATTCTAGTGAGATTTTCGTCCATGGAGATTTGAAGTGGGATATTTTCCAAGTAATGATATCAAGATCAACCACACCAGATCTGATAAAAATAGGAATGAAACTCCAGGAATTTTTCACACAACAATTTGATACCAGCAAACGAGCTCTGTCTACTTGGGGACCAGTTCCTTATCTTCCACCAAAGACAATGACTAGCAACCTAGAAAAAAGTTCACAAGAACAATGTAAGAATTAGAATTAAGCTTTTCTATATGCTGTATCTTTCACTAAATATGTTACATTCTTAATTAAAAATAATAATCTGTATGTCCCTTCTTACAAAATAGGCCACAGGCTTTTTTTTTTTGTTTTTTTGAGACAGAGTGTCACTGTGTCGCCAGGCACCAGGCTGGAGTGCAGTGGTGAAATCTCGGCTCACTGCAGCCTCTGCCTCCCAGGTTCAAGCAGTTCTCCTGCCTCAGCCTCCTGAGTAGCTGGGACTACAGACACGCACCACCACGCCCAGCTGATTTTTGTATTTTTTGGTAGTGATGGGGTTTCAACATGGTCTTGATCTCTTGACCTGGTTATCCACTCATCGCGGCCTCCTAGAGTGCTGGGATTATAGGCATGAGCCACTGTGCCTGGCCGCCCACAGGCTCTTTATCCCACTCAATTAGCAAAGGATCAGATTTTCTACCTGCCAGTGGAATTAGAGGTCATCATTTAGGAAGTTATCATTTATTATCCCTTCCCCCTGCTGCAGTGCATCTGCATCCATACCCACTCCATGCTCTTGAATACTGTTTATGATAATATCATGTTTTGGTTTAGAATGTCTGTGGAGTCAGAATATCCAAATTTGGATTTATTAGGCAAGTGATAGTAAGATCATCTTTATTTTTACTTAGTAATTCAATTGGCAAATATTTATTAAGCTACAACCATGTACTTAAGCACTATTCTAGACACAGGAAATCCAGTGATGGACAGAATTACTACCCTCTTGAAGCTTAAACTATAATGGGAGAGAAAGACCATAATAAATTTACTAACTAAATATATACGATAATTTCAGTAAGAGAAAAGTGCTAAGCAAAAGAACAAAAACAGAGGAAGAATATAGAGAATGATTAAATCTAAGGATAGCTATTTTAGAAAGGGTGATCATTTAGGCCTTTTCTGAAGTGACATTTTAGTGGAAACATGAATCAGAATAAGGCTAAGATGTGGGAGAAGAGAGTTCCAGGCATAGGTGGATATTGAGTCCAAAGTTCCCATAGTAGGAACAAACTTGGCTTAAGAATCATTAAGGTTGCCTGTGGCTGAAACAGACATGAGCAAGGACGAAAATGTTGAACATGAATTCACAGAGGTACACCACAGATAAGATTTTTAATATGATGGTTAGCTATCAGAGAGTTTTAAACAGTTTTGATATCTGATTTATCTTTTTTAAAAATACTCCCTTTTTGAACAATGAGAACACATGGACACAGGAAGAGGAACATCACACACTGGGGCCTATAAGGGGAAGGAATAGCATTAGGAGAAATACCTAATGTAGATGACGGGTGCAGCAAACCACCATGGCACATGTATACCTGTGTAACAAACCTGCATGTTCTGCACCTGTACCCTAGAACTTAAAGTATAATTAAAAAAAAAAAACTCCCTTTTAAAGCTCATTCTGGCTACTATGTGAAGAACAGACTATAAGTAGTTAAGAATGGAAGGAAACAATCGCAATAGTTACCATTACCATTGTTACGTACATAGTTACATCATTATTGTAAGGAAGCCATTGCAACACTCCAGACAAGAAATGGTGGCTTTCACTAGGATGATAGAGGTGTAAGTAGTGAGAAGCAGTCAGAATGAGGATAGCTTTTTAAAAACTCTATTATCACAGAAGTAATGCATGTACATTGAAAAAAAAAACAGAAAACACAATAGAAGCAAAAAATTATCACATTCCACTCAGAAATCACTGTAAACACCTTAAAGCATATACTTCCAGATATTTTTCTATGTATCTGTATATATGTGTATATTTTATGAAAATATCCAAACTCATACCATTTTGTATGTCATCTTCAACTTTGCATTTTGCTAATTACTTATCTCCTTTAGCTTTCAAAACACATTCAGATTTCTATGATTGATCTAAAAATGTCCTGTATAATGGGTTTATCCAAAGCAGTTTATCCAATCCAAGATCACAGGTTAAATATGGTTACATTCCTTTACCTTCTTTTAATTTAGCATAGTTCATTTTTTATATGAACTGACTTGTTGAGGAGATGTAGCCAACTGTCCTAAGGAATGCCCTACCTTCTAGATCTTTTTCAGTTACTTCCTTGTGGTATCCTTTATCTTTTTCCTCTAGTCCACGTATTTCCTTAAAACTAGAATTTATATTAGGCATATACAAATTGAACGATGTTCTGCAAAATGCCTGGCCTGGATTCTTAAAAAAAAACTCCTTGTCACAAAAAACAAACATAAAGGCTTAGAGAATTTTTTTAAGGAAAACATGCCAGCCGAATACAATTCATGATCTTTGTTTTGGATCATGGTTGAGAGGTATGAAAAACAGACAAAAGGAACGTTACTGGAATAAATGGAAAATATACCTTGCATGTTTGATTAGTGCTTCTCAAACTTTAACATGTATCAGAAAAACCTGGAGATGTTATTAAAATACAGATTTTGATTTAGTAGGTACAGTTAGACTTAAGAGTCTGCATTTCTAACAAGCTCCCAGGTGATGCTAATTCTGCTGGCCCTCTGACCTCACTTTGAGTAGCAAAGAAATAGAAGAGTTAAAAAGCAGTACTCAAACTAAGGAGATCTGTATTTGATTTCTAGGTTTTCCAGTTACTGGTTCACTTAACCTCTTTGTTCTGCTTCTTCACTTGAAATCAGTTAAGATGATTTATGTAGTTTATAGTTATTATGAGAATTACACAAAATATTTTGCAAGTACGTTTAACTCATTAACAATTACAGATATATTAGGAGGTTTTGAGAGGGGTGTTTGTGTTTGTTTTAGACAGGTTCTCACTCTATCACCCAGGCTAGAGTCCAATGGCACGATCTCAGCTCACTGCAACCACCGCCTCCTGGGTTCAAGCAATTCTCCTGCCTCAGCCTCCCAAATAGCTGGTACTACAGGCATGCACCACTGTGCCTGGCTAATTTTTATATTTTTAGTAGAGATGGGGATTCACAATGTAGACCAGGCTGGTCTCGAACTCGTGACCTCAAGTGATCCACCAGGGCTCGGCATTCAAAAGTGCTGGGATTACAGGTGTGAGTCACTGCATGCAGCCTCAGACATACTAGTTTTAATTATTATTAGCAAGTGACTACTTTCTTTATCCTCATGCAGCCTCTTTTCCTAGAATGTGTCTTTATTAGCAACTGCTAAATGTTAAACAGGCACTGGACACTGTTTTCATCCCTTTCCTGAGATTGTAGAAAGTTGCCACTTGCTGCCTTACTCCACCCTATTCAAGGGTACTCATTAGGCACTTATGGATACGTGTTTTTTTTGTTTTGTTTTCTTGCAGTGCTTGATGCAGCACATCATCGACACTGGCCTGGAGTACTGAAGGTGGTATCTGGATGCCACATATCCTTATTTCAGATTCCATTGCCAGAAGATGGAATGCAATTTGGAGGATCCATGAGTTTACATGGAAATCATATGACACTGGCATGTTTTCATGGTCCAAACTTCCGTTCAAAATCTTGGGCTCTTTTTCATTTAGAAGAACCAAATATTGCTTTTTGGACTGAAGCTCAGAAAATCTGGGAAGATGGTAAGCTGACACATTTCCAGCTTTTACTTTCTCCTTTCTGTTATGACTACAAATGACAATGATATTTCTGAAGTTAGTCTCTATTTGTTCTCATGTATCTGACATGTTAAGGAGTTCACTGCCAATGAGTCAATATTTATAATGTCTGGAACATGTTAATTTCTGAACTTGCCATCTTACTCTCTGTTTCTTGCTTAGGCAATTAAAGTTTCTGCTGCTGTGGCTAAACATAGTCATGGTAATAAATAGTTACTGTAATCTTTCTTATAAAAAAAAAGAAGTGAAGGCAACATAGTGGTAGTGTGAGGAAATTATTTGCCAGTCAAGACTATATTATCAAATATATAAGGCAAGGATGTGCTTTTACCTCTACAGTGATAAATCCATTTACTTTGAGCTTTACTCTTCTACTTGGTGGTTTCTAAATTATGAGGGAAAAAAATGTTTGATGCTCTTCATCTTACTAGGGACAGATCCAATTACCACTAATAGAAGAAATATTTGTTAATTATTTGGTTTTTGTCCTCCTAGCCTTCCTATATATGACAAATGAATATACTGCTCTGAGGCCACAATTATCATCTTGAATCTAAATATAGATTATTACTTCAAAAAAATTTTATTTTGTTGTAGGCTCCAGTGATCATTCTACATATATCGTACAAACACTGGATTTTCATCTGGGTCATAATACCATGGTTACAAAACCATGTGGTGCTTTGGAAAGTCCTATGGCAACGATAACCAAGATAACAAGGCGCCGCCATGAAAACCCACCCCATGGAGTAGCAAGTGTGAAAGAATGGTTCAATTATGTTACAGCCACAAGGAATGAAGGTAAAAATTTTGAGTCTTTGGAAAGATTTATTTTGTTATTTCCATTTTAGGTTCTGTTGACTGTGTTTAGAATTTAAGTAGGATGGTGTTTTCATTTCCTTAAACAATTTTCATTTTTAACCTTGCTGGTTGACACAAGTCATAACTATTTAATACCATCCTGGTAATGCAGCATCTCATGAACTCAAATCATTTTAGATGTAATTGAAAACATTCAAAATAAGTTTGTCTTTAAATAAAAAATTAAAGTTTATTATATTGAGAAATATTTTAGAAATTTTTGGGAAATGATCCTGGAAAAATATTTTGGTAGTAATGCTAAAAAATGGAGACTGGGCCGGGTGCGGTGGCTCATGCTTGTAATCCCAGCACTCTGGGAGGCTGAGGCAGGTGGATCATGAGGTCAAGAGATTGAGACCATCCTGACCATCATGGTGAAACATCGTCTCTACTAAAAATACAAAAATTAGCTGGGCATGGTGGCATGTGCCTGTGGTCCCAGCTACTCGGGAGGCTGAGGCAGAAGAATTGCTTGAACCCAGGAGGCAGAGGTTGCCATGAGCCGAAATTGTGCCACTGCACTCCAGCCTGGCGACAGAGCAAGACTCCATCTCAAAAAAAAAAAAAAGGAGAGTTAAAAATTTCTTAAAACAAAGGAGAATAAAAGAGTGAATCAAAAGATTATATCCATATTGACTGTTTAACCTTTCAAATAGGGATTTTGGGGGAAGAGGGATTTTTATGGCTGGAGTTCTAAAGTGTCTATTAGTATAATGAACTGTTGTCTGAAGAAAAATACTAATTGTTATAATTCTAAGATCTATAAAAGATCTTTATAAAACTAAGATCTATATTTAATTATAGCATATATGTTGGGGAAAATGAGTACTTCTGACTGACTTCAAGATCAGGATCCTATTTAATTTCAAATTCTGTAAGAGTGAAGTCTTCCATCTATGGAGACCTTTGGGCTTAGTGAAATTCTAACTTCAGACATGAATTCAGCTGAGAATAATATTCATTTTAAAATCCCAGAAACCAAAACTAGAATGTATTAGGTTTATACAAATCACATTATAAAGCTTTGATCTTGACCACAGTGATATACAGATATCAATATAGATACACTACATACATATATATGTGATTTTTTTCCAATTTTTGAAATAACAGTTCTGTATATTATAGTTGTCTTGAAAGCTGTATAGGCTTGTCAATGCCTATTGTTTTAATAATTTCACTCTGACTTTATCATTATGCATGTAGAGCTAAATCTACTTCGTAATGTTGATGCTAACAACACTGAGAATAGCACTACTGTGAAGAATTCTAGTTTGTTGAGTGGATTCAGAGGAGGTTCTAGCTACAACCATGAAACAGAGACTATCTTTGCATTACCAAGGATGCAGCTTGACTTTAAATCCATTCATGTTCAAGAACCACAAGAACCTTCATTACAGGGTATGTAGAAAAACAATTTAAAGTTAATAAGAAAATTCTAAAGAAACTTAAAACTACTGCTGTCTTCCCATGGATTATTTTTGATAATTTCATTAATATCTAATGAAACTGATTTTCTAGGCAAACTTGATTTATTTTCTTACCAGCTATATGATCTCTGGAAAATTATCTGATCAACTTATACCTCTCTCTCCTCAGTAAAATGCAGAATAATTGGACTTCATTTATAGGACTATTATGAGGAATTAATGGCATATATAGGTTGAGCATCCCAATCCAAAAATCTGAAATGCTGTAAAATTCAAAACATTTTGAACACTGATATGACACACATAGACCTATATAAATCCTTAGAAGATTACTCATTTTATTAAATCTTTTACCCATATTATTGCAGATGCCAACCTCAAGCCAAAAGTAGAATGTAGTGTGGTGACAGAGTTCACTGACCACATTTGTGTGACTATGGATGCTGAGCTCATCATGTTTCTTCATGATTTAGTGTCAGCTTATCTTAAAGAAAAAGAAAAAGGTGGGTGGAATATTCTTTTCTATCAAGCTGCAGTAATGGCAGCTACCAATGCCATTTACATTGATTTTTACGGTCTAGTGAGAAAACAAGTGGAATATATATCTCCTCCTATGAACTGAAGATAGCAGTAAATAGCGTTAGTAAGACTATCACAGACTTTCTGAGTACTTGCTATATATACAGCACCAATGGTGTTTTATACTGTACAAAGTGTTTCTGTATACATTATCCTATGTACATTTTCAGTTAGACCTTATAGGAGATTCTTGAAAAATAGAAAAATGTGAGGAAATACTGCAAATCAAAGTGAAATGACTAAAGAAACAACTACATAATAAAGAAGCATGAGTTACTTACCTAATTGTGAAAACTGAATTAAGATGATAAATGTTTAGAATGCAGAGAAAATTTTCTTTTTAATAAATAAGTTATTTAGATCTCATTGGTGGTATTTTGTGTTCATGAGCTTGATAACATTGGTTTACTCACTCGTAACTTACATGTTTACCCATGAAGAAATGTATGGTGGGGGGTGGTGGCTCACATTTGTAATACCAGCACTTTGGGATGCTGAAGAGTTGAGCCCAGGGGTTTGAGACCAGCCTGGGAAACAAAGTGAGACCCCTAAAAAAATACAAAAGGTAGTCAAGTGTGGTGGCACATACCTGTAGCCCCCACCTGCTTGGGAGACTGTGAGGTGGGAAGATCACTTGAGCCTCGGAGGTCAAGACTACAGTGAGCCATGAGCCATAATCACACCACTGCACTCCAGCCTGGGTGACAGAATGAGATCCTGTACCAAAAAGAAAAAAAAAAACATGTATGACAACCCTAATATCTAGAATTAGCTAATATATTATAGTACTCTGTAACTGTTTAAAAGAATGAGATAGTTTGAAATATCATGATTTGGAATGCTTACAAAACATACGGCTATTTATTCATTCAATAAATATTTATTGCACCGTTATGAATATACAATGGTAAAATCACAGATGTTTCTTAATAAATAGCTTGGTATAAATGTAATTTGTTCAGGTCACACTATAATACTGTTTCATTTTCTTCATGTGGAAAAATATAAAATTTGTACTTTAAAAATAAAAGATTTATCAAAAGACTATGTTGAAAGAGTGCACAGGTAGCATAGCATAGACTGAAATGCTCTTTTATTAATAATTAATTGAGATGTGCCCAAAATTCAGTGAGACAGTAAAATCAATGATGTCTGGGAGAAATCTGTATGACCTCAGTAGAAACTTCAGGTAAAATGACAAACTGTATGATAGGCAATCTTATATATAAGTAGATAAAATCTTCACATACAGCCCCAACAGATACCAGTCACTGGTAATCCTTTTGTTTTTGTGCTTTAATATTTAAACTTAATGTGGAGAAAAACAGATTTAACATAAACCTGTAAAGTTCAGAATTATTTTCTAGTCTACCTGTATTTGAAAACCTGGCAAATTTGTTTCTCTCAGGTATGTTGTGAAACATTTGTCATTTTTTGAAGTACTGTGTTGGTCTTGGTCTGCCACAAGCTACACAAGCTATGTGTATTTCTAAAAAAACAACAGAAAGACTGTTTTAAATATAAACTGTTATAAAACATTTCAATGGGAAAAGGGGGTGGATTTACAATAAAGTATATCTGTGAGGATTTCAATTATAAATAAAATTATTACAAATAACAAGCAATTCATTTTAGCTAAAATACTCAAAACATACCTGAGAAAATTCTTAACAGCATGTCAGACTATACCAGAATCAACATTTTTAAAGAATATCAAAATAAATTGTAGCACTGTAACAACAGCACCAATAGTGAACAAAAACCCACCAACTGAGCAGGCCTTAACTGAAGAGGGCATCTGTGTTCTTACATAGTGGGTTACTACTGCTTTATTTTGAGGCTCATTCCCAGTCAAGTTATAACCAGAGCTATGTACCACGTATCATAGTACCTAATTAATTATTTTACGTCCAGTTTCTGTATTGAATCTAATACCCTAAGAGGAAAGCTGTATTCATCAAATAAGATCATGTGAAAGTATTAATGGCAAAAACTGCAAGTACTTTTGCACCACCCTAATACCTATGTCTCAGATTCCACTTTATATTTATTTATTATAGCCAATTAAAAGACTTCTCTTTATAAAGACTGAAAAGTCTGCCTACATAAAAATCTCTTTAGTACCACTCTTCAAATATATATACATCTATCCATAAACATACAAGAACAATTAAATTACACAGCTTAAATAAATAAATGGTATGGTGTGTGAATTGTATCTCAAAGCTATTTAAAAAAAAAACACCTATAGCCATCCTTTAGGAAGCCTACAACAATCAATTTCAGTGCCGTATGCTTGCTATATCAAATCAATGATCTCAGCATTTTTATCATTGATGTTGACATTATCTCCAAGAAATATCAATAATTGGTACTTATTTATGGCTTATTTAAAAATATTTTTAAGAAATGGAGTTAAATGAGTCCTTGACCAGGTCATAGATACAATGAGAAATGGAACCAATTCTTCTGTTCTTATGGTGATTTAAGATAAATGTATAATACTAATCTTTTCCTTATAGCCATTTTTCCACCTCGGATTTTATCTACCCGACCAGGACAGAAAAGTCCAATTATTATACATGATGACAATTCCTCTGATAAAGATAGAGAAGACAGCATCACTTATACTACTGTGGACTGGAGAGATTTTATGTGCAATACATGGCATCTAGAACCTACTCTTAGGTAAGTAATGTGTATATGCATTTTACCCATATGCTAAGGGATAACAATGAGAAAAAGTTATGAATAATGTAAGTTACATATGATTATCAAAAAATATATTCAGAAGTTAGTTTCTTGTAGCATCCATAGCTTGTGTGTGCTGTCTTTACTGCTTCTTTCTACTTTTGTGTCTCTAGGTAAGGCGAATGATGTACAAACACTGAGAGCAGCTCAGCACTGATAAGCTGTCCAATGGGTGACATTCTGTCAATCACTAAAATATGAGAATACTTATCCTTCCCCTGTTACCATTAGTTTTTCACCTTCTCACAAAGCTATTATTTTCAGGGTTTGAGGTAGCTACTGTACACTGTTTTGTTACATAGTATGGCAAGATACAGAAGTCATGTTTCATCATTAAGGAGCTGTTTGTTTCTTGCTGGATATGTCATAACACTATAACAAAACCTGCAGTGTCATAGTACCCTTTTGTTTGCATACCAAGCAATATAAAACCATACCTAAAATCTCAAATTTAACAAACTATGAGAATAAGGTTCCCTTACTGAATCATATTCTACCACAGTTATTATCCCAATTAAATCACTATCCCAAAGTTTCAAAGGTATTTTTTAGTTTCAGTTATAATAATTTCTATAACTAGTGATACTTAATTTTTGTGTCCTTGTTTGTGATTAACACTAACAGCCTTCCTATTTTTCTCCTTTCCTCTCATCTGCTTTGTCAATCCTGTTGTAACTGTCTGAATCCTGAAATAACAGTTTAAAAAAAAAATCCATTACATCCCAGGTCAACATTCTGCAAGATGATACACATTTTATTTAGATAAGGTTATTGTTCAGACATATTTATGAATTCCAAAATAAAACCTCCATTATGCAGTGATAACTCTTCTAGAGGCAGAAAGTAGTGACTTCGTGTGTTAGTAAGTAATAGATATACTGTAAAATTTCTTTTAACTAAATAAGCAAAACACTTTGGTCCTAATAGTACATATACCCATGAGAAATATTGTGTTAAAATACTGCAGAGGTCCTAATGTAGAAAACTGTTTATAAAATCTGTTTTGTATTTGCACATTTAAATAATATATTTAAATTTAATACAAAATGAATTTAGTTTCATGTAAGCATAAAAAGTTACCATATTCCTTTTTTTTTTTTTTTTCTAAGCAAACAAGAGTAACTAGAGTTAAGTAATGTGGTGTAGTGGTAGACAGCATGGTTTAAGAGCTCTGGCTGTAAGCCCAGCTCCTTTGCACAGTAGCTGAATGAGCTAGGCCAAAAGACCTAACCACATTGTTCTCTCTGCCTCAGTTGACTCATGAAAAATTTGGAAAATGGTATTACCTACCTTGTAGGGTTGTTACACTGGTTAAATGAGTTAATAAATGCAAAATGCTTATAACTATTTGAGTTTGAAGAGATCAATGTCTAACCACCCCCAACTCCCACCCTTAAGTTCAGAACCAATTGAAATAGTGGGAGAGAAGCATCTGGAAATCAAAATGACAGTTTTAATATAGATAAAGCTGATAACAGAAAATGTGGTTTAGCTGTATGGCAACAATGGCTTTCTACAAAGTTCAGGTTTGGTCTTACCTGCAGGGCATAGATGCAGAACTTAACTGGCGGGAAGGGCAGAGTCGGGGGTTGTTGGAGTTGTACAATCAGCAGCTCTGTGTATGTGCTCAACCACAGACAGCATGGAATACTCTAAGGCTAAGCTGTTTAGGGGTTTGCTCTTGAAAAACCTATGGCATGAAGGAACAGATCAAAATGAAGGGCTCCCAAGAGGGAGGAGGGTACTAAACTATGTTACTCATTTCCTCTGTTAATTTTGCCAATTGGATAAATTGTCAATATAGGGGCAGAAGGTGGCCAATAGTGTTTAACTAATAGCTTTTCCTCCACATATAAGGAAATAGCCATAATAGGGAGAAAATGACTCTCCCTTCAAACACGTTTAACACATAGCACTCAGTAAATTTTAGCCTTTTTCTCCCATTATGCCATATGCTTATGAAATCTATTAAAATTAACCAGATGTTCTTTTATATGATTACGATAACTGTGTAAAAGGCCTAAAATATATCATTCAGGATGAAATACAGTAAACACTATTGCTGTGTTTAGGTTGTCAAAGATACTTATAATATATATGGTTTTTTAATGCCATTATTATGGTGAATCCAGGAATTATGGACTCAAATATACAAATGTACCTACTGAAAATATTTTGAGTATATTATAGAGGCTTAGTGGTGTTCTTTTCCTGCCATTAGAACTGTGCTCTAGGGCATTATATTCCTTAATAATAGCTAATAATAACTGTAATTTTTATTTTAGATTAATTTCTTGGACTGGAAGAAAGATTGATCCAGTAGGTGTTGATTATATTCTTCAGAAATTGGGCTTTCATCATGCTAGAACTACTATTCCTAAATGGCTTCAAAGAGGAGTCATGGATCCACTGGACAAGGTTCTGTCAGTTCTTATCAAAAAGCTCGGTACTGCACTACAGGATGAAAAGGAAAAGAAAGGAAAAGACAAAGAAGAACACTAAAAAGTAATTTGATCTGTGAACAAATTATGATTGTGTCCGTTAAGTTTTATTATACTGGAGTGTTTTTTTAGTATGATTTTAAATATAACTTTAAAATAATTCTAAATTTGTGGCCATTATAAGTTTGTAAGTTAATCTGTTTATTCTAGTTCCATCATTCTGTGTACAGTAAAGTATTGCATGATAATGTAAATTTTGTGAAAAACTAGATTAAAATATATAAATCTGCTTGTTAGGATTTATAATTACATAATGTGCAATATGATTCCTGCATCTTTAAAATGTTTGCAGAATAACTGTGAATTTTTTTGTTATTGGATTGGCCGTAACTTTTAGAAAAAAATCTTGTTAATAATGTGATTTTGCGGAGGTCATTATTTGCGTTTTTTTTTTTTTAATGTAGACTTGTATAAATACCTGTATATAGTTTGAGTAATTGTGCTATGATTGTATACCACTAAAATACTGTTAACTATTGTAATAAAAATCACAATAATGGTTTCAGTCTGTAGTAGTCTTTGAATATTTTTTCTACTTTTTATAATTAATAGATGCCCTTCCTGTGTCACAGCAGATCAGATACTTTCATAGATTATTTATACCTATATTACAGTTGGGCCATGAGTTCCACCTCTGTGGATTCAATTAACTGCAGATCAAAAATACTCAGGAAAAAAAAATTCCACCAAAGCAAAACTTACCAAGTACTACATTAAGTCCACATGAAAGAAGTGATGTGTAGGCATTGTCTTAGGTATTGTGAGTAATCTGCAGATGATTAGATTACTTGCCAGGAGAATGTGCATAGTTTATATGCAAATACTACACAATTTTATATTAAGGACTTGAGCATCTCCAGATGTCCTGGAGCCAATCCCCCATGAACACAGAAAGATGACTATGTTTATAAAAAATCAGCTCAAGAAGGATGCAATTAGGGACACGCACACAAGAGGCTTCAGAAATATTAGGTATTATTCCTTCTTATGCTTATGGTAAATTCACAGCAATTAATTTTTTATTATATTCCTTAAATGTTTGTATATATTATGTGTATGAAGTTATATATAATGATTATATATATTACATGTAATATATACATATATGTATAATGTACACATGTAAGTATAAAAATTTTAGCAAGATCTAAAATAATATTCAATGGTAGCTATAATGTTAATTGCCTCAAAATCTAGTCAAGTCAGAATGGCCAGTTTAAAGATTGGGTAAACAGTAGAATTGAAGAGCCAGAGTTAGAAAACACCTAAAGAAAGCCTCTGGTGCAGACTCTTGCAGTTAGGTACATAAGATAGTTTTATTTCTGACAGATTAAACAACAAAAAACTCTCAAAGAGCTGAGGTATGTAGCCAAGGGTATAGATCTAGTAAATGTCAATAGGGGAATTAAGATTTGCTGTCTAATGTCATACATCAACTTAATCACACAACGAAAACCCTAGTGTTAAAGTCCCAATTTTGCATTCTTTCTGCTAGGCCATCTTCACTGTCATCTGTCTGATCTCTGAATACCACCCCCACATCTCACTCCTACCATGGGTGCCTATAAAATAACAAGTATAAATTACCTTGTTTCTGGCACTTACTATGATAATGTTATAAAGAGCAAAAAGGCAAATTAAATCTGTAACTACTTAAAATTTCTATGACTCTGTTGGCCAAAGCTATGAGAAAACTAGCACTTTGTGTACTACTGATGAGAAAGTAAATTGGTACAAACCTCAGGAAGGACAATTATGTAACAGCTATCAAAATAACAAAGGCATATAATTTTTACTGGACATACAGTACTTCCATGTGTGTGAAGTAATTATACAAGTATGTATATTTGCAGTATTCCTTGTAATAAATGGTTGGAAACAATTCAAATGTTCATTAGTATAAGACAGGTTAATTAAAAGTGACGTCCATTCAGTGGAACAGTATGCAACTATGAAAAGGGGAAAAGATGCTAAGATTAATTCCTAAATAAAAAGATGTGGTCAGCCACTTAGATTACAAAGCTTCCAAGTGGTCTATTAACGTTATTTTTTGAGTATCGTGTAACTTCTATTCCAGTAAATCACATGGTGCATCCAGATAATTTGTAAAATTTCAATAACACGTTAAAAAATACAAAGGATTTTGCTCTGCTCTCCTATTTGTAAACATGGTACTTCTAGGTCTACGATTTGCAAACTGTCTATAGTGAAGAATGTTTTTTTCTAAAATCAAGTTCAATAAGATATAAATAATCTTGTAAAATATAGTAACTCAAAATGAAAAAAAATACCCCAAAATACACAAATAAAGCACAAATTTTTAATTACTGGGTTTAATTTATTAGATTCATATGTTCCATCAATTGCTATAAGAATTTCTAAACATGTACTCTCAATTTCTGTACTTGTCACGGAACAGTAACAATTTATGGGGTATCCTCAGTCCATGAACTACACTTTAAATAGAATTGCTTTAGCATGTTCTCCATTTTCACTATAGAGTGATACCTTTTAAATTTTAATAGAAGAACCTGATGACCTGTGTGGACTGGCTGTTTTCTATGCCAGTTGATAGTGCCATACCCAAAATGCTTGTGACTTCTGCACACAGAGCTAGATACTTGCAGATCTTTATGTGTCACTAGCACTTATTCTAAACAGTCAAGGAGGACCTCTATTTTTGTTTTTCATTTGAACTTCAGGCATAGAGTATATTTAGCCAAAATTGTCAGACAGATGGCTACATGAGCACTAAGCCACACTCAGTAAGTTTTGGTTTTGTGAGTTTTGTCTGCTTCACATGTTTAGGTCAAAGAGTCAAGCAATTCAAAGTCAGAAAAGGCTTTGCACTCAAATTCAAACAACTTGTTCAGCCAGTGATATGTAACAAAGCCTTAGGAAAACTCTCACAGAACTATCAGATGTTGGGAAGCATTTCTGGAATAATGAACTGTGAAAGCAACTAAAAAAGCAAATGCTTCCAGTTGTAACAGCAAGTAGATCTGGGTTGTTAGGTGTATACCTAGTGGTCTACATGAGGGGAGTGGTCTTAAGAGATAATAACAACAAAGTTGGGCTCTCAGAATGAATACAGTTTGGCTGGTCAGATTATTAAGTCAGGCACCAAGTGAAATGGTACAGGACAGACAAAAGTTGCTAAACTACTCCTCCCTGATAAACTCCTTCCCTCTGACCTTATGTTTCCATTTGGAGGGACTTCCACCAAAATAACAATGCAATTTTTCTCCCAATCCCTTACTCTTCCCCAAAAGTGACTTAATCTACTGATCTAAGAAAATGAGCTCCACCTCTTCCACTTTTCACCTTCTGAAACAAGCCTGCCTGCAAGGAGGCCCGCAAGGAGAATATAATTCTGATTTCTTGTATTGGTGTAAGGAGCAACAGGATTTCTCCTGCTTGCAGTGAAATTCATCTATTTAGAAAGCATCAGCAACCCCATTTGGCTACACTTCCGAGCCACATCTTCCAATTTGGATTCTTTAAGCAATAAAGGTTTTTTTGCATCCATTATCGCTGATATCTTAGTCTCTCAGTTTCAACCCATGGAAAAGAAGCAGATTAGATTATATTTATTGACCCCTTAAGCATCAAATATGAATTATACTAATACTGGTCCTCTTAATAGGTTTATTCATTGTTTAGCAGAATGAAAACTTAACCTTATGGTGAAAAAAAGCTGATGCCCATGGATTTTACTAGTTTTATCATTACCCAGATGGGGCTGGACTTATAGAATTACGTAATAGCCTACTGAAGACTCAGCAGTTCCTCAAACTGGGAAAGACATAGCTTGGATCCTGTTCTATAGGATGTAGATGTTCTCAACTAGTGATCAATATCTCATACTGTTTTTCCCATCAACAGAAAACATGGGTCCAGTAACTGCAGGTCAAAAAAAAAAAAAAACACTTCTCACTCTAATGAACTCCTTCAAAATGTATGCTTTCTGTCCAATAATGGAACACAACAATTGTCCCATTAAGTTAGAATCCAAGGTTGCCACCTAGTAATTTGTGTTACAGATGTCAACTAGTTAAACTGTTAACAAAATACTGGCTATGGTGACAGGTTTTAATCATCAGGGGAGAGAGGGTTAGTGCTATCAACACAGGCATGCAGGTTTGTGGACGCCTCCAAGGTGATCCCTGAAGAAATCTCTTCGTGCTCCTAAATTAGTGGCTGAGTACGTATGACAATGACAAGCATGATCAATAATGTTCAGATCTTTCAAAAACAGAGATTATGTTCAAAAATATTCTCCACAGGCCCATCACATGTCTGTCTTGTAAGTGACATACTCTGCCCTTTGTTGATATTTTTTTTGAGGACATTTGTATAGTGAACAATCTTAGAAAACAGAAATAGTATCTCCTCCCAAAGAAAAGGAAGATTTCCCTACATCCTTGAAAGATACAGTGTCTCTCCCTGTATTATAAAAGATTGGGGTTCCCTAAGTACAAAGTTCTCCTGTAATGCAATGCATTCTGTGTGGGGCATTCATCTGGGCCCGTACATGTTGTCTCTATGTAATCTGATACAAGAGGAACCATATAAACATGTGGAGGGGTTTCATTCGTTTTATCATTACCCAGATACAGCTGGACTTACCTAAAGGTGTAATAGCCTACTGAAACTTCAGTGGTTCCTCAAACTGAGAAATATACGTCTCAGATCCTGCCCTACATGATGTAGTGGAGCAGGATCTGAGCTATATCATTGGATTATTAATTCTTCATCTCTGACACAGAGTCTCATGTCTTCTGCCAGCATCCATGAAACTAAGAAAAGACAAACATTAAAGCTTAAAAATGGAGTAAAAGCTCAAACTTTCACAATTCTTTTTTTCTTTTTAAATATATATATATTTTATTGTACTTTAGGTTCTGGGGTACATATCATGCAGGACTGTTGCATAGGTACATATATGGTAAGGTGGTTTGCTGCCTCCATCCCCCGTCACCTATATCTGGCATTCTTCCCCATGTTATCCCTCCCCAATCTCCCCACTCCTCACTGTCCCTCTCCTATTTCCCCCCAACAGACCCCAGTGTGTGATGCTCCCCTCCCTGTGCCCATGTGTTCTCATTGTTCAACACCAGCCTATGAGTAAGAGCATGCAGTGTTTGATTTTCTCTTCTTGTGTCAGTTTGCTGAGAATGAGGGTTTCCAGATTCACCCATGTCCCTACAAAGGACATGAACTCATTGTTTTTTATGGCTGCATAGTATTCCATTGTGTATATATCCAGTTTATCCACATTTTCCCTGTCCAGTCTATCATTGATGGGTTATTTCACTGGATGTTTTAATCAACTGAGATACTGAGGGCAAATTAGTATGAAATGGGTAGTTCAAGACGTAAATCATAAATTCTAACAATTTCAAAGAAATGAGGGTTCTACCATCTGTTCAAATTTTCTTCAACTTTGGTCATAGAAGTTTTATTTGTTAAATTCTATATCAAACATTTAGCAATTATCTTTAAAATTTAAGTAGTACTTACTTATATGTGAAATAAGATACGAAGCATTTACTAACAGGTATTGCTACACTGTTTATAACTATCAGTACAGTCCTCCCAATGATGTACTGAAGTAGATAATATAGTTCTCATTTTGCAGATGAAGAAATTGAGACTCAGAGAGCCAGGCAATTTGGCCAACTTTAATTTTTTTCCAAGTCTTTGGAAGTAGCCTTCTCAGTCAGACTTTCCTTAAGTATCCTATCTAAAATGTCAGCCCTCTTCCTTTAAACATTATCTATACCCTGCTCTGCTTTATCATTTCTTTTTCAGCACCTTTCACTAACATACTGCATAATTTTACTTATTTTTTCATTGTCTGTATCTCACTAGAATGTAAGTTCCATGAAGAAAAAGATCTTTTTTTCATTTTTTTCAGTATTGTATCCTTAGTGCCTAGAACATTGGCACATGGTAGATAATATATTTGCTGGATAAATTCATGAATAAATAAATGTAAAAACAGCTAATCCTGAATTAAAACACTACACTAATTTTAAAAACCCAATTTACTTAACTACTATCTAACATTGCCTCTCAAATATATTTCTCTTTTCCCACTTCTCAGATAAAATTATTTTTAATAAATGTGATACAGTATAGAAACAGAATTAAGGACAAAAAACATACGGTCATCTCAGCAGATGCAGAAAAAGCATTTGATAAAATTCAGCATCCCTTCATGCTAAAGAAACTAGGCATAGAAGGAAAATACCTTGAAATAATAAAGGATATAATATTATGAAAAGCCCACAGCCAACATCATGATGAATGGAGAAAAGTCAAAAACATTCCCTTTAAGAACTGGAGTAAGACAAAGATGACCATTCTCCCCACTCCTCTTTAATATAGTACTGGAAGTCCTAGCCAAAGCAATCAGGCAAGAGAAAGAAATAAATGGCATCCATACTGAAAAATTGGAGCCTGTGAACCGAGCTACTGTCCCTGTCCCCCAGAGAGAGAGGGAGCTCAAAGTGGAGAGACAGATGGTGCAGCTGAGCAGGCCCCTTCCCCCTCCCCCATGCCCAGAGAGAGAAGGAGCTTAAAGTGGAGAGACAACAGGTCCAGCTGGGTGGGTTCCTCCCCCGCTAAAGCCAGTGGGCTGAAGCACTAATGCTAGGGGGTTTCACAGCCAGTGCCACAGTCCAAGCTGAACCCTGAATGATCCAGCTCTGTGGAGGAAAGGGGCAACCCGCCATTAAAGAGGCAGACCTAGTCTTTGTGTGTTAACAAAAAACACAGGAAGCCTATGTAGCAACCTGCCGGAGTCCCTGGAAACCCAGCAGCACCTCAACAGGCAAACAAGTGACCTCATCAAGCAGCTCCCTGTGATCAAAGCTAGATAAATCCACTAAGATGGGAAGAACCAGCACAAAAAGGATGAAACCATCAATAACCAGAACACCTCTTCTCCTTCAAGGGATCACAACTCCTCACCAACATGGGAACAAAACACAATGGAGAACAAGTCTGACAAATTGACAGAAACAGGCTTCAGAACGTGGCTAATAACAAACTTCTCTGAGCTAAAGGAGCACGTTGTAACCCAATGCAAAGAAACTAAAAATCTTGAAAAAAGGTTAGAAGAAATACTAACTAGAATAAGCAGCTTAGAGAAGAACATGATGACTTGATGGAGCTGAAAAACACAGTAGAAGAACTACGCGAAGCAAACAAAAGTTTCAATAGCGGAATCAATCAAGCAGAAGAAAGGACATCAAAGATTGAAGATCAATTGAATGACATAAAAAGAGAAGGCAAGACAAGAGAAAAAAGAGTGAAAATAAATGAAAAAAGCCTCCAAGAAATATGGCCTTATGTGAAAAGACCTAATCTACACTGGATCAGTGTACCCAAATGTGATGGGAAGAATGAACCCAAGCTGGAAAACACTCTCCAGAATATTATCCAGGAGAACTTCCCCAGCCTAGCAAGGCAGGCCAACATTCAAATCCAAGAAATACAGAGTACTCCACTAAGATATTCCTCAAGAAGAGCAACCCCAAGTCACATAATCGTCAGATTCACCAGGGTTGAAATGAAGGAAAAAAAATGCTATGGGCAGCCAGAGAGAAAGGTCGGGTCACCCACAAAGATAAGCCCATCAGACTCACAGCAGATCTCTTGGCAGAAACCATACAAAGTAGAATAGAGTGGTGGGTGGTCAATATTCAATATCCTTAAAGAAAAGAACTTTCAACCCAGAATTTCATATCCAGCCAAACTAAGCTTCATAAGTGAAGGAGAAATAAAATCCTTTATAGATAAGCAATTACTGAGATTTAATCACCTCCAGATCTGCTTACAAGAGCTCCTGAAAGAAACACTAAACACGGAAAGGAACAACAAATACCAGCCACAGCAAAAGCATACCAAATGACAAAGACCAGTAATGCAATGAAGAAACTCAGTCAACTAACAGGCAAAAAAAAAAAAAAAAATACAGCCAGTAACAAAATGGCAGGATCAAATTCACACATAACACTATTAACACTGAATGTAAATGACATAAGTGTCCCAATCAAAAGACACGGACTAGCAAACTGGATAAAAAGTTAAGACCCATACATGTGCTGGATTCAGGAAACCCATCTCACATGCAAAGACACACATAGACTCAAAATAAAGGGATGGAAGAAGATTCACCAAGCAAATGGAGAACAAAAAAAAGCAGGGATTTTAATCCTAGTCTGATAAAATGGACTTCAAACCAATAGAGATCAAAAGAGACAAAGAAGGGAACTACATAATGGTAAAAGGATCAATCCAACAAGAAGAGCTAACTATCCTAATATATAAGAACCCAACACAGGCACACCCAGATAAATAAAGCAAGTTCTTAACATCCTAAAAGGAGATTTAGACTCCCACACAATAATAGTGGGAGACTTCAACACTCCACTGTCAATATGAGACAGATCAATGAGACAGAAAATTAACAAGGACATCCAGGACTTGAACACAGAGCTGGACCAAGTGAACCTAATAGATATCTACAGAACAGTCCACCCAAATCCACAGAATATACATTTTTCTCAGCACCACATCATGCTTACATTAAAATTGACCACATAATTGGAAGTAAATCACTCCTCAGCAAATGCAAAAGAACAGAAATCATAATGAACAGTCTCTCAGACCACAGCTTAATCAAATTAGAACTCAGGATTATGAAACTCACTCAAATCCACACAACTACTCAGAAACCGAACAACTTGCTCTGAGTGTTGACTGGATAAAAATGAAAGGAAGGCAGAAATAAAGATGTTCTTAGAAACCAACGAGAATGAAGACGCAACATATCAGAATCTCTGGGACACATTTAAAGCAGTGTCTAGAGGAAAATTTATAGTTATAAATGCCCACATGAGAAACAAGAAAAAGATCTAAAACTGACACCCTATCATAAAAATTGAAAGAGCTAGCAGAGCAAGATTAAGAAAACTCAAATAAAACCTAACACCACAAAAACACTAGAAGAAAACCTAGGCAAAACCATGCAGGACATAGGCATAGGTAACAACTTCATGACTAAAACACCAGAAGCAATGGCAACAAAAGCCAAGATAGACAAGTGGGATCAATTAAACTTCAGAACTTCTGTACAGCAAAAGAAACAATCATTAGAGTGAACTAGCAATCAACAGATTGGGAAAAAATTTCTGCAATCTACCCATATGAAAAAGGGCTAATATCTAGAATCTACAAAGAACTAAAACAGATATACAAGAAAAAAGCAAACAAACCCATTCAAAAAGTGGGTGAAGGGTATGAACAGACATTTCTCAAAAGAAGACAAATATGAGGCCAACAAACATGAAAAAATGCTCATCATCACTGGTCATTAGAGAAATGCAAATCAAAACCACATTGAGATAACATCTCACCCCAGTTAGAATGGCGATCACGAAAAAATCTGGAGACAACAGATGCTGGAGAGAATGTGGAGAAATAGGAATACTTTTGCACTGTTGGTGGGAGTATAATTAGTTCAACCATTCTGGAAGACAGTGTGGGAATTCCTCAAGTATCTAGAAATAGAAATTCCATTTGACTCAGCAATCCCATTACTGGGTATATACCCAAAGGATTATAAATTGTTCTATTATAAAGACACATGCACACGTATGTTCATCAAGGCACTGTATACAATAGCAAAGACCTGGAACCAACCCAATGTCCATCAACAATAGACTGCATAAAGAAAATGTGGCACATATACACCATGGAATACTACACAGCCATAAAAAATGATGAGTTCATGTCCTTTGGATGAGTCCAGAAACCATCATTCTCAGCAAACTGACACAAGAACAGAAAACCAAACACCACATGTTCTCACTCATAGGCAGGTGTTGAACCATGAGAACATGTGGACACAGGGAGAGGAGCATCACACACTGGGGTCAGTTGAGGAGGTGCTAGGGAAGGAACAGTGGAGGGTGGGGATGGAGGGAAGGGATAACATGGGGAGAAATGGCAGTAGTAGATGAGGGGGGAATGGAGGCAGCAAACCACCTTGCATTTGTGTACCTAGGCAACAACGCTGCATGATCTGCACATGTACCCCAGAACTTAAAACACAATAAAAAAAAAAAAAAAAGAAAAGAAACAGCATGATACTGGCATAAAAACATATACATAGATCAATGGTACAGAATAGAGAACCAAGAAATGAACCATGTGTCTGCTCTCTGAAAAAGCTGAAAAGAATATACTGCGAAAAGAATGCCATTTTCTGTTTGTTTTTTTGTGTGTATTTGTTTTGTTTTCTTTACTTTTTGCTCCCTCTGTGGCTCTAGCCAAAGAAGGAATGCCATTTTCAATAAATGGTTCTGGGAAAACTGGACTGTCATATGCAGAGAAATGAAATTGGACCCCTATCTCTAACCATACACAAACATAAACTCAAGATAAATTAAAGACTTAAATGTAAGACCTGAAACTATAAAAATAATACTAGAAAAAATGCTAGGGAAAACTCTTCTGAACATTGGTCTAGGTAAATAATTCATAACTAAGATAAAAAAAGCCAAGACAATAAGAATAAAAATGGGACTTAATGGTGTTGTTTTTTCCTTGCAAATTTGTTTAGTTCTTCGTAGATTCTGGATATTAACCCTTTGCAAGATGGATAGGTTCCAAAAATTCTCTCCCATTATGTAGGATGCCTGTTCACTCTGATGATAGTTTCCTTTGCTGTGCAGAAGCTCTTCAGTTTAATGACATCCCATTTGTCTGTTTTGGCTTTTGTTGGCATTGCTTTTGGCGTTTTAGTCATGAAGTCTTTAGGTATTGCCTAAATGTCCTAAATGATATTGCCTAAATTTTCTTTTTGGATTTTTATAGTTTTATGTCTTATGTTTAAGTCTTTAATCCATCTTAATTTTTGTATAAGCTGTAACGAAGGGGTCTAGTTTCAGTATTCTGAATATGACTAGCGAGTTTTCACAACACCATTTATTAAGTAGGAAATCTTTTCCCCATTGCTTATTGTTGTAAGATCTATCAAAGATCAGATGGTTGTAGATGTGTGATGTTATTTCTAAGGTCTCCGTTCTGTTCCATTGGTCTATATACCTGTTTTGATACCAGTACCATGCTGTTTTGATTACTGCAGCCTTTTAGTATAGTTTGAAGTTAGGTAGCATGACGCCTCCAGCTTTGTTCTTTTTGCTTAGGATTGTCTTGGATATGCAGGCTCTTTTTTGGTTCCACATGAAATTTAAAGTAGTTATTTCTAATTCTGTGAAGAAAGTCTATGGTAGTTTGATGGGGAAAGCACTGAATCTGTAAGTTACTTTGGGCAGTATAGTCATTTTCACGATACTGATTCTTCCTATCCATGAGCATGGAATGTTTTTCCATTTGTTTGTGTCCACTCTTATTTTCTTGAGCGGTGGTTTGTAGTTCTTGAAAAGGTTCTTCACATTCCTTGAAATTTGTATTCCTATTTTATTTTCTTTATACCAATTGTGAATGGGAGTTCACTCATGAATTTGTTCTTTGTCTATTACTGGTATATAGGAATGCTTATGATTTTTCCACATTGATTTTGTATCCTGAGAATTTGGTTAAGTTGCTTATCAGTTTTAGAAAATTTGGGCCTGAAATGATGGGGTTTTCTAAATATATGATCATTCATCTGCAAAAAAAGCCTCCACAAATATGCGATTACATGAAAAGACCAAATCTATGTTTCATCAGAGTACCTCAAAGTTAAGGGGAGAATGAAACCAAGTTGGAAAACATTCTGCAGGATATTATCCAGGAGAACTTCCCCAACCTAGCAAGGCAGGCCAGCATTCAAATTCAGGAAATACAGAGAACACCACAAAGATACTCCTCAAGAACAGCAACCCCAAGACACATAAGCATCAGATTCAGCAAGATTAAAATGAAGGGAAAAATGCTAGGGGAAGCCAGAGAGAAAGATCATGTTACCCACAAAGGGAAGCCCATAAGACTAATAGCGGATCTCTCAGCAGAAACCCTACAAGCCAGAAGAGAGTGGGGGCCAATATTCAACATTGTTAAATAAAAGAATTTCAGCTCAGAATTTCATATACAGCCAAACTAAGTTTCAAAAGTGAAGGAGAAATAAAATCCTTTACAGACAAGCGAATGCTGATATTTTGTCACCACCAGGACTGCCCTACAAGAGCTCCTGAAAGACGCAATAAACATGTAAAAGAAAAACCAATACCAGTCACTGAAAAACATACCAAATTTTAAGAACTATCAATGCTATGAAAAAACTGCATCACTAATGGGCAAAATAACCAGCTAGCATCATAATGACAGGATCAAATTCAAATATAACAACACTAACCTTAAATGTAAATAAGCTAAATGCCCCAATTAAAAGACACAGACTGGCAAATTGGATAGAGTCAAGATCCCTCAATGTGCTGTACTCAGGAGACCCATCTCATGTGCAAAGACACAATAGGCTCAAAATAAAGGAATGGAGGAATATTTGCCAAGCAAACTTTAAACAATCAAAGATCAAAAGAGACATGGAAGGTCACTATACATGATAGTAAAGGGATCAAAGCAACAAGAGCTAACTATCCTAAATACATATGCACCCAATACAGAAACACCCAAATTCATACAACAAGTTCTTAGAGGCCTAAAAAGAGACTTAGACTCCCACATAATAATAGTGCTGTCAATACTCCACTGTCAATATTAGACTGATCAACAAGACAGAAAATTAACAAGGATATCCAGAAATTGAATTCAGCTCTGGAACAAGTAGACCTAATAGACATCTACAGAACTTTCCACCCCAAATCAACAGAATAAAACATTCTTCTCCTCACCATATCGCACATCTCCTAAAATTGATGACATAATTGGTGGTAAAACATTCCTCAGCAAATGTAAAAGAACACGAATCATAACAAAGTCTCTCAAATCACAGTGCAATCAAATTAGAACTCAGGATTAAGAAACTCACTCAAAACCACACAACTACATGGAAACTGAACAACCTGCTCCTGAATGACTACAGGATAAATAATGAAACAAAGGCAGAAATAAAAGATGTTCTTTGAAACTAATGAAAATGAAGACCCAATGTACCAGAATCTCTGGGATACAGCCAAAGCAGTATGTAGAGGGAAATTTACAGCACTAGATGCCTACAAGGGAAAACAGGAAAGACCTAAAATGGACACCCTAATGTCACAGTGAAAAGAACTAGAGAAGCAAGAGCAAACAAATTCAAAAGCTAGCAGAAGACAAGAAATAACAAAAATCAAACTGAAGGCGACAGAGACATGAAAAACCCTTAAAAAAAAAAAAAAAAAAAAAAAACCAATGAGTCCAGGAGCTGTTTTTTAAAAAGATCAACAAAATAGGTAGACTGCTAGACAGAGTAACAAAGAATAAAAGAGAAAATAATAAAACAGATGCAATCAAAAAATGATAAAGGAGATATCACCACTGATCCCACAGAAATACAAGCTACCATCAGAGAATACTATAAACACCTCTGTGCAAATAAAACAGAAAATCTAGAAGAAATGGATAAATTCCTGGACATTTACAGAGTCCCAAGACTAAACCAGGAAGAAGCTGAAACCCTGAATAGACCAGTAATAAGGTCTGAAATTGAGGCAGCAATTAATAGCCTACCAACTAAAACAAGTCCAGGACCAGACGGTCTCACAGACGAATTCTACTGGGGGTACAAAGAGGAGCTCATACCATTCCTTCTGAAACTATTCCAAACAATACAACAAGAAGGAATCCTCCCCAACTCATTTTATGAGGCCAACATCATCCTCATACCAAAACCAGGCAGACAAAGAAAAGAAAATTTCAGGCCAATGTCCCTGAACATTGATGTAAAAATTTTAAATAAAAAACTGGCAAACCAAATCCAGCAGCATATCAAAAAGCTTATCCACCACAATCAAGTTGGCTTTCATACCTGGGATGCAAGGCTGGTTCAACATATGCAAATCAATAAACATAATTCATCACATAAACAGAGCCAAAGACAAAAACCACATGATTAACCACACGATTATCTCAATAGATGCAGAGAAGGCCTTTGACAAAATTCAACAACCCTTCATACTAAAAAAACTCTAAATAAACTACATATTGATGGACTGTATCTCAAAAATAACAAAAGCTATTTATGACAAATCCACAGCCAATATCATACTGAATAAACAAAAACTGGAAGTATTCCCTTTGAAAACTGGCACAAGACAAGGCCCTTCCTCACCATTCCTATTCAACATAGTATGGGAAGTTCTGGCCAGAGCAATCACGCAAGAGAAAGAAATAAAGGGTATTCAGTTAGGAAAAGGGGAAGTCAAATTGTCTGTATTTGCAGATGACATGAATTTATATTTATAAGACCTCTTCATCTCAGCCCAAAATCTCCACAAGCTGAGAAGCAACTTGAGCAAAGTCTCAGAATACAAAATCAATGTACAAAAATCACAAGCATTCCTATACACCAATAACAGACAAACAGCCAAATCATGAGTAAACTCCCATTCACAAATGCTACAAGGAGTATAAAATACCTAGAAATACAACTTACCAGGGATGCGAGGGGGAACTACAAACCACTGCTCAAGGAAAAAGGAGAGGACACAAACAAATGGGAAAACATTCCATGCTCATGAAAAGGAATAATCAATATCATGAAAATGGCTGTACTACCCAAAGTAATTTACAGATTCAATGCTATTTCCACCAAGCTACCATTGACTTCCTTCACATAATAGAAAAAAACTACTTTAAATTTCATATGGAACCAAAAACAAGCCCACATAGCCAAGACAAACCTAAGCAAAAAGAACAAAGCTAAAGGCCTCATGCTACATGACTTCAAACAATACTACAAGGCATGTACAAGTCATGCTACATGACTACAAACAATGCTACAATAACCAAATCAGCATGGTACTGGTACCAAATAGATCTACAGACCAAAGGAACAGAACAGAGACCTCAGAAATAATGCCATACATCTACAACCATCTGATCTTTGACAAACCTGACAAAAACAAGCAATGAAGATAGGATTCTTTATTTAATAAATGATATTGGGAAAACAAAGCCATATGCAGAAAGCTGAAACTGGATCCCTTCCTTACACCTTATACAAAAATTAACTCAAGATGAATTAAAGATTTAAAGGTAAGACCTAATACCATAAAAACCCAAGAAGAAAATATAGGCAATACCATTCAGGACATAGGTATGGGCAAAGACTTCATGACTAAACCACCAAAAGCAATGCAACAAAAGCCAAAATTGACAAATGGGATCTAATTGAACTAAAGAGCTTCTGCACAGCAAAAGAAACTATCATCAGAGTGAACAGGCAACCTACAAAAACGGGAGAAAATTTTTGCAATCTCTCTATCCAAAAAACAGCTCATATCCAGAATCTTCAAGGAACTTAAACAAATTTACAAGAAAAACAACAAACTCCCCCTTCGAAAAGTGGGAAAAGGATATGAACAGACATTTGTCAAAAGGAGACATTTGTACAGACAACAAACACATGAAAAAAAACCTCAACATCATTGGTCATTAGAGAAATGCTAATCAAAACCACAATGAGGTACCATCTCAGACCAGTTAGAATGGCGATTATTAAAGTCAGGAGACAAAGATGCTGGAGAGGATGTGGAGAAATAGATACGCTTTTACACTGTTGGTGGGAGTGTAAATTAGTTCATCCATTGTGGAAGACAGTGTGGCAATTCCTCAAGGATCTAGAACTAGAAATACCACCTGACCCAGCAATCTCATTACTGGGTATATATCCAAAGGCGTATAAATCGATCTATTATAACCACACATGCACATGTATGTTTACTGCAGCACTGTTCACAATAGCAAGGACTTGGAACCAACCAAAATGTCCATCAATGATAGACTGGATAAAGAAAATGTGGCACATATACACCATGGAATACTATGCAGCTGTAAAAAAGGATGAATTCATGTCCTTTGCAGGGGCATGGATGAAGCTGGAAACCATCATTTTCAGCAAACTAACACAAGAACAGAGAATCAAACACTGCATGTTCTCACTCATAAGTTGGAGTTGAACAATGAGAACACATGGACACAGGGAGGGAAACATCACACACCAGGACCTGTTGAGGAGGGTGGAGGGCTAGGGGAGGGATAGAATTAGGAGAAATACCTAATGTAGATGATGGGGTGATGGATGCAGCAAACCATCATGGCACTTATATACCTATGTAACAAACCTGCACAGTCTGCACATGTACCCAAGAACTTAAAGTATAATAATAATTTTTAAAAAAGGAATTAATTAGGCTGAGCATGGTGGCTCATGCCTGTAATCCCAACACTTTGGGAGGCCAAGGTGGAAGGATTGTTTGAGCTCAGGAGTTTGAGACCTGCCTGGGCAACATGGTTAAAACCCCATCTCTACAAAAACAAACAAAAATTAGCCAGGTGTGGTTGTGTGCACCTACAGTCCCAGCTAGTCAAAAGGCTGAGATGGGAGTATTGCTTAAACCTCACAGGTAGAGGTTGCAGTGAGCCAAGGTCACACTATTTCACTCCAGCCTGGGTGACAGAGTGAGACACTGTCTCACAAAAAAGCGGGGGGCGCTTAACTAAAAAGCTTCTCCATAGCCAAAAGAAATAACCAACAGAGTGAACAGACAACTGGTAGAATGGAAGAAAACATCTGCAAACTATCCATCTAACAGAGGACTAGTATCCATAATTTACAAGGAACTCAATTTAACAACAACAAAAAGCCCATGAATAATCCCATTAAAGAGTAGGCAAAGGATATGAATGGACATTTTTCAAAAGAAAAAAAAACCTTATACAAATGGCCAACAAGCATATGAAACAGAGAAATTCAAATTAAAACCACAATGAAGCTGGGCACAGTGGCTCAGCTTTTAATCCCAGCACTTTGGGAGGCCAAGGCAGGCAAATCACTAGAGGTAAGGAGTTCAAGATCACCCTGGCCAACATGGTGAAACCCTATGTCTATTAAGAATTAAAAAAAAAAAATAGCTGGGTGTAGTGGCACACACCTATAATCCTAGCTACTCATGAGGCTGAGGCATGAATCTGGGAGGCAGAGAATCGCTTGAATCTGGGAGGCAGACATTGCAGTGAGCCAAGATCATGCCACTGCACTCCAGAGTGAGACCTGTCTCAAAAAAAAACTTAAAAAAAAAAAAAACCACACACACACAGTAAAATACCATATTTACACCAGTCACAGTGGCTAACAAATGTTGGCAAGAATTCAGAGAAGAGAGAACACTGTTTTCACTGCTAAACTCTTATTCACTATTGGTGGGAATATAAATTAGCATAGCCTCTATAGAAAATAGTGTGGAAATTTCTCAAAGAACTAAAAATAGAACTACCATTCGATTCAGCAATCCTACTACTGGCTAGGGAAGGAATTCTTTTACTCTTTCCAAAGGAGAATAAATTATTAAATCAAAAAGATACCTGCACTCTTATGTTTACCACATCACTATTCATAATAGCAAAGATATGGAATCAACCTAAGTGTCCAACAATGGATAACTGGATAAAGAAAACGTATGTACTAAGGAAAGCCATTAGGAACTGTTTCCCGCACTCTGGCCCAGATACTGCACCTTTCCCACAATCTTCTGCAGACCAGAAGATTCCCTCCAGTACCTACATAACCACCAGGGCCCTGGGTTTCCAGCACAAAACTGGGCAGCCATTTGGGCAGAAACCAAGGTAGCCACAGCAGTTTTTTCATACCCCAGTGGCACTTGGAATACCAGCAACACAGAACCATTCACTCCCCTAGAAAGGGGGATGAAGCCAAGGAGCCAAGTGGCCTGGCTTGGCGGGTTCCAACACTCCATGGAGATCAGCAAGCTAAGATCCACTGGCTTGAAATTCTTGCAGCCAGTACAGCAGTCTGAGCTCAACCTGGGTCATTTGAGCTCAGTGGGGGAAGGGGCATCCACAATTGCGGAGGCTCAAGTAAGTGGTTTCAGCCCCACACTGTAAAAAAAGCTGCAGGAAAATTCAAACTGGGCGGAGCCAAACAAGCTCAGCAGCTGCTGGCACTGCCTCACTAAATGTCCCCACTGGGCAGGGCATCTCTGAAAAAAGGCAGTAGACCACGAAGTACTTATAAATAAAGCCCCCAACTTCCTGGGACAGAAACACTGGGAAAATGGGCAGTAGTGGTTACAGCTACAACAGACCTAAATGCCCCTGCCTGGCAGCTCTGAAGAGAGTGGTGGATTTCCGTACACAGTGTTCAAGCTCTGATAAGTAACAAACTGCCTCCTCAGTGGCTCCCTGACACCCATGTATCCTGACTGGGTGACACCTCCCAGTAGGGGCCAACCGACACCTCATATAGGAGAGCTCTGGTTGGCATCTGATGGGTATCCATCTAGGACAAAGCTACCAGAGGAAGGAACTGACAGCAATCTTTGCTGTTCTGCAGTGTCTGCTGGTGATTCCTAGGCAAGCAGGGTCTAGAGTGGACTTCCAGCAAACTCCAGCAGACCTGCAGCAGAGGGACCTGACTGTTAGAAGGAAAACTAACAAAGAGAAATAGTTTCAACGTCAACAAAAAGGATGTCTGCTCAGAGACCCCTTCCAAAGGTCACCAATCTCAAGACCAAAGGAAGATAAATCCATGAAGATGGGAAGAAACCAGTGCAAAAAGGCTGAAAACTCCAAAAACCAGAACATCTCTTCTCTTTTAAGGGATCACAGCTCCTCGCCAGCAAGGAAACAAAACTGGACAAAGAATGAATTTGATGAACTGACAGAAGCAGGCTTCAGAAGGTGGGTAGTAACAAACTTCTCCTAGCTAAAGGAGCCTGTTCTAACCCAACACAAGGAAGCTAAGAACCTTTGAAAAAAGGTTAGACAAAATGCTAACGAGAATAACCAGTTTAGAGAAGACCATAAAAAACCTGATGGAACTGAAAAACACAACATGAGAACTTTGTGAAGCATACACAAGTTTCAATAGCCGAATCGATCAAGCAAGCAGAAGAAAGGGTATCAGAGATTGAGAAACCAACTCAATGAAATAAAGTGAGAAGACAAGATTAGAGAAAAAAGAGTGAAAAGAAATGAACAAAGCCTCAAAGAAATATGGGATTACATGAAAAGACCAACTTTACGTTTGACTAGTGTACCTGAAAGTTAAGGGGAGAAAGAAACCAAGTTGGAAAACATTCTGCAGGATATTATCCAGGAGAACTTCCCCAACCTAGCAAGGCAGGCCAACATTCAAATTCAGGAAATACAGAGAACACCACAAAGATACTCCTCAAGAACAGCAACCCTAAGACACAAAATCATCAGGTTCACCAAGATTAAAATGAAGGAAAAAATGCTAAGGGCAGCCAGAGAGAAAGGTCATGTTCCCACAAAGAGAAGCCCATCAGACTAACAACAGATCTCTTGGCAGAATTCTACAAGCCAGAAGAGAGTGGGGGCCAATATTCAACATTCTTAAAGAATACTCAGCCCAGAGTTTCATATCCAGCCAAACTAAGCTTCATAAATGAAGGATAAATAAAATCCTTTACAGACAAGCAAATGCTGAGAGATTTGTCACCACCAGGCCTGCCCAGCAAGAGCTCCTGAAGGAAGCAATGGAACAACTGGTAAAAGCCACTGCAAAAATATACCAAATTGTAAAGACCCATGATGCTAGGAAGAAACTGCATCAACCAACAGGCAAAATAACCAGCTAGCCATCATAATGGCAGGATCAAATTCACACGTAACAATATTAACCTTAAATGTAAATGGGCTAAATGCCACAATTAAAAGACACAGACTGACAAATTGGATAAAGAGTCAAGACCCATCAGCATACTGTATTCAGGAGACCCATCTCACATGCAAAGACACACATAAGCTCAAAATAAAGGGATGGAGGAATACTTACCAAGCAAATAGAGAGCAAAAAAAGCAGGGGTTGCAATCCTAGTCTCTGGTAAAACACACTTTAAACAATCAAAGATCAAATGAGACAAAGAAGGGCATTACACATAATGGTAAAGAGATTGATACAACAAGAAGAGCTAACTATCCTAAATAAATATGCACCAATGCAGGAGCACCCAGATTCATACATCAAGTTCATAGAGACCCACAAAGAGACTTAGATGGCAACGTAATAATAGTGGGAGATCCATGAGACATAAAATTAACAAGGATATCCAGGACTTGAACTCAGCTGTGGAACAAGTGGACCTAATAAACATCTACAGAACCTTCAACCCCAAATCAACAGAATATACATTCTTCTCAGCACCACAATGGAACTATTCTAAAACTGACCACATAATTGGAAATAAAACACTCTTCAGCAAATGCAAAAGAACGGAAATCGTAACAGTCTCTTAGACCACAGTGCAATCAAATTAGAACTCAGGATTAAGAAACTCATCTAAAACTGCACAACTACATGGAAAGTGAACAACCTGCTCCTGAATGACTACTGGATAAATAATGGAATGAAGGCAGAAATAAAGACATTCTTTAAAACCAATGAGAACAAAGATACATGTACCAGAATCTCTGGAACACATTTAAAGATGTGTGTAGAGGAAAATTTATAGCACTAGATGCCCAAAAGGGAAAGCAGGAAAGATCTAAAATCGAAACCCTAGAGTCAATATTAAAAGAACTAGAGAAGCAAGAACAAACAAATTCAAAAGCCAGCAGAAGACAAGAAATAGCCTAAGATCAGGGCAAAACTAAAGGAGATACAGACCACAAAAAAACCTTCAAAAATATCAATGAATCCAGCAGCAATTGTTTGAACAAAGATCAATGAAATAGACTGCTAGCCAGACTAATAAAGAATAAAACAGAGAAGAATAAAATAGATACACTAAAAAATGATAAAGGCAATATCACCACTGATTCCATAGAAATACAAACTACCATCGGAGAATGCTATAAACACCTCTGTGCAAATAAAACAGAAAATCTAGAAGAAATGGATAAATTCCAAGACACTCACACCCTCCCAAGACTAAACCAGAAAGAAGTCAAATCCCTGAATAGACCAATAACAAGGTCTCAAATTGAGGCAGCAATTAATAGCTTACCAACCAAAACAAGTCCAGGACCACATGGTTTCACAGCCTAATTCTGCCAGAGGTACAAAGAGGAGCTGGCAATATTCCTTCCTAAACTATCTGAAACAATAGAAAAAGAAGGAATCCTCCCTAACTCATTTTATGAGCCTAACATCATCCTGATACCAATACTTGACAGAGACACAGCTAAAAAAGAAAATTTCAGGCCAATATTCCTGATGAACATCAGTGCAAAAATCCTCAACAAAATACTGGCAAATCAAATCCAACAGTGCATCAAGAAGCTTATCCATCATGATCCAGTTGGCTTCAACTGTGGGATATAAAGCTGTTTCAACTTACACAAATCAATAAATGTAATCCATCACATAAACAGAACCAAACACAAAACCATATGATTATCTCAATAGATGCAGAAAAGGCCTTCAACAAAATTCAACAACTCTTCATGCTAAGAAGTCTCAATAAACTAGGTATTGATGGAACATATCTCAAGATAGTAAGAGCTATTTATGACAAACCCACAGCCAATATCATACTGAACAGGCAAAAACTGGAAGCATTCCTTTTGAAAACTGGCACAACACAAGGATGTCCTCTCTCACCACTCCTATTCAACATAGTATTGAAGTTCTGGCCCAGCCAATCAAGAAAGAGAAAGAAACAAGGGGTATTCAAATAGGACAAGAGGAAGTCAAATTGTCTGTTTGCAGATGACATGATTGTATACTTAGAAGACCCCAGTGTCTGAACCCAAAATCTCCTTAAGCTGATAAGCAACTTCAGCAAAGTCTCAGTATACAAAATCCATGTGCAAAAATTACAAGCATTCCCATAGACTAATTAACAGACAGAGACAAATCATGAGTGAACTCCATATCACAATGGCTACAAAGAGAATTAAATACCTGGAAGTACAACATACAAGGCACGTGAAGGACCTCTTCAAGAAGAACTAGAAACCACTGCTCAAGGAAATAAGAAAAGACATAAACAAATGAAAAAAACATTCCATGCTCACGTATAGGAAGAATCAATATAGTGAAAATGGCCATACTTCCCAAAGTAATTAATTTATAGGTTCAATGCTATCCCCCATCAAGCTACCACTGACTTCCTTCACAGAATTGGAAAAAGCCACCTTAAATTTCATATAAAACCAAAAAAGAGCCCACATAGCCAAGACAAACCTAAGCAAAAAGAACAAAGGTAGAGGCATCATGCTATCTGACTTCAAACAATACTACAAGGCTACAGTAACTAAATCAGCATGGTCCTGTACCAAAACAGATCTATAGACCAAAGGAACAGAACAGAGACCTCAGAAATAATGCCATACATCTACAACCATCTGATCTTTGACAAAACTGACAAAAACAAACAATGAAGATAGGACTCTCTATTTAATAAATGGTATTGGGAAAACTAAGTCATATGCAGAAAGCTGAAACTGGATCCCTTCCTTACACCTTATACAAAAATTAACTCAAGATGAATTAAAGATTTAAAGGTAAGACCTAATACCATAAAAACCCAAGAAGAAAATATAGGCAATACCATTCAGGACATAGGTATGGGCAAAGACTTCATGACTAATAAATCAAAAGCAATGGCAAAAAAAGCCAAAATAGAAAAACGGGATCTAACTAAACTAAAGCTCTTCTGCACAGCAAAAGAAACTATCATCAGAGTGAAGAAGCAACCTATGGGAGAAAATTTTTGCAGTCTACCACCCATCTGACAAAGGGCTAATATCCAGAATCTAAAAAGGACTTAAAGAATTTTACAGGAAAAAAATAAACCCATCAAAAAGTGGGCAAAGGATATGAACTGACACTTCTCAAAATGAGACATTTATGCAGCCAACCAACATATGAAGAAAAGCTCATCATCAATGGTCATTAGAGAAATGTAAATTGAAACTACACTGAGATACCATCTCATGCCAGTTAGAATGGTGATCATTAAAAGGTCAGGAAACAACAGATACTAGAGAGGATGTAGAGAAATAGAAATGCTTTTACACTGTTGGTGAAAGTGTAAATCAGTTCAACCATTGTGGAAGACATTGTGGCAATTCCTCAAGGATTTTGAAACAGAAATACCATTTGTCCCAGCAGTCCCATTACTGGGTATATACCCAAAAAATTATAAATCATTCTATTACAAGGACACATGCACACATATGTTTATTGCAGCACTGTTCACAATAGCAAAGACTTGGAACCAAACAAAATGCCCATCAATGGTAGACTGGATAAAGAAAATGTGGCACATACGTACTATGAAATACTATGCAGCTGTAAAAAAAAAAAAAAAAAAAGGATGAGTTCATGTCCTTTCCAGGGACATAGATGGAGCTGGAAACCATCATTCTCAGCAAACTAACACAAGAACAGACAACCAAACACCGCATGTTCTCACTCATAAGTGGGAGTTGAACAATTAGAACTCATGGACACAGGAAGGGTGGCATCACATACCAGGGCCTGTCGGCGGGTGGGGGGTTAGGGGAGGGATAGCATTAGGAGAAATACCTAATGTAGATGACGTGGTGATAGATGCAACCAACCACTATGACATGTGTATACCTATGTAACAAACCTCCATGTTCTTTACATGTACCCCAGAACTTAAAAGTACAATTTTAAAAAAAGGAAATGTACATACACACAATGGAACACTACTCAGCCATAAAAAAAAAAAAAACTGAATCATACCTGCAGCAACATGGATGGAACTGGAGGCCATTAAGTGAAATAACTCAGAAATAGACAAATACTACATCTTCTCACTTATAAGCAGGATCTAAATAATGTATACACATGGACACAGAGTGTGGAATGGATAGACAATGGAAACTCAAGGGTAGGGGCCTGGGGAGAATGATATTTTCTAATTGCTTAATGGATACAATGTATGGTATTTGGGTGATGGATACATTAAAAGCCCTAACTATATCACTATGCAATATATCCATGTAACAAAATTACACTTGTCTTATAAAAGTAAAATGGGGAAAATTTACTGGATGGTTAAGAGAAGCAAGAATAGGAAGCAGGAAGACCTGTTATAAGCTATCACAGAAATCCCAGGAAAAGGTAAGAGTTGTTTGGACTAGGGTGGCAGCAGTGAAAGCGGTAAGAAGTGATCTCTTTTAGGCAATGTAATGGAGACAGCCAACAGAATTAAACGATGGAATGGGAGTTCAGGGAAAAGAAAAGAGTCAAGGGTAATTCCTGGGCAGGGTCAGATAACTTACATTAATTAGGTAAGAATTAGGAAGAGTATCCATTCCTCAAGCCAAAAAAGCCCCAAACCAAGGTACATGTCTCTCTTAGCAGAGTAAAGCTGTACTTCAGCGCCACTCACCACCTTGGCTTGGTGTTCTTGTTCACAACCTTATACTTTGGCCTTGCTCCTGAGGTTCTGGCTTGAACAACTGAGTTAATGAGCAACTGAATATCATGTACTGAGATGAAGAATTCACTAACATGCCCAACTGCCAATTTCCTTGCCAAATCATAAGGAAGAGTCACATCCTAAAAAGATGAGAGTACTATAGTTCAGCAGTTGCCAAAATATCCTGCAACTCACACAGTATAGTTTAGGCCATTTGATGTTTAGTTAAATTTACATCAGTATTCAGAAATATGTGGAAGGAAGTATTTAAAATTTGTTATATTTTCATATATCCACTAAACAATTATTTGCTAATAGATAATATATGGTATCGAATCTGAGGCATTTTACTAAAACCAATGCAGAAGCAACATTCAGTGTGGTCTTGAAATATTAAATATATTTAAATTACACTAAAACATCTTAAACACTAAACTACTAAATAGGTTATTTTACAATATAACTCACTAGAAGCTGTAATGCAAATTTTGTGAAATATCTGTCCCAGAGCCTAAATTGGATAAACATCAACCAAAATTATCAGGCTGTGGCAGTATGAAAATTTTAATCATATTTTTAAAATAAGAACTAAAACATCATACATATCTCTCCAGCCTTCACATGCCAAACTTAACATGTGTGGCTAAAACAAAATAGAATAGGGCACTATGTATTTAATAAACCTGACAGGGGTCAGGCGGAATGTATAAGCTAATAAACATTCTGGCCCAACTGAAAGACTGGCCATTTTCTAAACATGTCATTTATTCTTTATTTTACTGTAAGCTCCAAGATCAGGGCTATGTTTTAACCTACCTTTTAATATGCTTTGACTCTGTGTATCCACCCAAATCTCATGTTGAATTATAATTCCCAATGTTGGGGGAGAGTCCTGGTGGGAGGTCACTGGATTATGGGAGCATATTTCTCCCTTGCTGTTCTTGTAATAATGGGTTTTCAGGAGATTTTTCTTTTTAAGTGTGTAGCACTTTCCCCTTTACCCTCTCTTCTGACACCATGTAAAGACAAACATGCTTGCTTCCCCTTCAACATCCCCCCATGATTGTAAGCTGCTTTGGCTACAGTAAGGAAAAGAGAGTTTAGATGGGAGAGAGTAGAGGGATGGAAGCATACAGCAAAACAGGAAACCAGTTAGGAGGTGACTGCAGTAATAAATGGAAGAGAAGAGGCGACTGTAGTAATAAATGGTTGTTTACATCAGAGTTGTAACACTTAAGGTAGCAAGGTCAAATTTTAAATATATGAAGTATAGTAACAAAGATTATGAAAGATTTTTTTAAAATACACAATAATAGTGGGAGACTTCAACATCAATATTAGATAGATCAAGGAGACAGAAAATTAATAAGGATATCCAGGACTTGAACTCAGATCTGGAACAAGTAAACTTAATAAACATTTATAGAACTCTCCACTTAAATACACAAAATATATACTCTTATCAGTACCAGATCACACCTACTCATAGGTTTAAATGAAATACTGGTTGGCCATTATTAAGCACAATTAATGGCATAAAGGAGGTTTTCTATACCCATTTTCAGACTGCATTCTAGCCTGGGCAATAAAGCAACACCCCCATTCTCTCTCCCTCTTCTTCTTCCTCTTTCTTCCTCTTCTTCATTCCTTTTTTCTTTCTCTTTTTTTTTCTTGGAAAAAAAATTAAAAAAAAAAAGATTATGAAAGATTTTTTTAAAGGAGCTTCTCTCTGCCACCAAAGATTCATTCTTATTTCTGTACCAAACATTTTATAATGCATTTAATTTTTTTAAGACAGCATCTTGCTATTGCCCAGGCTGGAATGTAGTGGCAAAATCTCAGCTTACTACAGCCTCTACCTCCTGGGTTCAAGCAATTCTCCTGCCTCAGCCTACTGAGTAGGTGGGATTACAGAAACGTTCCATCATGCTCAGCCAATATTTGTATTTTTAGTAGAGATGGGGTTTCATCATATTGGCCAGGCTGATCTTGAACTCCTGAACTCAAGTGATCCACCTGCCTCGACCTCCCAAAGTAATAGGATTACAGGCATGAGTCACTGTGCCGGGCCTTGTGTCATATTCTTGACATGATTTGCATTATTAGAGTCATCAAGGATATAGGTTACTTAATTACAGCTACCATATGTGAATAACTCTATTTAGCACCTAGCAAAGCAGCATGGGCAATAATCCCTACTTAAAATGTTTGGTGATGTTGGGCATGTTTTACGGTTCTACAAATCTTTTGGGAGTTCCCTTGCACCAGAAGGGCTTAACTCCAAAGGATCGCCACCATTCTACACATTTGCTTTGATGAAAAGGTTTGGCTTCGATGGCAGACCTGAATTTGAATACCTGCTCCGATATATGCTGAGCAAGACTTTGACAATAAACAGTTAAAATAGACTTCACAAAGCAGATGTATAGTTTCCATAAAATAATAGCTTAAAAATGGTAGTTCCCTTTCTTCATCATATCTTGCAGCAGTGCCAGAATTAGGGTGAAGAGATTAGGGAGTTATATCATTGTTTGTAAATGTATCCATTGAGAGTATCCTAGGGATTTGAGACCCAAAATCATTCATTTAAAAACCTAAGAACAAAAGACTTAAGGTTTCAGCTTGGAATTAGTACAAGTACAGGGTTAAATGCTATCTTTATTTGAAATTCTGACATACTGTTAATCAAACTTTTGGCATGAATTTTGATTTTTTTAAATACTGCAATAAAATATTTATCTGAATTACTGAGTATTTTGACACACCCTTCAAGTTTGAGCATGAGGTGAATGTGTCATTCCTCCACCCTAGTAAGTAACTCTGACTTAAAGGGTGATGCCAGCAGGAATGCATTCCTTTAGAATAAACAGCCCAGTGAATGAAATAGGGTGAGAAAACATGAGTAATGTCCCACCTTTCTCCCTATCTAATTAAGCACTGGTTTTCAAACATGTCCCTTGTTTTTTGTCTAATTCTTAAAAACTATTCATAACATTTTACGTATTTTAAAGTTGATGTATTTTTTCCAGCCTAAGTTTAATTAGTTGCAAAGGATGTAATTTCTGGCATACTGAAAGTAATGATGCTTAAATACATCTTGATTTATCATTCAGTTTAATGTATCCAGTTGAATCTAAGTATCCTAGAGATGTGGGGGCCACCATCACTCATTTAAAGACATATGAACAACTTGAAAAGGTAGAGAGATGGTAAAAGCACTGTGCCCATGCTCAGAACAATAAAAAAGCTAGACAAATCATAAACAAACAAATTTTCTTGAACCCATAAGTAAACAAGGTCATAGCACAAAAAATTAACTTGAAATCTGGAAAGAGACAGGCATAGGAACACTTGGCCGGATGTTCCTATGGCCATCTGTTGCCCTTCACTCTGCAGATAAAGGTTTTTATTCCTCGGGAGACATAGAGGACACGGGTGCTCAAAGATGAATCCAGAGTAAGCTTTCCCCTGTGGCACTGAATGAACAGGGAAGAATATCCAGCAGTGAAATTCTGCCAACATCCATGTCAGAATGCAAAAATGATACAATCACCCTGGAAAAGTTTAGAAGTTTCTTACAAATTTAAACATACACTTACTATACGACCCTGCAATACCATTCCTAAGTACTTGCCCAAATCAATTGAAAATTTATTTACACAAATGTTTATAGCAGCTGTATTCATAATTGCCTCAAACTGGAAACAACCAAGATATACTTGAACAGGTGAACATATAAACAGTGGTACAATGGAATATTATTCTGCAATAAAAAGGAAGAAGCTATTGATTCACTCAACAACATAGATGAATCTTAAATGTGCTTTTCTAAGTGAAAGAAGCCAGATCCAAAATGTTACGTATTTTATGATGCAATTTATATGGCATTATCGAAAAGGAAAAACTGTAGAAACAGAAAACAGATCAATGGTTTCCAGGAGTTATGAGAGGGAAGAAGGGTTAACTACAAAATGACAACAAGAGGGAAATTTGAGGATGATGAAACTGTTCTGCACAACAGTACTGTAGTGGTGGATATATGACCATGTATTTGTCAAAACCCATAGAACTATAAACAAATAACAAACCTAAGTAACTTTGGGAAACTGTTTTAACTATATAATGTAAGCATAAAGGAAAAAATGAAAGAAATATCCTGGTCAATAGGGTTAAAGAAATAAAAATCAAAGAAATAAATACTAAATTCTTCTTGGTGGTGAATTCGTTTCTCACAAAGGTACAAGTTAACCAGTATGTATCTACTTTACACTGAAAAATAAAATACATTTTAGATATTGCAGATTTCTCATTGTCAGGGAAAGAAATCACAGATAAGGGGAAAGCAGGAATGAATGCTGGGGTGTCAGATTATAGTCAAAGGTATAAGTACAAATTTGTTTATATATAGAAATATAGATGTGTCTGTATACAGGGGTTAGTATATACAAATATATTTCCTAGCTCTGTTCTCTGTGCAGGCATAGAAGCAATGACACCTAGTAGGAATAAGCACTTCTAATGCTTAGAGCTTAGTTTCTAAATACCAGCCTCCTGAAAAAGTAACCACAGCTTCTTGTTAGATGTGGGGCAGGAAAAATACTTAAAAAAAAAAAAAAAAAAAACACATAAAAGGACATGTCAAGAGGACACAGGGCCAATCTGAAATAGTTAACAACAACCAAAGCTGGAATAATTTGAGTAACAAAATAATAATGGTAGTGTCAACCGCGGTGGTTCATGCCTACAATCCCAGCACTTTGGGAAGCCCAGACATGTGGACTGCTTCAGTCCTGGAGTTTGAGACCAGCTTGGGTTATATGGCGAAACCCTGTCTCTACAAAATAATAATAATAATAATACAAATAATAGCTGGGCATAGTCATGCATGCCTGCAGTTCCAACTACTCAGGAGGCTGAGGTGAAAGGATTGCTTGAGCCCAGATGACGGAGGCTGCAATGAGCCATGATCATACTACTGCACTCCAGCCTGGATGACAAAGTAAGACCCTGTCTCAAACTAAACTAAACTAAAATACAATGACAGTATTGGATTATACTCAAATGACAAAATAAATACCTATGCCTCCATAGTTATATAATCAAATAACTGAATAAACATAAAGAAAAGGGACAAGTCTTTCTTACATAATTCCAAATAATAAATGTAAAAAGAACTAGGGAAATTGAAAAGAATCATTAGAACACCACAATAATAACTGCTTTGGGCAAAACTCCAAAGATGAATGCTAAAATGAGTGGGTAAAACAGTGCATATACATAGCCTTAAACTATTCCCCCCCAAATATTTATTAATATGTGATATGAACATATGCCCACAAATTCTGTGATACTCCTCTCTCCAAGAGGTGAACCTTTTAACAAATAGAGAGTAGAAAAGGGAAAACAGAAATTGTATGGTGGAGAAACCAGGCAGACACAACATTAACCAATTCACCAAAGTCAGCATCACCAGTTATAATCGTTATTAGGAATTCCCTAATATGCCCTGGGAAGAGAACTTCATCTATGTAGTATTCTTCCCAAATAACGTAACTCTGTGTAGTCATGAGAAAACATCAGGCAGACCCAAATCGACAGCCATTCTACAAAATACCTGACCTGCACTCTTCAAAATTATCTAGGTTATGAAAAATAAAGAAGGGCTGAAAAACTACCACAGACCATGTGATACTTAGGAGATATGACCACTACATGCAATGGCAAACTGAATCCTGAAACAGAAAATGGACATTGGTTGAAAAACTGGTGAAATCCAAATTAAGTGTGTTGTATAATTAGTATAATCTTAATTTATTAGTTTTCATGAATGTGCCACAGTTATGTGAGACAAAGTAGCAAACATCTGCCTCTGGCAGCCAGAGTTCACCCTTGCTGTGAAGAAGCCATGTTTGCTCACTGCTTGTGAGCATGACTTCACAACTCCCTGACTCACTGACTGAGTGCAGCCAGAAGAATGCCCTGAAGATGATAACGACAGGTTCCCATGTCTCTTGTCCGAATCACTGCATTTTTAGAAAAGAAGTTCAATAATCCTAGCTTTTGTCTTTTCCTATATATGAGATAATGTCTGACAGTAATAATTATTATGCCTCTGTAATCCATAACCAATGTACTCCTCTCCCACCCAAACTTCGATGAGATTTTGCTCTACTGTAACTTCTGAGCACATGCAGAACATCCACATCACCTGATACATAAAATATGTGCTGAAACACTGCCTTGGTGCAGTGTAACAGAAACTCTCTGAAAGACTCTCCTGCAATCCTCAGTAAGACTCTGAATAAAACTAACCTTAATTCTTTGAAACCCTGATTTCTTTGTCTTGACAGTTAATATAAGATAACATTAGGGGAAAGTGGATGGAAGGAATGGAAAGACTGTACTATCTTTGTAATTCTTTCATAAATCTAAAATTACTTCAAAATAAAGCAGAATTTATATATTACATTTGTGTGTGCAGTAGAGAACTTTGTACCTCATTCCTTTCACTCAATGAGCTTTTATTTCCATTCCATGTATGCCCTCAAATTTGATTCTAATGTACTTAGAAGTTGTATTATCATCCTTTTACTTTTTGACATCTGAACTTTTAATTTCCTGTAACCAGAGGTCTCTACATGTTCATTTAAAAAATTCTAAATTATCATTGAGATTGTTAATGGGCACTTGATCAACACAAAATAATCAACACACATTTTAATAGCCACTAAAGAAAAATACTTTTATTTAAAATGCATTGCTTAACGAGGGGATAGGACATTTTCTTCCTATCAGCCCATATATTTCTGGATGCATATTACTTCTATTTGTTCTTTTCCTTTTTTTTTTTTTTTTAAAGAGATGACACCTGTAATCCCAGCACTTTGGGAGGCTGATGCAGGCGGATCACGAGGTCAAGAGATTGAGACCATCCTGGCCAACACGGTGAAACCCCGTCTCTACTAAAAATACAAAAAAATTAGCTAGGTGTGGTGACACGCGCCGGTAGTCCCAGCTACTCCGGAGGCCGAGGTGGAAGAATCATTTCAACCCAGGAGGCGGAGGTTGCAGTAAGCCGAGATTGTGCCACTGCATTCCAGCCTGGTGACAGAGCAAGACTCCATCTCAAAAAAAAAAAAAAAAGAGAGAGAGATGGTAGTCTCATTATGTTGCTCAGGCTGTACTTGAACTCCTGGGCTCAACTGGCCCTCCTGCTTCAGCCTCTCCAGTATCTGGGACTACCAGTGCCCACCACCATGCCTGGGTTTTTTTTTTTTTTTTTAAGAGGTTTACATCTGACTTAATTATTGAGAACACTGGTCCCTATAAAAAGGTAGATGAACACTGAAATTTTGTTATAATGAAGTCACTCAATGCTTTGGATTACTTTTTGTTTACATGCAGACATTTGTTGGGTGACAGTATTCTTATTTTCCACGATCTATCACCTAACACCTCAATTAGGGCCTCCTTCAACCTTTAGGAGAGCAAATAATTGAAAATATCCACACTGAATTTCTCATCCGGATAGCAGAGCCATTTGCTCTCAAAGACCACACCTGTTTTCAGAATTGTTCGCTCACTGGCCAAGCTTCAGGACATGTGAGATTTTTCCGTAAACAGGAAGGCCACCGTGGAGGCCAAGCCTTCCCCATGGGCGCCTTCTCAGATTGCGAGTAGGGATGAAGTGATGGGTTTTCTCGAAACCACCCTCACGCAGGTACCCCTTGAGCAGCCTTCAAGCAATCTGTGGAAGGAGGCCCCAGGCACAGACAACTACAGAAGAAACAATCATTCCTGAAGGGTGCAGGGGACACAGAACAGTAAGGAAGAGGCCGAACTGCGCGATTTTACCTGGCTTCTCCAGAGGGGGAATGCGGTCAGGTGGACCCGGTCCTTGTGTTCCGAGAACAGAGTCGACGTCACCTGTGCCTCGAACGCGTGCGACATTCGGCGTTTCTTCCCTAGGCGACGCAAGACGCGGAGCGCGGCGTCAGGACGCTGACGCTGGCGCAGGCGCAGGCGCAGGCGCACTGCCCTCCAAGACGGTTAGTGATTGGACGAAGCAGGGAGCGGGGGCGCAGGCCCGGGTCCTGCAGGGGCATCGCGAGGCCTGTTTTGAAAAATGCGGCCCTGATCCTGTGGCTCTCGCGCAGAGTGTCCTGAAGTGAGAAGTTGAAGCCGGGAGGTGGGAGCAACGACGGCGGCGGCGGCGGAGGTGGCGGCTGCCTGCGAGTCCCCGGCCTGAGGTGCGGCAGCAGTTGCCTGCCTACCCACATAAAGGGCAGGAAGGAAAATTTCGGTGGGTGTGGGTTGGGTCAGGACTTAGGAGGCCACCAACGAGCTTTTTTTTTTCCTCTTTTTTCTCTTTTTCCCTGGCTTTGCTGATAATATCTTCCTGACTCCTGAGTAGTTTTAAGGTCTTTTACACAGACATCCCTCTGTTCCTTCTTTTCCTCTTTGTAGCAGAGGTTTAGGGAAGGAATTCAGGAGAGGAGGAGATCTGTGTCTATGAAAACTCAAAAGCAGTCATGAAATCAGTTCAAGAGGGATTTGGCTGTAGTCATCTGATGTGTGCCAAGGCCATTTATGGAAATACGGGGAGGGGCGGGGTTTGGGGTAAATATTTCTTGTTTACGTAGTGTTTTGTTTTCTGCCAATTTAATCGTGACTTCTAGGTGCGAAAATGGCTAGCAACAATTGGTTTCAGAGTTCGCAGGTCCCCAGTTTTGCCCAGATGCTGAAAAAGAACCTGCCGGTTCAACCAGCGACACAGATGGTAACTACACCCACAGGATGTTTCTCAGAAAGTTACAGCCTGTCCAAGATGGCATCCAAGGTTACACCAGTGACAGGTACGGCTTTTTTCATTTGTGACAGTGAGTCAGTTCTTTACGATCCTGGGTTTACCTCTCCTACAAAGAGGGAAAGAAAGAACAGAGAAAGGTTCATGTAAAAGACCTTAAAACTACTCAGGAGTCAGGAAGATATTATTAGCAAGGTTTACGATTTGTGGAGAGAGAAATCCTGTGTAAATGTCTACACGACCAGGAAATCTTTAAACCGGAGGTTTGACAGAACTTACTGGCTATCCCAGAAACGAGCAGCACAGGGAAAGAGTTCTACAAGCCTCCTTCCAAGTGCTGAGTCAGATGCCACCTGGAGCTGGCATCTGACTCAGCACTTGAAGGAGGCTTGTAGAACTCTTTCCCTGTGCTGCTCATTTAACCATCCGTTACCACCTTGACTCAAGTGTGGCTTGTCTTTCTGAGATGAGGCGTAAGGGAAGACACTGGACTTACACTGGTCTGTATTCCACGTAACACTTAGTGTAAAGTATAAAGCAGGGGCAAATATACTTTAAAATTCGATTAAATCCAGTGAGAAAAATAGTAGATGGGAGCCAGAAACTACGTTCTAGTCCCACATCTGTGTCTTTATGTATTCTAGGCCTTAGTGACATAGTCTGTAAAAATAGCTTGGTTTTTAAAGACCCTGACATCACTAAAATTCCGTGATCCTTTGGTATCACTTAATAATAGCATGCTGACATTATGTTTTTGCAAAATAGTACTACAAAAGATAGATGTAATAACATACGGTGCTTGTCATATGTGCCAAAATTGTTTGTAGAAAGTTGTGAAAAACATGATGAAGTGTATCTGGTACAACCTTACATTTTGGGGAGGATTTAGTGCTTTTGCTCATTTTTTTTTAACTAAAATGACAAGTATAACATTTGTTTTTAGGCAATTTTCCAGAACCGATGCTTTCCAAGAGTCTTTCATCTATTTCAAATCCTGTCCTTCCTCCAAAAAAAATACCTAAGGAATTTATAACGAAATACAAACGTGGAGAGATAAATCCTGTGTCAGCCTTGCACCAGTTTGCACAAATGCAGCGAGTTCAGCTTGACCTTAAGGAAACTGTGACAACAGGTAAGTTTAAAGTTGTATTTGTCCCAAAAACAAAACCAAAAGTATAGCATAATAATCATGCTAAATTTAGTTCTTTCATGTAATATTGGGGTTAGGTAACTGCTTGTATGTTTTTATAAGAATACTTAAATGTTTATGCTCACACTTTAGCCTTTGTAGCCTCTACAGATAACTCACATGTACCCAAGTTTTATGATTATTGAATTGAAATTTTTTATGTGTGACTAGCTGAATGGAAATTAGTCTCATGGACTACTTTGGAGTCTAATTACTTCTTATATCATAAACATACTTTTGTAGAGATGTTAAATATTTGGACTATGATTATTTTATGAGAAGGATTCTGTAAGTATGATGCCTAAGAAAAGTTAAGGTCAAATTTGCCTTCTGAAATTCAAGCATTAAGTTGTGAAATTACAGCGTTAGATTACATGATTGGTACTTTGCAGACTTGTTTGTTACAGTTTTTTAATTCTCCCTCAAACTCCCCAGCCAGAGTAGTCTAATTATGATGTACCTGTGAAAGGATATAGGAGTACAGATCAGGAAAATGCAGAAAGCAGTTTCTGGTCTCTTCACGTTATAGCCAATGATTTGGAAGATTTTAGGAAAGTGGAGGAATAAGTGCCCTTAAGAAGCTTAACATTTTTTAATTTTAAAAACTTTGTATATGTGTACGTGTGTGTCTTTGTACAAACGCATGTGTAGTTAGGCTTTTTCTTTAATTTTCCTTGTGCTAACTTGTCAGTATGGATCTCAAAGCTAATATCTTTGCTAAAGAATTTTTTTAATGTCAAGATTTTAATAAGGATAGTAACAACGACATCAAGCAGTCTGTTGTTTTGCATGGAATACCAGTAAACTAACAGGTGACACAAATAGTGTCTTAACATAAATGGTGGTGGTAACAGAGGTGGGCTTAATGTCTGTATAACTAGTTAGCTTTCCTGCAGTAATCTCGGACTTCCCTTGGAAAATGTAAGCTAAGAAAAAATAAATGATCAGGACAAATCTTCACTGCTCTGAGCAAAAGCTACTAAAAAACATGACCTGTTGGTTGTTAATAATGTGTATTTTATGCTCAAAGTATAGTTCAGTAATCCAATTCAGTGCATTTGGTAGTAAGACTACAGTATCAGTATTTTTTAAGTAGCTCTACATGTGATTTAGATTTATACTAAAGTTTGAGAACCCGAGTTATAAACAGGCTAAAGCTTAAAGGCTCCACCTTCTGATACAGAAGACTTACTAACAAATATTAGGTGAAATATCTTTTTTTAAATTATTATTTATGTAGAGGCTCGCACTCTGTTGTCCAGGCTGGAGTGCAGTGGTGATCCTCCCACCTCAGCCTCCTGAATAGCTAAGACGGCTACAGGTATCCACATGCCTGACTAATTTTCAAAATGTTCTGTAAAGAAGGAATCTTTTTTTTTTTTTTTTTTTTTTTTGAGACGGAGTTTCCCTCTTGTTACCCAGGCTGGAGTGCAATGGCGCGATCTCTGCTCACCGCAACCCCCACCTTCTGAGTTCAAACAATTCTCCTGCCTGAGCCTCCCGAGTAGCTGGGACTACAGGCACGCGCCACCATGCCCAGCTAATTTTTTTTTGTATTTTTAGTAGAGACGGGGTTTCACCATGTTGACCAGGATGGTCTCGATCTCTTGAGCTCGTGATCCACCCACCTCGGCCTCCCAAAGTGCTGGGATTACAGGCGAAGAAGGAATCTTGCTATATTGTCTCGCTATATTGCCTAAGCTGACCTCAAACTCCTGGCGTAAAGAAATCCTCCAGCCTCAGCCTCCCAAAGTGATGGGATTACAGGTGTGAGCCAATGCACCTAGCCAAGATGTGTAATATCTTATATATAAGAATCAGCCGGGCATGGTGGCTCATGCCTATAATCCCAGCACTTTGGGAGGCCGAGGCGGGTGGATCACGAGATCAAGAGATCAAGACCATCCTGGTCAACAAGGTGAAACCTCGTCTCTACTAAAAATACAAAAATTAGCTGGGTATGGTGGTGTGCACCTGTAGTCCCAGCTACTCGGGAGGCCGAGGAAGGAGAATTGCTTGAACCCAGAAAGCAGAGGTTGCAGTGAGTTGAGATCGTGCCATTGCACTCCAGTCCAGGTAACAACAGCGAAACTCTGTCTCAAAAAAAAAAAAAAAATCATCTGGGCCATTTGTTAATTTTACAAAATGCTCTCTGATTTAGTAAACCTGGATTGGAACCCAGGTGATCTGAAGGAAGGAACTTGGGAAACTGAAGTCTGAGATATTATGGGGAAAGCAATTTACCCAGAAGCAGTCAGGAGTTGCTTGTAAAACCTTGATGTACATATTAAAGAGTTAAGGTAATATAATTGTGAGTATGTGAGGAAATAAGATAGTGAGGTTTATGTGCAGCAGCATTGTATATAGCCATCTGTAACCAAAGAGTAGGGAGTCACATTCCTAAAGGCCTCGTAAAGTCTAAATACTAACAAGCAAAACTTCAAACAGAAGAATCTTTGACTTGTAAATACAGGAGACAAGACAATTCCATTTCATTTTTCATCCAAATATGAAAGCTAGGTAAAAGAAATTATGATGACTGGACATTCAGTTTAATTCTTTAGTTTATCATTATGTTTTGGTTCCCTCTCTCTCCCTCTCCCCCTCCCCACCTCCCCCGCTAACTTCCTACCTCCCCTCCCACTCCCCAACCTCCACAAGCTGTAATGTGTTGGATTGCTAATCATAATGCCCTGATGGGTACACAGGGTTTCTTCAAAGGGATCTCTTATATTCTGGAGTTTAAAAGCATATTAGGGCAATCCACGGGGTGGGAGAAATTCAGCTTTCTTTGTATTAAAGTTTTAAAGACATTTGTATTGAAGTTTTTTGTTTTGTTTTGTTTGCTTGTTTGTTTTTAAGACTGAATGTCGCTCTGTTGCCAGGCTGGAGTGCAGTGGCATGATCTCAGCTCACTGTAACCTCTGCCTGCTGGATTCAGGATTCTCCTGCTTCAGCCTCCAAAGTAGCTGGGACTGCTGGCTCATGCCACTACACCCAGCTAATTTTTGTATCTTTAGTAGAGACAGGGTTTCACCATGTTGGCCAGGATGGTCTCAATCTCTTGACCTCGTAATCCACACACCTTGGCCTCCCAAAGTGCTGGAATTACAGGCGTGAGCCATGGCACCCAGCCTATATTGAAGTTTTAAAGATGTGAGATGTTACCTGAAATCTCCACGTTTTATTTCTCACTGGTTGTTTGATAATAATGGAGTGTTTACCATTGCCAGGCATTATACTAGACACTCACTGTTACTCCACATGAGATCTGTACTCTATCACTGGCCCTATTATTGCTCCCACTGAATCTGGAGCCGGCCTAGCTGCTTGAATCCTCAGAATTAGTTCAGGGCCCCATTCAGCTTTAGTTTTAACCCCTATTGGTCCTACAAAAAGGCTTGTAAAGTTGGTGTTTCTGAGGTATTTTTGAGAATTTTTGTACTGGAATGTTTTCTATGTAAAGACATTGTTTGCAAGAATATACTAAGAATTATTGTAGCATTCATTCTGAATTCTTTTTCAAGGTAATGTTATGGGACCATATTTTGCCTTTTGTGCTGTGGTGGATGGTATTCAGTACAAGACTGGACTGGGACAAAATAAAAAGGAGTCTAGATCCAATGCAGCAAAGTTAGCTCTTGATGAGCTTCTGCAATTGGATGAACCTGAACCACAAGTTTTAGAAACATCAGGTAAATACTCTTGATTATAAAGTATTTATAAAAGGTATCATTTTTCAAAAGGAATCACCTGAAATATTTATGTTAATGAGCGTTACCTGACAACTACAAGAAAGAAGTTGCAGGATTTGAATAATTTCTTTCAGTTGCTGTCAGCTGATGTATTTAATAATAGTTAAAATGCTCTCATATATTTCAGCACTGAAAGGTATAATCATGTTGCTAAACTGTTTGGTAACTTTTAAGATTGTTAATGGGTTTGAGTCCTAAAATACACTTTTCTTTGTAATTTGTTGGATTCTTACTATGAATGTAATACTGTCCATTTAATACTTAGGGGTTTTAAATGCAGTGTTTGTGAAGTTTGTGTTAAATTCAGAAAATGGTAGAATTACCTCAGAAAATAATCTAAGGTACCATAGCAAATAAGTTAAGTATATAAACTCCAGAATTACATTTCTCAGGTTGGAATATCGACTCTATGCTGGCAATTTATTTGCCCTCTAAGCCTGTTTCATTTGGAGAGGGGGGACAGTGACAGTTACTACCTTCTGTGGTTGTCATTGGGATTAGATAAACAATGCCTGCAAAGTCCTTAATCGGTGCCTACAATCAAATTACAAAGTATTTAAAATACTTTGTTGAACTTAACTTAAAACATACCTATAGAATTTCCTGAGCATCCAGTTGAATTATCAAAAAAATACATTGGTAATTGGTTTCTCATGATAAATACTTTTTCCCTAATAGCTTTCAAAATGCTTATGTAGGGCTAGCAAATGTTTTACCAAGTGGTCTGCAATCTTTAGTTTCTAAAGATTTATTTTTTTTCACTCCTTTATAAAACTTAAGGTAGCATTTACCCATGTTTACTGTCATTACTTTGAAAATTAAGGTAGCATTTACCCATCTCTGCTATTGGCACTTTTGTATTCATTATTGTTTTCCCCAACAAGTGCCGGTAGTGCCTTAATTACAACTAAAAGTTCTTTGACAATATATTGTCTCTTGGGCTAGAGCCTGGAAAAATAATAAGGTCATCTTTTTCCCCATAGTGAGCTATAGCTGCTTCTTTAATTTGTCTACTCTAGATAGCTGAGTTTAAATACTTATTTTTCTTATGAAAGGTTATGGAAAAGTTGAGGATTCATTTCTTTAATTTTCTGTAATAACCTTCAATTTTTCTAGTCTTCTATTCACAAGGAACTTCTAAAACTTTAGTTTTTTCCAAAACTTTGAACTCATCACTGTTTTAAAATTATTTTCATGTATATCTTTAATATTTTGTGCATTTTTAAATGTAGTTTTTGTTTTGTTTTGTTTTGTTTGAGACAGAGTCTCACTCTATCACCCAGGCTGGAGTACAGTGGTACTATCTTCGCTCACTGCAACCTCCGCCTCCCACGTTCAAGTGATTCTCATGCCTTAGCCTCCCTAGTAGCTGGAATTACAGGTGCCTGCCACCATACCCTGCTAGTTTTTGCATTTTTAGTAGAGATGGGGTTTCACCATGTTGGTTGGGTTGGTCTTGAACTTCTGACCTCAAATGATCTGCCTGCCTCAGCCTCCCAAAGTTCTGGAATTACAGGCATGAGCCACTGCGCCTGGCCTGGTATGGTTTTTTTCCTTCTAAAAAAAAAAAAATGCATGTGCAGAACATGCAGGTTCATTACATAGGTATATGTGTGCCGTGGTGGTTTGCTGCACTTACTGACCTGTCCTCTGTTCCCTCCCCCAACTCCCATCCCCTAAAAGACCCTGGTAGGTGTTGTTCCCCTTTCTGTGTCCCTGTGTTCTCAATGTTCAACTGCCACTTAAGAGTGAGAACATGCAGTATTTAGTTTTCTGTTTCTGTGTTAGTTTGCTGAGGATGATGGCTTCCAGCTTCATGCATGTTCCTGCAAAGGACATGATCTCATTCCTTTTTATGGCCGCATAGTATTCCATAGTTTATATGCACCACATTTTCTTTATCCAGTCTATTATTGATGGGCATTTGGGTTGGTTCCATGTCTTTGCTGTTGTAAATAGTGCTGCAATATACATACATGTGCATGTGTCTTTATAGTAGAATGATTTGTATTTCTTTGGGTATATACCCAGCAATCCCATTGGTATTTCTGGTTCTAGATACTTGAAGAATTGCCATGCTGTCTTCCACAGTGGTTGAACTAATTTACATTCCCACCAACAGTGTAAAAGCATTCCTATTTCTCCACAGCCTCGCCAGCAACTATTGTTTCCTGACTTTTTAATGATTGCCATTCTGACTGGTATGAGATGGTGGTATCTCATTGTGATTTTCATTTGCATTTCTCTGATGATCAGTAATTTTGAGTTTTTTTTCATATGTTTGTTGGCCACGAAAATGTCTTCTTTTGAGAAGTGTTTTTTCATATCCGTTGCCTACTCTTTGATGGGGTTGTTTGTTTTTTTCTTTTAAATATGTTTAAGTTCCTTGCAAATTCTGGGTATTTAGCCTTGTCAAATGGGTAGATTACAAAAATTGTCTCCCATTTTTTAGGTTGCCTGTTGATTCTGAACGTAGTTACTTTTGCTGTGCAGAAGCTCTTCAGTTTAATTGTATCACATTTCTCAATTTTCGCTTTTGTTGCAATTGCTTTTGGCATTTTTGTCTTGAAAGTCTTTGCCCATGTTTAAGTCCTAAATGGTATTGCCTAGGTTTTCTTCTAAGGTTTTTATGGTTTGGGGTTTTACATTTAAGTCTTTAATCCACCTCCAGTTAATTTTTGTATGAGGTATAAGGAAGGAGTCCAGTTTCAGTTTTATGCATATGGCTAGCTAGTTTTCCCAGCACCATTTACTCAATAGGTGATCTTTTCCCCTTTGCTTGTTTTTGTCCAGTTTGTTGAAGATCAGATGGTTGTAGATGTGTGGAGATATTTCTGAGGTATCTGTTCTACTCCATTGATCTATATGTCTGTTTTGGTACCAGTGCCATGATGTTTTGGTTGCTGTAGCCTTCTATGGTTTGAAGCCAGGTAGTGTGATGCCTCCAAATTTGCTGTTTTTGCTTAGCATTGTCTTGGCTATATGGGGTCTTCTTTGATTCCATATGACATTTAAAATAGTTTTATATAATTCTGTGAAATGGTAGTTTCACGGGAATAATATTGAATCTATAAATTACTTTCGGCAGCATGGCCATTTTCACGACATTGATTTTTTCCTATCCATGAGCTTGGAATATGTTTCCATTTGTTTATGCCCCCTCTTATTTCCTTGAGCAGTGGTTTGTAGTTCTTCTTGAAAAGGTCCTTCACAATCCTTGTTAGCTGTGTTCCTAGGTGTTTTATTCTCTTTGTAGCAATTGTAAATGGGAGTTCATTCATGATTTGGCTCTCTGCTTGCCAACTGTTGGTATAAAGGACAGCTTGTGATTTTTCCACATTGATTTTTTATCCTGATACTTTGCTGAAGTTGCTTATAAGTTCAGGAAGTTTTTGGGCTGAAATGGTGGGGTTTTCTAAATACAAAATAATGTCATCTGCAAACAGAGACAACAAACTTCATCTCTTTCTATTCAAATACCCTTTATTTCTTTCTTTTGCCTGATTGCCCTAGCCAGAACTTCCAATACTATGTTGAATAGGAGTGGTGAGAGAGGGCATCCTTGTCTTGTGCTAGTTTTCAAAGGGAATGCTTCCAGCTTTTGCTCATTCAATATGATACTGGCTTTGGTTTGTCAAAAATAGCTCTTATTATTTTGTGATATGTTCTATCAACACCTAGTTCATTGAGAGTTTTTAACATGAAGGAATGATGAATTTTATCTAAGGCCTTTTCTGCATCTATTAAGATAGTCATGTGGTTTTTGTTTTTGGTACTGTTTATGTGATAGATTACATTTATTGATTTGTGTATGTTGAACCAGCCTTGCATCCCAGGGATGAAGGCGACTTGATTATGGTAAATAAGTTTTTTGATGTGCTGCTGAATTCAGTTTGCCAGTATTTTATTGAGGATTTTTGCATTGATGTTCATCAGGGATATTGGCCTGAAGTTTTCTTTTTTGTTGTTGTGTCTCTTTCTGATTTTGGTATCAGAATGATGCTGGCTTCATAAAATGAGTTAGGGAGGAGTTCTTCCTTTTCAATTGTTTTGAATAGTTTCAGAAGGAATGGTACCAGCTCCTCTTTGTATTTCTGGTAGAATTCAGCTGTGAATTTGTTTGGTCATGGCCTTTTTTTTGTGGAGGGTAGGCTACTACTGCCTCAATTTCAGAGTTTGCTATTGGTCTATTCAGGGATTCAGCTTCTTCCTGGTTTAGCCTTGATAGGATATATACATCCAGGAATTTATTCATTTCTTCCAGATTTTCTATTTTATTTGTGTAAAGGTGTTTATAGTATTCTCTGGTGGCAGTTTGTATTTCTGTGAGGGCAGTGGTGATATCCCTTTTATCATTTTTATTGTGTGTATTTGATTGTCTCTCTTCTTTATTAGTCTAGCTATGGCCTATCTATTTTGTTGATTTTTTTCAAAAAACCAGCTCCTGGATTTATTGATTGTTTTGGAGGGTTTTTCATGTCTCTATCTCCTTCAGTTCTGCTCTGGTCTTAGTTATTTCTTGTCTTCTGCTTGCTTTCAGATTAGTTTGCTCTTGCCTCTCAAGCTCTTTTAATTGATATTTGGGTATCAATTTCAGATCTTTCTAGATTTTTGATGTGGGCATTTAGTGCTAAAAATTTCCCTCTTAACACTGCTTTAGCTATGTCCCAGAGGTACATTGTCTCTTTGTTCTTGTTGGTTTCAAAGAAGTTCTTGATTTCTGCCTTAATTTGATTATGTACCCAGGAGTCATTCAGGAGCAGGTTGTTCAGTTTTCGTTAAATTGTGTGGTTTTGAGTGAGTTTCTTAATCCTGAGTTCTAATTTGATTGCACTGTGTTTTGAGAGACTGTTAGGATTTCAGTTCTTTTGCATTTGCTGAGGAGTATTTGACTTCCAGTTTATGTGGATGATTTTAGAATTAAGTGCCATGTGGCACTGAGAAGAATGTATATTCTGTTGATTTGGGGTAGAGAGTTCTATAGATGTCTGCTAGGTCTACTTGATCAAGAGCTGAGTTCAAATCCTAAATATCCTTGTTAATTTTCTGTCTCGTTCATCTGTCTAATACTGACAGTGTAGTGTTAAATCTCCCTCTATTATTGTGTGGGAGTTCAAGTCTCTTTGTAGGTTTCTAAGAACTTGTTTTATGAATCTGGGTGCCCCTGTATTGGGTGCATGTTTAGAATAGTTAACTCTTCTTGTTGAATTGTTCCCTTTACCATTATGTAATGCCCTTCTTTTTTGATCTTTGTTGGTTTAAAGTCTGTTTTGTCAGAGACTAGGATTGTAACCTCTGCTTTTTTTGCTTTCTATTTGCTTGCCAGATTTTCCTTCATTCCTTTATTTTAAGCCTGGGTGTCTTTGCACTTAAGATGAGTCTCCTGAATACAGCACACCAATGGGTCTTGACTCCTTACCCAGTTTGCCAGTCTGTGTCTTTTAATTGGTGCATTTAGCCCATTTACATTTAAGGTTAGTGTTGTTATGCATGAATTTGATTCTGTCATCATGAAGCTATTTGGTTATTTTACATACTGGTTGATGCAGTTTCTTCATAGTGTCATTGATCTTTATATTTTGCTGTGTTTTTGTAGTGGCTAGTACTAGTTTTTCCTTTCCATATTTAGCACTGCTTTCAGGAGCTCTTGCAAGGTAGGTCTGGTGGTAATAAAATCCCTCAGCATTTGCTTGTCTTGAAAGGATTTTATTTCTGCTTTGCTTATGAAGCTTAGCTTGGCTGGATATGAAATTATGAGTTGATAATTTTTTTCTTTAAGAATGTTGAATACTGGCCCGCAATCTCTTCTGGCTTATAGAGTTTCTCCTCAGAGGTCTGCTGTTAGTCTGATGAGCTTCCCTCTTTAGGTGACCTGGCCATTCTCTCTGGCTGCCCTTAACAGTGTATCTTTCATTTCGACCTTGGAGAATCTGATGATTATGTGTCTTGGGGTTACCATCTTCTTGTGGAGTATCTTAATGGTGTTCTCTGTATTTCCTGAATTTGCTTGTTGGCCTCTCTTGCTAGGTTGTGGAAATTCTCCTGGATAACATCCTGAAGTGGGTTTTTCAGCTTGTTTCCATTCTCCCTGTCTTTTTCTGGTACTCCGGTCAATCATAGGTTTAGTCTTTTTATGAAGTCCCATATTTCTTGGAGTCTTTGTTCATTCCTTTTCTTTTTTTCTATTCTTGTCTGCATGTCTTATTTAGTAAGGTGGTCTTTAAATTCTGATATCCTTTTTTTCTGCTTGGTCAATTTGGCTGTTGATACTTGTATATGCTTCACAAAGTTCTCGTGCTGTGTTTTTCAGCTCCATCAGGTAGTTTATGTTCCTCTTTAAACTGGTTATTCTAGTTAGCAATTCCTCTAATCTTTTATCAAAGTTCTTAGTTTCTTTGCATTTTAGAACATGCTCCTTTAGCTCAGCATTTTTTTAGTACCTATCTTCTGAAGCCCACTTTTGTCAGTTCATCTGTCTGATCCTCTGTTCAGTTCTGTGCCCTTGATGGAGAGACATTGCAGTCATTCGGAGGAGAAGAGGCACTCTGGGATTTGGGGTCTTCAGCATTTTTTCATTGATTCTTTCTCATCTTTGTGAGTTTGTCTAGTTTCAGTCTTTGAGCCTGCTGACCCTTGGATGGGGTTTTTGTGGGGACCTTTTTTATTGTTGTTGATGCTATTGTTGTTGCTTTCTGTTTGTTTGTTTTTCTTTCAATAGTCAGGTCCCTGTTCCATAGGGCTGCTGCAGTTTGCTGGAGATTCACTTCAGGCCCTATTCATCTGATTCTCTCCCATGCCTGAAGATGTCACTCAGGGAGGCTAGAAAACAGCAAAGATGGGTGCCTGCTCCTCCTTCTGGGGCCCCTGACCTCAAGGGGCATCAACCTGATGCTGGTAGGATCACCTCTTTATAAGGTGCCTGTCAACCCCTGTTGGAGGGTCTTACCCAGTTGGGTGGCACAGGGAGCAAGGCCCGTTTAATGAAGCACTTTGTCTCTTAGTGAAGAGGTTGCACTATACTGGGGGAAAACCCACTCCTCTGGGCCATCCAGATTCTTCAGAACTACCAGGAGAAGAGGCTGTGTCTGCTGGTCTGCAGAGACTGCAGCCACCACTCTCCCTAGGGGCTCAGGCCCAGGGAGATCCAAATTCTGTCCCTGAGCCTCTAGCTGGAGTTATTGGAGATCCTGCCCAATGAGGAAGGATGGCTCAGTTTAGGCCTGAAGAAGCGCTTTGGCCACAGACTGCCACAGCCAATGTGTTGGACTGTGGGTACAAGTCTTGGGATTTTTTTTTTTTTTTTGAGACAGAGTCTCTTACTCTGTCATCCAGATTGGAGGGCAGTGGCACAATCTCAGCTCACTGCAACCTCTGTCTTCCATATTCAAGTGATTGTCATGCCTCAGCCTCCTGCGTAGCTGAGATTACAGGTGCATGCCACCATGCCCTGCTGATCTTTGTGGTTTTGATAAAGATGGTGTTTTGCCATGTTGCCCAGGCTGGTCTAGAACTCCTGGCCTCAAGTGATGTGCCCATCTCAGCCTCCCAAAGTGCTGGGATTACAAGCATGAGCCACCGTGCCTGGCCTTGTACTTAGTGCTTTAAAATGCAAAACATCTTATGCAGTTTTACTTTCTTTATTGAAATTATTTGGATCTAATAAACATAATTTAGTGTCTTTAATTTTCATTCCATGGAATTAAATCTGTCTTTCTCTGAGTTTTTAAAGTTCTGCTTATCTGCAGTCCATAGTGTGAGCAACCCTATTGCTGAGTTTATAACCAAAAGAAAATAAATTATTCTATCAAAAAGTCACATGCATTGGTAGGGGGGCAAGGGAGGGATGAGGGGGTGGGGAGGTTGGGAAGGGTCACCATGGGAAGAAATGCCAGATGTAGGTGACAGGGGGATGGAGGCAGCAGACCACATTGCCATGCGTGTACCTATGCAACAATCCTGCATGATCTGCACATGTACCCCAGATCCTAAAGTACAGTTAAAAAAAAAAATCCAAAATGACACAAGCACTCTTATATTCATCTCTGCACTACTGACAACAGCAACGACATCAGATCAACCCAGGTGCCTATCAGTGGTAGACTGGATAAAGAAGGTGTGGTATATATACAACTGTGGACTACTAGGCAGCCACTAAAAAATGAAATAATGTCCTTTGCAGCAACATGGATGGAGCTGGAGGCAAATGAACACAGGGACGGAAAACCAAAAACCTTAAGTTCTCACTTGTTATTAATAGTAGGAGCTGTGCATTAAGCATACATAGCCATAAATATTGGAAAAATAGAGACTGTGGATTACCAAAGGGTGGAGGGAGGGAGGTTGGGGTAAAAGAAAAACTTACCTATTGGATACTATGCTCATTATCAGGGTGATGGAATCCATACTCCAAACCTCAGCATCACGTAGTATTCCCATGTAACAAATCTACACATGTACCTCCTGTAAAATAAAAGTTGAAAGTTTTTGAAAAAAATAAAATATTTATAAATAATGTTACTATATTGTATATGGGGGATGCAGTACACTAAATAATTAAAACTGGAATTTCTTATCAGACAAAAAAAATAAAAAGTCCAGAGTGTATATATCTAAACCATAGTTAGTATTTTTCTCTTACTGGTATGAGCTCTAAGGTGACATTGTCACTCTTTGTTCATTTCTGTCTTCCTTAAAATTAAGTCCAGAGAAGCTGTTTTGTTTGCTTTCTTTGTCGTTGTAAATGAATCTTAAGAGGAACTGACCACTTTAATTGGTACCTTAGTTTCTGGAGCCTGTTTAAGTTTTCCTGATTTCTTTTTGTCCCTCAGGTTTAGTGGTTTTAAAAATGTTTTCTGTACTCACTAACTGGGGATCAAATTGAAAAATAGTTGCAAAGAATAGAACTGAAAGCATTGAAAACTGTTAATGTAGCATTCCCTTAGAAAAATGGCCTGGTAAAATAGTGTTATTAATATATATTTTAGTCATTAATTTTTAATGGAACATATATTTAAAATGTTTTTCACAGTACTATAAATAGAAAGTTGTTTGTATGTATCTAAAATAGGACTTCATTTTAGTAGCTTTTCAGAATGTTGCATCTGACAAAGCAAGCAATATAGTAGTGTAGGGTTAGGAAACACAGAAATTTATTTACATAAATGATTTTAAAATAGGAAAGACATATATCAGGGCTGACCTAATGAGTATTTGATGGCCTACAGGTGGCAAAAATACAGGAAAAAAAACAATTTTTGAATTGCTGTTTTATTATAAAATAAAGGAGAAATAGCAGCTCTTTGGAATGTTAAAGTTTCATGTTTCTTTATGTTTTTGCTTTGTTTACAGGTCCTCCTCCTTTCCCTGCAGAACCTACTGTTTTACCTGAACAGGCATATGTTTCAAAAGTACATTATGGTAGGAAAATTTTTTGAGATGTTCTTCTTTAGAAGAGTAGCCCAATTAAAAATTGTAACAACATAATTAAAATAAGCATAGGTATGAAAATGTACACTAACATTTTATCATCCAAACCTTTCACACTTATACAAAAAGAATTTTTTTCTATATGCTAAAAATGAAATAAATAAGGAATGGAGAGGAAAGATTGAAAAAGGTTCTTTTTTTTTTTTCTGTAAGGAGATCTTTATCAATTTCATACATCTTGTTTTAGAAGTCTTTGCTTTGGTGGGTTTGTCATGAATGAAAACCAATGGCTTTCTGGTACTTGGAGGTCATTTGGTACATTCATTTCAAATAATTTGTTTATTTTGTTTTAATGGCCGTTATTTGTCACTCAAGTCCAAGAAAGCTGCAGCTTCAATTGAAGTTACTAGTTGTGTGACCTAGGACCAGTTACTTCTCTGTGTACATTTTTTACTCATCTATAAAATACTCATTACAGTAATTATCTTATAGGGTTATTATGAGGATTAAATGAATTCATAAATGTAAAATTCTTACATCAGTGCCTAGTATACCATAGATGCTCGCTAAAGAGTAACTAATATTACTTAATTATAACAGTCACATTTCATATTGTCACGCATGTAACTCACATAAAGAGACCTCCAGACAGACTTGGTGTGGGCAACAAGGCCATTTATTTCATGCTTGGGTGCATGCGGGCCAAGTCTAAGAAAGGAGTTAGACAAAAAGGTGGGGTAGAGAATGGACTGGTTATATAGGTTGGGGCAAATGGTTAGCTAAAGGTGGTAATCTATCTTGGGGAGGGGAAGGGCATCACAGGATGCATGATCACAAGGGTAGGGGTCATTTATTACAAATAGGCATGATCATAAGGGTGGGGGTATTAGTTGCAGTCAGTAGGGAGGGTGCAGTAGATTACATAGTTACAGGGGTGAAGGTCTTAAGAAACCCAATGTCTGGGCAGGGGGTGGGATTTTTGCAAGGCTGAACAGGAACAATGGGTACAGGTTACAGAGCAATTAGTTGAGGCAGGGACAAGTTGTTTTACTAATTTCTGTGGCTACCTGGTTGCTTGTGGTTACTCAAGACTTGCTGGCTCCTGGGAACCATCCAGAGGTGTACATACGGGTCACCAAGGCTAAAATGGCCAGGCCTGGACTTGGATTCCTAACAGGCCAAAATACTTATTGTGTACTTTGCTTGTTAGATTATGAATCTCCTGAAAGCTAGGCAATTATTTTTAATTTTTACATTTACTACCTAGTGGGCACACTTCAGACTTAAGAGTATTTGGAAAAGGAAAAAGAAAAGTAACCTTTATTTTTCATTTACCAGGCCTGCAGGTTAATATTTTAAAAGTTCTATTCCTATTTGGCATCCATTGTCTTTCTGAGACAGAGAAAAAGGACTTGCACATTTGTGTGCTTGCATGAAATAAAAGGGCCAGACCAGGGAAAATAGGCCCATTCAAAATACAAAATCCACCAATAGTTAGATATAGTGTCTGGCCTAATTATGGCCTAAGAATTGATGAAGAGATGGCCATGAAAGTCCTGCAGCAGTGATCTCAATATGGGAGGAGATCACTCTTTGCTTTCAGCTTCTGTGGACATTTTTAGTTAATAAGAGAATAGATTCCTAAGCCAAGGATAGCAAATAATATAGATTGCTGTTACTTCAGGAAAACAGCTGATAATTGTGAGAAAGAATATGTCGTTTTGTTTTTTTTTTTAAATACCAAGTTTGTAGGCTCAGGTCAGGAGTCATACATCTGTCAGAAAAAAAGAGAGCAAACATTATTTTATATATATATATATATATATATATATTTTTTTTTTTTTTTTTTTTTTTTTTTTTTTTTTAACTCAGCAAGGCTAGTTTTACTTCCTGCAGGAAGGGTGCAACTCCCCTGCAGTCTTGCCACGAGAGCACATCTGAACAAGGGAGATAGGGACATTTATAACTTTCATAACCTGATACAGTTGTCCTACTGCTGTGTCCAGTTTTTGTTGGCCAGAGCAGGACTTCACATTCTATGCTTGACCCAATTGGCTAAAAACTTGGAAATTTTCTTGAAATGGAGTCTTGCTTTGTCACCAGGTACCAGACTGGAGGGCAGTGGCACAATCTCGGCTCACTGCAGTCTCCACCTCCTGGGTTCAAGCAGTTCCCCTGCTTCAGCCTCCCAAGTAGCTGGGACTACAGACACACACCACCATGCCCAGCTTTTTTTTTTTTTTTTTTTTTTTTTTTAAGTAGAGACATGGTTTCACCATGTTGGCCAGGATGGTCTCGATCTCTTGACCTCGTGATCTGCCTGCCTCGGCCTCCCAAAGTGCTGGGATTATAGGCATGAGCCACCATGCCCAGCCAAAACTTGGAAATTTTCCAAAGAAGTAAAGACAGAGGAGAACAAAGGAAAAGAGGAAGTAACTTGAGGAATGCTTAGGAAAGCCATAACATTTTCAAATAAGGAAGGAGAATAAGCTTTGACTTAAGACTTGCCTGGGCTTGTCCAGGTATGTCAGGGCAAAATCTAGGTTAAAGTGTAAGAATTAAGAAGATGGCGAAACCCCGTCCCTATGAAAAATATGAAAATTAGCCAGGCGTGGTTGTGCATACCTGTAATCTTAGCTCCTCAGTAGGTTGAGGCAGGAGAATCGCTTGAACCTGGGAGGTGGACATTGCAGTGAGCCAAGATTGCACCATTGCACTTCAGCCTGGGCAACAGAGGGAGACTCTATCTCAAAAAAAAATAATAACCTGGGATACATTTATTTCTTTATTATGACTAACAGGTACTTTAAGATTATTAGCAAAAGCTTTAAAGTAAATTAACCTTGAAGAAACTATTGCTTATTTGTAATGAACTAAGGAAGGCTTTGAAGAGGAAGCTTTTACTTATTCTCATTTCCCATAATTCCTCCCTTCTTTTTATAATTCCTCTTCAAACATATTTAACATGTCTTGACTAAGTTCTGTTTGCTCTTCGAAAGGAAGTAATCTATCTGACTAGGGGTTGGAAATATTTTAGTAAGAGTTGTGTCTACTAGCCTCTGCACAAGTCCTCCAATGCATGGTATGACACAACATCTAATGAGAAGTATACTTATCACAGTGCTAGAGAGGTAAGAATTGAGATTATGGTTTCTTTCCATTGACTGAACCACCTTTTGAGCCAATTTGAAATAGGGTTATTGATGCCAGTATTTTTAGCTAGCTCATTTGATAAAGCAGAAGGTCCTTGGAGGACTTTTGTTATGCTCCCATTGGGAGCAGTGGTGTTTGGAATAAAGGTACAACACTGCGTTTTAAATATAACACAAACACCACTTTTCTCCACTAATATCATATCCTGGGCTATTCTGTTTTCTTAGGCCATTTGGCTAGTAGATCCTAATTGTTCAGCTATATTCCTTTGACAGTATCTTTAGTATAGTTAATAGAACGTTGTTGGTTATAATAAATGTAGTTTATCTAATTTCCTTTTTTTTTAATTAATTGTTATCTACCAGAACAACATTGACCTAAACCTTGCAGCTCTCTGATCTCGGACTTTAAATTTATCTGGTACTCCTCAAGGAACTCCAATTGCATCGAAGTACACATGAGAATCAAAAGACCTATAAGGAGCTTCTTTTATTTGCCCATGTCGTAATTTCTCTTTCTCTGGTTGATGAAATGCCAGGGTAAAAGAGATAGCCAACTGGACTAGAGCACAAGTGCTGCTCCAATTATTTGGCAGTGTCCAGTAAAGGTCCTCCACAATACCATCATACTTCCACTTGGGGATGAGTAGGGTGGATTAATGAGCCAATTTTTGGAAGTGCCTGACTTCACTGCTTCCTGTTAAGTTTCCAAGAAACACTAAGTTCTCCCTCTGTCATGAGAGACATGAGGGGAACCTCACCTTGGGAGATGGATGCTGTATAGCCCTTGGTGACTGACCCACAGGGTGTTGAACCTCAGGAAATAGCAGCAAAAGAACTTGGAACAATTTGTTATTCTAGGCATTGGAATCCTGAGAAAGAGCTACTATGCCTTCCATGTCAGCTTGATTTGGGGACCATTCAAGTGGAAAGGGGACAACCTGGGCCTCTGGCCTACTGTGCACACAAGCGTAACAGTTGCATTTATTTAAGGTGCAAACAGAATATTTAATCCATTCTACCCAGGCAGTTGCATCCTTATATCCTGTTTCAAGGCTATGGTTTGCCTTAGGTCCTCTACTTCTACCATTGAGCCTTTGGTTTTGTCATTGTGTCTAGGAGGAGTGATAATAAAAAGGTTGAAGGAGCAATAAAGTGCATTTCAAAAATTTCTTTAGGATCTTTTGCTCAAATGTCAGCTCCTATACCATATGTATGACTTAAGGAAGGAGAAGAGTTTTCAGATGTTGCAATAACAGTAGTAAGTTGCATAGGATAACCTTGGTTGTATTGATAGCTAGAAGGAGCAATTCCTTTGGTGAAGTGGACAAATTGTTTTAAGGACTGACAAAGACCTGTGGAAGCAGTTTATCTTAAAACTTTAGTGTTCTGTATGACATTAGACTAAGTAGAACATAGAGATTCTGTTTTTGAGGGACAAGCCTGATTCCTACCAATTAAAAATACAGCTACTATTCCTAGGATTACTAGTACTCTTAGAGGTACTCATTATGTCTTCCTAATCTGAGGAAATCTAAGAGGGACAGAGATATCCTTCCAAAACAGCAAGCTGTCCTTGATCATGCAAATCTCCACAAGACATAACTAAACAGATATCAAAGCAACAACTTGAGGTGAGCCAGATCTAATCACATTAATAACAAGATGGTGAGTAGTTACAGGGAGGAAAAGAAAAAAATAGACTAAGCTTTTCTTAGCTTTAGCTTGGCAGAGTCTGATCCCAGAACAATAGCCCATGATTCTAATGGTGATGGTGCTTTCTTGACTCAGGTGTGATGTGTCAATCTCTTTTCTGCTGTACGAATGGCAGTCTGGGTGGCTAGCAGCACGAGAAAGGGTGGTCTTCAGGCTGGTGCTAGTATACCGGTAATTCTAGGAGTAGTGCCTGTGCCTGTAATCTTTGTTAAAGAGCAGGTTAGTGCTTTAAGAAAAACCTGTTGTGCTTTTATTTTAATGTCCAATTTACAGAAAAACTGGATGATACTGCTTTAACTTTAGCTAATATGTTTATACACCAAATTTCCTTTACAACTAGCATTTCAAAATGCTTAAACTTTCAAAACAAAAATTATACATTTCTTGCATAAATTCCTTTTTATAACATTTTCACAACTATCACAATCTTAACTTTCTAACTTTGTTTTATAACTTTCCTTACTAAAGGTGCATTCTATTTCTTAATTTTTCTTTGTCTTCTTTCTAATCTCTCCATTTTAGCTCTCCTCTCTTTGCCTCCTTGTCTCTCTCTCTCTCTCTCTCTCTCTCTCTCTCTGCCTCTCTGTCTTTCTCTCTCTCTCTTTGACCCTCTGTCTGTCTGTCTGCCTCTCTTTCTCTCTTTTTCTCGTTCTCTTTCTCTCTCTCTCTGGCTCTCCAAGTCTACTGTTTCTTCCCTTGAAAAGAAAATACTTAGAATGGACGTTAACTTGGTCTAAGTATGTAACTGGGGACCTAAAAACTGATCAGTCTGTTCTGCTACCCCATCAGGGTCATCTAATAATGGTTTAAGTTCTCTCTTTAGACTCTGGACCTTAGAAGCAGTTAAGGGAGCATTCACAAATCCAGCCACAACTCCTTGAGACTTCACAAAACTAACCCTACCTCCTCTTTGAGGCATTTCCTTTAGAGAAAAAAAAAGCTTTGAAGCTGAAGCTGATTCCTTGGAAGAAGAGGGGAAAGGAAAACTTGGAATATCTCTTTTGTGTTGCTCTATCTCCCATAGGAGCCCTTTCTTGAAAGAAGAACACTCAGGCTGTCAATGATCAGGCCTTTGAGACACTAGCTCCCAGAGCCTGGGTTATATGGGGGAGTAGGGACTTCTGGGTTGGGTTCTGGGGCAGCAGCCGCCACTCAGGGAGGAGAGGGGGGTACCGCGGGGATGGCAGGAGCAGGAGCCGAAGCTGGAAGCAGGGAAGATGATCTAAAGGATTCCATTTACATGTGTATTGTTCACAGGTAAAAGCTCCACCCTTTTTAAGTGAGACTGCTCTTGACTTTAAGTGAGACTGCTCTCTCTGATTGTTTTCCTCCTTCTCTTAATGGGTGGAGGAGAACTGGCCCCTGCTGCCAACAGAAAGCATAGTCTATTTCTTCTTGTGAGACAGGGCATTTGTTGTTGACATACATTATTAAGAGTTGACAGACCTAATCCTCTTCCAACCCAAATTTTGGCCAGACAACTACAGGCTTGAGGATCAGTTCTTTAGTCCAAATAAAACAGCAATACCTTATCATTTGTTACAGAAGACTCCACCCTTCAAACTAGGAATCTCTTGCCTATTCCCTTTATGGAAGACTCTAGCAGGAGCAGCCACAGGAAACTGATCTCTTGAACACCAAATACAGGAGGAAGGAGAGTTTATTCAGCTGGGAGCCTTGGGTGGTAATCTGTCCAAAACCCAGCTCACCTAACAAAGGAAGGTTCTGCCTTTATATAGGCTTATACTTTAGATGTTACATGTGGAAGAATCTTAGGTTTATGGCTTTACATATGAAGAGGGTCTTGGTTTACAGACTTAGGAATTACATATGAAAAGAGTTTTGGTTTACAGTCTCAGGAATTACATATGAAAAGGGGAAGTTGATCTGAGATGCCTGGGTCTCCCTCTTCACCCCCCCCTTTGAGACCCTCACCACTTTATAATATTAGTGAGAGGTCTCACTTTCCAGATTTTCTGAAGAAACCAACTAATAATGTTTCATATAATGTACTTGTGATGTCATTTTTGGCTAACTGTAGTAGTGATGAATCCCCTAATCATCTGAAGGAACGGGGGAGTAGATAAGGGAGCAGCAGATAAACACCTATTATTATTATAACACTTAAGATGAGGGTTTTTAATCCCCCCAAGGATGAAAACCAACCTCCAAATAAGGACTCAGGGTTAAATCCTCGCCATATCTGTACAGGCACGTGTGCCAGTTTGGTCATGTCTCACACAGTATCCTCCACTGCTTGCCCCTGGTCATCTATGTGCAGACAGCAGTTGGTTAGATTGAATTTTCCACAGACTCCCCCTTCGGCCGCTAGCAAATAATCTAGGGCCAGCAGGTTCTGATACATCGAGTTTCTCATTTGAGTTTCTTGTCAGGCCAAGAGGGACAGAGCTTTGCCTGTTTCATTAGTGAGTATTTCCAAAACAGCCTGCAACCAGATGATCTGGTTGAGCGTGTAAATAGGGGTCTGGTATCCCCATGAGCCATCCTCTGCCCATGTGGCCGGCCCATAATACTCATTCTCCGGTGGCCACTTACCATTTGTCCAATCTTCTATTTTTAGGTTTCTTTTCTCCCTATTGGGGTAGACTGAATACCTTAACAGCTCACCTGTTTTAACAGATAATAGGAAGAAAGAGGGCTTCATGATGCCTGTGACAACAGCTACCTGTCCATCTCATGGATTACACACCTTATATTGAGTACCGTTATATAAACAGGTTCCCTTCTGTCTTCCTGTACATTTATAAGAACTGCAGGACAAAAGAATGGCAGTAACTTTTACGTCCTACCTGTTGTACATACTGAGGACATTCCTAAAAATTAGTTAATGTTCCTACTGTACAAGTCCAAATATTAAGAAGGACAAATCCCACAATGAATTTCCTCATGCTTCAGCTGTGCGTGGACCAGCCAGTTTCTGGGATGTAGCTGAAGCAAGGCTTGTTGTCCTTTTTAAGGTGATTCTGCAGTCCTTGGCTCAGTCTAGGTCTCAGCTGTTGCTGGTTTTTACACAGCTGTGGTGGATTCAGGCTGGGATTCCCTCTATCTTCAAGCTGTGGGATTGGTCAGGATCAGGTCTGAGGTCCTTTCCATTGTAGCTTTAGAGGGTCTGTACTCCCATCCTTTATCCACACGTGATTACCTAGTGAAAAAGGGTGAACTGGGGAGGAAAAGGCTTACAGGGCATTTGTTATTTACTTAGGTTGAAGTATCCTAAGTGATTCTCCTTAGACTGGTAACTAGCATCCTAACTCAATCTCTCGTCACTCCCGAGGAGTTCCTAGAAGTGCCCAGAGTAGGGGAGGGGGCCTATGGTATAAGACTTCATAGGGGAATATCCTTTTTTTCCCAAAGGGGATGGCTCTAATTTTGAATAACCCCAAGGGAAGTGCCTGCACCCACTCTAATCTTGTTTCCTGACACACTCCCTAAGCTGTTTTTGATGGTCCGGTTCATTTTTTCCACTTTTCCAGAACTCTGAGGTCAGTAGGCAGTGTGCAGTTTCCAGGTGATACCCAAAGCCGTTGCTGTTTTCCAGACTAAATCTGCCACAAATGCTGCTCTGTTGTCTGATCTGATGCGCAGTGGCAGTCCAAACCTAGGGATGAGATCTCAAAGCAGCACATGGGTTACTTATTGGGCTTCTTCAGTTCTAGTTGGGAAGGCTTCTACCCACCCAGAGTATGTGCACACCAGGACCAACAAATATTTATGTCCCCCACACTTGGGCATTTCAGTAAAGTCTACCTGGAGATATTCATATGGAGCTGCTCCATAAGATTGAATTCCAGGGGGAATAATTGGACGCTGCCTCACATTGTGTTGCCAACATATAATGCATCACTGCGTCACAGTTTTGGTCAAGGCTGCTAAGTGTGAGATATAAAAGTACTGGCCCAACATCTTTTCAATCAACTCTCGACCTAAATGAGTGGTCTCATGTACGGTTTGTACAACCGCTGCCCCCAGCAGCTGTGGTACTACTATTCTTCCATCTGGCAGTTGGATCAATCCTTCTTTAATCAGTTGCCCACTTCTGTCTGGAGAAAGTCTCTTTCCTCCTTAGAGTAAATAGATATTAGATCAGGGATCTGGGGAATCAGTGGGGCTGTAACTGCTCTTCAGTAGGGGGCAGATGCAGCCTTACAAGCTGCTGAATCAGCTCGGGAATTTCCCAGGGCCACGGAGGTGTAGGCCTGCTGATGTCCTCGGCAATGCACGACTGCCAGCCTCCAAGGCTTCCAGACTGCTTCTAGCAGCTGCAAAATTTCATGCTGATACTTTATTTCTTTTTCCCCTGAAGTTAACAGGCCTCTCTCTTTGTACAGTGCTCCATGTACTTGGAGAGTCAGGAAGGCATATCAAGAGTCAGTGTAAATGTTTACAACCTTATCTTTACTCAGCTCTGAGGCTCGAGTTAAAGCAGTGAGTTCAGCCTTCTGAGCTGAGGTGCCCTGAGGCAGGTATTTGGCTTCGATTACAGTGTCCAGAGTTACCACGGTATAGCCTGCACATCTTTCCCCTTGTGGATTGACAAAGCTGCTTCCATCCACATACAACTTCCAGTCTACTACTGTCCCAGGCTGATCCCAAAGATCAGGCCTGCTGGAATAGACTGTGTCCAGGACTTCAACACAGTTGTGTTCAACCGGACCTTCTGGCATTGGGAGCAAAGTGGCAGGGTTTAAGGTGTTGCAGACTTCAATGGCGATGCGGGGATTTTCACATAGCAGGCCCTGGTATTTGGTCAGCCTAACATTTGATAACCAGTGGTGCCCTCTGGTATTCATTAGAGTCACTACTGCCTGAGGTGCCTTGATATTTAAGTTCTGTCCCAGAGTTAGCTTATCTGCTTCTTGTGCTAGCAGAGCAGTTGCTGCCAGGGCCCTTAAGCATGGGGCCATCCTTTGAAAACTCCATCCAGCTGGTTGGAGAGGTAAGCTACAGGCCTGGGCTAAGGTCCTACTGTTTGGACTAGGACCCCAGCTGCCACTTTTTCTCTTTCTGCCACATATAATGTAAAGGGCTTCATTAAATCAGGCAGCCATTCAAAGGGCTCCTTGTCTCCCCGCTTTGTCACATCATAGAGGGGTTTGGCTAGTACTGCGAAGTTTAGAAATCCACAATTTACAAAACCCACCACTCCCAGGAGCTCTCTCACCTGTCTTTTAGTCTCAGGTTCTGTCACTTTGTAAGCGGCTTGCTTCCTCTCTGCTTCTAGGCTGCGTTCCCCCTTCCGGATGGTGAGCCTCAGATATTGCATTTGCTTTTTAGCAAATCTGGGTTTTCCTTTTACACACTTTATACCCACAGTCCTCCAGGTGCCAAATTAAGGCATTTGTTTGTGCACCTGACTGCAGTGGGGTGTCCCAATAGAAGGTTATCAGCATACGGGGGCAGCATGCAAGCAAGAAGCTTCTGGGGGGTGGTCACGGGCTGATGCCTCCCCAAGGATGATGAGAGAGTTTTTGAGCCCCTGGGAAGCTGGGTCCAGGTGTACTGAGTGGTTACACCTGCTTCTGGGTTTCTCCCATTGAAATGTAAATAGTTTTTTACCCTCTGAGGCCAGTCCAATGCTAAGGAGGTATTCTTTAAGTCCAATTAAGTGAACCAACTATCCCCTGCTGGCAATAATCCCAACTGTGTGTATGAGCTGGGGGCAAAGCCACGCAAGCCCTGCCCGGGCCTGGGCAATATTATCAGTCTTCTGTTTCTGGCTTGGAACCAAGGGACAATGAGAGCCTGGATAACCCCCTATGGAGGCAGTTTTAGCTGCAGAGAGTCTCTTTTGTTGAATGGGATAGTGGCCCTTGATTTGCACAACAGGTTTTGCCAGAGAAAGAGGGCAGGGGCAGTCCATTAAGTACAAGAAAATCTGTTCTCTTAACACCTTAATAGCTCTAACAACATCGGTTCTGTTTTTTCCATGGGGGGTTACAGGACTGTCGTCCAGACCGTGGGCTCTTTGAGGGCATATGAGTCTGGCCCCCCTCTCTTTTACTCCAGTTGCCCTTCCATTAGATTGAACAGAGCCCCTTCACTTTTATCTGGATCCTCATGCTTAGGATCACCCTGTTCTCCCATTAACTGTGGACATTTTTTTTTTTTTTCTTCCAATATCCTATTTCTCGACAAAATGCACACTTACTGCATTGCAGGCGCGGGCGGGCAGACTGGGGCTTTCCAGGAACCACCCTTTCTCCACACTCTTGGGGGCATTCCTCTCATAGCAGCAGCTATCAAGTCGGCCTTCTCTTGAGCCTGACGTTCCCTTTCCCTATGATTTTCCCTCTGGCTTATCGCCTCTTGGTTTACAAACACCTGGTTAGCTACTTCCAATAACTGAAGTATTCATGCATGCAAATCCTGCCTGTTTCTGACACTGAATTTGCCTGGACTTGGGAGTCTGCATTTCTCTGTGGCAAGGGGTATGGTGGTTTCTAGCAGTCTGTCCCTTGGCTACTAAAACAGTCGCTGCCTGCTCTCTTAGCCACTTCGGAGGGTTTAACACTAACTGCAACCATGAGTCTGTGTTGGAAATTGATCGAGGTGTTCTAGTTCACCTTATATAATCTCATGCCTTACTTTGGAGACAAGGGCCCTGTCTAGGGTCCTGTCTGGGGGCCAACCTACCCTAAATGCTGACCAATCTTCCCTACATAAAACCCTTAATTTCTCTGGTATCATAGTTACTTTATAATTCCCATTAAATCCCTTGAAATTTTTCAGCATGGTTTCTAAAGGGGTGGGCTCGCTATGGGAGTGACCCATATTAACACTTCAAAGAAACAATTCCCAGAGTTAGGAAAGTGTTAATTCACTCACAGCAGTTCCTGCCTAGCAAGACACAGCACAGAGCACTCTTTGATTTACATTCACTTCAGTGCTTTTACAACGCCCAGAGCCTTCTTCATTCAGCCTTATGTGGCTGTCTCTAATTCTTACAAATTGCTGACATTATGACTGATGAGTCCAGTTGGACACATCTACACACATAGACACACATCCAATTGCTCTCCTTCCAATTCAAAACCATAAGCAAAAAGCTTCCAAGGTTAGTTACAGAGAGACCTACCTCTTCTTCACTCAGCCTTATGTGGCTGTCTCTAATTCTTACAAATTGCTCAACGCATGAGGCCCTTCTTAATGAGCCCGATACCTTTTATGACTGATGAGTCCAGTTGGACACATCTACACACAGACACACATCCAATTGCTCTCCTTCCAATTCAAAACCATAAGCAAAAAGCTCCCAAGGTTAGTTATAGAGAGAGCTACCTTCAATAGTGCTGATCTGGCACCCATGGGTGATCAGGCCATGCTTCCACCCAAAATGGGGTGGGCTACTTTCCTGGGTTCAATCCTACCAAATTCAGTGGTCTGGGCTTCCCCAAATATTCGTTCCTCCTCAGTGTTCAGCCACTGAGTGGATCAGCACTGCAGGGCCTCCCTGCTCCACTCTGGCGAGGCTTTTCCACCAGGCAAATACCTGCCCAGGATCACTCTCAGGATGCGTCACCCCAGCGAGCAGGAGTCCCCCTGCAGGGATGCCCCACAGGGCTGGGCAAACCACCTAAGAGACTTTTTCCCACTGTCTGCTAGCCAAGACTCACTTCCTGGCCAATGCACCAAAAATGTAGCAGGAGCAATCATGGGAAACGGATCTCTTGAGCACCGAATACAGGAGGAAGGAGGGTTTAATCGGCCAGGAGCCTTGGGTGGTAATTGTCCAAAACCCAGCTCACCTAACAAAGGAAGGTTCTGCCTTTATGTGGGCTTATACTTTAGATGTTACACGAAGAAGAATCTTAGGTTTATAGCTTTACATATGAAAAGGGTCTCGGTTTACAGTCTCAGGAATTACATATGAAAAGGGGAAGTTGATCTGAGATGCCTGGGTCTTCCTCTTCAACTCAACCCCCCAAGCTGGAAATCAATTGCCTGTTTCTTTTACGTAAGACTCAGGCCCCGCAAATTGGGAATCCCTTGCCTATTCCATTGTAAAAACTTTAAGCTTATGGAAGACTCAGCTCCTCAAGCTAGGAATTTCTTGTCTTAACTGCCCTGGGGGATTGACCTGTTTCCTCCCTTCTTTCTTCTGAGGGTCCCATAAACTCTTATTTATCCAGTCCTCTTTGGCTGCTCCCCAACAGTAGGACTTGTCACCATTCACACACCACCACCACATTCACACACACACTTCACCCTCCAGAAGTTGACCACCAAGGAAGTACTTTGTTGCCTCTTTGCAACATTTCTTACCTTGGCTTGTGTGCAGGGTTGTCTGGCTGAGGCCTCTGGTCACCATGGTTTGTAATCTCTTTCCTCGTGTGTTGCTGTGTTGCTAAGAATCCAGGTTTATTCCTTACACTGGGTAAGTCCTGGCTCTCTCCCCTGAAGCCACCACAGTTAGGGCGGAGGGGTGCCTCCCGGCAAGAGAGGACCAAGGACTGCCCCAGAATCCCAGACAAGCCCCCACATTTGTTGGAAACAGGTTTATAACGTTGGGAAAAATCCACACCGAGACAATGGATTACTCAGCAAGGATAGTTTTACTTCCTGCAAGAAGAATACAACTGGCCAGCAGTCTTGCCACAAGAGCACCTGTTTTTTAACTATATGAGGAAAATCAAGTATTGGCTGTTACCGCTTTTGAAGAAAAAAGATTTGAGACTCTCAAGTCTTCTGAACACCTCTTGTTGGGCCAGTTATAGAGGTAGTCACTACACTATTTCCCAGCCTATCTGCTTTGTGTTCATGCACTCGCGCGCGCGTGCACGCTCGCTCGCTCTCTCTCTCTCTCTCTCTTTCTCGCTTTCTCTCTCTCGCTCTCTAGCTCTCTCTCTTGCTTTCTCTCTCTCGCTCTGTCTCTCTCTCTCTCTCTCTCACTCTCTCTCTTTCTATATATATATATATTTATTTATTTTTAAAGACAGTTTTGCTCTCGTCACCCAGGCTTGAGTGCAGTGGCACGATCTTGGCTCACTGCAACCTCTGCCTCCCGAGTTCAAGGGATTCTCCTGCCTCAGGTCCCAAGTAGCTGGACTACAGGCGCCCACCGCCATGTCTGGCTAATTTTTGTATTTTCAGTAGAGATGGGATTTCACCATGTCGACCAGGCTGGTCCCAACCTCTGACCTCTGGCAGTCTGCCCACCTCAGCTTCCCAAAGTGCTGGGATTACAGACCCACTGCCACACCAGCCTAGTTTGCTAAATGTTTTTAACTGGACCATATCTTCATTAAAAATAATGACGTATCCCTGAAGATATGTTCAGGCTATTCATAATACTGTTACTTGAAATTAGTAACATCAGCTTGATGTCAAAGAGACTGTTTTTCCTGGCATTATATGTGCCATGTTTCTATCTCATACCTGAACACTAATACTTTGTGCGACTGTTTCATTCCCTCAACAGCCAGCACACATTTATACGGAAACAGTATGTATTTGCTCCTTATTCCTTCACATACGCAGTAAGATACATTTAGTGAAAAAGATTTAATTCTATTCACAATATTTATTTATTTCAACTAAATATGATCAAGAGGTATATTGGTGTGTTACTGATTGTCAAATGTTATGATCATCCATAGCAAAACATTTTATCATTGGCCAGGAACTGTGGTTCACTCCAATAATCTCAGCACTTTGGGAGTAGTCCCAGCTACTCAGGAGGCTTAGGTGGAAGGATTGCGTGAGCTGAGGAGGTCAAGGCTTCTGTGAGTCATGATTGTGCCTCTACATTCTAGTCTGTGCAATAGTGTGAAACCCTGTCTCAAAAAAAAAAAAAAAGGCTTTTCTTGCCACATATATAATTTTTGTCCTGTCATCACTAATTGCAGTGCACTTTTTTAAACCTGTATAATCACACAAAATAGCTGCTTAATTATATGTAAGACATGATTAAAGTATGGTATTTTCATTCAATGGGACCATTTAGAAAGAATGAACTAATACTAATTTCTGCCTTTGATGTCCAAGATCAAGTAAATGTAAAAAGTAGGGTTTAGCATTTCTAGTTTTTATTTAAGTTATGTATGTTTATACTTATGGATTGTTTCTCAAAATGCCCATAAGAAATTGCTAGTATTGGTTGCATCTGGAGAGGGAAACATTTGAATGTATGCCTTGTTTCTATTTTTTAAAACATTAAATTTCAAAAAATCATATAATGTAAACTGCTTCTCCCTATATCTTAAGTTTTCAGTGATAAGCAGAGCCAGCAGTTTGCTCTGCTTTCTCTCAGAGCTTCATTTTGTAATTAACTTCGTGACTATTCTTTTTGATAATATGAATTTACCTATTTTACCAAGAAGAATATTAATAACATTTTTTAAATGCAAGTTTAATATAAACAAAAACATATAAATGGATTAACTGAAATGAGGTGTGTCCAGTTAGTGGAATGCTAGCTGAGAATAATATACTTTTAGCATTTATCTACCTCTTAGAATATAATGACTATTAAACAGGTAACAAGATTTCTGTAAAAATTATACATTTCAAATATATGCAATGCGTGAGAAGAAAATTTTGTTGCTTAAATACTAAATGGACTTTAAACCTCTTGCTAGACCGCCAGTAGCCATGGTGAAATACCAGGAAAAATCAGTGGTTTACAACCAAACTTGGAGAAACACTGTATTAAGTGATTCTATAACCTCTCATTCTCTAAAACAGTAATTCTTTATGAGATACACAATTATATATACATTTTATATATATATACGTATATATACACATATATATGTACACACACACACACACACACACACACTCACACACACACACAGCAACAGATTTCCAGGGCCCTACTCTAGAATCTCAAACTCTGTCATGTTTTTAACAAATAATCCATAGATAACTTTTGATGTATATTTTCGGTTATAAACTATTGTATGGTAACCCTAGGTTACTTAGAACTAGCTTCCTTCTCTTTCACAATCTGTATCTTTTTTAGTGAGGACCTGGAACTATGTCAAGAATCTAAATGCTTAGTGGGTTTTAGCAATTCTCAAGGGAACAAACAATAAGAGAATGTGTTTTGGTTGTCATTAGGGCATTCAGTGGGGTGCTGATCATCTTGCAAAGTGTGACACAGTCCTGTACAACAAAGAATTATCTTGTATCCTGTGTGACTTTTGAATATTTCATCAGACAAAATCTACAGATATAAACCATTAGTCTACTAGTATGTAATCCACATCTTTTTGTAAGTTATCCAAAATGCTGAATAACTTGTATTCTTTTAGAATTGAATACTTTGAAATCTTGGTCATGACCTAAACTATAAATTTGCTTACAGTTGCCTATAAATTATTAAGTAATTAGATTGTAAATTTATAATAATAATAGTAAGACAGCTCTGGGAAGAGCACAATGTTCTTGAAATTCATATTTTGATTTTTTTCTAGAAGGGAGATATATTCAGTATGCAAAGATTTCACAGATTGTTAAGGAAACATTTAATCAACTAATTCCTAATCATTCAGAATGCCTGAAATACAGCAATTCATTGGCTGCTTTTATAATTGAAAGAGGTAAGTCCAAATATTTGGGATGTGTTAGAAAAACTAATATTGTAATAATCTAATAGTAATATTTTAGTTAACTATCTTTGCCCCTGTTTGCAGTGGTGTTGCATTGATTTGAAATGACTTTTTATAGTAAGTATGGGTCATTAAACACAAAGATTCTCCAAGGTAGAGATAAAGCACACTGACCAAGACCCAAAGTGAACTGCAAAATGGGAAAAGTCCTAACATTTTAAACCTTAGCCCTGCTGGCACCACTACCCTTCTGAAATCTAGTCCTCAGTAACAACATGAAGAATAGCATCTTTTCTTCATTTTCAAGTAAAAAAAGACTGAAATATGGGAATCTTATTCCTGTGGGCGTAATGTTGTGAATCTGTGTTCTTTTGTTAACCCTTTAATGTTCTGAGTTTATCATTAATTGAAACCATTCGAGTCTTACATTCATCTCTGAATTAGATATTATAAATTACATAGAAACAATTTGCGATTTGGTTCCTATTCTTAAGGAGTTATGATCTAAGTGGGCAGAGTAAATATATATACTAGTTGAAAGTCTGAGATGATAAAAAGTTAAAATTTTTTTCCATAATACAAAAAAATGTGTGACTTAAATTCATAGATAGGAAAGAAATGATAGGGTTTAAAATCTTTTGGAATAGGCGAGACTTAAGCTGTAACTTTAGGAGTTGATAAAATTTGGATAAATAGCAGAAAGGAAGACATTTTTGCAGAGAGAAAGAAATGAGGGAAGCAGCAGTAGGAAAACTATGGGGCAATGAGGTAAATTTATTGCTAGTACAGATTAGTCTATGTACAAGAGTAATACAAAATGCAGTTAGATTGATAAGATAATGCCAGATTATGGAGTGGCTTACAAACCAGTCAAAAGTTAAATTTAATAAGGTCAATTAAAGCTGTGATTTCAAGCAATGCTAGACAATGGGCTATAATTGTTGGGAGCATTAATCAGACTCAGCTCTGCTACTTAAATTACTTTGGGGAAACTATATACTTAACATCTCTGGCTTTAATTTTTTTCTCATTTCTTAAAAATAGAGATAATAGAAACAATAACAACCCAACTCTATGAATAGAGTTGTTAGGATTAGATATGATAATGTCAATAAAGTATTTAGCATAGTACTTGGCATTTAGTAAAAGGCCTATTTTCATTTGTAATAATTAAGATAAATTAATATTTAAACAATAATTGACAGTTTTTTAAAAGATTGCAGGGATTGAACCTGAATTATGGAATAGCAATTATGTGGTTGTAATGGAGTACCTACATTAGAGTTGAGATGGAAAGGGAAAAATATATATTTTTTAAAAATGTATTTGATAAGGTAAAAGTAAGTAAATGATAGAGGAAGTGACATAAATAAAAAGTAATACCAACATTTAAAGTTGACAGAGGATAATCATATTTCCTTATCCACATGGAATCTAGAAGCTAGTGTGAAGCTGATTGGAGAAGAGCATGTTTAAGAATAATAAATTTAGTTTTAGATAACATGAGTGTGAATATAAGAAGGAAAAGCCTGAGTGAAATCAAATGAACATTTCTGGAGTAACTCAACACCATCACTACATACTTAAGATGTATGATTAGAAACTTTGTCTTACTGGTTTTTTTTTTTAATTTCAATAGTTTTGGGGAACAGGTGGTGTTTAGTTACGTGGATAAGTTCTTTAGTGGTGATTTCTGAGATTTTGGTGCACCCATGATCCAAGCAGTCTATACTGTACCCACTGTGTAGTCTTTTATCCCTCACTACACGTCCCCCCGGGTCCCCAGAGTCCATTATATAATTCTTATCCCTTTGTGCCTTCCTGGCTAAGCTCCCACTTGTGAGTACATATGATGTTTGATTTTCCATTCCACTTCCCTTAGAATAATGGTCCCCAACTCTGTCCAGGTTGTTGCGAATGCCATTATTTCATTCCTTTTTAGAGCTAAGTATTATTCCTGGGTGCGCGCGCGCGCGCGCGTGTGTGTGTGTGTGTGTGCACATGCGCGTACAATTTATTCACTCATTGATTGATGAGCATTTTGGCTGGTTCCATATCTTTGCAATTACAAATTGTACTGCTATAAGCCTACTTGTGCAAGTGTACTTTTCACATAAAAGACGTTTTTTCCTCTGAGTACCCAGTAGTGGGATTGCTGGATCAAATGGTAATTCTAGCTTTAGTTTCTTAAGGAGTCTCCATACTGTTTTTTATAGTGATTGTACTATTTTACATCCACCAGCAGTGTAAAAGTGTAAATTCCCTTTACAGTACATCCACGTCAACATCCATTATTATTTTAGTTTTTAAATTATGGCCAGTCTTGCAAGAGTCAGGTAGTATTGCATAGTGATTTTGATTTGCATTTCTCTGATAATTAGTAATGTTGAGCATTTTTTCATGTCTTTTGGCCATTTTATATCTTCTTTTGAGAGTTGTCTATTGGGATTATTTGTTTTTTTTTTTCCTTGCTGATTTGAGTTCCTTGTAGCTTCTGGATATTAGTTCTTTGTCAGATGCATAGTTTGCAAAGATTTTCTCCCACTCTATAGGTTGTCTGATTACTCTGCTGATTATTTCTTTTGCTGTGCAGAAGCATTTTAGTTTAAGTCCCATCTATTTATCTTTGTTTTTGTTGCATTTGTTTTTGGGTTTTTGGTCATGAACTCTTTGCCTACACCAAACCGTAGAAGAGGTTTTTTCCAGTGTTATCTCCTAGAATTTTTATGGTTTAATGTCTTAGACTTAAGTCTTTGATCCATCTTGAGTTGATTTTTGTGTAAGGTGAGTGATGAGGATCCAGTTTTAGCATTCTGCATGTGGCTTGCCAATTATCCCAGCATCATTTGTTGAATAGGATGTTCTTTGCCCACTTTGTATATTTGTTTGCTGTGTTGAAGGTCAGTTGACTCTTACGTATTTGGCTTTATTTCTGGGTTCTCTATTCTGTTCCATTAGTCTGTGTGCTAGTTTTATACCAGTATCATGCTCTTTTGGTAACTACAATCTTGTAGTACATAGTTTGAAGTCTGGTAATGTGATGCCTCTGTATTTGTTCTTTTTGATTAGTCTTACTTAGGTTCTTTTTTGGTTCAGTATGAATTTTAGGATTTTTGTTCTAGTTCTGTGAAGAACAGTGATGGTATTTTGATGGGAATTGCACTGGATCTGTAGATTTCTTTTGACAGTTTGATGATTTTCACAATATAGATTCTACCCATCCATGAGCATGGGATATGCTTCCATTTGTTTCTGTCCTCTATGATTTCTTTCAGCAGTGTATTGTTGTTTCCCTTATAGAGATCTTTCACCTCCTTGGCTAGGTATATTCCTAAAAAAAAAAATTTTTTTTTTTTTTTTTTTTGGCAGCTGTTGTAAAGGCGGTATAGTTCTTGATTTGATTCTCAGCTTGGTCACTGCTGGTGTATAGCAGAGCTCCTGATTTTTGTACATTGATTTTGTATCCTGAGACTTTACTGAATTTTATTTATCAGATCTAGGAGCTTCTTGGATGAGTCTTTAGGTTTTTCTAGGTATACAATCATTTCACCAGTAAGCAGTGACAGTTTGACTCCCTCTTTACTGTTTTGAACGTTCTTTATTTCTGTCTCTTGTCTGATTGCTCTGAGGCTGGGACTTCCAGTACTGTGTTGAATAGAAATGGTGAGAGCAGACATCCTTGTCTTGTTCCAGTTCTTTCTCAGGGGGAATACTTTCAGCTTTTCCCGTTTCAGTAAAATGTTGGCTGTGTGTTAGTCATAGATGGCTTTTATTACTTTAAGGTATATCCTTTCTATGCCAGTTTTGCTGAGGGTTTTCATCTTAAACAGATGCTGGATTTTGTCAAATGCTTTTTATGTGTCTATTAGAGATAATCCCATAATTTTTTTTTTTTTTTTTTGAGACGGAGTTTCCCTCTTGTTACCCAGGCTGGAGTACAGTGGCGCAATCTTGGCTCACCACAACCTTCACCTCCTGGGTTCAGGCAATTCTCCTGCCTCAGCCTCCTGAGTAGCTTGGATTACAGGCACGCGCCACCATGCCCAGCTAATTTTTTGTATTTTTAGTAGAGACGGGGTTTCACCATGTTGACCAGGATGGTCTCGATCTCTCGACCTCGTGATCCACCCGCCTCGGCCTCCCAAAGTGCTGGGATTACAGGCATGAGCCACCCCGCCTGGCCATAATTTTTGTTTTTAATTCTGTTTATGTGGTGTATCACATTTATTGACTTGCATGTGTTAAACCATTTCTACATCCCTGGTGTGAAACCCAGTTGATGATGTTGTGTTATCTTTTTATGCTGCTGGATTCAGCTAGCTAGTATTTTGTTGAGGATTTTTGCATCTATGTTCATCCAGGGATATTGGTCTTTAGTTTTCTATTTTTTAATGGCTTCTGCTGGTTTTGGTATTAGGGTGATAGTGGCTACATAGAATGTTTTAAGGAGGATTCCTTCTTTCTCTATCTTTTGGAATAGTTTCAATAAGATTGGTACCAGTTCTTCTTTGAATGCCTGATAGAATTCAGCTGCTATCTGGTTGTAGACTTTTTTGGTTGGCATTTTTTTTAATTACTCCTTGTTATCTATCTGTTCAGAGTTTCTGTTTCTTCCTGGTTTAATCTAGGAGGGTTATATATTTCCAGGAATTTACCTACCTCTTCTAGGTTTTCTAGTTTGTGTATGTGAAGGTGTTCACAGTAAACTTGAATTATCTTTTGTACTTCTATGTCATGGAGTAGGGTGGTTCTGTTATGAGTTGCTGTAATGGCTTGAGTTAGTTGGCCTCCAGCCAGGAGGTGGCAATTTCAAGAAAACATCAGCTGTGGTAGGAGAACGGGGGGATATAAACTTGCCCTATCTTAGCCAGGATAAGTATTCAGTTTTCTTTGGCAATGGGTGGGGACATAAAGTTCCCAAGAGCTCATAAAGTCTGAGCTCAGACTCTCCTTGTGCTGTGGCCACTGTGGGGGATGGCAGGATGGTTCTCAGGCCAATGGAGTTATGTTTTAGGAGGATTATGGCTGCCTCTGCTGTGTCATACATGTTACCAGGGAAGTTGGGGAAAGCCAGCCATTCATCCCCCCACCTTGGATTCTGCTCAGGAAAATATGTGCTCAGTTAAAATTATTACAGACTTCAGCTAGAAGCTTCCTTTAGCCTGTGGCCCCTCCCCAGTCCACTGGCTGCCTTACCCAAGGATCCCTGTGAGATAAAGCCAGGGATGACTTTCATGGGCTGGGTACTGGGAGTGCCTACAGGGTTCTTCCTGCTGTTTGTCTTCTATTTTTCTTGGCTCCCTAAATTCATTTCATCTCTAGGTAAGGTTAAATCCTTCTCCTGTGATCTGGAGTTTTAGGTTCCCCAGTAGGGATGTGTATTCGAAGGTAGACTTCCCCCTCTCCCCCACCGCTTTGGGAACTCATAGTTTTCCAACTATCTCACAGAGTTTGCAGTGGCAAGCTGCTGCTTTCAAAGGGTGTGTGAATTCTTTGGTCTTCCTGGTATGTTCCTGAAGTGGTTCTTGGAGCAAAAGTTCATGATGTGAGTCTCCACAAGCTATTCTCTTCATCCAAGTGGGAGTTGCATGTTAGTCCTGTCTCCTAACTGCCATTTTCCCCCATAAAAAAAATGACCTTACAGTTTTTAATTGGGTCTGTGAGCAGCTATCAAATCTAAATGTCCTTCTCTCCCCTGCCACCAAATATGTATACTTTACTGCACTTGTATCCATCTTCCCTACTGTGACAATAGAGGAAGCATCACTCCTCCTATAGGCTAATTCTTTCACTTAAATTCTGATTCCATTCCTTCTCACATCTTGATAAATTCCTTCTTTCGGTTAACTCTTACCTATTTGACTTTCTAGAAACATTAAACACAGTTTACCACGCCTTGTTTTTTTCTACCACAATATCCTCCTGGTCTACCTGACCTCCACCCTACCCCGCCCCCCACAATATTGACAACAAATTTTAAATATGTAATACATTATTATTAACTGTAGCCTCCATGCTCTATATTAGGTCTCAGTTACTTGTTTTACAACGCCAAGTTTGTAACCTTTGATCAGTATCTTCCCATTTTCCCTACTTTCTAACCACTAATAACCACCATTCTACTCTGTTTTTATGAGTCCAATCTTTTTAGATTCCACACAAGTGAGATCATGCAGTGTTTGTCTTTCTGTGTCTGGCTTACGTCACTTAACATAATGTCCTCCAGGTTTATTCATATCATTGAAAATGGCAGAATTTTCTTCTTTATGAGGGTGAAAAATATTTCATTTTATATATATGTCACAGTTTCTTTTATTCATTTATTGAGGCATTTAGGTTGTTTTTGTATCTTGTGGGAATAATGCTACAGTGAACATGGGAGTGTAGATATCTCTTTGGATCTTAATTTCACTTCCTTTGGATATATACACAGAAGTGCGATTGCTGGATTATATGGCAAGTTATATTTTTATTTTGTTGAGGAATCTCCATAGTTTTCCACAATGCCTGTAAAAATTTACATTTCTGCCAAAAGTTTACATTTCTGCCAAATTTAGGTTCTTTATCCCCACAAAAACTTACATTTTAACTTCTTTATAATAGCCGTCCTAACAGGGGTGAGAATATCTCACTGAGATTTTGATTTGCATTTATCTAATGGTTAATGATGTTGAGCACCTTTTCATATACCTGTTCTATGTCTTCTGTAAAAGAAAATGTCTTTTCAGGTTCTTTTCCCATGTTTAAATCAAGTTACTTGTTTTTTACTATTGAGTTGTGAGAGTTACTTATATACTTTGGAATATTAACCCTTTATTGGAGATACGGTTTGCAAATGTTTTCTTCTGTTCCATAGTTGTCTTTTTAATTTTATTTTTATTTTTTTCTGCTTTGTAGAAAGGAAATGTAACCCAAGATGGTTTTTACTTCAGTAGCTTTCCCATAAATTTTTCAGTATCATATATAACACCTCTTTCTCCCAACTTCATCTTACACCATTCCCTTCACCCCACTTATTAGATCAGCTAAACTTCTCTCTGTGCCCAGGAAAGAAATAGTCTTCTGTCTTTGCCCAGGGTGGTGGGCATATGTTACTTCTTTCACTAGAAGAATACTCTTTGTCTCACTGGTGCTGCAAGTTAAATTCAGCTCTTAGGGAGGGATTTTGCAACTAGTCTGCATGAGATAAGCTTTTCTCTCATTATCTTCACATGAGCCCCATAATTGTTTCCCTCAGAGCACTTACCACCCTCAGGGTTTGTTTATACTCTTTTTTTCTGTCTTCTCTGCTGGAAACCTCACGAAGGTATGTCTTGCTCAGTGTTTTATTTCTAACATCTACTTTAGTGCCGGTACTTGGTAATAGCTCACCAGTTGTTGCTGAATTATTAGGTTGGTGCAGAAAACAAAACATGACAAGAACTGCAGTTAGTTTTACACCAGCCTAATAGTAAAAGTCCTATAGGTAGTTGTGACTGTAGAACTGAACTTCAAAAAATGAAAACTCAAGATTTCCTGAAGTAAGAGATACAATGAGGAGGCTATTCAAAGGGTAACAGAGGGGAAGAAAGAATGAACTAGTCACTGGGCAATGGAAAGGCCTGCTTTGAATGTGAGAGGAAAAAAGACTGCCAATTTGAATTGTGTATTTTTGGAGCGTAGAATTTCCAGGAAATTTCAAGCAAGGCACAGCAAAATATGGATGGAGCAAAGCTACTGGAAAAAGCATAAAGCTTTTGTTTTTTAGAAGAGCAGCTTCAGTAGAACAGAGAAGGAAACTAATTTGGTTTACAGCATTTGAGTTGATTAAGAAAAATTAGAGGCATTTAAATATAGATAACTTAAAACAGAAGCAGAATGGCAAATGAAGTGTCTTAGAAGATCAAAACCATCCAGGACATAGGCATAGGCAACGACTTCATGACTAAAATACCAAAAGCAATGGCAACAAAAGCGAAGGTAGACAGATGGAATCTAATTAAACTCCAGAGCTTCTGTACAGCAAAAAAAAAAAAAAAAACCATCATTAGAGTGAACCGGCAACCAACAGAATGGGAAAAAATTTTTGCAATCTGAAAAAGGGCTAATATTCAGAATCAACAAAGATCTAAAACAGATATACAAGAAAAAAAAAACATTCAAAAGCGGGCGAAGGATATGAACAGACACTTTTCAAAAGAAGACATATATGAGGCCAACAAACATATGACAAAATGCTCATCATCACTGGTCATTAGAGAAATACAAATCAAAACCACACTGAGATACCATCTCATGCCAGTTAAAATGGTGATCATTAAAAAATCTGGAGACAGGGCCAGGTGCCGTGGCTCATGCCTGTAATCCCAGCACTTGGGGAGGCCGACGTGGGTGGATCACACGGTGTGGCTCACGCCTGTAATCCTAGCACTTTGGAAGGCCGAGGTGGGTAGATCATGAGGTCAAGAGATCGAGACCATCCTGGTCAACATGGTGAAACCCTGTCTGTACTAAATATACAAAAAATTAGCTGGGCATGGTTGCACGTGCCTGTAATCCCAGCTACTCAGGAGGATGAGGCAGGAGAATTGCCTGAACCCAGGAGGTGGAGGTTGCGGTGAGCCGAGATCGCAGCATTGCACTCCAGCCTGGGTAACAAGAGTGAAACTCCATCTCAAAAAAAATAACATAAAATAAAATAATTTTTAAAAATCTGGAGACAACAGATGCTGGAGAGGATGTAGTGAAATAGGAACACTTACACAGTTGGTGGGAATGTTAATTAGTTCAACCATTGTGGAAGACAGTGTGGCAATTCCTCAAGGATCTAGAAATAGAAATTCCATTTGACCCAGCAATCCCATTACTGGGTATATATCCAAAGAACTATAAATCATTCTGCTGTAAAGACACATGCACACCTGTGTTCACTGCAGCCCTGTTTACAATAGCAAAGACCTGGAACCAACCCAAATCCTGTCAATGATAGACTAGACAAAGAAAATGTGGCACATATACACCATGGAATACTACACAACCATAAAAAACGATGAGTTTGTGTCCTTTGTAGGGACTTGGATGAATCTAGAAACCATCATTCTCAGCAAACTGATAAAAGAACAGAAAACCAAACACCACATGTTCTCACGTATAGGCGGGTGTTGAATAAGGAGAACATGTGTTCTCAGGGAGAGGAGTAGCACACACTGGGGGCAGTTGTGGGGTGGCTAGGGGAGGGACAGTGGAGGGTGGGGAGGGATAACATGGGGAGAAACGCCAGACCCCTATGCAACAACCCTGCATGACCTGCACTTGTACTCCAAAACCTAAAGTAAAATAAAATTTTTTTAAAAAAAGATCAAATACATCTAGATGTAGAAGAAATAGCCATATTTGAAAGCTAAAGACATTTGGTAATTCTATCAATTGTAAAAATTTAGATGAAGTATTATAAAGCATCTGCCTTTTTCATTGAGGTACTACTTTTTAATTTTGCTTCTTAGAAGACTCTAAGACTCTTATTTTAAATTGTGGAATTATTTTTTCATATTTTCATTTAGTATATTCTACTAAATTAGAAATGTTGTGGTCAGGCATGTTGGCTCGTGCCTGTAATCCCAGCCCTTTGGGACGCTGTGCAGATAACAAGGTCAGGAGTTCAAGACCAGCATGACCAACATGGTGAAACACTGTCTCTACTAAAAATACAAAAATTAGCCAGGTGTGGTAGTGTGTGCCTGTAATCCCAGCTACTCAAGAGGCTGAGGCAGGAGAATCACTTGAACCCAGGAAGCAGAGGTTGCAGTGAGTCAATATCACGCCACTGCACTCCAGCTTGGGTGACAGAGCAAGACTCTGTCTCAAAAAAAATGATGGGATAGAAAAGTTGAACATAGGGAAGAGAGTGGTTAAATTAACCTGCTACTGTCTACCTTTTTCTTTTAGCTGGACAGCTTGAGGTTGTAGCTATAGGCACAGGTGAATACAATTACAGCCAGAGCATTAAGCCAAATGGAAGAGTATTGCATGATACTCATGCTGTCGTTACAGCAAGAAGGTCTCTTCTTAGGTAAGATAACATATATATTAATGTTATTAAATATGAATGCTGTCATCCCAAAGTAACTTCATGTAAATATCTTCATTTACAAATGGAATTTTATTGATCATAGAGCCAAGGATGTCACATTTTCTTATCCAAGTCATCAGATTGATTCCACATCACCTTTGGAATGTTTGTAACTGCAATGTCTAGTCATTGGATCTTAGTGGCTTCCATTATTAAGACCTGTGAAGTAAGAGTGTGTGTATGGGTGTGTGTGTGTGTTTTACAGGGAGTTTCACTTTTATTGCCCAGGCTGGAGTGCAGTGGTGCCGTCTTGGCTTATTGCAGCCTCTGCCTTTTGAGTTCAAGTGATTCTACTGTCCCAGCCTCCTAAATATCTGGGATTACAGGCATGCGGCACCACACCCAAGTAGTTTTTTTATATTTTAGTAGAGACAGGGTTTCACCATGTTGGTCAGGCTGGTCTCAAACTCCTGATCTCAGGTGATCCACCTGCCCCGGCCCCCCAAATTGCTGGGATTATAGGCGTGAGCCACCATGCCCAGCACAGTAACTCACACCTGTAATCCCGTACTAGATCTTACTCATTTTGATTCTTTTAAGCATTAAACTGACTTTTTATTTACCTTTTTTTTATGGATGTTTTCAAAGACAGACAAGTGAGAATAGGATAACAAATTCTCATTCAGCTTCAACAGATAATAGCATTCTGCTGTCTTTGGTAAATATCTGCATTCTCACTTTTTGTGTTGGTGTTTTCTTCACTGGAGTATTTTAAAACAAATTTAGACATTCTTACCTGTAAAAATATAAATTTGTATCTCTAATAATGAGGAAAGAATCCAATAATCTTAAAAGTTATTCAGCAAGACTATGAGGGTAATGCAATTCATTGCCTTCCACCCCTCTCAGTGCTTATGGAATTATTTGACCTTTTTAAAAGCTACCTCTTTTGTGTTACTGATTCCTATGCTTGGCATTTTTATATACTGGTGCTTAATTTTTCACTACCTATTTCTCATGATGGGATTCAAGGGAGTGTATCTTAAAGTCATGGTTTATTAAATAAGCCAAATAGTATTTGTCCTTGATTTGATTAGTTGTAGTCTTTCAGATCTTCCCTTTTTAAAAAAATTTAAAATTTAAAAATTTTAAATTATTGTGAATATATAATACTTTTGCATATTTATAAGGTACATGTGATATTTAATACAAGCATTAAATGTGTAATGATCAAGTCAGGGTAATTGGGATATCCCTTTCCTCGGTCATTTTTCATTTCTTTGTGTTAGGAGCATTCTAGTTCCATTCATTTAGTTATTTTGAAACATGCAATAAATTATTAGTAACTATATCTGCTTTATTTCTTAATACAACTTACGATGTTCATTGTATTGTTCCTATGCTCTTTTTTTTTTTCTTTAAACCCATTAAGGAGCAGGAACCACAGTTTTTGTGATTTTTGTAATTATTTGGGTAGGGAAGGGGAAATAGAGGTAAGGCAAAAAGTTGGCACTTCGTCTGGAAGGCTGGGAACAGAACTGTCTGAGGAAGAAGGGAAGAATCAGTAGAGAAATGAGTCTTTTGCAGAATATGATAGTTGCAAGACTCAAATGTGAAATGGAAGTAGAGTAGTAGAGAACGAATGGTGTTTTAAGGAATGATGTGTTACAGAGCAGACTGGGCTCCAGTTGGGGACTTTCAAAAAGTTTAATGTTTCGTTAAATAAAGCTAAGATTAACTTAGAGTTCTTACCTGTGTCAAAACTTTTGACATTCAGGGACATTGCTAGTGACACGTATGGACATGATGCTCAATAAGATACATCTTTTATAAAGTTTATTACTTGACAAAGTTATAACATTTATTTTAGGTACTTTTACAGACAGCTTCTACTCTTCTACAGCAAAAATCCTGCTATGATGGAAAAATCAATATTCTGTACAGAACCAACTTCTAATCTACTCACTCTTAAACAGAATATCAACATTTGTCTTTACATGAACCAGTTGCCTAAAGGATCAGCCCAGATTAAGTCACAGTTGTAAGTATTAGAGAAGTTGTTTTTAAAAGCAAGTAGAATGGCCATGCCAAAACATTCTGACTTCCTATAGCAAATAGAACATGTAAATTCTAATTACTCATATTTTCCATTCAGCCTTGAGTTGTTATATGTGGCATGCAGGAAACCCCAAATTCTTTCCCTCCCCCTCAGTCTAATCTATTACTTCTACAGGTTGAGCTTCCCGAATCCAAAAGTCTGAGATTCAAAATGCTCCAGAATCGGAAACTTTTTGAGCACTGACATATGACGCTCAAAGGAAATTCTCACTGGAGCATTTGATAGTTCAGATTATTGGATTTGTGTTCACCTGGTATATATAAAGAAAATATTTCACAGTGTGAAAAAAAATCTGAAACATTTCTGGTTACAAGCATTTTAGATAAGCAATACTCAGCCTATACTTAAAATTCCCATGTACTTCACCACATTTTTTGCTATGCTATTTTTTTAAAAAATCTTCTACTTCTTTCTACTTTTAAGACCTCATAAACCTTAGGAAGTATGCATTTATGCACTGTTCACATACAAATACAAGAGTTAAGAAAAACATTAATCTGTGGCCAAAATGTTGCTTAATGAATGAATATCATCAGGTAGCATAATATTTAAACAGTCCAAACAAGAACAAAGTAGACAGTAAAAGTCCCCTTAAGTCTGACCATCTAGTGGTAATCATGAGTAATATTTTAATAAAAATCCCTCTATTAACACCATTGAAAATAAGGTCAGTGTTCTCTAGAAAAAAAACTTAAAAATGATTTTGCATTTTTTGAATATGACTCATAAAGAAAAAGTGAGTTTCCCTTTTTTTCATTTCTTCATTTTGTTGTTTTAAAAAACGTTCATACAGAGGAAGGAACTAATTCACAAACTATGATAGGGATAAAAATTAGTGTTTCTTTTATTTTAAGGGATATAAAGTGATAATATGAAAAATATCTATTGGAAGCTCTAAATGTGGTTCATTTCTGTTTTATATTGCTATTATAGAATAAAGTCACTCCATTCCTACTTTGCTTTCTTATATCTGTTTCTGTTACTGGAATTAAATGTATACTAGGAAGTTAAACATGTTAGAGAACATTTCTTAGGTACAGGTAGATTTTGGTCTGTCCCCTTTGTGTTTTTAAAGAAAGAAACTTTCTTTTCTTTCTCTAGACGTCTTAATCCACATTCTATATCTGCATTTGAAGCCAATGAAGAACTGTGTCTCCATGTGGCTGTTGAAGGCAAAATTTATCTGACTGTTTACTGTCCTAAAGATGGTGTTAATAGAATAAGCAGTATGTCTTCAAGTGACAAGTTGACAAGATGGGAAGTGCTTGGTGTACAGGGAGCATTGCTGAGTCATTTTATACAGCCAGTTTACATCAGCAGTATACTTGTTGGTGAGTGGGATTTGAAAACCTCCTGGCTTCACTCACTAAGCAGATTCTCTGTATTTTACTTAATCAGTATAAAATCAGTTTTTGCATATGTGAAACGTTATTTAAAGTCAAAACACAGACATGTTTTGTAGAGCTGTTGGTTTCATGATAGATCATCAGGGAGAATGAATGGATCCCAAAGGTGGGAGGCAGAGATTGTGGGATAAAGGTGTCATAAGTTGTAGTGACCAGCCAACTGGAAAAGGAAATTCCAGAGAGAGTTCCTTCTGTTGCTTTGGGAAAGATCGAGTAAAACCTTAGTTGTGAAGCTTAGGCCTTTCAATTTGCAAAGCACTCAGCATGCTGAAGGTTCATATTTTGAGGAATTGTTTTCTGTATCCCAACATTATTTTAAAGCTTTACTTTTCAAAAAGTTTGCAGAAACAAGTTTGATAGCTGTGGTTCTGTAGATACTTATTTTTTCATTTTATGGTGGTGGTCTTTTTAAATTTACAACATAGGATCTAGGCTTTTCTTCCAAAATACTTCAGAAATGTTTATCCAGAAGTTATTTTCATCCAGAGGTCCTTTTCATATACTGATTTGATTCGTATAATTGAATATAGAGAATCCTTCCTAGTGAAGAAATCCATTTTAAATACAGTTCATTGACTTTTAAGAAGGGACAGCATGGGGTAGAGAGTTGGGAAGAGATAGCATGGTGAGAAATGCCAGATATAGGTGAAGGGGAGGAAGGCAGCAAATCACACTGCCACGTGTGTACCTATGCAACAATCTTGCATGTTCTTCACATGTACCCCAAAACCTAAAATGCAATTAAAAAAAAGAAGCAGTTGATAACCTTAGGGAATCTGTTATTCAGTCCTTCCTTTTTTTTGTTTTTCAGATCACATTCAGAATGTTAATAAAATACTTGCCTAAAGTCAGTCAGTTTGCTTAGTGATAGAGGCTGGACTCAAACCAGTTTTCATAACATTTCGTGCTGCTGCTTATGATAGATTTCTTTATATATGAGTTATTGTCAGGTCAGGTCTTCTATAGTCTTTGATTAGACTTAACCTTTGACTTTAACCTTGGAGTTTCATGTTATTTCAGATCATTTTGAATAAATCAAAATTTTTCAATCATGTGATATAATTTTAGAGATGTATTTTCTAGGAACAAGACAGAGCCTCGAGATGTATTAAAATCATACCTCAGATATAGTAAATTATTAATGCACACATAAATGAAGGGAAAAGTAAAATTTATAATAAAATATTTGTAAACTTTTTTCTATTATATTAGGTTTTATACTTCTCATTAAGGCATCTAGGTAAACAATTTGATGTTTAAAGCATTTCATGAAAAAATTTGACTTACAGGGTTTTTTTTCTTCCTTTTTCCAATTTTGTTTTTTGGCACACCACTACCATTATTTAATTGCAAAGTGTAATAAATAATTAGGGTTTTTAAATCCTTATTATCTACTGTTCATTATAGATACATTAACCATTCCTCACACCTTTTTTTTTTCCAACTTTTTTTCTGTGCCCAAGTATATTTTTTATTTGATTGGTTTTCGTTTGTCACTCTTGATTTGTCTTGATCATTTGTCACTCTTAATAAACACTTAAGGAAGTGTTTAGAAAAAGGATGTCAAAAGCGATGCATGTCCTTTTTACATCATTTTCTAGTGCCCAGATAGTCATAATGTAGCCCTAGTAACCATCTCAACAATTTTAGTGATAAGGACCCAAAACTTCGTGAAATATGTCCAGTGGTTTACAAAGATTCTGTTGATGCCAGAACATCTGATCTTCTGAGGAAGAAAGAGATCTGCTTTAGAATTCCTGTTTTTTAAATAGGAATGACTGCTTCCTAACTTCTGTTTTAAGTTTGATGCAGCTTACTGTTTTTTAGTAGTAACATTGCATCTTTTTGAGGCCTCTCCTTAAATAATTATCATAACTGAGAATTCAAAACTTTTTGTATTGGCAAAATTTTAACCAGAAATGGTCATTCTTTAAATTATTTTACATTGTGAAATTGGAGCATTGTGGTATTGGAAAGTTGTAATTTGTGGCCCTTAGATGTTTGAAAATAACTCATTTTCACCAATTCTTTTTCAACCAGATTTGTCAACTGCCCTTGCAAGAAATCAGCATATAATGCAATCAACAAATCCGGATGTACCAGATTTCTTTGAGTCCGTTACTAAAGTAGCAGTTTCTGAATCAGCTGTGGCTCTTTACTAATACTCAATAGAGGGACTTTTCATTATTTTCTGTATCAGAGTCTTTTTTAAAATGGAAAATCTGTTATTACCTTATTCAGGTTCTGGTTAAGAATATGGAGTAGATGCTAAGAGAGTAGAACCAGGAAAGAGAAGGTTGTAAGATTGTAAGATAAAGAATAGAGAAGTGGACTTTAGATGATTCCCAATCATTTAATTTATTTTTATTTTTGGAATGGTCTTTTAATATTGAACTTGGGTGTTTTGTTTTTGCTTTCTAGGTGATGGGAATTGCAGTGATACCAGAGGCTTAGAAATTGCTATAAAGCAACGTGTTGATGATGCACTCACTTCAAAACTTCCTATGTTTTACTTAGTCAATAGACCTCATATTAGTTTAGTACCCTCTGCATATCCACTTCAAATGAACTTGGGATATAAATTTCTGAGTCTGAATTGGGCACAAGGAGATGTTTCTTTGGAGATCGTGGATGGCCTGAATGGGAAGATCACTGAAAGGTTAAAATTAGTAATTTATTTAAACCATATATTACTTAAGCAAAAGAAGCATTTTATTGCAGTTTTTATTCTGACATTTTTGGATACCATCTATTGAATTGTGAACAATATCATTAGTTGAATGTAACTATGTTGCAGGCATTGTACTAATTTAAAAGTTTTTTCTGTTGAGACAGACGTGGAGAAGTTATATAGCTTACTGAAATTCATACTAAATGGTAGAGTCATCATTCAAACCCAAGGAATCTGGCTCCATAACCTATGTTTTTCCAACTGTCATGTCGTATCATTAGTATTAGAATTATATAAATTTTTTTAGAAATTCAGTTTCTTCTGCTGAGTCTGACTTTTGGATCTGGAGCTCAGGAATTACATTTTTTATATACTCCTTCAAATATTACTTATGTGCCCTTACATGTAAGAACTATGGTACTATGTTATACTGTCTTCTTATAAAAACCCTTATGTTGGATGATTTGATTTTTTTAACAGTTTCTGAGACTCAATCTAGGTTGAATATCTCGCCTAAGGTTACCCAAGTAGTTAATGACACAGCTGAGATTCTGATACAGACATTTTATTTTCAAAGCCCTTGTTCTTAACCAGGATGTTCTGTGCCTTCTAGACATTTCTTTATAATATCCCTACCATTGATTTATTGAGTAAGAGTGACACTGTTCTTTTAGTGTAAACATACATTTGTGATGAGGCAGTGATAATGTTAAAAATTTAAATGCTTAAAATTGCTTTCTTTGTGTAGGACAAATTTAAATGAAGACCACATAAAAATGTTTCTTGGCAGTCAAGAAGGCTCATACCTATAATCCTAGCAGTTTGGGAGGCTGAGGCAGGAGCATGGCTTGAAGCCAAGAGTTCAAGATCAATCTGGGAAACATAGAGACCCAGTCTTTTTTATAAAAAATAAAAAATATTAACCAGGAGCTGGAGTGCATACCTGGAGTCCCAGCTGATTTTTTATGTGCTGCTGGATTCGGTTTGCCAGTTTTTATTGAGGATTTTTGCATCAATGTTCATCAGGGTTATTGGCCTGAAATTTTCTTCTTTAGTTGTCTCTGCCAGGTTTTGGTATCAGTATGATGTTGTCCTCATAAAATGAGTTAGGAAGGATTCCCTCTTTTTCTGTTGTTTGGAGTCTGGTACCAGCTCATCTCTGGTAGAATTCAGCTGTGAAACCATCTGGTCCTGGACTTTTTTTGGTTTGCAGGCTATTAATTCCTGCCTCAATTTCAAATGTTGTTATTGGTCTATTCAGGGGTTTGACTTCTTTATGGTTTAGTCTTGGGAGGGTATAAGTGTCCAGGAATTTATCCATTTCTTTTAGATTTCTGTTTTATTTGTGTAGAGGTGTTTATAGTATTCTCTGATAGTAGTTTGTATATCTGTGGGATTGGTGGTGATACACCCTTTACCCTTTTTTATTGCATCTATTTAATTCTTCTCTCTTTTCTTCTTTATTAGTCTGGCTAGTCTTCTATTTTGTTGATCTTTTCAAAAAAAAAAGCTCCTGGATTCATTGATTATTTTTTTAAAGAATTTCATGTCTCTATGTCCTTCAGTTCTGCTCTGATCTTAGTTATTTCTTGTCTTCTGCTAGATTTTGAATTTGTCTGCTCTTGCTTCTCTAGTTCTTTTCATTGTGACATTAGTGTGTCAATTTTAGATATTTCCTGCCTTTCTCTTGTGGGCATTTAGTACTATAAATTTCCCTCTACAACCTGGTTTAAATGTGGGCCAGAGACTTTGTTATGTTGTGTCTTCATTCTCACTGGTTTCAAAGATATCTTTATTTTTGCCTTTGTTTCATTATTTATCCAGTAGTCATTCAGGAGCAGGTTGTTCAAGTTTCCATGCAGCTGTGTGGATTTGAGTGAGTTTCTTAACCCTGAGGTCTAATTTGATTGCACCATGGTCTGAGGGGCTGTTTGTTATGATTTACATTCTTCTGCATTTGCTGAGAAGTGTTTTACTTCCAATTATGTTGTCAGTTTTAGAATAGGTGTGATGTGGTGCTGTGAAGAATGTATATTCTGTTGATTTGGGGTGGAGAGTTCTGTAGATGTCTATTAGGTCTGCTTGTTCCAGAGCTGAGTTCAAGTCCTGAATATCCTTGTTAATTTTCTGTCTTGTTGATCTGTCTGATATTGACAGTGGGGTGTTAAGTTTCCCACTATTATTGTGTGGGAGTCTCAGTCTCTTTGTAGGTCTCTAATAACTTGCTTTATCAATCTGGGTGCTCCTGTATATATTTAGGATAGTGAGTTCTTCTAATTGCATTGATGCCTTTACCATTATGTAATGTCATACTTTGTCTCTTTTGATCTTTGTTGGTTTAGAGTCTCTTTTATCAGAGGCTGAGATTGCAACCCTGGCTTTATTTTTCTTTTTATTTGCTTGGTAAATATTCCTCCATCCTTTTATCTTGAGCCTATGTATGTCTTTGCACATGAGATGGGTCTCTTGAATACAGCACAGGGATGGGTCTTAACTCTATCCAATTTGCCAGTCTGTGTCTTTTAATTGGGGCCTTTACCCATGTACATTTAAGGTTAATATTGTTATGTGTGAATTTGATCCTGCCATTATGATGCTAGCTGGTTATTTTGCCTTTTAGTTGGTGCAGTTTCTTCATAGTGTTGATGGTCTTTACAATTTGGTATGTTTTTGCAGTGGCTGGTAACAGTCATTCTTTTCCATGTTTAGTGCTTCCTTTAGGAGCTCTTATAAGGCAGGCATGGTGGTGACAAAAATCTCTCAGCATTTGCTTGTCCATAAAGGATTTTATTTCTCCTTTGCTTATGAAGCTTAGTTTTGACTGGATGTGAAATTCTGGGCTGAAAATTCATTTTTTTAAGAACGTTGAATATTGGCCCCCACTCTCTCCTGGCTTGTAGGGTTTCTGCTGAGAGGTCTGCCGTTAGTCTGATGGGCTTCCCTTTGTTGGTAACCCGACCTTTCTCTCTGGCTGCCCTTAGCATTTTTTCCTTCATTTCAACTTTGGTGAATCTGACGATTATGTGTCTTGGGGTTGCTCTTCTTGAGGAGTATCTTTGTGGTGTGCTCTCTATTTCCTGAATTTGAATGTTGATCTGCCTTGCTACCTTGGGGAAATTCTCCTGGATAATATCCTGAAGAGTGTTCTTCAACTTGGTTTCATCCTACCCTTCACTTTCAGATACACTGATCAAATGTAGATTTGGTCTTTTTATGTAATTCCATATTTCTTGGAGGCTTTATTCATTTCTTTTCACTCTTTTTTCTCTAATCTTATCTTCTCACCTTATTTCATTGAGTTGATCTCCAATCTCTGATATCCTTTCTTCCACTTGATCGATTTGGCCTTTGAAACTTGTGTATGCTTCACGAAGTTCTTGTGCTGTGTTTTTCAGCTCCATCTAGTCATTTATATTATTCTCTAAACTAGTTATTCTAGGTAGCAATCCATCTAACCTTTTTTCAAGCTTTTCAGCTTCCTTGAATTGGATTAGAACATGCTCCTTTATTCAGAGGAGTTTGTTGTTACCCACCTTCTGAAGCCTACTTCTGTCAGTTCATCAAACTCATTCTCTGTCCAGTTTTGTTTCCTTGCTGGTGAGGAGTTGTGATCCCCTGGAGGAAAAGAGGTATTCTTGTTTTTGGAATTTCTAGCCTTTTGCTCTGGTTTCTCTTCATCTTCTTGGATTTATCTACCTTAGGTCTCTGAAGTTGGTGACCTTTGGATGGCATCTCTGAGTGCATGTCATTTTTGTTGATGTTGAAACTAATCCTTGCTGTTTGTTAGTTTTCCTTCTAACAGGCTTTTCTGCTGCAGGTCTGCTGGAGTTTGCTAGAGGTCCACTCCAGACCTTGCTTGCCTGGCTATCACCGGCGGAGGCTGCAGAACAGCAAAGATTGCTGTCTGTTCCTTCCTCTCATAGCTTCGACCCAGAGGGGTATCTGCCAGATGCCAGCCAGAGCTCTCCTGTATGAAGTGTCTCTGTCACCCCATACTGGGAGATGTCTCCCAGTCAGGATACATGGGGGTCAGGGATCCACTTGAGGAAGCAGTCTGTCCATTATCAGAGCTTGAGCACTGTGCTGGGAGATATGCTGCTCTCTTCAGAGCTGCTAGGCAGGGATGTTTAAATCTGCTGAAGCTGTGCCCATAACCACCCCTTTTCCCAGATGCTCTGTCCCAGGAAGGTGGTGGCTTTATTTATAAGTCCCTGATGGGCTGCTGCCTTTTTTCAGAGATGCCCTCCCCAGTGAGGAGGCAATCTAGTAAGACAGTCTGCCTGCAGTTGCCTTGCTGAGCTGTGGTGGGCTCTGCCCAGTTCAAACCTCCCTACGGCTTTGTTTACACTCTGTGGTTAAAATGGCTAACTGGAACCTCAGCAATGGTGGATAGCCCTCCCCCCACCAAGCTTGCAGGCATCCCAGGTCAAGTTCAAACTGCTGTGCTGGCTGCGAGAATTTCAAGCCAGTGGATCTTAGATTGATTGCTCATCTTTTTGGGGGTGGGAACTGCTGAGCCAGACCACTTGGCTCTCTGGGTTCAGCCCCCTTTCCAGGGGAGTGAACGTTTCTGTCTTACAGGCGTTCCAGGCGCCATTGGGGTATGTAAAAACAAAACGGCTGCATCCAGCTTGTTGAATGTCCAAACGGCTGTCCAGTTTTGTGCTGGAAACCCAGGGTCTTGTTAGTGGAGTAGGTGCTAAAGGGAATCTCCTGGTCTGCAGGTTGTGAAAACCATAGGAAAAGCACAGTGTCTGGCCAGAGTGTAGAGTACAGACACTAATGGCTTCCCTTGGCTAGGACAGGGAGTTCCCTGACCCCTTGTGCTTCCCAGGTGAGATGATGCCCCACCCTGCTTCGGCTCGCCCTCCTTGGGCTGCACCCACTTTCTACCAGCCCCAATGAGATACCTCATTGGAAGTGAGGTACTCAGTTCGTACCTCAATTGGAAATGCAGAAATCACCCGCCTTCTCCATCATCTCACTGGGAGCTACAAACCGCAGTTGTTCCTATTCAGCCATCTTTTCAGTAGCTATGTTATGCTTTTATTGAGCCAGAACTTCTTGCACTGAAATGCAAAATTGATTGTACGATTTCACTAATTTTGATATATGTGTATACCTCTGTAACCATCACTCTAGTCAAAATGCAGAAAGTATTTTCATGCCTACTTCCAGTCAGTCCCACTGTTTAATTTGTATCACCATAGATTAATTTTGCTTCAAACAACAGAAATGTTCCAAGGTCAATCTTCTGCATTAATTTTTGATACAATACAAAATAATTTAAAATGTGATTTGAGAAATTTGATTCAAAAAGTAATTAAATATTAAGAATGCCTCTTATGTAAAAAGATTCACTATGTATATTGCACATAATTAAAATCAAGCATTTTGTAGATCCATGTTGATTTTAATTCCTACGTTTGCTAACAAATTATTGAAAAGTGATTTGTGAATATTTGATTTCTCTCTGCTTTAGTTCCCCATTTAAAAGTGGTATGTCAATGGCAAGTCGGCTTTGCAAGGCTGCAATGTTAAGTCGATTTAACCTCCTTGCCAAAGAAGCTAAAAAAGAATTACTTGAAGCTGGTACATATCATGCAGCTAAGGTAAGTCCTTAAAGGAATAAAGTTAGAGGAATAAAATTTAAAACATTAATGTGGTCATTTTATGATTCTACTTAGCAAAAGTTTGTTGAATAGTTCCCGAATATAAGATATTATCATGGAATGGGAAAATTGGTTTTTAAATGAACATGCCAGAAATTATATATGTAAATAACTATTGCCATATAAAGTAAACATTTTAGTATAGTATATACTTATTTTGACAGCGTAAGTTACGTAGCACTCAAACCTGCTATGTAATACCCAGAGAAACAAAATGTTAATAAAATTTATTATGTATATGATATTAATTGTACTACCTGTAGAATGTTAAGTATTCTAAAATAATATATTATTTAAAACATATGAATTTTTCTGTCTTAAAGTTGTGGAAAAAACTTTAATTTCACCATCTGATTTGAACCTGCTAGATTTAGTAGATGATATACATGGCTTTTTTTCTCTTTAGAAATATTTTTATATAAATACCTGTAAGTTTAAGTCAAAAATTTAAAAAAGTTTTAAAAGTACAGAAAAAAATATTAATACTTGTAATCCCACTTACTATTCAAAGATATTACTCAGTCTTTTAATGTGAGCATGTTATTTCAGTTCCTTCTCAATATATCTATATATGTGTGTGTCTGTTTAAAAGTAAGACCATATTGGCTGTGTTTTAATCTACTTTTTCATTCTACAAAATGCAAACACGATCATACTTTTTTTTTTTTTTGAGATGGAATCTCACTCTTTTGCCCAGGCTGGAGTGCAATGGCGTGATCTCAGCTCACTGCAACCTCTGACTCCCAGGTCCAAGCAATTCTCCTGCCTCAGCCTCCTGAGTAGCTGAGATTACAGGTGTACATCACCACATTCAGCTAAGTTTTGTATTTTCAGTAGGGGCGGGGATTCGCCATGTTGGCCAGGCTGGTCTTGAACTCCTGACCTCAGGTGATTTGCCCACCTTGGTCTCCCAAAGTTCTAGGGTTATAGGTTTGAGTCACCGTGCCTGGCCAACATGAACATACTTCTGTGTTACCATTATTAAACATTAAATGTAAATTGTTTTATATCCTAATGCCAATAATGATATAGGATTACATGAAAGTCCTTTAATTTTACCAGATTTACCAACTTAATGCTCAACCTGTATAGTTACAGCCTGCAAAGCAATTATAGTAATAACAGGTGTGGATATACATAATCACATCTTTTTAAGTATAAAAGCTTATCTAGACTATTTCTGGTTTCGTGGCATAAAGAAGTTGCAAATCACTGTATAAACAAATAGAAAACCAGACAAAATTGTCAAAAATAACTTTTCACAATCCTGGACATTGACAAAAGGCAGAGAAAACATCCAAAAGTGTGTATTCCTCACAAACTCTTATTATTAGCCAGGCATGGTGGCCGACAGCTATAGTCCTAGCTACTTGGGAGGCTGAGGTGGAAGTATCACTTGAGCCCAGGAGTTCAAGGCTGCTGTGAGCTATAATCACACCACTGCACTTCAGCCTGGGGGACAGAGCGAGACCCTATCTCTCTAAAAGAAAGAAAAAAGAAGAAAAACTGCTATTACTTTGAGTAAGAATTGTAGGAGTACATGGCTTTCTTGCCTAGGCCTTTTCTCATTCTCTGGTCCTCTTTGCTGGTTTCAATGGCGAGAACTAGTTTTTGACCCAGTGAGGCTGCCACCAAAAGCAGTAGCTTGGCTTTCAGAGGAGGTATAATTGATTTTGGAACAGGGGAATGAAAATTTGCAGTTTTGTTGGCTTAAATGCCAAATGTGGTAGGAAGTGAATGGGGAAAACTGATAACTTTGCTGGCCCAAGGTTGCCGTCCTGGTTGGAGGCAAGCAGTGGGCCAACTAGCAAGTTAACAAAGAGATTTTGAAAATGAGAGAGCCCTGAAAGGGCTGAGATAAATTCTTCATGTTTCCCTGGCTGACTGAAAAACTACGCTTATGTGCAGGGAATACCCAAGAGAGCCCATCAAGAGTATAAGCCAAGGGATATTTGAGAGCTGACTGTAACATTCAGTACATTCTTTTCCACATGCAGGTTGATCAGAAGAAGGTAGAAGTTTAACAGGCCTAATGTGTCTGATTTCTTATTAGCAACAGTGGAAGCCAACCCAAAGTAGTAAAAAGAAAAAAACATTGAAAAGAAAAGATGAAGTTAAAGTTGCATACTTTGTATTTTCAGAACTTCTATACAACTACAGTAATCAAGACAGTGTGGTTCTGGCATATAGATGATGGAATATAATTGAGAGCCTAGATACAATAAGATACTATGTCAAGTGAAGGAAAGCATAGGCCCCATATCATATGGTTCAATTTATATGAAATGTCAATAATAGGCAAATTCATAGAGACAGAAAATAGATTAGCGATCTATTCAGGTGCTAGAGGAGGAAGAATCAGGAGTGACTGCTAATAGATACAAGGTTCCTTTCTGGGATGATGGAGAGGTTCTAAAATTAATGGTGATGGCTGCACAAATTAGTGAATATACTGAAAGCTGAACTGTACACTTTAAAAGGGCAAATTCTGTGACTTGCAAATTATATCTTAACAAAGCTGTTACAAAAGAAACAGTGGAGGTCCAAAGGCAGTATAATGACAGGTTCAAGGTGCTGAAGGAAAATTCCTGGCAACTAAGGATTATATATCCAGGAAAATAATCCTTCAAAAATAGAAGCAAAAAAGGACATTCACAGGTTAAACTAAAATTAAGACAATCTGGTGTTAGCAGTACTTTGCTAAATGGAATTCCTAAGAAAGTCCTTGAAACTTGGAAAAAATTACTCCAGATGATAGTAAATCCACAGAAAGGAATAATAAATACTGAAAATGATAAGTATGTGGATAAACATGAGACCTGTGAGTATGTGTATGTGCATGTTTATATGTTTGCTCTTATTTGCTTTAAAAAGTTGCTTAAAACACTTGTGTTGTTGACTTTATAACGTAGATGCAATATATGACAACATAACAAAGGATTGAGTAAGAAATGGCTCTCTACTGAAACAAAGTTGCTGTTTTACCATAAGCCACTATGAATCTGAAATAAAATATATAGGGTAAAGAGGTATACTGTAATTCCTAATGTAACCATGAAGAAAATAAATGAAAAACTGATAAAATACCAACAGAATGATTAGTAAAGCATTTTTCTTAAACTATACTGCAGTGAGGAAAAAGAGAAATTGTAGAAAGACACAAGATGTGAGAAATAGTAAAATGACAGATATAAATTCACCATTCCAATAATTACAATAAATGTAAGTAGACTGCTCAAAAGACAGATTATCAGATTGGGTTTGAAAAAAAAAAGCCTGATTCAAATATATGCTGTCTGCAGCAGACTAATTTTAAATTCAGTCTCAAATACATTGAAAGTTATAAGGACGAAAAAAACCCATCATGTAAATAATAAGAGAGTTGGAATGTTTATATTAATATTAAACAAAGTATACATGAAGAGGAGAAACATTGCTAGAGACAAAGAGCAACGTCTTACATTGGCCTTTGACAAAATTCAAAATACATTTAGCCCTTCATGCTAAAAACTCACAATAAACTATGTATTGATGGAATGTATCTCAAAATAATAAGAGCTATTTATGACAAACCCATAGCCGATATCATATTGAATGGGTAAAAACTGGAAGCAATCCCTTTGAAAACCAGCACAAGACAAGGATGCCTTCCCTCATCACTCCTATTCAACATGGTATTGAAAGTTCTGGCCAGGGCAGTCAGGCAAGAGAGAGAAATAAGGGGTATTCAAATAGGAAAAGAGGAAGTCAAATTGTCTCTATTTGCAGATGATATGATTGTATATTTAGAAAACCCCATCATCTCAGCCCGAAATCTCCATAAGCTAATAAGCAAGTTCAGCAAAGTCTCAGGATACAAAATCAGTGTGCAAAAATCACAAACATTCCTATACACCAATAACAGACAGCAAAATCATGAGTGAACTCCCATTCACAAGTACTACAAGAGAATAAGATACCTAGGAATACAACTTACAAAGAATGTAAAGGACCTCTTCAAAGAGAACTACAAACCCCCTGCTCAAGGAAATAGAAGAGGACACAAAGAAATGGAAAAACATTCCATGCTCATGGATAGGAAGGATCAATATCGTGAAAATGGCCATACTGCCCAAAGTAATTTATAGATTGAATGCAATCCCCATCTAGCTACCATTGACTTTCTTCACAGAATTGGGGAAAAAAATTACTTTAAATTTCTTATGGAACCAAAAAAAAGCCTACATAGCCAAGACAGTCCTAAGCAAAAACAACAAAGCTGGAGGCATCACACTACCTGACTTCAAACTATACTATAAGGCTACGGTAACAAAAACAGCATAGTACTGGTACCAAAACAGATATGTAGACCAATGGAACAGAACAGAGGCCTCAGAAATAACACCACGCATCGATAACCATCAGATCTTGACAAACCTGACAAAAACAAGCAATGGAGAAAGCTGTCCCTATATAATCAATGGTGTTGGGAAAACTGGCTAGCCATATGCAGAAAGCTGAAACTGGACCTCTTCCTTACACCTTATACAAAAATTAACTCAAGATGGATTAAATGTAAGACCTAAAATCATAAAATGTAATTTAAATGTAAGACCTAAAATCATAAAAACCCTAGAAGAAAACCTAGGCAATGCCATTTAGGACATAATCTTGGGCCAAGACTTCATTACTGAAACACCAAAGCAATGGCAACAAAAGCCAAAATAGACAAATGGGATCTAATTAAGGAGCTTCTGCACTGCAAAAGAAACTATCATCAGAGTGAACAGGCACCCTACAGAATGGGAGAAAATTTTGGCAATATACTTATCTGACAAAGGACTAATATCCAGAATCTACAAAGAACCTAAACAAATTTATAGGAAAAAAACAATCCTGTCAAAAAGTGGACAAAGAATATGAATGGACACTTCTCAAAAGAAGACATTTATATAGTCAACATATGAAAAAAAGCTCATCATAACTGGTCATTAGAGAGATGCAAATCAAAACCACATTGAAATACCATCTCACACCAGTTAGAATGGCAGCTGTTAAAAAGTCAGGAAAACAGATGCAGTACAGGATGTGGAGAAACAGGAATGCTTTTACACTGTTAGTGGGAGTATAAATTAGTTCAACCATCGTGCAGAAGACAGTGTAGCAATTCCTCAAGGATCTAGAACTAGAAATACCACTGACCCAACAATCCCATTACCAGTTATATACCCAAAGGATTATAAATCATTCTGTTATAAAGACACATGCACGTGTATGTATATTGCAGCACTGTTCACAATAACAAAGACTTAGAACCAACCCAAATGACCATCAATAATAGACTGGATAAAGAAAATGTGGCACATGTACACCATGGAATACTATGTAGCCATAAAAAAGATGAGTTCATGTCCTTTGCAGAAACATGGATAGAGCTGGAAACTTTCATTCTCAGCAAACTTAAGCACAGAAAACCAAACACCACATGTTCTCACTCATAAGTGGGAGTTGAACAATTAGAACACATGGACACAGGGAGGGGAATATCCTACACTGGGGCCTATTGGGTGGTGGGAGGCTAGGGGAGTGATAGCATTAGGATAAATACCTAATGTAGATGACGGGTTGATGGGTGCAGCAAACCACCGTGGCATGTGTATGCCCTTGTTAACAAACCTGCACATTCTGCACGTGAACCCCAGAACTTGAAGTATAATAAAAAACATTTTCGTGTCTTTCCTACTAATTTTCCTGTTTTCACTTTTACTGATTTCCATTCTGATTCATTCCATTTCATTATTTCCTTCCTTCTACTTACTTTGATTCTGATATGCTCTTCTTCTTCTAGTTTCTTGGATTTAAAGCTCAAATAGCCGATTTTAAGATTTTTTCCAATATAAGCATTTAAAGCTATACATTTCTAAGTACTTATTTATGTAGTCATTCTTTGATATCTGTGGGGAATTGCTTCCAGGATCCCCTAGAAATACCAAAGTATGCAGTTGCTCAAAAAAACTTGATATTTGTTTAGCTAGATTAACCAAGAAAAAAACAGGTAACACAAATTATCAAAATCTGTCATTAAAACAAGTGGTCATCACTATAGACCTTAAGAAGCTTAAAATTGTTATAAGGGATTATAAACAACTGATTTTCAGTCAACAAGTTAGATGAACACATTTTTAGAAAGACATAAATCATAGAAACTGACTCAAAAATAGAATATCCAACTAGAACTTAAGAAATCAAATTACTAATTAAATTATTTTCCTAAAGAAAATCCCAGACACTTACATGGCTTCACTGGTGAATTCTGTCAAACATACAAGTAAAGTATAATGCAAATTCTACAAAAGCTCTTTCAGAAAATGGAGGAGAAAACACTTCTCTACACAGTTTCCAAGGCCAGTGTTACTCTGATAGCAAAAGTGGAAAAGAAAATATTACAAGAAATGCAAGCTGCAATCTAGACGGACATAAATGTAAAAATCCTTAACAAGATACTGACGAACCAAATCCAGCAACATACAGAAAGGATTATATGCTACAACGAAGAAGGTTTATACCAGGAATGTATGGTTGATTTGACATCAGAAAATTATTTGATGTAATATACCATATGAATAAATTCAAGTTTAAAATTTATGTAATTATCTCAGATACACAAAATGCATTTGACAAAGTCCAGCGCCCTTCACAATAAAAACACTGAACAAACAAGGAATAGGAGCAAACTTCCACACCTTCATGAAGAGCATCAATGAAGAACCTACCATTGACATTATGCTGAATGGTGAAAAAACTGAATACTACTTTCCCTACTCAAGACTGGGGAAGAAGGCAAGAATGTCTTCTCCCAGTACTTGTATTCAGCACTGTTCTGTAGGTCCTAGCCAGTTAAGCAAGGCAAGAAAACAAGGTAAAAAGGTCCTATATCATAAATAATTAAGAAAAAAAATATTATTCCTTAATTGTATTATCTTCTAGGTAAAATAGTCTTTGGTATCTACCAAAAACAAACAACTGGATCATATGTGACTTTAGCAAGGTCATAAGGTGTAAGAGCAACATAGAAAAATAAATTGTTCATATACTGGGAATGAGTGCTCCAAAAATTGAGAAAACAGCTTCATGCATAATAGCACCAAACGTGTATATTTGTTTGTGTGTTCATGTGTAAACACAGAGGAATAAATTTAACAAAAGAAATGCAAGACCTGTACATTTGAAATGATAAAACATTGATGAGAGAAATTGAGGAGAACTAAGTAAATGTAGAGATGTCCCATTATAATGCATTGGAAAACTCAGTTAGCATGTCACTTCTCTCCAAATTAATCTGTAGCTTCAATGCAAAATTAAAGTTCCAGCAGGCTTTTGTGTAAACGTTGACAAGCTAATTGTGAAATTGACATGGAAATCCAAGTGACTTTTTTTTTTTTTTTGAGACAGAGTCTCTCCTGTCACCGAGGCTGGAGTGCAATGGTGTGATCTCGCCTCACTGCAACATCAGCCTCTCAGGTTCAAGCAATTCTCCTGCCTCAGCCTCCTGGGTAGCTGGAACTACAGGTGCACACCACCACGCCTAGCTAATTTTTGTATTTTTAGTAGAGACAGGTATCACCATGTTGGCCAGGATGGTCTCTGTCTGTTGACCCTGTGATCCGCCCAGGCTGGGATGCAGTGGTGCAATCTCAGCTCACTGCAACCTCCACCTCCCAGGTTCAAGTGATTCTACTGCCTCAGCCTTCCAAGTAGCCTCCTGCCACCACGCCTGGGTAATTTTTTGTATTTTTAGTAGAGATGGGGTTTCACCATGTTGGCCAGGCTGGTCTCGAACTCCTGACCCCAAGTGATCCACTCACTTTGGTCTCCCAAAGTGTTGGGATTACAGGCATGAACCACTGCACCTGGCACAATCCAAAAGACATTTAAGAGCCAAAATAATTTTGAAAAAGAACAAAGTTGGAAAGCTTAACTAGTTTCAAAACTTACTATAAAGCCATAGTAATTAAGACAATGTATTGACATAATAATAGACATATAGGCTGAGTGCAGTGGGTCACGCCTGTAATCCCAACACTTTGGGAGACTGAGGTGGGCAGATCATAAAGTCAAGAGACTGAGACCATCCTGGCCAACATGATGAAACACGATGTCTACTAAAATACAAAAAATTAGCTTTGCATGGTGGTGCATGCCTGTAGTCCCAGCTACTTGGGAGGCTGAGGCAGGGGAATCGCTTGAACACCCATGAGGCGGAGATTGCAGTGAGCCAAGATTGCACCACTGCACTCCAGCCTGGAGACAGATCAAGACTGTCTCAAAAACAAAATAATAATAATAATAATAATAATAATAAATATATAGATCAGTGGAACAGAAATAAACCTATACACATATGATCAATTGCTTTTGTACAGAAGTGCCAGGTAATTCAACAGGAAAAAGAATCATGTTTTCAACAAATAGTGCTAAAATGGTGGGATATATGTGGGTAAAACAAAAAATTAACTTAGATCTTTATGTCAGTCATACACAAAAGTTAAAGTGGACTTTAAATTTGACTATAAGGTCTAAAACTATAAAACTTCCAAATATGAGAAAATATTTACATTAGGGAAAGATTTCTTAGATATGATACCAAAAAGGATACCCATAAAAGGAAAGAAATTGATCATTTGACTCCAAAATAAAAGACTTGCTTTTCAAAATTCATCATTAAGAAAATGAAAATACAAACTGTAGACTGAGAAAATGCCACTTTGAAAAAGTTTGGCATTTTCTTAGGTGATAAATGTGTGATCAGCAATTCCACTGGTATTTACATGCATGTTTAAAACAGCATTAAAAGCTGTTTTAAAAGCCAGAAACTGAAAGCAATTTAGGTGTTAATCAGGTAGTAAATGCATGAACAAAATGTGTTATACCCCTACAATGGAAATAATTATACCCCTACATTGGAATATTAATCAGCAATAAAAAGGACCAAGCTACTGATATATGAAACAACATAAATGAACTGGAAAACATTATGCTAACTGAAAGAAGCCTGACACAACAGGATGCATATTATGTTAGTTAATTTATATAAATTTTTTAGGAAAAGCAAAACTCTAGAGACAGCAAGTAGATTCATGGTTGTCTGGGTCTAGGGCTGGTGCTGACACCAGGACTGCAGGTGAGTACAGTAGAACTTTATAGAGTTGAGGGATTTGTTTCACAACTGGACTATGCTGATATTTACATACCTCTATTAATTCATTAAATACCAAACAATACACTTAACAATGGATGAATGTCATGGTATGTAAATTATATCTCAATAAAACCATCTTGTTAAAAGTTCCCTTATATTTTCATTTATGAAAAATGAAAATTCACCAAAATATTAATGGTGGCTATCTACCACCATTAGTTTTATCTATCATCATGTAGTTTTGGGATTACCAGTAATTTTTATTTTCTTCTTTATATTTTGTCTGCTTTTCAAATTGTCTGCAGTTAGTATAATTAATCTTTTAACTTAAATGTTAAAAATAAAAACAACTAGCCAGGTGTCGTGGCTCATGCCTGTACTCTCAGAACTTTGGGAGGTCAAGGTGGGAGGATCGCTTGAGGCCGGGAGTTCGAGACCAGGCTGGGAAACATGCAAGACCCTGTCTCTACAAAAAAAATTTTTTAATCTCAGGCATGGTGGTGCATGCCTGTAGTCCTATCTGCTCAGGAGGCTGAGGCAGGAAGATGGCTTCAGCTCGGAGTTCAGTGATCATGCCATCTTACTCCAGCCTATATGACAGAGCAAGACCTTGGCTCTTACCAAAAAAGAAAAAGAATAATTGCTTTGTAGGAGTGTTTGGAAGGAAACTTTTTAGCTTCAAAAATATTAAAATATAGGAATGTAAAAAGACTTGCATTAACTTTTTAACATTTCAAGCTAAAGAAACGATATTAGGGCTACTTACTTTTCAGAAGTCAAATGCTGCCTATTTTCTATAATTCATTTTTTTTTCTTCTCTAGTGTATGTCTTCCTCCTATCAAGAAGCTAAATCTAAGCTGAAATCCTACTTACAACAACATGGCTATGGATCCTGGATTGTGAAATCACCCTGCATAGAGCAATTTAATATGTGAATTAGGCAATCCATTGTCACATTAAAAGTCTTATATTGTTTGGTGTGTTTTGACTAGTAAAAATGTTTTAAAAATATTGGTGGTTTTCAACTTTCAGAATCAGAGTCTTAACAGCAAGTGTGCAGTGATTGCTGAAAATTTCTAAATATTCCTGCCAAATTACATTGAAACATTAGGGCATTTTACTTTTTCATTTTCTTAGAAAAGGACTTACCTGTTTGAATATGTAGCCATTTTGTATTTATTTGTACAGATATTATAAAGCCATTTTCCTTTTTGTAGTTTAATAGAGATTTCATTTTAAGTTTTTGCTTTAAAGCTGTCCATATGGCTACCATATTCAACATTGTATCCTGGCATCTCACTCTAATTTTTAAAAATTAAATATTGAATGTCAAGAATAAAAATGACTTACACTCATTGATTAATTCAGCAGACATTTGACTGCCTAATATTTGCCAGTCACCATCCTAGGTGTTAGTAAAAAAAAAAACCCAATACCATCATCTCTTATGTTAAAGGAGTTCATGAATGCAAACTGCACATATAAATGTAGAAAAATATTAACCATGTTAAGGAATAGTTTGATAAAGTAGTTGTTCTATTAATAGAGGGTTATCATATGTGCATAAATAACATTGCCCATTTTCAAGTGTCCTACAAGATCTATCTGCACCAAATGTGATTTAATTATTTATAATTTAGATTAACAGGGATTTCTAAGTCAGTAAAGGTCGTTTCGCTTTATATCTGTGTGTGTTTACACAGTGATTAGGAGAAAAGGGAAAGTATAGTTACTTTTGAGTTAGGATAAATATCTTTAGTGAAATTGTTTGTCCCATACTTTAGCTTCTATCTTTTATTCCTTGGTTTACAATCACAGATATATTTAACATTATTGGTTCTCAGAGTTTGTCCTTAACTTAGATCTTTACTAAACTTATAAATCTCACACCCACCCCTCCCCCATGAACTATTATAATCATAGATGAGGTTTATATAAATTGTTTTGGCTTTTTGTCTGTTCCAAAAGCATGGTAGAATTTAGTTGATGAACAGTGAAGCCATGCTGGAAAGACATCTTTCAGTAATCTAAACTCTACTGATATTCGGTTGAATCATGTGAAGTTGCCTTTTTAGTGGATTAAAAAAGGATCAAAATATGGGCAGTTTCATGCGGATTAAAATAAACACATTATTAATAAATTTCACTTCAATTAGTTACATAGTATTTATTTCTTATTTCTGTAAGTGCTATTTCCCTATTAAATATTTTTAATTTCGTTGCAGGGCTGTTTCTTTTCATAGCAAATGTTTAGCCTTCTATTATTTTATTTCTTTTTGATAGTAAATTTTCCTTTGAAAAATACAAGATCTTTTGCCTTCTCTTGGTTCTTCCATTCATAAGTATTTTGCTTTTAGCTGACACTTATAAAATGTGGGAAAGTGGTGCTTTTATTTGCTTCTGAAAGTTCTACTTCATTAGTAAAAAAGGCTCAGAGTTAAACACTCCATGAGGATCAGTAAAAGATAATTTTTTCATCTAGAAATTTACAGTTTTAAGGGGAAGATACAATTGCCCAGTTGTTTTACAGGCAAAATCTAAGTGCCACTCATTTAGTCAACATGTAGTTACTGTCTCTATATATATGTGCATTCAATTATGTGTGGTGTTTTGGTTTAGAGAAAGGAAAGATTTTGTCTAGATATGGGATATCAAAAGAGACTTCATAAGGACAAATCGATGGCATGGAGTAGAAGGCTGTCATTTAGTAGAAAGGTTAGGAAATGGATGTGAAGCCCAACATTTGCTTTTATGGCTGAGACTATTGTAAATCATTTAATATCTTTTAACCCATTTGTTTATCTTTGCAAGGATGAAGTTTAGACTAATGATTTTCATTGTTTGTTCAGGGATAAAAGCATTGTGGGTAGGGCTCCAGGCTTCATCAAAAACAGCTGTGCTTTTTGTATCTCATATGTTATGTACTGAAGTTCTGCAAGGTAGTTTGATTGAGGAAAAGCAAAGTTCTAAATTTAGACTTTTAAACTTCCACTTTTAAAATTGTTCAAAAACCACTAAATTGCTTGTATCTAACTTGAAGCCCCTTTTAGCTCTGAGGTGATCTGAGGCAAGCATTAAAGGATGGGCAAAATTTGGTAGGCTGAAATGGGAGAGAAAACGTATTCTAATTGGAAGTAATAAAGATTAGAGAGGAATTGTGTTGAGATTAGAGAAGACTAGAAATTTAGGAGGCCATGATAATAGCCTATGTAAGAGGTAATGATAACCCAAACAGGATTGTCACCATTTATAAAGGAGAAGATAAGTAATAATGGGACGCTAGGAAATGAAAATAGAATATATGAAATAAAGGACATGGACAAGACAAAGGTGACTCCATGACTTTGAAGTGGGTGATTGAGGTACCATTACTACAAGTAGAGAAGTCAAGAATGGAATATGATTTGGCTGAAAAGATTGGAAGTTTTGACATTTTTAAGATGGTAATAAGATGGTTAATTGGAGATATTTAGCAATAAAAAATATTGTAACAGAGACCTTTAAAAAGTTTTGGCCCTTTGGTAAAAGGTTGGGAATCAATCTCTTCAAAGTGATTGTTATTAATAATTAAAGGTAATTATTGAAGTTGTGAGAAAAGATGTTGGCCTCTGCAGGGTGCATAAAAAGAGCATTAGAGCTAGAACCTCAAGGAACACTCATATTTTGGAACTGAAAAAATAGCGAAACATGGAGTTCTTTGACAGCTAAGTGGAGAGTGAGGATAGCACAAAGAGAAATTTTAAGACTAAGCATTCTCAAGTGCTGCAGAGGGGTCAAGGAGAATGAGAACTACAAAAATAACATCAGATTTGGCAACCATGAGTTCACTGGAGTCTACAACAGTTTCCAAACCTGGTTGCTCAGGAGAAACCCCACTTCAGGATACCCTGAGCAAATCGGGGGAAAGGTCTCAAATCTCCATTTTGACAAATTATTACAGGTGATTTGATACAGATGGGACTTTGTCTACACTTTGAAAAATACCACCCTACAGAATAATAATAAACAGTGGTATCAGAATTGAGATTGGCCATTACTAAGGAATGAATGGGAGATGAGAAGTTGAAGGCAATGTCTACATTCTGTTCTTCCTAGCAGTTTGGTGACAAGAGTAATGTAGTTGTGGTTAGGATGTTTTTGTTTTGTTTTGTTTTGTTTTTGAGAGGAGTTTCACTCTTGTTATTCAGGCTGGAGTGCAATGGCGCGATCTTGGCTCACCGCAGCCTCCGCCTCCTGGGTTCAGGCAATTCTCCGGCCTCAGCCTCCTGAGTAGCTGGGATTACAGGCACACGCCACCATGCCCAGCTAATTTTTTGTATTTTTAGTAGAGACGGGGTTTCACCATGTTGACCAGGATGGTCTTGATCTCTTGACCTCGTGATCCACCCGCCTCGGCCTCCCAAAGTGCTGGGATTACAGGCTTGAGCCACCGCGCCCGGCCGGTTAGGATGTTTTAAATGTTTGTTCAGAGATTAAGGAGATGTCATGTGCATGCATGAACTTATAGTGGAACCACTTAAATTGATTTTTATGACTTGTTTGGGGTCCTAGAAGATGTTAGCCAGGTCAGAGAACTGACCCAGTTGTAATTGGGTCAGCTGTGGTTATAGAGAATCTAGGGTGATTATGAATGTATTATTGAAATGACTGAAGCTAAAATGAGGGAAATAAGAGTAAAGAGAAGAATTGAGTGGAAGTAAAGTAGTTTAATTGAGTAAAGGGCAGATTCTGTTCAGGGTATTTTCAGTGAGAATTCTTAGAAATTTAACCCTGGCCTGTATTGTGTCATGCTCCCCTCCACCTTATCCCCAGTTGAACTCAATTAGCAGCATAAATAGTACAGTAGTTAAAATAGGCATGAATGATGGCTTATGAATGGAGATTATAGTGGGTTTTGTAGCCTTTGAGAGGTGCATATGGGACCTGAGACAGCTAGAGTCCTGAACGGTTAACTCTGGCCTCAGGCAGCCTGTTATTTACTCCACTGTGCAATGCCATTTTCCTATTTGTGCCATGGCATACATAAGTGCGGTTAGAACGTACTGCCCTAAATTTTTAAATGACGTATGATGATCTTGATCATCCTATTGAGGTAGTACCTATAAAAGAACAGATATTTAGTTATATCTGTTTTAGAAACAATGTTTTAAGCAGGGAGGTATTTTTAGATATATACATGCAGTCATCCCTCAGTATACCAGTGGTATAGTTTGGTTCCAGCACAGCCTTCACTTTTCATATGCTAGAATCCACACAATCTGAAGTACTATAGTCAGCCCTGTAGAACCCACATAAGTTGACCCTCTCAAGAGGTAGGTTTAACATCCCCAAAATACTGTGTTTTTCATTCGTATTTGGTTGGAAAGACATCTGTTTGTTAAGTGGACCAGCTCAGTTCAAACCCATGTTGTTCGAGGGTCAACTGTATTTCATTTTGCACATGAGGTGAAGTGACATGATAGAATTAATCCAAGGGGCATTAGATGAAACTTGTGAAAAATAACTTGAGTATAATATGTACATGATATATTGACAAATACTTTGAAAATATTGATGATCTCAATTAGTCAACCTTAATGTGACTATCTTCAAGCTTTAAAACAATAATGAAAGAATACTCTGACTTCCAAATGCAACTTTGTCTTTGAGAATGAGCTGAAATTGATGGTTCCTAGATAAAGGTAATTGTTCTTTGATGTGAGAAAGAAGAAAGAATATTGTTAGTAAAACAGGAAGCATGCGAATTTCCTTTTCAGAACCTTTTAATCTTCATAGCATCCTATAAAGTACAGCTTACTATTCTGTTACTTCTTGTGTTATGATAGATGTCAGAAATATTTAGTTTTATTTAGCTTAATAGTTTTACTAGTACAACAGGAGCATCCTGATAACCAAAACATTACTGGTTCCTGGAAATAATATACATGTTTCTAGTGTTAAAAATTCTGCTAAGCCTGTGGTGTTCTAAGTCTGAATAACTTTCTGTTTTCTTGGAAACCGTGATTTTCATTTGTTATATGATGGTAGAAGTGAAAACGTGTACTACTCATAGGTAGGTATACTACTCATAGGTTTGTGTTGCCATTTAAAATATTAAAATGAATAATTTCCTGAGAGTTAAGTTTTAATTTTTCTACATGCATTTTTGCTTTACACTTTTTAACGTGAAGGGAATTCACTATTATAGAAACATTCTAATATGTAACTTGTTTGGACAGATGACTTTATAAGTTTTTAAGCTATATATTTGGGTACTTGTTCAAAATGTTAATGCTTTGTAAGTTTTTTTATCAACTTTTTTGAATTATTTTATTAGTAGAAAGATACTTTAGAGTATAGTTTATTAGTACTTCAAGTCAAACTTTGAATATTTTAGCCCTGAAGCTGTCAAAGTTTATTAGAATTTGAGAACTGAAAAAATTTATATGCAAGCAATCTCTATTTACTACTCTCTACTTCTTTAACAATATTCTGTTCTTCAATCAATTTAGATAATTCTGTGTTTCTTGAATATATCATGTATTTCCTGCTGTATTGTCTTATGTTCTCCCCTTAGCATTAGCAAGACCAAACATTTTCACTTTATTTTTATCCAAATACTCTCTTTTCTAGGGACAGCTGAAATAGAATTTCTTCATGAAATTGTCTTTGAAATCTCCTGCTCTTAAATCTCTCTGTTGCCTCTGAATTCTCATATACTATGTTATAATATGTTATACTCTCTTATCACATTCATTTATACCTGTCTTAGCACTATTTGCAAAAACTGTAAATTTATTTATTGCCTCCTAGGCAGTGACTTTTCTATAAAAGTTGTTTAAATTTACTTATTGAAAACCTCAAAAATTTTTATTTTCTTCAAGAGTGAAAGTACAGGCTGGGTGTCGTAGCTCATGTCTGTAATCCTAGCATTTTGGGAGGCAAAGGTGGAGAATCCCTTCAGCTCAAGAGTTTAAGATAACTTGGGCAACATGGTACAACCACATCTCTACCAAAAAAATGTTTTTAATTACCTGGATGCAGTGATGCATCTTGTGGTTTCAGCTACTCAGTTGGCTGAGGTGAAAGGACCTCTTGAGCCCAGGAGGTCGAGGCTGCAGTGAACCATGATCTGGCCACTGTACTCCAGCCTGGGTGACAGAGTGAGACCTTGTCTCAAAAACATAAAACAATTTTTCATGTCTAGAAATACCTAAATTTACTGCTTTAGATATATTCTCTTATAAATGAGTTGTCTTACTTGATCCTTTACTGCTAAATTTTTAATGACTACCCATCCTTTTATAACTGTGCACTAAGATGACTTGTATTTTTTTTTTTATTTTGAGGCAGAGTCTTGCTTTGTCACACAGGCTGGAGTGCCATGGTACGATCTTAACTCACTGCAACCTCTGCCTCCTGGGTTCAAGTGATTCTCCTGCCTCAGCCTCTCGAGTAGCTAGGATTACAGGTGCCTGCCACCATGCCTGGCTAATTTTAGTATTTTTACTAGAGATGGGGTTTTGCCATGTTGGCTAAGCTGGTCTCGAACTCCTGACCTCAGGTGATCTGCCCACCTTGGCCTCTCAAAGTGCTGGGATTACAGGCATGAGCCACTGCACCCGGCTGACTTGTGCACCATGGCACTTGTATATCTATGTAACCTGCATGTTCTGCACATGTACCCCAGAACCTAAAGTATAATAAATTTTTAAAAAAGAATGTATATGGCACCAAGTTTAATGTGTGATTTTTTAATTAAAGAAATTATGTTTCTCTCAGAGCTTTAAAAAATGTTTATTCTGAAATAGGGGCTCATAAGAAGTCACAGAGAGGTCCTGCAACTGTCCACAGCACCCAGCTTCCTTAAATGGTGCTACATAATTACAAGAACCAAGACACTGACATAACACAATATAACTAATGAGACCACAGACTCTACTCGGGTTTCTCCAGTTTTTGCAATTAATCCTTTTTTGTGTGTATAGTTTTATGAAATTATATATGTAGATTTGAAAAATGACCATCATGAAGTACAGAATTGTTTGATCACCACAAAATAACTCTGCCATGCTGCTCCTTAATAGTCAAATCCTCTCCTTTAACTTCTGGCAACTACTGATCTGTTCTCTCAATATAATTTTGTTGCTGAGATTCCATATTATATAAATGAAATCTTATTGGAAATGGGCTTTTTTAAACTCAGCATAATAATCTGGAGCTCATTCCAAGTTGTATGTATCATAGTTGCCCTTTTTCATTACTGAATAGCATTCTCTTTTATCCAGTATCACCACTTGTTTATCCTTTCACCCATGTAAGGGCATTTGAGTTTTTTTCAGTTTCTTATAAATACAGCTATAATGAGTATTCATGCATTTTTATTGTGGTAAACTATACATGACACAAAATTTACTATTTTTAACCATTTTGTGTACAACTGTACTATTAAGTAAATTCATAATGTTGTACTGCATTGTTCTCCATTTCCAGAAGTTTTTCATCATCCCGAACAGAAACTTGGTACCTGGTGAACAGTAACTCCCCAATTCCTTACTTCCTTAGTTCCCATGGAAGCTTCAATCTATTGAATGTTTTATGGATTTGCTTGTTCTGCATAACTCATTTAGGTGGAATCATATATTTGTCCTTTTGTGTGTCTGGCTTATTTTACCTAGCATGATGTTTTCAAGGTTCATCCATGTTTGTAGCATGTGTCAGGATTTTCTTCCTCTTTTAAAGCTGAATGATATTCTGTTGTATAGATACACTGCACTTCTGTTGTTTAAAAGTTCATCTGTTGGAAATTTGGGTGGTTTTTACTCCTTGGTTGTTGGAAACCTTGCTGCTATGAATATAAGTGTGCAAGTATCTCTTAAAGTCTCTCATTTCTTTTGCCAATATACCTAGGAGTAGAATTGCTGAATAATATGGCAATTCTGTTTAACCTTTTGAAGAACTGCCAAACTGACTTCCACAGTGGCTGCACCATTTTGCATTCCTACAAGAAATGCACAAGGAATCTAATTTTCCACGTCCTCGCCAACACTTGTTGTTTTTCATTTTTTTGATACAATATTCAATAACTTTTTAAAATATGGCTAACTGACATAGTGGCATTCATTGAAACCACCATCATTTTCCACTGGATTAGAGTTATACATCTGATGTAGCCTTATATATGTAGGTCTTTTTTTAAAAAATTTTTTATTGCATTTTAGGTTTTGGGGTACATGTGCAGAACGTGCAAGACAGTTGCATAGGTACACACATGGCAGTGTGTTTTGCTTCCTTTCTCCCCTTCACCCACATTTGGCATTTCTCCCCAGGCTATCCCTCCCCAGTGCCCCTACCCCCGCTGGCCCTCCCCTTTTCCCCCCAATAGACTCCCGTGTTTAGTACTCCCCTCCCCGTGTCCATGTGTTCTCATTTTTCATCACCCGCCTATGAGTGACAATATGCGGTATTTCATTTTCTGTTCTTGTGTCAGTTTGCTGAGAATGATGTTCTCCAGATTCATCCATGTCCCTGCAAACGACACGAACTCATCATTTCTGATTGCTGCATAATATTCCATGGTGTATATGTGCCACATTTTCCCAGTCCAGTCTATCATCAATGGGAATTTGGGTTGGTTCTAGGTCTTTGCTATTGTAAACAGTGCTGCAGTGAACATTCGTGTGTATGTGTCCTTATAGTAGAACAGTTTATAGTCCTTTGGATATATACCCAGTAATGGGATTGCTAGGTCAAATTGAATTTCTATTTCTAAGGCCTTGAGGAATCGCCACACTGTCTTCCACAATGGTTGAACTAATTTACACTCCCACCAACAGTGTAAAAGTGTTCTTATTTCTTCATATCCTCTCCAGCCTCTGTTGTCTCCAGATCTTTTAATGATCGCCATTCTAACTGGCGTGAGATGGTATCTCAATGTGGTTTTGATTTGCATCTCTCTAATGACCAGTGATGATGAGCATTTTTTCATATGATTGTTGGCCTCATATTATTGTCTTCTTTCGTAAAGTGTCTGTTCATATCCTTTGCCCACTTTTGAATGGGCTTGTTTGTTTTTTTCCTGTAAATCTGTTTGAGTTCTTTGTAAATTCTGGATATCAGCCCTTTGTCAGATGGGTAAACTGCAAAAATTTTTTCCCATTCTGTTGGTTGCCGATTCACTCTAGTGACTGTTTCTTTTGCCGTGCAGAAGCTGTGGAGTTTGATTAGGTCCCATTTGTCTATTTTGGCTTTTGTAGCCAATGCTTTTGGTGTTTTGTTCATGAAGTCCTTGCCTACTCCTATGTCCTGAATGGTTTTGCCTAGATTTTCTTCTAGGGTTTTTATGGTGCCAGGTCTTATGTTTAAGTCTTTAATCCATCTGGAGTTAATTTTAGTGTAAGGTGTCAGGAAGGGGTCCAGTTTCTGCTTTCTGCACACGGCTAGCCAGTTTTCCCAACACCATTTATTAAACAGGGAATCCTTTCCCCATTGCTTGTTTTTGTCAGGTTTATCAAAGACTGTATGGTTGTAGATATGTTGTGTTGCCTCCGATGCCTCTGTTCTGTTCCATTGGTCTATATCTCTGTTTTGGTACCAGTACCATGCTGTTTTGATTACTGTAGCCTTGTAGTATAGTTTGAAATCCAGTAGTGTGATGCCCCCTGCTGTGTTCTTTTTGCTTAGAATTGACTTGGCTATGCGGGCTCTCTTTTGGTTCCATATGAAGTTCATGGTGGTTTTTTCCAGTTCTGTGAAGAAAGTCAATGGTAGCTTGATGGGGATAGCATTGATTCGGTAAATTACTTTGGGCAGTATGGCCATTTTCACAATATTGATTCTTCCTAACCATGAACATGAAATGTTTCTCCATCTGTTTGTGTCCTCTCTTATTTCCTTGAGCAGTGGTTTGTAGTTCTCCTTGAAGAGGTCCCTTACATTTTTTATGAGTTGTATTCCTAGGTATTTAATTCTTTTTGTAGCAATTGTGAATGGCAGTTCATTCTTGATTTGGCTGTCTTTAAGTCTGTTATTCGTGTATAGGAATGCTTGTGATTTTTGCACATTGATTTTATATCCTGAGACTCTGCTGAAGTTGCTTATCAGTTTCAGGAGTTTTTGGGCTGAGGCGATGGGGTCTTCTAGGTATACTATCATGTCGTCTGCAAATAGAGACAATTTGGCTTCCACTTTTCCTATTTGAATACCCTTTATTTCTTTTTCTTGCCTGATTGCTCTGGCTAGAACTTCCAGTACTATATTGAATAGGAGTGGTGACAGAGGGCATCCTTGTCTAGTGCCGGATTTCAAAGGGAATGCTTCCAGTTTTTGCCCATTCAGTATGATATTGGCTGTTGGTTTGTCGTAAATAGCTTTTATTACTTTGAGATACATTCCATCGATACCGAGTTTATTGAGGGTTTTTAGCATAAAGGGCTGTTGAATTTTGTCAAATGCCTTCTCTGCATCAATTGAGATAATCATGTGGTTTTTGGTTTTGGTTCTGTTTATGTGGTGAATTACGTTTATAGACTTGCGTATGTTGAACCAGCCTCGCATTCCCGGGATGAATCCTTCTCGATCATGATGGATAATTTTTTTGATTTGCTGTTGCTATCGGCTTGCCAATATTTTATTGAAGATTTTTGCATCTATGTTCATCATGGATATTGGCCTGAAGTTTTCTTTTCTTGTTGGGTCTCTGCCGGGTTTTGGTATCAGGATGATATTGGTCTCGTGGAATGATTTGGGTAGGATTCCTTCTTTTTGGATTATTTGGAATAGTTTCAGAAGAAATGGTACCAGCTCCTCTTTGTGTGTCTGGTAGCATTCGGCTGTGAACCCGTCTGGACCTGGACTTTTTTTGTGTGGTAGGCTCTTAATTGCTGCCTCGACTTCTGACCTTGTTATTGGTCTATTCATAGTTTCGGCTTCCTCCTGCATTAGGCTTGGGAGGACACAGGAGTCCAGGAATTTATCCATTTCTTCCAGGTTTACTAGTTTATGTGCATAGAGTTGTTTGTAATATTCTCTGATGATGGTTTGAATTTTTGTGGAATCTGTGGTGATTTCCCCTTTGTCATTTTTTATTGCATTTATTTGGTTGTTCTCTTTTTTCTTTTTTATCAATCTGACTAGAGGTTTGTCTATTTTGCTGATCTTTTGAAAAAACCAGCTCTTGGATTTATTGATTTTTTGGAGGGTTTTTCGTGTCTCAATCTCCTTCAGTTCTGCTCTGATCTTAGTTATTTCTTGTCTTCTGCTGGGTTTTGAGTTTTTTTGATCTTGCTCCTCTAGCTCTTTCAATTTTGATGATAGGGTGTCAATTTTGGATCTCTCCATTCTCCACATATGGGCACTTATTGCTATATATTTTCCTCTAGAGACTGCTTTAAATGTGTCCCAGAGATTCTGGCATGTTGTGTCATCGTTCTCATTGGTTTCAAAGAACTTCTTTATTTCTGCCTTCATTTCGTTGTGTATCCAGTCAACATTCAAGAGCCAGTTGTTCAGTTTCCATGAAGCTGTGCGGTTCTGAGTTGGTTTCTGAATTCTGAGTTCTAACTTGATTGCACTATGGTCTGAGAGAGTGTTTGTTATGATTTCAGTTGTTTTGCATTTGCTGAGGAGTGCTTTACTTCTAATTATGTGGTCAATTTTAGAGTAGGTGTAATGTGGTGCTGAGAAGAATGTATATTCTGTGGATTTGGGGTGGAGAGTTCTGTAAATGTCTATCAGGTTTGCTTGTTAGAGGTCTGAGTTCAAGCCCTGGATATCCTTGTTGATTTTCTCTCTGGTTGATCTGTCTAATATTGACAGTGGAGTGTTAAAGTCTCCCACTGTTATTTTGTGGGAGTCTAAGTCTCTTTGTAAGTCATTAAGAACTTGCCTTATGTATCTTGGTGCTCCTGTATTGGGTCCATACATGTTTAGGATAGTTAGCTCTTCTTGTTGTATAGATCCTTTTACCATTATGTAATGACCTTCTTTGTCTCTTTTGATCTTTGTTGCTTAAATGTCTATTTTATCAGAGATGATAATTGCAACTCCTGCTTCTTTTTGCTCTCCATTTGCTCGGTAAATCTTCCTCCATCCCTTTATTTTGAGCCTTTATGTATCCTTGCCTGTGAGATGGGTTTCCTGGTTACAGCACACTGATGGGTTTTGGTTTTTGATCCAATTTTCCAGTCTGTTTCTTTTGATTGGTGCATTTAGTCCATTTACATTTAGGGTTAATATTGTTATGTGTGAATTTGATACTGCCATTTTGATGCTAGCTGGCTGTTTCGCCCATTAGTTGATGTAGATTCTTCATTATGTTGATGCTTTTTAGCATTTAGTGTGATTTTGGAATGGCTGGTGTTGGTTGTTCCTTTCTTTGTGTGGTGCCTCTTTCAGGAGCTCTTGTAAAGCAGGCCTGGTGGTGACAAAATCTCTAAGTACTTGCTTGTTTGCAAAGGATTTTATTTTTCCTTCACTTATGAAGCTTAGTTTGGCTGGATCTGAAATTCTGGGTTGAAAGTTCTTTTCTTTAAGGATGTTGAATATTGGCCCCCACTCTCTTCTGGCTTGTAGAGTTTCTGCCAAGAGATCTGCTGTGAGTCTGATGGGCTTCCCTTTGTGGGTGACCCGACCTTTCTCTCTGGCTGCCCTTAGTATTTTCTCCTTTATTTCAACCCTGGTGAATTTGACAATTATGTGCCTTGGGGTTGCTCTTCTTGCGGAATATCTTTGTGGTGTTCTCTGTATTTCCTGTATTTGAGTGTTGGCCTGCCTTGCTAGGTGGGGGAAATTTTCTTGGATAATATCCTGAAGAGTATTTTCCAGCTTTGATTCATTCTCTTCGTCACTTTCTGGTATACCTATCAAATGTAGATTAGGTCTCTTCACATAGTTTCACATTTCTTGGAGGCTTTGTTCATTCTTTTTTGCGCTTTTTTTCTCTGATCTTGGTTTCTCGTTTTATTTCATTGAGTTGATCTTCGACTTCAGATATTCTTTCTTCTGCTTGGTCAATTCGGCTGTTGAAACTTTTGCATGCTTCGCGACGTTCTCGTATTGTATTTTCAGCTCCTTCAATTCATTCATATTCCTCTCTAAGTTATCCATTCTTGTTATTTCCTCGAATCTTTTTTCAAGGTTCTTAGTTTCTTTGCATTGATTTAAAACATGTTCTTTTAGCTCACAAAAGTTTCTCATTATCCACCTTCTGACGTCTAATTCTGTCATTTCATCACAGTCATTCTCTGTCCAGCTTTGTTCCCTTGCTGGTGAGGAGTTTTGGTTCTTTGTAGGAGGCGAGGTATTCTGGTTTTGGGTGTTTACCTCCTTTTTGCGCTGGTTTCTTCCCATCTTTGTGGACTTATCCACCTGTCGTCTGAGTAGTTGCTGACTTTTTGATTGGGTCTCTGAGTGGATGCCCAGATTGTTGATGATGAAGTATTTCTGTTACTTGGTTTTCCTTCTACCAGTCTACCCGCTCCACTGTATGACTGCTGAGGTCCACTCCAGGCCCTCCTTGTCTGGGTGCACCTTTAGCAGCTGCAGAACAGTGAGGGATGTTACCAGTTTCTTTTTTTGCTATCTTTGTCTTAGAATGGTGCCTGCCAAATGTCAGTCTTCTGGTTATAGAGGAGTCAGGGAGCTGCTTGAGGAGACAGTCTGTACTTTATAGGAGCTCAAATTCTGATCGGTGAGCTCTGTTGTTCATTCAGGGCTGTTAGGCTGCTACATTTAATTCTGCTGCAGCACAACTCATTAAAAAAAAAAACTTTTTTTCTCAGATACTCTGTCTCGGGGGGTTGGGACTTTCTTTATGAGTTTCCGTTGCGTTGTCCTGCCCAGCTAGGAGGCAGTCTAGTCACTATTTGCCTGCCAAGGCTCGGCCCTGCTGGTGTGAGGTCCACCCTGTTGCTGCAGGCTCTGCCCTGCTGCTGCGGTCTCCACCCTGCTGCCACTGGCTAAGCCCTGTGGCAGAGTGTCTCTGTTGTGGCGGGTTGCCTCGGCAACTGCAGGCTGTGTCATCAATGGGAGTGTAACCTCAGTAGGGGCGGATTGCCTCAGTAATGGCAGACGCCCCTCCCCCACTGAGCTGCACTGTCCTGGGTTCAGCTGTGCCCACAGTGAAACTCTCCACCTGGAGCATTTGGAATAGCCGTTTTGTTTGTCCCACTGTGCTGGCCCAAACGCCGTTTCCCTGAAATCTTCTGGCCTGGCTCACTGTCCAAGTCCCGTTCAATCAGATGGATATTCCAATCTGCCCTCTCAAGTCTCAGAGTGCCAGTTAAACAGGGCACCCAGACCACTGCACTTTGTTTGGAGCGCTGTGGAGCACCGCTGCGCTATAGCGCCGGCCGCCGGCTGCACCGGCCGCTGGCTGCACCGGCCACCGGCTGCACCAGTCAAAACCGCTGCAGTGGCGTCCCGCGTCTCTTTTATACCTGGGAATTTCCCCGTTTTTTGGGCAACAAAGATCCGTCTGGAAATTCGACCCTGACTCACCCTCCGCACGTTCACCAAAAGCTTCAATCCTGGGTTGTTCTCATGGCGCCATCTTAAGTCAGTTCCCCTATATGTAGGTCTTTATACCAAGACCACACTGTCTTAATTATTATGTAGCTTTATGATGTCTTGATATTTCGTAATACGAGTGTTTCAGTTTGTTTGTTTTTTTAAGAATGTCTTGGCTATTTTAGAATCTTTGTATTGCCATAAAAATATAAGATTCACTTTGTTGGTTTCATGGTCTTCCCTCTACCACACACACCCATATAAAATCTGATATTCTGAATGAGATTGTATTCACTCTGTAGATCAATTCAGGGTGAATTAATCTTAAGAAAAGTGAGAATTACAAATCAGAAACATGGTATAACTGTTTATTTAGATCTTAATTTCAGGATTGTTTCATTGTTTTCAATATAGACGCATATATTTCATTACATTCTCAGTTATTGGATTTTTTGTGCTATTACAAATGATACTGTTTTTGAGTATGTTTTCTTTGATGATGGCATATAAAAAAAAAGGGACTTTTATGTATGTTAACCCTGCTGTTAATCTTACTAAATTCACTTGTTCCAATAATTTGTAGTTACAAATTATTTTGGATATTCTGTTTATACAATAATGTCATCTACAACTAGTGATAATTTTCTTCTTCGTTTCCAGTCTTTTTTTTTTATAGTCATTAAAACCTACACTACACCATTGAATAGAAATGATGATGGGCCTTCTCATCTTAATCTTACTTCCAAACTTGGGGAAAATGTTTCATATTTTATCATTATTATATTAGTTGTGTTTTGTTTGGTTTTTGGTGGATACCATTTGACAGTTTAAAAAAATACTGTTTTTCTTGGTGCCATTAACTTTCATTTTCTTTTTCTTTTTCTTTTCCTTTTTTTTTTTTTGAGACAGACTTTCACTCTGTCACCCAGGCTAGAGTCCAGTGGCACAATCTCAGCTCACTGCAACCTCCGTCTCCTGGGTTCAAGTAATTTTCCTGCCTCAGCATCTCAAGCAGCTGGGACTTACAGGTAGGCGCCACCATGCCCAGCTAATTTTTGTATTTTTAGTAGAGCTGGGGGTTCACCATATTAGTCAGTCTGGTCTCAAACTCCTGACCTCGTGATCCACCTGCCTCAGCCTCCCAATAATTTTCATTTTCTAAAGTGAATTTTAGGCACCAATTGAGTTGATTCATATAGTCTGTATCATTGTTTTGTTGTTATTAATGTAGCAAGTTATATTTTTTGAAAACATGAAACCAATTTTGCATTCCTGGAATAAATTCCAACTTGGTCACATACTACCTTTTACAGATAGCATAATTTTTAATTTAATATTTTAATACTAAAAGTTTTGCATTATGTTTATGAGAGATGTTGGCCTATATAATTGTCCTTTCTTGTCATGTTAATTTGGTGTCAAGTTTATGTTGACCTAATAGAATGATTTTTGAAGCATCCACTCTTTTTCTGTTCTTTGAAATTGTGTAAGATTGCAAGTAGTCAGTTTTTTATTTCTTCAATGTCTAAACTCCTATTATGCCCATCTAGTGAATTTTTTATTTTATATAATTTTCAGTTCTAGAATTTCTGTTTTGGAACTTTGGTTAATTTTTATATAGTTTCAATTTTTATGGTTTCCCTTTTTCTATTGGATTCACTATTTGTCCCCTTATTGCATTCAGATTTTACTTTAAATCTTGAACATGTTTATAATAACTAATTCCCTCATCTTTGTAGTTTTTGAATCTGTTTTATTACGTGATTTTTCTCCTGATTATATACATCACATTTTCCTGCTCTTTTACATGCCTCATCATTTTGGGTTACCTATTTCTAGATTATCCTACTTCTAAGACATGGTCTCTTTAGGGGTTTGACTGTATTCCCAGGGTGTTCAACAAGGTTTCTTCACTCTGACTTATTGGAATTTGAATATCTTTGATCCCTGTACAAGCTTCAGTGATTGTTTAGAATACAGTTTTCAGTACACGTTCTTTCTTTGTTAGTTGTTCTTTCTCTAAACTTATAGAGTCTTATGCCTAAACACACACACAGCTTATTAACAGCAAAAAAAAAAAAAAGTTTTCTCTACTTATTTCTATAGCTCTTTGTACAGCTCTCTATTTTTTTTTTTTTTTACAAGAACCCAAGTGTCAGGTTGTACAGCTCTTTTCTTTCTAATATACTGTTCCACAAATTTACACAAGGTTACATCAGCAACTTTGAACTCAAATCTCTGTTTTGTTCTCTCTGCAGTATTGCTGTGTGGGGCCCAATTTTTTGTGTCCATTTCCATTGATTTGTATCATATTCTTTTGCTGCCTGTTGTTCAGTGCCCCCACTTTTATGGTTACCTACAGGAGGAAGACTAGTTTGGTACCAGTTACTCTATTAAGGCTAGAGGCAGAAGTCTTGGTACGTATATTTTTAAACTATGTATTTTTTTTAAGAATACATACCAATTCTAGATTTAATTGTAAAACTTAGTTTCATAGTAAAACAAATTAAATTTGGTATTGGTATTATTGAATAAAATGTCTATCTCTAGTTATAATTCTTGCTTTAAAGTCTGGTTGTTTTTTGTTGTGAATACTGGTATTGGTATGTATTTATAGAATAAAATTTCTCTTTATTTCTAGTTATAATCTTGCTTTAAAGTCTGCTTTTTTTGTTGTTGTAAACCTACCTCTAGCAAGTTATATTTTTTGAAATTAACTACCTCTGTGTTTTGGTTTTGGTTTTTGATTAGTGTTTGCACATTATATTCCCTTTTCCTTTTCCTTTTAATCCTTTGTCCTTTTATTTAAAATATGTTTTTTGTAAATAGTGTATAATTGGGTTTGATTTTCATTTCATCTTACAATCTTTTTTTAATTGGAGTTTATAGTTTATTTGTATTAATGACAATGACTTGTAGAATTTGGTTTAGGTCTGCCTTCTTGCTATTTGTTTTCTGTTTGTACCATTGTGGGGTTTTTTGTTTTTGGTTTTGTTTTTTTTTTTGCCTTTATTCCTCTTTATTCTTTCTCATCTTTAGAGTTATAAGCATTATAATATTACATTTTCTTTTTTATTACTTTTCATTTATACAGGTTTAACATTTCTAATCCAGAAATCTAATATCCAAAATGCTTCAAAATTCAAAACATTTTGAGCATTGACATGATGCTGAAAAATAATACTCAAAGGAAATAGTCATCTGAGCATTTTGGATTTCAGTTTAGGGATGCTTAACTAGTAAATATAATGCAAATATTCAAAAATCCAAAACAATCCAAAATTTAAAACACCTCTGGTCTCAAGATTTCACATAAGGGATACTCAACATGTGTTATTCTTTTAGAAGTTACCTTGGATTATAATATGCAGCTTTGACTTATTGCAGTCTATCTTAAATTCATTAGTTTATCATTTCCCAACCAATGCAATGATCCTGCAACTTTTTAACACCATTTATCATCTTTTGTCCTCATTTATTTTGTCAGCTATTTTACTTGTGCATATGTTAAAATGCTCCCAGACCTATTGTCTTCTTAGTAACTTTCTATCTGTACTATATGGTACTCTTTGTTTCATTTTTGTACTCCTGTGCTTCCATTTAGATTTTTTTCTTCAGCTTAAAATTATGTCTCTAGTACTTCCATGGTTCAAGTCTGCTTTTGCCCAGTTTTCTCAGCTTTTGTTGCCTGAAATGACTGTTTTACATTAATTTCTGAGAAATTATGGTGCAGAATTCTAGTTTGCCAAGTTTCCTTTAATTATGTCATTCCATTGTTTTCCAACTTTCATAGATTTTGTTGAAATATTTGCTGACAAATATATTGTTGCTTTGTGAAGGCAGTGCCTTTTTTCACTTAGCTGCCTTTTGTCTTTACTTTTCAGCAGATTAATTGTGTGATTTGCCTACATGTGGATTTGAGGGTTTTCTGAATGTGCTTTGTTGTTGTTATTTTGTATTTATTCTACTTGGGTTTTACTGAGCTTTAATATGTAGGTAGATATCTTTCATTTGGTTATGAAAATGATCAGTCATCATATATTTTTCTATTATTTTCTCTCCTGTTTTTTTTAATGACTCTAATTACCTATGTGTTACTATGTAATTTTTTGTACTTTTTTTCTTTTTGGATTTTTTTATTGTCTTATCTATAGATCACTAATATAGTCTTTTGCTACATCCAGTACGTTGTTAAGCGCATCCAGTGATTTCTTGATTTCACACATGGCATTTTTTAGTTTTGGAATATTCCTTTTATTTCTAAAAACAGAATTCAATTTTTGGCAAAAATTTCATTTTATCGATTATCTAGATATGATGCTTTACATTCTTGAACATATCAGTTCAAGTCTGTATCTTATAACTACACTTGAATCCTATGTTGAAGATGTTTATTGTTTCCTACCCCCACTCTCCCAACTTAATTTTCAGAGAGAGAGTGAGTGAGTCAGAGAGAGTATGTGAGTGTGTATGTGTGTGTGTGTGTGTGTGTGTGTGTGTGTGTGTTAGCAGGTCTCATAATTTTTAAACTGATGCTACATATGTCTGAAATAGTGTGGAGGCTCTGGGTGATGTTATCTTTATCTAAACTAGATTAAGCTCTGTTCAGAAGACAAATAGAATCTAGCATATTCATTTGATCTTATTGAAGCTTATTTTTTATTGCATTTTAGGTTTTGGGGTACATGTGAAGAACATGCAAGATTATCACATAGTTACACACATGGCAGTTTGATTTGTTGCCTTCCTCCCCTTCACCTATATCTGGCATTTTTTTTAGGCTTCGTTAGGGCTGGTATCTTTTGGATTTGTCCTTATAGCAAGACATGTTCACCTAGAGCTTTGGCCCCTTTTTTTTTATCTTAAATCCTGCCTTGTTTACTAGACCCTTTCTCCATAGCAGGGCTTTGGCTCCAGCCTGTCTTCTCAGCACCATACAGCTTATTTGCCTCCTACCTGCTGTTTTCTGCCATTTCTTTTAGTGGTTGGGTGGTGTCTTATATTTCATAAGCAGCTGATGGATCAGCCAGTGAATTGAGGGGAATTTGTATGTAGATACATGGGTTCCTTTTCTGGAGGCCACTCCTTTATGGAGTTATGTCTCTTAAATTCCATCTGCTTTGAAAATCCTGAACTACTTCTGCCTCTTAACTCCTCATAAGACTGACACTTTATTCCTTCATTCTTGGGTTCCATTTTTCTTATGTCATAATTTGGAAAATTGCCTCAGGAAAAAAGCAAGATGTCTATTGTGTGCGTTCCTTCTCTTGAGGAATGAAACCTCTAAGACCTGCCTGTATTGATTGTTTTCATCATACAGGGAAACAGCTACTGCACGTAGGCCTGAAGAGAAGTGTAGAGGAGTAGGTACTAGAACCTTGAGAGATAAGATAATAAAGGGCAACTTTGAAAGAAGTGCCATCTTTGGTCAAGTGATACAGATATCCCAAGGTAATCTCACATTCAACTCTTACCAGGAAGCCCCTCAACTAGAAGCCATAAGGCAAGAAAACATATTAATTCTTAGCAGGAAAAGCTTGTAGAGTTGTTTTTGAGGGAAAAGTAGTAGAAGATATCTGGCACAGTTCACACCTTCATTCCTTAGCATGTGCTCTCTTCCTTCCTTTGAGGAGGTTTGTGTTCCTAGCAAAGGAGACACATGAAATCCCATTAGTTATTATATCATTATAGGGTAATGTCAATTCAGCAATACTTTTGCTCAAATCTAAAATGCTAGGTACCACCACTGTTCTTCACATAAAGGATATGAGACAATGTCAAGTCCAACTTGACATAGTAAAGTATAAAAATGGAGAAAAACAAACTGCTCAAGTCTCATCTCTGCTTCAATAGTTAGTCGTGAAAGTTGGTTAGTACAGCTGCATTCTTCCACTATCCTTTGCATGTTCCCTTTTACTCTCTGCCATTACTTTGGATAGCATTATTTACCTGGTGGTATACTCCATATCTCACTTCTGTGAAATTTGATGTTCTTGAATTTTGGTGAATTTTACAGTTTTTCATTGACAAATACTACCGAGGATAGAAAGCTAACAGATGCCCCACTGAATTTCTTGGGTTCCAAATATAGCATTACTTGTTGTGTAGTCATTTCCCAGTTCAATAGAAGGCAATGAATTTCCCCCTTTTCATCAAAATCAGTCACCCTGCTCAGTATAGTGGTCCTTTATGTGCTTGTTGGTTCAGCTGTATGAAGAACTCCTAAATGGCCAAAAGGTAGTCTCAGCCATTTCATCAGTTTTCTGGTAGAAGTCAAAGTTCCTGGTAGAAGAATACCTTATTGAGCACTGGGACCTTAAAACTGACCAAGATAAGATTTAATGGATGAGAAGTGAAAAAAAAAATCTTCCAAGTGAGATATTTAATAGAAGGGTCCCTTTTACTCCTTGGTAGTTTTGAAGAGAGGAAGGACTCTTTCAAAACTGGTGAAGAGGCATTCTGGTTGGCCATGTATGTTTTTAATTGTACATTGATAACTTTTGTTCCCCTTTGTCCTCTGTCTGGGATCATCATCATCAAAAGAATCTAGGTAATAATCATAATCTTTATTGTTTCTGTAGCAACTAAGTGCCACGGCCGTTTGACCTCACAATATCTTGCCCTCCACTGCATTTCATCCCATGCTACCATTGTATAGGTGGTCAGTCAGAATGGTGGGAAAAATTACAGACAGATGCAAACCTTCTTGGAAAGGTAAAAGGTTTTGCAAAAGCCTCGGGAGAGGGCTGAAAGCAGCCTAATCCTCTTACCTTGAGCTAATAGCAAAGAGCAGATAACAAGGGAATGTAGAGGAGTTTATTTAAATAGCTTGTCCTAAGACATTTGATCATCTGGGGCAGAACTGCTCTCTACTGGAGGGGTCGGCAATGTTAATTACCCACTAATGGTGTTTACTCGAGACCTTTGTCATTAAATCTGTACTAAATAAATGTGGAACCTCCCTGGCCGATCAGGGGCAACACGGCAGGAAGTGTTCTTTGGCAGTACCAAAGCATTGCAAAAGCTGCACTGTCAGCTAAAAACCTGTGTCAGAGTAATTTTTCATCTGTTACTTGGCCAGAGTCTGCCAGCCAGAATCGACACCATTGATGACAAGTTGAGTAATAGCGATGCTAATACCTCCCATAGATTTCCCATGTCCTGTTATCCTTGTATTCCTTGAATATGAACAACCCAGTACGAGATTCCTATTTTGAGGGTCTGTTTTCTGGGGCTATTTCTGATACAATTACTGTATCTGAGTCCCATCAGGAAACAGATGGCATACTCAATTAAAAGGAGGTTTTAATAAAAGGACTATTTAAAAAGCTATGGTCAGAGTACAGAGAAACTGCAAGGGATGGTATAAGTACCCTTTTGCTAACAGCAAAAGTACTACCCACCCTAGGTTTAAAGAGTGATGTGGAAGGGAAGATTACCAGAATCACTCAGAAGGAAAAAGTATCCAGAGTGCCACCTTGAGGTAATCTGGGTTCTTTGGTTGAGAGGCATAGCCATCCTGAGTCTACTCCAAAGGAGGGAGTCAGGGGAATCTCTTAAATTCCTCACAGCTCTGACCAGGGTTCCCCAGTGGCAGGACATAATGAAAAGCCAAAGGGCAGGAAGACCTTTGATATAGGCAGTACAGGTGAGCCTCCTTAGGGCAGAGGGCAAGGTGTAAGATATTAGACAATTCATAGCCACACCAAATCTATGAAAAGTTTCAAGAAAGTTTGTGTTTGGCATTTTCTTTAAGAAAAAGGAAAATATAATCGGCTAAGAGATTTTCTCAGACCAGAACTAAAGGTCTGATCAGCTCTTGAAAGGACAAAGCAAGGGCTTTTGAGAAGGCTACATCTTGGTTCTACATATTTCTTCAGGGAAAGAGTAACTTTCTTAAGCATCTTAGCCATCCTATAGTTCACACAAGTAACTAAGAAATATTTCAGTGCTTACTGTGTGCTGTTTCCAAAATAACAAATATCTGGGCTTGTTTATATTTATCAAATTTATTAAATAGTTTTATCAACCAATCTATATAGGCATTATATTTAACATTCAACATAATAATAAATATTTTGGGATAAATAAGTGAAACCATTTTAGCCCCTAGGGCTTACAAAAAAGAATCTTAAAGATCCATATTTATAATCTTAAGAATAATAGTTACAACAGGTAGCAAACCATACATTCAACAATAAATATAAAATTTAAATATTTAAATAAATAGAAGGCCTGATATGTATTAAATGGGAGGCACTTAATTATCAAGTCAGTGTTGAGATGATGCTTTGACAAAAGGTAATCCATCCATTCAGAAATTCTATAATGGTTGCTGTGTCATCATCATATTCACATGTGAATGTTGTTTCAGATCCCTATAAAAGAAAAATTTTTAATTTTTTAAAGCACAAAGTAGTTTACCTTATACATAGTTATTCCCTATTGAAGTCTTATAGGCCTGTCACCTTTATTTTCAAGCTTACCAAACATATTATTCATATTTTCTTGAAATGATCGAAATGATGTGCTAAAATTATATATTTTGTTACGATACCAAATGATAGTAACATTGAAGCTGAGATTTTCCTCATATGTTAATTCAGTCAATGAACACAAAAAAAATTTCCCGAATTGGGTGCAAATAAACGTTTAAATAAAAACAGATCTAGACAAATATTAAACTCTGCATGTGAAATAAACTTGACCACTTTTCCTCTGAGTATGTATCTATATCTATGTAAGTTAAATGTATGAATTGATATGTACATTATACTTTCTTCTTTTCTAAATCTTGATTAAGAATCTCCTATTTTCTACTTAAGTGAATCTCCTTATATTTTCCCCAAAGCAGAATAGAACTAGCCCATAGTAAGCTAAGACATGCTTCTGTTTGGGAGAAATTTGAAAAACAGCTTCATAAATACTTATACTTACCCCCACCCCATCATAGTATCAATGCAGGTGAATTTGCCAATTTTTAAAAGTTTAAACATTATAAATTTTGTTCTATGGACTGGCTTTTTAGAAATTAGGCTTCTCTGCTGAAAGGAGCTATTTAATGCTGCCTCTAGTTGACAAGCTAAGAAGGAAATGCTTTGATATATAGTGAGTTTTTTTTTTTTTTTTTGAGACGGAGTTTTGCTCTTGTTACCCAGGCTGGAGTGCGATGGCGCAATCTCGGCTCACCGCAACCTCCGCCTCCTGGGTTCAGGCAATTCTCCTGCCTCAGCCTCCTGAGTAGCTGGGATTACAGGCACGCACCACCGTGCCCAGCTAATTTTTTGTAATTTTTAGTAGAGACGGGTTTCACCATGTTGACCAGGATGGTCTCGATCTGTTGACCTCGTGATCCACCCGCCTTGGCCTCCCAAAGTGCTGGGATTACAGGCTTGAGCCACCGCGCCCGGCCTATATAGTGAGATCTAAGAGAGCATTTCAAATTTGAAGTGATTCCTACCCCGAGAACAAAAAACAAGTGAGATTAGAGTATTCCCTTTAAATAAGTATTCTCTTTAAATAAACTGTTAATATACCCAATTAAGCACAATTATTTAAATATTATAATATCTCAATATTTTTATTTTTAAAAGTATTTGGCTTTTGAAACACAGTTTTCAGATTTTCATCTTAAATTTGTATCAAGAGTTGAGTGAGTTGTCTGATGTTAATAATTTTAGAATAAACCTTTTGACTTAGATAAGGGACTAAATCTATCCATGTCCAGATGACAGTTATCTCAATGTATTTTTTTTTAATTCAACTGAAACAGTCCACTAATAAGTGACTCATTTGGAAACAACTGGAGTTACTTTTAGAAATGTGTTTCTGCTACTATAATTATGCTGTTTAGGATACCTATTAATTCATGAATTTTGTATCTTAGTAGATGGAATATGAAAAGGGAGAAGTGAATCTCTTACATCACCTTAGTTCCTTGCATGTTTTATGCTTCCTGTGCATTTACAAATACTTAAGTTTCTGAAAGTGGGGATTGCCTCTAAAAAGGTTGTTGTTTTTCTAGTCCACTGGCAATTTTAATGGCTGTATTTTTTTTTTTAAGAAAAATCTCTTATGGGTAGTCCTCCCATCAAATGATAGGGAAACACCATTTGAAAAGCCTTTCAGGTGATCAGTATTGGCTTTTTCCAGTAATGTTCTGAAGGTATTGAAAAATATATAATGAAATCTATCTGCTTTCTGTGAAATTCAATTCAGTACCTTCTCTCAGTTTTGTGTTAATGTGAGAAGTGATAGAGTTTGGGATGAGATTTGTCCTTTAGTGGATGGTAGGTGCAAACTGTATACTCCCCAGTTTATTATCTAACATTAGAAATGATTCATGTTCACAGTGTACCTAAAATGTAGGCCAATTACTTGCATGGCTACTTTACAGATACCAAAAATGTTATGTCACTTAAAAATGTGATACTTTTCCCCTTCCATTTTTTTTTCTAATTTCCAGAAGAGCAAATAAAGTAATGCCTTACCTTTAGTTCCAAAACTAGTACATTGATATTGCTGATTATATCCCTGGTGTCTCTTAAGTGAAAGTTTTTGCTTTGAGCTAAATTTAGCACTTCCTCCAGAGGTTTGAGTTCTTCTTCTAGACACTGAAGATGTTTCAATTCTTTGGCCTAGAATAATAATTATCATCAGCTTAGTTTACACAGAGGTCAGAATCAGAAACTAATCTCTAATTTATTTTATTTGGAGTTGCAGTATGTAGTTTTTACCATTCTCTCTGTTCTCAGTATCACTGTAAAGATGGACCAGTAGAGTTTAAATTATAAAACTGGAAAAACTAGGGCTCAAGTACCTATGACTAGCATTAAGTGATAGTCACCTCATTAGTTTTAGCTTAATTTGGCTTTGCAGCATTTCTGCCTCTAAATGCAAATTACAGATGTAGGCTGATTACTTTTACAATCCGCATAGAAATCATTAGAACAAATCAGTCAGAATGTGGAAGTATAAAAATCACATTCTATGATTCTAATATTTGATAATCTAAGAGTTAAGAATCACAGAATGTTAAGATACCGAGGGAGCTCTTGGATGCCATCTATCATAATCCCAACATTTTATATTAGGTAACTATAATCATGTAGTTACCTAATGGCTCTCAATATAGCCTGGAGCAAGATACATTTAAGTGTGACGTAAATATTTACTTTTCTACTATCACTACATTAAGATGCATTTAAAAAATATTTGACCTAATGAAATTAAGGATTATAGTATTTTTGAAAGACTTTTGGACAAGCCTCTTGATTCTATATTATATATGATATTTTATGATTATACGGTATAATTTAAAAGAATTTTCTCCAAAATAGGCCCATTTATGTCTCACAGCCATCTTTATGAAGTAGGCAGTGAAGCGTCATCTCCATTTTATAAATAAGGACACTAAATCTCAGCATTTGGCCACAAAAATAGGTAGAGCCAGAATTAGATTTCAGTTTTTTCTTGTGACAGCATTAATATAGCATCCATGGAATCAAATGTTTTTTATTAATTTCCAAAACCTTTTGTAAATATGCAGTGAAAGTTAAATGAATAGATGAATAGAGTTTTTCATTACTTTTGGTTTCAAACTACTAGATTTCAGTGAATTCTACCACCCCCTAAATTATGCACATAATCTCATCTTTCTAACAATCTTTACCCGGAATGGTAGGACTAGACAATACAGATCCTTGGTATGTCCATCTATTGCTCTTTCAATTCACCACTACACATTCTACAAATTCAGGGTTTCAGTTTTTGGCATGAACTAGTGTCTTTTATGTTGCTGGAGTTGTGTTATATGGCTCTGATTAAACCAGAGAAACATCTGTAAGCTGTCTCCTTTACATCTTTCAGAATAGTAGTTTGGAGCAAATTTCCCTTGAATTAATAGAATTTGGTCAATGGGATTGCATCTGTATCCCTTTAAATCGTATTATTTTCTGGGCTTGGATTCACCCTGGCACAAGCCCTTTCTGACACCGAATTTCGTTTGCTCTCTCTTAACTGGCACAACTATTAGGAAGCTTTACACACCTAATGTAGTCTAGAAGCTTGGATGGTTGTGCTTATGCTCTATCTGAATCCAAAAACAACCAAATGAAGCTTTTAATCTTAGAAAATAAGTCATAATAGCATTATAAGTCTCAAGTTCTATTGATAAAGATATTTAAGTCCAAAATTTTACTTTGTATCTCCCAATGAGAATTTGATCTTTGATACTACTAATAATAGCTGATGCTTGTGTGGTATTTATCATATGCTGGACATGGTTCTGAGTGCTTTACATTTACTTACTAATCCTCACACAACTATATTAAGTATATACAATTATTCATTTAAGTAGACATGAAACTAAATCACAAAGACAGTGGGTAATTTGCCAAAGCTCATGAAAGCTAGGATATGGCAGAGCTGAGATTTCACTTCAGGTATCTGGCCCAGAGTCTATGCTATTAGTTAGTGTTATGCTGCCTCTCAAACACTTAAGAATCTTTCTTAAAACAAGAAAAGGTTTTTTAAAGTAGGCTCCTTGGAAATAGATTTTGACATTTTACATACTAAAATGACATAATCAAATACTTAGAGTTTTATATTTTTAAATAAAACCATAAATCATTTTTGTTTAAAATTGTCCTATCAATAAAGTGAGAATATTATTTTTATGTTTTCTTTCTACTGTCACCAACACACAAATATATATAAAAATACAGAAACCATTTTAATAGAGGCTTCATTATCAAACTTGGGTTTTCAAAAAACAGAAATTAAAGTTACTGTTTTCCTCAGATGAGGTGCTTAATCCCATCTGTGCAAATGTTCACATTACTTTGAATTTTATTAAAACATACGTTGAATGTAGAAAATTGTACTTACCTTCTTGGGCATGTAAAACTTAAATGTGAGCATCCTTGTGAGTTTGGGATTCTTGTAATTCTAAGAAAGTATAATACATTGTTATTAAGAAGTGAACTCCATCTAGATTACTAAATGTAATAATTTTAGTAAGGAAGGAAATATACTTACATTAATTCCATTCAAAAGCATCTGTAAGTCCAGCAGTAAATGCTCCAGTTGTAGCTGTGTCTTCTTTGTAGAACTTGAAGTAGGTGCACTGTTTGTGATGAGTGCAAGACTTAGTGCAATGCAAGACAGGAGTTGCATCCTGTACATTGTGACAGTAGTTGAGGTTACTGTGAGTAGTGATTAAAGAGAGTGATAGGGAACTCTTGAACAAGAGATGCAATTTATACTGTTAATTCTGGAAAAATATTATGGGGGTGTCAAAATGTTTTACATATTACACATATTTTCAAAGATTTTACCTGTCTGAAAAAACATTACCTTCATTTTTCCTCTTCTGATGACTCTTTGGAATTTCTTTAAACCCCCGAAGACTGACTGAATGGATGTAGGTGAAATCCCTCTTGGTTACATTAACCCACACTTAGGTAATAGTTCTAATTCATGCAATTAACGCCTTCTGTATGAAACAGTTTTTCCTCCTTTCTTTAAGGGGGTGGGGATACAAAAGTAACTCATGAAAATTTTCTTTTTGTCAAACTACACTGAGCATGTGAGTAGCATATTGTGGTGGACAAGAGCAACAGTAAATAGATGAAAAGAATAAATGTTTAGATTTGTTGATTAAACAGGAAGTATATTGGTTTCCTGTTTCAGAATGGTTTTACCTTTTTATCTACACAATGAGCTAATTGCATACAATAAGATAGATTGCTTCTTACATGTCAGCTGGAGAAGTATTAAGATTAGAATACATAAAATGCTTATTAAGCTTGAGGTACTGTTTTATGCTGTTTTAATTTTTAAATGTTTATATATCTGTTTAAGTATCTTAATGTCTATTGTACATTTTTTAAAGGGTGAGATAAATACTCAGAAAAAGGTTTGTATTCAAGGATACTGATGCTAGTTTTATAGTAGACTTTATATGTGTTATGTGTAAACCAGTCTATGTTTCTAATTTTTATGTCTTTACCTCTTTAATGGATTTTAATTTATCCTCTAAATTATCTGGGACACTATGAGTGTAACTAATAATTATGAAATATGATCATATTTGTTTTAGTCAGCATACTAGGACATTTAGGATATGTGTTCATTCATCCTTAGTACAGTGCACAAACTGGCTGAACAATGGTACGGGTATATACTTCTAATTTAACCTGGGGACACTAGCTTCCATTCTACTACCTTATTTATTTCTTACCTAGTCTTTTTCTTTTTTTAAGATGGTATTGCTTGTGCTTTTGTTGTTTTTTTTTTTTAAGACAATATTGTCTGGTCTTTAAACAGACATTTGCTAGCACCTATGCCGTCAGGTACATAGAAAAAGAGAAAAGAGAACAGTGTACAGGCAAGCACTTAGTCTAATTTAGGTCTTGCAGACTTGTGAAGTGCTGGCTCCTATTTTGCAGATTAGAAAACTGAGGCTCACTGAAGTTAAGGAATTTGCTCTAGGGCACTTAGACCTTATTGCTGGTAAGGGGCAGAACAAGGATTTGAAAGGCGAATGTTCTGACTCCAAAAATCCACTCTCTTAACATTTGTATTTTCTCAAAGACCCTGATTTGTAATAGGGAAGATATGTACATACACAAGTGTAATCCTGGGTGAAAGGCGATTGCTGTCTCAAGGGAGGTGGATATAAGGAATTTTCAATAAGAAACGATTACTTTAAACTGGGTTTTGAGGAGGGCACATAGGCAGGAATGATTAAAGCATTCTAAGGAACAGTCAATTGTAATCTTTTACAAAAAACAGAGAAAAGTGGGTTAATAAGAGTTTTCTATGCATTAGGTAATGTTTGGAGAATATAAAACAAATTTAAAAATAAAGATTATAGTCCCTCAAGTAGAAAAAATGAAGAAAAGATCAGATTAGGGCCAAATATCATAAACATTTGGCTACGAAAAAATGCAAAATATCTGTACATTTCAGATCAAAATCATATTAGCACCGTTATAAGGGGAAGGTTATTTGGTAGTCATTTATTTAATATAATAAATATGTCATTTGTTTAACATAATAAAATATAGCTTTATTAAACTTGTTTTGCTTCTCTAAAGAGTTTCAGTGTCTAATCCCAGCATCATCACTCAGGCTTTACCCTTCCAAAATGGAAGAATTCAAGCCCACACATTTTCCTATGTGGGGGCTTTTCCAATGATGTCTTTGATGTTCTCCAGTCTTGATATTTATATTTCTCTGGCTATTTCCATTAGAAAATGGGACAATATATGGCTATATTTCTGGGACCCTGTAGTAAATTGAATTCATGGATACCTAGTTTATCTCTGTTATTGCACAGTAGACACCATTATAGAAGTTGGATTTTTAATTTCTTTCTGGAAATACTTGGGGAGAAAGCCACATTCACTGTGACATACTTTCGCTTTCTCATGTCTGACACATCAGCTGGCTTTTCTGGGTGTAGTGGCAGTAAAGTCAGTAGTGGATTGCTAACTACCACGTGTGTCATATGTCATACCCCTGCTTCTCCTTCTACTATGCAGAATTTTACTGTTCAACAAGAAATTGTTTTAGTTGCTTAGCATTGTTTGTGACTCAGCCTCTTAGATTCAAGAATAGCCCAAGTCCTTTAAAAAGGGCAGCCCAAGTCCCTGAAGCTGCCTACCAAAGAGGTTGCTCACTCTGTTGCACATACTGTCCATCCATCAAAGCTGACTTTCAATGACTCTGCTTCCAATAAATTCATTCTTTCTGATTCTCTTTCACAGTTTTGTAAAACTTTAATTTGGTCTGTAGCTTGATGCCTACATTAATTCATCTCTTGTCAGTTTTTGTAAAAGCCTCTTGGCTTTTCAAGGTTCAGTTCTGTTTCTTTGAAATTAGGAACATATCATTGAAAAATTTCCATACCATCCAGAGATAATTCAGCTAGAAACTCTGTGTTTACTGTGAAAATCTGAATGACCTTGGGCATAGGTTGGGGATTCATTTGTCTTTATCAGCCCTATGGCCTTCCATAATGTGATACCACTTTTGTAAATCTGTTCATGATCACAATTATGTGTTTGTGGTGTGTGCTTTTCCATGCGGCAAATTTTAACAATGTTCATAACCTTTTTGGATTGAAGAATTATTTCAAATTTAGTATTTTATATAGTCACAATTTACTGATAGGAAACTTGACATCTACAGAGATTAAGGTGGCTTACCCAGTATCACAGTCTTAATTATTGGTGAGGTTAGAGTAAAAACTCAAAGCCTTCCTGACCCCTCTTAATCTCATCTTTTCTCAGTGTAAAATAGTGATGCTAAATTCTGGACCCATTAGACTACATAGTCAGCTGAATGAGATTTTGCCCACTATTCCATCTTACTTCACTCTATCAGTGATAGATGACGATTCAGGGAAGGCGTCATCCATCTTCACTGAAACAACACTTTGAGTAGCCTTAGGATTTCTAAGAACTTGGAGCAGCTGAATTCACACAGTAGCTACAAATGCTGAGTTTTGCTCATGTTTTTGACTCTCTTTCTGGGGTCTTTTAAAAGCACCAGAACACTTGATGTTTTTTAACATTTTTCTCATATCTAAAGTTAGGCAATGATTGTATCCATTGTGGATTTAAGCTGCACTGTGCTCTTCAGAGTGCAGTGTTCTAAAGCTAACATGGAAATATCACATCAGGCAATTGTCTGCATTGGCAGCCAAGAGATACCTTACTACTTAAATGTGATGAGAAGGGGAGAATTCACAAAACCTTTGGAAATTTACTTTTTGTGTAAATATAAGACCTATGACAAGTCACACAGCCGTTACTAGAGGTGGAATATGATAGATAGTGTTCTGACAGTAACAGTAACAGATTTGCAAAGCATCAGTTTATAAAGCATTTTCACATCTATTTATCTCATTTCACATCTTTTAATCTCAATTCACCACAAAATAGTTAAGGAAAGAAACAATGTGCATCATATTGCAGAACTTTTTTATTCATACATTAATAATTAAGCCTTACAACTTACAGATAAATATTAGCTTTCTCCTCTGCCAAGATAAATTCTTTTGTTAAAATTTTGTGAAAATAAAGTTATTATTTGCAGTCATTTAAGCTTATCTACATCTAATTGTTTTTCCTATTTTATTTCTAAGTTCTCTGTCAACAGTTTATTCTTTTCTCCTCTAGTGGCTTTGGGTGTACCACTGACAGAGAGTCTATTGTTCATCCTTCCTTAATAGTATGCATATTTTAAAGATTCTGACCTGATTTTTTAATTTTAAAATTTATAACATTGTCTAATTATAAAGCAATGCATATTTATTATAGAAAGTTTGGATGATACACAGAATCTAAAAAAAATAAAAAATTAACTGTAATCTAATCAGCTAGAGATAACCATTGTTACCACATTTTACTTCACACTTCTGCAGATCAAGGGTGAACAATTTACTACAGAAAACAGTAATGCTAGAGAATAGGAGGAAGTCAAGCAAATCAACACATCTACAGGACCCATTCATGTAACCCATGGAGATAAGGGGAGGGGCCAGCCTCTGCAAATGAGATGGATCTATTCTTGTTACTGGGAAGAGAGGGAAAGCTTTTCCATCATCTCATGGTAACTGCATTTTTTTACTAGCAGAGCATGTAGAAGTTGTTACATAGGTGGCTAATTTTAGAGTCATTTGCCTCATACAATAATTTTTAAATGTGTGAATATGTACCTCATTCTTAATTCTTTTCTCTATCCTTGACCTGTATCAGGCTAGTTGCACAATATTGAACAAACAACTCTGGACTCTTCACAGGATGATATTAGGATTCCTGTAGAGTTCATTCTCTTAGCCCCTTAGGCCAAGTCTGCTGGCAGATGAACCTGCTCAGACCTTCTGTTCCTTAAAGGGTTGGATATTCTGTCTCCTACAGTTTAGACTAATAGGGTAGAATATACTTTAATTATTTGACATCATTTCTCAATGAGGATAACTTGGGAGTACAGCTTACAACTTGTAAGGGGTGAAGTAATATAATGCTTTCCCTCTAGTTGTCCCTGCACTCTAGAATAAAGAACAGCCAATTAATCAGGGGGAAAAAAAACAAGCTCCACATTCATCCCAGGCTTATCTAAGTCCATTGCTACAGGGGCAGCTATGAGACACTGAATTACTTGGAACTTCCTAAATACCTCACTTTCTTTAGTCTCAAAGATATTTTTTTTTTACGTTTTCCCCTTATTCCTGTTGTAGAGAATGTTGATTTCCTCCAATATCTATTCCTCCTTTCTACTTACAATAAGAAGTCTGATTTTTAGCTGGACATATTGCTGCTCTCCGGTAAAGATCACATTCTCTAGTTTCACTTGGCAGTGAGGTGTGGCCATGCAGATTTAATGGCTAGAGCTCTAGTGGCTTTTCAGTACCTTGAGGACAGAGGGGACTGCACTCTAGGGATGATAGGGCTGCGATCTAGGATACAGATAACTTCGTCAAGCTACCAAATCAACACTAGTTTTGAATTCTTTTATGTGAGAGGGAAACAACTATATCTTATTTAAGTCACTGTTATTTTGGGTTTCTGATGCAACTATACTCTGAGTATATTGGGCCATTCTTCCTAGAAAGTTCTATTTGTATTGTAAATGCAAAATATTTAAGGAACATTATTAAATATAATTATGGGCTATGGAAGATACAAAATGTGCTGCAATATTTAGCCTACAGAATTTTATATTTAAGAAAGAAAAACAGATATATATGCAAGGCCCCAATATTAGACAATAAGAGGATGGATAAGGAGTTAATTCCCAAGTGTAAGATACATTTATGGTTGATTGGTTTTTGACAAGGGTGCCAAGACAATTCAATGGGAGAAGAAAAGTCTTCTCATCAGATGGTGCTTGGGGTAACTGGATATCTACATGCAAAAGTATGAGATTGGACCCTTACTTCATACCATATAGAAATATTAACTCAAAATGAATTGCAGACCTAAGTGAAAGAGCTAAACTTATATTAGGTTGGTGCAAAAGTAATGGAAAAAAATACAATTACTTTTGCACCAACCTAATAAAACGTTTAGAAGAAAACGTGCAAGTAAATATTCTTGGCTTTGAATGAGGCAATGGCTAGATATGTCACCAAAAGCAAAACTAACAAAAGAAAAATAAATAAATTGGAGCTCATCAAAATTAAAAACTTTTTGCTTCAGAGGACACCACGAAGAAAGACAATCCCAGAATGGAAGAAATATTTGCAAACCATTTATTTTATATGAGGTTTGTATTCAGAATATACAAAGAATTCTTGCAACTTAACAGTAAAAATACAAATAGCCCATTTCAAAAATGGCCATATGATTTGAACAGACATTCCTTCAAAAAAAAGTACACATGACCAAAAATTACATGAAAAGATGTTCAACATCATTAATAGTTAGGAAAAACCAAACCAAAACCACAATGAGATGCCTCCTCACACCCATTATAATAACTAAAATAATTTTTTAAAAGAACAAAAAGAAATGTTGATAAAAATATGAAAAAACTTGAACCATCATGCATTGCTGGTGGAAATGGAAAATAGTATAGCTTCTTTGGAAACATTGGCAATTCCTCAAAATATTAAATATAGAATTATCGTGTGACCCAGCAATTCTCCTCCTAGTTATATACCCAAGAGAAATTAAAACATCTCCACTTGTACACAAATGTTCTTAGCAGCATTATTTGTAAAAATCAAAAAGTAGAAGCAACCCAAGTACCCAACAACTGATGTTAGATAAATTAAAGTTTATATTCATACAATGGAATTTTATGTACATCCATACAATGGAATTTTATTTAACAATAAAAACTGAAATGCTGTTACATTCTACAACATGGGTGAACCTTGAAAATATTATGCTAAGTGAAAGAAGGAATCACAACGGGTCAAATATTGTATGATTCCATTTATATGAAATTTCCTGAATAACGATATGCATAGTGACAGAAAGCAGATTAGTGGTTTCCAGGGGCTGGGGAGGGAGAATGGGGAGTGACTGCTAATGAGTATGAGGTTTCTTTTTTAGATGATGAAAATGTTCTAAAATTAGATAGTGTTAATGGTTGTACAACTCTATGAATATATAGAAAACACTCAATTGTATTCTATGGTATGTAAATCATGTCTCAAAGCTGCTAAAAATTTTTTTCTAGCTTCACAATTGAAAAATGGTTGAAACAGATGCAGTATGATTTTGGTTTGTGGCCATACTGAAATAAATAATGTCCCAGAATGAAACTAGATTTATCTCTAAGAATTGGGTGTATAACCAGTGTATATAAAATAAGTGTAAAGAGAATTAAATGAACAAGTTAAAACTTAAAATTGTCTATATTGTTAAAGAGTAAAAATAAATAGTAAAATGTACTATTTGGCATTCAGTCACTATTCTCATTGCTGATTATTGTCACCTAATTAAGTCCTAAATATTAAATAAATGATAATACATTTTCTTTGATTATTAAATGACATCTTTTAATACATCAGTATATTTAAATGTTTGAAAAATATTTTAAGATAAATAAGTATACTAATAAATACTACAGAAATATGGGAATGGTTCAAGAAAACTTGAAAGTCAAAATATGTCGCATGATGCATACAACCAGACCTAACTTCAGGTAACAAGTACACCTGTTCTTATAGCCAAATGTTTTGACTACTCCAACCCTTGACTGGTATACTAAGCAGCAGAACACTGGCTGAAAAGCAGAAACCCCAAGGTCAGAAGATAAAGATTGTGACTTAAATGTATTTAGCCTTCAAAGTGTTTGTATTTTAAGCCGACATTTAATAATTGAGAGAGATGCAGATCGTGACTTAAATGTACTTAGCCCTCAGAGTGTTCATTTGTTTTGTATTTTAATTAAGGCAACATTTTAAAATCAGAAGATTTAACTTAAAAGTCTAGATTGGAGCTTGTGTTTAAAACTGAGGATAGCTGTTCCTGTGGCAGCTGACGGGCTGAGAGGAGCATGGCTGTCCCCTCTCCACCATGGCATGTGCTCGCCCACTGATATTGGTGTACTCCAGAAAGGGAGAGTCATCTGACAAAAATGTCACTTTGCCTGCTGTATTCAAAGATCCTATTCGACCAGATATTGTGAACTTCATTCACACCAACTTGCACAAAAACAACAGACAGCCCTATGCTGTCAGGGAAATAGCAGGTCATCAGGCCAGTGCTGAGTCTTGGGGTACTGGTTGAGCTGTGGCTTAAATTCCCAGAGTTTAAGGTGGTGGGACTCACTGTTCTGGCCAGGGTGCTTTTGGAAATATGTGTCATGGAGGCCAAATGTTTGCACCAACCAAAACCTGGTGCTGTTGGCATCGTAGATTGAACACAATCCAAAAGCGATATGCCATCTGTTCTGCCCTGGCTGCCTCAGCCTTACCAGCACTGGTCATGTCTAAAGGTCATCGTATTGAAGAAGTTCCTGAACTTCCTTTGGTAGTCGAAGACAAAGTTGAAGGCTGCAAGAAGACCATGGAGGCTGTTTTGCTTCTTAAGTAACTTACAACCTGGAATGATATCAAAAAGGTCTATGCCTCTCAGCGACTGAGAGCTGGCAAGGGAAAAATGAGAAACTGTCACCGTATCCAGCACAGGGGACCCTGCATCATCTACAGTGAAGATAATGGTATCATCAAGGGCTTCAGAAACATCCCTGAAATTACTTTGCTCAGTGTAAGCAAATTGAGCATTTGAAGCTTGCTCCTCCTGGTGGACATGTGGGACGTTTCTGCATTTGGACCGAAATTGCTTTCCAGAAGTTAGATGAATTGTATGGCACTTGGCGTAAAGCTGCTTCCCTCAAGAGTAACTAGAATCTTCCTATGCACAAGATGAACAATACAGATCTCAGCAGAATCTTGAAAATCCCAGAGATCTAAAGAGCCCTTCCAGCACCACGCAAGAAGATTCATTGCAGAGATCTAAAGAACTCACTGAAAAACCTGAGAATCATGTTGAAGCTAAACCCATATGCAAAGATCATGCGCTGGAACACTATTCTTTGCCAGGCCAGGAATCACAAGCTCTGGGTGGATAAGGCAGTGGCAGCAGCAGCAGCACTAGAAGCCAAATCAGATGAGAAGGGGGTTGCAGGCAAGCAGCCTGTGGTAGGTAAGAAAGGAAAGAAGGCTGCTGTTGGTGTTAAGAAGCAGAAGAAGCCTCTAGTGGGAAAAAAAGCCAGCAGCTACCAAGAAACCAGCCCTGAAAAGAAGCCAGCAGAAAAGAAACCTACTACAGAGGAAAAGAAGCCTGCTGCATAAACTCTTAAATTTGATTATTCCATAAAGGTCAAATCATTTTGGAGAGTTTCTTTTGAATAAAGACCTGATCAAAGAGGCAGAGAGGAAGAAAAAAACTCTGAAGATAGGGGGAAAAAAACCACCTCTGAAGATATGGCAGCACTGGTAGTCATTTGCTGAAGCTGGATGCTACTTCTCTCCTTAAATGCCCTCATGCAGTGGTTACCTGTGCTCTTCCAACTGGCCACTTTGCTCATTATATCATGTGATACAGTTTGGCTGTGTCCCCACCCAAATCTCATCTTGAATTGCAGCTCCCATAATCCCATGTGTCATGAGAGGAACCCAGTGGGAGGTAATTGATTTATGAGGTGGGAGGGTTTCCTGTGTTGTTCTTATAATAGTGTATAAGTCTCATGAGATCTGATGGTTTTATAAAGGACAGTTCCCTTGCACACATTGTTTTGCCTGCCGCCATGTAAGATGTACTTTTGCTATCCCTTTGCCTTCTGCCATGATTGTGAGGCCTCCCCAAGCACGTGGAACTGTGAGTCCATTAAACCTCTTTTTCTTTATAGATTATCCAGTCTCAGGTATGCCTTTATTGGCGGTGGGAGAACAGACTAATACATCATGAATCTGTATTTGTAGGCATTTGAGTTTGCATCTTAAACCTAGGGAGAAGTCTAACCTGCCTTGTGACCTTGGGCATGATGCTTCCTATTTATAAGTCTTATTTAGCTTCTATTAAATAGGTCAAAGAATACCTGCCCTTCCTCTGTTCTGCACAGTACTGTTATAAATATTTAATAAAATGATGTATTGAATGTACTTTTATAACTAAGAAGTCCTTACTTTTGGTCTTCTCTATAAATCTATGATATCATTCTGACCATTGAACCAAGGAGATTTTTTTTCCCTCAGCTTTTTGGAAGTACAATTAAAAAAAATAAAAATTGTATTTATTTAAGATATGCAACTTGATGTTTTGATGTATGTATACAATTGTGAAATAATTGCCAAAATCAAACTACAGGCGTACCTCATTTTATTGAGCTTTGACTTACTGCACTAGATAGACATTATCTTTTTTTTTCTATTTTAACAAATGGAAGGTTTGTGGCAATTCTGTGTGGAGCAAAACTATCAGCACCATTTTGTTAACAGCATGTGCTTACTTTGTGCCTCTGTGTCACATTTTGGTAATTCTCACAATTTTTCAAACTTTTTCATTATTATTATATCTGTTATGGTGTTCTGTGATTGGTGATCTTTGATGTTCCTGTTTTAATTATTTTTGAGCCCCACATATAAGACCATAAACTTATTGATGTATGTTGTGTGTATTTTGACTGTTCCACTGACTGGCCATTCCTCTGTCTCTCTCCCTTTCCCCAGGCCTTTCTATTCCCAAAACACAACAATATGGAAAGTGGACCAACTAGTAAACCTACAATGGGCTCTAAGTGTTCAAGTGAAAGGAAAAGTCACATGTCTTTCACTTTAAATGAAAAACTAGAAATGATTAAACTTAGTGAGGAAGGCATGTTGATAATCAAGACAGGCTGAAAGCTAGGCCTCTTGTATGAAACAGCCAAGTTGTAAACACAAAGGAAAATTCTTAAAGAAAATTAAAAATGCTACTCCAGTGAACACACTAATAATAATAAAGCAAAACAGCCTTATTTTTGTATGGAGAATGTTTGAGTGGCCTGGATAGAAGATCCAACCAGCCATAAGATTTCCTTAAGCCAATGCCTAAGTCAGAGCAAGACCTTAACTCTGTTCAATACTATGAAAACTGAGCAGTGAGGAAGTTGCAGGACAAAAGTTAGAAACTAGGAGATGTTAACTCATGACATGTAAGGAAAGAAGTTGTCTCCATGACATAAAAGCACAAGTTGAAGCAGCAAATGCTGATGTAAAAGCTGCAGCAGGTTATCCAGAGATCTAGCTAAGTTAGTTGATGAAAGTGGCTACACTAAACAACAGATTTTCAACATATACAAAACAGTCCTCTATGGGAAGTAGATGCCATCTAGGATTTTCATAGCTAGAGAAGAGAAGTCAATGCCTAGCTTCAAAGGACAGGCTGACTCTCTTGTTAGGACCTAATACAGCTGGTGTCTAAGTGGAGCCAATGCTTGTTTACCATTCTGAAAATGCTAGGGTCCTTAAATCTACTCTGCTCTATCAATAAAACAACAAAGCTTGGATGATGGCACATCTTTTTATAGCATGGCTTACTGAATATGTTAAGCCCACTGTTGAGACCTACTACTCAGAAGAAAAGATTTCTTTCAAACTACTACTGCTCATTGACAGTGCATCTAATCATTCAAGAGCCCTGATGGAGCGATTAATGTTCTTTTTATGCCTACTAACACCTCTGTTCTGCAGCGTGGATCAAGGAGTAATTTCAACTTTCAGGTCTTACAATTTAAGAAATACATTTTGTAAAGCTATAGCTGCCATAGATAGTGATTCTTCCAATGGATCTTGGCAAACTAAATTAAAAACCTTCTGGAAAGGATTCACCATTTTAGATGTCATTAAAAACACTTTTATTCATAAGAGGAGGTCAAAATATCAACATTCCTAGGATTTTGGAATAAATTGGTTCCAACTCTTATGGATGACTTTGAGGGATTCAAGTCTACAATAGAGGAAGTAACTGCTTTCTCCACTGTAGTCTTGAATGGAGAGATGGGATAGAAGTAGCAAGAGAATGAGAATAAAAGTGGTGGGTGCCTGTAATTCCAGCTACTCGGGAACCTAAGGCAGGAGAATTGCTTGAACCTGGGAAGCAGAGGTTGCTGTAAGCTGAGATGGCACCACTGCACTCCAGTGTGGGTGATAGAGCCAGACTCCATCTCAAATAAATAAATAAAAATAAATAAATAAAAGTGGAGCCTGAAGTTGGGACTGAACTGTTGCAATCTCATGATTAAATTTGAATGGACAAGGAGTTACTTTCTATGGAGGAGCAAAGAAACTGCTTTCTTGAGATGGAATTTATTCTGGGTGAAGAAACAATGTAAACATGATTGTTATGACAACGTATTTAAAGTACTCAATAAACTTAGTTAATGAAACTGGGGTTTGAGGAAACTGACTCCAGTTTTGGAAGACATTCTACTGTGGATAAAACGCTATCAAACAGTATCACGTGCTACAGAGAAATCTTTCATGAAAGGAAGAATCAGTTGATACGGAAAACATCATTATTTTCTTATTTTAAGAAATTGCCACAGCCACACCAACTGTCAGTTGTTATAGTATAAACGTGACTTTTATGGACTAGAAACAAAAAAAATTCATGTGACTCACTTTATTGAGGTATTTGCTTTGTTGTGTTCATCTGGAGCCTAATCTTCAATATCTCTCTAATGAGCATATATGCCTATAATGAGCATATCCATTATCTCACGTAATTATGATTTTGTGTCTGTGTGTTGGTGGGGTGTTACAGTGAGAATATTTAACATCTACCCTCTTAGCAAATTTCAATTATAGAGTATTGTTAACTATAGTCATCATGCTCTACACTAGATCTCCATAACTTATATATCTTGCATAACTGAAACTTTATATCTTTTGTCCAACATCTCCCCATTTCCCCTTTTCCACAGTCCCTGGTAACCACCATTCTATATGATGCTTCTATGAGTTCAACTATATTAGATTCCATATTTAACTGAGATAATATAGTATTTGCATATCTGTGTCTGGCTAATTTCACTCAGTATAATGTCCTCCAGGTTCACACATGTTACAAATAGCAGGATTTTCTTCTTTTTAAAGGCTGAATAGTATTCCATTGTGTGTGTGTGTGTGTGTGTGTGTGTGTGTGTGTGTGTGTGTGTACATCAGTCAAATTGTCTAACCATTCATTGATGGAAATTTACCTTGGCTATTGTGAATAATTCTAAAATGAACATGAACTGCAGATATCTCTTTGAGATCTTGATTTCATTTCCTTTGGATTTATACCCAGAAGTAGGATTACTAGATCATATGGTAGTTCTAGTTTTAATTTTTTGAAAAAAATCCGTATGGTCTTCCAAAATGGCTGTACCAATTTACATTCCCACCAACTGTGTACAAAGGTTCTACTGTCTCCACAGCCTCCCCAAGGCTTGCTACTTTTTGTCATTTTGATAATGGCCATTCTAACAGGTGTGAGGTGATACTTCCTTGTGATTTTGATTTGTATTTCTCTGATAATTCGTGATGTTGAGCACCTTTTCATATATCTGTTGGCCATCTGTATGTCTTTGGAGAAATGTCTATTCCGGTACTTTGCCCATTTTTTTATTGGGTTGTTTTTTGCTATTGAGTTGTATGAGTTTCTTATAAGTTTTATTCCCCTCCTCCCACCGAGTTTCTTATAAGTTTAGAAATTTACTCCTTCTTGGATGTATGGTTTGCAAATATTTCTCCCATTCATGGGTTGTCTTTTCACTGTTAATTTTTTCCTTTGCTGTGCAGAAACCTTTTAGCTTGAGGAACACCACTTACTGATTTTTGCTTTTGTTGCCAATGATTTTGGTGTCATAGCCAAAAAATTATTACCAAGACAAGTTTCAAAAAGCTTTTTACCCTGTTTTTTTCTAGTAGCTTTACAGGTTCAGATCTTATATTTAAGTCTTTAATCCATTTTAAGTTTATTTTTATATATGGTGTCAGATAAAGGCCTAACTTCATTCTTCTGTGGGTGTACAGTTTTCTCAACACTATTTATTTACTTATTTATTTATAACTTCTATTTTAGGTTCAGGGGTACACGTGCAGGTTTGTTATATAGGTAAATTGCATGTCTTGGGAGTTTTGGGGTACAGATTACCACCCAGGTAATAAGCATAGAGCCTAATAGGTACTTCCTTCCTCCTTCTCTCCTTCCACCCACTACCCTGAAGTAGCCCCCAGTGTCTCTTGATCACTTGTGTCTCGGCATTCTCAATGTTTAGCTCCCACTTGTAAGTGAAAACATGTGGTATTTGGTTTTATGTTTCTGCATTAGTTCATTTAGGATAATGGTCTCCAGCTGTATCTGTGCTGCTGTAAAGAACATGATCTTAGTCTTTTTATGGCTGCATAGTATTTATTCCATGGTTTAACACCATTTGTTAAAAAGGCTATCATTTCTCCATCATGTAGTCTTGGTACTCTTGGTGACAATCAATTTACCATAAGTGGGTGGATTCATGTCTGGTCTCTGTATTCTGTTTCATTGATCTATATATCTATTATTATTACTGTAGCTTGGTAATACTTTTGAAATCTGGATGTATGATGCCTCCATCTTTTTTTTTTCTTGTTAAAGGTTGCTTTAGCAATTCAGGGTTTTTTGTGGTTCCATATTAATTTAATAATTTTTTTTCTATTTCTTTAAAGAATATCATTCTTTAATTTTATTAAATCAAAATTTAATAAATTTTGATAGGGATTGCATTAAATCTGCAAACTGCTTTGGGAAATGTAGACATTTTAACAATATTAATTATTCCAGTCCATTAACACAGGGTATCTTTCTATTCATTTTTTTCTTCTTCATTTTATTTCATCAATGTTTTATAGTTTTCAGTATATACATCTCTCACTTCCTTGGTTAAATTTATTCCTAACTACTTTATCTGTCTATCTATTTATTTCTGATACTATTATAAATGGGATTGTTTCCTTAGTTTCCTTTTTGTATCGTTTGCTGGTGGTATAGGAACACAATTGAATTTTGTATATTGATTTGTATATTGCAACTTAGTTCCAACAGCATTTTTTCAGTAGTGTTTAGGGTTTTCTTTTTTTCGAGATGTCGTTTTTGGCCCTTGTTTCCCAGGCTGGAGTGCAATGGCACAATACTTGGCTCACTGCAACCTCTGCCTCCCAGGTTCAAGCAATTCTCCTGCCTCAAGCCCCCAGAGTAGCTGTGATTGCAGGCGTGTGCCACCACACCCAGCTAATTTTGTATTTTTAGTAGAGACAGGGTTTCTCCATGTTTGTCAGGCTGGTCTCAAACTCCCAACCTCAGGTAATCTGCCCTCCTTGGCCTCCTAAAGTGCTGGGATTACAGGTGTGAGCCACTGTGACTGGCCAGGGTTTTCTACATCTGCTAGAAATACTTCTAGATGTATATTATATCATCTGTAAACCGTGATACTTCTTTCCAAATTTAATGCCTTTTATTTCTTTGTCTTTCTTTATTGCTCTGTCTAGGACTTCTAGCACCAGATTGAATTGAAGAGGGGAGAGTGGTCATCCTTGCTTTGTTACACATCATTGATCATGATATTAGCTGTGGACTTTTCATGATGGCCTTACTATATTGAGGTAAGTTCCTTCTGAAACTAATTTGTGGACAGTTTTTTTTTTATCATGAAAGAATGTTAATTTTTGCTAAATGCTTTTTCTGTTTTTATTGAGATGAGCATGGGATTTTTATTCTTTATTCTGTTAATGTGGTGTATCACACTGATTGATTTGCAAATGTTGAACCATCCTCATTCCCAGGATAAATTTTGCATGGTCGTGGTGCATAAACCAATTAATGTATTATTCAATTCAGTTTGCTAATATTCTGTTGAGAATTTTTGTATTCATGTCCATCAAGGATATTGACCTGTAGTTTTCTTGTGGTGTCTTTGTTTGGCTTTGGTATTAGGGTAATGTTGGCATCATGAATGCAAGTCTTACCTCTTCTTCTATTTTTGGAAGAGTTTAAAAAGGACTAGTATTAATTCATTTTTAATGTTTAATTCACCCATGAAGCCATCAGTTCCAGTGCTTTTCTTTGTTGGGAAGTTTTAGATGAGTCAATCCTTTTATATGTATTCATCTGTTCAGGCTTTCTATTTCTTGACTGGATCTTAGTAGTTTGCATGTTTCCAGGAACTTATCTATGCCGTCTGTGTTGTTTAGTATTTTGGCATATAGTCATTCAGAATAGTCCCTTATGAACATTTCCATTTCTGTGTCTCCAGGTGTAATGTCTCTTCTTTTATTTCTGATTTTATTTGAGTTTTCTCTCTATTTTTTTCTTGGTTGGTCAAGCTAAGTATTTGTTGATTCTGTTTACCTTTCAAAACACCAACTTAGTTTTCTCCATTTTTGTGATATTTTTCTACTCTCTATTTCTTTTTGTTTCTGCTCTAATATTTATTCTTTCCTCGTATGTCCCAACTTTTGGCATAGTTTGTTCTTTTATTTATTTATTTATTTATTTAGTAGTCCTTTGAAGGATAACATTAGATTGTTAACATGAGATCTTTGTTCTTCTTCTTTGTTTTGTTTTTGAGGCAGAGTTTCGCTCTTGTGACCCAGGCCAGAGTGCAATAGCGCGATCTCGGCTCACCGCAACCTCACCACCTGGGTTCAGGCAATTCTCCTGCCTCAGCCTCCCGCGTAGCTGGGATGACAGGCACGCGCCACCATGCCCAGCTAATTTTTTGTATTTTTAGTAGAGATGGGGTTTCACCATGTTGACCAGATGGTCACGATCTCTTGACCTCGTGATCCACCCGCCTCGGCCTCCCAAAGTGCTGGGATTACAGGCGTGAGCCCCCGCGCCCGGCCAGAAATTTAGTTTTTAAGGTTTCTCTGGGGTCCCCTTCATGAGGAAGCGGGGCATTCAGTCAGCTGAGGGACTTAGGATTTTATTTTTGTTTCTCAGATGTCTAAATCTCTCTGGTGTGCCATGGGTTTGTGGTTTTATCTTTTTTTTTTTTTTTTCTAATTAGATCACATACTGATTTAAAACTGGGAAGAGGGTCGCTTTTTCTCAGAAAGTGAATCTCTCTGAGGAGAACCCTTAGGTAGCAGGAATTGAGTTTGCTCCCAAGCTCACTAATGCCAGTTCCCATTAACCCCAAGCCATCCTCTTCTCTATGTGGAAAAATAGAAGAAATATTAGGTTGAATAGTTTGAACTGAGTAGTAAAGTAAAATTTGAGACAGTGGGAGAATAACCATTTCTACTTTAATAAATTTAAAGTTTAGTAAATTTAACTGTTTCTAGTTACTGACTTCTTTATGACTTGGATAGTAATTTTAAGCCCAATTTATATAGTCAAGCAACACTAAAATCCAGGGGAATGGTTAGGGCATGAATATTTGAAGAAATGTAAAAGATTTTGATACAGTCATTTTCTTGCTAAACTGCTACAAGACTCATAGATAAAAGTGGGTGATAAAAGATTTGTTTACCCGTTTTGAAGAAATAGAGCTAGCATTTCAATCTGGAAGAAGACTATTTCATAGAAATGGGAAAGTCATGAATAAAATTTATCTCTGCAGCTGTTTTTTTTTTTAATACTGGGGTACATATGCAGAATATGCAGGTTTGCTACATACACGTGCCATGGTGGTTTGCTGCACCCATCAACCCATCATCTACATTAGGTATTTCTCCTAATGCTATCCCTCCCCTAGCCCCCAACCCCTAACAGGCTTCAGTGTGTCATGTTCCCCTCCCTGTGTCCATATGTTCTCACTGTTCAACTCCCACTTATGAGTAAGAACATGCTGTATTTGGTTTTCTGTTCTTGTGTTAGTTTGCTGAGAATGATGGTTTACAGCTTCATCCATGTTTCTGCTAAGGACATGAACTCATCCTTTTTTAGGGCTTCATAGTATTCCTTGGTATATATGTGCCGCATTTTCTTTATCCGCTCTAACACTGATGGGCATTTGGGTTGGTCCCATGTCTTTGCTCTTGTGAATGATGCCACCATAAACATATGTGTGCATGTGTCTTTATAATAGAATGATTTATAATCCTTTGGGTATATACCCAGTAATGGGATTGCTGGGTCAAATGATATTTCTAGTTCTAGATCCTTGAGGAATCGCCACACTGTCTTCCATAATGGTTGAACTAATTTAAACTCCCACCAACAGTGTAAAAGCATTACTGTTTCTTCACATCCTCTCCAGCATCTGTTATTTCGTGACTTTTTTATGATTGCCATTCTAACTAGCGTGAGATAGTATCTCATTGTGGTTTTGATTTGCATCTCTCTAATGACCAGTGATGATTAGCTTTTTAAAATATTTTTGTTGGCTGCATAAATATCTTCTTTTGAGAAGTGTCTGGTTCACCCACTTTTTGATGGGGTTGTTTGTTTTTTCATGTAAATCTGTTTAAGTTCTTTGTAGATTCTGGATTATAGACCTTTGTTTGTTGGATAGATTGCAAAAATTTTCTCCCATCCTGTAGGTTGCCTGTTCACCCTGATGATGGTTTCTTTTGCTGTGTAGAAGCTCCTTTGTTTAATTAGATCCCATTTGTAAATATGGGCTTTTGTTGCCTTTGCTTCGGTGTTTTAGTCATGAAGTCTTTGCCCATGCCTATGTCCTGAATGGTATTGCCTAGGTTTTCTTCTAGGGTTTTTTATGGTTTTAGGTCTTATGTTTACGTCTTTAATCCATCTTGAGTTAATTTTTGTATAAAATGTAAGGAAGGGATTCAGTTTCAGCTTTCTGCATATGGCTAGCCAGTTTTCCCAATACCATTTGTTAAATAGGAAATCCTTTCTCCATTACTTATTTTTGTCAGGTTTGTCAAAGATCAGATGGTTGTAGATGTGTGACATTATTTCAGAGGCCTCTATTCTGCTCCATTGGTCTATATATCTGTTTTGGTACCAGTACCATGCTGTTTTTGTTACTGTAACCTTGTGTTATAGTTGGAAGTCAGCTAACATGATGCCTCCAGCTTTGTTCTTCTTGCTTAGAATTGTCTTGACTATGCAGACTCTTTTTTGGTTACATATGAAATTTAAAGTACTTTTTCTAATTCTACTTTAGAAGAAAGTCAATGGTAGCTTGATAGGGATAGCATTGAATCTATAATCTACTTTGGGCAGTATGGCCATTTTTATGACATTGATTCTTCCTATCCATAAGCATGGAATGTTTTTTCATTTGTTTATGTCTTCTCTTATTTCCTTGAGCAGTGGTTTGTAGTTTTCCTTGAAGAGGTCCTTCACGTCCCTTGTAAGTTGTATTCCTAGGTATCTCATTCTCTTTGTAGCCATTGTGAATGGGAGTTCACTCATGATTTTGCTCTGTTTTCATTGGTATTTAGGAATGTTTGTGATTTTTGCACATTAATTTTGTATCCTGAGACTTTGCTGAAGTTGCTTTTCAGCTTAAGGAGATTTCAGGTTGGGATGATGGGGTGTTCTAAATATACAATCATGTCATCTGCAAACAGAGACAATTTGATTTTCACTTTTCCTAATTAAATACCCTTTATTTATTTCTCTTGCCTAATTGCCCTGGCCAGAACTTCCAATACTATGTTGAATAGGAGTGGTGAGAGAGGGCATCCTTGTCTTGTGTCAATATTCATAGGGAATGCTTCCAGTTTTTGTCCATTCAGTATGATATTAGCTGTGGGTCTGTCATAAATAACTCTTATTATATTGAGATATGTTCCATCAATACCTAGTTTATTGAGAGTTTTTAGCACAAAGGACTGTTGGATTTTGTTGAAGGCCTTTTCTGCATCTATTAAGATAATCATGTGGTTTTTGTCATTGGTTCTGTTTATGTGATTGATTGCATTTATTGATTTGCTTGTGTTGAAACAGCCTTGCGTCCCAGGGATGAAGCCGACTTGATTGTGGTGGATAAGCTTTTTGATGGGCTGCTAGAATCTGTTTTCCAGTATGTTATTCAGGATTTACACATTAATGTTCATCAGGGATATTGGCCTAAAATTTTCTTTTTTATGGTATCTCTGCCAGGTTTTGGTATCACAATGATGCTGGCCTCACAAAATGAATTAGGGAGGATTCCCACTTTTTCTATTGTTTGTAATAAGTTTCAGAAGAAATGGTACCATCTCCTCTTTGTACCTCTGGTAGAAATCAACTGTGAAATCATCTGGTCCTGGACTTTTTTGGGTTTGTAGGCTATTAATTGATGCCTCAATTTCAGAACTTGTTATTGGTCTAATCAGGGATTTGACTTTTTCCTGATTTAGTCTTGGGAAAATGTATGTGTCCAGGAATTTATAAATTTCTTCTAGATTTTCTAGTTTATTTGTAGAGGTGTTTGTAGTATTCTCTCAAGGTAGTTTGTGTATCAGTGTGATCAGTGGTGATATCCCCCTATCATTTTTTATTGCATCTATTTCATTCTTCTCTCTTTTATTCTTCACTGGTCTGGCTTGCAGTCTATTTATTTTGTTGATCTTTTCAAAAACCAGCTCCTTAATTTATTGATTTTTTGAAGGGTTTTTTTTTGTGTCTCTATTTCCTTCAGTTCTGCTCTGATCTTAGTTATTTCTTATCTTCTGCTAGCTTTTGAATTTGTTTGTTCTTGCTTCTCTAGTTCTTTTAATTGTGATGTTAGGAAATTAAAGTAAAAATAATTTCAATAATATTTAAAGTATAAAATGCATGAATTAAAAGAACAGAAAATAAAATATATATTTATACTGAGACAGATAAAGTTTGAATTTCACAATTACAATTACCATTTAGTGTGACAGATAGTCCATTCCATAACTTTGTACTTTATATTAATCTGAATATTGCTAATTTTCTGGCTAAGAAGAGCTGAAAGAGCTCTTTTTAAAATCAAATATCAAAGTGAATGATACTACTTATTGTTTCTGTCATGCTGAGCAGCTAATAGTCAAAGGAAAACCTCTTATATAGTCATCTCCTTTCTGAGCTTTCTCCTTGGGGTTAATTTTATAACTGTATAAGCTAAGTGCAGTTACAGAGAATCTTAGTGCTAAGAGGACAGTCTCTGATTAGCTGCCATAAGGGACTCTAGTGGCTTACATATTTAAGCACAATGGTAATATCAAAAAATTTAAAATTTTTAAATAATAGTGTTATGACTAGCCTTAAAAATACACATGACTAAATTACAGCACAAAAATCTGACTTAAAATAGTTAAGATTTCTGATACATTCAAACTGCCTGTTTTGGATTCCTTGCAGGATTAACAATGAAGGTTGCTCCATTTTGTATTCTAAGTTAAAATTCCTAATCAAGGAATTGCTATGTCATAGTCCTAGCATTGGAAAGTGGTTGAGTCATGGGTTGGTAAGAAGAATTTACAGGCAACAGTATGGATTTAAAAATGAAAGTTTCATTAGACTTTCATTCATTCTTTCATTAGAAAGAATGCTGCAGAAGAATACAGGAGACAGCCTCAGCAAGAAAGGACTGACTGTGCCATATGGATTTTCCTTAGGCACATTTATGGGCATTCAAGTGGGAGCTTAAGGGAAATTTGGACCATACTGGCCATGTAAGTCATAATAAATTACTACATTTCTAGGCAATTTGGTGCCTTAATGTCAGCAACGGTTGCACAGTGATTTTGGCATGCATGCATTCTAGAGATTTATAGAAATTCTAGTTACTTATAAATGTTTTAGAAAGAGGCATGGAACTAGATGCTATCTTTAGATAATAGGGACATGTAATTACTTCTTAATTCCTCAGATGAGGAGTTTTGTCTCCAGATGGCCTCTTGATAGTCACCAGGTGATCCTTGCTCTCCTGAGGAATCAGTCCCTTTTGGTTTGATATGTGTATAACTTTGCAACTTATTGATCTTCTTCCCATCTATGGATAGCTTTTAATTTCTTATCTCCTGTCTGTGGCAGCACACAGGGATTTGGGGCCTTTGTGCGTAGACAGTCAACTGAGAAACTGAAACTCTAGAAAATGCGGCTGGATAGAAATGTGAGTTGTACTGTATTTGTGGCTAGTGAAACTTGCTTTTCTTTGAACTATCTTTGGAGTGGTTCTAGATCTTGTGAGGGCCACCTTGAACCTTTTAGAGATGAGTTGTGCATCGTTGCTTAAGTCATAATCTTGGTTAAAACTAATTGTTTTCACTTGGGAGAATACCTTTGATAAATAAGTTCAAAAGACAGAAATAAGAGTTATTTGAACAAGTTAAATATAAGAAACCTGAAAGAATATTTATATAAATATTTACAAATTATGTGTGCATGTGTGTGTATGTGTGTGTGTGTGTGTGTGTGTGTGTGTGTGTGTAAATATATATAAAAGGCTTTTATGCTTTTTCACTTTTTGGATTTTGTTTGGGGAATTTTTTTCAGTTGACAGAAATCATTTTTTTAAATTATGTGCTTGGTCCCTCTATGTACTTCTACTCATCCCTAATACTCTTGTAGCCACCCGGGGAGTTCACTTTGCCTACTGCCTAGACAGAGCTGACGTAACAAGACAGGTGAACTGCAAGAGTAATTCATGCACAGCCAGCTGTGCAGGATGCCAGAGTTATATTATTACCCAAATCAGTCTTCCTGTCTCCCCAGGCATTTGGGGATTGGAGTTTTAAGGATAATTTGGTGTGTTGGGTGGAGGTTTGGGGGCAGTGGGTTGGGAATACTAATTGGTTGGATTGAAGATGAAATCATAGGAAGTTGAAGTTGTCCTCTTGCATTGAGTCAGTTCCTTTGTGGGAGCCACAAGATCAGATGAGCCAGTTTATTGATTTGGGTGGTGCCAGCTGATCCATGAAGTGCAGAGTCTACAAAATATCTCGAGCACTGATCTTAGGTTTTACAATAGTTATGTTATCCCCAGGAGCAATGTGGGGAGGGTCAGAATCTTATAGCTTCCAGCTGCATGACTCCTAATCCATAATTTCTAATTTTGTGGCTAATTTGTTAGTCCTACAAAGGCAATCTAGACCCCAGGAAAGATGAGGATTTGTTTTGGGAAAGGGCTGTTATTATTTTTGTTTCAGACTATAAACTAAGTTTCTCCCAAAATTAGTTCTGCCTACAACCAGGAGTGAACAAGGACAGCTTGAAGGTTAGAAGCAAGATGGAGCTGGTTAGGTCAGATCTCTTTCACTGCCTTAGTTATAATTTTCAGTGGTGGTTTCAGTCACTCCCTTTGGGTTTTATAACACCTTATTCTTATTGTGTGGTCTATGAATATGGGAAAAGGCTGATCACTGTTCTGGCTTTTTCCTTCTGGCAGGAGCCGTAGTGGGAATAGGAGATGACCCAAGGTGAAAAGAGTGGAACTGCTTTCCCAGATGTCTGAGCCTATTCAATGTGGGCTGGACTGGGGTTCCAAGGCTTGCATGACAAAGGCATTAGTATTCTCATCTATAGTTTTACTACAGCATTTAAGCAAGTAGTATACTATAAGGTAAATAATGAGTCTTATAAGAAGGAGTACAATTCCCAGTTTTAAAAATAAGAATTTGAAAGCATTAGTTTGGGGACTTGTAGCCCACAAAGAATTTAAGATTTAGTTCAAATTGCAGAAAATAATAAAACTCAAGAACAGACAACAGATGTACTATAGTTTTTGGAATATAATTTTCTCCCTTAGTGCCCATTTTTATTGCAGATACATCATAATAAGACAAATTTACTTGTAAAATAAGTTATAGTTTTATTATGCTTGAGCTGATTTTTTACATAAATTGCAGTAGGAACAGTTTTTTGTCATATAGGCTCTGTTTTTAAATTGGCTTTGCTGAAACTTTCTTCTGTAAGAAATCTCAGATCGTACTTTTTAAAGCCTTGAAGCCCAGCAACTGATTTATATTTGCCTACAAATACCAGTATGAGTTGGGTGAGTTTTCCTTCTCTTAAGGTCCCCAAGATAACTTGGGGTTCCTGGGCCTGTCAAAAAGTGGCATTCTTTACTTGCCACCAGTCACGAACCCTGAACAGGGACTGTATACACAAGGTATGAGGCCAGCTTTCCCAAGTGGCTCTTATTGGCTTTATAATTCAACCTTGATTCTTTAAAGAAAGTATGCCATTCCAGTCAAAAACTTAGTTAAATAACCAGTTTCTCCAATTGTGCCTTGTTACAAAAGAAAAACAGATTCTTATTGTACTCATGCAAATAACTGTACTGCCATAAGTTGAGAATACTCAGAAATAGTTTTTATATTAGGGAGAAATCACATAGAGAGAAAGCAATATGTTCCACATTTTCCTTCCAAGAGTATACTTTACTCAATTGCTAAAAGTTTTAAATAGCTTAAAAGAAAGTTTTCTTGACTCTGAAAAACAAAAGGATTAGCAATATTTAACACATCAGCTCTCCTTGGGAGTCCTAGAAGTTTGTTTTTATCCTCTATTCCAATAGCACAACTTGTAAGGTTATCAGAGACCTGCACTCAAGAGTACCCATCAGAGTTCTATACCTGATTATAAATTGCATTCTGAAAAGGATCAAAACAAGACAGCAATTGTCCATGGATGACAAAAGACTCAGGACAGCCATAATTAAAGATACAATCAACAAGAAAATATGGCATCTCTGTGACACACAACAATTTCACATAACAATTATAGTTTTTGCTGATAACATATATTGAGATATATCAAAATTATAGGAATCTTATATAATTTCATAACACATATCTCTATATTTTTATATAACTATAACCCAAAGAAAGTAAAATAACAGTTTATATTTGACAATGTTTTCTTCATGATTTTAATACATCAAATAAGCCATATGTGTCCTTGTTGGACTTAAGGGTATCTAATTTTTTCTTTAACTTAGAATTTGATCTTAGAAGGTTTGTCAAATATGAAAGGTTTAAAACACTGGATATCACAAAACAGAAGCACAGATTATTCATTTAGCTGAAATGACAGTTTTTGGAGACACTAAATAATAGACTGTTGGCTTTAGCCAATATGTTTACACACAGAATTTCTTTTTATAAGATTAATCTTTCACAAACCTTTCATAACTTGCTCAAACCTTTAGCTATATTCTATCTAACTTAAAACAATTCAATTATTTTATCCTCAAAGCTAAGCAAAAACCAAATTCCCATGCCTTTTTATAATCTTTTACCAAAACACAATCTACTTTCCTTACATACCTGGTGTGTAAAATTGTTTCCCCAGTAGTCTTAATTACATGTCACAATGTTACTTTTAGCAACTTTTATTTTTAGTCAAAATCTGGCAAGTAAGCAATTTTATTTATGTACCAGGTGTGGAGCCTAGAACTCCAGAGAAAAGTCCAGATAAAGTTTGACTCTTTCTAGCATAGCTAGGGAACAGGGCTAATGCCACATGTCCCCAGGCTTTACCTCAAAATCAAGGAAGCAGTTTACGACATTAAAGCATTTAGCAAATCTAATCTCTGACTTACTTTTAATGTCTAAATTTGTCAAATGTCCACATTTTATAGACATTTTTGTTTTATCAATAATCTTTAAAACCATTTTTATTTCCCAGATTGCTAAAGTTATGTAAATTCAAAGGCATAAAAGTTTATATTTTTTCTGACAGAACACTTAAGCACTTATTATTTTATAAGCCAATTAAACAGAGCATTTTGCTAAACAAACATCACACACAACACATAAAAATACACAGACAGAAGAAGATCCCGTAGTTGTAAGATTTTTCATTTGCCAGTTACTTAACTGGATTCCTGGCTTCATGGTGGAGCCCTTCAAGGAACAGGGCCAGGAAAGCATGCAATATCTAGGGCCCAATAAACAGACACAGCTGAAAGGCAAAAACAGATCCCCAAAATTAAGGGTTCCATTTTTATACAGGATCTTGGATTCTCCTCCCAAAAAAGACAGAAATGCTATGGGAGAAGACAGCACAATGCTTTTTCCAGGCATTTCATTGCATTGCAACCTGAAGTCAATCAGCCCATTTTGTAATCAGCACATCCCCCAATGGAGTTTCACCTCTCATTTGGGGGTGGGGATGTTTCCATACCTTCCACGTGGTCAAGTGCATACTTCTCTAATCCAAGCATGCAAAGAGCCAAGTATCCCTCCATAATTGCCATTAGCCATTCCTTAAAATATATTTCCTATCTAGTTATTACACACCAAGCTAAAAGCTCTTTCATAATGCAAAGTAATTTCTGATACCCTCAAAAGTCAAAATTGTCAGTAACATAATGTAAAACACAACACAGGCTTAGATATTGAAAGAGCTCTATCGTCCTTTAAATCTTGACATTCCATGAGGAAAAGAGAGATTTTTTTCAGAGTGAGGTCTGTGGCAACTCCTGTTTTTCCCCAGGAGTCCCAGGCTGTTAGAAATAATCTTAGGTTCTCTCATGTGGGCATGAAAAGAGACAAGAAGACAAAACAATTCAGTTGACTAAAAAGAAAAAACCCTTATTTTTTTCTTCAGAAAAAGAGATTGAAGAAAAGACAAAATCTCTTATTACCAGACTTTAGCCAGGAGAAACAGCCAACATTCCTGGTTTTTGAACTTTATGAAAGGTAACCTCTCATGTGAAATTAGTAAGTCTAAACTAAGGTTATGATTCAACCATGGACACATAAGGTGTTTCAATGAGATGGTAAGCAGTTTTAAAAAAAATTTAGAATCTCCCCAAAGGTAGCTAAGAGAAAGAAAAATTCAAGACAGGAAATCAGAAGTAACATGGGGGAAACAAACTCAGTATATGGCAAAGTTACACAAGCAACAAACCAGCAAAGACTCATTCCTCTGGAAACTGAATAGGCAATCAAGAGATTGACAGTCTAAGTAGGGGAGGAAAACTATTTGAAAACTTGCAAATAAAGAATTTTATAAAGCTATAAGATCTGCTTCTGTTTGTGTATCTGTATATGTGTCATGCTTCATTACCAAATTATATGAAAAAGCTCTAATCTATTGGCTTAAAAAAGAGTAAGAGCTTAAATGTTTTATCAGAAAAAATGGGCTGGGCACAGCAGCCCACATCCTAGCACTCTGGGAGGCCAAGGTGGGCAGATCACCTGAGGTTAGGAATTTGAGACCATCTGAGCCAACGTGATGAAACCCCATCTCTACTAAAAATACAAAAATTAGCTGGGTGTGGTGGCAGGCACCCATAATCACAGCTACTCAGGAAGCTGAGGCAGGAGAATCACTTGAACCTGGGAGATGGAGATTGCAGTGAGGCAAGATTGTGCCACTGCATCCAGCCTGGGTGACAGAGCAAGACTCCATCTCAAAGAAAAAAAGAATAGAAAAAAATGAGAGCTAGCTCAAATGCCTTTTAGTTTACATGGCTGGAGTAATCTTTGGTAAATAAAACTACTTTGAAGGTTATTTTTCTTCAAAGAAGAAAAAGAATAATTTAAAATCTTTACATCATGTTAAATTAAACACTCCTAGGTTTATAATTGGACATTAGAGTTACTATGAGTTATAATATCAGTTAATATAGTAATTAAAACTACCAGATAGAAGAGAAACAATACAACATACCTGTTATTTAAAAAGTAAGATGTGTTTTTGGTAAAGATTATCAAAAACATGAGGATGTGGTTTTTGCTAAAGGAAAAGTAATTTTGCCTAGTTTAGAGACTATTTAAACGTTGCTTCAAAATGAAGGAAAAATATATAGATAAAACTAAATGGATAGAAAGGATTAAAAGGTGGGGGATAAGGAAATTTTGATTTCTGGGTGGCTACATCCCGCTGCATTCAATTACTGAAGGTAAAAGTACCAGTGGGATTTAGAGATGGATTAAACTCCTAGGGAGTTGGTTCTCTGAATGCATAAAGAAATGCAAACTAATAAGGAAAAAGTAAAATATTTAATCCCTTAGTGTTATCTATAACAGCTCAAATGAAAGTAAAAGAAAGTGCTGGGTTGGACCTTAAGGCTGGACCAAGCTCAAATGTGGATCTGTCTGAGCATAGGCCACTAGTCTTAAAGCCACTCACAAAGGAGAAAATTGTGCCAGGGCAACAGAAAGTACCTCTGAAATCAGTGGTCACCAAAAGGGTAGTCAGTGTGGAGGAGGGGCAAAACCAATTAACTGTTGAAACTAGAGGGTATTGTGTAAAGGAATTGTTTCCTTTTGTAGATTGGTATCAGCTTCCTGATGAACCATTGCTAAAATAGATTGTAAAAGTAAATAGATTTAGGACTAGTGTTCTTTATTTTAAAAGCTGTAGAGTGGAGAAGCATGTTTGGGTTGGTTCTGAAACCACAGCACACTGTTAAACAATTGAAAAATGAATCCCAGACTTTGGACTTGTCTCTTTCTCCTGGCTGCTTGCCAAAATATGTCACTGGTGGAGGTGTCCATGTTCCTGGCATCTTGAACAAAGAACTGGGCAAAATACACAAACAAAGCAAGGAAGGAATGAAGGGATTTATTGAAAATGAAAGTACACTCCACAGGTAGGAGTGGGCCCAAGCATAGGGGCTCATGGTCCCTGTTATAGAATTTTCAGGAATTTAAAACTCTCTAGGTGGGGTATGTTCTATGTAACGAAGACGATAAAGTCAAGCCACAACGTCATTTACTTGGCCTACACCCTATGGAGAGAATATTTTCTGTCATGGCTGAAATGTGAATCGCCCTTATGTTTCCTGCCTCCAGACCCTATTTTCTTGCCTCAATTTGAATAATAATAAAACTCTGGTCTTCCGTACAACCAACTCTGTGTGAATTACTTTTTCTGTATTACAGTTCCTTTCTTGGTAAATCAGCTCTGTCTAGGCAGCGAGCAAGGTGAACCTGTTGGGCAGTTACAAATCCACAGACTATACAGCAGAAGCAGAAGTGCCAGTTTCTGGCTTTTGGCCAGAGGCTGTGCTTTTGAGCCTGTCAAAATGGCTATCATGCAGACTGCAACCCTTTGTGAAAAATAAAGCTCTCTTTTCCAAATTTATGAACCTTATTATTCTTCATTTGACAATACATCATGGAGCAATCATAGAAACAGCCATTATCTTTTAATTCTGTCTGCACTATGTGTTTGACTTAAAATCTTCCATATCTAGGGATGTTGTTTCATGGCAAAATGTTTTCTTAAATTGGAACAATTATTTTACATTTTATAGTTGACCACATTAAAGAATTAGTTCAACCATACCTGAACCTAATTTCTAAAACTACAAATGCCGTCAGGCATTACTAACTTATGAGGCAGATGAGGCTGAAGGGTAGCAGATATTGCCATCCCAAAACATGCAACTTTAGCATATTGGTTATTTTGAGCTGAAGATATTTGGGAAGAAATAGATAAATAAAAAACTAAAAGAAGGATATAAATTTGTAATGATATCCCCTCTTGCTGTCTATCAAGAAGGACAGAAGTTAACCACTAGAGATAACTCTAGACCCTAATCAGTCTAGAGGTGGAACAGAGGGATCTACATAACAAAACTTGCTAAAAGAACCCTTAGCTGGCCGGGCCTGTAATCCCAGCACTTTGGGAGGCCGAGGCAGGTGGATCATGAGGTCAAGAGATCGCGACCATCTTGGTCAGCATGGTGAGACCCCGCCTCTACTAAAAATACAAAAAAAAATTAGCTGGGCATGGTGGCATGTGCCTGTAATCCCAGCTACTCGGGAGGCTGAGGCAGGAGAATTGCCTGAACCCGGGAGGCGGAGGTTGCGGTGAGCCGAGATTGCGCCATTGCACTCCAGCCTGGGTCACAAGAGTGAAACTCCGTCTCAAAAAAAAAAAGAACCCTTAGCTGTCCCATACAATTACCTTCCCATTATTTGCCACCTCTAGAAGCTCAAAGTTCTTTTTCTTTGTCTTGTCACTTCTTTACAAATGTTAAGCATCTTTAGTTAAGATGCTATATAACCCTACTTCTTTTTTTTACTTTTATTTTAGTTTCTTTAGTTAAGATACTATATGACCCTACTTCTCTCTTTTTTTTTTCTTACTTTAGTTAAGATGCTATATGATCCTACTTCTTCTTCTTTTTTTTTTTTTTTTACTTTTAGTTTAGGTTCAGGAATACATGTACAGGTTTGTTAAAAAGGTAAACTTGTGAGGTAGAGATTTGTTGTACAGATTATTTCATCACCCAGATACTAAACCTAGTAATCCAGTAGTAATTTTTTTTGCTCCTCTCCCTCCTCCTACCCTCCACCCTCAAGTAGGTCTCAGTGTCTGTTGTTTCTTTCTTAGTGTCTATGAGTTCTCATCATTTAGCTCCTACTTATTAAGTGAGAACATACAGTATTTGATTTTTTGCTCTTGCATTAATTTTCTAAGGATAGTGGCCTCCAGCTTCACCCATGTTCCCAAAAAAAGACATGATTTCATTGTTTTTATGGCTACATAGTGTTCCATGGTATATATGTACCACATTTTCTTTATCCAATCTGTCATTGATATCATTTAGGTTGGTTCTGTATCTTTGCTATTGTGAATGGTGCTGTAATGAACATTTGCATGCATGAGTCTTTATGGTAGAATGATGTATATTCCCTTGGGTATATACACAATAATGGAATTGCTGGGTATTTCTGTCTTTAGCGATTTGAGGAATCACCACACTGCTTTCCACAATGGTTGAACTGATTTACCCTCTTACAGATAGTGTGTAAGTGTTTCCTTTCTGCTGCAACCTCACCAGCATCTGTTATTTTTTGACTTTGTAGTAATATCCATTCTGACTGGTGTGAGATGTTATCTCATTGTGGTTTTGATTTGCGTTTCTCTAATGATCTGTAATATTGAGCTTTTTTTCATATGCTTATTGGCCACATGTCTGTTTTCTTTCGAAAAAGTATCTGTTCATGTTATTTGCCCACTGTTTAATGGGTTTTTTTTTCTTATAATTTTTTTAAGTTCTTTATCAATGCTGGACATTAGACCTTCGTCAGATGCATAGTCTGCAAAATGTTTTTCCCATTCTGTAGGTTGTCTGTTTACTCTGTTGATAGTTTCTTTTGCTGTGCAGAAGCTCTCAAGTTAATTAGATTTTTGCTTTTGTTGCAATTGCTTTTAGCAATTTTGTCATGAAATCTTTGCCATTTCTATGTCCAGAATGGTATTGCCTAGGTGGTCTCCAGGGTTTTTATAGTTTTGGGTTTTACATTTAAGTCTTTAATCCATCTTGAGTTGACTTTTGTATGTGGTGTAAGGAAGGGTTGGTTTGAGTCTCTGCATATGGCTAGCCAGTTATCCCAGTATCATTTATTGAATAGGGAGTCATTTCCCCATTGATTGCTTTTGTCAGGTTTGTTGAAAATCAGATGGTTGTCAGTGTGTGGCCTTATTTCTATGCTCTCTATTCTGTTTCATCAGTCTATGTCTCTGTTTTTGTACCAGTACCATGCAGTTTTGGTTATAGTAGCCCTGTAGTATAGTTTGAAGTTGGGTAGGACAATGCTTCCTGCTTTGTTCTTTTTGCTTAGGATTTCCTTGTCTATTCAGGTTGTTTTTTTGGTTTCATACAAACTTTAAAGTAGTTTTTACTAGTTCTATGAAGAATGTAATTTGTAGTTTGATAGAAATATGTAATCTGTAAACTGCTTTGCTCAGTATGGCCATTTTAATGATTGATTCTTTCTATCCATGAGCATAGAATGCTTTTCCACTTGCTTATGTCCTTTCTGATTTCTTTGAGCAGTATTTTGTAATTCTCATTGTAGAGATCTTTCAGCTTCCTGGTTAGATGTATTCCTAGGTATTTTATTCTTTTTGTGGCAATTGTGAATGGGATTGTGTTTCTGATAAGAGCCAAGTTCTTGGCTTGGCTATTGTTCATGTATAGGAATGCTAGTGATTTTTTTATGTTGGTTTTGTATCCTGAAACTTGCTAATGTTCTTTATTAGCTTAAGAAGTTTTAGGCCAAGACTATGGTTTTCTAGATATAGATTCCTGTTGTCTGCAAATAGGGATAGTTTGACTTCCTCTCTTCCTATTTGGATACTCTTTATTTCTTTCTTTTGCCTGATTGCTCTGGCCAGGACTTCCAATACTATGTTGAATAGGAGTGGTGAAAAAGGGCATCCTTGTCTTGTGCCAGTTTTCAAGGGGAATGCTTCCAGCTTTTCCCCATTCAGTTTGATATTCTCTGTGGATCTGTCATAAATGGTTCTTATTATTTTGAGGTATGTTTCTTCAATACCTAGTTTATTGAGAGTTGTTAACATGAAGGAATGTTGAATTTTATCAAAAGCCTTTTCTGCATCTATTGAGATAATCATGTGGTTTTGACTTTATTATGTTTGTGTGATGAATCACATCTATTGATTTGTGTATGTTGAACCAATCTTGGGTCTGTTTTTTGTCTTTATTCAGCCATTATTTACTTTTTATTGGGGAATTTAATTCATTTACACTTAAGTTTGCTATGGATAAATGAAGACTTGCTCCTGCTGTTTTGTTAATAGCTTTCTGGTTGTTTTGTATATCTTTTGTTTCTTCTTCCCTTATTGTATGTATTTGTGGTTTGAAGGTTTTCTATAGTAATAAAGTTTGATTAATTTTTTTTCTTACTTGCGTATGTGCTGTTTTTTCTTTCTTTCTGATTGCTGTGGGGCTTACATTGAAAAACTTGTATTTAGGCTAAGCACAGTGGCTCATACCTATAATCCTAGCACTATTGGAGGCTGAGGCAGGAGGATTGCTTGGACCCAGGAATTTTAGACCAGCCTAGGCAACATGGCAAGACTCCAATTCTACAAAAAGTAAAACAAATATGGTTAGACATAGTAGATGTACTTGTGGTCCCAGCTACTTGGGAGGCTGAGGCAGGAGGATTGATAGAGCCCAGGAGTTTGAGACTGCACTAAGCCATGTTCATGCCACTGAACCCCAAATTGGGGGGAAGAGTGGGGACCCTGTCTCAAAAACAGCAACAACAAAAACTCTTGTATTTATTATAGACTATTTTAAGCTGATAACAACTTAACTTTGGTCATATACAAATACTGTTTTCTTTTACCCTCCCCGTACAATATACAATTTTGTGGCCCTAATTTTTATGTATTCTACTTGCAGCTATAATTATCATTGACCATTTTGACTTTTAACATTTATATTAGAGATTTGGAGGACTATATGCGACCATAACATTATTGGGGTAATCTGAGATTAATAGTGAATTTACTCTACTAATACTGAATTTGATTTTGAGCTTATATCTACCAGTGAGTTTTATACTTTTGTGTGTTTTCATCCTTTTACATCCAGTTGTAGCACACCCATGAACTGGTTTAGTGGTGATGAATTCCTCCAGCTTGTGCTTGTCTGGGAGAATTTATTTTTCTTTCTTTTCTGAAGGATAGCTTTGTTGGGCATAGTATTCTTGGTTGACATGGGTTTTCTTTCTTTTGGCTCTTTGAATATATCATCTTACTCTCTCCTAGCCTTCAAGGCTTCTTCTGAGAAACCTGCTGATAGTCTAATTCCCTTATATATAACTTGACTTTATATGTGACTTGATGCTTTTCGCTTCCTATGTTTAGAATTCTGTCTTTGACTTTTGACTGTTTAACCATAATATGCCTTAGAGAACACTTTTTGGGTTGACTATATATGTGGAGTTTGAGCTTCCTGGATTTGGATGTTTATATCGCTTCCATGACTTGGGGAGTTTTCATTTATTATTTCATTAAATAGGTTTTTCTATCAATTTTCCCATGTCTTTCCCTGCTTAAAAAAAAATCCCATAATTTGAATATTTTTTTCACCTAATGGTGAAAAAATAAGTTCTGTAGGCATTCTTTTTTTTTTTGAGATGGAGTGCAATGGCATGATCTCGGCTCACCGCAACCTCCACCTCCTGGGTTCAGGCAATTCTCCTGCCTCAGCCTCCTGAGTAGCTGGGATTACAGGCACACACCACCATGCCCAGCTAGTTTTTTGTATTTTTAGTAGAGACGGGGTTTCACCATGCTGACCAGGATGGTCTCGATCTCTTGACCTTGTGATCCACCCACCTCAGCCTCCCAAAGTGCTGGGGCATTCTTTATTTTTTTTCTTTTTTTTTTTTTTCAGAAGAAAGGGTTATTTCAAAGGCCTGTCTTAAGTTCAGAAATTCTTTATTTCTGCTTAATCTAGTCTGTTGTTGTAGCTCTTGATTGCATTTTTGTTTTATTCATTGGATTCTGCAGCTCCAAGATTTCTGTTTGGTTTCCTTATTATTATGTCTATCTCTTTGATTAATTCTTCTTTTAGATCATGAATTATTTTCCTGATTTTGTTGCATCATCTTTCTGTATTCTCTTACATCTTACTGAGTTTCCTGAAGATCATAGTTTTGAATTTCTTTTCAGGTATTTCACAGATTTTCTTTTCTTTAGGGGGTCTGTTACTTGAGAATTACATTGTTAATTTTGAGGTTTCATGTTTCCTTGCCTCTTCATGTTTCTTGTGTCCCTACATTTACATCTGCACAGCTGGTGGCACAATCTCCTCTTCCAGATTTATTAAGAGGCTTTCACAGCGAAAGATGTTCCTGTAGATGGGTCCTGGATGTCAGTTGGATAGGATGTTTGGCATTGGTTTGGGTAGGTGCAGTACTGTAGTCTTCATGTAATTTCTTTAGCTATAATCAATGTTAGCAGTTTCTGCATATGGCTCAGTGGTCTAGGCTTTGGGTGTTTATGGAGGTGATGGCATGACTTTGCTAGGCCTGGTGCCATTGGGAGTGGCAGTCTTCAGCCCTGGGAGAATGTGGATAAAGCAGACAGTGATTACACCCATCATGGGAGCAGAGTTGCTGGGTACAGTGCCACCAAGTGGGCTATTTCTCAGGCCCTGAAGGGTCACAAAGTGCAATGGCTTTGTTCACAGGGGTGGCCATATAGACCTCCCTGCTGGTCAGGACCTTGGAGTGCAGAATGCTGCATAAATTTTGTCACCAGGATCACAACTATTCCCCTGCATCTAGGTTCTGAGTAGTTAAGGTCAAGGCATTGCTGTCACTTGTTTGAGCATGGTTGAATAACAATAAGGCCTCAGGGATGAGGACATATACTGGCTATTGGTCGCTGGAGCAGGACATACTCTAGCAGTGGCTCTGGTCTCAATATGGTATCATGGGTCACAGGGGGCGCAATATCTGCTTATTCTCTGGAACAATTCAGCCATATGGTCTCTGGGAGGCTCCCTAAACTGGGCTCAGAGCTTGTGTGAAGCACCCTAAACTGGACTCAGAGAGCCACAACACTCACCTGTAGTAAGGACTGCAGATGTTTGCAACAGTTTTTAGAACTGCTAGAGATCTTCTGCCTACCTTTTCCCCAGAGTGAAAAGTCTCTTCTGGCTCTGAGCCAATCCTGGACAGGGAGATGAGGTCACAGAGTAGGGTACTTAACTTCCCTCTCTATTCTGCCACCATGAGTGGCTGTGCTTCACAGAATTTCCATCACTTTCTTGCTATATTCTCCTTTAGACACTCTAGTCAAATTGTGGTTATTTGCTACATTTTTTTATTTTTGTTTTGGTTTTTTTGTGGGTGTCAGTGGGGAGACAAGAGTTAGGCCTCTCTAGTCAACTATCTTGCTGGCACGACTAGGGTGTTCTTGGTTTTAAAATGCATCTCTGATTCCCTAAATAAATTATCAGCTGCTCAGGAATGATTCTTAGGGTGCTACAAGGGGAAAAGATAAAGAGACTTTGAAAGTTACTTAATTTATTTCACTGTCTCCAGAAAAAGCCTTACCCAGATTTCTTCACAGAGATAGACCTCTGAATTCCATATATCCAGCAATAAAGAGTATAGAGTTTTTGTTTTTAAGGTTATATGTTTTTATTTTTTTTTTTCTCCCAATTACAATGCACTGCATGTTCATTGTAGAGATTTTGGAAAATAGAAAAGAAAATACAAAGAAGAAAAAAGTCATCTACAGTCTTATTTGCCTAGCAACAATTACTCCTAACACTTTGATGCATTTCTTTCTATTTCTTCTCTTTCTGTGTCTTTATTTATTTATGTTTATACCCTTTACTTAATTTACATGATAACCATATATATTATTTTGTATTCAGCTTTTTTCAGCCTACATTATATCATAACTATTTTCTCAGGCAAATAAATATTTTTTGAAACACCCCTAACAATGATTTGAGAATATTTTATCAAATGAATGTATCATACATAGATTATTTCATCATTCTCTTGATAATAACCCTTTTATTCTAAACAAGTTTATTTTATTATATTTTATGTTTCAGGATACATGTGTAGGTTTGTTACATAGGTGAACGTGTGTCATGGTGGTTTGGTTCAACTATCAATCCATCACCTAAGTATTAAGCCCTGCAGGCATTAGCTATTTATCCTGATGCTCTCCCTCCCATTATCCCTGACAGGCCCCAGTGTGTGGTGTTCCCCTTTCTGTGCCCATGTGTTCTCATTCTGAAGAAGTTTTTTAAAAAATTACCTTGCCTAAAATGTCACCAAACAAGTTTTAACATTATTATAGTACCTTCATATAGAACCTAGATTAAAATTAAGACTTTTCTTTTTTTTTTTTGAGACGGAGTTTCGCTCTTGTTACCCAGGCTGGGGTGCAATGGCGCAATCTCGGCTCACCGCAACTTCCGCCTCCTGGGTTCAGGCAATTCTCCTGCCTCAGCCTCCCGAGCAGCTGGGACTACAGGCATGCGCCACCATGCCCAGCTAAGTTTTTTGTATTTTTAGTAGAGATGGGGTTTCACCATGTTGACCAGGATGGTCTTGATCTTTTGACCTCGTGATCCACCCGCCTCGGCCTCCCAAAGTGCTGGGATTACAGGCGTGAGCCACCGTAAAATTAAGACTTTTAATAAAGCATATGAAATATACAATGCCCTGTGCTATATGCTATAAATCATATATTAAAAAAAAAAAACTTCAAGCCCTGTTCTTTAGTCTAAAGAGATTTTAGGCTGGGTGTGGTGGCTCATGCCTGTAATCCTAGTACTTTGGGAGACTGAGGTGGGTGGATCTTCTGAGGCCAAGGGTTCAAGACTAGCCTGGACAAAATGGTGAAACCCTGCATCTACTAAAAATACAAAAATTAGTCAGGCATGGTGGCAGCCCCCTGTCATCCCAGCTACTCAGGAGGCTGAAGCAGGAGAATCACTTGAACCCAGGAGGTGGAGGTTGCAGTGAGCTGAGATAGCACCACTGCACACCAGCCCGGGTAACAGAGTGAGACTCCATCTCAAAAAAAAAAAAAAAGAAAAGAAACAAAAAAAGTAAAGAGATTTTAGGTTTATTATTGTATGTTTTATTAAAAATTAAGAGTACTATATAGCTTAATACATAAAACATGTAGCTTACAATTTAATTAGTACTTAAAATTAATTATTTTAAAATTCTACTTATTTACATTCTTTCTAATTTCTAAAACCATATGAGGCAACTTAGAATAAAATAAACTGCTAAAATAAAAGTGAAGACCATTATGAGTAAAGGAAAAAGATAGGAGTCTAGTCATAGAGGGTAAAGGAAGGAAGGAAGAAGAGACCAATGAAACCAGAAAACGTAACTTAAGAACAACTACTGGCTGCGAGAACAACCCAGGATTGGAGCTTGCATTGTGTCCGCGGAGAGGTGAGTCTGAGCTGCATTTCCAGACTGATCTTTGTTGCCCACGGAACAGGGAAATTCTCAAGTGAAGAGGAGACGCGGGACGCCAGGCAGAACTTCCACCTGGCGAAGCCGGCAGCCGGGGTGGCGGCGGCCGGCCCTGCCCAGCGCTCCCCACAGGGCGCGCTTGTCCAGGTGCCCTGTTGAACCAGCACCCGGAGACATGAGAGGGCTGGACTTGAGACTGAGCTAGACTTGGACAGTGGGCCAGCCCAGGGGATTGCCGAGACAGAGCGTTAGGAGTGGCCTAGTGGGACGAACAAAACCGCGATCTCAAACAAGCCCTGTGCAGACGGCCCGAGACGCTCTGTGGGGGAGGGGCACCCACCATTACCGAGGCAACCTGCCCCAACTGAGATACACGCCCGTTGCTGACACAGCCAGCCGTTGCCGAGGCAACCCGTCCCTACTGAGATACACGCCCACTGCTGACGCAGCATGCCGTTGCCGAGGCAACCCGCTACAACAGAGAGTCTCCGCCGCAGGGCGTGGCGGAGAACACAGCAGAACAGCGGAGCCAGAGCGAGCCTCACGACAGCAGGGCGGAGCCTCGGCAGGCAAACAGTGGCTAGTCTGCGTCCTAGCTGGGCAGGACCTCAACGGACATCCAAAAATAAAGCGCAAACCCCTCAACACAGAGCATTTGAGAAAAAAAAAGGGTTTTTTAATGAGCTCTGTTGCGGCAGAATCAAACATAGCAGCCTAACAGCCCTGAATGAACAACAGAGCTCACAGCTCAGCAATTAAGCCCCTATAAAGTACAAACTGTCTCCTCAAGCAGCTCCCTGACCCCTCTATATCCAAAAGACTGACATTAGGCAGGCATCATCCTGGGACAAAGATAGCAGAAAAAGAAACTGGTAGCATCCCACGCTGTGCCACAGCAGCTAGAGGTGCACCCAAGACAAGCAGGGTCTGGAGCGAACCTCAGCAGTAGTACAGCGAAGGGGCTAGACTGGTAGAAGGAAAACCAAGCAACAGAAATACTTCATCATCAACATTCTGGGTGTCCACTCAGAGACCCAATCGAAAAGTCAGCAACTACGCAGACGACCAGCGGACAAATCCACAAAGATGAGAAGAAACCAGCGCAAAAAGGAGGAAAACACCCGAAACCAGAACACCTCGCCTCCTAGAAAGGACCAAAACTCCTCCCCAAAAAGGGAACAAAGCTGGACGGAGAATGACTGTGACGAAATGACGGAATTGGACTTCAGAAGATGGATAATGAGAAACTTTTGTGAGCTAAAAGATCATGTATTAAATCAATGCAAAGAAACTAAGAACCTTGAAAAAAGATTTGAAAAAAGATTCGAGGAAATGATAACAAGAATGGATAACTTAGAGAGGAATATGAATGAATTAAAGGAGCTGAAAAACACAATACGAGAACTTCGCGAAGCATGCACAAGTTTCAATAGCTGAATCGACCAAGCAGAAGAAAGAATATCTGAAGTCGAAGACCAACTCAATGAAATAAAACGAGAAACCAAGATTAGAGAAAAAAGCGCAAAAAGGAATGAACAAAGTCTCCAAGAAATGTGGGACTATGTGAAAAGACCTAACCTACGTTTGATAGGTGTACCAGAAGGGGACGAAGAGAATGAATCCAAGCTGGAAAATACTCTTCAGGACATCATCCAGGAAAATTTCCCCCACCTAGCAACACAGGCCAACACTCAATTGCAGGAAATTCAGAGAACACCACAAAGATATTCCGCAAGAAGAGCAACCCCAAGGCACATAATCGTCAGATTCAATAGGGTTGAAATAAAGGAGAGAATACTAAGGGCAGCCAGAGAGAAAGGTCGGGTCACCCACAAAGGGAAGCCCATCAGACTCACAGCAGATCTCTCGGCAGAAACACTACAAGCCAGAAGAGAGTGGGGGCCAATATTCAACATTCTTAAAGAAAAGAACTTTCAACCCAGAATTTCATATCCAGCCAAACTGAGCTTCAGAAGTGAAGGAAAAATAAAATCCTTTGCGAACAAGCAAGTACTCAGAGATTTTGTCACCACCAGGCCTGCTTTACAAGAGCTCCTAAAAGAGGCACTACACATAGAAAGGATCAACCAGTACCAGCCATTCCAAAATCACACTGAATGCTAAAGAGCATCAACATAATGAAGAATCTACAACAACTAACGGGCAAAACAGCCACTTAGCATCAAAATGGCAGTATCAAATTCACACATAACAATATTAACCCTAAATGTAAATGGACTAAATGCACCAATCAAAAGACACAGACTGGCAAATTGGATAAAAATCCAAAACCCATCAGTGTGCTGTATCCAGGAAACCCTTCTCACATGCAAGGATACACAAAGGCTCAAAATAAAGGGGTGGAGGAAGATTTACCAAGCAAACGGAAAGCAAAAAAAAGCAGGAGTTGCAATTCTTATCTCTGATAAAATAGACTTTAAAGCAACAAAGATCAAAAGAGACAAAGAAGGCCATTACATAATGGTAAAAGGATCGATACAACAAGAAGAGCTAACGATTCTAAACATATATGGACCCAATACAGGAGCACCCAGATACATAAGGCAAGTTCTTAATGACTTACAAAGAGACTTAGACTCCCACACAATAATAGTGGGAGACTTTAACACTCCACTGTCAATACTACACAGATCAACCAGACAGAAAATCAACAAGGATATCCAGGGCTTGAACTCAGACCTGGAACAAGCAAACCTGATAGACATTTACAGAACTCTCCACCCCAAATCCACAGAATATGCATTCTTCTCAGCACCACATCACACCTACTCTAAAATTGACCACATAATTGGAAGTAAAGCACTGCTCAACAAATGCAAAACAACTGAAATCATTACAAACAGCCTCTCAGACCATAGTGCAATCAAGTTAGAACTCAGAATTCAGAAACCAACCCAGAACCGCACAGCTTCATGGAAACTGAACAACTGGCTCTTGAATGTTGACTGGATAAACAATGAAATGAAGTCAGAAATAAAGAATTTCTTTGAAACCAATGAGAACGAAGACACAACGTGCCAGAACCTCTGGGACACATTTAAAGCAGTCTCTAGAGGAAAGTATATAGCAATAAGTGCCCATATGAGGAGAATGGAGAGATCCAAAATTGACACCCTATCATCAAAATTGAAAGAGCTAGAGGAGCAAGATCAAAAAAACTCAAAACCCAGCAGAAGACAAGAAATAACTAAGATCAGAGCTGAGCTGAAGGAGATTGAGACACGAAAAACCCTCCAAAAAATCAATAAATCCAAGAGCTGGTTTTTTGAAAAGATCAACAATATAGACAGACCACTAGCCAGATTGATTAAAAATAAAAGAGAGAACAAGCAAATAGATGCAATAAAAAATGATAAAGGGGAAATCACCACAGATTCCACAGAAATTCAGACCATCATCAGAGAATATTACAAACAACTCTATGCGCATAAAATAGTAAACCTGGAAGAAATGGATAAATTCCTGGACTCCTGTGTCCTCCCAAGCCTAAACCAGGAGGAAGCTGAAACTATGAATAGACCAATAACAAGGTCTGAAGTTGAGGCAGCAATTAAGAGCCTACCACACAAAAAAAGCCCAGGTCCAGACGGGTTCACAGCCGAATTCTACCAGACACACAAGGAGGAGCTGGTACCATTCCTTCTAAAACTATTTCAAACAATCCAAAAAGAGGGAATCCTTCCCAAATCATTTTATGAGACCAACATTATTCTGATACCAAAACCCGGCAGAGACCCAACAAGAAAAGAAAACTTCAGGCCAATATCCATGATGAACATAGATGCAAAAATCTTCAATAAAATATTGGCAAGCCAAATGCAACAGCAAATCAAAAAACTTATTCATCATGATCAAGTAGGATTCATCCCGGGGATGCAAGGCTGGTTCAACATACGCAAGTGTATCAACGTAATTCACCACATAAACAGAACCAAAACCAAAAACCACATGATTATCTCAATTGACGCAGAGAAGGCATTTGACAAAATTCAACAGCCCTTTATGCTAAAAACCCTCAATAAACTCGGTATCGATGGAATGTATCTCAAAGTAATAAAAGCTATTTATGACAAACCAACAGCCAATATTATACTGAATGGGCAAAAACTGGAAGCATTCCCTTTGAAATCTGGCACTAGACAAGGATGCCCTCTTTCACCACTCCTATTCAATATAGTACTGGAAGTTCTAGCCACAGCAATCAGGCAAGAAAAAGAAATAAAGGGTATTCAAATAGGAAAGGTGGAAGCCAAATTGTCTCTATTTCCAGATGACATGATAGTATACCTAGAAGACCCCATCGCCTCAGCCCAAAAACTCCTGAAACTGATAAGCAACTTCAGCAAAGTCTCAGGATATAAAATCAATGTGCAAAAATCACAAGCATTCGTCTACACCAATAACAGACTTAAAAAAAGCCAAATCAAGAACGAACTGCCATTCACAATTGCTACAAAAAGAATAAAATACCTTGGAATACAACTCACAAGGAATGTAAGAGACCTCTTCAAGGAGAACTACAAACCACTGCTCAATGAAATCAGAGAGGACACAAACAGATGGAGAAACATTCCATGTTCATGGTTAGGAAGAATTAATATCGTGAAAATGGCTATACTGCCCAAAGTAATTTACAGAATCAACGCTATCCCCATCAAGCTACCATTGACTTTCTTCACAGAACTGGAAAAAACCACCATGAACTTCATATGGAACCAAAAGAGAGCCCGCATAGCCAAGTCAATTCTAAGCAAAAAGAACACAGCGGGGGGCATCACACTACCGGATTTCAAACTACACTACAAGGCTACAGTAATCAAAACAGCATGGTACTGGTACCAAAACAGAGATATAGACCAATGGAACAAAACAGAGGCACCGGAGGCAACACAACATACATACAACTATACAATCTTTGATAAACCTGACAAAAACAAGCAATGGGGAAAGGATTCCATGTTTAACAAATGGTGTTGGGAAAACTGGCTAGCCATGTGCAGAAAGCAGAAACTGGACCCCTTCCTGACACCATACACTAAAATTAACTCCAGATGGATTAAAGACTTAAACATAAGACCTGGCACCATAAAAACCCTAGAAGGAAATCTAGGCAAAACCATCCAGGACATAGGAGTAGGCAAGGACTTCATGAACAAAACACCAAAAGCATTGGCAACAAAAGCCAAAATAGACAAATGGGACCTAATCAAACTCCACGGCTTCTGCACGGCAAAAGAAACAGTCACTAGAGTGGATCGGCAACCAACAGAATGGGAAAAAATTTTCGCAGTCTACCCGTCTGACAAAGGGCTGATATCCAGAATTTACAAAGAACTCAAACAGATTTACAGGAAAAAAACAAACAAGCCCATTCAAAAGTGGGCAAAGGATATGAACAGATACTTTACGAAAGAAGACATATATGAGGCCAACAATCATATGAAAAAATGCTCATCGTCACTGGTCATCAGAGAGATGTAAATCAAAACCACATTGAGATACCATCTCACGCCAGTTAGAATGGCGATGATTAAAAAATCTGGAGACAACAGATGCTGGAGAGGATGTGGAGAAAAAGGAACACTTTTACACTGTTGGTGGGAGTGTAAATTAGTTCAACCATTGTGGAAGACAGTGTGGTGATTCCTCAAGGCCTTAGAAATAGAAATTCCATTTGACCCAGCAATCCCATTACTGGGTATATATCCAAAAGACTATAAATCGTTCTACTATAAGGACACATGTACACGAATGTTCATTGCAGCACTGTTTACAATAGCAAAGACCTGGAATCAACCAAAATGCCCATTGATGATAGACTGGATTGGAAAAATGTGGCAAATATACACCATGGAATATTATGCAGCCATCAGAAATGATGAGTTTGTGTCGTTTGTAGGGACATGGATGAATCTGGAGAACATCATCCTCAGCAAACTGACACAAGAACAGAAAATGAAACACCGCATATTCTCACTCATAGGTGGGTGATGAAAAATGAGAACACATGGACACAGAAAGGGGAGTACTAAACACTGGGGTCTATTGGGGGGAAAAGGGGAGGGCCAGTGGGAGGGGGAGGTGGGGAGGGATAGCCTGGGGAGAAATGCCAAATGTGGGTGAAGGGGAGAAGAAAGGCAAAGCACACTGCCATGTGTGTACCTACGCAACTGTCTTGCATGCTCTGCTTATGTACCCCAAAACCTAAAATCCAATAAAAAATAAAAAAAAAAAGAACACCGACTGCAGTGAACTGAGAAGTACACAGCTTTTTATTATCGAAAGGTCATTTCTTCAATTATCTATTTATTCTTTCAGTCCAAAAATATTTATTGAGCACTTTCTATGTGCCAGGTACTGGGTTAGGGGCTGGGAATCAATGACGACCAAAATAGACATGTTATTAGACAACGTGTATTTTGCAAAGAGAGATAAACATTTTCCTATCTCTGAAGGGTAGTCTTGTCAGTGGAAAATTCAGAGATCTTCTACAAATCTTCATTTGTCTTATAAATCCTAGAAGAAGCAACGAATGGTATGTTAAGTGAAAGAATTCAGCATAAGGTTTAAAAACATAGTCCATCAATGCCAAGTTTTAAATAGAGATAATGAAGTTTGGATAATAAATATAAATTTATTGTTCAATAGATATATGAATGACTTGTACATTCTTTGAAAATTGTACATGTATATTGTATTAGCTAGTCTTTTGATAGTAGTAATGTATTTGGCCATTTTAAAATATTTCATTTTTAAAATTATCTAAGAAATATGAGCACATTTCTAACATTTTGAAAATGAGAGAAAAAAACTTCCCTTTAAGGCCTTGACCTGACCTAATGATTATTAACATTTACATCCCATTCTATTTTTTTAAATTGGCATACTTTACATACCATAATTATGCCTTACATAAAATTGTCATTAAATTGTTTTCAAAAAGCATTATATCATAAACATTTTTCATGACATATAGTCTTCATGAGCATAATTTGTTAGCTATTTATATTATTATGCTTTTTGTTGTTTCCAGTTTTTTCTTCTTACAAATAACACCAGGGTGGACATGATCATCATATAAATATTTCTATATTTTAAAACTCTGTTTGGAATAGCTCCCCAATAAAGTTTTTTTTTTTTTTTTTTTTAGTTTAGGGGCTGAGATGTATAAGTTTCCTAGGGCTACCATAACAAAATACTACACACTGAGTGGCTTAAAATAACAGAAATGTATTCTCTCACAGTTCTGGAGGCTAGAAGTCTGGAATCAAGGTTTGGGTAGGGTTGGTTCCTTCTGGGGGCTCTGAGGAGGAGTTTGATCTGTGCCTGTCTCCTTGCTTCTGGTGGTTACCAAAAATCCTTGGGGTTCCTTGGCTTGTAGATGCATCACTCCAGTCTTTGTCTATGTCTCCACATAATGTTCTCTCTTTTGCATTTTTACATGGTCTTATAAGGACATCAGTCACTGGATTTAGGGCTCACTCCAATCCATGACCTTATCTGAAGCAATTATATTTGCAAAATCCTATTTCCAAATAACATCATTTTCACAGACATCAGGAGTTAGGATTCCAACATATCTTTTAAGGGACACAATTCAGTCAATAGTAGGTGTCTGGTTATTGCTGACATATATTGTCAGAATTGCTCTCTAAAAGACTTGTACTTATTTGAAATATGCCAGAAGAGTATGAGAATGGTTTTATTTTGTGTGTTTTATATTTAAAATAGTTATATTTTACTGGTGAAATGATCCATTTATCATCTTGTAGTGACTTCCCTCCTCTCAGGTAATATTTTGCAGCTGAGACTAACACTGCTAACAATATTCTCATAGTGAGATAATGTACAGGTTTTCACAGGTTATTCGGAGTGTGGGGGAAACTGGTAGAAAGGCGCTGCATTACTTGGGCTCTTATAAGTTGCAAAGAACCGGTGTCAACCTAAGGAGAAAAGGGCTTCTTATAATATGATGCAGCAAATCTGGAGCACTCAGGCACAGAAGTCTCTTGAAGACTGGTTCAAAAGAACTAGTTTTTCATTCTGGAAACCACTGTCATTACTCAGTCAGACATCCAGAAGAACAGGCACAGCAAGCTCATTCAAGATATAGTGCTGCTGCAGTGGCTGCTAATTTTATTTTTCTCTAAGTAGCGGGTGTTTGCTGCTCCCTACTAGGCTGTTCCACCTTTTTGCAGACTCAGCTGCTTCTTGTTGGTGCTTTCATTACTTTTGCTGCTAACGATAATTGACCCTAATTTCCTTAAGCTTTTGTTTACTCATGGCTTCAACCCTACTATAGCTTCTGTTTCCAGCCTTCTCTTTGTGTCTCTTGGCTTCTGTCCACACTGTTGGCTGCTGATACTGATGTTGAGTGTTCTACCTTCAAACTCCCCAAGAGAGTTGGCTCTGCCTAGATTGGGCCATACTTACTCCTGCTGAGCACAATGGTAGATTAACTAGAGCTGGTCATGTGATAGGCCTCGTGGGTAAGGGATAGTCTATTGTTGTCTATTTTTTAATCTGGTGGCTCCCCCTGATGCAATCAACTGTAACCATGGTGGTGGTCCCGTGTGAATACATATGGCAACTTAGGCTAACAGACCTCTCTGAGTGAAGTGACAAAAACTCCAAGGTTTTCCCAAGTGGATCAATGCATCTGGAAGGCATCTGGCATGGTCTGTCCATTGTTAGCACTTGGCTCAACCCTGAGAAGACTTCCTGAAGGAGATGCTAATAGCATCTTGAAGGGCAGTAAGAATTGATTAAGGAGGAAGGAAAATACCAAGCAGAGGTTACAGCTTGAATGAAGGCAGAGATACATGAAACACCATGGCATGTATGGGAAAGAAGTGGTTCAGTGTTACTAGAATATAAATGTTGAGGCAACCACAGTGTAGGATATGTAGAAACCAGTGTATGAAAGTTTGGGCTTTCGGTAAATGTAAGTCACTGAAACATTTTTGTTTTAAGTTGAGAAATAGAGTAACTTCTAAATCAAGTACAAAACATAGGCTTAAAAGGAGAAGAACTAGCAGCATATTACATGGTTGAGAAGCTATCAAAATAGCCACAAAAGAGATAGTGAGAAAAGTGACAAGAGAGATGGAGAACAAGGAACATATTTGAGGAATATGTGGAAGATAAACTGGCAAAACTTGATAAAAGAACTGTTTTAGAGAGTCATTGTCCGAAATGAGTTCAGAATGACTCCCAGGATTCTGGCATGGGCAGTGGATGAGAAGTGGCTCTTTAACTAAAGTTTAAGAACACAGGACAAAAGATAGCCTTGGAGGAAATGATACAAATTCGGTTTGTACATGTTGAGTTTCACATACCCTAAATGCGCAGATTTGGATATATGCATTTAAGTTCAGGTGTAATTTCTTCAAAGAAGGTTTCTCTTTTTCCCCCCAAATTTATTGAAGTATAATTGACAAATAAAAATTGTATATATTTATGGCATACAATGTAGTATTTTGATATATGTACACACTCTAAAATGATTACCAAAATCAAGCCAATTAACTTATTCAACAAAGAGAGCTTCTCTAACCAGATACAGGGTTCTCCTCTCAGAGCATTCAATACTATTCTATACTGTTCAGTTAATCACACAATGGGTTACTTACCTGAATTGTGATTGCATGATTTAAAGTAAGTAACCCATTGTGTGATTAACTGTTTAATGTAATCTTCTGGAGAACAGGTACTGCTATTTCCCTGGCCAGAGCCCCCTCCACACTAGGTGCTCAGAAAATAGCTACTGAATAAATGCTAATTTTTTCTCAATAATCTAAGAGTTAGTTATTATCCCACTTCTTACATATGTAGACCTGGAAGTTCTGGAAAATAAAGTGCATTGTGCAAGGTCACAGAATAAGTGAGCACAGGCTTGCCAGATTTAGCACTTTAAAATACAGGATGGCTAGTTAAAATTGAAAAACAAATAACAGATGAAAATAAATAGCAAATGGTTCTCTAGTATAAGTATGTCCAAAATATTGTGTAGAATATAGTTATATGGCCCTAATTAAGATTTGATTCAGAATCATGTTACCACCAAAGTCTAATTGTTTCTACTTTGCCACTAAGATGGAATGACACACCTATCCTGAAAGTCTTTGGGGAAATAATACCAGCCCTAATCCTCTTCTTCATTAATACAAGTTTTTGTTTTATTTTGTTTCATATTGTTTTCTTTTTAAATTCCTGCTTTGATGAAAAATAAGTCGGTTTATCCTGACTTATAAGCAGATATTTTTAAAGGTTGACATTTTTACATGGTAGAAAACTTGGGGCAGAGAGATCTGTTAAAACCTTGAGCCAGTAACTGATTCCAAAAGTTTTTTTGGGGTTTTTTAAGGATGCCTACCTCCAAATATAGAGGTAAACTAAAAGTACTTAGACTTTCTCCACTATGTGAGGCAGGAAAATGAGTTAAAGGACTCTCCCTGGGTAGAAATGCTCCCCACCCACTTCTGTGATATTTTGAGCCACTCAGGAACTGTGGCTCCTATTAGATGACTATGTACGTCAAAGACAATGCTTTATAGTTTATGAGTTTCCTCACAGATGTTCTGAATTGTTCTGGAAACAAGATAACAATGTGGTTCTAGCAATTTTCATGAGCAATCTTTAGGGCTGTCCTGTGTGGTTAATTTGATCTGCGGAGCTACTGCGTTATGGGTAATTTTGAAACACAGGGTTTGCTTATCTGTCTATCTGCCCAAGGTGACAATATTTAGGCACTGGTTCAAGTACCAAGCTTTGCTTGGAGGGACGTAAAAAGGCTTTTTCTCTCTGTCTTGCTGTATGTATGTATTTACGTGGAGACACAAGTAAGCTGTTTCCTAAAATATTAACAGTGATTTTCTTCTAAATGGTATGATTTGGAAATAATATTTACTTTTTCTGTATGTATTTTTATATTTTTCTGAATTTTTGACATAAATAGTATTGCTATCTCTGTAATAACAACAATAACTATTTTATTTTTGAGAGAGAAACAGTTTCAGCCTTTCCTTCGGGAACCATAGTTGTCTTTATGTCTGAAACTCTTCTATTTATTTCTTCTTCCTATCCTTCACTTATAACAGAAAGATTAAAGAGAGATAAGAATAGAATCTTCTAAAAGATTATTCAATAAAGAGGCAAAATAAAAATGAAAATAAAAACAGCTCTTTAAAAAGTAAAATATAATACTGGTCAAAATCATCACAAAGAGAGATGTCCTTTGGTTTAAATTACAACCAGTGAAAACATGTAAGTTCAGTATTTGATGTACAGACTCTTTAGAGAAATTTGCAAGCAAATGTTCTCAAAGTCTGACTTTTCCACATGGTAGAAAACTTTGTGAATAGACAGCACTTGCTAGAACCTTGGGCCTTGGGTGTGAATACATATTACCATAGATGAGACAAAGCAATCATCATCATTTAGTTCCTAATGTTTGATTCTTACCCAACAATATAGGCCTGTTTTTCAGATTAATTTCTCCTCCCTATAGTACCTAAGCAGCTGCTATCATTTCTAAGAATTCCTGTCAAATAGTTTTTGAAACATATTTATCTATAGAAAACACATAGAATACATAAGACCTGGTGAAATTCCAAAGAACAAACATTTCAACTTCAACTATATTTTAGGCTTTGTGTCCCCAGCCCATACTGGAGTATGCAAGTAGAGTCCCAGTAACAGTCACAGAAAATATTTCTCTTGTGCTCCTCCCTGCTTTGCAGAAATTCCTCCCAGTTAATTGACAGGCCAGGCAAGGGCTCATGTGTGTTTACTAACTCACTTTTTGCTTCTTGTTAGTACTTTCCATTTCTGTCCTCTTTGGCTCACTGTGGTGATGCCTTGAAGCTGTGTGTCAAGGCCCTGTTCCTTCCACCGAGCATTCGATGCTAGACAAAACTCTCCTCTCCTGCTTTTCCTCTGGAAAACATTGCCTTGGGTTTCTTAAGGTCTACAAAGTTTGGTAAAACAACTCTCTTAGTTTTAATTCACACTTTATTATAGCCCCTACTGTCTGCTGCCCTAGAATTAAATCCATGGAGGTTGGACTGAAGGGCATTCTGAGTGGCAAACCCCTTGGTCTCTTCCCTCCCTTGGCCTTCCATTTATCCTTTGTTTTGTCTGTTTGTTGTTGTTATTGTTGTTGTTTTTAAGACAGAGTCTCATTACATTGCCTCAGCTGATCTCCAACTCTGGGCCTCAAGCGATCCTCCCTCTTGCCTCAGTGCTGGGATTATAGGCATGAGCCTCCACACATGGTCTCATCCTTTGTTCTTGAACCAAACCAGATGATATGGAATCGTGCATGTTTGGATGAGGTCTTTCCTTTAGGCAAATAAGCCCATTTCAGGTCACTCTGTTGGCCTTCAAGACATGCTCAGACAGGTTGGGCATGGTGGCTCATGCCTATAATCCCAGCACTTTGGAAGGCCAAGAAGGGCAGATCACCTGAGGTCAGGAGTTCAAGACCATCCTGACCAACATGAAGAAACCCCATCTCTACTAAAAATAGAAAATTAGCCTGGCTTCGTGGTGCATGCCTATAATGTCAGCTACTGGGGAGGCTGAGGCAGGAGAATCACTTGAACCCGGGAGGCGGAGGTTGCAGTGAGCTGAGATTGTGCCACTGCACTCCAGCCTAGGCAGTAAGAGCAAAACTCCGTCTCAAAAAAAATGAAAGACATGCTCAGACATACCTGAATTTCAAGATGAATGTATCATAAGGCTAATCCACTTGACTTTACATGTATTTAGATTTTGTATTCTAAGTATAACAAAATGCTTAATGGGATACAGATGTAACAACTTCAGGCAGCACTGAAGTACTGACACTTCCCTGGCATAGGTGGGCACAAGGGATTGTCTTTTTCAAAACAGCCAATCACATGAGCTCCACATAGTTATGCAAACAAAAGGTACACAGGCACCCATTACTCCAGCAAAAGGTGGAACAGAATCTTAGGATGATATGACCATGAGCCATCTCCCAACAACTCTTAATGTACATAGCTGGTTGCTAGAGAAGAAGTAGGTAATTTTGGACAAATTTCTCCTGGCAGACCAACCTCCTGGGAAAGCCTTTTTAAATTCAGTGTCATTAGACCCTTTCTGGTACATTGGGATGATTCTGGCTGAGACCTTCTTGAAGTTTGAAGGGATAACTGGACCCAGAGAGGAGCAAGTTATGAAATATAAGAAGCCTACTTTGATAGGTTCATGGGGCAAGAGGAGATCTATATCATGTAGCTAAGGCTGAACAGCCTTCCCAGTGAGCCCCTCTGACCCTGACCTCAGCCTTTGAAATGACTGTGAACATGTGAACCGACCACCTCTTTCTAAGCCTATTTTGTCTTAGTCTATTTTGTGCTGCTGTAGCAGAATGCCTGAGACTGGGTAATTTTTAAAGTACTGTATTGCTCACAGTACTGGAAGCTAAGAGACCAAGATTAGAGAACCAGTAGGTTCAGGATCTGGAGAATGCCCAGTCTCTGCTTCCAACGTGGCTCTATGAATGCTGCATCCTCCAGAGGAAAGAAACACTGTGTCCTCACATGGCCATAGGCAGAGGAGCAAAAAGGAACTAACTCTTTGTCAAGCCCTTTTATAATGGCATTAATCTATTTCTGAGGGAAGAGCCTTCTTGACCTAAACACCTCCTAAAATGCTCCACCTCCCAACACTGTTTCATTGGAGATTAAGTGTCCAATACATGAATTATGGGGAATGCATTCAGATTGTAGTACTTCTTAAAGCCCAGTGTGGCAGTACCATGGCCTGGGCAGGGTCTGGAAAGCAAGAACATCAGCTCAGCAGGAGACAATGTTCACTGGCCTGTGAGGGACCCCTGGCAACAATCAAAGCAAGGGTCTCTGCCACCTTGTGCTTGGAATCAAGACAGACTTTTTTGAACTGAGTAGTCACCTGACTTTCTTGGCAATTCACGTGGGCTAGAGACTTGGGAAATAGAAAAAGCTCAAGATTGAGTCATGAGACTTGCTGACAACTTGAAGATGAGGCTAAAACAATTAACTGCTAAAATTAGAGCACTGTGACTACTTTTGAGCCCCTACACTGATAAAGCCAATAATATGGGTTATATGAAGACAAAGAAAGGGCTCACTAACCTTTAGTAGTTTTAAGATTATTGCCCACTATAATTTAGGACTCAACAGAGGTTGTAGATTCATATTTTTATCATTAATTTCTAAACTATTACATAATTCTGGGTTTTAGGAGTTAATATAGTCGTGTGACTTCCCCTGGTCTCCTCAATAAACCAAACCCATCCATTCAGATCTTTGGAATTAGCCCAGATCATCTCCTCTTTGTCTGGTGTCACTCACCAGTTCTTGCCCTGTGATTCTTGGGTCTTTGATCTGAGTCCATCTTCAGACCTCTCCCTGTTTTCCTGGCCCACCATCGGTTCTGGGCTGGATTTTCTAGCCACATAGAGTACTCTTTTTCTAGCCAGGCCTTTGGTAAATGCCGAGCTTTTTTCTGCCTTCAGCAGCCTCTGTGTTAGTAGAGGGGCATCAGCCAGTGCACTGGGAATCAGAAGCCAAAGTATTCATTCAGGCAACATGAATCCCTGCCTGTGGGCTAGTCTTTTTGAGCGATTTCAAACTGTTTGTTGACCTATGAAATGTGGATAGTAAAATATATGGTCCCACTATATGTTATGCATTAAGAAACAAACTTATTTTTGGTGCTGGGTAGTATTTGTAATAATATTGAGATATACAAACAAACAAAAAATGTTTCCTTCAAATCAAATGTGAATTTTTGCCCTGTATTTCTAAAGCATTCAGAGTTCTCAGTTTTTGACAGAACCATAATGATATGGAATTTTTAAAAAGTTAAACCTTTAAAAAAATGGAAAACTTTAACCAGTTACACAGCATTGTCGCAAACATTGGTACGTATTTTCCCTTCTGAACAGGGAAAGATGAAGGATGATTAGAGAGTTGATATAATGGAAAGACATGCTACAGTCCTGGCATTAATATTATCTTAAAAGACTGGAGTTTTTATTCACATCAACTTGAAAATATAAGCAAAAGCAATGGAGAAATTTGCCCAAGACTTGGTCTTCCCACCTTTATTCAAATTATCCTCTTTATTACTTTCCATATCTTAACAAGGGAAAAACTGAAAGTAAGGGAGGTGTGTGCATCACAATGATTGCAGTCATACCTTCCATCACCAAAAATGAGAATGAGCAAGCAATTTGTTTTTCCATGTTCAGAATTCTTTTTATTTTTTGTTATTTTTCTTTTTTTCATATTCAGAAATTGTATTTTTTATAAGCTCAGTTTTTAATGGCATTAAGATTGAAAGCAATCAACAAATGCAAGGAAATTCACTGTGAAGGAAATGAAATTCCTTCTTAAATGACAAACCCAAGAAAACATAGTGTAATAATTTGATTGTATCAGGAATCCCCTGCCCATACTCAAAAACAATCTTTTTTCCTGGTAACATGTCTCTTTATTCAGGCAAAGAATCATCTCATACAGACAAGCATGAAGAGATTTTTTAAAAATCAAATCTTAAGAGTCTTATTAAGTTGGGCTGTTTGTACCTTTCTTAGAGGCTCTTTTGACAAGAATTATCAAACTACAAAAACTTTCTAAGATTTCAGACCTGAAAAGATAAAAGAAAAAAAATATTTTTGGTTAGTCAGTAAATACAGGTCTACTTTTTATCTGTAGTGAAATCTCGATGAGTAAACTGAAAGGAAGATTGGGTTGGGGTTTATGCAAATATGGTTTCTTCCTCTCAACTCCTCTACCCTGCCCTGTCTGCAGAGAGATGAACCTTTGCATTTCTATATTTCAGTCCTTCATTTCCAGAGCATTGCTAATTCAGTACTGGGCAATTCTAGCATTTCACTGTATAAAGTCTTCAAGTGGGTGAACATGATCAAGGTTTCTTAGAGTCAGCCTGTAAAAGCAGTCTCTAAACTGAAAAATGTTTTAATACTTACTGGCCATTTTAACAGGAATCATTTGGGGGTAAGTGGCCAAAAATACCAAGAAATATTTTTTCAGGCACTCATTCACGTATAAAACTGAACTCAATAAAATAGTGAATAGCGTAGGCAAAGTCCTAACACTAGGAGACACAGTTGATAGCAATAGTGATGAAAATAGCAACTAACACTAAGCTGGTACTTACCATATGCCAGCCATTTACATTTTCATTTAATCTTTACAGCCACCTTCATAATTAGATATTACTATGACCATTTTACAAACAAAGAAACCAATAAGCAATTTGCCCAAGAAAACTAAGTGAAGGTTTAGTATGTAAGACTAAAGACATTTTCTCCCTCACCTGTCTGCTCGATTTTAACTATGTAAGAGCATGGGGTCCTTGGATGGAGGGCAAAATTCCCAATAGAAAATTAAATTTTCTATTTGGAGTTTAATCACTTTCTTATTGATTTTACTTATGGAGACAGTAATAGGAGAAAGTAATAGAATCTGTGCTCTAGATGGTCCAGAACACAGAGCTCTCTAGAAGTGATGAAGAAGAAGCAGATACTAAAGGAATCATAAAATAGCTATATAGTTGGGTTGTTTTATTTGCAGGACAGATAGAAATAATATCCTAGTTAAAAATTCAAGCAAGGCAAATAGTATAAGCATATGTAAGAGTTCAATCAGAGAAGATGGCTATTAATGGTTTATGTGTATTCTAGATTTTTCCCACATATTAATATATAATTATTTTTAAATGGGATTATAAAATACATAGATACATTGCTTATAGTATGCCATATACTTTTTTCCATGACTCCTTAGTATCTCATTGTGTGGCTATACCATAATTTATTAAATATTTCTATTGACTTGGACATTACATTTGTTTAATTATTACAAATATTCTACAATAAATATTTTATGCACACATTTTTCAATGTGTGAATAAATCCCTAGAATTGGAATCATCAGATTTTTTTAAAAGGCACGTTAAAAATTATAGTGGTTGTTGTCAAATGCCCTACGAAAAGGTTGTACCATTTTACATTTCCACCATAATGTACAAGAGCATCTGTTCTCCTACACCTTTCTCAACAATGGATATTGATGTTTTTAACAATTGCTGATATGATGGGCAAAAATTGTATCTTGTTATTTTGATTTGAATATTTTTCTATTTTATTTTATTTTATTTTATTTTTGAGACAGGGTCTCATTCTGCTGCCTAAGTTGGGATGCAGTAGTGTGATCATGGCTTGCTATAGCCTCAAATTCGTGGGCTCAAGCCATCCTCCTACCTCAGCCTTCTGAGTAGCTGGGACTACAGGAGGACTCCACCATTTTAGATTGTTTTGTAGAGATAGGGTCTCACTTTGTTGCCCATGAAGTTTTTTCATTGTTAGGGAGTTAAAATGTCTTTTTATATGTTTATTTGGAACTTGTGTTTTTTCGTCTATAAATTCTTAAGTATGTCTTCTTTTTCTGTTGGGAATTTAATCATTTTCTTATTGATTTTACTGATTTTTCTTGTATATTAGCAATAGTTGAGCATTTGCCTAATATACATATTGTAAATTTTTTTTACCTAATTTGTCTTTAGGCTTCCTCCTCTTCTTCCTCCTCCTCCCTTTCCTTCCCCTCTCTCTTTCTGACTCTTTTGCTACTTATATTTTTAAATTTTTACATAAAAAGTTCTTTACGGATTTTGGACTTCATATATTAGAAAGGCATTTTATCTCCCAAGAGTATGCAAATAGCAACTCATGGCTTTGTTCTGATACTTGAATGATTTTTTTTTCATATTTACGTATTTGATCTAACTTGCATTCATTCCAAAGAAGCTAGAAATCCAGGTTTTTACATGAAATCTTCTATATGGAAATATCTGCTTTTTAAATATAATTTTAAAGAATAAGCCAAATAAAATAAATGCGATGGGCAGATTTAGCCATGGGCTGCTAGTTTGTGACTTTTAGTTACAAAGATTCCACATAAGAAATTAAACAAGACCATACTGTTTCTGTTAAAAAATTAAACAGACCATACTGTTTCTATTATATTACTAATGGATAAAGGAGTACATATAGTGTGTAATTAAATGCAGGAAAAACTGTACAGGTACCTGCTTGACGATAATAACATTTTAGCTTTATCTCTGGAGGAAAATTACTTAACCTCTATCTTAGTTTCTTAATCTGCCAAATGGAGGTAATAATAGGTTTGGGGGAACATTCATTGTGTTTTGGGCTTGTATGAGGTGTAGCCAATGAAATAAGTCATAAAGTGATAGCTATAATGAGGGAATATCTATTAGGGAATTATAAATGTGGTATCTACCACTCATAGCTATCTTTTTTTTTTTTTTTTTTTTGAGACAGAGTCTCTGTCACCCATGTTAGAGTACAGTGGCAGGATCTCGTCTCACTGCAACCTTCATGCCCCCAGTTCAAGCAATTCTCCTGCCTCAGCCTCCTGAGTAGCTCGGATTACAGGCACCCACCTGCCACCATGCCTGGCTAATTTTTGTATTTTTAGTAGAGATGGGGTTTCACCATGTTGACCAGGCTGGTCTCAAACTCCTGACCTCAGGTGATCTGCCTGCCTCAGCCTCCCCAAGTGCTGGGATTACAGGTGTGAGCCACAGTGCCCATCACATCCATTTTTGTGGCATGTTCTAAGGTTGTTTCAGAAAGAACTGACTCAAGTGGAGATTCTATTCAGTCAAATTCTCAATTTCTCTATGATTTACTAATGGATTCATTGGGACCTAGAAGAATCCCAGAACCAATAAACATCGTCTTTACTCTTAGGAAGTCTCGCATTTGGTTGAAAAACTTAAATTTTCATTCAAAGAACAAAAGAAAATATGAATAAAGGTGCTATAATTAGGTACCTAATTTACATAGACAAGATGTGTTTTAGCTCAAGAAGATAAAGTTTTAAAGGTACTTTTCTTTAGGAATTGAAGGCTTTGATGGATAGGTAGGATTTGGTTTGTGCCAAGTAAATGGCATTTCAGGCTTGGGAAACAGCATGAACAAAGGCACAGATATGGTATTGCATGTGTCATTGCGTGCCACAACAGATGATAGGGAAAATGAGAGAGCGTGTGAATGGGGCTGTGAGGCTGGAACAGAGAGAAAGGGGCATGGTCAGGGTAGAGTTGTGGGAGGTAAGGTGGAGCAGCCACATTGAACTCAATAAAGAGAGGGTTACAATTCTGAGCTGATTTTGGAGGGAGAGGCACAGGGCCTGCAACATTGCAATGTTTGGTAACAAGGGTTTATCAGTCATTAGAAATTATGAGCATTCACATAAAAGTTGAAGTTGAGACTATGAATGATAATTTAAAATTAATAATAGGTATTACTTATTGTCACTAATATTACTAATACTATGTCATTGACATAAGACATGGTTTTAAGAGGTGTTTATCTTATCATTTAGGCTCATTACTTAAGCATTACAATCGTAATAAGTTAGATGCTATTGTTATTCTCATTTTATAATGAGAACAATTGAGATGCAGAGACTTGCTCAAGAAGAGAAATATGTCTTCGATAACAGTAACGGGACACTTTGGGATCCTCTTTAGGTTAGAAGTAAAGCAATTTTTATAAAATCAATTCAGTGCCCACATTTCAAAGGATGAATACTAAGCCCTCATCCTCTTTTGAAGGTACCTTGCGATGCAGGTCAATAGTCAAGATGAGGATGGGGTCAAAGTGTACTTACCCTCACCATGTGATATGTCCAACAACCATTCAGAGGAGTCAAAATTAATGAGACAATAAAACTTGCAGAGCAGAGAATGTCTATTCAAGTGAAAAATTGTTTATTTTTGATTCATTGATTTTTCTCTGATCATTGAGTTATGATTGCTTCATGCTGTCAGGTGCTTCAGTAATTCCCTTCCTCCTTTTTTGACTATTAGGTACTTTCTCTGACATTTCCTTGCCAGTTTTAGGGATTTTTCAGATTTTAATATGCTACCAAGCAACTGAGGGAGAGAGAATAATTAATATAACTGTTTAACATTTAGGTAAACAAAGTCATAGAATAATCAAGAATTTTGTCCAGGACAACAACGTTAATCTCTGTCAGCAATAGAACTTTCTTAACATTCCTCTTCAGATTTTTATTATTCAAGGATATTTTAAAGTATCAGCTTCTAGGATATTGTGTTACTTTCCTTCCTGAGAACTGATAAATGCAGCTGTTATTTCATAAGTCCCTAAAAGCAAATCACCTAATTATCTTGATACTTGTAGGTTAAACTAAATGTGTCAGCTAAAAAGTAGAGAATACTGGAATTCTGACAAGTAATTTGTCCTGATGTTAAGTTTATCTCATCAAAAGGCAATTGTAGGCAAGTTCTTTCATATGATAAAATCGTGTTCCTGGAATACCAACTCACAAATCTAGTGTTGCCTTTGTTGCTGCCTGTCTAGGGCTAAACCAAATCTAGTGTTTAACAACGTGAACTCAGAATGAGTGTAGGACCCATTGTTCTATGCCGAGGAACAGAAGAGCACAGATTGTGATTGTTGTGAGTTCACTCTACATTTCATTCATGTTTTTGTAACAGATAATGCCAGATGTTCTGAATCTGGAATATGAGTGGCCACTAGCCACCAATACAAACAGAAATTCTACTACATATTCATTTTCATGTGTTCCAAAGAGGACTGTTTTGAATTTTTGTCATTTGTTTTTTGATAACATAGGAATAGTTTGAAATTTGATTGTTGTCAACAAGCTTGACTTTGGGTTGGTGATATAAAAAATTAAAACTGCCTGTATATCGTTTGAGACACTGATCTCTAGGCTAAAATGTTAAAATACTCTGATTTATCAACGTATACTTTCACTGGGAATATTTCAGTAATCTACTGTATTTGGTTACAAAGGGACTGTCACAAACTCAAGTGTGTTCAGAAGAAACAAGATGAAGGAATGTCTAGAAATTATGGAGTTTTCATGGGGATTCACTGAGAAGGAACAGAAGGTGAAGATTTTAATGTCTGCTAGGGATAGAATTATGAAAAAATGAAATAAGATGGACATCAAAGTGCTGTTATATAGAAGAGATTTAAATGTATTCAGAATTGTTCCAGAAGGGGAACTAAGGTCTGAAAAACTTATTCAGGTCATCATAAAGAAGAACTTTCATAGTTGTCCAAAAATAAAACAAGCCTCCTTGTGAGGAACTAAGTTTTGTCATGACAAATGTTCAACAAGGTCAATAATATTTTCAAAAATATTAGTGTGGGCTGGGTGCGGGGGTTCACACCTGTAATCCCAGCACTTTTGGAGGCTGAGATGAGCAGATTGCCTGAGCCCAGGAGTTTGAGTCCAGCCTCGGCAACATGGCAAAATCTTGTCTCTACAAAAAATTCAAAAATTAGGTGGTGTAAACCTGTAGTTCCCGTTACTTAGGAGGCTGAGGTAGGAGGATGGATAGAGCCCAGGAGGTTGAAGCTGCAGTGAGCATGATTGCACCACTGAGCTCAAGCCTGGTTGACAGAGCAAGACCCTGTCTCAAAAATATATGTATTATATATAATATATAATTTATATGCTATATATTATATATAAGTGTGAATAATCTTATACATAGTGACTCGTAAATCATAAATACTCAATTTATGTTTGGTAAATCAATGCGTATTACTATACAAGGTTAGATCAAGTGACCCTGGAAGTATGGAAGAATGCTGATACTCTTTGATTTGTCTAGTATCTACCCCACCCCATGTGGGAGATACAGAAAGAAAACAGGCCTTGTCCCTTGTTTTAAAAGTAGCTGAAAAGGTAAAGGAAATTCTTGAAACAATGAGAAATTGTAATAAATTGTTTTAACAGAGGATTTTAGAGAAAATTTTAAAACCCTACGCTGGTATAAAACTTTTCTTAACAGAAGAGTTGTATGAGTTGGTCTTCAAAATATTAAGAAAAACACAATGAAGAAGTTATGGCAGTTAAGAGAATTAATACAAAGTTCTGGAGATAAAATTGAGCATGGTATGAGGTATGGTAAGCAGACAGATTAGTTGCAGTGGTGTGTTTCCCCTGGGGCAGGAAGAAATGAGGCAGTAAGCGCATATAAACTAGACTGGGGAGTTTGAACTTGATGCAGGGGATGTATGGAAGTTTTGTAGATTAAACAAAGGAGAGGCATAATTAACAAATGTGTCAGAAACGCTCACCTAACAGATAATGCACTGCATGAAGCAGAGCGGTGCTTCTCAAACTGAGGTGTACACTCCCCTCATATTTACACACCAAAATGTTCACAGAGCGTGGATTTTACTTGAAGATTTTGGGAAATGGTAACTTTCTTATAAGTAATTGAAGATATTATTTAATATCAAACAAATATGATAAAACTTTATATTTCAGAGGAATGACATTCTTGTGCTGAATGGCTGTAGGCTGTACTTCGGAGGCCTGTCAGCTCTCTTGGGCTCTCTGTGGCCCCCAGGTCCACAGACAGGGAAGTGTGAGAAGCCGGTGAGAGAAGGCTGAAGAGCAGGAGTGTCTTATTACTACACACTGAAAGCATGTTGTGCTAGGTGCTATGCTTAGAGCTAGAGGTAGAAGGATGAAGATAGTGCCACCCTAGAGAAGTTATTCGTCTGTTAGAGAGATAGATACAAAAACAGATAACTTCAATAAATTTTGGAAACCAATAAAAACCGTTTATGCACATAATGGGGTCCCATGTAAATTGGAGGACACACCTAGAGAATATAGTGGCAAATGCAATGCTAAAGGAGATGAAAGAAAGGCCAGACTAGGGTTTCTAGCCCGGGATGCCTGAAGAATTAAGCTGCTGCTAAGAAAAAAAGATAAGATATGTGATTATGTGCACAAAGTGGGTGTTGTTACTAAACATCTTCTACACAACTGAGAACCCATGCTAGGGAAGAAAACAAGCACATGAAAGAGACACCCACTTAGAGAACTTGTTGTTTACACCCACGCTGTCTTACCTCATTCTGGAGCTCTCCCACCTACTACCACCTAAACTCATCCCTATCAATAGTTCTGAGACCCAAGTTCTGATATTTTCCAATTTTTAACTTACCCTGCCTATTGAGAGTAAAACCAGTCAAAAACTTCAGAATAACCTTAAAATAACAACTCAATCCTACAGCTCTTGAAAAAAATTAAAGTTCTAAGTTGTAAAAATGGAATAGACCTCGATGAGAATGATACTTGAATGACACACATGACTTAGCTTTTCAGCTTTAGCAAAGAAAACAGAATTGCAGCAAATTCAAAATACGTAGTTTCTACCTTTCTTTTAGAGTAATGGTTTTTATTCATAATGTTGAGTTGAATTGAATACCAGTGGAATACAGATAATTAGTTCTTAATAGTAGTTTTAAAATAATAGTCATAAGTAATTAGCTGTTGCTACTAGCTACCCTTTTTTGAATGTTTAGTACATGCTTAGACACTGTTCTATCTCAGTGATTTTCACTGATGGCACCAAAGATAAATTTATTTAATTTGCACACATAGTGTGGATATCATTATCATCTATGTTTTACAAAATGAAGCAGGAGAGGTGAAGATATTTGTCCAAACTTACAATTAGGAAGTGACATAAACTGGATTAAGAACTCCAGAGCCTAAATACTTAAATACTGTACTTTGCTCAAACAATACTAATAATCATTACAAATGATCTATATGTTTTTTTAAAAGATGGTTATTTCTGTATGACTCTCTCAGTAGACATTCCCTGATCAGGAGAGCGAAGGAGAGAAAGAGCATGTTACAATGAGAGCACCAGGAGTTGCACCCACCTTAGGAAAGCCCTTGAGAGTATATGATGAACAGGTAATCATCTCCCATGTGTATCATAGTGAAAAAAAAAATTCTCAGAATTATGCCATAGAGAATGGGATGATGTTCAGATAAATTCTATTCCAAGTAGAATGTGAGAAAACTCAGTGAGCAACTTTTTGTGTATTACCAATATATAGAAGCATAGCATCTATTTTCTCAAAAACATGTCACATTTGACCGTATAAAATGAGTCTGGAAGTACTCCCTCTTCCTAAATTTTCTGAAAGATATTTTATTAACTGTTTAATATAATTCTCCAGTGAAGAAATTTGGCCTGGAGTTTTCTTTATGAAAAGCTTATAATTATGAATTGAATTTCTTTACTAGATAGGGAATTATTTAGTTCTCTGTTCTTTCTTGCAAACCTTTTAATTATTTGTTTCTTTTAAATAATTCATCCATTTTATCTGATTGATTGTCAGATTTTTTGGCATAAAGTTGTTTGTAACATTTCCTGATTACCCTTTTAATATCTGTAACATCTGTGTTGATATCTCCAACCTCTGCATTAATATCTCCTTTTTCATTCCCGATTTGGTAATTTAGATTTTTTTAGCTTTTGTCTTGATCAGTGTAAGCTAGAGGTTTATTAATTTTATTGATTTTTCAAATAATCAGCTTTTGATTTCATTTATCTATAGTTTATACATTTTATATTTTGTTGATTTCTGCTCTGATCTTTATTATTTTTGTTCTTCCTTTTACTTACAAGCCACTGAGGAAACAGTTTTCAAGAGGAAGACTAGTGGCTTTATTTGCATCTCTGAGGACAGTCCACTAAGCTGGACCTCATACTACTTGGGCTTTAATTATCAAAAAATGGTACAGTTCTTTTAAATAAACTAAGAAATTACTTACTGATAATTTGAGGAACTAGTGTTCTGATAACTTTACAGGCCATATGAATGTTGTTTTCTGATGACTAAGTGATTTAAAGGTTGACATTAGAGGAAATGAGAAAAATTAGTGTGGGAAGGAGGGAGATTTGGGCAATGAGCTTTTAATGAAAATTAGGTCTCTAAATTCACATTTTTTTCTTAAGTCCTCAAAAAATGAAAGATTTAAGTTTGGAGAGATGCACAAATCATATTCTACCTAGAAGTCCTGTGTAAGGGAAAAGATCCTAGGTCACTTATACTTGTATTTTTATTTTTAGAATAATTTCACTTGACTAAATCCCTTTTTTCCCCAATTTTCTCCACATAATTTTATTGAGTGGATCCATTTATTTTTCATTGATTTAAAATATGAGAGTTTTTTGTGAGTACATTACAGCTGTATATATTTACAGGGTACCTGAGATGTTTTGATACAGGCATGCAATGTGAAGTTAGCATATCATGGAGAATGGGGTATTCATCCCCTCAAACATTTATCCTTTGTGCTACAAACAATCCAATTTATATTCTTTAAGTTATTTTAAAATATGCAATTCTGTTATTATTGGCTGTAGTCATCCTACTTTGCTATCAAATAGTAGGTCTTATTCTATTTTTTTTTTTTTTTGGTACCCATTAGCCATTCCTACCTCCCCCTCAACTCTCCACTATCCTTCCCAGCCTCTGGTAACAATATTTTTACTGTCTATGTCTAGGACTTCAATTGATTTTGTTTTTAGATCCCACAAATAAGTGAGAACATGTGATGTCTGTCTTTCTGTGCCTGGCTTATTTCACTTAAAATAATGATCCTCAGTTCCATTGATTTTGTCACAAATAATTGGATCTAATTGTCTTTTATGACTGAATATTACACCATTATATATATGTACCACATTTTCCTTTCTATTCATCTGTTGATGGACACTTAGATGCTTCCAAACCTTAGCTATTGTAACCAGTGCTACAACAAACATTGGAGAGTGACTATCTCTTCCATATATTGATTTCCTTTCTTTTGGGCATATACTCAGCAGTAGGATGGCTGGATTATATGGTAGCTCAATTTCCAGTTTTCTGAGGAATCTCCAAATTTTTCTCCATAGTGGTTGTACCAATTTACATTTCCACCAACAGTGTACAAGAGTTCCCTGTTCTCCACATCCATGCCAGCATTAGTTATTGCCTGTCTTTTGGATATAAGCCACTTTAACTAGAGTGAGATGATACCTCATTGTAGTTTTGAATTGCATTTCTCTGATTATCAGTGGTGTTGAGCACCTCTTCATATGCCTTTCTGTTTGCCATCTGTATATCTTCTTTTGAGAAATGTCTATTCAAATATTTTGCCCATCTTTTCATTGGATTATTAGACTTTTTTTCCTGTAGAGTTTCTTAAGTATTCTAGTTATTAATCTCTTATCAGAAGGGTAGTTGCAAATATTTTCTCCCATTCTGTGGGTTGTCTCTTCACTTTGTTGGTTGCTTCATATGCCATACAGAAGCTTTGTAACTTAATGTGATTCCATTTGTCCATGTTTGCTTTGGTTGCCTGTGCTTGTGGGTTATTGCTCAAGAAGTCTTTGCCCAGTCCAGTGTCTTGGAGAGTTCCCCCAATGTTTTCTTTCAGTAGTTTTATAGTTTAAGGTCTTAGATTTAAGTCTTTAATACAGTTTTATTTGATTTTTGTACATGGTAAGAGATAGGTGTTAATATGGTTTGGCTGTGTCCCCACTGAAATCTCATATTGAATTCCCACATGTTGTGAGAGGGACCCAGTGGAACATAATTGAATCATGGGGGCAGGTCTTTCCTATGCTGTCCTTGTGACTGAATAAATCTCACAAGATCTGATGACTTTATAAGGTGGAGTTTCCCTGCACACACTCTCTATCTTTGCCTATCACCATCCATGTAAGATGTGACTTGCTCTTCTTTGCCTTCCATCATGATTGTGAGGCCTCCCTAGCCATGTGGAGCTGTAAGTCCATTCAACCTCTTTATTTTATAAATTGCCTAGTCTCAGATATGTCTGTACTAGCAGCATGAAAATGGATTAAGACAGGGGTCTAGGTTCTTTCTTTTGCATATGGATATCCAGTCTTCTCAGCATCACTTCTTGAAGAGACTATCTTTTCTCCAATGTATGTTCTTGGAACCTTTGTCAAAAATGAGTTCACTGTAGGTGTGTGGATTTATTTCTGGGGTCTCTATTCTGTTGCATTGGTCTGTGTGTCTATTTTTATGCCAGTACCATGCTGTTTTGGTTACTACAGCTCTGCAGTATAATTTGAAGTCAGGTAATTTGATTTCTCTAGTTTTATTCTTTTTACTTATGATAGCTTTGTCTATTCTGGGTCTTTTGCAGTTTCATATAAATTTTAAAATTGTTTTTCTATTTCTGTGAAGAATGTCATTGGTATTTTGATGGGGATTGCATTGAATCTGCAGATTGCTTTGGGTAGTATGCACATTTTAACACTATTGATTCTTTCAATCCATAAACATGGAATATTTTTCCATTTTTTGTGTCATCTTCAATTTTTTTCATCAATGTTTCATAGTTTTAAATATAGATCTCTTTCAACTCTTTGGTTATGTTAATTCCTTGGTATTTAATTTTACATGTTGTTACTGTGAATGGTATTAGTATTTTATTTCTTTTTCACATTGTTCACAGTTGGCATATAGAAATGCTACTGATTTTTGTATGTTGATTTTGTATCCTGCAACTTTACTGAATCTGTTTGTCATTTCTAATAGTTTTCTTGTGGAGTCTTTAAGTTTTTCCAAATATAAGATCATATCCTGAGTAAATCAGGATAATTTGACTTCTTCCTTTCCAATCTAGATGCCTTTTATATCTTTCTCTTGTCTAATTGCTCTCACTAAGACTTCTAGTACTATTAATTTGTTGAATAACGGTGCTGACAGTGGGCACCCTTGTTGTGTTCCAGTCTTAGAGGAAAGGCTTTCAACTTTTCCCCATTCAGTATGATACTTGCTGTGGGTCTGTCATATATGACTTATATTATGTTGAGGTACATTCATTCTATACCCAGTTTTTTAAGGGTTTTTATCATGAAGCAGTGTTGAATTTTATCAAATGGTTTTCAGCATCAATTAAAATGATTATGTGATTTTTATACTTCATTCTGTTGATACAGTGTATCACATTGATTGATTGGTGTATGTTGAACCATTCTTGTATCCCAGGGATAAATCTCACTTGGTCATGATAAATGATCTTTCTAATGTATTGTTGAATTTTGTTTGTAGTATTTTGTTGAGGATTTTTGCATCAATATTCATCAGAGATATTGGCCTATAGATTTCCTTTTTTGATGTGTCTTTGTCTGATTTTGGCATGAGGGTAATACCAGCCTCATAGAATGAGTTTGGAAGCATTTCTTTCTCCTCTATTTTTCAGAATAGTTTGACTAGAATTGATATTTGTTCTTCTTTAAATGTTTGGTAGAATTCAGCAGTGAAGCCATCAGGTCCTGGGCTTTTCTTTACTGGAAGACATTTTATTATGGCTTCAATTCCATTACTCTTTTTTTTTTTTTTTTTTTTTTTTTTTTTTTTTTAGATAGGGCCTCACTTTGTTACCCAAGGTGGTGGAGTGTAATGGTGGGATGATCTTGGGTCACTGCAGCCTCAACCTCCCATGTTCAGAGTATCCTCTGCCTCAGCCCCCAAAGTAGCTGAGACTACAGGCATGCACCATCATTCTCAGCTAATTTTTTTGTACTTTTTGTAGAGATGAGGGGTTTCACCATGTTACCCAGGCTTGTCTCAAACTCCTGAGCTCAAGCAATCTGCCCTCCTTAGCCTCCTAAAGTGCTAAGATTCAGCATCAATTAAAATGATCATGTGGTTTTTATCCATTCTGTTGATATGATGTATCAACATAGGATACATAGGATTTTTAGGATTACAGGCGTGAAACACAACACCTAGGCTCATTACTTCTTATTGGTCTGTTTAGGTCTTAGGTTTCTTTTTTTGGTTCAATCTTGGTAGGTTTTATGTAACTAGGAATTTGTCCATTTTTTCTAGATTTTCTAATTTATTGGCATATAGTTGCTCAGTAGCCACTAATGATCCTTTTAATTTCTGCAGTATCAGTTGTAATGTCTCCTTTTTTATTTCTGATTTTATTTATTTGGATCTTCTCTCTTCTTTTCTTAGTTAGGCTGGCTAAAGGTTTGTCAATTTTGTTTAATTTTTCAAAAAGCTAACATTTTGTTTCATTGATTTTTTTCATTTAAATATTATTTCTTTCTGCTCTGATCTTTATGATTGCTTTTCTTCTGCTAATTTTGGGTTTGGTTCATTCTAGCATTTCTAGTTCTTTAAGAAGCATCATTAGATAGTTTATTGAAGTTTTTCATCTTTTTGATGTCATCACTTATAGCTATAAACTTTCCACTTAGTACTGCTTTTGCTGTATCCCATAGGTTTGGGTATATTGTGTTTCCATTTATCATTTATTTCAATAATTTTTTCAGTTTCCTCCTTAATTTTTTCATTGACATACTTGTCATTCAGGAGCATATTGTTTAATTTCTCTGTATTTTTATAGTTTCCAAAATTATTCTTGTTATTAATTTCTAGTTTTATTCCATTATGGTCGGAGAAGATGCTTGATATTATTTTAGATTTTTAAAAATGTTTTAAGACTTGTTTTGAGACCTAATCTATGGTCTATCCGTGAGAATGATCCATGTGTTGTGAAAAAGAATGTTTATTCTGCAGCTCTTAGATGAAATGTTCTGCAAATATCTATTGGATTCATTTGGTCTACAATACAGATTAAGTCTGATGTTTCTTTGTTGATTTTCTGTCTGGAAGATCTGTCCAATGCTGAAAGTGAGGTGTTGAAGTCTCCAGCTATTATTGTGTTGAGGTTCATCTCTCTCTTCAGCTCTCATAATATTTTCTTTATGTATCTAGGTGCTCCCATGTTGGGTGCATAAATATTTAAAATTGTCATATTCTCTTGCCAGTGTTGATATCTTTATCATTAGTTAGTGGTTTTCTTTGTCTATCTATTTTGTCATATACAAGTACAGGAACTCCTGTTCTTTTTTATTTTCCATTGGCACGGAATATCCTTTTCCATCCTTTCATTTTCAGACTATGTGTGCCTTTATAAGTGAAATATAGTTCTTGTAGGCAACAGACCAATGGGTCTTGTTTATTCATCTATTCAAGAGTCTATGTGTTTTGATTGGAGAGTTTAGTCCATTTACATTCAATGTTATTATTAGTAAGTAATGACTTATTCCTGCCATTTTATTCTTTAATTTCTTGTGTTATTCTCTTCTCTTCCTTCTTTCTTTGATTGCTAGCTTCCTCTAGTGAAGATGATTGTCTCTGGTGATATGATATAGTTTCTTGCTTTTTATTTTTTGTGTATTCATTGTGTATATTTTGGTTTGAGGTTACCATGAGGCTTGTAAATACTACCTTATTACCCATTATGTTAATCTGATAGCAACTTAACACTATTTGCATAAGTAAACAAACAAAACGAAAACTAATAAAAACTTGCCTTAACTTCATCCCCCAACTTTTTAACTTTTTGTTGTTTCTATTTATCTCTTATTGTACTATATCTTGAAAAGTTGTTGTTGTAGTTATTATTATTATTATTTTTTTTTTTTTTGAGACAGAGTTTCGCTCTTGTTACCCAGGCTGGAGTGCAATGGCGCGATCTCAGCTCACTGCAACCTCTGCCTCCTGGGTTCAGGCAATTCTCCTGCCTCAGCCTCCCGAGCAGCTGGGATTACAGGCAGGTGCCACCATGCCCAGCTAATTTTTTGTATTTTTAGTAGAGACAGGTTTCACCATGTTGACCAGGATGGTCTCAATGTCTTGACCTTGTGATCCACCCGCCTCAGCCTCCCAAAGTGCTGGGATTATAGGCGTGAGCCACCGCGCCCAGCCTGTAGTTATTATTTTTCATTGGTTCATCATTTAGTTTTTCTACTTATGACAAGAGTAGTTTACACACAAGTTACAGTGCTATATATTTTGTGTTTTTCTGTATACTCACTGTTCCTAGTAAGCTTTGTACATTCAGGTGACAATTTATTGCTCATTAATATCCTTTTCTGACTGATTGAAGTACTCCCTTTCACATTTCTTATAGGACAGGTCTAGTGTTGATGAAATCCCTTAGCTTTTGTTTCTCTGGGAAAATGTTTAGTTCTCCTTCATGTTTGAAGGATATTTTCACCAGATATACTATTCTAAGGTAAAAGTTGTTTTCTTCAGCACTTTAAATATGTCATGCCACTCTCTCCTGGCCTATAAGGTATCTACGAAAAGTCTGCTGGCAGACATATTGGAGCTCCATTGTACATTATTTGTTTCTTTTCTCTTGCCACTTTAGAATCCTTTCTTTATCCTTGACCTTTGTGAGTTTGATTATTAAATGCCTTGAGTAGTCTTCTTTGGGTTAAATCTGCTTGGTGTTCTATAACCTTCTTGTACTTGGATATTGGTATATTTCTTTAGGTTTGGGAAGTTCTCTGTTATTATCTGTTTGAATAACCTTTCTAACCCTTTCTCTTTCTCTACCTCCTCTTTATGGGCAATAACTTGCTCCTTTGGGGCTGTTTGTTAAATCCTGCAGGTGTGCTTCATTTTTTTTTCTTTTTTCTTTTGTCTTTTCTGACTGTGTATTTGCAAATAGCCTGTCTTCAAGCTCACTAATTTCTTCTTCTACTTATCTGTTCTGCTATTAAAGGACTCCGATGCATTCTTCACTATCCCAATTGCATTTCTCAGCTCCAGAATTTCTGCTTGATTATTTTAAATTATTTCAATCTCTTTGTTATCTGATAGAATTCCGAATTCCTTCTCTGTGTTATCTTGAATTTATTTGAACTCCCTCAACACAGCAATTTTGAATTCTCTGTCTGAAAGGTCACATATCTCTGTTTCTCCAGGATTTTTTTCTGGTGACTTATTTAGTTCATTTGGTGAGGTCATGCTTTCTTGGAAAGTGTTGATGCTAGTAGATGTTCTTCAGTGTTTGGGCATTGAAGAGTTAGGTATAACTGTAGACTTCATTTTTGCTGTCTGGGCTTATTTGTAGCCATCCTTCTTGGGAAGGCTTTCCAGACATTTGAATGGACTTGAGTGTTAAGGCATTTCTGTGTTAGAGGTCACCTCAAGCTTAGTCAATCTGTGGTTCTTGCAGACTTGTAGAGGTAAGGGCTTGATGGTCTTGGACAAGATCTGAGAGAATTTTCTGGATTACCAGGCAGAGACTCTCATTCTCTTCCCTTACTCCCTCCCAAACATACAGAGTCTTCACCCCATAGCCACCACTAACCCTGGCCATAAAGAGTACTGCTAGACTACCATCAATGTTCCTTTAAGGCCCAAGGTCTCTTATATCAACTTGTGGTGAATGCTGTCTGGCCTGGCAGCCACCCTTCAGGGCAATGGGATCCCCTTTGTCCAAGGGAAAATGCCATCTAAGAGTCAAGTCTTGGATCAGGGATCTCAAGAGCCTGCTTGGTGCTCTACTCCCCTGTGGCAGTGTTGGTACCTAAGGTGCAAGACAAAGTACCCTTTACTTTTCCTTATGCTTTTCTCAAGCAGAAAGAGTTTTGCCCCATAGCCATCATAACTGGTAATAAGCTGAGTCTCACCTGAAGCCAGCAAGTCTCAGACTCACCAAGGCCTCCAGTTTATTACCTGTGTATCTCTGTTGGTTCTTCAGGGACCAAGAGCTTTTCAGTTAGTAGATGATGAATGGTGGCAAGACCTAGTCTGTTCCTTCAAGGCAGCTGGTTCCTTGTTCCCTTCTGGCCCAGGGTGTATATAGTAATGTCATCTGGGAGCTAGGGCCTGGAACAGAGGCCTCTTGACTCTGACCATTTCCCTATCCTATTGTGGCTAAGCTGGTATGCAATATGAAAAACAAAGTCGTCTCTACTCCTCTCCCCTCCGCTCAAGTAGAAGGAAGGAGTGTCTTTTGGAGCTGTGAGCTGTGCAGGATGGGTTAGAAGAGAAGTGATACCAGCACTCCCTTAGCCATCCAGCTGATGCCTCAGTATTTCACACCCCACCCCATCACAGTCTACTGGTTCTGGGCCTGTTCAGCATTAGGGCTCACCTAAAAGTTTCAGTCCTTGTGCTCTAGACACCTTTTCAAGTTTGTTTAGAGTCCCAGAGCACTTCATCCCATGGTAGTGAGGCTTGTGGGAACTCAAGTTCTGATTGCTGGGATTGGTGATTCCTCTCTAGCTAGGGCTGGTTAAAATGCTTTCTCTGTGGGCAGGCATCAGCTGAATTTGGTAGAGTTTTCCTTCCTGCTATAACAGGACAGCACTGGGTTAATTGCCTCACAGTTGCTAAGCTCTCCCTCCCGCAGTACTCAGAAATGCTCTTTGTACTGCATCATTGCTGCTGGAGAGTGGGAGAAGTATGGCGTTGGTGATTCAGTACTTTTTTTTAACTTCTTCAGTGCCTCTTTCATTGTTATAAAGTTAAAACCAGGTACTATGAGTGCTCACCTGATTTTTTGTTCTTATAAAAGTGCTTTCAGTTTTACATTGGTGTCCTTGTTGAGGGTATGATCAATGAAGCCTTCTATTCTGTCATCTGCCACCCATCTTTCAATTTTCATCTGTGCCACATTGGGAGTTCTAGGCAAAATCTACAATAGAATAGAATAGAATAGAATAGAATAGAATAGAATAGAATAGAATAGAATAATTAAATGGCTCCATAACAATTCTATAAAATTTTACTGCCCTTAACTAAATGACAGGAAGTTATTCATATTTCCCCCATTTTTGGAGGAGAATTATGGTGGTGCCCACTTTCACCCTACTTCCTGACTCAAAAAGGTACTAGAAAAGCAAAAGGAGACCAGTTTGAAGAAAAATTCTTGATTTTAAATTTAACAATACTAGATCAAGTTTTACATTAAAGCCATGACCTTATCATGTTAAAAAAAAAAGTCATATCCTTTTAATTATATGTATCATGCACATCTCCAAGTTGTTATAGAAATTATATTTTTACTTTGTGTGTGTGTGTGTGTGTTTGTCTTTCTTCCCTATCAGATTTCTGTTGTATGCTCCATGACAGCAGAGACTACTTACCCAAAGGTGAGTTTTTCAATAAGAAATTATTGAAATAAATGAATTTTTGGCATGAAATGTAATACCTTCCTATAAATCATTTAAATATTTACCTGAAAATTTTTTTAGTCCTGTTAGTTAACAATCTGATCAATTCAGGTTTCAAAGGAACTTATCAAGACTTCAATTAGAGATTAGACATACACAGAGTTTCATTTCTGACTGGATTTTGTGATTGCTTAGGTAATATTTTTTTCCTGGAGGCTGCAAAAACTGCACAATTTGTCATATTGGGTAACTTCTTGTTTCTTAACTATGTCATACACCTGTTGTAACAACCAGGGAAAGTTACCAGATTTACATTTCAGAAACGCTATCCTTCTAAATAGAAGTCTAAAAAAAATTTGTCTTAAAACATCTCAAATTCTTTGCTTGTTCATTTCACCAGTTGAACGCAAATGCCATTGTTATAGCATTCTTCAGAATATTCAGAAAAATAAAACCAGTAGGATGAAGACATACAGATAGAAGGCCGGGCTTGGTGGCTCTCGCCTATAATCCCAGCACTTGGGAGGCCTAGGCAGGTGGATCACCTAAGGTCAGGAGTTTGAGGCCAGCCTGGCCAACATGGTAAAATCCCATCTCTACTAAAAATACAAAAAATTAGCTGGGTGTGGTGGTGGGTACCTGTAACCCTAGCTACTCAAAAGGCTAAGGCAGGAGAATCTCTTGAACCTGGGAGGTGGAGGTTGCAGTGAGCTGAAATTGCACTATTGCACTCCAGCCTGGGCAACAAGAGTGAAACTTTGTCTCAAAAAAAATTGATAGGTAGATATTTATACATATATATATACACAGCATATAATATATTTTATAAAATTTATAATTTATAAATGTATTATGTATAAAATATATATTATACACATATGTAATATAACATATATTATAAAATGTATGTATATATGTAATATATAATTATATATAATATAGTATATTGTATTATACTATATGTATTATAGTATACACATGTACAGTATATATTATAAAATATATTTTTTTCATCCTATTGGTTTTATTTCTCTGAAGACTTTGAAGAACCCTAATACAGTGGCATTTTCATTGTAATGGAATGGAATTACATTCTATTTATATAATATATATATGAAGAATAGAATTACAATGGAAAGAATTCCATTGTAATTCTTTCTAAGGTGAAGGATAAGTTGCTGTATCTGACCCTTGCTGTATTAGTCCATTCTTATATTTCTGTAAAGAACTACCTTAGACTGGGCAATTTGTAAAGAATTGTAAAAAATTAATTGGCTATGGTTCTTCAGGCTGAGCAGGAAGTATGGCTGAGGAAGCCTCAGGAAACTTACAATTATGGTGGAAGGTGAAGGGGAAGTAGGTACATCCTATATGGCTGGAGCAGGAAGAAGAAAGTGAAGGGGAAAGTTCTGTATACCTTTAAACAACCAGATCTCACAAGAGCTCATTGTTATAAAAACAGCAAAGAGGAAATTATCCCCCATGATCCAGTCACTTCCGATCAGGCCCCTCCTCCAACACTGGGGATTACAATTTGACATGAGATTTGGTTGGTGATACAAACTCAAAACATATCACCTCCTACAACCAAAAGGAGGCACAACACCTAGTGGACAGTCTTTGGATTTCAGAAGCTGCATATTCCTGCATAGCAGCCTGGACCTGTTGCAGAGTCTTCTCTTGTTCTGGACCCTACTCAGAACTATCAGCTTTCTGGGACACTTAGTAAATGTAGCAGAATAACACACCCAAACATACCCTTCCTATATATGTTATGTATGAATATATATATGCAAATATACTTTATAATATATATTTTAATATATAGAGATATATATTTATTTAATATATATATTTATATTGTTATATATTTAAATGTCTTCAATATATATTTTATATATTAAATATAGCAAGATATATATATTATAAATTTATTATATAAAATTTATAGAGATTTAAATTTTATATTGTATATATTATAATATATATCTGTATATTTTCTGTATCTCTATTTTTAGAGATATATTTTATAATATATCTCTATTATATACAGCCATATTTTATATATATTATAAAGTTATATTTATAATATATATATATGCACACATTTTATATAATATATGTGCATGCTTTATAAAAAATTGTCTCACCCATTATGGAGGCTAAGTCCCAAGATCTACAGTCAGCAAGCTGGAGACCCAGAAGATCCTATGTATAGTTCCAGTCTAACTTTGAAGGTCTGAAAACCAGGAAAGCTAATGATATATATGCTAGTTCCAAAGCTGGCAGGCTTGAGACCCAAGAAGTGCTGATGTCTCAATCTGAATCTGAAGACCAAATGTCCAGGTCCAACAGTCAGGTAGTTGGAGTTCCCTCTTAATCGGGCTTTTCGTTTTATTTGAATCTTCAGTTGACTAGATGCAGCCCACCCACTTTAGGTAAGCCAATCTGCTTTATTCAGTCTACAATTCAAATGTTAATCTCATCCAGAAACATCTTTCAGACACACTCCAAATAATGTTTGACCAAATATCTGGGCACCTTGTCAAGTTGACACATAAATTAACCTTCACAAGTCTGCAGCTTGTTATCTTGGTGCCCATATGCATTTCCTTAAACCATAATCTCCAAATGAAGACAATAGCAAGGTCATAATTCCATCTAACGTGATACAGCAATCCCATGTGCAACTGAAGATGCATCAGCCCCTTCTTCAGAAGAGTAGGTAGAGTCCTTGAGTGATGGTTACTTTTCTTCTTGATATCCCATAACTTGAATACTAATATATACGATTAACAATGCTTAATACTATGATGTAAAGTTGATATATCTTTTTTTTTTTTTTTTTTTTTTTTTTTTTTAGATGGAGTTTTGCTCTTGTTACCCAGGCTGGAGTGCAATGGCACGATCTCGGCTCACCGCAACCTCCGCCTCCTGGGTTCAGGCAATTCTCCTGCCTCAGCCTCCTGAGTAGCTGGGATTACAGGCACGCACCACCATGCCCAGCTAATTTTTTTGTGTGTCTTTAGTAGAGATGGGATTTCACCATGTTGACCAGGATGGTCTCGATCTCTTGACCTTGTGATCCACCCGCCTTGGCCTCCCAAAGTGCTGGGATTACAGGCTTGAGCCACTGCCGCGCCAGGCCGATATATCTTACATAGTAAGGAAACAAGAAAGGAAAGAAAGCTAAGATTACACACACACACACACACACACACACATGCACACACACACACACATATTCTTAACAACATAAGGAGGAAATACTCATAATAACTACAGTGTGTGCTCATTTTCATAACTAGTCACATGGTCACACCTGGTGCTTATTACCACTACTTTTACTATTCATTCTTATACCCTCTGCCTTCAGCAATCACCTCAGCTGGTCATGGTTCTTTTACCTGGTGGAGCAAAATGCCTCTTTAATTCCTGAAGGGTCAGGGCCATATTAGTTCTTTTAGGATTAGGTTGTTGTAGTTTTTTGTTGACCTTAGTCATAGGGCATGGTAATACTAGGAGATTCTCTAAGGAATCTCCTGTGTTCTAGAAATACTCTTCCTTATGTTCATTGTGAAGTAGAAATTCAATTTTCCAGTGGTGGTAAGGATTAATCACCCCAGTCAGTACAGTAACTCTCTTCTTTGCCTGTTGATTCAAAGGAAGCCAAAGTGGCTAAGCAAGGTTATTGCACTCCAGTCTGGGCAACAAGAGTGAGACTCCGTCTCAAAAAAAAAAAATTCTCCTCCTCTAGAACCACTCTCAATACCAAAACTTGTCAGGTTCTCTAAAGAAATAGAACCAATAGGATCTTTGTGTATGTAAACGAATTATGGAGAGAGAGAAATAGATAGACAGACAGACAGACAAAGATTTATTAAAAGGAATTGGCTCCCATGAAGGCCATGAAGGATGAAGAGTCCCAAGATCTGCAGTTGGTAAACTGAAGATGCAGGAGAGTTGATGTGTGAGTTCCAGTTCAAAAACCAATAGGTTCAAGATACAAAAAGCAGCACTATTTCAGCCCAGGTTCACAAGTTGGAAAAGACAAATGTCCAGCTCAAATAATCAGGTAGGAGATGCTCTCTTATTCAGGCTTTTTCTTCTATTCAGGTATTCAACTGATTGAATGAAGTCCACCTAAATTAGGAAGCCAATCTACTTTACTCTGTCTACCAATTAAAATGCTGATCTCATCCAGACACATCCTCACAGACACACCCAAAATAATATTTGACCAAATGTCTGGGCACTCTGAGGCACAGTGAAGTTGACACATAAAATTAACCATCATGGTCATCTCATTATTTTCATAAATATTTTCTATATTTGTAGAATCAATTTGATTCAAGTTCTCATCATTTCTCACCTAAATTAATGGAATAGACTTACAAGTAATCTCATGATCTCCAACTTCTCCTTTCTTGCATTCATCTCCTAAACTACCACCAATAGTAAGATTAATAGTGTTTTTCACCCTCATCCTTTCTCCTGAACAATGTAGCAATATCCACTGATTCTCCTAGGCATTGGGAGCTAATGTAATCTCAGTAGCATAGCCACAAGGATGCCTTCTTGTCATCTTCCTCTTCCCTTCTCCTCATCAGGAATGACTGCTTGTCATTCTGTTGCTAAACTAGTGCAACACAATATAGTAACTATTAAGTTGAGCCATATGAAACTGCCATTTTTGTAAGTAAAAAAAAAAGGCAAATTGGTAGAACATGATTCATTTTAACCCAATAATGTAAAACAAGAAATGTACTTTTAACTTGTCAAAAGCAGAGCCCTTGTTACATTCATCTCAGTTTACCTAGTAGCTAGCATAATTTTTTGCACACCATAGGCTTAAGGAAATGTTTACTGAATCAATAAATCATTTATATCTTAAAGAATACTCAAAAAGTAAAAGCATTAGAATATGCCATAAATTTTCACTATCTCCAGTTTTGCTTTGACTTTATGCAAATGACTTTATCTTTTAGTTTTTAGAATTATTTTCAAAGATTCAAGTTAAATATCAATTATTCTTAGAGTTAAGTATTTTTAGTTTATGTAGACATTTAAAAATGTTTTTAATCTTAATGGAGAAGAAATAGACAAGACGTTTAAGTCAAGGCACGTTTTACTTCACTTGAAAAGTATTCCACCACTTGTGGCCAAAAACTCCCTTCTGAAAATTAGCAGTTTGGGTAGTTGGGATTTTTGGGTGACTCCGTTTCTGGCTTCAGAAAAATGCTAAAAATATAACCTATTGAATTTATGGGAAAAGTGAGCCACCATGATCAGATAGAACCTGTTCAATCCATGAATGCACTGGAAACATTTTTGAATTTGACAGGAAATAGAAAGTTTTGCAGTGGAGGATCTGCCAAGGCTAATAATTTCTTAGACTTACATAATTGAAGGGCCAGTAGGGAGTTTAAGAGATCAATTTATCTACTCTGTGTTTTCCAATAGTATAATGTCTAAACCATATTCAACAAGTAAGAACCCATATCATGTTATTTTGTATTTATTTATTTTTAAAGGCCTTAACTGGCTTTATTTGCGTTTCTAGAAGCAGGCAACACCACATTCTATAAAATAAAATAAGTGTTACCTATCTTATTTTAAAGAGATCTGTAAAACAGTAGAAGTTTTAAATCATTAAGCCTCTTGTGAATATAAACAGCATATCCCCCATAGGAATTGTCAGTACTACAATTATCTAACATATGAAGAATTAAAAATCAGACTCATTTTAAAGATTTGTGTATGCACAGAACCACTTTTTAATTCCTCCCTACCACTGTTTTGAGATGAATTCAGCATACCGCAATGTTTCTTAGGTAGAATTTGGCACATTTCTATCATGCAGACTATGATGGCAAACCTGTGAGTCTCTCATGAGCAAAGCGTCTCAACATAGTACATACTAGCATTTTTGAGTGAGACAATTCATTGTGCAATATACCTGGCTCCATCCCACTAAATGCTAGCCGTGCCCCCTAGTTATTGTGACAACCAAAAAAAGCCATCACCAAATATTACTGACAGAGTGATATCACCCCAGCTTGAGAATCACTGCACTAGTCTATGGACTTGTTAGGAAAGGCTAATACTACTAGTAGACATAAATTTATTTCTTTACACATGCAAATGTATAAACAGTTTATTCAATGTAGAATGCAAATGAGGTAACAGCTTTTATTTTGGAGAGATTTACTCAGTCCAGTGGGGGCTTGTTCTACCCACAGGGTTTCTATTGAAGCTTAATGTGACCCAGTTTGAAGAAACAGCTTGTTCATTGCTCTGGGAAGCTCATGCTGGTCTAGGGCCAGCTCTGTCACACTATCTCCTCTTGCTGAGCCACTATTTACAATGGACAAAGAAAGTAAGGCATCTGGCCTGTGACCCATTCATTTTTTTTTTTTTTAACCAAGGGCCAACCTCTGGGAGAAAGAAAAGAGGGCAATTGACCCAATCTGATTTTCTTATCAATTGAGCCTCAAGGTAAATAGATTAATAAGGTGTATTAGCAGGAAGAGATTTCATCTGTTGAATACATATTGACTTACAGTTTATAAACATACGATAGATATATGGCGACATAAGGCACAGCTCCCTGAAAAATGTCATTCTTTGAGGTATAAAATGGAGATATTTTATGACTCAAATGCTCCTTCTACTGCATGAGAAGAAAAAAACCTTTAAATGTCACTAGAATATCCTCATTTATTATTCTGGGCCAGAGACTGAATGTTTGACATGAAAAAATAGGACCTAGGGAAATACACTCAATGTCTCAGATTTCTCTTTGCTTCATTTGAGTCTTTTGATTGCCTGTATCTGGAAATTATTGTTAAAGCTCCATATTGGGTAAAGGTTTAGATTTAGGTGAGTCTGATTTGACCAGCTGATTCTTGGTGCTAGCTCATTCCCCAAGCCCTCTTTTGTCTCTGGTGTAAGAGCACAAAGGTATTCTGGCACTAGTCCCAAGACTATGCTCACAGTAACCCTCATTCATGACCATCCTTGAGCCCAGATGGCCATCCTAGACTTTGCATTTCTCTAAATAATTTCATTTCAAAGTCCTTAATTCCTTTCTGTAATCTCCTGGTCTGGATTTTTCCCAACAGCTTTGAGCTCTTTAAAAACTTGATTCATTCTTTGACAAACCTGACAAAAAAAAGCAATGGGGAAAAGATTCCCTATTTAGTAAATGGTGTTCAGAAAACTGGCTAGCCATATGCAGAAAGCTGAAAATGGACCCCTTCTTTACACCTTATACACAAATTAACTCCAGATGGATTAAAGATTTAAATGTAAGACCTAACACCATAAAAACCCTAGATGAAAACCTAGGCAATACCATTCAGGACATAGGCATAGGCAAGGACTTCATTACTAAAACACCAAAAGCAATGGAAACCAAAGCCAAAATAGACAAATGGGATCTAATTAAACTTAAGAGTTTCTGCACAGCAAAAGAAACAATCATTAGAGTGAACTGGCAACCAACAGAATGGGAAAAAATGTTTGCAAGTTACCCATCGGTCAAAGGGCTAATATCCAGAATCTACTACGAACTAAAACAAATATACAAGGGGAAATAAAAAACCATCAAAAAGTGGGCAAAGGATATGAACAGACACTTTTCAAAAGAAGACATTTATACGGCCAAAAAACATATGAAAAATGCTTATTATCGCTGGTCATTAGAGAAATGTAAATCAAAACCACATTGAGATACGATCTCACACCAGTTAGAATGGTGATCATTAAAAAATCTGGAAACTACAGATGCTGGAGAGGATGTGGAGAAATAGGAACACTTTTACACTGTTGGTGGCAGTGTAAATTAATGCAACAATTGTGGAAGTCAGTGTGGTGCTTCCTCAAGGATCTAGAAATAGTAACACCATTTGACCCAGCAATCCTGTTACTGGGTATATACCCAAAGGATTATAAATCATTTTATTATAAAGATACATGCACACGTATGTTTACTGTGGCACTGTTTACAATAGCAAAGACTTGGAACCAACCCAAATACCCATCAATGATAGACTGGATAAAGAAAATGTGGCACATATACACCGTGGAATACTATGCAGCCGTCGAAAAGCATGAGTTCATGTTCTTTGAAGGGACATGGATGAAACTGGAAACCATCATTCTCAGCAAACTGACACAAGAACAGAAAACCAAACACTGCATGTTCTCACTCATAAGTGGGTGTTGAACAATGAGAACACATGGACACAGGGAGGGGAACATCACACACTGGGGTCTGTCAGGGGATGTGGGACTAGGGGAGGGATAGCAGGAGGGTGGGAAGATTGGGGAGGGATGATAACATTAGGAAAAACACCTAATGTAGATGACGGGGATGGAGGCAGCAAACCACCATGGCATGTGTATACCTATGGAACAAACATGCAAGATCGGCACATGTACCGCAGAACTTAAGGTAAAATAAAATAAAATAAAAACTTGATCTGTTACCAAAAAAAAAAAAAAAGAGTAGACTGGATTCAATACTACTCACAGTGGGATCTTACAAAGATGTTTCAGTGAGCTGAAATACATGAAAAATACTTAAGATCATCACTAATTATTTTTTTATTGCATTTTAGGTTTTGGGGTACATGTGAAGAACATGCAAGATAGTTGCATAGGTACACACGTGGCAGTGTGATTTGCTGCCTTCCTCCCCTTCACCTATATCTGGCATTTCTCCCCATGCTATCTCTCCCCAACTCCCCACCCACTACTCTCCCTCCCCTATTCCCCCCAACAGACCCCAGTGTGTAGTGCTCCCCTCCCTTTGTCCATGTGTTCTCATTGTTCAACACCCGCCTATGAGTGAGAACGTGCGGTATTTCATTTTCTGTTCTTGTGTCAGTTTGCTGAGAATGATGTTCTCCAGGTTCATCCATGTCCCTACAAAGGATACAAACTCATTGTTTTTGATTGCTGCATAATATTCCATAGTGTATATGTGCCACATTTTCCCTGTCCAGTCCATCATCGATGGGCATTTGGGTTGATTCCAGGTCTTTGCTATTGTAAACAGTGCTGCAGTGAACATTCGTGTGCATTTGTCCTTATAGTAAAACGATTTATAGTCCTTTGGATATACCCAGTAATGGGATTGCTGGGTCAAATGGAATTTCTATTTCTAGGTCCTCGAGGCATTGCCACACTGTCTTCCACAATGGTTGAACTAATTTACACTCCCACCAGCAGTGTAAAAGTGTTTCTGTTTCTCCACATCCTCTCCATCATCTGTTGTCTCCAGATTTTTTAATGATCGCCATTCTAACTGGCGTGAGATGATATCTCAATGTAGTTTTGATTTGCATTTCTCTAATGACCAGTGATGATGAGCATTTTTTCATATGTTTGTTTTTTAAAAAGCCATACAGGTATTTGGCAATGCTCTCATTTTGAAATGAGGTAGGTTGAGAATATTTAAACATATTATAGATAAGTTAACTTCCTTTTAAGCCAGGAAAATAGAATTATAATAAATTCTGATTTTGATACAAATACAATATAGAAAATTCAAACAAACAAACATGATCTACCTTCTCTCCAGTGACAGGGGTCTTAGGAAATAATAGCATTGATGGAGTAAGTCATCAATATCATCAAAAAATAATAATGCCTTGTTATATTCTAATTCATGATAACTCGTGTCTCTGAATGGGAGACAACAGAGTATAGTGAGTGACAGCAAAGGCTTTAAAACCAGACTCCTTAGGTTTAAATCCCAGCTTGCCCACATGTTGACCAGGACATTGAGCAGGTTATTTGGCCCTTTAAGCCTTAATTTTTTTCATCTACAAACTGGGAATAATAATAATATCTTCTTCATAGGATTAGTTTAAGAAATGAATTAATACAGGTAAATAGCATAAAATGGTGTTTGTGGTACCTGGGTGTACTTGGAAGGTTATAAGTCAATAGTTATTGACTATGATTATTATTTGCATAATTAAGATGATCAGAAAAAAATAAGCATGTTTCCTGAGACTAAGAGAAACTAGTTTCTCTTAATTGAAAAACAATAGTGTATCTACCTATCTATGTAATTATTATGTAACTGGATGATACACATGGTATACTGGAAAACATATGAGCAATAGAGACATCAGAAGATGTGGGATTAAATTCTATCGCTTCTAAATGTCTTCTTAAAAAGGGTACATTTATACAAACCTATCTCACAGGAGGACTGTTGTGCAGATTAAATATCTTATTTGTAAAATGTTTTGTACAGTGTTTGTCCATTGCGGGTCCTTTACAGACAGTTCCTATTACTAGTACTAGGACTCAGCATAAGCATTCAACACATTCTTGAGGAAAGAGTAAATAACAAATGTGTAGTACTTTGCAGTCAATTTGTGAAGTAAGAAGTGATAAGCCTGACCCTACAGGGAAGGCCACATATCTTACACTGTTTCTACAAAAGCTGGATATTCACAAATCAAGAATGTGAAAGTAGATATTCCTTTATTTGAAGGGAGAGAGAAATGGATAGTGGATAACAGACTGAGCTAACGCTCTGAATCACCTAGGGACTCTTCTAAAAGTATAGATTCCAGAGCTCTACGTCAGGCCCAGAAAATCACTATTTCCGGGGGTGGGGAGAAGAGAGAAGGAATTTTGCATTTTTGAAAAGCAGCAAAAGCAACTTATCATTCCCATGATAAGTCAGTGGGATGACCTCTCTATTCCCTTCAAGATTTAAATTCTATGATTCTAATCACACCTTCTAAGTGAGTCAGAGCCCAGAATTATCCGGCAAAATGAGGTAATTTGTGGTTTCCTGTCTTTCTGATTATGATAAAGGGAAGTTTCACATAATGGGCATTGTCTAAGGTGCTGTAACAGAAAAGTGAAAAGTTGCCTGATTTATAAACTCTTCAGTTTTAGATCCCTAATATTCTTATCAATAAAATTAACAAAGCAGACTACATTTTAACACTGTAGATATATTCTGCACTATTAAAAAAAAAAAAAAAAACCTGACAAAAAGAAAAAACACCCAGGGAATACCCAAACAAGCTGCAGACAAGGGAGCAACGATGAATTAAGCTAAAGGTAATAACAGACAGGGGGACACCTCATTTTACCTTGCAATTGAACAACTGCAATCTTGAGGCTGAGTTAATAAAGAAAAAGAATAAGTCTTCAGGGGACTTGAGCAATATTCTATATAGAATTATAGGCCAGGATTGCTGTCTGAGAGCCGTATGGTCAAGAGAAATGTTGATAAATTAGAGTTCACAAACATAGTTGATTCAATCAAAGAAAGCTCGTACCAATTTTGCATGTCAAAGACATGGATATTGTCTGTGATACAGCAGATTGTGACCTCCATGATACGTCACTCTTCTCTAGAGGAAGAGCAAACTTATATTTTCAGCACCATGTCTGGCTTCCGGAACGAAATTAAGGTTTTTCATGGCTGTCTTTCCAGAAAGCAGATGAATCTCAGTGAAAGTCTCAGTCTGTGAAGAAAGCAGCGAGGGCTGCCTTTCCCACCTGAATTGCTGCAGGCAGAACTAAGTCACAGACAATTGATGATGCCACCCTCAGAAATATTTACCTACCACATGTACATGCATGGAGTCAGTGCCTTTGCACTTAGAGTGAGCTGGTCACACTGCACCATTCTTGGAAATAGATACCCTGAAGGCCTCAAGTCTTAGCATAATAGTAGAACCATACTATGCTTCCAACTAGGTATGTAATTTTTTAAAAATTTCTCATGGACGTATACAATCCTAGGTTCCTATCAACAATAGGATTAGCATACTTTGGAGAGAGCAAGTACCTGTGTAATTATCTCTAGGACCCTGATAGAAAAAGCCAGTAAGTCACAAGATGGAGAGGGGTGTGATTCTTGAGTGTCTGACTCTGGCTAGAACTCTCACTAAGGCTTTTCTGGCTTTCCAACTGATAGAGACAGGAGGCAGGAAAATTCTGGGGAGAAAAGGGTGGGTGCCTGGCAAGGGCCCTACCCTCAAGCTTGGAACCACAGCCCAAAGTTAGAATTTTATATCCCTGTTTTCCTGCTCAAATGTTGTCTTTTCCAAAACCAGCCATAGCCCACGCTGTCCCCCCATCCTGTGCCCATAAAAACCCCAGCAGAGGGAGGAGAGGAGGAGAAGAGGAGAAGCCACTAGCAGAGGGAACTGAGGAAGAGAAAAGGAGAAGCAGCTAGATGTCAGGGACTACTGTTTAGAAAGAAGCAGCTTGACTTTAGAGGGACAGCTTGATGGCATGGCTTTGGAAAGAAGTCCAGCCATCCCTGGGGAAGATCACTTTCCTGTCCATCCTCTTTCCAGCTCCCCTTCCCACTGAGAGCCACTTTCATCAGCAGTAAAATCCTCCGCATTCACCACCCTTCAATTTCTTCATGCGACCTGATTTTTCCTGGACATCAAACATGAACTTGGATATCATAGGTTCAGATGCAAGAGCTGTCACACTGACCCTCTACTGAGCTATTAACACTTAATCCATGGATGGCAATGCTAAAACAGTGCTGACTGTTACACTTCTTCTGGGGCTACAGGGGTCATGGCTATTCCCCTTTAGATGCTGCCATGGGCCCACACAGAGTTTTGTTCCTGCCAGCACCAAAAAGCACTCACCCCAGATCCTGCACCCACTCACCTGTGTGCTCCCTCCCACCAGGGGTTGAGTGCAATGGATTTGAGTGAGTAGACTTTGCCACTGCCAGCACCAAAGCAGCTGGCTAGCTCCAGTGCCCACACTCCAATTCCCACCCATGAAAGGGTCAGGGAACGTTTCTTGCTTCACAATCATACACCATCTCATAACTAGAAAATCCTGTCCCATTACTTGCTAATCTGCATCATGATGAACCTTATCAGGGTTGATAAAGTTGAGGTCCAAGGCTAACATTGTCTTCTCTATAGGGAAGAGTTCTCATGGACTCTACAGCCTGTCCTGTTTTTAATGCTCTGAAATGTACTAACCTATTCACCCCTTGCATAAATGACACCAAAACGGAAATGATCAAGTTTTATAACTATTTATAACTTTCTGATTCATTCTTGGCTTCAGAGATCTGTGGGTGTTTACTACAGTTTAGCAACTTTCTTTCATAAAGAAATGCCCAGTAAACCTCTTCTTGGACCACAGCCAGGTAAAAATGGTCTCATAGTCCTGTTTTGTGTAAGTGCTCTTGATTGCCTTCAAAGAAGGTAAGAACCCAGCAAAGAGAAATTCCTCTTGGTATCTTATGAAGAAAATGATTCTTGATGACTAACACATATTTTCAATTACAACTCCTAGATTCAGGGCTGTATTTAAAGAGGCCTACTTAATGGAAGAATTTAAGTCTAGTTGTAGAGTGATTTGGGGGAAAACATACAAGGCTATTTTCCTTCCCTGAATGTCAACTCTGTGGCAACAAGGGAAGAGAGTAAAACCTAGCTTCCTCAGAGAGCTGTCTTCAGAGCAAGGCATTCAGTTTTAAAATAGTCCCAAAGTGCTTGAATCAGCACTTCTAGCAGTATTTCCTCTCTACGATGAATTTAAGACAGATTGTCTTGTAGGCTTTTCTCACTTTCTCTTTCTCTCTCACACTTACACTGTACCCCCTTCTTTCCCTGCGTTCCCTTTATCTGCTTTTTACCCTCAATCCCTCTTTCTCTTCTTTCTCATTCTTTAAGAACTTCTCAGACAAGATATGGATGGGGATGGTGGAAAAAACATGCTTATCTAACTTAAAAAACTATATGGGAAACAGCCAGATAAAGTCAGGGATTTCTGTTTGTGAATTCAAAACATCCAAACATGTTAGAGATCATGGCTATGAAATCCAAGTTAGATGCACTACTCAGAAATTGTCCTGGTGAACTTTTTTTCTCTTTTTTCAGAGATAGAGTTTCTCTTTGTTGCCCAGGCAGATATAGTATAGTGTATAGTGTATATAGTACAGGAGTGTAGTGGCATGATCATAGCTCACTGCAGCCTCTCACTCCTGGCCTCCCAAAGTAGCTGGGACTACAGTCACATGTCACCATGCCCGACTAAGTTTTTTATTTTTTTACAGTGATGGAGTCTCACTATGTTGCCTAGGTGGGTCTCAAATTCCTGGCATCAAGCAATCCTCCTGCCTTAGCCTCCCAAAGTACTGAAATTTCAGGTATGAGCCACTCTGCCAGGCCTTCTGATAAACTCTTTGATATTGTCTTCCAAAGTCTGCTTTTGGTTTGAGATCACTTTGGGAAAGAGCTTGGAAGCCAGCTGGCATTATCTAAATTCCTAAATGTCTAAACAGGACTCCTGGCAGATTGAGTTAGGTAAAGACCTTGGCTGGCAAGAGAGACCCCAGGTGGTGTTGCATGAACCTGTAAAAATACAATATTTTTCATACAAATAAAGGAAGAATTGGTTGGAAACAAATCTATTAGCTTTCCCCGGCATACATGAGAATTTCAGTAAAAGTTGTTTTGGCTGTTGGCAAATGGTACAGAATTATTGGTTTCAAAACAAGAATCTTAAAATGGCCTGTGACATGATTTACTGCCTGAGGAATAGATAGTGTCTTTCGATGTTTGAATTATAACGGGGCATTGGACTGACTGACTGACTTAGGTCTTGGGCCCTGCTAACATGGATAACATGCTCTCTTTTTCTCTCGCACCCTTCCCACCCTCAGCAGTAGTTTTTGCATCCACTTAAAAGCCAGAGAATTTTGAAGAAAGGAGAAAGGAGTGTTGTAGGGTCTGGGCCATAGCAGAAGAAATAAATTGTGGCAAATGGAGTGATGGTATAAGATGTGTTCCCTGCCTGGTTTCTTGAACTGGGTTCAAACCTAGAGAATGAAGTAGAGATAGCACTTGTCCTGTTACTTTTTGGACTGAGAGAGAAGAGAAAGTCTGGGGTTGAAAGGAACTGTTTTTTGGATAGGCTGAGTGACAAAATGTGTACCAAGTTATAAAGAAGCCTGGTCCCCTCCTGAAGCCCAATATGGATATAGTGCCCTGAGGATTGTCAGCTTTGGGAGCACCAGAGAAGCACCCTTGGCACAGACATTTATGTTTCATGAAAGGCTGTAGTGATGCTCCTTTCAGTGGCCCTCTCGACTGTGGGAAAGTGTGACAGAGCCAAGACAGAAACATGTGAAATACACCCTTTGCAGTGATACTATTAACTGTGAAAGATTTTTAGAGCAAGTTGAAATCCTGCAATAAAAAATGAAGACATAGTAATTCGGAAATTTCTGATGTAGCCTGATACGTGCCCATTAGGTAGTTACTAAGAAAGTAACGCTCTGAGAGGGTGTCCTGCATATTGAGTCCAGGGAAACCTTCAGACATTCTAAACCCTAAATGAGTGTTCACTGAAGCAAGTTCAGTGCACTCCTATGGATTTTATTTGAGATCAGGAATTAAGCCCAAGAATAACTTAACTAGATTTAAAATATTCATTCATTCATTCTTCACTCAGTATACCTTCACTAAGCACATACTGTGTATGTAAGGCTCAATAGTAGACTTTGGGGGCAATAGAAAGATGTTTAAATTTGATTTCCTGCTCTTAAGGAGTCTTTAATAAGGACATAAGACACATACACCCTTTAACACTGGTAAAAATAGTGTCATTACAAATGTTCTTTTTTAAAGGCTGGAAGGTGCTACAGAATATTATTGATTTGAAGAGAATGTCAGTGTAGAGGGAATGATTAAAGAGTCAAAACAGAGAATTTTTTGAGAAAATGATGTTCTTGAAGTGAAATGTGGTGGGATCAACTTTGCAGAGAGCTTAGGAAAGTAATATTGAAAGAAAGATGAGTTTAGGTGGTGAGAAATACTGAGAAAATGAAACTTGAAAAAAAGAAAATATAAGAGATTTATATTGAGTGACCTTGGTGTATGTTAAATTGTATGGGAAACTATTCAGTGAATATTCAGCAGTGATTTTGGGGCTTAATTGAGGAAACATTTAGAATAAGTATCCTTAGGCTATAATGGGGCATATATTAAAGGGATAGCAAATTTAAAAATTAGTTGGGTGTGGTGGTGTGTGTCTGTAGTCACAGCTACTAGGGAGGCTGAGATGGGAGGAAAGCTCGAGCCTAGGAGTGTAAGGCTACCGTGAGCTATGATCATACCATTGCACTCCAGCCTGGGCAACAAAGCAAGACCCCGTCTCAAAAGAAAAAAAAGATTTGATTTAATTTAATTTTAAAAATAAAAATAGAAAGTATTGTCAAGTAGCAGGAATGGCCCAAATGGATTATGTAAATTGGTTCTGTTGTGGCTTCAATCAGCCCAGGTTTTTAACTATTCTTTGGTTAAACACAAGCACAGAAAGAATAGATTGAAGAATACAACTAATTGGAGTTTGCCAAGAAGGCATAGATAAAGAAGAGAGGGTGAGGAACTGATGACTTCCCTGACTCTATCATTTAATTTCTACCTGGTAATCTCCACTTTTGCCTTGCAGGTGAATCTCCTCAAACCTAAGGGTGTTCAGTTGGGGAAGAGGTGACTGTGTGTGGTGACGGCCCCAGAGGACAGAATATTAATAATGTAGTTGATAACCTTCAACACAGGTAGGCTTGCTGTAAGTATAATTTATGGAAATAAAAATACATTCTTTCCCATTTAATTCTTTAAAATGTAAATAATGAAGAGCAAAAATGTACATCTATGTATAAAAATACAGAAATATGATTAAATAAATAAAACCAGAAAACCAGTAGGTATTTTGCAGATTCTTAACTGTCATCAATCATCATTTAATCTTGCCCTGTTTTCATTTGGTTTACATATATTTCTTTTTTTCTTTTCACCTTGAATCTTTATACTTAATTGGTAACCTTTCCAGAATTGAAAAACCTACCCCAGGAATCAATTTATCTTTGCCCTTCATTTTGCTATAGACTTTAGTTTCTGTGAAATGGAGATTTTTCTTTTTTCTCTATTGGTTCTTTCATTGTGTTCTAAAAAGAAAAAACCACTTTCCTCCATTGCTGCTTTTGAAAGAGAATGTGTTAAGTGACTAAGTAAAGCCCTGTCTTCTCTTCAGTCAAGATTTTCTAGCTACTTTTTTCTTCTTGGAAAGGACTTACTTCTCTTCCTGTCCTCCAGCCAATATACTGTATCTCCATGTTGCTAAGTAAATTCTAACATAGAATTTTGCTTGTAGTCAGACCACCCAGAACATGGCTTTTAAGGTGAGAATTCACCAAGCTGTTAAGGCAGAACTTAAATCTCAGATAGACCTGTCCTGATAGTGAAATCATTTCCACAGCCTTGGGCCATTGGGAAATCAAAATCTGTAAGACCACCTAGGATAAAACGTATGAGGTGTTGTCCTTGGTCCTAGCTACTTTTGGCTGATTTGATAATGATGTCCTCTCATTGCCCAGGTTCTATTTTAGCCATTCTGCCATGCCAGGCCTCAGTGATATCAATGTTGCACACTCACTGCTCAGGTTCATCAATTATGTGGGTAACATTTAAAGGAAAAGAGGCTCTTTGAAAAAAGTGCACCGACACTAGTAATAAAAGGGATTACAACTGAATCAATGACTTTTCCCTAGGAAACACTAGACAGCCCCAAGTTTGAAACCTGGTTTCCTCACTTACTTTGTGAGCCTACACTGGGTTCCAGGCTCATGGGAAGTCCCAGCTCTGCAGTAGCACATTATCGTTTCTTCTCAGGAGGAGAAGCTGAGTGAAGCACTATGAATTCCAGCTTTGTAAAGTGAAATCAATTTGGAGGGAGGCGGGGAAGAAAGGAATTTCTGCCCCTCTCCCTTGTTCTTATCTTTTGGTCTCAGAGTAGGAGTCACCCACTGTGGGGTCCCCTCCCTGGTGCATGGGATTTGTATTCATGTAAAGCCTCCTCCAAAAGGTGGCTGGCCTTCCCCAAGGCCCTGACCTTGGACCTGTTGAAGTTGGGTAGAGGAGGGAGCACTACAAGAGTAGAGTTGGATTTCAAGTTCAACTTCAGGACAGGAAAGTATGAAACAGCAATGGTAGAAGCCTACAGTGTATCTAGAGCAGTGTCTCAAACTATCAGCTCTTTAGAATCACATCAGTTTTTCAAAAACTGCCAATGGCTCAGGTCATCCCAGATTAATTGAATTAGTAACTCTGAGATTGGAGTCCAGGCATGGTATTTTTTGAAAAGTTCTTTAGTTGTTTCTAATACATAGGCATATTTGAGAGCCACTGGTTGAGAGCTTCGTTTTCTTCCAGTCCCTCTCTCTTATCTTTGAGGCCTTCAACTTACTGATCTATCCCAAGATGCCTTAGAGGAAGTAGACTTTAATCCATGTTTGCAGTGTAGCCACTGATGCCACAGATGTTCTTGAGACTATTTCTCTCTGTTTCACTGTGAGCCTTAGTCCACCAGCTATCTATGGGTCATCTGGTAACTTGTTTAGTTTTCACAAAATAGTAGATTATTTATTTAAAGGCAGAATATGTCATGGTTAAGGGCACAGGCTCTGAAATCGCTAATTCCAACTTCACCACTTATTAGCTTTGTGAACCTGAGTAATTTATTTAACCTCTCAGCTCTTAAGTAACTGTTAGATTGGGTAATAATGGTATCTTCTACGTATATGTGTGTTTGTGTGTGTGTGTGTGTGTGTGAAAATAATTATTTCAAGTGCTTATAAGTGTTTGACAGTAATTGTTCAATAAATGGAAGTGGTGTGTTCTTATTATTTTGTTTTGTTTTTTCTTTTTCTTTTTTTTAAATTATACTTTAAGTTCTGGGATACATATACAGATCATGCAGATTTGTTACATAGGTATACACGTGCCATGGTGGTGGTTTGCTGGATCCATCACCCTGTCATTTACATTAGGTATTTCTCCTAATGCTATCCCTCCCATCCCCCCACTGCCTGCTATTCCTCCCCTAGCCCCCCACCCCCCAGGCCCCAGTATGTGATGTTCCCCTGACTGTGTCCATGTGTTCTCATTGCTCAATACCCACTTATGAGTGAGAACATGCAGTGTTTGGTTTTCTGTTCTTGAGTCAGTTTGCTGAGCATGATGGTTTCCAGTTTTATCCATGTTTCTGCAAAGGGATTAACTTACTCTTTTTGATGGCTGCATAGTATTCCATGCTGTATATATGCCACCTTGTCTTTATCCAGTCTATCATTGATGGGCATTTGGGTTGGTTCCAAGTCTTTGCTATTGTGAACAGTGCCACAATAAACATACATGTGCATATGTCTTTATGATAGAAATACTTACAATCCTTTGGGTATATACCCAATAATGGCATTGCTGGGTCAAAAGATATTACTAGTTCTAGATCCTTGAGGAATCACCACACTGTCTTCCACAATGATTGAATTAATTTACACTCCCACCAATAGTGTAAAAGTGTTCCTATTGCTCCACATTTTCTCCAGTGTCTGTTATCTCCTGATTTTTTAATGATTGCCATTCTAATTGGTGTGAGGTGGTATCTCAATGTGGTTTCAATTCGTATTTTTCTGATGACCAATGATGATGAGCTTCTTTTCATATGTTTGTTGGCTGCATAAATGTCTTCTTTTGAAAAGTATTCATATCCTCCCACTTTTTGATGGTTTTTTTTTTTTCTTGTATATTTGTTTTGGTTCTTTGCAGATCCTGGATATTAGCCCTTTGTCAGATGGGTAGATTGCAAAAATGTTTTCCCATTCTGTTGGTTGCTGGTTCACTCTATTGATAGTTTCTTTTGCTGTGAAGAAGCTCATAAGTTTGATGAGATCCCATTTGTCTATTTTGGCTTTTGTTGCCATTGCTTTTGGTGTTTTGGTCATGAAGTTCTTGCCCATGCCCGTGTCCTGAATGGTGTTGCCTATGTTTTCTTCTAGAGTTTTTATGGTGTTATGTTTCATATTTAAATCTTTAATCCATCTGGAGTTTATTTTTGTATAAGATGTAAGGAAGGGATCCAGTTTCAGCTTTCTGCATATGGCTAGCCAGTTTTCCCAACACCATTTATTAAATAGTTTCCAGTGACATGATCCCCATCAATTCTCTACCAGCTGTGAGGGATTCAGATTCAAAAGGAAAGTAATAGAGGCTAAAGCAGTTCTCAATGACAACCACCTTTTGAAAATTTTGCTCTATTGAGAAAATAAAAACATAACTCAGACTTTTTAGCATAGTTGATTGAACTTTATTTTTTATTATTAATGATCAACTGTTAACATGAAACTTGCTGTATTTACATAGGGATACTTACTGATTTTACTACACTATAGGTTGAGTTCCACAAATACAGGAATTCTGTTTAATTCTGTTTGTGTAGTCCCCATAAAAATCTATGTGCATTTATATTTGTACATGTTGCATTATGGTGACAAGCAAAATTTCTATTTTTTTACTTAGGGTGAGTCAACATATTAAAAAAAGTTCAATAGCACTAACCATCAGAGAAATATAAATTAAAACCACAATGAAATACTATCTCATACCAGTCAGAATGGTGATTAATAAAAAGTCAAAAACTAACAGATGTTGGCAAGGATGTGGTGAAAAGGGAATGCTTATACACTATTGGTGGGAATATAAATGAGTTTAACCCCTCTGGAAACACTATGGAGATTTCTCAAAGAACTAAAAATAGAACTACCATTTGACCCAGCAATCCCACTACTGGGTATCTACAAAAAGGAAAAAAAATCATTTTATCAGAAAGACCTCTGCACCTACACGTTTATCTCAACACTATTAACAATAGCAAAGATATGGAATCAACCCAAGTGTCCCTCAGTGGTGAATTGGCTAAAGAAAATGAGGTAAACATACAACATGGAATTCTATATAGCCATAAAAAGAATGAAATTATGTCCTTTCAGCAACATGGATGCATTACCCTAAATGAAGTAACTCAGAAACAGAAAATCAAAATTTGCATGTTCTCACTTACAAGTGGGCAGTAAACAATGGGTATATATGGTCATAAAGATGGAAACAATAGACACTGAGGATTCCAAAAGAGGGGAGCTAAGGGAGGGTGTTAAAGGCAACTTACAATGTTCACTATTTGGCTGATGGATTCACTTGGAAGCCCAAACCCCGGAATTATGCAGTCTAGCCATGTAACAGACCTGCTCATGTACTCCCTAAGTCTATAATTGTAAGAAAAACGGAATCCTTTATTTATACATTTACATGTCTGATGATGAGAAGAATTTTTCACTGAGTAGCTTCTAACTTTTTACATTTTAATCCTCTTTTCCCCTGTCTTCTACCTGTATCTTCGGGGCTGGACATGGTAGGAAATATTCATATAACCCCTAGCTCTGTCATATCATGTCATAACATAGATAAGATGTTACAGAGGGTGATAGGAGCATTTCTGGAGGCCATTCCTACAGTAGCTTAAATGTAGATCAAAGGGAATGCAAACCATATAGGTAATGCCACCAAACCTAAACTAAATGTATTAATATTTCCAACTTAATTTTTCCCTTAGCCCAGTGTTTCTCAATTTATTTTTCATCATTGCCTCTCTCTAAGGAACATTCTTAGACTTTTTTTTTCTAACTGTTCCCCCATGAGATTTTAATAGTGCAGATATATTGTGTATTTGTTTGTGTATTGTATGTATCTGTGCTTTATAAATAAATGAAAAGAGTAGGATGTTTTGCCCCTATTGGGAGCGGTATCACCCCATTGAGAAAGTATGGTTTAGCAAAATCTCCCCAGGTGTTCATGCCACTCCACTGCCACTTAGCCCAAAGGAAATGTGATGGCAGGTAAGTGGGAAAGCAGGAAACACAGGACCATTTGAATACATTGATAGGTGACTTCCCAGTGCCTTGGAAGGAATCAGTTTATGTGAGGAGCCCCAAGGTTTAACCTCCTTTTTCTTCATGCTAAATCCATCTCTGCTAACATGGTGTGATTTTTGTGCCATGACAGGTAAGAAAAGCACTGGAAAAATTAGAACATGTTCTCCATTCAGAAAACCAGGCAAATGCCCTAATGTCATTCTTAGACCTCAGAAACAAGACACTTGCTCACTTCAGGTCTGAAAGAGCAAAGAAACAGAGAAATAAAAATCTCCGGAAAAGACTGTGAGAAACCTGCAGATAAATGAGTCTCTCCTATTATCTCAAAAGTGTGTGGTTTCTCACAGTGAATATATTTTGTACTATAATGGTGCAGTTTTTAAAGCTTAAGTTTTGTTGTAAAGTGTTCATTGCATTTACAATGATGATTGAAACCATTTAAAATAATTGAAATATGTTTATGGTTGTCGATATATTATTCTAATCATTGGTTTTTTAAAACAGCCTTAAATTTTTTTAAATAATGTGTTAAGCCTTGAAAAGTAATAAGAAAGCATCCAAATTATAACCAGTATGTGTAAATATTGGTATAGTATTACAAGTAGAATTTACTGATTTTCACAAATCTTTGTGCTTTGAAGGACAAGTAAATCTGTAGGATGTATATATTTGATACCACTATGATTACAAAATGTGGATTTTTAAGATCGGTGGAGTCTTATATAATTAGTTATTTAATCCCCACAATAGGGTCTAATATATCTCGTTATTTCATCTCCCCTGGGTAGTGAAATGTGGGTTGATGCAGCTGTTGTTTGCCAATTGTGGAGCCTGAGAATATTGACTGCAATGTAAAGGATAATTGAACATGTTTTTACAGACTTAAAATAGAAAGACAGGTTTTACTTTTTTTCCCATGTAGGAGAGAGTGGAACATTTTAAAATTGAGAAACTTAAAAAGAATTCCAAGATAAAAGAAAGTGAGACTTGAAATTTCTAAGTAGTTCTAGGTGTCTTTTAGTCACAGTGCCCAAGCTATTTCTCATAAGGAGCTTTTATCTTTGGTAAATTGTGCCCCTGCACATATAAAAAGAAATCTTATTTATAATGTTTATGAATACAAATAGTTTAATTTAGAAAACTGATCAAAATTATCAAATAGTATTCAGTACAGACATGCTCATGATGAACACAGCTCTATGTGCTATTTGTTGCTGTTAAGATGTGAAAGCAGTCCATCAGAGTAACTGGGCTTCCCTAAGCCATAGTTTTCTCATCTGTGAAGTTATATTTTTCGAAAACCTTGTTATATGGATTAAATGAGATCATATATGTTTCAGAAGTTTGTAACTTGTCATATACTTTGCATGTATGAAGAATTATTGCCATTATTATTGTTATGAGTTGGAATATCAGGCAAAACACAATCCTTCTTACCAAAGCTCTTCTGATTACTGTATGCCAGCCTACTTGTAATCTCATCACCCTCATTTTTTAAATACAAGGATTCAGGACTTGCTTTGACTATCCTATACATAATTGTCTGTTAAGTGTATTATAATTGTGCTCTATTGAAATATCCTGTTTACTTGTCTGTATCTACTACTAGAGGATAAGCTAGAAAGGCAGCCTGTCTATCTCATTCATTCATATTCTAGACCAGTATTTAGCATATGTGGCTTAGCACCCAGTCAAGTAGGTACTGGACTATGTGTTGAATGAATACAAGAACAGATGAATAATGATGTCATCATAGATGGTTATACACTTTGATTTCCTCAGGTAAAATGTTTTTCCCATGTGGTTTTAAAACCTGCTTCAATTGTGACCTGAAGCCCTTCATGACTCATTCAGCCTCCTATCCAAAAACACCAGGATTGCTAATTACTGTAAAAGACAATGTCTTCAGGAAAAAAAAATTGTCTATCTACAGTAACTAAACACCCACCTACCATTTAATTTCAAGTTGGCCCGTGAACCACCAGAGAGGGCAGGAATTTTCCATCCCCGTCTAAGAAGACTGCCATCTAACAAGTGGTGTAAATCACTTTGGACAGTGTTTGGATGAGAGCAAAGAAGATCATGCCGTGCACTCATTAAGGTCTTCTTGAGCTCCTACTATGCGAACCACATTGTACTATGTTCCTTGTAGGTTACAAAAGAAATGAAAGCCCCCTGCCCTTGCCCGACAAGAACCTGTTACCGCTTCAAAGAGATTTGTGCATACTAGAGAAAGGAGGATTGATTCAGAAGTTACTCAAGGGATGACAGCCAAGCAAGTTATTGGTGTTTGGCTTGTGACTTCTGGTGTTTTTTACTAAGGGAAAACAAAAACTGTATTGGTTTTTTAAAAATTTTAGTCTTAGAATTTAATTAGCAATTTCATTTGTATGGATGGCATATAAAAAGGTTGGGGTGATATCAAAAGAAAGAGCCTAGCAAAATTCTCCTATTCTGCTTTCTACAAATTTTTGCTGCTTCTTTATGGCACTCTAGTTGAGAAGAACCTCTGTCCTAGAGTCCTTCATGTTCCTCTGAGGATGGAACAGTTCATAAATGTAATGCTGGCTCTGGGAAGCTGATGAAAAACCTCATTCTGGTTAGAACTAGAGATGGGGGAAATGGTCCCATGCTGTCCAGTCATTTCTGTCCCCATTATGTTATCTCTGCTCTGTTTGAGTAGGACATGCTATGGCAGGTGGGAGCAGCAGAGAACAGTATGGGACAGGATAGAACAGGCTAACAAGGCAAATGGCAGGAGGGGGTGCTGAGTGCTACTGAGGACACCACTGAAGGTTAAAAGCCTGAACAAACGTAAATACTGGGACAGTGAGAGTGATAGAGACGATATTCATAGGTGGAAATTGAATAATCAATGGTTCAAATTCAAGGCAGATTAAAAATAAGAGATCAGATTGATAGAATTGTACTATGGTAATTGGATTAGAGCTAGACTTGAGCATTTTCCTTGAGCTATTTACCTTTTCATGAAGGAAATGTTTAGGTGAAGTAGTAGCCAGAAGCCTCCTGCACAGGCTGGACTGGCCAAGGCTTAACAGGACCCAACCCTACTGGGATTTGCATTGTCTCTGTATCAGCTCAGACTGCTTTCTTCCATGTCTGTCACTTCATGTTTATAAGATGGACACTACAGCTCTGAACATCACATCCATGTTCATCTAAGACTGTAGAAGAGGAGCGGGGAGAAAGAGGCTAGTTTCAACATATTTTCTCTGGTGTTTTTGTTTTGGAGATAGCATCTCACTCTGTCTCCCAGGCTGGAGTGCAGGGATGCCATCTTGGCTCACTGCAACCTCTGCCTTTGCAGGCCTGCACCACCACGCCCAGCTAATTTTTATATTTTTAGTAGAGATGAGGTTCATTATGTTGGCCAGGCTGGTCTTGAACACCTCACCTCAAGTCTCCCAAAGTGCCTTGGCCTCCCAAAATGCTGGGATTACAGGCATGAACCACCACATATGGCAATTCTCCAGTGCTTTGTTGCCAGAATGGTATTACTTGGTAATTCTAGGTATTCTGGCAAGGAGGACTGGAAAATAAGCTATTTAGCTTTTGCATCTTCTCAAATAGAGATAGTCAATAGGGAGTTGAACTTGGGTGTGAGAGAGCCAGCATACAGTATCTATCACTGGCTCTGACACTCTCCTCACCACTTGCTCCCTTCCCACCCCACCCCATTACTTTTAAAAGTAAAAAAAAAATAGGTAAGCAAACACTCAAGGATGTTTCTAGTGGAAATAGTCATTAAATTCATTCAAGTCCTCATCTTGTACCCACCCCCATCTGCTCAGATACTCAGAAAGCCTGTTTCTCTAATTTATCACATTTCATTCTTAGAACAGATGTGTTTTTCTCAGTTTACCTCTTATTTCAACTGCAGCCATGGTGAACAGTACTATGCATGCCATTAATCATTACGTCAGGCATCCGTCATAAACCTGCCCTCTTTCCTGTTCTGTGGTTTTCATCAAAATCAGTGGAATTCACTGGCCTAAACATATGTGCAGCCCAGGAGTGCAAAGTTTATTTTCCTGGAGATAACCTTTCTCCAGGGGTAGATAGGAGTCAGTAGATAAATGCCTCTTCTGCACTTGAACAATCTGCTGGGACATTCTGCATTACTTAGAGGGTCTCCTTGGCACTGGGTCCCCGTTGTTCACAGTAGAAACCAGCCCAGCAAACCCCTCTTTTCTGTTTTTTTTTTTTTTTCTTCTCTAACTCTTCCCTTCTCCCTCACTCCTGCTTCCTGGGAGCACCACCCAAATATATAGATAGAGACGTGCTCCCATATTCTTGTCTCAGGCTCTGCTTCAGAGGCCACCAAAACTAAGGCAAATCACTCTTCATTGAAACTCCTTGACAATTTTTACCTTTTGGCATTTTCATAGGATCCTTTCCTTTATGAATTTCCTTTTGAAGGGAAAGTGTGCTTGATTTTGGTATAGAAATTAAAAATCTTGATTTCTCCATAGAAATTATAGTAAGAACTATAATCCACTAGACAAATATAAATGTATCATGTGCTTTTCTATTAGGAGAAACAAATATATAAAAGGATGTTCTTCTCCCAGAATCCCCTATTGCAGCAGTCCCCAATCTTTTTGGCACCAGGAACCAGTTTTGTGGAAGACAATTATTCCACAGACAGTAGGTCCAGGGATGGTTCAAGCACATTACATTTATTGTGCTCTTTATTTCTCTTATTATTACAATGAAATATTTATACAATTCATCAAAATATAGAATCAGTGGGAGCCCTGATCTTATTTTCCTGCAACTAGACAGTTCCATCTGGGGGTAATATGAGATTGTGACAGATCATCAGACAGTAGATTCTCAGAAGGAGGACGCAACCTAGATCCCTTGCATGTGCAGTTCACAATGGCATTTGTGCACTCCTATAAGAATCTAATGCTGCCACTGATCTGATGGCAGATGGAGCTCAGGTCACAGTGCTCACTGGACCGCCATTCTCCTCCCGCTGTACAGCAGGATTACTAACAGGCCACAGACTAGTACCAGTCCCTGGCCTGAGGGTTCAGAACACCTGCCTTATTGGACCTAAGCCTTGAGCATGCTTGTAAATTATATGTGTCCAGGAGAATCAGCAATAATACAGAAACATTTGCAAAGCAGCTATTGTATCAAGTACCAGGCTCAGTGGTATAAACTAAGGATTCATAATAATGAATAGACATAGTTTCTGCTTTCAAATAGCTCATGTAGTAGAGATGGCGCATGGGGAAGGTCAAGTCAACAAGGGTCTGTGAGGTATGTGCTGGAAGAATCCACCTTCTTGGTGACTGATGAAATGTGAGGTGGGAACAAAAAAGATACAAGAATCTAGGATGACTCCAAACTTTCTTGCCTAGGCAAGGGAGTGAATAGGATGTCATTAACCAAGACAGAAAATGAAAGAACAGTGGCAAATTTGAAAAGAAAACGTGTTGACTTTAGAATGCCTGGAAGTTATTAAGGTGGATATATCTAGTAGACAGAAATATAGGTCTGGAAATAAGGAACAAAATCAGGACTGGAATGTAGATGTGGGAGTCATTTATACACAAAGTTAAAGCTAAAAAAATTAGATCAGCAGGGGGGAAAAGGAGAAAAAAAGCAAATGAAGGAAAAATCCAAGGAAACAGCAGCACTAATAAAGGGATTAAGAAACAGGAATCAGCAATGAGTCTGAGGAGGACTGACCGGAGAGGCAGAAGAATCAGATGGAAGTGTTCCTCAATTCCTTTTTTAAAAAAAACACAGGGGTCTTACTATGTAGCCCAGGCTGAACTTGAACTCCTGGGCTCAAGCAGTCCTCCCACCTCAGCCTCCTGAATAGCTGGAACTACAGTCCTGTTCCCCCAAACCTGGCTTCAATTCTTAAAAGCCAAGAGAGGAGGCTTACAGAGATGATGCAATTTATAGTACCTGATGCTACGGAGAGCCAGGTGGAAAAGATGAAGACAAGGACCTTCAGCATTAGTGACTTCAGAGGTATCAATTTTGGTAGAGAGGTGAATAAAGAGTTTATTATTTTACTGACCTTGGCCTGTATTTCCTTAACAGCCATCAAAGTTGGGCATCAGCATTACCTTCTAGAGACTGTATCATATGAGCTTTTTCTGACAACTAGAAGCAGATTTCTTCACTTTCCTTTTTTCTTTCTCCCTTCATCTCCTCAAACACATTGAGATTTCTTTTCCTCCTATGTGATGTATTTATTGTTCTCTCCATTTCTGTTTGCCATATAGAATATGCTGCTATTTCTTGGCTTACTTACACAGCAAGTTCTCATAAAAGGAACTCCCTGCTCCTATCTAAACATAAGTTCTCTGAGCCAGTGGATGGCTTCTAATGTGTACTAATGAACTTTGCAAATAGCACTCCCATTAAACCCTTGCCCTACCCACAAGACCATGTGGCACGCACGAGATGATCTAATTAAAACAGTTTTGATTGAAAAGACGAATTGGTGGAGACCCAGAACTCGTTGCAAAATCACATTTCAGTCTTTTGTTTTGCATTCTTTCAAGTAATAATGCTTATTTTACTTTCATAATGGTGATGAATATAAAGAAGCTAGTCCTACATGTTGGGGAGGCTTTCCCAAATGCAGAAAAATTACCAAAAATAATTGGAAAAAAATTTTACAAAAATTATTATGGGAATTACGTAACACATAAGAATAGCAGGAAGTTGTGATGTGAAGCATGGTACAGGACATAGTAAGCTGTGTTGTCAGAAGGCAGTAAACACAGAGGGATCAGAAAGCTGCTTCATGTGGTATTGGTTGTATGCCAGTAGGCCTTAAGCCTCACAGAACTATGTGAAAATTGGTTTGGGGGTTTAGAAAGATGATCATGAATTTAGTCTAGATGTTTTGAATTTGAGATTATAATCTATCTAGAGAAAGATCTGGATGGAAAATTCTACCAGGAATTTGTAAATTGCAAAGGGAAGGCTGAAGGGAAATGGAAGCTGAAAGAGATTTGAGAGGCTATCCATGGAATGGTGGGTTTAGATTACCAGTGTATAATAAACATGCTGTTAGCTAAAAGAAGGTTACAGAGACTGCTAGGTACCTACCCAACAGCCATTTCCCCAATCTTGCTTAGTAATAAAATGCTAACTTTTTTTTGAGACAGAGTCTTGTTCTGTCTCCCAGGCTAGAGTATAGTGGCTCCACATATTGGCTCACTGCAACCTCCACTTCCTGAGTTCAAGCAATTCTCCTGCTTCAGCCTCCTGAGTAGCTGGAATTACAGTCTCCTGACACCACACCCAGCTAATTTTTATATTTTTAGTAGAGACAGAGTTTCCTCATGTTCGCCAGCCTGGTTATGAACTCCTGACCTCAAGTGATCTGACCACCTTAGCCTCCCAAAGTGCTGGGATTACAGCTGTGAGCCACTGAGCCCAGCCTACAAAATGCTTTTAGCTGAGCCCATCACCTCCTGAAAAAAAAGGACCACATTTCTCAGCCTTCCATGCAGTTGTGGCTACATGACTAAGTTCTGGCCAATTATTTGCAGGCACAAGTGTTGTATGGAAAGAGCAAGACCAATTTCTCCATTTCTCCTTCCTGTTGCTTGAAATGCTGAAGTGATGGCTGACTCTAGCATCACATTGGCCATGAGGTAGACTTGGGGAAGCCATATTTGGTGGATGGACCAAAGTAGAAGGACTTGAATTCTGTTGACTTTGTGGAGCTGTTATATAGCAGCTCTGGGCATTCTATAACCAGATTTATTTTACTGCAGAGTAAACCATGGTGTGTATACACCACTGTAGTTGGGCTTTGGTTACTTTTAGCTGAACATAATCTTATTAATACAAACACAGGGTGAAAAAAAGATACTAAAGAAAAAGACAAAGAGGACATAATCAGAAAGGTAAAAAAGCATATATCAGGGAACCAATGGGGAAGAAAATGGGAGTGGATCAACATTATTAAATATTGAAGAGAGAATAATTATTTTTCTTTCTATGCACATTACACTTGCGATAGAAAAATAAATCTGTTAATCATAACAGATTATGCATTATTTATTTGATGTTTAAAAAGACTCAGAACTTAATTTTTATTTTAAAAGACTTTATAAAATGTCCCTTAATTCTCTTTCAGCTGAGCCACAAAACTTCATAAATTGTGTTTCATGTTTAAGTGTGACAATAACGACTATGTCATAGAATACAGTAGCAAAGAGGCTACAAAAATATTCCAAGTATGAAAAATAGAATTTACACATCTCTAAATAAGTTAATTATAGTGCTTTCTAATGGATTCTAAGCTATATGATCATATTGAATTTTTGTTTTCAGTGTCTTTGTTCTAAGAGAAAATTTATATCCATTTTATTGACAGTGTTCATTTTCTAAAATGAAGATGTTGACTAGAGCAGAATTTTATTAAGAGAGACTTAGCAATCACTTAAAATCCAAAATTGGCTAAAAATCTCATACATAACAAAGAAATTAATTTTAGGAGATTTTCTTTTTTTTTTTTTTTGAGACGGAGTTTCGCTCTTGTTACCCAGACTGGAGTGCAATGGCACAATCTCCGCTCACAGCAACCTCCACCTCCTGGGTTCAGGCAATTCTCCCGCCTCAGCCTCCCGAGTACCTGGGATTACAGGCACGCGCCACCAAGCCCAGCTAATTTTTTTTTTTTTTGTATTTTTAGTAGAGACGGGGTTTCACGTTGTTGACCAGGATGGTCTCGATCTCTTTACAAATTCTATTTCACAACCTGCTAAACTTATGTCTGAAGACATTTAATAACTTTCACAGATTGTATGTAAAACAGATTATATCCAAAATTACTTCATCTTTCCAAGGTCTCCTTCATCACTACAATATGCTAAGACTTATCCTGAATTCCTTTATTTGGTAGTCTTTCTTATTGAGAAAACCAAGAATCTGCAAAAAACCCCAAAAGACCTTGGAGCGGGTAAAAATAGTACTTAAACACACATACTTGCATGGGCACCTGTGTACTTTACTTAATAGGAGATTTCCTTGGATCTCTCCTCAAGTTCTAATTATTCTGGCTTTTTAATAGAGTGCTTATAGCAGATTTAAAATAAAATGCATCATCCATGTAAGTGACATATCACACATGGCTAAAGGCAAAGCTTAGCCAAGGACCCAGTTTGTGTGTGTGTGTGTGTGTGTGTGTGTTTCTGCAGGGTTCTTCTGGTTTTATCTCAAATGTGTCTTTCTGCCTAATTGTGAGGTGTCTCTCAGCAGCACCCAGTATAAATACCTCCTCATTTATGCCTGCCAAATGTCTTTTTTGCTAATTCTCAAGCATGAAAAGAGAAACTTCTTTCTAATAAGCTCCCAGGAAATTCTCTTCATAGCTCAATCAGCCCAAACTAAGTCATGTGTCCACCGCTGCAGCAATCACCATGGTCAGGAGAATGTGGTACTTAACACTAGCTTGTTTCAGCCTAGGTCTACTCTAGAACTGATATTTGGAGTCCATTCTACTAAAAATATATGACTGGAAATTTAGAGAGCTACTAGGAAGGAGGAAGTGAACTTAAGGAAGAAAAGGAGAATCTATTATCAGGTTATGGAGATACCTTACGGATCCTAAAAATAGGCATGTTCTGGGCTCCAGGAAGGAATAGAACTGAGAATGAGTCCATTGGCAATCCTTGGCACTTTTTCACAACTGTTATTTCTCCTTCTTGTGAAGCTTGTCTTTTCTTTCTTATTAAAAGAAAGTGTCCAGGCCATGTGATGAGCAGAAGACAGCTTCTCGTAGTTTCCAAGTTCACATGTTACAATTACAGACACACAGAGAATTTAACACTCACTCTGGCTCCAGATTCCCATTACCTGGGAAGGAACCTGAATTAGCCTAACAACAATCAGCTGCCCACCCTTTATGCAATTAACTATTCCCAAAAATGGGGTCATTATAAACCATCCTGGCTATAGAATCCTACTCTTGTGTATCAGGGAGTACTTAAAGGGATCACAGGGCAGCCTTCACACAATGTGTTATCACAGGCAGTAACTGGTGGAAACCATTACATGGCTGCAACCTGCCAGCAACAAGAGAAAGAAAAAGAATTTACAAATCAGTTACAGAAATATAAGTGTATGGCACAGAATCAGAACAGACCATTCCATATGCTCCAGTTGTCCATGTTCATGACAATAATTCTGGGTCATTTAATGTTAGATTAGCTTCACATTATTGTAGTTAAATTGAAATTTTATAGAGTTAAATGTATGGGCATTATTATATTACTTTGTATGACTTAAAGCTATCTTAATTTTGTCTTCTTAACGTCTATACATTTTTGTTATTTATTTTTAATAAAAATCATGTTCTAAATTATCATAGTGATTCAAAATTGATATCAAAAATAACTGTGAATCATGATCATTTCTAACATGAATTATTTCAACAGACACTTCAGTATCACTAAATAGTATGCTTGCCTTCTTCCATAATGTATGCAGTTTTATTGACATAGCTTTGACTGAACTAATGAAAGTCAGTTTTATTTATCTTAGTTCCCAGGGGTTCACTTGCCATTAAACTGTTTATAGATTTCCTAATTCCCAAGTTTTGGTGGCAAAACGCAATATATCTACTGATTTCTCTACATTGATGTCAGATTCACTTGAGAAGTTATGTGGCTGGGATGAAGAAACCCTAAGCACACAGTCCTGGAATTGTTTTTAATGCAGTTATTTATTACCAAAGAGACTCAAATAAATCATACTTACCTGTCAGTGTAACAGGAATACTGTGAAGCTAGATCCAGGACCTCCTCTATCAAGTCTCTGTTCTGCTTTTCCTTAACTGTTCTAGATTCACAGACCCTTCAGGAGAGGACAGCATCATGTTAGGAATCCAGCCCCTAGAGTCAGGAGTCCATGGGAGCAGTTTTAAAGCATGGGCTGAATTATAATCCCACCTCTTCTACTGAGGATCTTTAGAAAAATTATTCACCTTCCCTGGCTCAGTTTCTTTCTTTATACAAGAATAATAATACCTACCCATAAGGGCTTGTACAAACCCAACTGAAGAGGTTAGTAAAATGCCCATATTCAGTACACTCCACTCTGTAAATTCTCCTTCACTTCTTATTCTAGCCTAACCTGTTTGCTTTGCTCTGGTCTACTTTACCTAACAGTTTGGTCTTTGCTTTCTGTTCTTAGTGAATCTTTGTATGCTAATAAAAGATACCTGAAAAATCTTGCCATACTGAATACCAAATCATCCTTATTTTCTTTTCCAAAACTTTTCTGGAAACCCTTTACCTTGGTGAAATCCTAATCTTTTGGTCAATTCACATCCCTTTCTAAGGAAAAGAGGCCAAATTTCCTTGTGGTGACTGGTGATTTCTTCTGATCTGAAGATTTTATTTTGTTATATAAAAAATACCTAGTAAATCTCTGGTGCTCATATTTTTAAAATTATTTTTAATTTTGTGGATACAAAGTCGGAGTATATGTATGTTAATTATGGGGTACATGAGATATTTCAATACAGACATACATTGTGTAATAATCACATCAGGGTAAATGGAGTATCCATCACCTCAAGCATTTATCATTTCTTTGGGTTACAAACATTCTTTTTTTTTTATTTTTATTGCATTTTAGGTTTTGGGGTACATGTGCAGAGCATGCAATACAGTTGCATAGGTACACACACGGCAGTGTGTTTTGTTTGCTTTCTCCCCTTCACCCACATTTGGCATTTCTCCCCAGGCAATCCCTCCCCACCTCCCCCTCCCACTGGCCCTCCCCTTTTCCCCCCTATAGACCCCAGTGTTTGGTACTCCCCTCTCTGTGTCCATGTGTTCTCATTTTTCATCACCCGCCTATGAGTGAGAATATGCGGTGTTTCATTTTCTGTTCTTGTGTCAGTTTGCTGAGAATGATGTTCTCCAGATTCATCCATTTCCCTACAAACGACACGAACTCATCATTTCTGATTGCTGCATAATATTCCATGGTGTATATGTGCCACATTTTCCCAGTCCAGTCTATCATCAATGGGCATTTGGGTTGATTCCAGGTCTTTGCTATTGTAAACAGTGCTGCAATGAACATTCGTGTGCATATGTCCTTGTAGTAGAATGATTTATAGTCCTTTGGATATATACCCAGTAATGGGATTGCTGGGTCAAATGGAATTTCTATTTCTAAGGCCTTGAGGAATCGCCACACTGTCTTCCACAATGGTTGGACTAATTTACCCTCCCACCAATAGTGTAAAAGTGTTCCTTTTTCTCCACATCCTCTCCAGCATCTGTTGTCTCCAGATTTTTTAATGATCGCCATTCTAACTGGCGTGAGATGGTATCTCAATGTGGTTTTGATTTGCATCTCTCTGATGACCAGTGACGATGAACATTTTTTCATATGATTGTTGGCCTCATATATGTCTTCTTTCGTAAAGTGTCTGTTCATATCCTTTGCCCACTTTTGAATGGGCTTGTTTGTTTTTTTCCTGTAAATCTGTTTGAGTTCTTTGTAAATTCTGGATATCAGCCCTTTGTCAGACGGGTAAACTGCAAAAATTTTTTCCCATTCTGTTGGTTGACGATTCACACTAGAGACTGTTTCTTTTGCTGTGCAGAAGCTGTGGAGTTTGATTAGGTCCCATTTGTCTATTTTGGCTTTTGTTGCCAATGCTTTTGGTGTTTTGTTCATGAAGTCCTTGCCTACTCCTATGTCCTGGATGGTTTTGCCTAGATTTCCTTCTAGGGTTTTTATGGTGCCAGGTCTTATGTTTAAGTCTTTAATCCATCTGGAGTTAATTTTAGTGTAAGGTGTCAGGAAGGGGTCCAGTTTCTGCTTTCTACACATGGCTAGCCAGTTTTCCCAGCACCATTTGTTGAAGAGGGAATCCTTTCCCCATTGCTTGTTTTTGTCAGGTTTATCAAAGATCGTATGGTTGTAGCTATGTTGTGTTGCCTCTGATCCCTCTGTTCTGTTCCATTGATCTATATCTCTGTTTTGGTACCAGTACCATGCTGTTTTGATTACTGTAGCCTTGTATTATAGTTTGAAATCCGGTAGTGTGATGCCCCCCGCTGTGTTCTTTTTGCTTAGAATTGACTTGGCTATGCGGGCTCTCTTTTGGTTCCATATGAAGTTCATGGTGGTTTTTTCCAGTTCTGTGAAGAAAGTCAATGGTAGCTTGATGGGGATAGCATTGATTCTGTAAATTACTTTGGGCAGTATAGCCATTTTCATGACATTAATTCTTCCTAACCATGAACATGGAATGTTTCTCTATCTGTTTGTGTCCTCTCTGATTTCGTTGAGCAGTGGTTTGTAGTTTTCCCTGAAGAGGTTCCTTACGTTCCTTGTAAGTTGTATTCCAAGGTATTTTATTCTTTTTGTAGCAATTGTGAATGGCAGTTCGTTCTTGATTTGGCTCTCTTTAAGTCTGTTATTGGTGTAGAGGAAGGCTTGTGATTTTTGCACATTGATTTTATATCCTGAGACTTTGCTGAAGTTGCTTATCAGTTTCAGGAGTTTTTGGGCTGAGGCGATAGGGTCTTCTAGGTATACTATCATGTCGTCTGCAAATAGAGACAAATTGGCTTCCACCTTTCCTATTTGAATACCCTTTATTTCTTTTTCTTGCCTGATTGCTGTGGCTAGAACTTCCAGTACTATATTGAATAGGAGTGGTGAGAGAGGGCATCCTTGTCTAGTGCCAGATTTCAAAGGGAATGCTTCCAGTTTTTGCCCATTCAGTATAATATTGGCTGTTGGTTTGTCATAAATAGCTTTTATTACTTTTAGATACATTCCATCGATACCAAGTTTATTGAGGGTTTTTAGCATAAAGGGCTGTTGAATTTTGTCAAATGCCTTCTCTGCATCAATTGAGATAATCATGTGGTTTTTGTTTTTGGTTCTGTTTATGTGGTGAATTACGTTGATAGACTTGCGTATGTTGAACCAGCCTTGCATCCCCGCGATGAATCCTACTTAATCATGATGAATAAGTTTTTTGATTTGCTGTTGCAATCGGCTTGCCAATATTTTATTGAAGATTTTTGCATCCATGTTCATCATGGATATTGGCCTGAAGTTTTCTTTTCTTGTTGGGTCTCTGCCGGGTTTTGGTATCAGGATGATATTGGTCTCGTAGACTGATTTGGGTAGGATTCCTTCTTTTTGGATTATTTGGAATAGTTTCAGAAGAAATGGTACCAGCTCCTCTTTGTGTGTCTGGTAGCATTCGGCTGTGAACCCTGGGCTTTTTTTGTGTGGTAGGCTCTTAATTGCTGCCTCGACTTCAGACCTTGTTATTGGTCTATTCATAGTTTCAGCTTCCTCCTGGTTTAGGCTTGGGAGGACACAGGAGTCCAGGAATTTATCCATTTCTTCCAGGTTTACTAGTTTATGTGCATAGAGTTGTTTGTAATATTTTCTGATGATGGTCTGAATTTCTGTGGAATCTGTGGTGATTTCCCCTTTATCACTTTTTATTGCATCTATTTGGTTGTTCTCTCTTTTCTTTTTAATCAATCTGGCTAGTGGTCTGTCTATTTTGTTGATCTTTTCAAAAAACCAGCTCTTGGATTTATTGATTTTTTGGAGGGTTTTTCGTGTCTCTATCTCCTTCAGTTCAGCTCTGATCTTAGTTATTTCTTGTCTTATGCTGGGTTTTGAGTTTTTTTGATCTTGCTCCTCTAGCTCTTTCAATTTTGATGATAGGGTGTCAATTTTGGATCTCTCCATTCTTCTCATATGGGCACTTATTGCTATATACTTTCCTCTAGAGACTGCTTTAAATGTGTCCCAGAGATTTTGGCATGTTGTGTCTTCGTTCTCATTGGTTTCGAAGAACTTCTTTATTTCTGACTTCATTTCGTTGTTTATCCAGTCAACATTCAGGAGCCAGTTGTTCAGTTTCCATGAAGCTGTGTGGTTCTGGGTTTGTTTCTGAATTCTGAGTTCTAACTTGATTGCACTATGGTCTGAGAGGCTGTTTGTTATGATTTCAGTTGTTTTGCATTTGCTGAGTAGTGCTTTACTTCCGATTATGTGGTCAATTTTAGAGTAGGTATGATGTGGTGCTGAGAAGAATGTATATTCTGTGGATTTGGGGTGGAGAGTTCTGTAAATGTCTATCAGGTTTGCTTGCTCCAGGTCTGAGTTCAAGCCCTGGATATCCTTGTTGATTTTCTGTCCAGTTGATCTGTCTAATATTGACAGTGGAGTGTTAAAGTCTCCCACTATTATTGTGTGGGAGTCTAAGTCTCTTTGTAAGTTGTTAAGAACTTGCCTTATGTATCTGGGTGCTCCTGTATTGGGTCCATATATGTTTAGGATCGTTAGCTCTTCTTGTTGTATCGATCCTTTTACCATTATGTAATGGCCTTCTTTGTCTCTTTTGATCTTTGTTGCTTTAAAGTCTATTTTATCAGAGATGAGGATTGCAACTCCTGCTTTCTTTTGCTCTCCGTTTGCTTGGTAAATCTTCCTCCATCCCTTTATTGTGAGCCTTTGTGTATCCTTGCATGTGAGATGGGTTTCCTGGATACAGCACACTGCTGGGTTTTGGCTTTTTATCCAATTTGCCAGTCTGTGTCTTTTGATTGGTGCATTTAGTCCATTTACATTTAGGGTTAATATTGTTATGTGTGAATTTGATACTGCCATTTTGATGCTAAGTGGCTGTTTTGCCTGTTAGTTGTTGTAGTTTCTTCATTATGTTGATGCTCTTTAGCATTCAGTGTGATTTTGGAATGGCTGGTACTGGTTGATCCTTTCTATGTGTAGTGCCTCTTTTAGGAGCTCTTGTAAAGCAGGCCTGGCGGTGACAAAATCTCTGAATACTTGCTTGTTCGCAAAGGATTTTATTTTTCCTTCACTTCTGAAGCTCAGTTTGGCTGGATATGAAATTCTGGGTTGAAAGTTCTTTTCTTTAAGGATGTTGAATATTGGTCCCCACTCTCTTCTGGCTTATAGTGTTTCTGCCAAGAGATCTGCTGTGAGTCTGATGGGCTTCCCTTTGTGGGTGACCCGACCTTTCTCTCTGGCTGCCCTTAGTATTTTCTCCTTTATTTCAACCTTGTTGAATCTGACGATTATGTGCCTTGGGGTTGCTCTTCTTGCGGAATATCTTTGTGGTGTTCTCTGTATTTCCTGCAATTGAGTGTTGGCCTGTCTTGCTAGGTGGGGGAAATTTTCCTGGATAATGTCCTGAAGAGTATTTTCCAGCTTGGATTCATTCTTTTTGTCACATTCTTGTATGCCTATCAAACGTAGGTTAGGTCTCTTCACATAGTCCCACATTTCTTGGAGACTTTGTTCATTCCTTTTTGCGCTTTTTTCTCTGATCTTAGTTTCTCGTTCTGTTTCATTGAGTTGATCCTCGACTTCTGATATTCTTTCTTCTGCTTGGTCAATTCGGCTATTGAAACTTGTGCATGTTTCGCGAAGTTCTCGTATTGTGTTTTTCAGCTCCTTTAATTCATTCATATTCCTCTCTAAGGTATCCATTCTTGTTATCATTTCCTCAAATCTTTTTTCAAGGTTCTTAGTTTCTTTGTGTTGATTTAAAACGTGTTCTTTTAGCTCACAAAAGTTTCTCATTATCCACCTTCTGAAGTCTAATTCCGTCATTTCGTCACAGTCATTCTCCATCCAGCTTTGTTCCCTTGCTGGTGAGGAGTTTTGGTCCTTTCTAGGCAGCGAGGTGTTCTGGTTTCAGGTGTTTTCCTCCTTTTTGCGCTGGTTTCTTCCCATCTTTGTGGATTTATCCACCTGTCGTCTGTGTAGTTGCTAACTTTTCGATTGGGTCTCTGAGTGGACACCCAGATTGTTGATAATCGAGTATTTCTGTTACTTGGTTTTCCTTCTACCAGTCTAGCCCCTTCACTGTATGACTGCTGAGGTCCACTCCAGGCCCTGCTTGTCTGGGGTGCACCTCTAGTGGCTGCAGAACAGCCAGGGATGCTACCAGTTTCTTTTTCTGCTATCTTTGTCCCAGGATGATGTCTGCCAAATGTCAGTCTTATGGATATAGAGGGGTCAGGGAGTTGCTTGAGGAGCCAGTCTGTACTTTGTAGGAGCTCTAGTGCTGAGCTGTGAGCTCTGTTGTTCATTCAGGGCTGCTAGGCTGTTATGTTTAGTTCTGCTGCAACCTAACTCGTAAGAAAACCCCTTTTTTTTCTCAGATGCTTTGTCTGGGGGCGGGTTTGGGCTTTCCTTGTGAGTGACCGCCTCACCGTCCTGCCCAGCTAGGAGGCAGTCTAGTCACTTTTTGCCTGCCGAGGCTCCGCCCTGCTGGTGTGAGGTTCGCCCTTTTGCTGCAGGCTCTGCCCCTCTGCTGTGGTCTCCGCCCTGTTGCCACGGGCTACGCCCTGCAGCTGAGTCTATCTGTTGTGCCGGGTTGCCTCGGCAATGGCAGACTGCATCAGCAATGGGCATGTACCTCAGTAGGGGCTGATTGCCTCAGTAATGGCTGACGCCCTTCCCCCGCGGAGCTGCGCTTTAAGAAAACCTTTTCACCGGGAGAGTTTGGAATTGCCGTTTTGTTTGTCGCACTGCACTCCCCCAAATGCTGAGTCCCTGGGATTCCCTGGGCTGGGTCACAGTTCAAGACCCGTTCAGTCTCAAGTTCAGCCCTCTTGGGTCTCAGTTTGCTGGTTCAACAAGGCACCCATAACAGTGCGCTTTTGTATGGAGCGCTGTGGAGTGCCTCTGCACTCCGGCATGGGCCGGAGCCGTACCGGCTGCCAGCTGCACCAGCCGAGACCTCTGCCTGGCATCCCGTGTCTCTTTTATACCTGGGAATTTCCCCGTTCTGTGGGCAACTAAGATCCGTCTGGAAATGCTTCCCCGACTCACCCTCTCCACGCATCCAGAGAGAGCTTCAATCCTGGGTTGTTCTCACAGTGCCGTCTTGAGTCCTCCTCCTCCGGGTTACAAACATTCTAATTACACTCTTAGTTATTTTGAAGCACACAATAAATTTTTGTTTACTCTAGTCACCCTGTTATGCTATCAAATACTAGATCTTATTCACTCTATCTAACTATATTTTTGTGCCTATTAACTATCTCCTCTTTTCCCCTCCCGCTACTACCCTTCCCAGCCTCTGGTAACAATCAATCTGCTCTCTATCTGCATGAGTTCAATTATTTAATTTTTAGCTCCCACAAATAAATGAAGACTATGTGAAGTTTGTCTTTCTGTGTCTGGCTTATTTCACTTGATAATGTCCTCCAATTCCATTCATGTTGTTGCAAATGACAGTGTCTTATTCTCTTTTATGGTTGTATAATACTCCGTTGTATATATGTACCACATTTTCTTTATCTAGTCATCTGTTGGTGGAATCTTGATTCCTTCCAAATCTTGACTATTGTGAATAGTGCTGCAATAAACATGGGGGTGCAGATATCTCTTACAGATATTGATTGCTTTGGTTTTGGGTATACACCTAGTGGTGGGATGGCTGAATCACATGGTAGCTCTATTTTTAGTTTTTTGAAAAACTCCCTTACTGGTCTCCATAGTGGCTATACTAATTTACATTCCCACCAACAGTATACGAGAGTTCCCTTTTCTCCACATCCTTGCCAACATTCCTTATTGCCTGTCCTTTGAATATGAGCTATTTAGGTGTAATGAAATGATATCTGATCATAGTTTTGATTTGCATTTCTCTGATGATCAATGATGTTGAGCACATTTTCATATAGCTATTTGCCATTTGTCTGTCTTCTTTTGAGAAATGTCTATTCAGATCATTTGCCAAATTTTAAAAAAGATTATTAGATATTTTTTCTATAGAGTTGTTTGAGCTTGTTATATATTCTTGTTATTAATCCCTGTCAGGTGGGTAGCTTGCAAATATTTTCTCCCATTCCGTGGGTTGTCTCTTCAGTCTGTTGGTTGTTTCATATACTGTGCAGAAGCTTTTCAACTTGATGTGATGCCATTTGTCCAATTTTTGCTTTGGTTGCCTGGGATTGATATATCACTCAAGAAATTTTGCCTAAACCCATGCTCTGGAGAGTTCTCCCAATATTTTCTTTTAGCAATTTCATAGTTTGAGGTTTTATATTTAAGTCTTTAACCATTTATTTTATTTTATTTTACTTTTGCATATGGCAAGAGATGGGAGTCTAGTTTCGTTCTGCATATGGGTAGCCAGTTTTCCCAAAACCATTTATTGAAGAGACTGTCCTTTCCCTGATGTATGTTCTTGGCACCTTTGTCAAAAATGAGTTTGCTGTAGATGTATAGATTTATTTTTGAGTTCTCAATTCTGTTCCATTGGTCTATGTGTCTGTTTTTATGGCAATACCATGCTGTTTTGGTTACTACAGCTCTGTAATATAATTTGAAGTCGGGTAATGTGATTCCTCCAGTTTTATTCTTTTTGCTCAAGATGGCTGATGTGATTTGGCTGTGTCCCCACCCAAATCTCATCTTGAACTGTAGTACCCATAATCCCCATGTGTTGTGGGAGGAACCTGGTGGGAGGCAATTGAATCATGAGGGCAGGTTTTTTCTGTGCTGTTCTTGTGATAGTGAATAAGTATAAGTCTCATGAGATTTGATGGTTTTATAAAGGTCAGTTCCCCTGCACATGCTCTCTTGCCTGCTATTATGTAAAACATGCCTTTCTTCTCATTTGCCTTGATTATGGGCCCCCAGCTATGAGGAACTGTGAGTTCATTAAACCTCTTTTTCTTTATAAATTACCCATTCTTGAATATTTCTTCATATCAGTATGAAAATAGACTAATACAATGGCTTTGGCTATTCTGGGTCTTTTGTGGTTCCATATAAATTTTAGGATTGTTTTTTCTATTTCTGTGAAGAATGTTATTGATATTTTGATAGGGATTGCATTGAATTTGTTATTGATATTTTGATAGGGATTGCATTGAATTTGTAGATTGCTGTGGGTAATATGGACATTTTAACAATATTAATTCTTCCAATCCATGAACATAGAATATTTCTCCATTTTTTTTGTGTATGTCCTCTTCAATTTCTTGGATTAATGTTTTATAGTTTTCATTAGATATATTTTACTGCTTTGGTTAATTCCTAAGTATTTTATTTTATTTGTAGCTATTAAAAACAGGGTTACATTAATGATTTCTTTTTCAGATTGTTCACTGATTATATATAGAAATGCTACTGATCTTTATATGTTGATTTTGTATCCTGCAACATTAATGAGTTTATCAGTTCTGACAGTTTGTTGGTGGAGTATTTAGGTTTTTCTAAATATAAGATTTTGTTATCTGCAAACAAGGATAATTTGACTTCTTCCTTTCCAATTTTGATGCTGTGAATTTTTTTCTCTTCTCTGATTGCTCTAGCTAAGACTTCCAGTACTATGTTGAATAATAGTAGTGAAAGTGGGCATCCTTCTCTTGTTCCAGATGTTAGAAGAAAGGTTTTCAGGTTTTCCCCATTCAGTATGATACTAGCTGTGGGTCAGTCATATATGGCTTTTATTTTGTTGAGGTATGTTCCTTCTATATTTAATTTGTTGAGAGTTTTATCATGAAGAGATGTTGAATTTTATTAAATGCTTTTTCAGCCTCAATTAAAATGATTATGTATTTTTTGTCCTTCATTCTGTTGATAAGAATGTATCACACTGATAGGTTTGCATATATTGAACCATTCTTGCATCACTGGAATAAATCCTACTTGGTCATGATGAATGATCTTTTTAATGTGTTGTCAAATTTGATTTGCTAGTTTTTTGGGTTTTTTTTAAGGATGTTTGCATTAATGTTCATCAGGAATATTGGCCTGTAGTTTTATTTTTTTGATGTAGTTTTGGTTTTGATAATCAGGGTACTGCTGGTCTAATAGAATGAGTTTGGGAGAATTCTCCCCTCTTCTATTTTTTTGGAATAATTTGAGTAGGATTGGTATTAGTTCCTCTCTAAGCATCTGGTAAAATTCAGTAGTGAATTGGGTTTTGTTCTTCTTCTTTTTTTTTTTTTTTTTGCTAGGAGACTTTATTACGGCTTCAATCTCATTACTTGTTATTGGACTGCTCCAGTTTTAGATTTCTTCATGGTTTAATGTTGATATGTTGTATATTTCTAGAAATTTATCCATTTCTTGTAGGTTTTATAATTTATTGATATATAGTTGTTCATAGTACTCTCTCATGATCCTTTGACTTTCTGCAGTATCAGTTGTAATATCTCCTTTTTTATCTCTATTTTATTTATTTGGATCTTTTCTTTTTTTCTTAGGCTGACTAAAGCTTTGTTGATTTTGCTTATCTTTTCAAAATAACTTTTCATTTCATTGATCTTTTCTATAGATTTTTATTTCAATATTATTTATTTCTACTCTGGTCTTTATTGCTTCTTCGGCTACTTTTGAGTTTAGTTTGCTGTTTTTTTTCTAGTTCATTAAGGAACATTGTTAGATTGTTCATTTGAAGTTTCTCTACTTTTTTGATTTAGGTACTTATTGCTTTAAACTTTCCTCTTCATACTGTTTTTGCTGTGTCCCATAGGTTTTGGTATATTGTGATTCTATTTTCATTTCTTAAAGAAATGTTTTGTTTTCTTCTTAATTTCTTCATTGACCCACTGGTCCATTGGGAGCATATTGATTAATTTCCATATGTTTGTATCATTTCCAAAGTTCCTGTTGATTTCTATTTTATTCCATTGTGGTCAGAGGAGATATTTAATATGACTTCATATTTTTTTAATTTTTAAAGACTTGTTTTGTGGCCTAACATATGGTCTATCTTTGAGAATGATTTATGTGCTGAGGAGAAGAATGTGTATTCTGCAGCTATTGGAGGAAATGTTCTGTAAATATCTATTAGATCTATTTGGTCTGTAGTGCAGATTAAGCCTGACGTTTCTTTGTTGATTTTCTGTCTCGATAATCTATCCAATGTTACAAGTGGAGTGTTGAAGTCTCCAATGATTGTTTTATTAGGGTCTATTTCTCTCTTTAGCTCTAATAATATTTGCTTTATATATCTGGGTGCTCCAGTGTTGAGTGCATATATACTTTAAATTGTTAGTATCTTCTTGCTGAATTAATCCCTTTGTCATTATTACATAATGACATTTTTTGTCTCTTTTTATAGCTTTTGTCTTGAAATCTATTTTATCTGATATAAATATAACTATGCTTTATTTTGGTTACCATTTGCATGAAATATCTTTTTCCATCCCTCTATTTCACTCTATGTGTGTCTTTATAGGTGAAGTGCATTTCTTATAGGCAGCAGATAGTTGGGTTTTTTTTTTTCATTCAACCACTCTGTGTCTTTTGACTGGAGAGTTTAGTCTATTTATACTTAATGTTATTATTGATAAGTAAGGACTTACCTCTGCCTTTTATTTGTTTTCTGGTTGTTTTATGGTCTTCTTTTCCTTCCTTTCTTCCTTCCTCTCATTATTCCTTTCTGTGAAAGTAATTTTCTCTGGTGATATGCTTTAATTTCTTGGTTTTTATTTTTTTGTGTATTTGTTGTAGTTTTTTTTTATTTAAGGTTACCATGAGCCTTGCAAATAACATCTTAAAACTTATTACTATTATCATTATTATTATTATTATTATTTGAGACAGAGTTTCACTCTTGTTACCCTGGCTGGAATTCAATGGCGCGATCTCAGCTCACCACAATCTCTGCCTCCTGGGTTCAGGCAATTCTCCTGCCTCAGCCTCCTGGGTAGCTGGGATTACAGGCTTGTGCCACCATGCCCAGCTAATTTTTTGTATTTTTAGTAGAGACGGGGTTTCACCATGTTGACCAGGATAGTCTCGATCTCTTGACCTCGTGATCCACCCGCCTCGGCCTCCCAAAGTGCTGGGATTACAGGTGTGAGCCAACACACCCAGCCCTAAAACTCATTGTTTAATTTATTTATCTATTTATTTATTTGAGACAGGGTCTTCCTCCATTGCTGAGGCTGAAATGCACTGAGTTAATCTTGGCTTTACCACAACTTCTGCTTCCCAGGCTCAAGTGATCTTCCCACCTCAGCCTCCCAAGTAGCTGTGACTATAGGCACGTGCCATCACACCTGGCTAATTTTTGTATTTTTTGTAGAGATGGGGTTCCTCCTTGTCACCCAGGCTGGTCTTGAACTCCTCGGCTCAAATAATCTGCCCACCTCAGCCTCCCAAATTGCTGGCATTACAGGCAATGAATCACTGAGCCCAGCTATAACCTGTGATTTTAAATTGATGACAGTTTAAGTCTGATTGCAAAAACAAAGAAAGAAGCAATTAGTTTTTAAAACTAAAAACTACACTTTTACTTAATCTCCCCTTTTAACTTTTGGTTGTTTCATTTTATACTGTATTATACTATGTCTTAAAAGTTATAGTCATTTTTGATAAGTTCATCATGTTCCTACTCAAGATATGAGTGGTTTGTATACCACTCATTGCAGTGTTTCAATGCTCTGTATTTGTTTATGTACCTTCTATTGCCAATAAGTTTTATGCCTTCAGATGATTTTTTATTGCTCATTAATGTCCTTTTCTTTCTTAAAATGAAAGCAAAGCAAATACTATGTTCACATTATGAGTAGACACTGATAATGGAGCAAAGCAACTGGCCCTCAGGCAGGGCCTGGCAAGGTCACCATGCTTCATTCAGCACCTGGAATCTATCATAGCAAGCTCAGGTGTGCCAGTTTAGAGGGTCTAACTCACACTAACCAAATTCACAATATGCTGAATATTGCTGATTCACAATATTCAGCATATTGTGAATTTGGTTAGTTCCCAATCAGCAATCCGTTCCCAAGGGTCTTTATAATAAAGAAGGAAACTACTCAACAGACTGGATATATTTGCAAATACATAATTTTTACCCACAGGAGAGAAGCTTCCTTTAAAAAAGTTCAGAGAACCCCTTATTTTTCAGTCCTCTCACAACACTGTCTGAAAGGGCTAATTCTAAAATATACCTCATCATCAAAACTTTGTGGCTGGTTCCCTAAAGAGGCCATAGTTCAATGTAATGACCTCTAGGCTTCTATTTTGATGTACATGTCACAGCACTATGTGCTAAGAGACATGTTTTAAAGAGGCCTGAGAGATTTAAAGACAACCTATTCATAGAAACATTGATATTAATATAGATGTGTAAATGTGCATATCATCTTAGTGTGAGTTTAAAAGTAGAGAATAAAAATGTCATGGAGAAAAACAAGTCTTTAAAGCACAATATACGGAATAATTTTACAACTAAAACTTTATGGCCTAGAGCATCATCTGTTAATTCATCATTTCTTTAACTGCACTGCCCCCCAGTGGTAAAATGGCATTAGTCCTTTGAAAGAAAGGTAGGTTGAGAGTAAAGGAAACGAGCTGGACAAGAAAGAGGCAACAGATCAGATAAGAAATAAAATGGAGGCCGGGCGCGGTGGCTCACGCGTGTAATCCCAGCACTTTGGGAGGCCAAGGCGGGTGGATCACGAGGTCAAGAGATCGAGACCATCCTGGTCAACATGGTGAAACCCTGTCTCTACTAAAAATACAAAAAATTAGCTGGGCATGGTGGCGCGTGCCTGTAATCCCAGCTACTCAGGAGGCTGAGGCAGAATTGCCTGAACCCAGGAGGCGGAGGTTGCAGTGAGCCGAGATCGCGCCATTGCGCTCCAGCCTGGGTAACAAGAGCGAAACCCTCTCTCAAAAAAGAAAAAAAGAAAAGAAAAAGAAATAAAATGGAAAAGAAGGGAAGTTTTTGTTTTTTGGAGCAGTAATCAGGAGAGCTTGGCATGAGCATGTTGAGGAGAGCCCCTAGCACCTTCAGGAGCAGCTTTTGCTGCCCATGGACATTGGTCAGGTCTCTTACGTTTCTTACAACTGAAGAGGTTTTGCTTTGCTTTGCTTTGCTTTGCTTTGCAGCCCTGTGTAGGTTGGGTGTTGTGATACTGAGTCATATTGCTCAGCCACCACTGTACCCTGCACTCCCCATCATCTCAGAGAAACATGGCCTAGGAAATTGGATGACATAGTAAGCATAGTCCATAGTATGCTTTTAGCAGTGGCGATGTTGGCAGAATAGCTCAGTGGCCCAGAAATGGAGGGCATTCTACCCTTTTAAGCTAACCTGGGGACTCACAGACAGAAGACGGCCTTTGAAAGTGGGTGTTTGTTTATAAATTATGTCCATCTATTTTTAATGAGACAAGGAGACCTACTATGAATATCACAGTCAAAGGGACTTTAGAAAAATCAAGAAGGCAAACTACAAACAATCTTGAGGAAGGAGCAGACATAGTACAGGGACTTTGGCTCAAGATGATTACCACAACTAAGTATTGCATTTAGTTCTCAATTTTCTTGTAGCTAAGGCAAACTGGAAATTAAGGGAATTATATCGTTTGCCTTGCCTGGAGCAAGAAATCACAACTGTCCTTCAGAGATACACAGTTCTTGGCATTCTATTACAAGAATTCCAGAAATCCTAGATCCATAAGTAAATACTGCATGGAAAGGTATCCAACTCTAAAGTAGATTCTCTTCCACGTGAGCTTGCAGACCTGTTACTACACCTAAATACAATTAGTTCCCCTAACTGGTGAGACCTCTAGTGGGTCATGGAGTTATTGCAAAGTGTCTCAATCCCAAATCTAGAGGGATAGTTTCCGTAGTGAAAAAATATTTTGTGCCAATAAATGTACCAATATTTTTGAAAAAATATTTAGCATGATGATTACCATAACTAGGAAAATATAAATTTCTGTAAAAGAGCAACTGAATTCACATTAGCTTTTGGTTGTTACAGATTTTCTTAACTAGAGTTTACTAATGATGCCATTATATTAAAATTTTATATTACAAGTAGGTCCTTGTGCTTGAAAAGGTTGTAAACCATCACTGGTACAGACTATCTAGATGATGTTATGAATCTAAGCAAAGAAGGCAGACTCTCCCAACGCTTCTTAATCATACTCTCAATAACTTTCTCATGTTCTGTGATGAGCTCCAAGGAAGGCACCTTGTGCTCGGATGCTCTGGGGCTTTGCTCAGTAGTCAGCTTTGTGGTTTTAGGAGGCCCAAAAGAACTTCAGGCTTTCCACTCTGAGCACTTTGTTCAGGAAGCTTAAGAGACTTGTTGTGGTTTCGGAAATGACATGCTTGAAGTTGGAGTTGGCACAAACTGCTGCTCCTCCTTAAACAGATGGTAGAAAGAAAGACAGCCATAGGGGCTGGTAGCCTGAAACCCGAAGCTGTGGTTGTCTCCACAGACAACTGTTCTTCAACACGCTTGCAATTAATTGCTCCACAGAGACATACACACTTCTTTCATGTGGGCAAAGAAAGAACTTCATCAGACAAAAAGCTTCATTTCTCTTAAAACGTTGGAGTGAAGGGGAGGAAGTTACAGAGTAAATCGGGGCAGAATTTACAACAGTGAGAATCACGTTTTTTGTTGAGTTCTCCCTTAACATATGGGTGACTCCATGCTGCTGTAAGTGCTTCATAGATGTTTATGTTACTGTCGACTGCTGGCTGATGCTCCAACTACCATAAGGCCCCCAGAGACAGGGAGGCAGAGCTCCCTCAAGCAAGCCTAAAATCTTAAGCCACTGTGCTCTGACTCAACCAGCTTAACTTGGCTGGGGACAGAGGCTGATGGCAACAAAATCTTAAAAGTAAAATGGACATGTGCAAAGCCTTGTGAGAAGCACAGTATTTCAGACTCACCTGGTACAGTGGTACCATTAAACCAGCTACCGAATTGCCATTGCAAAAACAGACTGGCATATTTGTTAAGTATAGTGCCAAGCTCACAAATAGTTTTTAGTTATAACTTTAAATGTATATATAGACACATAAAAATTTGAATGTCTATACAAAAATGTCTCTTCCACAGTCTATCATGGCTCCTAAGTTATATCATTGGAAATTCATTGATTTGAGCCAAGAGTCTATCTCAGAATGTGAACATTCTGGTGGATGTGTCTGGTAGAAATGGGGAAAATGACAGACATTTGAAGATGGGTCAAGGTGCCAGAAAGGAAAATAGAATGATAAAGGAGAATATAAGGTAAGACAGATAGTTCTTACAGCTTAGAATGTTTGGAATCTATGGTCAGAAACAAGGTGGCCAAAGGCAAAATCACAAACTGGGCAAGGTTCTTCTGGCTTTTGGCCCAACCTCTCAGCTCCCCTCTCCTTCCCTGCCATGCCCTCCTTTCCTTAGGCTGACTTGATCTCAAGCTTTAAGCTCTTTTTTACCCTCTTTGCTTCAGCAAACCTGTCATATAAAGAGCACTGAACCAAGGAAAGGTGCGTTTACATTTTGCTTCTTTCGGTAAGGCATTCCATCTCTTTCCATTTTCTCATAAAATGTGGTTAATGCTATCACAGTTTCTTGAGACTAAAAAATATTTTTTTCTTGCATCTTCACGTTTCCGAAGTCTGGAAACATTTTTTAAAGTGTACCTTTTTTTGTTTTTGCTCTTTGTCACAGGTTAATGTGAAGGCTGAATGTGGAAAAACTTTTTCTAAAATGTATATGTATAACCAAAGACAAATAAAATATCATGAACTCATTCCCTACAGCATCTGCTATCTATGGGATGATGGTCCAAATGATTCCCAGTGACATCTCAGTAGGTTCTACACAGCATGCACATGAGGCCTTTTCTAAGGCACATTATAGTTCTGGATTCTGTTTGTTGTTGAAAAACCATTTTGTATCATAAAAATGCCATTATCATTAAAATAAACTCAAAAAGAGAAAATGCAAATATTTTTTAACATACATTAAATTGTGTGTGTTATACTGATTATATATAAATTATATATAATTGGCCCTCCATATCCATTTGTTCCACATCAAAGATTCAACCAATCACATATCAAAGATATTAGAGCACACACACATACAACAATAAAAAATAGCAATACAGTACTATAAATAATACAAATAAAAATGCTGTCTAACTATCTAAATAGCATTTATATTTTATTAGCTATCATAAGTAACCTAGAGATTAAAGATGTGGGAGAATGTGCACAGACTATATGCAAATTCTATACCATTTTATTTAAAGGGCTTGAGCATACTTGGATTTTGGTATTTGCCGGTGATTGTGAAACAAATCCCCCACAGATACTGAGGGATTACTCTATATTTAAAGGGAACATTATAAATGTTCCTTTTAAGGGATTTTTCTGCATGGTCTAGATTGACCCAAGCTTCTTAAAATGTAAATTCAATGAGATTTTGATAAAAAATATCTTTTTCCTTTGGGAGGCCGAGGCGGGTGGATCATAGGTCAAGAGATCAAGACCATCCTGGTCACATGGTGAAACCCTGTCTCTACTAAAAATACAAAAAATTAGCTGGGCATGGTGGTGCGTGCCTGTAATCCCAGCTACTTAGGAGGCTGAGGCAGGAGAATTGCCTAAACCCAGGAGGCGGAGGTTGCAGTGAGCCGAGATCGCACCATTGCACTCCAGCCTGGGTAACAAGAGTGAAACTCCATCTCAAAAAAAAAAAAAAAAAAATCTTTTTCTTTTCCTAAATATCACATAGAATACATAGCATTTCTTGGTTGTTCCAAGACTTATAAAGTATAAGGGTGGCTGGAAGATGAATGTTGGTCTTCTGCCAGTTGAAGAAAGAGGAAAGTTTGAGGACAGGCCAGCCATGTGGTACTTCTCAGTCATCAAGGTGGATGATCCTCACTCTTCTTCCTAGGCTATCCTTCAGCAATTTCATAGTATACTATCTATTGTCTTTAAAGTATTATGGTCAGGGAATGCATGGCATCAGTCCTACTGGGAGTCTAGCTGTGATTGATATTTTTAAATTCCAAGAAGATGAATTTCTCAAAGTTAGGCAATAAGTTCTTGGCAGATTTGGGATTCAAACTTAGAAATCCCTGCCCCGTGTCCTGTGCAGATAAACATACTTTTGCAGCCGGTGAGTGGAGAGTCAACAAATATTTATCAAATTACTGCTATGTGCTAGGTTCTACACCAGCCATAAGACATGCAAAAGTGAATACATCCTCTTACAAACTGATAATAAGAAAATTGGCTAAGAGAATGAAGTAGAAATTCACAAAAGAAAATTTCAAATGACCAATAAATGTTTAAATATGTGTAATTCACTAGCAATTAAATGAATTTAAGGCCAGGCATGGTGGTTTGTACCTGCAATCCCAGAACTTTGGGAGCTAAGGCAGGAAAATTCCTTGAGCTCAGGAGTTCAAGACTAGCTTGGGAACATAGCAAGACCTCTTCTCTTTAAAAAAAATATTAAGAATCAACAGGTGGTGGTGCATACCTGTAGTAGCAGCTATTTGGGAGGCTGTGGTGGAAGGATAACTTGAGCCTGGGAGGTCAAGGCTGCCATGATCACGCCACCGCACTCCAGACTGGGTGATAGAACAAGAGAAAGACAGAAAGGAAGGAAGAGAGGAAAGGAGGAAGGGAGGGGGGGAGGGGGAGGAGAGAGAGAAAGAAAAAAGGAAAAAAGAGAGAAAAAGAAGGAAGGAAAGAGAGAGAAAAAAAGAAAGAAGAAAGAGAAAGAAAGAAGGGGAGGGAGGGAGGAAGGAAGGAAGGAAGGAAGGAAGGAAGGAAGAAGATAAAGAGAAAAAAAGAAATTTAAGTTAAAATGAGAAACTTTTTTTTTGCTCTGTTTGACAAAGGTTAAAAACAATGACTGTACTCAGTGTTAGGAGGATGTGAGGTCACTTTCCTATCTAGTTGATGTTAAAATACTACTTGCTAGGGGAGTTTGACAATAGGTATTGAAATAAAAATGCCTGTCTTTATCTTGGCAATTTCCATTTCAGGAATTTAATAAAAGGAAATAATAGAAAATGGGCTTAAGGATGTGTATACAAATATTTTCATTTAAGTATTGTGCATAACAATGGTTTCATTTAAATGTCATTTACAATATTGTTCAATAATTTATGGTCCATCCTTTCTATGGAATGCTGTGCAGTTAGTTAATAAAGTACACCTGTGTTAGGATGGTTATCCACAATGTATCACTAAGTAAAAATGACAGCACACTATATACAGCTCAGTCCTCTACTTTTTAAAAATGTATACGTGCTTACATACATAGAAATAAATTAAGAAAATCCTGAAAGACTGTAAACCTGAACTAGCCTTTATTTTTATACTTACTTCTTTAAATGTTTGCAGTGACCTTTGATTCTCTTTATTATCTGAAAAAAATGTTAAAATACAGATATTAAACACTCTATCATAGAGGATATCACATTTGTATATACAGCATATTTTTTCAAGGTGGAATTTAGGTTGTCTGCCAATTCTAGAATCTACAGAACTGATAGATCTAGCAAAGCTGTGAGACTGTCCCTCTTTTCAAAACCCTAAGCCCTGTCTCATGAAGAGGGCAGGGAATCCAGAGAAGACCTGCTACCAGTCCTGTTCTCAGCATTTTTCTACTTAAGATAAATCAGACCCAGGTGATGTAAACATTTCTCTCGAGCAGGGAAGGAAGTAAAGTTTATTCAGAGGTTCTTAACTTCTAGGCATTCTGCTGGATACTTCTATATCCTCCACCAGTGAGTTGGGTACTACTAGACAAAGTAACTGGCTCTAAATTGCACAGCTAGAAATTGGCAGAGTTATGACTCAAATCCAGCCCTCTGATTCCAAAACCTATTCTATTTCCCTGGGTTTATTACTATCTGCTTTTGTGTGTTTGTGTGTTCACTAAGATATAGATGCCTGCTCTACTGTAGAATAGTCTAAGCATTAAAATTTGCACTTCACTGAGTCCTCCTTAGCAGAGTCCTACAGTAGGAACATTCCTGTCATGGACGAGCTTTCTTTAACTGGCTAGAGACTCATACATTCATCCATCCATCTATCCATCCTTACATATATCATCTGCATCCAACTATCCTTTTGTCTAGAATTTGTTAAGAGCAATATAGTTTAGAGTTTAAAAGTATGATCCATAGAACCCAGTTGGCTGGGTTCAAACTGTGACTCTACTGCTTAGTAGATATAATGGACAAGTTGCTTTAAAACTTTGTGCCTTCTTTTTCTGTAAAATGGGAATGATAATAGTACCTACCTCATAATGTTACTGTGAATGTTATATGAGTTAATCAGTGTAAAGTACTTAAAGCAGAGCCTGGCATGTATTAAGCACATCATCCCCATCTTTATTATGATTACCGTGCACCAGGAACTGGGCTAGATGCTGAAATTTCAAAATAGAACAAAATAGGGTTTCTGCCTTCAGGGAGCTTATAGTCTAGTGAAAGAGATAGATATAGCAATACCATAGGGACATAGTGTTGTGCTGGCACCACTGGAGAGCATGGAATCAAGTGGGGCTTTCTAGGAAGATGTTGTCTAATCTGAAGTGAACCCAGTAAACATGACAAAAGCCTGGAAGCAAGGGTGTAAGACAAGCTTGAGGCACAAAGTGGTGGAGAATAACTGAGATACAGAATGCCAGAGGAGTACAGGAGAGATGGAACACTGGAGAGGGGACATCCGCTCTTGTTCTTTGGAAACATTTTTTTTAGAGACAGGGTCTCACTCTGTTGCCCATGCTGGAGTGCAGTGGCATGATCTCAGCCCACTGCAACCTCTGCCCTCTGAGTTCTAGCGACTCTCCTGCCTCAGCCTCCCGGCTAGCTGGAATTACAGGCATGCACCAGCACACTCAGCTAATTTTTGTATTTTTAGTAGAGACAGGGTTTCACCATGTTGGTCATGCTGGTATTAAACTCCTGACCTCAGGTGATCTGCCCACCTTGGCCTCCCAAAGTGTAAGCCACTGAGCCCAACACTTTGACAACTTTTATAAAGTCTCCTGAATCTAATGTAGCTGACCATACTCCCTTTTCTTGCTTTTAAACCTTTCTCCCTGTTACAGCCCTTAATTATATCGGACCTAAAAGATAAGGTCAGGGTCATAGCAAAACTCTCCTTCCATTATGTGTTCAGTTTCTGTGGTGTTAAACAACTGAATTGGAGCTACATTTGTGTCTGGAAACTTCAGCATATTTAGAGTGTCAGACCATGAAAGTGTGATCCAAAGTGTCCCAGGCTTTGGGGAAAACTGACTTCCCAGCCATCTGGGTGTGGCAGGCTTTTCTGGACAAGCTGCCTCCCAGTACACAGAGCACCATCAAAGCTGGGGGCCACACCCCTGCCTTCAGCAGAAATTACAATGTGCCTGCAAGGCAGGCTGACCAGTTTAAGCAGGCAGAGTTCATTACAGTTTTGTTTTTGGTTTTTGTTCTTTTTTTTTTTTTTTTACAGTTCTTATATTGTCCTTCTCAAAAATAATTATGTCCCAAGGACAGAATGTGAGTGATGCAACTTTACTTACTCTTGAGTTTTACAAGTTTGTCTTAATCAGTCTCAATGACTGCTCTCCCTCTATTTCTTCATTTCCCTTTAAAGTATCAAGTAGCACATGTTTTCAGATTATTCAGCTTTAATTTATGCCCCATTCATCATAAAAACCATGTATTTTTAATTTTGGTCTTTAGTCAATGCATCCCACAGGTTCTCTCTGTGTAAAATATAGGTAGGTCAAAAGATTCTCATTCTATTTTGAGATTCCTTTTGAAAGTGAATTAAGGGTGCTCACAAAACTGGTTACCATTTTCCAGAAGTGGTTCAAACCCTGTTACCTATATTTATCTTCAAAAGGACTTTTGTAGTTTTATCATAATACCCTTGGTGTTTATCTTTTGGCTTCAGCTTGCTTTCTGGGTTTTTTTTTTTTTGATATAACATCTTCCATAGTGTATTTTTGGCAACAGATCTAGTCTGAATCAGTCTTCTTTTCGTTTCTGAGGCAAACCGGTGATTCATCTTTAGCATGGGAACCACTTTTACAAACCCGGCTGTTACTGTTTTCTATCATTGGGGTTTGAGTTAGGGAGATAGATCAAGGAAAGTTGTCTCAAAAGACATTCAAGTTTCCAGTTCGTTCTTCACAGTTGCTGCTGTCTACAGCACCCAGAAGAATGTGAGTGCAGGTCAGGTACCTTTGGCCTGCCTTTGACCCCACCCCTGCTTGAGGGGGAAGTTGAGATGTGTGGAGGACAGGCTGAAAGTTGCATGGAAAAGTAATAAAATCATGTGTCTCCTCATGTGCTATACTGAGAAGGGCGTAGCATCACCTATATTGTATTCCTGCCAAAAATGTATAATCTGAATGTAATGGTGAGGAAACAATTGAGCACATTCAAATTGAGAGGTATTTTGCAAAACAGCTGGCTTAGGCTATTCGAAAAATATCAATGCAATGAAAAACAACAACATCAACAATAAAAACTTGGGGAATTGTTCTAAATTAGTTATCAAAATGTAGGCCCTGGACCAGCAGCATGGGTGTCACCTAGGAGCTTACTGTAAAAGCATAATCTCAAACCCCTCTACAGAATTATAAAGTTAGAATCTACATTTTAATGAGATCCCAGGTGATTTGTATGCACACTCAAATCTAAGAAGCTCTGCTCTAATATACAAGTAATATTCAAATTGTCCCAATAGTCTCAGCAATATCCCTTTTTGCTGTTCCCTGCCCCATTACCTCCCCCATTCTTAATCTAGTCAGATGTCCCACATTACATTTAATTGTCAAGTCTCTTTTACTTTAGAACTGTGGCTCTAAAACTTTAGCATGCATCAGATTCACCTGGAGGGTTTGGAAAAACACAGACTGTCACCCCTCCCCCAACCTTATTTCTTCCTGGTGATGTTAGTTGCTACTGACTCTGGGACCACACTTTGAGTACCAATATATCAAATAATAGTACATATTATTTCAGTGTTAAATTTCTAAGTGTAATAATCATGGTTATGTAGAATAAGCCTTTGTCCCTAAGAGATTCTTGCTAAAATATTTGGAGAGTAAGTATTATGGTATCTACAACTAACTCACAGATGACTCTGTAAAACAAAGAAACAGCTAGATGGATGAATGGATCATGGATGCATGCAGTGGATGGACGGATGTAATGTGGACAGGAGACAGGAGAATACTGGGTAGGAGAGGGTGCTGCCCTGGCAAAGGCTCCACCCTCAAGCCTGAAGACCCATGGCCCTAAGTAGGAACAGGCATTTCTGTTTTAATGCCTAAAAAGTTGCCTTTTGGCCCACCACACCCCCTATCTTGTACCCCTGTACCCATATAAATCCCAGGTTCCAGTAGAGATGAGCAGATGAGGAGACAAGGAGATAAGCAAACAAATGGAAGAAGGACATAGCAGAAGAGAAGAGAATGTCTAAACACCAAAAGGAATTTGACTGGGGGCATTTGGAGATGAGTTCAGCCACTGGAAAGCCAAACTCCAGGGGAAGATCATCTTCGCACTCCATCCCCACTTTCAGCTCCGCATATATTGTGCTGAGACCCACCTCTACCACTCAGTAAAACCCCACATTCATTCTTCAAGCCTGTGTGTAACCCGATTCTTCCAGGATGCTGGGCAAGAGCTCAGAATGGAAAAAGCTGTCACACTGGCCCTCTGCCCTTGCAAAAAATGCAGAGGGTCCATTGAGCTGGTTAATACTTAAGCTATCTGTGGACAGCAAGGCTAAAAGAGCATTGTAACACTGGGTCCACAGGTACCCACCCCTGGACACTACCCTGGGACCAGAGCCCAAAACACTCACTCCAGCTCCTGCACCTACCTGTCTGCATGCTCCCCCATCTTGTCAGGGATTTTAGCAGCGAACAGGTGAGCCACATCCCTGTCACATGTCCTACAAGGGAAATCAGGGAACTCTCCCATTTCAGGTGGGTGATGAATAGATGGGTAGAACAAACAGGACAAAGTATTAACAATCAGTGAACATTAACATAGATGAAGAATGAACATAGTGAACAAAATAGCTGAGAGAACACATGAAAAAAACAAACTGTAGGGGAGGAAAAAAACCCTTTTCCTCTACCCTCTTAGTCTCATTACCTGGGACTGAAAATTAGACTGCTAAAAGACAGATCAACAAGTGAAAAGGCACACATATTTTATTTTATGTTAATTTTTACATAACAAGGGGCCTTTTTTAGAAAAGAAGTGAAGACCCAAAGAAGCAGTTGGGTCTGGGAATTTATATGCCATTTTAAACAAAGAACAATACATTGCAAGAGATGTGACAAGAAAATAAAAGGGTTTGGTGCTTCCAAGCACTGCAACCTGTGGGTAGGTAGATATGTGGGGGAAGCTAATGGAAGATAAAGCTATCTGAGCAAGATTTGTTCATGCAGGTCCACCTCAGTGCTGACCTTCTGTTTTCTTCAAGGTCGTGGCACTTTACTGGGAAAAGAGATTTGTGGCAGTCCTTATTTCTCAGGAGTCTCTGCTTTTACTCAGGTAGGGGAAGCTCTGCAAAGCCTTCTTTCTGTGTCTGTTGAATCCCAAACGTCTTCAGCTTAAGATAATTTTCATGCCAAAGTGGAGTATTTTAGGGCAGCATATTCTGATCCTCTTCAAAACCGTGTCAACCTAGAGGTTCTAGATTTTATGTGGAATCTGGAAAGAGCAGTGCTTGGGTGGATCTGATTTATAATTTCTTACTGCTTAGTGGGCAGAATATAGTACGTGATGCAATAACCAGCCCTTATGATTTTAATCTAAAGAGTTGAGTCAAAGCCAGTCTTGTGGGTAGCATTTTGTCCCCTAATGACCAATGGGAGGAGTAGCCATATTGAACTGATTTCACTAATATTATTTAAGTCTTCGGTCAGTCAACCAATATGTTCTTATCATTTGTTTATGGTGTCAGGAATATTTGACCCTTGGCCATCTGTGTCCAGTCAGCAACCATCCATGCGTGATTAGAGTAGGCAATGGGAGGAGTGTCCCATTAATCACCGAGATGGGTAGGCAGCCTGGTCTAGCTGAGAAAGGAATGCAGATTCTGGTTCCAGCAATGCCAGTCAAGAGGTAATGTTGTAAAGGCAGGTCACTTAGGGCCTTTGGCTTTGTGTCTCCTTGTCTGTAGCCTGACCATTGTACCAAAACAGGGATTTTCAAATTATGGTTTGTGGAACCTTCAGAGATTCCCTAAAGATACCTCAGGGACTGCTGAAAGGAGTGGGGGGTGCCCATTAGGCAGGTTTTGGGGGAAGGTTCCTCCCCTACTCCAACCACGCACAGTGAACCATTCACCCCTGTGTGGTGATGGCAGGTGGGACACTGATAGGAGGAACAAGGTGGCTGAGTGGGAGAGAATACAAAGAAAGGCAGGGTGCTCCTTGGACACATATAAACCACCTCATTCTTGTGAAAGTTTATTGAGTGCCTCCTAGTTCAGGCCATACATCCTCATGAATACTGAAGAGGTGGCCAAGGCAGCACAGGGTCCAAGGACACAAGGCCTCTTAAAGGAGCTGTTTTCAGTCAGGTCCCCAAAAGCAGCTCCAGAACCCTTGACTGATTCTAAGGCTGGTGTATGCCCTTTCTTTGCTCTCCATAGCAAGAAGAGAGTACTCTTTTCACGTTGCCACTGTAGACGCCCTGTGAGAGTTACGTGCTTCAGTAAGAAATGCCAAGTATCCCCTGGCACCAGCCAAAATTTGCCATACATTGTGAACTGAAATAATTCACTTTTTGTTGGATTATTTCACTGTTGCTTACATTTAGCTGTAATTCTAAACAAACAACTTTGCCAGTGAGCTGTAATGTTTACACTGACCATAACCCAGTTTCTAGATGTTCAGATACTTTATTAACAGCACCTCCTGCTACAGTGTACTGTCTCACCAGTCAGGCCAGATCTGTAGGCCAGGTCCCCTGCAGGAAGGCATGGCAGTGCTAGCTAACATGTCTTGGGTTAGGCATCTGCTTCTCCTATGCATGTACACACACACACACACACACACACACACACACTCCCCGTTACTAGATAATTATTAGTCACCAAGGTATAAATTTTAAACTCTGAAAAATACAAACTGACACCATATTCCCTATTGTTGCAAGTTTAGTCCAGTAGTTAGTCCCAGTTTTGCTTCTACAGAAACTAGGAAATAAACCCTAATCACATTGGTGACCCACAGTGTCAGATGCTGCAACAGGCAAGAGTTTGATATTATTTTTGTTTAAAAGCACAAATATACACAAGCATATACACACACAAACCTCATATTAAAGCCTCTTATTAAAGATGTCTTCTTGTATTTGCATTCACTTCCTCTATACCCACTGTTGCACTTGCTTCTGCTCACATTGATCAGCCAGTCTTGCATAAGTATCTTAGCCTTTCTCAGCCTTACCATCTCTATTTATCACGTGAGAGAGTTGCAGGTTCCTGAGGGGCCATGCTGTCTTTGGCCTAAATTCACACCAAGTTGTCTGCCTAGAAGCCTGTACCACTCTCCAAGTTTGCCCCTCAGGAGACATTTGGCAATACCTAGAGACATTTTTGGTTGTTACAACTTAGAGGAAAGGGGATGTGACTGACAACTAAGTAGAGGCCAGAGATACTATTAAACAAGCTATGATGCAAAGGTAAGCCCTTACGACAAATGCTTATCTGGTCCAAATGTCAGTAGTGCCAAAATTGAGAAACCCTTTTCTAGACCAAGTAATTCCTACAAGTCCTTTGCCTTGAATTTTTTTAAATTTTTTCTCCAGAAAAATTTAGCAGGTTTATTTATAATTGTTATAAAGTTGAACCACTGAAACTTGTTCACTGAAACATTTTAACTTGCATTAATGCTTTACGTCTCCACATTTGTATTAAAAATTCACACACAATGAAAATGGGAAAACTGCCAATACCTGATTTCTGTCCCCTATTTTTCCACTCACAATCATATACTTAGGTACCTTTTGACCCCATGGGGGAAAAAAAAATCTAATGTTCAGAGCTATCAATAACAGGAAGAAGAGAACACTTTTTTTTTTTTTTTTGAGAATGAAATTGTTTCCCATCATAATGGATTCTTAAGCACGTTCTCCATATATGTGGCATGCTAGTTGGATGTCTTTTGGCATAATTGTTACATGTTTGGAATGGATAGCACACAGGTTGATGTCTTCAAAAAGGCCAACCAGATAGGCCTCACTTGCCTCCTGCAAAGCACCGATAGCTGCGCTCTGGAAGCGCAGACCTGTTTTAAAGTTCTGAGCAATTTCTTGCACCAGACACTGGAAGGGAAGTTTGCGAATCAGAAGTTCAGTGGACTGTAATGATGAGGTTTCTTCACCCCTCCAGTAGAGGGTGCACTCTTGAGAGCAGCTTTTGTAACCAGTTACTTCCTGGTTACTCTACCACCAGTCGATTTGTGGGCAAGTCTGCTTTATACGAGCCATGGTATAAAGACCTCCTTACTCACCTCCATTTCTGGGCCAAAAAAATGTGTGGGTCCCCTCCTGGCGCTGCCAGGGCCTGGCTAGGGGCCAACAGCAAGCAGGGCTCAGTTCCGCAAAAGCAAGCAGACCTATCTTGAAATTTAAATGTCACTTCCCCCAGGACCCCTATCTAATGCCCAAAACTGAAGAAAAGGCTATCACAACACTTGTCCCCATATGCTGTAATTGTTCTTTACCCACTTTTTTCTTTTTAGGAGACGAGGGAATATTTGTTTAGTGCTTTATGTATCTCTCAAGCTTTGCACAAAATGTAGCAAAATAAAGGAATGGATAGATGGATGGATGGTGTCTTAGTCCATTTAGTGTTGCTATACAGAATAACTAAAACTGGGTAATTTATTTAAAAAGAGAAAGAGGTTTATATAGCTCATGATTCTACAGGCTGGAAAGTTCATGAGCATGGCCCTGGCTTCTGGTGAGGTCTTTCATGCAGAGTCATAACATGGTAGAGAAGGTCAATGGAGAAAAAGACATTTACAAAGAAGACACAAAACCCAAGGGGAATCCTTGGCTTTATAACAAACCACTATCATGGGAGCACATTCAGTCTTGTCTGAGTGAGAACTCACTACCATGAGAATAGCACCAAGCCATTCATGAGGGATTCACCTCCCTCACGTGGGGGTGGCCCCACCTCCCAACACAGCCACATTGTCATCTGAGACTTTAGGCAAGCTCCTTTTGGCTATAAGCCAGCAAAATAAAAAAAAAATTAGTTATAGTTAATCATTATTGAACAACATTGGTTTGAACTTCATGGGCCACTCATAGATGAATTTTCTTCTGCTTCTGCCACCCCTAAGACAGCAAGGCCAAACTCTTCTCTTCCTCCCCATCCTCAGCCTACTCAAAATGAAGTACGTTGACTTTTATAAGAATGAAGACCATTATGATGATGAAGGATAAAAACCTTCATGAAGATGAAAACCTTTATGATGAACCACTTCTACTTGATAAAGAGTAAATGTATTTTCTCTTCCTTATTATTTTCTGAATAACATTTGCTTTTCTTTAGCCTACTTTATTATGAGAATACAGTATATAATACATATATAAAATATGTGTTCATCCACTGTTTATGTTATTGGCAAGGCTTCTGGTCAACAATAGGCTATTAGTAGTTAAGTTTGGTGGGAGACAAAAGTTATGTGTAGATTTTGGACTCTGTGAGGGGTCAAAAAGGTCAGCACTTGAACTCACACATTGTTCAGGGGGTCACCTGTATTTACTTCTAAGATAAAATGGTTGTACAGGCATTGGGTAAACATTCCCATTCCAAAACAGAGAAATTAGTCAAAAGAAATAAATGACAATCCCCACACAAGTCCAAAACCCAGAAGGGAAGTGATTAAACCTTAAAACTTCTGAATAAACTCTTAGATTCCATGTTTCTCATCCTGGACTCAATGATGCAAGGCGTGGACTCCCATGGCTTTGCTGGTCCCAGCCCACATGGTTGCTATAACAGGCTGGAGTTGAATACATGTGGCTTTTCCAGGCTGTGGCTGAACACAGACAGTGGGGTCCTGGCAGTAGCCCCACCCATGTAGCTTCACTAGGCATTGCTATGGTGGGGACTCTGCAGCAACTCTGACCTCACAATTCTGCTCAGCATTTCTCTAGTAGTCACACTCTGTAGCGGCTCCACTTCTTCGACAAATCTCTGCCTGGGCCCACAGACTTTTCTATTAGGCCTTCGAAATCTACAGGAAAAGAAAGCTATACTTCATAGCTCTTGCATTCTGTGAGTCTGCAGACTTAGCACCATATGGAAGCCACAAAGGCTTACTGCTTGAGCCCTCCAGAGCTACAGCTTGAGCCATATGTGGGGCCATTTGCGACATGGCTACTCAAGCTCAAGCAGCCAAGATGTGGGGAGCAGTGTCCTGAGGTAGTGGAGGAGTGTGTCACCCTGGGACTGTCCCCCAAAACGTTCTTCACTCCTTTGGACTCATGATGGGAAGAGTGTCTTCAAAGATCTTTGAAATGCCTTTTCAGACCTTTTTCCCATTGTTTTGATTATTGGCACCTGGCTCCCTTTTGTTGATGTATATCTCTATAGCAAGCAGTAGCTGGGTGACACCCTTGGATTCCTCTCCTGAAAATTTCTTTTTATTCTTTGTCACATAGCCAGGCTGTGAATTCTTCAAGTTTTTCATACTTTGCTCTTTTAATTTTAAATTCTATCTTTAGGTCATTTCTGTGCTGCCATAACTGAGCATAAACTGTTACAAGTAACCATACCGCTTCTTGAGTGCTTTGCTGCCTAGAAATTTCTTCCGCCAGATATCCTAGTTCAGCCTTCTGCAAGACCCTAGACATGGACGCAATGCAGCCAAGTTCTTTTCCATGGTGCAACATAGGTGACCTTTGCTCCAGTTCCCAATAAGTTTCTCCTCATTTCCATCTGAGACCTTGTCAGATTGTCCTTTACTGTCCATATTTCTATCATTTTGGTCACGACCACTCAGCCAATATCTAAGCAGTCCCAAACTGTCTCATGTCTTTTTATTTTCCGAGCCTCCACCAGAATCACCCTCAATGCTCTTTTCATGGCCTACTCTTCCAAACTCTTCCAACCTCTGCCCATTACCCAGTTCCAAAGCCACCTCCACATTTTCAGATGTCTTTATAGCTACACCCATTCCTCCATACCAGTTTTCTGTCTCAGTCTGTTCTGTGTTGCTGTAACAGAATACCTGAGACTACCTAATTTATAAAGATAAGAGGCTTATTTATGTCATAGTTCTTCAGGCTGAGAAGTTCAAAGGAATGACCCTGGGTTCTGAAAAGGGCTTTTATGCTGTATCATTAAATGGTGGAAAAGATGAAAGGGGAAGTGGACATGTGCAAAGAAGAGACAAAATCCAAGAGGTGTCCTGGCTTTATAACCCATTCTGGAAGGAACTAATCTAGTCTTGCCAGAGTGAGAACTCACTACCACAAGAATGGCACTACATCATTCATGAGGGATGCACCTCCATGACACAAACACCTCCCACTAGGCCCAACCTCCCAATACTATGACATTGAGAATCAAATTTCAATAAGAGTTTTGGTGGGAACAAACAATATCCAAACTATGGCAGATGGATAAGGTATTATTAGTTTGCCGGAGCTGCTATAAAATATCACAGAGTGGATGGCTTAACTTACATAAATTTATTTTCTCACAGTTCCGGAGGATGGAAATCCAAAATCAAGGTGTCAGCAGGTGTTATTGCTTGAATATTTGTAACCTCCAAAACTCATGTTGAAACTTAGTCCTCAGTGTGACAGTATTTTATTTATTTATTTATTTTTAAGATTTGTTTGTTATACTTAAGTTCTGGTGTACATGTGCAGATCATGCATGTTTGTTACATAGGTATATATGTGCCGTGGTGATGGTTTGCTGCATCCATCGCCCTCTCATCTACATTAGGTATTTCTCCTAATGCTATTCCTCCCCAATCCTCCCATCTGCTGCTTTCCTCCCTTAGCTTTAGCCCCCTACCCGCCCCCCAGGCCCCAATGTGTGATATTCCCCTCCCTGTGTCCTCATTATTCAACACCCACTTATGAATGAGAACATGCGGTGTTTGGTTTTCCATTCTTGTGTCAGCTTGCTGAGAATGATGGGTTCCAGTTTCATCCATGTCCCTGCAAAGGACATGAACTCATCCTTTTTGATGGATGCATAGTATTCTGTGGTGTATATGTGCCACATTTTCTTTATCTGGTCTATCATTGATGGGCATTTGGGTTGGTTCCAAGTCTTTGCTATTGTGAACAGTGCCACAATAAACATACATGTGCAAGTGTTTTTATAATAGAATGATTTATGATCCTTTGGGTATATACCCAGTAATGGCATTGCTGTGTTAAATGATATTTCTAGTTCTAGATCCTTGAGGAATCGCCACACTGTATTCCACAATGGTTGAATTAATTTACACTTCCACCAACAGTGTAAAAGCATTCCTGTATCTCCACATCCTCTCCACTATTCGTTGTCTCCTGATTTTTTAATTGACCACCATTCTTACTGGGGTGAGGTAGTATCTCAATGTGGTTTTGATTTGCATTTCTCTAACAACCAGTGATGATGAGCTTTTTTTTCATGTTTGTTAGCTGCATAAATGTCTTCTTTTGAAAAGTGTCTGTTCATATCCTTTGCCTACTTTTTGATGGGGTTGTTTTTTTCTTATATATTTGTTTAAGTTCTCCATAGATTCTGGATATTAGCCCTTTGTCAGATGGGTAGATTGCAAACATTTTTTCCCATTATCTTGGTTGCCAATTCACTCTATTGCTGTGCAGAAGCTCTTAAGTTTAATTAGATCCCATTTGTCTATTTTGGCTTTTGTTGCCATTGCTTTTGATGTTTTGGTCATGAAGTCCTTGCCCATGCCTGTGTCCTGAATGGTATTACCTAGGTTTTCTTCTAGAGTTTTTATGATATAAGGCTTCATGTTTAAATCCTTAATCCATCTGGAGTTAATTTTTGTATAAGGTGTAAGGAAGGGATCCAGTTTTAGCATTCTGCATATGGCTAGCCAGTTTTCTCTTTTTTTTTAAATAGGGAATCTTTTCCCTATTGCTTGTATTTGTCAGGTTTGTCTAAGATCAGATGATTGTACTTGTGTGGCATTCTTTCTGAGGCCTCTGTTCTGTTCCATTGGTCTACTGCTCTGTTTTGGTACCAGTATCATGCTGTTTTGAATACAGTAGCCTTATAATATAGTTTGAAGTCAGGTAGCATGATGCCCCCAGCTTTGTTTGTTTGTTTTTTGCTTAGGATTGTCTTGGCTATGCAGGCTCTTTTTTGGTTCCATATGAAGTTTAAGGTGGTTTTTTCCAATTCTGTGGTGAAAGTCATTGGTAGCTTGATGGGGATAGCATTGAATCTATAAATTACTTAGGGCAGTATGGCCATTTTCACAATATTGATTCTTCCTAACCATGATCATGGAATGTTTCTTCATCTGTTTGTGTCCTCTCTTACTTCCTTTAGCAGTGATTTGTATTTCTTCTTGAAGAGGTTCTTCACATCCCTTGTTAGTTGTATTCCTAGGTATTTTATTCTCTTTGTAGCAATTGTGAATGGGAGTTCACTCATGATTTGGCTCTCTGTCTATTATTGGTGTATAGGAATGCTTGTGGTTTTTGCACATTGATTTTGTATCCTGAGACTTTGCTGAACTTGCTTATCATGTTAAGGAGATTTTGGGCTGATAGGATGGGGTTTTCTAAATATACAATCATGTCATCTGCAAACAGGGACAATTTGATTTCTATTTTCCTATTTGAATACCCTTTATTTCTTTCTCTTGCCTGATGGCCCTAGCCAGAACTTCCAATACTGTGTTGAATAGGAGTGGTGAGAGAGGGTATCCTTGTATTGTGCCAGTTTTCAAAGGGAGTGCTTCCAGTTTTTGCCAATTCAGTATGATATTGGCTGTGGGTTTGTCATAAATAGCTCTTATGTTTTGAGATATGATCCATCAATACCTAGTTTTTTGAGAGTTTTTAGCATAAAGCACTGCTGAATTTTGTCAAAGGCTTTCTCTGCATCTGTTGAGATAATCATGTGGTTTTTGTCTTCAGTTCTGTTTATGTGATGGATTACATTTGTAGATATGTGGATGTTGAACCAGCCTTGCATCCCTGGGATGAAGCCAGCTTGATCGTGATGGATAAGCTTTTTGATGTGCTGTTGGATTTGGTTTGCCAGTATTTTATTGAAGATTTTTGCATCAATGTTCATCATGGGTATTGGCCTGAAACTTTCTTTTTTGGTTGTGTCTTTGCCAGGTTTTGGTACCAGGATGATGTTGGTCTCATAAAATGAGTTAAGGAGGATTTCCTCTTCTTGTATTGTTTGGAATAGTTTCAGAAGGAATGGTACCGACTCCTTTTTGTATGTCTGGTAGAATTTGACTATGAACCCCTCTGGACCTGGACTTTTTTTGGTTGGTAGGCTATTAATTGCTGCCTCGATTTCAGACCTTGTTATTGGTCTATTCAGGGATTCAACTTCTTCCTGGTTTAGTCTTGGGAGGTTGTAAGTGTCCAGGAATTTATCCATTTCTTCTAGATTTACTGGTTTATTTGCATAGAGGTGTTTGTAGTAATTTCTGATGGTAATTTGTATTTCTGTGGGATTGGTGGTGATATCTCCTTTATCGTTTTTTATTGAATCTATTTGAATCTTCTCTCTTTTCTTTTTTATTAGTCTAGCTAGTTGCCTACTTTGATGATCTTTTCAAAAAAACCAGCTCCTGGATTTATTAATTTTTTTCAAGGGTTTTTGTGTCTCCATCTCCTTCAGTTCTGCTTTGATCTTAGTTATTTCTTGCCTTCTGCTAGCTTTTGAATTTGTTTGATTTTGCTTCTCTAGTCTTTTAATCATGACATTAGAATGTTGATTTTACATCTTTCCTTGCTTCTCTGGTGGGCATTTAGGGCTATAAATTTCCCTCTACAACCTGGTTTAAATGTGGGCCAGAGATTCTCATATGTTGTGTCTTCATTCTTGTTGGTTTCAAAGAACATTTTTATTTCTGCCTTCATTTCATTATTTATCCAGTAGTCATTCAGGAGCAGGTTGTTTAGTTTCCATGTAGTTGTGCAGTTTTGATTGCGTTTCCTAATCCTTAGTTCTAATTTGATTGCACTGTGGTTTGAGAGGCTGTTTGTTATGATTTTCATTCTTTTTGCATTTGCTGAAGAGTGTTTTACTTCCAATTATGTGGCCAATTTTGGAGTAAGTGCGATGTGGTGCTGCAAAGAATGTATATTCTGTGGTTTTGAGGTGGAGAGTTCTACAGATGTCTATTAGGTCCACTTGGTCCAGATCTGAGTTCAAGTCCTGGATATCCTTGTAAATTTTCTGTCTTGTTGATCTATCTAGTATTGACAGTGGGGTGTTAAAGTCTTCCACTATTATTTTGTGAGTGTCTATCTCTTTCCTTTAAAACCACCTATGGGGAGAAGATTCAAGATGGCACTATAAGAGCAGCTCAGGATTGCAGCCCCCAGTGAAAGCACAGAGGGTGAGTGGACGCTGCATTTCCAGATGGATCTTTAATGCCCACAGACCAGGAGATTCCCAGGTGGAGAAGCCCCGTGGGTCACCAGCGTGGCTGTTTCGGCTGGCATGGCTGTTCCAGCTGGTGCAGCTGTTTCAGCTGGTGCTGCAGCGCAGCAGCTCTCCGTACAAAATACACTGATCTGGTTGCCCTGATAAACTGGCAATTGGAGATCTGGGAAGGCAGATTAGCCCATTCATCTGATTAAACAGGACTGAAACATAGTGTCAGGACAGGAGGTTCCCGGGCAGCAACTTTGTTTCAGCTGGCGCAGTGGGTCGCCACACGAGAAATCACACAGATCCCAGTGCCCTTTCAGCAGGCAACTTGAACACCTGGGAAAGAGTCAACTGTTCAACTTAAAAAAAAGGGGGGGCTCTGAGGCAGGGAGCAAGGTGATCAGGTTCGGCGGGTCCCACGCCCACAAAAACAAACAAACAAAGAAACAGCAATTGGAAGCGCTCGGGGTTGAGAGTTTCACGGCAAGCACAGCTAAATCTGGGATGGTCCAGCTCTGTGTGGGAGGGGCGTCCGCCATTACCGAGGCACTCCACCCCTACAGAGGTACTCTGCCATTGCTGATGCAGCCTGCCATTGCCGAGGCAACCCACCATAACAGGGAGAGTCTGCCATCACAGAGGCGGGCCACCATTGCCGAGGCAGTTCTAACCACACCCATATAAACAGGACTGAAGGGAAATACAAACGGCAGCAGGGCGGAGCCCACAGCAGCAGGGCGGACCCCAGAGCAGATCATCAAAGCGTCTGCAGGCAGACAGTGACTAGGCTGCCTCCTTGCTGGGCAGGACAGCCCTGAAAAAAAAAAGGCAGCAGTGCAATGGATACTCATAAATAAAGCCCTAACTCCCTGGGACAGAGCACCTGGGGAAAAAAAATAGGGGATTTATGAGTTCTGCTGCAGCAGACTTAAACATACCTGCCTAGCAGCTCTGAATGAACAATGGAGCTCACAGCTCAGCACTTGAGCTCCTATGAAGAAGAACAGACTGTCTCCTCAAGCAGCTCCCTGACCCCCGTATATCCAAAGAGTCACCTCACAAAGGACTGATCAGACTGACATTTGGCCGGCATCATTCTGGAACAAAGATAGCAGAAGAAGAAACTAGTAGCAATCCTTAGTGTTCTGCAGCTGCTGCAGGTGATCCCCAGGCAAGCAGGGCCTGGAGTGGACCTCAGCAGTCCTACAGCAGAGGGGCCAGACTGTTAGAAGGAAAACTAAGAAACAGAAATAACTTCATCATCAACAATCTGGAAGTACACTCAGAGACCCAATCTGAAAATCAGCAACTACACAGACGACAGGAGGATAAATCCACAAAGATGGGAAGAAACCAGCACAAAAAGGAGGAAAACACCCAAAACCAGAACACCTCACCTCCTACAAGGGATCACAACTCCTCACCAGCAAGGGAACAAAGCTGGACGGAGAATGAGTGAGATGAAATGACAGAATCAGACTTCAGAAGGTGGGTAATGAGAAACTTCCGTGAGCTAAAAGAACATGTTCAAACTCAATGCAAAGAAACTAAGAACCTTGAAAAAAGATTTGATGAAATGATAACAAGAATGGACAACTTAGAAAGGAATATGAGTGAATTGATGGAGCTGAAATACACAACACAAGAACTTCGCAAAGCATGCACAAGTTTCAACAGCTGAATAGACCAAGCAGAAGAAAGGATATCAGAGGTCGAAGATCAACTCAATGAAATAAAACGAGAAGGCAAGATTAGAGAAAAAAACTGCAAAAAGGAATGAACAAAGCCTCCAAGAAATGTGGGACTATGTCAAGAGACCTAATCTACATTTGATAGGTAGACCAGAATGTGACAGAGAGAATGAATCCAAGCTGGAAAATACTCTTCAGGATATTATCCAGGAAAATGTCCCCAACCTAGCAAGGCAGGCCAATATTCAAGTCCAGGAAATACAGAGAACAACACAAAGATATTCCTCAAGAAGAGCAACCCCAAGGCACATAATCCTCAGATTGACCAGGGTTGAAATGAAGGAGAAAATGCTAAGGGCAGACAGAGAGAAAGGTCGGGTCACCCACAAAGGGAAGCCCATCAGACTCACAGCAGATCTCTTGGCAGAAACCCTACAAGCCAGAAGAGAGTGGGGGCCAATATTCAACATCCTTAAAGAAAAGAACTTTCAACCCAGAATTTCATATCCAGCCAAACTAAGCTTCATAAGTGAAGGAAAAATAAATTCCTTTGCGAACAAGCAAGTACTCAGAGATTTTGTTACCACCAGGCCTGCTTTACAAGAGCTCCTGAAGGAGGCACTACACATAGAAAGGAACAACCAGTACCAGCCATTCCAAAAACACACTAAATGCTAAAGAGCATCAACAAAATGAAGAATCTGCATCAACTAATGGGCAAAACAGCCAGCTAGCATCAAAATGGCAGTATCAAATTCACACATAACAATATTAACCCTAAATGTAAATGGGCTAAATGCACCAATCAAAAGACACAGACTGGCAAATTGGATAAAAAGCCAAAACCCATTGGTGTGCTGTATCCAGGAAACCCTTCTCACATGCAAGGATACACAAAGGCTCAAAATAAAGGGATGGAGGAAGATTTACCAGGCAAATGGAGAGCAAAAAAAAGCAGGAGTTGCAATTCTCATCTCTGATAAAATAGACTCTAAAGCAACAAAGATCAAAAGAGACAAAGAAGGATATTACATAATGGTAAAAGGATCGATAAAACAAGAAGAGTTAACGATCCTAAATATATATGGACCCAATACAGGAGCACCCAGATATATAAGGCAAGTTCTTAAAGACTTACAAGGAGACTTAGACTCCCACACAATAATAGTGGGAGACTATAACACACCACTGTCAATATTAGACAGATCAACCAGGTAGAAAATTAACAAGGATATCCAGGGCTTGAACTCAGACCTCTAACAAGCAAACCTGATAGACATTTACAGAACTCTCCACCCCAAATCTACAGAATATACATTCTCCTCAGCACCACATCACACCTACTCTAAAATTGACCACATAATTGGAAGTAAATCACTCCTCAGCAAATGCAAAAGAACTGATATCATAACAAACAGTCTCTCAGACCACAGTGCAATCAAGTTAAAACTCAGAATTCAGAAACTAACTCAGAACCGCACAGCTTCATGGAAACTGAACAACTGGCCCTTGAATGTTGACTGGATAAACAATGAAATGAAGGCAGAAATAAAGAAGTTCTTCGAAACAAACGAGAATAAAGACACAACATACCAGAATCTCTGGGACACATTTAAAGGAGTCTCTAGAGGAAAATATATAGCAATAAGTGTCCACACGAGAAGAGTGGAGAGATCCAAAATTGACACCCTATCGTCAAAATTGAAAGAGCTAGAGGAGCAAGATCAAAAAAACTCAAAACCTAGCAGAAGACAAGAAATAACTAAGATCAGAACAGAACTGAAGGAGATAGAGACACAAAAAAACCCTTCAAAAAATCAATAAATCCAAGAGCTGGTTTTTCGAAAAGATCAACAAAATAGACAGACCACTAGCCAGATTAATAAAAAAGAAAAGAAAGAATAACCAAATAGATGCAATAATAAACAGTAAAGGGGAAATCACCACAGAAATTCACAGAAATTCAAACCATCATCAGAGAATGTTACAAACAACTCTATGCACATAAACTAGTAAAACTGGAAGAAATGGATAAATTCCTGGACACTTGTGTCCTTCGAAGCCTAAACCAGGAAGAAGTTGAAACCATGAATAGACCAATAACAAGAACAGAAGTTGAGGCAGCAATTAAGAGCCTCCCACATAAAAAAAGCCCAGAGGGGTTCACAGCAGAATTCTACCAGACACACAAAGAGGAACTGTTACCATTCCTTCTGAAACTATTTCCAAATAATCCAAAAAGAGGGAATCCATCCCAAATCATTTTATGAGACCACCATCATCCTGATACCAAAACCCAGCAGAGACTCAACAAGAAAAGAAAACTTCAGGCCAATATCCATGATGAACATAGATGCAAAAATCTTCAATAAAATACTGACAAGCCAATGGCAACAGCACATCAAAAAGCTTATCCACCATGATCAAGTAGGATTCATCCCGGGAATGCAAAGCTGGTTCAACATACACAAGTCTATAAACGTAATTCTCCACATAAACAGAACCAAAAACAAAAACCACATAATTATCTCAATTGACGCAGAGAAGGCCTTTGACAAAATTCAACAGCCCTTTATGCTAAAAACGCTCAATAAACTCGGTACTGATGGAACGTATCTCAAAATAATAAAAGCTATTTACGACAAACCAACAGCCAATATCATACTGAATGGGCAAAAACTGGAAGCATTCCCTTTGAAATCTGGCACTAGACAAGGATGTCCTCTCTCACCACTCCTATTCAATATAGTACTGGAAGTTCTATCCAGAGCAATCAGGCAAGAAAAAGAAATAAAGGGTATTCAAATAGGAAAGGTGGAAGCCAATTTGTCTCTATTTGCAGACGACATGATAATATATCTAGAAGACCCCATGGTCTCAGCCCAAAAACTCCTGAAACTGATAAGCAACTTCAGCAAAGTCTCAGGATACAAAATCAATGTGCAAAAATCACAAGCATTCCTATACACCAATAACAGACTTAAAGAGAGCCAAATCAAGAACAAACTGCCATTCACAATTAATACAAAGAGAATAAAATATCTAGGAATACAACTAACAAGGAACATAAAGGACCTCTTCAAGGAGAACTACAAACCACTGCTCAACGAAATAGAGAGAACACAAACAGATGAAGAAACCTTCCATGTTCATGGTTAGGGAGAATCAATATCATGAAAATGGCCATACTGCCCAAAGTAATTTACAGATTCAATGCTATCCCCATCAAGCTACCAATGACCTTCACAGAACTGGAAAAAACCACCTTAAACTTCATATGGAACCAAAAGAGAGCCCACATAGCCAAGTCAATTCTAAGCAAAAAGAACACAGTGGGAGGCACCACACTACTGGACTTCAAACTATACTACAAGGCTACAGTAATCAAAACAGCATGGTACTGGTACCAAAACAGAGATATAGACCAATGGAACAGAACAGAGGCATTGGAGGCAACACAACACATCTACAACCATACAATCTTGGGTTAACCCAACAAAAACAAGCAATGGGGAAAGGATTCCCTGTTTAATAAATGGTGTTGGGAAAACTGGCAAGCCATATGCAGAAAGCAGAAACTAGACCCCTTCCTGACACCTTACACTAAAATTAACTCCAGATGGATTAAAGACTTAAATATAAGACCCAACACCATAAAAACCCTAGAAGAAAATCTAGGCAAAACCATTCAGGACATAGGAGTAGGCAAGGACTTCATGAACAAAACACCAAAAGCATTGGCTACAAAAGCCAAAATAGACAAATGGGACCTAACCAAACTCCACAGATTCTGCATGGCAAAAGAAACAGTCATTAGAGTGAATCCACAACCAACAGAATGGGAAAAAATTTTTGCAGTTTACCCATCTGACAAAGGGCTGATATCCAGAATTTACAAAGAACTCAAACAGATTTATAAAAAAAAAAAAACAAAAAACGAACAAGCCCATTTGAAAATGGGCAAAGGATATGAACAGACACTTTACAAAAGAAGACATACAAGAGGCCAACAAACATATGAAAAAATGCTCATCATCACATGTCATTAGAGAAATGCAGATCAAAACTACATTGAGATACCATCTCATGCCAGTTAGAATGGTGATCATTAAAAAATATGAAGACAACAGATGATGGAGAGGATGTGGTGAGATAGGAACACTCTTGCACTGCTGGTGGGAGTGTAAATTAGTTCGACCATTGTGGAAGACAGTGTGGCGATTCCTCGAGGACCTAGAAATAGAAATTCCATTTGACCCAGCAATCCCATTACTGGGTATATATCCAAAGGACTATAAATTGTTTTCTACTATAAGGACCCATGCACACAAATGTTCATTGCAGCACTGTTTACAATAGCAAAGACCTGGAACCAACCAAAATGCCCATCGGTGATAGACTGGACTGAGAAAATTTGGCACACATACATCATAGAATATTATGCAGCAATCAAAAATGATGAGGTCGTGTCCTTTGTAGGGACATGGGTGAACCTGGAGAACATCATTCTCAGCAAACTGACACAAGAACAGAAAATGAATTACCACATGTTCTCACTCATAGGCAGGTAATGAACAATGAGAACACATGGACACAGGGAGGGGAGCATCACACACTGGGGTCTGTTGGGGGGAATAGGGGAGGGGCAGCGGCGGGGGGAGTTGGGGAGAGATCGCATGGGGAGAAATGCCAGATATAGGTGAAGGGGAGGAAGGCAGCAACTCACGCTGCCACGTGTGTACCTAGGCAACTATCTTGCATGTTCTTCACATGTACCCCAAAACCTAAAATGCAATAAAAAAATAAAATAAAACTACCTGTGATTTTATATTTAAAGTGTGTCCCTTGTAGAAAGCATATAGCTGTGTTTTGTACTTTTACACAGTCTGTTTCTGCTTTATTATGGTGTTTAGTCCATTTTCATTTAATATAATTAGTTATATGGTTGGATTGAAATCTTATTTTCCTGTGTGTTTTCTATTTATCCAGTCTGCTCTTTATTTTTTTGTTTCTTCTTTACTGCCTTCTTTTGGGTTAATTAAATTTATAATGATATTTTAATTTCCCTCATTTTTAGCTATTCCCTTTTTAAGTCTTTTGAGCTACTACTAGGATTATATTGTAAATTTTTAATTCATCCTAGTCTATGTTGAATTAAATTTTACCACTTCATGTTAAATTCTAGAATCCTAAACAATGTAATTTAATTTGCCATCACTCCATCTTGTGTGCTGTTGTTACAGATTTTGTATAATCTCCACAAGAAGATATTATAATTTTTAATTTTTGGCATTAAACAAGTACTTGTCTTTGAAGGAAATTAAGAGAAAAAATATCATTTATTATCTACCCATAGATCTACTATTTGTAGTAGTCTTCATTTTTTTCCTGTATATCTGAATTTCTTTTGAGATGAGATGACACTGGGCATGTTCAGGGTGATATGGCCATAGACAAATTTCTATCTGCTATTATTTCCTTTAGTTTGAAGAACTTCTTTTAAAAGTTCTTGTAGGAATTTTATTTGCTTAAAAAAATTTTTTTTGAAAATACATGTATTTTGCCTTCATTTTTGAAAGATTTTTATTGAATATAGAATTTTGGGTTGACTTTCTCATTGTCTTCTTTTTTAATATTTTCATTAATATCTCCTCAAATTCCTTTTACCAGTTTTTTTCATTTTAGTAGAAACAGGGTTTCACCATGTTAGCCAGGATGGTCTCGATATCTTGACCTGGTGACCCGCCTGTCTCGGCCTCCTAAAGTGCTGGGATCACAGGTGTGAGAGCTACTATGCCCAGCCAGAACATTTTTTAAAATGACTTCTTAATGAATAAAGAAGTGAAACCCTGTTTCTGATGAGAAGTCAGATATCATTCTTGTCATCTTTTCCTGTAAATAATGCATCTTTTTTTCTCTTCTGGATGCTTTAAATTTTTTTAACTTTCCCATTGGTTTTACCAGTTTAACTATGTGTAGATATCATCTTCTTTGCATTTATACTGCCTGAGATCTTGTAAGGTGCTTTGGTCTACATATTAAACTTTTTTTACCCAATTTGGAATATTTTTGAACCATTTTTATAGATGGATTTTTTCCTGCTTTATTATCTCCCTTGTTTCCCTCTGGGACTCTAATTTCACATTTTAGACCAATTGTTATTATTCTATATGTCCCCAAGCTTCTAACCACTCTTCAACTTTCATTTTCTGTGTTCTTCAAATGGAAATATTCAAATATATGTGTACGAGTTCACTTACCCTTTATTCTTCTGTATTCAGCCAATTAAGCCCATCCAGCGAATTTTTTACCTCTGATGTTATACTCCTTGTTTTTATAATTAGCATTGCTTTTATGACTTCTGTGCTGCCTAAGACTCTCATCTATTCACTCACTATAACAATTTTTCCTTTAAGCCCTTGAGCACATATATAATAGTTGCTTTAAAGTTACTGTCTGCCAATACCAATCTTTGGATTATCCTGGGATATGTTTCTCTTAAGTGCTTTCTACATTCATATTTTCCTATTTTTGTGTGCCTAATATTTTTATATACTGATGTTATGCCTGATACATTACAGAGACTGCATTCTGTTGTTTTTCTCTAGAGATGATGCTATTTGTTGTAGTAGGCATTTAAATTACTGGCTGATCACTTGAATTTCTGGAGGCATGATTTCACATTTTTGTTACGATATGTTTGTTTCTGTTTTGCTTTTAGTCTTAGGATTAATTCCTATATGTTTATTGCTAAAGACTAACCTCTGTGGAGTTTCCATGAAAAGTCCAAGGTGTTTACCAAATCTAAGTTGATGAGAACTCTATATGTACACTGAGGTGAACACCAGCTGAAATCTCTGCTGAACCTTTCAGATATTGCTGTCCATTGGGCATCTGAAGTCTCTCCTGTGCATGCACAGTTCAGAGACTGTCCAAAAATTTGAGGCAGTTTATGGGCAGGTTTAGAGGCTCCCTACTCCAACTTTCTCCTTCAATTCCCAGCTATTCTGCCACCCTAAACTATGTTCTCGGATCCCACAAATCAATACACTGAAGACTTCTGCTTGAGTTCTGGTTTCCCCACATCTCATGGATAGGAGAGAGCCCCCAAGGCAAAAATTATGTAAATGTAGCTCTCACTCATTATGACTTTCTTTTTTAATAGTCAGACTCTCTTCACTTTTTGCCTACTTTTCGTTGTTCTTGGTGGGTGAGTTGTAAATAGTGGCTTTTCATATTTTATTTGAGGCTTATCATTGTTGTCTGTGGAATAGTTGGTCTAATGAAAACTACTTGACCATTACCAGAATCAGAGCTTTCCCATAGTATTTTTTTTAGAGATGGGTCTTACTATGTTACCCAGGCTGAACTTGAACCCCTGGGCTCAAGCAATCCTCCTTAGCCAGCTGAGTAGCTGGGACTGCAGGCATCCACCGCCACACCTAGCTACCCATAATTGAACATTCACCTATCACAGAGTGTGCCATGCTGTGCGGTAATTATGAATTTTGATTATATATCTCCCTCACTAGACTCTAAACTCTTTACAGCATGATCTATTTTCTGCAGTAGATTCCAGACCAGAAAAAAAATAGAGGGCATTCCTCCAAATTCTGAATGTTTTAATATGGTACCAATCGTGCTTGACAAAGTGATGTTTTCTGATTGTCAAAGGAATATAAACAATACAAACTGTGGGATCTCAGAATCTTTTGCCCAGTGTAACTCTTCTGCATAATTAGGGACTTTTCTGCCATTTTCATGGTTATGTAGCCTTACTACAAAACATGCATTCAGGGAGTGGACTCTATATCTGGCTTGGTAACCTGCAAGAGGCCAGCCTACTACTGCCAAGACCTAATGCTCTAAGTTGACTGGTGGGCTTCATAAACTGATCAGGCTCATTTTACAGAGTGGGAAGGGGATTCTGCATTCTTGTTTTCTACAGGCGGTTAGCCAAAGAGGATACTCATAGAGGCAGTTTTACACCTTAATTTCATTTAACTAGAGGTTTGATGAGGATCTGAATACTTTCATTCTTTTATAAACATTGTGTGGAAGATAATTTAAAGTGCTGGAATTGAGGAGTCTATGTATTCAGCACTCTTCATTTATAAGTGACAGAAATACAACTGAAACTAGGTTAAATATAAAAGGGGAGTTTTTTTTGTTTTTTTTTTTTTTTTTTTGCTCACATAATTAGGTTTAGTGGTGAACCTTCGGGCACAATCTTTCTCCCTTTCTCTTACTCAGCTTTTGTCTGGATTCAGAAAGCATTCCCCAAAGAGTGATAAAGATGGTACTCAAGCCCAAATTTCATCAGCTTAGCAACCCCAGTCAGAAAAGAATCTCTCTCTCTAAATGGTTACAAGAAATGGCACAAAAAGGCTTCCCATTGCTCTGGCTTGTGTTACCCACACCTGGAGATGGGGATGGAGTGAGAACAACCCCAACTGACCACATAGACTGATAGTTGATCAAGGAGGGATTTGCAAAGAAAAACAGGGATTCTGATAATGGAAGAAGAAGGATAGATGTTAGGCAGAAAAAAACAAAGGGTTTGGGGTTTTGTTACTTTCCAACAGAGAAAAAGAAGTTATAACATTGAATGTAGAAACAACGGAGGCTAGACTGAGCCATCGGTAGGCTAGACTAGAAGTGAGCAGAAGCAAGAGATAAGAGAAAATAAATAATGCAGAAATAGTTAAAACACTGAGACTATATTGAGGAAACCTATGTTACATTAAAAAATAATGATAAACTCTTGGAAGAAGGAAGTATGATCAGAGGCAGCTGTGAAAAAAAGACTAAATTTCTGTGTTTAATTAAAATGCTGCATTTTCAAATCTTTTCTCTGTGGCAAACACTAGGAACTTTTTCTTTTCTTTTTTTTTTTTTTTTTTTTTTTGAGATGGAGTCTTGCTCTGTTGCCCAGGCTGGAGTCCAGTGGCACCATCTCAGCTCTCTGCAACTTCTGCCTCCCAGGTTCAAGCGATTCTCCTGCCTCAGCCTCCCGTGTAGCTGGGACTACAGGTGCATGCCACCACACGTGGCTAATTTTTTGTGTTTTTAGTAGAAACCGGGTTTCACCATGTTAGCCAGGATGGTCTCGATATCTTGACCTGGTGACCCGCCTGTCTTGGCCTCCTAAAGTGCTGGGATTACAGGTGTGAGAGCGACTATACCCAGTCAGAACATTTTTTAAAATGACTTCTTTATTTATTAAGAAACTACGGGCCGGGCGCGGTGGCTCACGCCTGTAATCCCAGCACTTTGGGAGGCCGAGGCGGGTGGATCACGAGGTCAAGAGATCGAGACCATCCTGGTCAACATGGTGAAACCCCGTCTCTACTAAAAATACAAAAAATTAGCTGGGCACGGTGGCGCATGCCTGTAATCCCAGCTACTCAGGAGGCTGAGGCAGGAGAATTGCCTGAACCCAGGAGGCGGAGGTTGCAGTGAGCCGAGATCGCGCCATTGCATTCCAGCCTGGGTAACAAGAGCGAAACTCCGTCTCAAAAAAAAGAAAGAAACTGTGTATTGAAATACAATTCAGTGAGGCCAAGGTTGTGGAAAGGAGGTTCTCATATAGGCTATTTGTCATGACAGAAATTCCCTAAGTGGGATGAGGTGAGAATTCAGCACAAGCTATGGTCACAATAGGCAAAATGAGTCCGAAAACAAGCTTCTACATTGTTGAATGTGTACATGCTTTTCCATTCCTTATTCCATTTTATCTTTGTGAACAGTCTATCTTCTTAGAGAGGCTGAATTATTACAGCTATTGCACAGATTTCTGACTTCTTCACAAATGAAGGATAAAGCTTAACAATTTCCTGGTTAAAGAACTAAAGAGAACCCCGAGATTAAGATCACTTTACCAAGAGCCAGTGACCAGGCATTTTACCTGTTTCAGGATCCTGCGAGCTCCCTTCTCCACTGTTTCTGTGTGAGCAAGTACAACCCAAAAGGTATATCACAGCGTGTTTCAAACAGTCCTGTTCTTCACACTGAGTTCTGTGGGTCCAAGAAGAAATTATTTTCCTGGCTCTGAGACTCGTTTTAGAACTGATTTACATAGTGGAAATCTTTGTAAAGTCCAAGACAGAAAAAGTTGAGAATTTTTTTTAGAATTTATATTGTTTGCTTTTTGCCAGATACGGGTGACAAGGTCCTGAGGTTTTTAGAACTTGGGCATCTGTATGTATTTGCGTTGTTTCAATAGGTGGCAGCATGTCCTCTCCTTTAAAAGGTATCTTTATAAAAGGACATAGTGAAAAGCTTCTGTTGGGAAATGAAAAATTAATAAGAGAGGCAAAGAGGAAGTATTCCCTGTGACATACCATACATATATTGCTCATCGTCCCAACTCAAGTCATTTCAGAGGTTTTGATCCATCAGTAATAACTTTAGAACAAAAGTTGTATCATGACACGTCTACTTCAAACTATAATGCCACTTAGGTCTCTCTTCACTGGGGACTCAGTATATTGGAAAAGTTTTGGGAAAGCAATGTGAAGCACTTTCCCACATGCCATGTTGTCAGTGATTATGTTTCCATCTCAGCCGCACCCTTTCCTTGTCTACCTTCTTCAGTGTGACCAGCTCCATTCTCTCTTCTCTCTTCAGGGTGAATTTTTTTTTTTTTTTTTTTTTTTTTAGTTATATATAAAGTATTTATTTTTATGCACATATTTACCTACAAAATTTACAGAAAATAAAACAAAGCAGAATATATAGAATACTCTCTTAAGACTTCTTAGGAGCAGAGGTTTTATTGCTGCAGTTCAAAGAATCAAATTTTCTACATGTGAAAGCTAAGATGAACACATTTAAGTTAAATGGCAGCCTTGTTAAAAAGTTTTTTATCTTGTTATTGAATTTTAAGCTTTATGTTAAATGAAGTTTAAAAGATTGCTCATGGAATAATTTAAACTTTTTCAAAATCTAACAAACAAGTAAAAGGCACCTCCAGTACTTTAAAATATTTACAGCAATCCCAATAGTTTAATTTAAGGGCAATTATAGTACATGTGGCTATTATGCATACACAGTATGTCAGTAACACTCTCTAAACAGTGAGAATTGTACACTCTAGTTTGTGGCACTGCTCTCAAGTTATTCTGGTGATGGTGTAGGATGATCAATTACACCAGTGCAACACTAGTGTGACAGCCTGTCTACCACAGCGTAAAATCCAGTTATCTAAAACAATGACTATCAAATTCCGAGACAATACATAATTTATAAGTAGACTTGTTAATCAACAGGTGTAAATATTTTAATTCTATATGCAATGGAGTTTCTCCCAAGGGGTCCTTCCAAGGAATGTTTGGTTCTCACTGGGTCAAACAAGAAAGGGAGAGGCTTACTAGAAGCTTAGAAACTGTCAACTGCCCTGTGTTCCAATAATATTGAAAGGAGTTAGCCAGCTTGCTTTAGGCAGACAGTAAGGGAAGGGTCCACTAGAATTTCTGACCCATCCTACAAGTGTTTATACCAGATGTTTTGTGCAGATAAGGGAACTTGCACGGGGCTTGCCTAAATATGCTCGCAGTGGAAAATTCCACTCCTTAACACATGTGCAGTAAGGGAAACAAATCCATATGGAGAGGCTCAGTCTAAGGGCCCGCATGCGCACGGGGTAGAGCCTCCAGGAATTTGTGCCGTAAGCCCAGGTATTCAATTGTGAAGGAGGCAACCGGCTTTCAGGACCCCTCTCTTTTCTGAGAGCTTTCCTTTTGCTTAATAAATTCTACTCCGCTCCCTCTCTGGTGTCAGCACACCTAATTTTTCCTGGTTGTGAGAAAAGAAGCAAGACCTAGCTGAGCTAAGGAGCAAAAATCCTGCATCAGTATAAATATCCCTATCTGGGGGAATCTATTCCATTTGTGGCATGAAAGTGATGGCTGCCCTGAGGTGGGAGTTGGTTAGTCAGAAGGAATTAGCAGGTCCTCTTGGTGTGTGGGATTTAGGGTGCACATCAGTAATGTCATACTCTCACTCACTGTTTGTGCTGCAAGTATATCTATCTCCATAAATTGGACTCCTTCAGGTTAAATGGGCTTAAAGACAAATTGTGACCAAAAAAAGAAATAATCTATATAAAATATACATAATATATGTAATTATACATAATTTTATATGAACAAATATATCCTAACTTTTCTGAAACTCCCTCTATTATGACAATATAATTCATCTTTGCCCTAAGCCTTCTTATTTTAAAAACAGACTTTTTAAAGGAAAAAAAGCACTCTGCCTGCCCAGATCTCCTTGGATTCTTTTTATCAGCTCTGTATGCTCATCCCCCAGTCTTTTGCGTGCGTTGATGCTAGCTTGTGTTTGGGACACTCAGAGGATTGCCTTCTCTTCATTATGCAATTTGTGTGCACTGGAGCAGCCTCATCGCCATTCTGAAGCTTGGTAGAGGTGAGTGGTTAGTGTGGGAGCAGGAAAAGCCCAGCCCCTTTGCCTCCAAGCACAGCTAGCAACTCTTCAGGGTAGTTTATGCTCTGAGGATCCCACAGGGTCAGGCTGAATCTGGGGAGTCACCTAAAATCATGCGCTGGCTTGGCTTTCCCCTTTCCAGTCCTGCTTTTCTCACTCAGTTACTGATTGCTCTGGGAGCGTCTCCTTAGTAAATTAGAAGCACCTGAATCCTTGACTCATCATTTACTTTCCTATGTATGAAAAACTTTATCTAGGACACTTACTGTTTTCTCTCTGTCTGATATTTTTTTTCTTTTGTAAATTATATTTGGGGAAATTACTTGAATTAAGATTACAGGGAGCCAGGCATGGTGGCTCATGCCTGTAATCCCAGCTCTTTGGAAGGCTGAGGTGGGTGGGTCACTTGAGCACAGGAATTCAATACTAGACTGGGCAATATGGTGAAACCCTGTCTACTAAAAATACAAAAATTATCTGGGCATGGTGGCACTCGCCTGTAGTCCCAGCTTCTTAGCAGACTGAGGCAAGAGAATCACTTGGAGGAGGAGGTGGAGATTTCAATCACATCACTGCATTCCAGCCTCGGTGATGGAGCAAGACTTTGCCTCAAGAAAAAAAAAAAAAAAAAGATTATAGAGGAAAAACACATGTACATACACACACACACAAAACACAAAACACCCTTTCTTTCCCAAATTGACCACGTCCCAGACATCTCTCGCCAGGAATTTGGTGATGTGATCAGTGTGAGTTTTAAAAGCATCTTGAAGTTCTTCTCGTTGACTGGAGTACCACAGCCTAGAATCCTGTGGCGGTTGCTGGGTTTTTAACCGCACTCTCTTCCCAGTTATCACCTAGCCAGTTGTTTTACATCTCTGTAGCATTCTCCAACTTTCGCTGTGTGTCATTTATCTGATAGAACTTTTTAAAAAACACTTTTCTGTCATTTATTTTCACCTTTTTGTTGAATTATAACACACATAAAGTATACAACTCAACAAATACCATCTTCTATGAAATACAACATTACTAGGACCCCAGAAGCACCCCTTTATACTCTCTCCAAACTTATTGCTGTGTTCAATTCCATCATATAATTGTTCTGCCATTTTTTATTTTAAGAGAAGGTAGAAATAGACTCCTTTAGAGACTCATAAATCAATATATACATGCTTTGAATTTTCTATTTTTATAAAGGAGATATATATAATATGGAAGAGTGTTAATTGTATGATTGGAAAACATCAAGAAATTTTATTTACCAGAAGAATTCTAGACAATATAAACCCAGAAGTTTTCTTTAGAAAAATATTTTTGCTAAAATTTTAATAAGTGGAAGAACATTTCCATTTTTATCTTTCAAGTTTCATACTGCTGAGGCCAGTTTCTAAAACAAAGAAGGGGTGTAGTTACATCTGATAAGAGAATGGGGGAATATTTGCAGAAGATACAAGCTAGAGAATAGGGAGAAGTTATAAGTGAAAAAATCAGTAGCACACAAATTGCATAATAAATAGAAGGCAAACTGTACATTAGGAAGGAAAGCCCTGTGAGAGACATTCACTGCAGAACCCAGGAATTCTTTCTGCAAATACTCGATGTTCAAGACATTGTTCTAATGGCCAGATATACAGCAGTGAAAAAAAAAGACAAAAATCCCTGCCCACATGGAACTTACATTCTATTGGAGGACAGAGACTCTAAACACATAAATGGTTAAAATATATGTGTCAAGGGTGCTATGGGGTAAAATAAGTGCTATAAAGCAAAATAAAGCAGAGGTGTTTGGGCAATTTAGTTGGATGGTAGTGAGGCAAGACCTGGTGGAGAAGATGACATTTGAGTAAAGTCATGAAAGAGGTAAGGGAATGGGTCGCATGGACATTGGGCAGGAGAGCATCCAAACAAGGAAATAAAACATGCAGATGCCTTAGGAAAGTGTTCCTGGAATGCTGGAGAACAGAAAGAATCCCAGTGTGGCCAGAGTCGAGTAAAAAGAGTGGAAACCAGGTTAGAGAGGTTGGGGGTGGAAAGATACCACCAAGTAGCCCTTGTTGTAGGACTCAGGTTTTGTCCAAATTATATGGGAAGTGTTGGAAGATTTTGAGCTGAGAGGTGGCATACTCTGAAGGGTTTTTAAAGGAATCTTCAAGTTGTTTTGTTGCAGATTGATTTTGGTGAGGAACAAAAGCAGGAAAACTATTTTGGAAGGTGACCTGGTTTGGATCTGTGTCTCCACCAAATCTCATGTTGCATTGTAATTCCCAGTGTTGGGGGTGGGGCCTGGTGGGAGGCGACTGGTTCATGGGGGCAGAGTTCTCGTGAATGGTTTAGCATCATCCCCCCTTGCTACTGTATAGTGATAGGGTTCTCACAAGATCTGGTCATTCAAAAGTGTGTAGTACCTTCCCCTGCCCCCCTCCTCCTGCTCCAGCCATGTGAAGATACCTGCTTTGGCTTTGTCTTCCACCATAAGTAAAAGCTCCCTGAAGCCTCCCAGTAGCAGATGCTACCATGCTTGCACAGCCTCTGGAGAATGGGCAATTAAACCTCTTTTCTTACAAATTACCCAGGCTCAGGCATTTCTTCATAGCAATATGAGAACAGAGCAATACAGAAGGTATTACGATCATCTGAGAGACTAAGATGGCACCAAAAAAGTAGAAACTGGAGGTGCTGAGAATGGATTTTAGAGATATTTTGAAAACAGAATTGGCTGCCTTTGGTGAGAATTGGATTCAGCAGGTAAGAGGGAGATGTTAAGAAAGACATCAGTGAATAAATCATGTGTTTTGTGTTTAGTTCAATTTATTTTTGCAAACGTTTGTTTTCTACTATGTTATTTACTGTGTATGAGGCACTGTGCTTGCCTCATATACAGTAATTTCTCTGGAAAGAAAAACAGACATATAAATCAATAAATCTGCATATACTATATTAAGTCTAATAATCAAAGTATGTTCAAGTTCTGAAAGTGGGAAAGGGTCAACACTGTCACAGAAATACAGTAAGATGGTGATGGAAATCCTTTGAGAAGAATGATGACTAAGTTGAATATTGCATCTGAGTGTTTTCTCTTTTTTTTTTGCAAGTGTTATATATATTACTTTAAGTTCCAGGATACATGTGCAGAGCGTGCAGTTTTGTTACATAGTATATGTGTGCCATGGTGGTTTGCTGCACCTATTGACCCATCCTCTAAGTTTCCTCCCCACTCACCCCCAACTCCTCAACAGGCCCTGGTGTGTGTTGTTCCCCTCCCTATGTCCGTGAATTCTCGATGTTCAACTCCCACTTCTAAGTGAGAACATGTGGTGTTTGGTTTTCTGTTCCTGTGTTAGTTTGCTGGGTATGATGGCTTCCAGCTTAATCTATGTCCCTGCAAAGGACATAATCTCATTTCTTTTTATGGCTGCACACTCTCCCATGGTGTATATGTACCACATTTTCTCTATCCAGTCTGTCATTGTTGGGCATTTGAGTTGGTTCCACGACTTCGTTATTGTAAATAGTGCTGCAATAAACATATGTGTGCATGTGTCTTTACAGTGGAATGATTTATATTCCTTTGGGTATATATACAGTAATGGAATTGCTGGGTCAAACCTGAGTGTTTTCTAAGCATTAGAAGGGGATGGAGGAATAATATTCTAGAGAGGAGTCACTGCCAGTCCAAAGGTACAGAGGAATGAAACAACATGGTGTGTCTAGGGAACTAGAAGCAGATTGGTTTGACTGGAATGTGAAGTCTAAGGTGTGGAGAAGCTGGGAGCTGAATGAAGCATAAGAAAAAAGGTCTTACGTGCCCTGCTTCAGGCCTAAGCTTTGTTCTACAGGAGAGCTAGTGAAAGATTTTAAATAAGGGAAAGTTGTGATCAGGCTCACATTTTATAAAATATCACTCCACTGGCCATGTGGAGGTGGATTGGAGAGAGTAGGTGAGAGGACAGAAACCCATTTAAAAGGTATTACAACCATTGCAACAAGAGCTGAGATCCTGAATTAAGGTGATGGCAGAGGTAGCAAAAAAGAAAGAATGAATTTAAAAGATAGAAATGACAAGGCCCAGTCAGTGATCATGGTTATAATGAGTAAAGGAGAAGGCAGCATCTGGAAGGCTAGAAGGATATAGTTCCCTCAATTAAGTTTAGGGAATTCTTGAAAAGGAGAAGTGATGAGATCAATTTTGGCATGTTGAGATGAAGAGCCTGGGAGATAAAGGGGACATCTCCAGAGAGCAGTTAGATATATGTCCCTAGGAATTAGCAGAGAGGTCTAACCTTTAGCAATAGATTTAGAGGTCAACAGCATAGAGTGAGTATTTAAAAGAACATAGAGTGAGTATTTAAAAGAACAGGAGCACATTTGACTATCAAGAAGGAAGGCTTAGAGTGAAAAAAGGTGGCCAGAAACAGAATCCTCAGAAACATCAACTTCTAAGAAGAGGACACGGGAAGGCAAATTAGCAACTGACACTGAGTATGTATGGTCAGAGAGTAAGACCTCAGCGAGACAAAAAGGGGCCTCCAAAGTCATAAGGAAAAGGGAGGGGGTGATTGAGAGGTAGGGAGGGAGAGGTTGAGAGGTTGAGAGTAGCAAAAACCATGATAAGATCAAGTAAGCTAAGGACATAGAAACATTGTGAATTGGTTATTAGGAGGTCATTATTGACCAGAGACAGGACAATTTCAATGATACAGTGATAGGGTGTGAGACGGGTACAAATCAGATTATAGTGGTTTGATTGGCAGACAGGAGGTGAGAGAGTATGTAGACACATGAATAGACTGTTCTTTCCATGTGATTGACTGTGAATTTGAAAATTCCTCTCCTGCACACAGGTGAGACTGTGCCCAGGCCAACTAGAGACTGGAGTAGAAGGAGGGGTCTCTTATCCAAAGCTGTGGCAGATGTTGAAAGCAAGTGAATATTCAGAGCTGACTGTGAAGTGGGAAACTGACTCCAGAATGCCAGGAAGCGGGGTTTGAAACGTTCTTCAATGGTGAGGGGCTGAAGCCAATGTCTGAAGCTGGATTAGGCACTGAGGATAAGATAGCCAGCTAGAATGTATGTAGGCAGCTACTCAAGAAGAATGCAAAGGGCAGGGGATGGTGTGTGCTGCGTGGCCTGCAGTTCAAGGGACTGATCAGGGACCCTGGCTCTGTGAGGGAGGGAGGAAAACTAGTAATTTGAGAAAATGGGAAGGGGTTAAGGCCTAGCTTCAGAGTTTCAGGACAGGCTAAGTAGAAGTAGGGCAGTTTGAGAGCTAAAAGACTAAGAACTGATGGTTTTATACATGTAAAGATTTCTGAGAAAAAGGGGTCCCAGGTGATAAAGTCTGGGACATAGTCATGGCAGTTGACCACAGGATGGGGTAGAAAGATGCAGGTGCTAAGAACTGAGGAGGTTAAGGTTCTGAGAAGCTGTAGTGCTAATCGAGTCCTTCTTGTGGGCACTGAAGTCACTCAGATGATGGCAGAAGTTGGATTTGAGAGAAAGAACATTCTCAGTTCTCAATGAAGATGGAGGAGTGGCCTGGAAATGACAATCAGTAAGAAGAGAACAGAAAAGCTAGATAGGATGAACTTGAATGCAGGAGATAATTTGTGCAAGAGGTGTGGGTGCAATCATGGCAGTGGGCATTAGGAAGAATATCTCTAACTCCTCCTAAACTTGCCATACATTTGGGAGCTACAAAGGAGTAATATCCTTGAGGCAGAGACAGTATCCATTTCAGTGAGAACAGGTGAGAAGAAAATATCATCTTTACCATGTACAGGTAAAAACTATATGCTCCCAGAGACTAAGGATAATCTTTTATTTTCAGTCAGGACTATTGAGTTAAGGGTTTCCAGGGAATCACAAAAGACGGTTGTACTGAGTGGGTAGTATTTAATATGATCCAGTCTTAAATAAGCCATAAACATCAACATTTAAAATCAAATATATAATAAATAATTATTAAGTTATAGACCATATAGTTCATATTAGCTAAATTCTCAGATGCATATGTAAATACAACAGACAGAGCAATAATATAGAATAATAATGCTACATTTTATACAAGTGTCCCAAGAAGAGACTTTGAACTAAAATAATAAAGATCATGATTAATTTTCCCTGAACTCTCATGACCTACAGTAATATTTCCTTCTCTCCCTTCCTTCCTTCCTTCCTTCCTTCCTTCCTTCCTTCCTTCCTTCCTTCCTTCCTTCCTTCCTTCCTTTTTTTTCTTGGAGCATGTCCCTTGTTCCTGAAGTGAGCATTGCTACAAATGTTATTGAAATAATATTGAGCAACTGAACATCAGACACAGTAGAAAGTTTTACTTAGAAGTATGATCAGATGTTCCTGTAAGAATACCCAGAACTTTGGAGACTCATAGATATTTAAAGCTCTAAAAAAGGAAGAAAAGACATTAGAGATTGAGTCCAGGATTCTCATTCTATAGATAATGAAATGGAAACCTAAACAGTTTAAACAAGTGACTGTAATTTCATAGTCAACAAAATTTCAGGTCTCCTGTCTTACCGTCCATAGGTGAACAGTTATATTTATGGGTTATCTTTATATACCTTTCAATAATTGGCTAAGTCTTGAACACAGAACAGTGAAGATGGAGCTGTTGAAATCTCACTGCTTCATCTTGTTTATTTCAATGCATTGCTTTTCTGGGGTGTTGGGGGACTCTTTATCTGGGTGTTTAAACTTTGTTTAATAAAGGCTCTTAGCCAAACCCTCATTAAATTATTTTTACTTTTAAGATAGAAACTCTAATCAAAATAATTGGAACAGAAATGTTTAACAATAAACGTGCCAAAAGAAACATATATTTTAAATATTAAACTACAATGTCAAAGAAGTTAATAGCTATAAATTCAGAAACAAGAAATATAGATTCCATCTTTCTCACCATCTTTGTACCTGCTTCTAACTTTTATCCCAACAACCCAGGCTGGCATAGTTGAAACTTAGGCACATTTTAGAGTATATTATCATCATCAGACAGATAATTCCTTTATAATACACATTCTAAAATGTTAAAACAGAGGACTTTGTTTCTGATGACAAAACATTTTTTTCTTTTCTCTGAGTCTACTTGCTGATGATAAAACATTTCACTGAGATTTGATTAAATAATTCTCAATATATCTTTTAGAACTGTAAGTAAAGTCTGTGTTTGTTTTAAGCAGATAATTTTTCTTCTCAGAGCATAAAGCATTTCTCATCCCACATCCTCTTGCACACTCACAACTATTTTAACAATAAGAGGTTCTCAAATAGCTTATACCATTCTAGCAAAAATTATATTTCTCTAGAGTTTTTAACTTCATGTTTAAACAAACTGTGCTGGCGTTGATACGAAATGGCAGCTAGAGTAGGTTGCCTGTTCTTACTACCCGAGTTTGAAAGAGTGGAATGCTTATGCGAAAGTGTTTTCAGCTTGGACAGGAGTCGTGGCCTCTTGATTTGTCTCCTGATTTTAAAATTACATAGGTGATTGAATTTGTCTTATCAAAAGGATGGTAACTAAAAGTGTCAAAATGCTAAACATGTTTTGAAATTCTGTCAAAGCAGAAGTTTCATTTTAAAAAGAAGGGAGAAAAGAAATGAAGAAAGAAAGAAGGAGACAGACATTTGAAGTTATTAGCTAGCTCATACTATGATCATTTTAACAGTTTTAGGAGAGAGCTACAATACTTTTAAAACTCTCTTTAGTTCCAGAAGACAACCTGACATATGTCCCTCTATAGCTTTAAATTACCATTTCCACAAGCTTAAAATGTTAGCTTATAAGGGACTGGGGGCTGGAGGAAGGTAATATTAAATCAACTTCTTAATACTCTATTGCCAGTGACTAACAGTCTATTCCATAAATATATTCATATTTATAGTATTTAAATATTTTGATAGACCCCAATAAAGAAGTAAGGCTTCTGTAGCCATCTGGTATCCCCGGTGCATAAATAAATTACATATTTATATGTTAGACATTATGCGATTAAAAAAAAACTATTCAGATATAAGTTTTTAAACACTCAGTTTTCATTTCCTTAAAAGAACAAAAATGTTACCTTTTCATTTTGCTTTTATATATTTTGCTTCTATGCTTCTATATTTTCAACTTGAATGAAGGTATATACGTTTTAAGTTATGATCATAATAGACCGTATTCTGGTGGTAATCAAACTCAAGGTTAATATAAAATCAATATATGTCAAAACCGTATTTTTGATTAAAAATTTTAGCCTTCTCCTTAACTAAGAAACGTCAAAGTTGGGCAGTGAGATAAAGTAAAAACTTGAGAAGTCATAGAAATCAATGTCATAGAAAATCAGACTATTGCATAGTAATAATGGGGAAATAATCCTGACTTTGCACACTTAAGAGTGTCTTTTCCCATTGCTAATATATTGTACTCCTTCACGTGGAATACCAAGAAATAAGTTTAACTACTGTATTAGAGTGTGTAACATAGTGTCCAGCTGCAAGTCAGATCCTCAGGAATCTTCACTTCCATGTGTTCTAGAGGAGAGATGTCGATGTATCATCTGTGGAAATAGTATACCATGAGTAACTACGAAGCAAATCTGGATAGGTAAAGATAAATTTGAAAATCAAATGAAATTTAAGGTAGATACCTTTTGGAGAAGTGATTTGAATCTTTCTAGGAATTCTTTGGGTGGTTTTTTCTCATAAGAATCACACGAAGGGCATGTCTAGAAATCGATGAAAAAGTAACAGTCTTCTTTAAAATATTTTTCTTAGTAAAATGTTTCTTTAAAAATTTTCTCATTAAAAACATAAATTATGTTCACTGAAAAACATTTGAGAAATACATAAAACTGTTTGGAAAGTAACAATGGAAAAAGTTCTTGTAATCCCATTCCCAGAGATAGGAATCCCACTACAATGTTTTGCTGTATATTATCTCCATGTTTTGGGTATTTTAAATTATTATGTAATTACATTATTTATACCAATTGGTGATTTGCTTATTTTTTACATTTAACATATCACAGGCATTTTCTAAGTGTTAAATAGTCTTCAAAAATATGAAATATAGTGGATGCTCTGTATTCCAACATAGGATGTAATAATTATTACTATTTTTGGACACATAGGTTGTGTCTAACTTTTTTTTTTTTAAAACAGTCTTGCTCTGTCACCCAGGCTGGGGTGCAGTGATGTGATCTCCACTCACTGCAACCTCCACCTCCTGGGTTCAAGCAATTCTTCTGCCTCAGCCTCCCAAATAGCTGAAATTACAGGCATGCACCACCATGCCTGGCTAATTTTTTTATTTTTAGTAGAGATGGAGTTTCACCATGTTGGCTCGGCTGGTCTCTAATTACTGACCTCAAGTGATCCACCTGTCTTGGTCTCCCAAAGTGCTGGGATTACAGGCGTGAGCCACCACGCCCAGCCACATCTAACTTTTTATTTTTGTCTACATTACTCCAAAGAACATCTCTATAAACATTTTTTATATATGTCTTTGCTTATTTGATAAATTCCTAGAATTACTAAATTAAAGGGCTACAAAATTTTAAGGTTTCAATGTACATTGTAAAACGTTTTACCTCTTTTCACTTGGAGCATTCTTATTATAGGGTATTATTAAAATGTTTAATTGGAGAAAACAGGATTTCCTTGTTTTAATTTGCATTTATGTGATTACTAGGGAGATTGAACAGTTTTTCATATATGTATTACTCGTTTACATAATTTTAGAAATTTCTTTGTTTATGCTCTTTGTCTTTATTCCTATCAAGATGCCAAGCCATTGCTTGGTAGTTAGCATCTCAATGCCAGTGTGATGTTGTAGTAAGAGCATTTCACTAAAAGGTAGTAGATATAAATAAGTTCTAATTCTCATTCTGACACTATGTATAGAACTTGAAGCTAGTCACTTAACTCGGAGATCTCATTTTCCTCATCTGTAAGATAAAGAGTTTTAAGTTTAGCTCCAAAGCTGCCACTTAATGAGTTTCAAAAATATGTTCAGCTCCTTTCTTTCTGAAGAAAGATTTAGAGGGATATTTTTCACATGGTCACCTGGCCAAGCAACCAAAGGAGATAAGAATCATTTTGATAATGTTATTAAGATTTCATTTGAATCACATGTGGAATTCTTTGGAGGAGAACTAGTTTTAAAAATTTGAGAGTAATTTATTTTATGTGTTTTCCCACTGGGTTTGATTAATCATTGAATTACTCATGTTCTTGAGTATCCACATTGCTGATGAGTTAGCATGAAAAGCTAGGGACTGTTAAAATTTCTCAGCCAAGTAATGAGGCCTGCCTATTTTAATTCAGTACTGACTCTGCTAATGTGCAGGATAGTAATATGATTCAAGAGAGAAGGCAAAGTTTAAGATTTGCCCTAGTCTCTTGTAGGCTCTTTTCTTGTCAGAAAGTTAGGATCTATCTCCTGTTAATAAGAATACAAGTTATACATGACCATATGAGAGGAAAAATATTCCTTAACTCCAGAATTACAGTTGGATTCTATGCCTAATGACTTAATCACCTTGAGAAGCTATTTTAATGCATGCCAGCTGCCAAGGACTACTTGGAAATTATAATTGGGTTTCTGAATACCTTTAAGTCTGTGGACTTAAAAGAGTGACTCTACTTCTTAAAATGCACCATGTATAATAAGGCATAACTATAAGTAAGGAAGACACCAGCAGCTCTGGTTACAGGTGTGTGTGTGTGTGTGTGTATGTGTTTATGTAATGCAAGAGATATAGTTTATAAGTACAAATAAGATAGATGACAGATGACAATCTTACTAGTCTGTGTTTCTGTCTTCTCTCTACTTTCGTGGAAGGTGGTTTCCTCTTCAGCTTTTTAATTGATACATTGATTATCCTTTCATTGTCTCCTGTATTTGCGGACTTTAGTTGGGCCTTCTGAAAACATGAAAAAGCTGACCACTCACAGTTTGTCTGAAAGAGAAATAATTTGTATATATGTTAACAAACATTATTCAGAAAGTAAAAGATGATTTTGCCAATCCTGTATTTCTGTTTCTACTGCAATGTCTTGTGTTACTTTGTTTCAACAGACAAGTGACAAATGATTTCACCTCCTACTTACTCTTTGGGATGGGAAAAAGGGATAATCCCCTGCCTCGCAGATAAGAAAGGAGCCTCACTTCTTCACAATGCTTTAGTCCTGATGCTATGCAGAGGACCATTTTGATGTCTGGGTGGTGGACAAGACCTTTGTGTTTTGTAAGGGAGCATTAGTTCGGTTTAGGACCACATTTGCTTAATTATGAGGCTGTAAAACTTACACTGTGACTAGTGGCAGCTTTGAGTAAATTACATTGTAGTCTGAAGAAGAATATTTTTCATGTGTTTGCAGTTTCTATAATGTATCTATCATGCCATGTCTTCAGCAGCATTTTATTCTGCACAGCACCAGGCATAGTGTGTTGCCAGTGAATGATCAATATATATTTGTGAAGTTAACATAACATGAAGTAAATGAATTAAAGACCCTCCTTTGGGGAAAAGAAGCAGATACCTATCTCTGATGCCATGTTTTACATCTAAGATTTAATACACTTGCCATAGATCACACATGACTTTTCTAAAACCCTTTTCATACTCTCAACTCAGTGAGGGTAGGATTCTGCCTGAATCAAGCAGTTGAGGAACAGTTTGAGGCTTGCCAAACCAATGGGAGGGAAGGTCATTTCTTAGAAGGTAAGAGTAGGGTCTCAGAGAATGGAGGAGTGGACAAAATAAACATCAAACACTTATCTCTTGGTTTGGCAAAATAACTAATGACTAACGAATAAGCCAAAATCCTAGCAATCAAACTGGAAAGGAAGTGGAATTTACTGGAAGAACCAAATATGTGCTGACTTGTTGAAAACACGTTAATGCTGATCGAAAAGCTCATATCCAATTTATTTGTATCCAATTTACTTTTTACTTTTGGCAAATGTGTGGCCAGGCATGGTGGCTCACTCCTGTAATCCTAACACTTTGGAAGGCCAAGGCAGGTGGATCACAAGGTCAGGAGTTCAAGACCAGCCTGAGCAAAATGGTGAAATCTGTCTTTACTAAAAATACAAAAATTAGCTGGACGCAGTGGTGGGCACCTGTAATCCCAGCTACTCAGGAGGCTGAGGCAGGAAAATCACTTGAACTCGGAGGCAAAGGTTGCAGTGAGCCAAGATTGCACCACTGCACTCCAGCCTGGGCAACAGAGTGAGACTCCATCTCAAAAAAGAAAAATAAATTGTGTATATGACGCTATTTTACCCCTGAAGTTGATATATTTTCATTTCAGCAATACATATGGAAGCGACTACCTTATAACCAGAAACCTCAATCCCTCCCCGTCCCTACAAAGGCAGGCCTATATGTAACAATATTACCTGAATCTTCTTAGGGACAATCAGCTGAACATAGCATCTGGCCTGCTTTGCATTTTCCAACCCATATGCTTACCCAATATGAATGTTGATTAATAACATGCATCTCTAAGATACAAACCTATCAGGTTCACTTTGCATATATAGCCACAAGCTGAGAACCAGCTTATCTGGTTTCCTTATATCAGGGCAGATTGCCTCTCATAAGGGCAAGGTGGTGTCCTTTCCATATGTTTGCCAAAATGCTTATTTAATAGAAACTATTTATAAATGTTCATTATAGCACTTTTTTTCCTTGAAAACCACACGTTCATGTTTGTTGAAGTTTTTTCTTTTCTCTTCTTTTTGACCACAACCGGCTTAACTTACTGGAAAAAAATAATATTCATATTTAAAGAGGTAAATTTTCCAGCTGAAACTGAAAATACTGACTGCTTCATCCGTGATGATCTGAAAAACCAGCATTTCTCACAGCGGCTCATTTTGCTGAGTTAACATTTACATGTGTATGCTGAAAGAAAATTAGGTTCCAAAGAAGTAGAGGGGTCCTGCCAAATGAACTCCCTTGAGACAATATTGCCAGGAATGGTCAGTGCCAGTATTCAAAGCACTGAAATTGTACAACTACGATTTGTAGTTTCAGTTGTAAAAACAACTGAAATTTTTTTCTGAGAGCCTTTGAATGGCACCTGGACACTGGCGCCCATATTGATTAGGCTGTGCTTTCTCTCCCGCCCTTCCTGTTTACCTGTGTTAATAGACAATGAATGGTGTTTTGTTTTCTTTTGTTCTGCAAGCAGCAGAGGTGTGTCTAGCAATGTGTGGTCCAAGATAAGTAACTATTGGAATTGGCTTTATATATACATCAAAGTTAGCCTCAAAAGAGGAAAAGAAGTGGAGAGGCTGTCACTGCTAAACTGCCTTAAGGGTGTACTGAGAAGGAGAATGAAAAGATTAACCTTGATTTAGGCAGCCTCGGGTGCCCTAAAGGAGTCTACAGGATGCCCAGTCCCATATTTAGCACCATCTGGAAGCATAACCATTGCTTTCCTTTGCTATGCCTTCGTGACAACAGATTCCAAAGGAAAGGCTTTGTTTCTCACATACTTTAATATATGAGAACATGAGGAGTTTTCTGCTCCTACGTTAGTTTTGCAGACTAGAAGGAGTGGTAGTGAACTCAAAGCAAGAATTAACAAACCATTCCTTTCTTCAGCTGAAGAACAAGTCAAATGCTGCCTTTGCAAGGAGTCACACTGGCTTTGTTGTTTTGCAACTGAATATTTGAAAATTTTTACCTCCTTAAGGCTTTTTTTTTTTTTTTTTTTTTTGCAGAAACAGGATGTCTCACTATTTTGCCCAGGTTGGTCTCAAACTCCTGACCTCAAACAATCCTCCAACCCAAAGGGATTACAGGCATTGAGATTACAGGCAAGAGCCACCTCATCCACCTGAGACCCATTTTTTATATTTTTTTTCTTTAGCAAAGAAAGCCCTGGCCATTCTTACTAAGAAGTCTTGCTAACTGGAGAAGATTACCTTTGTCGTACACACAAACTAGGTTTATATCAGGGTTTCTCAACAGTGACACTATTGACACTGAGGGCTAGATAATTCTTTGTTGTCAGGGATGTCTTGTGCATTCTAGAATGTTTAGTGCCTGGCTTCTACCTACTAGATAACAGTAGCACCCCCATTTCTGCCTCCAAGTGTGATAACCAGAAATTTTTCCAGCCAATGCCAAATGTTTTCTGGGGTACAAAAACTACCACCGGTTGACAACCAGTGGTTTTATGATTAGACAGAAAGAAAAAGAGAAAAAGAAATCTGCCTGGCTAGGCCAATTAGAGATCTTAGATAAATTACTATATGCATGCAACATTAGATGGTTTTATTTTCATTAAACTTTTTAATTTTTTTAAATCTCTTACAGACCCTGCTTTGATGCTAGCTTGATACAATGCTAACGTGGCCTTGAACTATTTCTTCCTTCCTGAGTTTGCCTACTAGTATAACTTAAAGACCTAAGTTACACTATTACTCACTTACATCATAGCTAGAATTGCTTCATCAGATTATCGGGTAAATATAGTATCACTGAGACAAAATTCTCTCCTTATGATATAAGATAAAAAAATCTTTCATTAACGACACATATAAAGGAAGTACCCATTGGTTCAACTCAGGTTAAAAGTGGAATATCTTTTCTATTTCTTATTTTGCAAGTTATAGACTACAGCCAGGAAACTCTGAAAAGGACTCTAACCATAACAGTTAAACAAGGTTCATGAGATGCTAGAAATGTATGTTTTCATAATTAGGCACATTGATTAAGAAATATTTTCACTTATTGGAAAAGTCTTCTCAATAAGCTGAATGTGCTACTTTCATTTTAGTTGCTGCTTATTAGAAAAGGACCAGTAAATGAGAGTGGTTAGGTTCAGAGCTAGAGAGTGAATTTTAAAGAAAAGCAATAGTTGTGACTCATTCACTTTCTAAACTTGTACACATAGTCATTTACGATAAGTGTTTTCTTTGCAATGTATCTTCTTAAGTGGGGAGACTTAAGAAGTCAATTACTGGTAGCACTTTTATACTTATTCTAATTTATGCAATTAAAGGTCTGTGACAATGAAAACATTTCCCCAATTGCATTTATACTCTCAGGGTACCAGACCAGAAGATCAGATCACAGAAGTTACTGGAGAAAAAGATCAGCGGGCAGCACTCTTGAACTATATGCCAGGCCAATTCTTCCTGGAATTCTAATGGATTTAAATGGCTTAAGAGATGGGATGAATTGCTGAAAATGGTTCTTTCAAAAGACTTCTTGGAAGGCCAAAGACAAGATTCACTGAGGCCAAGGTATATGCTATTCTAAAGGATGGCTTTGCTTTGATTTCCACACCACCATTTCTCCATGCTGTCCCTGTAATCTAATTCTTTCTTTCTTTAGCTTGTTATTAAAAGGTTAATTCTGCTTCCTATGGTATGTATCTATGTTTCTTAAGTAGGATAACAAAGAGGGCTTAAGAACTTTTCTGCCCAAGGCCTCTTAAAAAGTAACTAGCTATGCATTGTTCAGAAACCAATTAGAGTATAGATTTCTAGTTTTGTTATTCTGTCTCAGCAGTGCTACTAAGGAGTACTCTTAGAGATTCTTGAAGATAAACATAGTTTATGAAAAATATAATATAACATTTTATTAGCTGGTTTTTGGTAAATCAGTGAATAACCAAAATATAAATAAATATTTTATCAATTATTAGACTGCTAAATTTATTAAAATTCAGTATGCTCCTATATAATTGTGCTAATGCCTTTCTTATTGGATTTACAAACTTATGTCAAATGTATTTTCAGAAATAAATTCAACTGGTCTTACCTCTACATCTTCTGGAGCTGGCAGAAATTCAGGGTCCTAGAGCAAAAGAAAAGTTATTCTGAGTTATTTTTATAAGTCAAAGCCTCCTTTTATATTAATTGAAAAGTATGATTTAAATTTTGTTGTGACAAATATGGTCTTACCAAGTCATTCACATAATTTTTCAGCTGATCAACAATATCTATAAGTTGACGCATTCTAATCATGTGGCGATCTTGACCTTGAGAGCTTGATTTATGGACCAATGTACCCAAGAAGATGACCATCAGACAGATGACTATCCTCTCCATGTTGCCAGGACTGGATCTCATAAGTATCAATAGTAGAGCAAGACCTTGGTCTCGTTTTCACTTCAGCTTGAATGAGAACAGGTTGTCAGTTAAGCTACCTATTTATTCATCCTTCAGGGAGAGGTAAAGCCCTCCCATTGCAGCCTGGAAATCTTTGTAAAATGGATGAATGTGAGTAACTCTTTTTTCTTTTCCACTGGCTAGGTATACGTGTGCGTGTGCTAATGTGTGGGGGCAGGGATTGATGGAGTCAACGAAATGTGCCCCATCTGCATCTTTGACAGGAAAAAGAGAGAATGGGTGAATTCCAATTTTCAGCATGAATTAAAAAGTATGTATAATAAACAATAGGTACTATAAGATTTCAAAAAAGTAAACAAAAACACTTTGATTTCTTTTTCTCAGCCTCCCCTGGCATCTTACCTGTTCTCTCTGACAGTCATAAGGGCACTTTGATAATGAGTAAAATGGCAACACGTACTTTCATGCAGGACTTTTTCTTATGGTAATAACTATGTCTTTTGACTAAAATCATCCAGTATTCCATTATAAAAGTAGGAGGAGAGGCTACCTTTTAGGAAATTTTAAATAAAGAGGTATTTTCCAAATTAGCAAGAATATTTTAGGTTAAGTTTCAAGGGTTTAAAATAGAATTTGCTTCCAACTGTTCACCAAAACATCTTTAACTAAACATTTATTTTGGCTTCTGACATGTTACTTAACAATCTGATTTATTAATATTATAAATGATTCTAAGGGACTCTATAGAAATTCTGTCCTTTTCAAACAAGATCTCACTCTATCATCTAAAAAATTATCTAATATCCATCTCTTCTATATAATGCATCAATTAAATTAGTGAAACTTGCTAATGCTCATTCTTGTCCAAACCAAAAATATTTCCAATCAGCAAAATAAAATGTACCCATAAATGATTCATTTTCTCTTAGGGTGTTACTTATTTACTTATTTCTGTTAGATACTATTACTTATTTCTATTAGATACTATTTCCTCTGGGTGTGAGCAACATATTTCTAACTGCATCTGTGACTGGGTAGAGGTTAATTAAAGACCTAAAGTCCAGAAATGGTTTTATCATCCTTTCTTCTGCTTCTCTTGTCTCTGTGACTCTAACCCATTTGAGAAAGTTGAATATAATATTCTAGCTAGAAAGTCATGTACCATAGTTAGTTAGGTCTTATAAATAAAACTCTTGGCTATAGATTTTATTTATTCATTCATTTATTTCATTATGTACTTTAGAATACCATATTTCATTCTAGACTGTTACGTAGCCAAGAAAAATTGGAGTTTTGACTTGATTTGCTCTGAAGTTGACTAATCTTTTTATTATAGAATATCTATTCAAGAGTATACAGATTTTGCCGTACATAGTAGATAAGAGTTCATACAATATGATCAAGAATTCCTCCATGTAATAGTTATATTCTATAGGACAGGGTTCTGCACAAACGTACGAATGCATGTGGACAAAGGGTTGCCGCTTGGTGCCTCTACATTGCCTGTATGGTCTTCGTACTCCTTATCCACCTGAACAGATATGCATCTCCTTGAACACACTTACAGTGGTTAGGAGGTCATTTTCTAAAGCTTGAGTTCAAATCCAGGTTCTACCAATGAATAGCACCTATGATCCTGTGTGTGTGATTGCAAAAGGAAGATAAGTACGGAATCTAATCATAAGGTTGTGATGAGATTAGATGAGCCAAAAGGGCTAAGAATAGCACGTGATAACATCCCAGGAGCTTTGCATGCTGATCATGGATGAGAATGAAGGGGAAAACTTAAAGAAGCATAGGGAAGCTAAACTGATCAGAGAAGGAACAGAATGGACAGGTCAGTGTTCAGCCAAACTATGTGGTTGTAGTTGTACTGGTGGTTTAAAAAAGAAAAAAGCCAAAGGTCTTTTGTATTGCCTGAAGAGAACCATTGCTTCTGGCCCTGGAGTGCCTCACCACTGTATTAGACATCCCAGTCACTCCCTGAGACATCCTAACCCTCTCCATAATCCATCTACCAGTACATCTGGGATTTCAGAGTCTTGCTCCAGCACTATGACCAGAGGCCTTTCTGATAGTTGGAATTTCTACCTTAAGTGGCACATTAGTTGTTAAGCATTTTGGATATCATCCCTGGCGTGACAGACTTACTAATGCCCCAAAGATATCCATGCCCTAATCCCTGGAACCTGTGAAAATGTTACCTTACATGACAAAGGGGACTTTGCCAATGTGAATAAAATAAAGATTTTGAGATGCGAAGATTATCCTGAATTAACCTGTGGGCCCAATGCAATCACAGGAGCCTTTATAAGAGGAAGATGGGGGGTCAAAGTAAAAGAAGGAGCTGTGATGTCAGAGGTGGGAGGTGGAGTGATGTGGGGCCAGAAGCCAAGGAATACAGGTGGCTTCTAGAGTCTGGGAAAAGTAAGAAACAGATTCTTCTGCGGAGCCTTCGAAAAGAATGCAGCCCTGCCAACACCTTTAGTCCCATAATGCTCATTTTGAGTTATTACTTCTGACCTTCAGAAATGTAAGGTAATAAATGTATGCTGTTTTGTCCTTACTTGAAAAGATGCCCATCTCTTTGAAGTGTTTATGGTAATTTGTTACAGCAGCAGTAGAAAAGTAACATACATAGGTACGGGATTCTTAATCTTAGGGGGAAACGTAGGAAATGTGGTAAAGAGAGGAAAGGGTGATTAAAAAAAGATCCAGCAAAGGTTGGAATTTTGTTGGGCTTTGGGAAGGTGCAGGTAGAGGGTATAAAGTATGGACAAGAGAGGGAAGTAAGATTAGTGTAGCTGCCACATGGTGTGGACTTCAGGGATAAAAAATGCATAGTGAGGATGTTCCAGAAAGTCCGGTGTGTGTTGTAACAACTCCTTCCTAGCCCTGAGAAAACTTCACTCAGGATTGACAGCATGGTTCAAAGTTATGGATCCCAATTTGCATTTCATTTGAATTCATTGCTGTGTGGAGATGAACCTTAGGGTGGGAGCAAGGAGGCCCAAAAGTATTTGAATCACTAGGCAAGGTAAATTATTCACTGCTCAGAAATATTAATGTTATTGCTACCTTTACAGCATCATGTCATTGGGGTTTGAAGGGCTGCTTACTCTTTAAATTATAATTATTTTTATAATCTGGATACAGTCACTCCTGCTATAAGATTTGTTTTGAAAATGATAATATATTCCAATGGGAATAATATATCAAGGAACGATTTGAATATAACAAGAACTTTGTGTTTCCTTATGTTTAATTTCATCTGCAAGAAATGCTAGATGAATAAAGAAAACTGCATCCAACTGAACGGAGCCATGTAGGAATACATAAGATGTCCTCACACCTTCAACAGTCACCAGCATCCTCAGTTCACGCATGTGTAATGAGCCACACCCATCTACATCTGGCATCACGATTTTCCATCCCAGAGAACTCTCCTTCACTACGTCTCAGTAACTCACAAACTGTAACCCTCCCAACACCCAACTCCATGAACAAACTTCAAGTCTTTTTCTAGGTAAAACAATGTATTTATTCTAGTATTTATGTATTTCTTAACCATTTAACATGTCTAAAACAGCTATCTTTTGAAATTAGGTTGCTATCTTCTTTTTTAGTGTCACTGATGAAGTTTTGAGTGCTGTGCTCCCAATCTCATTTTCCTGTAAGCATGTGGTTTTTGAGTCTATGATTTTGTATAGTGCAGTGATTTTTAGAAACATGTCTGTCACATTATAGCAGAATTCACTGTCTTTTGTCTCAAAATGTCACACTTAAGCCCCAACAGCGACGACTTATATCCAGGCAAAAAACAAGACTAAAATATAGAATTTATTCTTAAGGTAGGAAATAAAAGGGAGGGGAAAAGAAAGGGAAGAGGAAGGGAGAGACAATTAAAAAGAATGTGTCATTTCTACACATGGCCCATCTGAGGTACTTAAAAACCCCAGTGTCCGTTTCTTCCTTGGTCTTTTCCCCTTAACACATGGGGGCTTAGCTTGGCATCTGTGGATTTCCTTGGTTCCATACATGTGTTTCAGAGATTCCCTAACCTGCAATTACTTGCAAAATTTTGTATTGCTATTGTGAGCAGAAGAAAATCTTGAATCTCACCAGCTTCTCAGTGGAAATGTCATGCAACTGCTGTTTGTTTTCCAGCCTCCAGAGACTTTGGTGCAGGGTTATGCAAACTGTGTTTCTTCAGCATGTGCACACCATCAGGCATGAGTGTGGCAGCTCCAGAATGTCTATACAGGAGTGGCTAAGAGTCAGTAGCTTGGCTGGAAGCCACACTTGAATAGCAAGCCAACCGCTTTTACTTATCTTCCATGTCTATTTGGTACCGTGGAACAGAGTGATGAGTTTTACTAGATGTATACTTTCCAGGAATATAACCAAGGTCGTCACTGTGAAAGTATAAAACTTTAGTCATTTACCCAAGGGGATTCATGGACATATTTTAAGAATTTTCTTTAATGGACTGTGTTTATAGAACACCTTGTCAGGGCAGAAATGAGGCCAGGGAACTAAAGAGGTAGAAGTCTGAAGAGCAAAGGTTTTGTATGGGAAAACTGTGCCAGGTCTAAAACTGAGCTGAACACTATTTGTCCCCCAACTCCCCGGCCCATCCTTATAGTTCTTCCTATGATCCCTGCGTAGTGAATACCCCTTTTCCGTTTTCACTGGCGTTGGCCCCTCATGGGTAGAATTAGATGTTCTGCACGGCAAACTGTGAGAGGAGAGGCCTCCAGTGTTTAGAGTAATATTAAGTTATTATCATGTTAAAGGTACTCAGACAGGTGGCTTGTCTCTGGGCTGGTGTGAGCTTTATATTGGTCTCTGTCAAACCAGCAGAAAAATGTCACTAAAGTAATTCAAGACACCTTTTGTACTTTCCAACAATGTTCAGGTAACAGCTGAGAATATTTTAATTTGTTTGACTTGAGGGAGAAAATTTGAATGAGGAAAATCCTCGAGTACTTGCTAAAGTACCTCTGTAAAATCTTCCTTAAGGAAGTTTAAATTCTCTCTTCTCCCATTCTTTTGAACTCACTGTATGTATTGATATCACTGACTTGATTTCTTTTCTAGAACATATGTGAAAGTAAGAGTGTGTATATATAACCCATTATGTACATAACAAAAAAATCCTTCTAATATTCAAATTCATGACTCCAGATCACTACTGTGCATTCTAAGAAGGTCAGGGACTCATGGAGACCAAAGGGTCAGTCCTGGTCATTTTTGTCTTACAAGAGAAAAACAAGAGCCATCTTGGGCCCCCCATTCTCTAGCTCTTGATTGGTATCACTGGCAGCCCCATGGTCTGGTGGTCAGTGTGTCACAGCAGAGGGTCACTCACTGATGCTGCTTATCAATAGCACCTTTTCTGTGGGGAGTGGGGTCCTCAATTCTGCTAGTAGACTCAGGTGGGTCGAAGACTGGCTTCGTGGAGGACAAGTCTCTTTGCTAACATTCACACAAAGTCATTGTTTGGAAGCACAGTCCTGCTTCTGAAGTGCTGGGTCCAGAGGAGTTCTAGCAATAGCCACATGGGCCTTCTCCTCAGGTCTTGGCTCCAACATGGGATACCCAGCAGGGAGGGTAGAGATCAGATGTCCTTCATTCCATGACCGCCAGGCCTAGAAGATAGAGACAGAGCATTGGAACATCTGCACTCTTCAATCTGGACCCACTCCCACCCCATACCACAAGGTGAGACAAGTTTCACCAGCCTCTCCAGCTTCCTGTCTAACATCTATGATCAGAGAAATGCTCTTCTCTCTAAACTCAAGGCCCATCCCTTCTTCCTTCCCTAGGGGACAGGTGGCTATAGCACCCTCTATCTTGCCCTGTAGCCACCAACAAACAGCCTAAAAATAAAGTAGTCCAATTTTTAACCGTTGCTGTGTCCTGTGTTCTCTTCCCAAGAGATCTGCCGAACCTTCATTTATCACCTGAGTAAGAGCCTCCTCCACATGCTTTCCCAGGGGGCAGCCACAGGACCTCATAGAGAGTTTACTGTGTATCACTCTAGACTCTTTTCCTATGTATATAAAACAATAAAGGAATAGATATGGACACATAGACACTTAAGGAAATAGAATTATATATGGAGACAGAAACAGAAATAAATAGCACAGACATATAGAGAAAACTGTGGTAATTTTTACATAAAAATTTAATCTTATCCTATGTACTCTATAACTTTTTTTCACTCAACTTACGTCAGGGACAGCAGTTCACACAGGATTCACACAGGGATATCTCATTAGATTACTATTGGAGAGATTCAGTCTTATACCACACATGGGGGTAGGGAGGACAAGCGACCACAGAATCCTGAAATGGCTTCTGAGCCATCAGAAGTCAATGTGCTCACTACAGTTTCAGTGTTGAATGTTTTATTTTACTTCAATTCTTTAAATATGTTTTCTCCACATACAGGGTGCATGGTAGTTCTAAAAACAAGAATAAATAATTAACAAAGGAAAACACAGACTCTGTGAGATTTGCCCACTGGGCTCCAAGACTGCCCTGAAGTCACCCTTTAAACAGAGAAATAGTTATACCTGATAGACTCTTTTGCTGCTGATAATGGGAAATGGGATGCCTCTTTCTGAGAAAAGACTTTGGGCCAATCAAAAAGATAATATTAATAAATATTCTAGCAAACACTTTTGTACCTAAGTGTTTTATATATATAGTCTCATTTAAAGCAACAACCATGAGAAATAGGTATTATGATTATGCCTCTTTACTACCAAAGCACAAAGACGGTAAGGAAGACATTGAAGTGATTGGAAGAACTACCTCCAGAGCCTGATGCTTCTCTCTGTAGCAGGAAACTGCCTCCATTGCTGATGTTGTTGGATAAAGCAGAACAGCCCATGTGGTTAGTTAATGAGATTCCATAAAGGGACTGGACCTCAATGAAGATGTTCCTGACATGGTTTGGGGTAAAAAGGGGAGTTTGTTTGCAGAATTATTGTTGATAATATCTAGAATTTAAATGTAATCTTTTCTGGGTTAGTTAAATAAAATAATCAACTTCTCATCTGGGCCAGAATATCCAATTGCTTCTCTTTCATTGACTTTAACTAGTGACAACCTGGTCCAGTGTAAGACCTAATAATAATTTTCCAGTGTTTTATATCCATAAAGAAAGAGAGAAAGAAATGAATAAACTTCTGCAGTCATTTGGGTCTTGAATAGTATAGACAAAAACATTCAGGAAATCAGTTATCTTGACAGGAAAGGGCAAAAATATGACTTAGTTATTTACATTTTAAATCAATTATTATTCATTTTCCATGTTTTTCAAGCCTTTTCATGGTTATGAGAATATCACAACACTCACCTTTTGCTCCACTTAACTCTCAGAACTTTAAAATACACACCAAGGGGGAAATCAGTACAAAAGAAGAAGGAAAATGAGGAATACAAAAGAAACATGCTTATAACAAGCATCAACTAAAAGTAAATTTTCATGAAATTAAGAGATAGATGATTCAATGATTTTGGATATCGGCAGTTAAGTCATCACAGGTCAGATTAGCGTATTTAGCCAAAGCTGTTCTGTCATTAGTATCTGCATCAACCAGAAGCTTTAATGACATGGCAGGGATGAAGAACTCTCTGGCCCTTGACTTGATTTATCCAGCTCTCAGAACCACTGCTCTGGTCATTGCTACTGTGTTCAGATAATTATTTTTAATGGAGTTGGTGTTCAGGTCAACATTTAGAATTGTTTACATTTAGGCCTTAGAAATGTCAGGATTACAGAGGCTGAGGAAGATCAGTGGTAATCATTAAGAATTATGACTGCAGGCCTGGCGCAGTGGCTCACACCTGTAATCCTAGCACTTTGGGAGGCCGAGGCAGGTGGATCACCTGAGGTCAGGAGTTCAAGACCAGCCTGACCAACATGGAGAAATCCTGTCTCAACTAAGAAAAATAATAATAATACAAAAATAGCTGCACGTGGTGATGCATGCCTATAATCCCAGCTACTTAGCTACTCAGGAGGCTGAGGCAGAAGAATCGCTTGAATCCAGGAGGCGGAGGTTGCGGTGAGCTGAGATCGTGCCACTGCCCTCCAGCCTGGACAACAAGAGTAAAACTCCTCTGTCTCAAAAAAAAAAAAAAAAGAAAAGAATGATGACCGTTGGCAGACCACCACCCAAGGGAGCCATATACCTGGCAAAGCTCTGCTTGTCCCCCTCCCTCTCCCTTTGTCTTCCTCCTGCTTCCTCTCTGGGTCTCTCACCTTTTCTTCCTTCCTATTTTGTTTCTCATTCCTTCCAGATTTCTTCTCCTCTTCTCTTTCCTTCACTTTTTTCTTCCACTTTGTTTCTTATTCAAATCTGCATACCATGAAACTAAAACATATTTTAATTGTAATTATTTTATTAAATAAAGCTTTCTAGCCTCTAAATAGTTGTTTAAAGTCAAACGAATTGAATACTATAATCTCTATAAGCACTAGAAAGAGGCTCTTTCAAATGACTTTTGGTATTTGATCTTTGGGTTCTTTTCTTCCTCCTTGAATCAATGATACTTTGCCAAAAAACAAATAACATCTTCTAATTTATTATAAGTCAGGAAAAACTGTAAAGAGACAATATCTGCTTAGTGTCAGGGGAAGATGATTTGAGAATATCCTGCTTACTTTCTGAATCGCTAAGAAGCAATTTTATTTTAGAAAATATTATCTTACCTGTTGTCAATTGTTCTCTGTGTCAAAGCTCTCTGAGTTGCCACAACCATGGGCTTCTGTGGAAACTGCCCTCAGTTAGCTTCTATTGTACACTACACATAACTCATACCAAGCCTGAGTCATTCACATATACACAAATCCAGCAGACACTATCAGAGAAGAAACACCTTATACAATTTTGTGTGGGATCCTTTATAAAGAATTTCTACTTTCATTTTTCTGCTAAGTTTTATGTGAAGAATCCAGGAAAAGAAGTTTGTGTAATAGGCTTATATTCCCCATAAGCTCATAACTGATACACAAAAATAGTTAAATTGGGCCGGGCACAGTGACTCACACCTGTAATCCCAGCATTTTCGGAGCCTGAGGCAGGTAGATCCACCTGAGGTCGGGAGTTTGAGACCAGCCTGACCAACATGGCGAAACCCTGTCTCTGCTAAAAACACAAAATTAGCCAGGTGTGATGGCACATGCCTGTAATCCCAGCCATTTGGGAGGCTGAGTCACGAGAATCGCTTGAACTTGGGAGGCGGAAGTTGCAGTGAGCTGAGATCACACCATTGCACTCCAGCCTGGGCAACAAGAACAAAACTCTGTCTCGAAAAAAAAAAAGTTACATTGAATGGAGTTTTCCTGAGATGGAGCTCAAGGAGGGTTTCAAGAAGAAGATATTAGAATCAAAAGTCCTCGAGAACAGAAAGCTTTATATGGAGCAAAAGTTCAGCATCCTTCATGTTGTGTCTTCTGCGAACATTACACTACATCTGGGAAGGCTCATGAGGTATCCTTATTGAGATGAAAATAATCTCAGTAATGTGAGATAGATTGGAAGGAGTTTGGAGACCAAAGTGGAGGAAAGCAAGAAAAGTATAATAGAAAGTGTGTCTGTGCAGTGCACATATTAAGTACTAAATGATTCAGCCCTAGGTGAAATATGACAAAGTTTGGAGTAATTAATAACAAACACCCGTAGAAGTGTTGGGAGACTCATCATCTTACTATGACAACAAAGTGAGATGACTGCCGTGAACAAACTGCCTGGTGGGATTTACCTGCAGGTAAAGAGGAGGAAAGACGAAGGGCAGAACTTGGTGCTCCTCCAGCCCTGCTTTAACTGGAACAAATCCTTTTATCTGTTTTACACTTTGGGTCCTATGTAACATTTCATTTGGAAAAATATGTTTACCTGCTAGGAAAAAAAATATTAAGGTGACTATTCTAGCCCCCTATTTACAGAGGCCCAGAACAGTGGCATGACCTGCCCAGGCAAACTCAACAAAGATGTGCTCCAGATGTTCTTCCTCAGATGAAAAAGCCATATCATGCCCACAGGAGGCTTGGCAAACCCACTTTTACCCTATGGCCCATGGGTTGCTAATAGATAATCTCAGTTGACACTATCAGTGGACACATCCTATTGTGCCAGGCATTATTTTTAATTTTGTTCTTAGATATCTTTCATCTATTACTATATGTCATCAAATCATGGACATTATTTATTAATATCTCTGAAACCAACTGCCTCTTACAATCAGTGGCAATGTAGATTCAATGAAGTACCATAAACCTAATCCTCACATTTGTGAGGTAGCTACTGTTGTCATCCACTTTAGAGATGAAAAACCAGAGACACAGACAGATGAGGAAACCTGCCCTTGGTCACTCTTATAAATGGTGATGGGATAGCTACTGCTAAGACACCAAGATTCCTGCAAGGTGATACAGTGGCCTAGGATGATTTCTGTCAGTGTTAGGAATGGACATGATTAATACAGGAACTGTGGTGAGGGTGGCAGTAAATCACTGGCATCATATACAATGAAGTGCACCTTGTTGGGAATGGGAAACCTAAGACTTACATCTTTGTATGTTTTCTATCAACTCTGCTCTCTCTAACTCACAGTAAAAATTATCACCGTAAAAATTATCAGTCTTTAAAGAAAAAGCAAGAAACTTTGACTTTAAATGATATCTGTAAGTTCATTAAACCTGTTTCTTGCAAATAGCAGGGATTAACTCATTAAATGTTAGTTCCTTCCTTTTTCAGAAATTGAGAAAAAGCTGCCTTGTGGACCATACTTTACGATAAAAAAAGTGATAGTAGTGGCTGCCATCGCTGATGTTAAATTTACTTGCAAAATAGAAAGTAAGCTTTGGGGAATGTGCTGGTTAGAGCTTTGACAATCCCAGCAGTTTCTAAATAGATTTATAACATGTGAAACAATTTTCCTAACTACACAAAATATAGGAAAAACACTTTTGGCAAAAGAAGATTATCTATAACTGTTTAAGCTCACTGGAATACCATGGTGGAGGGGAGAGGAAGAAAAGTTAAATTAATTGCTAAGGTCAGGTGCAGAATGTCTTAATTGCAAGAAAGGTGAATAAGAACAAGACCAACAGGGGAGCTTAGTGTATTTCCGCTTTGTGTGTGTATGAGGTGGGGAAAATACATGGTTTCCCTGTCACCTAGTGAGAGCAAATAGGCAAATGACGTTTAGCATGCATCACCTAAGAGGTCTGCGGCTTAGGAACATGCTGAGTCAATTTGTTACTTGAGAATTTACATAACCTGGCTAACGGACTTCCCCAAAAATGGAATTCTAAGCAACCTCATATCCCTACCTGGGGAGGGCTGAGATTTCCTTTTTCCTCTATCATAGACAGTCCAAATTATGAGGTGGATACAAACCAGACCTCATTCTCTCCACCCACATTTTCCTTTACCTAACAACAAAAAAGATTTTTCCTACAGCTTAGTCACTGGCAGATTAAATAGCATTCTGAAAATTAGGAGGTAATGTGACAAAATTGCTTTCAAGGAATTTTTTAAACTCTAAGTTGAGGATTCTTAAATTCATTATTCAGCGTTTACCATAAAAATGTGCCAATCTGAAAGATAAACTGACTTGCCATTAAAACAATAAATAGGAAGCATTACATCATTAGAAAACACTTATTGAGCGTGTGTGTGTTTGGTATTTCTCTAGATGCTATCAGGTCACTACTCTGTCAAGACACAAACCAAACCATAATTACACACATGCTTGAGAAAATGAAAGCATGCTGGCCTTTATGTGTGAAGATGACAGAAATCATGATGAGACCAATATGCATTTGAGGTGATTTTTCAGTTACATGGAGTTTTCTTTCCATAATTCCCATAGCCTACTTACTGCTGGTAACCCATGTGAATATCATGAATTTTATACGATGAGCAAGAGATAGAAGGGTAGCCTTTGCTCATAAAATGATTTTTGTCATTGAGATCTTCATAGTAATTAAAACCATGAGCAAGCACTTAGCATCATACTATGATTGAAGCTTCAGTAAAAATAACCTAGACTTACATACAGTTGGAGAAAGGCTTGTAAAATACACATTAGTGGAAAACACTAATAAGATATGGAAGTCATGACTTTACTTTTGAATTCATCTATCGGAGAAAATTAATTGGAGACATTATTATGGAGCAAGAGCTCAGCTACTTAACATTCTGTTGGCACTCCTTTGTTAGGTTTTGCACTAGAATTCATCGTGACAGTGTTGGGTTACATTACTTGGTCATTTTTTTTCACTTTATTTTAGGCAGGAGAACCTCAGATAACTGCCTCCTGTCACAGTGTAATGCAAGGATCTCTTCCGACGTCTTGATCACTGCTGTCTTTCCGTGGCCTGGCACAATGCCTGCCATGGAAAGCTCCTTACTAAATATTTGGTGCATAAACAATTGCTTGGATGTAATTGATTAATTGATTATTGGCATGTACAAGAAATATAATTAGATATAGCAGGAAAGAAATCACCAGCTCAATCCCAATTTTTGCAGATAGGGTAAGTTTTGGTGAGCATCAGAATAAGAGGAGACCGCCCACAGCCCATTAACCCAGGCATCATGAAAATAGGTGACCCTGGTTCTAGAAAATGATGACGGTGAATTCCTTACAGTTACATCCACCCAAAAAAGCCTGCAAGTGTACCCTAGATAAGACGAACCGTTTTCATTGGTGAAGCAGATGCACTTGTTAATTAACAAAGAAGCGGTCACTTAAGCAGGGCTAGGCAAACGCCTTGAGCAGTTAAAAAAATTTCCTGCAGAAAAGCATTTCTTTTGATGATAACTTTAAAAAATAATTTGTGTAGTTTCTTTTTCAGTAGCTGGGCTTGATCAGTATCGTGCAGTATTATTAGCATTTGTTAACAACAGAAGTGGTAAGGAAATTACTCACCACAATTGTTATACCAGGTTATTAGAGGCAGAGAGAGCAGAGTGGCCTTTATGAGTACTCAGTTCAGATCACTGCAGTCAGCAGAGGTGTGGGCCACAGTGGGGAAAGATGTGAGAATCGGGGGAGCAATCGGCTTGCCTAGGCTTCTTGTGAAGCATTAAAATATGTAGTTGCAAGCCGCCAGGCTTGGCAAGGGCAATCGGTTTTATTTGTTCTACAAGAGAAAAAGCGTCACTGGGAAGTAAGTTCAGATGGGGAATAATGCAGTTCTAAAGTTTCTTGGAGTTTGAATCTCATGAAATAAAAAATAGAAGTAAGAAATATGTTTGTAAATATAGAAATAAGGTGAGGTCTTAGGGAGACAGTGTACATACTATTTTTTATTTTTTTTAAGTGTGCACAAATTAGATGATGTCAGTTATTTCCTGTGGATTTGGATTCTGGCTATGAATTTGTGTGTCCCATGTGCTTTGGTCCCTGTGTGTCTGTGCATAACGAGGGCATCTCTGCTCATTTAAAATTCACTCATTCAACAAATATTTACTGAGCACCAACTAGTCACACTTCTTTTATATTTTTGTGTGTGTGAAAAATTGGGACACTTTTTAGCTGTGTTCTATTGGTCACAATTTGCAAGTGTTTTGGCAGGGACTTCTTAGCACATGTGGTGCTTTTGTGGAAATGCAAAAACGAAACAGCTCCTTCTCTGTGCAAAAGGATTATCTTCAAAAGTACCTCTTCCTTTGTGAGGAGGAAGACCTATCTCAGGACACAGGGTGTGGTGAGGGGAGTGCACTGTAGATTTCCCCCCTACCCAACCCTCACCTGGGCACCATTTTGCAGTACACAAAAGGCATAACTCTATGTATAAACTGGACTTAGATGAAGCTCAGCTTTTGGTGGTTTGGACCGAGAGTGGAGAGAATTCCTTTAATCCTTGTTAGACAAAGAATCTCTACACCAAACACTTCTGGCTCTCAATTGTCCATTTGCCAGATGTGAGGGAATTGTACTAGATTCCTTTTTCTCTTTTCTGAGAAAATAAGTATTTGGTTACAATAGTAGAGAGGTCGAGAACATGACTCCAAAAAGTCAAACTGCCTGAGTTTGATCCTGGCTCTATGACTTAAGCCCAATTTGACCTTGAAGCAGTTATCTGAGCCTCAGTTTCATTATTTATAAAATGGAGCTAATGATATTACCTAATACCCAGTTCATAGAGTTATTATGAGAAATGAGAAAATGCATGTAAAGCATGTAGTATGACTGAAATTTAGTGAGTGCTCAATAATCCTTAGCTATCATCACCATCATTATTATATAGTCAGTGTGATTCTGTATCTCCAGAAAACCAGGGGCAGCCAACCACCATCTTCTACCTAAGAGTTCTAGCATCACTCATCTCACCACCCCGCAGTCTGTCTGCATTTGCCACTCACCCAATTACAACACCCTCCAGTCACTCGACTACAGTAAATAAGAGCATTCATGTTGTAAGCCTTGACAAGGCTACTTCCTCTATTTCCTAACATTACTGTAATACCCTGCAGACATTTGCTGCCTTTCTAGGGGAAAGTCCAGTGGCAGGCAGCTTTGCCTGAATTAAATGATTGCTATTTATACTAAGACTACAATATGCTCCCCGAAATGGCCTCTAGAGATTCTTAAAAAATATTCCCTCAGGCAGATAAAAGCCTAATGCATGTAAGAAGACAGTATATCAGCTAGCCACAATTGTGTAACCAGCAACACCAAAACTTAGTGGTTAAAAACAACCACCATTTATTATTTCTCATGAGTCTCTGGGATGGTTTCATAGCTCTGCTGATCTAGGGTAGGCTTAACTGTTCTTGGCTGGGCTTGCTCATTTATCTGGGGTCAAAGGGAGGTTGGCCTTGGCCAAGACAACTCAGTTCTCCTCAACATGACTCTCACATCCTTCCAGCAGACTAGTCTGGTCATACTCTGAGGGGGCCTAAGAAAGAAAGTAGAAACAAGCAAATTCCTTTCCAAGTCTTTGCTAGTGTTGAGCTTACTACTGTCTCATTAGCCAAAGCAAACCACATGGCCAAACCCAGGGTCAGCATGGAGGGCTAGAACCAAAGGGTAAGAATGGTGGAAGGCACAAATATTGGGGCCATTATTACAATTTAGCACACATGATAAGTATTATTTCATTTTTTAAATAATGTCAACTTTTAGTTTAGATTCAGGTGATTGATACACATTCAGGTTTGTTCCATGTGCATATGGCATGACACTGTGGTCTGGGGTAAGAATGATCACTACCTAGGTAGTGAGCATAGTACCCAGTAGGTAGTTTTTCAGCCGTTGCTCCCTTCCCCTTCTTCCCTCTCTAGCAGTCTTCAGGGCTTCCCATGACTATGTCCATATGTACCCAATGTTTAGCTCTCACTTGTAATCATAAGACAAACACAAATCAAAGCCACAGTGAGATACCATTTCACACCAGTCAAATGGCTAATAATAAAAAGTTCAAAAATAAGAGATGTTGGTGAGGCCATGGATAAAAGGGAATGTAAATTAGTTCAGCTACTGTGGGAAGCAGTTTGGTTATTTCTCAGAGAACTAAAAACAGAACTACCATTTGACCCAGCAATCCCATACTTGCTGTATATCCAAAGGAATATGGATTGTTATACCATAAAGACACATGCACATGTATGTTCATGGTAGCACTATTCACAACAGCAAAGACATGGAATCAACCTAGGTGCCCATCAATAGTGAACTGGATAAAGAAAATGTGGTACATATACACCGTGGAATACTACACAATAAAGATTACCTTAAAAATTTCTAGCCTATAATTTCATCTAGTAGTCAGTTTCATTGTTTCAAAATTTAGACACTATTTTGGTTTGTACATATAAACATACTAGATTGTCTTGTTTTAGTCATAGAAGATGTAACTGAAAAGAAGTACAACACCCAGGAATAGGTGTTAGTTTCTAATTAAATGATAAAATCATGTCTGAAGAATTCTGTTTTGTTTTTTACTTTTTTGCACAGTTCAGTTGGGGTCTTAAGAGCAGTGATCTCACAAAGATGTGCCAGAGCAGCTAAACAACCTCTCTGTGCCCCATACAGTGCTTTGTGGAGGTTTCAGTCAGGGAGAGCCACAGGTTGCCCCCGGAGAGCCTATGTGCTCTGACGGTGAATGCTTTAGATGCAGAACAGAAAGCAAGCAAGCAGGCATTTAAGGAGTGTTGAGGATGAAGTGAAATCTCGATCAAATTATCTTCATGATCTTTTAATTTGTACTTTTGGAAACCAGCTAGCAAAGTTCTTCTAAGGCTGATACAAATATAAATTTATCTCTACTGGTATAAGAATGAATGAAGCAATGAACTGTGAAGTTAAATCTCCTACTAGAAAATTCCACTTAAGACAGTGTGGAAGATGAGCTCCTCTTTACACACAACTGGCTGCAAAATCCAACTAAGAAGGGGCAGGGGCAGAAGGAACCAATCAAAGAGTCGGCTCCAGCTGGTTTGCAAAAACCACGGTTATTATGACCTACACGTCTTTCAAGGTAGTTGTCTACTAGAATTCGCATTTGGACTTTAGCTCTAGGAGCTGCAAAAATATTATCAAGATTATTAAATACACCTTCTAATTAACTTTATGTCTCCACATTCTGCCCCACAGCACCACAATTGTTCACACTCTTAAATAAACCTCCACATGTTTATTTAAAGACACCATTTGGTCTGTTCTCTGAATAGTTAACCAAATGGGCTTAACATTCTCTTATAGAACCTAGTTTTCAATAATACTATCATTTTTTCCCTAGTTTTACTCTAGACCTCACACTTTGCCACATCTGCTCTTAAATGTGGTGACAGTGCTGTCCCAGGTGTGATAAGTTGGGATAGTTCTCAGACCCCACATTTTGTCTGCCCCCTCCCCCCGCTGCCACCTCCCCTTCTCCCCACAATATAATGACAGGTGGCTAGGAAATGACTCAGGAGGTGGAGTGTGGAGGAACAAAAGGAGGCTTCCAGCAGCAAGTGTGGAAACAAAACTTGAGAGTTTCATATGTGTATACTCAGTTAATAAACTCCTCCTTCCTCACCAAAGGCAAAGAGAGTAGCAGAGTCCTTTCCTCATTCTACAAACTTTCAGAATGGACATGTCTCATTAACATTCTTATTGCCTTTTAAGTTTATCCTTAATAATCAATGTAACAGGAGATTGCTTATAAACTGAAAGCACCAAATGATGTGATTTGCCCCCACCTGTCTCATTGTACTAACTACAGTGACCCCAGGTGATAACCAATACCTGTTAGACTCTCCTAATTACAAAAACAAGCAAACATAAAAAATTTCAGCTTTTCCAAGTCACTTTTCTAACACTGCAGCCTGACAGGTGTTTCTCTTTTGATCAGTGTGCCAGTGCCCACTATATTCAGTTTTGGTCTACTCCAACCTTCATATCTTTTTCTCCTTGTTTCCTTTTTCCTTATTTCCTTAACTACTCAAATCTGAGTGTTTTCTCACAAAAGTAGCTGAAGTGGGTTGGTGGTGTGCATATACAGAAAGGATATCTCTACAGGTCCAACTTTACATACTTGCCTGGGATGTTGCTTCCTTCTATTCTGTCTAATTTGGAATTTCTGAAAGTGTTTTTTAAGCAAATGGTAAGGATTATGAATACAAGTTCTCTGCAACTGAGTATGTATGAGAAAAGAATTCAAGCCGGCTCCTGTATTGCAGGACTTTTCTTACAGTCTAATACACTATTTCAGCTCTGACTGTCCAAGAGTGCCAGTGTGACAGTGGAGGCTCCTCCTCATGGAGCATCACTGGGACAAGTCCTCTGGGATCCATTCTGGGAACTCTGGTCCTACTTGCCACAGGCACATCCCAGCAGAGATGTGGAGTGGCCCTCCCAAGGGATGCTGCTAAGTAGAACAAGCTTCCTCTAGCCAGGTTTTCGTCAAGTCACTGGGCCTTAACAGGCTGATTTTCAACTGCCATCCCCCAGGCAAATGGGGAGATTCTACAAAATGTCTTTAAATTTGTCATTGTAAGACACACTATGTTTTCTCTCATTGATTTTCAGAGTCTAGAGTTTCAGAGTCTAGAGTTTCACTATTCAAACAATATTCATTGAACACACACTTTGTGCCAGGCAAATGGACCAAGAATCCCAGCCCTCATGGAGCTTATAGTCTTCTGGGTAGAAGCAGATAATGAACAGATAATAACATAAAAAATAAAATATATTAGAGACAGATGATTTCCTAGAAGAAAAAAAAGTAGAAGAGGATGGGGAATGTGGGGGTTGGAAGTAAGTGCTATTTTTCATAATGTGCACAGGGAATGCCTGTGGATGACAAAGTGAAGAAGAAAGCCATGTGGATATCTGCCAGAAGATGTCATAGGCAGAGGGAATAGCCAACGGAGACGCCAAAAAAAGCAGTTAGATGTACAAGTCTGGAGTTTGGGAGATAATTCAGGGTGGAGACATAAATCTAGGAGCAATCAGCATGCTCAAAGTGCATGTTCGAAGCAGAGAAGCTGGTTGAGGTCACTGAGGAAGCTAGTGTGGATTGTGAAAAGAGAAGGTATTAAAACTAATCCTCCAAGTTTAAGCACTTCAAAGTTTAAAGTTTGGGGTTATGAGGAGTAATCAGGAAAGGTAACTGGAAAGAAACATAAACTGACAAGTGAGGAAAAGGAAGAGTGGAAGCCAAGTGAAGAAAGAGTGACTGACCCAGTGAAATCCTGAGATGAAGTAAGATGTAGTCTGCTAATTGACTGGGATGTAGCCATGTGGAAGTCATTAGTGAACTTGAAAATGGTTATTTTGATGAATTAGTGAGAACAAAACTTCAGTTAAAATTGGGTTTTAGAGGGAATAGAAGGAAAGAAGAGACAGCAGGAAGAAATAATTATTTCAAAGATTTTTGCTGTAAACAGGAGCAGAGAAATGAAATAATAGAAAATGTCCAGGAGTCAAAACTATTTTTCAGATGGGAAAAACAATAGCCTGTTTTTATGCTAAGGGAAATGACAATTAGAAATGGGAAAACTGAAGATAACAGAGGAATGGGTGGACAATTTCTGCAGTGATGACTTTGAGTGGTAAAGTGAAGATGGGACCTAGTTGTGCAGCTGGAGGACTTGCCCTTAGAAGCCCAAAGTGTTCCTCCAGTGTAACAGGAGAAAAGGCTGAATACATGGACACACATACAGCTAGGTGAGTAGTTATGACGGTGGGAGCATGAGCAAGTTTTCTTCTGGTTGCTTCTGTTTTCTCATAGAAAATGGAAACTAGGTCATTAGCTGAAAGTGGGGACAGAGAAAGGAGTATTGGAAAAGAGGATCAGTTATCAAAGAATATGGGAGTTGGAGAGACTGAATGGACAAGAGAATTTAGTGAGATTATCAGGCAGCCCTAGGTCCTATTTGAGGCTGATGGTCATGTATGGATGCATGTTTTTCTCCAGCCAAGTGCAGCTGTGTGCATAGGAGCACAGGGTAGGTGCAGACATGGATTTAAATAGGGCTGTACTTTTGTCAAGAAAAGACAATGACATGAGAGAGTAAATGATAACGATAGATAAGGAGAGAAATGACGACATGGTGATGGAGTAACGGACAGTCCATAGCTAGTAGGATCAATAAGTTGTAAGTGGTGAAGAGGAGGATTTTTGGAGTTGGGGCACGAGAGAGAGTAAGCTGGAATAAGCTGGAATAGTAAGATGTGGTGGTCAGTGGGTTGGATGCTTGAAATTGAGGTTATAAAGGGATTTAAATAATTTATAATGACAAGATCTAATGGAATATGACCATGAAAGTGGGTGGCAGAGAATGGTGTAGACAAGATCTTTGAAATAGATGAAGTCAAGGCACTGTCAGGATTACGTGAACATTTAAAATCACCAACAATTGTCAGGAGTAATGCTGAAAGAAATGAGAGTTAGTTAGAAGCTAAAATTTTAAGGACTGAGGGAAAAGGACTCTGATGGTGGGGGAGTGTAGAAGAATGAAAGGAGACATGGCTGGTATGTGAGCCTTATGGCACGCAACTCCAAGCAGGTGTTGTATTTTTAAGGTGATGGGAGCAACAATAGACTGGAATTAGTAATGAAGGGCAAGATATTTCCTCTTTATTTCTAGTAACTTCTATAGTATACCCTTCCAATGAGATATTCTAAGGGTTTCCTTCTTTCTGGGTTTTCTTTTCTTGTAAATTTTTTTCCTTTCTATCTTTAATTTGAGACAGAGTCTCACTCTGTGGCTCATTCTGGAGTGCAGTGATACTATCTTGGCTCACTGCAACCTCCATCTCCTGGGTTCAAGAGATGCTTGTGCCTCAGCCTCCCAAATAGCTGGGATCACAGGCATGCACCACCACACTCGGCTCATTTTTGTATTTTTAATTGAGACAGGCTTTTGCTGTGTTGCCCAAGCTAGTCTCAAACTCCTGGACTCAAGTGCTCCACCCTCCTCAGCCTCCCAAAGTGCTGGGATTATAGCCATGAGCCACTGTTCCCCGCCTAAACTTTTTTCTTATTGTGTTCCATGATAGGCACTTATTCTCAGCCTTATTTGCTTATTCTCATGAACACCACCTGAAAAGTTGTTTTTTTTTTTTAATTATGCTGTACCCAAGCCCTACTATGAGCTATACTGATTTATTTGTTCTGGGATAGAGTCCAGGTGTGTGTAATTTTTAAAGTTCTCTAGGAGATTCTAATGAGCTGAGAAGCTGGAAACTAAGGTCCTAGGGAAAAGTTTGGAAAGGTTTGTCTTCGTAGCCCTGTGCATTATTATAAGAGAGTGGTCCATACTTTTCATCATGTCCTTGAAAATATTCCTGACCCAAGAAGATGAAGACAAAGCTCCTTATTTTTTTGATAAGAAAATGTAACTTTAATTTTTTTTTTTTATCTTTTTTACTTGGGGATGGAGGTGGGACTTGGGAATGGGAAGTTTGTTGAAAGCTGGGACATACCAAATTCAATAAAACTTGTTGGTATCTTTTCCATAACATTCGGGTTTTGAAACCTCCATGCAGCAGAATCCATGAGGCTAAACCTCTGCTCTGTGCATCTCAGATCCTTTCTGTCTTCCCTTCCCACCCTCTAAAAATGCAAACTATGCTGGTGTAACTGACTCTGGGGTTCTCTGTCACTGCTGGTTTCTGCGTAGGAGTGTTGCACACACCAGGCTCAGTTAGCACCTGTGTTTGTATGATGTGAAAACTGCATATCCACCATATGAGCATTACCCAAAATTGTGTAATTTTTTTCTCACAAAGTGGAAAAAATAAGTTTCAGAATATGCATTCAACCTCTTCTGGCTTCCTATAGGGACAAGGTGGGTTAAGAATGGGGTTACTGAAGTTGGGGAGCCCTGAAGGCAGAGCCCCTTCTGAGGTTCTGCTGTGGTGCCACTCGGCTTGCCTACTGTGTCCACTTTCTTGTTCCTTCACTTCTGTGGCAAGGCTAGACCACCAGTGTACACTGTTTTTTAAGTTTACTTGCTTACTTAGTAAAATGCTGGTCTTGGTTCCTCATCACAGACCTCGGTCCTTTGAGAAGGAAGGCAAAAAAGTCTTAGAATCATGTCCTATAATTACAGCCTTTGTCTTTACTTAGCCACCCTTTTCTTATTCGGTCAGATTTCTGGGATGCCCAAACCAAGCCTGGGACATTTCTAAGCAGTTAGCACAAAGACAATAGGGAACAATTTATAACTTGTTAGGAAAAAAAGATTCTGGAGAAAACAGTGACCAGAAAATAAATCCTGAATTTATTTCCCTTAGTAATACAATTGCCCATCTCTGGCCTAATGAGCATTAACACCTACTTGCCTCTGCATATATTGAGGGAAAATAAACATTGGCAGATAGAACATGTCTGCGAATGTACTCAGTGAAAGTGGCTTCTCCTTTCTCTCTTCTTTCTTTCCCATTTTTTAAAAAATTTACTATTGGCTGTCATTCTCCTCCCTTTTCTCTTTCTACTCATCTGCACACTGATCTCATATGCACACTCGACTCACACTTCCACATGTTATCCACTGACATGTGTTCTCAGACTCCGTTTTTCCCTGGGAAGTTCTAACATGTCCATTTCTGTACAGATGCCTTTGTTTTAAGCACTTACCTGCTTCTCATCAGCAGTGGCCTATAGGTCTGCAGGCTTCTTAGCATCCAAAATAGCCCAACCAACCACAGAACTGGGTTGACCTGTGATCCTCTCCACCACAGTAGTATTTGGACCAACTTTTGGAGGAAACTGCAATCATATGCAGAAAGCCATGGAAGTCAGGACAATTCTCTCCAGAGAGGAATTTTCAAATTAGCAACTTTGAATGCCCCTAGTCAGTGTTGCTGTTTAGCCCATAAAACAGCTTAAAATACTGTTAGGACCACGTTACCTTTAACAAAGGTACTGAGGTCAATATTTAAAGTCAGGAGATATTACAACTTCTTTTATGTAATGCTGGGTCATCATTCCAGCCAGAAAATCATTGGCCAGAATTGATTAACTCCTGTGTCTCTTAGATAGAGCACATCTCCCCAGTTTGCCACAGCCCTCACCACTTCTCATCCATCCCAACTCCCTGCCTTTTCACTTATTTATGGTATCTGCCTGGCTTAAGGAGGCATTTGTGTTGGGCACCAACTTCAGAACTACTACAAATGGATCACCAGCCCAGCCTGACAAGAGCCCAAACCTAGAGAGATAAACTATCCAGTTGATGGTAGTGAAAACCCAAAAGGAATGGCAGCCCAGGGTTCTAAGCTGTTCCAGTCTCTTTTAGAACAATATATAGAACATCTGCTTTGGGAACAAACACCCCTGGGTCTGAGTTCAGCTTTCTGATAGTTTAACTTTGGGTGGGTCACTTAGCTGCTATAAAATTTTTATAAAATGGAGATACTAACTGAAACATTCTCATGAGACTAAGAGATAATAGCACAGTAAGTGCTGGCTATTATCTTTATCTGCTTCCCCTCTCCTTTCTGGCCCATGCACCTTCTCAAGTACTTATGAAGACATAGACACCATACCAATAAGTATGTCAGCAGGGGACGAGACTGATGCCAGCAATATTGGCCAATAGTTATAGAGCCAAACAACCTCAACCATGTCCCAGAGATTTCTGGATGCCCAAAAGAGCAAGATGGGCAGTACCTTGGCATAACAGATGGCTTTCTGAAGTGCCTACAACCAGAACTTGAAACTTGTGAAGTGTCTTATGTCTCTGCTATGCTGATAGACTGGGAAAAAAGAGGCCAAGATTCTGTATTGGAGCAGTGATACCAGAGAAAGAAAGGAAGGGGTGGATATAGTTAGAGATCTGTACAAATTGCAATTTATTGATATGTAGTGAGTGTGGGGCTGGGGCAGTGGCTCACGCCTGTAATCCCAGTGCTTTGGGAGGCCAAGGCGGGTGGATCACCTGAGATCAGGAGTTGGAGACCAACATGGTCAACATGGTGAAACCCCATCTCTACAAAAAAAAAAAATTATATATATATAAATTAGCTGGATGTGGTGGATGGCACCTGTAATTCCAGCTACTCAACAGGCTGAGGCAAGAGAACAGCTCAACCCCGGGAGGCAGAGATTGCAGTGAGCAGAGATTGTAGTGAGTCGAGATTGTACCATTGCTCTCCAGCCTGGGCGACAAGAGTGAAACTCCGTCTCAAAAAAAAAAAAAAAAAAAAAAGAGTATGTTGGTTTTGTACTCTGTCAACGTGTTAAACTGGAATTACATTTCCCAGGATTTTCTTCTCTGTATGGCTCTGGGTTAGAGGTGACCACACATTTTGGTGTAATCTGGAATGTGGAAATGAAACAGCAGCCATTATTTTATCACTGATCTGCTGGCTCTCCTGGACTGGGCTGGCCCATAGCTGGTCTAGCTCCCACCCACCTCCTTATTCCGCCTCTTCACATGGGCAGCTCTCAGACTAGTGGTACTAGCTTTTCCTGCTCATTATCAGGTGAGATGCAGTGAGAGACAAACATGAGTTCCAGTTTTTCCTTGTAGGTTCCAGTTTACCCTCATGATTCTAGTTTTCCTCACTTTTTCCCAAGTACATCCAGCTTTCCTTCCTGACTTCCAGCCCTGCTGGCCAAGAGTGACCCCAGGCTCAGCACCAGATGGTTCACTGGGATTCACAGAGACAGTTGCCACAAAGAGCCAAAAACCTTCCATAGACGTCAACACCAGCCTTCTTCAGAGTTCCACTGCAACAGTTGATTAGTGACTTTTCTTTGATCATTTTCAGGCTTTCATTTCCCTAGTTCCTCCCCATAGTTGTATAAGGTCTAATTCCTACAATAAAATCCTTAGTTCTTAATGTCCATAGTGTCTCTGCGTCCCTGATGGTACTCTGACCAATACAGGGAATGAGGGAAGGAGATGATGAAAGACTTCTAAGCCCTGACTTGGAAGATGAACTGAGAAAATGTATATGAAGTGTGCCCAAAAGATAGCTAGAGACACGTGCCTAAAGCTCTTGTAAGGACTCCCCTTATGGCTCTCAAAAGAATGAAAGAGACAGTCAGATTAACCTAGAGATCAGAGATCTAGGGAAACTCTCATTCCCAACCTAGGGCTCACTACCATTAAGGCTTCATTGCTAGGTCACAGACTCATCTGCCCTACTAAGCTAGCTGTGTAGAAAGAGGTTCATCCCTAGAAGAATTTGACTTTGGATATATTGGACTACCACTGTCCTTGTAATAATAATGTCCAAAAATATTTATCCTAGATAAATATTTTGACATAACTTTATTTATAATCCATTAACTTTATTTATAATCCATTTATATATTTGTTGGATATTTTTATTTTTATTTCCATATGTCTTTCATATGCAACAAGCAATCCTAATAGAAACAAAAGATTTACAGGATGTATTGCAGGGTGACTGTGTGACCTTAAGGAGACTAAACTTTATTCATTTGAGGGAAGGGGCTGCAGCAAATGGTAGTTCTCACCCATTGTCCTTATATTCTTCTTTTTGAAGTTAGAATTTCTAAGAAAAAATGGTTAACCCAGTCTGAAATATAGTTTATTTCCAAGATCCATTTTCAAGGCATAGCATGATGGCCTCCTTTAGTCTTCTCCTACTGCTCATTGGTTATCCTGTCTACCACAGTTACACACTTCTGTGGTGGAGAGGAAAGCGGCATCTGAAAAATGTGCTCAAAGAGCAACACTGCATTTGGTTCAGTCCTTTAACATGAAGTTTTGAGGCATACATGACTCACAATCATTGCATGCGTTTAAAGCTAATTTTTTCTAATTGGGTGGGAATGACCCAATAGTACATGAACATTTTCTAAATAGGCAAGATAATATATTATAACTTTGTTCCTAGAGTACCAGAAAGTTGTTTGGTCGGCTGATTGTTATCTGAGAATCAACTCAGAAAAGAAAAATAGCCTAGAACAGTCTGAGCTAATGAGATATGCAAAATGTATTAGGCCCAGAGAGACATTAGTATTGAACTTTAGTCACCTTTTACTCTACTTTTCTTTTTTCCATTGTAATTATCACCATCTAACATCCTATATAATACATTATATACTATACTTATTATTTCTTTTCTCCCACTATCCTCCCACTAGAATGTAAGCAGCTTGGGGGCAGATATCTTTGACTTTTTGTATACTGATGCAACCAAAATACCTAGAACTGTGTTTGACACATAATAAGGCTCAATAAATAGTAGTGGAGTTGAATTGAACATTTACACTAGCTAGTGAGGTTATTCAACTATAGTATAATGGGCTTTATTATGATACATTCAGAACCAGAAACAAAACTGCAAAAAGATTTTTAAAAGATAGTCATAGAAGCCTCTCGTATATATGTCATGATATAAATCAGATTTGAAGTGCTTACTGCTTTTGTGTCCAGAGGCGATGGATGTTACTCACATTGCATTTATTCTGCAGATACTTAAGTCTAACAACATTTAAATGATTGGAAAATCAGTGTCCTTAAATATTATCCACAAGGGGTGACTGGTTTGATAGTATTTGAGCATCCCTTCTGGGGATCCCATGTGTCATCATGGGATGACAGCCACTGTGTTGCCTGAACAATAACAGAAGCAGCCTTGCCAGGAGTGGTGACTGACACCTATAATCCCAGCACTTTGGGAGGCCAAGGTGGGCAGATCACTTGAGGTAAGGAGTTCAAAACCCCATCTCTACTAAAAATACAAAACAATTGGCCAGGCGTGGTAGCACATGCCTGAAATCCCAGGTACTTGGGAGGCTGAGCCAGGAGAACTGCTTGAACCCAGGAGGTGGATATTGCATTGAACCGAGATGGCACCACTGCACTCCAGCCTGGGCAACAGAGCAAAACAAACAAACAAACAAACAAACAAAAACAAAGCAGCCTTCTATCTGTCAAAACATCAAAAGAATCAAACAAAGCATCTTTCAGAAGGGATGCTCCAATGCTATCATCTGAAATCAGTCACCCCTTGTGGATAATATTTAAGGACACTGAATTTTCAATCATTTAAATGCTGTTAGACTTTAGCAGCTGCTGAATGAATGCAGTGTGGTAGGGTCTGTGTAAGGTGCTTTACGTGCTTCAATTCATTTAATGCTCCCACAAACCAGCAAGAAGATATAAGAATTTTGCAAATGATGAAACTGAAATACAGAAATGTGATATCCAGGATCCTCAGTGTCACACACAGAGTAAATGGACTGCCCTGAACTAGGTTGCCTCCTGGAACTGGCCTCTTTGGTGAACATATAGATGAAAAATAAACTACAGGGAATTTTTGTTTGCTTATTTGCTGCTGTGACACAGACACTCTCATTTTCTCTTCCTTCCCTGCTTCTCCCCACTCAAAACAAAAAACAACCATTCCCTTACTCAAGGAGCATTGACTGACAATGCTTCAAACCATGGATGGTTTCTGGGACAGAATATATTAAATTATACTGTGCTATCATATAATATAAATACATTTGTCCCTCACTGTCCATGGGGAATTGGTTTCAAGACCTCCTTTGATACTAAAACCCCCAGGTGCCTGAGTCTCATATAAAATTGTGTTGTATTTGCATATAACCTACACACATCCTCCTGTACACTTGAAATCATCTCTAGATTACTTTTACCTAGTACAAAGTAAATGCTATGTAAATAGAAATAATGTCAAGAGAAAAACGTCTGTACATGTTCAGTAGCATCCATTATTTTTCTTTAGTATTTTCAAATTGAGGTTGGTTGAATCCATGGATGGAGAACTCATGGATACAAAGGGCCGACTATAATGAGAAGATATGAAAGCTGAAAAGACAAAGATTAATACATATTTACATAATAAAATTCTGTTCAAAGAAGAAAGTAACAAAAGCCTGCCTGGCTTGAGTTTATGGCATAGTTTTTGGAAAGATCTTGGAGATTGATTTGGGGGCTAATTTGGTACCAAAGCTATATTGAGGAAAAGATGGCAAAGAATAAAGAAATTTATCCAATAATTTTGAAGGTAGTTCCCCCTATGTCACTTTTAGGAAAGATTGCTGTAAAAGCTTAAATAGTGTTCATCTACTTTTCAGTTGCCAGACAGTTGTTCCTTGAATGGAAGTCCATATGAAATTGGATCACAAAGTGAATTGTTTATATGGATTATGTTTTGAAAGGAAAAAATATCCAGCTGCACCATCACCCAAGCTTGAAATCACAAAGTAATCTAATGCCTCTCCTATTATCTATATATTATTGCATAGTAAATTACCCCAAAACTTAGTAACTAAAAGTAATAGTAAGTACTTACTATGTCTCTCGGGTTCATCTCCATGTGGACCTCCCTGCAGAGCTTCCTGAGTGGCCTCACAATATGGCAGCTGGCTTCCCACAGAGTGAACAATCCAAGAGTAGGAGAAAGCTGTGATGTCTTTTATGACCTAGACTTAGGAGTCACACACCATCACTTCCACCGTATCCTACTGGTTACACAGGTCATCTGTAATGTAGGAGGGACTCACCAAAGTGTAAATACCAAGAGGTGAGGATCACTGGAGTGGGTCATCACTGGAGAGAGAGGCATCATCTTAGAGATAGATAGCCACACCTCTTTATTTCTCCCAAATCCAAATAGTCCCTGAATGATAACTGTTCTTTCTTTACATCTTTTTCCATTCTACCAACTCTACTCTTTAACTCCTACACCCTATCTTGATTATGACCTGATTAATATAATGACTTCTTAATTGGTTTTCTTGCCTCCAATCTACTCCACATTTTTATGCCATGTCTATCATTCTTCTTGAACAGAGCTCGTTTTGTAATTATATTTAGTTATATATATATTTCTACCCATTTATTTCCTACACTAGATTGAGAAGCTTTGAAGGTAGGGACTGATTCATATATCTGCACATCTCCATAACTCCTGAACTGTGTCTTTGAGGGGTATGATAAGGGGAAAGGCAGTAGTGAGTTGTGATTAGCACAGAGACGGTTGAGCCAGATAAATGCTGAGTTTGAATCACAGCTCTGTCATTGCAGGCTGTAAGATCTCAGGCAAGTGATTTAACCTCTCTGAGCCTATGTTTCCATATTTCTAAAAAGCAAGTTAATATTAACTTAGTAATTATAATATTTGTTGCAATTATTATTTATCAGTAGTAACAACTATTGTAACAGTTAATAATGCTTGCCTTTCAGAATGTGAGAATTGGATGGATGATGTGTGCAATGTTTTTGACACTATGCCTTGCACAAACTAAATGCTTGATAAGTGGTAGTCAGTAATATGGTACGTAGTTTGCATTTAATCATGTTTTAGGCTGGGTGCGGTAGCTTACATCTCTAATCCCAGCACATTGGGAGGCCGAGGCAGATGGATCACTTGAGGCCAGAAGTTCAAGACAAGCCTGGCCAACAAGGTGAAACCCTGTCTCTACTAAAAATACAAAAAATAGCTGGGCATAGTAGCAGGCACCTGTAATCCCAGCTACTCGAGGGGCTGAAGCAGGAGAATGGCTTGAACCCAGGAGGCTGAGGCTGCAATGAGCCCAGACTGTACCACTGCACTCCGGACTGGGTGACAGATCAAGATTCTATCTCAAAAACAAAACAAAAAACCCCTTTTTAAAAATAAGTTTATATTGAGGGAGAAAGAAGGCCCTGTACGTGGAAATTCTCTTTTTCCAGTTTTCAGGGGCTTTCGGTGGAGTTCTAGAACAGCACTATCCACTAGAACTCGGCAATAAGGGAAATTTTCAATATCTGGGCAGTTTCACAGGGTAGCCAATCACCACCTGTGGCTATTGAGTACTTGAAATGTGGTTGGCATGAGGAACTGTGTTTTTGGTTTTGTTTACTTTTAATAAATTTAAACAGTCACATGTAGTGAGTAGCTACATATTGTTCAAGACAGTCCTACAGTAATCACCGCGTGGTGGGAATCCCATTAGACCTTCTTTTCCTCTTCTTTACGTCTATCTGTGGTGCTGTAAAACTGCTCTGTAAGTAGCTGAAGTTGAATGATTGCAGGTAAAACCACGGAGTATTATAATCCTCTTACTCAAGCAAAAAGCACTGACTGACATATATGCTTCCCATGCCCACGAACCAGGCATGCTGGAGAATGAAAAGAAGGTATGACTTCTCTTTTGAGGAATATGTGATGATCTGGAGAATTCAAATTGCATACACACCAAAAAATAACTTGGGTTAATACGGTAAGTGAGAAAAAATAATTACTACATAATTGCTGTTTATGATTTTATTGTCAGTAGAAACCATTTAAATGGAATCCCACGTACATTACCGTCACCATCCTCAACATCCCATCCCAGACCCTCTGGCTCATGCTGGGTTTCCTCACAAAGCCCAACGGTTTCAATGCATTACCCTCTTCCTTTTTAATGGATGGCAAAACTGAGTCTTAGCAAGGGGCAAAACTTACCTAAGGCCACACTGTAAGTAAATAAGTGAGTTGGACTTTGAACCCAGGATTGTCACAACCCAAAGCCCATTCATCAACTTTTCTGCTCTACAGTGTCATTCTTTATAACATGACCTTCACATTGCTTGCTTGGTTTTTGAGTGTCCATGTATGTGATTTCTTTTTCTCAATATTGTTTTAATTTTACAATTACATATGTTCATTGAAGGAAAAGTTTTAAAATATAGAGAAGCAACATAAATAAATACAGACAGCCTAACTTTGGCATTAGTGTAGCCTGGTTTGCCTGTTGTCAAGAGTAATCACAGAACATAACTTTGGGAGTCCTGTCCTACCTACCCTGGCTCTCCTGGGGAAAGAGAGGCAGCCCAGTGTGAACTGTAAGCTTATCAGTTCTTTATCGGTCCAGCTTTTGATATTTTCTTACATGTGCACAATGAAATGTCAGAGTCTGAAGGGAACATATTGATTATTAAATGATTCTAGACCAATTTCCTGATTTTTAGAGAAGAGACTATAGAAGGCCCAGGCGTTTGAATAACTTGGCAACAATAATTCTCAAAGAGGTAAAATTATCCCTCACCGGAGAAACGGCAGCCAAGCATTTGGAAACTCTCTGTGCACACACAGGCTATGTTTTATTTCATAATATTCCTAAATCTATTTGTTCATAAATTCAAAGTGCTGGTCTACAGGCAGCCACTACTGCCATCTGTTGGTGGTGGGCAGAGTTGATAAATTTCTGCATAGGTGCATAAAATGGTTCTTATCTGTGAAAGTCCTTGAGTTGAAGTTCACCACAGGAACCTCTGTGTTCAAGATAGAAAGAGAGAGATGGGGGGGGGGGTCATATGGAGTCAGACAGACCTGCCTTCAAATCTTGGCTATGCTTCATGCAAGAAGTGTAGCCACTTTAATTCTCGGTTTTCCATTTGTAAAATGGGGATAATGTCTTTCATAGGGATGATGTAAGAATTAAGTTTAACAATGAGTATTCAGGTCAATGTTAGCCAAAATCTCAGTGGCCTCAAAGGAATAATTTATTTCTTGCTCACATCGCAGTTCAAAGTGGCTACTGCTGATCACCAGACAGCTCTCCAACAAGTGGTGATTTGGGACCAAGCTCATTTTATCTTCATGACTCCATCACTTCAACTTGGGCTTCGAAGGTCACCCTGGAGCCCAACATCCATCCAACAGAGCAGGAGGAGAGGGCATGAAGGAGGTTTATATGAGCCGAGCCTGGAGCTGCATACACCAATTCTATACCCATTCCATTAGCCAGAACTCAGTGTCATGGTTGCATCTCACTGCTGGGAAGGCTAGGAAACATGGTCCAGCAGTCTCAGGCACAGGATGCCAATTAACAAATTCATATAAAGTAATTAGCTCAGCTCCTCCTTCACAGTAAGTGATCACAAATGGTAATAGACACAATTTTTAGTAATAGAAACATAAGCAGCACCCTAATACAGTTGGGTACTTTTATTTATATACTATGTAATACTACTTGTATTATTCCAAGGTTTTAGCATGATGCATATGAAACTAAGAGGAAATATTATGTGGTGAAAATAGCCTGGTCTTGGAGATGTAGCTTCTAATTATGATCTTAGACAAATCACTCAATCTGAACCCCAGTTTCCGCATCTGGAGAATGGCAGGGTATCTGTGTAGTCTCCTCCTAACCCCATCTCCCCAGCTCTAAAGCTTTTTGCATAAAAGTAATACAAATTCAAGACGAAACAAACATTCAGTGACTCTCAGAATAGTCAAGTCACAGAACACTAGTCTTGGATGGGCTTAGATAGGAAAGATTTCTAAAAGAGAAAGAGCTTTAAGCCAGTTCTTGGAGGAGGTGATAGTCCTGAATAGTAGGAATGAGGGATGGAATGTGTTATGCAAGGAAGTTAGGAGAGGCCTGTACACAAGAGAAATATCAGGGGTGGCTAGGCATGGTTGGCTTATGCCTGTAATCCCAGCACTTTGGGAGGCTAAGGTGGGTGAATTACTCGAGACTAGGAGTTTGTGACCAGCCTGGCCAACATGGTGAAGCCCTGTGTCTACTAAAAATACCCAAAAAAGTTAGGCATGGTGGCAGACACCTGTAATCCCAGCTACTCTGGAGGCTAAGACAAGAGAATCACTTGAACCTGAGAGGTGGAAGTTGCAGTGAGTTGAGATCATGCCACTGCACTCCAGCCTGGATAACAGAGTGAGACTCCATCCCCTGACCAAAAAAAAAAGAAAAGAAAAAAGAAAAAGAAAAATGTAATGTAGGGGAAGAAGCATAGTAAGGAGAAAAGCCTGGCTGAAAAAGGGAATGTGTTGGGGTGGGGACAAAGAGTGAACTGAAGATGTTTGATAGGTAGAGAGAAAGAAAAAGTTAACGATAGATTGTCCGGCTTAAGAAGTCATATTTATCCAGAAGAGTCCCATTTGGAAACCATGTATGGGTTTTAGATGGGCAAGTGACATCATGAAAATCTACTAGTCATTATGAAAAGAAACCTGATTAGATCATAGCACTTGACATGGCAGTAACTTTCCTTAAATTGCTGAACTTCTAAAGTCTAAATGCTCCATTTAAAAAATTCTCCAAATATGTTAGAAATGGGAATTCTATATTCATTCCAAGGGAAAAGCAAGAGGGTTACACTGTAATGAAGAAAAAAATGAAGGTATGCAAAGAATCAATTTGTTGAAAGAGGGACCAATTTCTCTTCTGTCTTTTATTTGATTCTTTTTAACTGAGAATAAATAGGTAGGTAAGACATGAGTCAGAGCAAACTCAGAAAGTACCTAGAAGCTTTCAGTATTTGAGGCATGCTAGCTAGTTTCATGTGGGTGAAGTTTGGTTTTCAGGAAGACAAACTGAAAACAGAACTTGTTTGTTTAGATATTGCCATTCTCTAGGTGACTTACAAGGATGTTCAATGAACTGTAAGAGGAAAGAATTTCTTCGTGGCAACTGCTATAAAAAGCCTTGTTTGGAGAGAATATGGTCCCAGAGTGGACCTTGAGCACATGACGGTTGTTCTTGGGACCAGGTCCGGGGAGACAATGTCTTAGCTGAGATAAACACAAGCAGAAGGTCAGTCCAGTCCTCAAATCAGGTTTCCAATAAATGTCTGTCACCTCCTCAAGAAACAGGAGAGCTGTGAAACACTCCACAGAAATGCTGTTAGATGATGCCCTTGACTCTCTTTCAACTCCGATAAGCTCTTGGGAGATAACATTTTTTTTTTTTAGAAAAAGATTACATTGAGAAGTATAACTGTTATTTACCACATTGCTAATTTACACAAATGAAATAGTCTGCTACTAAATAACCACATGACCGTAGCAAGGCACAAGTCTTTTCTAGGTTTCAGGTATCAAGTTTCTTCTCTGTAAAATATGATTCGATTTCAGGGCTTCTTCCTCATCTAAAATGATAAATTTCAATTCAAAGACCTTCTTCTTTCTGGTGAAGTAACATGAACCTTGAAGTTACTTTATCACATTGTTCTACATGTCTATCACTCTTAATGTGTAGGAAAACACTAGCAGATCATTGAGTAGGTACTAAGGGAAGAATCCTTCATTCAGCATAATAACACATCAGTGGGAGCCTTGAGCCTAAAGCTACTTCCCTCCTACCCCAAAGACAGGAAAGGACAGAAGCTGGTCTTCACATCTTTATGCTTCTTAGAAACACCTGTGTTTTTTGTGTGTGGCTCTACAATAGAGTCTTTGGACATGTGCACTTTCTAGTTTAGCAATATTTGCTGTCTATCCTTATTCCTTATTCGAATTCAATGTTTTTATATGGGTTCTACTTTTCTCTTAAGAAGGTAATTTTTTTCTAAAGCAGGACCATATCCTAAATAGAGCAATTTTATATACAGTGTCCAGGACACAGTATGTGATTATAACATGATAATGATGAGAGCTTAAAAACTTCAAACTATAGAGCTGGTAGAGATTGTAGAGCAGCAGTCTAATATGGTAGCTGCCAGCCACGTGTGGCTATTTAAATTAGTTAGAATCAAATTAAATTTAAAAATCAGTTCCTCAGTCATACACTCAATAAGCACAGGTACTTGGTGACCACCATTTTGGACAGCACAGATATGGAGCATTTCTATCACTGCAGAAAGTTACATAGTGCAATCCTGCCTTAGTGATCAGTGAGACACAGAATTATATTTGTAAAAGATGTCAGGGAACTTGGAAGCCACTTAATACATTCTTATTTTCAGTATGAAATAAGTATTTCAGTATGACACAAATATTTTCAGTATCAAATAATTTATCACCTTACAAAATGGCATTCCACCTTAGGAAAGCTTTGTATTTCAGAGTTCTTCCTTGAATTGAGTCAAAAGCCATACCCTGTAACTTCAGCTCTCTCTATAAACAAAGTATACTTCTCTCACCTGGAACTTCATCAGAGCGTCAGTGTCAACTACTGTGTCTTGAGTTAATTCCTCTTTCCCAGTGAACCAATGCCACAGGTGAGGAAGCTGAGGCTGGAGTTAACAATCCTCCCTGGAGACTCCGTGACAGAAGTAAGACTGTTGATGTATTCCAGTCTAGCTGAACTGCTTTCAAGTCTAGCAACTAATTCATTAAAGAACGTGTGTGCATAAATTTTATAGAGTTTAAGTTCTTAGTCCTTCATCTTTCTTTCCATTTTGTTGTTGATGTTGTTGTTTTGCCATTGCTTTATTCTCATTTTGCGCTGCATACTTCCTATGAGACTTGACTATTTCTTCTCCAGAAGAGCAAAGATTACTCAGGCTCTGCATGAGTGTTTCAGAATGTAAAACAATTGCCCTCATCCACACCCCAAATAACCCCAGACGCCAAGCATAGAAATCACCAAAGGGCTTGCTTTAGTTTGACAGTTTGAAAGCAGTTTGAGAGTAAAAGAGGAAACCAGAAGCATTAATGATCAATTATGTACTTCCAAATGGTGTCTAGAAGAGAGGATGCCCTTGACAACATATTCATAAAGAAAGGGCAACTACCTCTCAAAAGTGGAGACTTTGCAGGTGAGATACTGTGTTAAGTGCCAATTACAGCTTTGGATCTGTTCAACCAATGCTCATTGAAGTGTGGAGTCTGTGCTGGGGCAACAAAGATGATTGAAACATTGTGTTTACCCTCCAGTCACTGGCAGGGAGGCCAAGTGGAGACAATAAAGAGTCAATTACCACTATAGATGACTTCACTGGTCACTCCCGTGGGTTTGTTTTCAAAGGAACCAGCAGGTCAGTCTTGGAAGTCAAACAGTTACAGGCAGTTGCTGGAATAGCAAAGCAACTCCTGTCACTAGATAAGGGGAACCAAAGACCAAGCTTCCTAGGAAAGAAGATTCTCTGATCAAATCAGCCTGGGACCAGCAAGGAAGCTGGCACTATGCAAACAGCTAGCTATCTCCATTGCCAACAGAAAAACTGGGTACCTGATCCACTTCATTAAATTTGGCATATAATCAGAAATAATGCTACCATCTGTGCAGAACTATCTCTTCCTTTTACACAATCACCAGCCTCTACCAGCAACCATTCCCCTCAATATCCATTACAGTTCTAGGTTCATAGTTGTATACACACACACCACACAGACAGGATTTTATATAGAATTATATATAATATGTATATACATATATAGATACGATTTTATGTTATATGTTTTATGTGTTAATGAACATAATTTATACATAAATATATATTTACATAGGCACATATATTTACACTTATACATTCTTATAATATTTTATGTAACCCATATGTGTGTATATATATGCACACATAAACACTGAAACCATTTCTAGAAGGAAATAGAAGAAATTTTTCATGGTGATTACCTTGGCAGGGTAAGAATGGGGTTCTTGGGGTTAGAATAGGGAAGATTACATTTGTATATTATTTTATAGCCTTTTACACAGTTTGTTTATGCTGTCTATTACTTTTAAAACAACAAAATACTTTATTAATATTTCGTTGTAATAAGGACACCATCATCTATCTTCACACTCCAAAGTGAGTTTCAATAGTTTAATTCTATTTGTTCTAGGCTGGGTTTTACCTTGGACTATTTAAGTTGTTAAGATTTCTTCTACATCTGATGACCTGAGATAAGTTAGCCCAAAATAAGATTAAATGACGTGATATATGTGACAATATTTTCTCGCAGATTATAAACTCCTACATGTAGGTGTGTAACCTAGTTTGTTGGAGATTGCCCAGAACCCAAATTGATGAAATCACCTAGGTCCTGGTTTTCTTTCCTAGACTTTTTGGAAAGAAGTGAGAGAACACTAGTACATGCTAAGGTAGGAGAGGGGAGGGTAAGAAGCCTCCAGAAGTGCTGCTGTAACCCGAGTCTCCTTGTGGAAAAAAACGCTCCTCTCCATGATGGCTGAGCTACCAGACCTTCCCCATATTCTTAGCTGATGAGTGAAGACCTCTGCTGGGACAATGAAGTATCATGCTAGGGAGTTTCCTACAAATATAGTCAATTCATTGTCTCTTTGTCTAAAGGCTAAGCCTACTTTGTCACTCTCCTTTATTGACTCTCTGGAATTCTCTTGTTTAATTTATTAATTGAACCAACACTTATTAAGTCTCTCCTCTACACCAGCACCATGTCCTGTCCTGGGGCAATGAGGTGAATATGAGATAGTCTTAGTCATTGGGGACTGCTAATAGTGAATACGGGCATGGAAATATTTTTTAAATGCAATCCAGTATGTCAACTATTATAGCAAAAAGTTTCACAGAGTACTGTGACAGTGACTGTGCAAAGGAAAGAAGAAGAGACGTTGAATAATGGGTAGGAGTTTGCCAGACAGAGATTTTGAACAGAGCAGCACATGCAAATGCAGAGGCTTGAAAATGCATGAGAGATTCGGGAGAAAGGGAATATAGTTGGGTTTGGCTGAAGTACAGAATGAAGACAAAGCGACAGAGACAAATCTAAAAAGCCTGGACAAGGTCAGGTTGTAAATGACATTGTGTATTGTGCTAAGGAGTTTGGACTCTGCCCAGTTGTTGCTAAGATGGAAGTGAGTTCATTTGATTTTTCGTCTTTTGTAAAGAAAGACTTACATAGCTACACAATTATTTACCTTGAACTGGTTAATAATTTATTCATAAGAAACTTTTTTTACCTATTTATTTCATTAAAAAGTAGAATTTGCCATTTATATACTTTCTATTTCCCTCCATTTATTGTATGTGTATGTGTGTGTGTGTTCGATATACACATGCACGTATCTTAATATTGTCTATTTCCTTTTCTTGTTACATTTCCTGTGTGCTGAGCTGGGGTATTTATTCTTCTGAATGATGCAATGGGTTAACAAGATATTATATCAAGAAGGAAATCTTTTAAGGTACAAGGACATTGACACTAACTTTTGTTTCAGTTTGATTAAACAGATGGAATTCCACGCAAGTGGAAAGTTGTGAAGGCGGACCCTATAGTATATACAACAGCAGTGAACAGAAGTGGTGGGATGTCACTGAAAAGAAAGGCAGCTGAACGGTTTCTAGCATCTCACTATTTACCAACGACAATTTGCTGCTTTGGGACTTACTGTTCAAAATCCAGGTTTTATATCAATAACAAAAAGTGATGTTTTTACTTGTGAAATGCTAAAACTCCTAACCATCAGAGAAAGGAGTGGGTGATTGCCTGGAAAACGACTCATACATTCCTCGAACATTTTTCTCAAAAAGTAATTATTTTGTGAACATGTAGAGGGCACTGGGAACTACAGTAAATGTGGGAGTGTTTCCTGAATAAAAACTACTGAAATTTTTGATAAAGATTAGTCTTCATTTTGTATATAAATGCTTTGGAGATGTCAAGAGTCAACCAAAATTGTGAGCGTACTATTTTGGAAAGTTTGGCATGACCTAATTTTAGTTGACAGGAAATATTTCTAATTAAAGATGAATATATTTGAAATGACAGAATGGCTTCAAGCATTTTAATGTCACAAGAATTAGTTGGAAAGAAAATTAATTTTTGTGACATTAAAATGAGAATAAAAAATAGTAATATGAAGATCCAAATTTAACTTGCTTATCCATTTTTAGAGAGAATATAAATCATACCAATTTAACTGTAACCTAATTTTTCCTGTCTAATTGCATTTTTAGAGTACACCGAGTTGGAGAAATTATCAGTACTACAGTAAATATTTTAATGTTGTATTAAGTTTAGATATGTTGTTTAAAAGGAGAAAAAAGCAGTCCAATATAATGAACAGGAAAAATGCTTAATGTTAGTGGTGTATGGGTTATGATCAATCTGTAAACAGAACAGTGAAGGAAGAAGCATATGTTTTAGAAAAGTATCCATCATCCAATAAAACAAGAAATTTTGTTTTTTTGGCATGTGACACTTGTACCATATTGTACACTTGATTTCCCTTTGTTTCTCCTTTTTGGTGGCACAGATGGTTTGCAGCCATGAAATATGCAGATTGCTTAGTTATGTGCCATCACTGAACTCACCTTCGCGGTGAGAAATAGCAGGCCACTCAGCAACCGTTAACAAACAGCACTTCAAAACACAAAGGTCAGTGTCCACAAGAGGACACTTTACTGCAAAGTACCATGCTGAATAGAAATTACTTGCAGATAGAGGAAAGCTTAGGAAATAATGCCGTCAAGAAAGAGAAGGCACAGAAAGGAGTTTACGCCATCAAAGTACCACATGGAGGAACATAACGGGAATTTGGAGAACCGATTGCCCTGGGTTTCGATCCCAGTTTCAGACTCAGCTAGGAAAAGTCGCTTAAAGCTCTCTGTTCCTCTGTCTTCTCATACAGAAAATGGGAGAAAGAATACATCTAAGACTGTTACAAGTATAAAATAAGCTCAGTGTCTGGACTGTGGAGAGACTTCTTAGTTTCTCTTCCTAGTATTTCGGCTTAACACAAGTTAATGAATATGGGTATGCTGATTTGATGCTTTAACATAATCACATACTCGTTTACATGAGCACGCATGACTTACTGAGGCCTCCCACATCCAGTGGACATGGGCTTGTGGGTAGCTCTAGAAGCCTCACATCCCTAGGTTTCCCTGGCCCATCCCTGACGTGGTAATTCAGATGAATTATCTGAGCTACATCAGTTTATGATTATGTTCTGCTCATCCAGAGAACACCAAGTGTTTTTAAGTCTTTTCTAGAGTAACTCAGAAATAATTCACAGTCTTCTTTTTCTATGGGCTTTCATTTCCCACACATTCTTCCATTTGAAAATTATAATAGTAACAGTAAACACAAAGACAGTTGTCATTTAGTGAAGGTCTGCTACCTACCAAGCACTGTGTTAAGCCCTTTAGGTACATTATCCTTCAAACAATTCAGAGAGGTTTGTATTTTTATCCACACATGCACTCCTTGATATCAAGAACCAACCCTTCAAAGGCAATCTTCCTGAAAAAGATGGGACAGTCTTAGAAGCAAGTTTCCTGGATATTCTGGTTCTACGGGCCAGAGGTGCCCCATCTGCAGGGATCTCTTATTCCTTCTACCATGAGAGAGAACACTGACACCCAGGCCGTGTGGCGAGTTCTCATCCTGTTCAGCCATTCTCTATGGCTATACTTTCTAGGCCCCTCCTTCAATCCTAGGTTGGAGGAAAAACTCTGTTGACCCAATTCTAGACTTTCCTGTCAATCCAGGGGGGTCTCCTGGTTCTTTTTAGCCCAGAGCTCCTGCAATGTCCTCTTGACTCTCTCACCTCCTCCCACTATGCGTTTTTGCTACGTTACACTATTGATTCTACTAAACCACACCAAAGCAATGAATCCCTCTCTGCAGCAAGCCCTCTAATGTAAAATAATCTCTCATGCCCTAATAAAATTCTGATATTACAGATAAAATGATGACTGAGGTTCAAAGACATCAAATAGCTTTGCTATGATGACCCATGTAATTACAGTCAGCACTAGAACTTAGACTTCAAACTCGGGGCTTTTTATACCATACTATTCTGTTCCAGATCTTGTCAACTCAATGTATTTCCAGGAATTTCAGAAATCAGACAGTATCCTTTTTTAATCTCATTTAAACACTCAATTCTCTGGAAAATGTTTATCTTATAAAAATACTTACAAGCAGTCATAAATAGTAAGAGCAAATTTATCGAATCTTAAATGTTAAGGAACATTAAGTACTTAAAGCGTTTTAAAAGGGTGATTCACTAGCATTCCTAAGAAACTGCGATGGGGATGATTCACTACAGAAAGTTTAAATGAGACTTTGAGTTAGACTGTGTACAAATCATAAATTATAAAAAAGAGAGCGAGAGAGAGTGAAGATTTTTTTTAAAACCCTTTGTGGTTGCTTTTCTTACAGCTGAATATCATTTTACTAGAAAAGGGGTTGGCCAACCTGTTGATTCATCCTGGACGGATGCCACTTTTTGTTTTATATATTTTTTAAAGAACTATTGCTCATGTCACCTTCTTCTGCTGCTTTTTCTCTTCTCCTTCTTTCTTCTCTACCTCCTCCTCCCTTTTTTTGCATGGGGGGTGTATTAAAATTAGCTCAAATAAAAGATCACATATTGTGCTACAAAATTAATATCTATAAAAATCAATTTTATATTGGCTTCATTTGCTCTTTCTCCTTGTCCACAGATAATGCTTATAATGTTTTTCCAAGGGAGATAAAGATATCAGAATGATCTGCTTCTAAAGGTAGAATGGAAGTAAGGTCAGTGTTGAGATGTTATGAATTCACTCTTCAGGGAAGTTTCCAAGATTATGTAGAGTAATAAAATAGAATCAGCAGGATGTAGGTAGGTAGGTAGGTAGGTAGATAGATAGATAGGTAGACAGATAATAGATCAATTGATCCTTATCAATCTAGATCTATATTGAAAAAAAGAGGTATTTTAAGGAACTGACTCACACATAATTGCAGAGCTGGCAAGTTCCAAATCTGCAAGGAGGCCATCAGGCTGGAGACCCAGAGAACAGTCAGAGCTGCAGTTTAAATCAGAAGGCCAACTGCCCACAGAATTCAGAAACCAGTCTCCTTAAAACGTTTAACTGATTAAATGAGGCACACCCACATTATTGAGGGCAATCTACTTCACTCAAAATCTACCGGTTAAAATTAAAATGTCATCTAGAAAACACTTTTTTATAATACAGAAACGTCTAGAATAATCTATCAAATACCTGGATACTGTAGCCTAGCCAATTTGACACATAAAATTAACCATCACCCTATGTCCCATTTTCAACCTGGTCAGAATAAGTAGACTGGTTGCATAATAAACTCTACCGGATACACTCTTTTTCTCTCTCTGGCTTAGTCAGAAATTTTTATGGTTTTTATAAACTATAATCTGGTTTCTTACATTTATGAGAATTTAGAAGGGAAAGTATTGCCTCAAGTCTAACTGTAGTGTTACAAATCAGTAGCAATTTTCTTTGCTAGCATAGCTGGGAAAATGATTTTCTTCAAGCTCTAAAGATTTGATAATTCCTTCCCTGCTAGTCACTGTGAACAACGGCATAAATCTATGGGATTATGAGAGTCACTTTCACAGCATTTTAAAGTAATTCTAGTTCTGTAATTCCTTTCTTTAAATTTCTAATATTGACTGACTCATCCCTTACTCTGTTCCCTACTCTGTCTTATTCTTACAGATGTAAGATGAGCCCAACAGCAATTGAGTCAGAGCTGGTGAAAGATGAGAAGTTTGTGGGTTCTAACTCCCCTGATCCTAAATAATCTCATTCTCATGAGGGATTTTACCCATGGAAGTTATCTCTCTGAGTGTGTCTGTGCCTGTGTGTCTGTGTCTTTGAAGGGAGGAGAGCAGAAATTAAGAGAAAGATGCAGAGGACATAGAATAAAGAGGAGATTGACATTTTCTTCATTTTCTTAGCTTGTTGTCCCTAAATGCTTGAAAAATTAAGATTCAAAAGATGTAAGATTTTGAAAAGATATGTTTGCTGTCATCTAAATCTTTCACCATCAAGATTTTGTGCTGGTGCCATGAAGAACAGGATGTAAAGGATGGAGTCAAAAGAGGAAAAGGCATCTCAGGCACACAAGTGGTGAAGATTTGTGGGAAAGCAGCATGGCCAGAGTGGAGAGCAGCAAGCAATGAGGCTGGACAGGCAGCCTAAAGCCACACTTTCAAGGGTCTTCAGAACCCCACAGAGATTAAGCTTGTCACAACAGTGTTGCCATGAGATAGGAGACATGATGGGAAGGGAGGTGGAATGAGAAGAAATGAACAGAAGGCCAAGGAAAGAATTTCAAAAAACCCACTCCTAAAGTGTGAGGGGCGGAGAGTGGAGCTGTGTGTATCTTGTCCCAGGTCTGATTTTCCTGCTGAAGTTAGAGGGCAGGTCAGATGCTACAGGTAAGGGGAGAGAGTAGGATTGAAAGAAGATTGTTCAGTTCAATTCCACAAGGATTTTGAAGCTCCTTCTCTGGACCGGCCACAATGCTAGGTGTTAGGAATACAAAGATGAGTAAACTGTGGCCTGTCTTTTCAAGAAGATTTCAGGCTTCAAACAATCCAAAAAAAAAATTGTGTAAAACAAAAGGAGTTAGTGGAACAAGACTTGGTCTCCTCCTTGATTCTGAAGAAAACCAGATTATACCACCTCAATATATGCCTCTTTGACATAAATTTTTTTACATGAAAGCAATTAAGAAGCAGATGCAGGAGAGCTTTGTCTTCCCTGTTTGCCTTAAAACAGGACAGAGAATTAGAAAGACAAGATATCTGTCTATTCTACTCCCTCCCACCTATAGTTCTCCTTGACAACCTTTATTAACTTAGAGGTGGCACCAGGGGAACCCAAGCAGATTCTATTACTTTCTCCATGCATTTACTTTTCCATGGTTTTCTTGCTTTTGGAAGCCTGAGATTACTTTCCTCTATCTTGTCATTTGGAAGGTAATATATATGCCAGACTTGAAGCAACTACTTTGAGTTACTTTTTTTTCACCTGATGTGCAACACATTCATGAATAAACTTGCTTTTCTCTTGTTAATGTCTTCTGTTGTAGGATTCGTCTCAACTATAAACTAATGAGGGTTGAGGAAAAATTGTTTTTTCTCCCCTTCAACTGGGAGCATAAACCTTGGCAGTCTGATGTGAGGGTAAGGGCAGCTTACCATGGAGGCCAGGCTCTTGTAGACATGCCACGTGATCAAGACTGAGCAAATGTACTTGAGGGGCCAAGGCAAGAGGATTGCTTGAGCCCGAGAGTTCGAGGCTGCAGTGAGTGGTGGTGGTGCCACTGCACTCCAGCCTGGGTGAGAAGAGTGAGACACCTTGTCTCCAAATAAATAAATATTTTAAAATAAAAATAAAAAGTAGAGTGAGCTAACGACTGAAGCTGGATGATTAGCAATTCCAGTGAAATAGCAAGTTCTGCACATGCAGAGGGTTGGGAGAGGCATGTGCGTAAGAAAGTTGTAGCTTGAGATTTATTGTAAATTCTGAGATTTCATAATGAGGCCCAGGGAGCGCATATGCATATGTGTTGCTGCTGTGTAGTGGGAATGGAGGTCAAGAAAAACAGCAAGTGAAGAGCCTTGAGATCCAAGAGACAGATGGGTTGTTAACACGCAGTAATACTTTCATGTACTTGTGGCAAGGTGAAATCGCTCCACTACTCTCAGAACGGGCTCAGAAACTATTTCTATATATCTCTGTAAATCATCTCAATTTCTTCAGTACTTACTCCATTCTGTAGAGAGCGGGAGGGCAACCCTAAATATTTAGGTTAGTTTCTAAGTAAACTCAGCACACGGTAATAAAAAGAACCAGCTACATAACTTGCAGGCTCATTGAAAAATGAAAATGCATGATCCCTTTCTCAAAAGTTGAGAGTTTCAAGATGGTGACAGTAGAGTGTGTAAACAAGGGTGGGGTACTTCTGATCACACACCCACAAAGCTGGCCGTGGTAATGAGGTCAACAACCCCTTTAGGTGACAGCTCCATATCTTTAAAGTGCTCAGGGTCTCAGAGTTCTCTTCCTCTGGCTGCTCTCCACAGGTGGGACAGAGATTTGGAGGAAAAGAATATGTAACACAGCTGCTTTTTGTGTCTCCTGCACTGGTGACCACTGAGGTGCAGCCAGCTCATCTAATTTTGCGTGTAGACTTCTGGCCACATGCTGAAGCCTGTGAGTCCAACCACTTTACTTAAGCAGCACATTCTTGGCCAGGGCAGGACAAACCAGTCCACCAGTGCTTTTGATACCTCCATGTTTTGTCATTAGGGCATATGAGAAACATCCAGTCCCCAAAATTCCACAGCAACCTTTGGGTACTGCCTGCACCACGGAGCCCTATCCCCACTGTTCCCACACTCTACACTGAATCCCTGTCACCCTGTGATTGGTTCAGCTCCTTTCTAGGACACCTGAGAAAGTGGGTCACTTGCACTGATGCTTCAAAAGCAGCTAATAGGTTAGTCTTTTAAGGGCATGCAAGAACCTGTCCGTTTGCCCTTTGCACATCTCTACTGACAGCTTCTGGATCTTCTCCTTCCCACCATTTCTCCAGCTGAAGAGATATTTTGAGCTTTTTGAGATTCCATATGACATACCTCACTTTCTTATCTGGTTCTCAGTCACACCAAATTGGCTTCATCCGAATTTTTTATTCATAATGTATTATTTTCATTGGTTTTATGCATGTTCCTCTTTTATTTTCAGTTGTTCATTCATTCATTAAATAATATAATGAACATCATAAAATCACCACCCAATCCAGAAATTAAAACATTACCAATAACTAATACCTTTCTCTGTGCTTCCGTCATCCTGCCCCCGCCTCTCCTCTAGAAATAACTATTATCCTGAATTTTACACTATTTCTCTCTCTCTTTCTCTTTTTTATCTCTCTCTCTCTCTCTCTCTCACACACACACACACACACACACACACACACAGAGTTCTATCCCTTATATAGGCATCTGTGTACTATAGCCATTTCATACCAGTTCAAGAGAACCAACTGTGTGCATCCCTTCTGAACTCCACATTTAGGGAGACCATGTTTGTAACTTGAAATCAGCCATGGTGGGAATATTTCCAACAAGAAATTAGCAATTACTGCGCAATGGAGCCCATTTCTCCAGGGAGCCTGTTTTAAACCTTTACCAACACACCACTGCATGCATGTTACTAAACAAAGAATATTTGCCTCTTTTGTTCACTCGCTGTATTCCTAGCACTTAGAACAATGCTCAGCACATAATAGATAGGAAGTTGTTAAATATGTGAGTTAGTGTCTTTCTCTATCCCTGTTCCTGGATACTTTGAGTGGATACGGACTCAAAGTATTCTTTCTGAGCCTACTATACATTTCTGGCCCAAGAAAAAGCCATATATTGACTTTTTCTGGAACTAAAAGATTAATCCTGATATTTTGATATGTTTCAGTGGCTCCACAACTTTACATTTTCTATACTATCCCACTCCACCCTCATCATATAACTGAAACAATCCTATGTGTTTATCTTTCTTGTTTCATTTTCCTCTCCTCTTCCTAAGCACATAGAAAAAGAGTATTTCCCATCCCTCTTGGAACTAGGTTGAAGCCACGTGACTGGGTTTTGCTGATGGACATAAGTAAAACCTGGCCATGTGCCACCATATTCTCATCCCTCTTTTCCGTCTCTTGTTTAAGATGGCAGTGTACAGGGTGCTGGATCACTGAGTCACCATTTAGAGGAGAGCCCCAAAGGGGATCCACTAACCCACCAGACTGACATAAGCAAAAAACTTATTTGATTAAGCTATTGAGCTTTGGTATTTGTTACTGCAGGCTAGTTGATCCTATCCTGACACTTTTCTCAGGAATATCCCCACAAGTCCTAGATTAATTTTAATTGAACAAACATGGATTATATGTCCATTCCTGAAATAATTATTGTGGCCAGAAAAATTTGATGCATCGATTGGCCAAGCTTGGTTCACATGCTCTATTCCTGGAGTTCAACATGAACTTTGACAAACAAATGGGTTGATATTGAGGTAAGAGTTGATATGCCAGAAATAAATTATGGAATTATTTTGGTTTTGTTTTTTAAGGAGTAGGAGAGGATAAGGAGTGGACACTAATGTCAAAAAATATGAGCTTTCAGGAATTATGGGTAGAGTATTTTATTTTAGTAAATATTAATGTTAAGGATTAGTTTTAGATAAAGCCTGAAAGATCAAATTGAATCCAATTTTAAAACTCTAACCCTGGAATGCCAAATTAAAGTAGATTTTCTATTCTTAGGAAATTATGTATGTTTTTGTGTTGGGCAGTTATTTGATGTGTTTGATGAGAGGAGTTATTTAAGAATAATAACTTAGTGGTAGTTTGAGAATAGTTTGAGATGGGAGAAAACTGGAGTTTAGAAAATTATAATAATTTGAGAATGCAAGAATGAGTAATAATAGTAATGATTTTAGAGAAAATTGATGCATACTGAGTTATATAAGAAAGGAAGAATTGACAGGTCTTTGGGGGTAGATAAGCAGGAAACAAGATTCAAAGGTTTGAAACTTGCACAGGGAGATTTTATTTGGGGAAAATTATACACTTCAGGATGCTGAGTCTGAGATGCCTTTTAGATATTCAAATGGAAGACAAATAGTTTTGTAGCTTGAATCTGGGAATAATGTGGTCTGGAGACATAGATCTGGTAGTCATATACTTAAAGATATTTGTTGATAAAATTATTTAACGAGAGTGGAGATAAAAAGCAAAAGTCTAAGAAAACTCCTTGGAACTGGCTAGCCATATGCAGAAAATTGAAACTAGACCCCTACCTCACAATGGGTTGAAGACTTAAACATAAAACTCCAAACTATAATAACCCTAGAAAAAAATCTAAGCAATATCATTCAGAATATAGACACTGGCAAAGATTTCATGATGAAATAGCCAAAAGCAACTGCAAAAGAAGCAAGACTTGACAAATGAGGTCTAATTAAACTAAAGAGCTTCTGCACAGCAAAAGAAATTATCATCAGAACTAACAGGCAACCTACAGAGTGGGAGAAAAATTTTGCAATCTATCTATCTGACAAAGGTCTAATATCAAGAATCTACAAGGAACTCAAACAAATTTACACAAAAAAACAAACAGCCCTATTATAAAGTGAGCAAAGGACATGAACAGACATTTCTCAAAAAGAAACATATTCATGCAGCCAACAAACATAAGGAAAAAAGCTCAACATCACTGATCATTAGAGAAATGCAAATCAAAATCACAATGAGATATCATCTCACACCAGTCAGAATGGTGATTATTAAAAAGTCAAGAAATGACAAATGCTGACAAGGTTGCAGCGTAATGGGAATGCTTTTACACTGTTGGTAGGAATGTAAATTAATTCAACCATTGTGGAAGACAGTTTGGCAATTCCTCAAAGATGTAGATCCAGAAATACCAATTGGCCCAGCAATCCCATTACTGGGTATATATCCAAAGGAATATAAATCATTCTACTACAAAGATACATGCATTCATACATTCATTGCAGCACTATTCACGATAGCAAAGATGTGGAATCAACCCAAATGCTCATCAACAATAGACTGGATAAAGAAAATGTGGTACATATACACCATGGAATACTATGCAGCCAGAAAAAGAAATGAGATTATGTCCTTTGCAGGAACATGGATGAAGCTGGAAGCCATTATCCTTAGCAAACTAATGTTGGAACAGAAAACCAAGCGCCACATGTTCTCAATTATATGTGGGAGCTGAAACAATGAGAACAAGTGACACAGGGAGGGGAACAACACACACTGGAGCCTGTCAGGAGGTGGGAAGGAGGGAGGGAGAGCATTAGGAAAAACACTAATGCATGCTGGGCTTAATATCTAAGTGATGGATTGATAGGTACAGCAACCACTATGGCACATTTTACCTGTGTAACAAACCTGCACATCCTGCACATGTACCCCAGAACTAAAAATGAAAATTTAAAAAAAAGAATAACTCCTTGGGTAATAACCATCATTATGACCCAGTAGAGGTAGGAGAAACTGACTGAAGAAGAGAGAAGTAAAGAGAAGTAGGAAGCCAATAAAACATCTCTTAAAATTGCCAAATGCTGCAGAGTAACACTAAGGAAGTCACTGGGATCTTGAAATTTCAATAGAATGAAAATGAAGTTTCAGGAAAGCCAAATTTTGAAGTGTTAATGAGATAGTAAGTAGTAAAGAAATAGCATTAAAAATCGGGTAGGAAATAACTTAGTAGGTTGAAAGCGTGCTACACTCAAACAAAGGTTTCTGCAGGACTAAGGAGATCTGTGCATTTTTAAATGAGAGGAAAACAAGCCACAAAGGAGAGCTTCAGCTGTTGATGTTCTAGGGTTGGTTTTTTGTTCTAAGGTTCGTTATTTGTTTTTGTTTGTTGTGTTTTCCAGAAAACTAATGATAATATTACCGTTTATTGACACCTAATATGTGTCAGGCACTGCAATACTTTTTACTTATATTTTGCCAACTATTATACCTATTTTATAATGAGGAAATGAAAAATAGGGGAAATATCCCAACAAAAATCAGCCATCTCGTAAGTGGGAGCAGAGTATCCACTACTTGGTGTGAATTCACTTTCCATTATGCCTCCCAGTCTCTGAAATGCCAATAGTGGTGGCATCAGATAATCCACCAGAAAGTCCTCAAAAAATGATAGATGAAATGAAAGAGCCTGGATATAATCCAAAAAGACTTCCAGAGATTTCTAATAAGGGACCTAAGAATTTATTTCAGCAAAATGAAGTCCCCTGAGGCTTCTCTTCTGTGCCCATTTATTATAGGTGATTACACGTAGTTAGATATGGCTTGAAATTTGTATTAAGAATTAATTAGTCTGAAGGTAATCAAGCTTACTTTCTCTTATCAGATAAAAGAGTATATAATCTTTTTGCCTTTTAAATTAGGAAAAACCAGAAACCCAATTAATTACTCTGCTGAGATAAGAGATTGACCCCAATACTCAAACTTATAATACTCAAACATATGTATTCCTCAGCAACTTTGTTTTTCTTTCATTTTTTTTCTGTTTTACACCTATTTTTAATTTTTTAAGTTATTTGGGGATCCTTTGTGAAAGTGAGTAGTAAATATGTGGGTTTATGTTGTATATTCTGTCTCATTCATTGGTTGTTCTCTCTGGAGAGAGCTGAAAAATTGATAGGATTTTAACAGGAACATATGCTAGTGAGGATATTCCAGGTGTAAAGACAGTACAGACAAATGAGCAGAGGCAAGCTAGCCCTGAGAGTTTCAGAGCTCAGGGAGTTTGATGATGTTACAGAAATACAGAATTGAATTTTTAAATTAATACATTGTGGTTTACCATGCAGGAAGGAGAAGAGAGTCTAAAATCCCCAAGTGGACAGCCCTATACACTCAGCTAGCCTAAAGTTACAAATGACACAGTGTGTGTTATTATGCACATCAATATGCAGAACTAGCCTAACAGTGCAAACAAGCCATCCAGAATCTTTATCCAAGAATTCTTTGTCTCTTCCCAAGAAACTCTTTGGTATCTTCAGGGGTTTATTGTAACACAGTAAATTTTGGGTAGGGATACCTTGAACCCAGAAGGGAGGGTTTTGACCAAGGTATCTTGTGACACAGGGAAGTATGGATACTTCTGGAAGGGAAGGATTCATAAGGGCTTCATTGATGGTTCATGAGACACATGTAGGGGAATAGTAGGAGATGGGGGCTAGAAAGAAATGTTGAGGTTGTAACTGAGGACTATGAATGCCAGACAGAGGCATATGTACAGCAGAAGCTCTTTTGATGGATGCCCAATCAATTCGCTCCTTACATAATCAATGCTTCTCATTCTGTCTGTAAAACTTGTTCACTGATGCCTCCTGTGCTGAGCTTGGGAGGTTAGTCAGCCTTTCTCCACAGCTCCTGGCATTTCTGATCCCATTACCTGAATTCAGAGTTTACCAAGAATCCATTGCCTTTGCTCCCAAGCCTGTTGTGCCTTCTGTATTTGTAACTGGAATTACATAATGTAATTTAATGCTATGTAACTTGATAAAATATGAATGTAGGGGGAATGATCAAAGAATAGTTTCTGTTACAGTTAAGTACAATACTTTGGAGATAATTGATAAAGGTTATTGCCTAAAATAATTGATGTCATATTAACTGTGAATGAGAAAGGTTTTTTTTTTAATTGGAGAAAGTATCTAAAACTTCAGGAGACCTGGTGCAGTGGCTCATGCCTGTAATCCTAGCACTTGGGAAGTCAAGGCAAGAGAATTGCTTGAGCTCCATTGCTTGAGCCCAGGAGTTCAGCACCAGTCTGGACAACATAGAAAGACCTATCTCGAATATATTTTAAAATAATAATAATACACAAAAATAAAACTCCAGAAGGATTCTGGGCTTAGATTACTTTACAGGTATCTTTACAGACTTATTCCACTATAAAGCAGTTAAAACCACAAATCATAAGATGATGAAGTCTGAGTGTGGTTAGATAAAGAGGCAACTTTGAACTCCACCAGAGGACTCAGGCTCAAGACTGGGCCCTGGCTCCTAGCACATGTGGCTGCCCATGTTTAACATCAAATGTAAAATATTAAGGTGTTTACACAGCATTTTCTATGATTCTTCATTTTAACTGATTTGTTCAATTAATTACTTGAGAAGCCACTAAAGATTTTCAAGCAAGGAAGTGACCTATGTAAGACAATTAAGGTAGAATTTGTTTCCATTTATTAGACATTTTAGGCCATGTGCAGTGGTTTATATCTGTAATCCCAGCACTTGGGATGGTGAGGCAAGATTGCTTGAGGCCAGGTGTTGGAGAACAGTCTGGATAACAACATGAGATCTCATCTCTTAAAAAAAAATCTGCCTTTCACCATGAAAATTTCAATATTGTACAACTAAAATATGTTCTCCTGAAGGATGACAAGTAGAATTCTTTCCATAATTTGATTTGGAAGGCAGCATGACATTGTGGGTAAGAAGTCAGGTGCTGAAGGCTAATCATTAACACTGATATGGTTTGGCTCTGTGCCTCCACCCAAATCTCATGTTGAATTGTAATTCCTGGTGTTGGAGGAGGAGCCTGGTGGGAGGTGACTGAATCATGGGGAAGGACATGCCCCTTGCTGTTGTTGTGATAGAGTTCACATGAGATCTGGTTGTCTGAAAGTGTATAGCACCTTACCCTTCTCTTTCAATCTCTCTTCTGCTGGCCATGTGAAGACATGCTTACTTCCCCTTCACCTTCCTCCTGAGTCTTCCCCAGGAGCAGAAACCTGTTCCACACATAGAACCATAGCCAATTAAACTTTTTTTCTTTATAAATTACTCAGTGTCAGGTATGTATTTATGGCAGTATGAGAATGGATTAATAAAAAAAAATTGGTACCACTAGAAATGGAGCATTGCTATAAAGATACCTGGAAATATGGAAGCAACTTTGGAACTGGGTAATGGACAGAGGTTGGAACAGTTTGGAGGGTTCGGTAGAAGACAGGAAGATGAAGGAAAGTTTGGAACTTCCTAGAGACTTGTTGAATACTTGTAACCAAAATGCTGATAGTGAGATGGACAATGAAGTCCAAGCTGAAGGGGTCTCAGATGGAGATGAGGAACTTACTGGGAACTGGAGTAAAGGTCACTCTTGCTATGCTTTAGCAAAGAGACTGGCGGCATTGTACTCTCGGTCTAGGGATGTGTGGAACTTTGAACTTAAGAGAGATGATTTAGGGTAATCTGGCAAGAGAAATTTCTATGCAGCAAAGCATTCAACATGTGACCTGGCTTCTGCTAACAGCATAGGCTCGTATGCATGCGCAAAGAGATTATCTGAAACTGGAACTTATATTTAAAAGGGAAGCAGAGCATAAAAGTTTGAAAAATTTGCAGCCTGACCACCTGGTGGGAAAACAGATTTTCTGTGAAGGAATTCAAGCCAGCTGTAGAAATTTGCAAAAGTAAAGAGAAGCCAAATGTTAATACTCAAGACAATAGGGAAAATGCCTCCAAGTCATTTCAGAGACGTTCTCAGCAGCCCAACCCATCACAGGCCCAGAGGCCTAGGAGGAAAAAATGGTTTTGTGGGCCAGGCCCAGGGCCCCACTGCTCTGCACAGCCTCAGGACATGGCGCCCTGCATCCCAGCCACTCTAGCTATGGCTAAAAGGGGCCAACATATAGCTGATGCTGCTGTTCCAGAGACTGAAAGCCACCAAGCTGAAAGCCACCAAGGCTTCCACACGGCATTAAGCTTCTAGGTGCACAGATGGCAAGAGTTGATGCTTGGTATGTCTGCCTAGATTTCAGAGGATGTATGGAAACACCTGGATGTCCAGGGAGAAGTCTGCTGAAAGAGCAGAGCCCTCATGAAGAACCTCTATTAGGGCAGCAAGGAGGGGAAATGTGGGGTTGCAGGCTACATGCAAAGTCCTCACTGGGGCACTGCCTAGTGGAGCTGTGAGAAGAGGGCCACCATTCTCCACACCCCATAATGGTAGATTCACTGACAGCTTGCACTGTGCACCTGGAAAAGCCACAGGCACTGAACTCCAGCCTGTGAAAGTAGCTGTGGGGGTTGTACCTCTGCAGAGCCACAGCGGGGAGTTTCCCAAGATCTTGGGAGCCCACCTCTTGCATCAGTGTGGCGTGGATATGAGACATGGAATCAAAGGAAATAATTTTGGAGCTTTAAGACTTAATGACTGCCCTGCTGGCTTTCCGACTTGCATGGGGCCTGTAGCCTCTTTATTTTGGCCAATTTCTACCCTTTGGAATGAGAACATTTACCCAATGCCTAGATACCCATTGTATCTTGGAAGTAACTAACTTGTTTTTTTGTTTCACAGGCTCATAGGCAGAAGAGACTTGCCTTGTCTCAGATGAGACTTTGGACTTGGATTTTTGGCTTAATGCTGGAATGTCTTAAGACTTTAGGAAACTGTTGGTAAGGCATGGTTTTGTTTTGAAATGTGAAAAGGACATGAAATTTGGGAGGGGCCAGTGTTGCCAAAAAGGGGTCCAGATCCAGACCCCAAGAGAGGGTTCGTGGATCTTGCACAAGAAAGAATTCAGGGTGAGTTCCTAGAATAAAGTGAAAGCAAGTTTATTATGAAAGTGAAAGAATAAAAGAATGACTACTCCATAGACAAGCAACCCCAAGGGCTGCTGGTTGCCCATTTTTGTGATAAGCTAAATGAGGTGTGGATAATTCATGTCCTCTTTTTAGACTGTACAGGGTAACTTCCTGACATTGCCATAGGATTTGTAAACTCTCACAGTGCTGGTGGAAGTATAGCAGTGAGGACGATCAGAGGTCATTCTTGTTACCATCTTGGTTTTGGTGGGTTTTAGCAGGCTTCTTTACTGCAAACTGTTTTATCCGCAAGTTCTTTATGACCTGTATCTTGTGCTGACCCCCTGTATCTTCCTGTGACTCAGAATGCCTTAACCATCTGGAAATGCAGCCCAGTAAATCTTAGCCTCATTTTCCCCAGCCCCTATTCAAGATTGAGCTGCTCTGGTACACACACCTCTGACATGGGGGTAGAATAATATGGTTTGGCTCTATATAGCCACCCAAATTTCATGCTGAATTGTAATTCCCAATGTTGAGTGAGGGACCTGGTAAGAGGTGATTGGATCATGGGGGCAGATTTCCCCCTTGCTGTTTTCATGATAGCGAGTGAGTTCTTATGAGATCTGATGGTTAAAAAGTGTGTGGCATTTCCTCCTTACCTCTCTGTCTCTCCTGCTTTGCCATCTGAAGCTTGTGCCTGCTTCCCCTTTACCTTGCTTGTAAGTTTCCTGAGGCCTTCCCAGCCATGCCTTCTGTACAGCCTGTGGAAATATGAGTGAATTGAACCTTTGTTCTCTATAAGTTACCCAGTCTCAGACATGTCTTTATAGCAGTGTGAAAATGGACTAATACAATTGACAATAGGTTCTTACTGTCACCACTTAGATTTCAGGAAGGGAATGGGGTCAAGAGTGTGTTCCCTCCCTGAAACAAGTTCTTCTCACAGTCTTCCAGCTGCTCTCTATATTGGATTAAGGGATTGAGAGGGTCACTGTGTTCTTCCATGGCCTAAATTGTACATTTCTCCAGTGAGAAAGTAAACCAAAGAAACATGCTCACTCACCCTTTCTTGTACTGGGGACTCACCTGCCAGTTCCTAGCCAGTCCCAGCCACACAGGCTGACTGGTTTTATTCTCCTTCCTAGATTTTGGAGTTATTTTTCACTTTTTTTAGGAGATGACTGAATAATTGGTGCAGACTTCCCCTTTGCTGTTCTTGTGATAGAGTTCTCACAAGATCTGGTTGTTAGAAAGTGTGTAGCATCTCCCTATTCTCTGTCTCTATGTCTCTGGCCAGCCATGCTTCCCCTTTGACTTTTGCCATGTTTGTAAGTTTACTGAGGCCTCTGCAGAAGAAGAAGCTTGTATAACACACAGAACCATGAACTGATTAAGATTCTTTTCTTTATAAATTACCCAGTCTCCAGTATGTCTTTATAGCAGTGTGAGAATGGAATAATACAACCCCCTATCAATGCTTGGCTTTGGGCAAGTTAGTTGGCCTCTCTTTGCCTTGAGTTTCTCATGCCTTAAAGGAGGATAAGAATAGAACCTACTTAGGAGGAATGAGGCATGCACTTTCACTATTACTGTTATTATTTTTTTTAAAGTTAAGATAGATGACTCTGTTGACCAGAGAGTGGGGTGTAGACTAAAGATATTCATGCCAGACTCAAGAGTATGTAATACTGTGCCTAACATAAGAAGGTAAGAATTTTGGTGAATTTGCACTGTACCTTTCTATAATAAAATATTACTAGAAAATAACCCCATACAGTGAACACACAAACCCCAGAAAACACTACTTTATCACCCTGATGCTTTACTATTTACCCACGCTGGCCAAGTTTCAGCTCCTCTAAACATCTGTTCTTATACAAGGATGATCTAATCAAGTGGGAGTCTCCTCCATGACCAATGAAGTTTCAACCTTTTCCCAGCTTCTTATATTAGGACCATTTTTTTTACCTCTGGCATTATTTTAGATACAGATATGCTACATAAACTTTAGCCCAGAAGAGAATTATTTAACAGGTCAAAAGCAATTACTAAAATTTGTCATTGGCTGAAGGTTACATTGTAAGTAAAAAGCATGGTTTTCCACTATGCTGCAGCTACTTAAAAAGCAGAAAGAATACCAGATTTTTTTCAGTAAAGAAATTTTATAGGACCACCAGGTTCAATTGCCCATTACATGATAGCAAACAAATACACCAAAATAGGGAGAGCTGCAGCAGAGAAGAGTTTAATAGTCATATGGCAGCAAAATGAGGAGGTGGAGGGTAACCTCAAATCTGCTTCCTTGGGGAGTTTTGGGCTGGGGTTTTTAAGGGAATTTTTTTGAGTAGGGGGCTGAGGAGCTGGGAGTTGATGACTGGTTAGGGTGTGAGGAATGAAATCATAAGGATATAGAAACTGCATTCTTGCACTGGGTCAGTTCCTCAGAGAGAGTCTTCAGATTGGCTGGTGTCAGTGAACCCACTGGAATGCAAGATCTGGAAAAAATAAAATGGAAATCTGAGGTTCCTTATGTTAAAGAAGTTATCTATGAAGTTAGGACCTTGTGACAGGAGTTAGGTGATCTCTAAGCAGTGTACAGCTATAAGGAAGCAGGTTACAGGGCAAGCTGCTATGCCTCTACTCAAATTTTATACTTTTGTTAAAAACGTAGTAGCTTAGTTTTATTAATTTTATGAGGATGATTTCAGAAATAAAATGTAATATATCAAAATACTGATTTTTCTCAAAACAATTGAACTCATGGAGATAGAGAATAGAAGGATGGTTATCAGAGAAAGGTCAATGGGTGGGTGGGGAAAGGTGGGGATGGCTGATGGGTACAAAGATAACTAAAAAGAATAAATAAGGCTGGACCCAGTGGCTCATGCCTGTAATCAGAGCATTTTGGGAGGCAGAGGTGGGTAGATCACTTGAGGTCAGAATTTCAAGACTGGCCTGGCCAACATGGTGAAACCCATCTGTATTAAAAATACAAAAAAATTAGCCAGGTGTGGTGGTGCATGCCTGCAATCTCAGCTACTCAGGAGGCTGTGGCAGGAGAATCACTTGAATCTGGGAGGCAGAAGTTGCAGTGAGCCAAGATCGTGCCATTGCACTCCAGCTTTGGCAATAGAGTGAGACTCTGTCTCAAAAAAAATAAAATAAAATAGTATTTGATAGCACAACACAGGAACTATAGTCAATCATAATTTATTTGTACATTTAAAAATAACTGAAAGAGCATAATTGGATTGTTTGTGGCACAAAGAATTAACAATTGAGAAGATGAATATCCAATTTTCCATGATGTGATTATTATAAATTACAGATCTGTATCAAAATATATCATGTACCCCATAAATACAAATACCTATGTACCCACAAAAAATTAAAAATAAAACTAAAATACTGATTTTTTCCTGAGGACCCAGTCGTGCTATGATTCTCCAAGATTCACAAATATTTTTGAAAGTCTATATGTGTGTGTGCACGGATTTACATATGCATATTAGCATACACAGAATAAAAGACATGCAAAATTCAGAACTACTCACATCCTTAAGAAGAGATTCTGAATCACATGTCCTACATCTTTCATGGTTAAAATGGCTTTTTATGTTCCAGCAGCATAATAAGAAGTACATATTTGGTCTCTGCCACTGGTTCCTGGCACAGAGCTTATAGGCTCTCACAACTTCCCATATGATGGAGTGATGGGAGTATCTTTTGTTATTTTGGTATTAGTCTCAGTTTTCTGATACCAGCGTTTCTAAAATCCTTAGAATCTCTAGAGTGGTAAGAGTGTCTTTTTGTTTATATTAATGAGATAACTGGTGGGTGAAAGCCCCTAGATACCTTCAGGATGAGGGCTGAGTGCCAGAGGAACCAACAATATAAGAAGATTAGAAATTTCAGCCCCTGTACCTGCTACCCCACCTCTGCGGAGAGAAGAAGGAATGGAGATTGAATTCAACCACCAATGGCCTGTGGTTTAATCAATCATGCCTACATACTGGCACCTCCACAAAAACCCTAATCAATGGAGATTGGAGGGCTCCTGGCTTGGTGAATACATGCTGGGAGGGTATAGCATGCCCAGAGAGAGCCTGGAAGCTGCCTGCCCCTCCCCCATATTTTGCCCTATACATTTCTTTGTCTGGCTGTTTATTTGTATCCTTTAGAATATCTTTTGTAATAAATTGGTAATAGTAAATAAAGAACTCTATCTGAATTCTGTGAGCTGTTCTTGCAAATTATCAGACCCGAGGAGGGGGTCATGGGAAAGCCTAATTTATAGCCAATTGGTCAGAAATACAGGTCACATCCTGAGACTTTCAACTCGTTTCTAAAATAGGAGGCAGTCTTGTGGGACTGAGCCCTTAACCTTTGGGGTCTGCCCTAGCTCTGTCTGGGTGGCATCATAATTGAACTGAAGGATAATGTAAGGGAAAAACGCCCACGTTTGGTGTCAAAAGTGAAGTGGTAAATAACAGAGAAGAAGAGTTTGATTTTTAGTCCCTGAGCTGTGTGGGTATCCATCACATTGTAAGTCAAATAAAATATGTAGAGATGACTATCTAAATTTAACATTTTGAAATTCAAGCATTGTAAGTCAGGGCATACACACAGACCCCACAGACTAGGTGGTCTTTGGTATGTTTGAAAAACAAAGAGAAGGTTGGAAGTTTTATTAAAAGGAGAAGTGGTGTGTATTGTTTTTCCAGAAAATTCGTTGGCACTAGCAAGTTTCTGGGGGGCTGGCATGCTCTGAGGCAAGTGATGAAAGTGGTGCGTAAAACTGTTCTTAGAATCACAGTGCGCTGTTTCAGTAGCCATGAGGTAAAACTGGTTTCAGATGACAGCAGGCAGTTTCAGCAGCCAGGCTTACAGAGAGTGACATTCTTGGAGCAATGTTATGTGCCCTGAGTGCTTTTCCCCCTTGGCTTCTCGACACTGGGTTAGTTTGATGTCACAGGAATGACCCAGTTTGTATGATCAGTTTTCACAACATTCCATCATGGTCAGGGTTGTTCTTACCAAGTTTCACAGTGAACAGTGATGAGAAATCTAAAAAGAAAGAAAAAGCGAGGGAGGGAGGGAGGGAGGAGAGGAAGGGAGAGTGGAAAGGAAAAGAGGGAGAGAGGGAGAGAGATTCACTGCCCATTATTACTATAAGTGAAAAGGAACAGAAGCTGTAGGTGGGGATAGTATTTCTGTGACATTCCAACATGTAAACAACCCCCAAACACCAAAAGCTCCCTTTGGGCATCTTTCCTTCTCTCTCGCTCCATCCTGGTTGAGCTGGAGCTCACTGCAGGGAGAACCCACAGAGAGAGGGCAAGAATGATGTGCCTCTCTGGTTTTTCCATTTCCTCTTTTGGGTTCTGTATTTCCACTTTGCAGTTTCCTTGATTCAGAGTAAAAAGATAAAAACACATAAAAGAGGCAGCACCGGCCGGGCGCGGTGGCTCAAGCCTGTAATCCCAGCACTTTGGGAGGCCGAGGCAGGTGGATCACGAGGTCAAGAGATCGAGACCATCCTGGTCAACATGGTGAAACCCCGTCTCTACTAAAAATACAAAAAATTAGCTGGGCACGGTGGCGCGTGCCTGTAACCCCAGCTACTCAGGTGGCTGAGGCAGGAGAATTGCCTGAACCCAGGAGGCGGAGGTTGCGGTGAGCCGAGATCACGCCATTGCACTCCAGCCTGGGTAACAAGAGCGAAACTCCGTCTCAAAAAAAAAAAAAAAAAAAAAAAAAGAGGCAGTACCAGCTCCTTTCCCAGCTGTGACTAGATTGTACTATACCCAATCCATGGCTCCAAGGAGTGCATGTACTGAGGCCTGGTATTCATCACAGACTCATTTCCATACGTGGGTCCAGTTTTGCTCCGTGAGTGTTCGGCTTTCTTGAAGGGAACGGTTAGAGCTGTTGCGAGTGGACTTCCTGGCTGCCACAGAGTTGTTTGGATTCCTTAGAAATGCACACTCACAGGCTGCTGCTCACTGAAGCTGTCTCCTTCACTGGCTGCGATTCTCCTGTCTCATTAGCCACTGCCTATGACGCAGGTGTCGTTTTTCCCTTTTACTCATCAGCACTGAAATCCGCAGGGTTGTGATGGGTTAGCAGCCTTTATTATTAGCAAGAAGCCCTGTGGCCTCAGAGGCAAAATGAGTCGTGGTTAGAAATCTCCATCTCCTCTCTCCCTTGGTATGATGCCATCATTTAACCATCGGAAAATAGAGAAGACCCTGTTCCATTTGTAAAGCCCGAAGGAGAAAAACTGAGTTTGAAATGTTTTTTAATTATGCTGATATTTAACAATAAACTTTGTAATATGAAAATCTCATCTCACTGGTCAGTATATTCTTTGACTTTCTTTTTAAATCAAGAGAAAAATGTGTTTGAGCTTTCTTGAGTTATGCCAAGGTTTAAAATATATGTGTGTGCATATATATGTGTGTATATACATATATATATAATTTAAAAATATATGTGTGAATATATATATAGATTTTTAGATTATGTCTATATATATAGTTTACAAATATATATAGTTTACAAATCTATAGTTTTAATAGATATATATAACTATATAGAGTTTACAAATCTATAGTTTCAATCGATTTTTGAATTCAAAATCACTACTCAATATATTTATTATGTGTTTAAAGGTTTGAAGATATAAGAAGGGAGTAATGTTACTAATTTCACTTTCTGTCAATGACTGTAATTGCTACTTGCAGGTAAGGTTGCATTGCTTTGTTTTGTTTTGTTTTCCTTCTGGTCTTGGAATGTCGTGGAAGGAGTAGGGTTTTATTTGTTTCATAAGAATCCTCTATTTATCATTATTATCTGTTTCTTGGATGAGTGGGAAAAACAGACAACTCTCCCTTACTCGTGTGTCCTTTCATATGGAGAGAGCACCCTTGCCTCGCACGCTACCCTTTTATTCATCTGTCCATCACAGGAAGATGAACTTTGTGGAATATTGTTTCCAAAGGTGGTCAAAATAATTCCTCCCTCCACAAGCCCTTTACAATGTGGATTTGGCACTCCTCCCGTTAAGAAGAAATTAATTTCTCCACCCTTTCCATCTGGCCAGCACTGTGACTTGCTTTCACCCACAGTATGTGTGCAAGTGATGGGCTGTGGCTTCAGAACCTCTCAGCCTCCAGTGGCCTTGCTCTCAACTCTGTGTGCTACACTACATAAGGAAGCCCAGACTTCGTGATGAGAGGCTGCATGAGAAAGGGCCCAGCCAAAAGCAATCACCAGATGGGGGTTTCTACCCACCTTCTACTTTCCAGCCCCAGGTGAGCTGCAGATGGCTGCAGCTACATGTGTGCCCCAGACAAGACCAGAAGAATGGCCTCCCAAATGGGCCCCGTGAAAACTGCTGACATTGTGAACAGAGAGAATGGTGGTTGTAACCACTAAGTTTTCAGGTGGTTTTTCAACAGTGGTAGATAATTGATACAGACTTAATCTGATTGGTGATCAGAAAGAGAATGAGGGTGTGCAGCCCAACCCCTTTCTCTCACTCTCTGTTTGACAGGAGTCAGCCCACTGAGAATCCAAGTTCTCTCTTCCTTTTCCAGACCATAATCTTACAGTGTGTCACTACTGATGCACTGATATATATATTTTTCCAAGTGCTAAAGGGTTGGAAATTAAAGGCACTATTTGGCTGAAGCCAAGGCCAAAACCAAATACTGCCATTAAAAACTTTTAGGAATCAAGAATCAATCTGAAAAATAATGCAACCTGTAAAATTATCGTAATCATTTAAATTATGTAGTCATAGTTTTGAAATTCTATTAGTAAAATTAAGATATGTTTTAAATACTTCATTTGCTTGTAACAATGTATTCCATTTTGCATGACAGAATTGAAAGTAATTTATCAAGATTTTGAATTTTTTTCCCTCCTCGTGAAATTTTAAGGTGGCAATAATGATAATTTAATGCATCCTTATAAGATGTAAAAATTCCCAAATGGGACATTTTATTGAAAACACATACTATCTTTATATGAGATTTGGCCATGACATTTTCAGTTACTCATGTGAATTTCATATTCCTGATTCTTAGAAGGAGATTCTGTCCAAACAACTCCGATTATTTCTGGGTAGTGCTAAAAATAACATAAAATAAAGTGATTTCTTTTTTTGAATTTTTCTTATTCTGTTTGCCTGCCTCACTTTCATCTGGACCTTCTTTTTTCTTCATCTCTTGTTCTTTCCTGGTCCATTTTGATTCAGCTCCCACTGTTTTACCTGAGTGTGGGGCCTGGTCAGGAAGTTGGGAAGCTGGTGCAGTCAAGCTCACTGCAGGCCCCTTGTCTCTCCTGCTAGTCTAGGGCAAACTCAACCCTGTTCCTGCTGCTGCTCTCACATTGGCCCCCACCTCCCCAGACCTGCTGAATGGTCATGTTGGGATCCTTCATTGTGAGGCTATTTGTCCCTGTGGCTTCCTTCTGCTTTCCCCTGCACAGATGCTGACAATGCACAGGTCTTATAGCTCTCAGTGGCTTATATTTTGTGGATTAGTTGGTACCTTGTGTCAATTGGTTGTGTTGTAAATGTTGCCCATTGTTCTTTTAAATTTTACTGTCTTTTTTTTATGTGGGGATTCAAGGAGATATAAAAGCTATGCCACTTCTACCACCTTTTCTACTGTCATCTTTTCAGAATTTGGTAAGAAGAGTTTTAACACAAGTCCAATGTAGACTATTTGCCCATAATTTGAAACTGAATGTTCAGCTATTTAGTCAAATCAGGGTAAATCCAAATGGCATCTCCTGTTCACAGCTCATTTGTGTTACTGTTACGGTTAAACTGATTAGCTATGATGGTTACTTGTGAGATCACATGATCTATGATCACCCCATAAGTTCCAGGATGTGAGAAATAACCTCAAAATGGGCTCTGTCAATGGGCCCCTTGACAAACTATAAAAGCCAGAATAGAACTTCCGGTCATCCTTATTAATAAGGATGATTAATAAGGATGTGTGCTGCAGTTGCCTGCTACTGGCTGGGTAAATTGAATTCTGGGCTTCAGTATTAGGAAGCCTCCCAGCACATAGATAGAAACTATGTCTTCCAGCCAAGATTTTATTAGTTTAAAAAGAAAGCTTCGTTTTACCTCCAAATGCCAACCAACTCCTTTATATTTATTTTTTATTACTTCAGAACTTGTATAGGGAGAATTTTTTTTCTTTATCGTTTGAAAAATAAACTAGGAGTAGAATACTGGAGCTCATCTTAACACCTGGAGATAAAAGCATTTGGCAGGGAGTTTCTGCAGGTCTTACTAAGTGTTAGGGGTTGTGAATTGTGCCTCCCACACCCCGGCAAAGAAACATTGTGTTGACATCCTAATCCCCAGTACCTCAGAATGTGACCTTATTTGAAGACAAGATTGTTGCAGATAAAATTAGTTAAGACGAAGTCATGCATAGGGTGAAGCCCTAATCCAATGTGACTGATGTCCTGATGTGAAGATGACCATGAGGACGGAGACAGAGGGAGCAATGAAAGCAGAAACCAAAGCTGTGGCGTTGCAAGTTTAGGAATGCCAAAGATTGCCAGCAAACGATAGGAAGTTAGGAAGAAGCAAGGAAGGATTTTTTACAGGTTTCAGAAGGAGCCTGGTCCTGCTGACACCTTGATTTTAGCCTTCTACCTCCACAAATGTGAGACGATAGGTTTCTATTGTTTTAAGCCACCCAGTTTGTGGTACTTCGTTAAGGTAACCCTAAGAAATTAATACATTAAGTCAAGTCTATGGGGATGTTATAGTCAGCTTGGGCTGCCATAACAAAATATCATAGACTGGGTGACTTAAAGAGCAGACATTTATTTCTCACAGTTCTGGACGCTGAGAAGTCCAACATCAAGGGGTTGGTAGATTTTGTCCCTGGTAAGGGCCCTCTTTCTAGCTTGCACATGGCTACCTTCTCAATGGGATGTCCTCATATGGCAAAGAGGGAGAGAGAGAGGTGTTGGGAGCTCTCAAGAGTCTCTTTGTCTTTGTACAAGGGCACTCATGCCACCATGGGATTCCCACCCTTGTGACCTCATCTCAATCCGATTACTTCACAAAGGTCCCACCTCCAGATCACATCACACTGGGAGTTAGAGCTTCAACATATGAATTTTGGAGGAACACAAACATTCAGGAGAACTGCAGACTTCTTGGCTTTGAGGTCTCCAGCCTGTACTGGGCAATACAGCTAGTTTTTGCAGTCACCGAGATGGTTTTTAACTACTACAGCCTAGACAAGAGACTAAACCTTGGACCACATGGAGGTTTTCACCTTGGCTGGTCACTACAGCTTCTGGCATCTTTATCCACGAATAAGTAATTGTTTTTCTACAAAAGAGTGGTTCTTTTTAAAATAGGCTGCAAGAGTGTGAGCAAATGTTTGGCTCTCAGATTTCCACAAAAGATACGAAACAAAGGATCTCACTTGCCTTTATGTTGAACACAAAACTCAATACCCAAGAATTTGAAAGCAGCTAATATCTACTAATGTCTCTCTGAAGAAAAATCTCATTGTTTCCTTTCATTGACTGTTTGCTTTAGCCACATCGGCTAAGATAAAGCTTTGCTCAGGCAGGAGTGTGTTAAACTGCAGCAGTTTGAGCCTCGAGACACGCTTAAAGCACATATATTTCTGTAATAATCCTATTAAATAACTCTGAATTATTACCCAAGAATTCACACTCACTCTCCATGGAAAAGAAATATCTTGCAAATTGTGCCAAATACCTACCAAATAGCTGTCACCTGGGCTTTGCTCAAGTTTCATCTCTTCAATTTTAGAATCAATCTCATGGCTTACAGACAACATTTTCATGGAGATAATTCCCTGAAATTTTGGAGGGAATATGACTAAGCTAACACTGTGATTTCCTAAAACATGAAAGCATGTTAATTTATTTATTTTATTTAGAAAATATTTATTAAATGCCCCTTATATTCTAAACACTGCTAGGTACTTTCTTCATGAAATAAACACACATCAGTTGGATAAGGAATAATTGAATTTGCACAAATATATAATTGCCTCTATGGTAAGTACATAAAGCGAAAGTAAATGGTGAACTATGAGCATAGACTAGAGGGTTTTGACCTAATATGAAAAGCCTGGGAAAGCTTCCATGAGGAAATGGCAACTGAGCTGAGATCAGAAAGATAGGAAGTAAGTATGTTAACATACAAGGAAAAATATTACAGGAGGAGGGGATAGCACGGGCAAAGACTCATGTAGCAGAAAGCAACAGAGATAGTAGCCAATTTGGCTAGAGCCATAAAAATATCTTTTTGTGTAAATAATTTACACTGGAGCTTTCGCGTGACTCAGATCACATCTTCATTTCTATGATCCATCTAGTATTGATGCAGTGTGTTGTTCATTTCTATCAACCTGATGAAGCAAGTCATTAGGTTTTCCAAAGCATTTTAATGGAGCCAGTGCAATGTATCTGGATCTTTAGTGTCCAGTGACTCAAGGCGTCAGCATTTCTAGGCTAACACATGGAACAGAAGTTTCTAGAACTGCAAAAGTGGTAACCTAAAAGCAAAGGCATATTCTTGCCAGAGAAAAATAACAATGGAAGTTACCAAAAGAGTTCCTTCATCAAACTTTGCGTGTTTACTATAGTGCCACTCTTATTATTGAGAAAAAGGTTGTTAATACTTCAATGAGACCTGGCATTTTCTGACAAGACCTTCCCTACAGATGGAAAAAAAATATGATTAGAGGAACGAGAAGGAAAAAATTTGCTAGAGGCCATTGTAGTTTACAAAGGCAGTTGATAAAGTCGAAAGGCAGCTATTATTCTTGGAAAGTATCTTCATTATGGTGAGTCCAGTTTCACAGAATTTCTTTTCCAGTGGACAAAGAAGTAGTTCCGTGATATTTACAATTCGAGGAATAAAGAACAGAGAAAATAGTCACGAAAGAAAGATTCTTGTTTCTGGGTATGCTTACGATGAATTGTGCATATCTTATTTTATCTTGTAGGGGCAGGTGAGGAGGAAAGGACATGGCAAATATAAACAGCACTAGTGAAACAACCAAATATACTTGTCACAGAAGGTAGTATTTCTCATTTCTCTTTTGTTCATTTAGATGTCAAAATGATGTATTAAAATATTGCAGATGTTTCTAAAGTCTTTCTGTTTATCTTTTATTGATTTTATTGACATTGCTCTACCTAAACTTTAAGAAATGATGATCTCTCTGATACATTAAAAAATTCCAGAGAGAACAAATTTCCAGTCTTTTATATCATAAAGCCCTTCTGTGAGTAAAAGACACATGATTGTTTGCAGTAGGGTCATCGATTATTAGCTATTAGTACATTTGAGCAAAATGATGTTTTGGGAGACACTTTGCCACCAAAAACTTCAAGAAATGTCTGGTTAAGGGTGCTGCTTAAATGTCTTTTTTTCATATAAATCACTTGATGTCTTAATAAAATGTTGCTTTTTAATTCAAATTCAGTAACCTGCCCCTTTAATATAAATTACTGGTACAATTCGTAACTGATTTTTTGACTGCCTACTCTAGTCTTTGCTGACAGAACTTTGATTTGGGGCAAGAGGCTTTTCCCTCCTCCCCGACATGACATGGGTAGACGTTGATTAATTAAATCTTGTCACAGTACTTTCATTTCCTTTGTCAATGATTGGTTTTTGTGACCCAGTTCTGGCTAAACAAAATGGGAGTCTACTGGAGAAATTCTGGAAAAGGTTACTGACATGGTTTGGCTCTGGGTCCCCACCCAAATCTCATCTCGAACTGTAATCCCCACATGTTGGAGGAGGGGCCTGGGGAAAGGTGACTGAATTATGTGTGGACTTCCACCTTGCTGTTCTCATGATAGTGAGTTCTTGCAAGATCTGGTTGTTTGAAAGTGTGTGGCACTTTCACCTTTGCTCGCTCTGTTTCTCTATCTCCTGCCCTCATGTGAGACATGCCTTGCTTCTCCTTTGACATCCTCCATGAATATAAGTTTCCTGAGGCCTCCCCAGACATGCAAAACTGTGAGTCAATTAAACCTCTTTTCTTTATGAATTACCCAATTTCAGGGAGTTCTTTGTGGCAGTGTGAAAACAGACTAATACTGTTACCTTTCTGATTCAAAGAGCAACAACCTGTTTTCTTCATGACCTTGTTAAATTTAGACATAACTATCTTATGACAATGTGAAATACTATCTCAAGAACAAGCCAACATGTTAAGGATGATAGAAAGATGAAAAGAACTTGGGTCCCTGATAATGTTGTTGAAATATTAAATTAACCAACCTTGAAGACACCCTATCTCTGAATTCTTTCCACATAAGGGCATATATTTCCCTTATTGTGTAAACTGGTTAACTAGGGGCTTTTGTTTCTTGTAACAGAGAACATGCTGAATAATACAATGTAAATTAGTTTGAGGATAAAGTTGGGGAAAATATAAAAATCTTCCAGCAACCAAGAAAAATTCCCCATAAAAACAGAAAAGAAAGCAAACAGTTTTACTATTGAACAATCATTAAACCAAAATGTGATGCATATCATGGACAATTCACTAAGAGACTGCAAAAACAGAAACAAACCTTTTATGCAGAAACAACCCATTACGTACATGTTTTCAAGATAAATGATAACTAGTCTTCAAGTAAGAACTGAACAACACCCATTTGTCACATATAATTCATCTTAAGCTCACCTGGTATTTAGGGTGACCATCTGTGTGAGCTAAATTGGCTTTATACAGAGGAAAAACAAACTTAAAACTTTATGACAGGCGATAATTCTGCAATTTGGAACAAGGCATCTACTGGAATTAGGCTCTGATTTCCCCAAACAGCCTGGGATGTAGGGGCTCTATTTTTTTTTCTGTCACCCAGGCTGGAGTGCAGTAGCATGATCTCAGCTCACTGCAACCTCCGCCTTCCAGGTTCAAGCAATTCCCTCAGCCTCCTGAGTAGCTGGGATTATAGATAACCACCATCATATCTGGCTAATTTTTGTATTTTTAGTAAAGGACTTTATGGTTTCACCATCTTGGCCAGGCTGGTCCTGAACTCCTGACCTTGTGATCCACCAGCCTCATATTCCCAAAGTGCTGGGATTACAGGCACGAGCCACCGCCTATCTATCTTTCTGTCACTTTGGATAATTACATTTCAGAGAGATGTAATTCCAGGTGCTTGAGGAAACATTCCTGCGTTGTAAAATTGGCAAGAGGCTTATTTAGGTTTTAAAAAGATTTACGTACATCTCAATGGGGCAAAGAAAGAATTCACAATTAGAAGTGTTCTTAAGTAACAGAGAGCAGAAGGATGACTACCAGAGGCTGGGAAGGCTAGTAGTGGGAGAGGGGATGGTTAATGAGTATTAAAAAAATAATAAGACCTAGTATTTGATAGCATAAGAGGGTGATTGTAATCAACAATAACTTAATTATACATTTAAAAATAATTAAAAACGTATAATTGGATGGTTTGTAACACAAAGGATAAATGCTTGAGGAGATGGATATTGTTTTCTACATGATGTGATTATTATGTACTGCATGCCTGTATCAAAACATCTCATGTACCCCATAAATATATACACCTACTGTGCACCCACAAAAATTAAAATTAAAAATAAATGCCCATCAATGATAGACTGGACAGGGAAAATGTGGCACATATACACCATGGAATACTATGCAGCCATCAAAAAAGATGAGTTCATGTCCTTTGTAGGGACATGGATGAACCTGGAAACCATCATTCTCAGCAAACCGACACAAGAACAGAAAATCAAACACCACATGTTCTCACTCATAGGCGGGTGTTGAACAATGAGAACACATGGACACAGCAAGGGGAGCACTACACACTGGGGTCTGTTGTGGGGAAATAGAGGAGGGACAGCGAGGGGTGGAGAGTTGGAGAGAGATAGCATGGGGAGAAATGCCAGATATAGGTGAAGGGGAGGAAGGCAGCAAATCACACTGCCACGTGTGTACCTATGCAACTATCTTGCATGTTCTTCACATGTACCCCAAAACCTAAAATGCAATAAAAAAAAGAAAAGAAACAAAAATGAGTTTTAAGTAAATGCACTAGGAAAAGAGATTCAAAAGGGCAGCTTTTTTTCCTTTCTCTCACTGAGAAGAATTAAATCTCTTTCTTGTGATTTTATTCACTCTTACAACAAACTTATAGTTATCTCATAAAGTCCTTGATCATTTGCCTACTCACAGTCCTCACTCCTGCCCTTCAATCCCCTCAACCAGGATATCTCTCATGCACATCTCAGGCAGCCCAGACTGAGGGTATAGTAATGTGACTTTCAGTAGGGAGCTGGAGGAGTTGGGCAGAAAGAAGGAGGGAAGGGAATCACTGGCTCTTAATTCCAGTGGAGTTTGTATCTTACTAAGGAATCATCTTCACATCTTGGTGAAGAGGCACCAGGGCCTCTGAGCACAGCTCTGCAGTTACTGCTCTACACTGAGGCCAGTCAAGGGGGTAGAGTGGCTGGAAGCCCAAATCCAGCCCATTCTTCCCTCACTAAGCCTTGTGCCCAGAGGAAGGTGCTCCTGCTTCTTCACACAAAAGTGTTATGTGGTTTCCAAGTCTTTAAGCCAAAGGGGTATGTCCCCATTCACCACCCTGTCCCTCTACCTATATTATTGGTGATTAAAGCACTTTAAGGATATATGAGTTTGCTGGGGCTACTACAATGAAGTCACAGACTGGGAGGCTTAAACAACAAAATTTTGTTTTCTCACAGTTCTGAAGGCTGGAAGTTAGAGATAAGGTGTCAGCAAGGTTGGTTCTTTGGTCTTCTCTTTGTATGTGACTATTTCCTAATTTTTTCCTCTTATAAGAACATCCATCGTGTTGGATTAGGGCCCATTCTAATGACCACATTTTAACTGAATTACTTCTTTAAAGACTTTATCTCCACATAAAGTTCTGTGGGTTAGGACTTCAACATATAAATTTTGGAGGGACTCAACTCAGTCCATAACAAAAGGCAATCTCTTTATTGTATTCTGGAGCTAAACAGATATTTAAAAATCCATTTTCTAGGTAGACAAAATGAGGCCCAAAGCAAAGTAGGAATTTCCTGTAGCCTCGTAGTTAGGAGAAGTGGCTTTGGAGTCTGACCAAGCTAGCTTCAAATTCTGGCTCTATCACTTTTTGCTGTGAGCAAACCACTTATTTCACCCAAGCCTCAATCTCCTAATCAATAAAATTAAGACTAATGATATATACTTAATAGTGTGTTATGAGACTAAAATCAGAAAATATATGTAAAGCACTTAGAATTAGTAAATGTCTAATACCCAGCTTTATCATTGCTAAAAATAATTGACAGCCTTTATTTAGTCTTCCAATTAGATGCTGCAGGTAGATGTTTAAGGACTTTTTTTTAAAGGTAAAGTCGTGACTCTCATAGAAATATAAAATAAGCATGTTATCAAATATTTTATTTAACTCATTAATGAAGAAACCAGTAAAAAAATATAACCAGTTCAAAAGCATATGTTAATAGGCTCTCAGAAATGCTGGAATGAATTTGCAAACAGATAGAAAACTGTCAATATCCACGGAGCCATCACCAGCTGTATTCCACATGAAAATATTAATTTGCTTTTCTTTGGGGAAAAAACATTTTCATTACCGAGTTATCAAACGCTGAAGTATCAGAATCCCTGTAGAACCAGAAGACCTGGAAGGGTGTGCTAGACAGGATGCCTAGTGATCTTTATTTTTTTTCCATTCTTTCACAACTTTTTCTGATACAAAGGATTAAATTTCCTTGTTAGTTAAATGAGAGATTTGGAGTAGTGGTTTTTGAGACCCTTTCAGTTCCAACATGCTATGACTCCAATTCCTTGCCCATTCTCTTTGTGTGTGCAAAGGACCCATGGAATCTTTCGTTGGTACATTAAACTACTGTAGTCATTTGTGCTAGTTGAAACCGGCCACAACTATGAGTGCATTCTGTGCTTTCTCTGTGTAAAAATAAAATCAAACCAAGATCCTACTTACTTTCCAGTTACTTTTAGGGCCTGTGCGTGTGCCCACACAAGTGTCAGTTGAAGCAGAACCTGAGCGCAGGCATTCTGCGTGTATTTGTTTACCAATGCTACCTAAGGAAGACGTGCAGTAACGATCAATATGACAAACCAGGAAAGTATTATGTAGACTCTGAAGATGATAACATTTAGGATGCAGTTTATCAAGATTTCTCTAATTTTTATAGACTTTTCTCTGCCGGGAAAATATAGCATCTCTTTCTGAGACTGCTTTGGGGTAATGGAGGTGGTCACAGCAGTGTTGGTGCAGGACAGTTCTCCAGGCAGCCTTGGACTGGCCCAGTTCTCTTCCTTTCTCACTTGTAGTTCTCAATAATAACTGCAGAATGTGCTGGGAATGCACCATCTTTAGATAAGGGAGGAGCTGGCCGGAACAGCCTGGGCTCTGTTCCAGGCCTTCCCACGGCCAGAACAGGATGTCCTCGACACTTCAGCCCAGTGTGTCATGTGACCCTGAAGTATATTACCAGGGGCAGGCTGCCTTTCAGGGTCCCTCTCTTGCATTGCAAATGGGGCAGCACAGTCCAGTCTCCATCCATCCTGGGCAGCCTTCTTGTGCCTTGAGGGAACAGCTCACAATGAATCAGGATTCTGTTATTCTTTGCTGCCTATTGGTAAGTAATAAACTCTTCACGTAAGTCGTCGTGTAGGTGGGTGCTCTGCCGCATTGGGCTCAGACAAGTTGGTAACCAGTGCACAGGGAAACTGCTTCACAGCTGAGGGTGTCAAAATTGGTGCTGAAGCTGGTGGAGCCCGTGTTAGGTAATGAAGAAGAATGGGAGGAGATGGAAGTGTGATTTTGTTGTGGTTGTTTATTTCTTCTCTATTAGACTCTAAGTTCTAACCTTTAACAGTGGAGAAGAGGGGCAGAAGCGTTTTAGTTATGTAATTTAATGCTTAATGTTGTTGAATGATTGAACTACTTCTTCCTTTCTCTAAACATAGAGCCCATGTAACCTAAAAAGCTCTCAATGTATTAAGCTTTTAGAAAACCTACCATATTTGCAGGCATAAAAGCATGAGTAGTGATGATATGTGACTGATATATTTCGAGGATAAATATTCTGCTTTGTAAATTTTATCAGGTAAAACCCTACTCAGTTTAGAAACAACATCAAAACTTCTTTTTTATTTAAATTTGTTTATTCTCATTTAAATAATCTCATTTTAACTAAAAGGATATTCTTGATGGTAAAACATGAAAACAATCACATTTCTTTGTTTTAATCTTCCTTTTCTTTCATCCTAGTCATTTCTATAGAAACAGAGGCTGACATGACTGGGTAGCATTCTGGAGGATTTCTGGTAATAACACACCTACACAGTGTGCTGCAGGAAATAGCGAGTCCATACCCGATAATTATGACTTGATGAATCATATAAGAATTTAGGAGCATTGTGATTGAATGTTGAAGATTTACATTCCAAGTATACTTTTATTACACCAGTAATATAACTGGATGGATTCAAGGGGAAAAAATATCAAAGGCCTAGGTTTTATCCATGCACATGCACATATTTATGTCCATCTACATAGATCTAGACATGCACAATTATGGGGCAGGCAAGGAGCTGGGGTGGACACGGAGGGTGAGGCGGTGAGAGAAGACAGTGATTCTTCATTAATAGTAATGAATGCCTTGAATGTGGAAGTCACCTGGCATTTACGCATTTATTTTATCATTGAAAATAACCCTGAGAGGTAAGCACTAGTGGCACCACTTTATAGACGAAGAAAATGAGACTCAGTAGTAAGTAGCAGAGCCCAGTTTTGAACCAAGATAAGCCTGGTTCCAAAGCTGACAGGACACAACATAAGACCTTTTCTGTTGTTCCTGAACTGCAGCTAGGACCCCAAACTAAAGTCAGAATCCCGTGAGTACCTGCACATTTTAAAATCAGAGATCTGCCAGAGCCTATCACATTCTCCTGGGGCTTCAAGAAGCACGATTGCTCCTGTCACTAATCCTAAGCTTCTCTCATCTCTGCTTCCTGTCCGCTGAAAGGACTGAGAGGAAAAGAGGTATAGCTTTCCTTTCCCCAAAGCTCATGGAAAGGGAGAGAAAAAAGCAACCAGAATTTCTTCTAAAGATCAAGGTGCCTACAAGAAGAGGAAACCAACTTTTTTTTTTTAAGACAGGGTCTTGCTCTGTCACATGGGCTAGAGTGCAGTTGCAGAACAGCTCACTGCAGCTTTGAACTCCTGGGCTCAAGTGATCCTCCTGCCTCAGCACCCGCTATAGCTGAAACTACAGGCACATGCCACCAGCTAATTTTTTCAGATTTTTTTTTTTTTAGCAGTGATTCGATCTTGCTATGTTACCCAGGCTGGAGACCAGCATTTTTATCATCATAATGGGAATTTGCTTCAGGAGTGGACATGTTGCTTAACCCCCATGCAACTGGAATAGGAGCAAGGAGATCTGGAGATAGAGAGCATGGTGACCACTCTGTTCTTAATTTGTCAGTCTCTGTTAGAAAATGGATCCTATACATGCCTGCTGATCTAACACTTTGCTGAAAAACGAGAATTGGGGTTAGTTTTGGACAATGTCTGCAGTGTAGGCTACGTATATATTGGGAGAGAGGATGCTGGCTAAGAGGCACATGCATTGCAGGCTAAATGCCATCAACTGGGCCTGCTAGAATAGATGGGCAAGCCTTCAAAGGAGAGCCAGTGCCTAAGGAATCTTCACCCAAATAACCCTTTTACTTGTAAAGGATGTTGGCACCTCCTCATCAGGATGTTGACTGCATTGAGCAGAAATGCATCATGGCCAATCAAGAAGAGGTCTGTAAGTCTGCCCTTCCTCCCTCATCCCCACTTGAAATTAGGAAGAGAAGAGGAGAAAAATGGATACAGAACAGATCTTCTCAGGCAGAACTACCCTGAGCTAGAGGAAGGAAAAGACAAACTCTTAATAAGTTTGAGAACAGGACTGAATATTATATACAAGAATTTGAATTTTTTGATAACTAAAACTGGCTTAAAATGTGTAAAACTTTTGTTTTAAAATTGTTATAGGAAAGTATAAAATTTTTATATTTATAACACCCCAATAAAAGCAAGCATAGTCACCAAGCCAGTTACTCTATCATTCTCTTCTCTTGTAATCCTGATTAGGTAGAGAGTCAGAAGCATATCGCCAGCACTTCATGGGCCTTCTTAAGACCTCCCCAGCCAGTGCTGGTGGTGAATACCTGTAGTCCCAGCTACTCAGGAGGCTGAGGCAGGAGGATCACTTGCTCCCATAATTTTGAAGTTATAGTGAGCTATGATGGTGCCACTGCATTCCAACCTGGGCAACAGAGTGAGACCCTGTTTCTAAAAAAAAAAAATTAAAAATACACTTCCCCAGTTAATCGAAATTGTTCAAAGCTGGTGAGAAGGTGCACATGATTCGTAGAGTACCTCCTCTGGTGCTTCTGCCTCTGCTGGACCTCCACCAGCCATTAACCTGACTTAATGGGAAAGTTCCCAGCCAGCTCTATTTGCCACGGCTCTGAGACGAAAAAAGAGGGACACAGCAACCTCTGCAGGACCAGTGGATCAAACTTTTAAAATTCAAATTCAGGAAAATCTTGAGCCTTTTATGTATGTATTTATGCATTAATTTATTTACGGAGACAGAGTTGTACTCTGTTGCCTAGGCTGGAGTACAGGGTGCAATGATAGCTCCCTGCAACCTCAAACTCCTGGGCTGAAGTCATTTTCCTGCCTCAGCCTCTCAAATAGCTGGGATCGCAGGCTTGCTTCACCACACCGGATAATTTTTAATTTTTTTTTTGTAGAGACGGTGTCTCACTATGTTGTCCAGGCTGGTCATTAACTCCTGGGCTCAAGTGATGCTCCTGCCTCAGCATCCCAAAGTGCTGGGATTACAGACGTGAGTCACCAGGCCTGGCCAGGTCTTGAATCTTTAAATGGCAGGTTTAGGCACTATGCCTTTGCAAGGCATGCCACTCAAAAGCTAAAACAGCAAAATATAACTAACTCCATTTTTGTTTAAGGGGCTTCCCCATTATTACATGGATACTAGGATAATTTTAGAGCACTGAGGATAATTTTAAAGCACTGAGATAAAATGCAAAAACAATAACCATGCAGTTTTTAAAACTAACTCTGGGATTAAAGGAAAAGTATATAAACAATTAGCTACATTTTGTTAAAGATTTACAGGAGCATTGCGACCTGACCAAGGACAAAGAAGATCCCAACTTCCTTGGACCCCAGCTGGCGCCTAGATGCCTGCGGTCATCATCACCTCTTGATCCAAACCACATTTTCTTCCTCATATTCGCCTCCCATAAAAACCCGCTGGCCAGCCAGGAAAATTTAAGACAGTACTTTAGAAGTTAAATTCTAAACTAGTTCACCATTTTCTCCGTTTTGTTGGCTTTATGAATAAGCCTGCTTTTTCTGCCACCAATTCTTCTCTCTCGTGTTTGGCATTTGAGCAGCCGAAACTGGGTTCAGTTACAAAAAGCTTGCCCTCTTTTGCCCATATACCCAAATCCCTCATGCAAACCTGGACATGTGACTCTCCAAGAAGTAGAACTAATTAAGTCCATTGGGCTCAGAATCATTGTGGTAGTTCTCATCATTGGCTTCAATTGCAAGCCAGCCAGGAACTTTCCCAAGTCAGCCCCTTCCTGTGTCCACAACCTTTTCAATGAAGCTTGTCATTCTTCCCACTAGCCTGCAGAATATATTTCTCCACACCTTAACTTTGGGTTCAGCCATGTGACTTGGTTTAGGCAACTGAATGAAGTGGAAATGACAAGGTACCATGATAAGCATAGGCCTTAAGATGCCTTGAATTTGCTTCATGTCCTCTTCCACATCTGCTGTCACCATAAGAACTTCTCAGAACATTGCTGTCCCCTCTGCCTAGGCACAAGAATGAGCACATGGGAAGCCATCCTGACCCCAAATAACTGTGAGCAGCCAAGACTAGCTGGATACATGACTTGAAATGGTGTTGCCCGCACAGCTCAGCCCCATTCAGTCAGTCCTCAGACACGTGAGTCATAGCAACAGTTTTTATTTTAAGCCACTGAATTTTGGGGTCGAGATTATAAGATACCAAAAGCAAGTTGAGACCAGGTGCAGTGGCTCACACGTGTAATCCAAGCACTTTGTGAGACCAAAGTGGGAGGATTGCTTGAGCCCAGGAGTTCAAGACCAGCCTTGGCAACACAGCAAAACCCTACCTCTACCAAAAAAAAAAAAAAAAAATTTAAAGCTAACTGATAAAATCATTTATCTAGTTCAGTGAACAAATGTAGTAGAAGTTAAACTAGAAAAATAGCTATCATTTCTAGAATAATTTCCCTTTGGACTGCATTTGCTAAATTAACAAGTGATTAAATTAATCCTAGTTTGTATTATTTGTCAAAATGTGTGTATTTCCTGGCAAAGCATAAGAAGAAAATGTATCTACACTCATTTTGTAGAACTCTGAGAGGACCATTTAGTCATTGCTGACAAAGCCCAGTCCTACATCTAGCATCATAGTACATGAGATACACGTACAATTAATTTGAAAAATAAGCTCAATTGTCTTGATATGTTGCCATCCAAAACTTTATTTATGAGTCATTTATTTAGAACTCAGACCACTCTTTCCCATAGAAACAGTATTATAATGTTTCCAGGCAAACAACAAAAACCCGTTTAACCCCATAATATAACTGACTGGTATCAGTAGTCACTTGGGAGGTGACTTCTTCCTCATTGCTTGGGTTTCCTTTTCCCTTTATGCTCCCTCTGTCTTCCTTGTTTGCTCTTTCTAGAGGAAGAGGAGGGGTTGGTTGGTTAAAGTGTATAGGTCTCCTTTCGCAAGCCGGCAGGATCGCTGCATTGAAAGGCTATGAGGACCTGCCGCTATCTTCTTTCAGGTTTGTGTCCTCCCACAAAACATTTGGCTTCATGGACTTGGAATCTGTTCTGCAACCTCTTTCTCTCCCTCCCTCTCCTCCCTTCCCAGACATACCTGAGCCTACGGTTTCCATGATTCATATTTGCAAAGGCAAAGGAAATTCCACTGTAGTCTCAGGCCTAAGATGAATTCTCCATCCCAAAATACTGAAAATCCTTTTTTCAGGGAGTTGTGTAGATTTTTAATAAATCAATGCTAATGTCTCTCATTTGGCTGGTGATCCTTTGCTGGATGCAACATCAGCCCAAATCCTGGAGGGACCAGGGGCAACCAGCATTTAGAATTTTCTTGGGAGGCTGAAGCAGGAGGACTCCTCGAGCCTGGGAGTGCAAGACCAGCCTGAGTAACATGGCAAGACCCACATCTCAGAAAAGAAAAAAGAAGAAAAATAATTCCTAAGACGCATTCCTCTGCTGTTCATCATTCCTTTGGGAAAAATTTTTCTTATGTTCCAACTGTGAAAGACTGGATACACCTTGAATGCAACCTCCTTGCACGTCTTCAAGGTAAAACTCACATTTCACAATGGCTCATCTTTTGGAAGAATCGCTAGTTCTTTCATGGAAGAGTAGTAATGGTCATGTTTTGTTAGAAGAAAAGTTGATTTTGAAGAAACTAAGAGAGATAGTAGAAACCATGAGTGTGTTCCATTTCTTTAAAAATTCCATAAACATGCATTAACTTATTCAGTTCAGAGCTCAGAGATTAAACTTTTCTCTAACCTTAGGATATAAACTTATTCTGATAAAAACTCTCAACATTATCTTTCTGAGATAATTCTGAGATTGTTCAGTAACATCACTATTTTAACTTTTTTCCTCCATTAAAACTTTATAACTTTATTCATTTTTTTTTTTTTTTTTTAGAGAGATGGGTCTTGCTATGTTGCCCAAGCTGTCTTCAAATTCATGGGCTCAAGCAATTCTCCCACCTCAGCCTCCTGAATAGCTGGCACTACAGGCACATGCCACCACCTGTGGTTTGTCTCATAGTTTTAAAAATCAAACTGTTCAATATAGACATGTATATAACTAGAATTTTCTTTTTCAATTCATTCTGAAAGCAATTTCCCTCCACAGTCTATGTCTCACATACTAAAAGAGATTATGTAAATCATTTAAATAGTTTCCTCACAAATATTATAGCCAGCAAAACACATTATTGATAACCACGTATTTTAACTATAAAAATTTAATAATTTTTTTAAAACTTTAGGATTTTCTTGCCTTCCTTTAATATAACTGGTACTTAAAAATGAATATATAGATCTATATATCACATTTTCCATACAGTTTAAATACTTCTTAAGGCTTTACCTTCAAACAATAGTGGCTTGAACCATGGGCTTACAAATCGAGACCACCACCTCCATCAATTCTGCATATCTACTACCAAAACCACTTTTAAAATTCCCTCAGGAATGCATGTTCTTATGCATTATTGAGTGGCTCAGTGCTAACCGCCACTCACTCCAGGCCAATGGAAGCCTCTACCCCTAGCCAGCCCAGTTGTACAGGTGCTGGCTCTTCTTTGAGGTAGGTAGAGCTGGGAGGCTCTGGTGCAGGAGAAGGCCAATTTCTCCGCTGTGGAAGAAGCTCACCTGCTCTGCTGTGGGGGGAGCATAAATACTCTGAGAGAAGCAGGGACAAGAGAGGAAAATGGAAAACACTGGCAAAATTTGATCCTAGCTCCACATACCCAAAGGCCAGATATATTCCTGCCTCTGCCACAATTACATTCTCATTAAAATACATCAAGACACTCCTTTATTCCTTTCCCTCCCTCCCTCCCTTTTTTCCTTCCCCCCTTCCTCCTCCCTCTTCTCTCTCTCTCTCTCTCTCTCTCACCAGGTCCTGCTCTTTTGCCCAGGCTGGAGTACAGTGGTGCAATCAAGGCTCTTACGCATTATTGAGTGGCTCAGTGCTAACGCTCTGGCTCAAGTGATCCTCCCACATCAGCCTCCTGAGTAGCTGGGACCACAGGCAAGGGCCACCATGCATGGTTAATTTTTGTATTTTAGTAGAGACAGCATTTCACCATGCTGCCCAAGCTGGTCTTGAACTCCTAAGCTCAAATGATCCACCTGCCTCCACAAGACACCCCTTCTTTTGAATTGCAGAAATGAGGATGTTTCTGAGCCTGAGCACTACTTTTGGCTACTTCGTGAGCTCCCCTATCTGAGAGCCACTGGCGGATAGGAGGTCAGGAAAGAGGGTGGGTCCCAGGTACAGGCCAAAGTCCCCTAAAGTCCCTGGACACCAACATACACTCTTTCGAGATGCCCATCCTCTTAAGCTTTGGAGGAGATGGGGATGACACCCTGGCCCTAGCACTGCTCAACTTTCACCTGACATATATGGTATATTTAGTTTAGAAATCATAGCAAATGTCATAGCAGTAGTAGTAATTTACAAATCATAGCAAAATCTTTTTTCCTTTCTTTTCTTTTTTTAGTTGGATAAACCAGATTGCCCAGAAGTAAAATCTTTTTTAATGTCTTATAGAATTTTGGATGTAGTATTATAAATATAAAAAACTCACAGAGTACATTTCAAATGTCTCATTGTAAAAAATGATAGGTAATAGAGGTGATGGATATGTTAATTATCTTGATTTAATCATTGCCACATTCTATACAAACTGTATAACAAAACATCACATTGTGCCCCATACATGTGTAAAATTAGAATTTGTCAATTAAAAATAATATTAATAATTTTTAAAAAGCATACAGCAACTCAAAAAGCTGTCAACTAGTAAATATTTTAATATTGAACTAAGGCTCACTGTTATAACTATCAACAGTATTAACAAACAGTATAAAGCATGTAAAATACTTTGTTCTTTGAAGTTGCAAGGAGGAAAAAAGCATGTGCCTAAGAAAGCAAAACACCACCATGAAACTGAAGATACAGTTTGTTTTATGAGTGTCTGTGTAGACATATCTATGTGTATATGTATATACTACTATACATACAATAATCAAAAATGTAACATTGGGATGATATCTACAAACATACAATTCCTTTTTAGTGTTTGAGCACTGAAGAAAGGTAGATCTTTATGTTAACAGCTTGATTGAGATAACTTTGAGGAAGAATTTTGCCTAACTTACAGAGTTTTGTGCTTTTGGTTCATTTATGTAGGAAATGAAGCATCAGGATTTACAAGCGCAGAGTTTACTCAGTGTTTCTAAAAAGTTTTTGGAAGATTTGAAAAATAAACTTGATAAATGGCTACTAAGAAATAATAAATGGGAGCTAGAAACAGATTATAGGACAACCGTGTTGCAATAATACAAATTAGGGGTTTCACTCTTGCTAGATAACTACCTTAATTCTCTGTCTCACTCTGATCCCCTAATAAAGAAGTTGATGATGACATGGATTCTAATAGGTCACTCAGTGACTTTGAAAGAAATATCTTAATAATGATCATAATAAAAATAGTGTCTCAATTTAATTGCTAGCTATAAAAATGATGGGTTTTTGCAAATATATTTGTGTATATGTATACATACATACATATATATATATATATATATATATATATATATATATATATTCTTTCTCTTTTTTTTTTTTTTGAGATGCAATCTTGCTCTGTTGCCTAGGCTGGGTTGCAGTGGCATGACCTCGGCTCACTGCAGCCTCCTCTTCCTGGGTTCAAGCTATTCTCCTGCCTCAGCCTCCCAAGTAGCTGGGATCACAGGTGCCTGCCAACACACCTGGCTAATTTTTTTTTTTTTAGTAGAGACACGGTTTCACCATGTTAGCCAGGCTGGTCTCAAACTCCTAACCACAATTGATCCACCCCTCTCAGCCTCCCAAAGTTCTGGGTTTACAGGCATGAGCTACTGCACCTGGCAATACATTCTTTTGAAAACTCTCAGATCCTTTTTACATAGCACATTTGCTAGGAAATAGAAATTAAGATGTGGCTGAAGAAAGCTTGATATATAAAAGTGCTCAAGTTTTTATCAGTTTTCCTTTGAAGGCTGCAACAAACTTAAATCTAAGTCTTTCCAAGGGTATTATGTACATGGCCTAACTGCAGCACAGACACATCATCCCTCTACCCCCAGCGTGAGGGGCATTTTAGTGACTTCTTGATTTGTCATGCCAAAAGTGATGGTGGATCATCCAGAAAAACTTATTTGACTTTCCAATGTGTTTTACAATTGTATTTGACTATGAAAGAAATGCTCTAAAAATTCAGTCTTTGAAATTAATAAAGATCTAAGGCAGGAGAAACTGGAAAGCCATTCAACTTCCTTTGTTGACTCCTACTCAGGACAATTTCGTATCCCAAGGCAATGCAGGGAATTTGTATAGCACAACTTGGACTTTACTGGTCCATCCTCAGAGAGCCCCATAAATGTATGGAATGATTCATATCCAGTTGCACATTTTAGCTGTTAAGTATTTTTCCAGTTCTGCTGGGTTAGAGAGGCATCATGTTACAGTGGAAAGAAAAAGGCATGGATAGACCGACAGACATGGAAAGAAGACGGAGCAGGGGACATGAAGGGGAAATGGATTCATTCTGACACACAAATGTAAAATTCCCTAGTTAAGAACAAACAGTACAGCATTTGTGCTTTTTTTTATATGTAAAGGTATTGTTCAGTACTTTTCCATTAATTTTTCAAAGGTCTTGACCTCCTAATGAAAAATTTCTGACTAAAAGGGGTTTTCCTCACCGCTCAGTTCCTTCTGTTGGGTCCTACAGTGAATCAATGATCTCGTATTTGTCCCTTCAGACAGTTGCCACGGAAATGAGTGCTGCAAACACTTTCAGCTTTCTGGCTTCACTGTGGGATCCAGCAAGAACATGACTGAGCTGTCAGAGAACCTCCTGAAGGAAAGTTGTACCTGATAAGTAAGAGTTTCCAGAAAAATGGTGACACATACAGGAAGAAAAATAGATTGTTTAACTCAGTCTGAAAAATCCCTTTTGATTCATAGACTGTCTACATGATTGAAACATAAGAAATCATCTCTTTCTCTAAGCAGATTCTTCTCAATTCACATACAAGCACCTTGGCCGGGGAGAGGGGAGCAAATAAAACTTCTCTGTGTAGGCATAAGGAGGAATCACATTAGCAAAAGGAAAATAAGGTGCTGTAGAAATGAAAAACTGCTGAAGAAACGAGAAAGCAAAATGCTAACCTGGGGGAGAGAGGGTGGCAAAGTGAGTGAAAGAGAGGGCACCTGATGTCATTTAAACCATTTTTAAGGAAAATTAAATATCCTGATTGAAAAAAAAAGGAAGTCACTGTGGATGTCTAAGAACACAATGGCTTCCCACAACTGGAATCAGAGACAATTTGGAGCTTGACGGTCTCCACTCAATAGACTTGAAATTTCATTTGTGTCATTTGGTCCCAGCAAATGGCACCTGGCTTTTCTGGGAAATAATTCCAGCTGTCAGTTTGAATCCACTGAGTAGTTCTATCCAGTGCCAATTATAATCCTGAAAGATGCAATCCCATATGCCCTAATTCTGAATGTTGAAATCTCAAAAGATCAAAATCCCTAATGTCCAAAATCCCCAAAATCACAACTATGAAAGATTAAAATCCTGAATGCTGAATTCTGGGGGAAGGATGAGTGTGTTTTCAGTTGCATGCTGGATAGTCTCATCATGTTAGTTGCATCAAGTTAGGCAGAGCTATTACCTTGTTGTCTTTATGTGGAAATTAAATGTGGTTTAAGATGCATATGGGTGACAAAGGGTAGACTCGTGTACTTCCTACAAACCTGGTAAAGCATTATTTTGGATATGTCTGTAAGGTTTTTTCCAGAGGAGATTAGTGTGTGAGTCTGAGTGGATTAACTAGGTGTGGGGGATCTGCTGTCAATGTTGAAGGATACCATCCAATCAGCTGGAGGCCAGGAGAGAGAACAAACACATAAGGCAGATTAGTCTCTGAGAGCTAGGGTAGATCTGCTGCTGACTTGCACACCAGAACTCCATGTTCACCAGTCTTTGGACTCAGGACTTTCAGAAGCAGCCTCCTAGGTGCTGAGGCTTCCAGCCTCAAACTGGTTTACAACATCAGCTTTCCTGGTTCTGTGAACTTCAGACTTGAACTGAGCCAAGTTTCCAGCTTGCAGATGTGGAACTTCTCAGCCTCCAAACTTGTGTGAGCCCATCCTACTGATAAAATTTCTTTCATCTATCTATGCACATATCCTATTGGTTCTTTCTCTCTGGAGAACCTTGACTAAAATAGATTTGGTATCAAAGAAGCCAAATGTCATTCCTCCTTACTATATTACTTGCAACATAATAGAAGAGATCTGTGAAATTGTTTCCTCACAAAAAGCTATGATGATCTAAGCTATGAGTCCTCTTAATAGTGAAAAATAAAACTTTAAAAGCTAATTACTACTGGCATTGTGAAAGCAGAAAATCACTTTATTGCAATGGCTGAGCGATAACCTGACTTTCAAATGGAATGCAGATACTTACAAAATTTGTAGACCGCCGTTACTCTTCAAGTACAAGTGCAGTCAATGTTTCAAAAATCATAGAAGTGAAAATGCAAATGAAAAATGCAGAAATCTCTGCCAAATTATTCAATCATATAAGATTTCTGCCCTTTCACATATAGTGCCAGTTTCCTGTGCTACATATTTCATCTTTGCTTCATTTCCAGTACTTGAGGTATAAATTGTGTAAGGACCTTTTATAGAGTTCTAATTTGTTTTATGGATTTTTTGCAAATTTGACTCTATGAAAGTGCATTATTGGAAGGTTAACTTTGTGCATAAGCATTGTGCGTGTATATAAAAATGTTAAAACTTCCTTAATAAAGAAGATATGTCCTTTCTGTACATCTGCCTTTGTGAAAAATAAAATTTCTCAAGATGGCAGCTACTTGGGCAACTGCATATGTGGTGGTGACTCGCGGTGGTTTTTGATGGGTCTCACTGAAAGACTCAGGTTATCCAGCATAGTATTTCAGATGACTGCAGTTATAAAGCTGGGTGCACACAGTTACCCGCCGTAGTGATATGTGTTTATACATTCCACTTTTTGACCTATTTATTAATGAATATGGTTTGTCTGCTCATAACTGTTATATGCATGTGGCTATCATTAGCATACTTGAGTGCTTATGCTTGCCTATTTTATGGTCTAAAGTGGCCTATAATGTGTGCCATCATGTTTTTATATGTTTCTCAAATAAATTCCCTTTAAAATATAAATAAATGCATTTTGTAAAATTTAAAGAAAAATTTTTTTAATCTGGGTTTGGTGGCACATGCCTGTAATCTCACCCAGCTACTTGGAAGGCTGAAGCAGAAGGATCACTTGAATCCAGGAGTTCAGTGCTGTAATATGCTACAATCATGTCTGTGAATAGCCACTGCATTCCAGCCTGGGCAACAAGAAAGACCCCATCTCTAAATAAATAAACAAGTTTTTCTCCAGAATTATATTTTTAGTATTTTGATCTTTCAGGATTTCAACAATTGGGATTATATCTTTTGGGATTATGCCTCTAACTCAACTCTATCCTGCATCATTGACCTCTAATGAAATTCTATTAGATTGAGTAAGGTCAGTGTTTTTCATACTGGAATTAGAGACAGACCACTCCTCATGGTGTCATGGCTGTAAAATATGAGGTTTGATTGGCAGAAGCCAGTATTTAGACAACTGCTTGGAAGACTTGCCAGATATTAGTATAATGGGAAGGGGAAATTGTAATTTGAAAAGATTATACCCTCTTTCATTTCTGATTTTTAAGTTCTTCCAGGTAAAAATATCTTATCATGTATACTATTGCTGGTGGGAACAATTTGGAAATACCTAGAAAAGTTGAAGGTGCACTTTCTACACAACCAAGCAATTTCAATTCCAGGTGTCTGCTATAGACTAAATTGTGTCCTCTCAAATTCACATGTTAAAGCCTTAACCTTCAGTATATCTAGACATAGGGTCTTTAGGAGGTATTTAAGGTTAAATGTGGTAATAAGGATGAAGCCCTAATTCAATAGCACTGTGTCCTTCTAAGAAAAGGAAGAGAAAAAGATCTCATTCTCTCTCTCTGCCATGTGAAGACACAGTGAGTGGCCACCTACCAGGCAGCAAAAGGGGCCTTACTAGAATCCAGTTATCCTTGGTACCTTTATCTCAGACTTCCATTCTCCAGAACTGTTAGAAGGTAAGTTTCACCTGAGCAGACCAAGACAATGGCTATCCTAGAAAAGCTTTTATGTGTGTCCAAGAAGACAAAATACAAAATACGTGTTCATCATATCACTGTTCCTAATAATAAAAATGCAGAAACTGGTCAGGTGCAGTGGCTCACACCTGTAATATCAGCACTTTGGGAGGCAGAGGCAGGTGAATCACTTGAGATCAGGAGGTCAAGACCAGCCTGGCCAACATGGTGAAACCCCGTCTCCACCAAAAAAAAAAAAAATTATATATATATATATATACACACACACATACACACACACACACATACATATATATTTATATATGTATGTATATATGCCTACATATATATATGCTAACTTCTTATAAAGAAACTATTTAACAGAATTCCATACAACAGTTAAAATGAATGAACTCCAATAACAGGTATTCATATGACTAAATCTCAAAAATATAGTGTCAAGAAATAATCTGTAAAAGAATGTTTATACATACTACCATAAAATTGAAAACATAAAGCAATAGTTCATAACTTTTTGGAAATATACTTGTGTAAACAAAAAGAAGCATTGTTTAATGCATGCTTATCATGACAATACATGTCTACCATGTTTTACATAATTGAGGCAACAGAATTTTGGATGTTTTAATTAGTTAGGGCCACCTACCACCAGACACCCTATGAGATTCTTTAATCTATAGTTGATGAAAAATAAAGACTTGAAGGAGAATGACAAATTATTCTGAGGAATAATGGCTAAATACACAACTTATATGTGCATAATTTCATACTACACAGTTGGAGGCATGATACTAGATAATGTTTATACACATGCACACAAACTACATGCTTAGCCAGCATAGATAAGAAAATGGTCTTTACACTTCCTCAAATTAAATTGCTGTCTTTTTTCATTATCCAGATTTTGTGAATTCTCTATTATGTCCTATTCTTATCCATCACTTTCACCATCAGAGTCCTTATCTCTATTTGAAAAAAAAAAAAAAATCTCAGACTCCTGTTTATCTGATTGTCCAAAATTCACTTAAAATCCTGCTTTGACAAGTAGTATTTCTAAGGATGTTCTGTCCTTTCAACAAGCTTTGTGATTCTCTGACCAGGTGCCTGTTTGCTATTCTTCTACCAGCTAGATTGAAGGAGTATTTTTAACTCTGGTCTTTGGCAGGAAGAGTGCCTTTTCATCGGAGCTAGCAGTAAAAACATGAACACATGTGACTCCTTGTGTTCCACCACGAAACACTCCTCAGGGCACAGCAGTTCAAGGGTACTTTGTAAGTGACTGGGATCACTACTTGCATTTATAGATTTTACATCATTTTATATCGTTTCACATTTTACTTATCCATGATATACTTCAAAGAGAAGTAAAAAATACCTACATATTTCCAATAAAAACACAGAAAGAAATAATACAGTGCACCTATTTTTTCCATCAGCTTAAAATTAGTATAAACAATCTTATTCCAGAATATAAGTTACTTTGACTTGGGTCAAATCTTTTGTATACAATTTGTTCTTTTCTGTATGTCCCTTTTCCCCAAACTCAGTTTTATATAATTATGTTATTAACTCTTTTGTTAAGTGTGAAGAAAAAAAGTGTTTTATTGTCAAGTAATCTGGTATAATTGGGGATAGACCAAATTAAATAAGTTTCACTTTCAAAGACCTTCTCAGAGGCTATATGTGGCTATTCATTATAAACCCCAAGAGAGGCTAAGGTATACAGTGTAACACCCTCACTTTTTTTTCCAATGTTGTATTATAGAATGTTTATTTATGTCACAGATTCTGTATTTTTTAATATTTAGGCAGATTATAGTTCAAATCCCTTGGATTTATCATTTGACTCTATTTTTATAACTAGTTTTCTAATCCCATTTTTAAATACAATTGAATTGTTTGCTTCTTTTTATTTAAATTATGAAACTGACATTCATAAAAACTCAAATCATACAGAGAGATAGTGAATAAAAAGCAAACATCTTCACCCTCCCCAGAATCACATTCTCTTCCGTCAGCAGTAACCCTTGACTAGAGTATGGTGAGTCTCTTTTTAAGTCACTTTTACATAAAACAATCAAGTTACTATTTCATATTGTCTGCGGAAAACAACAGACATCTTCAAAATTGGATTAGAAAAAAATTTTTTTAATATATCTTCAAATAATACATATATATTTCCCTGATAATTCAATGGCTATATTTCAGATAGTGTCAGATTTGGTTTTAGGTGAAACTCTTGACTTTTCATTAATGTTAAGTGGTTACTGAGAAAGTAAGTTGAAGAATATATAATTTATTTAAATTTTCCCCAAAATTATGCTAGATAAATTAAATCTTTAGTCTTTCTTTAAATCCTTCACTAATTGATGTCAAACTATCAAAGCAGCATAAATCAAACCACACCCTCACTCACCGAACTGACAAGACCTCAACGCCCTCTAGTGGAGTGGCCTCCGTGCTCCATTGTGTGGGACCAACCTCTATTCCAGTGGGTAAGCTCAAGTGAATGAGCTCTTATGAGGATGAGATTATAACTCATCGAGGTTAGAATGGCACTCCCTCTTTCATTCATTTAACAAATTGTTAGACTTGCTTTAAAAGAAAATAAGTTAAAATGAGCCATCACCAAGAAAACAAGAAAAAATTCTGAGGGGAAATATCCACATATAAAATATCAAATAACTTTATTGCTATAGAAAATCAGTCCCTGATCTTCCAAGTATCTGTTTGTCTTGACTTCTTACTCTTGGCCACATCACTACTCTTTACTACTGAATTTACAAAGATTTAAAACTATTCTTTAATTTTTTTTAAGTGCTTAGCTTTGTCTTTAATTTCACTTCTCTGGGTTTATCACTTTTCCTTAAGAATTACTTCACTCACTTTCCCAAACAACAACAAAATATAACCATTTAGTTCACTTTTCTGCTTTTCTTTTTTTTTTCTTGGAGACAAAGTCTCACTTTGTTGCCCAGGCTGGAGTGCGTAATCACAGCTCACTGCAAACTTGACCACTGGCTCAAATGATCCTCCCACCTCAGCCTGCTCAGCAGCTGGAACCACAGCTGTGCACCACCATGCCCAGCTAATTTTTTAATTTTTGCAGAGATGGGGTCTCTCTGTCTTTCTTGCTCAGGCTGGTCTTGAACTCCTGGCTTCAAGCAGTCCTCCCACCTTGACCTCCCAAAGTGCTGGGATTACAGGCATGAGCTACCACACCAAGCCACTTTTCTGCTTTTCTCCCTGCCGAGGCTGTGAGCTATCTCATTTAAAAGATAACTCCTATTCCAGGGCATAATGAGAGGTAGTCAAGGATAGTGGTTAACAGCATAGAGTGTGGAGCCAGCAGGCCTGGTTTCAAAGCCCAAAAGAGCCATGTGATGTTGAGCTAGTTGTTTAAATCCTATGCATCTCAGTTTTTTCATCTGTAAAATCAGAGTGATAATAATATCATCCAATAGGCATTTGGCTTAAGTAAGAAAATCCACGTAAAGGAGGTAGAACAGTGCATCAAACATAGTAAGCACTCAAGAACTGTTATTTGATATTACTACTTCCTCAGAGTAAATAAAAATAAGACACTATGAATGAAAGATATATAAGCCAACATTTCTTTTCAAAACCAAAGGCAAACTGTTCATTAGCCATCCCTTGTTTAAATGATTGTTATCACCTCCTCACTAGCCTTGTAGCCAGCAGTCTCTCCCAATTCATCTATTGTCATCAGTCAGATTTATTTTCCTAAAAAACACTGACATTTCTATTTCAGGATCTGATGAACTAACTTCCTGCTGAAAACAAGTATAAAAACTAATATATAGAACAACTGTGTGAAGAAACTGGAAATCACCCAGTTCCTGAAGGGTTGGAAAGGACAGGCTACAATACCTGAGAGGAGAGGCATAGGTGGCGAACTCTACTCTCAACAGGACGTTTTCCCTGACAGAATTTCCAAATTCATAAAATAGGGGAATAGATCCGAGCTGAAATGTTAATGGGTTGAAGAGAAACAGATTGGAATCTGGGGCTGCTAAACTGGGCTAAGACTTGAGAGGGGAAAATTATAGAGAACAGGGACTCAATGTGAAATGAAATGAAGTGAAATGAGAAAAGTCAACCAAATCCCATCCCACTGCTCCTTTAGGTTCCTGACTTTCTCTTTAGTTTCATATGCCCAAGGTGAGTCTACAAAAAAAACTAGCAGAAAACAGGATCTGAGAGAACAAAGAACTGAGCAAAAGTTTAAGTAGACAGTTGTGCAACGCTGCAAAGAGAGAAACTTGAGTTCAAGCCTAGGTAAGATGAAAGGGGCTTGGGAAGGGGTATGTCAGTAAAGATATCCTGGGCTTTCAATTGAGATGCAGAAGTATGAAACCCTATGAGTAAGGGCAAATCTGAAAGAGAAAAGCCTAATAATGACTAAAACCATTTCTCATTCCTCCAAAGAATCAAAATGATCTTCTTATATCTTATCTACCTGCTGGAAGAAAACTTAATCTTCTTTGGAGGAAAGTAACAGTATTTATAGGCTGTCCAGTTTTTCACTCATATCTGGCTAAAAAAACAGGACCAAATAGATAAAAAGCTACACTTTAAAAGTATAATAATAATAGACCTAAAGATAATGAAAATATTGAAGTAATCAGACAGGGACTTGAAAATTAAGATCATAAATGTGTTTAATAAAACAGAGGAAACCTGAAATCCCAGCACTTTGGAATGCCGAGATGGGCAGATCACTTGAGACCAGGAGTTGGAGACCGGCCTGGCCAACATGGCAAAACTGTCTCTACTGAAAATACAAAAATTAGCCAGGCATGGTGGTGCACGTAGGTAATCTCAGCTGCTCAGGGGGCTGAGGCACGAGAATGGCTTGAACCCAGGAGGCAGAGGTTGCCGTGAGCCAAGATCACACCACTGCACTCCTGCCTGGGCAGCAGAGCGAGACTCTGTCTCAAAAGGAAACAAACAAACAACAACAGCAACAACAACAAAGAAAATACAGAAGAAAATATCAACAATTTCAACAAAATCTGGAATCTATCAGATGTAGCAGAACAGAGAACTTTCAGTAAACTAGAAAACAAGTAAGTAACCTATATTCAGTTTGAAGCACAGAGAGGCAAAGGGATGGAAAATATAGAAAAGAGTGTGAGATAGATGTGAAAAACACTGGTAAAGTCTAACACTGATAATTGGAATCTTAGAAACAAAGAGGATATGATGACTCAGAAACAACATTTGAAGAAATGCTGGCTCTAAAAATGTTCCAAAGTTGCTAAGACATCAAACCACAGAATCAAGACACTCAATAAACCTTGTGTAGAATAAAAATATAAAGAAAACCACATCTGGATACATCATAATTAAGTTGCTAATAACCAACACAAATAGACTAGTCTTACAGAATCACTCAGAACTTTAAAAAGTCACGTTATCTTCAAAGAAGTAACAGTAAAGCTATTAGGTTGGTGCAAAAGTAATTGCAGTGTAATTTGTGGCTGGGCGTGGTGGCTCACACCTGTAATCCCAGCACTTTGGAGCTGGAGGTGGGTGGATCACAAGGCTGGGAGTTCGAGACCAGCCTGGCCAAGATGGCAAAACTTCATCCCTACTAAAAATACAAAAATTAGCCAGGTGCAGTGGTGGGCACCTGTAATCCCAGCTTCTCAGGAGGCTGAGGCAGGAAAATCACTTGAACCTGGGAGGTGGAGTTGCAGTGAGCCCAGATCGCGCCACTGCACTCTCGCCTGGGCAACAGAACAAGACTCCGTCTCAAAAAAATGTATAATTACATATAAATTATAATTATAAAAATAAGCAAAATCTACCTGAAGTTGATCATGTTAAATTTTCCCCTAGTTCCTTAGCAACTTCATACTGGTTAGTATTATACTTCCAGTATCATCATAATCAAATAATTGAAAAGCCTTCAATATTTCTTCTTTTTCATCTTTTTTACTCTTTAAAAAAAAAAACAACCATTATTAGTCTTTCATTCATTTTTTTTTATCAAGCTGAACAGATTAGATCCTTGGGGTCTAAAGCAGCAATGTGCCAAGTAGCTGAGTTCTAATTTTCTTTATTGGTCTTTTAACAATTATGTATTCACATCTGTCCTCAAGGTGCTAAAATGTAGAGCTTGTTGAAGTGGAAGAGGCACAGGGTGGTAGAGAATGCGTCTCTTATTAATCCTAGTAATTCAGATCCATTACCAAAAATGTAAGCTTCAAAACAGGAAGGTTGTCTCTTTCAATGCTCCTTAGAATAGTGCCCGGCAGAGGCCGGGCGCGGTGGCTCAAGCCTGTAATCCCAGCACTTTGGGAGGCCGAGGCGGGTGGATCACGAGGTCAAGAGATCGAGACCATCCAGGTCAACATGGTGAAACCCCGTCTCTACTAAAGATACAAAAGATCAGCTGGGCATGGTGGCGCGTGCCTGTAATCCCAGCTACTCAGGAGGCTGAGGCAGGAGAATTGCCTGAACCCAGGAGGCGGAGGTTGCGGTGAGCCGAGATCGCGCCATTGCACTCCAGCCTGGGAAACAAGAGCAAAACCCCGCCTCAAAAAAAAAAAAAAAAAAAAAAAAAAAAGAATAGTGCCTGGCAAAAACAGGCACTCAATATTTTATGTTTGCTGAATTCAAGGCTTCCAAATTTCTCTCTATCCTGCTATGTAGCCTTATTATTTCCTGACAAAAACCTCTTCTCCACATCACAGTCTTCTCATTACTACCCTGAAAACATATTTATTCTTGCTATTCCTATCTCCCATCTTTAAAAACCTAGTTTCATTTCTTTCTCTATGAAGCCTCTGACTGCTCCAGCCCTAAAATATAGCAGGTTATTGCTAGTATTTCTTTGAAAAATAAAATCACAACTATACCATTTTTATACTCATAATGGTAAAAAAAATCTTCAAAACTAATGGTGCATTTTTATTTGAATCAATAAAAATTCCTTCTTCATTGATTCCAGCTATCATTTTGTAAATTTCTTCTTTCTTTGGCTCAAATCCTACGGCCCACATTGAGATCTGAAATAGGAAGAAAATAAATTATAATATGCCATGATTTCATTCTAAGCTTTTTAACTCCCTATTAAGAGATTCTCTCTTTTCTACCATGGACTGGGCATAAACATAGAAAATTAGGTCAGCAGGTTCCAATCCTATTGTGTCATCAGGTACATTACTGTTACACCTGGGCTTTTGCCTACTCATTTATAAAACACAATTAAAATGCTTAACAAGGATATTGTTTTGTTAATGCAGGGCAGGCATATGTACTGAAGAGACTTTATTTCAAGCTTTCAGAAGACTACTGTTAAAGAAAGCCTTAAGGATTGCCACGAATGGGCTGGGCAGGGTGGCTCACACCGGTAATGCCAGCACTTTGGGGGACTGAGGCAGGTGAATCACGAGGTCAGGAGTTTCAGACCAGCCTGACCAACATGGTGAAACTTCATCTCTACTAAAAACACAAAAGATAGCCGGGTGTGGTGTAATCCCAGCTACTCAGGAAGCTGAGGCGGGAGAATCAAGTGAACCCGGGAGGCAGAGGTTGCAGTGAGCCGAGATTGTGCCACTGCACTCCAGCCTGGGTGACAGAGTGAAACTCTATCTCAAAAAAAAAAAAGAAAAAGAAAAAAGATTGTCACAAATAATATGGTTTTAAAAAATGATTTGGAATTAGAAATTATTTCAGAACCTTCAGTTCTTTTATATCGATGGTTCCAGACCCATCAACAGCAAATAAATTAAGGGCCTCTTTAATTTCTTGCTTTTGGGATTCATTCGGTTCAATTTTTGCTGCTCTTTTTTTCCATTAGTCTGAACGTGTAAGGTAGTTAGATGCCTGTAATACACACGCATGGGTGAAAGATAAACTACATAACTAGAATAGTTAGCAGAACCAAAATAATTGATAATAAACTATTAAAGTACCGATTGCCTACTATATAATGAACCTCAAAAATGTTCCCCTTTTCCGCTTGTTAGTATTTGTGCTTTTGGTTATCAACGTCTTGGTGAATAACCTGGTTCTTTTTTTAACCAGTTAATTTTTCTTTAAAATTAGGGTCTTTGAGAGAGAAAAGAGGCAAAGGAAGGCATCCTAGAACTGCGGATGGTACTGTGTCAAAATGCAATTCTGATGTACTTGATACATCTGAAAATGTGCCAATTTTTACATGTACTTGGTATATTTGAAAGGCAGTTGTTTAAGAAATATTTACTTTCATATATGCCTATGTCTAAATAATAAAATTTGCTTATTTTGTGGGACATGCTTGATTGAAACACAGCATCCCTTCCAACACTTTCATCTAGCATGCTATACTATATAATTCAGAGGCTGAAAAGGGAAAAACTGCATTTTCCAGGTGAAAAACTACTCCAGGGACCTGGGATTACTCCTCAGGTTCTCCTGCAGCCTCTCCTGCAGTCTATTCTCTCCAGCTTTGGGTCAAGAAGCAGTGGCAGCAACTGCACTCCTTCCTTACTCCTGTGGATCGCCAGTTTTACATGCGGTAGGAGTTGGTTCTAGCAGCTGTAGATTCTTGATCCCTGGACTGCACATGCACTGGTGTGGTTTTCAACTCAATAATTCCAGGGGCAGCCTTCTGAATCCTCACCTTCCTAACAGTGGCAGAGTCTGGAGCTCCCCTGGCCGTGGTTCTTGGAGCTCACAGTCGGCCCCCTCAGGTCCTCCAACAGTTCTGCCGTATCTCATTCTCTGTACTCAGTTCCTTTCTGGCTGAAGAGCGCGGCTTCTATACCCAACCTATTGTAGACTGTGGGTACTAGCAGCTGATGGGACTAAGGAGAGGAAAAACTGGAGAGTCGCTCTTCTGTCCCTGGACTCTCGGACAATGCGCTTCCATTTGGCTAAAGGAGGTTGGGGGAGGTTACTAACGACACCGAGGATCACGAAAAGGAAAGGAATAACACAGCGCGTAAATTAAACACAATCGCTTCCTTGCTCTGGGGTAAAAACTTCAGCAACGGCCCCAGCAGAAGATTAGAGCTTCACACTCAGCAGGTCCCCAGCCGGCGCTCAAAGCCGCGATCTCCCGGCGTCACCTCCCGCAGCCCCTCTCAACCCAAGTCTTTACAGCTCACACGCAGTTGCTAAGGCCGCTTTCACCGACCTCTCTCAGCCCCTCCCACCCAGCCTGAATGATTGATATCCAGTTCATCCAATGGACAGGAAAGAAAGTCTTCGAACCGGCCCTTTCTCTCTATTCTCTACCAATAGCGCGATTTTCCCGCCTTTTGCAGCCCGGCGTTAAGCGGAACTTTCCTCTGCAGCTGTGTTTCTTAGCAACCAAGCCACCCGTTCCACCAGAAGCCCCCCTTCGCACATGCGCAAACTGCGGCGGGGAAGGGGGCGCCCTAGCCCTGGCGTTTTTGGTGTTACTGTCCCAGCCAGTACTGCGTCTGGTCGGTGGGAAGCCGGGAACTCCAGCCCCCCGTAGGAAAGAAGAAAGGAGCGAGGTTAGTAGTGAAGCGCTTCCGCCGACTGCTAAGCTAAGTCTTTGCTGAAGACTTGGGAGCCCTTGTGTTTGCTTTCCTTGCCCTTTTCGGGCCGGGGAAAAAATGAGAATCTAGGGCCTGGAGTGAATTGGTCCGGCTGGGAGTGCTAGAGGAAGAGGGGACTGCCCTTTCTTTTTGCCGCTTGACTTTCCTCATTTTCCAGTGCCTGGAGCTTGGCCTTAAGCCGTTGACGTCCTGTCTGTTTTGGGCAGGGATTCTGGCATGGTAGACACCAAAATTTCTGTATAGCAGTGGCGTGGGACAACAGTGTCGTTGGAGAAACGTCGGTTTGGGGATAGCATGGGTCTTGGGATGTAGTTAAAGCTTCACTGCATAGATAACTACATATGTTTTTACATATGTTGCCTGTAGCATTTGCCTTTGAGGTAGGACTTTGGCCCCACCCATTATTACTATCGGACCCCGCCCCCTAACACCAACACACACACACGCACGCACACACACACAAACACACATATACATATCCCCAGCCATTTCCTTTGGCCAGTTGTCCAACCATATGAAATTGTTCTGCACTCCAGAGTCAGACATGGGTAGTCTGATTATCCAGTTGACTCAGTAACGGCCTAGACTTACTCGTGAAACTTGTGTTAACCAATTCAATCTCTTGTCCAGAGGGCCAGATTTGCAGGTTCTGCCCGTTCTGAATTTGGCTAGGAATCAGCTTAAAGGGCAGGGAAGAAAGACTGAGGTAGGGTGGACCACTGACCTCCTGGTGAGAATGAAGAGACGACAGAATCTTAAAACTTCTAACCTTTAATTGCTCACACATGCGGACCCCTTTTATGCCTCTTACAAACCTTCTCTAGAGTAGATATTTTCTAAAAACCATACTGGATTCTAAATAGATTCAGGAGGAATACTAACTTTAGTCTTTTTCTTTTGTTTCACTTATGTCCCCGAAGGTAGGGCAGGAAAACATGTGCAAAGTGCATTCTTGAAGCACTCTGTCAAATTACTTTTCATGCTTTAGTAAGTAGAAACATGGCACATTTTCCAAAGCCATCAGTCAGCCCGTCTTGTTCATATGGCATCCCAGACAGACACCCAAGCATTGTAATCATTGATAAAAATCTCATTAGGCTTCTGGAAAATTGGTAAGGTTATCCTCATGTTGCAGGTGATTTTTCCATATAAAGTTGCTCAGCGAAAATTAAAATGGTGCAAATTCAAGATAATTTTTGAGTTAAGTAAAATGTTGTCACTTTAGTATATGATTTTCATGTCATTTTTCTCACTTGGAAAATTGCTCTTGACAGTTTCAAGATAATAGACTTAATTTTTAATACTAATATTAAGGGATTCTGAGACCCAGAAATGAATAGTACCAAGTATATTCCCAACCTAATGAATATACCAAGTATATTCCCAACCTAATCCTAATTTCTAGGAGCTCTTGGATCATGTTTGATGTAATGACAATTAAAAGGCTGAGTAGTATATTAACCTATTTTTTATCACTCTATGATATAGGCTTTTATATTTGGAATATTTACTGCTAAATATTTTTTTAATTATAGGCTCAGATTCCAATTCCTATATCTTAGGTAGGATGTAATCAGTTTTGAAAAATAGCCATTAATGAATCTAACTGCACTTTAGAACATTAATCATCATCATTATCCAAGAAAACATTCAACACATAGGCACTCTTAAATCTACCAAAGGTATTTAATGCTTTCTATATGACATACACTATGACAACTACTGGTGCGTTCGAAAAAAATAAAAGTAGAATATAAAAGATGAATAACTAAGGAATCTACAGATTAGTGGGGGAGTGAGACACAAACATAATACAATGTTTTTAATACAGGGTTTTTTTAATCTGCTTTAGTCGATGGATATAGAAAGTACCTTGGGAGCACAGAAAGGAGGGACAACTCTAGGGCATTAGAGAAGGCCTGATAGGAAATGAGGCATTTGCCTTGGGTCATAAAAGTTCTATAGCATCCATGGAGATGAAGAAAATGTAGAATATTCGAATCAGTATCGCTTAGTGAAAATAAATGATACGTTCTAGTGTGACAAGATTATGAGGGTTATAAGGAAAGGAGGGAAAGGAGTCATAAATTAGGTTGAGGTTAGATTATAAGGCACATATATCAAGCCAAGGAGTAAAGATTTTCTTTTTTAAGATAAATAGATGTTTTTTGGCAGTGGAGTAATCTGTTTAGGTTTGTGCTTTATCAGTGCTAATTCTGACCACCACGTGAAGGAGGAACCCTCATTCGAGGCAATTAAAAGGCCTCAACTAAGGTGGTGCCAAATAGGAATCATGTCAACTCCAAGGGTAGTTGAACCTTATATTTATGTTGGAGAAATACTAAAAGTGGCACCTGTTTTCTCTTGCTTCAGTTTTGTACTTAAATTTGGGGGAACAAATATGGTAAAACAAAAAATTCATTTATTCATTTACCAAATATTTATAGAGTACTTGCTGTGTGTCAGGCAATATTCTAGGTGCTCAGGATATATGCCATTGACTAAAATTGCCTTCCTGGAAATTACATTCCAAGAGAGAGATGTAGTCTATAAAAAATAAATAAGTAAACTATATCCTGTTTTATAAGGGGATAAGTGTTATAGAAAAAAGAAAGTTGAACAGATGGAAGAAATCCAGACTACAGAGGAACAAGAGGATTTGTGGTATTCAGTAAAGTGCTCAGAGTGGGCCTCATTGAAAAGCAGAAAATTTGAGAAAATATTTGAAGATGATGCAGCAATAGATTTCCTGGGGAAGAGCATTCCAGAAAGAGGGAACAACTAGAACAGAAACATTAAGATAGGGAACATGCAAAGTATGACAAAAAGGAGGACAGAACAAAGTGGCTGAAGGATAAAATAGTGATAAAGTCAGAAGGGTAAAGAAAGGACTGCAGATAATTAGGGCATTGTAAGGATTTTGACTTTGACTCTAAGCGAAATGGATAGGCCTCGCAAGATTTTGAGCCTAGGAGTGAAAGGATGAGTTCATTTTTAAAAGGGACTCCTGTGTCAAAGGCATTAAGCTTTATTTTCTGAGTTAGAGGTTTTTAAACAGTAGAGTGATTTGATTAGATTTCTGTATTGGGAATAGACTGGAGATGAGCAAACAGTTGATTTAGATGATGAAAAGACTGATCATGCCCATCAAGAAAATACTATTATTTTTCAAACTGCAGCTCCTGAAAGCATTGCATGTCTTATTACTCTAAACTGAGTACCTTAGACAAAACTGGACATGATCTCTGGGAAAGAAAACTTATTCTAATGTCAAAATTCCAGTTAAATAGTCTGACTCTGCTCTTCCATTACACACTTAGAAAGTCCAAGAAACATTAAGCTGGCAAGTAGAGAACTGTTTGTGGAAAACACTGGTGCATAGCAGGACAAGAATCAGATTGTGTCTGTGCAATGATATGAAGAGTTGCCAGAAGTACTTATCATCTTTGAAATTATCACTTTCTTATCCCCTTTGCTGTTTTTGCCTTTTTATACCCAATCTGTTAGAGGATAAGGCTTTTTTTGTTTGTGTTTATTTTATCTTAATTGTAGCCAATTGTAACCTGTTCAAAATAATAATTTAGGAGCTCTTCTAAAGTTGGGAATGCTAAGACTTTTTAAAAAAATTACTAAAACTTGGAATAGTTTTTTTAAATGCCAAAGCAGATTTATCTTGAATATTGATTTTGATATTAGTTTTATGTGACTTTTTTCTTATACATTAGTTGTATTAAAACAACTTCATGCCTTTTCTATCTAGGAAACTTTTTCACATAAATTAAATAGATTAAATTTGAAATAGCCCATGACTTTTTATTTTGCTCTAAGTTCTCTCTGACTTTGCTCCTCATAGTAATGTCTTACGATTTAATAAACATAGTATAAAAGGAGATCATAAGCAGAGACTCTGATACATGTACAAGTTAAGAGTATGAATAAGGCTTGGAAAAAGGCAGAAAGGTTTGGAAGAGGGAAATACAGTAAAAGATTCAAGAGAAGAGAGGGTGAATTGCTATCGTGCTGGATGAGGGGCAGCTAAAAGGTAGAATTATATAGACTTTGACATTAGACAAACCTGGGTTTTAGTCCGTAGCCTTTTACAAATTAGCTGTGAAATTTTGTGTATGTTATGTAACTATTCTGCTTCATTTTCCACATCACTAAAATAGATTATAGTATCTCCCTCATGTTTTTGTTGTTGTGAATGCTACATTATATAATACATGTAAAATGCCTCAAACTTAGTAAGCTTTCATAACATGTTAGAAATGAAAAACAAAAAGTCAGTCTTGTCTTTTCAAGGTTGTCCTTTCAACAAATTATTCTGGAGCAACTTGGTATCCATGAGGGAAGAAAAAACCCTACCTCACACCATTTACAAAAGTTAGTTTAAAATGAATTATGAACATAAATATAAAAGCTAAACAAAGGGAAGAACAAATTTGGTATCTCATACTTCCTGATTTCCAAACTAACTACAAAGCTATAGTAATAAAAACATGTGGTACTGGCATAAGGATGAATGTATAGACTGATGGAATTGAATTGAGAGTCCAGAAATAAATCCATAGACATCTCTGGCCAATTGATTTTTGACAAAGATGCTAAGGCCACTCAATTGGGAAAAGAATTGTCTCTTCACCAAATGGCACTGGGTCAACTCTATATCCTCATGCAAAATAATAAAGTTGGACTCCTACTTTAAATTGTATATGTAAATTAACTCAAAATGGGTCAATAAATTAAAATAAGAGATGAAACTATAAAACTCTTTAAAGAAAACATTGGGATAAATCTTCATGACCTTGGATTTGGCAATGGATTTTTAGCTATGACACAAATAATATGAGCAACAACAACAACAAAAATAGGTAAAATAGATTTCATCAAAACAAAAGTATATTCTCAAAAAAGTAGAAAATATCCTACAGAATGAGAAAATATTTGCAAATCATAGTTTGATAAGGCTCTAGTGTCCAGAATGTATAAGTAACTCTTAAAATTTACCACCAAAAGACTAACTGATCTGTTTTTAAATGGTCAAAAGACTTGAGTAGACATTTCTCCAAAAAAGATGTACAAATGGCCAATGTACATGAAAAGATGCTCAATATGAGGAAAATGCAAGTCAAAAACACAATGAGATACCACTTCACATTCACTAGGATATCTATAACGTTACAAAAGCAAAAATGGGAAGTGTTGTTGAGTATACCAGACTGAATATTTCCCCCCATGCTACCCCCAATTCATGTCCTTCTAGCATCTCAAAATGTCATCTTATTTGAAAACAGGTTCTTTGTAGATGTAATTAGCTAAAGTGAGGTCATACCTGTATTAAGGTGGGCCTTGAATCCAATGACTGGTATCACTGGGTTATAAGAAGACCATATGAAACAGAGGCAGAGATTAGTTAGGCAGTCAGAAGCCAAGGACCACCAGGAGCAACTAGAAGCTGGAGAAAGCAAAAAAGGATTCTTCCCTTGATCCTTCAGAAGGAGCATAGCCCTGCCAACATTTTGAATTTGGGCTTCTAGACTCCAGAACTGTGAAATAATAAAAATAATAAATGTGTAATGTTCTAAGCTACCCAGTTGTTTGCGGTAATTTGGTAAGGCAGCCCTAGGAAGCTAATGCAGTGAGGATGTGGAGAAATTGAAACCCTCATACATTGTCAGTGGGAATGTTCAGCTGTTATGGAAAACAAACAGTTCATTAAAAAGTTAAAGACATTTGTTCCTCCTTTTCATGCCTGTGGCTGGATGCCCCACAATACTATAGTCAGGCCTTTTGCATTAAGCAAGTAAGAACTACAGACTCCACCTTTTCACCCAAATCATGAATGACCAATGAAAAGCAAGTTCTTCTAGAGGAAGAAGCAGCCCTTGGAATGTGGCGTACGCTTGAAAGTTGAAGAGCAGGAATTCTCCTTTCAAAGACCCTAGAGCATAAACCCCTGTGTGGCCAAGTGGGATTAGTCCTCACAGGCACATGCCAAGGGCACAGCTTGGCATGTGAGTATAGGAGTGAGGCTCAGTGGCAGTCAGGCACCTCTGCAATGACAAGCTGTCTCTATCCTACTTGTTTACTGTATGTTATTAGAACACGTCCCATGCCCCAGCTTCTGACCTGCCACCACCATTTGGGTCCTATAAGGCCAAATAGAGAAATCTGGCAATAAAAGGCAAATGTAACCATGCTTTCTTTACGATGAGTCATAAATGGTTTTCTTTAAGTGAATGGAAGAGTTTGACAGAGAAGCACCTTTGTAGGCAAACATTAAGAATACTGGCTGGGGCTAGGTGCGGTAGATCATGCCTGTAATACCAGAACTTTGGGAGACGGAGGCGGGTGAATCATGGTTCAGGAGTTCATCCTGGCCAACATGGTGAAACCCTGTCTCTACTAAAAATACAAAAATTAGCCAGGCATGGTAGCGTACATCTATAGTCCCAGCTACTCAGGAGACTGAGGAAGGAGAATTGCTTAAACCCAGGAGGCAGAGGTTGCAGTGAACTGAGATCGTGCCACTGCACTCCAGCCTGGGAGACAGAGCAAGACTCTGTCTCAAAAAAAAAAAAAAGAAGGATGCTGGCTGGGTATTGTGGCTCACGCCTGTAATCCCAGCATTTTGAGAGGCCTAGGCAGGAGGATTGTTTGATCCTGGGACTTGGAGACTAGACCGGGCAAGATGGGGAAATCTCACCTCTACAAAAAAAAAAAATTAGCCGGGTGAAGTGGTATGTACTTGTAGTCCCAGTTCCTTGGGAAGCTGAGGTGGGAGAGTCACCCGAGGTCAAGGCTGCAGTGAGCCATGCTACTGCACTCCAGTCTGGGCGACAGAGCAAGACCCTGTCTAAAAAATAAAAAGAATGCTAATCATTTCTGGGTTCGCTGTGACTCATAATGCTGGGGATCTCCCTTGTAACAATGGAACTGAAAGACAGTGATGAAAGCCATGTCAAGCATTCATTATTCTGAAAAATGCCATGCACTTTTCCTATTGAACCTGTGGTGGAATGAATCCATGGTTGTGTCTTGCTTCGAACAGACTTGTTCCCAGCACTCCTCACGATAGATTTTGATGCTTCATTTTCATATCTCTCTGCACAATTAGATTCGGAGCTCCTTGACAGCAGAGTATGTGACTTAATCTTTATCTTTGTAATGCCAGCAATTAACACGGTGCCTCCTGGTACACTGTATGTGCTTAAGAAATACTCACTGAATGCATGAACAAATGAAGGACAAGTGAAGGAATAACTAGGGATGTTTGTAGTGCTATAATACATAATGGAATATGCTGTGGTTTACTAGTTTCATAATAAACAAATAGTCTGTATCACCTGGTAATGTTGACTGTTTTGGTTTGTGTTGGAAACATTTCAATTGTTTGGGCATCGCCATTCTATGCTAACTATCTTCAACCTGGACAATGGCCATTGCAGGATCAAGTTTAAGCTCCTTGCCATGCACATAATGCCCTTCATAAACTGACTCCTTTTCTTTTCTGGAGCTTCATCTCCTACTGTTCTCCACCACATTGTTTGTTCTTGTTGTTGAGACAGAGTGTCACTCTGTTGCCCAAGCTGGAGTGCAGGGGCACGATCTCAGCTCACTGCAACCTCCACCTACCAGGTTCAAGTGATTCTTCTGCCTCAGCCTTCTTAGTAGCTGGGACTATAGGCACACACCACTACACCCAGCTAATTTCTGTAGAGAAATTTTTAGTAGAGATGGGGTTTCACCATATTGGCCAGGCTGGTCTTGAACTCCTGACCTCATGATCCACCCTCCGCAGCCTCCCAAAGTGCTGGGATTACAGGTGTGAACCACTGAGCCCAGCCATTCCACTACATTTTTTTTATATTCTCATAAAACCAGATTGCTTCTGTTTACTATGTTTTTTCACATATATGTGCATTTACTACTACCTCCTTCAACTTGTAACTCTCCGGTTATTCTTCAAGACCCATTCCAAGAACTGCCTTCTGGAAACATTGCCTACGGCTCTCATGCTTCATTTCCTCTGTTGGATGGAGTGCTTATCTTCCATTCCCCCATAGCTTTGTCATTAATAGAATTATATGTATCATTGCATTGACCACTTTTAATGGAAATTATATGTGCCTCAAAAGCAGGGACCATATCTTATTTTTATTTCTATATAGCATTTATAACTATGAATTATACTGAATAAAGTTCCAAGTTTTTATTTTATTTGCAGATCGTGATACATGGTGATGGCTTGCAGAGTCATAAACAAAAGAAGACACATGGGACTTCAACAACTTTCATCATTCGCAGAAACAGGAAGAACTTTCCTAGGCCCACTAAAATCATCCAAATTTATTATAGATGAAGAATATCATGAAAGTGTATTAATCAGTTCAACAGTAAGGCTTCTTGAAAGTTTGGATTTAACCGATGCAGTGGGACAGCTTCTCAGTGAAGCAGTTCAAGCACAAAATAACACATATAGAACTGGAGCCAGTACACTTTTGTTTCTTGTTGGTGCTTGGAGCAGTGCAGTTGAAGAATGTCTTCATCTTGGTGTCCCCATTTCCATAATAGTTTCAGTAATGTCAGAAGGCTTAAACTTTTGTAGTGAAGAGGTAGTTTCTCTTCAAGTACCTGTTCATAATGTATTTGACCATATGGACAACACAAAGACATTTTCTCAACTTGAAACATTTAATGTAAGTTTGTGTCCTTTTCTTCAGAGCCCTTCAAATACTGACTTGATAGAGGAAGAGCATAGTCTCAAAGATGTTACCTCTCAAACACTGACCATTTCCAATCTTTCTGGGAGGCCTCTTAAATCATCTGAATTCTTTAAACCTCAGACTGAGTTTGAAGCAGATAAGAACACATCGCAAACTCTGAAAAACAGCCTGCTTGCAGATACCTGTTGCAGAAGGTCAGTACTAATCCACAGTAGGCATTTTAATAGGACAAATAATACTGAACGGGTAAGCAAACCAGATGTATTTCAAGAACATGTTACAGCGACTCTCAAAACTTACAGATGTAAAGATTTGATAGAGTTGGCAGTAGGCTTGAGTCATGGAGATCACAGCAGCATGAAGTTAGTAGAGGAAGCAGTACGGCTGCAATATCAGAATGCTTGTGTGCAACAAGGCAACTGTAGGATACCATTTATGTTTGACATTTCAAGAATTTTTACGTGCTGTCTACCAGGCTTACCTGAAACAACTTCTTGTGTTTGTCCAGGATATATCACTGTTGTCTCAGTATCTAATACTACTGTGATTAAGGAATTGCAGAATCAGCCTGTCCGAATAGTTCTCATTGAAGGTGACCTCACAAAGAATTATCGCCACCTGGGATTTAATAAGTCTACAAATATTAAAACAGTGTTAGATAGCATGAAGCTTCAAAAAGACAGCTCAGAAGAACTGTGGGCAAATCACATATTACAGGTATTAATCCAGTTCAATGTGAACCTTGTCCTGGTACAAGGAAATGTGTCTGAACACTTGATTGAAAAATGTATAAACAGTAAGCGGTTGGTAATTGGCTCAGTGAATGGCACTGTGATGCAGGCTTTTGCAGAGGCTGCAGGAGCAGTACAGGTGGCCTACATTACACAAGTGAATGAAGATTGTGTGGGCAGTGGGGTCTCTGTGACCTTCTGGAGAAACAGTCCCTTGGATGTTGTAGATACAAACAACAGAATTGCAATCTTATTAAAAATAGAAGGGATTAATTTGGTTACAGCTGTGCTCACTAGTCCAGTTACTGCTCAGATGCAAAGCAAAGAAGATAGGTTCTGGACTTGTGCCTATCGTTTGTATTATGCCCTAAAAGAGGAAAAGGTCTTCCTTGGAGGTGGTGCAGTTGAATTTTTGTGTCTTAGCTCTCTTCAAATTCTTGCAGAACAATCTCTGAAAAAAGAAAATCATGCCTGCTCAGGGTGGTTCCCTAATACTTCCTCTTGGCTGGCTTCATCTCTAGCAATATATAGACCAACTGTGCTTAAACTCCTGGCAAATGGATGGCAGAAATACCTTTCAACTCTCCTATATAACACTGCCAATCACTCATCAGAATTTGAAGCCAGCACATACGTTCAACATCATCTGCAAAATGCCACAGACTCTGGCTCTCCTTCATCTTATATCTTGAATGAATATAGTAAACTAAATAGTAGAATTTTTAATTCAGACATTTCAAATAAACTGGAGCAGATTCCAAGAGTTTATGATGTCGTTACACCAAAGATTGAGGCGTGGCGCCGAGCATTGGATTTAGTCCTGTTAGTACTTCAGACGGACAGTGAAATAATTACCGGACATGGGCACACACAGATAAATTCACAGGAATTAGAGGGCTTTTTATTTTTGTAGTGTTATTGGCTAAGTCTTTGGAAAATAATTTTTCATAATATGTCTTTCTAATAAAATAAATGTATTGATAGCCAACTCATGGTGCCTAAAATGCTAGCTGTCGCCAAGAAGAAAATAGTTGATGTCTGTCAATAACTGTGCATGGTCTGAGATTTTACCCTACTTATAAGCTAACAAATTAGCTTGTTAGTCTTTCATGGGATGCTACAGAATTCACAAGACACCTGGGTCAGAAACAAAGGACTTTTCTTACAGCAAAAGCTGTAGCCAGAGCTTCATGTTGGTTTTATTCAGTTCCTCATTTTTCTAGTTCCCATATGAAGAACACAAAGGGCCCATGATGAAAGCCTGCACACAGTGGGTTATGTTGTAAGAGAGAAAGACTGAGCTTGGGATAGTAACTGCTTTTATAGTAAGCAAAAAAACATCCTGGTCTTTGTCCAAAGTGAGTTATTACCTCATATTCAAGGTTGCTTAGTGTAAACACAAGCCTGGGACATGGACTAGGTAAAAATAAAGTATTGTATTCTTGGCATACCTAGTAAGTATGTAGGGATACTCAGAGTCCATAGTGGATAATCTCTTCTAGCAGTCTGCTCCTCAGCCTGACATGTTCTTGGGCTAACTTGAATTTTCACATGAGTATGCCACTCCATCAGCTACTCTGATTAATCTGACAGTCAAAGTTGTTTAGCCAGTACCACATTTGTTCATTTGGTCTCATAGCAATTAATGAAGGCTATTATCATCAGACACAGAAGCAGGATGAAGCCAACCTACAGTGTTAACCTCAGTCTGTTATCCAAGGTCTTGACTCGGTCAACTGTAAGTTCCAATGGAGGACCAATAGGTCTTTTTGTTAGGCAGCCAGAATGTAGTGAAGGACCAATTTTTTATATATTATGACCCAAGAAAGGGAGCTTTGACTGACCTGCTGATATGTGGTGTTATTGCCAATAATTATGCGTGCAAGAGCTGGGCCAAAAAATGCCCTGTTCCCTATAGAGAGCCCTTATATGGCTTATTTTCCCAACATACAAGTACATAACCCCAAAGGGTCCAGGTTACTCTAGTTCAGAATTATTGTCAAACCTGATTTAAATCATCATATACGGATTTAAGTCATATGAGTGGTGTTACCAAGTAGTGTCAGCCTCAATTACTATACATGGTATAATGCAAGGCCACTCAGACATTAAGAGAAGCATAAGATCAGTTAGAATGAAACAAGATTGTGCTGGTCCCTGTGTTTCTACATGTTCACATCTGGGAGCCCCCATTGATGGCATCATGTACTGCCTCCTATACGGATAGAGTCTTGGTACTGTGTTGAGCCTCCTTTTTGCTGGTGAGGCCAAAGATACAGCATTTATTTGTTTCATTGCAAAGGGATTAGTGCTATAAATCTCTCCAGTCTCAGAAAACAACTGGTCAAACAGGGCCCTAAATTTTGTCTGGGTTTACCAGCCCCATTCCTACCAGTAGAGGTATGAAAACCACAGTCAAACCTGTTGGAAGTGGCTTCTGATTTCAACCACTAGAACGTCATCTACAGTTGACCTTTGAACAACACAGCAGTCAGGGATAACAACCCCTGCACAATAAAAAAATCTGCATGTAACTTTTTTGGCTTTTGTGGAGACAGAGTCTCCCCCTGTTGCCCAAGCTGGAGTGCAGTGGTATGATCCTGGCTTACTGCAACCTCTGCCTTCTGGGTTTAAGCAATTCTCCTGCCTCAGTCTTCTGAATAGCTGGGACTACAGGCACCTGACTACAGGCACCTGCCACCATACCTGGCTAATTTTTTGTATTTTCGTAGAGGCGGGGTTTCACCATGTTGCCCAGAGCAGTCTCAAACTGAGCTCAGGCAATCTGCCTGTCGTGACCTCCCAAAGTGCTGGGATTACAGGCATGTGCCACCACGCCCAGCCTGCATATAACATTTGACTCCCCCAAAACTTTACTAATAGCCTAACTGTTGACCATAGCCTTACCGATAACATAACAAATATTTAGTATATGTATTACATAATGTATTCTTAAGTAAGCTAGAAAAAAAGTTACCAAAATCACAAGGAAGAGAAAATACACTTACTATTTGTCAAATGGAAGTGGATCATCATAAAGGCTGTCATCCTCATCATATCTTCATGTTGAGTAGGCTGAAGAAGAGGAGGAAGAGGGGCTGGTATTTCTGTCTCAGGGGTGGCAGAAGCAGAAAAAAAATTAATGTGTAAGTGGACCCATGCAGTTCAAACCTATATTGTATAATGACATTTTAGTCATTTTATGGATCACATATAGATGATGGTCCCATAAAATTCTAATACCATACTTTTACTGTACCATTTTGTGTTTCGTTAGGTTTAGACACACAAATTCTTACCATTGTTTTACAGTTGCCTATGTTATTCTGTATAGTAACATGCTGTACAGGTTTGTAGCCTAGGATCAATAGGCCATACCATATAGCCTAGGTATATAGTCGGCTGTACCATCTTGGTTTGTGTCAGTACACTGTCTGATGTTTACACAACAGTGAAATCACCTCATGATGCATTTCTCAGAATGTATCCCCTTGGTTAAGCAACACGGGGCTGTACTTTTAGTTTTGATTGACTGCCAAACTCAGCCTCAACAAACTTGTATTTTCAATCTAGTCAAAGTTTCTTTTCTTATTGCTGATACCATTTGTTTCAGCTTTGTGGGCTCCTTGACTCCACAGCCAAATTTCTTGTTTTCTAGGGCCCTGGAGATGTTGCCTCATTGTCATGTCAGTATCTTCTGCCTCTTACCCTGAAGTCAGGGAGCAACAACCAAGACACCATTTAGGTAGCTTGTTTTAACTCTGCTTCTCACTGTTTAGTCTCTAAACATTCATTAACAGATAAGAGGAAACCTACTTCCCACTTCTTTTCCCACTGCTTGGATAAAAGCATTCACTACTAAATCCCAGAATCATCTCACATCTCCTAATCTAGCCATTAAGGCCTTCATGTTTTCCAGTATTAAAAAACTTAGGTACATTAATCTTTTAGGATTTATTTGAGCAGGCAGTGATTTGTGAATGGAACAACTCCAGACTGCCGGCAGTTTGGGGCTCCAATGAAAGGGTTCAAGGGGAAAACTTTCATAAAGTGTTTATGGAAGCAAGACAAAGAAAATATTTGATTAGTTAAAGTGGAGCAATAGCTTTAAATTCTCTGGTTAGAGGGTTGCTGGCAATTTCTAAAGTCCCTAGTTAGAGCTTAGTTGGGAGTTTCTGATAGGTTATACTTAAGTTTCATTTTCCTAGGCTAGGGCCCTTCACCGATTTGGGTTTCAGTTTGTTTATATAGGAACCTAGAGTACTAGATCTACCTCTGTCTAATGCCCTCCCAATTAATTATTTCTGTGGCTTTGTTAGCCAAAATTGTCAAGAACTATGAAATGTGTAAGATTTTACCCTACTTACAAGATGTTATGGTCTGACTGTGTCCCCCTGAAATTTATGTGTGTGGAATTTTTTAATCCCTAATGCAACAGGAATAGGAGGTGGAACTTAATGGGAGGTGTTTAGGTCATGAAGGTTCCACCCTTATGAATAGATTAATGCTGCTATAAAAAGAGCTTACAGGGTGGGTTCACCCTTTCCTGCTTTTCTGCCATGTGGGAATTCAGTGCTTGTTCATTTTTGTCTTTCTGCCTTCTGCCATGTGAGAACACAGTGTTCTCCTCTCTGGAAGATGCAGCATCCAAGGCACCATCTTAGAAGCAAAGACTGGACCCTCATCAAAATCCTTGATCTTGCCTCCGAAACTGTGGGAGATAAATTTCTGTTTTCTATAAAATACCCTGTCTGTAGTATTCCATTATAGCAGCACAAAATGAACTAAATGCTAACAAGTTAGCCTGTTAAAATTTCATGGGATGCTGGCAGAAGACATGAGACTCATGGATCAAAGACAAAGGACTTTATAGTATCCATAGCTTCATGTTGATTTGTATCAGTTTCCTGTGCTTCCCCAATCTCATTGTATGACATAAAAAGCCTGTAAGGAATGTCTGCACACATAATGGGTTATGTTACAGGAGAGGAACATCAAGCTTGGATGAGTTCACTGTTATAGTAAGCAGAAACAAGCCTATTTTTTTGTCAGAAGGAAGATATTACATCCTTCCTTAAGATTTCTACTTACAAACACAACCCTTAGAAATGGCCTAGAAAAAGAAAAGGCGGTACCCAGGAAGAATGTGCAGGCATGCTCAGAGCCCATAGTGGACTGCCTCTCCCAACAAATTCTTTGTCTTTTGCTCCTTAGCCACATTTAAAGATTAAATTACATGTGTAGGGGGAACGATCCAAGATGGCCGATGGCTAACAACTCAGGATTGCAGCTCCCAGTGAAAGCTCAGAGAACGAGAGGACGCCACACTTACAGACAAATGTTGGTTGCTCACGGAGCAGAAGATTCCCAGTGGAGGAGCTCCACGGGTTGCCAGCGCGGCAGCTCTCAGTGCAGAGTAAACGGGACTGGTTCCCCTTCTGACCGAGGTTAGGAGGAGCCACACAGGTCACCAGTGCGACTCTTGTGGCCGGCACAGCGGTTCTGCTGGCACCTCGGCACGGCAGCTCTTGGTGCTGAGTAAACGGGACTGGTTCCCCTTCTGACTGACGTTTGGAGCTCCGGGAAGGCAGAGTCGCCTATTACAGACTCAAGAAGGAAGCCAGACTGGAGATTCCTGGGCAGAAAAGCACCATCAGTCTTAACCCCGCTGTTTTGGCTGATGCAGTGGGTTGCTCATATTTCGGCCATGGGAATTAACAACTTGGACGTCCACTCAAGAGACCTAATCTGAAAGTTGGTAATTACAAAGAAGACAGGTGGATAAATTTACAATGATGGGAAGAAACCAGCATAAAAAGGCTGAGAATACTCAAAATCAGAACGCCTCTCCCTCTAAAGAGGATCACAGTTCTTCATCAACAAGGGAGCAAGACTTGATGGAGAACGAGCACATCCCATTAACAGAATCAGGCTTCAGAACATGGATAATAAGAAACTTCTGTGAGTTAAAAGAACATGTTGTAGCCCAATGTAAAGAAACTAAGAACTTTGAAAAAAGGTTTGACAAAATCCTAATGAGAATAGATAACTTAGGAATATAAGTGAATTAATGGAACTGAAAAGTACAATACGGGAACTCTGAGAAGTATACACAGGTTTAAACACTCAAATTGTTCAAGCAAAAGAAAGGATATCAGAGGTCGAAGTCCAACTTAATGAAATAAAATGAGAAGATTAGAGAAAAAAGGATAAAAAGGAATGAGGAAAGTCTCTAAGAAATGTGGGACTATGCGAAAAGACCAAATTTACGTTTGATAGGTGTACCTGAATGCGACGGAGAGAATGAATCCAAGCTGGAAAATATTCTTCAGGATATTATTCAGGAAAATTTTCCTAAACTAGCAAAGCAGGACAATATTCAACCCCAGGTAATACAGAGAACACCACAAAGTTATTCCTCAAGAAGAGCAACCCCAAGGCACATAATCATTAGAGTCACCAGGGTTGAAATGAAGGAGAAAATACTAAGGGCAGCCAGAGAGAAAAGTCAGATTACCCACAAAGGGAAGCCTATCAGACTTGCAGCAGATCTCTCAGCAGAAACTCTACAAGCCAGAAGAGAGTGGGGGCCAATATTCAACAGCCTTAAAGAACAGAACTTTCAGCCCAGAATTTCATATCCAGCCAAACTAAGCTTCACAACTGAAGGAAAAATAAAATCTTTTATGAACAAGCAAGAACTTAGAGATTTTATTACCACCAGGCCTGCTTTACAAGAGCTTCTGAAAGAAGCATTATACATAGAAAGAAACAACCACTATTAGCCTTTCTAAAAATATACCAAAAAGTAAAGAGCATCAACATAAAGAAGAACTTACATCAACAAATGGATGAAACAGCCAGTTAACATCAAATGGCAGTAACCCTAAATTTAAATTGACTAAATCCCCCAATCAAAAGATACAGCCAAAACCCAATGGTATGCTACATCCAGACCCATTTCACATGCAAGGATACACAAAGACTCAAAACAAAGGGATGGAGAAAGATTTACCAACCAAATGGAGAGCAAAAATAAATAAATAAATAAATAAAAAGCAGGAATTGCAATTCTCATATCGGATAAAATAGATTTTAAAGCAACAAAGATATTGTGGTAAAAGGATCAATGCAACAACAAGAGCTAACGATCCTAACACCCAGATACTTAGAGACTTAGACTCAGTGAGACAGAAAATTAATAAGGATATCAAGGACTCGAACTCAAGCTGGAACAAGTAAACTTAATAAATATTTATAGAGCTCTCCACTTTAAATACACAAAATATACATTCTTGTCAATACCACATCATACCTACTCATAGGTTTAAATGAAACATTGATTGGCCATTATTAGCCATTTTTTTTTTTAGAATAAAGCAACATTTTCATTCTCTCTCCCTCTTTTTCTTCCTCTCCTTCACTCCTTTTTTTTCTTTCCTTCTCTCAAAAAAAGAAAAAAAGAAATCAACTTGTAGACCTCTAGATCCAGGTCGACAATGTCTCTCTCATTGCTTGATTTCCTTCCTCCCCTTCTCTCTCTCCCTCCCTCCCTCCCTCCCTCCCTTTCTTCCTCCCTCCCTTCCTCCTTTCCTCCCTTCATGCCTTCCTCCCTTCCTCAAAAATAAAATAAAAATAAATAAATAAATTACATGTGTAATTTTTGGAATTGAATATTAGAAGAGCCATGGGAAAATAGTGAAAATAGCAGTAACAGTTACGATTACTTACCATTTTCCATAAACTGTTTTAAATCCTTTACATGCTATATTAATTAGCTAGGACTGCTTTAACAAAGTACTAAAGACTGGGTGGCTTCAACAATAGGAATTTATTTTCCCATAGTTTTGAAGAATAGAAGACTGAGATTAAGGTGTGGACAGGATTTGTTTCTTCTGAGGCCTCACTCCTTGGTTTGTAGATGGCTACCTTCTTGTGTCCTCAGTCTTCCCTCTGTGTGTACACATCCCTGGCATCTATTATTGTGTCCAAATTTCCTCTTATAAGAACCCCCAGTCAGACTGGATTAGGGCCCACCCAGTGGCCTTATTTTAATTACCCCTTTAAGGACCCTATCTCCAAATACATTTACATTCTGAGATACTGGGAATTAGGGTTTCAATATATTAATTTAGAGGAACACAAACTCGTAATACATATATTATCTCAATCTTTGTAACATCCATTTTCTTCATTTTATAGATGACAAAACAGGCTTAGTATGGTTAAGAAATTAGTCCAATGTCTCACAGCTGGTAAATGGCAGCACTGGAATTTAAACCAAAATTGTATTGGCTCTGAGATCTGTATTCCTAAGCATTAATTACGCTATGAAACTTTTTTTTTTCTGTACGGTAACAACACAACAAGAAAAGAGAATGCCTGGTTTATTTATAGGACTAATTTAAATATGTTAGAGATGTACCTTGATTATCTTCATGCTTGGGAATGGTAAAATAATATCATTTTGTATTGTGCTAATTAATGAATATTTTTTGCTTTGTTGGTTTAAATGTGACCACATGAAAACCTTGCACAGGTAATTATCTCAGCTATATATATAGTCTTTGTTCTAAGTTGGAATAATAGAAATGTTGAGTGTTAAACTGTTTTGAAAAATTAAATATATGATTTTACCTAGGTAGATACTGATATTTTTATTCTTCCTCTGTATAATGTTAAAACTTATTTTTGTTAAAGTATTATACAGATTATGAGTATTACTAATATTGATTGACATAGATGTTCAATTGATTTATATAATGGAATTTTTGAAATTGGTACTTGCATATATTAGTAGTGCTAAATATTTAATAAATTAATGCATTAATATTTTCCTTTCATTAGAAGTCTCACCCTAATAGAGATTTTATTAATGTGTTTTGTTTCTACATTCTAAAAGACTTTATACTATCATGGAGTTTATCTGCCATTTTAAAAATTCTTAAAAAGAAATAGCTTCAAGTTTTAATTATTCTAGGAATTCAGTCTTTGCAAACTGAGAGCAGTCCCTGGAATAAATTTGGTTCATATAAGTAAGTGGGTTTTCTAAGAAATCTTATCTATAAGCAGTTACACATTTCCCACAAGACCAGTGCAGCGTTGACTTCTTTGTTCTCTTTGTGAGACTAAGCTGCATTTTAATACAGACTACAAAAATGTTTGCAGGTATTCTACATCTAAATTTTTTCACCCAAGAGAAGCCTGTCTTCTCAAAGATAAATAACTACTCTTGGACCAGGTATTAATTAGCTCTTTAAGAAATATAGACAGTATAATCCCTACAATTCCCAGAATATGGGCAGATGTGCCTCCGTACCCAGTAACAGGAGAGATATAGAATCAGCAGAAAGGTGGGTGGGAAGCAGCAAGAGTGAAGGGGTCACCATCAGGCTACTATGAGCTGCAGTTACCAAAATTACTAACAAGTACTTCCAAAAAGAGAGGACTCTACCTGAGTAGAATTACGGGTAAGCAGTTTTGAGAACTATCTCATGGACTATACATTCTGGATGAATGCAAAACAACCACCACCAAAAGAAAACCAAAAACCCATCTGCATGTGCATATGCGGGTGCAGGAGAATTGAATTGAATGTGATTTAAACCCTGAAGAATATCAGAAATATTCAGCACATGTATCCTTCCAGGAGGACTGACCCACATGCTTGAGAGGAAAAGTGCTGGAACGAAGTAAAATACAGCAGGGCAGGATCAGTTATAAATAATAGGGAGAAGTAAGATTTAGATTGGGAATGGTAAAACATTATTTTATTAGACTGGTGTTGTGGTAGACCCAGTGGAATAATCCAGGGGAAGAAAATCACTGAAAATAAATGTAATCTTGAAGACAAGATTCATTGACCTCTAGGAAATACAGAACTAGAGATAGAAAATCTTGCCAACCAGACTTGACTTTGACAAGCAGAGATAAGCTACATAGAAAGGCTATATTTTCAGTCCTGTATTAAAATAGAGAGCCTTGGAGCCATGCAGCTGAGAAATTGACCCTGGTCCATGTCCACCTCCTTCACAGGAGTCTATTTTTCTGTGGAATATACAAAAATCCTTGTAATTTGAACATGGGGAAAGGAAGAAAAACCATCTCCTGTCAGATGAACTTGGTATAAGAATAAAGGTTAACATAACAAGGATACCCACTTTTACCACTATTATTCAATATACTGAAAAATACTGGAAGTCCTGGCTAGAGCAATCAGAAAAGAAAAATATATAAAGGGCATCCAAATTGGAATGAGAGAAGTCACTTTATTCTTGTTTGCAGATGATATGATCTTATATTTGGAAGAATCTAAAGACTTACCCAAAAAACTATTAGAACTGATAAATTCAATAAAGTTGCAAAATGCAAAATCGGTATACAAAAATCAGTAGCATTTCAATATGCCAACAGTGGGCAATCTGAAAAAGAAATTGAAAAGCAATCTCATTTATAAGGCCACAAATAAAATTAAATATGTAGGAATAATCCAAAGTAAAAGATCTGTATAATGAAAACTATAAAACTGATTAGAGAAATTGAAGAAGACACCAAAAAATGGAAATATATTCCATGTTCCTGGATTGAAAGAATCAATATTGTTTAAATGTCCATACTCCCTACTACCCAAAGCAATCTACAAATTCAATGCAATCCCTATGTAAATACCAATGAAATTCTTCACAGAAATAGAAAAAATAATCCTAACATTAACATGGCACCACAAAAAAAAAAAAAAAAAAAAAAATAGCCAAAGCTGCCCTAAGCAAAAAGAGTAAAACTGGAAGAATCACATTACCTGACTTCAAATTATCCTACAGAGCTATAATAACCAAAACAGAATGGTACTGGCATAAAAACAGACACATAGACCAATGGAACAGAATAGGGAACCCAGAAACAAATCCACACACTTACAGTGAACTCATTTTCCACAAAGTTGCCAAGAACATGGGCTAGGGACCAGACGGTGTCTTTAATAAATGGTGCTAGGAAAACTGGATATCCATATGCAGAAGAATGAAACTAGACCCCTATCTTTTGCTGTATACAAAAGTCAAATCAAAATGGGTTAAATACTTAAATCTAAGACCTCAAATTGAAACTACTAAGATAAAACATTGGGAGAACTGTCCAGGACATTGGACTCAGGGAAAGCTTTTTTGAGTAGTACCCCACAAGCACAAGCAACCAGAGTAAAAATGGACTAATGAGATCACATCAAGTTAAAAAGCTTTTGCACAGCAAAGGAAACAATCAACACAGAATGGGAGAAAATATTTGCAAACTACCCAACTGACAAGGGATTAATAACCAGAATATATAAGGAGCTCAAAAAACTCTATAGGGAAAAAAATCTAATAACCTGATCAAAAGATGGGCAAAAGATTTGATTAAACATTTTTCTTTCTTTTTTTTTGTTAATGTTTAATAACTTTTTAAATTTTACTTTAGGTGCATATTATATCTGGCATTTCTCCCCATGTTATCCCTCCCCACCCTCCCCTCCCTCCCCACCCCCCACTGTCTCTCCCCTAGCCCCCCCAACTGCCCCCAGTGTGTGATGCTCCTCTCCCTGAGTCCACGTGTTCTTATTGTTCAACACCCACCTATGAGTGAGAAAATACGGTGTTTGGCTTTTTGTTCTTGTGTCAGTTTGCTGAGAATGATGGTTTCTAGCTTCATCCAAGACCCTTAAAAGGACACAAATTCATCGTTTTTTATGGCTGCATAGTATTCCATGGTGTATATGTACCACATTTTTTTTTGTTCAGTCTATCATTGATGGGCATTTGGGTTGGTTCCAGGTCTTTGCTATTGTACACAGGGATGCAATGAGCATACATGTGCATGTGTCTTTATAGTAGAATGATTTATAGTTCTTTGGGTATATACCCAGTAATGGGATTGCTGGGTCAAATGGAATTTCTATTTCTAGATCCTTGAGAAATCGCCACACTGTCTTCCACAATGGTTGAACTAATTTACACTCCCACCAACTGTGTAAGAGTGTTCCTATTTCTCCACATCCTCTCCAGCATCTGTTGTCTCCAGATTTTTTAATGATCGCATTCTAACTGGTGTGAGATGATATCTCAGTGTGGTTTTGATTTACATTTCTCTAATGACCAGTGATAATGAGCATTTTTTAATATGTTTGTTGGCCTCATATATGTCTTCTTTTGAAAAATGTCTGTTTATATCCTTTGCCCACTTTTGAATGGGGTTGTTTGTTTTTTTCTTGTGTATTTGTTTTAGTTCCTTGTAGATTCTAGATATTAGCCCTTTATCAGATGGGTAGATTGAAAAAAATTTTTCCCATTCTGTTGGTTGCCGATTCACTCTAATCATGGTTTCTTTTGCTGTACAGAAGATCTGGAGTTTCATTAGGTCCCATTTGTCTATCTGGGCTTTTATTGCCATTGCTTTTGGTGTTTTAGTCATGAAGTCCTTGCCTATGCCTGTGTCCTGGATGGTTTTGCCTACATTTTCTTCTAGTGTTTTTATGGTGTTAGGTTTTATGTTTAAATCTTTGATCCATCTGGAGTTGATTTTAGTGTAAGGTGACAGGTAAGGGTCCAGTTTCAGCTTTCTGCACATTGCTAGCCAGTTTTCCCAACACCATTTATTAAACATGGAGGCCTTTCCCCATTGCTTGTTTTTGCCAGGTTTGTCCAAGATCAGATGGTTGTAGCTATGTGGTGTTTCTTCTGGGGTCTCTGTTCTGTTCCATTGGTCTATGTCTCTGTTTTGGTACCAGTACCATGCTGCCTTGTAGTATAGTTTGAAGTCCAGCAGTGTGATGCCTCTGGCTTTGTTCTTTTTGCTTAGGATTGTCTTGGCTATGCATGGTCTTTTGTGATTCCATATGAAGTTTAAAGTGGTTTTCTCCAGTTCTGTGTAGAAGGTCATTGGTAGCTTGATGGGGATAGCATTGAATCTATAGATTACTTTGGGCAGTATGGCCATTTTTATGATATCAATTCTTCCTAACCATGAGCATGGAATGTTTCTTCATCTGTTTGCGTCCTCTCTTATTTTGTTGGGCAGTGGTTTGTAGTTCTCCTTGAAGAGGTCCTTTACATCCTTTGTTAGTTGTATTCCTAGGTATTTTATTCTCTTTGTAGCAATTGTGAATGGGAGTTCACTCTTGATTTGACTCTCTGTTTGTCTGTTATTGGTATATAGGAATGCTTGTGATGTCTGCACATTGATTTTGTATCCTGAGACTTTGCTGAAGTTGCTTATCAGTTTTAGAAGATTTTGGGCTGAGACGATGGGGGCTTCTAGATATACAATCATGTCATCTGCAAATAGAGACAGTTTGACTTCCTCCTTTCCTAATTGAATACCCTTTATTTCTTTTTCTTGCCTGATTGCTCTGGCTAGAACTTCCAATACTATGTTGAATAGGAGTGGTGGCTAGAACTTCCAATGCTATGTTGAATAGGAGTGCCTGATTTCAAAGGGAATTCTTCCATCTTTTGCCTGTTCAATATGATATTGGCTGTAGGTTTGTCATATATAGCTTTTATCATTTTATGATACATTCTGTCAATACCTAGTTTATTGAGAGTTTTTAGCTTGAAGGGCTGTTGAATTTTATCAAAGGCCTTCTCTGCAACTATTGAGATAATCATGTGGTTCTTGTCTTTGCTTCCATTTATGTGATGGATTACATTTATGGATTTGCGTATGTTGAACCAGCCTTGCATCCCCAGGATGAAGCCTACTTGGTCGTGATGGATAAGATGTGCTGTTGCAATCTGTTTGCCAGTATTTTATTGAAGATTTTTGCGTCAATGTTCACCATGGATATTGGCCTGAAGTTTTCTTTTTTAGCTGAGTCTCTGCCTGGTTTTGGTATCAGGATGATGTTGGTCTCATAAAATGAGCTAGGGAGGATTCCCTCCTTTTGTATTGTTTGATACAGTTTCAAAAGGAATGGAACCAGCTTCTCTTTGCATGTCTGGTAGAATTTGGCTGTGAACCATTTGGACCTGGACTTTTTTTGGTTGGTAGGCTATTGATTGCTGCCTCTTCAACCCTTGTTATTGGTCTATTCAGGGTTTCCACTTCCTCCTGGTTTAGTCTTGGTAGAGTACAAGTGTCTAGGAATTTATGCATTTCTTTCTGATTTATGTGAGTAGAGCTGTTTGCAGTAATCTCTGATGGTAGTTTGTATTTCTGTGGGGTCAGTGGTGATATACCCTTTATCATTTTTTCTTGCATCTATTTGATTCTTCTCCCTTTTCTTTTTTATTAATCCAGCTAGCGGTCTGTCTGTTTTGTTGATCTTTTCAAAAAACCAGCTGCTGGATTTATTGATTTTTTGAAGGCCTTTTTGTGTCTCTATCTCCTTCAGTTCTGCTCTGATCTTAGTTATTTCTTGTCTTCTGCTAGCTTTTGAGTTTTTTTTTTAACTTGCTCCTCTAGCTCTTTCAATTTTGATGATAGGGTGTTGATTTTAGATCTTTCCTCTCTTCTCTGGTGGGCATTTATTGCTATAAATTTCCCTCTTGACACTGCTTTAAAGGTGTCCCAGAGATTCTTGTAAGTTCTGTCTTCATTCTGGTTGGTTTCGAAGAACATCTTTATTTCTGCCTTCATTTCATTGTTTATCCAGTTTCCAGTCAACACTCAGAAGCAAGTTGTTCAGTTTCCAAGTGGTTGTGTGGGTTTGAGTGTGTTTCTTGATCCTGAGTTCTAGTCTGATTGCACTGTGGCCTGATAGACTCTTTGTTGATTTCTGTTCTTTTGCATTTGCTGAGGAGTGATTTGCTTCCAATGATGTGGTCAATTTTAGAGTAAGTGCAATGTGGTGCTGAGTAAAATGTATATTCTGTGGATTTGGGGTGGAGCATTCTGTATATATCTATTAGGTCCACTTGGTCCAGCTCTGCATTCAAGTCCTGGATATCCTTGTTAATTTTCTGTCTTGTTGATCTGTCTAATATTGACAGTGGAGTGTTAAAGTCTCCCACTATTATTGTGTGCGAGTCTAAATCTCGTTTTAGGTCATTAAGAACTTGCTTTATGTATCTGGGTGCTCCTGTGTTGGGTGTGTATATATTTAGGATAGTTAGCTCTTCTTGTTGGATTGATCCTTTTACCATTATGTAGTGTCCTTTTTTGTCTCTTTTGATCTTTGTTGGTTTGAAGTCTATTTTACCAGAGACTAGGATTGTAACTGCTTTATTTTGTTCTCCATTTGCTTGGTAAATCTTCTTCCATCCCTTTAATTTGAGTCTGTGTGTGTCTTTGTGGGTTTCCTGAATACAGCACACTGATGGGTTCTGACTTTTTATCCAGTTTGCCAGTCTGTGTCTTTTAATTGGGGCATTTAGGCCATTTACATTCAATGTTAATATTGTTATGTGTGAATTTGATCCTGCCATTTTGTTACTGGGTGGTTTTCTTTTCCATTAGTGATTCATTTTCTTCATTGCATTTTTGGTCTTTGCTAACTGGTTTACTTTTGCAGTATCTGGTACTTGTTCCTTTCCTTGCTTAGTATTTCTTTCAGGAGCTCTTGTAGGGTAGGTCTGGTGGTGATGAAATCTCTCAGTAATTGCTTGTCCCTAAAGGATTTTATTTCTCCTTCACTTACGAAGCTTAGTTTGGCTGGATATGAGATTCTGGGTTGAAAGTTATTTTCTTTACGGATGTTGAATATTGGCGCCCACTCTCTTCTGGCTTGTAGGCTTTCTGCTGAGAGATCTGCTGCGAGTCTGATTAGCTTCCCTCTGTGGGTGGCTGATCTTTCTCTCTGGCTGCCCTTAGCATTTTTTCCTTCATTTCAACCCTGGTGAATCTGATGATTATATGCCTTGGGGTTACTCTTCTTGAGGAATATCTTTGTGGAGTTCTCTGTATTTCTTGAATTTGAAATTTGGAATGCCTTGCTAGGCTTGGGAAATTCTCCTGGATAAGATCCTGGAGTGTGTTTTTCAGCTTGGATTCATTCTCCCCATCATATTTCTGGTACACCAATCTAGCGTAGATTAGGTCTTTTCACATAAGCTCATATTTATGGAGGCTTTGTTCATTTCTTTTCACCCTTTTTTCTCTTGTCTTGCCTTCTCTTTTTATTTCATTGAGTTGATCTTCAATCTCTGATATCCTTTCTTCTGCTTGATTGATTCGGCTATTAAAAGTTGTGTTTGCTTCATGTAGTTCTTGTGCTGTGTTTTTCAACTCCCATCAAGTCATTTATGTTCTTCTCTAAGCTGGTTATTCTAGTTAACATTTCATCAAACCTTTTTTCAAGGTTTTTGGTTTCTTTGCATTGAGTTAGAACGTGTTCCTTTAGCACAGAAAAGTTTGTTATTATCCACCTTCTGAAGCCTGTTTTTGTCAATTCGTCACACTCCTCGGTCAAGTTGTGATCCTGTGTTGTTGAGGAGTTGTGATCCCTTGAAGGAGAAGAGGTGTTCTGGTCTTTGATAGTTTCATCTGTTTTGTGCTGGTTTTTCCCATCTTTGTGAATTTACCTGGCTGTGTTGTCAGGGAGCTGCTTGATGAGGTCACTTGTCTGCCTGTTGAAGTGCTACTGGGTTTCTAGGGACTCCTTCAGGTTACTAGGGAAGCTTCCTGTGTCTTTTTTATTTATACTGGGAGATTAGGCCTGCCTCTTCCGCTGACCTGTAGGCACTGCTGGGTTATCGAGAACACCGTCCCGTTGCTATGTAGGCTTCCGGTATTTTTTGTTAAGACATGTAGCCCAGTCCCACCCCTCTAGTGGTGGGTTGTGCCCTTTCTCCACTGGGCTGGATCATTCAGGGTTCATCTCAGACTGTGGCACTGGCTGAGCAACCCACTAGAGTCAGAGCTTCAGCACTCTGGGGTTTGTGGGGGAGGGTAGGGACCCACTCAGCTGCACCGGGCCATCTCACCCTTTCAGCTTCCTCTCTCTCCGGTCATGGGATAGGGACCCACCCAGCTGCTCCCACTCTCTCCGGGCAGAGGTAGGCGGTGGTAGCTCAGTCTGCAGGCTCATATTCAACTCCATGCTTTTAATTCCCAGTGCCTGACTGGCAAAGATCCCCTGTTCTGTGTATTGCTGAGCTTTGGAGGAAGCACTGTATCTGGACTGGAGTGCCAAAGGGGAGCCTCTGACTCGCCAGTCAGATGCACTTTCTAGGTGAAGCATCACCCCTCCCCACCTAGTCTGCCCTGAGTGGGCTTTGCTCACCATTGGACCAGGCACATTGAAATGCACCTGGTACCTCGGTTGGAGCTAGGTGATCTCTGGTTTTCTGCATCTCTCTTGCTGGGTGTTGTGCACTGGAGTTGTATCTAATCAGCCATCTTGGATCTCTCGAATAAACATTTTTCAAAAGAAGACATAGAAAAAGGCAAACAGGCAAATGAAAAGGTGTTCAACATCATTGATTGTCAGAGAAATGCATATCAAAGCATTGGCTATTTCCTGTGTTTGGCTCTATTCAAAAGACAGGCAATAAGGAATGCTGGTGAGGATGTGGAGAAAAGGGAACACTGTGATTGTAATAATTTACACTTTTACCAACAATGTACACACAGTGAGAAAGTAAATTATTACAACCGCTATGGAAAACAGTTTGGAGTTTCCTCAAAAAACTAAAACTAGGGCTGTTACATAATCCAGCAATCCCACTGCTGGGTATATACCCAAAAGAAAGCACGTCAGTATATCGAAGAGGTATCTGCACCCGTATGTTTGTTGCAGCACCACTCACAATAGCTAAAATTTGGAAGCAACCTAAATGTCCATCAACAGATGAATGGATAAAGAAAGAATGGTACATACACACAATGGAGTACTATTTGGCCGTAAAAAAGAATGAGACTCTGTCATTTGCAACAACGTGAATGGAACTGAAGATCATTATATTCAGTAAAATAGGCCAGGCACAGAAGGATAAACATTGTATGTTGTCACTTATTTGTAATATCTAAAAACTTTTTAAGAAATTGAGCTCATGGACATAGAGAGTAGAAGAATTGTTACCAGAGGCTGGGAAGGGTAATAGGGAGGTGGGAGTGGTTAATGGGTACAAAAAAAAAATAGAAAGAATGAATAAGACATACTATTTGGTTACAGAACAGGTTAACTATTCAATAATAATTGCACATATTAAAATAACTAAAAGCATAATTGGATTATTTGTAACACAAAGGATAAATGCTTTAGGAAATGGATACCCCATTCTCCATGACATGATTATTTCACATTATATGCCTGTATCAAAACATTTCATGTACCCCACAAATATATATACCTACCATGTACCCACCAAAAAAGAAAGAAAAGGAAAAAGATTAAAACAGACTATCTTGGTTCTTTTGTGCTGCAGTAACAGAATACCACAGACCAAGTATTTATAAAGAACAAAAATTTATTATCTCACATTTCTATCAGCTGGGAAGTCCAAGATCAAGGTGTCAGTGTCTTGCACAGGCCTTCTTACTGCATCTTCACATAGTGGAAGAGCAAGAGATAGCAAATCCACTCTAGCAAGCCTGTTTTATGACAACATTAATTCATTAACACCTCCCAACACTGTTGCATTAGGGATTAAAATTTCAACACATGAATTTTGGGAGTGGACAAAACATTCAATCCGTAGCACATAGACCAAATAATATTCCAGCAGACAATGAAAACTCAACAAAAACTCATCAGAAAAAAAAATGCAGCCACACAGTTGATGAAAGTTTTTGAAAGAATAGCACATTAGAAATGAAGATATCAGAAATTAGAGGGCAAACAACCAGTTATGAAATAGGAACTCACCCAACTCAGGAAAGAATTATAGGGCAATGTTGCCAAGAAACACTTTGGACTAAATTACAAGTAATAAAGGAACAAATAAGACTCCACATAAAATACAGTAATGGAGGTAAATTTCAATCCCAGGAACACAGTAGAGGAATTTCCTCTGTCACAGCCTCTCCTAAAATTCTGTAACAGAGATCTGCATTATACCATGTTTTGTTTAAAATGTTTACTTAAATGTCCTACCTTTCAAAGAAGTACTTTCCTATGTAAAAGATGGATCAATCAAACATTAGAGTCACCCTCTGGATTTCAAAGCCATGAAGTTTAGGTGCAGTTCTTGGCTCACAAGTTCATGCCATTGTTCTACTCTAAAGGCTCACTTTACTGAGGGAAAGGCAATGGTGGATCAAAGGAGTCAAGGTCCCACAGGGTGGCAGTGCTTAGACACTGGCATCCCTTGGCAAAGGTCATTGGTCATAGCTTTGTCTGAATAGCAGAAGATAATCATCATCAGAACTAACTCATGCAAACCAAACTCACAGAGAAGATGCTAATTTCATATTTATATTTGTAACATAACTACCCAAAAGACCAGAATACCCATATGAACCAAGCCAAGAATGTTCTTCTCCCATGTAAGAAAGTCTCTCTGGGAAGCTAGGAAGATTGTTGAGGTTGAAATTGAAGCCAAGAGACTCCTCTGATATAGCTACTAGTCAGACATGCTCTTCGGCAACACCATTAACCAGGAAGGCAAGATCTTCACTCACTACCTCTGTTGTATATTCTTTTCTTTATTCAGAAATTAAGATAATTAAACACACACTGCTTTTTTACTCAATCATATTTCATACTTGCCCTCTGGAGACTGCAAACTGTGAATCCTGAAAATCTGAGACAGGTCTCAGTTAATTTAGAAAGTTTATTTTGCCAAGGTTGAGGACACGCACCTGTGACACAGCTTCAGGAGGTCCTGATGACATGTGCGCAAGGTTGTAGGGGCACGGCTTGGTTTTATACATTTTAGGGAGACATGAAGCATCAATCAATATGTGTAAGATGTATATTGATTGGTTCAATTCAGAAAGGTGGCCAAGGAGGGACAACTCAAAGTGGGGAGGGAGCTTCCAGGTCATAGGTAGATAAGAGACAAATGGTTGTATTCTTTTGAGTTTCTGGTTAGCCGCTCCAAATGAGGTAATCAGGTATGCGTCTATCTCAGTGAGCAGAGGGTGACTTTGAATAGAATGGGAGGCAGGTTTGCCCTAAGGAGCTCCCAGCTTGACTTTTCCCTTTAGCTTCATGATTTGGGGCCCTGAAGATTTATTTTCCTTTCACAAAACCCTACCCACCCCCTTGAAAGATAACAATTTACTTCTTTTATTTGGGAAACATCTTCTCTCCTAAAATGACAACTCTAATAACTATCTTTACCCACTTCATGATAATAATCTTTAAACCTCCCCCCCGCCATGCATAGCCTTATCTCCAGAGTCTGGGGCCAACAGATGTCCCCAACTAATGGACCAACCATGGACCAACTAATTAAAGTTACTCCTCTTATGGTTTGAATATTTGTCCCCTCCAAAACTCATGTTGAAATCTAATCTTCAGTGGGGCAGTATGGAGAGGTGGGGCCTTTAAGAGGTGATTGGGTTATGAGGGTTGTGTCTCAAAAATGGATTAATCCATTCATGGATTAATGGGCTAATAGATTCATGGGCTATCACAGGAGTAGGACTGATGGCATTACAAGATGAGGAAGAGAAATCTGAGCTAGAGAGCTCAGCCCCTTCACCATGTGATGCCCTGCACTCCCTCAGGACTCTGCAGAGAGTCCCCACCAGCAAGAATGCCCTCACCAGATCTGGCCCCTTGATTTTGGACTTTTCAGCCTCCAAAACTATAAGAAATAATTTTTTTTCCTTATAAATTACACAATTTCTGGAATTCTGTTATAAGCAACAGAAAATGGACTGAGACAGCTCCCTTTCATGATGAAATAATGATGACAGGAAGGTTATCAGCTTTCAAGATGCCCTTGTGGTCAAATAAACATTGGACTTATAATTAGCAGACCTGTGCTCAAATTCTCCCTTTACTTTTGTGTGACCTTGGGCAAGTCACGTACCTTCTCTATTTTTTTTTTTTCGAGACAGAATTTCACTGTCTCCCAAGCTGGAGTGCAGTGGCGTGATCTCTGCTCACTGCACCCTCTGCCTCACAGGTTCAAGCGATTCTCCTCAGCCTCCTAAATAACTGGGATTACAGACAAACACTACCACATCCAGGTAATTATTGTATTTTTTAGTAGAGGCAGGGTTTTTCCATGTTGGCTAGGCTAGTCTCGAACTCCTGACCTCAGGTAATCTGCCTGCTTTCGTCTCCCAAAATGCTGGGATTACAGGCATGAGCCATGGAGCCTGGCCCACTTAATTTCTCTTAATCTGTTTCCTTTTATCTGTAAATTATACTTCTAAAGCAGCTTTGAGATTTAAATCACATACATGTTATAATAAACCTAACTCAATATTAACCACATGCAAATATCTAGGGAAGTAAGTCATGCACAACAAGTTTGTGAGATTTCTGTTCCTTTCCTAGCTTTATATTTTGTGATTCTCCTTTGCCTCTTCCCCCCACCACCTTCCCTCTTTATAGCAATTAGAAATAATGTCCCATGAACAAAGAGGGCTTGCATACCTACTTGGAAGATTAGGGCAATAGGAAAACAAAGTACTAGGAGAGATGTATATCACTTCTCAAGGTAGCTGGAGGAGATAAGAATCCAGGAAGTTGAGGAAAATAATGACAAATAATAATAGTAAATTTGGGATAGTGCCTTACTCCTTAAAAGGGTTATTGGACTTCAGTGGGTCGTGGCCATACAGTAGCAAGGCTACTGTCTCCCACATGGGTTTGCCAGTTCTAACCCAAGCTAGGGAAGCTTAAGAGTCAGAAGCAAATGATTATACAGTCACCACCCTTCAATCAGCCTCCCCTGAAGTACAGTTTATCATCTGTTACAAATCCTGCTGTCAAGTTTTTAGTGTGATTGCCGCCTGCTTTGCTTTAGTATTGTTATCCACATAAAATAGTAACTCTCAGTCCTGGCTTCACAGAAGAATTGTCTCGGTAGCTTTTAAGAACTACTTATGCCCTGACTACATTGGCAGATGTTGATTTCATTAGTTTGAGGTCAGGGTAAAATATACCAAGCAGTGGTATGTTTTAAAAACTCCCCAGGTGATTGTAATATACAGCCAGGGCTGAGAACCACCGACATGAAAGGGATGATTTTTCTCTTACTGGGTGGCCCTCAACCCATGGCTATACTTTGGTATCACCTGGGGAACTTTTGAACAAATTAAATCAGAAGCTCTGGGGCCTGGGTATCTCCCAGATGATTATAATATGCAGCCAGGATTGATCATTTTCGCTATTATTCAAGTAGAATATGAAGAGATGATCATTATATACAAAGTAATTACTCTTTTTCCCTGGGGAAACTGTGAAACCACATGCTCAGAAGGAAATGCACAGTTGCAGCTCTGCAAAATATGAAAAATCATGTGGTTCGCGCCAGCCTGGGAAGGACGATGTAGGAAAAGAGCATAGAAATAAGAAAAAGGAAATATAGAAAATCTTCACATATTATTTTATATGAAACAACTTGAATTCCTAAAATACCAGATAAATTGGCTTGAATGGAGAAATCATCTAAAGAAGGATTGGTCCATGCAAAGTGTCCACCATAGCTATCATTAAAGAGGATGTCTTCATGCCAGGCATGATGGGGAGCATCTTACAGGCACAGTGCCTTCATCTTCACAGCAGTTCTATGACACAAGCTCTTCTATTATCTTAAATTTACAGACGAGCTGAGGCATAGACATTAAGTCTCCTGCCTAAAGTTAAGTATCTTGCACAGAAGTTAAGTGTCTTACCCAAGCCAGTTAAAAGTACATTTGGACAGGTGGGTAAGACTGTTCATGGCCAGTGATCTCTGAAGAGGGCCATTGAGATGCAGAAGAAATATATTAGATTTTATTCTTCTATTTATTTTAAATTTATTCTATAATTTTCTTTTTATGTTATTTAATTTACATATTTTATTAGTTTGTTGGGACAGATGTATTTAATTTATAACTAAACATGCATATATTGGGGCACATGATCAAAAAGCCTGACGACTTCTCCATGAGCAAATTCTGCATGTGGCAGAATATGAACTCTGCTTTGATAAAGTAATCTAAGAGCATATATGCAATAAAAAGGGAAAAATTGATTTCGATTAGCTCTACCTTCTATAAGTAAAAAAACCCTGAAATTTAAAAAATGTAATGCATTTTAAAGAAATACTTAGAAGCTTTGAAATACTTTTCAAAGGATCCTTTTCTTTCAAAATCTAGTTTCTTTGTTATTTTTAAATGAGTTTTCACCCGTGGCCACTTAGTCATATATTATTGTAGAGCTTTTTAAACAGTTTAGATCTTTAATTAGACTAGAAAATGTATTCACTGTTTTAGATTTACTCTTGGGATAACAAAACCCACATTTTGCAAGTAGCAGCCATCCCAGATTGCCCATGCTATTTATGCTTTACTTCCAGGCTCCTAGATCATGTTGTAGAAGCTCATGCTTTGCATCTGACTTTGTCCTCCACCAATTGTATTGCATGTACTGGCACGTCCATTCTTCCTAAGTGCTTTTACTTACTGAGTCATAGTCAGGTCTCATTTTTTTTGTCTTTACGGGTTGCCTTTCCCTCTTCACCTATTCACACTGCCATCCTGTTATTTTGGAACACATTCTTCCTCTAATTCTTTCCATTATTCTTCAAGAACATTTCCAGAGGAACTTTTTGTTTTATTTTCCCCACACACCAAGGTTACCATTATTAATATTTGGGGTATGGCTTTCCAAGGCTGCTTCAATGTATGTGGCTGTAAATGTGTTTTTTTACAATCCAAAGTGGGGTCATACTAAACTCATGGCCATATAATCTATTTTCGTCAATTAAGATATCAAGAAATTCCCCTAATATTATTAGAGTTCAGTAAAATAATTTCAGTGATATCACATTATTCCAGGACAATAACCTACTATAATTTATTCAACCAATATCCTATCAGACATTTAGGTCAGTTCCAGCTTCCACACTGTGAAAGACAGTGTGGCGATTCCTCAAGGACCTAGAAATAGAAATTCCATTTGACCAAGCAATCCCATTACTGGGTATATATCCAACAGATTACACATTGTTCCATGATAAAGATGCATGCACACATATGTTCACTGCAACACTGTATACAATAGCAAAGTCCTGGAACCAACACAAATGCCCATCGATGCTAGACTGGAGAAGGAAAACGTGGTCCATATACACCATGGAATACTATGTAGCCATAAAAAACAATCAGTTCGTGTCCTTTGTAGGGACATGGATAAATCTAGAAACCATCATTCTCAGCAAACTGACACAAGAACAGAAAACCAAACACTGAATGTTCTCATAGGCGGGTGTTGAACAATGAAAACACATGAGCCCAGAGAGGGGAACATCATACACTAGGGTATGTTTGGGGGTGGGGCGCTAGGGGAGGGTCAGCAGGGGGTGGGGAGGATGGGGAGGGATAACACTGGGAGAAATGCCTGATGTAGGTGACGGGAGGATGGAGACAGTAAACCACCATGGCAGGTGTGTTACCTGTGCAACAATCCTGCAAGATCTGCACATGTATGCCAAAACTTAAAGTACAATTTAAAAAAAGGAAAAGAAAATCTAAAGATGTCTTCTTTCTTTTGACCTGTAGATGGCAAACTTCCACTCCTGTGCCCTTTGAAAATTTTGACCTGTAGCTTATTATACAATAATCTTTTATTTTGTGGATTTTAAAGCATAAATCTGTAAGTAAAGGCATTAAAAGTAACAAGAACTCTTTGAGCAGTTTCTTTTTTATTACTATATGTTTGGAGCTAGTCAGGATAGGCCAGGGTCAGAGTCCCGGCTCTGCTGTTAACTATAAAGGTGACTCAGGACAGTGATTCATTTTCTCTTGGCCTGTTATCTCATATGTAAATGGCAAAGTTGAACAAGATCACTGCTGTTATACTTTTTAACTCTAAATTCTATGATTCCCATTCTATATTATATCCCTGACAGATTTTGAGTGATAGTGAAACCCATTTGAAAGGGGGAAATACGACAAATAATCGCTTCTTAAAATATTATAATGGTAAGGCCAGGCTTTACAATTTATTATGGACACAAGTGTGGATGTAGGTAATGCTACTGAACTGTACACTTAAAAGTGTTTAAAATCATAAATGTTATTATAAATGTATGTAACAACATAAATTTTACATAATTATGTGGTAAAATATACATAGCATAAAGTTTATGTAATTTTAAGTAAATAAAATTTATTACCAAAACTTTATTATTCCATGTTCATAACATGGGACTGAGCACAGTGACTCATGCCTGTAATCCCAGCACTTTGGGAGGCCAAGGCAGAAGGATCACTTGAGCCCAAAAGTTTGAGACCAGCCTGGACACTATAGGCAGACCCTATTTCTACAAAAAGTTTTAAAATTAGCCAGGTGTGGTAGGTCACGCCTGTAGTCCCAGCTAGTCGGGAGGCTGAGGCAAGAGGGTTGCTTGAGCCCAGGAAGGCAAGGCTGCAGTAAGGTGTGTTTGTGCCACTGCATTCCAGTCTGGGCAACAGAAGGAGACTATCTCCAAAAAAAAAAAAAAAGGTGGGGGGATTTAAAAATTGGCCAATTATTGATTCAAGCCATTATAATGACTTATTTTATTACAAACTAGAAGTAGTACAATAGAGAATGAAATAACTTTTTCAATTGTATGGAAACAAATTAACTTAGATCTATTGTCACTAGAGCCATATCAGGAAATTACGATGGGTTCAAAAGTAGAATATAAAATATGAATCTACCAGAAACCAGACTATATAATGTAATACTCGAAGAAACCAGAATAACATATTTATCCCTTTTGTGGATGGGGAGATAGATTATTGCCTATTTTTAAAAAATAGGTTATTAAATGCAAAATACATATTTCTATATTACAAGAATAAAAACGTCTTCAAATGACAGGAAGAACTAAATGTGACACACCATAAAAAACTTACTATTTTATATATATAAATATCTTTCAACTGAGTTCTCCCTGAACCCAGGTTGTACCTGACCCAAAGGCAGTTATATCCAATAACTGCCCTCCTCAAAATTTTACTGTGCGCCTTTCTCTGTCACACACACACACACACACACACACCCATTTCTTTTTTGCTTCTCTTTGCCTTCAGTGTTTTATTGGCAGTTTTTTTGCCTCCATCATCCTTTATTTCCCTAATCTTAGTGGCTACAAATAATCTGCCATTTGTATCAAGCACTTCCTGGGTTTTTTACTTTATTAAAAATTTTAGTAAGTTACAGAGGTGACAACTTTCAAAATGTGGAGTGGTGACCATTGACTGTATCCTCATTACACCCTCCTTTTTTGCTTTTATACCTTCTTTTCTTTTCTCTTCTCCTTCATGCTTCCTTAATTAAAATAATCCCTAGTCTCAAGAGGAGCTGTTCTTAGCCTCACCCTCCACCACAAACTGCTGTTTGCAAAAAAAGGACACCTGTTTTGACTTACGAGGCATACTAGACATCTACTTTTACCTATAAGGTTTGCATTTAAATTCCATTTAATAATAAAGAAAACCAATTTACACAAGAAATTATGGGAAAATGCACAACTTACTCCATAGGAACAGTATAGAGTACTTTACAGCAGCATTACATCCTAGTTACAGTAGAAAACACACAAATGATAAAACTCAGTGGTAGTGGGCATGTGGAAAAGCATGCATTTATATACATTGCTGGAAAAAATTAAATTGGTTCAATTTTAAATTGTTCTTATACAAAAATGTTTATAGTTCTTTTTTTTTTTTTTTTTTAATGGGGTTTCACCATGTTGGTCAGGCCGGTCTTGAACTCCTGACCTCAGGTGATCTGCCCACCTTGGCCTCCAAAGTGCTCAGATTACAGGCATGAGCCACCAAGCCCAGCCTTAAAAATGTTTATAGTGGTTTTTTTTGTTTTGTTTTTTTTGGGGGGGATTACAGGCACGCGCCACCATGCCCAGCTAATTTTTTGTATTTTTAGTAGAGACGGGGCTTCACCATGTTGACCAGGATGGTCTCGATCTCTTGACCTCGTGATCCACCCGCCTCGGCCTCCCAAAGTGCTGGGATTACAGGCTTGAGCCACCGCGCCCGGCCCAAAATGTTTATAGTTCTTATACATAAACGTTTATAGGAATATTATTAAAATATGAAAACAACCCAAATAATCCACAATGGGGGACATTTAGACAAATAAGATATATTAATATGATGAAATAAGTATGGTATAGTATTTTTAATGTCAAGTATGTATTTTACTTCAACACATAAAAATGTTTATAAACAGTGATAAATTAAAACAGAACCCAAGATAGTATTAACTTTATGACTATTTTAAAACAGCAAAGATTAGAACTCATAAAAATATAAATAATTTTAATTTCTGTTCAATTTGTCAAGTTGTTTCAAGTTTTTGAAATGCTAATTCCAACTACTGGTCATAATTATTCTATCTAGTATTATATCTCTGTAAAAACTAAGACCAGTTGTTCAGTCCATTTGGCTTGATTTTAATAGTTTAAACCATCTCTGAAATTTTTTTTTTCTTCTAGAATTACCTTAAGCCAAGTTTTCTACGAACTAGAATTATTTTAAGTCAAATTTGTCTTGTTTACTAATCGAGTATAGGAATACTTCAGATATCTTTAAAAGTTTATTAGTGTGCAACATTCTTAAAAATACCTCGCCAGTACTGCTCAAAACTGTCAATGTCATCAAAAACAAGGAAATTCCAAGAAATGGTCGCGGCCAAGAGAAGCACAGGGAGATAGAAGGACTAATGTTAATATGGTGCCTTGGATGGGATTGTGGAACAAAAAGAGGACATTAAGTAATAAGTAAGAAAATCAGAATAAAGTATGGACTTTACTTGATAATTATGTATCAACACTGGTTCATCAATGGTGACAAGTATACTATACTAATGTAAGAGGTTAATAAGGGAAAAATAGATGTGGGGTGCTATGGTCTAAATGTGCCCCCTAAAATAAATGTACTGGAATTGTATTCTCCAATGCAATGAGTTTGGGAGACAGGCCCTAATGGAAGCTGTTTGGGTCATGATGGCAAAACCCTCATGAATGGATTAATATTTCTATAAAAAAGGTTCCTGTTTCTCTCTTCTCTTCTACCATGTAAGGACAAAGAGTTTGTCCCTTTTTAGCCTTCTGCCTTTCTTCATGTGAGGACACAGCAAGAAGGTCCTCATCAGATGCCAACACCTTGATCTTGGACTTGTCAGCCTCCATAGTTGTGAAAGAATAAGTTTCTGTTCTTTCTAAATTACCTAGTCTGTGGTATTCTGTTAGAGCAGCACAAAGCAGCCAAATACTGGGTATATTGGAATTATCTGGGCTATTTTCACAATTTTTCTGTAAGTCTAAAGTTATTCTAATAAATTATAAATTTGTTTTAAAAATACATTAGTGTGTTCAGACTGTAGCAGTACCTAATGTATTGAAATTAATGTACTAAAAATAGAAACTAGTTTTCTGTGAGTAGTAAGTTAATAAGGCAAAAAAATTACTGGGTCATATCTATAATCCCGTAATGGTTTGGAAGAACACATCAATTACAGAAGATACCCTAAGTAAAGCAAATGATACATTATTAAGAGCTGAGAATTTATAAAGTACTCTGTACAGGAAAGAACCATCCTTACCTCAGGCATATATCAGTTATTTCCAAAAGGAACAAATGATGGGAATACATCCCAAGAGTAGACTGACAATTCTAGCCTCGAATAAAACCTTCTTGTCTATCATTATGTAAAGCTGTTACTTTTATGCTATAATATTTGCTGAAGTCTATTTCAGATTATTTTGAGGTTTCTTTTCCTTTTCTGAAGTTTTTTTCCTTTTCCATTCATATTGCCATTTTTCTTGGCAGTTGTATTTTTAAAATTTCCCAGTGTGTTTATCTGGTGAAGTGAAGAAGAGTCTCTGTACACTGTCTACTATAAATGAAAGCAAATTGGTAAGTTCCCAGCCTGTTGACAATATTGAGCCCTGGTTTGATGTCTAAAAAAAGTAGACCTGTTTCCTGTGTTAACCTCAGTGCAGGAGGTGGGAAAGACTACTTCCCGATAGGTTTCCACTTTGGGCTAAACATCAAATTAAAAGAAGTGAAACAGATGTAGTACATTTGACCCTCACCACCTAATTAAATCATATATTAAAATAGTTTCTTGTTAATTGATTCAAAATGTTTTAAACTAACACTAGTGTTTTCTTGTTTGAAAGTGATAGAAACTTCTGTTGAAGTCATTTATTTTTCTGCAACTAATCATTGGCTTCCTGTAGTATTTCTAAAACTGCCTTACAAGAATTACATGGCCCACTTGTCAAAATGCAGATCCCCAGACCTAAAAGCTGTCTTTTTAATTAATTATCTTCTTATCAGTTAAGTTTTTTGTAGTAGTTCTTAACTTCAGCTACACAATAGAATCACCTGGAGAGCTACAAATGCCCCCACCTACCCCTTTTATATATGACCCAGATTTTCATTTCTTTTTCTGGATGGGGCCTACACACTAGTGTGTTTTAACTCTCTCTGATTGGTACTAGGGTGTAGCCAGGGTAAAAAACCACTAGTCTTATGTTTGGAACCAAAATTAATCAGAAAAACCTGTACTTTGCTTTTTAGGCTTTATTTAAAACACATTGGCTACTGAACACACCATATTGATCTCACGAGCATAAGGCTGAGCAAAAGAAGCCAGACAAAAAAGAGAACATACTAACTGCTAATCGCTTCAGGGTTTCATTTAGGGATTATAGGAACCCTATAAAGTATTCATCTAGAATTAGGTAGCGGGGATGTCTGCATAACATAGTGAATGTAGTAAAAATCACTGACATGTACTTTTTAGGTTTGTTTTTTGTTTTTTTTTTTGAGACAGAGTCTCACTCTGGCCCAGGTTGGAGTGCAATGGTGAGATTCCAGCTCACTGCAACCTCCACCGCCCAGGTTCAAGCAATTCTCTGGCCTCAGCCTCCCCAGCAGCTGGGATTACAGGTGTGCACCACCATCCCCAGCTAATTTGTGTATTTTTAGTAGAGATTGGGGTTTCATCATGTTGGCCAGGCTGGTCTTGAACTCCTGACCTCAAGTAATCCATCCACCTTGGCTTCCCAAAGTGCTGGGATTACAAGTGTGAGCCACCACACCTGGCCAACATGTACATTTTAAAGTAGCAAATTTTTTGTTATAAGAAGTATATATAATTTTTTTTTTTTTTTGAGATGGAGTTTCGCTCTTATTACCCAGGCTGGAGTGCAATGGCACGATCTCGGCTCACTGCAACCTCCACCTCCTGGGTTCAAGCAATTCTCCTACCTCAGCCTCCCGAGTAGCTGGGACTACAGGCTGTGCCACCATGCCCAGCTAAGTTTTTGTATTTTTAGTAGAGACGGAGTTTCACCATGTTGACCAGGATGGTCTCGATCTCTTGACCTCGCGAGCCACCCACCTCGGCCTCCCAAAGTGCTGGGATTATAGGCGTGAGCCACCACTCCTGGCCAGAAATATATATAATCTTAATTTTCAAATGTTATTAAAAATAGCAAGCATGCTGATGACCATGTTTGCAATTTCAAAAACAAGCATGTCTTAACCAAAGTGTTAGAATTCAGTTTAGTGGTTATCTTTGCGGAAGAGGGAAGAAGTCATGAATGGCCAGGAGAGCAAGGAAGGCTCTGGGAGGCTAACAGGTTTCTATTCCTTATCCTGGGTATTAGTTAGAGGGGCAGAGTCACTTTGTGAGCATTCATTTTTGAGTTGTATATTTATGATTTGTGCTTTGGGAAGACTCTGAGTCATCGAGAGAAGGTTAAAAAATATTCAGGCTGCTCAATTTGAGAATGCAGGAAAAATGGACTAAGATTTCTATCTTAACCTATAATCAAAGCAAGTCTCCTGAGATGAAGATGATTTTTGACAGTAGAGGTCATTTAATATCGGAACAGTTTACCAAAGAAGGCTATGGAATCTCTGTCCTCAGAGTTCTTTGAAAAATAGCCTTGCTATAAAATCAGTTCTGTTTTGGGACAGTATCTTGTGGTAATTGGTCAGATATAATTTGAGATCTAGCCCAGTCTATGTTTAATTTATATCTACTTTTTATTCTGGAAATAAAAAATAAGACAAAACAGAAACTCAGAGATCCTTGATTCCTCATACCAGGAGGATCCTTGCCAAGGAGACTTAGGTAATGCATATATTTTTAGTTACAGCAAACTATTGTAATCTAGTACACCATTCATTATAAACTGAGTTTAGGGAAGCTGAATTTCCCTAAACTCAATTTCATTTTTTCTGTCTTTCTGTTATTGCCAACATGTTTTTCTTAATTGCTGCCAATATGCTGACAATCCTAGACTCTTCTTTCCTTCTTTCTTTATTTACAGCTTTTCCAGACTCTATGAATTCAGTTCTTTCTCACTTTTTAAATATGCTTTAGGATTTTATCACTTTATTGCCTCTTTTTATATTTCTCTAGTTTCACTCATATTTCTAAGACTTTTCGTTTCCAGAAATGACTACGATATTGTGAGGTTCTAGAAAATATCCACTTCATTTGCAATATGTTTGTAAGCCAAGTCAGTATGGTTCAATCAACATTGTTCAACATTGACTCCTCTGGTTCCAGGATTACGTCTTTAGAATTGAGTCAATTTAGCATTGCCACTGATTTCACAATCTCTCTTTTGCATGCAATCCATTTCCTTTGAAATCTTTTTGTGAATTTCCAGAAGTCCTTCTTATTCCATTACTTATTCCATTCCAAGACTATGCCTTTGTATTCTTTCTCTAAAGTTTTATTTCTTTTATTAAAAAAAAAAAAAACAGCCATTTTAAATTTGCTTTGTTCTTAATTGTTCTAATTTCTCCAAGGCTATCACCATATTACAAGTACTCATAATATTAGCCAGATTCAGAGAAAATGACTAATTATTTTTCTAGTTCTTAATTGTTCCAATTGTTTCTTCATTGATTGAAAAATCTTATGTCAACTTTTTATTAATGATGCTATCTGTTTTCACTTAAGAAAAGTAAAACTACAGAAAAAGTATATCTTATTTCTCAGCTACTAAGTGAGAATATATGTATCCCCTTATTGAAGATCAAATTCCTATAGTAGCATAATTTTTCTAGCTGAATTAATCTTATAGATTTTCTCTTTGTATCGCCTCATTCTACCTACAGATGAGGAGATTGAGGCCCAGAGAAATTCACAGTTAACTTCTGATAAAGCCATTTTTCTTCCACAATTCTTTGTCATTTTATTGTGCTTAACTTACATCTTTTTTCTAAGCTGTGTATGTGTATATATGTATATATCTGTGTGTGTGTTTATATGTGTGTGTGCATATATATATGTATGTACATATATATTTTTTCTTTTTTGAGACAGATTCTTTCTCTGTCACCCAGGCTGGAGTGCAATGGCATGATCTCAGCTCACTGCAACCTCTGCCTCCTGAGTCCAAGCCATTTGTATGCTTCAGCCTCTGGAATAGCTGACATAAGCACACACCACCATGACCACGCCCAGCTAATTTTTGTATTTTTAGCAGAGACAAGGTTTGACCTATGTTGGCCAGGCTGATCTCCAACTCCTGGCCTCAGTGATCCACCTGCCTTGACCTCCCAAAGTCCTGGGATTACAGGCATGAGCCACTGGTGCCTGGCCTCTAAGCAATATTTTTTAAGTATTAATAACACTTTTAACATGGGTACACTGAGCCAGTTTAGCTTTCCTCGTGTTTATTTTCTTTAAAACTGTTCAGTAAATTATTACCTCCTTTTTAGTACCAGCTTCAAGTTAACATTTTAGCACTGTTTAGTACATTATTAGCACAAATTTAAGAACTTTCTCAAGGTGGTGAATCTTTCTTTGTTGGGGTTAGTGTTTAATGTATTAATTTCTTTCACCTACCCTTTACTGAATTTTCCAAATCTAACTACTCCAAGATCCATCTCTCCACATTATCAACCTTGATTTCTTTTTAAAGATACACATTGGATAATAACAACAGCTGACCTATATTAAGCACTATGTTTATTGTTCCCATTTTACTGATAAGACAACTGAGGCACAGAAGTGCTCTTCATGACACGGTGGGAGGAAGCCTAGTCTTTCTTGTCCTAGATCTACTACTCTTTCTACTTTTATTTGCAGCAATTTGGTTAATATGATTCAATATTGCTGACAAACTTCATTTTTGAACAAACACCACTGTAATCATAAACAAGTTTATTTTTGTAAAACCCAAGGGTATAAATGTGGAAAAGACATAAGTTCATTTTCTCTAGCTTTAGGCTCAGACACAGTAATGACCAATAGCATATGAAGTAATGTGTACCCACTCCACAGAGGGCACAAACGATGCATGGGAACACAGGGAGAAATATCAAAACTGCATTTTTATTTAACATTGTATATATTCCATTAACAAACTCAATTTTATGTGTTTCTTAATGTGCATTCAATACTTGTATATAGTACTTGTGTATAATTTACAAATTTGTAAAATCAAAGAATTAACCTCAGCCAAATAGAGGGCTGGCCTTTGCCCTGAGCTCCCAGGAGGTGACCTCTGAGTCCTTGCAGTGTCTCCGTCCAGATAAGAGTATCTTTGTTTACCTGGGGACACTGGGCCACACCGGATAGTCTAACAATGTGATGTATGGTATGGTGGGGTCTTGAGGCCATGCAATATCAGTGTTACATCTGGTGGGACTGGAGAATAAAGACATGACTAAGCCCTACTAGAAAGTGTGGACATCAAGGCTTGAGTAAGCTTCCCTGTTTAGCAATATTCAGGTATATTGTCACACCTCATTCCCAGCAGAAGTTAGTGCTGTCCATGACTCCACAGGGAGAGGACAATTGGAAACGCTGCCCATGGAACTCTCCTGGACTCTTCCCTAGGCACTCCTTCCTTTGGCTGATTTTAATCTGTATCCTTTCATTGTAATAAACCATAACTGTGAGTACAACAACAGCTTTGAATGAGTTCTGTGAGTCCTAGTGAATTATTGACCTTGAAAATGGTCTTGGGGACTGCCTGAACTTGCAGTTGGGTTCAGAAGTGTTTATGGACCTGGGTACTCTCACACTCTGTTTTAGCAGCTATAACCAGAAAGGTTTGGCCCATTAGTCTAGGCCTTATTAGCAAATGATTACCTTTTCTTCTTAAAGTTCTAGGCAGATGTAAATTTCTTTAATAACCTATGTCTTAGTCCATTTGTGTTGCAAATGGACGAAGTGGTTTTTTGTTTAGTTTTGCTTTGTTTTTGGTTTTTGTTTTTGTTTTGAGACAGTCTCACTCTATTGCCAGGTTGGAGTGACATGGCAAGATCTTGGCTCACTGCAACCTCCATCTCCCAAGTTTAAGTGATTCTCCTGCCTCAGCCTCCTGAGTAGCTGGGACTACAGGCATGTGCCACCGTGCCCAGCTAATTTTTTTGTATTTTTGGTAGAGGCGGAGTTTCACCATATTGACCAGGCTGGTCTTGAACTCCTGACCTCAAATCCACCCATCTTGACTTCTCAAAGTGCTGGGATTACAGGCATGAGCCACTACGCCCAGCTCAAGTGGACTAAATGTTATAATATCTTAAACTAAGTAATTATAAACAACAGAAATTTATTTTCTCAGCATTCTGGAGGCCAGGAAGTCCAAGATCAAGGCACCAACAGATTTGGTGTCTGGTGGCAGATTTCTACTTCTAAGATGGCACCTTGTTGCTGTCTCCTCACATACCAGAAGGGAAAAAGCAGCCAGGAGTGGGAAGGGGGCCTAGCTAATATCTTCCAGCCCTTTTATAAGGTTGCTAATCCCATTCATGAGGCTCTGTCCTCCTGACTGAATTAAACCCTTCATTGCCAATGTGATAGTATTAAGAGCTGGGATCTCTTAATACTACAGAGCAAAAGTAGTGCTCTGTCGGACCAGAGTGGACAAAATTCTGGTTTTGCACAAAGGATGTGTTCATAGGTACTTTTTGATTACCACCCTTTCCACCCTTTATTTAACTTACTTATAATTCAGATCCTTTGCTTTCTTCTTATTCCCTTTGATGTCAATTTTTAAGTATTCCACCTTTTAAGTAATCTATCTCATTCATGGGTGATGGAGAGAATGTAAAAAAGAAAACTGATTAAGTTTTCTAAACCTTCTTGGAGTAGGAATTTTTACTAAAAGTTTCTCTAAATTTCATATACTTCCCTAAAGACCTTAATATCAGAGGTATATTTGTCTACTTCTGAGAATCAGGTTTGTTTGTAGAAAAAACATATTCCTTATAGAACTGCACATCAAAAAGGTAAATTATGCTATATATAAATCTGAAAATAAATTTTAAAAACTTTTAAAGGTGCAACAGAGGGCCGGGTGCGGTGGCTCACGCCTGTAATCCTAGCACTTTGGGAGGCCAAGGCGGGTGGATCACGAGGTCAAGAGATCGAGACCATCCTGGTCAAGATGGTGAAACCCCATCTCTACTAAAAATACAAAAAATTAGCTGGGCAAGGTGGCGTGTGCCTGTAATCCCAGCTACTCAGGAGGCTGAGGCAGGTGAATTGCCTGAACCCAGGAGGCGGAGGTTGCAGTGAACCGAGATCGTGCCATTGCACTCCAGCCTGGGTAGCAAGAGTGAAACTCCATCTCAAAAAAAAAAAAAAAAAGTGCCACAGAGCAGTTAAGTTTTAAGAGACAGATGGTGTTATGAAAATTCATGAGCTAGTTAGAAAAATAAAAGTTAAGAGGCTGCACTTGCACTATCTACCAAAATGAATTCCAGGAGAATTAAAGAACTAAATATTTTTTAAGTTGTAAGAGAAAAAAGGAGAGATTTATTAAGACTCTGTAGTAGCGAGAGCTTTCTGAAATAAAAAAGATGAAGAAAATGTTGAATGAAAAGATTCATGGATTTGGCTATATAAAAATGTGGAAATGTAGATGTTTGAAAGTCTCCAAATTAAACCAGAACAATACATTGTCAACAAATATGACAAGAAAATGTCTTTACTGTGTAAAGAGCTTATATAAATCAATAAGGAAATTACTTTAAATTGATAAACAAAACATATACAGTAATTTCTATCTAATTTTGTAATTATTCTATTTTCTCTGCTGTAGCTGTCATGTAATATTCACTACAGTTTAAATAAGGGAAAATGTAATCTACTTATTCTGATTTTAGAAAATACTTGAATCTTCTTCCCACTTTAACTATAAGGTTTTTCTTTTTAAAATTCTTAATGACAGGTTTTTAAAATTTGATTACTAACTTGTGTCAAGCACACAGCAGGCAAGGCTAAGGCCAAGTCCAAAGCCTCACACATTTGGTCAGAAAAACACAATAAGCCCATTTCAGCTTTACACTGTTTATTGCTTCCATAGACAGCAAAGAAAAAGTAGCAAAGTCACCAGATTTTTTTGGTCCTTGTTCCACACACCAAAAAGAATGACACTGAAACAAAAGGGCAGAATGATAGCAAAATGAGTCGTGGTACACTCTGTTGCCAAGGAGGGAATTCTAGATTGTAACTAAACAGTTCTATCTGTTTTATCCAGTCCTATCCCGCAACTCTGTCTAAAAAGGGTGACACACTTCATCTGAACTTGGGAGGCAATGAGAAACTCTCAATGTCAGTTTACCTGTTAGCTAGGGAAGTGAGTGAGAAATGTCCTCATTACAAGCCTCCATGCACTCAGGATCCAGGAAGGTGATAGGGAAGATTCTCCAAGGCATAGGTCAGACTGTCATTCAAAGCTTTCCCACATGGCTATGTGGATCTTTCTAAGGTGCAAAGCCGCCAGGGCACCATGGCAGAGCTGTCTCCCTACAACTCACTGGCCACCTACCTGACCTGCAGAATCCCTCATATCTTCTTATCTGCAATAAGACTTTCCACACTTTTCTGCTTTCCTGTTTGTGAAGTAAAGCTGTATGATCCATCTGCATAGAACTCCCTTCCTGCTCTCTTTAATTAACTACATTTTCCCAAATTATGTGATGCTTTTCATTATGCTACAAGAAATAAGAAAAAGTATGAGTTATATATTTTGCTGTGTGATCAATCACCCCAAAACTTAGTGGCTTCAAACAACAACCATTTCCTATTTCCCATGATTCTGGGAGTTGTCTGGGTGTTCCTCTGCTGTTTTTGCCTTGCCATACTGCTGGGAGGTCCGAGATGGCCTCCAGCACACATTTGACAGTTGGTGATGGGGCTATCCGTTGGGGCATGTTGGTTCTCTTCCATGTAACCTCTCATCTTCAGAAAGGTAAATTGGCTGCCTTACAACGTCAGTCTCAGCAGCATTCCCAGAGAACAAAGGCAGAAACCCAAAGACCTTTTAAGGTCTGGTCTGGAAGTCACACAACTTTACTTCTACCACATTTTCTTTTAGTTAAAGCATATGACAAGGACAGCCCAGAATCACAGTATGAGAAATAAACTCCTTCTCTTGGTAGAATGATTTATAGAAGAATGTGTCCATGTTTTTCAACAATGCAGAAAGAGGAAAAATTGACTACTTGAAATGAATAGGTCCATTGAAGCTATGACTTTGCTTTTCATTCAGGTAAGTAAAAGAGACTGAACATCTTCAGTTCTAGTCACTACAATAAATCACTGTAACACTAAGAGGTCACAAGAATAAAAAATTAAGAAAACTACGAAAAGTTGTCATAAGCCCAGAAAGTTTTTGCAAGAGGAAGTGGAGGTACTAAGTCTTATTTCCCTAGACAATGCAACCTGATAAGTATGCTTTCCAAACCTCAGAGAGTTATGCCAATTTCATTCCAAGCCTCTTTAGTTAATAATAGAATGGAGAAGATCTGGTGAAGATTTTGTAACTGAAAAGGGAATTTGCAAATTAGCTGTCAGTTGTCCAACATTCACTGACAGGAGTTTGCATTTTATCACCATCTACCTTGCATAACCGATGAAAGTTAAATAAGAACATTAACGTAATGTGCCTACTGTAATACCTGGCTTACCTTTACCACTAGTTGCTACTACTGTTTTATTCAAGCCTTCACCAAGAATTTACATTGTTCAACAATAGACATTCTATTAGGTACTTAATATATTTTTATGATCAAATTGGGTGCTTGATAAACTTGCTTTTAAAACTTTACAAGCTAAAATTATTATTGCCATAGTCTATGGGGTAAAACTTTGGAATGTCCATTTTCTGTTTATCCATATGGTGAAAACTGATCTAGCACAACTGCAACAGTCAACTATTGCTATGTAACAAATAATCACCAAAAGCTCAGTGCTAATTAACAAAAGCATTTATTTTGCTCATGAGTAGGGCAGTTCAGCCCCGACCTGTGGCACCTGGTTGGTTGTTTTTGCTTCGTACTGCAAGTCTATAGTTAGATTGGAACAGCCCTATTCAGTATGTATTTATTCTGAGGTTCAGATTAAAGGGGCAGCAAGTACCCTCAATAAACTCTTCTTGTGGCGAGAAGATGCAAAAGTATGCAGCTTCTCTTAAGGTTGAGGTTCAGAACTGGCACACTGTCACTTCCACTCAAGCCAATAGAATGGCCAACTTCACCTTTAGTGAGAGGAACTACCTAGCAAGTCACAGGGCAAGCTCCAAGTTACTAAAGAGATGAAGAATTTCAGCCAATATGGGGCCGGACGCAGTGGCTCACGCCTGTAATCCCAGCACTTTGGGAGGCCGAGGTGGGTGGATCACGAGGTCAAGAGATCGAGACCATCCTGGTCAACATGGTGAAACCCCGTCTCTACTAAAAATGCAAAAAATTAGCTGGGCATGGTGGCACATGCCTGTAATCCCAGCTACTCAGGACGTTGAGGCAGGAGAATTGCCTGAACCCAGGAGGCGGAGTTTGCGGTGAGCCAAGATCGCGCCATTGCACTTCAGCCTGGGTAACAAGAGCGAAACTCCGTCTAAAAAGAAAAAAAAAAAAAAAAAAAAACTAATTTCAGCCAATAGTGCATTCTGCCACCATAGTGTTTAAAGAATATTGATGAAACTGAACTGTCTACAGACACTCCCTAGGAGGCACATAACCTGGTCATACTTTCCTAATAGAACACTAATCCCTTGGCTGATTGTTAAAGTTTATGGTTCTATCCTCAAACAATAATATGGGATGTCTTCCTATTAGTTACTTAATAGACTATATCTTTGAACTCTGTGCATATTCACAGGAATCTGCAAATATTTTATATCCAAATCAAGAGATTAGAGGAAAAAAGATAAACTACATGTAGATAATTAAAATCAGACACTAAAAAGTAGATAATTCAATTACACATTAAATTATCAATAAATGTAGATTTTTTAAAAAAGACAAAAATAATACTATGACATTTTTATGGGAAGCAATTTGGCAATATCTGTAAAAATGGTATGTGCCAGTAGGAGGATTTTGTCTTCTATGTCATTTGTGTGTGAAACGATGTATGTATGTGATTATTTATTGCAGCATTGTTTGTGAAAAAGATGGAAAGTAACATAGATGTTCGTTAATTAGAAACCACTGGAATAAATTAGGACAATTCATATATTGTCATATGCGGCCACCAACAAGAATGTGGTAGATCTTTATGTAATAATAACACAATGTGTCCTAAGGGGTATGGAGGACACATAACCTAGATTCAATCCACAATTAATTGGTATCACCAAAATATGTACACTATGATTCCATTTTTGTCAAAGATAAAGGTACCCATATAGACAAATATATATTTACACTGCTGCAACTATTCTACCATGTCAGCATCAAAGCTCTAACCTAGACAGTATGGTCCTCCCTGAGAGGGTTACTTTGTAGGGAGAAAAGATGTCTTTTTTCTCTCATCTCAGATTCATGCCTGAGATCCCTGTAACAAAAGACAGAGACAAGAGATAAGCACACTAATGTATTTAATATGTTTCACATGACACAGGAGCCTTCATAAGGAAATGAAGACCCAAAGAAATAGGGAAGCTTTATATTTTCTATGTTTGGGTTTGATGAAGACTGCAGAGTTGTGCAGGATGATTGGACAAAGGGAATATGATCTAATGGTAGTAAACTGGAGGGAACAGCAAGGCCTATTTGCCCGCATTTTCAGAGATAAAGAGATTTCTTTCTTCCACTTACCGAGTTGGTGCCTTTCTTAGGAAGGTCTTATGACCTACTATAGAAGTTTAGCCTGGCATAATGGCCTGCTTTATGGGAGCAGGAGGGTGGGAAAGACCAGAATGAGCTTTCTGCCTCTGCTGTTCTCTCCGATGCCAAGGTGCCATATTTTGGGGTAGTGTGTCCTGAACTGCATCAATTGTTTTGTATCATTCTCATTTCAGTTAAACAATACCAGCAACATAGCAAATTTATGGAGGTGGGCCTCGTGATAGCAATTGCACTTCCATACCCTCAAATTTCAGAGATGTTCTAGATTTAAAGCAATGTTGTAAATAACCTTTCTCTACTCATAATTCCTATACAATGATATAATTCCTACAATATTATCATGTAATTTATATGCTAGTATGCTATACTATTTTATAAAAATACATATATAATAGAATGTACTATTACACACACACACACACACAGAGTTGTATTTTTCCTCTAATTTGGTCTTGAGATTTCTGTCTGGAGAGTGGCTATAACCTTGAGACTTTCTGTTTCCTGATGGGGCCTCTGGGAGGGTGGTTGTGGGTGTTTACAGTGTGCCTTTCACAGGATATATCTACTTGGTGGACAGACTAATGTCTAAGTGTCCAACCATGACCAGGTGTCCCTCTCACAGAAACCTTGTTTATATTGACAGATGACCTGGTGGCTCTTGTCTGACCTGTGTGGTTTGTTTATTCCTACCAAGATAGTCACTCTCTGGGAGAGCCCTGACCAGGGGCTGACAAAAGCAGAGTATCACAGATCCTCGAGAGAGGAGGGCCTGTGGGAAGGAAGCAGGGCATCTGAGACACACAAGCTCAACCAGCAGGTGGGGAGCCAGAGAGGGAAGGAAAGAGAGAGAGCACGAGGGCAAGGGACTTGTCAGGGAATTCTAACGGGTGGTTTTAGAGCAGCAGGTACAAGTTCATGGAGTCACGCTGCGACTGAGAGGTGGAAGAGGTAGTCACCGCAGCGTATCTGCGTGGGCCATGCAGAGTGTGGGAGTCTGTGGGGCCAGCCAAGTAGATTGTACTGTATACAGCTTTCCCATAGGGAGGTGGTCACCAGGAGGCAGTTGTGTAAAGCAGAGACCTGCATCAGCCACTACTCTGAGGAACTGGGAGGAGGTGGGGAACTAAAAATTGTTTCAAGGGGGACTGAGCCCTCTTTCTGATATGAGAAAGTTCAATATATATTCAAAATGGATTGTGCAGCAACTTGAAATTATAAGGATTCACTACACATACACACATTAGATATTTATCATGTTAATGATGAGAGGCACCGATAAATGAGGTCTGTTTTAAATTTAAGCTTTTCACCAGAGCATTGTTTGAATGGCTGCATTTCTTGTATCTTGGGACTTACAATGTCAGTGACATTTATTCTTATATGACAATGGGGTATCATTTAGTAAGACAGTAAAGCTTAAATACAACATTTAAAAACAACATTTAACAATATTACAAACAAGCAAATTTAAAAATCTTCAGGATATGTTTCCCTCTCAAGAACCTGAATCTCTGTCAAGACGCTACATCACATTAGCAATTAAGATGATAGTAGAATTAACAAACTCCACCTGTTACTGGTTCTGTCACATTTATTTAGATATAATAACTTCTACATGTGTGCATACAGTCAGAATATGACAAAATGTAATAAATGTTGCTATAATAGCAGCTTCTATCTATGTGTGTGTAGCAGAGATTCCAGCTTGAATGAAAAGTTCTATAGTTTTGTTGACAACTCCAAACCTCCTACCCCCGACCACCACCACCCACCTCCCCCCATCAGTGGATTAACAGGAGCGCGGCTTGGCACAAATCCAGTCTCCCAAACATGCCTCGACATGTTGAAACAATGTAATCTTCTACAGCTCGTAATTTAGTATAGTTAGTTGTGTGGGTCTTCTACATAACATAGGTATAAAAGTGAAACGTTGTTCTACTTTCTCCAGTAGATTCTTTATTTGCATGTTGGCCTCTTCATGTTACCAAAAATTTAGAATTTCATATAGGCTCTGGGACAGAAAAATGAGTCCCCTGTTGCCCACGTTTTCTTAATATTTTAGCTTAATGATTTAATCCTGTATTCCATCATTTTATCTATTTATTTATTTCTGAGACAGTCTTGCTCTGTCGCCTAGGCTGGAGTGCAGTGGCGCAATCTTGGCTCACTGCAACCTCCACCTCCCAAGTTCAAGTGATTCTCCTGCCTCAGCTTCCTGAGTAGATGGGATTACAGGCGCATATGACCACACCCAGCTAATTTTTGTATTTTTATTAGAGATGGGTTTTCACCATGTTGGCCAGGCTAGTCTCAAATTCCTGTTCTCAAATGATCTGCCCAACTTGGCCCCCCAAAGTGTTGCGATCACAGGCTTTTAATGTATTATTTTAATCCCAGAACTTGGTTCTGAGTTAGCCATCTAACTACTAGGAAGTACTTTTGAAGTATAATACTACAAGGAGACACAGACCAGAGAAAGGTATCACAAAGGATTTTCTATTTGGAGATTTGCAAAATACAATAGAAGCCTGATTAAATGATTAATGGAACAGAGTATAATATAGCTAAACAATGCACTCATTAAAAGTTTCTGCACAGGCTGGGCATGGTGGCTCACACCTGTAATCCCAACACTTTGGGAGGCCAAGGTAGGAAGATCACAAGGAATTTGAGACCAGCCCAGCCAATACGGTGACACCTCATCTCTGCTAAAAATACAAATATTAGCCTTCATGGTGGTGCGCACCTGTAGTCCCAGCTACTTGGGGGGCTGAGGTAGAATAATAGCTTGAATCCGGGAGGCAGAGGTTGCAGTGAGCTAAGCTCACACCAGCCGAGACCTGAGCCTGGGTGACAGAGCGAGATTCCATCTCAGAAAAAAAAAAAATGTCTTCACAAATGTACTGGGTAGCTTGCTCCAATGTTTTACCCAAAGGAAAATATTCTAATGCATTCACACACACACACATACAAAAGGAATCCAAACTGAAGATGATTTCATTCAAAATAGAGTACTAGAATGCTGAAATTTTTAAATGACATGTTACACCATCAAATTTCCCAAAAACACTACTGGCATGCCTTGGAGATATTGCCAATTCAGTCCCAGATCTCTGCAATAAAATGAATATTGCAATGAAGTGAGTCACATGAACTTTTTGGTTTCCTAGTTTATAAAAATGTTATGTTTACATGATACTGTAGTCTATTAAATGTGCAATAGCATTATGGCTAAAGAAATGCATGTACTTTAAAAATACTGCTAAAATGCTGATGTGAGACTTCAGCGTCATAATTGTTTTGCTAATAGAGTCTTGCCTTGATGTTGATGGCTACTGACTGATCAGGGTGATTGATTAATGAAGGATGGGGTGTCTGCGGCAATTTCTTAAAATAAGACAATCATGAACTTTGCAGCAACAGCTGACTCTTCTTTTCACAAAAGATTTCTCTGTTTTACAGCATTTTACCTACAGTAAAACTTCTTTCAAAATTGTAGACAATCTTCTCAGCCACTTTCTTTGCTCATCAAAAGAAGCAACTCCTCACCTGTTCAAGTTTTATCATGGGATTGCAGCAATTCAGTCACATCTTCAGGCCCCACTTCTAATTCTAGTTCTCTTCTTACTTGCATCACATCCACAGTTACTTTCTCCTCTGAAGTCTTGAACCCCTCAAAGTCATCATGAAGGTTGGAATCAACTTATTCCAAACTCTTAGTAGTGTTGATATTTTGTTATTCCCATGAGTAACGGATATTCTTGATGGCATCTAAAATGGTAAATTCTTTCCAGAAAGTTTCCAATTTACTTTGCCCAGCTTCATCTGAGGAATCACTATCTATGGCAGCTATAGCCTCATGAAATGTACTTCTTAAATCATAAGACTTGAAAGTTGAAATGACTTCTTGATCCATGGGCCTGCAGAATGGATGTTGTGTTAACAGACGTGAAAGCATTAATCTTGTATATATTCATCAGAGCTTTTAGGTGATCAGGTGCATTGTTAAGCAGTAATTTATTTTAAAGGAATCTTATTTTCTGAGCAGTAGTCTCAAAAGTGGTAAAAATATTCAGTAAACCTTGCTGTAAACAGATGTGCTGTCATCCAAGCTTTGTTGCTCCAATGACAGAGCACAGGCAGAGTAAATTTAGCATAATTCTTAGGGCCCTAGGATTTTCAGAATAGTAATTGAGCTTTGGCTTCCCCTTAAAGAAACCAGCTGCAATAATGCCTAACAAGAGAGTCAGCCTGTTCTTTGAAACTTCGAAGTCAGGTATTGACTTCTCCTCTTTAGCTATGAAAATCCTAGATGGCATCTTCTTCCAAGAGAAGGCTGTTTTATCTACATTAAAAATCTTTTGTTTAGTGTAGTCACCCTCATCAATTATCTTAACTAGATCTGGATAACTTGTTTCAGCTTCTGTATCAGCATTTGCTGCTCCACCTTGCATGTTTATCATATACAGATGGCTTGTTTTGTTAAACTTCATGAACCAAGTTCTGTTAACTTCCAATTATTCTTCTGCAGCTTCCTGACCTCTCTCAGCCTTCATACAACTGAAGAGAGTTAGGGTGTTGCTCTCAGTTAAGCTTGGCTTAAGGGAATGTTGTGGCTTGTTTAATCTCTCCAGACTACTCAAACTTTCTCCATATCAGCAACGAGTCTGTTTTGCTTTCTTGTCATTCTTGTGTTCACTGGAGTAGCACTTTTCATTTCCTTCAAAAATGCTCTTTTTGAGTTCACAACTTGGCTAACTGCTTGTCACAAGAGACCTAGCTTTTGGCCTATCTTGGCTTTTGACTTGACCTTCTCTTTAGGCTGAATTATTTCTAGCTTTTGATTTAAAAGGAGAGACGTGAAACTCTTCCTTTCACTTAAGCACTGAGAGGCCATTGGAGGGTTACTAATTGGCCTAACTTCAATATTGTTGTGTCTCAGGGAATAGGGAGGCCCAAGGAAAGGAAAGATATGGGGGAATAGTTGGTTGGTAGAGCTGTCAGAACCCACACATCTCTCAGTTAAATTTGCCATCTTATATGAACATGGTTCATAGTATCCCCAAAACAATTACGATAGTAATATCAAAGATCACTGATCACAGAAATAATAATGAAAAACTTTAAAATATTATGAGAATTACCAAAATATGATACAGTGAGCTTATGCTGTTGGGCAAATGGTGCCAATAGACTTCCTCAATCCAGGGTTGCCACAATCTTCAGCTTGTTAAAAACACAATACCTGGCCAGGCACGGTGGCTCACGCCTGTAATCCCAGCACTTCGGGAGGCCGAGGTGGGCAGATCACAAGGTCAAGAGATCAAGACCATCCTGGCCAACATGGTGAAACCCCATCTCTACTAAAAATACAAAAATTAGCTGGGCATGGTGGCATGCGCCTGTGGTCCCAGCTACTCAGGAGGCTGAGGCAGAAGAATCACTTGAACCCAGGAGGTGGAGGTTGCAGTGAGCTGAGATTGTTCCACTGCACTCCAGCCTGGTGACAGAGCAAAGACTTCATCTCACAAAAAAAACAAAAAACAAAACAAAACACAATACCACAATAATGCAAAGCACAATACAATTAGATATGCCTGTATTCAGCTTCTCTTCCTTATAACTTCAATTCTCTGTTTGGTTTTTCTGGGATTTAAAAAAAATAAACATGTAAGAAAATCACAAAAAGTAAACTGTCATCATTGTCCATCTTTCTGATTTCATGCAGGTGCTGGCTGCTCCCTCTCCACAGTGTTTTTGATGTGTGGAGCCAGAGGGGTTTTCTGTTAAAATAGTACTAACAATCCTGAAATTTCTATATTTTGATCTTTTTTTCTCCAAACCACAAATTAATATTTTGTACCTTCCCTAATAATTACTATGTAGCAGTTTTTTGTTACAATTAAGACAATAATATCAGCCGGGCGTGGTTGCTCACGCCTGTAATCCCAGCACTTTGGGAGGCCGAGATGGGTGGATCACTTGAGGTCAGGAGTTCGAGACCAGTCTGACCGACATGGTGAAACCCGGTTTCTACTAAAAATACAAAAACTATCCAGGCATGGTGGTGCATACCTGTAATCCCAGCTACTCAGGAGGTTGAGGCAGGAGAATCACTTGAACCTGGAAGGCAGAGGTTGCAGCGACCTGAGATCGCACCATTGTACTTCAGCCTGGGCAACAAGAGCGAAACTCTGTTTCAAAAAAATAATATAAAATAAAATAATATCTATGCACAGAGAATGAAAAGAAAACTGGTATTCAGATCTATTATCATTCAGATCCATTATCAGGACAAAAAAGGAGAAAACTGCATTTTTTCTTTCCATCTATAGCAAATATGGCAAGAAGTTTCTTAACACACTTAGAAGAAAAAGTAAAGTGATGTTAAAAAAAATGAAAAGGAATGATGCTGTTCAAGCTCAGAAGAGTCTTGACTTGGATGAAATTGTGATATAAACACTTTAGGGGAACCTGGGATTTAAAAGCCATTTTAAGTGTTGGAAAGCAAACAGCATTTCCATGAGACTGTCACTGGAGCATTACCAATGCCAGTTCCTGCTTTTAGAGCACATCATGAGCCTTCCATTACGAGTTCGTAGCCAACCTGATCTAGTCCAGCTTCAGGTCTGTAGTATATCCTTTCCCAAGCTCACAAAACAAAACAGAACAACAACAAATACTGTCACTAAATGAACCTTTAATTAGTTATCCTGTTCCCAGCCACTTTTTTTCTTGCCCTGTTACGAAATTAAACAAGTTACTTCTTCTGGGTTCCATGTTTGAAACTCTTTCCAGTAGATAGGACTGTTGTAGAGATCAAGAAGACGCTGGGTATGAAAGCACTTTAAAACATACACAGAATCATACAAGTATATGACAAATATTATTACCAAAACCACATTATAACATGCAGATTTTTTCCTTTTGTTTTCAATTTTTTTCTCTTCTATTCCATTATTATTTTCTTAATATCAAAACTGCTATGTTAGAATTAAACTGCTATGTTGAAGTTCAGTTAGGTTGAAAATGAACATTTTTGGTTTTGGCTTTCAGTAAAACTAACAAAAGTATTCAATATTGCACCTTTTTACCTTCAGTCAAGGCTGATGTGCTAAAAAGATTAGAAAACAGAATCTAAAGGTCCTATTTTCTACAAAGTGGTTTTTCTCCTCAGTTTTAATGATCACGAGCTGCTTCTGTTGCTCTTATTGTTGCTGTCATTGAAACTGCCAAAGAGGTAAAATCCCATAAAATGGCGTGCATCCCGTAGAAATCTCGATTTGTACTTCAGGGCAGTTCGAATTGTTACAAATACCATTTTACTGGAAAGAAATCAGTGGCCATGATAAATTATCTATTTTCTTAGTTTTTGCAAAAAAAAAAAGTCTCTTTTGAGAAACAAAGTATGTGTAAAAGAAGGTAAAGAAAACAAGAGCAAATTGTCGGGTGGCTCCAGACACAGGGGGTATGGTCTGTGGTTTGTGTCTCATTCCTAGGGGGTTCTGCTTAGAAGTACTACAGCAAGCACAGTTTGTGTGTATTAAACATGCAAAAATGAAAATTCAAAGTCTGTAATATAGTCTGCTTCCAGTAATCTGCATGCTTATGAATTTGTTCTCAGTTTATTAAAAAATGTTTCAGGTCGGGCGTGGTGGCTCACGCCTGTAATCCCAGCACTTTGGGAGGCTGAGGTGGGTGGATCACTAGGTCAAGAGATTGAGACCATCCTGGTCAACATGGTGAAACCCCGTCTCTACTAAAAATACAAAAATTAGCTGGGCACGGTGGCACACATCTGTAGTCCCAGTTACTCAGGAGGCTGAGGCAGGAGAATTGCTTGAACCCAGGAGGCAGAGGCTGCAGAGCCAAGATCGTGCCACTGCACTCCAGCCTGGGTAACAAGAGCGAAACTCCGTCTCAAAAAAAAAAAAAAAAGTTTCACATCAGTCTGGAGATGTGGCTTACCTCTGTGCAGCTTTCCCTGACCATTGCATTACTATCATTACCTAATTTTTTATGATTAGCCTGAGTAAAATAAGAAAAAAAGACCTGTTTTTACATCATAAGGCATCACAAAGATAAAAAGGATTTGGGCGTTAGCTATAGTCAAGTCTCTGAGATGAACTGTATGAATTACAAGGGATTTTGGGGTTAGAGAATTTATACAAAGCAGACAAGCGTACAAAACAGACTTTTTTCACTGTTAGTTATTGGTCCTCAGTTTATTCTCACTCAGTTTTTGCTTATATGGAGAAGACCAGAATGAAAGAGTCAATGCCAATGAAAGAAAGTTCCACATTCTTCACAATATTCCTTCCTCTAAAGGCTCTTTTTCCTAAAGCTTGGTCATTTTGTTCCCTTCACCTTTAAAGATCCTTCAAGAAAAAGAAAAAGAAAATAGAAAGAGAGAGAGAAAGAAGAAAGGGAGGGAGGGAGGGACGGAGGCAGGAAGGCAGGAAGACAGTCATGAAAACGTGGTTTGAAACATTTTCTTTTTTTGGAAAAAAAGCACAATTTTTAACTAAAAGCACAATTTGCCTCTATTATACTTACATTGTTAAGGACCATATGTAATAAGCCAGAAAAGTAGGCTTTATAGTTGAAATATAAAGCTACAACATTTAATAAAAATAAAGCATATAAAAACTTGGAAGAAAAGTAGATGAAATGAAATATGAACCAATGTAAAAAAAAGTATTAAATCAATTTTGTCATAATGGCAAAATAGCAATTCAGGGCTAAATTGGCATCACCAGTCAGATTGTACACATCTTGAATTCATTTGTGGTGTGGAAGTTAATTCAGTTTTTCAAATATGTAGGAAGTATGTTTGTGAGAGTATAAAAACAGTCATGTGTCACTTGACAGGGATACATTCTGAGAAATATATCACTCATTAGGTGATTTCAGGAACATCATAGTATATTTACAGAAACTGAGGTGAACATCAGAGTGTACCTTATTCACACAAACCTAGATGGTATGGCCTACTACACACCTAAACTGCATGGTGCAGCCTCTTGCTCCTAGGCTACAAACCTGTGCAGCATGTTGCTGCACTCACTACTGCAGGCAATTCTAACACAATGGTAAGTATTTATGTATCTAAACATAGCTAAACATAGAACAGGTACAGTAAAAATGCAATATAAAAAATAATACAGTCGTATAGGGTACTTGTTAAGAATGGAGCTTGCAGGACTAGAGTTGGTCTGGGTGAGTGAGTAGTGAGTGAATGTGAAGGCCTAGGACATCACTGTACGCTACTGTAGACTTTACAGAACACTGTACAATGAGGCTGCACTAAAGTTTAAGTTTCTTTGTTTAATAATTAAATAATCTGATCTTTCTGTAACTTTTTAAGTTTATAAGCTTTTTTTTTTAGTTTTTTGACTCATAACTTAGCTAAAAATACAAACATCGTACAGTAGTACAAAAACATTTCCTTTTTAAAATCCTTATTCTATAAACTTTTATCTACTTTCCTATGTTTTATTTTTTAAAGTCTTTTTTTGTTAAAAACAAAGACACAAACACATTAGCCTCAGCCTACACAAGGTCAGGATCATAATATCCCTGTCTTCCACCTCCACATCTTGTCCCACTGGAAGGTCTTCAGGGCAGTAACACACAGGGAGCTGTCGTCTCCTATGATAACTATGCCTTCTTCTGGAATGCTGCCTAAAAGACTCATAGAGGCAGTTTTGCAGTTAACTTTTTGTTTTAAATATAAAAAGGATACCCAGCATTAAAAAGTGTACTATCATAAATATATAAAACACTAACATAGCCGTTTATTACCATTATCAAGTATTATATGTTGTATATACTTGTACGTGCTATACTTTTATACAATGGACAGTGCAGTAGGTTTGTTTACACCAGCATCACCAGGTACACTTGAGTAATGTGTTGCATTACGACAGCATCTCTAGGCGACAGGAATTTTTCAGCTCCATTATAATCCTTTTTTTCTTTTGAGTCGGAGTTTCATTCTTGTTGCCCAGGCTACAGTGCAATGGTGTGATCTCAGCTCCACCTATTGGGTTCAAGTGGTTCTCCTGCCATAGTCTCCAGAGTAGCTGGGATTACAGTCACATGCCACCATGCCTGGCTAATTTTTGGTATTTTAAGTAGAGACGGGGTTTCTCCTTGTTGGTCAGGCTGGTCTCGAACTTTCGACCTGAGGTCATCTGCTGGCCTCAGCCTCCCAAAATGGTGGGATTAAAGGCATGAGCCACCAGCAGTGACGGGGGGAGTGAGACAAGAAATAAAGACAAAGACACAAGAATAGAATTTTAAAGCCAGGGGTCCAACTCACTCTCCCACTCTCGAGGGGTGATCCAAGCATTTTTATTAGGTGTATTATCTTGTTAATCTTGCAGGCTATGGGGAGTGGGGTTGAGAAGGAAGATAGCCATGGACGAGCATGTGTCTGCAGCATTCAATAGCAAACACTGTTCTCTTAAGAAATGCTAACTAAGGACACTGAGATTTTTACCACCCATTGTCCATCCAGGTGTTTTGGCAAGAGAAGTGCAGGGGATAAGGTGCCATAAGGTCTGACCACACACAATGCATCAAGGGGCTTTTATCTCCCGAGCACTGTGGACACAGAGCAATCGGAACTGCTCCATATTCTGAGACCATAGGCAGAGCCTGTGGCATTCTGGTGTCTCTGCCCAGCAAGGCTTTCCGGCCTTCCCAGCACCCATCTGCGAAGACCATCCTGAGTCTTATGAGCAGAGGTTGCATTTCCTTCCCAGAGTCTTTTGCATAAGCTCGCTTTAGTAGATCCTTACACAAACTCTACTTTGGGAAGAGTCGTGGGACCAAAGCAGTTTTTCTTTCCTTCTGCTCTGCAACCACCGCAGTGTTCCGCAGTTCTAGGGCACTCTCAGATGTGCTTCACCATAGGCCTCCTGTTACCGCTTGATATCTGCTTTTATTTTACTGCACCATAGTTTGGATATGATCCGTGGCACAAATCTCAGTGTATAAAAAACAACTCAAGCTTGTAATTATTTAACTGTAAGTAATACAGGTCTGCCCCTGGCCACCTCCTCCCACAGTAAAGGAGTCCAGGAGATGTTATTCTGGTTGGGAAAACCAGAAAAGTCCAATAGAGAAAGTGTCATTTAGTGTAGGCTTTGCAGGATGGTGAGGTTTTGACAGAAATGGCAGAAAAACTGAGAAGACTGATGTGAAATCAGCAGCATGGACAATGACACAGTGGCAGCCACATGTAGAGGAATTATGAGCAAGTTGTTCTATTTAGCTGCAGTGTTAAAAGTGGCAAGTAGCTGGTGGAGCCGGGAGAGTAGGGAGAAGCCTGAGAGGTAAGTGGCACCAACAGCAGAAAATTGTTCTATTTTCAGAAGACAGTGCAAATCCCTTAGAGGTTTGGAGGAAACGTGTGGCATGCTCAAGTGGCAGTTCAGAAAAATTAATTTAAAATGAAATTACAGCTTAGACTATAGCTACAGAGAATAATTAGCAGGTATTAACATTGCTGAGAAAATCAAAGGAGACAGTGGAAATGGAAAAGGAGACCAAAGCCAGAGACATTGCAGAAGCAGGATCTTTAGAACTTGGTAATCAGCTGAACTTGGGGGCAAAAGGTCAGGAAGTGGAATTACAGGTGTAGATAAGTTTTTGAAGGGGACCAGGGAGTGGTGAAGGAAAAGCTAAGCAAGGGGACAAAGGCATTAGAATAGGAGAAATCACGCATGCAGAGTTCTGGAAAGAAAGGCCAGTGGCACCTCACCTACCTAGAACCTGACTATCTAGCAACGATACCTTTCAATAATACAGCCAGGCCTGTAGTCTCAGCTATTCAGGAGGCTGATGTGGCAGGATTACTCGAGCCCAGGAGTCCAGCCTGGACAACATAGCAAGACTTCACCTCTGAAAAAAAAATGCAACTAAGAACCTAGAAGCAAAAATGACCCCAGCAGCCAAAATACATGTAATCATACTTAGTCATTAATGTTCATAGATTTTACATAAAAGAAAACAGATTTCTTTGCAGAACTGAATCAATCTTACTCTCCTCTAGGTCTGAGATAAATATTTCTCCTTGGGTTCTAGACTGATAGAAGGAACTACCTCCCCCACCCCATACACACATACCCACTTCCACATATAAACACGATAAAAGGTTAAATTAAGTTCCAATTTAAGGCTAAGGATACAAAATCTCATAGGATACTAAGAGGCTATATTAGTGTCCAGAGTTTAGAACCAATAGGAGAGAGAAAGAGAGAGAGAGAGAGAGAGAGAGAGAGAGAGAGAGAGAGAGAGAGAGAGAGAGAGAAGCAGCTGAGTGGAGGCACTGATTTATTATGAGGAATTGGCTCATGTGATCATGAGTCTAAGAAATCTCATGATTTCCATGGATTTCCTTGACCCAGAGTATCTAGGGGCAGGTATGGAATTAGGACAAGCAAATAAAACTGGTATTGTTCATACAAAATAGAATTTCTCTATCTGGAAACCTAATTCTTGCTACAATTCTGTGCTTTTATACTAAGTGTTTAGAACTTATACTAACACCTAGCTAGGTGTGGGGATATGCACCTGCAATCCCAGCTACTTGGGAGGCTGAGGCAGGAGAATTGCTTGAACCTGGGAGGCAGAGGTTGAGGTGAGCCAAGATTGTGCCATTGTACTCCATCCTGGGCAACAAGAGCGAAACTCCATCTAAAAAAAAAAATTTATACTAACACCATACATCATCCCGCCTAAGGGGAGACTTACAGATACCAGGCTTTCCTGGTTCCTGAACATCAGTGCACATTCAGTGCCCAGTTCTCCCCTGATAATTCCTCTACCTCCAGTTCTCCAGTAACCTACAAAGCTTATTTTCCCTCTGTGTGAGATGTTCTCTGGGGCCTCCTATGTCCCATTCATCTTTCTCCTCCTATATGTGCTCAAAGGCTGATCTGTATGGATTGCACCAAAGGCATGGCTTCTGGATTCCACTGGGGTTTAGCCAATAGGAAGTACCTGAAGGACACTGGTGTGTAAGAGGAGAAGGCGGTCAGGGATTTATCTCTTGCCTCTGTTCCTGCAGGGTTTTAGTAAGTCAGCCACAGCTCCTGTCAGTAGTTACATAATAGGTCTGGCAATTGCTCTGTCTCCTTGCCCCTTCAGGGCAGTGACTCCCGCTGTTAAATGAACTTCAGGGTACAGCGTGTGCAGCTAGCTTCCTTAAAACCTACCCACATTTCTGTAAATAGAATCTTTAGTAAACGCTCTTCAAATGGCACAAATTTGAAGTGCCATTTATTTCCTGTAGGATCTGACTGTCAACCCCATCCCCTGGCAGACAGGTTTGAGCTCCCATGCCAATTGTAATCAATCAGCTACTTGAAACATTTTTCTGTGATATGTTCTGGACCACATTTAAGGTTTATTGAGTGATGGGTAGTGATACATTGGGTGCAAGACAGGGAATAATAACTTTCATGCCAGGTATCAGCAATCCTTGTTCTGGATTTTAGCTATGATGATTATCTCATGCCCAGATCCTCAGAAGCCAGAAAAGTAAGCACACCAAAAATAATCAAAGTGATAGCTGACAGAGTAGCAGGAGAATAAAAGGAAAGCTTACAAAGTAAATAAACACATAAGAAACAACAACAGAAACCACACATGTAAATAATTGCAAAGTTCGGGTCAATCCAGTATAGGGTAGATACTTCAATCTACCCAGGTAATGGTGTTCTTGAGTAATCAAAAGGGTAGATATGTTACACATACTTTCACTGAAAAGGGCAGAAAATATGTAACACACCTTAGAAAAATTTCTAACTCGAACTAAAATGTGTATCAAATATCTGAAGCTCTGTCCTATAGCTTGCTGGCCAGTTTACACACTGTATTGGTCAGTTCCTCAGTATATTGATTTCATAAAAAGTCAAATGCCTGTTCCCCGCTGTTGCCATTGCCAAAATTCCTAAAATTCCTGTCCATACTAATAGGAGCGATTGTCATCCTAACGACTCAAGCCCCACCAGGGACCCAGAGCCAAGGATGCCAAACTAGTGACACAGAAGCAGCTAGTGCTGCCCATGCTTCGCTCTCAGTACCCAGGGCCTTGCTGTGTGCCAGCCAGGTCTTGCTGCTACCATCTCCTTTTCATCCCACTGAAACTGACTCCTCAGGCCAGCCTCTGTGGTTTAGGTAGTGTAAAATTCTGATAATTTCTTTGAAGTTAATAAGTTAATGAGAAAAACAAAGTGAGCCTTCCTCTCTCCCATCAAAGAGGCCCAACTTCACAGCAACTTTCTGGAGCTATGTGACAGTACTGTTAATTGAATCTGTCTCATGCAAAAAGAAACAGCAATTATGCAGCTCACTGTGAATAGACCCCTGTGTTAAGCTTTGTTGGGAGCATTCAAAATTGCGTGAGACATTGAAGATGATCTTCACAAGCTTTAGTCTGGAGAAGAAGATAAGCATGAGCACTCCTACCTACAGTTAAAGCAAGCATGTTACCAAACCAGTCGTCTCATCCTGCAAGCCTAAGCATGCTAAATAGCCCTATGCATTTCATCCAGGACCTCACTGGGAACCAGGAGAGCTGTGAGAACTCTGGGAATGGGACCTCCCTTCAGCGACTGAAGCCAGTGTGATGATCAGCTGAAAAGAAGAGTTCAAAATCTCCTTTCTCCGCCAACCAGAGATATGAACTCAGAATCTGGCTTCATTTGGTGAATTTCCTCCTTCCTGCTCTACACCTAGTCCATTAAATTCCTGCTCCTAGAAACCAGCTAAAGTAATTTCTTCAGTGCCATGTTAAATTAAGTTTAGCCTAAAGGTGCCTTCTTCCATATTTTAAATTCACCCTAAAGGTTTCTCTGCAAGTAATGAACTGTAACCTAACTGGATGTGTAAAGAGACTGCAACCTACTCTTGTACCATTACCAAGTTTCAGTAAATCAAAGGCAGCCAACTGTTCAAACTGATTTCAAATAAGGCAGATGACAAGCTGTAACTAATCCAGTTGTTTTTGTACCTCACTTCCATTTTCTGTAGGTCACATTTTTTCTTGCCATAAATCCTCTCTGATCACATGCAACACTGGAATCTCTCTGAACATATTCTGGTGTGGGGGGGCTGCCAAATTCACAAATTGTTCTTTATTGAATTAAACTCTTTTAAATTTAATTTGTCTAAAATTTTTTTCTTTTTGTTTAAAGTTGTTTCTTTTAATGGATGGCATCAAAAGTGGGACCCCTCCTAGAACTGATAAATTTATTAAAGTTTCAGGATACAAAATTAATGTACACAAATCAGTAGCATTACTATATACCAATAGTGATCAAGCTGAGAATCAAATCAACAACTCAACCTCTTTTATGATAGCTGCAAACAACAACAACAACCAAACAAACAAACTTAAGAATATACCTTATCAAGGAGGTGAAAGGCCTATAGAAGGAAAACTACAAAACACTACTGAAAGAAACCATAGACCACACAAACAAATGAAAACACATCCCATGCTCATGGGTGAGTAGATTCAATATTGTGACAGTAACCATACTGCCAAAAGCAATCTACAAATTCAATGGAATTCCCATCAAAATACCACCATCATTCTTCACAGAACAAGAAAAAGCAATCTTAAAATACACGTGGAACCAAAGAAGTGTCCACCTAGCCACAACAACACTAAGCAAAAAGAACAAAATCTGGAGGCATTACCCAATTTGAAACTACACTATAAGGTTATAGTCACCAAAACAGCATGATACAAATATAAAAATAGGCACATAGACCAATGGAACAGAATAGAGAACCCAGAAATAAAGCCTAATACTTATAGCCAACTGATCTTCAACAAAGAAAACAAAAATATAAAGTGGGGAAAGGACTCCCTATTCAACAAATGGTGTTGGAATAATTGGCAAGCCACATGCAGAAAAATGAAACTGGATCCTCATCTCTCACCCTATATAAAAATCAACTCAAGATGGATCAAATACTTAAATCTAAGTCCTGAAACCATAAAAATTCTAGAAGATAACATCGGAAAAACACTTCTATACATTGGCTTAGGCAAAGACTTCCAGAACCCAAAAGCAAATGCAACAACAACAAAGATAAATACATAGGACTTAATTAAACTAAAAAGCTCCTGCACAGCAAAAGAAATAATGAGCAGAGTAAACAGACAACCCACAGAGTGAGGGGGAAATCTTCCCAAACTATGCATTCAACAAAGGACTAATACCCAGAATCTATAGGGAGCTCAAACAAATCAGCAAGAAAAAACAAATAATTCCATCAAAAAGTGGGCTAAGGACATGAATAGACAATTCTCAAAATAAGATATACGAATGGCCAACAAACATATAAAAATATGCCCAACATCACTAATGATCAGGGAAATGCAAATCAAAACCACAATGCGATACCATCTTAGTCCTGCAAGAAAGGCCATAGTAAAAAAAAAAAAAAATTAAAAAGTGATAGAGTTTGGCATGTATATGGTGAAAAGGGAACACTTTTATACTGCTGGTGGGAATGTAAACTAGTACAACCACTATGGAAAACAGTGTGAAGATTCCTTAACAACTAAAAGTAGATCTACCATTTGATCCAGCAATCACACTCCTGGGTATTTACCTAGCAGAAAAGAAGTCATATGAGAAGATACTTGCACACACATGTTTATAGCAGCACAATTCATAATTGCAAAAATATGAAACTAGTTAAAATACCCATCATCAATGAGTGAATAAAAAAATAATGTGGCATGTCCAGTTAGAATGGCGATCATTAAAAAATCTGGAGACAGCAGATGCTGGAGAGGATGTGGAAAAATAGGAACACTTTTACATTGCTGGTGGGAGTGTAAATTAGTTCAACCATTGTGGAAGACAGTGTGGCGATTCCTCAAGGACCTAGAAATAGAAATTCCATTTGACCCAGCAATCCCATTACTGGGTATATATCCAAAGGATTATAAATCATTCTACTATAAGGACACATGCACACGAATGTTCATTGCAGCACTGTTTACAATAGCAAAGACCTGGAACCAACCTAAATGCTCATCAATGATAGACTGGACAGGGAAAATGTGGCACATATACACCATGGAATATTATGCAGCCATCAAAAATGATGAGTTCGTGTCCTTTGTAGGGACATGGATGAACCTGGAGACCATCATTCTCAGCAAACTGACACAAGAACAGAAAATGAAATACCACATGTTCTCACTCATAGGCAGGTGTTGAACAATGAGAACACATGGATACAGGGAGGGGAGCACTACACACTGGGGTCTGTTGGGGGGAATGGGGAGGGACAGTGGGGGGTGGGGAGTTGGGGAGAGATAGCATTGGGAGAAATGCCAGATATTGGTGAAGGGGAGGAAGGCAGCAAATCACACTGCCACATGTGTACCTATGCAACTATCTTGCATGTTCTTCACATGTACCCCAAAATCTAAAATGCAATAAATTAATAAATAAATAAATAAAAATTAAAACATTTTAATATTAACTCCAAAAAAAAAAAAAGTGGCGTGTATGTACTATGGAATACTACTCATCCATAAAAAGGAACTAAATGGCATTGAGTGTCCTAGATGGAATTCAGACCATTATTCTAAATGAAGTAACTCAGGAATGGAAAACCAAATATCTTATGTTCTCATTTATAGTGGGAACTAAGCTTTGAGAATGCAAAGGTATAAGAATGATACAATGGTCTTTGGGGACTTGGGGTGTCACCAGTGGAGCATGTCCAGGTTCTTGGAATCTTGAACAAAGTACTGGACAAAACGCACAAGCAAAGCAAGGAAAGTGAAGGATTTATTGAAAATGAATGTACACTCCACAGTGTGGGAGTGGGATCAAGCATAGCGGCTCATAATTGCAAAAAGGCCTCATTACAGAATTTTTGGGAGTTTAAATACCCTCTAGAGGATTCTGTTGGTTACATAGGGTATGCCCTATGTAAATAAAAAGGATGAAGTAAAGTTACAAAGTTATTTACTTGGTCTACAGGCTATGGGGAAGATATTTCCTGTCATAGCTGAAGTGTGAATTGGCCTTATGTTCCCTCCCTCCACACTTTATTTTCCTGCCTCAGGGGAAAGGGATGGGAGCAGGATGAGAGATAAAAGACTACACATCGTGTAGAGTGTACACTGCTTGGGTGATGGGTGCACCAAAATCTCAAAAATAGCCACTAGAGAATTTAGCCATTGGCCGGGCACAGTGGATCACACCTGTAATCCCAGCACTTTGGAAGGCTGAGGTTGGGAGTTAAGAGACCAGCCTGACCAACATGGAGAAACCCTGCCTCTACTAAAATTACAAAAAAAATTAGCCAGTCTTGGTGGTGCATGCCTGTAATCCCAGCTACTCAGGAGGCTGAGGCAGGAGAATTGCTTGAACCCAGGAGGTGGAGATTGTGGTGAGCCATTGCACTCCAGCTTGGGCAACAAGAGCAAAACACCATTAAAACAAAAAACAAATAACAAAAAACTTAGCCATGTAACCAAACATTATCTGTTCCGAAAAACTATGAAATAAAAATAAATAAATAAATAAATAGATCCATAGCACCATCCTAAAAAAACAGTAGGACACAAAGTAGAGCTTCCAGCAGCCCTGAAAGTATTGAGTGACCAAGCAAGGTACCCATCTGGGCTCATCATGTCCATTGCTCTCTCACAGTAACTAGGGATCATGGCTTAAGTTCTCACTCAGATTCTGAAGTGTCATGTATTTGTGTTTTGAGCTATCCGTGTTAGAACAAATTTTTTTTTATCTGAACTGGATTTGGAAATTGCAGCAGAAACTGGACTGGTCAGGATTGGATCTGACCTGGTAATTAACTGGACTAGATCCAGTGAGAAGCCTTGGATATTCAGCTGGGTCAGACAAAAACTGGGAGTAAGTGGCAATACTGCAGGGGTGTAAACTTTGACTTTTGGAAATCTGCAGGGATTTTTGTGTTCTTTGTTTTTTTTCTTTTGCACTTAGTAGAGAAAAATGATTGGCTAAGTTGATCAATGGAATTTAGGAGCCACAGCCAAGATTCAGAGTAAAATTAGGATCCTTAATTTCTGAATCATCGAGTACTCCACCATCTGGCTACATCTGCTTGTACATGTGTAACTGTTAGGCCCTGGAAGCAGTAAACATTTACAGCAATGCCAAAATCCTACTAAAGGTAATTTAAAATTACAGTGGAACATTCCAAATGACAACACGCATTTTAAGAGGTGCATTTAAGTCTGGGTGTGGTGACTCATGCCTGTAATCTCAGCACTTTGGAAGGCGGAGGCGAGCAGACCACGAGGCCAGGAGATTGAAACCATCCTGGTCAATATGGTGAAACCCTGTCTCTACTAAAATACAAAAAATTAGCTGGACATGGTGGCATGCACCTGTAGTCCCAGCTACTAGGTAGGCTGAGTCAGGGGAATAGCCTGAACCCAGGGCGAGGAGGTTGCGGTGAGCCGAGATTGCGCCACTGCACTCCAGCCTGGGTGACAGCGCAAGACTGTCTCAAAAAAAAAAAAAAAAAATCTGCCTCAGTATATGTCTATGTGTGTTATGCATATATGCATAGGCAATATTTAGTAAATAAAGTTAGTTTTAAAATTAATTGTAAAATAAAATAGGAATGCCTTCAAAATTTTAAGTTAACTATAATTCAGACATGTTTGCCTGGGTCTACTGATTGCACAGGTTTATGCTATCTCTAATGCATTTTTTTTTTCCGAGGTGGAGTTTCACTCTTGTTGCCCAAGCTGGAGTGCAATGGTGCAATCTCGGCTCACCGCAGCCTCTACCTCCTGGGTTCAAGTGCTTCTCCCGCCCTGGCCTCCTGAGTAGCTGGGATTACAGGCATGCACCACCATGCCCGGCTAATTTTTTGTATTTTTAGTAGAGATGGGGTTTCTCCATGTTAGTTGGGCTGGTCTTGAACTCCTGACCTCAGGTGATCCATCCGCCACAGCCTCCCAAAGTGCTGGGATTACAGGCACGAGCCACCACACCCAGCCTAATGCATGTTTTAAGGTCATAAAACTGCTGCCACTTTAATATTTTCAATACTTGCTGGATTTTTCTGTGAATTTATTATTTTGGTCATGAGGCTCTATATTTTAGGGTCTGGATAGATGGCTATGGTAAGGCCTGGGAACATGTCCTCAGCAACCATAGCACCAGCTGCAAGGCACAGTCAAATCCAATATGGCTTCTTCCTTCCTGGGCCAACTTTTCTCCTATCCATTCTTGGAGGAGTTGGATCCCTCAGACATCATCTTTATAGCTCTGTCCTCTGTCCTGAGCTCTATCCCTCATATGTAAATTCAGAACTCAGACAGGGCCTGCCCCTCATAGCCATCCTGCATGCCACATGGCCACTTGAGATCTGGGATGACTAGAGAATACAACTGTTTCATAGTTTCAAAATTATTTTCAGTAATTTAAAATCTTAAAGTCACATTATATTAAATTTAGTAATATATAATTATAAAATGCCTGAGTCATTTATGAGTAAGTTAAAATGCTGAAACATTATTAAAAAAAAGTTTAATTTACATACTTTGGCATATTATTTTAGTATGATATAGAAAAGCTAAATATATTTAGATCTATTAATAAAAAATGAAAAAGCTTATTTCTAAAAAGTTATAAAAGTTTTTCATCTACAAATACTGACATGAACAGTTCAAAATTAGGATTTCCACTAGAAATTAGGATTACTAAGAGGCAAAATTCTAATTAATATATGTAATTAAAACTACTGGAAATAAGAGAAAGAATTCTGTATACAGAGTATATAAAGAAAAGCAAGATACATCTTTGATGAGGAAAGTTGTAAAGGTTGAAAATGTGCATTTGTTGAAAAAAAGTAATATTGTCTAACTTAGAAGTTACTTAAAAGTCATTTCAAATTTAGTGAGTAAAAAAAGATATAGATAAAACCAGTTGCTTGGGCACAGTGGCTCCCACCTGTAATCCCAAGCACTTTGGGAGGCCAAGGTGGGCAGATCACAAGGTCAAGAGATCAAGACCATGCTGGCCAACATGGTGAAACCCCATCTCTACTAAAAATACAAAAATTAGCCAGGCATGGTGGTGGGCACCTGTAGTCCCAGCTACTCTGGAGGTTGAGACAGGAGAATTGCTAGAACCCAGGAGGTAGAGGTTGCAGTGAACCAAGATCACACCACTACACTCCAGCCTGGCCACAGAGTGAGACTCCATCTCAAAACGCACACACACACACACACACACACACACACACACCTAGTAGTTGGGAAAAGAAATACAATAGAAAAAAATGGTAAGATATAAAAAGTTTATAGAAATTTTATGTGGTCAAAAGCTGGTGGAGATTAGATAGATTTATTTATAAAGTTTTATTAAAATTAGCTTTAGTAACAGTAATATACCAATACAAAAGTAAAATTTGGTTTTCTCATTTGAACAAGAATTTTGTATACCATTAATTAGATATAGCAAAATACTTTTGTTCACTTTTTTAGTAAACTACAAAAAAAGAAGAAAGAGATGAATTTTATCTCATGCTGACTTTATTAGAGATGTTGATTACTTTGAAAACTGTCTCCTCTCTATCAAAAGATAAAGGTTTTTGCATTTCAAACCCTTTTAATTACCACTTTGGCTAGATGAATGGCTATTATTTTACACTGACCTGTGATTCTAATTTCATTAAATATTGTAAACCTTTGATATATTTGGCAGACTTCCCAAAATCAAATCAGAAATGGAAAATTGAAACTTTTTGGCCTCCAATTAACTCTGAGGTATTAGAAATCCCCTGCATCATTTAGAAAAAAGATAATAAATTGTCTTATTTGATATGTTAAATTGCATAGAAAGCATTGTAAAATAAGTAACGGTGTTTAACCTTTTTCAAGTTATAGTTTTGTATATTTGTTAATATATGTTCCACAGTGATGTGAGATTTTAAAAATTCTGATATGTCTTGATACGTTATCACTCAATTATGATTATGTTGTTATTGTAGGCTACAGAAATAAAAACTTCCTTTTCACTTGTGTCCTTATAACCATTTAAAGTCATTTCTGCAGTTAAATGCTTAATTCTGATGTAATTTCTAAAAGTTCTTAACAACCAAATAAATTCCTACAGTGTTGTATCTTCAACGAGGTTCATAGAAAGGATGGAAAAGACACTGATAAGCATCCTTGAATACATGCTTCTGATAATTTTTATATAATATAATACGGATGGGACAAGAATTCACAGAACTCTAATGAAGCACTAGACTAATTTATAAAATTGCTAACCCAAGTAGGACAAGAATTAATTAAATACAAAAGAAATACACTGACAGATTTTCATGCTAAACCAGCCAGTACTGTAATTTCTTAGATATGCAATTTGAATGAACTCCATTGTCCGAGTCAAATTACCTGTAATAACCCAACTAATAAACAGTGCTACACACAGGATTTGGAAAAACAAAGTTGATATTTAAGAGGACATAAATCCAGTGTTAAGCATGGACTCAAGAAAAGCCTAGAGAGCCACTTAGTCTTTCCCCAGGTCACAAGCCTTCTATGATTAAAAGCTCTGTACCCCATGACTCATCATCGCAGAGAAAAAATTGTCAAATTATATAAAAACATATATTGGTGTGGTAACTGCTCTAAATTGCTAAAACGGTATATGACCAATGTTTGGTTTATTGAACATATCCTGGGAAGACAATAAAAACCTCAGGTATAGTTCTGCTGCCTGGTAGACCATTTGAACATTTATAGCGGTATTTTATTCAATAGTTATTTTCAGCACATGTTTCCTGGTTGTATAGAAGCTTTCCCATGCAAGAAGGCTGATGCTTATAACACCATTAGGAAATGTGTTTCCCTTGTGGGGCAATCCTAGAGAAATCTCCAGAGACAAAGATACTTGTTTTCACTACACAAGTTGCAAAACATCTAAATAAGATATTACAGACATAAAAATATTAGGAAAAGCTAAACTAAATCAATGTGATTGTCTTGGTCAAAGGTATTGCAGATTGATGATGATCAGATCCACATCCAGTAAAAAAACATAAGTTAGCCCCTTATGAAATAGTGACTGGAGGGCCTATGCTAATAATAGAACCTTGTATATTCTGCCCCTAAACTCTGATGTGACTAAATACACAGGATTTTAATGCATTATGACAAAGTGTATTTCGTCCAGGTAAAGGAAGCTTTCCATGATCCACTGACTGAGGACAATCAAATCCTTTACAATCTAGAACCCATAGATTGGATCTTCTGGAAGCAACACCAGAGAAAGACTGCCCTTGCTTCTTAACACTGCAGCAAAACTCTGAGACCTCGAACCTTGGGTCCTTAATCTTACAACTCAAAAATGCCCCTCCAGACTCATGGAACTATACCCCCATTGGAAACCTTAAGGAAAAGCTAACCGGGGAAGTTTCTCCCCAGAAGCAGGTGGCATCCTAGATGTGAACAGCTTTCCTGGGATCTCAAATCAGACTTCTCTGCTATTGTGAGACACTTACTGCCCCTAATTTTTTTTCCTGCTTATGCCTATATGAATAATGGAGCTGAAAAAGGGTGCGTGCACTCATAGGGTATATTTTATTTGTAGAGGATTTTACAACCAGCCTTATACATGGGCACACTTATGCCTTGATAGATGGAAGATGAAGGGCCAATGTGGGTGAGAATTTTTAATGGTACCTTAGTTGTTCTATAATCAGTCGGAAACAGAACATTGGTCCACTTCTCTTAGCCTACATCATAAGTTAAAGAGAAAATTGCTGGAGGCCTATCTCTTCTGCGTGGGCATCAGTTGTTAGGTCTCTTTTTTCCATGATTCAGAGTAAATGAGACAATAATTAGAAATTTAGCCCTCATAATAGGATCTATAGCAGATTCTACTGCAAAGGCTATAGTTGCATAACAGACTAAATTCCCTTGATAATGTTGTGATACATAATAAAATTACTCTAGATTACTGATGAGCTAAGCAGGGAGGAAAGAATCTGTGCAATTTCTGACGCTCCTTATAAATCGTATGAATACATTAGGTATTACAGACATTCAGTTGTAGGGGATTAATAAACACGCTGCTTGGTTGAAAAAAGTTATCTGGCTCTTTGGTTGATAGATTTGATTTTACTTGGTTTGGTTCGTGAGGACCCTGGTTAAGGAGCACACTCCAAACTCTTGGTATTATCCTCCTGGTCATTGTAACAGTAGTTTCCCTGGTGCACTGTATTTTGATTTGACCTTAGAAACAATGCCAATAAAATGAATGCTGTGCAGTTGCAGTTGATGTGGAGAAAAAGGGTTTTCTATGTATAGTGGATCCAATACTTTATAGGCCATGATCTCTGATGAAGAAATGCAGCATTAAAAATTTTTTTTTTAGAAATAAAGTCTTACTCTGTGGCCCAGGCTAGAAGGCAGTGGTGTGATCAGAGCTCACTTCAGCCTTCAACCCCTGGGCTCAAGCAATCCTCCCACTTTGCCTCAACCTCCTCAGCCTCCCAAGTAGCTGGACTTATAGGCATGAGCCACTGCATCTGCTAAACTTACTCTTTATCTTTCACCTGATGTCTCAAAACACAATCAAGTTGGCTCTACATAAATACAATCATTTCAGTGTGTTTCTTAATTCTATCAGATTTAAACATGGCTGATCATTCAAGAAGTTTCCCCAACTCCTCATTCTCCCAAAATAGTAGCTGGTGCTGGAGGGAATGTCTTAGGTGAGATTCTCTAGAAGCAGAGCCTGAGGCAGAGATTCTTATGCAAGTGACTGACTGAGGGAGTGCTCACAGAACAAAGCTATACAGAAATGAAGAAGGGGGTTTCCTCAGGGGAAGAAGTTAGGCACATGCAATTTCAACTGAAATCTAGCCTCAGCTTGCAAAGGAACCCAGGAGTGTGAATGGAACCACAAAGTTGAGCCCCCCTGAGTCTGGCCAGATTTTTGTCCCCTGTATCAGTGATAGTCATGGACTCCCAGTGAGGGTTGGGGTGAGGTAACCTCCCAGCTAGTTTTGGGCAGCTCCCAGCTGAGGGCAATTCTCTGGAGAAGAGTAGCCCTGGCAGCTATTATCAGCCAACACTTACAACAGCTGGGGATGGGTGTGCTAGTCAAATAAAGGAAATGGGTGAGACCAAGATTGTCTACTAGAAGGAGCTTCTAAAATGTCCAGGCATTGGGCCAGTGTTCTGTGTATTTGGTTTTCCATCACTGTGCCACTACCATGTCATTCAGCAATATCCATTTATCAGCAGATAAAGGGATAAATCAGCAGATGTCCTGACCCATTTGGTCCTCAGCTGGCCATCATCAACTGAGACATACCTGACAAATCATCTGATCCACAAAGTAGCCAATGTTGTAGCACCTCCACATCCCAGCCTTGAGATCCCAGTAGGTTCTCTCTGTCTCTGTCACTCTCTCTCTCTTTCTCCTCTCTTCGAGCCTGGAAAGCATTGACCACTCTCCTGTAACTTGCTGGGTAAACAGGGTGTATGAGGTTGCATTAGGCTGTGTGGGGGTCTTTGAGACTCACTACCATTCCTGAACTACATCTTGGGACATGAGGCTCCCTCAATTTTGGAATTCTGAAAACTTATCTGGAGATTCTCTTCTGTTACCTTCTGGAGTTTCAACCCCATAAGGAAATCAATGTGCCCCTTCTCAGATTCCCATGCCAGCCACTTCCCATAAGCTGCTTTCCTTCCTCTGCTTGAGCAATCCATCTCATCTACCTTCTTTGCAGTGTATTGTTCAGGTTAAACTTCACGCCTGCTGATTTTCCTATTTGAAACTAAAAAAACCTTTTCTCTTAACAGCCTTGATTTTTGTTTTTCCTTCACAAACTGTTGTCTCAGCTGTGGGTTTCAAAAGTCTATTCTTGAAACACAAAAGCTGAACGATAATTATTTCTTTCTTTTTGCATTCCTGATTTAATAATTCTAATCCTCCCTGAGGCAACGGATGCCTCTGACTGCAGCCTCTGACACAAGGAGGTTTTCAGAAGAGAATACACACCCCTGTCACAGTCAAGAGGGCATGGCAAAGTGCAGGCCCTATCTTGGGGACACTTGGAGGATGAGAAGTTCACTAAAGAGAAGGAAGGGTGCCAGAAAGGCAAATGGAAAATAGATGTGGAAAGAAATCAAGATGAGTTTTTAGAGGTTTCGGTTTCAGTCTTGTTAGGGCAATCCCTAGATCACTTCCCCTCACCCAGGGCCTCCCTGCAGAGGGCATGTCAGGACTTGTAGGATCTGGCTCCCAGAGAAGAGAATAGGATAAAAAGAAACCATTTAATATTTATTCAAGATATTCAAAATATGCAGCAATGAAAGTGTTGGTCCATGTCCACATACACCAACGGATGTCCTATATGCCTACTGCTAGAGGAGAATTTTAAAAACTAAAAATTTATTTCAAAGTATATCTGACAACTAAATAAAAGGAGTAATAGGGAACTTGTAAAAGGAAAATATTATTTTCTTCATCCTACGAAACACAGATGAAGAGGCTATATTATTCTGGTTGAAAAAAAAGAAAAAACAGAATTAGTGGCATGATTGAAAAGGGCTTAGTAATTTAAATAAGACGTACAACTATCCAGTGTGTACCGGAAGCTCACCAAGTGAACTGAGGCTTGGCCACATGATCTCTCTTGATTCCAGATATTTGAATCAATGAAACTTTTCAAAAAAAAATTTTTTTAAAGCATTTTTGGCTGTTTATAAGTAAATGTTTTTTGTAAGCATTTTTGGCTGTAATAAGTAAATGTTTAGAGTTTGTTTTTCAAAAAACTTTTTGGTCTTTTAACTGGATAGTTCACTATCAGTCAATAAGCTCTGAATTGGTTTATACTTGTAATCATATTGTTAACATTTGCTGAGTGCTTAAGGTATGTACTTTACATATAGTAACTCATTTAATTCTCATAACAACCCCTGAGATAGATGTTATGAATATTCCCATTTTACAACTAACTGAAGAAAATTTAAACACTTACTATGTACCAGGCACTAAGTACTTTGTAGACAGTATTTCATTTAATCCTTTAAAAAAAATAGCTATGAGGCTCTATTTTTTTTTTATTTTATAGATGAGGAAATTGAGACTCAGAGAGTTGAATTTATTTTAAGATGATATAATTAATAAGTGATGAAGGGAGAATTTTAAACCGAATCTGATACCCAAATCCCTTGCCCATGTAATGCTGGAAAGCTAGAAATTACATAGCCAGTAAGAAGTAATTTAGTTAAATTAATTAATGCTACACTTATATAATGATGCTGAAGATATACCATACTGATATATGAAACATAACTTTCAGCTGAACAAAGCAGGTAACAAAATATGCACAATCTGATTTCATTTTAAAATACATAAACAGGACAGGCACAGTGGCTCACACCTGTAATCGCAACACTTCAGGAGGCCGATGAAGGGAGGATCCATTGAGTCCAGTAGTTCAAGACCAGTCTCAATAACATAACGAGACCCCTGTTCGTTTCTACAAAAAATTTAAAAATTAGCTGGGCATGGTGGCACACACCTCTAATCCTAGCTACTCAAAGAGGTTGAGGTGAGTGGATCACTTGAGCCTAGAAGTTTGAGGTTGCAGTGAGTCATGATTATGCCACTGCACTCCAGCCTGGGTGACAGAGCAAGACTATGTTTCTATTAAAATAAAATCATAGGCATATAAATATATGTATACTTTCCTAGAAAGGAACATAGAAGCAAATTGAAAATGCAGGGACCCTTGTTAAAAAAATTATGAAGAATTTCAGGATGATGACAGCAGAGCATAAACCTTTTGAGCACAGGGCCCTGTGCACCTGTATTTCTTTTTGCTTGTCAATTTTGCATTGCTTGTATGTCCTACTTTGGTAGTAAGAAAAGTGATAAACTAAGAAATAAAAGAAAGAGCATCAAATGTGATGGGAGTTTTGTTATATATATATGTATACATATGTATATACAGAAATAGATAATTTTTTCCTCATTGCCTACCCTCTTTATTTTTTGCCTAAATAATTTGGTCCAGGGGAGTAGGTTAGTGGCTCGGCCCCAGATGGTGGCGTGCAGGAGGAATGAGAACAGCATCTGCATAGAGTAGGGGAGGTAGTGCTGTTGTGCCATGTGGCACCCACACAAGTTAGGGAGAGCATCCAGGCAGGGGGCAGCCACCTATCATGGGATGCTGGAGGCAGAATGAGGTAAGCAGTGGTGGTGAGAGGAGATTGATCACATTGAGCATTGATCCAATAAACAAATATATTTAAGTAATGGGAACCAGCCTTCTAGTTTTTAGAAAAAGGAGTTACAAATATGGAAAAGGGGAAAAGTGGGATAAACCTGGTGGTGTATAAGATTAAACTAGGAATATTTAATCAGTGGTTTTGTCGTTTCCATAATATGTGTGTATATATACATATATGTAAATATATATTATGCATTTTCCAGCTGTTTCCTTTGGGCAGGCCTGAGACCTATGCCATTGCAATAATGTTGAGCATACCTAGTGTCCAGATTTCAGTTTTTTTTTTGTAGGAAGGGAGGAAGGGAGGAAGGCAGAAATGGAGGAAAAGAGGAAGGGAGGGAGGGAGGGAGGGAGGGAGGGAGGGAGGGAGAGAAGGGAAGGAAGGAAATCAGGCAATGAGAGAGACATTGCCGACTTGGATCTAGAGGTCTACAAGTTGATTTCTTTTCTTCTTTTTTTGAGAGAAGGAAAGAAAAAAAGGAGTGAAGGAGAGGGAGAAAGAGGAAGAAAAAGAGGGAGAGAGAACGGAAATGTTGCTTTATTCTAAAAAAAATCGGTATTAATAATGGCCAATCAATATTTCATTTAAACTTATGAGTAGGTGTGATGTGGTATTGACAAGAATGTGTATTTTGTGTATTTAAAGTGGAGAGCTCTATAAATATTTATTAGGTTTACTTCTTCCGGATCTGAGTACGAGTCCTTGATATCCTTATTAATTTTCTGTCTCATTGAGTCTAAGTCTCTATGTATCTGGGTGTTAGGATCGTTAGCTCTTGTTGTTGCATTGATCCTTTTACCACTATATCTTTGTTGTTTTAAAATCTATTTTATCCGATATGAGAATTGCAACTCCTGCTTTTTATTTATTTATTTATTTTTGCTCTCCATTTGGTTGGTAAATCTTTCTCCATCCCTTTGTTTTGAGTCTTTGTGTATCCTTGCATGTGAAATGGGTCTGGATGTAGCATACCATTGGGTTTTGGCTGTATCTTTTGATTGGGGGATTTAGTCAATTTAAATTTAGGGTTACTGCCATTTGATGTTAACTGGCTGTTTTATCCATTCATTGATGTAAGTTCTTCTTTATGTTGATGCTCTTTACTTTTTGATATATTTTTAGAAAGGCTAATACTGGTTGTTTCTTTCTATGTGTAATGCTTCTTTCAGAAGCTCTAGTAAAGCAGGCCTAGTGGTAATAAAATCTCTGAGTACTTGCTTGTTCATAAAAGATTTTATTTTTCCTTCAGTTGTGAAGCTTAGTTTGGCTGGATATGAAATTCTGGGCTGAAAGTTCTGTTCTTTAAGGATGTTGAATATTGGCCCCCATTCTCTTCTGGCTTGTAGAGTTTCTGCTGAGAGATCTGCTGCAAGTCTGATAGGCTTCCCTTTGTGGGTAATCTGACTTTTCTCTCTGGCTGCCCTTAGTATTTTCTCCTTCATTTCAACCCTGGTGAATCTAACGATTAGGTGCCTTGGGGTTGCTCTTCTTGAGGAATAACTTTGTGGTGTTCTCTGTATTACCTGGGGTTGAATATTGTCCTGCTTTGCTAGTTTAGGAAAATTTTCCTGAATAATAATATCCTGAAGGGTATTTTCCAGCTTGGATTCATTCTCTCCGTTGCATTCAGGTACACCTATCAAACGTAAATTTGGTCTTTTCGCATAGTCCCACATTTCTTGGAGACTTTGCTCATTCCTTTTTATCCTTTTTTCTCTAATCTTGTCTTCTCATTTTATTTCATTAAGTTGGACTTTGACCTCTGATATCCTTTCTTCTGCTTGAACAATTCAAGTGTTTAAACCTGTGCATACTTCTCGGAGTTCCTGTATTGTATTCTTCAGTTCCATTAACTCACTTATATTCCTCTCTAAGTTGTCTATTCTCATTAGGATTTTGTCAAACCTTTTTTCAAAGTTCTTAGTTTCTTTACATTGGGCTACAACATGTTCTTTTAACTCACAGAAGTTTCTTATTATCCATGTTCTGAAGCCTGATTCTGTTAACGGGATGCACTCGTTCTCCATCAAGTCTTGTTCCCTTGTTGATGAGGAACTGTGATCCTCTTTAGAGGGAGAGGCATTCTGATTTTGAGTATTCTCAGCCTTTTTATGCTGGTTTCTTCCCATCATTGTAAATTTATCCACCTGTCTTCTTTGTAATTACCAACTTTCAGATTAGGTCTCTGGGTGGACGTCCAAGTTGTTAATTCCCAGGGCCGAAATATGAGCAATCTACTGCTGCCGGCCAAAACAGCGGGGTTAAGACTGATGGTGCTTTTCTGCCCGGGAATCTCCAGTCTGGCTTCCTTCTTGAGTCCGTAATAGGCGACTCTGCCTTCCCAGAGCTCTAAACCTCGGTCAGAAGGGGAACCAGTACCATTTACTCTGCACCAAGTGCTGCCACGCCGAGGTGCCAGCAAAACCGCTGTGCCGGCCACAAGAGTCGCACTGGCGACCCATGCGGCTCCTCCACTTAGGATCTTCTGCTCCGTGAGTGACCAAAATCTGTCTGAAAGTGTGGCGTCCTCTCCTTCTCTGCGCTTTCACTTGGAGCTGCAATCCCGAGATGTTAGCGATCAGCCATCTTGGATCGTTCCCTCCAGATGTCAGTTTTCAAACACTATTCTCTGTAATTAAAAAAAAAAAAAAAAGTGGCTGGGCTCAGTGGCTCATGCCTATAATCCCAGCACTTTGAGAGGCCGAGGCAGGCAGATCACAAGGTCAAGAGATTGAGACCATTGTGGCCAACATGGTAAAACTCCATCTGTACTAAAAACACAAAAATTAGCTGGGCATGGTGGTGCGTGCCTGTAGTCCCAGCTACTCGGGAGGCTGAGGCAGGAGAATCCCTTGAACCTGGGAGGCAGAGGTTGCAGTGAGCTGAGATCACGCTACTGCACTCCAGCCTGGCAGCAGAGTCTCAAAAACATCAACAACAACAAAAGAAAAGCAAGAAACAAATAAAACAACAAAACAACAAAAAAGACCAGAGCTCTTTGAAGAGCTCTTACCCATCAGAAAAGTGCAGTATAAACCTAGAACATCTGTGTGTGTATCAGAAAGTAAAGAAGTTTTCAAATAATGATGGGGTATGTCAAAAGAACATAAAAGCCATCCTGAAGGAGTCTGCTAGCCAAATCTGGGAGAATTTGACCATCAGTACAGAAATAACAGAAAAAAACAGCTACTTGGGAGGCTTAGGGACAAGAATTATTTGGACTTGCGAAGCCGAGGTTGCAGTGAGCCAAGATCACGCCACTGCACTCCAGCCTGGGTGGCAGAATGAGACTCTTGTCTCAAAAAAATTAAAAATTAAAAAAAAATAGCAGAAACAGAAAAAGTTTAAAAAATTATAAAAAGAATGAGAGAAACAGATATTGCCTATTCAATAAAATAATCATCCATTAATCCATGAATCCACACTATGAATTAATATTATTAATAAATGAAATAAAAAGAAAGCTTTTCCTTACAGTATAATGCCAACTAATAAACAGGGAAGGAATGATGGAATTAAAAAATAGCAGTTGGCATCAAAGTGGAAAATCGTATATGCTTCTAGCAAAGAACACACAACTTTCAATGGTAATTTACAAAGGAAAAATAACTGGACTGGTAACAGACTTCTATCTGCAACCTTGGTTGAACCAGATAATTTGCATTTACATTTACAGTACATGGTACATTGGCAATATCCCTATTATCATGAAAGCTATCACATGTGAGATCAAACTAAAAAAGTTTTTGCACATTGCAAGGCTTCTAAAAGTATTCCACCCATATATCTCTCTGAGAAAATTCCCTATCCAAATGAAAATTAAATTTCGTAATAGAAAAGATAAGAAATTCAAGAAACATTGATGAATAATGACTCATAATATTTACAATTAAATCTAAATGGGCCTGGCATGGTAGCTTACACCTGTAATCCCAGCACTTTGGGAGGCTGAGGCAGGCAGATTACTTGAGGTCAGGAGTTTGAGACCAGCCTGGCCAACATGGTAAAACAGCATCTCTACTAAAAATACAAAAATTAGCAGGTTGCAGTGGTGCATACCTGTAATCTCAGCTACTAGGGAGACTGAGGCGGGAGAATCACTTGAACCCAGGAGGCGGAGGATGCAGTGAGCCAAGATTGTACCACTGCACTCGAGTTGGGTGACAGCAAGTCTCCATCTTCAAAAAAAAAAAAAACAATGAACAAACTAAATGGATGATGATAGTTAACTGGGAATTATACTATGTTAAGAATTTTGAAACAGCAGAGACATTCTGTAAGGGAAAATTTGCCAGTAGTCGGGGATTGAAATCCTATAATTATCTTACCCAAACTTAAGATTTGGGCAATGAAGATATAAGTAGCTAAATGTTCCAAAGGTTTCTTCAGTGAAATGAGTGGAGAAACAAAGCTAGTAATCTAGCATGGTAAGAAGTCAAAGTTTTTATTTAATTTGTGATGTATCAACAGAAATACATGAATTAACTGTGACAATTAGGAGCTGAAAGACAACCATTATTAGAATTGGAAAGTACATGTTAAGGAGCAAGCAAATTGGAGATCAAAATTATTTAATTTTCATGTACAAATATAAAATATTAAAGTTGGGAAAGTTATGAGTAACAAAATTGAAGTGAATAGCAAAAGTTCCAATTTATGAGGACAGGAGAAATGAAGTAAAAAGAAAATAAAAAAAAATAAGGAAAGGGGCTAGAAAGAAAATAATGTGTCTGGGCATGGTGGCTCATGCCTGTAATTCCAGCACTTTGGGAGGCCAAGGTGGGTGAATAACAAGGTCAGGAGATCGAGACCATCCTGGCTAACACAGTGAAACCCCTCTCTACTAAAAATACAAAACATTAGAGAGCCATGGTGGCATGCACCTATAGTCCCAGCTATTTGGGAGACTGAGGCAGGAGAATTGCTTGAACCTGGAAGGCAGAGGTTGCAGTGAGCCGAGTTTGAGCCACTGCACTCTAGCCTCTGTGACAGAGCAAGATTCTGTCTCAAAAAAAAAAAATATATATATATATATATATGTATATCTACAAGAAATAAAACTGTATAAATTTTAACTGTAAGTAAAATTCTATCAAAAAGCAAAAACTCACAGCTTGAATTTGAAAATCAATTTAATTATATAATGACAGGGTCTCAACAAGATTACATAATCAAAAATAGAGTAATTCCAAGAAGATTCGCTTAGAAAAGCATCAGCAGGCACTAGGACTAAAAAGCCTAGTATTATACAAGGGCTAATACCAGCAGACTAGTTACCTTTCCTAGGCCCCAAAGCACAAGGGGAGAATGTAGTCACTAGAACCTGGAAGGAAGGACTCTTGTAGAGGTGGCCATCCAGAGAGGAGCTGTGACCCTTAGTTGACGTCACAGCCGTCCTTAGGGAACATCACAGGGAAGGAGCTGAGAATTGATCTTGCTCTTCTTCTCTACTTGGTAGCTAGAGAGCAAGGGTAGAAGTTGGTGTAATCCCTTCAGGTCAGCCTCTTGAGGCAGAGAGCAAGCAGCAGAAGGGTGGATAGTGGATCCAGAGGAGCAAGCAAACAGAAAATCGCTGCCACATCAAGTATTTACAGGAACTGCGCCTAAATTAGAGTGACAAAGCTTTGATTGTAGGGATGCGAAAAGGTACCTGTCTTGGTCCTTTTCTGTTGCTTAGAATAGCTGAAACTGTGTCATATATATATATATGTATATATAGGTATGTATGTGTATATATGTGTAACCACAGCTTCAGCTATTCAGTTATACATGTAACAGAATATATATAACATATTACATATGACATAATATATATATATCTTTATGTAGATATATATAAAGGAATGTCTTTCTTATAGTTTAGAGGCTGGAGAGTTCAAGATCAAGGAGCTGCATCTGGAAAGGGCCTTCTTGCTGATGGGGACTCTGCAGAGATCAGAATTGGTGCAGGGCAGGCATCAAGTGGTGAGGGAACTGAGTGTGTTAGCTCGTTCTCTCTTCCTCTTCTTAAAAAACTACCAGCTCCAAGTTCTAGCCAGAGCAATCAGGCAAGAAAAAGAAATAAAGGATACTCAAATAGGAAAGGAAGAAGCCAAATTGTCTCTATTTGCAGACGACATGATAGTATATCTAGAAGACACCATTGTCTCAGCCCAAAAACTCCTGAAACTGATAAGCAACTTCAGCAAAGTCTCAGGATATAAAATCAATGTGCAAAAATCACAAGAATTCCTATATACCAATAACAGACTTAAAGAGAGCCAAATCAAGAATGAACAGCCATTTACAATTGCTACAAAGAGAATAAAATACCTAGGAATACAACTAACAAGGAACCTAAAGGACCTCTTCAAGGAGAACTACAAACCACTGCTCAATGAAATAAGAGAGGACACAAACAGATGGAGAAACATTCCATGTTCATGGTTAGGAAGAATCAATATCGTGAAAATGGCCATACTGCCCAAAGTAATTTACAGACTCAACGCTATCCGCATCAAGCTATGATTGACTTTCTTCACAGAACTGGAAAAAACTACCTTAAACTTCATATGGAACCAAAAGAGAGCCTGCATAGCCAAGTCAATTCTAAGCAAAAAGAACACAGCAGGAGGCATCACACTACCAGACCTCAAACTATACTACAAGGCTACAGTAATCAAAACAGCATGGTACTGGTACCAAAAGAGAGATATAGACCAATGGAACAGAACAGAGGCATCAGAGGCAACACAACATATCTACAACTGGGCTGAGAAATCAAAACTAATGGGGAAGGGGAGGGACCACTGAGAAGCATCCCAGCAACCCGACCACGGCCAGTCTTCCCTGGACACCATGAACCACACTGTCCAAACCTTCTTTACTCCCGCCAGCACCAACCGTCCCCTGAACTATGAGATGCTGAAGGAGGAACATGAGGTGGCTGTGCTGGGAGTGCCCCACAACCCTGTGCCCCCGACATTCACCATGATCCACATCCAAAGCGAGACCTCCATGCCTGACCACGTTGACTGGTCCCTGTTCAACACCCTCTTCATGAACTCCTGCTGCCTGGGCTTCATAGCATTCGCCTACTCTGTGAAGTCTAGGGACAGGTAGATGGTTGGCGACCTGACCAGGGCCCAGGCCTACGTCTCCACTGCCAAGTGCCTGAACATCTGGGCTCTGATTTTGGGTATCATCATGACCATTCTGCTGATCATCATCCCAATACTGATTCTGCAAGCCTATCAGTAGATCCAGAGGAATCATCCTGGCCAGGGGCTCTGCCCGTGACCTGTCTCCCACGTACTCCAGCTTCCATTCCTCGCCCTGCCCCCAGCCGATACTGTATCAGCCTTTTACCCCCACACACTTTTCCACAGTTGTGTTCAATAAAGTGCACATGTTCCTGGAAAAAAAAAACATATCTACAACCATACAATCTTTGATAAACCTGACAAAAACAAGCAATGGGGAAAGAATTCCCTGTTAAATAAATGATGCTGGGAAAACTGGCTAGCCATGTGCAGAAAGCAGAAACTGAACCCCTTCCTGACACCTTACACTAAAATTAACTCCAGATGGATTAAAGACTTAAACTAAGACCCAACACCATAAAAACCCTAGAAGAAAATCTAGGCAAAACCATTCAGGACATAGGAGTAGACGAGGACGTCATGACCAAAACACCAAAAGCATTGGCAACAAAAGCCAAAATAGACAAATGGGACCTAATCAAACTCCACAGCTTCTGCACAGCAAAAGAAGCAGTCACTAGAGTGAATCGGCAACCAACAGAATGGGAAAACATTTTTGCAGTCTACCCATCTGACAAAGGGCTGATATCCAGAATTTACAAAGAACTCAAACAGATTTACAAGAAAAAATAAACAAGCCCATTCAAAAATAGGCAAAGGATATGAACAGACACTTTACAAAAGAAGACATACATGAGGCCAACAAACATATGAAAAAATGCTCATCATTACTGGTCATCAGAGAAATGCAAATCAAAACCACATTGAGATACCATCTCACGCCAGTTAGAATGGCGATCATTAAAAAATCTGGAGACAACAGATGCTGGAGAGGATATGGAGAAATAGGAACACTTTTACACTGTTGGTGGGAGTGTAAATTAGTTCAACCATTGTGGAAGACAGTGTGGCGATTCCTCAAGGACCTAGAAATAGAAATTCCCTTTGACCCAGCAATCCCATTACTGGGTATATATCCAAAGGACTATCAATCGTTCTACTGTAAGGACACATGCACATGAATGTTCATTGCAGCACTGTTTACAATAGCAAAGACCTGGAACCAACCCAAATGCCCATCAATGATAGACTGGACTGGAAAAATGTGGCACATATACACCATGGAATATTATGCAGCACTCAAAAATGATGAGTTCATGTCCTTTGTAGGGACATGGATGAATCTGGAGAACATCATTCTGAGCAAACTGACACAAGAACAGAAAATGAAATACCGCATATTCTCACTCATAGGCGGGTGATGAGCAATGAGAACACATGGACACAGGGAGGGGAGCACTACACACTGGGGTGTATTGGGGGAATAGGGGAGGGACAGTTGGTGGGAGCTGGGGAGGGATAGCCTGGGGAGAAATGCCAGATGTGGGTGAAGGGGAGGAATACAGCAAATCACGCTGCCATATGTGTACCTATGCAACTATCTTGCATGTTCTGAACATGTACCCCAAAACCTAAAATGCAATAAAAGAAAAAAACTACCAGCTCCACTCCTATTCTAACTCATTAATCTATTAATGGATTGATCCATTTATGAGAAAGCCCCACCTCTCAATACTGCCACAATGAAGATTAAATTTCAACATGAGTTTTGAAGGTGACAGATATTCAAACTGCAGCAGTCTATAACTGTAATCTTATTAGCCATAAGTTATAGAATTTATGCTAGCCCAAAACTTAGGGTTTGGGGAGACAGATACTAAATGTCATCTCATAAGATAGACACCAGACAGCCAATTTGTCAGAATATCCTTGCAGGACTTATAATGAGCACACCAAACAATATTCCCCCTCCTCCCAGTCTACAGAAGGAGAGAACTAGGAAAGTGGAAAGGTGATTTTTAGGTCCTGAGGAATACAGTTTTCCTGATGAGAAGCCCTTCAAGAGATGTACAGAGATCGAAAGTACTTGCCAGGTGGAGTGACTTGCATGCAGTTCCTTGGCTGAATGCTTGCTGAGTTGCAGATTACACAGGTCCAGTTAGGTGATGCTACCAAAGTAATGCATGGTCAGACAGTTCTTGGGAAAGTGCTGTGGTCTCCTGAAGTGTGGCATATTCAGGAACATGGACACTGAGTCTGCTTCTGGCCTAGAGAACCTTAAAGGTAGAGGTCAGCACTGAATGGCACATGCCAGCAGGGCTTGAAGGAACAGTGGTGAGGTGTAATTAGGAAGAAAACAACGTAATTATCCTCCCCATCCTGGCTCCAACAGGATGTAATACTCCATAGGATCTTAACTACCTTTTCAGTAGTAGATGAATAGCAGTCACTATTGCAGGGGATAGTTAGATCACTTTTTAAAAAATTTTAAAAGATTTCTCTGCAATATGTATGAACAAACAATTTGCACAAAAGCTATTTGGTTAATTACGTACATGATGTGCTTAACTAGAGCAATATTTATAGCACCGCAAAATAATGTCTAAATGACCTAAAATACAAGGATGGTGTAATGAACTATATGCATATCAACTTGATAAAATTTAATTCTTAAAATGTTAATTCTATAAATTATATAGCAAGATAGAAAATTATAATGTTAAGTAAGGAGAGAAGCATACAAAAATATTCCTAGACTATGATTGCAACAGCGCAAAAAAGGGCATAAGCTAATGTACAAATAAAACAAAAGTAACTGATGTCTTAGGTTAGTAGAATGTGTGTGAAGTCTTTTTTGTATTCATTACTTCTGGTATCATAAAATTGCTTAAGCAGTAAACGAAATCAAAGGCCTAAAAAAGCTAAACAAATGGGTGGAAGAAGAGGCAGCTATTAGACAACTCTTGAGGAATTTTGCTGTACAGAGAAGCAGAAAATGGGGTAGTATCTGGAGAGGGATACGAGAGCAGGGGAGGGAGGGGCTTTTTTGAAAATAGGAAAAATAGATACGTATTTTTATGCTGATGAAAATGAGCTATTAAAAGGAAAGAATGGATGACAGAGAAAGCAGAGTTGTAGCAGCAAAGTCCTTCAATAAAGGAGAGAAAGTGTGTACCTAACACTTAAGCTGATTTGGGCCTTGGTAGGGAAAGGAGGTCTCAATCTGCAGTAACAGACAGCAGGTCCAGGGCCAGGTTGAATGTATGGGAACAGATGCAGTGGGTGGGCTATTCGATGGTGGAAAGGTGAGGAAATTCTCTTTTGATTGATTCCAGTATCTCAGTGAAATAAGAAGCAAAGCCAGGTCTACTAAGAGTGGAAGTTTTTCTTAAACTTGTTGGAAGTTTAAGAAAAATGGAAAATAAGATGAGGTCTTAGTGATTGAAAGAGTTAATGGACTAAAATAATATGGTAGAATTTCTCAGAGAACCAAGGGGGCAGTAACAGATCTTATTGCCATATTCTGTGAATATGTCTTAACTATATAGTATCAGTTCCTTGAACACACAGCCCTTTTTCTTTCCCTGACTTTAAATAAAAGAGTTTGGTTTCAGTATCATGAATTGTTAGTAGTTTGTAAAAGGACTTGGGCAATTGCTATTATCCTCCTTTTTCATTTTATGTGAACAGTGAAATTCAAAGTACACCTCTAAGAAGCCATCTTGGAGCATTAGCTTGCATTTACTCTTTGTTTTATCATTATACAAGAACATCTGGAAACAGCAGAATGAACTGATCTTAGACACTGATGCCTCACCCATCGGAAGCCATAATCTATGATTTATGGCTGTGAATTAGATTGTAGATTCTCAAGAAAAATTATGCTCCTCAGCAACTGCATAAAAATAAGGAAATCTGTATCATTTTGCTCTGTATGAGTGTAGCCTGTTTTTTGTTTGGTTTTTCATTTGATGATTTGAAGTGAAGACAGGACCACACAAATTGCATGACTAACTCCTCAAGAATTAGGTACTTTTTGCAGCCATTTGCAGCCTACACATTGATGTCATGAGTAGTATTTAGTATCAGTGAGGTGGATAATGAGGGCACACTAGGATTTATTCTAAGTGGCTCAGGAAATGAGGGAAAACAGGAAACTCTCAAGGAAAACAAACATATTAAGAAGCAAAAGAAATTAAAATAAGCACTTTAAGTAATTCACAAAGAAAACGGTCAATGTATATGTTCTCCTTTGTTCCTTTAAAGATACATGTTACATGATGAGGCCAGCTGCAGTGGCTCACACCTGTAATACCAGCACTTTGGGAGGCTGAGGCAGGCGGATCACAAGGTCGGGGGTCTGAGACCAGCCCGGCCAATATGGTGAAACCCTGTCTCTACTGAAAATACGAAAATTAGCCAGACGTGGTGGCAGGCGCTTGTAGTTCCCAGCTACTCAGGAGGCTGAGGCAGGAGAATCACTTGAACCTGAGAGGAGGCTGCAGTGAGCCTAGATCGCGTCATTGCACTCCGATGTTGCCTGGGCAACAACAGCGAAACTCCTTCTCAAAAAAAAAAAAAAAAAAAAAAGATACATGTTGCATGACAAATATGATGAGCAGAAAAGAACAATTAGAAGGTAAGTGTACCTAACAGGGATTTCTTATCTATTGCCCAGCTACTCAGCTCATGGAGACCAAAGTGGTCCACCTCTGTACAAAATGACAATCTTCCCTTCAAGACTGCAAGTTAATTTTATAACCTAAAGTTGTTTCCTGTCTTTATGAAAACTTAAACCAGGGAGTATTGCTTTGAACATTAGTGTTTTAGGCATTTCTGGATAACATTGAAATGACTATTTCCTAGCACTTGGCAGACCTAAACCTAACAAATCACAAAACAAGAAATATAAATGTCCAAGAAACTCAAGAAAAAAATGTTCTAAGTAATTTTTAAATGCTATAGTAATTTTAAAATTCAAATTAAGCCAGTAATGAACCATCACTTTTTGCAGGTCAGGCTGTCTAAAGATTGCTTTAAGACAATGCCTGATGGTGAAAATAATGTGGAGAAAGAGACTCTCATGATGTTTTTGGGAAAGGTTTAAACTGACACATCTTCTTCAGACTACTTGATAAAATGTACCCGCAAGTTTAAAAACATTCATTTTTTTTAATAAAAAGTATTTATAGAATATCTTCTATGTCAAATGCTGAGAATTACACTCTATCAAATGACTAGATATTATGTAAATAATTACAAGTACAATGAGGCCTGTGAAAGGAAAATCAAAGGGAAATAAAAGCAAGGAATTATGCCTAAGAAAGTAATCAAACTTATCCAGTAAGATAGCATGAAAACATTTAGAATTATTTACATGTCCACAGACAGTGTATGAAATAAGCCATGGTATATCCAGGTAATGAAATTATGTGTTGGCATTAAGAATAAAGCTATAGAAAAACAATGACATATAGAAATGTTCACAATATATTGGTAAATAGAAAATAAGGTGATAAAACAGTATATTCAGTATGATGCAATTTCATAAAAAGCTATCTATATATCTCTATCCTTATCTATTCATCTATGTATGAAGAACATGTCAGCAAAATGTTCTAATAATAATTTTTGGCTAGGGATTATTATAGCAATATTTTCTTCTTTGTGTTTATCTTCATGAACATCCTTAGAGGCATAAGCATATATTTATATAATTGGACACAAGGTAACTAATACTTTAGAGAGAGAATCTAAGGGACATATAATCAACTACTCATCTAAATTATCTATAATCTGTCCTTGTCTTAATTAGATCAACAGAACGCAATGTTCTTCAAATTCATTACTTTAATCCCTGAAGAAATGCTGTTACAAAATTATGATTGAATATTGAATCTTTGGCTTTTATTAAGATGATACGGGCTGGGTACAGTGTCTGAGGCCTGTAATCCCAGCAATTTGAGTGGCTGAGGCAGGTGGATTGCCTGAGGTCAGGAGTTCGAGACCAGTCTGGCTAACATGGTGAAACCCCGTCTCTACTAAAAATACAAAAGAATTAGCCAGACACAGTGGTGAGCGCCTGTAATCCTAGCTACTTGGGATGCTGAGCCAGGGAATTTCGTGAATCAGGGAGGTAGAGGTTGCAGTGAGCTGAGATCATGCCACTGCACTCCAGCCTGGGTGACAGAGTGAGACTCCATCTCAAAAAACAAACAAAAGAAGATGATATGAAGAATATTTTCTCAATCTTTTGTAAATTTATACTCCAAGACATAATTCCCTTATATTACCACTTCTATTGTAAGGAGCCATTCAACAAGTTTATAAGATAACTGATGCTGAAAAGAGTTTCTTTTCCAGTGATTTTTTATCACGCTGCTTATTTTAATTTTAAAACTCTCTTTTAATAGGCAAGTCTTCTCAAATTAAAAAAAAAAAATAGACATGCAAAGTCTACTTGAGATTTCCAGATATTCTATAATAAATAAATAAATAGAAATTAGAATTCTTTGCTGATCATGTATATATATATATTGCTAGAGTTTAAAAATAGTTGTCTTCGTAGTAGTTGAAGTGTTTTTCCTAATTTGTTTTGCTTTTTATACAGTGAAAACATTAACTTTAGCTCAGCCTATTTGAATTCTGATGTGTTCTCAATGGAATATTTACTGTAACTTTATTACTTTATTAGTAAACTACTGGTCAAAACATTAGCTTTTCAGGTAGCATATTGTTTTGGAGAGTTAATTAAATGTATTTTCCTATTATAGAAGGAATATTGTGAAAACATTTAATATTTTCAAGTCTAGCCAAATCCCATTCCAACTCTTTAAAAAAAAATCACTACTTATTCCTTCTGTGTTATTTTCATGAGAAGACTTTAACCTTAAGAACACTAAGTTGAGATGAAATTTCGTATTCCCCTAATGTCTAGGGGCTGAGGTATTTAAATGACCTTTTCATTTCCAGGGGGTGATTGCTGTAGGTCAGGCTTGAGGTCATTGGCTGGAGAGTCACAAACAAAGTCATAGTTTTGGCTAAGGGTATAGTAAACTTGGACTGCAGACAAAGCTAATGCTTTCTCCGTGATGAAAGAAAAAAAAGTCAGTCCTCTCTTCTGAACACAACCAACATTGACTATAATCGGCCACTTCTGGTGGGTTGAAGTTAATATTCTGAATCTGGTAGGCTGTGCTGTTTGACCATATGTGGTCAGGTTAAAGCTACTGATGTTCAAGAACATTTCTGGGAATATAGAAGTATTTCCAAAGAAAAATAAAGAATCTTAGTGCTGCAGAGATGACAGAACCCTGTGGTGACCAATTCTTCTGTATCTAGAAAGGTCACTAAAGGAAGAGTCCACAATAAGCGGATACTCTATTTGGAGATCTGAAGTGTTTCTATGACTTCTTTCTGTAATGCACTCTTTTATTTTTATTTATTTTTTATTATTATGCTTTAAGTTCTGGGGTACATGTGCAGAACATGCAGGCTTGTTACATAGGTATATACATGCCATGGTGGTTTACTGTATCCATCACCCCATCATCTACATTAGGTATTTCTCCTAATGCTATGCCTCCCCCAGCTCCTGACCCCCCGAAAGGCCCCATTTCCCTCTCTGTGTCCATGTGTTCTCATTGTTCAGCCACTTGTGAGTGAGAACATGTAGTGTTTGGTTTTCCTGTTCTCGTGTCAGTTGGCTGAGAATGATGGTTTCTAGCTTCATCCATGTCCCTGCAAAGGACATGAACTCATCCTTTTTTATGTCTGCATAGTATTCCACAGTGTATATGTGTCACATTTTCTTTATCCAGTCTATCATTCATGGGCATTTGGATTGGTTCCAAGTCTTTGCTATTGTGAACAGTGCCGCAATAAACATACTATTTTTATTTTTTTGAGAGGGAGTCTCACTCTGTTACCCAGGCTGGAATGCAGTGGCGTAATGTTGGCTTATTACAACCTCCACTTCCTGGGTTCAGGCAATTATCCTCCCTCAGCCTCCGAAGTAGCTGAGATTACAGGCATCTGCCACCAAGCCTGGATAATTTTTCTGTTTTAGTAGAGATGGAGTTTTACCATGTTGGCCAGGCTGGTCTCAAACTCTTAACCTCAAATGATCAGCCTGCCTTGGCCTCCCACAGTGCTGGGATTACAAGTGAGCCACTACACCCAGCTGTGATGTAATGCACTTTTATTCAGTCTTTGAAAAAAAGCACTTAATGATAAATGGGAATCTGCACAACTATCACAAAAGATGAATACGGTAGCCAATGTTGTCCTCTTTTGAAAACCACCTGTCTTGTCAATGAGTTCTTAAGATGTGGATGTTCCAAATGTGATCATTTGGAGGAATTACAATCTCTTATCATCTGGTCATTAAACATCTATTAAGGAAACCCAGTTACGTTAGCCTTTTAGGCAGTAGCTTTACCCTTTTGGCCTCTGCTAACCATGTGATCACTTTTATGACTTTACTAAGCCAGTTTCTGCCATGCTATACTTGCCAAACTGATTTTTTTTAAACTTAGATGTAGAACTTTACTTATAACTACATCACAAATTTTATCTTAACCTTTTAACTTATAGAAAGACTCTTAAATTTTAGTTTTGTCACCTGTTCTACTAATTAGCATTTTCAGATTTATGACACTAAGATTTTGGCAAGAATGACACTTCTACAAAGATGTGAGCACTGTTGGTGGAATTGTAATTAATTATAGCTATTTTGGAGGTGAATTTGACAGTGTCTCTTAAAATGGAATATTCAGGGACCCAGTGAATTCATGAATGAGTAGAGCCTCTGGAGAATAATTCAAATATGTGCACAGGGGGCAAGTACAAAGATGGTCACTGCATCACTGTTTATAATAGCAAAGACTTATATGCAACCTCCATGTACATCAGTCAGGAAATGGTTAAGTAGTATGGATGTACCATATTCTGCAATACTCTGCTGCAGTTAAAATGAACAAAGTAGATCCAGACTTAACTAACATGGAAAAACTCATATGTACTGAGTGAAAATACAAGCTGCTGAAAGGCAAGAATGCTATTATACCATTTACATATACAAACCTGCACACCTACACAAAACAATAATTTCTTCTCTGTCGGTGCACATATGTATATAAATTCACAAAGTTTGAAATGATACACATCAAACTGAGAAAAGTGGTTTCATCTGAGAAGTGACAATGTTTGGGGTGGAGTCTAAAGGATACTCTCACTATTGTCTGTAATACTTTACTTTTTTAACAAATATATTGAATTAATATACTCCTTAACTAATTAAAAGCTAGTAACAAAAAAGAATGAAAACAAGTCTAATTCAAGTTGTCAATAAAAGTGCTCAAAAGAAAAATAGCCTTAAGCTCATATTAAAAAGTATTTCTATATCTTAAAGAAATATAGTCAGCACGGTGGCTCATACCTGTAATCCCAGCAACTTTGAGAGGCCAAGATGGGCTGATGGCTTGAGCCAAGGAGTTTGAGACTAACATGGGCAACATGGTATGTGGCATACACACACACACGCACACATATATGTATGTGTATATGCCAAAACTAGGAGGAAAAAACTTGTCATTTTAAAGCAACCTTGCAAGAAGCAAGAATTTGAATTTACCTTTGAGGCAGACTGCTCCTCAGTTGGGGACAGTGAGTCTTTACCACCAGTGTTGCCCTTGCTCTAAACAAAGTAAAAGGCAAATGACAAACAGGGAAAATACACAGTGGCTTCGACATCAAAGCTAATCTTCTAAATACAAAAGGCAATCTTAACTGTCAGTGAGAAAAGATTCATGGGCAAAGGAATATGAACAGGTAGTTTGTAGAAAAATTAATTTAAGTGGATTTTAAAAAAATGTGAGTAAAGCCAGGCGCGGTGGCTCACGCAGGTAATCACAGCAGTTTGGAGGCTGAGGTGGGTGGATCACAAGGTCAGGAGTTCGAGACCAGCCTGGCCAACACAGTGAAACCCTGTCTCTACTAAAAATACAAAAATTAGCTGGGCATGGTCGCGGGTGCCTGTAATCCCAGCTATTCGGGAGGCAGAGGCAGGAGAATCCTTTGAACTCGGGAGGTAGAGGTTGCAGGGAGCTGAGATTATGCCACTGCACTCCAGCCTGGGTGACAGAACTAGATTCTGTCTCCAAAAAAAAAAAAAAAAAGTGAGAAAAAACGTACAAATTAAATGTAGAATGAGATATATTCTTCTACTCAGATGGGCACAGTTAAAAAGTTTAACAATTATAGCAATAGAGAGTATGAAGAAACAGTTACTCTCACTGTTGGTGGGAGGTCCCTGGTGTCAAAAATGCTGGGGACTGCTGATCTATGTGACCATAATAATCAAGTGACTAGTCTCAGCTCATAGACTGATTTTGCCTTCCCAAGATCAACACTTAAGTTCAGAAAAATGAAAACTTCATGATGTCTTTTACTCTTAAATCATCTTTGGGGCTTCCTAGAGGGCCACTGGGCAACCACAAAGACTTGGGATTTTTTTATTTAATGAGAAGGATGCTAGAAGTAATTATGTTTATTCATATGTCCTAATTTTTTAAAAATTAGCTCAACACTGTTCTAAGAGCTACTCTGGAGGAGCTATCGAATCAAAGGAGCTCAGTGTTTCCTACATTAATTTCATTCAAACAAATTGTTATTTATAATAAATATGTTGCAAAAATAGCCCTTTTCAGGAAGGCCCTGCTATTCTTTATCTTCTGTGTAACGTGCTCAGATTACAGAGATTCTGATCTGATTGTTCATTTGTTTTTATTTTGATATTAATTTAAAGGACATCCTGACTCTTGAATCCTGATTCAAGGCATATATATGTATATATACACACACACAACATTTTGCAGGATGTAATTAAAATTATCAACCACATTAAAGTATACGCCCTTAACTCACATCTGTTCACACAGCTCTGTGAGGAGATGGACACAGAGCGCACTTTTAATTATTATTGCATTGTGATATATAATAAAATAATTATACAACTCACCATAATGTAGAACCAGTGGGAACCTTGAGCTTGTTTTCCTGCAACTAGATGGTCCCATTTAGGGGTGATGGGAGGCAGTGATACCTGAAATGTGTTGTTTATGTTCAGTCTACTCTGTAATCTCATTTTGGTTGCTGTCACCGCAGAAAACTATTTCACAAAGATGGCATGCTGGAAATGGAAGCAGACTTTTCAGTGCTTTTGTGGCAACCTCAGGATATCTCACCTTGACTTTAATCCAGAAAGTATGGAGAGTTGAAGTCATATCAAACGTACTTTTAAGGCCACTGTCATTTACCGTCTCCAGCAGTTGATCCTCTTCTAGCATGGACAAAGTCAATTCACCTGGCTTATTCACAAATGGGTGGTGGATCCTTTCCTTCCCAGTTTGGGGATCTTTTGTGATTAGGAAGTAATGCCTAAACTCTTTTGAAATCTGAGATAGGTGATCATGCACCAGCTGGGAGAAAGAAGGTCCTGGCCCAAATCTCTGAAAATGTCTGCAACATACATGTCAGAAATCCCAGTGTTTGTTTGTCGCCCCCACCCCCTTAATTCCAATTTGGCTTCTTTTTTTTTTTTAGACAGAGTCTCACTCTGTGGCCCAGGCTGGAGTGCAGTGGTGTAACCTCGGTTCACTGCAGCCTCACCCTCCCGGGTTCAAGCAATTCTCCTGCCTCAGCCTCCCCAGTAGCTGGGATTACAGGCACACACCACCACACCGGGCTAATTTTTGTATTTTTAGTATAGATGGTGTTTTACTATGTTGCTCAGGCTGGTCTGGAACTCATGACCTCAAGTGATCCACCCTGTTGGCCTCCCAAAGTGTTGGGGTTACAGGCGTGAGCCGCTGTGCCCGGCCCTAGTTGGCTTGGAATGCAGCTACTTTATCTGCCAATTTGAACAGTTCTTCCTTGGAGTGACAGATTGAATTCATTAAGCAGGCTGAATATGTCACACAAGTAATCAAGTTTTGTGACCCATTCTGTGTTACTAAAATGTGCTACCAGTTGTGACTTTTTCTAAAAGAAATGTCTGGAGTGGCTCTTATAACTCAAAAACTCTGGCCAGTGATCTACTTTTAGAAAGGCATCTCACTTCTGTGTATAAGAGAAGACTTGTGTGCTCTGTGTCCATCTTCTCACAGAGCTGTGTGAACAGATGTGAGTTAAGGGCATATACTTTAATGTGGTTGATATTTTAATCACATCCTGCAAAATGTTGTTAAGTTCAGGTGACAGTTTTCGACTAGCCAGCATTTCTGTCTGGATGACACTTTGTGTAGACTCACATTCAGAAATGTCATTTTTGACCCAAGGAGTGAAATCAGAAAGCTGTTCAGTCATGGCAGCTGCTCCATCCATACATATGCTGGCACAAAATGACCAATTCAGTTTTCCTGATATGTAATCATTCAAAGACTTGAATAGTTCTGCTGTGGTGTTGGTTGGCAACAAAAATGCTCACAAGGTATCCTCATGCACATCTTCCTGAAAAACATAGCATTGTTACCTGTTGTCAACATCACTGGACTCATCAACCTGGATTGTGTACCACAGTGACTCATTAATTCTCTCTAAAATTGTGCCTCAATATCAGCTGCTATTTTATTATTTTGGCCAGTTATGGTGCTAGCCAAATGCGGAACATGTGCCGCCTTTTGAACTGCAGCCTTTCCTAAAAGTTCACAGCAAATGTCTTTAGCAGCAGGCAGGGTCAACTCTTTACCAATAGTAGAGGGCTTCTTAGCTTTAGCAATGCAGTTAGCCACTAAGAATGATGCTCTCAGTGGACACATTTGATGAAGTGGTGGCCTTGGAAAATTGCTCTGTTCTTCATGTTCATGTTGTTTTCTTTTCTTTTTTTATTTTTGAGACAGAGTCTCGCTCTGTTGCCCAGGCTGGAGTGCAGTGGCGTCATCTGGGCTCACTGCAACCTCCGCCTCCTGGGTTCAAGAAATTATCCTGCCTCAGCCTCCTGAGCAGCTGGGATTACAGGTGCCTGTCACCACACCCGACTTATTTTTGTATTTTTAGTGGAGACGAGGTTTCACCATGTTGCTCAGGCTGGTCTTGAACTCCTGACCTCAAGTGATCTACCTGCCTAAGCCTTCATGCTGTTTTTCTGTTTTTGTTTTTGTTTTTTTAAAAAAAACTTCAAAGGCTTGTCTTTTAATGCAGGGTGCTTGGTTTCCATGTTGCCAAGCAGTTTTGAAGGTTTCATGGCTTCGTTGGGTAGCCAGTCACCACATATTATACGAAGTAGGCTCAGAGAACGTGAATCAACTGTTGCAGTGAGCTTGTAATTTAAGTAAGACTCTCAGTATTTTCTTTTAGATGCAGTGTTCTTTCTGTTGGCAGTCTTCAAGTCTTCTGCTGTCATTTTGCTGGGTAATTCCCCCTTTTCAAAGAAGCTCTCCAGTGATGTTTGTTTTTTACTCATTTGGCTAGAGTTAGCTTGTGGGCTTACCCTGTTTCTGAGACAAGTACGCAGTGCAGGAAAGAGGTGCGGATTGAAGGGGTAAATAAAATAATTGAAAGGCCACACATGGACTAAAATAATTGTCAGAGTCAGATTTAAAGCCTGCCACCAAATGCAGCTTGTCACTTGCCACTCACTTATAGGGTTTTGGTATGAGTCTGCATGCAATTGATTTATTACGGTCTCTGTGCAGTCAAATCTCTCTGCCAATGTTAATCTGTATTTGCAGCCACTCCCCAGCACCAGCATCCCTGCCTCAGCTCTGCTTCAGATCATCAGGCATAGATTCTCATAAGGAGTGCACAACCTACATCCTTCACATGTGCAGTTCACAACAGGGTTAATGCTCCTATGAGTACTTTCTTTTGTGGGGGGATGGAGTCTCACTCTATTGCCCAGGCTGGAATGCAGTGGCATGGTCTCGGGCCACTCTGCCTCTTGGGTTCAAGCGATTCTCCCGTCTTAGCCTCCCAAGTAGGTGTGACTACAGGTGTGTGCCATTATGACTGGCTAATTTTTAGTAGAGACAGGGTTTCACCATGTTGGCCAGGCTGGTCTCGAACTCCTGATCTCAGGTGATTTGTGGCCCTTGGTCATCCAAAGTGTTGGGATTATAGGCATGAGCCACCATGCCCAGCCTCCTGTGAGTATTTAATACCATCGCTGATCTGAGAGGAGGTGCAGCTCTAGTGGTAATACGCACAGCAAGAGGCCACTCATCTTCTGAGAACAAAGAATAATTGTAGCTTGGCAATATAGAGTGACAATACAATATTTAAAAATAAAATAGCCAAATGCAATATAAACCATTGGCTATTTCTGGAAGTTTTATGTGTTTGTTATTGTTTATTTGTTTTTAAAAATAAAGGTCACAAAGTCAACATAAAGCACAGAAAATTAGTTGGGTGAAATTAGAATCTGTTAGCTGAGCACAAGAAGTAGACAGTAATCTTTGCTACCTCTTGTGGAGATAAAATACAGTGGTTCACTCTATTATTTCATAGCTGATGATACAATGATGATCTGGAGAACTAGTAAGATTCTTTTTGATGTACTAGGTTTTAGAAAACAGTAATCTGTGCATTTTTGTGAGATTTTCATGAGGAAATGGGTTTAATGTGATTTTCATTATAAAATGGTTAAGATATAGACTTCCACAGACATTGACTACACTGATACCCAGGCCTCTGTAATGTAGATGATGAACTTAGCTTTCAAAAACAGGTTTGTGTGATGAAAATAATGCATTCCTTCATTTGACAAAGAAGAAACAAGCAAACCAACTTATGGAGGCCCCCACTTAGTGCCATTAGGTCCTTGGGATACCGTAATGCGCAGGCCAGAAAGATCTCTGCTCTAAGTTTTCTTGTATTATAGTGGAGAAAGAAAACTGATAATGAGAAACCAAATAAACAAGATACAATTTTAGATGATAAGTTTATATGATGGTAATAACTTGTTTGCATAAAAAAATTCTACCATCTAAAATATCACTACGAATACTTTAGTGTTTCTCATTCTAATATATGTATGAAAGCATAATAAATAAATGAGATACTATTATATAGTTTTGTAACCTACTTTTAATTAACAATATACAATATTGTAAGCATTTTTTTAAGGTATTATACATTTTTCCACAAAACTGTTTATTTGGCTATCCGAAACATACTACTTTGAATGAATATAACATAATTTATTCACATTACTCACCTAGATTATCCCTCATTTTCCCTCATTAAAATAAAGGATATAACAAACACCCAGATTGATAAATCTTTGTGTGCCTCTATAATCATGTCTTTAGAAAAAATTTCTTGCATCAAAACTGTTGGTTCAAATGGTATTCAAATTTCAAAAATTGGGCCAGTCGTGGTGACACATGCCTGTAATCACAGCACTTTGGCATGCTAAGACTGGCAGATTATGTGAGCCCAGGAGTTCGAGACCAACCTGGGCAATATGGTGAAATCTGTCTCTACAAAAAATACAAAAGATCAGCCACACGTGGTGACATGTGCCTATAGTCCCAGCAAACCTGGGAGGCTGAGGTAGGAGAACCTCCTGAACCTGGGAGGTCGAGGTTTCAGTGAACCATGATCGTGCCATTGCACTCCAGCTTGGGTGACAGAGTGAGACCCTGTCTCAAAAAAAAATCAAAAATTCAAAATACGATGTACTTTTTAAAACAGTCTTCCCAAAATGCTGTATAATTTAGCCTCCCTCTGACTGTTGATGAGATCTCTGGTTCACCTCATCCTTAGCACTGAATAATATCTCCCCCCTTCTCCAACTTTATGGGAGGAAAAAAACTCATTTTCATTTTGACATCTATTATTTTTCTTTTTTTAAGATACAATTCACATATCATGAAATTCACCATTTTAAAGTGTACAATTCAGTGGTTTTCACTATATTCACAAAGTTGTGTAAGAACCATCACCACTATCTAATTCCAGAACTCTTTTCTAGCTCCGAAAGGAAATCCCATACTCATTAGCAGTAACTACCGATTTCCCTCTCCTTCAACTCTGGCAGCCATTAAGCTGCTCTCTGTTTCTATGGATTTGCCTATCCTAGGGATCTCATATAAATGGAATCATACAACACGTGGCCTTCTCTTCCTGGCTTCTTCCATGAAGCACAATGTTTTCAAGCTTCATCCATGTTGTAGCATGTATCAGTAATTCGTTTCTTTTTGTTGTCAAATAACATTTCATTTTATGGATCTTCCACATTTGATTTACCCATTCATCAATTGATGGACATTTGGCTTGTTTCCACTTTTTGGTTATTACGAATAAAGCTGCTATGAACATTTATGTACATGTTTTCATGTGAATGTATGTTTCTAATTCTCTTGGCTACATACCTAGGAGTGGAATTGCTGCCTTGTCTGGTGACTCTAATTTTGAAGTAACTGTCAGACTGTTTTTTATATTGACTACATCATTTTACCTTCCCACCAGCTATGTCTGAGGGTTCCACGTTTACCACATCTTCCACACTTGTTTTTTGTTATTTCTTAATTACAGCTAGCCTAGTGGGTGTAAAGTGGTATCTTGTTGTTTTGATTTGTATTTTTGTATTTCTCGCTATCCTTTTTTTTTTGGAGATATGTGTGCCTTTATTAGCTGAGCTACTATTTGAGGGGGATGAAGCGGGAGGAGTGGGTGGCCCCGACGGCAGGGCCGGCAGTGCTTGCAGGTGATGGAGTACTCGCCCAGGTAGGTAGTGGCCGGTAATCTATGTCTTGATCTCCACCTACTTGGAGGTCTTGCAGTTGTAGACGCCCACCATGCTGCCCACCACTTGGGGCAGGACAATCATGTCTGCAGGTGCATCATTACTTCAGGCTTCTTCATGGGGTGGTGGGCGGGGGGGGCTTTGTGGCCTTGCGCAGGCGCTTCAGCAGCAAGTGCTGCTTCCGCCACAGGCCCTGGGTCTGCTGCCGCCGCTGGCTCTCACTGTACAGCTGCATCAGCTGCTTCGTAGGACATTGTCCAGCAGCTGGTCCAGGTCCACACCGCTGTAGGTGAACTTGCGGGAGGTCCGCTGCTTCTTCTGCTCTACCTCTGCCATCTTGCCGGATCCTCAGAAAAGCTGATTTGTATTTCTCCAATGACTAAGGATGTTGAGCCCCTTGTCATGTACTTATTGGCTATTTGCATATTTTCTTTGGCGAAGTATCTGTTCAAATCTTTCTCCCATTTGAAAATTAGATTATTTGTTTGAATTATAGAGAATGTAAGTTATTTTGCTTCTTGTAGCTGCTCCCCAAGCTTCTGGATACCGAAATATCATGACTTAGATTTTATCCCTGTGCTCTTGGAATCCTCAGGTTTCTGTGACACAGAGTTGAAGCCAGAGTTCAATCATTCTAGGGAATACTCAGCACCACTGTAGCACCTAGAGAGATTACCTGGAGGGAGTGATATTTGTCTCAATAGATGGATTTTCAGTGAAGATGAAATTAATCCATTTTGGAGAGAGATGTTAGAGAATTGGGGTTCAGGACATGCTACCCCAAAATAATGGTACCTTGGCACTTGAGAAAACAGCAGAAGCAAGAGGGTTACTTTCACTTTCCCCAGATCTTCTCTTCTGAAGCAGGCTCATGAGACTTTCATTCCAGAAGTGCCTTCTCTATACCTGGAGGAAAGGGATATCCTTATCTCTGAAGACACAGGTACAGGGAGAAGCATCTGAACAAACAGGCCTTTCCAAGTAAGTCTCCCCAGTTTATTACCATTAGATCATAGATATTTGTCCAATCATACTTCTCTATGACTTCCACTTCTTTATCAGTCCTAGCCTTAAAAATACACAGGTTTCTCTATTAACTTTGGGTCTTCATTTCTGAAGGCTCCTGTTTTGTGTAAAACTTATATAAACAAATTAGTATGTTTTTCTCTTGTTAATGTGTCTGTTGCTACAGGAGCTTCAGCCATAAACCTAGTAATGAATGAGGAATTTTTTTTCCCCCTTCTCTATAGAACATACACTAGCTGCAAGAAGAAAGAAGAGTATGCCTGGTTTTAAAGCTTCGGAGAATTTACTCACACTCCTATATTTAACATTCTAGAAATGAATCTGGAGTTAAAGCCCTCTTGGAGATTTGAGAAAAATGCACTTATACATGACCTTTTGAAACCTAATGTTTCTACAAGGAAGCACTTGCAACTCCTTCTAGAAGCTTCCCTAAATCTCCTGCTTCCCCAACTGAGTTACCCCATGTCTGAAATGTCACAGCACATAGTCTTACTCTTCTATGGTCTAGTTACTTTCTACTGGTATTTGTGTTACTCATGCTACCCATCTTATCTCCCTCACTGAGTGAAACAGTAATTTTCAGTAGGATATAGCAGGTGCTACAGATGATTAGCAAGTTTGGAAACGCTAGCAAGGGAAAAAATGGGGGAGAAAGTTGTATTTAAACCTTTAAAAGTTGAGTCACGGCTGATTGCGCAGCAAAAGCCCTGCAAGTTTGCTAATCATCTGTCGCACCTGCTATATCCTACTGAAAATTACCAAAATGCAAGAAACTTCAAATTTACATTTGGGATTTACAGAAATTAACTCTGTCTCCAAGAAATGTATTAACAATTCAGCTAGGGCAAATGCCAGCTCCGAGTTAAGACATTAATGCGCTTCTATCGCGATAAGGATTTGGGCCTCATCCTCACCTTTCTGTGTTGTCTAATTCAAGTTGGGTCAGTAACCCAATCTGCTTCCCTTCTCTGGCCTCTTTCTTTCCTTTTGTTGATAGACGACTTTAGTCTCTGTCCTTTATTTTTAAACAGTTCATGCCCCACGTGTACCCCTCGTCTTTTGGTGATTTAGAGATTTTCAGAGCCTGTTCTGACACAGAATCTTCCCTGGATTCCGACTTCTCTACTTTGGGGTGGAAACAGCTTCCCCGTTTTGAAACGCTAGCAAGGGAAAAAATGGGGGAGAAAGTTGTATTTAAACTTTTAAAAGTTGAGTCACGGCTGGTTGCGCAGCAAAAGCCCCGCAGTGTAGAGAAAGCCTAAACATGGTTTGGGTGGTGCGGGGTTGGGCGGGGGTGACTTCTGGGGGACAAGGGACCGTGGAGCCCCGGGACTACCGGGGTCCTGCTGCGGCCTCCGGCGCGCCCCCCGCCCCTCCCCCACCCGGCTGTCCCCGGGACAGATGTCGCGCTTGCGTGTTGTGGCCGAAGCGCCGGACTCAGAGGCCGGCCCCAGAAAACCCCGAGCGAGTAGGGGGGCGGCGCGCAGGAGGGAGGAGAGCCGGGGGCGCGGGTGGCTGGTGGGTGTCGGGGGTGGAGATGTAGAAGATGTGACGCCGCGGCCCGGCGGGTGCCAGATCAGCGGACGCGGTGCCCGCGGTTGCAACGGGATCCCGGGCGCTGCAGTTTGCTGGGCGGCTCTCCCCAGGCGCCGGCCGCGGAAACACCCTTTCCTGAACCCCAGCTTTCGGGCCGCCGGCTCGCGGCGCACCAGAGGCCGGCGGACAGAAGAGCGGCCAAGCGGCGCGAGGCTGGGGGCCCGCGGGCGCGGCCGCGCACTGCCGGGCGGGAGGCTGGGGGGCCGGGGCCGGGGCCGTGCCCTGGAGCGGGTCGGAGGCCGGGGCCGTGGCCGGGGGGCGGCGGCTCCCCGCTCGGCTCCAGCGGCTCGGGGTCCCCGGCAGGGTCCCGGAGGGACCATGGCAGCCGGGAGCATCACCACGCTGCCCGCCCTGCCCGAGGACGGCGGTAGCGGCGCCTTCCCGCCCGGCCACTTCAAAGACCCCAAGCGGCTGTACTGCAAAAACGGGGGCTTCTTCCTGCGAATCCACCCCGACGGCCGAGTGGACGGGGTCCGGGAGAAGAGCGACCCTCACAGTGAGTGCCGGCCCGTTCTCCCCGCCCCATTTCCATTTCCCGGGTCCTCGCCCACTCTCTCCTCTACAGCCTGCGCGCTCCTCCCGGATCTTCATTGCCACCCTAGCGGTCCGTGTGGTTTCTGGCCGCGCGGCCCTCAGCGGTTTCGGGTTCACCACTCGCCCCCTCCTTCCCGAGCTGCGGCGTAGGCCCGGGCGTCCCCCGGGCTTTGGGGTGTTCCAGTTTGCCCCGTAAACCAGTCTCCCCAGCCCCGAGCCGCGGCGCGCCGGGCCCCGGCTGACGGGCTCCCTTCCCGCAGACAACCTGTCGCGTCGGGATGCCCGCGGCCCCGCCGTGCAGCTCTGGCCGCTTGTGTGTCTGCTGTGGGGGACAGAGTGTATTTCCCTCAAAGACAGGACGGGCCGCAGCAGAACAAAACGATCTTTACTGGAAAAACACCTTTCCAGAGTCCTGCCCTTAAATTCCGACTCGGGAAGAACCGAGGCATGTGGCACACTCCTCTCACCCACTCGGTTTTATATTTTTCCGAATTGACGAAAGCTGAAAGAGCAAAAACAAAACCCAACCAGCCAACCAGCAAGAAATCCAGATGTTAACAACTTGCGATAAATTTGTTTCAGTAGTGAAAAGAAGTGCAAACACTTTAACCTTCCCCGTGCAGTGACTAGCTTTGAGACCTTGGGCCGACTTGTAACCCCAGAGCCGGTTTCCTCATCCCTAACGTGGGGCTAATACCTACCTTGCAGCAGGTTTGAGGATGGAATGAGAATTGCAGTTTTGCTTTCTCTAAGAAACAATTTTTATGATTCTAGAAAGAACACTGGCCTAAATCAGGGGTTCCTGGACTTTAGGGGAGTCCCTAAGTCTGGAGTAGGGGCTGAAGATTTGCATTTCTAACCTGTTCCCCGGGGATGCTGATCACATCCAACTTTGAGAGCCACTGGTCTAAAGGAAAGAAGAAAGGGGCGTAGGATGAGCCAATTTACAACACTGATGGAATTTGAAGTGAGAGAAAGAGGACTAGAATATATTTTAACCTGTCCTTCTGTACGTGTGGGTAAAGATATGTTTTAAAAGCTGTGTGTTCTGGCGATCCTTCCTCTATGGGTTCCAGGTGGAGAATCTGATTCTCTCTCTGCCTGAGAAAAGACCCACAGGGGTCTGAGCGCCACTCCCCTGTAGTTCTGCCTTTGTCTTGGGATGCTAGCGGGATGTCAAGAGCCCGGAGAGGGAAGAGGAGAAAATTCTACAGCCAAACGTGAATTGGCAGAAGAAATACAGTTTTATATGAGCTGTGTCTTTATTGCTTCCAAAATAGCAACCAGCAAGAAAGGCAAGTCTTTAATTTTTTTTCAGGCCTGCCATAATTTAAAAATTAAATCACTTTATCCCGTAAAACATGCTTGCAACCTATTACATGGGTTTGTGCTATTTCTCTATTCTGGTAACTTGAGTATCTGTTTCACAACATTATCTTTGTGATTGAAATTTGTTCTGCAGCTGTCTGCTAGGCCATCTCAGCTGAGGAGGGCAAAGTGCTCTGTGTCCCCATTAGTTTTGTCCTTTTCTAGTATCACAAACTATTAACTAAAAAGCATGTATTATGACCAGAGGACAGAAGAATTCTCTAGATGAAGTAATATTTGGGGCTTCCCCTAATACTCTTGTTTTCAAACTCTGTTAGTTGCTGAATCCTTTTTTTCTTGAAGATTTTGATACCGATTCTTCTTAGAATAAGACTATATAGAGGCTAGCCAGTGGACATAATTTTGAATTATATATCACATTACTACCCTTTTAAAAACAGCTGTTAAGTTTTTCTTCCTAACTGTGAGCTGGGTTTTCATTTGTGTAATCTTACTTTAACTCTGTGGTTCTCAAGTGATTTTGCCTCCCAGGGGACATTTGACAGTGCCTGGAGACAGTTTTGGTTACCCTAACCCGGAAAGGGTGCTACTGGCATCTAACAGGTAGAGACCAGGGTTGCTGCTAAACTTCTACAATGCACAGGATAATATCCACACACACAAAATTTTTGACCCCAAATGTCATCAGTGCTCAGGTTGAGAACTCTGCCAACTTTATAACTAGCTAAGGACAGGATGTTAAAAGGGAAAAGTAGAATAACCCATCCAGACTTGTAGAGACTACCAATTTTTAAAAAATACTTTTTATTTCTATAGGGTTTTGGGGAACAGGTGGTAATTGGTTACATGAGTAAGTTCTTTAGTGGTGATTGTGAGATTTTGGTGCAGCAGTCACCTGAGCAGTATACAATGAACCCAATTTGTAGTCTTATCCCTCCCCAACTTCCCACCCTTTCTTCCCAAGTCCCCAAAGAGACTACTTTTTTTTTTTTTTTTTTAAACAAAAAGGATACCTGTACCAGGCAATAGACTGACAAGAATACAAAACTAAAAATGACGAATTTCATCCATTTCTATATAGCCTAACCTGAACATAAATTTAAGCACAGGTATATTATTTTCTCACATGTTGAATGTATACTGATAGTTGACCAAACCAGGAGGAGACACCCCAAAACAAAACAAACCGACCAGCAAACATGGAGAAAAGTTAATAGTAGCCACAATTTGCTACTACATTATGGCTCAGATTTCTAGACCTGTTTGAAAAGTTGAAGGAATCCGTGGTCTCATTCCTCAAACTGTTTTGTCCAATTGACCTGAAAATCTATCATTGGAAATTTTTTTTGGCATAACACTTTCTGCCCACTTTTTCTAAACTGTGGGTAACGTTTGAAAGGCCAAAAGTTCAGCCATTATCAGATTTTAACATTTAGTATGCATTAAATTGTGAGTGCAATTTCTTCCTCAAAAGCTGGCCAGAAAGACTAGAGTTTGGGGAGGGATGCTTTGAAGACCATGATATAAATGATGAGGCCCTGGAGAGCTGCAGGGGAAGAGGAGGCAAGGTGGGGAGCTGTGAGGTAGGAAAGAGGAAAACTTTCTAAATGGAGAGGTAGGAGAAGATGACAAATGTTTCCAATTTTTCAGTGTTGCTGAAAGTCAGCTGTGCTTCCCCCCCCCCCGCCGGGTATTCTGAATTTTTACTCAAAAGGGCCCATTTTTTGGTGTTTTTCTCGTCCTGGAATAATCTTCATTTGACATGAGAGTCTTGATAAAAACAAGATGTTAAAAGTGATCATAGAGTTTCTCCTTCTCCAGCATGTGCACTGTACTCCCGCCTTCCTTTTGGCATCCTTAACTTTTGGCAGGCCTCTTTCCATGCGGTGGGAATGGATGATATTAAGTATATACTCTAAAGTAGCAAGCCATGTAAAAACATTGAGAAGAGAGAACACTTTATCCCAAGCAGCACGTACAACATGTGGTATAGAGAATGAAATGTATGCTGCTTTTTGTACACTTAGTGTTCAATTTATTCCAGGTGATCTTAGGAAAAAAAATGTAGTTAGAAGTGCTAGATCTATCCTTGGGCTTCTCTCAGGAGGTCACTGCCTGTCTGCCACACTTCTTTGCTTCCAAACTTCAGAGGAGGCTGAGACTTGGAAAGGCAGAGGGACCTGCCACTCCAGTGTGGAGCCGGGGTGGCTCATAGGTGTGCCTGACCCCTGGGCTCTTTGCTATTGCATGTGTTCCATGCAAGCCCAAGCATAAAAACATGGACTTGTGAAATTTAAAGGGAGGCTTCAGACCTTCTGGTTCACCCATCTCTTTTTATAGAAGAGGATACTGAAGCTCAGAAAAGTAATTAATTACCCAAGTTCACCTGTCCATTTCCTCTTTTGTTATCCTGAACGAGCTTCTTACCACCTGGTCTTCTCTTCCTGCCATCCCTCAGCCCCAGTGTGGTCTTCCATTCCACTGTAGAGCATGTCCTGCTGGACCCCTCTTTGGTTAGGCTTCCTCCATTTCAGGGTAGTGAGATACCAGCCCCTTTGGGGAGTTTTTACTAGTTTATGGGTGCCTCAGGTTGATTTCCTGGGGTTTTGGATAAAGCCAACTTTCCATCTCTTCACTGCTTCCTTTGGGGTAAATGGAACCATTGATTTCATAATATATGTACTAGATTCTCTCCCACCACCTCTCTTTGGTAATATCTGGCAAGTGAATACCACTAATTTTACTTAATGAACACAATATTTACTGTAATAAATATTGTGTGCTGTAAACAAATGAAGTCAGAAGCTAATAGCTCATTTAATTCTGGAAATCATGTAATCAGTACAGCAATGAAAGGACAATTCATGAGTCACAGATATTACCCCACCTTAGGAGCCTTTTAAGATGAGTTTGATGCCAAGTGACTTCAGCCTAGAAAAGGCAATATCCCCTCATGACATGCCCTGAGGGCTTTCATTTGTTTATAAAATGACCATTATGTAATTAGACTTTGACAATGGTGTAACAATTGGGTTCTAAGTATTCTCATTTTGATTTATGATGCCATTTTATGTGGAAGGCCATGATTTTAAAGTTTAATTAGAAAATAAAATGTTACAGATGTAATGAACAAAACAAGAATCGTTCTTTAAGCATAAAACTAAGTTTCTTCATGTACACACTGATTCTGAGAACTCATCAGTGATGTCGAAAAAGACAATTTAAGGTCTCACATTATTGGAACTACTATTTTAAAACCATGAGATGTGTGTATAAGATGGTAATTACACATGTGCTGTGGTCTTTGCTTGTTCTTCCAATTCTAGTGTTTGTTGATTTTCCAAATACCCTGCTTGGGCCCCTTTGTCCTGTAGCATACATCTATAAGAAAGCTGGCATGGGGTAAAAGTCTATGACCATGAAATGGAGCAAGGCAAATTTGCATCTTTGGGGAACAAATCTTTTTTTTTTTTTTTTTTTTTTTGAGAGAGAGAGTCTCACTCTGTCACCCAGACTGGAGTGCAAGTGGCACAATCTTGCCTCACTACAACCTCTGCTTCCTGGGTTCAAGCAATTCTTCTGCTTCAGCTGGGATTACAGGCACCTGCCACCGTACCCAGCTAATTTTTGTATTTTTAGTAGAGATGGGGTTTCATCATGTTTGCCAGACTTGTCTAGAACTCCTGACCTCAGGTGATTCGCCCTTCTCGGCCTCCCAAAGTGTTGGGATTACAGGCGTGAGCCACCCAGCCCAGCCTGGGGCACAAATCTTAACCTCCTCAGGAGATTCTGTTCAAACAAATGGATTTGTTCGGTTTTATTTTTGAGCTTGTCATTCTCTGTGCTCTGAAATTAGGATCTGGTCTAGTACTTAATTTGCATATTGTCAGTGCTCAATAAATAGTTAATGCTTGATTGTTTGCAAAATAATTTGGAATAATGATTATCAATGTAGAGTTTTAGCTAGATCATTAGAAAATCACACTGTGATTTTAAGTGTTTCCTTTTTGTATCCACTGTTCCGTCAGCTCTTGCTTTCTCTTTTCTCCCTTTAATAATGACAGCCAATGAGGCCTTCTAGGCTAGGTTATGTATAGCCACAGGAATTTAGGAGAGGATGAAAAGAAAAGTGGTAACTTCCAGAGGAGCTCACCCTTTGAGCCACAGACTGTGGTTCTTATAAGCCAGACCAGTCTCATTCTGAACCCCTTCAGAATATTTTCAGTTTGAAGAAATTGGAAGGGCCTGGAGGCAACAGACTGCCAATATTCAATGTTTATGTCTCATCCCAGCTGTCTTACGTCACTCTTCCTGCACAAGGTGACTTTTGACTTGACCCATGTATCCTTGATACTTATTCATTTACAGAAATCTGTAATGAATGGATGTGTGTGTGTATTTGTGTTTTATTGACTTCCACAAATTAACTTCTACGATAAATTATCCAATAGAATTAAATGAAAGTTCACACATTTTCAAGGTATTTTGAAGATTTAAAAATTGAAGAGAAGCTATGTGAATATTAAGTGTATATTCCAGATATAATTGAACAATTGAAAGGAATGATCCTGGTTTAATTTATAATTAAGCTGTACATTAACATATAATGAAAACGTGTAATTAAATGGTAACTGAGCCAAGAAAGAATTGTTTTTTTAAATGAAATTTGTACATAGTAGTAATGATCTGGCCACATTCTGTGAACAGATCATTTTCTTCCCAATTTAGGCACTTTTAGAAGATGCTGGCACCTTACAGTAGGAACCATGACTTCTTTATATAAACAAACATCATAAAAAGCTCAGTACCTTTTACTCAGAGAGTGCTCACTAAATGTCAGCTGATGAGGAAAACATTCTCTGTGAAACTTGCTGCGAAATAACTACTATTTATGCAGTGTAAAGAGTATAACTAGTCTTTATACAGCCGTATGTTATATAAAGCTTGGTCAAAGTTTATAGTTCTCTTGGTGTCATGACATGTATGTTTAGATACTTGGTCAATCTTTGAATGATGATATATATAGCAAAGTTATGTTTGGGAAACATTTGGGAATCTTGGAGACTAGCTGTTAGTTTTTCTTATAATAATCTAGAGAAAGATGAATCATTTTTTGGGAAAAAATGTTTAGAACTTTTATTGGGAATTCTGATTTCTTTAAAAGCATTTAAGATTTTTATCATGTTCTATTGTTGTAGGAAAATCCCAGTTCTTGTCACATGCCCAGGAAAGATAAGGCTCTCAGACACTTTGGAGGGTGAGGGGTTATGGAATTTATTGGGCAGAAAGGAAAATGGAAAAACAACATGGCAAAGCAAGTGGGGGGTTCATGTTAACAGGCCCCCATCTCACAGATTGATTCCCAGGTTACCACCCGAACAGGAGAGGCCAGTCTCCCCCTCTGCAAAGAGCGTGAACTTCTGCGGTTCCACCCCACTCTTCCAGAGTGCAGGCCAGTTGTTGGTTCTCCGGGGACTGCTTTACACTTGGCTGTCTGACTATGTGATATAAAACTTTCTCAGGTATGCTGTGCATTGTTTTTCATTCTTATTTTCTTTTGTGAATAATATCCTGGAATCTAGTACTTTCTTCTACTTCATCCCCTTTTCTTTTTTTGAACTCTTTTAAGCTCTGGATTCTGCCCTCAGTTTTCCACTTAAATCATTCCTCTGAGAGCACCAGTAGCCTTCCAGTTTAATCATGTGTCCTTTTCCAATTTCTCATGCTACTCTGATGTGGCAGTATCGTCGGCCTCTGACTTCTTGAGAATTCCTTGGCTTCTATTACATCACATCAAGCTAGTTCTCCTTTCGAAACTGCCTTTGAAAAATTATATCTGAGAAAATTATGACACTGCCAGAGATCTGATCTAACCCACTCTCCTCTTCTTGCCTTTCAAGCTGCCTTAATTATTTCTGGGCTTAGGCCCAGATAACTTTGGAAGATAGTTTAAAGGATCATAGGCCTTCCCCAAAATTCAGCCACCTTTGTAAAGCTAATGAAAGGCCCTCAGGCTTGGAGGAGGACAGGAATTTGAGTTGTGTTAAGGTGTAGACATATTAATAGATTGCAAGCCATTCCTGCAGATAACACCACTATTGTAGATTGGCCTCTTGAGCTATCTTTTCAGGTTTTTTGCATGTCTGACACCCATGGCTCCAGCTGGACCTGCTAAACCACTCCTGTGGCCCCACCCAGGAATGGTTCAGCTCAAGAGGGCAGCTTCAACCCCCCATGATTTCATCTTCAGCCCAACAAATTAGCAGTAAGCACCCACTGCGTAGCAATCTTCACCCCTTCCCCCAAACTGCTTTTGAAAAACTCCTATCCTGTGAGCTGTGGATGCGATTGATTTGAGTACTAACTCCATCCCCTACATGGCTTTGCTAGCCTTGTGTTTGTTAAACTCTTTCTTTACAGCAATGCTGTGGTCTTGTTCAGTGGGCAGGAACAACCCTTCAGGTGGTTATACTTTCGCTCATTCAACTGTCTTTTTTCCCACTTTCTTCTTTTTTTTTCTTTTCTTTTTTTGTTTGTATTCCCTGAGATTCTGCTTTTAGCCCTCTACTCTTCTTTCTTTGTACTTGTATCACTTCAGCAGATCATTTATTGTCTCTGTCTTGATTCCCTATCTCAATTTCCCACTGCTTGGAGGACAGACACACTGCAGTAGCTTCAACTTAACATACAAAAAACAGGACTTAACACTATTTTCTCAAATTAGCAGCCTTCCTCCTGAATTTCTGCTTGTAGTGAATTATTGTTATTGTCTCCAAAGCTAGACACCGTGGAATTGTTTTTGATGCCTTTCTCTACTTCTTCCCCTTCCTGTATATGTCTCTCTAACATGTTTCCCAGCCTTAGTGATTCTCCTTGCCCTGCCTCTTGATTTAATGACCTCTTCTCTCCTTCAGTTTTAAGCACTAACCAGACCTACCTGGGTTTCCTTCTTAAACATGACCCACTTGCTCAATCTTATTTCCTACTGTTTACCGTCCATATCCTCTTGATGGTACAGCTCTCTGCTTTCATTGTAGTCTCTTTAATGTGTCATAACGATTACTCTCACAATGATTGGCCTTTCTTCATGTGATTCTTGTTTTCGAAAAATCCTTTTTCTTATCAATTTTTCTTTCACAACTACTGAGGCCCTCAGGCTTGGAGGAGGACAGGTTCTTTGTTAAGAAAAACCGAGTCCACAAGGGGCGTGGTTTCAAAGGCAAGAGCTTCCCGGCGCCATGCCTCCATCCACCTCCCCATCGGGGAACCTTGAGTTCTTTGTCTAACTTTCCGGCTGTAGGCTAGGTAAAATTCCAGGTGTGCTCCTTTGTTTGAAAAAGGCTGCGAAAAGCTCTGGGAAGAAGGGCCTCTGTTCTGGGCCAGGCAGCCACTCCAGCATCAGAGTTGAAGATCAATCACTCCAGAGGATGTTTGAAAGAACTTCTCTCATTGGACAAGAACATGAATGGGGTGGGAATAACTTCAAAGTTAAAACTTCACTGCCCCTTACCTGTGCGTATTTCCCCCTCTGGGATCCCCTCCCGCAACAACGTGGGAGCTGTCTTTCCCTCTCTACCTGTGCGGATATCCACTTGGGATTGCTCACTCTCTCTCTCTCTCTCTCTCTCTCTCTGCCTAATACATCACTTTCTCCTAAACTCTTTGGGTCCGATATTTACATGAACTATAAGCTCACCGCGCAGCCAGGGCCCCTTCCCCATTCTTGTGACAAAGAGACACCAAGTGCCTCGGGGCGCATCACATAGAGGAGGGAGGTGAGCACCATCCCGTCGCACGACCTGGTTACACTCCCATTCTCACCATTCTCTGGAAAAATGTTTTAGGATCCAGCCCAACAGACTTCTTTGTGAAACTTTCCTCTACCTTCCCAGGGAAAATTAATGGTTTTTACTGTTTTCCCATAGTACTTGGTACATAGTCTGAACACAGAACTTCATGCTTTCTGTAATAGTTAGTGGTTTATGTGTCTGGCTCTGCACTGGGACTATGAACTCTTTGTAGGCAAGCCCTGGATCCCATTTGCTGCATCCATCCACTCAAAGAATGTTTGTTAAATTGAAAATGTACCCAGTAAATTAGACAAGTCTCTTAACTTCCTTTCTGACCTTCCCTTCAGGTCTCGTCTCCTGTCTTCCTTGTTGTCTTAGCCTTTACCCAGGCAGTTTTCCTTAAGTTGAAATGTCCTTCCTGTCTATCCTCTTAACCCAGTTCCAGTCATGCCTTGGGCCTTATGTGTTTCATACCATCCTGTATCCATCTTTCCTTTTCTGTGTGCTATCTAAAAATTCTGTAATAGCTTGTTGTATTTTAATTTCATGTCCCCCAGTTTTAGTGGAAATGCCTAGCTGGTAAGGAATTTTTATGTTTAAGAAATCCAGACAACATTACCAGTAGTTCTTTACTCTTTTCTATCCTGAGGATCTGAGGCTGAATTTACTCATCCCAGGGTCCTTTTGGCTTCATTGCTCACTGAGTGACCAGTCTGAGTCCCATAAAAGGTTCACTCTTTATTTTTCGAATGGGCAAGAACTTTACATATAAATACTATAGTATGAGGCATATAAAATGGTAAGTTAAATGCAGCAGCACTGTAGTTCTTTTCTGCAAACACCTTTAACATTATTCAAGGGAAGCAATAAAGGGAAAACATAGTCACTTGTTGGACCACTTTTTCTTTTGGAAAAACTAGTTCCAGAACTAGTTATAGTACTCTAATTAAGGAACGCAGACCTGGGAATCCATACTTGATTCAGACACTTTAATCCTTACATCAATGTGTCTCTCCCTTACTCAAGTCTAAAACCAGTGAATCATTGTAAAAGCTAGAATTGGGGACCGTCTGGTACCATTGTTAGTATTTTGGGCTGTGATGAAATGGCACAGATAGTTTCTTATGAAAATTTATTCAGATTTATGAGCCAGTACTCATCACAACAATCCAAAAAGCTCTTAAGAGGATAGAAATTGTATGACAAAGTGAGTCACAGTCTTTGTGATGTGATGTCTGCAAGGGTGGGTGGGAGAAATTACTGAATGACCAGTCTCATTCTGCTTCTTTCTAAGTTGAATCATTTTGCAAATAGACAATTCATAGGTTTTTAGGTGACTATTACATAAATAGTAAATGAAAGGCAGTAAAAGCGTCAAATAATGTTTCCATTTAAAAAAGTACTGTTTGAAACATTCACTTGATAAACACTTTGTTTTTTAATTAGAAATGAAAATTGTCTTTCTACTGCCTGATATATATCTTTTAATCCAACACTACTGCATGTATTCTTTATGTATTCTGACTTTTTCTATTAATTGTGTTACTTTTCTTATCCAGATTTTAAAAAAAATTCTGCCAAGTGTCATTTGACCTTTCTTCTTATAGCTATTTCTAGTGTTGGCTCATTTGGAGATGGGGTGTGTGTGTTTGTATGTTGGGGAGAGGTGTCATTTACTCACTGGCTGGATGACTACTTGAATTGGATGGGGACTCAAGAGAAAAAGGTCCCTTTGATTTTGGAAATTCTGATTCTGGGATGATATCATCTTGCATTTTGCATTGTGGCCACTCTTCTGTTACTTCTCATGTAAGCTTTTCTCTGAGTCATATTTTACCTTTAAATGTAAGACCTATTAACCTTTTTTCCTTATCTTTGGGGTAAGGCATTTATTTAAAAAACTAAGTGAAAAGGGAAATATTCTATTTTGAATATCTTTCTAAGTTTTAGTTCTTTTTACATATTTATATATATCTACATTACTCTAAACTCAACTTAGTAATGGGAGTATAATTGAAGTGAGTTTGGGAAGATAATTTTGTTAACTGTTTTAGTGTAGTATAGTAATATCTAAAGAAGACACAGAAGGTGTTGGATTGAAAAATAACTCATTACAGAGAAACCCTCAGCTGTTAAAGGGTGAGAAACGTGAGGCATAGATGACTTTTTGGAGTGTGGTATGAAAGCTCTGAAGTATTCACGGGATTTGTCCAGCTCTGTCCACACAACTAAGGAGACTGCCATGGTGACTAGGCAGAGTCCTTCTCCTCTGTGGTGGAGAAAGGCCCAGTTGTTTGGCCTTTACCACTGTACTATATTCCTAGGACCTTGATATTTACATTGAATGAATGAGTGACATTTTTGAGAACATGCTCCATGCCAGCTTTACAAATAATATCTGTTTAATCTTAAATACAAACTTATAAAGCAGGTATCATTATCTTCATTTTACAAATAAGAAAATAGTTTTTTCCTATTGGCTTTTCAAAAGATGATCTCTTTGTCCATGATAACTGGTAATTATGCATGTAGCAAAGAATTTAAACTCTTCCAGAGGCTTTGCCATGTCCAGCAAAGTTAAAGTCTATGCCATCTATTCTTCTGCCCCTTTGTTTGTTCCACTCTGCTTTAAGAAAGACTTCTGTCGTGATTTCGTAGGAGACAATTCTTCTTTAATATTTAAAACCTTCTTCTTTTGTTTGCTTTTTTTGTTTGTTTTTTGAGACAGTCTCACTCTGTTGTCCAAGCTGGAGTGCAGTGGTACAGTCTTGGCTCACTGAAGCCTCCACCTCCCGGGCTCAAGCAATTCTCCTGCCTCAGCCTCCTGAGCATCTGGGACTACAGGTGTGTGCCACCATGCCCAGCTAAATTTTGTATTTTTAGTAGAGACATGGTTTCACCATGTTTGCCAGGCTGGTCTCAAATTCCTGATCTCAGGTGATAGACCCACTTGGGCCTCCCAAAGTGCTGGGATTAGAGGCATGAGCCACCACACCTGGCCTATATTTAAGGGCTTCTTAAGATTTATGAGTGGCATATACAAAAACAGAGTAGTACGTAATTAAGAATGAATACTGTACAGTCATGCACTGCATCATGATGTTTTGGTCAATTACAGACCTCATATACGATGGTGGTCCTGTAAGATTTATAATACTATATTTTAACAGTACCTTTATATGTTTAGGTAACACGAATACCACTGTGTTACAGTTGCCTACAGTATTCAGTACAGTAATGTGCTGTACAAGTTTGCAGCCTGGGAGCAATAAACTATACCATCACCTAGGATTGTGTAAGTACTTCAGTATGATGTTCACACAATAATGAAATTACCTAAGGATGCATTTCTCAGAAGATTTCCCCATAGTTAAGTGGCACATGATTATATAACACAGTGATATTTGTGTATTTAAGCATATCTAAACATTGAAATGGTACAGTAAAAATATGACATTATAGTCTTATGGGACCACTGTCATAAAGGTAATTAAAAAGATGTTTTCAAAGTGTAGATAGGCTCTTTAAAAAAAAAATTGTTCAGTATTTAAGGACATGTAGTGTAAGATTTTAAAACAACCATAAAAAAAAAGCAGATGGATGTGGGTCTTATTTAATTTTCTTCATTGAATACTGTACAGTATCCAGTGAGAGATTATCCATTAATCAATAATTTTCTGAGTGTCTACTATGTGAAGGAATAAAGACCAAGATAGATGAAGAAATATCAAGAAAGCATGTAGCAAGACACATCCAGAAAAGTATCTAAAAATTAAACTCCTTCCTTTTTTGACTCTCTTGTATTTTCAGATGGTATCACCATCTTCCTTGCCAACCAGGCCCAGGTCTTGAGTGAATTTCTACTATGTCGTTTTCCCCACTCCCCACTTCTCTTCTCAGTTTCAGTTCTGCAGTGCTTTCACACTTGGGCTGGTCTCTGCAATCTTGCTGCAGCTGGTCTAGTTCTAACCCTGACTATTGGAACTTCCATCTAATTGATCTCATCTGTATTCGTTTACTAAGGCTGCCATAACAAACCTACCACAGTCTGAGTGGCTCGAACAATAGAAATTTATCTTCTTATAGTTCTGGAGGCGGGAAGTCCAAGATCAGGTGTTGGCAGGTTTAGTTTCTTCCGAGGCCCCTTTCCTTGGTTTGTTGATGGCCACTCTCTAGCTGCCTCTTCACAAGATCTTTCCACTGTGCTTGTGTCTCTGTTGTCTCTTTGTATGTCCAGATTTCCTCTTCTTATAAAGACCTCAGTCAGATTGGATGGGGGCTCACCCTAAAGGCTTCATGTTAATGTAATCACATCTTTAGAGGCCCCATGTGCAAACACAGTCACATGCAGAGATACTGCAATTAGAGCTTCATGAGTTTGGGGGAACACAATTTGGCCCACAGTAGCCCATAATAAAGGATGTTATAATTTGCCAGAGTGACTTGATTACTCTGTCTAGTTGTTCAGCAGTGGGACATTGTTTTTTCCTGAAGAGGAACTCTGATGATGTTACTCCTCAGAAAACATTTTAGGCTCTCATGAGCCCTTACTTCCAAAATGCCAAAGAAAAGAAGAAATAATGATCGTGCCAAAAAAGGCTATAGCCACGTGCAGCCTATGTGTGGCCAGAATTGTGCCCGATGCAAGACCAAGGACAAGGCTATCAAGCAGTCATCATTGGAAACATAGTAGAGGCTGCAGTTATGGGGTGCATTTCCAAAGCAAGTGTCTTTAATGCCTCTGTGCTTCCCAAGTTGTATGTGAAGCTGTATTACTGTGTGAGTTGTGCAGCAAGGAAGTCAGGAATTGATCTTATGAAGCCAGCATGGACCAAATACCCTGATCCCTATTTAGACCTGTGGGTGCTGGCCCATGACCTCCACTAAAGCCCAGGTAAGGAGCTGAGTCCTTAAGGACTGAAGAAAAACTATCCTCTGGAAAAATAAAATAAAATGAAAATTGTATTTTAAAAAAAGAAAAACATCATGGACTTGAAAGAGGTCAATCCCCTCATACGTAATTGCTCCAGAACTTAGATGTTGCAAGTCTGCAAAAATCAGAAAACATAGGAAAGTTACCAGCAGATGTGTGGTTGTCATGGATATAAAGTGGGATACAGGTATTTTCTGGAAACTCTAGGTAAGTAGTAAGCTTGATACAGATCTCTGAAACAAATTCCAAGAGGCTTGAGACTACAGAAAAAGAAGATAACAGCCTAAGTAGTAACTAGGGTGCTACAGTGGGAGAGTAGTAATATATACATAGTCTTCGTGTTAATTTCCATGGAATATTCAACTAAATTTCCCATAGCAACCTTCTGTAAAAGATGCGTATTTTCTTCAGGAGAGTCTAGAGTTTTTCATGTTTAGTATTCTTAGGTCAGGGTCCAACAGCCTGTTTTATAAATAAGTTTTGTTGGCACAGCCACCCTCATTTGTTTAAACATTGTGGCCACTTTCACACTACAGTGGCAGATACCCCTCAAGGTGGAAAGTATTTACTTTCTGGCCTTTTACCCCAGAAAGTGTGCTGACCCTGGCTTAAGCCATATTTTTCATGAGGACTGTACACTCCTTAGTTATGGCATTTCTGCTAGTCCACACTATTACATTTAATACTAATTTCTTGACACTTTATGTCAGAAACTGTATAATATTGCCTATGGCTTTTACGCATATTCCTAAACCTTTGAACAGGAATTGTTATTTCCAGGCTGATCTCTCATTTAAAAATGTATTTATTAGTGATTTAATATCACTTTTAAAAAACTGGAATTATGCTTTCCCTCTAAAAGAAAAATAAATAAGGTTATATAGATGTATTATAATAATCTAAAACTATTTTAATAGACAGCTGATCCTGTTATCCAATTACTAGTAAAATGTCGTGCTTTAGATTATTATTCTAAACCAAAGTTATGGTTTTTGCTAGACCCTCCACCCAATTTTTAACAGCAAAGTAACTAATTCCCATGTAGCAGGAAAATTCACTTAGTTATTTCCATATATATTTTGCAACTCAACTACTTCAGGAAGTTATATTATTCAAAGTTAGATATTCTCTGTTTTAATGAAATTTTAAAAAATAAAGAGTTTGGATATTTGTTTACACCTACTTTGAATATTTTCCTCATTTAGATTATTTTTGGCTATACTTGATGATGTAGAACTGTAGAGCTTTTATGTTAAAGAATTCTGGAGAATACTGGTTCTCCCATGGGTATCACTCCATAAGTGGGTGAATGTTCCTGTTAGAGGCCTCTTTTTTTTTTTTTTTTGAGAAGGAGCCTAATGCCCACAGTGGCTGACAGTTAAAGCACACAGTTCTGCTCTTTAGGTAGTACAGACAGCAGAACCTTTTTAAAGACCTGCTAGGGGAAATAATATTTATGGAAGCCTGCCTCAACAATGTGTGAAGTGCATCTTTCCTCCAAATTGAGAGTTTTAACTTAGGGGCTCATGGATTTGCTTTAGATTTCCCTTAAAAATAGATGCAAAATGCTAGGTATTAGGTTGTTTTTCTGAGGAGAGGGTACATAGCATTTTGCCAGATTCTCAAATATCTGTGGCCCAAAATGTTAAGGACAGTATCATTAGAAACACCAAAAGCTGTCATTTAATTAATCTGACATCAGTGAGAGAACCAATCTGAACTACGTGACAGTGAGAATGCATTTACTGAATTGTGTGCTGGGGTGAACCTTTAGTTTATGGTGAGCGATTTTGTGAGAAACATCTCTATGAAGCTCATCTCTGCGTTAATTATAAGAAATGTTGAAGGCTGCTGTTGATCTCATTACGTGGTGTCCACCCTGAGGTTCCTTAGGAGAAATTTCTCTTTGGTAACTGTCAGGACTAGTTATGCTTTTTCTTAGCAGCCAGCTTATTTTTATCTATGGTCTCTGGGAAATGTATTGCTTCTGGCTACCAGAAAGCCGAATATATGGCCTGCTTCCAGCAAGTATAATAACCCCACTTCTGATTTCACCAGTTGTAAACCCTTTATTTGTATTTGTCTAATTAAAAGCCATTTTTAAAGTTTTTTTTCTAGGTATATTGTCAATATCTTTGTAACTCACCTTAAATATTACCTGGGATCAAACACGTTGTACCTCAATAAAAATAATACATTGATTAATTTGTTATTTTAACCACAAAGCACCACTATATTATACAGAGCATTGGGTGCTGGAGATTAAAACCTCAAGGCCCCTGTCCCTTAAAACGTATTTTTTTGTCACAACAAGAAAAATATATAAATCAATAAGGGCAATAAAATGTTATGTCTGGTTTTTTTGTGGTGTTTCCCATGGGACAGTGAGATCATAGCAAGGATAGCAGTAAATTCTAATGGGGAAGTCATAAAAAGCTTCAAACAGGAGTGACCACTGAACAGAATGTTTGGAATCAAGTAGGTGTTTGCCAGGCAGACAGGGCGGGTAAGGGCAGGAAGGCCAGGGAGGTAGGGCCAGGTTTGGCATGTTTTGGGAACCGAAAGACGTTTGGAATGGCTGGAGGGTAGGATCATGGTAAGAAGTAAGGCCTGTTAGCTAGGCAAGGACTGGATTATGATGGGCCTTGCAAGCTGTACTGAACAATTGGTCTTTATCCTGGAAGTGGTGGAGAATCAATAGAGGGTTTTAATGAGAGGGTGAGAGGATTAAATTTGGGCTTTTATGAGATCACTCTGGCGGGTGTGTATAATAGATTTGAGAGTATGAAGCTGGCAGTAGGGAGTACAGTTAGGAAATGATTGCAGTTACCCAACTGAGAAATGGAAATCTCTCTCAGACCATTTCCCTGCACATAGTAAGTGATGTATGGGCATACCTTCGAGAAGATACTGTGGGTTTGGTTCCAGACCACCACAATAAAGTGAATAGCATGGTAAAGCGAGCCACATAAACTTTTTTGGTTTCCTAATACGTATGAAAGCTATGTGTTTACACTATACTATAATCTGTTAAGTGTACAGTAGCATTACGTATAAAAAACCCAATGTACAAACACAGCGAAAAAATACTGTATTTTTAAAAAATGCCAACAATCATCTAAGCCTTTGGTGAGTCATAACAGTTTTGCTAGTGTAGGGTCTTGCCCCAGTGTGGATGGCTGCTGACTGATCAGAGTGGTGGTTGTTGAAGGTTGGGGGTTGCTGTGGCAATTTCTTAAAATAAGACAACAGTGAAATTTGTGGCATCAGTTGACTTATCCTACCACGAAAGATTTCTCTGTAGCATGAGATGCTATTGGATAGCATTTTACGCACAATACAACATTTTTCAAAATTAGAGGCCAATGCTTCAAACCCTCCTGCTGCTTTATTAACTAAGTTTAGGTAATATTCTAAATCATTTGCAGCCATTTCAACACATCTTCACCAGCAGTAGATGTCATCTCAAGAAATCACTTTCTTTGTTCTTCCCTAAGAAGCAACTCCTCATCTGTTTAAGTTTTATCATCAGCTTATAGCAATTTAATCACATCTTTCGGCTTCACTTGTAATTCTAGTTTTCTTCCTATTTTCATCCCATCTGGAGTTACTTCTTCCACTGAAGTCTTGAACCCCCTCAAAGTCATCTTGAGGGTTGAAATCAACTTCTTCTAAACTCTTAGTAGTGTTGATATTTTGATTTCCATGAATCACAAATATTCTTGATGGCATCTAGAATTGTCAGTTATTTCTAGAAGAGAGGCTTGCTTTCTCTTTTCTTTCTTTCTCTTTCTCTCTTTCTTTCTTCCTCTTTCTCTCTTTCTCTGTCTCTCTTTCTATTTTTTCTCTTTTCTCTCTTTCTCTGTCTTTCTTCCCCTCCCCTCTCCTCCCTTCCTCTCTCTTCCCCTTTCTCCTTTCTTTCTCTCTGTCTCTGTCTCTCTCTCTCTCTCTCTCTCCCTCTTTCTCTCTGTCTCTCTCTCTGACTTACTCTGTCACCCAGGCTACAGTACAGTCATGGTACAGTCATGGCTTACGGCAGCCTTGACCTCCTGGGCTCAAGTGTTCCTCCCACCTCAACCTCCTAAGTAACTGACTGAGACTACAGTTATGCACCACCATACCCAGCTATTTAAAAATTTTTTTGATAGAGACAGAGTCTGACTATGTTACCCAGTCTGGCCTTGAATTCCTGGGCTCAAGCCATCCTCCTGCCTTGGCATCCCAGAATTCTAGGATTATAGGCATAAGTTACCATGACTAGCCTCCTGAAGGTTTCAATTTACTTTACCCAGATGCATTGGAGGAATTACTATCTATGGCAGCTATACCCTTGCAAAATATATTTCTTAAATCTTAAGACTTGGAAGTAGAAATTACTCTTGAGTCATGGGCTGTAGAATCGATGTTGCGTTAGCCGGCATGAAAACATTAATCTTGTACATCCTCATCAGAGCTCTTAAGTGACTAGGTGTGTTGCTACTGAATAGTAATCTTTTGAAAGGGATCTTTTTTTTTTTTTAATAAGTAGTCAAAAGTGGGTTTGAAATATCCAGTAAACCATGCTGTGAACAGATGTGCTGTCATCCAGGATTTGTTATTCCATTGATGGAATACAGACAGTAGATTTAGCATAATTCTCAAGGCCCTAAGATTTTCAGAATGGTAAATGAGCATTGGCTTCCATTTAAAGTCACCAGCTGCATTAGCCCCTAACAAGAGAGTCAGCCTGTCCTTTGAAGCTTTGAAGCCAGGCATTGACTTCTCTCTAGCTCTGAAAATCCTAGATGTCATCTTCGTCCAAGAAAAGGCTGTTTTGTCCACATTGGAAATCTGTTGTTCATGTAGCTTCCTTCATCAGTGATCTTAGCTAGATCTAGATAACTTGCTGTAGCTTCTACATTCGCACTTGCTGCTTTACCTTGCATGTTGATGTTACAGAGATGGCTTGTTTTGTTAAACCTCATGAACCAAGCTCTGCTAGCCTCCAACTTTTCTTCTGCAGCTTCCTTACCTCTCTCAGCCCTCACAGAACTGAAGAAAGTTAGGACCTTCTTCTGTTTTAGGTTTTGGCATAAGGGAATGTTGGGGCTGGTTTGATCTTCTATCCAGACCACTCAGACTTACTCCATATCAGCAATAAGGCTGTTTTGTTTTCTTATCATTTTTGTGTTCACTGGAATAGCGCATTTTATTTTCTTCAAGAATTCTTCTTTTACAGTCCCAACCTGGCTATTTGTGTCAAGAGGCCTAGCTTTTGGCCTATCTTGGCTTTCAACATGCCTTCTCCACTAGGCCGAATCATTTCTTGATTTTGATTTAAAGTGAGAGACAATGAGACTCTTCCTTTCACTTGAACACTGAGAGGCCATAGTAGGTTTACTAATTGGCCTAACTTTAATACTGTTGTGTCTTCGGGAACAGGGAGGCCCTAGGAGAGGGAGAGAGACAGAGGAACATTGGTCAGTGGAGCCGTCAGAACACACACGTTTATTAAGTTTGCTGTTTTATATGGGTATAATTTGTGGTCCCCCAAAACAATTACAATGGTAACATCAAAAATTAATGATTAAAGATCACCACAATACATGTAATAATAATAGAAAAGTTTGAAATATTGTGAGAATTACCCAAATGTGACACAGACATGAGATGAACACATACTATTGGAAAAATGGCACTGATAGACTTGCTTGATGCAGGGTTCCCACAAAACTTTAATTTTCAAGAATCGTAATACCTGTGAAGGGCAATAATGCAAATCACAGTAAAACAAAGGTATATCTGCATATGCGCTAGAATGGAAGGGTGTCCATTTTATTAAGGGAAACAAGGAAATCATTGAACAATGCTGAAAATATTACTCCCTTGGTGAAAACACACATGCACAAATGCAAGGTCTGTACTTGTGTAATAAACAGGAAGACTGAGATCTGAGAAGGATCGTACCTAACTGCTATCAAGTGCTTGCTTACAGCTTCAGAGAAGGATGAGATGAGAAGAGACGAGATCAAGAGGAATGGTCACTTCTTTGCCTATGTATTTGTGAATTTTTTTAAAGAATGCATCTATGTATTATTTATATAAAATTTTGTGAGAAGAAGGAATGGGAGAGTGAGGGAGTGGATGCAGATGTTGAATACCTTTGAGGTGCATGAATGTGAAGGGAAGGAGGGAGATAGGATAGCAGCCAGAAGAAGTTCCTGTTTCGGGGGACACTTGTAGACTGGGTTCTTTTGCCATCAGTCACATGATGGATGCACTGAGAGGTAGCCAAGGCATCTGGTATACACCTTCCTTTACTTCAGCGTCATCTTGGACATCTCATAAGTCTCAAAGAGCCTAAAAAGCACAAAGACTACTTTCCTCAAGCAAGAAGGAATTCAGCCAGCATAGACAGGTAGGTAGGTAGATAGATAGATAGATTGATTGATCTCCTATTCATTCTGTTTCTGTGGAGAACTCAGACTGAAACAGGCCTCCTAAAAGAGTTGCTAGGTCATCAGGTCATCAGTTGCAGCCCCAGGCAGCCTTCTGTGATAAGACTCCAAAGCCAGGCTGTGGAGTCTCCTGGAAGGCAGGCATGGTCATGCCTGTGCCCTCCAGTTACAAGGAGCTCACTCCTCATTCATCTGCCCTTGGCTTGTTTCTTTTTAAGTACCACACAGAGAAGCAAGGCCTTGATCATTATCAGCACAACTGCTTTACCTTTATTTGGAAAATGATAATTAGCATTTGAAAGCAGTGCATTATCCCGAATTCACTGTATTTTCTCAGGCAGAGCTCACGAAAAATCTAAAATCAAATATATTCTCCATAATGTGTTTATTTTTCTAAGGTGAGAGAATTATAACTGTGTTCTTTGGGAGTGTCCTCTTATACTCATGGAAAAATGACTTGGGAGAGACAGGAAAGGCCTGGATCAGAACACAGAGGACTAGATTAAGCTTAATGGAAGCGAGGAGTTGGTAGGGTGGGAGGAGAGTGCTGCAGGTGTATCTTGGACTGACCCAGTGGACTGGGTTTGGTCTATGAGCAGCAGTATTCACTGAAAGTCAGCCTGGCTTTGGAGTCTCATCACAGAGGATGACCTTGCTGTGTAGGATATGCTGCCTGGGGCTGCAACTGATGACCTGATGACCCAGCAACTCAATTTTTAGGAGGCCTCTTTCAGTCTGAGTTCTCCAGAGAAACAGAATGAATAGGAGATCACTCATCTATCTACCTACCTACCTACCTGTCTACCTGTCTTCCTACCTACCTACCTAGAGGGATTTATTTTAAGGAATTGGCTCATGAGATTACAGGGGCTGGCAAGTTCAAGTCCAGGCCAGCGATCTGGAGACCCAGGGCAAAGCTAATGTTGTAGTTCAGGTTCAAAGGCCATGCTGGCTGAATTCCTTCTTGCTGGAGGAAAGGAATTTGTTCTATTCAGGCCTTCAACTGATTTGATGTGGGTCACTCACAATACGTAGGGCAATCTACTCAGAATCCACTGATTCAAATGTAAATTTCATTCTAAAACACCCTTATAGAATCATCCAGAATAATGTTTGAGCAAACATCTGGGCACCATGACCCAGCCAAGCTAACACATAAAATTAACCATCACAAGGCATTTGTTGACATAAACCCTAGACTGGCCTGAGTGTCCAAAGAGGGTGGTGAATAAGCCCTGGCTTGGTAAGGACCAACTTATTCATTATGACGCCCCAAGGACATGGGTCAGAGAGTTCCTAACAGAGGTACTAGACTGGCCTCCTGTTGACACAGAGAGGTGCAGTTTTGCTTTGATCCTCTGCTCACCACTGAAGCCCTAAGGAGTCTCCTCCTTCCATGGCTGGTGCCTGACACGGGCACATGGAGTTCAGGTTCTTTCTTCTGGTTTCTCTCTCTCTCTTTTTTTTTTTACTGTGAATATATTTTTTATTTAGTCATTCTGTTTACAGTTGAAACTCTGGGAATTCAAAATTAATATTCTTGCCCGTGAGCTTCTTATAGACACCAGAAAAAGTTTCAACCTTGTGTTCCACATTGTTCTGCTGTGCTTTGTCCAAATGAACCTTTATGTGCCGGCTGCCATCCAGTTTCACGTGGATTCTCTTGCCCACAATTTCACTTGGGAAGACCAGGTCCTCGAGGATTGCATCGTGGACAGCTGTCAGTGTACGGCTCCTGGGACGCTTTTGTTTATTTTTAGTACGGCTTTTTCGAGTTGGCTTAGGCAGAACTCTCCTCTGAGCGATAAAGACAACATGCTTCCCACTGAACTTTTTCTCCAATCTGCGTTCTAACCGGACTTGGATTTTCTGGGAAGATTTTAGTTGAGGAACAGGAACAAAGATTATGGCAGCTTTCCGGCCACCACCAACTTCAGTTTCCTTGGCTGCCATAATATTCAGCTCCCTGAGCTGAGCCTTGAGGTCCGAGTTCATCTCCAGCTCCAGAAGAGTCTGGGAGATGCCGGACTCGAACCAGTTTGGCTTCTTGCCATTGGGCTTCACGATCTTGTCACTTGAACTGAACATGGCTTTTTCCTTGGTGAGCACTGACTTAGGAAAAGACCCAAATCTCGCGAGAGCACGTCAAAATCCCTCTTCTGGCTTCTCTTGTCTTTCCCCTGCTGTGTGTGGGTTAGTTTTTCTTCTTCAGGATTTCTGAAAATAGGAATAATAATCCTATTCCAGAAGAAAGGACTTAATTAAAAAAGGAGCATTCCCAACTGGATCACAGTGATCCTGACATGTGGAGATGTTACAGGCTGCTACTGCCTGTATTCTGGAGGCCTGTGGTCACAGCAGTGAACAATTGCTGCTGGGCCTGCTGTCTGTCAGCTGCCATCTGCTCCAAAGCCTCCGCTACTCTTCCCTTGTCACAGAGCTGACCTAGTACTCAGAGCCTGTTTCTGAGGATATGGGCAGCAGAGGGGAGTTTAGGCTGCAGGCTGATTAGGTGGCACTGGTGCTAGCTTTTTTAAAAGTCATGTTCTTATCTGTGCTTGCAAATGTCTGCTGCTTCTGTCATAGCATTATTCTCTTTTCATGTGGAGGATGATTGCTATTGATTAGAAGCAGTAGTATCCTTGTGCTTTAGGCTCTTTGAGCCTCATGAGAGGTCCAAGATGACACTGAAGTAAGGGAAGGTGTATACCAGATGCCTTGGCTGCCTTTCAGAATATATCACTGGCACCGCCAGGAGAGAGCTAGGCTGTGTGAGAGTGGGTTTAGGTGCTGGGCCAGGCACAGGGGAGTGTGTTCTATGTACTGTGGATCTCCCTTACTTGCACCCTGGACAACTGGCTCTTCCGGACTGGGTCTCTTGGTCTATCTTTGTGTCCTTCTCCACTTTGAAGCTAAAAGACTGTGTCAGAATCCTACCAAATACACAGAGATTTTAACATGCCAGTTTTATAGCAAAATAGCACAAAATTTTATAGCAAAACAAATCTCTTTGGTGGCTTAGTTGCTGTAGAAAAAGACAAATGTTCCACTAAATGATGAGCTTAGCTTGGCTAGCATAGTGTGGGTAGATAGATTTTAAGGTCTATACCTTAAAATTGAGGGACTTCATGTTTGTGATACTCAGTAATTTCTTCGAACTAGGAGGGAATGCTGTCTCAGAATGCTGGCTGGTTACCCTTAGTGAATAGGAAAGGAAAGTAACCAGGGATATGCCTAGGTAGCTAAATACTTGCAGAGGGCACACTTGAGGCTGGAGACCTCATATTGCTAATAATACCAGTTTGGATGAATGTGTCATTTCCAGAACATTGTGTATGTTGAGCATTGTGTATGTATGTCCAGGGATAGAGAAGCTGGCCAGGCATGGTGGCTCACACCTGTAATCCCAGCACTTTGGGAGGCCAAGGCGGGCGGATTGCTTAAGCTCAGGAGTTTGAGACCAGCCTGGGCAACATGGCAAAATCTTGTCTCTACTAAAAAATACAAAAATTAGCCGGGTGTGGTGGCACACACCTGTAATCCCAGCTACTTGGGAGACTGAGGCACAAAAATTGCTTGAACCTGGGAGGTGGAGGTTGCAGTGAATCAGAATTGCACCACTGCATTCCAGCCTGGGCAACAAAGTGAGACTCTGTCTCAAAAAAAAAAAAAAAAAAAAGATACAGTAAAAGTTGTGAGTTGAACAAAATGATATGTTTCTGGTCTTGGAACACTGTACTTCAGAGGGCCAGACTCCCTTCTCTGCCTGAGATAAGAGATTTAAATTCAGAGCATCTTAAACAGAATGACTTTATGTACCTAAAACTTTTTCTTATTCTTCCAAAAATAACATTGAGCAATGGTGGATGACTTATAGATGTCTGATTTTTTTCTTCTCTTACATCGCCTCATATATATTTTGGAGGAAGCAGAAATAAAAAATTAGTCATGGGAGCAGACAGGATAAGGGAAGTAGAAAGTAGAAGAGGGAAAGAAGAAAGAAAAAAACAAAGTGAGAATGAGCAATGGTGGATGACTTTATAGATGTCTGTTTTTTTTCTTCTTTTAGATAGCCTCATATATTTTTTGGAGGAAGCAGAAAGAAAAAAAAAATCATGGGAGCCGACAGAATAAGGGAAGTAGAAAGTAAAAGAAGGAAAGGAAGAAAGAAAAAACAAAAACAAAATGAAGTGAGAATAAGCAAGAGAAGATTTAGGTTGAAACAGACACTCATATTCAAAACTCCCAAGCAGCTAGTTGCATGGGACTCTTGGCGCTTTCTTCAGACAGTGGTTCCAAATCTCCCAAGAAGAAGGGAGCAAAAGAAAACAACATGACCAGTTTTTGTGGCACATGGGAAGGAAACAAATTTAAAAGTTGTGATTTTAGGCTGCTTTTTTGGGATGGAAGTGTAAGTACTGGAGTCAGAAGCTATTTCCTTTACTACTTGTATACTTGCTTTTATGATACTTAAAAAAATGTATACACTATAGCAATTAACTGTGTCTTTTTAGTATGAGAAGTAAGAAGACATAGTGTAGAAGGCTTGCTTTAGGGAGGGAAGACTTCTTGGTATTTTCATCCATTCCCCTACTTCCCCAGCTCCCTGATCCTTGCATCCAGTCAGTTGCTTGGATCAAAGCACAATTTTAGCATTATTTCAACCAGCTATGTCTTGATGAATGGCAAATGAAGAGATAACAGAGTGGCACGCTTCAAAGGGTCAGTGTGGTTCAGCACTCAGCAATAGAAGAGGATTAGGACGGCTGATTGTGACCCTAGGTCACCAGGTAACTTTAAGGCACAACAGTTTACCAACCTGTGACCTGGATTCCTTATCTTTAGCAGAGAAGTCCAGACTAGATGGTTTCTCAGGGCCAAACTTTAAGGATTTTCAGCTCAAATTCTACTGGAGTTTCCATTTTTGGGAAAGGCTGATAATATCATTAGAAATAGGTATTGCCAGCCGGGCGCGGTGGCTCACGCCTATAATCCCAACACTTTGGGAGGCCGAGGCGGGTGGATCACGAGGTCAAGAGATCGAGACCATCCTAGTCAACAAGGTGAAACCCCGCCTGTAGTAAAAATACAAAAATTAGCTGGGCATGGTGGTGCATGCCTGTAATCCCAGCTACTCCAGAGGCTGAGGCAGGAGAATTGCTTGAACCCAGGAGGCGGAGGTTGCGGTGAGCCAAGATCATGCCATTGCACTCCAGTCTGGGTAATAATAGTGAAACTCTGTCTCAAAAAAAAAGGAGAAACAGGTATGGCCAATAGAAAAGAGTATAATCCCAGAAAAGAGGGTACTTCACAGTGGCCTGTCACTGGAGGTGGTCAGAGAGTGTTTAACAATCCTTTGATCCTAAAGTAGATAGGCTTGTGAAGCGAGACTCTGTTAGCCAAAATAAGGCTTAAATGTGGCTCTAGTAGATAGTGTAGTTGTGAGTTTTAAAGTGTAGACATAGAATGACAAGCAGGCACTGACTCTCTAAATAGGGGCTGGAATTGATTTTTAACTGGAATGTGTTGAACAGCTATTCGGAGAAAATGCAACACTGCAATCATGTGGCTTTTCTTCCTGGCCCTAGCCCTAGCCTCAGCCCTTTCTTTCTTCTCATTCTGCTCAGGAGAGGAAATCTTACAGTTTCATCTTTCACATGTGTGCAGGTAACAGGTGGACCTGCGTTCATGTCTCAGCTGTGCTTTACTAATTCTATGATTTTGGGTAAGTTACTTAATTTATTTAAATACTAGTTTCCTCATCTATCGTACAGGGATACTAGCTGATAATACCTACTATTATGCTGGTATTGTTGTAACTATTCACATGATAATACAGGCAGTGTGTTTAAGGTAGTGCTGTTAAATAATAAATATTTTACTGTTATTTATTATTCCTAAATCTCTCTTTTCAAATCGTATATCTCATCTGTCCTCCACTGCTTCAATTATCTATTGTTATGTAACAAACATCTCAAAACCTATGGTCTAAAACCGTGATTTGATTTTTTATGATTCTGTGGGTTGACCAGGGTGCAACTGCATGGTTCCGCTGGTAGAGTTTATAATTTGTCATGCAGTGGCAGTCAAGTGGTGACTGGGACAAGAATATCTGAAATGGCTTTACTGACATGTCCTGCACCTTAGAAGGGATAACTGGAATCCTAAGGATGTCTTTCTCCAGGTGTTCTCTCTCTGAGGGTAGCTTGGGCTTTTTCAGTGGCTGGATCTCAAGAGGAAAGGGTTCCAGGAGAGCAGGCTCCAGTGTGTAAGCCTCTGTTTGCATCCTGTTTGCTAATGTCAGAATTGCTAGTGTCACATCAGTCCCATGTCCAGGACTAGATTCACTTTGAGAAGAGCTATAGGAGATATAAAAAGCAGATGGTGTGGTTCATTGGAGCCACCAAAATAAGTCTGCCATATTCAGTTTCAGAATTCCTGTTATCTAGAAACGTATTCATATGAATGTCATTCTTAGCCTGAACCTACCTAACTTCACTTGCCATCAAATAAGCAATGAATTATTCGCTTTTATGAGCATGGAACTGGTACTAGATCACAAACTGACTATCCTCATTTTATCAACTTTCCCTTAACTTATTTTCTGTGTCAGTTTTTCATATTTCCAAGTTGAAACTCCCTAAACACAACATTTTTTTCCACTTCTCATTTTTTACCAAAATTCTAACTTCCTGAAACCCTGGCATTTCATCCTTTGCTTCCATCCTTGTGGCCTCCATCAAAGTTCATGTCTTTATCATCCTACATGTGAACAGCTGCAATAACCTTTCCAATTATTCTTTAAACACCACTTTTAGCCCGGTGCAGTTCTTTTCAAGAACTTACATTAAGTTTATAATCCTTATTACATTACACCCAACCTTTCTGTTATGGGGCCTTTTTCTGAGGCCCTCATTTACCCTGCTCTGCTCCATTTGTGTAACTGTTTTCCAGCTGAGCACAGTGCCTCATGCATGTCATCCCAGAGCTTTGGGAGGCAGCAGCAGTGGATTGCTGAGGTTCAGGAGTTGGTCTCGCTTAAGTTCGGGAGTTGGAGACCAGCCTGGGTACCATGGCAAAATGCCATCTCTACCAAAAATACAAAAGTCAGCCAGGTGTGGTAGTGTGTGCCTGTGGTCCCAGCTACTTGGGAGGCTGAGGTGGGAAGATTGCTGGAGCCGGGAAGTTGAGGCTGCAGTGAGCAGTGATCGTGCCACTGCACTCCAGCCTGTATGACACAGTAAGACTTTGTCTCAAAAATAAAATTAAAAAATAAAATAAAAATAAAAATTAGTTTTTACAGTTGTATCCCATCCACCCTCCAGAATCAGAGTATGATGAGGGAAGTTACTTAATAAGAGAGTTTTAAGTTCACCTGTATTATAACTATCTTAGCACACAGAGGGGAACCCAGGAGGCAATTTTGGGGCAGGGTAAAAACCTGAAGACAAGATGTAAGGAGGAAGGGATTTTGTTGTTGCTATTTGTACTTTTGAGAATTAGGCGGAAGGGAAAAGAGGAATCAGCAAATATTTCAGGGAGTTAGAAATTAGATCCCCTTAATGCAATTCCTCAATGTTTGAACATCTTGAACTGTCTTTTGTTCACTACACGACTCCTGCCACCCTTGGGTTATGCGTCCATACCCATGTGGTCTGTTTTTGTAGTTGTCATTGGAATGGTGCCAGGGTGTATATATATATACTAATGCTGTGCTTGGTACGCAATGAGTGCTTCACAAATGCTTGTTGGATGAAGAATATAAGCAAAACTTAGCTAAATTCATATCTTTTATAAACTAAAATGGACAACCAGAACTCAGTTCTGGAGTCTGCCTAATTATTAACTTCTACTTAGAGGCAGCTGCATTCTTGAGGGTGGAGCCGCGATCTTCTTTGACTGTGATCCTGTTTTATTCCTTTAAATTCTCAGCACAGCCGAATAAGAGGCCCTGTTTCCTTACTGGAGACTTTCAGGCAAAGGAGCCGTTTCCAACTTCCTACTAAGTCCACCCAGCCTATGTCATGCAGGGGATACGGGGAAGAATTTTCCTTGCAAGGGCCTCCTCAGAAGTTTTGGAGATGGGCCTTGAGCTCTTGGCTGGAAGCTTGGTTTTCCAAAGTGGAGTTGCCGTAATGCTCAGCATTGATTGAGAGACGTGCTGCCTGAGCTATTTTCCTGAGAGTCAAATAAAACTCTCTTGTCTTAAGCCTGCTTTGAAAGGTGTTTTCCTAATGATTTTACAGTCAAATAGAATGACTGTGTGGGAGAGTGTATTAAATAACTGGAACACTCTGGGCAGCTTCCCTTCCCCACCCTGTGCCCCTACTTGCCTTTCCCCCAAGCTCCTCCTTCCCCGGGCACACACATCCTGCTCTGTTTTCTGTTCTGGAGCTGCCTGAATTGTATGATTTTTGTGGATGAATGTGAACTCTTCAATCCAGAAAGAGGTGCCAGGAACACAAACAACCCGGCTAATTGGTATTTACCCCTAGGGGAGGTGACATGGCCAACCAAGCTGGTTGCATTATCTCCATGGGGCACTTACTTCAGTTTGAGGAGAAACCTCAGGCTCTCTCAAATCATCCGAGAAGCATTTGCCAAGAAAAGACTATAGTCAGGAGGTGCTCCATCTCTCAAGTATATTGGATTGGTTGCAGAAATACTCACTTGAGGCAGCTTGTATTTTTATTTAATCTCTTTCTGAGCTGCTTATGATTTCAGGGTACTGAGAGGAATTTTCAAGAATTGATTTATATTGAAGAACTAAAATTTAGAAATAGCAGTTTTGTTAAAGTATTTCTCAGTTGTTTTGTGAAAGTATTGCCAACCCTGACTGAAGGTCTGACTTTCAACAACTTGTTCCATGTAAGGATTATTGACTTCCTCAAAGGCCTGTCTGCTGCCGCCTCCTCAGACAACAGAGCAGCTCTTCTAAACCATGGAACTTCCACCTCCAGCTTTAGAAGGCCTCTGCTTCTCATAAGCATTGCAGGTGGTTCCCTGGTTGCTGATGAGCTTCCTGTTTATTCAATAAGCATTGCAGGAAATACAAAGAAATGTCAAGCGATCAAATGTTCTGGGGTCACCGGAGCAGTTCTTAACATTCCCTTACTAAAACTAGGTAAATCTATAGATTTTCATATGTATATATAGAGGCACAAAAAGTCTTTTTGTCTTTAAATAATCCTTTCCCAGCCAGGTGCGGTGGTTCACGCCTGTAATCCCAGCACTTTGGGAGGCTGAGGCAGGCGGACCACAAGGTCAGGAGTTCGAGACCAGCCTGGCCAGTATAATGAAACCCTGTCTGTACTAAAAGTACACAAATTAGCCGGGTGTGGTGGTGCATGCCTGTAGTCCCAGCTACTCAGGAGGCGGAGGCAGAAAAATTGCTTGAACCTGGGAGACAGAGGTTGCAGTGAGCCGAGAATGTGCCATTGCACTCCAGCCTGGGTGACATGGTAAGATTATGTCTCAAAATAATAATAGTAATAATAATAATCCTCTTCCACCTCCTAAGTAGTAAAATTGCAACCAAGAAGTAGCAAAAGTGGTATTTGAGCTTCATCCTTCTTTTCTCCTGTCCCTATACCCTCACCTAGAGAAATTACTCAGAGACTATGAAGAATAGGGAATGGAAGAAACTGAGAGCCCATGGTGGCAGAATACCCCACAGACCACACGTGTCTGAATAATGGAGAGTTTGATAAGTAGAATAAGCCATCAGAAAAAATAATTTTCAAATAATGATTCCCCTTCAAATTATTTTACATATTTTCTCTAATATAACTATTAGAGTAAAACCATTGAAATTTAGTATTAATTGAAAACTCATCAGATTTTTATATTGTGTTATATTGTGTTTAACACACAATACTCATTTGGCTTTAAGAGACTGTACTAGAATGTAAACTCCACAAGAACAGAGACTGTGACTAGTTCCTTTCAATGCTTTATCCCACGTACCTGAATGGGACCTAGCTCAGGTACTCAGTCAACAATGAGTTGTAGAATGAAAAAAATCTAAATACAGTGGAGGCTGTTTGGCCTCTGCCCTCTTCTGCCCTTGGGTTCTCAGTTTCTTCCATTTTCTGTTCTAACATGGAAATGGAAGTTACAGTAAAAGTAAAACTTAAAGGACTCTTATTTATATTGCTTAGCTTCTTCCTCTCAACTAATTTCTAGGTCTTAAAGCATAGATTTCAAATATTAATTAAGCTAGAAGTAGAGTCTTTGAACTAGTTTTCTGGCATTTTCTAAATTAAATTTTAAAATTTTGAGATAATTATAGATTCATTCACATGCAGTTGCAAAAAAATAATACAGGCAGATTCCTTGTAATCTTTACCCAATTTTCCCCCATTGTAACGTCTTGTGAAACAGTAGTACAATATCACAACCCAGATACTGACATTGACTCATTCAAGATACAGAGCATTTCCATCCTCACAGTGATTCCTCGGGTTGCCCTTTTATAGGTGCACTCTCCCCCAACCCTGCCTTGGGAGACTACCCATCTGTTCTCCATTTCTATAATTTAGTGAGCAACTTATCTTTAGAAAAATTTCTCCAACAGCTGGTCCCTGGGAAGAAAAGACCATGTAACACATATAGGATTGATGCGTTTTGTAGGTGGAAGCCAGGTATTTATAGATGCATGCCTTCAGTGTTGCCTGGTGTTGCTGTGCCAGGAGACAGTGTGGGGCCCTGAAAGTCAGATTACTGAGACATTAGTACTGCAACTATTCTTGCCAGAAAATGCCCCAGCCAAAAGCTGTTGGAATTTTCCCACCTGAATTACAATACCTCCACAAACCAGGCCAAGAAGTATTCTCAGTGGCAGAGCATTTCTAGCCTTTCTGTGATGCTCAGGTAGTCAGATACTGTCTGTAATCCCTAATAGCTGTGGAACAGATGAGGGAAGGTGTCTTCCCTACCTGTCAATTTGTGACTGTTTACTGATAAGTACTGAGACTGTGAACCCCCCTTTTCTATCTCTGAAGCTTATCTTTGCTGCTGTGTGGTTCTGCTTTGCCCCTGTATTGCACCTGGAGCTTCTGGAATGCCACAAAATGCTAAGTAGTTCATACCTTTTCCTTTTCTCACTGTCCCTCTGACTTAGTTGTCTGATGATGTCACAGAAGTAAAAGCCATTACTGTTCTTAAACCAGCAGCTGTGCTGTTAGAAGCATCAGGAGTGTCTGTTCTCTCCAGCTATTTGGGCATCGTGTTACACTTCATTGTATCGGTAGCTCAGCCAGCCTGAACATATCTATTTTAGAACATGAGGTAATAAACCCAGTACATAAGATATTGGAAGAACTTGTAAGTTTGTATGGACTGAAATTGCTTGTAACAGCCTGCCTTTGCCGTAAATCCACTGTACATTTAAAATTTTTTTAAATTGCATAAGTTAAATGGTATGGCTTAGAAGTAAAATCATTAAGGCAAGAGATTTAGTATTTCACACGTATCTATAATCTTAAGTTGCATAATAAAAACAATTTTTACTTTATAGCTATAAGAGTTGGTACACAGAAAGATTAATGAACTCAAAAAGCTATGTCCTGATTGGGTAGTAATGAAAGAACTCACAGATTTCTAAGCCAGCTCCCTTCCTTCCTTTTTTTCATTTTTCTTGTTTTCATAGTATGCCCAGTTTTAACCTGGTTTACTAGCTGAGGATTTGCTAAGAATTTTAATAAATTATCTGGGTGTCTAATATTTTCGGTTTTTTTTTGAGATGGAGTCTCCTGCCTCAGCCTCCTGAGTAGCTTGGGTTACAGGTGTCCACCACTACACCCAGCTAATTTTTTTATTTTTAGTAGAGTTGAGGTTTCACCACGTTGGTCAGGCTGGTCTCAAACTCCTGACCTTGTGATTCGTCCACCTCGGCCTCCCAAAGTGCTGGGATTACAGGCGTGAGCCACCGAGCCCAGCTAATGTTTTTACTTACAAACTTTAATTAGCAAGTTGAATTGTGAAGAGAATGGAATGTGTGGTTTTGGGCTTCTGAGATGATGTGCAAAATAAAATAGTAAAAAAAAGTTTAGTGAGAGCGGCAGTGTGAAACATGTTAGTCATATTTGTATCTGATCTTTGTGATTTATCCAATAATTACCCTGGGTACTCCATATACATGTATGAAGATGTAAAGTTTTTTTATTTTCAGCAGATGTATTCCTTCCTTCCTTCCTTCCTTCCTTCCTTCCTTCCTTCCTTCCTTCCTTCCTTCCTTCCTTCCTTTCTCTCTCTTTCTTCACCCACCTATCTTCCCTCCCTCCCTCCCTTCCTCCCTTCCCCCTTCCCCCTTCTTCCCCCTTCTTCTCCCTTTTTCCCCCTTCTTCCCCCTTCCCCCTTCCCCTTCCCCTCTCCTCCCTTTTTTTCAGACAGAGTCTCCCTCTGTCACCCAGCAGTGGCTCCGTCTTGGCTTAGTGCAACACCTTCCACCTCCCTGGTTCAGGTGATTCTCCTGCCTCAGCTTCCTGAGTAGGTGGGACTACAGGCACACACCGCCATGCCTGGATAACTTTTTGTATCTTAGTAGAGACAGGGTTTCATCATGTTGCCTGGGCTGGTCTTGAATTTCTGAGCTCAGGCACTCCAACCACCTTGGCCTCCCAAAGTGCCTGAGCCACCATGCCTGGCCGAATTCGTTCCTTTTGTTACCCAGCCTCCTTTGCCAGCTATCCATGCACTAAAGAGGTTTTCAGTGCCAGGTCTTCAGCATTGTATTGCATGATGGCTGATGGAAGAAAAGAGACTAGTGGTTATACTTTGGAATTTAGTGTTTAGTTACTGGTGAATTTTAGATCCAAGACGACTACGAAACCTGGCTCAGTTATTTTTGGACACCAAAACATAATTCTATTGGAAAGCGAACATACTCTATCACTCAATTTTGAATAAAATAGGTTTTTTGAATCAGCCAGAAATTAAAATGGGAGCATTATGTTCTGAGCTGAAGATTTCAGATTATGTGAATACTTTTTCTCTACAGATGAATATAGTGAGCCTTGAAATGTAGTATTAGACAACTGCTTTCTGGTTATCTTAGTATGCTAAATTGAGACTTTCAGTTTGCTTGGGCTTCAAATTACCTAAATAAGAAATAATATTAACGCTGGCCCAACTAATGAAAAATTAGGCAATTGCCACTAAGCTCTATGAGGGTAGAGACTTCATAGGTCTTTGTCATTGTTGTATTTCTAGCTCCTAGAATAGTTTTCTTACACATAAGAGGCACCAATATCAATTATTGAATGAATGAATAGGATAATAGACTGAGAAATTATATAAGATTTTAGTCTTTTTTGCAGTATTTCCCTTGGGAAATAAAATAAAACTAAAAATTTATTCTGTAGGTAAAGAACTGGCCTTGCTATGTATGATAAGACATTATATAAGCATAAATGACATACTTTAAAAAGAGGCTTCAGCCACATTTTTTTAGGTCATACTTGCCTTCTTCTAGATATTTTATCATCTTTGATAAAATATAAGGATTTCTAAAATATATGTAATTTCCTGAATCTCAAAACAAAGCAGGTAGGGTGGGAGGCCAACATGTTTGAATGCCATGTACTAAAAGTTTATATATGGGTGTGTACACACACACACACACACACACACACACACACACACACAAAGATCAATAGCAGTTATTTCCCATTGTACAGGTGAGAAGGTAAGCTCAGTTACTTGGAGATGAAGGCTGGTTTTGAATTCAGGTCTGACTCTAAAATTCATGCATTTGACACCATGTTATTTTTTCTGAGTACTACAGTTTAACATCTGTGGTGTATTTCACAAACTTCTAGAAGGAGTTGTTCGCATTTACTATTCCCAAATTCTTACTGTGCTTAATCCATTGAATACTTCTCAGTCTTACATTACCTGTCATTTTCGGTACCATTTGATACTGAAACTCTTCTTGAACATCCCACTTGAGATCCTGTCTTGACTAGGTTTCTGTCTCCTGGTTTCCTATTTCTGACCACTCTTTTAGGGTTTCGTTAAATTTGTAGGTATTTGGGTGGAGTAGAAATGATATTTTACCTATATTGAGTTTTCCTGTCTACAAACATGCGTAGCTCCCTTTTTAAGTCTTTTAAAAATGACTTTCCATAAAGTTTTACAATTTTCTTTATAAAAATCCTAGGTACCTTTTGTTGTCATAACTGATACCTTTTTTCATAATTAACAGTTCTAATAATTAGTTGTGGGTTTTAAGAAACTGAGCTTTTATATATTCTTTTATCAAGCAACTTGAATTATTTTCAATAGTTCATCTGTATGTATGTTCTCCTAACTTTAAAAAAACTTATTTTGAAATAATTTTAGATCTACAGAAGATTTACAAAGACACAGAGTTCCTCTATACCCTTCATCTAGGTTTCACTAAGATTAACTTTTTTTTTTTTTTAAGACAAGATCTTTGCTCTGTTGCTCAGGCTGGAGTGTAGTGGCATAATCACGGCACACTGTAACCTCTGCCTCCCAGGCTCCAGAGATTCTTGTGCCTCAGCCTCCCAAGTAGCTGGGATTTCAGGTATGTGGCACCATGCCTGGCTTATTTTTTGTACTTTTTGTAGAGTCAGGGTCTCACCACTTTCACCAGGCTGGTCTCGAACTTCTGGCCTCAAGCAATCCACTCACCTTGGCCTCCCAAAGTGCTAGGAAGTAAGCCACCACACTCAGCCTTACTTCTTACATAACTGTGGCACCTTTGTCAAAACTAAGAAATTTATACTGGTTACAATGCTCGTTCTAAAGTATAGATTTATTTGGATTTCACCACTTTTCCCACTAATGTCCTTTTTCTGTTTCGAGATCAAATTCGGAATATCATGGTGCATTCAGTCTCTTGATTTTTAATGTAGAAAATGGTACTATCTGTAGATAACAACTGTTGGATCCCTTAGTTTTCAAGTATTGTGTGTGTGTAAATATTAGGTGTGCATATATGTATCTTCCTGCGCTGGCTAGTACTGACCACTCCATCTAGGATCTACTTGCTCTACATCCTGCACTTCTCCTGTAAATGTTGGTGCTTCTTTGGATTATGTCCTTTGCCCTTTAATCTGCTCTGGCTACACACTTTTGGGACAATCCCAACCACTTTACATCTCCCAGTAGCGATTAGGTACTGACTGCACTCCTAAGGCTGCCACTGTTTGGTCTGGTTATTACCTCTTTATTTCTTTTTTTTGAGACGAAGTTTCACTCTTGTTACCCAGGCTGGAGTGCAATGGCGCGATCTCGGCTCACCGCAACCTCTACCTCCTGGGTTCAGGCAATTCTCCTGCCTCAGCCTCCTGAGTAGTTGGGATTACAGGCATGCGCCACCGTGCCCAGCTAATTTTTTGTATTTTTAGTAGAGACGGGGTTTCACCATGTTGACCAGGATGGTCTTGATCTCTTGACCTTGTGATCCACCCGCCTCGGCCTCCCAAAGTGCTGGGATTACAGGCTTGAGCCACCGCACCCGGCCATTACCTCTTTATTTCTAACAGATTTCCTTTTTTGAACTCTGGATTCATATAACTGACTGTTTTTTGGACATCTCTGTCTGGATTTTCCACGGGCATTGCAATTTCACTATGTCTGAGGGGAACATATATCATTGACTTCCCTTGCCAACTTTCCCCTCCTACTGTGTTTCTCATCCCAACAATCTCCCAGTTATCCAAGACAGAGAAAAACCTGGGACCTATTTCTGAACTCTTCCCTTTATTCTTTTCTCCCTTCCTCTTTCCTCCTTCCTTTTTGCCCTCTTACTCCCTCCCTTTCTTCTCCCCATAGCCACTCCTGCAATTGAATCCTGCTTCCTTTATGTCTTCCCGTATTTATTACCTTCTTTCCACTCCCACAGTTGGTGATTCCTTGGATTCTGTCCCCACTGTTTCATTAAAATCCTCATTCTTTCATGCTGTTTCATGCTACCAGACTCCTTAACATAGTACTCAGAGCCTCTGGTCTCTCCAGCCTCATTTAGTCCCCCATACCGTCTCCCAGAACACACATACACATACTCATACACTCCATGCTACCTAACTTCTGGAAGTTCCTTAGATGTGCTAGGTTTTCTCTCCCTTTCTCCTTTGGAAGTTATATAAGATGCTTTTTTTGTTCTCATTCTCTCTTTCCCTGACTAACTCTTGCTAATTCTTTCAGTCTCCATTCATTTGTCACTGCTTCCAGGAAATATCTCCTCTATTCAGGCTGGGTTAGGTTTACCCTCCGAGTGCTGTCAAAGTGGCCTGTGTATATTTCTCTCATGGCACTTACAGTATTGAGCTTTGGTTATCTGTGTACCGGTTCTTATCCCCTCAACCATGCTGTATGTTCTTTAAAGCTAAAGAAGACCAACATTGTATTTTCCTTTGGGCTTCCTATTGCTTAGCGCAGTACCTGGCACATAGCTGTTACCCATAAATGTTAATCGAATGAATGAGTAAATGTATTCACCATTTGTGGAAACACTGACTTGTCTGTTTCCAGAAACCATATTCTTTGACCAGGGACAAATCTCTCTAAATATTAGATTCCTTATTTTAGGGAGGGTGTATGGGATAATCCTTTACACTGCTGATAAATTAGTATTGTATAATTCTAAGATTTATCATCCTGGGGCATATACAAAAGAAAGTGAAGGATTGTGGAAGAAGATTCCAAAATAGGAGTTACAAAATATTTTAAGCAATGATGGTAATGTTGAAACAATAATTTGGCTTTTTGGTTATACTGTTTAACTAATATGTTGAGTGCCAATGATCTGAGCCCTTTGAACATTTGAGTGATTTACTCATGGTGTTTCTATTCCTTTGCTGACATATCTAAATCATTTTAGAAAGATTGTGTTAATTCCCCTTTCCTGAATATTTTGTTATGTTTTCTTTTCTTTCTGTCTTTTTTTTTTTTTTGAGATGGAGTCTCACTCTGTTACTAGGCTGGAGTGCAGTGGCACAATCTTGGCTTACTGCAACCTCTGCCTCTCAGGTTCAAGCGATTCTCCTGTTTCAGCCTCCCAAGTAGCTGGGACTATAAGTGCACGCCACCATGCCCAGCTAATTTTTGTATTTTTAGTAGAGACGGGGTTTCACCATGTTGGCCAGGATGGTCTGCTGAAAATTTTCAAGTCAAGTTGGACAGTTGTTTGCCATGGATACTGTAGATGTGATTTAAGATGTAATTGTATAACGATAAGGGTAACTGACCACTAAGATTTTGCTTAATGATGAGATTCTTCAATTTTGTGGTTTACAGCTTTTGTTTTTATATTGCAGCATTTTTAAAAATTGAATTTAAAGTGTGGATAATATACTATTTGTCTAAGTTGAGGTCTTACTAGATTTAATATCAACGTTAGAAAACTACCAGAAGTATTATTATTATCATGGATAAGATGTCTAGCTTTACTTTTCATCAGTTTTTGATAACTATGGCGGAAAACTCTCAAGTGTATAACCAAAAAAGTTGAAGTATTAAAGTAGGGATTTTATATAATATGAAAACCAGGGCTTTAACATTTATATAAGTATAATAATATAAATTAGTATTTTATCATATCCAGAAACTAGAGAGAAGATGACAGCTTCCCTCCTTAGGCCCAGAAGGGACTGGATCATTTTTATGCTTCAGAAGAGTTGAAGTCATCCTCAATTTTTCAGAACAAAGTTTTGCTAGCTTTTTTGTTACATTATTTCATTTCCTAGAAAGTGTGAAAAATTTGACTCTGTCCTTTTTGTGTGGAAATTTAATATAATTCCTATCATTTCTTATCTTGAAGTACTTAATATTTGAAACCATTCCTTTAAGAAGACCATCCCCTAACCCTAGACAATGAAATATGTCTTTAGCTTATGCCTTTGCTGTGTCATAAGGTTCAGTGGTATTGCTTATTAAGAGTCTTCTAAATCTCAAGAGTAATTTTTTTTTTTTTTTTTGGAGATGGGGTCTTGCTCTGTTGCCCAGGCTGGAGTTCAATGGTATGGTCTTGGCTCACTGCAACCTCCGCCTCCCAGGTTCAAGTGAATCTCCTGCCTCAGCCTCCCAAGTAGCTGGGATTATAGGCGTCCACCAGCAGGCCCAGCTAATTTTTTGTATTTTTTATTAGAGACGGGGTTTCACCATGTTGGCCAGGCTGGTCTCAAACTCCTGACATCATGATTCTCCTGCCTCGACCTCCAAAAGTGCTGGGATTATAGGCATGAGCTACCGTGTCCAGCCAAGAATGATTATTTTATTGTATCTTTCTTCTCCATGAAGTCCAGCATGGAACAGTAACAACAAAAAAGCTAATCTCCGTGTAAGCAGATTTAACTTCACTGGACTGGACTGTATTCTTGAGTACTGGCAGAGACTTCTCATTGTATGGAATCAGCAAAGCATCTCGAGGGCTTCTGGAATATTAACACAGTTTTTAAACCTTCTTATACATTGTTCCCAAATTAACTCTGATTACCTAGTGAGCTGCCTTTGGCTACCTTTTGTTCTTTTATAACAAAAAGAACTTTTTATTAGGGAAAGTTTCAAATATATACAAAAACAGACCAGGATAATAAACCCCATGCACCCAACCCCCTACTACAGCAATTATCACCACATGACACATCTCATTTCATCTATACCCCCTCCAACTCTTTTTTACCTCTCCCCCCCACTGGATTGTTTTGACATATATCCTATATATCATGTCATTTCATCAGGTCATTTAAAAAATGATTTACTTACAAACTGTATAAGGCTGGGTGCAAGTGGCTCACACCTGTAATCTCAGCTCTTTGGGAGGCCAAGGTAGGAGAATCCCTTGAGCCCAGAGTTTAAGACCAGCCTAGGCAACACAGCAAGATGCTGTCTCAAAAAGAAACACACACACACACACACACACACACGACATAAATTCTTATATAAGTGATTGTGTGTGTTAGTATGTATTAGATAATAAATGATTAATATGTATCTCTGAAAGATAAGGATTTTTAAAAAATGATCACAGTTCTATTCTCATACCTAAAAATTTTAAGGTTCCCTTAAGGTATAAATATCCAGTTAGTGTTAAAAATTTCCTGATGGTCTCATATTTTCTTTACAGTTGTTTTTTTCTAATCAGAAGTTGAACAAGGTTCACATATTCCTTTTGGTTGATATGTCTCCAAACTCCCTTTTTAATTGAAAAATTCTCTCTCCCTCCTTGAACTCATGAATGTACTTATTTCCAGTCATGTTTAATATGGCACACAGTTGGTATTTTATTCTAGATTGTTTTAAAGTTTTAACAATGCTAACATTGTTATATGCTTATTATAAAAGTAACAAGTACAACAAAAAAATTTAAATATCAAAAAGTATGTGGAAGTAAAATACCATTTTTATCTCATTATCCCCGAATAATTGGTAACTCTTTGGGATTCTTTTCTACTAATCTGTACATATTCAAATGTAAAATTTTTACATGCTAAATAGTCCCTGTGCTATTACTTTGAGTTTAATTTGCTTTTGGTTTTCTAGGTCATAAAGTAGAAGCTTAGATTTTTATGTTTTTTTGTTTTTCTAATACAAATACTTAAAGCTGTAACCTTCCTTTTAAAAATGCTGAATTTTTATTATACAACTAGAAATATTTTCTAATTTTCTTTATGATTTATTTTCTCTGTTTTTTGTTTGTTTTTTTTGTTGCTGTTGTTGAGACAAAGTCTTGCTCTGTTGTCCACGCTGGAGTGCATTAGTGCCATTTTGGCTCACTGCAACCTCCGCCTCCCAGGCTCAAGCAATTCTCGTACCTCAGCCACCCAAGTAGCTAGGATTATAGGTGCACACCACCATGCCTGGCTAATTTTTTTTTTTTTTTTTTTTGTGGAGGAGTTTTTTTCCATGTTGGCCAGACTTGTTTTGAACTCCTGACCGCAATCAATCTGCCAGTCTCCCGAAGTACTGAGATAACAGGCGTGAGCCACCACGCCTGCCCTTCTCTGTGTTTTATTTGAAAATGTATTGCTTAATTTCCAAATATTTGGGGATTTTCCAGATACCATATTGTTAACAGATTTCTACTTTATAGGTCATATGATTTTTAGTCAATTCAAATGTAATCAGGCTTGTTTTATATACCCAGTAATGGGTATATACCCAAAGGAATTGCTGGGTCAAATGGTATTTCTGGTTCTAAATTCTTGCTGAATTGCCAAACTGTCTTCTGCAGTGGTTTAACTGATTTACATTCCTACCAACAGTGTTAAAGTGTTCCTATTTTTCTATAGCTTTGCCGGCATCTACTGTTTCCTGACTTTTTAATAATTGCAATTATGACTGGTGTGAGATGGTATCTCATTGTGGTTTTGATTTGCATTTCTCTGATGATCAGTGATGTAGAGCTTTTTTTCATATATTTGTGGGCCATGTAAATGTCTTCTTTTTTTGTTTTTGAGACAAGAGTCTCGCTCTGTCACCCAGGCTGAAGTGCAATGGCATGGTCTCAGCTCACTGCAACCTCTGTCTCCCTGGTTCAAATGATTCTCCTGCCTCAGCCTCCTGAGTAGCTAGGACTACAGGCATGTGCCACCACATCCGGCTAATTTTTGTATTTTTAGTGGAGATGGGGTTTCACTATGTTGGCCGGGCTTGTCTTGAACTCCTGACCTCGTGATTCACCTGCTTCAGCCTCCCAAAGTGCTGGGATTGCAAGTGTGAGCCACAGTGCCTGGTCTATAAATGCCTTCTTTTGAGACGTGCCTATTCATATCCTTTGCCCACTTTTTGATGGGCTTGTTTGTTTTTTTCTTGTAAATATGTTTAAGTTCCTTGTAAATTTGGGATATTAGACCTTTGTTAGATGGGAAGATTGCAAAAATTTTCTTCCATTTTGTAGGCTGCCTGTTCACTCTGATGATAGTTTCTTTTGCTGTGCAGAGCTCTTTAGTTTAATTAGATCCCATTTGTCAATTTTGGCTTTTGTTACAATTGCTTTTGGTGTTTTCGTCATGAATCTTTGCTCATGCCTGTGTCCTGAATGGTATTGCTTAGGTTTTCTTCTAGGGTTTTTATGGTTTTGTATTTTACATTTAAGTCTTTAATCTATCTTGATTTAATTTTTTTAAAAGGTGCAAGGAAGGGGTTCAGTTTAAGTTTCTGTATATGGCTAGCCAGTTTCCCCAGCACCATTTACTGAATGTGAGATCCTTTCCCCATTGCTTGTTTTTAGCAGGTTTGCCAAAGATCAGATTGTTGTGGATGTGTGGCGTTATTTCTGAGGCCTCTATTCTGTTCTATTGGTCTGTATATGTGTTTTGGTACCAGTACCATGCTGTTTTGGTTACTGTAGTCTTGTAGAATAGTTTGAAGTCAGGTAGTGTGATGCCTCCAGCTTTGTTCTTTTTGCTTAGTATTGTCTTGGCTCTACAGGGTCTTCTTTCATTCCGTATGAAATTTAAAATAGTTTTTTCTAATTCTGTAAGGAATGTCAATGGTAGTTTGATGGGAATAGCATTGAATATATAAATTACTTTGGGAAGTATGGTCATTTTCATGATATTGGTTCTTCCTATCCATGAGAATGGAATATTTTTCTATTTGTTTGCATCCTGTCTTATTTCCTTGAGCAGTGGTTTGTGGTTCTCCTTAAAGAGGTCCTTCGCATCCCCTGTTAGCTGTATTCCTAGGTATTTTATTTTCTTTATAACGATTGCGAATGGGAGTTTATTCGTGACTTGACTCTACTTGTCTATTGTTGGTGTAAAGGAATGCTTGTGATTTTTGCACATTGATTTTATATCCTTAGATTTTGCTGAAGTTGCTTGTCAGCTGAATGGGTTTTTGGGCTGGGACGATGGGGTTTTCTAAATATGCAATCATGTCATCTGCAAACAGAGACAATTTGACTTCCTCTCTTCCTATCTGAATACCCTTTATTTATTTCTCCTGCCTAATTGCCCTGGCCAGAACTTCCAATACTATGTTGAATAGGAGTGGTGAGAGAGGGCATCCTAGCCTTGTGCCAGTTTTTAAAGAGAATGCTTCCAGCTTTTGCCTGTTCAATATGATATTGGCTATGAGTTTGTCATAAATAGCTCTTATTATTTTGAAATATGTTCTGTTAGTATTTAGTTTATTGAGAGTTTTTAGCATGAAGGGATCTTGAATTTTATCAAAGGGCTTTTCTGCATCTGTTGAGATAATCATGTGGTTTTTGTCTTTGATTCTGTTTATGTGATGGATTATGTTTATTGATTTGCATATGTTGAATCAGCCTAGCATCCCAGGGATGAAGCCAACTTGATGTGGTGGATACGTTTTTGGATGTGCTGCTGTATTCCATTTGCCAGTATTTTATTGAAGATTTTTGAATCGGTGTTCAACAGGGATATTGGCCTGAAGTTTTCTGTTTTTGTTCTGTCTCTTCTCGGTTTTGGTATCAGGATGATGCTGACCTCATAAAATGAGTTAGGGAGGAGTCCCTCCTTTTCAGTTGTTTGGAAAAGTTCAGAAGGAATGGTACCAGCTCCTCTTTGTATTTCTAGTAGAATTCAGCTATGAATCCGTCTGGTCCTGGGCTTTTTTGGTTGGTAGGCTATTAATTACTGCCTCAATTTCAGAGCTTGTTATTGGTCTATTTAGGGATTCGACGACTTCTTGGTTTAGTTTTGGGAGATGTTGTGTCCAGGAATTTATCAATTTCTTCTAGATTTTCTAGTTTATTTGCATACAGATGTTTATAGTATTCTCTGATGGTAGTTTGTATTTCTGTGGCATCAGTGGTAATCTCCCCTTTATCATATTTATTGTGTCTATTTGATTCTTCCCTCTTTTGTTTTTTCTTAGTCTAGCCATGTTCTATCTATTTTGTTAATTTTTTTCAAAAAACCAGCTCCTGGATTCATTGATTTTTTTTTTTTTGGAGGGTGTTTCATGTCTCTGTCTCCTTCAGTTCTTCTTCTCTGATCTTAGTATTTCTTGTTTTCTGCTAGCTTTTGGATTAATTTGTTCTTCCCTAACTAGCTTTTTTTTTTTTTTTTTTTGAGACAGAGTGTCATTTCATCTGCCCAGGCTGGAGTGCAGTGTGGTGTTATCTCGGCTCACTGTAACCTTTACCTCCCAGGTTCAAGTGTTTCTTCTACCTCAGCCTCCTGAGTAGATGGGATTACAGGCACATGCCATTATGCCTGGCTAATTCTTGTATTTTTAGTAGAGACAGGGTTTTACCATCCTGGCCAGGCTGGTCTCAAACTCCTGAACTCATGATCCGCCTGCCTTGGCCTCCCAAAATTCTGGGATTACAGGTGTGAGCCATTGCACCTGGCCTCTAGCTCTTTTAATTGTGATGTTAGGGTGTTGATTTGAGATCTTTCAAGCTTTCTGATGTGGACATTTGGTGCTATAAACTTCCCTCTTAACACTGCTTTAGCTGCGTCCCAGAGATTCTGGTACATTGTCTCTTTGTTCTCGTTGGTTTCAAAGAACTTCTTCATTTCTGTCGTAATTTCATTGTTTACCCAGGAGTCCTTCAGGAGCAGATTGTTCACTTTCTATGTAATTGTGTGGGTTTTTTGAGTGAGTTTCTTAATCCTGTGTTCTAATTTGATTGCACTGTGTTTTGAGAGACCGTTTGTTATGATTTCAGTTCTTTTGCATTTTCTGAGGAGTGTTTTACTTCCAAATATGTGGTCAATTTTAGAATAAGTGCCATGTGGCACTAAGAAGGATGTATATTCTGTTGATTTAGAGTAGAGTCTGTAGACATCTACTAGGTCCACTTGATCCAGAACTGAGTTCAAATCCTGAATATCCTTGTTAATTTTCTGTCTTGTTGATCTGTCTGATATTGACAGTGGGGTGTTAAAGTGGGGTGTTAAAGTCTTTCACTATTATTTCATGGGAGGCTAAGTCTCTCTGTAGGTCTCTAAGAGGCACACCCTCTCCACCAAGAGACAACGTGCTTCATTAAATAGGTCCTATTACCTGTGCCACCCAACTGGGTGAGACCCTTCAATAGGGTTTGTCAGACACCCTATATAGGAATGATCCTACTGGCATCAGGGGGGTGCTCCTTGAAGTCAGAGGCCACAGAATAAGGAGGCACCCATCTTTGCTGTTCTCCAGCCTCCTTGAGTGACATCTCCAGGTGCTGGAGCAAATCAGATGAATAGGGCCTGAAGTTAACTCCCAGCAAACTGCAGCGGCCCTACAGAAGAGGGACCTGACCATTGAAGGAAAAACAAACAAGCAAAAAGCTATAATAACAGCATCAACAACAACAAAAAAGCCCCCATAAAAACCCCATCCCGAGGGTCAGCAGCCTCAAAGAGCAAAACTAGACAAACTCACAAAGATGAGAAAGAATCATTGAAAAAATCCTGAAAACCCAAAATCTCAGAGTGCCTCTTCTCCAAATGATTGCACCGTCAAGGGTGTAGAACTGTACAGAGGATCAGATGGATGAATTGACAGATGTATGCTTCAGAAGATGGGCAATAAAAAACTACACTGAACTAAAAGGAGCATGTTCTAACCCAATGCAAAGAAGCTAAGAACCTTGATAAAAGGTTAGATAAAGGTTGCTAACTAGAATAACCACTTTAGAGAGGAACATAAACAACCTGATGGAGCTGGAAAACACAGCAGAAGAACTTCTTAAAGCATACAAAAGTAACAATAGCCAAATTGACCAAGTGGAAGAAAGGTTATCAGAATTTGAAGACCACCTTGCTGAAACAAGGCATGCAGACAAGACTGGAGAAAAAAGAATGTAAAGGAATGAACAAAGCCTCCAAGAAATATTGGACTTCATAAAAAAACCAAACCTATGATTGACTGGAGTACCAGATTGGGGAGAATGGAAACAAACTGGAAAACCCACTTCAGGATATTATCCAGGAGAAATTCCCTAACTTAGCAAGACAGGCCAACATGTAAATTCAGGAAATACAGAGGATACCACTAAGATACTCTACAAGAAGATCAACCCCAAGACACATAATCATCAGATTCTCCAAGGTTGAAATGAAGGAAAAACTGTTAAGAGCAGCCAGAAAGGCCAGGTCACCTACAAAGGGAAGCCCCTCAGACTAACGGCAGACCTCTCAGGAGAAACTCTACAAAGCCAGAAGAGATTGGGGGCCAATACTCAACATTCTTGAAGAAAAAAAATTTCAAACCAGAATTTCATATCCAGCCAAACTAAACTTTATAAGCGAAGGAGAAATAAAATCCTTTCCAGACAGGCAAATGCTAAGGGATTTTGTCACCACGAAGCCTGCCTTACAAGAGCTCCTGAAAGCAACACTAAATATGGAAGGAAAAGCCAGCCAGCACCAACCACTGTAAAAACACACCAAAATATAAAGACCAATGACACTGTGAAGAAACTGCATCAACCAGTATGCAAAATAACCAAATAGCAGCATGACGACAGGATCAAATTCATACATTTTGCTGTTTTTCTAATTATCCTATCTGTCCTTTGCCTTCTCTTTTTTCCTTTTCTGCCTTCTTGGGCTAATTGAGTAGTTTTGAAATATTCCATTTGCTTTTATAATTCAGCTGCCAAATGTTTGGGTTGGTGGGGAGTTAACCTTACTCTTGAACTCTACTCCTGGCTTTCCACGTCTTGGAAGATCTCTTTTTATCCTGCTGGTCCTTAGCTTTGCGTTTGGTGAAGGCTCACTGCTTCACTCTGTCCTGCTCCGAGCCTTCAGTGAACCGCTGCCTTGCATTCTGCAAAGGCCCAGGGTACTTGAGGAGGATCTTCCAGCCCTTCTGTTCTGTTCCTAGCCTTTGGTGTATGGTACTTGTGCACTGGGTGGAAGCTCCATAGGAAAGAACTGGCAGGTGAATATGGAGTTACTCTTTGATCAGGGCTCTTCAGAATTCTAATTCCTCACATTAGCAACTAATAAAAATTTCCTAAAAATTCAGCTGTTTCTTAAAATTTTTCTTAAAAATTCAACTTCATAGTTCCATTTTTTTGGCAAGTTTATTCCTCCTCTTATCAGAGATGAAGCAGCTATGCATCTCTGTTTTGTGAAGAGATCATTGTATTTTGAATTTAATTTATTTAGGTTTTTCTATGCATCTCAGCTCAGATAGTTTTTATAGAAAATCTGTGATTTTGTGACTTCCGCAACTTCTTGTTGTAGGCTTTGGTTATTTTTAAAGCTTCTATTTTAAATATATATCAATGGAAACACTTTGCAAAAATCTACATTTAATTCTTATTTGCTTAGTGGTATAATGAATGACAGTCTCTGAATGTGGAATAGTTGAGGTCTACAAAAGGTTAATGAGTAAATGTATGATATTTACTTTGGTAATTGAGTCACTGGTACTGATCTGGCCATGCATGAATATTCATAATCACCCTTATGAACAGTAATCCACATTAAGATGATGGGCTAGAGCTGGGCTATTTATTGGTAAGGGACAGAAAGAAAGTATAGCAATTGATTATGCAGCCTTGCCTCATGGACCTTTGTACAACCTTATGAGTTAAAGTGAGATGCAAATGCATTCTTCATTAAAATGGCTTTTCTAAATTACGTTAGAGCTAGATACAATGATTTGCTCATACTCAAGATAATTTTGGTTATGTTTATTAAAAACAAAGCTTATTTTCTGCATTTTCCAATAATGTTGTAAAAAAAGACTAGGTACTCTTCTTTGTTGGGTTTCTTGTCTTCATTACATTCCTTTTACTTAGTATTATCTTTTAAGATTTTGTAGAAAAATTTCACCTGGGTAGCTGCACGCTTAATTCATGCAATGCTTTCTGGAATCCAGGGATGACTGACCAGAGGATAGGCAGATGTGAAATGCTCGACAAAATTCTAAGATTGTCTGTTTTTTAATTGTAAATTCTTAAACATTCATAAAAGTAGTGAAATTAGAATAATGGAATCCTGTGCTTCAAATAACTATTAACACAAGTCTCAATCTTATTTATCTTATCCACTTTATTAAAAATTTATTTATTGCCAGATTATTTTAAAGCTAATCTCAGATATTATGTTTCATTTTGCTTGTCTGTTGCTATCTTGACAGGAACAATTTTAAAACGTAATTACTGTGACACAATGATATCTAATGAAGTTAATAATTATTTCAGAAACTTTCAAAAGTTGATTTTTCATGCTGTTTTTCTAGCTACCTAGAAACTTACCTGGGAAATTATATTTATTATGTATTTCCAATGTTATTCAAATGATAATATGCTGCTTTCTAAAACTGTATTTTTTTTCTGTTGCTTTCAAGAATATCCCAAACATATCCATAGGATATAGGATGACCTATGAAAATAGGTTGGACAAACATTTATCTTGCTTATCTTATGATAAGCAGAGTTCTGAGAAGTTTGGTAATAAAGAGTTAACTTGGCTTAATTAAGATTTTTCTAAATCATTTGATCCCAGAACCTGTTTTTTATGTAACATCTCTTAGCCAAAATACATTTGGAGGAATGTTGTTCTAGGCAGGAGAATGCTGCCTCTGAATAGCAAAATGATCTTTATTTTTATTTCAGTTAATTAGGTTATTATTTGTTCATATTATATTATCATAATCAAGTAATATCTTTGTTTTGTTTTTCTATAATCTGCTTAATATTGGTAATGTAGTATGACAAGTCATCTTTGTCAGGATCTTAGTTTATGAAAATCTTTCCTCACACTTATTTTATGAAAATCATTTGTTGTATAAGCAAATTAAGTATAAACATTTTGTGTTTCCACTAGATAAATATTTGCACACAAAAAATAGACATCAAAATCCGATATAGAAAGCTAAATGCATCTGTATTTCATTGAAGAGGAAGCTAGAAATAAGATGTATAGAAATCGAGGAAATACAGTTCAAATTATAACAGTGAACAATTAGATTGTGTTTTATTTGTGAAGAATTGGCAAATAAATTTTTAAAGAGTTTAAACAAAGGAGTAGCGTGGGAATTCTCACATGGTCTACACTTTTATGTACCCTTAAAATATGTTCACTTAAAAAAAGGTAAACAGTTAACAGGGCCAATTGAAAGCTAATTGCCCAACCAAGGAAACAATTCTCCATCTATCCCCCTTCTCTGTTCACCCTGTGACATAGGTGACAAGGGACTGACAAGGCACTGGTGCCCTAGTAGTTCTGCATCTCGTCGTCTCTCATACAGTTTAGTTGACATCTGCTCCCTGTTGCCTATACTCCCAACCTCACCAATCCTCCAAAGTGGATTAGTTGTTGCTCAGGCGTGTTTTGTCTTCATATTGTATAAATGTTATAGAGAAGACTTTTTCCTTTGTGGTGCTACAAAAATAATTTTTTCCTGTTACAGTCAAACTGCAACTTCAAGCAGAAGAGAGAGGAGTTGTGTCTATCAAAGGAGTGTGTGCTAACCGCTACCTTGCCATGAAGGAAGATGGAAGATTACTGGCTTCTGTAAGCATACTTTCTGTTTTCACAGGTTTTTTGTTAGGTTTTATTGCAGTTAATTTACAAGCATTGGTGTTTATCAAATCTTTATAAAGTATTTTACATGTATCATCTTCATAGTCACACTGTAAAATGGTGAGTATCTATTTCACAGATGCAAGAACTGCTGTTCTAAGGAGTAAGTAAAGTAAGAAAATAGCTCATATAAAGTAGAGACTGGATTGGGCTGGGGACAGTCATGAACTCGAAATCACTGCTTTTGCTCTGCAAAACTATTAAACTATAATTTTTAAAAGTTTTCCTTCTATTGTGTAATTGAAGATCAGTGGGAATAGATGTATAAAATTTTGGTTATCAGTTTTTAAATTTCTTCTTTAGAATGTGACATACAAAACACTTGCAGTGTAGAACATTAGTTGAGAATGTAGACTTTTCACCTGGTACAGATGCTGACTCTGCCACTTATGAGATGTGTGTTCTTAGGCAAATTATTCTGAGTTAGTTCCCTTACCTGTAAAATGGAAACAATAATGATCCTATCTCATTGGGATTTTATAATTTAGATACAACACAACAAGCATCCAGATCAGCATTTGACACATAATAGATCCTGAAAATTGTTATTTCCTCCTCACGTTACTTCTCATATATAGATATGTCAAGAGAGGGACTTTTTTTTTTAAATGAGATGGAGTCTCACTCCATCGTGCAGGCTGGAGTGCAGTGGCGCTATCTTGGGTCACTGCATCCTTTGCCTCATGGGTTCAAGCAATTCTGCCTCGGCCTCCCAAATAGCTAGGATTACAGGAGTACACCATCACACCTGGATTTTTTTTTTTTTTTTTTGTATTTTTTAGTAGAGACAGGGTTTCACGATGTTGGCCAGGCTGGTCTTGAACTCCTGAGCTCAGGTGATCCACCTGCCTCGGCCCCACCAAAGGGCTGGGATTACAGGTGTGAGCCACAGTGCCTGGCTGTGGAGAGGGACTTTTCTTTTTTACATTTCATCACAGCTTGTCAGAGGTACTAGTCCTGTCTAGTATTCTGTCCACTATTACAGACTCACTGTCAGCTTCACCATTATTATTAAAGATGGGATTGCTTATCTGTTGAGCATACAGTGTATGAAGAATGGTGCAGGAAAATAAAGAAATACAAAAGACACAGATCTTATTCCTATCTCCTTGAGGGAGTAAATAGGACATATATATAAATGTGTGTGTGTGTGTGTGTGTGTGTGTGTGTGTGTGTCACAGCTCTTATAGCAATGCCACTGGCCAGTTATAGCCTTTCTATATAACCTCCCCAAAGAAAGGATCTAATAGTATCAGAAATTGTGGTATTTTGAGCTGTACAAATAGTTTTTGAAATTTCTTCTGAATGAAGACCTTTGGATTTCTAAAAATACCAAAACAAGACTTAAAAAGAAAAAGAATATTTCAACCATCCCAATTTTAGACTGATTATAAGACAAAGATATACTTATGTTGATATTATCAGTTTATGTGATTTTTGCAGGATAAATCACAAATTTGAGTGTAGTGGCTCTCAATTTTTGGGGGAGGTAGTTGAATAAATTTTAGAATCATCTTTAAGAACAGCCACTACTTATTGAGTGTAAGTGTGCCAGATGCTATAGTAGGCATCAGGCTTATAAAATTGAATATCAGATGGTCTCTGCCCTTAATGAGTGACAATCCAGGGGAGACAGAAGTATAAATAAGTATTTATAATAAGGTATAAGGGTTTTGATATGCTACTTCTATATTTTACATACATGCATAGTGTTATAGGAAAAGATAAGTATTATGATAGAGGAAGCAATACAGAAAAGGAGGTGATTAAATTTGTCTAGAATTGGGGGAGATGACCTACAAGTAGGATTTTAGATGATATAGAGGAGGAAGGAGTTCAGCAGGCAGTCATGGGGCAGAAGAAATAGAGATGAAGATATAGATAATTGTAGGACATGGGACATGCAAAGGTGTGGATGCAAAAATCTACTTGATGCATCTCTATAATTACAAGTAATTAATGAATGCTGGAATGTACAGTGCAATGGAATAACAAGGCAGAAGGGAAGAGAGAGAAAACCAGGAAGGTAGACTGCCTGCTGAATCTCCTGAAGGGCTTTACACATCATGCTGACTATAAGCAGTGGAGAGCCAAGAAGAGTTTTAAGAGACCCAGTTAGATTTAAATTTGAGAAAGATCATCCAGGCAGAAGTATAGAGAATAGATTTAAAGGGGCCAAGACTGGTGGAGAGAGATCAGTTAGAGGGTCACTGTCATAGTCCAGGCAAGTGATGTTCGGATCCTGGCAATACCAGTGGGTTATAGAGGACTGAGGAAAGTGTTAGCACTTGTGATTGATTAGATTTAGGAGTAAAGTTGAAGGAAAAGTCAAAGATGGCTTTTAGGTTTCTGGTTTGGGTGAGAAGGTAGATGCTAATGGGGAAGGAAGAAACAGCAGGGTTTGGGAAAAGGTAGTAAGTTCAAATTTAGGCCCATTTAGTTTGAGTTGCCTAAGGGAAATTCAGGTAAAGACATTCACTGAGTAGTTGGAATGATAAATCTGGAGCTTAAGAGGAAAGGTCTACATTGATTGATAGATTTGGGTATGATCAGCATATAGGTGGTAGTTAAATCAGGGGAATGTATAAGGTTTCCTAGGTAAAGAATACAGCTCAAAACATTAACTACTTAGGACTTTCACTTCTACTCTGTACTTACCTTTTATTCTGCTAATCTATTGTCAATTCAAAAGGTGATGTAATACTTTGGGAATCTACCAAAGTAGCATTTTAAATATCCCCATGACAGTGAGCCAATAAGTAATTTTGGATGATTTTGACATTATATTAGGGAGAGGAAGATGAGTTTCCAACCCTCCTACCCCTTTCACTTTAAGATGTAACAGATCACTGTGACTTCTGCAGTAAGTTGGTTTGGCTACTGTCAGACAGTGAGAGTGGCAGAAGAAAAAAACGGAGATGCATACAACATTTGTGTCTGTCATAACTAACTATGAACAGCACTAATCAAATGGTTTTAAAACTCCAGCTTTTTATATGTCTGTAACAATCTGGGTCAGTGAATGCCTTGAGATTAGTTGTTACTCTGTGTTCTTATACTTGTTGAGATTAAAAGCAGTAACCCAGTGTATTAGTCCGTTTTCACACTGCTGATAAAGACATACCTGAGACCGGCCAGCTTACAAAAGAAAGAGTTTTAATTGGACTTATAGTTCCACATGGCTGGGGAAGCCTCACAATCATGGTGGAAGGCAAGGAAGATCAGTCACATCTTAAATGGATGGCAGTAGGAAAAGAGAGAGAGCTTGTGCAGGGGAGCTCCTCTTTATAAAACCATCAGATCTCATGAGACTTACTATCACAAGAACAGCATGGGAAAGACTTGTCCCCATGATTCAGTTACCTCTCACCAGGTCTCTCCTACAACACATGGGAATTCAAGATAAGATTTAGGTGGGGACACAGCCCTCCAAAATCTAATGTCCTCACATTTCAAAACCAATCATGCCTTTCTAACAGTACCCCAAAGTCATAACTCATTTCAGCATTAACTCAAAAGTCCACAGTCCAACATCTCATCTGAGACAAGGCAAGTCCCTTCTGCCTATAAGCCTGTAAAACCAAAAGCAAGTTAATTACTTCCTAGATACAGTGTGGTACAGGCATTTGGTAAATACAGCCATTCAAAATGGGCCAAAACGAAGGGGCTACAGGCCCCATGCAAGTCTGAAATCCAGTGAGTCAATCAAATCTTAAAGCTCCAAAATGATTTCCTTTGACTCCATTTCTCTCATCTGGGTCATGCTGATGCAAGAAGTGGGTTCCCATGGTCTCAGATAGCTCTGCCCCTGTGGCTTTGCAGGGTACAGTTGTCCTCCCAGCTGCCTTTACAAGCTGGCATTGTCTGTGGCTTTTCCAGGTGCATAGTGCAAGCTCTCAGTAGATACACCATTCTGGGGTCTGGAGGATGGTGCCCCTCTTCTCACAGCTCCAGTAGATGGTGCTGCAGTAGGGACTCTGTTTGACCCCCACATTCCCTTCTGCACTGCTCTAGCAGAGGTTCTCCATGAGGGCCTTGCCCCTAGAGCAAACTTCTGCCTGGACATCCAGGCATTTCCATACATCTTCTGCAATCTAGGTGAAGGTTCCCAAACCTCAATTCTTGACTTCTGTGCACCTGCAAACTCAACACCATGTGGAGGCTGCCAAGGCTTGAGGCTTGCACCTTCTGAATCAACAGGCTGAGTTGTATCATGGCCTCTTTTAGTTAGAACTTGAGTGGCTGGGAAGCAGGGCACCAAGTCCCTAGACTGTACATAGCAGGGGGACCATGGACCCAGCCCACAAAACCATTTTTTCCTTCTAAACCTCTGGGCTTGTGGTGGGAGGGACTGCTGCAAAGGTCTCTGACATTCCCTGGAGAAATTTTTTTCATTGTCTTGGTGATTAACATCAGGCTCCTCATTACTTACAGAAATTTCTGCAGTCCATTTGAATCTCTCTTTAGAAAATGGGATTTTATTTTCTTTGCATGGACAGCCTGCACATTTTCTGAAGTTTTATTTTCTCCTTCCCTTATAAAACTGAATGCACCCAAGTCACCTCTTGAATGCCTTGCTGCTTAAAAATTTCTTCCACCATATACCTTAAATCATCTCTCTCAAGTTCAAAGTTTCACAAATCTCTAGAGCAGGGGCAAAATGCTGCCAGTCTTTTTGCTAAAACATAACAAGAGTCACCTTTGCTCAGTTTCCAACAAGTTCCTCATCTCCATCTGAGACCACCTCAGCCAGAATTTCATTGTCTGTATCATTACCAACATTTTGATCAAAGCCATTCAACAAGTTTCTAGGGAGTTTTTCCTACATTTTACTGTCTTCTTCTGAGCTCTCCAAACTGTTCCAACTTTTGCCTGTTACTCAGTTCTAAAGTCACTTCCACATTTTTGGGTATCTTTTCAGCAGCACCCCACTCTTAAGTACCAATTTACTGTATTTTGATGCTGCTAATAAAAGACACACCTGAGACTGGGCAATTTACAAAAGAAAGAAATTTAACTGGAGTTCCACACGGCTGAGGGAGCCTCACAATAATGGTGGAAAGCAAAGAAGAGCGAGTCACATTTTAAATGTATGGCAGCAGGCAAAGAGAGAGAGCTTGTGTAGAGGGACTCCTCTTTATAAAACCATCAGATCTCATGAGACTTATTCACTATCATAACAACAGCAGAAGACAGACTTGTCCCCATGATTGAGTTACCTCCCACTGGGTCCCTACCACAAGACATGGGAATTCAAGATGAGATTTGGGTGGAGGCACAGCCAAACCGTATCACCTAATAATCATGGTGACTCTGTAAGATAATTGCTGGTGGGTTTTTCATCTCAGGAGCATTGGCTGAATATTGGTTCATAGACAATGATAAAAGACCCATTGTTGGCCAGGTGCTATGGCTCATACCTGTAATCCCACCACTTTGGGAGGCTGAGGTGGGTAGATCATGAGGTCGGGAGTTCAAGACCAGCCTGGCCAACATGGTGAAACCCTGTTTCTACTAAAAATACGAAAATTAGCTGGGCATGGTGGCACGCTCCTGTAATCCCAGCTACTCAGGAAACCGAGGCAGGAGAATTGCTTGAACTGGGACCCAGGAGGCGCAGGTTACAGTGAGCTGAGATTGTGCCACTGCACTCCAGTCTGAGCTACAGAGAGACTTCGTCTCAAAAAAAAAGACCCATTGTTGTTATAAGTGATGAAAACAGAAACTGCTCTATCTTCAAGTGTATCTCTGAAACTACTAGAGTACATAGAAAGATAAGACAAGTTAAAAGAAAGTAAACCTGAAAAGAGAATTCTGACTTCTTTTCTTGGCAAATAGGTATTAGGCTTCCTAAACTGTTGATTCTGTACCATCAGAAATGTAAAATACTCAAAATAAAGTTTTCTAGTTTTATTGCTAGCTAAGCAGGAACTTGTGAAAGTTAGTTTTATTTTTTTTTTATTTTATTTTTTTTTTTTTTGAGACAGAGTTTCGCTCTTGTTACCCAGGCTGGAGTGCAATGGCGCAATCTCGGCTCACCACAACCTCCACCTCCTGGGTTCAGGCAATTCTCCTTCCTCAGCCTCCTGAGTAGCTGGGATTACAAGCACGGGCCACCATGCCCAGCTAATTTTTTGTATTTTTAGAAGAGACGGGGTTTCACCATGTCGACCAGGATGGTCTCGATCTCTTGACCTCGTGATCCACCCGCCTCTGCCTCCCAAAGTGCTGGGATTACAGGCTTGAGCCACCGCGCCCGGCCCGAAAGTTAGTTTTAAATGTGTTTCTATCTTTGGATGTATTAACTCTTCCTGATGCAACAGATTTCTACCAAGTTGGTGTAGTAAGAGTTAATTTAGCAATGCTTAGAAATGTATCACAAACACTCTGTAGAAAAAAGCCATGGATATTAAGCATAAATTAAAAATTCAGGATTTCTTAGTCTCCTTTGAAGAATGGCATGGCCAAGATCCAGTTATAAGTTTCAGCTCTTGTCATACGACCTATTCCTGCCAAGTTGATGAGTTAATCTCTAGTCTTCTCATCCAATTTGTGTGGCTTGCTGTCATGCCTTTTCAGCAGCAATCCTTTTTCTTTCAAATTGGTCTTGGTGGGCTGTGTCAATCTTCAGATGAAAAGGTAAGCCCACCCCACCTCAAAACCAAAGAGAAAATGTTGATGAGTCAGTAAGTGGCACATTTCTCTCTGAGTCAGATCCATAGACATTAAACTGTCAACAATAGCAACTTTTGGTATGATTTCAGTGTTCTGACCAGTAGCCATCATCTGGGGATGCAGATGTGCCTCGTAACTTGGAGAAACTGGGATTTATGAACTTGCACTTGCCAGAGGCATAGTCCTTCCCAGTCTTCTACCTGGCCCTATTTCAGACTACTGTGTTATGACACATCCCTGGGTTCTTCTCCATTTTACTCCATGTGTGATCCCTGCAGTGATAACTAAAACATTCTAGTTTCCTCCCAGAAACTAGAATGGATACATAAAACATTTTGATTTTTAAGAGTTATGTTAAGTTGATTACCAATTAGAGTATGATAAAAGACTAATTTGTGTACTGTTTTTTCCCCCAACATCTTCATTAATGGTCTGTGTTTTCAGGTTACTAATTTTGTGCTGTTTGCAAACATTTCTTAAAGGTCCTTCCTTTCCTTTTGAAGCTAGGAAATATGAAAATTAAAAAACAACTATATTCAACTGCCAAACCCTGTATTTGGAAGCTGAAGTTAAATAGTTCTTTAATGCACAACAGACTTCTCACTCCATTCCATAGCAGGATAAATTTTGTTGCTATGAGCAACAGTAGCCCAGAACAAATATTAGGATTGATGATTTAAGTGTTCACAAAATTATAGATTTTTAAGAAAATTATATAAAGTGAAGTTAATTGTAGTTTTAAATTTAAATCACCACACAACCTCGTTAGCATTGGTATGAAAAAACTTGACTGATCTTCATCTGCTAGAAAGTTGCACATTGTTTTCTATATAGTGCTATATAGATCATGATATACCATGAACAAAATATCAGTATCTCAGTAAGTATTAGAATGTAACTTGTATTGATCCACAGTAGTAAAATATGAAAAAATGTGTATTTCTGAGGATATACCTGCAATTTCTATAAAAATAAAATACGTTTTGTCTATAGAATAACTTTCTTAATTGAGGGGCCCTAACAATAAAATGAAATCTATAATAAAGTAAAGTAGGGAAAATAGATTTTTGAGAGCTCAAGTATCCATATTGACAATCTATACTGATCAAATTTGTGAGAAAAAATACAGTAATTGAAGAGGAATATATATCATTTTTTAAGAGATAAAATACTAGACAAAATACAAAGGTTATTGGATAACGAGAATTACTGCTTCTTTTAGAACTCAATCTTAAAACTTTTATGCAACCTATAAATATTACAGGTTTAAGATCAAATTTAGACCTGGTGCAATGGCTCATGTCTGTGATCCCAGCACTTTGGGATCCTGAGGTGGGTGGATCACTTGAGGTCAGGAGTTTAAGACCAGCCTGGCCAACATGGCAAAACCCCGTCTATACTAAAATTACAAAAATAAGCCTGGCATGGTGGTGTGCACCCGTAAACACAGCAACTCAGGAGGCCGAGGCAGGAGAATCACTTGAACCCGAGAGGTGGAGGTTGTAGTGAGTCAAGTTCACGCCACTGCACTCTAGCCTGGGTGACAGAGCAAGATTCCATCTCAAAAAACAAAATAAAAAGATCAAATGTAATTTTCACTTTTCACTATTTGGATGTTTCTTTTTTTTTTTTTTTTTTCTGAAATAGTCAACATTGATACTTACATCATGTCTGTTTTTAATTCTCAGAAGTGGTATAAGCAAAAGCACTTTTGGATTCCTATTGAGCAAGCTCCCTCAAAAGCCAAAAGTGAAAAATCAATGTACTGTAAAAGAATAAACAACCCAGTAAACAGAGCATGGGGAAATGGTTTTAAGGTTCAATCTAAAATTAGGAGTGGACTAGATTTGTGACGCCAATGCATAAGGAAAGGACAGTGGGGGTGAGAGGAAGTGCTGGGGGATGGGGGAAAACTTGTTCATGTGCTTATTTCTTTCCTTATTGTGTACTAAGGCTATTAGAGAGGGATTCTAAAGACCATCTAATCCAATATTTGTATTTTACAGATGAGGAAAGTGATGCCCAGAGAAGTTAAAGGACTTGATTGAAAACACAAGTTAGTTAGGGATCGAGGCAATATTGGAACCCAGCTTTCTTGGCCCTGTAGAGATCCTCACAGATGTCAAGTTAGAATAGTCAACTCTTGGAAAGGGTCATCTGGTCTACTTTCCTTAGGGAGTAAATAGTTCATAAAGTTAAACCATATTCTGTATTTCAGTTCCTAGTCTGGATTTTCCCTGGTCCTGGTTCTCTAGTTCTTATTTAGATTTTGTAATGTCATTGAATTGTATTTTTATTGTAAGCTTTCTGAAATAGTTCCATTTGTTCATTAATTTAGCAAATATTTATTGATCACTTACTGTGTGCCAAGCACTGATAGCAGTAGACACAATAGATGAAAATCTTCACATACATGCCATTGATAGTCTGGTGAAATAAAGTGATATATGTATATGAATCATCCGTGTTTGGGCATAGTAGAGCACAGAATACATGAGGTGCTTTTTTTTTTTTCACATTATAGCTAGAGTTGCCATATCTGGGGATTTGAGAAATTCTTTTTTTAAATTTTTTTGAGACGGAGTTTCACTCTCGTTGCCCAGGCTGGAGTGCAATGCCACGATCTCAGCTCACTGCAACTCCACGTCCCAGGTTCAAGCAATTCTCCTTCCTCAGCTTCCGGAGTAACTGAGATTACAGGCATGTGCCACCATGCCTGGCTAATTCTTTGTGTTTTTAGTAGAGATGGGGTTTCACCATGTTGGCCAGACTGGCTTCAAACTCCTGACCTCAGGTGATCCACCTGCCTCGGCCTCCCAAAGTGCTGGGATTACAGGCATGAGCTACTGCGCCCGGCTGAGAAATTCTTTTTTGTGATAGTACTTGTAGCCCTAGAATCAGTTTAAACAAAAAAAAATTTAGTTTTAGGATAGTTTTTGACTTACAGAAAAGTTATAAAGATACAGAGAGTGTCTCTATACTCCACACTGAGTTTCACTTATTAACATCCTACATTAGTATGGTACACCTGTCACAACTAGTGAAACCAATACTGATGTGTTCTTTTTAGCTAAAGTCCACAGTTATTCTTGTTTTCTAGTTTTTACCTAATGTTATTTTTCTGTTCCAGGATATCATATTTAGTCATCATGTCTCCTTTAGTTTCCTCTACACTGTGACAGTTTCTTAGATTTTCCTTATTTGTAATTACTTTGATAGTTTGAGGAGTACTGTTGAGGTATTTTTTTGGAATGTCCCTCAATTTGTTTTTGTTTTGTTTTGTTTTTGATAACAGGGTCTTGCTGTCTTCTAGGCTGTGGAGGGCAGTGCTGTGATCATAGCTCACCACAACCTTGAATTCCTGGGCTCAAGTGATCCTCCCACCTCAGCCTCCCAAGTAGCTGGGACTACAGGTGCATGCCACCATACCCTACTAATTTTTTTTTTTTTTTTAGTAGAGATGAGATCTTGCTCTGTTGCCCAAATTGGTCTCAAACTCCTGGGCTTAGGAATCCCCCTGCCTTGGCCTCCGAAAGTGCTGGGATGACAAGTGTGAGGCACTGCACCTGGTCTGATGTGTTTTTCATGGTTAGATAAGGATTATGAGTGTTTTAGAGGAAGACTATAGAAGTAAAGTACCATTTTCATGGCATATAATGGTACATGTTATCCTCATAATTGAGCACTCGTGATATAAACCTTGCTCGCCTGGCTGAGATAGTATTTGTCTCCACTCTAAAGTTACCCTTTCACTTCCTTTCCATACTCTACTCTTTGGAAAGAAGTCACCATGCTTAAGAGATAGAGATGATGGTTATCATTACTCTTACCCTATAAAATATGTTCCTACTCATATCCTTCCCACTACGGTTGATGGCAAGTTCATCATTCTAGAACATAAACTTCAGTGCCATTCTTAACTCCTGTTTTTCTCATACCATGCAACCAATCCATCAGAAAACCCTATTAAATCTGCCTTCAAAATATGTCCAAAAGTAGACACCTCCTTACCATTTCTACTGCTGCCTCCACGATCTGAACCTTCATTCTCTCTGCCTGTATTACTGAATAACCCTTTAACTGGTCTCTCCAAGTCTGCTTTTGGCCCTCTGTAGTAGATTATTTCTCTATGATTATTCTAGTTGGCAGCCAGAATAATCATAGAGGAAGATGTCAGATGATGTTATTTTTCTGCTTAAAAACCTACATTGGCTCTCCATTTTTCTTATAGTATGAGCTAAATATTTACAATACCCTCTCAAACTATGAGATCTGCCCCCCTCTCCCATTTGATTACCTCTCTGATCTCATTTCCTGCTATTCTTCCCACATTGGCCTACTTGTTACCCCTCAAACACTCTGGGTATGATCCTGTTGTAGGGCTTTTGCACTGGCTTTTCCTCTGATGGGAATGCTCTTCTCTGTATCTGGATGGTTAATGCCTTCATCTCCTTCCAAGTATTTGCTCAAATCTCACTTTCTCAATGGAGCCTACTGTGACCGTGCTATTTATTATTGCACCTAGCCTCTACCCCCACCACTCCTAGTCCCTCTTAACCTGTTCAGCTTTACTTTTTCCTCAGTTTTCTTATATTCTAACATAGAATATAATTTATTCACTTATGCTTATTGCTTATTGTGTGTCCCCCCAGCTAGAATTTGGGTGGCATAAAGGCAGGGATCTTGTGCAGTTTTATTCATTGATGTGTCCTAGATGCCTAGAAGAAAAAAATATATAGATTGAATGAATAAATGTATTATTTGAACTTTGTGCTGCCTATACCTCTAAATTATTCTTCAATTTAAAAAAAGCAACAAATAAAGGAAAACAATTTCATATAAAGGTATCAAGTAGATACAAGGGCAGAATCTGAAATGTTAGAGGAAGACTATAGAAGTAAAGTACCATTTTCATGGCATATAATGGTATCCAAAATCTGAAATGTTACCAAAAGCACTGTGTTTTAAATTCCTCATTTGTTAATGAGTATAATAATGTTATACTCATCTTAAAATATTGTTGTGATTTTTAAAGAAAATTATATGTATAAAAGCAGTCCATAATCATGTTTAGGGATTTCTCAGCTCTTAGGCCTATATAAAATAAGGCCTTGGAGACAAGATACAAGTTGTTATAAGCCCTTAGAAGCCACTTTCTTTGTGGTGGCATTCCTCTGAACACCCCTTTTTATCTGAAGTTTGAAATGGTGAGCAAACATGGAGAATAGGAAAAGAGTTCTTTAAATATGTTTATAAAGATTAATAAAATTATATTGCACCAGTTTTTAGTAGGAACACTGAGATCACAGTCAGTGAAGATGATTTGGAAACTTGGGATGGAGAGAATTGAATATTGTATTTATACTGCACTGTTAAATGGCTACTTTTCTTGAGAACTAAATTTTGGCTCTACTACTCATTTTTTTTTTTTAAATGCAGTTTGTTTTCAAGAGCAAAACAGTTGTTTACTAAATTTACATTGCTGAACATTCAGCATAAATGTCAGTTTTCCTTCCCTCCACTGTTTTTTTCCAAAAGTAGAAGTAACTTCTATAATAAATAAATAAGTTGTGGGTTCTATCATGTATCCACTTAGTTCCTAGTACTGTTTCTTTTCTCTGAAGTATTTAGGAACTGGCTGAAAAGGCAAACTTTATTGGCATGGTTAGTATTCCAGTAGGCCAAGTATTGTAGGGAGTGCCAGCTAGCAAGGTGGGGCATCCGGGAAGCTGATAGAACACCAACAAGTGAACTGACCAAATGCTGTTGTTTAAATTTACCTCTGGGGAATCGGCCTGTGAAGCTCCATGGTGACCTTTCATTGTGTCTTTATGATTGTTATGAATTTTCCTTTCCCTCTTTATTTCGCTTCCACTTCCATTCCTGATCTTAAACCTAGAATAGGGAAAAGGGAAGTTTTTTTCTTTTATCAATGGCAATGAAGATGACAGAATAAAGTAATACAGGTTAACTTCAGTTCACATGAGAGGGGCACTGAATTTCACTAGAGGTAGAGTAAAAGTATTGGATTTGGAATATGTTGGTCTATATTATTCCAGGTTTAGGTGTTTCACTCTTAACCACATTTGAATCTTTGTGAACAGCACAAGACACTCCTATGTATCATATAGCTGGGTCCTGTCAATGTGTGCTTCTTTGTAAGCTGTGATTTATTTGCATCATAAAGAATTGAGTTTATTAGTAACATATTACATAATGAGCAAATTAGTTAAGTTTGTATTTCAGTTTTTAGAAATCCAATTAACAGTGGTCAAGATATTAAAACCAAGTAAATATCCAGTAAAATTCTTATAAGATTACAGGATCTAATATCATACCCTTACTTTAGATGGCTGAGACAAATTCGTCACTTTTAGTTCTTTCCCAGGCTTTACTTCATTTTTGTTATGCCAGCTCTTTTCCTTGTTTTGTCAGTTTGTTTTTGTCACAATTTGTGCCATTGTTTGCCTTATCTTAGAACCAAGGAATCTGGGAAAGGGTTCAAGTCTTTTTAATGTGGGTTTTTCCAAACTTGAAATCTTCTAAATATGAGCATATAGAAATAAACTGGAAGTGGTATTTTTTTTTAGATGGAGTCTCGCACTGTCACCTGGGCTGCAGTGGCATGATCGACTCACTACTACCTCCACCTCCCAGGTTCAAGCAATTCTCCTTCTTCAGCCTTCTAAATAACAGGGATTACACGTACCCACCACCACACCTGGCTAATTTTTTGTATTTTTAGTAGTGACAGGGTTTCACCACATTGGCCAGGATGTTCTTGAACGTCTGACCTCATGATCTACCTGCCTCAGCCTCTCAAAGTGCTGGGATTACAGGTGTGAGCCACTGTGCCCAGCCCAGAATGTGGTATTAATATAAAACCATATATTTATATACCTCTGTATACATCTTATGTGTTTAGATAAAATTTACATGTGTTTTCTATATGTTTATAATTCTCTCTCTACATATAGAATTATAAACTTATATAGGAAACACATGTAAATTTGTTTATACACACACACACAAAACCATTAATTATAAAAATGATTTTTTTTATTTTGAAGTGAATAAATTGATTTTTCCCCCTAGAGTTATCATCAGTGCTACCCTGTGAAGTTGCTTTTTGAACATGTATCTTAAATAATGTGGTAGTTATTAGATTCCATTATTTGGAGTATTATTTCCAGGTCTATTTGAAAGCCAGCTATCCTTTTTTTCTAATAAATAGTTGGATTGAAATTAAAAGACAAAGTCTATCCCTCAAGAAGGAGACTGCCAGAAATCAACATGATCATTACTTATTTCTCATTGTCTAACAGTGTTTGGAGATTGTTCATCATATGAAATATAATGTTCCAATATTATTTTTTGGCATTATATACCACTAGCTATTTTCTGTACAATAAACTATTCCTTCTTATGCCTTAAAACAACATTAGCCACTTAAAAATTGTAGTTAAAAATTGGGGGATTAATTCTGTTTGTGAGTCAAGTATTAACAAACCTCCTTCTTCGGTATGGAAAGATTACACTAGGTTAGCCTTCTACTACTACAGCTTCACTGTACCCCTGATAAAAGTAAAAATGACCGCTGATTGTTAATCTGCCTTGGAACTAGGAGGGATGTGGATGGATCATAAATACAGCTGGAAGCTATAGCTTTGGGCTTCCCATAGTGTGCTTCTTCTTACTAGGTATGTCCTTCCTTGTGCTTAACACCTGACCTGTTTTGGAGCTGGAGAATGGTCTCTGAACTCCTACTGAAGAGACATAGTTGGTGCTGTCCTGCTGACATGCTGTATTCCTGGTCTGCATCCTTCTTCAGAGCTACTCTGTGTCATATATATTTTGGCCCATTGAATCTTGTTAGTTTGATTTTCCTGCTGAACCTAATACCACTGCTGCTGGTTGAGCAGACTGGCCATTGTACTATCATAAATATTTAAGATGAAAAGTGTAATAATAATAATTCTTCCTTTTTTTTTTTCAGAAATGTGTTACGGATGAGTGTTTCTTTTTTGAACGATTGGAATCTAATAACTACAATACTTACCGATCAAGGAAATACACCAGTTGGTATGTGGCACTGAAACGAACTGGGCAGTATAAACTTGGATCCAAAACAGGACCTGGGCAGAAAGCTATACTTTTTCTTCCAATGTCTGCTAAGAGCTGATCTTAATGGCCACATCTAATCTCATTTCACATGAAAGAAGTATATTTTAGAAATTTGTTAATGAGAGAAAAAGAAAATGAACGTGTACAGCTCAGTTTAGATAACTGGTCAAACAACGTTTTATCCAGTAGTAAAATATGTAACCATTGTCCCAGTGAAGCAAACTAACAAAAATTGTTTAAAAATATATAGACTTCCCCCTTTCATATAGCATCTGCTGTTACCCAGTGAAGCTTACCTAGAGCAATGATCTTTTTCATGCATTTGCTTTATTTGAAAAGAGGATTTTAAAATGTGTACATTTAGAAACAAAATTTCTTCATGGAAATCATATCTATTAGAAAATTACAGTCAGATATTTAATCCCAAACGTCCACTATTTCTTATTTGTTAGTTTACATGTTTCTAAACATATAAATGTGAATTTAATCAATTCCTGTCATAGTTTTATAATTCTCTGGCAGTTCCTTGTGATAGAGTTTATAAAACAGGCCTGTGTGCACTGCTGGAAGTTCTTCCACAGTCAGGTCAATTTTGTCAAACCCTTCTCTGTACCCATACAGCAGCAGCCTAGCAACTCTGCTGGTGATAGGAGTTGTATTTTCAGTCTTGGCCAGGTCATTGAGATCCATCCACTCACATCTTAAGCATTCATGCTGGCAAAAATTTATTGTGAATGAGTATGGCTTTAGGCGGCAGATGATATACATATCTGACTTCCCAAAAGCTCCAGGATTTGCGTGCTGTTGCCGAATACTCAGGAGGGACCTGAATTCTGATTTTATACCAGTCTCTTCAAAAACTTCTCTAACTGCTGTGACTCCTACATAAAAAAGAGATGTACAAATCAATAAGGATTACAGTTTTAGAAACTGTATTATCAAAGATTTTCATTTCAGTTAAAGTAGCATTATCTAAAGGCTCAAAACATTACCCTAACATAGTAAAGTTTCCAATACAAATTCTTTGCCTTGTGGACATCAAGAACACCAAAATATTTTCTTATCACTGTACATTTAAGAAGCTTTTGAAATGCTGAATATTTCTTTGGCTGCTACTTGGAGGCTTATCCACCTGTACATTTTTGGGGTCAACTCTTTTTAACTTCTTGCTGCTCTGTTTCCCAAAAGGTAAAAATATAGATTGAAAAGAAAACATTGCACTGGTGCAGTTCCCTTGTTTCTTGAGATAAGATTCCAAAGAACTTAGATTCATTCCTTCAACACCAAAATGCTGTAGGTGTTTCATCAGAAGTTTTCAAAAACTTGGAATATAAATAATTTTATAATTCAACAAAGATTTTCATATACGGTTGATTTTTCAATTAAATGCAAATTTCTGTGGCGGGGTTTTTATTGCCATTAACATATTTTTGTGGCTGCTTTTCTGTACATCTAGAGAGACCCCCTAACTGTACTTTCTCTAATTTTGTGATGCTGTCATTCTTTCCCAAGGCATTTAGGAGAAGCCCTTTATAAAGCTGTCTTCCTCCACCAATTTTCTAGGAAGCCTCACAATTGTCACAAAGATTTTTGTTCAAATACTCTTTTGCCTCCATTTTTATTGTTTGTCAAATAGTAAATGATATTTGCCCTTGTCACAGAAACACATGGGAATGTCTCAATTCCCATGTACTCTGACTGTAGACTGTTTTACCAATCCCCTGGATACGCTCTTGTTTTTTTTCCTCTAAGAAATAGCTATGAAAAGATGCATAGAACGAGTATAATAAAAAAGTTTTAAAGAGTATATTTTAAAAGTTTTAAAATATAAGGCATTTATCTGCCATTTTTCAATTACATGCTGACCTCTCTTACAATTGAGATTTGTCCATAGGTTAAAACATGGTTAGAAATAACTGAAAGCACAAAAGAAAAATCTAGGCCAGGTGCAGTAGCTCATACCTATATTCCCTGCACTTTGGGAGACCAAAGCAGGAGGATCACTTGAACCCAGGAGTTCAAGACCAGCCTGGGCAACATGGCGAAACCCCATCTCTACAAAAAAAACACAAAAATTAGCCAGGCATGGTGGCGTGCACATGTGGTCTCTGATACTTGAGAGGCTGACATGGGAGGATCGATCACTTGAACCCGAAAGGTCGAGGCTGCAGTGAGCCCTAATTATGCCACTGCACTCCAGTGCAGTGAGACTTTGTCTCAAAAAAAAAAGTAAGATAAATTTTCCTTAATAAGAAAAATAATTTTTACTCTGGCACGCTATATATTTGTTATTACATTGACTATTAAAGATAGTAGCACTAGTCTTAAATTTGATATAATATCCCCTAACTTGTTTAAATGTCCATTTTTATTCTTTATGTTTGAAAATAAATTATGGGGATCCTATTTAGCTCTTAGTACCACTGATCAAAAGTTCAGCATGTAGCTCATGATCTATGAACTACGTGCTCATTTTTTTTTTTTTTTTGGCCATAAAAATACTTTATTAGGCCAAACTACACACTATAAAAATGCTTTAAAATGTAGCAGGAGGAGATGTAAAGACTCAAAGAAGTACAAAGAAGTAACAATGGCTATCAGAACACACTAAAGAATCCACACTCATAATCTTATGAGCTACATGCTGAACTTTTGATCAGTGGTACTACTAATCAAAAATACTGGATGGGGCTAGTGAGCAAATTTGCCCTGTTCAGCAGTCACCATAGCAGTGGACTGAAAATCAGCACTGCCTGAATAGTTTTGATCAGTTTAACTTGAATCACTGACTAGATTGAAAATTGAATGGGCAAATAAGTGCTTTTGTCTCCAGAGACTCCTTCCACCTCAAGATGAAAACTTCTTCCCCAATGGTTTCAAGATGAATTGAAATTTTTAATCAAGACAGTGTACTTTATTCTATTGTATTTTTAATATGCTGTAAGCTAAACTGAAATAACATTTACTGTTTTATAGGTTTGAAGAACAAAGGAAAAACTAAGAGGTTTTGTTTTATTTTTGCTGATGAAGAAATATGTTTAAATATGTCATATTTTGTTTAGTTTCAGGATATTAATGAAAAGGAGTTTATATTTGTTATTTCTATTTTGTCATATTTAATAATAGAATTAGGTTGAAATAAAACATAATGGGAAATAATTTGCAGAATGTAGGTTTTCCTGGTGTTTCCCTCTGACTCCAGTGCACTGATGATCTCTGCTAAGGCTCAGCTGCTTTATAGTTCTCTGGCTAATGCAGGAGATTCTCTTCCTGCCATTAGTAATATGATTTTTTAGGAAGGCAGTTTGTCAATTTTAATCTTGTAGATACCTTTATCCTCTTAGGGTATTATTTTATAAAAAGGCTTGAGGATTGCATTCTATTTTCTATATGACCCTCTTGATTTTTTAAAAACACTATGGATAACAATTCTTCATTTACCTAGTATTATGAAGAATGAAGGATTTCAAACAAATGTGTTTCCCAGTTAACTAGAGTTTACATTTGAGCCAATATAAATATTTAACTGTTTGTGATAACAGTATTCCTAAAGTATATGCATGTTTCTAAATATAGAGTTTAAATAATTTCAGTAATTCTTAGATGATTCAGCTTCATCATTAAGAATATCTTTGATTTTATGTCGAGTTAGAAATGCCCTCATATAGTCTTTCAGACCTCTGCTGTCAGTTTTCATTTCTAGTTGCTTTCAGAGTTTTATTAATTTTAAGGAAAATCTTTAATGTATACTAAGCTTAGGAAGTATGATTAACACTAACTGCAGCTTTTTCTTCTTAGTTTCGCATGACTGAGGCATATATGACCTCTGATCTCTGAATAGGTGGGTTGTTGTGACAACCACAAACACTTTTTTTTTAAGTGCTAATTTTTAATTATCAGGAATTAAAGGAGGGTTCTGGAGTATACTTAGACTAAAATTATACTTATTTGGCTTGGAAATAAGTGTTTCTTCATTTTCATCTACAAATAAATATAGCCGAAATTCAGAGGACCCATAAAAGTTCACATGAAAAAAATCAATTCATTTGAAAAGGCAAGATGCAGGAGATGAAGGCTTACAAACTTGCAGACTGCTTTTTGCCCAATATGGACTGGGAAAGGATGCAAAACATAAGCTTAATTAGTTCACATGCTCTGCTCTCACATGGCACAGGGGGATAGTGTGAGAGAATTAGGCTGTAAAACAAATGGCCTCTTTCAGTACTCACACCACTACAAAATCATCTTTTATATCAACAGAAGAGTTAGCATAAACTAAGCAAAAGGTCAATAAATACCTGAAACCAAGATTTGCTAGAGGTATATCTTAATGCAATCCATTTGCTGATGGGCTGTTAGGAGTTGGCTATATAATGTGTATGGGGTATTTTGATATGAGTAAAAGTTTTAAAATTAAGTTTTAAGTACATAGACATTTTTAAATAAAATTTTTAAAACTGCCTTAATATGATTGTTAACTAAATAGAATAGCAGATGTGCATACTAAGGAAAAGGTCATGGAGAAATAATATTGGTATCAAACAAATATATTGATTTGTTATGATACACATTGAATTTGATCCAATGGTTTAAGGAATAGGTAGGAAAATTCAGTTTCTATTTTTCTATTTCCTGTAAATCCATGACATAAAGAGTTCTTAGCTTATTTTATATTTCCCTGTCTTAAATATTGAGCTCAGTAAGTTGTATTAGGGAATTACTTCACATTTGAGACTTTATGTGACATTTTACTATGTTTTGTCTTCCTATTAGCAATAAATAATAGATACAATTTTCATAAAGAGAAGAATTACATCACCACTTATCTATAATTGACTTTTATTATATTTATTTCAAAGTTCATTTAAAAGCTAGTGTTCATCCTCTGTGATGGAATGGTCAGGAATTTGTGTTTTCTCATAGTTTAATTCCAACAACAATATTAGTTGTATCCAAAATAGCTTTTAATGCTAAACTTGACTGATGTATATCCAAAGCTTCTCCTTTTCAGACAAATTAATCCAGAAGCAGTCATAAATAGAAGAACAGGCAGTATGTTCCTAATGATATTATTTCTACTAAGGAGTAAATTGTAATGTTAGAAATTATGCTGCTAATTTCATCAGCTCTGAGGTAATCTCTGAAATGTTCTGACTTCGTCTGAACAAATTAGAAAATTTCAATTTTTATTCTTAGCTATAGAGCAAGAAAGTAAACACATTAATTTCCTCAACATTTTCAAGCCAATTAAAAATGTGGTAGATACACACCAATATCTTCTCCAGGTTCTGACAGGCCTCCTGGAAATTTCCACATATTTTTCAACTGCAGTATAAAGTCAGAAAATAAAGTTAACATAACTTTCACTAACACGCACATATGTAGATTTCACAAAATCCACCTATAATTGGTCAAGGTAGTTGAGAATATATTTTTTAGTAATTGCTTGCAAAATATTTCTAGCTTCCATCCTTTCTCCCTTGTTTCTTCTTTTTTTGGGGAGCTGGTAACAGAACTACTCTTTTCCCACCTTTTCTCTTCAGAAAATAGAAGGGTTTGGTTCGGTTAATGTGATATATTCTGTATCAGTGAAACATTAGAGGGAAACATCTACTGAATTTCTGTAATTTAAAATATTTTGCTGCTAGTTAACTATGAACAAATAAATAGAATCTTACAGTTGCTGCTATAAATAAGTAGAAAAACAGTATAAATTTCATCACTAAAGTATGCTATTTTAAAATATTTCCTGTATTGTATTTCTAATCGGGTATATTACTCTTATGATTTCTATTGTTGTATGTGTTAATGATTTTATGTACAAATGTAATTGCTTTTCATGGGTAGTATGAATAAAATTGATTAGCTCGTGTTTTCTTGTCTGCCTTTTCTTTGTATTTTCTTGTCTATGATTTCTTTTTTCTTTTATTTTTTTGTTGGGGAGGGGCAGATGGAAAGATCTGACCTTGTAATAGGGATAAATATAGAAAAATGGATTAAAAACAATTATGAGATGACATGGACAATGTCCTTATGGCTGACATGATTACGTTTTTCTTGTTAGAGTTCTGTTATATCTATCCATCACCATGATAAAAACTAAAAATGAGAAATTATACTCATAAGGGAGCTGTACCTTTGGCTAGTACCTTATACTCTTCATTCATAAAACAAGTTATCGACCTTTTAGTGGTTTGCTTTTGACCCACTCATTTCCTAGATGAATGCTTCTTAAAAGAATGTGTCACTTCTCAACTATGCTATGTTCGAAACCAGTGGCATGGTTCCCAGAGCTTCCATAGACTGTTGGTACAGAATTCAGGCTTTCAGTGTCTGGCTTAGGCTTGACATTAATTTATAAAGGATATTATGCTTTACTTTATTAATGTAGAAATATATCTGTAAATATAACTCTATATCAATGCACCGTCATCTAGATTCCATTTAGAAAATAGTCCCAGGAACTTAATTTTTCCAGAAACTATGCAGTTTTTGTCTGACAAGATGTTGAACTTTACCACCATAAATTCCATTTAATTTACTTTTTGAGACAGGGTCTCATTCTGCTGGCCAGGCTGGAGTGCAGTGGCACCATCACAACTCACTGTATTCTTGACCTGCCTGGGCTCTGGTGATCCCCCCACCTCAGCCTCCCATGTAGTTGGGACTACAGGTGTGTACCACCACCACACCTATTTTTTTTTTTTTTTTTTTTTTTTAAGAGATGAGGTTTTGCCATGTTGCCCAGGTTGGTCTTAAACTCCTGTGGCTCAGGCAATCCTCCCACCTGGGCTTCCCAAAGTGCTGGGGTTACAGGCATGAGCTACCATACCCAGCCGTAAGTTCTGTTTCTAACCAAAGAGAAGTTATAATGGAGCAGACAAATGTTTCCTAAAAACAATAAAAGTCAACTTTAAAAATCTTCACCTAGATTTGATTATAAATGATTAGAAACTGTTAATTAATCTGAAGATGAACTTAGAAGGGGGAAAATGCTGGACGTAGGATTGAAAACAGCTCACAAAAATTTGATTTTGACTTTCATAAATTAAACCTTCTATATGGAAATATTTGGTATATTTTTATGCTGGTAAGTATTTTGTGACATTTTCTGGCACCACTTAGGTTTTTAAAAAGTTTACTTCTCCCCTAAAAAAGCGTGAGCTTGTGTATAGTCTAAATAGTAGGAAGAGAGGCCTAAGCTATGTGATTTGTGAAAAATCTATTTAATGTCCTAGATATGATCAATAGTGAGATCAACATGTCTTCCCACATTTTTTTCTTTATATCAAAAAAATTCCCATTAGCTATGTTTAGCAATATAACAATAACATTAAAATACTAACTAATGCTGGGCACAGTGGCTCACACCTATAATCCCAGCACTTTGGCGGGCTGAGACAGGAAGATCACTTGAGCCTTGGAGTTCAAGGCTGTAGTGAGTTACTGTGCCACTGCACTCCAGCCTGGGTGACAGAGGGAGACCCCAGAGGCTATGCTAAATATTTGTATAAGAATTATGCACATTTAAACTTCACAATAATCCCATGAGAGGCTGTAGTTCCCATTTTAGAGGTGATGAAACTGAGGGCATAAAAACATGTACTTATCACACACACCTAGTATGTAATAAACTCAGTGTTAAAATCCAGGCAGGCTGGTTCTAACCATCTTTTAAGAAATTGTAAAAGTCGATTTGATATTTTTAATCTTTTCCTAGGACCTAATTGGAACATTCTATATAAATCCAATCAGATTCTGTGTCTTAGACTTACACTCTTCCAGGGCTCACAGATTTGGACTACAGTTTAGGGCCAAATGTCTTTTTATCTCTCTGTTGCTTGTGAGTTCCCCATCTAGAATGTTCTGGAATTTATTTCCTAGCTAGTGATTTTTTTTTTTTTTTTTTTTGAAACAGAGTCTCCCTCTGTCGCCAGGCATCAGGCTGGAGTGCAGTGGCACGATCTTGGCTCACTGCAGCCTCCGCCTCCTGGGTTCAAGCAATGCTCCTGCCTCAGCCTCCTGAGTAGCTGGGACTACAGGCACATGCCTCTACACCCAGATAATTTTGTCTTTTAGTAGAGACAGGGTTTCACTGTGTTGGCCAGGATGGTCTTAATCTCTTGACCTCGTGATCTGCCCACCTCAGCCTCCCAAAGTGCTGGAATTATAGGCATGAGCCACCACGCCCAGCTGTGATTTTTTATGATTCTCTTTTTCCAGTATATTGTTTTATGGGGAAAAATTACTGAGGATGGGTTTTGAAAATTTAGCCTATGAGTTTATTATGTTTTTCATCTTTGCTCTCCCTTTCTATAAAAGGAGACGATAACCTCAGTTTAAAATTCCATGATCCTCTTTCTACCCAATCTCAAAAAAGGAACTTTCTACTCTCTTCTAAAAGAAGTATCTCAAATGCTTGTGCTTAGCTGCTTTGTTGAGTACTACTTAACATTCATATATGTGACCCCTCTCTGCTTTCAGCTGGTGAGGTCATCTAGTTCTGTAAGCATATCTGATTTTCACATACTACAAAAGGTATAGTATCCTTTTAACATAAAAATATGTGATTTAAAACCATATTTAGAGTAGCTCCATCATATTTTGGAAGGGTGAATGGTATAACAAATTTTCCTATACATTTGCCAATTATAAATTTGATGTTCTTGTGTGTGTGGATGTGTGTGTGCGTAGCAGTAAATGGAAAATAGAAGACAGTGTGGGTGATGTAAGGGTGGTCTCATTTATCACTCTACAATCCTTCCTTCCCCAGTGTTAGGAATTGCTAGCCCAAGAAACAGTCATTTTGGGTAGCAAGAAAGGGTAAACTACTGAATACATTTTTCAGAGGTATTAACAGAATGTAAGCTACTTTCCCTGTTAAATAATATTCGAGTTTAAAAGCATTATTTCTTTGAAAACTTTCCCTGAAGATAAACTCAAGTTTATTTTAGAATTTCTAGAATGGGTGAAAAGGAATGATTCATTTTCTGATTCTTTTTCTATTTTCCCAGTTCCATAGACCTCTGTTTTCCTAAACAGAAAATTCATTTTAAGACCTTCCCTAGGCATGGTTACTGAAATCCTAACCAGAAGTTTCTATAAACACAACCCCTAAAAGACTACTAATTTCTTTCAGCCATATCTCAAGAACCTAGAGCAAGGGTACGGACCTGCTAGCCTTTTCCCTTTTGTTCTCTTATATATGTGACCTTCTTGTTCTGTCTACTCCAGCGTGATCAGAAATTTGGTTATTTTTTTTTCATTGTTCTAGTCTTTAATAATCCTATCACCTTTTAGAATTCAGACCTACTGTATTTAGATAAATGTCACTAGCTACAATATTGTCATTGTTACCAATGAGATAGAGGCTACCATAGAGTGTCTCATAAGTTTGTGCATTCATTCAATAGAAATTTATTGAGTGTTAGGTGTTGGACATATAGAAGCTAATATGTATGGCAAGCATAAAGAAGTTAATACATAATGAGCATATAGAAGTTAACGTACATGGCAAACTCAGTAATTCTTTTAATCTTGGCACCACATTTTTTTCTTTTCTCTTTTTTTTTAAGTCAAAGTTTTTCTCTGTTGCCCACGCTGGAGTGCAGTGGTATGATCTTGGCTCACTGCAACCTCCACCTCCCGAGTTCAAGTGATTCTCCTGCCTCAGCCTCCCGAGTAGCTGGGACTACAGGTGCATGCCATTGGGCCCTGCTAATTTTTTTTTGTATTTTTAGTAGAGACAGGATTTCACCATGTTGGCAAGGCTGGGCTTGAACTCCTGACCTCAGGTGATCTGACCACCTTGGCCTCCCAAGGTGCTGGGATTACAGGCATGAGCCATTGCACCTGGCCAGCCACCATGCCCAGCCCATGTATTTTTCTTAATAACACTTATCTCCACCTTACATAATATTTATTCATTTTATTATTTGTATCTTACACATTTGAAAGTAAGCTCCATATGTAGAAACTTTGCTTAACTCCATATGTAGAAGCTATACATCTGTTTACTGATGTATACCTAGTGCTTAGTGCACCATGTTTTTTTCTTAAAAACACATCTCCACTTTATATTTATTCATTTTATTATTTGTGTGTTATGCATTTGAATGTAAGCTCCATATGTAGAGACTTTACTTTGTTCACTGATGTATACCTAGTGCTCAGAACTGTGCATATAGCTGAATATGTATAAGAACTCAGTAATATTCAGTGATTGAATTAATGGGTCTCTACCCTTAACTCTTGAACACCCAGTTTATGGGGTCAAGCCATTGTTGGGTCTTTTATTACTTGAGATATTTGGTTGGGTAGGGATGAAGGACTGGAATATGTGGGTAGGTAAAGAGAAAGGACATGTAAGTGTTAATTTAGATATGTGCATATGAATATGCACATATGCTCATGTTGAGGGTTAAATTTTCCTCTGCAAAAAAACACTTGACATTAATGCCTGGGGAGAGTGAGGTACCTAAAGAAAGGAGAGAAACTGGCTTGGATATCTGAAAAGAATGCCAATTAGTTATTTTTATAATAAGTAAATAAATATTTCTATATAATTTATTAAACATTAAATATAATAAAGCACATATAGTTAACAACTATCAGTTATGCTGAAATATCACCTAATATCAAATATTTATAGAAATTAAATTATTCCATGTCTTACTTTTATTACAACATTGAATATATGTTAATTTTTTTTTTTTTGAGACTGAGTCTCCCTTTGTCACCCAGGCTGGAGTGCAATGACGTGATCTGGGCTCACTGCAACCTCCACCTCCCAGGTTCAAGTAATTCTCCTGCCTCAGCCTCCCAAGTAGCTGGAATTACAGGCACCTGCCATCATGCCCAGCTAATTTTTTTGTATTTTTAGTAGAGATGGCATTTCACCAGGTTGGCCAGCTGGTCTTGAACTCCTGACCTCAGGTGATCCACCCTTCTCAGCTTCCCAAACTGCTGGGATTACAGGCATGAGCCACCACACCCAGCCACAACATTTAACTATATATTACTTCTTACTTTTCATATTTTGTTCCCTTAGATGGATCTATTTATAACTTTAAAAAAATCAAAACCCTACTTAATCCATAAATAAACTGTCTTATATAATTTGAACTTCTCTGGCTTCTACCAATCCCAACTGCCTAAAAGTATAGAAAGAACATTACTAAATTCTGTAAAGCACCACTTTTGTTTTCTTAAAGGACCAGTTATTGGCACGTTTGAAAATCAGCAGATCCAGGAAGCTAAATGTGCTAGTTTAGTGGCTCTCCAACTTTACATCAGAATCACCTGGAGGGCTTGTAAACAGAATTGCTGGGCTTTATCCCCTAGAGCTTCAGATTCCACAGATCTAGGGTGGGGCCTGAGAATTTGCATTTTTGATAAGTTGATGCTGTTATTGTCTCTCAGCTCCAAATCTACCCTGCTGTACTTGCTTAGTGATGCTGGAGCTGGGATTCCACTAACCAGTTTCTACTTTGCCTTTTACGCTCCACCAGTAGACTACAAGGCTGGAGGTGGAAGGGACTAGCTCCTTACTGTGGGCTTTCTGTGTGCTGGTGGTTCCTGTATCAGTGCTTCGAGGCTGCTTCACTCTAGCAGGAGCAGTTCCTTCTATTAGTATCAGCAGAATCCAGTTTGCAGTTTTCCTAACATTTGTAAGAGAAGCTTCATTATGCATTGCCTTCCCCAGAGACACCAGCAAGCTGATGCCTCAATCTCAAGAGGTATGGGTCCAGATAAACCAGCACCAGCTGAGCAGCACAAGATTTGAGTTTTAACTGTGCATGGTGTCACATGAAGGGACCCAAACCCACCAGAACGGCATAATGATTACTTAAGATACAGCAGATGCAGAAAGAAGCATTTCTGAACTTCCCTTATGTGATTAAAGGCAAAACTTTCTGAGAATGAAGCTGCCATTAATCCCCTGAATGGGAGTGGGTGATTGAAGAGGTTGCGGAAGCTTTCAGCCAGGAGAAATTGTATAACAAAACTTTATCAGAAGCTACCATCCTGCATGTTTTCACTAGAAGCCCTATGCCCCTCATTTCCCCTTTTAATAAGTTGATATAATATACAGTATATAAACTCTTACCCCGGCCAAGCCATTCCTTATAGAGTACTCTTGAACTTTTCTCCTGTTAATCTATCTGTTGTCACTTTGTCACACCATCCCCTCCACCCAGTTCTAAGTTGGTAGAGTAAAAGTTTTCTTCCCCACCTACTTTATGACCTAACCTCTTTGGTTGACTTTCTCAGGCTGTGAAATTAGTAACAGGTTGCTAAGATGATTAAATAGGTAATTAATATATAGTACATAGGATAGTGTGAAGCACAGGTTAAACATTCTCTATATGCTAAATGGTATTATTAATAAAATCAAGTTTCTTAATGTCTTACATTAAGTCGATTTTCTCAGTGGTAGTTTTGTCACACTATAACATTAAAGTTGCATCTTCCAGGCTTTTAGAGCGTAGCATATTTTACTCAGTAAGTTCTGTTTACATTATGATCTTTTGTTATTTGAATGTGAATGAGGATGATCATTCATATGTATGTGTGTGTTTATAAATGTTACATAGAGACAGTCCCGTTATTTTTTTTTTTTAGCCCCTCTATGTGCTGTTATACTTTACCTCTGCCAATATAAGAGAAAAGTGGTCTTTTCCACATTGGAAATTTTAGGAGTGCTATTTACATATTTCCACCCATGAGTCACAGACAGAACTAGGACTTTGAGAGATCATCTCTAATTCATCTGTTCTCTGATAAGTCACTGAGTGCCTAAGACACCTATGACAAATGGTTTCCTGGCTTCCACAGTTTCTCTAAATACTTTAACAAATATTTGGAGGATAAGACTGTATGCTATTCAATAAAGATGCAGAAGGATTCCTTCTCTGCTTGCAGATGTCATATGCTATAATAATAAAATATAATGTGGAATGCTGATTCATATAAGTATCTTGTGCTCTGTTATAGCCACAAGCTTACCGGTACTTATAGTTATTTTCATCTTATAGTTAACAATTCTTCAGAAAGTTGATATTTCTACTTCTGGGGATTATGTTGACTTTATTTTTCTGAGGGAACAATTATGCCAATCAATTAATTATCTTCCATAGGTAAGCAAACACTACTAAGAGGTCATCAGTTCTGGTTGCCATCCTGAATTTTCCAGACTATTTCTAAGTTCATTGTCCTAATATTAAATACTCTATCTTTTGCAGAGCCCCCAGGAGAGGGTAGGCTGCTTTATGTACCCACAAGGGTGCTGCTTCTGCTGGCTCAGAGGGTTCGAGAGAATTTGAGATTCAAAAACTCTCATGTCCATTCACTCAGGGTTGCAGGATCCCCACTCTTTTCCTGTCAGGGAATTGGCTGTGACATCTGACACTTGTCAAACTCTATTCAGACTCCTTTGCAGTGCTGATATTCTTACAGTTAGATCTAGGCCTGATTTTGAGTACTGCCGTTGTGGCTGAAGAATATGGAGGTCTCTTTAAATGCTGCCATGGAGGTCTTGAGGTTTTCATATTGTGTCTTGAATTGACAGGGTGACCTGAACTTGTCATTTTTATTTTGCCTAGGCATCTAAACTAGTTAACAAAAGCTAGCCGTCAACAAAGCTACATAATTATTATTACCCCCTCTACTGTTAAAGTGCCATGGCTATGGAACAAATACTTCCGTTTCCATCTGTACCTCATTCCTTTCCATATAGAAGAATCTTAGTAGCTGTTTTGTTACCGTATGCCAGGGCTTATCACCACCCAACTCTATTGATGCCAGCATGCTGACTGGACCTGGAAAATTGGAAGTGTCAAGTATTCTAGATGTCCTAGTAAGACATCTGGGTGCTTGCGGATAGAATATGCCCCTATTAAGTTTTTAGAAGTATAGTCATCAGAGGTGTTCAAATCAGAATGACTCCATCTTGTAAAAGGGTTGGCTAAAATAAGGCCGAGACCTAGTAGGCTGCATTCCCAGGAGGTTAAGCATTCTAAGTCACAGGATGAAGTAGGAGGTTGGCACAAGATAAAGGTCATAATGCAGTAAAGCCAGCTAAAACCCACCAAAACCAAGATGGGGATGAAGGTGACCTCTGGTCCTCCTCACTGTTATATGCTAATTATAGTGCATTAGCATGCTAAAAGATACTCCCACCATGACAGTTTACAAATGAATAGTAATGTCAGGAAATTACCCTATTTGGTCTAAAAAGGGGAGGAACCCTCAGTTCCAGAATTGTCTGTCTCTTTCTTGGAAAACTCATGAATAATCCAACCCTTGTTTAGCATATAATCAAGAAATAACTCTAAGTATCCTTAGTGGAGAAGCCCAGACCACTGCTCTGCATATGGACTAGCCACTGTTTATTCCTTTACTTTTTTTTTGAGATGAGTCTCACTCTCTTGCCCTGGCTGGAGGGCAGTGACATGATCTTGGCTCATGACAACCTCTGCCTCCTGCATTCAAGCTATTCTCCTGTTTCAGCCTCCCAAGTAACTAGGATTACAGGTATGCACCAGCATGCCCTGCTAATTTTTGTATTTTTTTTTTAAAGTGGAGATTGGGTTTTACCATATTGGCCAGAGTGGTCTCGGACTCCTGACCTCAAGTGATCTGCCCACCTTGGCCTCCCAAAGTGCTGGGATTACAGGCATGAGCCACTGTACCAGGCCTATTCCCTTACTTTCTTAATAAACTTGCTTTCAATTTATGGATTTGACCAAATTCTTTCTTGTGTGAGATCCAAGAACCCTCTCTTGGGGTCTGGATCAGGACCCCTTTCTGGTAACATAGTAGGTCTGTAGATCTCTAAGGTATGGGCAATTTGCTGCACCTTGCAACTATCCCCATCACAGCACTTGGAGTAATACTTTTTTACATTTTGGAAGCAGCATATATCACATTTGGGAATATTTCTCCAATTCATTTCACCATTCCTGGCTATGTTGTTTTTTTAGTTTAGGTTTAGTGAAAAGATTACTCTACAGGCTTCTGATTCTGCCTATTACTAGTTGTGTAATGTTGATTAAATTATTGTAACATCTCTGAATCTCAGTTCTAAAATAATGAGGATAATAAGTATGATTATTAAATGAGAAATGTTTCATGGAAACTATTTCATGCAAGTACTTTAGGTTATCACAAATTATTTGATTATCTGGTTTTATTTCTACTGACAGAGCAAAAGATGATAGAATTAAAAACAATTTTTTTACCCTGAAACTCTTACAAACTAGGATCAGGAATGTGTGCTATAACAGGAATAAGTATTACTAATGTTTGGTTATGACTTTTTAGAAGGCTAACAGCCATAGCAGAGCTTTCTGTGCACTGCAGGCTGGTACTACCACTTTATTAAGGTTTTAATTCTCTATAGATATGGCTGTAGGTTCTAAGAGCCACCAAATAAACCATTTATGAAGCTATCTATGGTTAATTACTCAAAAGTCATCAAGCCTAAAGCTTTGACCTTCAATTGACTATAAAGGCGATACAAAAGAAACTCAGAGTGGAAAAAAGGAAAACTCTCCACTTACAGGATGAACTCGGTTATTCCAAAGAATGATTAAAACAGTGCCACTGTGGATTGAGTTTTCCCCCACAATGGGATGACACTTATTTGTTTTGTCATTAGGTCTGGATCTCCCTGTGTTTTCTGACTATTTTGAAAAACCTAAAAAACATTTCAGAAAACACTTTCATTTATTTGAAACTAAGAAGAATAAAACTAGACACACATTAAATGCAACCATGATTAACAGAGAACCATAAAAGTTTTAGTGGTTTATCTAGAATTCAGGCAAATTTATTAAACAAAGTTTTCATTGCTACCTTGTTTTAAAAATAGAGCTTAACTCACTTCTTTTCTTTTCAATTACAGATTTCAAGTACAGTTTGCTCTGGGAGTTGATTTCTGTAAGCTGAAACTGATACTTCACTTGTCTTGGCAGGTTTTATAAGGAAACAAAAACCCACTCAAAAAACATAAAGCTATCTAGGTTTGGAGTAAGACAGTTCAGCTGTATCTGCCAGGAACGCTCCTTTTTTCCAGATCGCAACCCAGTTTTTAACATTATTGGACCCAAGTTTGTTTTCTATGAATTTCTGTGTTTTATTACATGAATAATAACATAGATAGATTCCTATTTGGTAGATAAATCAACCCTGAAGGACTGCTTAGAGTGGAACCATCACATTATCTGACTATCTTTCAGCCTTTGTTAAAGTCCAGAATGAAATTTTATTTGATAAAATCATTTCTGAAACCCAGTGTGCTATTTAAAAAATCTTCATGGTTTACCCTTTTCTTTCCAAAATACCAAAGTGGCTTAGACCACATTATATCTATATATTGTAAAAATATTTATGCTATGTACATAAAAGATACATAGAATTACGGAATTACAGTATTTCAATATTTTGTTTGACCATTGAGTATAACTCCTAAATTTTATAAATGGGGAAACTTAGGTCCCCAGAGGCTCAGAGATTTGCTCAAAGTCAGAAAGATAGTTAATGGCATCGCCAAACCCTAGGAACCCAGGTCTGCTGATCTAGTTTTGTCTAAATAACTTCATTCATGTGAGCCCAGGAAAGATTAAATAAATTGTGATGACCTGCTTCTTATTTAAATGAAAAGAGAGATAGTTAAAGGATATATTTAGAAGACAGTAAAATTCTTTTATGGTATCTCTTTAGAAGTAACTGCTACATACGAAGGTATAGTTTTTTTTTTTTTTTAAATATAACAAAAGAAATTAACCAATTTGTGTTACTAGTACCTATAGCATTTGTTAATAATGTTTGGGCATATCCTCTGTCTGCTATATTGGAAAGAGTTATAATATCCACAGTGGATTTAAGCCAGCTTGCCAAAGCAGAAGTGGCATAGGGATTGGAACTCTGGTCAGTCTGGCTCCCAAGTGCATTTTGTTTATATCAGCTCCCTCTCATTGGGCATACTGTTGTCAGGCTAATTTGAATATTATTATTAGATTAATCTTGTTCATATATCATCTTTATCATTTTGTTATCGCAATCAAAATCTTTCAGTAGTTACTGTTTCCATGTCAAGTCTAAACTCATCTGCCTGGCTCTCAGGTACATTATAACTAGGCCCTACTTTTACCACTCAATCATACCTCCTGCTCTCCAGTCATTCCCATTACATATATGTATGTTCCAATTCAAATATTAAACTTATTGAGGGCTAGTTACACTACTACTTTAGGTATTCTACAAATTTCTGTTGATGATAAAAAGCTTAGTTTGAATCAGAGATCCTGCTTTAACTAAAACTTCAAAGTTACTTATAGCCATGAGAATAGTTTTAGATCACACTTTCAGCTATCATTACAAACATTAATTTAAACTTTAAGAACCTACGTGGTGGGGGAAAATGTTTGACTCTGCCTACTAATATTTGCTGAAGTCTCGGAAAGTATCAACATCATTATTCTCTTTCACTTTTACTTCTGACTGTCGAGCATGAAAACATCTGATCCCTAATCGTGGTACTTCTCTGAGAAATGTTTGTTGCTTCTAGTCACCTAAACTCCATACTTTGATACCCAGTCTTCTTCACATTCTGCTTCCAATCTAACTCTCAGGTTAAATATCTTACCACTCTCCACACTCTGGACCACAATGAACTTTTTACCATTATTTCTAAACTATATCAGTCCCTTTCTGAGCTCTGTGCCTTTATACAAGCAATTCTAACTTTATCGGTTTGTTTTTTTAATCTTTTTTCTTCTGCACCTGGGAAGTTCCTATTCATTCTTCAAGACCTAGTTTAAATGTCACTTCCTCTGAGAATTCTTTGAGGACCTCTTTAAGCAAATTAATTGCTATAATCTATTGCATGACTGCCTTTCCAAATAAATAGTAAGCTGCAGGGCATAAGGTATATTGTCTTACTGGTTTTTATATTCTCAGCACCTGGCACTAAGTAGAAACTCATTGACTGCTGAAGGAATGAAAGAATATCTTGATAATATATTAAAACAGACTTGTCTTTCCAATTAAATACAGTCATTTATAATTTTCCTTTAGCCATAAAGTAATAAATAATAATACTGAGTGTTACCTGGAAATTTTCAAGAACTGTAAAAGTACTTTGGTTTAAATAAATAGGTGATCCATAACTGCTTAAAAATGATTTTTAAAATATCTTTCTATAATCCCATAGGCATATTAAAATTTCTACATCATATTCTTCTCTAGAAAGAAATATTTAGAAAGCAATTTATAAAACAGAAGCAACTTACTTTATTTCGATCTTGTACAACCAGTATTTTTCTAGTACTTTCATCAAATACAGCTCCTATTGGGGGAAAAAGAAAAGACAATTGAGAAATATTAATTTCATTCACCCTACTCTCCTCCTACACTCTTTATCTGTGGTGATCAAAATTTTACCCATACTTGAAGACCTGGTTCAAATACAGGTTGACTATTCCGTATCTAAAATGCCTGAGACGAGAAGTGTTAGATTTTTCTGGATTTTGGAATATTTTCATATACCTAATAAGGTATCTTGGGGATAGAACCCAAGTTTAAACACAAAATTCATTTATGTTTCATATATACCTTATACACATAGCCTGAAGGCAATTTTATGCATTTTTAAATAATGTTGTGCATGAAACAAAGTTTTGACTAAATTTTGACTGTGACTTGTCACATGCCAGGTGTAGAATTTTCCTCTAGTGCCATCATGCCAGTGCTCAAACACTTTTGGATTTTGGAGCATTTTGGATATTTGATTTGTAGCTTGGGGAAGCTCAACCTGTATGACATTATCCATGAAGATTTATAAAATCTCTCCAGCAAGGAAGTGATTTCTCAGGCGTCCAGGTTCTTTTAACAACTTAGAGTACCAATGATGGTTCTAGCACATGGTAACTTATAAGATAATCATCTGTATCACCTTCTTCACTAGATTATTCCTGATGGTACATGTGCTAAATAAATTAACCTTTCCATCCTTTTGTAACATTTACTTTAGTGTTCAGACAATTTTGTCTTAGTCCATTTGGGCTGCTATAACAAAATAACTATAGACTGGGTAGTTTATAAACAACAAACTTATTCCTCACAGTTCAGGAAGCTAGGAAGTCCAAGATCAAGGTGTTGACAGATTCAGTGTCTGATAAGAGCTCATTCTTTACAGACGGTGCCTTCTGACTGTGTCCTCACATAGTGAAAGAGGCAAACAAGCTCCTGTGGGCTTCTTTCATAAGGACACTAATCCCATTCATGGGAGCTCTGCCTTCATGATCTAGTCACCTCGCAAAGGCCCCACCTCTTAATACCATCACACTGGGGATTAGGTTTCAACATATGAATTTTAGGGGGTACAAACATTCAGAGAATATATGTGCTTAAAATATTTATGGAATAAATGAATTGACTTCTCATTTTTATTCCTTGAATCACTACGCACAGAACACAGGCTGTGCACCTGATGATCCAAATCTCAAACATCTCAATATTCATTTCAAGGCCTTTCTGAAGCCAATTAAATTTCTTCATTATATACATACAATTTTATAATCTACTAATATACTGCTTTGGAAGACTTCTTTGTTTTATATATGTTTTAAATTCTAGTCCATTTCTTTTGTGTATTCATCATACACATTGCACATTGTCTCTTTCTTTTTAAAAATATCTCCCTTTAGGCAATCTTGGGTCAAAAATACAAATGACACATTAGTGATTTTTATTATAATCCTTTAGATGCTATGATTTAAATGTATTTGTGTCTAAATAATGTGGTAAAAGATACTTTCTACATATTTGTTCATGCTTTCCATATTAACTGAGTTCCTACATACAATGTATACAGATCCAGGTATGTTAATTGAGTTCCTACTATGTGTCAGGCACTTTTCTAGGTACTAGATATAGTGATGAACAAAACAAATGAAACTCCCTATCCTTATGGGGTTCATATTCTGGTATGTGCATGGGAGGTGCCAAAACAAACAATATTACATAGAATATTAGAAGGTAATAAATGCTAAATAAAGATAGAATGTAGAGAAGGAACAAATATGTGTAACATGGGGAAAAGTAATTGAATTGAAAACACTACACTTGAGTATTTTAAAGCAGGAAGGAAAATCACAACCGAGGTATAATTAACATCCTTGTGGATTCTATTAGAAAACGTAAATGATAATTTAATTGGACTTTACAAGAGGTAAAATGCCAAAGAAATGCCAAGGAAACTTATTCTTAAATTTTAATAATTTCTGATTACTCAAATTGAACTTCTCCCTAATGAATTCACTGTCAACATGAGCACAGTATCACAGAGACAAAACCAGCACCACTAAAGCACAATTTGAGCGACCCCTGCTGGTCGCAATATAAAAATTATTATGATTTCAGGCACTGTGTTTCAATGTACATTAATTAGCTCAGGTATAAGTCACAATAATCCTGTGAGTGAGATGAGTGAAATGAGTGAGCAAGCACACTCTTCTCACTGTGCACCGCTGCCCCTCTACAACACTACAGCTGCTTTCTCAGAAGGCTCACATTTCCATCCCATTCATTAAAAAAATATTGAGTATCTACTTTATGCCAGTCGCTGTCTTTAGCCTGAGGATACAGTGGTGACCAAGACAGATAAAATATCTGCCTTTATGGAGTTTCTATTACCGAGGGGGAGATTAAGTGACTCAATATAATTAATCATATACACATGATATAATAGAATTTTAGACTGTGATAAATGCTATGAAGAAAAACAGCTGGATAAAGGGACAAGGAATGTTTTGCTCTTGTTACCCAGGCTGGATGGCACTAGTGTGCAGGGAGAGGTCAATTCTAGACAGGAGGGTCAGGAGCTTTTCTGAGAAGGAGACACTTGAGCAGAAACTTGGGCTATAAAGAACTAGATAAAGAAAGTTCTGGAGAGGAGCCAGTAGGTGTCTAGGCTCTGAGTCAGATACAAGCTTGCTAAGTTTGAAAAGCAAAAGAAAGCCATGGCTCATGCTATTCCAGCCACATCTGCCTTGGGTAATTTATAACAAATGTCAACTATTTTTCTCTCCACCTAAAAACTCTGTACCCCAGCCTGGGCAACATGGTGAAACCCTAACTCTACAAAAATATACAAGAAGTAGCCTGGTGTGGTGCCACACGCCTATAGTCCCAGCTACTTGGGAGGTGGAGGCAGGAGGATCACTTGAGCTAGAGAGATGGAGGTTGGAATGAGCCCGGATCATGCCACTGCATTGCTGGTGACAAAGTGAGACCCTGCCTCAAAAAGAAAAAAAAAAAGAAAAAAGCAAAACAAAAAACAACTCTGCCCCTTTCCAGAACAATTTCTTACATTATTACCTCATCCAGACCCCCAATACTGGCTTAAAATCCTAGTGAGTTTTCAAGACTGGTCAAGTTCTGCATCTCCTATTCCTTGAACTGCTCTGGTACTCTAAACTATAATGCACAATATAGTACTTAGTTATGAACAGGTCCTTCATAGGATATAGTTTCCGTATATATCACCAATTCTGTAGTAATAACTGGGAACTCTTTTTTTTTTTTGAGACAGAGTTTTGCTCTTGTTACCCAGGCTGGAGTGCAATGGTGCGATCTTGGCTCACTGCAACCTCACCCTCCTGGGTTCAAGCAATTCTCCTGCCTCAGCCTCCCGAGTAGCTGGGACTACAGGCATGCGCCACCATGCCCAGCTAATTTTTGTATTTTTAGTAGAGACGGGGTTTCACCATGTTGACCAGGATCATCTCGATCTCTTGACCTCATGATCCACCCACCTTGGCCTCCCAAAGTGCTGGGATTATAGGTGTGAGCCACATGCCCGGCCATAACTGGGAACTCCTAAGAGTCTGTGCCCATAAATGATAATCATTTGTATGACTTTCCATTGAAGTGTGAGGCTGTCACTAAATTATTAAGTAGAATCTTTTGAAATAGAGCTGAATGGAAAGTTTCTGAATGTCTGCTTGCTACAGGGAAGTAAGACACAGACAGAAAAGATATCATTAGACATTCTTGAACAACTCCTTGAAAACACTGTAGGTGTGCAAACTACCTTAAAAACTTGTAAATTATATAAAGGCAAATAAAACCATTAATTAAATAACTAATATGTTTTATTGCTTTCATTTATTAAAGTAATAAAAATTCTTTACTATTTCAGTTTTTCTGAAAATCTAGGAATTTCCTTAACCCTAGTCCTTAAAGGATAGTACTGAGACCACCACCAGCAGCAGCAGAAGCAGCAGTAAAAACAGAACAACCAGGAAAATCACGTGAATTTTCAGGCCCCACCCCAGACCTACTGAATCAGAAACTCTGGAGATAGGGTCCAGCAATCTGTTTTAAGATTCCAGGTGATTTTGATGCAAGTGGCAATTTGAGAATCCCTGTTTTACTCTGAGGGAGGTCTTCTCTCAACTTTCCTATGTCTTTGAAGCTAATCAGCAACTTCAAAATTCTACTCTATACTTAAATTACACTATTTTAAACAACTGTTTGGCACAATAATGTAAATATTTTTAAGAATGTTCAAATCATTAAAAAATTGGTTTACTTTACCTGAAATTCAACCTAAAAGTTATCTTTTACTTTACAAATTTATATAATTAGTGCTAACATGTTTTATCTATAATAAATGTATTTCTTGATCCCAATTCAGTGTTACTATTTGAGTAGTGAAGTTTAATTATTTGTGTAAAATATATTCAAACATATCCTTTGTAAAACTAAATACTAAACAGGTTCTCTGTGCTGCTGTCTACTTACTGAGGCAAACTTCATCTATTTAAAAGCGCTATGTAATACATACCGTAGTCCCCCTTGTCCAGTTTTGCTTCCTGTAGTTTCAGTTATACAAGGTCAACCATGGTCCAAAAATGTTACATCACTACTCTTGTGCTTTAGGGCCATTATTAAGGAAAATAAGGGTTACTCCAATTCAAGTACTGTGATACTGGGACAGCTGATCTGATAATAGGGAAGGCTACTAAGTAACTAATCTAATGGATGGGTAGCCTATAGATCTTAGATACACTGGACATAGGGAAGATTCACAGCCTGGGTGGGGCAGAATAGGATGGTGAGAGATTTCATCACACTACTCAGAACAGTATGCAATTTAAAACTTAAAAATATTTTCTGGAATTTTCCATTTAGGTCATAATGCCTATTATTCACCTCACTTCACCTCATCATGCAGGCATTTTATTATCTCATATCATCCCAAAAAGGGTGAATACAAAACAATATTTTGAGAGAGAACACATTCATATAACTTTTATTACAGTATAGTTATAATTATTCTAATTTATTATTAGTTACTGTTAATCTCTTACTGTTCCTAACTTATCAGTTAAACTTTATCATAAATATGTGTGATAAGAAAAAACGTGGTATATATAGGGTTTGGTACTATCTGTGGTTACAGGTACCCACTGGGGTCTTGGAACACATCCTGTGCAGATAAGATGGAACAACTGTAATCATTTAATGAAATAATGCATTCCACATGAATAAACTATTTGCTTAGCTGTAACAAGCAAGGAATTGGGTGAACCTCTAAAAAGTTAATTCTGGTTATCATGAGTTTGAAACTGACCTGCAACTCCTACTTGATGTGAAGCATATCCTGGTAATCTGCTGGGCCCTTCTCCCAGCCACAGAGTCAATGTTGATGAATCCAATTCTGCATGGTGAAAACGGAAGCCGAGGGAAGCAGCAGGAGCAATAAATCGGCTTTGGAGGATGGGAATGTGCAACCATACAGCTGTTCTACCTTCTGATCGCCATTGTTGTACTGCAACTAAATGCAGAAGATAAAAGTCTAAATAATTTCCAGAGAGACTAGTGGAATAAATTAAAATTCACTTCAGGGTTTCACCTCCTCCAGGAAGCCATCTTTAAGCAAAAGAGGTCCAAATGTCCTGTTCACATTGCTGGCACTGGAATGACCATGTTTTACCATAATAACCACCTTGTTTATATGATTTTTCCATCAGACTGAATTCCTTGAGAATAAAGTCAGTACACTGCTGACCTTTATATCCCACACCACCAAAGTCAATGCTTGGAACATTTTACAGTGGACAAAACAAATGGATTTAGACCAAATCAAATACCATTTTAATGCTGTTCCTTTTAACATTCTTAGGTTTAATCTTAGTGGCAATTATGGACTTGTTTTTTCTTCCTTTAAGAGTTCTCCTATAATGTTTTTAATGTATAAATTTCAAGGTAGTTAAATTTTGTTTTTAAATAATGTATGCTGGTTCTAGAAATTTTGAAAATAAAAAAATACAATAAAAAATCAAACTTCACATATTACTAGCATACAGGAATTCTAATTTTTCTTTATTATAGATAATATCATGAATTATAGGTTTTCTCTTTGCCTTCTTTAAATTGTCTTACTTTATTAAGATTGAGCCAGGGGAAAAAGATGCAAATATCTATTTGAAACTTACTAAGTTCCAAGTATTTTATATACATTATCTCATTAAGTATACGACCATGAAAGGTATAACTACCTTAGGTTTATGGGTGAAGAAATGAATACTTCAGTTTTACGGTTTTTAGAAAAACTTTTCAAATCACTTTCTTCATCCATCATCTCACCATAGCTATGTTTTCTAATCCAATTTAATATTCTATGCATTTGCAATTCTCCAGGTTAACCCTACATTATGCACTGTGGCTCCATGTGTACTAATGAAATGGTTGGCTTGCCTCAAGTCACACTGCTAGTCAGTGGCATAGCAAGAGCCAGAACCAGCGGTATTTCATTACTGACGCAGATACATTATGTGTGAACCTAACAACATATTGCCTGTTCATCCCTCTAACTTCAGTTGTTGTTAACAAAATATCAGTGTTCATGTTCTAAAAGAGTATGAATGGTTGACTTCATATTCCACTAAGAATATGGACTTTAGTCCATAAAGACTAACAACAGACTAAGAACAGTGGACTTCATGTGTAAATAGTTTCTTTATAGGCACTACGTTTCAGTTAGTTTTGTTCAACTACAACACAGAACCAACAGTTCTTCGAGGTAGCATAGTGCAGTGAGACAGGTCTAGAGCCAGAAGTAACTTTTTCTGTGCCTCTGTACTTTCTTTAAAATGGGAATAATACTATCTACCTCAAAGTCTTATTAGCAGGATGAAATGAGTTAGTATTTATAAAGATCCTGAAACATCTACCACTAAGTGCAACAAAATTTGTTTTATTGAAAAAACATAACAAGTATTTTGTACTTCAATTTACAAATTAGTTTCATCTTTGATCAACGTATCTATCCAGTAATTAGAGCTGGTGTTATTCACAAAAAGCAAGCTAAGAAGCAAATATTTTCAGTGGCAATTTGCCTAATGCCTGGCTAAGCAAGTGGCAGAATCTGGTATTAGAACGCAGGATATGCAGCTCCAAATCGAATAGCTTTCTCCTTTACCATGCTGACTAGGGGTAGTGCTTTGATCACCTGTTTGGTCATTGATAAGTATCAGTGTGTGTAACACCTGTCTACCGACACAATGGAAGATAAATTGATTGATTCTCCCATTACTGACATTGTTGCCGTCTAAGTGGGCTTGTCAATAATTAACTCCCACGTAGGAGAGAAAATAATGTGAAGCCTGTTAAGAAGTCTGGGAATGAGGATGAGTAAACATTGAAATAACTAGCTCAATTATACTGACAGATATGCTTCTTGCCATATTGCTCAATAGATAAAGATTATTTTGAGTTTCCTGTGTGAGAGATCTTTCCATAGTTGAGTTTGGATGCTATGCCTTCAGTTAGCTTATAAGACCATGAGTGGCACTAAATCAAGGACTTCTTCCAAAATGAAGGCTCCTCCATCTGAGCTTTCTTACCATTGGGCTCAAGATTCAAAGCCAGTAGTTCTTACTGAAGACTGAAACCACCCACCATCCTCCCTGGTTAATTATAAAAGAATTGTTATTCTAAAAACTCCAGTTCTTGCTGAGAGAGCTGTTGACCCAATTTGTATACCAATGTGACACTCTGAACCTCCCTGGTTTAGTATTTGATAGCACAACCCGGTGACTATATTCAATAATTTAGGCCAGGTGCATTGACTTCTGTCTGTAATCCCAGCACTTTGAGAGGCAGGAGAATGAGTTGAGCCCCGGAGACTGAGACCAGCCAGGGCAACACAGTGAGACAGTGAGACAGTGAGACACTGACTCTAGAAAAAAATAGAAAAAAGCCAGATGCACGCCTGTAGTCCCAGCTACCCAGGAGGCTGCGGTGGGAGGATTGCTTGAGCTCAGGAGTTGGAGGCTGCAGTGACCCATGATCCCACCACTGCGCTATAGCCTGAATGATACCCTGTCTCGAAAACACAAGCAAACAGAACAAAACAAAAAAAACCCTAAGAGTAATTGGACTGTGGTTGAATGCTTGTGGTGATGAATATCTCATTTACCCTGATGTAATTATTACACATTATATGCCTGTATCAAAATAGCTCATATATCCCATAAACATACACCTACTATGTACCCACAAAAATTAAAAAAAAAAAAAAAAGGGCCTCTTTGGTACACTCAGTAAACCACCCGTATTAGAATGTAAAACAATTTTTTTCCTTGAGAAAAGTGTCCGACAGAACCAAGGCTCGGTAAACGATAGTAATAATGTTATAAGATTAACAAACATCTACTGAGCGTTAAATATGTGGCAGACACTGTGCTGTGCATTTTATATGCATTATCCAAAATAATTATCGGCAATCCCTGGAATTCCTATTACCGGGGTTTATGGAAGAGGAAATTGTTCACAGCAATTTCCGAATGTCCCATACTAGAGTGGACCAGCAACCAGGGTCGCAGATCCCAAACTCCGGGATCTTCACCATTTCACCTAATTGCCTTAGAGACCTCCCAGCAAAGGGTCTAAGAACGAATGTTCCAGAAAACGGGTCTGGGTCACGCGTGCCTTCTCCCCTTTCCACTGGGCTTGATACTGGTGCACAGAGCGACTCGGGAGTGGGGACTGCGGTTATTTCATTAGAAAAGCTCTGGAGCCCCGGGAACCCTTAGCCACAGGCGCACTTGCCCTGCAAGCCCTTCTTGAAAGCGGCGGCGTCCAGGCGGTCCAGCGCGTCGAGCCGCGCCAGGCGCACTGAGACGCCCCCGAATCTGTCCAGCTCGCCCTGCAGTTCGCACATTCCAACTGGGGGATTCCGCGCGTAACCCTGTGCGTCCAAGGCCCCCAGGTAATCCGCCGAAGCCCTAGGTCTCCAGGCCCGAGCAAGCACCGCGCGCCAAGTACCCCTGCATAACAGCGACCGCATCTCCACGCCGTCGCCTTCGGCCTAAGCCCTTTTGACCCCTGCGCGCTCTAGAGCGAATCTCGCGGCCGTACATTTTAGAAGAGTGCCATCATTTCGCTCTCATAGTTGAGCTGGGGTTACGGTTCTGCTGAGCTACGCCAAGGAGAACGCGAAGTCGTCCACCGGCCACTCTCGGCAATTTGCCCCGCTCCAGTTAAGCTGGGAAAACCTCCTCCCCCACCGCCACCCACTTATTTTGTTTGGTAGTTTAAGTCAACAGAGGTTGGTTTAGAGATGGGAAAGCCGGGAGGAGATGCAAAAACATCCCGTTTTTCAGGAATTTGCAATCTAAGTGGCAGTACCGTTCCCGGAACATATCTTCTATTGCAGACCCCAGAATCCACGCAGCGGTTCCAACGACTGCTGCTGGTTTTGAAATAGCTCGGTCCCTCCCACCACGCTGACGCTGCTGCGCTCCACTCATGGAATTACGGCTCAGGGGCGGAACCTCGCTGATTTCTGACCCGGAAGTTTTTTCCTTGTTGAAGCGCGCACCTTAAGTCGGCTTTGCTACTTCTTCGCACAGGCTGTCTGCTGATCATGTCTTCCAAGAAGAACAGAAAGCGGCTGAACCAAAGCGCGGAAAATGGTTCGCCCTTGCCCTCTGCTGCTTCCTCTTATGCTGGGGCACGGACTCCTTCTGCTGGGTCAGACTTTGCGTCGGCCGCCGGGACTCTGATGGTGACCAACTTCTTGGAAAAGGGTAAAGAATTCCGGGAGGGAGGTTAGAGGCAGAGAGGGCGCAACCTGAGGGGAGGGAGACTCAGTGATGCTGACTTGGGGTGCAGAGACTTTTGAAAGTTGGGCGTGACATAGGTCTGAGAGCGACAGAGAAGCATGTAAAACTTAGTTTGTAAGAAGCATGCGACCGTAGCCACCCCTGCATTGGAGAAGTTAGGCTGAGATGGTTTATCCGTGTCTAAGGCGTCTCTTTTGTAAATTGTGTTGAATTTTCAAGTTGCTCTTGAAACGCTTTGTCTCATTTAACATTAACGACATAATTAATTGCAAAATCGTTCATAACTAGCGAACATGGAATACTTATCCTAAAAACTAAATAACCAGTAAAAATGTGGATCACTGCCTTTAGGAGTGATTATAGCATTTTCTTCCAGTACTGCACAGGTTATGATATTTAATAACTGCTAGTAACTTCACACTAGTGTTAGCAGTATAGTTTTCTCATATAATTTCTGCAGAAGCTGTGACCGATGGGTATAGTAATGCCCGTTTTATAGAGGAAGAAAAGTTAACGTGATTCCATTTAGGTTACACAGATACTAAGTGGCAGAGCGATATTTGAATCCAGTTGTGTTTTACATCAAAGCCATTGTTCTAGATGACAGCTCCCTTTATTTGGGAGATCGAGTTTATATCTAAAAGTCTTGTAAATTGAATTATACATTGAAAATTTATATTTGAAATGTAATAGCTTTGAACAATGGACCAGACTAAACTACTGGCAAAATGTTTTATGTCTAATCAAACCTTAAAGACAATCTTAAGAGTTCACATAGTGTTTTCGCTCTTTCTTAGGTATGGGAAGACAACTTGTTCTGTCCTGAAGGTTCAACTTCTTTATGAACTAGATCCTTTGCATTGACATCTAAACATGCTCATTTCTCTTCCATCTTAAATCAGAACAAAAGCCCCACATTTTGTTCTACAACCATCTCTGTCCATTGCCAAACTTTAGAGTGGTCTCTGCCGCCTCATCACTTGCATACTCACTCGTTAGCCTATTCGCTTTGACTTCCAACCCATCATTCCATGGAAACTGTTCTGGTGTGGTCTCTGAGCAGCTCCATGTTGATAAACCTTATTTGACCACAGCAGTTTTGGGTATTATTGACCATTTCCTTCTTCTAGAAACACTTTAATTCTTATGTGTTGTCAAACTTTCCTAGTTTTCTCCATCTTTATTGGCACTTCATTTTCCTTAGCAGGCTGATCCTCTTCCCTTGACCATTAAATGTTGAAATCCATCAATTCTTAGTTCAAAACATTTTTTTCCCCTCCCAATAAATCCTGTCTCCTTGGCAAGTTCATCCAGTGCCCAGAGTTTCCCATCTATAGTCTCTTTAGTGTCAGATTTATGTTTGTAAATCTTTTGTTGTTGTGCCTTAATATAGTTATCTTTTAGCCCAATGCTTCTCAAGTTCTCTGTGGTGAAGGCTTTAAAATGTACCTTAGGTCACAGTTCAGCACTTTTGTAAAATACAGTAAAAATTATTTTCTAGAAAAATAAGTTAGGAAAATTTTTTATTAAACAGATGTGAAATTACTCTGTAAATTTCAATAAAAGCTTCTAAATACTTATTCTCTTGATTTGTACTTATCTTGTCATGAAGCAGTAACAAATCGTTTGTGGGTCACATTTTGAATAGCACTGTGAAATAACTCTTCTCATAGGTATCTCAAAGATACTTCAGGACTAACTTCAAGAGCCTGTATTTTCTCCAACAAGACAAACTAACTTTGTTCAGTTTTTCCCATTGCAAAATTCATCCATGACACCTCCCTGCCCCCCGATCTCACATACCTAGTCCACCAGTAAATCATGTTTATCATCTAAATATGTTCCGTATTCCTCTTTTACACACCATTCCCACTGTTTCTACCTTAATTGCAGACCCATTATCTCTCACCTGGACTGCTACAACAGCCTTTTAACTGATTTTCCTGCTTCCAATTTTGCCCCTCTCCTTATTCCTTTTCCACTGTGCAGCCAGAATGATCTTTTAAGATGAAGATCCTGTTACAACACTGCTTTTCATCCCTCTCTGGGCTCCCATTGCTGTCAGAGTAATGACCAGCATCTTGATGTAGCCTATTGCCCTATTACCCTGGGTGGTCTTGACCTTCTTTACATGGCTTCCCCATGTCTTTACCACTCTGCCTGTACTCTCCTGAGGATGCGCCATATCCCTTTCTGCCCAGGAACTCTGTACATGCTGTTCTCTTTGCTGGGAATTATCTTTTTCTTTTCTTCATTTAGTTAGTTTCTACTCTTCTTTCAGATCTGATTTTAATATCACTTCCTTTGAGAAGCATTCTCTTATTCGAAATTATCAGATCCCACATTATAGGCTCTCCTAGCATTCTAACTTAGTTTTTCATTGTATTAATATTAGTTTCTAATTTTGCAGCTATTCACTGATTGTTTAATAACTCACTCATCCTTCAAGGCCATAAACTCTTGAGGCCAAGGACTTATGAATAAAAGTGCCTGACATAGTGTCTGCCATATGGTAGGCACATAGTACATATTTGCTGGATGAATAAATGAAGGGTGGATGATTATTTGAAATTATCTTTACTATCTTGTTAGTTAATCTGATACTTAAGGTGCTCAATAAATGTAAAGTTAGTTAATGGAGAAATTAGATGTTGACATATTTTTAAAGTATTGGAGGAGTGAGATGAGAAGGGAACTGTGTGGACAACTTGAGTAGACCTGTGTAGTGTAAGCAGAGAATACAGTGGTGGTGGTTTGGAAAATGAGACCAGTCATTGGGAACTTGAACATGATTACCATTGAAAGATAAGTGTGGAGATATTTAGGGAAACCTGTGATAGGTTGCTAAATCCTGGGGCATGGAGAATGTGCCGGATAGGGTGGCAGGAGAAGAAGAAAATTAACATCTTGGGAGGGACTGAGAACACTTGTTTGGTAATTGTCAAGAGCGAAAGTTAGTTCATAGGTTTAGGAAGAAAAAGGCAGGAACTGAATATTATGAGGTCATCTAACAGCAGTATGCTTTACTGCTAATGACCAGCAAGCTATGTAAGAGACCTAATGCTCATTGGAAGGTTGAATTTCTGTCCAGCTTCTCATATTATGCAGTGTGTGTTAATTTTGTTTTATACCGGTGCTGTTCATCTTAGCTCTGTGAGATCCTTTGTTTTTCTAGATTTGCACCTCTTATAAGAAGGAAAAGAAACATGTTGGGAGGTTATTTTGTAGTGACACAATAATGTAAATCAAATTTCTACCTTATGGTTTTGCTTTCATTGACTTAATTTCTTTTTCATTACCAAATATCTGTTTCTTCTGATTATTAAGGGAGACTTAGGTAGAGCTCTGTGATTATGGTATATGTGTTTACAATAAATTTTATAATGAGGTTGTGACTTTTTAAATATTAAAAATTTTTTTTTTATATTTTATTGCACTTTAGGTTCTGAGTACATGTACAGAACATGCAGGATTGTTGCATAGGTACATACATGGCAATGTGGTTTGCTTCCTCCATCCCCGTCACCTGTATCTGGCATTTCTTCCCATGTTATCCCTTCCCAGCTCCTCCGCACCGCTGTCCCTCTCCTATTCCCCCAATAGACCCCCATGTGTAGTGTGCTCCCCTCCCTGTGTCCATGTGTTCTCATTGTTCATCACCCGCCTATGAGTGAGAATATGTGGTATTTCATTTTCTGTTCTTGTGTCCGTTTGCTGAGAATGATGTTCTCCAGATTCATCCATGTCCCTACAAAGGACACGAACTCATCGTTTTTTATGGGTGCATAATATTCCATGGTGTATATGTGCCACATTTTTCCAGTCCAGTCTATCATCGATGGGCATTTGGGTTGGTTCCAGGTCTTTGCTATGTAAACAGTGCTGCAATGAACATTTGTATGCATGTATCCTTATAATAGAATGATTTATATTCCTTTGGATATATACGCAGTAATGGGATTGCTGGGTGAAATGGAATTTCTATTTCTAGGTCCTTGAGGAATCGCCACACTGTCTTCCACAATGGTTGAACTAATTTACACTCCCACCAGCAGTGTAAAAGTGTTCCTATTTCTTCACATCCTCTCCAGCATCTGTTGTCTCCAGATTTTTTAATGATCGCCATTCTAACTGGCATGAGATGGTATCTCAATGTGGTTTTCATTTGCATTTCTTTTTTTTTTTTTTAATTTTTTATTGGATTTTAGGTTTTGGGGTACATGAGCAAAGCATGCAAGACAGTTGCGTAGGAACACACATGGCAGTGTGCTTTTCTTTCCTTCTCCCCTTCACCCACATTTGGCATTTCTCCCTAGGCTATCCCTCCCCATCTCCCCCTCCCACTGGCCCTCCCCTTTTCCCCCCAATAGACCCCACTGTTTAGTACTCCCCTTTCTGTGTCCATGTGTTCTCATTTTTCATCACCCACCTATGAGTGAGAATATGCGGTGTTTCATTTTCTGTTCTTGTGTCAGTTTGCTGAGGATGACGTTCTCCAGATTCATCCATGTCGCTACAAAGGACACAAACTCTTCATTTCTGATTGCTGCATAATATTCCATGGTGTATATGTGCCACATTTTTCCAATCCAGTCTATTATCAATGGGCATTTTGGTTGATTCCAGGTCTTTGCTATTGTAAACAGTGCTGCAATGAACATTCGTGTACATATGTCCTTATAGTAGAACGATTTATAGTCTTTTGGATATATACCCAGTAATGGGATTGCTGGGTCAAATGGAATTTCTATTTCTAAGGTCTTGAGGAATCGCCACACTGTCTTCCACAATGGTTGAACTAATTTATACTCCCACCAACAGTGTAAAAGTGTTCCTTTTTCTCCACATCCTCTCCAGCGTCTGTTGTCTCCAGATTTTTTAATGATCGCCATTCTAACTGGCGTGAGATGGTATCTCAATGTGGTTTTGATTTGCATCTCTCTGATGACCAGTGATGATGAGCATTTTTTCATATGATTGTTGGCCTCATATATGTCTTCTTTCGTAAAGTGTCTGTTCATATCCTTTGCCCACTTTTGAATGAGCTTGTTTGTTTTTTTCCTGTAAATCTGTTTGAGTTCTTTGTAAATTCTGGATATCAGCCCTTTGTCAGATGGGTAAACTGCAAAAATGTTTTCCCATTCTGTTGGTTGCTGATCCACTCTAGTGACTGTTTCTTTTGCCGTGCAGAAGCTATGGAGTTTGATTAGGTCCCATTTGTCTATTTTGGCTTTTGTTGCCAATGCTTTTGGTGTTTTGTTCATGAAGTCCTTGCCTACTCCTATGTCCTGGATAGTTTTGCCTAGATTTCCTTCTAGGGTTTTTATGGTGCCAGGTCTTATGTTTAAGTCTTTAATCCATCTGGAGTTAATTTTAGTGTAAGGTGTCAGGAAGGGGTCCAGTTTCTGCTTTCTGCACATGGCTAGCCAGTTTTCCCAACACCATTTGTTAAACATGGAATCCTTTCCCCCTTGCTTGTTTTTGTCAGGTTTATCAAAGATTGTATAGTTGTAGATATGTTGTGTTGCCTCCGGTGCCTCTGTTTTGTTCCATTGGTCTATATCTCTGTTTTGGTACCAGTACCATGCTGTTTTGATTACTGTAGCCTTGTAGTAAACTTTGAAATCCGGTAGTGTGATGCCCCCTGCTGTGTTCTTTTTGCTTAGAATTGGCTTGGCTATGCGGGCTCTCTTTTGGTTCCATATGAAGTTCATGGTGGTTTTTTCCAGTTCTGTGAAGAAAGTGAATGGTAGCTTGATGGGGATAGCGTTGATTCTGTAAATTACTTTGGGCAGTGTAGCCATTTTCACGATATTAATTCTTCCTAACCATGAACATGGAATGTTTCTCCATCTGTTTGTGTCCTCTCTGATTTCATTGAGCAGTGGTTTGTAGTTCTCCTTGAAGAGGTCCCTTACGTTCCTTGTGAGTTGTATTCCAAGGTATTTTATTCTTTTTGTAGCAATTGTGAATGGCAGTTCGTTCTTGATTTGGCTTTCTTTAAGTCTGTTATTGGTGTAGACGAATGCTTGTGATTTTTGCACATTGATTTTATATCCTGAGACTTTTCTGGAGTTGCTGATCAGTTTCAGGAGTTTTTGGGCTGAGGTGATGGGGTCTTCTAGGTATACTATCATGTCGTCTGCAAATAGAGAAAATTTGGCTTCCACCTTTCCTATTTGAATACCCTTTATTTCTTTTTCTTGCCTGATTGCTCTGGCTAGAACTTCCAGAACTATATTGAATAGGAGTGGTGAAAGAGGGCATCCTTGTCTAGTGCCAGATTTCAAAGGGAATGCTTCCAGTTTTTGCCCATTCAGTATGATATTGGCTGTTGGTTTGTCATAAATAGCTTTTATTACTTTGAGATATGTTCCATCGATACCGAGTTTATTGAGGGTTTTTAGCATAAAGGGCTGTTGAATTTTGTCAAATGCCTTCTCTGCGTCAATTGAGATAATCATGTGGTTTTTGTTTTTGGTTCTGTTTATGTGGTGAATTACGTTGATAGACTTGCGTATGTTGAACCAGCCTTGCATCCCCGGGATGAATCCTACGTGATCATGGTGAAAAAGTTTTTTGATTTGCTGTTGCAATCGGCTTGCCAATATTTTATTGAAGATTTTTGCATCATGGATATTGGTCTGAAGTTTTACTTGTTGGGTCTCTGCCGGGTTTTGGTATCAGGATGATGTTGGTCTCGTAAAATGATTTGGGAAGGATTCCCACTTTTTGGATTGTTTGAAATAGTTTTAGAAGGAATGGTACCAGCTCCTCTTTGTGTGTCTGGTAGAATTCGGCTGTGAACCCGTCTGGACCTGGGCTTTTTTTGTGTGGTAGGCTCTTAATTGCTGCCTCGACTTCTGACCTTGTTATTGGTCTATTCATAGTTTCAGCTTCCTCCTGGTTTAGGCTTGGGAGGACGCAGGAGTCCAGGAATTTATCCATTTCTTCCAGGTTTACTAGTTTATGTGCATAGAGTTGTTTGTAATATTCTCTGATGATGGTTTGAATTTCTGTGGAATCTGTGGTGATTTCCCCTTTATCATTTTTTATTGCATCTATTTGGTTGTTCTCTCTTTTCTTTTTAATCAATCTGGCTAGTGGTCTGTCTATTTTGTTGATCTTTTCAAAAAACCAGCTCTTGGATTTATTGATTTTTTGAAGGGTTTTTCGTATCTCAATCTCCTTCAGTTCAGCTCTGATCTTAGTTATTTCTTGTCTTCTGCTGGGTTTTGAGTTTTTTTGATCTTGCTCCTCTAGCTCTTTCAATTTTGACGATAGAGTGTCAATTTTGGATCTCTCCATTCTTCTCATATGGGCACTTATTGCTATATACTTTCCTCTAGAGACTGCTTTAAATGTGTCCCAGAGGTTCTGGCATGTTGTGTCTTCGTTCTCATTGGTTCCGAAGAACTTCTTTATTTCTGACTTCATTTCATTGTTTACCCAGTCAACATTCAAGAGCCAGTTGTTCAGTTTCCATGAAGCTGTGCGGTTCTGGGTTGGTTTCTGTATTCTGAGTTCTAACTTGATTGCACTATGGTCTGAGAGGCTGTTTGTTATGATTTCAGTTGTTTTGCATTTGTTGAGCAGTGCTTTACTTCCAATTATGTGGTCAATTTTTGAGTAGGTGTGATGTGGTGCTGAGAAGAATGTATATTCTGTGGATTTGGGGTGGAGAGTTCTGTAAATGTCTATCAGGTTTGCTTGCTCCAGGTCTGAGTTCAAGCCCTGGATATCCTTGTTGATTTTCTGTCTGGTTGATCTGTCTAATATTGACAGTGGAGTGTTAAAGCCTCCCACTATTATTGTGTGGGAGTCTAAGTCCTTTTGTAAGTCATTAAGAACTTGCCTTATGTATCTGGATGCTCCTGCATTGGGTCCATATATGTTTAGGATCGTTAGCTCTTCTTGTTGTATCGATCCTTTTACCATTATGTAATGGCCTTCTTTGTCTCTTTTGATCTTTGTTGCTTTAAAGTCTATTTTATCAGAGATGAGAATTGCAACTCCTGCTTTTTTTTGCTCTCCATTTGCTTGGTAAATCTTCCTCCATCCCTTTATTTTGAGACTTTGTGTATCCTTGCATGTGAGATGGGTTTCCTGGATACAGCACACTGCTGGGTTTTGGCTTTTTATCCAATTTGCCAGTCTGTGTCTTTTGATTGGTGCATTTAGTCCATTTACATTTAGGGTTAATATTGTTATGTGTGAATTTGATACTGCCATTTTGATGCTAAGTGGCTGTTTTGCCTGTTAGTTGTTGTAGAATCTTCATTATGTTGATGCTCTTTAGCATTCAGTGTGATTTTGGAATGGCTGGTACTGGTTGTTCCTTTCTATGTGTAGTGCCTCTTTTAGGAGCTCTTGTAAAGCTGGCCTGGTGGTGACAAAATCTCTGAGTACTTGCTTGTTCGCAAAGGATTTTATTTTTCCTTCACTTCTGAAGCTCAGTTTGGCTGGATATGAAATTCTGGGTTGAAAGTTTTTTTCTTTAAGAATGTTGAATATTGGCCCCGACTCTCTTCTGGCTTGTAGTGTTTCTGCCGAGAGATCTGCTGTGAGTCTGATGGGCTTCCCTTTGTGGGTAACTCGACCTTTCTCTCTGGCTGCCCTTAGTATTTTCTCCTTTATTTCAACCTTGTTGAATCTGACGATTATGTGCCTCGGGGTTGCTCTTCTTGCGGAATATCTTTGTGGTGTTCTCTGTATTTCCTGCATTTGAGTGTTGGCCTGTCTTGCTAGGTGGGGGAAGTTTTCCTGGATGATGTCCTGAAGAGTATTTTCCAGCTTGGATTCATTCTCTTCGTCCCCTTCTGGTACACCTATCAAACGTAGATTAGGTCTTTTCACATAGTCCCACATTTCTTGGAGACTTTGTTCATTCCTTTTTGCGCTTTTTTCTCTAATCTTGGTTTCTCGTTTTATTTCATTGAGTTGGTCTTCGACTTCAGATATTCTTTCTTCTGCTTGGTCAATTCGGCTATTGAAACTTGTGCATGCTTCGCGAAGTTCTCGTATTGTATTTTTCAGCTCCTTTAATTCATTCATATTCCTCTCTAAGTTATCCATTCTTGTTATCATTTCCTCATATCTTTTTTTAAGTTCCTTAGTTTCTTTGCATTGATTTAATACATGTTCTTTAAGCTCACAAAAGTTTCTCATTATCCACCTTCTGAAGTCTAATTCCGTCATTTCGTCACAGTCATTCTCCGTCCAGCTTTGCTCCCTTGCTGGTGAGGAGTTTTGGTCCTTTCTAGGAGGCGAGGTGTTCTGGTTTTGGGTGTTTTCCTCCTTTTTTCGCTGGTTTCTTCCCATCTTTGTGGGTTTATCCGCTTGTCGTCTGCGTAGTTGCTGACTTTTCAATTAGGTCTCTGAGTGGACACCCAGATTGTTGATGATGAAGTATTTCTGTTACTTGGTTTTCCTTCTACCAGCCTAGCCCCTTCGCTGTACGACTGCTGAGGTCCACTCCAGGCCCTGCTTGTCTGGGGTGCACCTCTAGCAGCTGTGGCACAGTGAGGGATGCTACCCGTTTCTTTTTCTGCTATCTTTGTCCCAGGATGATGCCTGCCAAATGTCAGTCTTTTGGATATAGAGGGGCCAGGGAGCTGCTTGAGGAGACAGTCTGTACTTTTTTAGAGCTCAATTGCTGAGCTGTGAGCTCTGTTGTTCATTCAGGGCTGTTAGGCTGCTATGTTTGATTCTGCTGCAACAGAGCTCATTAAAAAAAACCCTTTTTTTCTCAAATGCTCTGTGTTGGGGGGTTCGGGCTTTATTTTTCGATGTCCGATGAGGTGTCCTGCCCAGCTAGAAGGCAGACTAGCCACTGTTTGGCTGCCGAGGCTCCGCCCTGCTGTTGTGTGATTGGCCCTGTTCCTGCAGGCTCTGCTGTGGTCTCCGCCACGCCCTGAGGCGGAGTCTCTTCGTTGTAGCGTGTTGCCTCAGCAACGGCAGGCTGCATCAGCAGTGGGCGTGTATCTCAGTAGGGATGGGTTGCCTCGGCAACGGGAGGCTGCGTTAGCAGTGGGCGTGTATCTCAGTTGGGGCGGGTTGCCTCAGCAACGGCTGGCTGCGTCAGCAGTGGGCGTGTATCTCAGTTGGGGCGGGTTGCCTCGGTAGTGGTAGACGCCCCTCCCCCACAGAGCGTCTCGGACCGTCTGCTCGGGATAGTTTGAAATCGCGATTTTGTTCGTCCCACTGGGTGTCCCAAACGATCTGTCCCTGCAATCCCCTGGGCTGGCCTACTGTCCAAGTCTCGTTCAGTCTCAAGTCCAGCCCTCTCAAGTCTCAGGTTGCCGGTTCAACAGGGCACCCGGACAAGCGCGCCCTGTGGGGATTGCTGGGTAGGGCCGGCCGCCGCCGCCCCGGCTGCCGGCTTCGCCAGGCAGACCTACTGCCTGGCGTCCCATGTCTTTTTTATACTTGGGAGTTTCCCCGTTCTGTGGGCAACAAAGATCAGTCTGGAAATGCAGCTCCGACTCACCTTTTGTGGATTCAACGAGAGCTCCAATCCTGGGTTGTTCTTACAGCGCCATCTTGAGTCCTCCTCCTTCATTTGCATTTCTTTAATGAACAGTGGTGATGAGCATTTTTTCATAGGTTTGTTGGCCTCGTATATGTCTTCTTTTGAAAAGTGTCTCTTCATGTCCTTTGCCCACTTTTGAATAGGTTTTTTTTTTTTCCCTGTAAATCTGTTTTAGTTCTTTGTAGATTCTGGATATTTTGTCAGAATACTTTGTCAGATGTGTAGATTGCAAAAATTTTTTCACATTCTGTTGGTTGCTGGTTCACTCTAATGATTGTTTCTTTTGTTATGCAGAAGCTGTGGAGTTTTATTAGGTCCCATTTGTCTATTTTGGCTTCTGTTGCCAATGCTTTTGGTGTTTTAGACATGAAGTCCTTGCCTATGCCTATGTTCTGAATGGTTTTGCCTAGGTTTTCTTCTAGGGTTTTTATGGTGTTAGGTCTTATGTTTAAGTCTTTAATCCATCTGGAGTTAATTTTAGTATAAGGTGTCAGGAAGGGGTCCAGTTTCTGCTTTCTACACATGGCTAGCCAGTTTTCCCAACACCATTTATTTATTTATTTTTTGAGACAGAGTTTCGCTCTAGTTACCCAGGCTGGAGTGCAATGGCGCGATCTTGGCTCACCGCAACCTCCACCTCCTGTGTTCAGGCAATTCTCCTGCCTCAGCCTCCTGAGTAGCTGGGATTACAGGCATGCACTACCATGCCCAGCTATTTTTATTTTTTTTATTTTTTTATTTTTAGTAGAGACGGGGTTTCACCGTGGTGACTAGGATGGTCCCATCTCTTGACCTCGTGATCCACCCACCTTGGCCTCCCAAAGTGCTGGGATTACAGGCTTGAGCCACCGCTCCTGGCCCCTAACACCATTTATTAAACAGGGAATCCTTTCCCCATTGCTTATTTTTGTCAGGTTTTTCAAAGATCAAATAGTTGTAGATGTATGGTATTGCCTCAGAGGCCTCTGTTCTGTTCCACTGGTCTATATCTCTGTTTTGGTACCAGTACCCTGCTGTTCTGATTACTGTAGCCTTGTAGTATAGTTTGAAGTCGGTAAATGATGCCTCCAGCTTTGTTCTTTTTGCTTAGGATTGTCTTGGCTATGTGGGCTCTCTTTTGGTTCCATATGAAGTTTAAGGTGGTTTTTTCCAGTTTTGTGAAGAAGGTCATTGGCAGCTTGGTGGGGATCGTGTTGAATCTATAAATTACTTTGGGCAGTATGGCCATTTTCACAATATTGATTCTTCCTGACCATGAGCGTGGAATGTTTCTCCATCTGTTTGTGTCCTATCTTACTTCCTTGAACAGTTGTGGCATTTTTAAATTCCATAAACATTTCATGGATTTTGTACTGAAAAAAAAATTATTTATACATTTACTGTATTTATTCGTTTTATGGCCATTTATTATTCAACTGCTATATTTAATGCACTTTTAAGCATTGGAGATACAGAGAAAAGTGGGACACAATTCCTACTTCAAAGCAGTGTACAATTAAGGAGAAAGACAAGTGGATATTGTGATGATAAATGCTATTAACTGGCAGCACAGAGTCCTGGGGGAATTAGAGGCGGGACGCCTAACGTAATGTGGAGCTTCGTGGGGGGGATTGGATAGAAAGGAGTGGAGATGTCAGCCCATGATTTTAAGAGGTGTTGTCAACTGGACTGAATTCTGGGTACCCCTTTTCAGCCGGAAGTTGAAATCACTAGTGATCATTTCAGTCAGTGTGTTTGTAGAAGGAATAAGACTTATGTTACTATCTTTATATATTCTTGGTGATAGAAAAGAAAAGGATATGGTGACTGTGATGTGGGGCAGAAGTAGAAACAACTCAGTCCTCTAGAACCAGATACATGTGCCAGTTCCCAGTTCAATCTTTTGAATACTACTAGCTGACTTGACTTTGAACTTAAAGCTCAGGGACCCTCTTTTGCAATTATGTTTAGTTCTTAATGAAATGAGAGACCAAAAAAGAAGAAATGGAACCCATTCTCACTCCATAGAACATCTTCTTTTTAGTTAATACTTCATATGTTGCCAGTAGACCCTCAAAAGCCTTTGGTTCTAAATCTTTTTGTTAAAACAGAAGTTGGACCACTAGTTTCTCCAGGGTATGGTAAGTATATTCATGTGGTTATATGGTTAGAGGATTTTTATTTACTGCAAAAGATAGCATGCTTTAATTTCAGTTACAAAGTAGTACAAAAATAATTTTCTTTTCCTTCGTAGTAGATGGCAAAATTCCTAAAACATTCCAGAATTTCCTTATTCATCTTGGACTCAACACTATGAAGTCTGCAAGTATATGTATTGGTCGACCAGTGTTGCTTACTAGTTTGAATGGAAAGCAAGAGGTAAGAGTCTTTTTCGTTTCCTTAGTTTAGAAATATAGATTGAACGTTGCAAATCCAAAAATCTAAACTCTGATATGCTCTAAAATTTGAAACCTCTTGAGTGCTGTGGTGCTCAAAGGAAATGCTCATTGGAACATTTGGATTTCAGCTTTGGGATTCTTCGCTAGTAAACATAAGGTAAATATTCCAAAATGGAAAATACCAAATGCTTCTGGCCCTAAGCATTTTGGATAAGGTAACCAACCTGTGTTTGACATATTTCTGTTTTTAATTTTTAACACAACCAGGAATAAATGAAAAACTGTATTTTAAAAGACATTAACATGCATATTAACTCTCTTTTCCTTTTCTGTGTATGACTCTGCTGGGAATAGTAGCCCCTAAAATGTTATGATGTAGAGAGAAGTGTTTCCTCCGGAGTTGGTGATGGTATTTCTCCCTGTCAGTTAGTTATATTTCTTTATAAAAAATGTTATTTTGGAGTAAGAAGATCACCTGTTCTGTATACAAATATTTTACTGTTCTCCCTAGTTTCAGCTGTTTCTTATTGCTGTCATTCTTCGTATCTGAGATTCCAAGCCTACTAAGCCTGGAACCCTTTCCTGGATCATTTTTGGCAGCTTGGCATTATTCTCTGCTACCAGCCTCTTCTCTTTCATGGCTTCCTCTGATGCTTCTGTGATCTGCTGGGGATCCTTTGGAAATACTTTGAAATTTTTTGTCTGCTGATGACACCACTCCTGTTCTTATCATTTTTCTGGCTTATACGTTAAAGGTCCTTTACTGTGTCTTGTAGAAGAGAGGGCTATAAATGTGTGAGCTCAAGCTAGAAATTTTTGCTCCTTTCGCTCAACATTTAAATGTGATAAGACTCAGGTTCTGACAAAGCTCTTGTGCTATGTTCCTCACTATTTCCTGGATGTTTTTCTAGTTTAATTTCCAGTCTGGATTACTTTACAGGTTATCTTGCCTTAATATTTTGTCATTTTTCTTATTATCACCTGTTAATGCCTTTATCTTTTTTTCTATATCTACCTTTCATGTCTTCTACCATCTTCACTGTGGGGTAATTCTTGATCTTTAGAAAAAGAAACAATATTTATTATAAAGTTTATTTTTCCTGAGCCCATGTCGTACTTAAATTGTTTTAAAAATGCAATTTATCTTATTGCAGTTGGTGTCAGGTGATAACTCCTTTAAGGTAAAGGCTGTATTTTGCATATCTAAATACTTGACTGTGCTTAGCATTCTTCCTTATAAATTGATGGTGGTCTATGAATATTTATTTTCTAACATTTTTATTTCCTCTGTCTGGCAGGTCTATACAGCCTGGCCTATCGCAGGATTTCCTGGAGGCAAGGTTGGCCTGAGTGAAATGGCACAGAAGAATGTGGGTGTGAGGCCTGGTGATGCCATCCAGGTCCAGCCTCTTGTGGGTGCTGTGCTACAGGCTGAGGAAATGGATGTGGCACTGAGGTTTGGCTCTTTTCTTTGGAGACTCTCTGGATCAAAGCTGCCCAGTAGCAGTGTAACAAGAGTCACAAACGTAAACCACATATGTAATTTTGCATTTTTTTGTGGTAACATTTTAAAACGTAGAGAGAAATAGGTGCAATGAATTATAATACTATGTTTTATTTAACCAATATATGTAAAAATGTATTTTAATATGTAATTATAAAAAATTACCAGTAAGGGCCGGGTGTGGTGGCTCGTGCCTATACTCCCAGCACTTTGGGAGGCCAGGGCAGGTGGATCTCTTGAGCTCAGGAGTTCGAGACCAACCTGTGCAACATGGAGAAATCCTGTCTCTACAAAAAATACAAAAAAAGAAAATTTCTGGGCATAGAGGTGTGTACCTGTAGTCCCAGATGTTTGGAACTAAGCCAGGAGTATTACTTGAGTCTGGGAGGCGGAGGTTGCGGTGAGCCAGGATTGTGCCACTGTACTCCAGCCTGGGTGACAGAGTGAGACCGTGTCTCAAGAAAGAAAAAAGTTTCCAATAAAATATTGTACATCCTTTTTTTCAAGCTAAGTCTTCAAAATCCAGTGTGTATGTTATACTTGAAGCACATCACAGTTTGTACTAGCCCCATTTGAAGCAGTTGACAGCTACATGTGATGAGTGACTAGTGGCTACTTGTGTTATATTAGACAACACAAGCTAAATGAGTGCGTTATAATTTATAGAATAAGGACTTTTATTTTTCATGATTAGAGTATGCCCTGACATTTTAGGTGAGAGTAATTTTCATTGATGAATATTTAGCAGTATTTTTTACCTTGGCTTACAGTATAATCAGGGCTTCTTTTTTTAAAATTGTAAAGAAAAAAGTAGATTACTATGAGTCAAACAGAAACAAGTTTTAATTAAGACTATGCAAGCAAAGAACCTGATTGTATATTTTAACTTGCTGATTATTCAGTGTAGTAAAACAAACAGTCATTACTATCAGATTTTAAAATGATCCCTCACCACAGGCTAATTGTTTGAATCTACCTATAAAGATAGTTAAGGTATATTATCCATCCTCCTGGATATTCTATAATAGAATTTTGATTCAGTTTGCATATACAGTCTTATCAAAAGTAATTTACAAAAAGCATCTTTTTATACTTTAATGTCATCTTAGTAATAGTTTGGGAGATGTGTTTACATTATATGTAAGTCCCACAAACTATTTTCTAGTCATCAGCTTGATTTTAAAATGTTTCCTTCTCTTTTGTTACAATTGTAGATTTTAGACTTGAGTTTTGGCATAGTTTTCCCTTTATAACAGGAAAATGTTTTCAGAGCTTATAGTAACAGTTTAATGAACAATAAAAAGCAGAAAGGACAGAAGATAACATGTTGAGTACCAGCTGCATATAGAAGCTTTGTACATATTGCATGTATTTATGTGCACATACACGCATACACATTTACCTTTCCCTTTTTTTACAGATGAAACAGCTTAATGAGGAGAAATAACTTGCCTAATATTTTATGAGGTAGTTAATAGTATTGTTCAGATTAAACTGGATTATTCCTCAGATTATGTCTTAAAACAGTGCTAAAGGGAGCAGTAATTTGTTGACTGGAATTAGCATTTGTGATGATCTGCAAAGTAATCAGACCTCTTGAATGCACAGCAGTCTTAGATGTTTAATGATTGCTTATTATAGAGGACTGTATATGTTTTAAATGAAAGCTCAAGTTTTAAAATTTTGTTTTAAAAAATCTTATGTTTTAAATGTGACAGCTGAGTATAGGCAAGATATTTAATTTCCAATTGGGAAAATCAGTTATTTTAGTCTGCTTAAATCCTTCAGTTGCAACTGAAAGATTTTATTGCTAAGAGTAATGTTAGAGCTCCTTCTAGTGGAAATTATTTTATGTGCAACTATTATTTTTTTAAAAGCAAAACTGGTTTGGTATTTTTACTGTTCTTACATAGATTTATAAATACCTTGTATTTAGAGTTTAATAAATGAAAGTGATTAAGTATAACTTGGTTTAGAGTTCCATACACAGAAGTAAATGTAAGCATTTAAGGTGATACATTTTCTCATTAGTTAATATATATATTTCATTAATGAAATTTCCTCCTCATTCTGTTTCTTTTATGCTCTCTCTTATATATGAATATATTGTTGATTCTCATTATTTGTGATTAGTTATGTTCCATTAAAGTTGCCATGAACACTGTTAGCATAAACTGAACCATTTCTTCTACAGGGAAATACCTGTGTGTGTGTGTGTATGTGTGTGTGTGTACATGTGCAACGCACACAATAAATATATGTATATACATTTTACATAGATTATAATCTTAAAATTCCAAAATAATTCATTCTGGTAGATTTTATCTTCTTTATTTTACAAAAGAGAAGAGAAGATTTAGAAGTGTTAAGGGACTTGCCTGAGGCTGCCCAACTACAGGATTTAAACCCTCTCCAACTGGCTCCAGGCCTGGAGCTTCTTGACTACACTGCTGTGTCCCCTATCATTTTCATTCTTTGGTCATCTTTGAATGAGAGCTGAAACAAGGCAGAGTGTCACTTTATCCTACATAAGCTAGTAACATGAGTGTTGCGTGACCCAAATTTTTTGCTGCTTTTTCGTGTCATTAATGACCAGAAATGCTCCATGAGTATTGATTTTGGGGTACACATAAATTTTTGGGAGTAGATAAATTTGCAGATACAGTATCCACAGGTATTGAGGATTGACTATATTGTATTATTACTGGTAAAAGTGATTGGAAATGCCTGTAATCCCAGCACTTTGGGAGGGTGACATGGGTGGATCGCCTGAGCTCAGGAGTTCAGCCTGGGCAACATGGTGAAACACTGTCTGTTCAAAAAATTAAAAAAAAAAATTTAGCTGGGTATGGTAATGAGTGCCTGTGTTCCCAGCTACTGTGGAGGCTAAGGTGGGAGGATCACTTGAGCCTGCAAGGTAGAGGTTGCAGTGAGCAGAGATCACGCCACTGCACTCCAATCTTGGTGACAGAACAAGACTTCATCTCAAGAAGTAAAAAAAGTGATTGGAGAACAAAGTTTTTTTTGACTGGTTGGGCACACAGGCACATGCCACCACATCCAGCGATGATAATTTTCTTTTGTATATATGTGTGTGTGTGTGTGTGTGTATTTATACATATATGTATAAATATATGTTTTCTTTTGTATATATGTGTATGTATATATATTTTTATATATACATATTTATAAATATATATTACTTATATATTATAATTAATTATATAATTATTAATTAATATGTATAAATATATATATACATACACACACATATATACAAAAGAAAATATATATACACACATTTTTTTTTTTTTTTGGAGATGGAGTCTTGGTCTGTCGCCACGCTGAAGTGCAGTGCTGTGATCTCAGCTCACTGCAACCTCTGCCTCCTGGGTTCAAGCGACTCTCCTGCCTCAGCCTCCCGAGTAGCTAGGAGGTGCCTGCCACCACGCCTGGCTAATTTTTGTATTTTTAGTAGAGATGGGGTTTCACCATGTTGGCGAGGATGGTCTTGATATCTTGACCTTGTGATCTGCCTGCCTTGGCCTCCCAAAGTGCTGGGATTACAGGCATGAGCTACCATGCCTGGCCTGTATTTTTTGTAGAGATGGGTTTTTGCCATGTTGCCCAGGCTGGACTTGAACTCCTGAGGTTAGGTGATCCACCCACCTCAGCTTCCCAAAGTGCTGGGATTACAGCCATGAACCATTATGCTTGGCTTCCACTTACACTTCCCCTTGAGCTAAACTGTCCCCCCTCCACTGGTCACTGACAGAATGAGACAGCTGTTTGTCACCCCTTCTGATATGGGCTGCATATGCATGGAGGAGGAGGAAAAATGCTCATGCTCTGAGAACTCTCCAAGAGCAAGTTTCTTTACAGATGCATGGTATTTAGGTGCGTTCACTTCTTGCGCTTAAGCAACTCTGGGGATACACAGTTAATAGGAAGAAGGGGATCTCATTTTTCCTCAGTCATGCTCTTTCTTCAGAAAAATCTTTTGTTGTAACCATTACTCCCCTTTTTCCTACTTCTGCCTCTTCAAGTAACGTACTATATAGGACTTAATTTTCTTGGAGAAATAATTTATAAGTCATACTAAGGAAGTGAAGTAAGTTATTAATAAGAGCCTTTCTCCAAACTATGCAACTTCCTAAAGGGAATTATTAGTTTCGGTCAGTGTTTGAAAAATGTTTTTGACTATGACACTTAATAAAAATGCATTTTTCATCATGATTCTTTGTATATACACATCCATAAGTATAGTGCACCTATGTGTGCGTGTGTGTATGTATGTGTTAGAAATTAATGTTTTACAAAGCAGTATTTACCATTTCTATATTCAGTGTGCCCTGCATTTCTTACTCTATTAAAAAAGTGCTGGATGGGGCTGAATGAAATGTTACCTTACCCTTGTGTTTTGAAGACCATTGATTTAGGCCACTAAGGCACCAGATTGCAAATGATATTTTCATGGCTATAAGCTTCTGAACAATGTAAATCACTTCCAAGTTGTATACATTACTTATTTTAAGGTTGCAGATGGATTATTCTTTTAAGTCTATATTATAACTATATACATATAATTTTACACCACAGTTTAGTTTCTGGTGTACCTAATGCTGATTTCTGTCCCCTTCTCATCCTTTTACAGTGACAAAGATATGGAAATTAATGAAGAAGAACTGACTGATTGTATCCTGAGAAAACTAGGTGAGACAGATATTTTAAATTGTTTTCTTAAGTTTTAAGGTGCAAGGCATCAGCAAATAAAGTGTCTTTGAGGGCTTATATATGCATAGTAGTTTTCTTCAAAATAGCTTTGAGAATATTCACCTCAGTGAATGAATATACTTTTAAGATAGGGATGTGTTACTTTTCCTTGTTAATTGGCAGTCAAGCAGTGGAAAGAATATATGTTTTGTCTGTGGAAAGAGTTAGTGGTAGATCTGGGACTTTTAACCCTTGCATTCTTGCCCTTTCAGTTGAGTGATGCTATTTTGGAGTGTTGGTTTGGGTTTAGTTTATTATTGAATGTGGAATGCCCGGCTGTTTGTTGATGTGGTTGATAGAATCTGAGCTGTACTGAGTATGGAAGATTTCAGATAGTCATCCTATCCTTCTATCTCCAGATGGTGCTATATTATAGGGGAATATTAGGTCCTCAGTTTTTTTATGACAGTTACTTTATTAATACTCCATCTTTGATTTAGTCTTTTCAGTCAGATGGTTGATGAAATATATTACTATTTAAACATTAAAGTGGTAAAAATATTATGCTAACATGTATGCTTAATAAATTATTTTCTAGACGGCAAGATTATTTTACCAGGCAACTTTCTGTATTGTACATTTTATGGACGACCATGCGAGTTGCAAGTATTGCGAGTGAAAGGGGCAGATGGCATGATATTGGGAGGGCCTCAGAATGACACCGATGCCCAAAGAATGGCCTTTGAACAGTCCAGCATGGAAACCAGTAGCCTCGAGTTATCCTTACAGCTAAGCCAGTTAGATCTGGAGGAGACCCGGATCCCATCATCGAGAAGTACTCCTTGTAAACCAGTTGATGAGAGAATTATAAATAAAACCAGTGATGTTTTGTTGGATGTTACACAGAGCCCTGGAGATGACAGTGGACTTGTGCTAGAGGAAGTCACAGGTCTTAAATGTAGTTCTGAATCTGCCAGAGAAGGAAATGAGCAACTTATCAAAGAAGAAAGACTGCTAAAGTTCAGCATGGGAGCAAAGTGCAATACTGATACTTTTTATTTTATTTCTTCAACAACAAGAGTCATTTTTACAAAGATTGATAAAAATTCAAAAGAGCAAGACAACCCATTCAAAGTAACTTATGACATGATAGGAGGCTTAAGTAGTCAGCTGAAAGCAATTAGAGAAATAATTGAATTGCCCCTCAAACAGCCAGAACTTTTCAAGAGTTATGGTATGATTTCTTCAGTTTATTGCAACCAAAAATGTTAGATTCAAATTAAGACAGTTGACACTTGTCTAATGATTGTTCATCCTCTTTTCCTGTTTTTATTTCCTGAGTGGTAGGTATGGTAGGAGATGTCAGTTGCTTTAGGAGATGCCAGTTTAAACAGGCCATTTTCTGTGCTTTGGTATCTTTAGGTTGTAATGTGAATTAGTGACAGCCTTGTCTTTTCTAATAGTGCATTTCCACCATTACCTGTATGAGCTCTAGAATAATAAATATCTTGTCATGCTGGATCATCTGTAGTGACTGAAGAAATAAACCATTCAAAACATTAGAGAAAACTTCTTTGTTAGGAAATGTAACTGTGTACCCATCACTTTGCCCTGAAGCAGGTAATTAAAGGAATGGTTTGAGTCAGGAAATTCAGGGCTTCTGCTGCATTGTTATTGCCAAGATCCTTTGCATGTATTTGGTACATTCGATCTCTCTGCTTTTTCCTTTCTCATGAATCTTACAAATACATACATATATGTATATGTAAAATGAACCCTTGGATTGGCATTTTGTTAGTACTTATGTACCTTATGTACGAGTAAGCATAAGTACTCTTCAAGATGGTTAGTTGGAAGAAAACTGGGATCGGTGGCATGTCTGCCTATGTTGTTTGGGCTTTGTTTTCTGATCATTGAACTGTGTTGTGTGGGATGGGGCATGGGAACAATGTGGGTGTCTAGTTTTTTGTTTTTTTTTTTTAACCGACATGCTTCGTCTTGATCTGTGGTCTACAGAGAGAGAGTCATTATTGGGGATTAGTGTATGGGCTAGTTAGTACATCTTTTTGGAAGGGTAGAAAAAACTCTTGACTCTGTGATGCAAGGTAAATTTACGTTTTATAACTCATGTTTGAACTTATATGACAACATTTATAAGAAACCTAGTAATGGTGAATCTAGTGTTTTCTTCTTTTTCTTCCAGGAATTCCTGCTCCTAGAGGAGTGTTACTTTATGGCCCTCCAGGTACTGGAAAGACAATGATTGCCAGGGCTGTGGCTAGTGAAGTTGGAGCCTATGTTTCTGTAATTAATGGTCCTGAAATTATAAGCAAGTAGGTACATGATTCTAAAATGTGGTTTTTAAAAATGATTTTGTGGTACTCTGATGTTTTTGTACATTGAAATATTTTGCTTTTTAAGGTATAAAACTTGTTTGGAAAATGATTTTTGAAAGTAATTTAAGTATTATAGAAATATTGAAAATTTGGATTAGCTTTTATAGACAAAGCTTTGAAAACAACGAGAAATGATCTTTAAATGTATTTTATTTCATGTAGATTCTATGGTGAGACTGAAGCGAAGTTACGTCAGATATTTGCTGAAGCCACTCTACGGTACTCTTTATTTTTAAATGTTTTGGAATTAATAATCAAGGCAATATTAGTCAAAGTAAGAATGTAGCACTTTATACAAAGCATAAACAACAGTACAAAAATAATAGTGATAGTAGAAATAGATTGTAGATCTAATGAAATTCGGTCTATTTCTATCAAATCTTTAAAAGTTTGATAAATGTTATTAAATCACATAAAGTAGAAGAATTAAGATGTATGTTTGGTAAGTCATGTGACCTTATTTGAGCCTTTGAATCCATGACTTTCTTTAGGTGCTTAGGTGTATCTAATATGTTTAGTTATTCTAGTAGACTGTATTATTGTAGCTCTTTATGCTAGAACTTTGTTGTGTTATACTTTGCTTCAAAGGGAAAAAATCTTTTGCCCATTAAATAATGACTCTGGGCCGGGCATGGTGGCTCACGCTTACAATCCCAGCACTTTGGGAGGCCGAGGTGGGTAGATCATGAGGTCAGGAGATTGAGACCACCCTTGCCAACATGGTAAAACCCCGTCCCTACTAAAATACAATAAATTATCCGGGCATGGTGGTGGGCACCTGCAGTCCAAGCCACTCAGGAGGCTGAGGCAGGGGAATCACTTGAACTTGGGAGGCAGAGGTTGCAGTGAGCCGAGATTGCGCCACTACACTCCAGCATGGCAGCAGAGCAAGACTCCATCTCAAAAAAAATAAAAATAACAACTCTGGCTGTGTATGGTGGCTCATACCTATAATCCCAACACTGTGGGAGGCCAAGGCAGAAGGATTGCTTGAGCCCAGGAGTTTGAGACCAGCCTGGGCACCATAATGGGACCCTGTCTGTTTAAAAATAAAAACAATTAGCTGGGCATGGTAGCACATGCCTGTAGTCCCACCTACTCGGAAAGCTGAGGCAGGAGGATCAGTGAGCCTGGGAGATCAAGGCTATAGTGAGCCATGATGGCACTGCTGCACTCCAGCTTAGGCAACACAGACCCTATCTCAAAAACAAATGAACAAGCAAAATCAAAACAATGGTAGAGACATAGCCATATTATGAGTAATGTTATATTAGACCAAGTTGTAAACCATATTTTAATACTAATTACAGTGTAACAATGAAACCTAAATTTCTGAACTCACGTGATCCTCTCCCTGTAGCCTCCTAAGTGTCTGGAACTGTAGGTGAGCACCACCATGCCCAGCTAATTTTTGTATTTTTTTTTCCAGCAACAGGGTCTTATGTAGGCCAGGGTGGTCTTGAACTCCTGGGCTCAAGCCATTCTTCTGCCTTAGCCTCCTAAAATGCTGGCTGTTTTGGTGTTTAACATCATAATTACTGCTCTTGAATCAAAAAAACTGCCATTTTTAAAGTTTATTTTTCCCCCCCAATGATAGTAGATGAAAAAAGCAGTTTGTAGTCCTAGTACTGTACTAAAAATTTGAAAACTAGTGGTACACCTTATTGTTTAGTATGCTTTTGTTGTTTTCATGGCAGTTGAGATTTCCTTTTGTAAGAGAATTCACATCTTTTTTTTTTTTTTTTTTTTTTGAGATGGAGTCTCCTTCAGTTGCTAGGGGCTGGAGTGCAGTTGGCGTGATATGGGCTCACTGCAACCTCTGCCTCCCAGATTCAAGTGATTCTCCTGCCTCAGCCTCCCAAGTAGCTGGGATTACAGGTGACTACCACCATGCCAGGCTAATTTTTTGTATTTTTAGTAGAGACCAGGTTTCACTATATTGGCCAGGCTAGTCTGGAATGTCTGACCTTGTAATCCACCCACCTCATCCTCCCAAAGTGCTGGGATTACAAGCATGAGCCACCGTACCTGGCTACAAATTTTTATTTTAATAGTTTAAAAATAACACAGCATTTCTAGTTTATGTTCTTTGGTTTTAAATGTACTCAAAGGGACAGTATCTCTGGCCTCAGCTTCTGAATTGATCCAGTCATAACAACTTAATGGGCATTACTGGAAGAGTTCTGGGCATTACTGGGAGAGTTCTTAAGAGACTCTCATCTCTTAAGCAATAGACTCTACTCAGTTACCCAGACTTTTAATGGGGTAGATAGAATATGAGGTTAGTGAGTTAGCATTTCTAAGGTTTTTTAGCTTAACATAATATCTTTATAATATTAAGTAAATTCTAAATTTGATATATTGTGTTTCAATTAAAATTGAAACTAAGTAAAATTCATAATCAAATGTAGATGAGAGATTTCATTTTACTTGTTTGTTTTTAGGCACCCATCAATTATTTTTATTGATGAGCTGGACGCACTTTGTCCGAAAAGAGAGGGGGCTCAGAATGAAGTGGAGAAAAGAGTTGTGGCTTCACTCTTAACACTAATGGATGGCATTGGTTCGGTAAGTATAGCGCTAGTATTGATTCTGTGTAGGGTTAATTCTTTTAATACATATGTAGGGGCAAAAACTGTTCAATGTGTCAGAGTCTTTGGATATTTTAGGATAAGGGCAAAATATTAGCCATAGCAACTAGAGGAAAGACCTGTAAAATAATTTGTTACAGTTGATTACTTAGTAACTGCTAGGACAACATCATAACCTGGCGTGTTTTTTCTAGCACATAAAATACTATACCATGATGGGTTTGTTTTGTGATAGATGCTGTTAACTTTAAAACCTGAAGCAAAGATCAGTAAGGAAGATTGAGCAGTTAAATTTTAGGGGATTTTATTTTATTTCATTTTTATTATTATGTTGAGATGGAGTGTTGCCTTGTGGTCCAGGCTGGAGTGCAATATCACGACCTTGGCTCACTGTAACCTCCACCTTCCAGATTCAAGTGATTCTCTTGCCTCAGCCTCCTGAGTAGCTGGGATTACAGGCATACACCACCACATCCGGCTAATTTATTTATTTTTTGTAATTTTAGTAGAGTCTCTTTTGTACATTAAAAAACCAGTCATTTAGAACTTTTGTTTTTTACTCTTTGGTGATGGAAAGTAAACATGCGAAAATAATATAAAGGATTGGCATTAAGTTGCTATTATTTACTAATGTGTTAATAATTTTTTTAAGAGCCTGTAAGAGAAGGGCTATCACCTGGTGGAGACTGGCTCACTACCTGGTTCTCAGTCCTGGAACAGTACCTAGGAGTGATTGTCATGTTCCAGGTTTGATTCTCAGGTTATGAAGTTGGAGAATTCAGTGTTATTAGTATGTTGGAGATGATAGAGTTGTGAGGACAGACTGACCCATGATAACACTTATAAGAGAATGATGTATAAAATAGTATGCTAGTTTGTCCATTTACAGTAAGAGATATAACTATTAAGCAGACCAAATGTTTGCATTTATGGATGACCATATTTTCACCTTGATGGCAAATATAGAGAGCTATCTTATAATTACAAGGGTTCTTGGTAAGTAAGACATCAAATCAAAGGCTTAGTGTTGGAGACTCTTAATTATTTCAGTCTGCTGTCTCTTTCTCTGCCACGGGGATAAGCCTGTTGTGGATTAGTGTTCTTGCCTTTGGGTAAGGAATGGAAACATGTGATGCTGAGGTGTTAGTCTGAATATATTTAAAGGCCTGTTTTTGTACTTCTAAACTTATAATTCGTAGATTCACTGTAGTCCATGCATTATCTGTTGGCACTTGCAATGTAATTGATTTAGTTTGAGCTTTCTTTTTTATTTTTTAACATAAATCATATCCTAGTTATGCTTGTCTCTGGGTCATCTGAATAGAATATTGTATAATTTCTACAGGTGGCTGATCATGATCATAGTTCTTTATTATTTGTTGTTCCTAATTTCATTTCCAGAGAGTAAAAATACCTGCGTATTCAAGGGGGGCTGATACTTGGATATAGGTTATATTGTCTCTATTTTCAGGAATTTAAAAACGTATCCATATTAAAAAATAGTCTGTAAGTGAAGACTTTTTAGATAACTTTCTAATAGAGTCTTGTTCTTTTCTAATATTATGTATGTCATAATCCTGACTTCCAAGTAGGGAAAAGGACTATTTAAAACAGTTAAAACAATTATATAGTACAGTATTATATATATGTTTTCTTTTATGAGAATGATACAGTTAAGATGTGAGAAGTGGGAGAACGATCCAAGATGGCCGATCGCTAACATCCCGGGATTGCAGCTCTCAGGGAAGGCGCGGAGAACTAGAGGACGCCACACTTTCAGACAAAGTCTGGTCGCTCACGAAGCAGAAGATCCCCCAGTGGTGGAAACACATGAGTCGCCAGCGCGACTCTCGTGGTCGGCGCAGTGGTTCCGCCGGCACCTCGAGGCGGCAGCGCTCGGCGCAGAGTAAACGGGAACGGTTCCCCTTCTGACCGAGGTTTGGAGCCCCGGGAAGGCAGAGTCACCTACTACGGACACAAGAAGGAAGCCCGACAGGAGAATCCTGGGCAGAAAAGCACCATCAGTTTTAACGCCGCTGCTCTGGCCCTGGGAACTAACAACCTGGACGTCCACTCAAGAGACCTAATCTGAAAGTTGGTAATTTCAAAGACAACAGGAGGATAAATTTACAATGACGGGAAGAAACCAGCGTAAAAAAGCTGAGAATACTCAAAGTCAGAACGCCTCTCCCTCTAAAGATGATCACAGTTCCACATCAACAATGGAACAAGGCTTGATGGAGAACGAGTGCCTCCTGATGACAGAATCACTCTTCAAGGAATGGATAATAACAAACTTCGGTGAGTTAAAAGAACATGTTGTAGCCCAATGTAAAGAAACTAGGAACTTTGAAAAAAGGTTTGATGAAATCCTATTGAGAATAGACAACTTAGAGAGGAGTATGAGTGAATTAATGGAACTGAAGAATACAATACAGGAACTCCGAGAAGTATGCACAGGTTTAAACACTTGAATTGTTCAAGCAGAAGAAGGGATATCAGAGGTCAAAGTCCAACTTAATGAAATAAAACGTGAAGAAAAGATTAGAGAAAAAAGGATAAAAAGGAATGAGCAAAGTCTCCAAGAAATGTGGGACTATGTGAAAAGACCAAATTTACGTTTGATAGGTGTACCTGAATGCCACGGAGAGAATGAATCCAAGCTGGAAAATACCCTTCAGGATATTATTCAGGAAAATTTTCCTAAACTAGCAAAGCAGGTCAACATTCAACCCCAGGTAATACAGAGAACACCACAAAGATATTCCTCAAGAAGAGCAACCCCAAGGCATATAATCGTTAGATTTACCAGGGTTGAAACGAAGGAGAAGATACTAAGGGCAGCCAGAGAGAAAGGTCAGATAACCCACAAAGGCAAGCCTATCAGACTTACAGCAGATCTCTCAGCAGAAACTCTACAGGCCAGAAGAGAGTGGGGGCCAATATTCAACATCCTCAAAGAACAGAACCTTCAGCCCAGAATTTCATATCCAGCCAAACTAAGCTTCACAACTGAAGGAAAAATAAAATCTTTTATGAACAAGCAAGAACTCAGAGATTTTATTACCACCAGGCCTGCTTTACAAGAGCTTCTGAAAGAAGCATTACACACAGAAAGAAACAACCAGTATTAGCCTTTCTAAAAATACACCAAAAAATAAAAAGCACCAACATAAAGAAGAATTTACACCAACAAATGGATAAAACAGCCAGTCAACATCAAATGGCAGTAACCCTAAATTTAAATTGACTGAATTCCCAATCAAAAGACACAGCCAAAACCCAACGGCATGTTACATCCAGACCTGTTTCACGTGCAAGGATACACAAAGACTCAAAACAAAGGGATGGAGAAAGATTTACCAACCAAATGGAGAGCAAAAATAAATAATAAATAAATAAAAAGCAGGAGTTGCAATTCTTGTATCAGATAAAATAGATTTTAAAGCAACAAAGATATAGTGGTAAAAGGATCAATGCAACAACAAGAGCTAACGATCCTAACACCCAGATACGAGACTTAGATTCAATGAGACAGAAAATTAATAAGGATATCAAGGACTCGAACTCAGATCCAGAACAAGTAAACTTAATAAATATTTATAGAGCTCTCCACTTCAAATACACAAAATATACATTCTTGTCAATACCACATCACACCTACCCATAAGTTTAAATGAAACATTGATTGGCCATTATTAATACCCAATTTTTTTCAAAATAAAGCAATATTTCCATTTACTCTCCCTCTTTCTCTTCCTCTCCTTTACTTACTTTTTTTTTTTTTCTTTCCTTCTCTCAAAAAAAAAGAAATCAACTTGTAAACCTCTAGATCCAGGTTGGCAATGTCTCTTTCATTGCTTGATTTCCTTTCTTCCCTTCCCTCCCTCTCTCCCTCCCTCCCTCCCCGCTTCCTCCCTTCCTTCCCTCCCTCCCTCCCTCCCCGCTTCCTCCCTTCCTTCCTTCCTTCATCCCTTCCTTCCTCCCTACCGTCCTTATTCCCTTCCTTCCTGCCTTCCTCCCCCCCCCCGAAAAAAAAAAAGATGTGAGAAGTAAGAGATATCATAGTAAATGGAGAGGTAAGTATTGGAAAACTTTCTACTGGAGGAAGCATTTAGGCTGAACATTGAAAAATGTATAATAAAGTAATAAATGCATAATAAAAATCCATTACTAATAAAAGTAATTGATAGGTAATGAAAGTGTAGGATAGGACTTAGTAGCTTGGACAGTCAGATGATTCATCCTTGTTTATACAGCCAGTGAATGCCCCCTTTTTTTCTAACTTTCAGAAAAATAAGAAATTCGTTTTTGTTTTATTTTGTTAGGAAGGAAGTGAAGGACAAGTATTGGTCCTTGGGGCCACAAATCGCCCTCACGCTTTGGATGCTGCACTCCGAAGACCTGGGCGATTTGATAAAGAGATTGAGATTGGAGTTCCCAATGCCCAGGACCGGCTAGATATTCTCCAGAAACTGCTTCGAAGGGTACCTCATTTGCTTACTGAGGCTGAACTGCTGCAGCTGGCAAATAGTGCTCATGGATATGTTGGAGCCGACTTGAAAGTCTTGTGTAATGAAGCAGGTGAGTGTGATTTGCTATGGTGAGTCTGTATTGATGAATTTATCTCCAGTCTATTTACATACAAATAATTTGTATTTTGCTTATTCCTTATTGGAAGTAGCTTTGTTTCTAATTGTAAAATACATTTATTGAAAAAATCTAGTTGATTCAGAAAACTATAAAAAAGAAATAAAAATCACTCAATCCTACCTCTAAAGGATAACCACCATTATAGTGTATACAGTCAGCCCTCCATATCTTTGGGCTCAGCATCTGAGGATTCAACCAACTGTGGTTTGAAAATGTACAGAAAACAAAACAAAACAAAACAATAAAAAGATAAAACAGTAAAAAATAATAAAAATTTTAAAAAGATAGTATTGTAACTACAGTGGACCTTTGAACTATGAGGACTTGAACTGCATGGGTCCACTTATATATGAATATTTTTAAATAAATATATTGGAAATTTTTTTGGAGATTTGCAATAATTTGAAAAAGCTTGCTTTTTCTTTAGCTTACTCTATTGTAAGAATACAGTATATATATATATAATACATATAACAAAAAATACGGTTAATCAACTATTTATGTTATTGGCAAAGCTTCAAGTCAACAATAGGCTATTAGTAGTTAGGCTTTGTGGGAGTCAGAAGTTATACATAGTTTTTTGACTGCACAGGGATTAGTGTCCTTGACCCGCAAGTTGTTCAAGGGTCAACCATATTTACATAGGATTTACATTGGATCAGGTTAAAGTAATCTAGAGATTATTTAAATTATATGGGAAGATGTGTGTAGGCTATATGCAAATACTGAGCCATTAAGAGGCTTGAGCATTCCTTAGATTTTGGTGTCTTAGGGGTCCTGGAACCAATACCCCATAGATACTAAGGGATGACTATGTATTAGACTTCTCCAAAGTACACATACGCGCGCGCGTGCGCACTCACACACTCCCACATGTAATCAGATGCATTGGTGGCAATATTGATGATGACAATATTTATTGCTATATTGTGCTGTGGAAATCAGGGAGAAGTATAAGCTAGACAATCACAATTTTCCTTAAAATTGAGTGTCATGCTGGAACCCTGTTAACTTCAGTAAGGATGGTAACAGGTTTGAGAGGCTGAAGAAGAGACCCAGAGCCAATGAATGAAACTTAGGGCTTATTTGGCGGCCCTTACTTATAGGGTGGTCCAGTGGTTGTGGGCTGGACAGGAGAACTGCAATTACTTTCATAAAGCATGCAGCTTGTATAGTATTTTCACTTAGCATCCTCCCTCCAGCAACTTCCACATGGCAGCCTCCTTTCTCAAGTTATTGCTGTCAGGGGCATCTGCCATACAGGGTCATTCATTCTCAGGATATGCTTAAATTATTGCTGTCAGGTGCATCTACCATATACTCCGCACCAGTGTACCCCTCCAAGGCCCTCTCATTCTTATGCCATTCTGTCATGATATCCTTGGGACCAGGTATGTGGAGGAGCATTGCAGCCAGATGCTGCAGTACCAATATAAACTACAACAAAAAAGAATAACAAATATAATAACAATCATACTGTACAGAAAGTTTTTCAAGGGCTTGGGAGTTGGTTAAAACGCATGGTTATAGGATTGTAAGACTTAGATTCTGTAGTGGAAATAAGGGTATTTAAGGCCTGCATGGCCTGGGTTACAATTGTGAAAGTCATCAGGAATATATACACAACAGGTTTTAATTAATGCACAGGTTCCACCCTTTGGGGGCAGTTAAGATATCTATGGCCATGCGATTTTACAAAGAGGGGTGCATGACCCACTTTCTCTATGTGTACTGCTGTCATCCCCTCTAGCCCATCATCGTGTACAGCCTACCCACAGCAAGAGTGACATTAACTTGCTCCCTCACCAAGCAGGAAATATGCCATCATCTCGTGTCGGTGGTGGGAAACTTGCTGCAAGAGGTGCTGTTGTCACTGAAGGGAAATAGGTGAAGGTCATTATACCAAGTATAATGTTAGTTGCTTGGGTGTGGCATGGCAGGCCCACAGTGGAGGAGAGGGGCATCTCTCCACAAACCCAGCAGTCTCTTTTCTTTTGGAGAGAGATAGCACATCTGCACCCAGTCAGTGAAGAGATTTGTGGCACACCATCTATTGGCCAAAGATGAGATGTTTAGTGGGTACAAGAAAGGACAAGTCCTGGCCATTTAACAAAACATCGGGAGTTTTGTCATTCTGAGAGAGCACTGCCCCTGGCAGCAGCAGCCTGATGCCTGGTTTACAATACCAAATGAACTGGCCCTCCTCTGTAATGTGTTGCAGGAGGCCAGAGGAAGACAGTGGAGGTATTAAAAGGTTTCATCATGGAAGGATGTTCATCACCTTGTACAAGAGAAGACTAGGATTCATTATTTTAGCATTACGCTGGAGAGTATGGTGTAAAATAGGTGTGACCCGTATATCCTGATATAGGCCCTTCCCCATGGAGCAGAAAAACTGAACCATCAGGGTCTGGTTTACCATTTCCCAGAACCACGTAATGATGTGCCCCCCAGTAGGTAGGTCCTTTGGCAAGGGCAATAGAAGGTTACTTTGTGTCCCAGGTTGGGGGCAAAGGTATCTACCTGGCAAGGATCTACCTGGATCCTGACGGTGGTATCACATCCTTGTGTCAGAAGTATATACGTGATGGGGTGATGAGAACATGTGTGTTCATTCAGGTCGTGCATGGCTGCTGATAAGTAGCGTGTCCACAGAGCCAGAGAGCACGTCTCCTATAGGAATTGTTTCAACAGTCCATTCATTTGTTCAGTTAGCCCCACTGCTGTAGGGTTGTACAGAAGGTGGATATGACCGTGGATATCCAGGACCTCTTCCCATTCCTGCAGTTTATATCTGGTAAAGTGTGAGCCCTGGTCACTGTTAGTACTGATGGGGACGTTGTAGGCTGCACACAGCTATTCTGGTTTTATGGTGGCTTTTTGTGTGGCATGCTTGCTGGGATATGCACGTAGTAGCCCCGTGCAGGTTTCTGCACAAGTCAAGGCATAGTGGCAGCCATCCTATAAAGGCAAAGATCCTATGTAGTCTACCTGTCAACATTGTGTTGGGCTCTTGCCCTGAGTGGTCTTTCTGGTATCAGGTGGCAAGGGCCTATGGCGCTCCTGTGCACAGGTAAGATATTGCTGACAGATGTGTACTGTGTCTTTGTATCGTAGTGGCATGCCCCAATTCTTTGCTATGGCCCAAAGGGTAAGTTGTCCCCTATGTCCTGTCTTCTTTTGTAACCAATTGACCACCTTTTCTGTGGGGACTCCCTTGAGGGGACAAATGCAGGTTAATTTGTCTGCCTGTTTTTCAGGTGGTGTAGATGCAGTATGGGGATACACATGGTAGATGATTGTATGCATCACCTGGATGCAGTGGGGAATATCCTTCTATATGTCAGTACCCCAAAGGAGGTGACCTGCTACTGTCTAGTCCTATGGTTCCCATTATAGTAGCCACATGGTGAGTGGCTTTACATTGGATTAGGTAAAAGTAATCTAGAGATTATTTAAATTATATTGGAGGATGTACATAGGCTATATGCACATACTGTGCCATTTTATATAAGGGGCTTGAGCTGTCCTTAGATTTTCGTATCTCAGGGTCCTAGGACTAATACCCCATAGACACTAAGGGATGACTATATCCTATCAGACTTTTCCAAAGTACACACACACATGCACACACACATAATCAGATGCATCAGTGGCAGTATTGATGAAGATAATACTTATTGATATATTGTGCTTTGGAAATCAGGGAGAAGTGTATGTTGGAGAATCACAATTTTCCTTAAAAAATGTCATGCTGGGTGCCTGTTAACTTCAGACAGCCCAGCTGTGGGTACACAGGACTGTTGGGTTTGGCTTATAGAGGAGGTCCATCCAGACAGCTTGCAGCTCAGCTCATTGGCTGCTATGTCCTTGGCATGTCAGATACTGTCAGTGGATGGCCGAATGGCCATACCTGTCCAAGTACAAGGATTGCCTCGTGACAAGCTATCTGTGTACCAGGCCTAGTCAGACATTGGGCCCTGTCCATCCCATATGAAGGAGGGAATATATGGAGATTCAGAAGCCTCCTTCAAAGACTGTGTGACAGTTGTTACATAGATGACAGGGCCAAGCACCGAATGGAGCTCTGAGCTCAAGGGGCTATTCGTGTACTCCTCTGTTGCAGGTATGCATGCCATTTGGCCACAGTCTGTGTCTGGGCATTCCCAGACTTTGGTTTCTGGAAGATACCCTTTAGCCATCCTGCTTTGGGGTACTGGGTATGTACTAGCATTGGGACCCCCTTTGTAATATTCTCCACTTGTAAGGCGTAATGTATAGCACAGAGTTGTTGTTCCATGGCACTATATCTAACTTCACCTTTTATTCATAGCTGGGACCAGAATCCTAAAGGCACACATGTATTCTCTGCCTTTGCCACAAGCCTCACCCAAACCCCTCAGGATAATGGCTCCATTAGTTCACAAGGCCATCTCTGGATTCCCTTGGCTTATATTTGTTTCACTGTGACTTTAACTTGTTCAAAGTTCTCATCCTCCTTTGTAGATTAGTCTCAGTGTCTTCTTGTCTAAACAGTATAGGGGTCTAAGGAGTTGGGCCAAATGGGGAATAAAAGAATGCCCATACCCTACGAGTCCTACGAAAGTTTCCAGCTGCTTCGGTGTCACAGGATGTGAGTAGGCCTGCACCTGTCCATGATTGCAGACCCAAGTATTTGGCTGATAAGCCTTGACCCTGGATTTTATCTGTGTTATGGCTTATCCTCTGTTTGCAAGATGAAACAGCAAGGTGTGGGGGGCACAGTTTGAAAGCTGAAAAAAGACTCAGAAGTTAGCATGATATCATCAGTGAAATAGAAAACATGTACCTCTTCAAGACCACCATGGCTATTCAAATATCCCTGGGGCAAGATGGTAAAGATCTGTTGTTCCTCCCAGGTGAATGCAAATTGGTCTTGACTCTGGGGCAGTGGGGATGCTGAAGAAGGCATTGGTTAAATCAGTAACAAAATGGTATGTGTCCAGTGTCTCTCCTGCTGTCTTTAGAAAAGAGAGGTGATATTGAGAACAGGTGCATACATTGGGGGACCACCTTATTCCTGGTAACTTTCTGTCACTGTCCATGTCCCATCAGGCTTCCACGTGGGCCATACAGGGCTGTTGTATGGGCTGTGCACTGGCCTTATAATGCTTCCTTGGGCTAACTCCTTAATCTCTGTGGTCTCTTTGTGTCCCCCAGCAGGCAGTATTGCTTCAGTGCTACTACTTGCTGTGTGGGATTGGCAACTGTACTGGTGTCCATTTCACTTTCCTGTTAATCACATGCTTCACCACTCAGGCAGAACTCTCCAGCAGTCATTTGGAGGGTCAAGCATCATAAGATATCCATTCCAAGATGTATTCCGAGATGGGAACTATGCATACTAAGTAGGGTTTTAGTGGCAGTCTCCCAACTTAAAATACTAATTCAACTTGTCTGACCCCCTAGTGCTGTTATAGGCCCTTGTCACCATATATGAAAGTACATTCAGCTCTAGTATCCACTAGGGTACACACAGTCTGTTTATTCTTAGGTGACCAATATATAGTTAGTTCTACATATGGCCTCTGGTCCCCAGGTACCCTGGCCACTATTATTCTTATCAGGATTCCAGGGCCTTGGTTTTCATCCAGTCTAAGGGGGTTGACACCTGCCATCCCTGTGCAGGAAAGGTGATGGGCTGAACCTGAGCCTCCTTAGTGAAGCACAGTCTGCCCAAAACAGCGTTAGGTTGTTTATCTGTTTTCATAGTAGCAGTTTGTACCACATTTGTTGGTCAGTCATCCGGATGGGCCCCTTGACTGTCTCCTTTCCTTTGGCACCCTTGCCTTTCATCCCAGCAGCATGTACCCTTCGCCTACGCAGTTCCTCCGTTTATTCTAAGTTGGGGGCTGCTTAGGCCGACTGAGACACTGGCTGTCCTGAGACACTGGCTGTCCTACTAGGGGGCTCTGGATAGACACTAGCACACCAGACCATTGGTTGGGTGCAGATTGTAAGATTGTGTCTTTGATGTTGGCAGTGAAAAGCCCTTTGTTGGACCTTGGTAATGTTCAGATAGATAGCATGTTTCATCCCTAATTCCCAGAGGATGTCCTGCAGTTCCTCCAGAGTCTGCCATCACAAAGGAGATGTGGGGACACTGCCCTCATTTGGCCATGCTTCGTTGCAGCCTACAACCACCCAGCTATATAGGGGTATGGCCTGGTCCTCATTACTGGCACCATAGAGGTGGTGCCTCATGGCTGGGTGGCATGCACTGGATGCCATTCCACTCATCTTGAGTCTGGACTCTCCATCCCCATGTCCCATACACAGAGAAGCTGCCTCTCAACCAGCTGTCTCTCCTACTTCTGGAACCCAGCTTCTGCCCAGCTCTACCAGTTCCACAGTGGTGTAGTGCTGCATTGTGGTGTGCTGCCATCTTTCAGGCAGAGACAAGTTTTGTAGGTCTACTCCCTATAGGCACGATTGGTCTGACTATCTTGGTAGTGACTACGCATGGACAGAGAGGACAGGAACCTCTGTGGTCTTATCCCAGTCCTCACTGCTCCTCACTAGAGCTCTCTATTGGGTGCCTGGACTTAGAATCCCAGGAAAATTTAGTCATATAATCCTAACTTGGCATGGGAGCTGGCAACCCTTCAAATGGGCTACCTAACAAGCTAGAATTTCCATTTTGTCATCCTGTTTCTGCAGTTGGGACAGTAGGGTCTCTGATGTTTTAGCTTGAGCTAGTCTGGCATGTCTTTCTAGTCATAATTTGTTCTGTAACAGATGACCCCTTGCCTGTGCTGGGAGCTCAGTCTCAGTTGTTGCTTGGAACATAGTCAAGAATGGCCAACCAATTGTGGCTGTCACAGCTTGGGCATCTAACTTAGATCCATCCCCTGCAATGATGTTTTTGGGGTGTTCCTGTACTCATACATTAGGCCCCATCCACCAAGGATAGTGGCTTTTCGGCCCCACACAAATGTGGTGGTCAGGCTGCTATTTCCCCCTCATATTTCCCCTTTCCTGATCTTACTGTCTTAGTGCTCATGAGATTTTTTTCCAGCTTCCTACTGTGTTCACCAGTTGTGGTACTGGGTTCCAGTTAATTTCATCCATAAGGATGGCAGCAGATTCAAGAGGCAAAAGAGACCTGGAGGTAGCAAACAAGACATAGGGTTTTATTAGGGAGAACTAACATACAGTCCAGTGGTGGCAGACTAGACAGGAGAACCTCAACTGCTTGAAAAAGCATGCAGCTTATATAGCAGTTTTTCTTAGTATCCTCCCTCCAGTAGCCTCCATGTCGCAACCCTCCTTTCTTGAGTTATTGCTCTCAGGTGCATTTGCCATACACCTACTACCACTGTAATGGCATGAATCAATTCCTGAGGATTCATGTCCTTGTGGTCTCATGGCCTAATTCCTTCCAGTGCTCCTACCTCTTAATACCATCACAATGGCAATTAAACTTCAACATGAATTTTGGAAGGGACATTCAAACTGTAGCAGTTATTTTAGAGCTTCAGTGCAGAAATAGAAATACAGTAACTTTTACCTCCAAATGATTGACTCATAGTTACCTACTTTAGTAGGCTTTGAAGACTCTGCCTTTAGTCCTTTTCTGTTTTTCATCTGGACTGATAGATGTAGGGAAACAGGTTCAAAAAGGAAAAAAAAAAAACAGGAAAAGAAAATTTGAGAGAGATATTTAGGAGTCTTCAAATATCTTACTCTTGGAGAAAATCAGTTTTCTTTTATTTTATTTGATCATTACCACAATTTCTAGGTAATAGGAATCACAGTTGGGAGAGACTGCAGGTTATATAGACTATCAGGGCAAATACAAACATTCTTTTGGTACATTATGCTTTGGGACTAGGTCCCATTCTATCTAGTTTCTGTGCTGCTTCTAGCGTCACAGGGATTAGTAGACCTTGTCATAGAAATGAATTACCTAGGGATCAAAAAGCAGTACTATCAGTAGATAGCTTTGCTTCTTTCATTGCATTAGGTGGTATTGAAGAGTCTGGGTTGCAGTGTAGGTGTTGCTCTATAGGACTTGCCCATGGCATCTAGGCAAGTATTCAACAGCATGTTTTACTAGAGACTTTTTGCTTTATAATACATTTTATGCACTCTAGAAGGCTCTGAGATTCTTGCTGTCCAGAAACACACAGTCTGATGAAAGAGATTTATAAACCAACTACACATGCAATGATAAAATACTCACTAAAAATGTAAAAATGTAGTGACTTCTGTGAGGAAAGGAAATACCATGGTTAAATAGGGAAAAATGATATCTAAAAAGAAGCTTAAAGTAGGAGTTCTACAGTGAGAAGGTGAGAAAAGGAAAACATTCTTTGATTGACTCCTACCAACCCTGTGATAGAAGTATTGGACAGACTCAACAGAGGCCTCAGAGCGGGTATGTGGCAGAGCTGGGCTCTAAAGCCAAGGTCATCTTACTTCAACTTCATGCTCTTAATTAAAACTAATTAATAAAACATGGATTTTTTTCAGAGTGGTATAAGACTTTATAATTTAATTTTAGCCTGTGGTACTAAGGATAGGATCAATTTATAAAATAAAAAATATCCAGGTATTGAACTGATCTATTTCTCCTTATCTAGTGATAAATTAGATTATGTAAAAAGATTAGTGTTGTGATTTCATAATCCAGTAGGGAAAATACATGTGGTTTTGTGTATACTGTCCCAAATATATGTTGGGACAGTATATGTTGTAATATATGTTGTATTACGTAGTATTATTTTCTTAATTTTATATATCAGAATAAACTTTAAAAACAGTAGGCTGAAATTTTTGCAAGAACATTTTCTAAAGAGGCAGGGTGGTATAATGTAGAATACGTTTTGAGAGTTGGATAGACCAGCTTTTAAACTCAAGCTTGTGATCTTAGGCAGGTTCTGTGCCTTATCTGAGCCTCAGTTTTCTCCATTTGTAAATTGAGGGGATTGGAGTAGATGATATTTTAGTGTCATAATGCATTATGACATTCCCTGGATGTAAAGGAGAAGAAGAAAAAAATGGAAGAAAAAGGAGGATAGGAAGAATTAGAAAAAGGAAAGGGAGAAAGAAAGTAAATAAAAAGCCCTAAGCATCTTCTGGCCTCATCAGTTATTTTCAGTGGTCTTATCTTTTGTACCTGTTTGAATGACTTACACTTAGGTAGTTAGTCAGGGTTTTCCCATGATGTTCTTAGAAACAGTACTATAAAGCAGACTAATGTTAGTTGTGAAGTGCACTGCATTTTCTCATTGGAACAGTTTTATAATTTGTGACTAAAGACTGAGTAAATTATCAATTTGGTTAGCAGTGTGACTTAGAGTTAAAGCTGAAACAACTGTGAAACTCCAAGGATTTAAAGTGGTAGGATTAAAATTAAAAATATGTGAAATAAACCTGAATTTAATGGGAAAGAATAAGTAACAGAGAGAGATTTAACTTACGTACCCAGAAATACATCTTCTGGAGATTGAGTCTCTTAGTGTCAACCTCACAAATCTGGTCAAGATGCCTTAACTACCCATATAGGTCAGTGGCCATTTACAAGCACTCCACTTAAACATAGCACAACTGGTGAACAATGAAAACACCTCCTAAAACGCACTTGTTTTAAACAAATGTAGTTAAAGGCTGTATCAGAACCAAAGCTTAATAATCTGTCAGTGGGAAGGCAAAAATGGACTAACAGCAGTTATTTAAAGCAGCCTCAGTGTCCTACATTTTTGAAGATTACATAGCACTTACTCATTGTTACTTATGAAGGTAGCAATAACTTCTTAAGCGTTATTTCCTCAGCTCAAAGCAGGGATTTCTGAAGGCAATAAAGGGTGGAAAAAAGAGATGACTCCCGAGGTGTTTACAAACAAAACTAAGCTCAACTCTGAAATTAATAAACACTGTTCACCTCTAACAAGGGTGTATAGGATAATAATTATGTCTCCTAGATTTCACAGATATTTCTCAGATTATTCTTCTTCAATTCAACTAATCAAATACTTCTTGAGCACCTATAATACCAGAAGTCATTAATATTGCCTCCAAATATTAGGATATTACCATGACTCTTTGAAAAAACAATTATTCTAACCTTAGAGGTAATTCTAAGATCAGTGTAATGATTGTGACTGCTTACACCTGTAGAATTTACTAAAAGAGGTTACTGGGGCCCATCCCCAGAGTTTCTGATTCAGTAGGTCTGAGCTGATGCCTGAGAATGCTAACAAGCTCCCAGGTAATGCTGATGCTGGTGCTAATGCTGCTGATCTGGGGACCACACTTTCAGAGCTATTGACCTAGGGCATTGGTTCCTAAACCTCATTATGCATCAGGTGCACCTGGGAAACTACACGCACACTCACTCACTCATGCTCACACTCACATTCCCACTCATAGTCAATTGTTTAAGGGAGTTAGGGAGCTGGAGGCGGGATCTATAATGTTTTCCAAGTGATTTAGAAGCAGCCAGTCCTGCACTGCCTGTGAGTGTGCATTGGATTCGCTGATTTAGGCAAGTGGTTCTCCAATCTATGTAAGAATCATTTGTAGAGCTTGTGAAAACACAGTTCTGAGGTCTATCCTGCTGATTCCTATAGGTCGAGAAGATCCAAATGGGGCCCAAAATTTGCATTTCTAACAAGCTTGCAGGTGTGTCAGTGCTGCTGGTCCTAGAACTGTACTTTGAGAATTACTGATCTAGGGCAATCAATTACCCAGTTTTTGGAGAGTCTCTGTAACTGATTTAAATAACTGGATTAAATTTAGGGAATGAAATTCTTTGATTATCTCTAATAGTGTTGTTTCCTCCCAGAGGTTTTTTTGTGATAGTGATGTGCTCTTCCAAATTATTATTTAACTTTCCCACTCAAGGGAAAATGAATATCTGTTTGTTTTGCAGTTATATATAATGGTTTTAAATAAAACTTAAAGGTGGCAAATAATTCTGAAAAAAAAAAAAAAAAAAAAGGCACAAGTAAAACAGTAAGAATACAAGAAAGAATACAGACATATGTATTTCCTAGTTAAGATTGTGGACCTGCATGTTGTTTGTGTTCTTTATATGTTGTCTGATGATTTTTCCCTCTTCCTGGACTGCCGCATAGGGAAGTAAGCTCTGTACTTTTTAACAAAAGTTATGCACATATGTCCAGTAGTGGCATGAATTGAAGTGATTCAGAATTTCTTAGAACATAGTGAGCTAGGCTTCCTGATTGTTTCTGTAATCTAAAGGTTATTATTTGTAGGATACAAATACAAAACCTCTGTATGTAGCTTGTACATGCCTTTTCAGAGGATGGAAAGTTTACAGTCAATACTTTTTAAGAGTGATGCTGCATCTTTTGCAGTGTGCTTACTCTCAACATCTCTAATCTTTTATTCCAGGTTATTAAATATTTTCCATATCTTTTAACTTTGTTCCCATAATGAATATGAAATTGAAAGCACTACATACAATAGGTACTGTTGCTTTCAACACTTAGATCTCCCATTATCTGAGCAGATATAACATTTGGTGTTTGTGATTGGGTGTGAAACTTATTTTCAAAAGTTATGTTCCCTTTATAATTAATTTTTCAGCTAGAGTGTGGTTTGATATGTCGTGACTTGTCCAAAGATCTAATGTTTTGTAGTTCACCTTTTTAAAGCAAAGAGCAGCTGTATGTTGAAATGTTTTATCTCAAATGGACAAGCTGTTTACAAGCTAGACTCTAACACATCCTGACATTTAATGTTTATGTTTGTATTCCTCCTGGGATTAGACTGCCTTTCTAATTAATTAGTTGCATAGCCTTTTATTAATTCCCTCAAAATTTATAATGTTTTAAAGTAACAACATGCATAAGCATACTGCATTTTTTGGAAAACATGGATTGTTAATTATGTAGCAGTGACATGAGTTTTATAAACTCTGTTGAATGTTAGAAGATGCTTAGCAACAATGTTTTCCAAATATAGGGATTTATTATAAACTTATCCTTCTAAGGCTGCCTGTGCCATTTCAGAGGAGTGAATATAAATAGATCTTGATTTCTTCAAGAAGTGGACTTAGTCATATTGTTTACAGTGAAAGGAAGTATTTGCTTTGCTTCTCTAGAATTGTCTTTAGCATCCTTGTTAATTACACATCATTTCAACATGTTCTTACCAAATTCTCAGGCCTTGATACAGTAGCATAACAGAACAGGAAGAATTAAACCTCATACTTAAATAATTATTTTTGTTATTATAGCACTTAAATCCATCTAATAACAATTCTGAATCAAATAATTGTAACTTTTCTTGAGATGGAAAATTTTATCTCTTGTCCAGTGTTCTGAGATATTTTTAGCTCATTAGTTTCTCTACCCCCAACTAGCTTACTTTAACAGGAATTTAGGGAGCATCTGCTATGTATGTAATAGTCCAACTCTTATGAAAGGTTCTGTTTCTAATATTTTTTACTATTTTTTTCAATTCTGCCAGTTTTCTAAGTTAGAATTAAAACATTGATAACTATAAAAATTTAATGTTTTAAATAAAATCCAGGGAAATAATGGGATTTATTACAAAATTTATGATGAGCTCTACATTCAAGTGCTAGCATTATACTTTATCAGCTGATAAACACTGAGCAAGCCATTCAACCTCTTGGGTTTTGTATCCTCACTAGCTAAATAGGGATAACACTATGGTTTTAAGAGTTCTTGTGAGGTTTAGTAATATAGCCTGGCAGCTGCAGTGATGGTTTATATAGTCCCTTGATAACTGTTACTTCATTTCTCATGTTCTTCTTTAGCCTGGAAAACTGATATTTAAACATTTTCTAAAAATTGTATTTTATGTATATTTCTGCATTTCTCTGATAGAAGCTTATTTGGATTTTGGCAATTTTTCCGATATCTTATGAAGTGTTCTTTGTTATCATAATATAAGAGATAGGGAAATCTGGCAGAATCCTTTGCTTTGCTAAAGTAGTGATTTTTACTGAATCCGAATCAGTAAAAATGTTGCCCGTCAATAAGAATATGCAGACTGGAGATACGGCTTGTTTTTGGGTAGCCTCCTTGACAGATTTTCTTTCTTTTTGAGACAGAGTCTTATTCTTTTTGCCCAGGCCGTAGTACAGTGGCACAATCTTGGCTTACTACAACCTCCACCTCCTGGGTTCCAGTGATTCTCCTGCCTCAGTCTCCTGAGTAGCTGAAATTACAGGCATGCACTACAACCCCTGTCTAATTTTTGTATTTTTAATAGAAATAAGGTTTCACCATGTTGGCCAGGCTGGTCTTGAATTCCTGACCTCAAGTGATCTGCCTGCTTTGGCCTCCCAAAGTGCTGCAATTACAGGTATGAGCCATGGCCAACGGATTTTCTTGCTGAACTTGGGTCATCCCAGATGTGAGTTCACTGTGGGTGTGTAATGAGCACAGCAGTAGGAGTAGAAATTAAATTGATGTATATGTCATGAAATCAGTCTAATTCAGTGATCTCCAACCTTTTTGGCACCAGGGACTAGTTTTGTGGAAGACAGTTTTTTTCACGGACCTGGGGTGAGAGGGTGGGGATGGTATCAGGATGAAACTGTTCCACCTCAGATCATCAGGCATTGGATTATAATAAGGAACAGGCAACCTAATTCCCTCATGTGCACAATTCACAGTGGATTTCACACTCCTGTGAGAATGCCACTGCTGATCTGACAAGAGACAGAGCTCAGGCAGAGCTTGCCTGCTTCCCACCTCCTGCTGTGAAGCCCAGTTCCTAACAGGCTGGTACTAGCCCACGGCCCTTTGGTTGGGGACCCCTGCTCTAATTAATGCATTTTATAAGGGACATATTATTGTAGCTAGATAAATAAGCAGTAATTATGCAGTATATTTCATAAAGCAGTGAATTTTCTCCTCTTTTATAATTCTGAAATGTAGTTATAGAATATTATATTTGTGATATTGGGATTTGTCCTACTGCATAAATATTATGGGTATTATATAGAGATGGAATTATTTTCGTCAGTGAAGTGGATGTTTTAATGTTACTTTTGCTACTCATTTGAGATGACTGGAACTGAATGGTTTATTTTGGAAAAAGAGGTGGTAGTTTCGATTCTCTTTATGCTCTAAATGATATATACTATTTACTTTGCTAGTGGAAAATTTTCTGGGTTATTTTCCCAAGACTATAAAAGTATAAAACTTGAGGAAAAATTTTCTTTCTAATTAAAACAATCACAAAAATAAAACCAGGCTAATTAAAAGTTATTTCTAAGAGGTTTTCTTGATATTTTTTCTCTTAGTCTTTTCTTACCAAATCCTGTCAGCTCTGTTTTCAAACTTATTCAGAATTTGACCTCTTTAAAAAATTAACTACTTTCACTGCTATGCTACAGTTTACACCATCATCAGCTCTTGTCTGGACTATTGAAATACTTTCTTCCTGTCTACTCTTTCTTTTCCGCCTCTTGTCTGTCTGTATTTTTTTATATTGCCTAACTTGTAGGACTCTGAATTATAGGTTTTGAAGAAGAGGACAGGTCTAGTTTAGAGATATGGACTTGGAAGTTGTTAGTAGTTAACATGATGAAGCTGTAGAAAGAATGAAATCACTGACCAGGTGCAGTGGCTCACAGCTGTAGTCCCAGCACTTTGGGAGGCTGGGGTGGGCAGATAATGAAGTCAGGAGATTGAGACCATCCTGGCTAAGATGGTGAAACCCCGCCTCTACTAAAAATACAAAAAATTAGCCAGGCGTAGTGGCACTCACCGGTAGCCCCAGCTACTTGGGAGGCTGAGGCAGGAGAATTGCTTGAACCCGGGAGGTGGAGGTTGCAGTGAGCCAAGATTGCGCCACTGCACTCCAGCCTGGAAGACAGTGAGATTCCATCTCAAAAACAAACAAACTAACTAACCCCCAGAAATAATGAAATCACTAACAGAAGGTGAGTAGAGTTTCTTCATTCATTGAGCCAGGCACTGTACTAGATGATGGGGCTACCTTGATGAATAAGACAGACTTGGGTTCTCTCCTCATGAAGCTTAAGACTCACAGGGAAATGTAACAGTGTATAAGATGTATGTACAATACAGTATGTTGGGTGTTATGTGATTTCAGAATGCTAATAGAGAAGAGAGGTCTTGGGGATTACCATCATTCAAAGGTTGGGTTGTTAGAAAAGATTTAGTATAGGAAACTGAGGACTGGCCAGGAGATGGGAAGAGAACCCAAAGAAGTGGTGACTTAGATGAAATGAGGTTAGCATTCAGTGAGGAAATAATGTGGTATTGGTTCATGTTCATTGAATACTTGGATTATGTCAACCACTGTTTGAAGCACTGTGTGTGTACTAACACATTTCTACCTCACAGCAACTCTCTGAGGTTATCTTTGTTTTATAGTTGAGGAAACTTACATCAGATTAAGGAACTTTCCCAAGATCACACAAGTAATAAATAGTGGAACCAGGATCAACAGTGTTGATCACAGTGGAGACTGTAGTTACATAAAGTGCTTAGTTTCCTACTTGGGAGGTCATGGGAGCCTGGAAGAGAGAAGTTCTAGTGGTGACTTGTGCCTAGCTGCTGGACTGCAATAAATCAAAGGGTGATTGAGAATTGAAGAAGCAGATATCGTGATTGTCAATTTCTTTTTTAGTTTTAATGGTGTATTATTAATATTCAGAGTTTTTATGCTTTTCACAAAAGAGGGATAGTTAGTCCTCCCTCCTTGTCATCCCTCCCTACCTCCAGTAAAAATCAAATCTAACTATATTTCTTTATTTTTTTCTGGTTGCTCTCTTCATAACTGGGCCCTGACTTAGTCCACCCAGCTGTGGATCTTCAACCTCTCTTGACATAAGAATTGTGTTCTAATCACCTTAAAAAAAACAACAACAAACCTCAGTATTTTAATAAGGTTGTTAAGCCAGGTAGGTAAATAATTTAATAGGGAAAATTTGAAAATGGAAAGTGTATTTAGGGCAGTTTGAAACCTAGGAATGGTGAAGTGAATTAATCTTGATGTTTTAGAACTGTAGGTTGGTGCAAAAGTAATTGTGGCTGGGCATGTTGGCTCATGCCTGTAATTCCAGCACTTTGGGAGGCTAAAATGGTTGGATCATTTGAGGTCAGGAGTTTGAGATCCTGACCAACATGGTGAAACCCCATCTCAACTAAAAATGCAAAAATTAGCCAGGTGTGGTGGCATGTGCTTATGGTTCCAGCTACTTGGGAGGCTGAGGCACGAGAATTACTTGAACCCAGAAGGAAGAGGTTGTAGTCAGCCAGGATCATGCCATTGCACTCCAGCCTGGGCAACAGAGCAAGATTCTGTCTCAAAAAAAAAAAAAAAGTAATTGCAAAAATCCCAATTAGAATATAATAATAGAATTCCCCTTCAGAGATAATTTAGTACATTCCCTTATTTCACAGATGAGGAGAGACTATGTGATAGATCTAAACTTAAGCTCTTAGTGAGAAATAAGGCTTGGCGCAAGATTCAGGTTTGGAGACAAATGTGCCTTCTACAGTGCCATTACTTTTAAAAGCAACTTTTGAAAGTGATAGAGGGTTTGTAATAGACCTGGCTTCTTTGATCAGTTTAAGTTATAGCAGTCACTTGTAAATAAATAAGGTGAGAACTACAATAACCTTTGAGGATATTCTATTTAAAAATTTATGTGTTAATGGGCAGTGAAAAATGGTACTTTCCTAGTGATACAGCAGGTGATACTTACCACCTTGTCTATACTCAATACTTTGAGTATAGACAAAGAAGGAGAATAGACTCCAAATAAAACAAATTTTCTAGAGTTCTGATATTTTGAGGAAAGCATATTTTTAAAAAAAGGAGACTTAGAATTTTTGATATATTTGCTTTGTCTTCATATATGTGAGTACCTTCACAAATTTTATGCTCAGCTTTTAGAATTTAAATACGAGATCAGATGTCCATGTTTTATGTTACCTCTTCATGTAATTAAGTTTCTGTAGGTAGGTAGTAATTCTAAAAAACACTGTTAACTTCTCTGATCAGTTTAAGTTTATTGTTAGTTTCCAATGAAGGTGCTTAATTGCAATCTCAAAAATAACTTATAACTCAGCAAGCATTGAATATAAAATTTTTGGATTTTATAAACATGGGTCAAGATGATGTTTGTTGATTGCATCTGGAAAAGATGGTTTTGAAGAGCATGGGTTTAGAATAATTGCATTTGTCCAGAATTGGTTATATTGAAATATTGATGTGGAGCTTGAGGGGGAACAAGCCATATACAAGTCATACATTGGAAACAGTGTGTTGACATTTGGCTCCCTAAAGCATTTTGTCTTTTCTTCTCTTCAGTGTATCTTATTTTCTAGTCTTAAAAATTTTAAGAGGATTGGAAAATAAAATAATGAAAATGACACATTTTTTGTTGAATTAGCCACACTGTTTATTTCAAAATTATGTTTCCTTAAAGAATATAGCAGTGTTGCTTCTATATTTGCTTACATTTAAAAAAATTAACTCCAAAGTTAGTGGGAAGAGGAAATGTTGATGCCTTACTTTCAACCATATTCCTTGGTGTACATGGGTCCATTTGTTCTTCTAGTTAGTTGTCTTCAGGTGTCTAAAAATATATGTATTTTTAAAAATTTAATCTTATAGATTCCAGTACAGCCTTATTAGAAATGATTGATGGTCAATAATTTAAACTTAGCACAATAGAATTTTGTTATTTAAATTTAAATAAATAAATAAATACATTTTAATCTTTTCATTTAGTAAATGAAGCCAGTTTTCCTTTAGTAACTGATGGCTAGAAGGGTTACATCTTATTTAAAGTTGTGCCTGAGCTAGTGGAAGACTTAGAATCATGGAGGATTGCTTGCATTAATGTTATAGCTCCAGGGGCCTTTAATTTCTGTAAGCTCTTGTTAATATATTTAACACTTAATTCATAAAATTTCTGTTTTTCAACTTACATGTTATTTTCAAGAATAGCCTTTGTTGTGTAAAATAGGATACGTTTATATACAATCTAGAATCAATACTTCAGAGTGGGAAAGAATCTGAAGGCCTGTGGCAGGAGTCTCCAGGATCTTTTATGTTTTTATAGCTTTTGCAAATCAGTAAATTTACCTATTGTTCTTTTCTTCTTTCTAACAATCCACCATACTTTATATATTCAGCGAATTAATAGAGTTGGATTTAGGTTTATTTAAACATGGTCTTTCATATGTATAAGACTGAACTTCGGATTTTATCTTTTATTTTTCTACAGGGCCTCCTAATCTCTAAAGTGCTATCTATGTTCCTCATCCCTATTTACATGCTGTTCTCCCTGCTTGGAATACTCTGCTGTCTCTTTGGCCCCAGTTTCCATTTTATCAGGTTAACATCAATTCATTTTTCAGGGCTAACTACTTGAACTTAGACATATGTTTCAGTTTTTCTTCATTTGTGAAATAAAGGAATGTATGAACTAATCCTTCCTGAAACTGAGTTTGATATTCCTGACGTGTGTGTTTGTGCCACTTTGTTCTTTCCATGTCACAGAAGATGGCATAGTGTATGATAATTACCCATTATGATGTGTCTCCCCTATTAGACTGTTATTGCTGTGAGAGATTGGTCTGCTTTCTTGTGTATCCTGACATGTAAGAGCTCAGTACATTTGTTTAATAAAGTAATTATGTCTACGAGGTTCTTGTTGAATATTTTGAATAAATAGATGAGTTAATATTGAAAAGAGTGCCTATGAAAGAGTAACCCTTGTGGTCAATGAGTAATATCTTCTCAGTGGCTTTATGATATAATAATACTTATTAATTGTTTTGCTTTAACATGAATTGTAACTGAATTGGCAAGAAATATAAGAACAGTGGTTCCATTACTGAGAACTGCTTTTTAAAAATATTTTCAAAATTAGCTTGGTGCATTGGCTCACACCTATAATCCCAGCACTGTGGGAGGCCAGGCCAGGAGAATTACTTGAGGCCAGGAGTTTGAGACCAGTCTGGGCAACTCAGCAAGTCTCTGTCTCTACAAGAAATAAAATTAGCCATTGGTGGTGGTGTGTGCCTGTAGTCCTAGCTACTTGGGAGGATGAGGTGGGAGGATTGCTTGAGCCTAGGAGTTGAGGCTACAGTCAGCTGTGATCATGCCACTGGTTTTCAGACTGGGTAATAGAGCTAAGACCTTGTCTCTTAAAAAGAAGAATCAAAATAATGGCATGCAAAAAATGCTGTTACCTCTCCTCATGTTTTGTTTTTGCTCTTAACTCACCTTGCCTCTTATACCAAACATAGCCATTTGTATAAAATGTTCTGGCAAGTCAAAACTCTGAGTTCTGTAAATCATATAATCTATATTTTGTATTCTAGTATATTTTACACACTAGTCAACTTATATAAATATGTCCTGCAATGATTCTGAGCCTGATTAGGATTTCTATATAGAAAATTCCCAAAACCCTTTTTATTATTATTTTTTAAAGAGACAGGGTCTTGCAGTATTGTCCAGACTGGTCTTAAACTTCTGTCCTCAAGTGATCCTCTCACCTTGGCCTCCTAAAGTGCTGGGACTATAGGTGTGAGTCACTGTGTCCAGCCCTTAAACCTTTTTTATGGATTGATTTTACTAGATCATCATGGTTTTAATTATTCTGATTAAAAAGTACTCTAAATAGAAATATTTTCCTGTTTTAGTGGTAAAATATTAAGGAATAAACTTCATTGTATAAATGTGTATGGATACTTAGAACTGAGTTTTTTCATCTTATTAAATTTTTTTTAAATTAATAGACTTTTTTAGAGCAGTTTTAGGTTTACAGAAGAATTGAGCAGAAAGTACAGATAATTTTCATATAAATTCCCCTTTTCCCAGCTTCTCCCATTATTATGGGAGATTATAAAGTATCTTGCATTAGCATGATACTTTGTTATAACTGATGAGCTAATACTGATACAGTGGCATTTCATTTTAAACTGCAGTTTATAATTTCTAAAACTACCATTCCTCAATGTTATTTAAACCAGCTTCTGTGTTGTTGCTTTGTTTATAGTTCTTTTCCTTTCACTTCACTTTTTACATACTCTTTTTTTAAAATAAACTTCTTTCTTGAAGCATACCTACATATATAAGAGAGCATAAGCTAAAAGATCCGTGCATTTTCCAAAGTGAACACACTTGTGTAACCACCACTCAGATCAAGATACAGAGCTTTGCTAGCTTCCTGGTTCTTCTCTCAGACCCTCTCCCTGTCACTATGTGCTGAACCCAAAAGGCAACCACTTTCCTGGCTTCTAACGCTAATGATCAGTTCTGCCTGCTTTGTCCTCTCTTCTTTTACTTGTTTTATTGTTCGAGAGTTTCATCATTTTATTCTGTATAGCCGGAGTTCATTTTTATTGCTGAATTTGATTGTGTAAGTATTATGAGTAATGCCATGAACATTTTTGCACATGCCTTTTGGTGTACAAATGTATGCATTCTGTTTATTATTTATCTAAGAGTGGAATTATTGGGTTTTAGGATTCTTTTTAGTAAATACTGCCAAAACGTTTTTGTAGTGATTTTACCAATTTACTCTTCTACCTGTTGTGTGTGAAAATCCTAGTTTCTTCTCAAGTGTGCTGACATTGAAGTTTATAACAGTATTTCATTTTAGTTCCCTAATGACTGAGACCGAGTACCTTTTTATATTTGAATTGACTATTTAGATGTCTTTCTTTATGATGTGCCTTCATGTATTTATTGAATTTTTCTGTAGGGTTACTTTTTAAAAATACATTGATTTGTAGAAGTTATTAATATAGCTTGGTTGTGAGGCCTTTGTTAGATATATGTATTTTAAATATCTTCTACTCTGTGGCTTGCATTTTGATTCTCTGTAGTATCTTTTGAGGAACAGAAACTTTGTAATTATATACGTATTATAACATATACTGATATAATGGATCCAGTTCATCCGTCTTTTCTTCATGGCTGGTGATTTCTGTAGCTAGCTTAAGAAATCTTGGTCAAATATACTGTTAGGAATATTTCCTTTTTAGATGGAGTTTTGCTTTTGTTGCCCAGGCTGGAGTGCAATGGTGCAATCTCAGCTTACCACAACCTCTGCCTTCTAGGTTCAAGCGATTCTCCCGCCTCAGTCTCCCAAGTAGCTGAGATTACAGGCATGTGCCACCACGCTCAGCTAATCTTGCATTTTTAGTAGAGATGGGATTTTACCATGTTGGTCAGGCTGGTCTCCTGACCTCAAGTGATCTGCCCACCTCAGCCTTTCAAAGTGCTGGGATCCCAGGTGTGAGTCACCCCACCTGGCGTACTGTTAGAAATATTTTGTCTTATCTTCTTGATAATTTTATTGTTTTTCCTTTCCTGTTGCTATTTTTAATTGCTTCACATTTTTAAATATAGATATGTTATACCAGTACCAGTTGTTGAAATGACCATCCATTCTACCTTGCCTCGGTGTTACCGTTGTACATAAATCAAGGGTTTGTGTTCATTTTGGATTCTCTGCCCTGCCCCATTGGTCTGTTTATCTTTGTTCACAATAGTGAAATGTCTTTAATACTTTCAGCCTTATTAAAAGTCTTAATTTCTGGAGGGCAAGTGCTATTAAAAAAAAAAATCATCATCAAAATTTTCTTGACTGTTGTTGGCCCTTTGTATTTCCATAGAAGTTTTAAAATCAGTATGTCAGGTTCTCCTTTCTTTCTACCCAGTAAACTGGTTTGCATTTTGATTGGAATTCTTAAGTCGTTCAATCAATTTGGAGAGATTTGGGAAGTTAATACCTTGTAATCCATGAACTTTGTAGATCCCTTCATTTATTTTAGATTTTCTTTAATTTTCCTCAGGATAATTTTGTAGTTTTATGTGAGGAAGTCTTGTATACTTTTCATTAGATTTATTCTTAGGCATTTTGGTTTTTTGAATACACTTACGAATGGCATTTTGTAAAATTTCACTTGTAATTATTTTATATTAGTATAGTCATGGACAGCATAACAATGTTTCAGTCAAGAATGGACAGTCTGGCCGGGTGTGGTGGCTCACGCCTGTAATCCCAGCACTTTGGGAAGCCGTGGCGGGTGGATCACGAGGTCAAGAGATCAAGACCATCCTGGTCAACATGGTGAAACCCCGTCTCTACTAAAAATACAAAAAATTAGCTGGGCATGGTGGCGCACGCCTGTAATCCCAGCTACTTAGGAGGCTGAGGCAGGAGAATTGCCTGAACCCAGGAGGCGGAGGTTGCGGTGAGTCGAGATAGCGCCATTGCACTCCAGCCTGGGTAACAAGAGCGAAACTCCGTCTCAAAAAAAAAAAAAGAATGGATAGTCTGTACTACAGTGGCCCTGTACTATTATAATGGAGCTAAAAAATTCCTATCACCCAGTGACATCAAACCATTGTAAAGTCGTTGTTTAATTATTATTTTTAAATTTGGTGTAGCCTAAGTGTTTAATGTTTACAGTAGAGTATAGTAATGTACTGGGCCTTCACATTTGCTCACCACTCACTCACTGACTTATCCAGAGCAACTTCTAGTCCTATAAGCTTGAATCATGGTAAGTGCCCTACACAGGCATACCATTTTAAAATCTTTTATACTGTATTTTTACTGTACCTTTTCTTTTTCTGTGTTTAGATATACAGATACTCAACATTGTTACAGTTGCCTACGATACTGAGTATAGTAACATGCTGTACAGGTTTGTAGCCCAGGCACAATAGGCTATACCATAAAGCCTAGATGTGTAGTAGGCCAGACCATCTAAATTTGCATAAGTATACTCTATGACATTTGCACGATGACAAAATTGCATAAAGACACATCTCTCAGAACGTATCCCTCTCATTAAGCAACACATTACTGTATCTAGAAAAAGTAAACATTTTTTTCCTTTTGAGATGGAGTCTCACTTGGTCACCCAGCCTGGAGTGCAGTGGCATGATTTCAGCTCACTGCAACCTCCACCTCCTGGGTTCAAGCAGTTCTCATGCCTTAGCCTCCCAAGTATCTGGGACACAAAAGTGTGTCACCATCCCTGGCTAATTTTTTTTTTTTTTTGTATTTTTGGTAGAGACAGGGTTTCACCATATTGGTGAAGCTGGTCTTAAACTCCTGACCTCAAGTTATCTACTCGCTTTGGTCTCCCAATAGAAAATGTAAACTTTCTGGATTGACTGTGTCTACCTACCTTGCTAAATACACTTACTAGTTTTAATAGTGTGAGCCAGGCACAGTGACGCACACCTATCACTTCAGCACATTGGGAGGCCAAGGCGGGAGAATCCCTAAAGCCCAGAAGTTTGAGATGAGCCTGGGCAACATAGTGGGACACCATCTCTACAGAACATTTTAAAAATAGCTGAGCATGGTGGTGTGCACCTGTAGTCCCAGCAGCTCATGAGGCTGAGGTCGGAGGATTGCATGAGTGTGGGAGGTTGAGGGTATGAATAGCTGAGATTGCACCACTACACTCCAGACTGGGTGCCAGAGTGAGACCCTGTCTCAAAAACCCACAAGAAACAAAATTTTAATAGTGAGTATGTAAATACTTTTGAGTATCTATCATTTATGTTGTAGTTTTCTATGTATACATTTCAAATAATGAGTTTTAAATTTTATTTTGTTCAACTCTACACTTACTCTTTTTTTTCCTTGACTTACCGTACTGGATAGGACCTCTGACTATATCCTAATGTTGGAAATGTGTCTCTTCTCTCACATTTTCAGACAACCAACCTTTGGCTTTATTTATTATTTTCTTTAATTGTGCATTGATTTTCTTGTATTCATTATTTTTCTCCTTTTTTCTTTTTAGTTTAATATCTTCTTCTTTTTCTAATTTCTTAAGATGAATGCCTCATTGGCTGTCAGTCTTTTGTTTTCCTATGTGCATTAAGCCTACCAGTGTCTCCTTCAGTACTGCAGTAGCAGCATCCTACAGATTTTCATGTTATATTTGTATTATTCAGTTGAAAAATTCAGTTTCTATTGTGATTTTTTTTCAACCATGGGTTATTTAGAAATGAATTAACTGATTTTCAAATATTTATGTATTTCTTAGTATTTTTTTGTTACTGATTTTGTTATTCATTCTCCTGAGGTCAGGGAACTACACTTTTATGGTTTCAATCCTTGAGTTACATGGAGAGTTGCTTTGTGTCCCAGCAGAGGGTTAGTTTTGGTAGATATTCCAGGTGTGCTGGAAAATATAAGTATTTTACTATTTTGATGTTGTTTTTTAATATATACCATTTAGGATAGGTGAGTTAATTTTGTTTTTCATGTCTTCTAATAAGGGAAGTATGTTAAGACCTGCAAGCAAGTTTGTAGATTTGTCTGATTCTTCATGTACTTCAGTTTAATTTTGTTTTATATATTTTGAATTTTGTTATCAGGTACCTGTTAATTTGGAGTTTTGTATATTCTTGGTGAACTGACCCTTCTATTACCCTGAGTGTCTAGTGATGCCTCTTGCTTAATGCCTATTTGATAGAAAGTATAGGTGCACTGTTATCCTTCCATGTGTATTTCCTTCTGTGCATATTTGCATAGCATTCCTTTTATTCTTTCATGTTCAACCTTTCTATATTCTTATATATCAGATACATCTCTTATATGCAGTGTGAATTTGGGTTTTATTTTTTCAATTTTATTTAAATTCATTAAATTTATTTTTTAAATTCACTTTTTAATTCAGTTTCTTAATAAACTTATATTTATGGTAATATCTTAAAATACAAGGTTTAATCGGCTTTCTTATTTGCCACACTTGTTGTATTTTTTTTTTTTTTGGCATTTTTGGAATAGGCAAGTGTTTTTATTATTTCATCCTCTTCCCATTATCTTTTTAGTTATACATTTTAACTTGGCCTTCAGTAAATATCCTACATATTAGTTTGTCTCCTTGGCTTATTAGGGACTAGCATGCATTGCAAACATTGCAATACATACTTGGGAACACTGATTCAAAAACATTATTACTGTTATTTTATATAATCATCCATTTATATTTATTTATGTGTGTTGTGGGTCTCTAAGATCACCCACAGGTATGGTGCCTCACTAGGAGGAGGCAGAAGACTTAGCACGTGGTAGTACTCATGGCTATGTTTTATTGTAGGCAGCAAAAGTAAGTGATTGTATTTAGTCTACTATCTTTACTTGGCTAGAATGCCTCTACTTAAAATCTCTATTTTTCAGTTCTTGATTGAGTATACTCAGTGGTGGCCCATTTTCATCTTTTACTTGTCAGGGTTTTTTTGGAATAGTCAATAGAATTTTGTATTTCTGTCTAGAGACTAAAATGAATGATAAAGCAAAGCTTTAAGACTTACTTTCTATGCATGATTTATAATATAACTTAAGCAATTAAAAAGAAAATCTGAAAATTATTTTTAGAAATGAATGCATCATTGGTAAATACATGTTTACTTATTATTTGGGCACATTAAGTTGTGCTACGTTTATTACAGAATCAGTCCTTGTACTTTAACTTTTTTTTGGAGACAGGGTCTCACTTGTCACCCAAGCTGAGTGGCTGAGTCCAGTGGCGTGATCATGGCTTACTGCTCCATCTCCTGGGCTCAAGCGAGCTTCATGTGTAGCTGGGACTACAGGTACAACACCTGGCTAATTTTGATTTCTTTTATAGAGATGGGGTAACACTGTTGCTCAGGCTAGTCTCAGACTCTGGATGCAAGCTATCTGCCTGTCTTAGCCTCCCAAAGTGTTGGGATTACAGGTGTGAGGCACTGTGTCTGGCTTGTACTGGACTATTTTTTAACTTTTGAAAAATTCCATGCGTCTCTTGCCTTTGTTTTTCTTCAGGTGAATTACTATTTTCTTGCTATGCTCAGAGGAGTGAAAATCTTATCCAGCTTAAATTCTGTAGCTTGTTTTAGAAATAGTAGAGATTTTGTTGTTTTATAAACACATTTATATTATAACATTGTATATACTTTTTAAAACCACATATTGCCTGTGTTTTCCAGACCCCTTCCTTAAATGAAAATAATGCCTCATTTATTGTCAAATTTTATGTTTGTGTGATATAAAAAACGTGGCATGAAAATTACTAGAACATTTTCCCTGTTTCAGTTTTTCTGTCTCTGTAGTGACGTATCTGGTCCAAATTAGAAATATTGGCAAGTATTGCAAGATACTATCTGATTGAAGTATTTTGATCACTTCCATTTATGTTAGATATTTTAAGAACAGCTTAAACTTTTTCAGGCCGCCAGGTACTGTTTGATACAACATAGCACTGCATAGGTACATCTCACTTTATGATGGGGTTTTGTCTTGAAAAAACTCATGAGTCAAAAATATGCGTGTGGCTGACTTGGAACAGTGGCTTGCTGCAGCTGCCCAGCATTGCGAGAAAATTGCTGAATTCATATTGCTTTTGTACCATTGTGAAGTTGAAAACTTAAGTTGAATTGTAAGTCAGGTACTATCTTTATCACTGAATATTTTTAATGCTTCTGCACCATTTAACTAAGGAATATGTTGAGTAAATCAACCTAATTTATTATCACCTTAGTCCAGTTTGTGCTGCTGTAACAAAATACCACATACTTGGTAATTTACAAAAAAACAGAAATTAATTTCTTGCAGTTCTGGAAGCTGGAAAGTCCAAGATTAAGGTGCTGGCAGGTTTGGCCTCAGTCTCTCTGCATCCAAGATGGTGCCTTGAATGCTGTATTCTCTGAAGGAGAGGAACATTGTGTCCTCACATAACAGAAGAATAAGATAGAGTGAGCCTACTCTTGTAAGCCCTTTTTATAGCTGCGTTAATCCATTCATCAGGGTGGAGACACCTCTCATTAGGCCTCACCTCCCAACAGTGTGTCATTAGGGATTAAGTTTTAACATGAGTTTTGGAGGAGACAAAAACATTCAAACCATAGCAAACATAAACATGTTGAAAATTGTAAAGGGTCTGAGATTTTACTCTATTTGCTGGTAACAAATTTTGTGAGTACCTGCAGCAGAGTCAAAGGACAGAATATTACAGCAACATAATTAGCTAGAGTAGCAGCATTCGTACCAGTTCCTGAGCCTGTTTTCACAGTGATACAGAGGGCTACCTGACCCCGTATAAAGTTGCATCACAGTAGGGGAGTCTTGAATTATAGAACCTGAATCTTTTATAATGAACAGTAAGCATGTCTAGCCTTTGCTGAAGAGAGACACTTTATTTTCCTGCATACAAACATCCTTCAAAAGGTAGTCTTGAACAGAGACAGTCAGTAATTCTACTCTCAAGCAGAAATGCAAGAGATGTGAAGAACCATCATTCAGCATTTTGGAAGGCAGAAAAAGCAAACGAGTATTTGTAAGATGGCCTGTGTAAGTGACTTGCTGGCTTTAGGAAGCAGGGGATCTATTTTTGGAGTGTCTTTGTATTATTCACTGCTTTTTCTTGGTATTTCTTGGTACTGATAGATACTCAACCCTCTGTTTTGGCAGTTTTGTATCTTCTTTCCTTTTATTAATGTTCCTGTTTATAAGTTCAAATAAGTGAAAACAAGTAAAATGATGGAGTGGTATCATTTTAATTTAGTAAAAATGTATTGAGGCATCATGTTTTGAACAAGAAAGGTTAAAAACTCAGGGGAGCTAGCTGGTGTTCCAGGACAACTTTAGATATGGAGACTGGCTTTCTAAGAAATACAAAATTTACAGTAGTTTTTTCCAGTTCTGTGAAGAAAGTCAACTTGATGGGGATAGCATTGAATCTATAAATTACTTTGGGTAGTATGGCCATTTTCACTATATTGGTTCTTACTACTCATGAGGATGGAATATTTTTCCATTTGTTTGTTTCCTCTCTTATTATTTTTTTTTATTGCATTTTAGGTTTTGGGGTACATGTTCAGAACATGCAAGATAGTTGCATAGGTACACACGTGGGAGTGTGTTTTGCTGCCTTCCTCCCCTTCACTCACATTTGGCATTTCTCCCCATGCTATCCCTCCCCAGGTCCCCCCCGCCGCTGTCCCTCCCCTATTCCCCCAAATAGATCCCAGTGTGTAGTGCTCCCTTCCCTGTGTCTGTGTGTTCTCACTGTTCATCACTAGCCTATGAGTGAGAATATGCGGTATTTCATTTTCTGTTCTTGTGTCAGTTTGCTGAGAATGATGTTCTCCAGATTCATCCATGTCCCTACAAAGGACACGAACTCATCATTTTTGATTGCTGCATAATATTCCGTGGTGTATATGTGCCACATTTTCCCAGTCCAGTCTATCATCGATGGGCATTTGGGTTGGTTCCGGTCTTTGCTATTGTAAACAGTGCTGCAATGAACATTTGTGTGCATGTGTCCTTATAGTAGAAAGATTTATACTCCTTTGGGTATATACCCAGTAGTGGGATTGCTGGGTCAAATGGAATTTCTATTTCTAGGTCCTTGAGGAATCGCCACACTGTCTTCCACAATGGTTGAACTAATTTACACTCCCACCAGCAGTGTAGAAGTGTTCCTACTTCTCCACATCCTCTCCAGCATCTGTTGTCTCCAGATTTTTTAATGATTGCCATTCTAATGGGAGTGAGGTGGTATCTCAATGTGGTTTTGATTTGCATCTCTCTAATGACCAGTGATGATGAGCATTTTTTCATATGTTTGTTGGCCTCATGTATGTCTTCTTTTGTAAAGTGTCTGTTCATATCCTTTGCCCATTTTTGAATGGGCTTGTTTGTTTTTTTCCTGTAAATCTGTTTGAGTTCTTTGTAAATTCTGGATATCAGCCCTTTGTCAGATGGGTAAACTGCAAAGATTTTTTCCCGTTCTGTTGGTTGCCGATTCACTCTAGTGACTGTTTCTTTTGCCGTGCAGAAGCTGTGGAGTTTGATTAGGTCCCATTTGTCTATTTTGGCTTTTGTTGCCAGTGCTTTTGGTGTTTTGGTCATGAAGTCCTTGCCTACTCCTATGTCCTGAATGGTTTTACCTAGATTTTCTTCTAGGGTTTTAATGGTGCCGGGTCTTATGTTTAAGTCTTTAATCCATTTGGAGTTAATTTCAGTGTAAGGGTGTCAGGAAGGGGTCCAGTTTCTGCTTTCTGCACATGGCTAGCCAGTTTTCCCAACACCGTTTATTAAATAGGGAGTCCTTTCCCCATTGCTTGTTTTTGTCAGGTTTATCAAAGATTCTATGGTTGTAGATATGTTGTGTTGCCTCCGATGCCTCTGTTTTGTTCCATTGGTCTATATCTCTGTTTTGGTACCAGTGCCATGCTGTTTTGATTACTGTAGCCTGTAGTATAGTTTGAAGTTCGGTAGTGTGATGCCTCCTGCTGTGTTCTTTTTGCTTAGAATTGACTTGGCTATGCGGGCTCTCTTTTGGTTCCATATGAAGTTCAAGGTGGTTTTTTCCATTTCTGTGAAGAAAGTCAATGGTAGCTTGATGGGGATAGCGTTGAGTCTGTAAATTACTTTGGGCAGTATGGCCATTTTCACGATATTGATTCTTCCTAACCATGAACATGGAGTGTTTCTCCCTCTGTTTGTGTCCTCTCTTATTTTGAGCAGTGGTTTGTAGTTTCCTTGAAGAGATCCCTACGTTCCTTGTAAGTTGTATTCCTAGGTGTTTTATTCTCTTTGTAGCAATTGTGAATGGCAGTTCGTTCTTGATTTGGCTCTCTTTAAGCCTGTTATTGGTGTATAGGAATGCTTGTGATTTTTGCACATTGATTTTATATCCTGAGACTTTGCTGGAGTTGCTGATCAGTTTCAGGAGTTTTTGGGCTGAGACGATGGGGTCTTCTAGATATACTATCATGTCGTCTGCAAATAGAGACAATTTGGCTTCCTCCTTTCCTATTTGAATACCCTTTATTTCTTTTTCTTGCCCAGTGCTCTGGCTAGAACATCCAGTACTATATTAAATAGGAGTGGTGAGAGAGGGCATCCTTGTCTAGTGCCAGATTTCAAAGGGAATGCTTCCAGTTTTTGCCCATTCAGTATGATATTGGCTGTTGGTTTTTCGTAAATAGCTTTTATTATTTTGAGATACGTTCCATCAATACCAAGTTTATTGCATAAAGGGCTGTTGAATTTTGTCAAAGGCCTTCTCTGTGTCAATTGAGATAATCATGTGGTTTTTGTTTTTGGTTTTGTTTATGTGGTGAATTACATTTATAGACTTGCGTATGTTGAACCAGCCTTGCATCCCCAGGATGAATCCTACTTGATCATGATGGATAAGCTTTTTGATGTGCTGTTGCAATCAATGCTTGCCAGTATTTTATTGAAGATTTTTGCGTCTATGTTTATCATGGATATCGGCCTGAAGTTTTCTTTTCTTGTTGGATCTCTGCCGCGTTTTGGTATCAGGATGATGTTGGTCTCATAAAATGATATGGGACGGATTCCCTCTTTTTGGATTATTTGGAATAGTTTCAGAAGGAATGGTACCAGCTCCTCTTTGTGTGTCTCGTAGAATTGGGCTGTGAACCCATCTGGACCTGGGCTTTTTTTTTGTGTTAGGCTCTTAGTTGCTGCCTGAACTTCAGACCTTGTTATTAGTTTATTCATAGTTTTGGCTTCCTCCTGGTTTAGGCTTGGGAGGACGCAAGTGTCCAGAAATTTATCCATTTCATCCAGGTTTACTAGTTTATGTGCATAGAGTTGTTTGTAATATTCTCTGATGATGGTTTGAGTATCTGTGGAATATGTGGTGATTTCCCCTTCATCGTTTTTTATTGCATCTATTTGGTTATTCTCTCTTCTTTTTTATCAGTCTGGCTAGTGGTCTGTTTTGTTGATCTTTTCAAAAAACCAGCTCTTGGATTTATTGATTTTTTGAAGGGTTTTTCGTGTCTCTATCTCCTTCAGTTCTGCTCTGTTCTTAGTTATTTCTTGTCTTCTGCTAGGTTTTGAGTTTTTTTGATCTTGCTCATCTAGCTCTTTCAATTTTGACAATAGGGTGTCAATTTTGGATCTCTCCACTCTTCTCATGTGGGCACTTATTGCTATATATTTTCCTCTAGAGGCTACTTTAAATGTGTCCCAGAGATTCTTGTATGTTGTGTCTTCGTTCTCGTTGGTTTCGAAGAACTTCTTTACTTCATTCTTCGTTTCATTGTTTATCCAATCAACATTCAAGAGCCAGTTGTTCAGTTTCCACGAAGCTGTGCGGTTCTGAGTTAGTTTCTGAATTCTGAGTTCTAACTTGATTTCACTATGGTCTGAGAGAGTGTTTGTTATGATTTCAGTTGTTTTGCATTTGCTGAGGAGTGCTTTACTTCCAATTATGTGGTCATTTTTAGAGTAGGTGTGATGTGGTGCTGAGAAGAATGTATATTCTGTGGATTTGGGGTGGAGAGTTCTGTAAATGTCTATCAGGTTTGCTTGTTCCAGGTCTGAGTTCAAGTCCTGAATATCCTTGTTAATTTTCTGTCTGGTTGATCTGTCTAATATTGACAGTGGAGTGTTAAAGTCTCCCACTATTATTGTGTGGGAGTCCAAGTCTCTTTGTAAGTCATTAAGAACTTGCCTTATATATTTGGGTGCTCCTGTATTGGGTCCATATATGTTTAGGATCGTTAGCTCTTCTTGTTGTATTGATCCTTTTACCATTATGTAATGTCCTTCTTTGTTTTTTTTGATCTTTGTTGCTTTAAAGTCTATTTTATTAGAGACGAGAATTGCAACTCCGGCTTTTTTTGCTCTCCATTTGCTTGGTAAATCTTCCTCATCCCTTTATTTTGAGACTTTGTGTATCCTTGCCTGTGAGATGGGTTTCCTGGATACAGCACACCAATGGGTTTTGACATTTTATCCAATTTGCCAGTCTGTGTCTTTTGATTGGTGCATTTAGCCCATTTACATTTAGGGTTAATATTGTTATGTGTGAATTTGATACTGCCATTTTGATGCTAGCTGGCTGTTTCGCCCGTTAGTTGATGCAGATTCTTCATTTTGTTGATGCTCTTTAGCACTTGGTATGTTTTTGGAATGGCTGGTACTGGTTGTTCCTTTCCATGTGTAGTGCCTCTTTCAGGAGCTCTTGTAAAGCAGGCCTGGTGGTGACAAAATCTCTGAGTACTTGCTTGGTTGCAAAGGCTTTTATTTTTCCTTCACGTAGGAAGCTCAGTTTGGCTGGATATGAAATTTTGGGTTGAAAGTTCTTTTCTTTAAGGATGTTGAATATTGGCCCCCACTCTCTTCTGGCTTGTAGTGTTTCTGCCAAGAGATCTGCTGTGAGTCTGATGGGCTTCCCTTTGTGGGTGACCCGACCTTTCTCTCTGGTTGCCCTTAGTATTTTCTCTTTCATTTCAACCCTGGTGAATCTGACGAATATGTGCCTTGGGGTTGCTCGTCTTGCGGACTATCTTTGTGGTGTTCTCTGTATTTCCTGGACTTGAATATTGGCCTGCCTTGCTAGGTTGGGGACGTTTTCCTGGATAATATCCTGAAGAGTATTTTCCAGCTTGGATTCATTCTGTTTATCACATTCAGATGCACCTATCAAATGTAGATTAGATCTCTTCACATAGTCCCACATTTCTTGGAGACCTTGTTCATTCCTTTTTGCGTTTTTTTTCCTCTAATCTTGGCTTCTCGTTTTATTTCATTGAGTTGATCTTCGACTTCTGATATCCTTTCTTCTGCTTGGTCAATTCGGCTGTTGAAACTTGTGCATGCTTTGCGAAGTTCTCGTGTTGTGGTTTTCAGCCCCTTCAATTCATTCATATTCCTCTCTAAGTTGTCCATTCTTGTTATCATTTCCTTGAATCTTTTTTCAAATCTTTTTTCAAGGTTCTTAGTTTCTTTGCATTGATTTAGAACATGTTCTTTTAGCTCACGGAAGTTTCTCATTACCCACCTTCCGAAGTATGATTCCGTCATTTCATCACACTCATTCTCCATCCAGCTTTGTTCCCTTGCTGGTGAGAAGTTTTGGTCTTTTCTAGGAGGCGAGGTGTTCTGGTTTCGGGTGTTTTCCTCTTTTTTGCACTGGTTTCTTCCCATCTTTGTGGATTTATCCACCTGTCGTCTGAGTGGTTGCTGATTTTCTGATTGGGTCTCTGAGTGGACGTCCAGATTGTTGATGATGAAGTATTTCTGTTTCTTAGTTTTTCTTCTAATAGTCTGGCCCCACTGCTGTAGGACTGCTGAGGTTCACTCCAGGCCCTGCTTGCCTGGGGAGCTCCTGTAGCAGCTGCGGAACTGTGAGAGTTGCTACCAGATTCTTCTTCTGCTATCTTTGTCCCTGAATAATGCCCGCCAAATGTCAGTCTGATCAGTCCTTTGTGAAGTGACTCTTTGGATATACCGGGGTCAGGGAGCTGCTTCAGGAGACTGTCTGTACTTTATAGGAGCTCAAGTGGTGAGCTCTGAGCCCCGTTCATTCAGGGCTGTTAGGCAGGTACGTTTAAGTCTGCTGCAGCAGAATTCATAAAGCCCCCTTTTTTTCCTCAGGTGCTCTTTCCCAGGGAGTTAGTGCTCCATTTATGAGTATCCGTTGCACTGTCCTGCCCAGCAAGGGGCAGTCTAATCACTGCTTGCCTGCAGTGGCTATCCTGAGCTGCCGTGGGCTCCGCCCTGCTGCTGTGTGTAATTCCCTGTAGTCCTGTTTATATGGGTGTGCTCACCTCTGTAGTGGTGGACTCTCTCTGTTATCGTGGGTTGTCCCGGCAACGGCGGGTTGCCTTGGCAATGGCAGGCTGTGTAGCTCCATAGGGGTCGAGTGCCTCGGTAATGGTGGATGCCCTTCCCCCTCCGAGCTGCACCATTGTGGGGTCTAATGTGCTTGCCGTGAAACTCTCAACTCCAAGCGTTTCCAGTTGCTGTTTTGTTTGTTTTTGTGGGGGTGGGACCCACCAAACCTGATCATCTGGCTCCCTGCCTCAGAGCCCGTTTTTTTTTTAAGTTGAGCGGTTGACTCTCTCACAGGTGTTCCAGTCGCCTGCTGCAAGGGTGCTGGGATCTGTGTGATTTCCTGTGCAGCGACCCACTCTGCCGGCTCAAACCACGTTGCTGCCAGGGAATCTCCTGGGCTGGCTTTCTGTTTAAGTCTCGTTTAATCAGATGAATGTGCTAATCTGCCTTCCTAAATATCCAATTGCCGGTTTAACAGGGCAACCAAACCAGTGTATTTTGTACAGAGTGTCGCTGCGCTGCGGCCTTGGCCCAAACAGCCGTGCCGGTCCAAGCTGCTGTGCGGCCCAAGCTGCCGCGCGGCCCATGGGGCTCTTACACCTAGGAATCTCCTAGTTTGTGGACAATAAAGATCCGTATGGAAATGCGGCGTCTATTCGCCCTCTGCGGATTGACTGGGAGCTGCAATTCTGAGTTGGTCCTACGGCGCCATCTTCCTCTTGGTCCAATCGTGCTCTCTTATTGTTTTGAGCAGTGGTTTATAGTTCTCCTTGAAGAGAGATCCTTCACATCCCTTGTAGGTTGATTTCCTAGGTATTTAATTCTCTTTGTAGCAGTTCACTCATGATTTGGCTTTCTGTTTGTCTGTTGTTATTGGTGTATAGGAATGTTTGTGATTTTTGCACACTGATTTTGTATCCTGAGACTTTGCTGAAGTTGCTTATCAGCTTAAGGAGATACCTTTTATTCTGTGTCTTCCTGTTTTTTCTCTGCCTCTTAAAACCATCATTTCTTTTTATGCTATTCAATTGATGGGCCTTCCTAAGATTGAGCTTTCTACACTTATTTCTCCATCCCTGATCCCTCACTAACCTTCCCTTATGGATCTCTCCATTGCTGTAATATCAAACTTATGTGTATGCTCATCACTTTGAAGTTTGCTTTGCTCTTGTAGTGCAGAACCACGTTTCCAACTGCCACCAGAATATTTCCTTTCAGGTGTTTTTCCAATACCTTAAAACTTCGTAATTCTAGCTTGAATGTATTTACCAAAAGGGCAGGGGCAAAAGCATGTTTTAATTTTAATATATCACTCTTTTAAAAGAAGTTCCTCAAACAAATTACTTTGATTAACCTTATGGCTTTTTTTTTTCAAGACAGAGTTTCGCTCTTGTTACCCAGGCTGGAGTGCAATGGTGCGATCTCGGCTCACCACAACCTCCGCTTCCTGGGTTCAGGCAATTCTCCTGCCTCAGCCTCCTGAGTAGCTGGGATTACAGGCACGCACCACCATGCCCAGCTAATTTTTTGTATTTTTAATAGAGATGGAGTTTCATCATGTTGACCAGGATGGTCTCGATCTCTTGACCTCCTGATCCACCCGCCTCGGCCTCCCAATATGGCTTTTTTTATGGGTGTTGTTTTGTAAAGTCTATTTTATATTTATAAACTGTACTCTCATATTAAATATTTGTCATGTTTTCACTGCCAAAACTAAGTGCTTGGATTTTTCCATTCATCCTTCACATTCTTCCATCTCCTTCCCTACCTCTCATTCATTCCCCTACAGGGACAAAATGTTTTAAATGCAGTAATCATGCATCGGGTTTGGGTTTTTAATTATTTTAATTATTTTTATTGGTGATGATTCTGTCACAGGATCCTTAGGGTGTCAGTTTTCCATCCAGAAACCTCACTGGCCAGCAGTACCTCTGCCTCAGTTTTGCTCAGGCGCACTGGGCTTTTTCTGCCCACTCTGCCCGGCAGGCTACACTCAGCTTGTGCTCTTGGCCTGGATCCCACCTGCCAAGGGTGAGCCAGGCACAGAGCAGCGAAGAGAGTGTGAGCAAACCTGGGTTATGGCCGCTGTGCACAACCAGGCATGCTGGCTGCAGCAGGGCGGGCAGCTCCAGGTGTAGGCACAGGTGCTGCCTTCATGTGAGGATGTGGCTGGACCAGGCGTACCACAAATGGCTTCTACTGGGGCCACCAGGGAATGTGGTGGTACCCAGAAGCTTGGAGATGCTGGAAACAACAGAGCCCAAAAGAGGATGTCACAGCTTTGGTAGGGGGAGCCCTTGTGTCTGGGCTTCCCGAAGGGCTACAGTTCCACTTTTTCTTGTCACCCACAATGTAGTGATCAAGGGGCATGTTTCAGCCCTGTTTGCATTACAGCTCTTTCAGTCCCACCATTCAGCAATTCCTGAGTTCTTGTCTAGTGTCCAGGAAGAATTAGTTATGTGGACAGCTGGAGTGTGAGTAAGGCAGGGAGGAGCTTCACTGAGCAACAGAACAGCCCTAAGGAGACCCAAAGTGGGTAAGTCCTTCTGCAGTCAGGTTGTGCTGATAAGTGTCCAGCTTTCAGCAGAGAGGAGACCTGGGTGGGTAGCTCCTGTCCACAGGCAGCTCATCCTCACAAGTATCTAGCTGTCACTGGAGAGGAAACCTGGAGTGGGTAGCTTCTTTCTGCAGGTAGATCATCCTGATGAGTGTCCTGATCTCAGTGGAGAGGAGACCCAGAGTAGGTAGCTCCCTCTGAAGGCAGGTTGTCCCAAGGAGTGTCCAGCTCTCAGTGGAGAGGAGACCTGGAATGGGTAGCTTCTGTCCGCAGGCTGGTCATCCTGACTAGTGTCCAACTCTCAGCAGAGAGGAGACTCAGAGTGGGTAGCTCCTATCCTCAAGCTGGTCATCCCAATGAATGTCCAGCTCTCAGCAGAGAGGAGACCTGGAGTGAGTGGCTCCTTTCTGTAGGCAGGTTGTCTTGATGAGTAAACAACTCCCAGTGGCGAGAAGACCCAGAGTGGGTAGCTCCTTTCCGTAGGCAGGGTGTCTCAACAAGCATCCAGCACTCAGTGGAGAGTAGACCCAGAGTGGGTAGCTCCTTCTCACAGCTGGTAGTCCTGATGTCCCCATGAGTCTGGCTGAGTCAGATATTTATGAGCTTCAGAAGGGAGGAAGTGCATGCTGATTGGTCCATGGGTGGCCATGGGCAGGCCCAGAAAAAGCACTGTAAGTTCTAGCTCTGGGCTGCAGACTTCACACAGCACTGGCAGCCTGGCTCCCATGCTTCAGGCCATCCCTGACTGGAAGGTGGAGCTTCACCAGGGTCTCAACCCTTTCTGCCCAAGAGCCTTTCTGCCTCCTGCTGCATCAATTCAGTGCCATCAATCATGTCATCCATGGCTTCAGGCTGTTTGTTCTCAGGGGCGCTTGCAGGACTGTGCTGAGCCACCCTCTGCTACTCTTCAGCCTCCCTACTGTGCTCATTGGCACCCAGAGTCTGGAGGGGGCCAAGGTGGCAGGGAGCTGGCATGTCAGCGCTGTCTTGAGTGTGTGAACACCTAGGTGGGTTGTGACAGCGGCTCGGCTCAGCCTCAACTTTGGTCTGAAATCTGAGCAGGCAAAAAGTTTTTCTGGGACTGGGGAGAGTCCAGGGAGTAGAAGCAAGCACTTCAGAGCCTGCTGGGTAGGGGATGCTTCCTGGGTTCCCAAGAGTGCAGGGGTGCCTCGGTCCATAGCTGTGGCTGGGTGGCTGCAGCTGTGCCTAGAAGGGTGGGGCTCCTGCTCCACCAACTTTGAAAAGAGCAGGGTTCCTTGCTGTTCCTGGCTCCTACTGGCTTCATGGAGTACACAGTCCTGGCCATCCCTCCCCCACTGCAGCTGGCTTCTTCACAGTGGCTGCTCCAGATGGGCCACCAGTGCCAGTAATTCAGTCTGTATTTATGAAGGAAAAGATAAATCTTGTGTTACGTTCCTCTCTTTGCAGGTCTCTTTGCCTTGCGGAGAATCCTGAAAGAACAACCTAATCTCCCTGATGACAAGGTAGCTGGACTGGTGAAGATTACTCTGAATGATTTCTTGCAGGGAATGAATGATATCAGACCCAGTGCCATGAGGGAAGTAGCAATTGATGTCCCAAATGTAAGTCATTTATATCCCACACTAGCTACACTGTTTGAATTAAACTCCAAAAAAAAACTCAGAGTCCAGGGAGACTGACTTCTTAGGCTAAACTTTTAAAAAACATATTTCTTAATTGAAATTTTTATTGAGATAGCTGTAGATTCAGTGCAGTTACATGACGTAAAATAGGGAGATTCTGTGTGTCCTATTACCTGGTTTCTTCCATTGGCAACATCTTGCAAAACTGTAGTACAAGCTGGGTGCAGTGGCTCATGCCTGTAATCCCAGCACTTTGGGAGGCCAAGGTGGGAGGATCACTTGAGCCCAGGAGACCACCCTGGGCAACATGGTAAAACCCCATCTCTACAGAAAGCACAAAAATTAGTTGAGTGTGGTGGTGCACACCTGTAGTCCCAGCCACAGCTGAGGTGAGAGGATCATCTGAGACCTGGGGAATGCTGAGGCTATAATGAGCCATGATTGTGCCACTGCACTTCAGCCTAGGTGACAGAGCGAGACCCTGTCTCAAAACAAAACACTCAAAATCTATTTTCCAATACCACAAGCAGGATATTCCTACAATCCATTGACCTTACTCAGATTATTTCAGTTTTACTTGTGTATGTATTTATTTGGTTTTATACAATTTTGTCTCATGAAAAGGTTTATTTATCATGGATACTGAGTAGTTTCATCACCAGAAAGATCCCCTATGTTGTCTTTTATAATCACACCCACCTCATTTCTGCCCTTATTTCTAAATTTCTATTTCAGAAAGTTTAAATGGAATCATATAGTATACAATCTTTTGCAATTAGCTTTTTTTCACATAAGTGAAATCATTTGTCTTTCTGTGTACCTTAACTTATTTCACTAGATAAGATTCTCCAGATTCATCCATGTTATTACAAATGACAGTATTTTCTTCTTTTTATAAGGTCAAATAATATTTCATGATACCGCATTTGTTTATACCATCATATCCGGTTTTCTTTCTTGGTTCATCTGTTCACGAACACTTATATTGATTCCATATCTTGGCTATTATGAATAATGCTGCAGTGAACATGAGAGTGCAGATACCTCTTGGAGATACTCATTTCATTTCTTTTAGATATGTACCCAGTAGTGGGATTGCTGGATCATATGGTAACTTTATTTTGAAGAACCACCATACCATTTTCCGTAATGTCTGTACCACTTTAGATTCCCACCAACAGTATACAAGGGTTCCTTTTTCTCATATCCTTGGCAACACTTAATCTTTCATCTTTTTGATAATGGCCTTCCTAACAGATGTGAGCTGGTATCTCATTGTAGTTTTGATTTGCATTATCCTGATGATTAGTGGTGTTGAACATTTTTTCATATACTGGTTGGCCATTTGTATGTCTTTTAACAAATGTTACTGAGATCCTTTGCCCATTTTCAATCAAGTTGGTTTTTTTTTTTTTGCTTTTGAATTGTTTCGTTTCTTAATATATATTTTAGTATTTTGCATATTAACCCCTTATATATGGTTCAAAAACGTTTTCTCCCATTCCATAGGTTGTCTCTTTACTCTCTTTCCTTTGCTGTGCAGAGCTTTTTAGTTTGATGCACTCCTGTTTGTCAATTTTTGCTCTTCTTGCCTGTGATGTTGGAGTATATACGAAAATTCATTGTCTTTACTGTGATAAAGCTTTTCCTTATGTTTTCTTCTAGTAGGTTTACAATTTTAAGTCTTATGTTTAAATATTTAATCCATTTTGAATTGATTTTTTTGTATGTGGTGTGAGAAAACTGGCCAGTTTCATTCATGTGGACATACAGTTTTCCTGACACCATTTATTAAAGAGACTGTGTTTTCATCATTGTGTGTTCTTTGGGACCTTTATAGATCAGTTGACTGTACATGCATGGATTTATTTCTGGGCTCTCTATTCTGTTTCATTTATTTATGTTTGTTTTTATGCCAGTATCATGCTATCTTGATTATAAAGGCTTTGTATTATATTTTGAAATCAGATAGTGTGATGCCTACAGTTTTGTTTTGTTCTTAGATTACTTTGGCTATTTGGTGATTTTTATGTTTCCTTATGAATCTTAGGGTTGCTTTATCTATTTTAGGGGAAAATGCCATTGGAATTTGATAGGGGTTATATTGAATCTGTAGACAATTTTGGGTAGTATGGATATTTTAGTAGTGTTAGTTTTTATAATCCACAAACATTAGATATTATTATTATATATATTTGTGTCTTCTGTTAGTATTTTGTAGCATGAACATTAGATATTATTATATATATTTGTGTCTTCTGTTTATTTTGTCAGTATTTTGTAGTTTTCAGTGTACGAATCTTTTACCATCTTGGTTAATTTGTTTCTGTGCATTTAAAAATACTATTGTAAATGAGATTTTCTTTTTTTAATTTTTTGGATAGTTAGAGTATAGAAATGTTACTGACTTTTGTCGTTGTTTATTTTGTACCCTGACAATTTACTGAATTCATTTATTGGTTGTAATAGGTTTTTTTGTGGAATATTTAGGGTTTCCTTTATTAAGATTATGTGATTGGTAAACAGACAATTTTTTTTTTCTTCCTCAATTTGGATGCCTTTTATTTCTTTTCTTGCCTAATTTCCCTGGCTAGGACTTTCAGTACTATATTAAATAGAAGTGGTGAGGAGGGCAAGCATTTTGTCTTGCTCTTCATCTTAAGAGGAAAAGCTTTTAGCTTTTCATTGTTGGGTATAATGTTAGCTGTGAGCTTTTCATATGAGGTACATTCTTTCTATTCCTAATGTATTGAGAGTTTTTATCATTAAAGGATGTTGAAATTTGTCCAATGTTTTTCTGCATCTATTGAGATGATTATATGATTTTTATTCTTTGTCATTTTAAGGTGGTGTGCATGTGTCAAACCAGCAGCCTTGCATCCTAGGGATGAATCTCATTGGATCATGGTGTATGATCCTTTTAATGTGTGATTGAATTTGGTTTGAAAATATTGTTTTGAGGATATGTCCATCTATTTTCACCAGGGATATTGACCTGTAATTTTCTATTCTTACAGCCTTCTTGTATCACATTAATGCTGGCCTCATAAAGTAAGTTTGGAAGTATTCCTTCCTCTTCAGTTTCTTGGAAGAGTTTGGTGAATTCTAAGTATTTAGAGAAGTAATGCCAATGCTTGAGGGTAACTTCTCAGGTCTTGGAATTTTCTTCATTAGGGAGCTTTCTGATTATTGGTTTATTCTCCTCCCTCATTATTGGTCTGTTCAGATTTTCTTTATGATTCGTTCTTGGTAGGTTGTGTGTTTCTAGGAATTTCTTTCTTTCTTCTTGGTTGGCCAAATTCTTGCCATGTAATTGTTCATATTAGTCTTTTATGATTGCATTTTTGTGATATCAATTGTAGTGTCTCTTGTTTCATTTCTGATTTTATTTACTTGAGTCTTCTTTCTTTTTTTTGTAGTAGTCTAGGCAAAGGTTTGTCAATTTTGCTTATCCTTTGAAAAGGCAACTCATATTGATCTTTTTATATTATTTTTTATATTGATCATTTAAATTATTTTTCTAGTCTCCATTTTATTCAGCTCTGATCTTTAGTATTTCCTTCCTTCTGCTAACTCTGTACTTAATTTGTTCTTTTTTCTATTTCTTTGTTGTGTAAAATTAGACGGTCCATTTGTGATATTTCTTTTTTTTTTAATGTAGGTATTTATTGCTATAAACTTTCCTCATAGAACTGGTTTTGCTGTATCAAAGTTTTGGTATGTTGTGTTTCTATTTTCATTGGTCTTAAGATTAAAAAAATTTTTCTTTTGTCTTCTTCTTTGACCCATTGGTTATTCAGGAGTATATTGTTTAATTTTCACATATTTGTGAATTTTCCTATTTTTTCCCCCTGTTATTCATTTTTGGTTCATGTGATTGTAGACAGAAAAGATATGTGATATGATTTTAGTCTTCTTAAATTTGTTAGACTTGTTTTGTGGCCTAAGATACAATCTATCCTTCAGAATGTTTCATGTGCACTTGAATGTATATCGGAGAGACCCATAGATAGTTCACATCATAGGACTCTGTATAGACAACCCCCAGTACCAACCCAGAGCTGGGTAGACTTGCTGGGTTGCTAGACCTGGAAGACAGACAACAATCACTGCAGTTCAGCTCACAGGAAGTCACATCCATAGGAAAAGGGGGAAAGTACTATATCAAAGGAACATCCCATGGGACAAAACAATTTGGACAGCAGCCTTCAGCCCTAGACCTTTCCTCTGACAGAGCCTACCCAATGAGAAGGAACCAGAAAACCAACCCTGGTAATATGACAAAACAAAGCTCTTTCAGCACCCCTCAAAAATCACACTAGAGATGTGTTTCCATTTGTGTCATTTATGATTTCTTTCAACAGCGTTTTGTAGTTTTCCTTGTAGAGGTTTTTTGACTCCTTAGTTAGGTGTATTCCTAAGTATTTTATTTATTTATTTATTTTGCAGCTATTGTAAAAGTGGTTGATTTCTTGATTTAATTCTTTGCTTGGTCATTGTTGGTGTGTAGAAAAGGCTGATTTGTGTACATTAATCTTGTATCCAGAAAGTTTACTGAATTCTCTTATCAGTTCTAGGAGCTTTCTGGAGGAGTCTGTAGGGTTTTCAAGATAAACAATCTTATCTTCAGCAAACAGTGACAGTCTGACTTCTGTTTTACCGATTTGGATGCCTTTTATTTCTTTCTATTGTCTGATTGCTCTGGCTAGGACTTCCAGTACTATAATGAAGAGGAGTAGTGAGAGTGGGCATCCTTGTTTTTTTCCAGTTCTCCGGGGGAATGCTTTCAACTTTTTCCCATTCAGTGTTGAGTTGCCTGTGGGTTTGTCATAGATGGATTTTATTACATTAAGGTATGTCCCATGTATGCTGATTTTACTGATAGTTTTAATCATAAAGGGACACTGGATTTCATTGTACTTTTTCTGCATCTGTTGAGATAATCATGTGATTTTGTTTTTAATTCTGTTTATGTGGTGTATCACATTTATTGACTTGCGTGTGTTAAACCATCCCTGAATCCTTGGTATGAAATCTGCTTGATCATGGTGGATTATCTTTTTGATATGTTGTTAGATTCAGTTGGCTAGTATTTTGTTAAGTAAGGATTTTAGCATCAATGTTCATCAAGGATATCGGTCTGTAGCTTTCTTTTTTGGTTATGTCCTTTCCTCATTTTGGTATTAGGGTGATGTTGGCTTCATAAAATGAATTAGGGAGGTTCCTTCTTTGTCTTGTGGAATAGTGTCAAATGGATTGGTACCAATTGTTCTTTGAATGTCTAGTAGAATTCTGCTGTGAATCTGTCTGGTGCTGGATTTTTTTGTTGTTGGTAATTTTTAAATCACCATTACAGTCTCGCTGCTTGTTATTGGTCTGTTCAGGACATCTAATTCTTCCTGATTTAAGCTAGGTTGGTTGTATTTTTCCAGGAACTTATTCATCTCTTTGGTATTTTCTCATTTATATGCATAAAGGTGTTCATAGTAGCCTTGAATGATCTTTTGTATTTTGGTGGTGTCAGTTGTAATATCTCCTGTTTCATTTTTTAATGAGGTTATTTAGATTTCCTCTCTTCTTGGTTAATTGTGCTAATGGTCTATTAATTTTATCTTTTAAATAAATGGCTTCTTGTTTTATTTATCTTTTGTATTTTTTTTTTCAATTTTATTTAGTTCTGCTCTGATCTTCGTAATTTTGCTCTTGTTTCTCTAGTTCCTTGAGGTGTGACCTTAGAATGTCAATTTGTGTTCTTTCAGAGTTATTTCAGACTTTTTCATGTAGGCGCTTTAGGCTATGGACTTTCCTCTTAGGCCCGCCTTTGCTGTATTGCAGAGGCTTTGATAGGCTGTGTCATTCAGTTTGAAGAATTTTTAAATTTCCATCTTGATTTCAGGATCAGGTTATTTAATTTCCATGTATTTGCATGGTTCTCAAGGTTTGAAGAATTTTTAAAGGTTCTCAGTTTGAAGAATTTTTGAATTTCCATCTTGATTTCAGGAGTAGGTTATTTAATTTCCATGTATTTGCATGGTTCTCAAGGTTCCTTTTGGAGTTGATTTCCAATTTTATTCCCCTGTGGTCTCAGAGAGTGCTTGATGTAATTTCAGTTTTCTTAAGTCTCTTGAGGCTTGTTTTATGTGGACCTACCTATCAGTTGGTTTATCTTGGAGAAAGTTCCATGCGCTGTTGAATAGCTTGTGTACTCTGCAGTTGTTGGATGAAATGTTCTGTATGTATCTGTTAAGTTCATTTGTTCCAAGGTATAGTTTAATTCCATTATTTCTTTGTTGACTTTCTGTCTTGATGACCTGTCTAGTGCTGTCAGTGGAGTACTGAAGTCCCCCACTATTATTGTGTTGCGATCTATCTCATTTCTTAGGTCCATTCGTAATTGTTTTATAAATTTGAGAGCTCCAATATTAGGTGTGTATTATTCTAAGTAACTCAAGAATGGAAAACCAAGCATAGTATGTTCTCACTGATCTGTGGGAGCTAAGTTATGAGGACACAAAGTCATGAGAATATAATGGACTTTGGGGATTTCAGGGGAAGAAGTGGGAAGGGGGTGAGGGATAAAAGACTGCAAATGTGGTACAGTGTACACCGCTCACGTGATGGCTGCACCAAAATCTTGCAGATCACCACTAAAGAACTTACTCAGGTAACCAAATACCACCTGTACCCCAATAACTTGTGGAAAAATAAAAAATACTAATAATTATTTTTAGAAAAGAAAGTAATGTGTATTCTGCTGCCATTGAGTAGAGTATTCTGTATGTGTTGGTTAGGTCCATTTAGTCTATAGTGCTGTTCAAGTCTGCTGTTTCCTTATTGATTTTCTATCTCAATGACTTGTCCATTGTTGAAAGTGGATTATTGTTGTCTTGTACTGTTCTTATACAGCTGTATGTTATTCCCTTCAGTTCTTTTAATATTTTCTTTATGTATGTAGGTGCTCCAGTGCACATATATTTACAATCACTATATCCTGTTAATGAATTGACTCTTTCTTCATTATATAATGACCTTCCTTGCCTTTTTTGACAGTTTTTGACTTAGTCTGTTTTGTATGATACAAGTATAACCACCCCTGCTTTTTTTTAATTGCTATTTGCATGAAAATTGCTATGAAATAGCAATCAAAATAGAGTTGAAGACTCACTTCAGCTTTAAGAACACATAGAATGAATGTATTTAAGAACACATATAGAATGGATGTATTTAAGAGCACATAGAACGAACATATTTAAGAATGAACGTATTCTATATGTGTTCTTAAAGCTAAAGTGAGTCTTCAGCTCTATTTTGATTGCTATTTGCATGAAATAGCAATCATGCTATTTCATAGCAATTTTCATGCAAATAGCAATTAAAATGAACATATTCTATATGTGTTTAAAGCTGAAGTGAATCTCTTACAGGTAGTGTAATTTTGAATCTTGTTTTTTAATCCATTCAGCCACTCTGTCTTTTGACTGGCAAATATAACCTCTTTTCATTTGAAGTGATTATTGATAGGTAAGGGCTTACTAGAGCTATTTTATTGTTTTCTCTTCCTTCATTTGAATGAATCCTTCACTTTTTTCATGCATTGTTTTCCTGGATTTATGTTATTTGAGTTCTCCTCTAGCTACTTATCTTCTATAAGGTGATTATTTTTTATTCTTATCTGGCAGTTTATGTATCATTGGTCCTTTAGTGTCTGCTACTGGTGCTTAATGTTGTTCCTTTGGTGTCCCGTTTCTCTAATTATTTGTGATCTTTGTGGACTTACGTTATCGTCTGTGCATGTGAAAAAGTAAACAATGAGTCTTGTCTTTACAGGGAAAGCCCTTCACTAGTCAGCTTGTCTAGTGGTGCTGGGTAGGCTGTCTTGCTGCTGTAGTCCTTGGATAGCCTGGTTTGTTGTCTGGGTCAGCAGGTGGATGGTCTTGGTGTCTGGGTCCAAGGAGGGCAGGCTTAGTGCTGGGATGGAGGGGGAGCCTGAGGCCCCAGGGACAGTTCTGGAGCCCTGTCCACTGGGGCTGACCTGGAGCCTGTGTCTATGGGGGTGATCCTGAAGCCTGAGTTCATGGGTGCCACTTGTCGCTGAGGTAGGCTTTTAGTTCAGGACCATAGCGGTTGGTCAGAGCGTGAGACCAGTCTAAGTCTACAGTGGCTGGTTTGGAGTTTGGGGCTGCAAGTGCAAACCTGGCTCATGTGTGGGCCTAGAGCATAAGTTTACAGGGATCCATCCTGGGACTGTGGGGCTGTCCTTGCATTGGTACAGGCCAAGTACTGGAATCTGGGAAAGTTGGATGCTTATGTCACCCTTTTTCCATGTGGACAGTATTTCTCCACATTGTGTTGCCGGAGGTTAGGGGTAGGATGAAGCATGTGATGAGAAACTTTACTTCCTAGTTTCTTCAATACATGTTTTCTTATTTGTTTATTTATTTATTTTTTTGAGATGAAGTCCCTCTTTGTTGCTCAGGCTAGAGTGCAGTGGTGCAATCACAGGTCATTACAGCTACAATCTCCGGAGTTTAATTGACCCTCCCACATCAGTCACCTAAATAGCTAGGACTACTACTGTGGTATGCCAGCACACCCAGCTAATTTTTTATTTTACTTTATTTTTTGTAGATATGGGGTGTGACTATGTTGCCCAGGCTAGTCTTGAATCTTAGGTTCAACCAGTCCTTTCACCTGGCCGTCCCAAAGTACTAGAATTACAGGTGTGAGCTTCTGTGCCTGGCCTGTTTTTAAAGTTTTTCTCCACCCCTGCTACTGTAATCTCTCTCTTGGATTCCTTACCTGTTGTTGAAGGTATTTTCAAGTGTGGGCAGTTGTTCAAACTGATATTTCTGTGAGGAAAGAGCAGTAGAAATTCCTATTCTGCCATCTTTCCATCATCAGTTTCATCAGAGTTGTACTGTTTCTTCCAAAAGCTCTAACATTGCAACTATTTGAAAACTTAGCAACATGTTAGAGGTGGCCTAGTTGTATCCTTTACCTCATTGTGTATAGGCATTTCAGTATCCGTAGGTCTCTTGGTCCTTAACTAATGTTTTTAAATTGTTAGCTAAAAATAAAACAAAAAACAAAACAAAGGAAACTAAAATGATGTTAGATCAATGAAGTAGAGTGTGTGGAATGATAAGTACTTGTTTTTAGTTGTTTTTTTTTTTTTAAGAGTTGGGAGCTTGCTCTGTCACCCAGTCTGGAGTACAGTGGTTCAGTCCTAGCTCACTTTACTGTAGCTTCAAATTTCTCAGCTCAGAAGATCCTCCTGACTCAGCCTTCTGAGTAGTTGGAATAGCAGGCACATGCTATTTTTTAGCAATAGCAGGAAATTGCTAATTTTTTTTATTTTTTTGTAGAGACCAGGTCTTGCCTTGTTACCCAGACTGGTCTGGAACCCGTGGCTTCAAGTGATCCTCCCACCTCGTCCTCCCAAAATGCTAAAATTTCGGGTGCAAGCCACCGCACTGAACCTGTTTTCACTTTTTGAAGTGACTGTGTTCCTTGAACAATGTGTTTTGTGGTCATATAAGTTTGGGAATTGATGGTTCAAATAAAACCAATAGTTTCTTTTCTGCTGGACTTTTCAGAGTCTTTTAATATGCTAATATTTATCATTATGAAGTGATAAAAAGGATTTCTTATGGAAACTTAGTTGCCATGGCTTGGGGAGCAGGGACTTTTTGTAGTTTGCAATGTGATTGCAATAAATGACCACAAGTTCTTCAAATCACTATGTGTTTGCCCTTTTGTGTTGTAGGTTTGTACTCCTATGATAAAACAAGCAGAAACAGTTTTCTCAGGCTTTAAGTCTGTGCCTGGCCCTGTTACTTTCTTTGGCCAATGTGATATCAGCAATCATGATATAAACAGGCTTGAAAGTGCTTGAGGCTTGCCTTCTCTTGCTGTTCCTGTAACTCCTGCCTTAGCTGTAATAAGAAATATTTACTAGTTTCCTGGAGGAAGAGAGACCTTGTGGAACAGTGTGAGCCCTCTTAGCTGAGAGTTCTTCAACCCAGGTGTCCTGCCAATTACTTGACATGTGACATCATGTTGGACTATCCCATCCCGCTTGAAGTTTGTCCACATCAGAAGAATCACCCAGTTAACCCTCAGAACTGTCAGAAATAACATATGTCTGTTGCTTTAAGTCACTAATTTTTGGGGTATTGAATTACAAAAAGCTAAAGGATGCATATACTTGTTAACTTTTTATATAATACGTTGTTTTGTAAATTTAGACTGAGAAACAGTGCTCTATGGATAGGCACATCCCCTAGGGACTTATTGTTAGTTTAGGTTACTTAGTGTGGTTTTAAATTCTTTCTGAGACATTTTCAAATTCACTATTGAATTTTAACTTAATTTTCAAAAATTTCTGTAGCAGAACATACTCATTTAATGTAAATAATTTGACAAATGGAATTATGTAATAATGAATGATATTGGGTTAGTAGAAACTTTATTTCTCTAGAATTGATGTTATAAAATCTTGGCTGATTATTATGAGTTCTTTTTATTTGCAATATTTATCTGTGTTTTATTGCCTACTTTTGCATAAAATAATGGGTCAGGTAGATGCCCAGTCATCAAATGCCACATGTCAGAATTTAAGTTGATAGTTACAAACTATCTACACCATTCAAAAACACTTTTGAGTTTAAAACATTTTGGAACTAAAGAACATATAGTAAGGTTTCAGACTTAAAATTATTGCCAATGGAGAATGTGTTTAAACAGCATCCACTCTTGGAATTACTAAACTCATTTATTCATCATAGGAACTGGTACTACAACTGCATATTTAATTGCTCTAATGAAATATCTTTTTCCTGTATTTTCCTTTAATACGGTATTTACAGTCCATGGACTTGTGCCATTTTCCATTTGGCGCTTTATTATTTGGCCTAAGGCCATGGTGTACTGTGATGTTACTCATGAGCTCTGGAGTGATTAACACTGCTAAAGTACTTTCTTATATTGCTTTTTATGCTTGCTTCAGATATAAAAATTTTCCTGAGAAGTCAACATTTCTGTAATTGGATTCCCAAAAATCCAGTTTCCTGATTTCTGGCAATTACATCTACAGAAATTTCTCCAGATTATTTCTGCAGATGGTTAAATACTTATTTTGGTATAGAAAACCTGTTTGAAATGGGTAATTATCAACATTTAAAAAATAGTATAGTGGGCATTTAGCATCTTTTTCAGAAAATATTTTAGTGGGTAAAGTTAAAACTTCCAACTCACACTTGCCTAGTTATATTTAAGTTTGCAAGAAAGGTGCTAGGATGGAAATATTGTCAGTTATAATATAAATGTTAATACATTACTAATTTAGGAGACCACAAGTGTTAGCCACCTACTTAAATGTAGTGTTTCCTTCTTTTGGAGCTCCTAAATGGTGATTACGGTGACATTAAGTTCAAATGTGTTTTCTTTACAGTATGAATCCTTAGAATCTAGGAATATGCCAATATTCATTGTGAAATTCCAATTGTCTTATCCAGAGATAACAGCTGTTAACATTTTGTTATAGTTCTTATGGGGTTTTTGTGTGCGTGTGTATGTACATATGTATATGAGAGATAGAGCCTCGCTCTGTCACCTAGGCTGGAGTGCAGCATTGTGATCTCAGCTCACTGCAATCTTGATCTCAGCTCCAGCAATTCTTCTGCTTCAGCCCCCTGAGTGGCTGAGAGTACACTCGTGTGCCATCATGCCCCGCTAATTTTTGTATTCTTTTTTTTTTAGTAAAGATGAGGTTTTTCTAGGCTGGTCTATCAGGTGATCTGCTCAGCTCGATCCCCTAGAGTGCTGGGATCACAGATGTGAGTCACAGAGCCTAGCCTTCTTTGTATATTTTAATGTCGTTAATCTTAAGATATAGTAGTTTTATATTCTGCTTTTTTCACTTAAAATTATATAGTACATATTTTACTTAAAAATTTGTTGGCAAAACTTTTAAAATGACTATGCCAAAGACTTTTATATGGATAAACTTTAATTGCTTGATTCTTAACTCTCAAATATTTAGGCTTTTCTGTATTTTTCCATACCATTGTTATAAAGATATTTGTGTGTAAATCTTTGCATTTATGATTTTTAGAAATAAAAGTTTAAGACTAAAATGTGTGATTTTTAAAGCTCGTGACAAACAAATTTTTGTTTTCAGACAGGTTCTAATTTATGATACATGATAAAAATTTTAAATTATGAAACTTTAAGCAAGAACTCATTTTCACTTGGTTATTTTCTTTTACTTTTCTCTAAAGTTCATTTCCCTAACTTTTGGAAAGATCTTTATTATCAGAAATTGATAGCGAATAATCTTTAGATAAATATAGATTTTAAAAAGAAAAATAATTATTAAATATCTTCTTCCTATAAGAGTGCTAAATTTTTAGATAAAAGATAGCCGGACCCTTGCTTTTCATGGATTTTATAGTACATGACAGCAGGTTGTTACCTTTTATTTATATCCTTAGTACTTAGCATATGAATAGCACATAGTAGATACCCAATCAATATTTGTTGAGTGAATGAATGAATGAATAACTGTAATTTTCATGAATAAACTTTAGATTAATGGTAAATTTTAGATATATGTGAAAGTGAATTTCTCATTTTTCTTCTTTACCAAAGTACAATAAAGTCTATTATTACCCTCATGAACCATCTTTAGACTTCTCATATTTTATAAAGCAGTTGATTTCTTTCATGAATTTTAATCCATGTTCAGTGAATTTAACACTTTTAGAATAAAAATGCCTATAATATTCCTACACAATCTAATCTGGAAGGATATAAAGAAATCCTTTATGTTTTCTGCAGAAACATTTTGCTGCTTTTATCTACTATTAAAAATTCTTATTTTAATAAGGTAAACAAAAAATCGTGCTTTTAATATTTCATTGTGATAGATTTATCTGTGTGTGCCGTAACAGTTATTAATGATAAATGGTGTTCTTAACCAAATATATACAAATTGAGTATCCTCAAGTTTAATTATTTTATGCATCTAAACCTACCTTACCTCATCTCCATGCTTTCTCTGTTTCATTTTATGTAGCATTTTAGGTTGTTCCTTATTATTTGGAAGTAATTCATCTTTACAGTTTTTGATCTTGCCTTTGGATTCTAGTTTTCAGAATTTGGACATTTGGTTCACAATGAGCTGATGTATAAACCATTAGAAAGATAGTACTCCATTTTCTTGTGAACCTGATTTTGTAAAATGAACTGCAGCCAGAGCCTCAGGACTGTAACCCAAACCCCTTAGTAAGCTCCAATCCAGGTTAAACTTAGAGGTTGTTGACTATCAAATTGAGTGTATACCAAATATCATTAGTTACATAAATGTTTCTTATTTAATGTCATTTTAAAATGTATCAGTTATCTTTATTATATGAATAATTAAAAGACTGTCTCTTTCACTAATTACATACTTAAAATTTACTACTATATTTTTACCTGGCACCTTTTCAGATGAGCCTAGAACATCAGAATGTGACAGTGAGTTGAGTTTTGTAGGATAAGCTCATTAGCAGTACATTTCTGGTGGAAAGGTTTGAGTGAAATAGTTTAATTGACTATAATTATATTTAATTCTTCATATGCCCTTAGGATAATTAGAAGAAATTCATTTTTGCATTCCTTAAATACAGTACTGTATTTTATATTTTATTTTTTACAGACTCAAAGATTGAGGGTTTCTGTGATGCTTTATTAAATAAAGGAATGCTTTTTTTGTAATAAATAGTATAACCTGTGGAAATTCTATTAATTCCATATTGGTCCTTGGCAGGGCTTTTAAATTTGGTTTCTTTTGATTTGCTTCTTGTTGTCTAGACAGAAAAGTGTCTTCTATCACTCCCAAGATCCCAATCTTTCTTGCCAACTTCTCTTGTGCATTTTTATAGTTTTAAGTAATAGCAATTGAACAGGAAAGCACATTTGGGAAAGTAGATTACTTTTTACCAGGAAATAGTGCCAAAATCAAGATTGCAGTTTTAACCTTAAATATTTCAGAAGTTTAACTCTTTCATTTCACTTTTCTTTTTATACCTTAATTTTCTTGTGCTTTTATAAAGGAGGAAAATGGGAGAAATAGCAATTTACTGGAAGGATCATCGGTTTCTGTCCTCAGCTCTGATCCTGATTAACTTTGGTGAAATCAAATAGTCTTCCTCTCAGACTCTAAATTAAAAAATTTCATTTTCAATTTCTGATGTTACCTTGTTTTGTATTTAGAAATAATGTTGAAGTTGTGATAGAGGCATATGCTGTGCTTCTTTGTACAATTGATCAGTACTCTGTAAATACTTGATTTGCTACAGGTACATATTTTCATAGAGTAAAGGAGATAATTCACGTAAAGACTAGTACCCACTAGTAGGGTTAATGTGGTTCTTTTGTGGTACCACACTTCATCACTTTACTGTAGTAGATATGAAGTAATTGTATACTCATTTGATCTCACCCTTTAGTTCATTGGTCCCATTACTTCATAGTGTGATCTTTCCAAAATAAATTACTGATATAGCTTAAAGTCTATCATCAGCATAACTGCCTATTTAACTGCCTATCAATCATCTCTAGGATGAAATCTGTGCTCTTTAGTTTAGCCTCCTTCTCCACTTGCATCTCACATTATGCTCTAGTCTTGGTGAACCACTTCATATTTTTGCACATGCTGTCCTCCCATCTGCCTGGAAAATTATTTTATGACCTCTCAGTTCCCAAAGATCCTATAATATTTACACCTCATCCTCTCCATACACATGGACTCCAAATACACATATATGCCTTGAGAACATAATTATGTCTTGTATACCTTTGTATCCCTAGTGCTTGGCAAATAATAACAGCTAAATGAATGTTAGTTGAATGGCTGAGAGGATATTTTATGAAGCAGTTTATAGTAGTCTATTTTTCAGAAATAGTTTTTCCATAGGTATTTGTCACGATTCTGAAGGGAAACAGAACCAATGGATGGGTGGGTGGATGGATGGATGGATAGATGGATGGATGGATGGATGGATGGATGGATGGATGGATGGGTAGATGGATGAATGGGTAGGTAGGTAAATAGGCAGATAGATAGATTGATGGCTCATTGGATGGACAGATGGATGGATGGACCGTTGGGGGAGATTTATTACAGGAATTGGCTCATACAATTATGGAGGCTGGGAAGTCCCTCATAGGCTGCCTACAAGCTGGAGACATAGGGAAGCCTGGAGAAGGTAGCGTAATTCATTCCAAGTCCCAAGGTCTCATAACCAGGGAAGCCAGTGATTTAATTCTCAGTCTGAAGCTGAGGCCTGAGAATCCAGGAGGCTGCTGGTATAAGTCCCAGAGTCCAAAGGCTGGAGCACCTACACTCCCAATATTCAAGGGCAGGTAAAGAAGGGTATCATAGCTCCAGGAAAAAAAAGGGAAATTTGTCTTTTTACTGCCTTTTTATTCTGTCTGAGCTCTTAGCTGATTGGATGGTGCCTGCCTATATTGAGGGCTGATCTTCCCAACTCACTTCATCAATTCACACCATTCTCCTTTGGAAGCACCTTGACTGAATCAAGGGATATCTAATAGCTAGTAAAGCATCCAAAAATAAAGCCTTACTAGCTATTAGATATCCCTTGATTCAGTCAAGCTGACACCTAATTTTAGCATCACACCATATGTTTTTGTTGTGTAACAGCTTTATTTAGATGTAATTCACATACCAAACAATTTACTCATTTAAAGGGTACAATTATGGTCTTTAGTTTATCCATAGACTCAAGTAACCATCTCCACAGTCAATTTTTTTTTTTAAAGACAGAGTCTCACTCTGTCACCCAGGCTGGAGTGCAGTGGCACGATCTCTGCTCACTGCAACCTCCGCCTCCCGGGTTCAAGCGATTCCCAGAGTGCGAAGGCTGGAGAACCTACAGTTCCAATATCCAAAGGCAGGTAAAGAAGGGTATCCTAGCTCCAGGAAAAAAACTCAGCCTCCCAAGTAGTTAGGACTACAGGTGTATGCCACCATACCCAGCTAATTTTTGTATTTTCAGTAGGGATGGGGTTTCACCATCTTGGCCAGGCTGGTCTTGAACTCCTGACCTCATGATCCACCCACTTCGGCCTCCCAAGGAGCTAGGATTACAGACGTAAGCCACTGCACCTGGCCTTCCACAGTCAATTTTTAAAGATTAGCGTCATCCGAAAAAGAGACCCTCTACCCTTTACTCATTACCTCCCAACCTGCCCATCTCATTAGACAATCACTTTGATTTGCCTATTCCGCACATTTCATATAATGGCATCATAAAATATGCGGCTTTTTGTGAATGGATTATTTTACTTAGCATAAGGTTTTCCAGGTTCATGCCTGTTGTAGCATGTATCAGTATTTAATTTTTTTAAATTGCCAGATTATATTCCATTGTTTTACTATAGCCCATTGGATTTATCAGTTCATCAGTTGAGGGACAATTGGGTTGTTTCTGCTTTTTGGCTATCACGATAATCCTGCTATGAACATTCATGTACAAGTTTTGGTTTGAATACTTTTAATTATTTTAGGTACATATCTGGAAGTAGAATTGCTGGGTTACATGGTAACTTTATGTGTGATCTTTTGAGGAACTTCCAGATATTTTCCAAAGTGACTGCACCATTTTACATTCTTACCAGTAGTATATGGAGAGTTCGTGTTTTTCCATTTCTTTGCTAACACTTGTTATTATTCTATCTTTTTGATTATAGCTATCATAGTGGGTGTGAAGTATTATCTCATTGTGGTTTTGACTTTAATTTCCCAAATGATTAATGATGTTGAGCATCTTTTCATTTGCTTATTGACCATTTGTATTGTCTCTCCCTTAGGGAAATGTCTAGTCAGATCCTTTCTCATTTTTAACTAGGTGATTTCTCTATGTATTATTGAGTTGTGAGAGTTCTTTATGTAGTCTAGATACAAGTCCTTTATCAGATATGTGATTGGCACATATATTCTTCGATTCAGTTGGTTGTCTCTTTCACTTTCTTCATAGGGTCCTTTGAAGCACAAAAGTTTTTAAAAATTTTTGATTAAGTCCAATATGTTTTTGTTGCTGTTGTTGAATGTATGTTTGGTGTCCCATTTGAAAAACTGTTGTCAAATCCAAGGGCCGATTTGCTCTGTATTTTCTTCTAAGAGTTTTATAATTTTAATGCTTACATTTAGATGATTGATTCATTTCTATCCCCCTAGATAGAGTTAACCCTATTTTTGTGTGTAACCATAGTCTTATAGAAACTTTATAACTTGAAATTTTGAGAACCATATGTGGGGGGAAAATTTGTTTATTTTTACTGTGGTAAAATATATGTAGCATACACTGTGCCATTTTTAAGTGTACAGTGTGGCATTGTTAAGTGCATTTGCATTGTACGACCATCACTGGATCCATCTTCAGAACTTTTTCTTCTTTTCAAACAGAAACTCCATACTCATTAAACAACTCCCGATTCCTGTTCATCATTGAGTATGATGCTAAAATGGGAAAAGTAAGGTAGATTGATTAAAATTAATCTGAAAACTAGCAGATGTTTGAGAATTCCATCATAGGCCTGAAATATATTTAAGGATAAGTTTAAAGCCTTGGTATAATGTTTTCTCTAATGTCCTAGGTTGAATGTAGATGGAGAGTAGGTGGAGGTATGAGTTCTGGAGAACTCTTGTTTATAGTTTTATTACCTATCTGTCTGTGCATCTGTCTTCATTGGGGCTCTCCAAGGCCACTCTCAGGCTCAATGATCACTAGAAGGACTCACTGGACTCAGAAGCTATTGGGAGGAGGCATTATTCCTGACCCTTTGTGAGATTGTGAACCATATGCTCATGGTTGTGATTTATTAACAGTGAAAGATACAGATAAAAATAAACAAAGGGAAAAGGTACATGGGTAACGTCCAGAAGAAACCAGGTACAAGCTTCTAGATGTCCTTTTCCAGTGGAGTCACCTGGCAACACACTTAATTTTCCCAGCAACTATGTGTGACAACAGGTATGGAGTTACTACCAAACAGAGAAGTTCACTTGAGCCTTAGTGTCCAGAATTTTGCTGGAGGTTAGTCACATTGGTATACTACAGTGCGGGCATGACTGACCTCAACTACCCAGATTCTAGTACTTCCCAGAGCAAAAACAAGCGTTTACCATAAATCACACTGTCAGTATAATCTTATCTGGTCAAACTGGTATAGCATGGCCCAAGACACATGCATACTGGAATATTGTGCCTGATGCATGTTTTTGTATGCACCAGTACATAATTCTCTAGTTTACTAACTCCATACTTTATTTGGATCTCATTAGTTTTTCTCTAATATCCTTAGTCTGTTTCAGAATCCCTTGTAGATTTTCACATTACATATGGTCATCATGTCTCTAGGTTTCTCTGGGCTATGACAATTTCTTTTCTTATTTTCGATGGCCTTGACAACTTTAAGGTATCCTGGTCAGGTCTTTTGTAGAATGCCTCTCAATTAGAGTTTGGCTGATGTTTGGTTTGACTGGGATTGTGGGTTTGTGGAGGAAAACCAGACATGAAGTTCCATTCTCATCATAGTGTAACTAATGTATAAAATTAGTTTTGAAATTTTAATGATCTAATTAAAAAATCTCCCAGCCCCTCAGAAATACTTAATCATATTTTAGGCCAATATGCTACTTACATGCAGAATTTGTTCTCAGTGGCATTTCTTTTTTTTTTTTGAACCAGAGTTTCGCTTTTTGTTACCCAGGCTGGAGTACAATGGCGTGATCTTGGCTCACTGCAACCTCCGCTTCCTGGGTTCAGGCAATTCTCCTGCCTCAGCCTCCTGAGTAGCTGGGATTATAGGCACGCGCCACCATGCCCAGCTAATTTTTTGTATTTTTAGTAGAGACGGGGTTTCACCATGTTGACCAGGATGGTCTTGATCTCTTGACCTCGTGATCCACCCGCCTCAGCCTCCCAAAATGCTGGGATTACAGACTTGAGCCACCGCACCCGGCCCTCAGTGGCATTTCTTATATGATAACTTTCAATTAATATGCAGCCTCTTTTGCAGTGGTGTCAAGATCTCTGTACACAACTTCATATATTCCTAGAGACAACGGGAAAGGAAGCCAGAAGGGAGAACAATAATTGGTCAAGTCACAGATTAGGGAAGCTAAAATGGGTCTCTTTTACTAAATTAGAGTCTGGAGTAAAACTCCAGTCTGGTCCTTCAGCATGACTCTTCTATTATTCTCATATGCCTCTTTTCCTTCTACAAGCCAAATTAAAATTTAATATTGGGGTGTCAAACGGTACAAACTCATTCATTCTCTTTAACTGCCTAACTCCCACTCATTCTTCATATAGTTGCTTAAATGTCAGCTCTTGTAGGAAGCCATGCTTAGCTTAAGAGGACCCTCAAGGCCTGTCATGGGCTCTTGTAGTATCCCATATAATTTTTTGTCTAGTCCTTAAAGTAAATAATTATTAGTGTATTTTTAAATGTATTTTTTTCCTTCCAGACTGTAAGCTCTACAATGTAGAGACCATGTCAACTTTGTTCATTTTATATTCTTAGAGTCAGGCCAAGCACTCAAAACAGCCATGCAGTAACATGAATATATCTGAGTCAATGAGAGAATACATAAATAATTGAGAAAATGAATGGATATTAAATACTAAAACCTTTACCAACTCTACTTATAGCAGCCTGACTCTTCTGTTAGCCATAAATGCACAGTTGTAACACAGGCCCTGCACTTACCCAAAGTCATAAAAGATGGCAATTAGGTAATTTCTACCCTAAGAAAGTTAATTTTTGCTCAGTGATCTAACCACATAGGCTTGCTTACTTCTCTGAGACTTGCTTGACCTATCTCATTGAACTCACTCTGTGCCTGAGATACATGTCCAATTTCTCAAGCCAAGTTCTTCTTCCAGAATTTTCTTGTGACATACTTTGGGCCAAGTTCCCTAGTTGGTTCTATACCAGTAAACTCGTTCCCTCAGCCATTACAAGTAGCACATTCAACATTCAGGGACAAACTTTGATGGTAAGTTAAAATCTTTGTTCTTTTTTAAATATGGCCCATTTCTTTACTCCTTATCAGAGGTTTGTCCTCCTACCTTTTGCCTTTAAACCGAAGGGTGAGTAACAGTCCTCTTGACCCAACATCTTTACTCTCCGGCCAGCATTGATTATTCTTGCCCATGGGGGAGCTTACTTTCTGGTCTATACCTCAGGACACAGAATCTGACCTGCTTTTGAAGTTTGCTTATATGAATTTGCTGACATTTCTGATCCAGAGGGATCTTTCTCTCTTTGCCTCCTGTTTAACAAACATCTGGGCAGAGGAGGGTTTTTCTTTCTATGTATATAAGAATTTTATTATCAGCTAACCATCAAAGGAGATCAGAGAAAATGGTTTGAATTCGTGACCCAACTATTTGGACAGATCAGGGCTAGGAAAGGTAATGCGAGGTATATATGTATAGGCTTTGCACACTTTTACATGTTGGTAACCTTTTTCACCTGACCACTTCTATGGGTTTAATACTAACTCTCCAACTTTTTTCTTTATTTTTATTTTTTACTTTAAGTTCTGGTAGACGTGCAGAATGTGCAGGTTCTCAGGAAACTAACACAGGAACAGAAAACAAAACACCACATGTTCTCACTCATAAGTGGGAGTTGAACAATGAGAACACATGGACACAGGGAGGGGAACATCACACACCAGGGCCTGTCGGTGAGGGTAGGGTGGGGGGCTAGGGGAGGGAGGGCATTAGGACAAATACCTAATGCATGTGGGGTTTAAAACCTAGATGATGGATTGGTAAGTGCAACAAATCTCCAATTTTTTCTATATTGCCCAAATTAACCTCCTACCAGCTTTTCCCTCTGCCACTTTTATCCCTTTTGTTGTTTTATTTGTAAGATAATACAAGAGAAATACGTGTCTGCCTATTAATTTATTTCTTTACCAAACACTAGGTTAGGAAGGTCCTAGTGATATGCACATATACAACAAATGCCCTTTCATTTAGTTACTAATTACTTATGCCTCAAATTTTCAAGAAAACTAATCAAAACTCCTTTAAACAATTTTACTATTGAAAGTGATTTCTTCTAATTTTGGGGCATTTGGTTATGTAGTACTCCATATGAATGACTTAAAATTCACTTAAGAAACTTCTTAAACCTATGCCTAGCTCCTGGGCTTGGGGGTCAATCAGTAGAATTCCCCTCTGTCTTTTTCATATTCCTTTATCTTTCCCAGTTCTGCTATGCCATGGTAAGACTTGCAGGAGTGACTCGTTTTCTTAAATATTCAAAGCATTTGCTGATGATTGTAGGGAACAAGGAATTTGGTAAATTAGAAAAAGCAAAATATTTTAATGAGTTATAAAGAATTTTGTGGGTGAGTTTTATGCCATTTTCATGATCTGAGTCTTAGTTTTTGTTACTTTTTTTAAGTTTCCATTTTTTATGAGGTTTTTTTTTTTCTTCATCTGACGAAAGTAGACAGTTTTTAAAAACCTCATTTGGTAAATGGTTAACCATTTTTAAGGTGAATTAAGACATATATTTTTGTAATCTAAGGGAAGTTATTTGGGATAATTTATTATATTTATAAGGTTTGACTTCATGCATAGCCAGATCTGAGAACAATGCATAGTAAACTTATTAAAGTGTGATTGTAATGTAATGATATTTTAGAAATTGAGCTAGATTTTGATATAACCATTAAACTGATTATTGAAATCTATACAGTTTGAAAAAAATTACCTTTAAGTTGATAATATTTTTCATGTTTTTTCAGGTGTCTGTATTTTTTAAACTTGAATAATTCCCATCTTAATGTCTTTGCTTATTAAATATGAGTTCACTGCTGGCGTGGTGCAATCTTGGCTCACTGCAACATTTGACTCCAGATTCCAGTGATTCTCCTGCCTCAGCTCCTGAGTAGCTGGGATTACAGGCACCTGCCACCACGCCTGACTAATTTCTTTATTTTTCACCACGTTGACCAAACTGGTCTTGAACTCCTGACCTGTGTGTATGTGTTTTAATTGGCATTACAATGCATTATAAGCTTTATATTCTGCTTTTTTAAATTACATAAATTTTCAGAAAATATAAAATATCTTCTAAAATCTGTTTAATTTCTATAGGATTGTTCATTCTTTGGGTATTCTGTAATTCATTTAATAATCGTTTGACGTTTAGCATTGAGGTTGTTTCTAGGTTCTTTCCTGTCATATAGAGTGTTGTGCCATGAATCTTTGAAGAAAAAATCTTTTTGTATTTCCTGAAGTGTTTTGGGAGGATAGTCTAGGAAGTAATATTATTAGGTAAAAGTGTATGAACTTCTAAAATATGTTGCCAAGTATATTTAATAAACATTTTGATTTTTTTTTTCTTCTACTGGTATGTGGCAATGTTGTCTCTTTGTATATCACTGGCCTTGAGAAGTTCATATTTTATTCTTTGCTAATTTTATAAGCTGAAAACAGCTTTTTACTGTTTTAATTTGGGTGTTTTGGCTTTAATTAGTAGAGTTGAGCTTTTTTCCCCAGCAGTTTGATTTTGTATTTTTTTTTGTATCCATTCCCTTTTCTATTCCATACTTGTAACACTACCTTTCCCAAGCTAGTTATTTAAACTTTTTTTTAAAAAGTAACTTTAATTATTTCTTAAATGGAGTCTTTTCTCTTTGAGCTCTTTTTTTTAAACCTTCTTTTCCCTTTCTTTGAAAGCTTTTTATTCTTACTTATGAGGAAGATAACAAGGTGTATCTAATTACGTGACAAACATTCTTCACCAAGAAGCCAGTATCTTACATTTATAGTTCACTGTTGCCATCTGAGACATAAGTAGAACTTCAGTTACTCTGTTTTAGCATACTTAATGCTCTTCTTAACGTCCTCTACTCCTTCTTTAATGATAGCCCTTCTGCCAACACATGGATCTTCATAGACTGTAAGCATCACTTGATTGATGTTTTTCATTTACATTTTAGAGAACTTCCATAATAGGTAAAAGGTCTCTTAGCGTGTGTCTCACAGAGAGATTATCACACTAGGTAATGTTCCTCTTTGGGCATTTTCTTATATTTCTTCCTGTCTTCAAAATAATTCAGATCATTTAATTTATTTTAATCTTTGCTATTAAATGCCAGTAGCACAAAGTCTTGATATAGACAATCATCTTAAACAATCCAGGAGAGGGAATAATAATGAAATGTCTACAGAATATGTATTTATTCTGGTAACTCTGTGTTGGAGATTCCTAAGTTGAGAGAGGGAACTTCCTCCACCAGTTAGTAATGAAATGCAGAAGTGAAGGTGAGTATCTTATACCTATAATATTTAGTTCTAACTCTTTCTTTGCCACTGTCTCTAGGAGAGTTGGTATGTAGAAATATCTTGAGAGTTGCACATTTTAATAAATTATTTACCTTTTCCACACAGGCCTTGATAGTCATATAAATACAGTTTTACATGTGGAAAGTGTTGGGTCATTGGGAAAGATTGAGGACTTATGTAGCTCTCATTTGTGCCCCCAAGGAGCAGTTCTCTTTAAGTACAAGTGCATTACATTTAGACTAGATAAGAAACATTGGGAAAGATAGTTAAATTGTTTCATGTGAAACTGTTAAACTTATAGACCAAGTTCAAAATCTTCTGATGTAGTTTGAAATTTGATACTATGTCTCTTGCTCAGAGGTGTCCAATCTTTTGGCTTCTCTTGTCCACGTTGGAAGAATTATTGTCTTTGGCCACACATAAAATATACTAACATGAGCACCGAGCAAGATGGCAGCCCCTGAGCCAATAGGGTATGATTTCTATTTGATTACCTACCACCAACTATCCAATAGTGTACAGCCTTCTTGCTTCTGGTCGACTTGAGCAGATGCCAAGTCATCATAGATCTAATTACTCTCATTCGCCAGAGCTTTGGCTTCAGTACTGAGGCCTTTACCTGGAGTGGGGACTCCTGTCTCACCTGTGAGTGCACACCTGGTGAGAGACAACGACTGCCTCAGAGTTAAATTAGAAGAGAGAGGAGTTGTTGGAAATTCTGTAGTTATTGGTGATGGTGACGGCTCATTTATCACTTAGAAAAGCAAAGAAACAGGCATTTAAGTTAGAGGAGGATAAAGAAACTGAACCAGATTACAAATATTAAAAGAAGTATTGGAAGAGGAAAGAGAACAATAACGACAATGAGAAAGTCTTGGATCTGGAACCAAAAGCTGTCACAGATCAGACTGTCAGGGGAAAAAAAAGAGAGAAAGAAACAAAGCAACCTGTGACACAGTGGGTGATGATAATGAAGAGACCAAAAGAAAATCACCAAAGAAAAAGGAGAAATATGAATATGAAAAAAAAAAAAGGCCAGGAATCCCAAGTCTTCTAAAGTACAGGCAGTAAAAGACTGGGCCAGTCAGAGTTGTAGTTCTCCAAAAGGCTCTGCTAAAAACAGCGTTGTTAAAGCCAAAAGGAAAGGTGGTGTAAGCATTCAGTCAAAGGAGAGTCCCAGTTCCTCCTTGGAGTCTGAGTCTTATCATGAATCAATAGTGATGGTCCCAGCAAAGTCACTTTAGAGGCCAGAAATTCCTCAGAAAAATTACCAACTGAGTTATCAAAAGAAGGACCCTCTACCAAAAATACAACTGCAGACAAACTGGCTACAAAACCTGGCTTTAGCCTTACCCCCAGCAAAGGGAAGACCTCTGGAACATCATCTTCTAGTTCAGATTCTGATTCAGAGTCAGATGACCAATGCTTGATGTCATCGAGCTCCCCGGAGTGTGCTGCGGGTTTCTTAAAGACAGGAGGCCTTTTTGCAGGAAGAGGTTGTCCAGGCCCAGGGCTGTCATCATAGACTGCAGGTGCTGCTGGATGGAAGCGTTCTGGCTCAAAAGGTGGTAGACAAGTTCCTGGTCCTTTTCCCAATGTGTCTGTCCCCACTAGTTTAGGAAGGGGATGGGGTAGAGGAGAAAACCTTTTTTCTTGGAAGGGAGCTAAGGGACGGAGCATGTGGGGGAGAGGTCAAGGACGAGGGCATCCTGTCTCTTGTGTTGTAAATAGAAGCACTGACAACCAGAGGCAACAGCAATTAAACGAAGTGGTAAAAGATTTATCTACTGTTATCCAGAATCCGGTAGAGACGCACAAGAAGGACTATGGTCTGTTACCACTGTTTGCAGCTGCCCCTAATGTTGGAGAAAAGATTGCACTTAAGCTTTTGGAACTAACATCCAGTTACTCTCCTGATTTCTCTGACTACAAGGAAGCAAAAATATTAAGCTGCAATCCAGAGACCCAACAAGTAGATATAGAAATTATTTGATCCTTACCTGCCTTGAGAGAATCTGGGAAATTTGATTTGGTATCACAATGAAAGTAGAACTAAGGTAGTGGACTACTCTGAGATGCAGGAGAGCAAGATCACTGTATTTTGGAGAGAGCCGATTGATCCAAGACTGATTATTGAATCTCCGAGTAACACATCAAGTACAGAACCTGTCTGAGTGTGACCTCTCCACCTTATAGTTTAGGAATGTCTTGTTTGTGAAAGTGACTATAACCTGAACTCTTTATTACCAGAGGATTTGAAACTTGCAGGGTTTTTTTTGTTATCTTTATTTTACTGTGTAGGAAACAGTCTACCTCATCATTTAAAATGACATGGGTGTTGGTTTTGTAGACCTTTGTTTTTTTTGTCACGTTTAATTTCAGTTAACAAAATGTAAAATATGACATTCCCTGCAGACGTTGTTGTATACCAATATGTATGATTTCTTCTCTTTTTAAAATGTTTTTGACCATGAAGTAGCAGTCGTCAGTAGTTTATAATACCAAGAATGTGCTGCATATCTTGTCTCAGTAAGTTTTAAGTAACATTTAAAAATACTAATGCATGTTACTTGATTGAAATTTTTTAGCATTTGAGTTGTTCCATTAAATGGAGCATCTTGTAAATTTCAAGTATTTTATACTTGCCCTTGTTAAGAGTTAAAAGGTAGTTGGATTTGTCGCAGACAATGAGTTAAGGAATCCTTTCACGTTTTTTCCAGCTTTATTTTGTTTTATTTTATTTTTGAGATGGAGTCTTGCACTGTCACCCAGGCTGAAGTGCAGTGGCGTGATCTCGGCTCACTGCAATCTCTGCCTCATGAGTTCACGCAATTCTTCTGCCTCAGCCTCCCAAGTAGCTGGGACTACAGGTGTGCGCCACCTTACCCAGCTAATTTTTTTTTTTAATTTTTCGTAGAGATGGGGTTTTACTATGTTGGCCAGGATGGTCTCAATCTCCTGAACTTGTGATCCGCCTGCCTTGTCTTCCCAAAGTGCTGGGATTACAGGTGTGAGCCACCGCACGCAGACCCAAATTTAAAATTAAGGATTCTCAAGGCCCTTTGTAGAGCAGTAAAAATAAGACAGTAACAATAAGGAGTGTGTGTGTGTGTGTGTGTGTGTGTGTGTGTGTGTCTGTCTGTCTGTCTGGAGGAGAATTGGTGTTCCACTTGGGGAATTAGCTGTGAGCTTCAGACCAGGAAATGTGTCATCTTGCTGAGTACCTGGCTGAGTATGCTGGAGTGAGGATCTTGAAAAGAAACTTCCTTTTCTGTTATTCGCTACAAAGCTAAAATGGCCAAATATATGCTGTGAAAATTGTTTTTTTTTTTTAACAAAATATCATATCCCTCCTTCAGCTGTACACATTTTAAAATTATATTGAACTAAAAAAAAATACACTAACTTGAACGATAGCTGATGAGCTAAAAAAAATGCAAGAAAATCTCAGTGTTTTAACAAACTTTACGAATCTGTGTTGGGCCGCAGGTTGGACAAGCTTGGTCTAGCTTAAGTTTTATGAATTACTTGTACAATACAATTGAATTGATTTCTATAGTATTTTTAAGAGTGAAACTGGTTTTTTAAGTTTGTGCTGTACTTACGTTATAAAGCAATATGAGTAATGTACTTTATATGTGAGACCTTATGTGCTCTAAGAAATACTTTTATTAAGAAGGAGTTATGCTTGTGATGGAGTATTCGTTACAACATGGGGTCTGTACATACTTGCAAAGAAATAGAGAATGCATCTCTCCGTCCCCAGATAATCTTTCCATTAATATGGATGAATTAATCATCACATAGTCCGTATTTGTCTACTGCAAATCCATTGCTCCCTTATGTATTATGTTCCTCAGTTCCTAAACATGTTCCCTTCTTTCTATTCATGTAACTTCTAATTACTCATTTTTCTAAATCTGAATCACGAATATTACGTTGATTCCATTTTCTTTTTCACCACCCCTCTCCAAATGTAGTTTTAACTTTTTCCTGTTTCTTCTTCTGCTCTCAGAACCCACAACTTGAGCTCTGAATTATCTTTCCAGTGAATTTTCGTTATCTGCATGTTTACTCTAGTTCAAGCTTTTTCCTTCTTCTGATATTTATGTCATTAATTGATCTCTCTAATGAATCTTGTCAGAGGAGTCCTCCAGAAGGACATATCAGATCATATTGCCTTTTAAATTAAAAATCCTTCAAAGACTTCCAAGTATGTACAAAGAGTTATCTTGAATTCCTTCATCTGGTCTTCAGGGCGCCATGCCATATGACTTCAACTTTTCTTTATTTCCTTCCCTCCAATATTTTTTCTCATATCCTTTTTATACTTCTTACCCTCTGAGCCTTCTGTCATTTTTTGGCCTATACCTAGCCATTTCCCTGTTGTTGCATTTCCGAATCTCATCTATCCTTTTACTTTCAAGATGCAGTCTCACACTGTCGCCCAGGCTGTAGCGCGGTGGCCCGATCTCGGCTCATTGCAGTCTCTGCCTCATGAGTTCAAGCAATTCTCCTGCTTCAGCCTCAGGGTTGGCTTTCAGGTTTGTTTTCCAGCTAGAAGTAATCTTTTCTTCTTGGGAACTCCCAAAGGCCTTTTTTGTTTGTTATGTACTTAGTATCCTTTCTGTTGTACGGTGGTTGTTCATGATTACTGGTAGTTACAGTTGTTAAGTTCTTCAACGTGTGGATTCCTGTGTCATTCTTCTATTTCTTGTGTATGTTTTCTGGTATGCATATATTCTTAAGACATGTTATATAAAGAGATGTCTTGTTCTGGGGGTATTTCTTAGTTGAGAAAAATAAAATCTTGGAGATATTTTATTTATATGCCAAAGAAAAAAGTGATTGTGTTCCATAAATATCTACAAAAATATACTTGGAAGTAGTTTTGCTAAAAAAAGAAGTGTAAGAAATTAGATATATAGATGAGACCTTGGATGACTGACTCAAACCACTTTCAGACAGATGAAACCTAACTTCGAAATCTTTCTAGAAGGTTAGACTTAACGGTATGTTCAGTTGTTTAAATGGTTATTTATACAAGACTTACAAACAGATTTTGTTTTAGTATTTTTACATTATTCAGTTAACATTTTATGTACTCCTAATTTACTTCTGGATATTCTTGGAATTTTTTAAAGGATTTTCCTGATTCTTAAATGGTTATATTCTTTTTTTTGCAAGTTTTCTGTTAATGATATGTTTTATTTTTTTTTTTAGTAATCTGTTTGTCCTGGCAAAACTTACGTTTGGAAAATGTCCTATTTTTCAGGTATCCTGGTCAGATATAGGAGGACTGGAAAATATCAAACTGAAGTTGAAACAAGCTGTGGAATGGCCCTTAAAACACCCAGAGTCGTTCATTCGAATGGGTATTCAGCCACCTAAAGGAGTTCTTCTGTATGGGCCACCTGGGTGTTCTAAAACAATGATAGCAAAGGCGTTGGCCAATGAGAGTGGACTGAATTTTCTAGCTATAAAGGTAGGATGTTAAATTTTTTAACGGCTACTCTTTCTCTTGGCCTCTGCTGACTCCCATCCTCTGACTCCTGTCTTTAAGAGAACGAATAAAGGTATCTTAAGGAGCAGTGATACTTTTTAAAAATTTGTTGTTGATGGCAATATAATATAGGGAGATGAGAGATAAGAAATAAATTAGTGCATGTAATCAGCAAATCATGGTGGACCTTCTGAAGACTGCTTTATTTAGTTGCTTGATCCTGATATTTCTTATATCCATGTGTAAAAGAAAACAATCTTTTTTTTTTGTTTCTACATTTTTAATTATAGACTTTTGCTTAATCAGGACTTAACAGATAAATATGATAGTGAATTCAATATTTACATACCTAGAATTTTCAAATGAGTAAGACACTTGTTATGGTACACTAAATTCTTTAAAAATACGTTTCCAGTCAGAAAGTATATGTGCATTGGTTTTTATTCTGAACCACATACACGTTTTATTTGCTCATTGCTCTGCCCCCATTAACTGGGATAGATAATCTTTCTTGATATGTAGTTGTACATTTACTTTAGGACCAGATATTTTATATAGCATTATGATATATCCAGGTACTTAATCCACAAAATCTTAAATCCATTTCTGTGGACTAGATCACAAGAGTATGTACCTAGATAGGTTAACTATCACTTCATTTCAGAAAAGGTACATTTCAGAAAAGGTACATCATCTATTCTGGTATTATCAGGGAATTTTTTTGCATAACAGTGCATTTTCTATCTTAGAACATTGAAATCATTGGTAGTTTCTAAGCATAAAACTTACTTCAGAGTAATTAGTCAACTTTTAGCCTTAAGATTTATATGGAATGATACTTAGGTGTGATTAAGCTGTTTGTTCTTTAAGAGTCAGTATCTTCAACATACTTTCTATTATATTCTAGAAGATATTAGAGCATAAAGATGGGGGAAGAAGACTATTTACAGCATGATCACAACTACCTTTTTAAAGGTTGCAGGTTTATTTGTTATTGTTTTTGAGGCACGATCTCACTCTATGGCTCAGGCTGAAGTGTAGTGGCATGATTATAGCTCACTGTAACCTCAAATTCTTGGGCCCAGGTTACCCTCCTGCCTCAGCCTCCTGAGCAGCTAGGATTATAGGTGGTGTGTGCCATCACACCAGCTAACTTTTTAACATTTTTGTGGAGACAGGGTCTCACTTTGCTGCTCAGGCTAGTCTCAAATTCCTGGCCTCAAGCAGCCCTCTCACCTTAGCATTCCAAAGTGCTGGGATTGTAGGAGTGAGCTACTGCACACAGCCAAGGTTGCAGTTTTAAGGGTTGAGGTAATGAGTGATTTTGAAATTTTCTCGGACATCTTGATTTCTACTTGGTCCTTTCCTTTTATCTTGTTGTAATGGGGATGGCTGTTTACTGGCATTTTCTAGTCTTTTTACTGTCATCTCCATTTTTCTGGTTTTACCTTGTATATTCTACAGTTGTATTTTCATAGTATTCGAAATTTTCTTGTCTACTGGGAGTCTAAAACTTATTTGAGAATGTGTGAGCCAAGTTCTTATCAAATAAGTTTTAGGCTTGACTCTCAAGAGCACACTTATTTTCTTACAAACTAATATCTTCATTTTTTGGTGATCCATGGTAATGATTCAGATGCTACTAAAGCTGCTCTCTGGACTATCCTAGAATTACTTAGAAATATATTTATTATCTTTTTTGAACATAACCATTTCATAACCTTAGACAATTTCACTTTTAGTCTTTTATTCACTATGAGGAAATTGTAAGTGATTCTTTAAAAGGTTTAAATTGTACACTGTTCGTATAAAATAACCAATCAGGCATTCATTTATTTAAGCTTTTTCATTAGCTTTTACATCAGAGACAGAAAAGCTACGTGATCTTAACAAATTATCTTGATCAGTTGAGTTCGGAACTCAGAAATTATGTGTTCTAGTTACTAATTTTTATTTAGTGTGGATTTTTATTCAGTTTAGAATTTAGTGTAGTTCAACAATATTATTCAGTTTTTGAATCTGTGTGGAGGAGATACTTAATGAATGATGGTTTTTTAATTTTCAGATCGAATATCCCTTATCGAAATGTTTTGGACCTGAAGTGTTTAGATTTTGACTTTTCTTGCATTTTGAAATATTTGCATTATACGTCCCAGTTGAGCATCCCTAATCTGAAAATTTGAAATCCAAAATGGTGAAGTGAGCGTTTTCTTTGAATCAAAACGTTTTGAATTTTGGATTGTTAGATTTAGGGAGACTCAGCATGTGCTATTATTTCAACTTTCCTATATGTTTAAATTTTTTAAAATACAAAGTTGGGAACATGAAAGTGATTTACCTTCTGCTAGCATTTTCATTGGTCCTTTTTTCATCTATTCAATGTTTGTGAGGGAAGTTTTAAAGTAGCAATACTGTACAGCTTATGTATGAGAAAATGAAGCCAAAGAAGTTGGGAATTCATATTCTATTCTCTTTTTATTGAGACAGAGTCTTGCTCTGTCACCCATGCTGGAGTGCAGTGGCAAGATCTTGGCTCACTGCAATCCGCATCTCCCGGGTTCAAGTAATTCTCATGCCTCAGCCTCCCAAGCAGTTGGGATTAGAGGCACGCACCACCGCATTCGACTAATTGTTTGTATTTTTAGTAGAGACAGAGTTTCACCATGTTGCCCAGGCTGGTCTCGAACTCCTGAGCTCAGGCAGTTGCCTGCCTTGCCCTCCTAAAGTGCTAGGATTACAGGCATGAGTCACCGTGCCAGGTCCTGTTTTTAATTTTAACTCCCTATGCAAAAAAAAAGTTGGCAACATTTGTTCAACTTACATGTTTAGTTTCAACCTATATATTTGTTTCCTACAGGATATAAATGTTACAATTTAGTTTGAGATTTTGAAAGAGCAAGTCTTACACATTTTGAAAGTGATCAGAAAAAAATAGACATATACTGGAATTCTCTAGCCAGTTAGGAAACCCAGGTGTTAGATACTTTGAAAGGAAAAACTCCTTATCACTTTTCACAATGGTAATTACTTTTGATCTTCCAGATATTTTGATAGGTTTTAATTTCTTTCTCTAAGTTTATGAAAGAACCTTTTAGCTTCCCTTATGCACCTTTTCTCAACAGGGATTAAAAGATATGTACTGTACTCAGAGTAGAGATTTCATCTTGGCTTGTGTGGGCTCTTATTACCCTGTGGCATATATATGTGTTTTTGTGTAGACTGTGACATTTGACATATTGTGTAAGTTTAGTTTGTTATCTGGGTCAATTACATAAATAGTTTCCAGTTGAAATTTCCTCTCTGCTTCTGTCTTGCTTTTGTCTGGAGTGCTAGAATAGATTAATTGCCTTGGGATAGCTGCATTGCTTTACCATATGAAGAACTGTCACTGATTCTGGACGAAGGGTGGTTAGGCCTCTGACAGGGCTTTTCAGCAAATCCTTTATTAATTATTAATTATACTGGTGAATACAGGAATGTAATGAGCTTAGTATATCATTGACTTTTTGGGAAATTTTCTTCTCTATACTTGTCTCAGAGAGGAATTGAATAAAATAGATTTCTCTTCCAGAAAAACTTGTGGTTTATTCAAAGTAGTGCACAATTCAAATTAAATTAGGTGGTCCCCAATTTAAGATAGATTTACTTAACAAGTTTTTGACTTTAAGATGGTGTGAAAGTGATATGGATTCTGTGGAAATCATACTTCAAACTTTAATCTTTTACTGAGCTAGTGATATGCAGGACAGTATTCCCTTATGATGCTGGGCAGTGACAGTGAGCCACAGCTCCCGGTCAGCCGCATGATCACACAGCCAGCACTCTACAGTGTACTGTGATGCCAGATGATTTTGATCAGCTGTAGGCCAGTGTAAGCATTCTGAGCATGTTTAAGGTGAGCTAAGCTAAAATATGATGTTCAATAGGTTAGGTGTATTAGATGCTTTTCAACTTAGTATATTTTCAATTTGAGATGAGTTTATCAGGACATAACCCCATTGTAAATTGAGGAGCATCTGTAATTACTGTTCGTTATTTAACTAGATATATTAATATTCTCTTATCAAAGGTACAAGATAATCTGAAATTTAAAAATTCCAAGTTCATCTTAGGCTTCTGTTTTTAACTTTTGTAGACTATTCTGCAAATCATAAAGCTTTTGTACACATATTGCATGGAAAACTGCATAGCTACCTCTTTTAATTACAGAATGCTTTAAGATTACAAATAGGGATAATGATTTTAAGAAAGTTAAGTGACTTTTCCATGGTCTAAGTGGTGGTGATGGCACTGAAGCTTAGTCTCATAACTCTCTGACTCAAGAGTCTGAGCTCTTAACCACTGTATTATACGCTCTTCCATTTTCCTTTTTGTTTTTTTAAAAAATAAAACTAGTGTCCAGTGGCTTTTTTCATTACACAAAGTTACCAGGGAAGGTAGTTTAAGTAGTTTCTGTAGGGTAGCTTCAGAGAAGTGGAAAGATGTTTCTGGGAGCTGGTTCGAAAAATAATTTTGTTTCTCTAGGACAAAGAAAACAGAAAAATAACATGGCTTTGGTCTAGGAGTATAAGTTGGTTGAGTTGATAGAAAAGGGCAATCATGGCCAAAGATGCAGGAAACTTGAATGAAATAGAAGTGCCTGGAAAAAGACTGATGGTAGGATAATGTGGAGCTTAAAATTTACTTACATAATTTGTGCCCTTGATATTGAGTACGTCATGATGAAAAGAACACTAAGCTGGGATTCACGTAGCTTGGATTTACTTCCTAACCTTACCACTTTTTAGCTTTGCAACCTTAACCAAGTTTTGTAAGTCTCATTTTTTTTCATCTAGAAAAGTATGATAACATTTGTACATTTATAAGCTTTGGAGGGCATTAAATTTAAAAAGGAAAATGAAAAAGTTTTAGGGGGCATAACACTCCATCCTTGAGTATGGGCTTCTTTCCAAAGAACTTAATATGGAAAGAGGGGAGGGGAAAGAGCTACTGTACAATGGTGAAACCTGACAAGCTGTACCACAGCCAGGTGATCAAGGTTATCATCTTCAGTAATAAGGCATGTTGACAATACAGTTGACGCTTTGAACAACATGGGTTTGAACTTAGTGGGCCCACTTATATGCACATTTTTTTTCAATACCTTGGCACTCCTTATTGATAGGTTCCACAACCAAACACAGTTTGAAAACACAGAATTCTTGGTATGTGGAAACTCTCAAATAAAGAGGACTGACTATGTTTCCTCAGGTTCCCCAGGCTATGGGACTTGCGTATGTTTGCATTTTGGTATCCACAGTGGTCCTGGAACCAGTTCCCGGGGATACTGAGGAATGACTATATATTCACTTGGATGATGTGGCGAGGATAGCACTTTACTTCTGTTTTCCTCCTGAGTGCTCATAACCCCTGTCCAAATATGAGAAAAACTTTAGGCAAACCCAAGTTAAAAGACATTCTGTAAAATCACTGACTAGTACTCCTCAAAACTCTCAGGGTTATCAAAAACAAGGGACGTTTGAGAAACTGTACAAGACAGTACCCAAGGAAACATGATAGCAAAATGTAATGTTATAATATCCTGGATAGATGCTGGAAAGAAAAAAAAGAACATTAGGGAAAAACTAAGGAAAACTGAATAACTATGGGCTTTGGTTTAATAAGAATATACCAATTTGAGTTCATTGATTGTAACAAATATACCATGCTAATATGAGATAGTAATAATAAGGGAAACTGTACAGGGGTGGGTGAGTATATGGGAGCTGTTTGTACTGTCTGCTCACTTCTTCTGTAAATCTTAAACTTTGCTAAAAAATGAAATGTATTTAAATAAATTTTGAGATCTGTATCATAGATCTCAGCATATTGTAGATGAAGTAATTGAAGTTAAAAAGGTTAACTCCGAGTTCTGTACTGCAATGAACAGGATGCGTGGAGCATAGCAAAGAAGAATCGTGAAGAAGATTGTGAATTTCATGGGTGAGGGCTTTGGTGAACTCTCCTATTCATAGTCCCCTTGCCCATAACGATAGTGGAAAGTTACTGGGAAAAACCCTGAGAGTAACTTGGCTGGGGAACCTGGGTTTGGGCCTGCCCTGAACTTGCCTGTTTCACTGCACTTCTCAGTTGAAACCTATAAAGGTGTTTGTTAGTTCTGGCCCCAAACCCAGACCCCAACACCATAAAGAACTCTTTCTCATAGTGTTTTGGTTATTTTTTCTTTCACCTTGGGTGCAGCTTCCAATTTAGTCTCTCCAGGAACTATGTCATTTCATGCCTTTTGCGGATCCTAATTCTTTATCTCCTTCTATATGTTTATTGCTATTTGGGCTTATCTAGAGTCTGAAACCTTTTGAGTTTCTATTTAATTTCCTTTAGAGTTTTGTTCTGTTTTAACTTAAAAAATTCCCTTGACTTCACCAGTGTCATATTATGTGCCTTATTTGCTGAAATTGGCAGTTATTGATGTCAGTATTAAACAAAGACATATACTTAGTTTTATCTGTTTGAATGACTATTAAGGAATAACTAATAATAACCTGTAATTCTTGGGACAAGTGGGATAGTTATTGTGCTGTTGTCGGTTTTACAAGGTTATGAAGAAGTTAAATCAGATTTACTTAAATTTGTCATTATTTGCACAGTATACTGTGTTAAAGTTGTAGCATCATATGTTGACTACATAAATGTTAATTTTTTTTTGAGTTGGGCTTTTATCAGTTGATAAAGATGATATATAAAAAAAGATGTGAAAGGCTGGGCATAGTGGCTCATGCCAATAATTCAAGCACTTTGGGAGGCTGAGGCGGGCAGATCACCTGAGGTCGGGAATTCAAGACCAGCCTGACCAGCATCAAGAAATGCTATCTCTGCTAAAAATACAAAAAATTATCCGGGCATGGTAGCACATGCCTGTAATTCCAGCTACTCAGGAGGCTAAGACAGGAGAATCGCTTGAATCTGGGAGGCGGAGGTTGCAGTGAACTGAGATCACACCATTGCACTCCAGCCTGGGCAACAAGAGTGAAACTCCATCTCAAAAAAAAAAGAAAATATTTTATAAATGACATTTAACTAAAAGCAGAAAATGACAATAAGAAGTATCACAAAACCTTTAGCATTTGGAATCTAAGAAGACCTAAAGATATTTAGAAAGAGGAGAATAATTTTAGACTTATAACAAGTTTAAAAGTAAGCACATTTTATTCTTGGGATTAATTTTTTATTTATGGACAAATTAGCTGGTGGAGAGAGACTAGGCTTTCCCCCCCATCTTTTAATTTCTTTTTGAATGAAATTTAATTAGAGATGAAATAAATATTATAATGTCATGTCTTTAATGCTTTTAAAAAGTTTTATAATTGGAATAACAAAAATATGTAAACCTTCTGTGTGTCAGGCACTGTACATGGTAAGCCAAGATACATTAGATGGGCACCTCATTATGTATCAACTCATAATTTAGTGGGAGAGATATTTGACTCAACAGCTAATATAAGGAAACAGGTAACAAATAGAATTTGCAGCTTTTGGTTGTTGATTGTATGTGAGAAATGAGAAAGAAAAGAAGTCAAAGGTGATCAAAAATTTTACTCTCAATGACTGGCAGATGGAAATATCCTAATTCCAGGGAGAAGAGGAGAAACAGGTTGGAGGTGAGAGAGAAAATACCTACGTTGAGTTTGAAATGCCTTCGGGACAAAATGTTGAATATGGCCTAAAAGTAGTTGTGTTTATGGATTTGTAGCTCAGGAGGATGATCATTTTGAGAGATGAAAACATGGAAATGGAGATGAAAATGTGGAAATCGGGAACCAGTGTTTGGGATTCTGCAGAGAAGTCAGTAAAGGACACTGAGAGTGACACGAGTAGTCAGTAGTAACAGAAGGGGATTTCATGGACATGTAGACACGTGCAAATGCACATTTTACAACTTGCTTAATTGTAGCTAGCATTGTCTCTGGAATGTAAGTTCTGAAGAAATTCATCATTTTTCTTTTTCCTGAATAGAATAAATGAATTTGGGGAAGGATTGTATTATACTTTTTGAGAGGACCAGCTCAAATTCTTTTCTCTTCCCTGCCAGCCCCTCTTGGATTTTAGGTTTTTACTTGCCCACAGCATTCTTGCCTAGTAATTAAAACCTATTTTCAAACTCTTTGAAGTGCTTTCTCAGAATGGCCTTCTGTATGTGCTGATACTGTACTTTTTATTAATTTTCAAGATCCTTTACTCACATTACATATATGTAATTCTATCTCATGTAAGTTTGGGTTTTTATGAGCATATTCCATACATTTAACCATAAGTTAACACTTAGATTAACTTGCCTTCCCCAGACATTTTAGAACTTATAAAAACTTAATTTGAATTGTAATAGCTAAAAGCACCAGGCAGGTGTCAGACACATTTAAAGAGCCCTTGGGAGGACTGAAAAAAACCCAGTAGTGAGTAAAGGGGCAAAATTGTAAGAACGTGAGGTGTAAATATTATACTCGAGTTTGTGACTGATATGGTGTAAAATAATGAAGCACAGTAAAAGATAAATCAGGTTTACTTCTCACTAGATTAATAGAACAGCTGGACAAATATTTTCACATGTGTTTATGATATTTTTGTTATTTTGTAAACTTGGACACTTGAAATATTGGCCATGGAATGTTAAAAATAATGCTATTAAAAATAACCCAATTAATGGTCTTTATTAATGTCACTTTTTCTCGATCACTCTTATCAGTGTAGCACTTGCCATCTAGGAGGTAAAAAATGTGGCAAGACTAACATACATTTTTTTTAAAGCAACATAACTCATGATATTACGAATACCTAAACTTTGTAGTTAGATATAAATGGTCGCTTGTTTATAATGGGTATTAATAAAAGTCTCATTTTCAAATTAGCCTGTGCTGCCATCTATTAAGAAAGAATTAGACTTCACCCTTACCACTTGATCTGCTCGCTAGCAATACATTTGAATTTGAATTGCTGGTACTTTGTAAAATCTTTTGTTTTAAATTCAAAAATTTATTTTTAGCAACCAACCTTGTCTAGCCCAAAATTAACTTTCATCTAAAATCTTAAGGGGACATTTCATTTCTCTTTTAAGGACTTAGAACAGGACATCCTAATTAGAAACAGTACTTACTGGTTTAGAAACCAAAATTCTACATTCTTATCGTTTCTGCCATTTAACTTGCTGTAGGACTTCTGGCATATTACTCCTCTTCTTTGTACTTGTTTGCCTTAGTTTTAAGTCAGCAGGTTAGAGTAAGTGACTCCTAAAGCCCTTCTTCTAGTAACATTCTATGAGTAGGTCACCGTGCTTGTACTTTAATCTGTTGCTTATCTTTTGTGCCAATGGTGGCCAAATGTTTGGGGCAGTTTCTTTAACTGTCAAATTTAACAGTTAAAAGACTTGTATCCCACTTCTGCCATTTATTAAGCTGTGTGACTTTGGACAGATTCACCTCTTTGCACTTAATATTTTTTTCTGTAACATTGTAATAAGAGTATACAACTCAGAAGGCTGTTGCAAGCAGTGAAAGGGATAAGACATAGTAAAAGATTCCACAAAATTGGTACATGCTGATTGCTGCTCTCTTCCATTTTTAAGAAATTGTTGTATATTTGACCTTAAATGGAGCAAAAAGTATGGCATCACAGCTTATGATTCCTTAAGTTTTCTGTTAGTAGTAAAGTGGAATATTTATCTTTGAAACTCAATATAGACTTTTTAACTCTTTGTACCAAAATACAGTGATTTTTGGCAACTTAAACTTCAAGCTTAAAATAACCTCCCTTAGTAATGAAATTGCTCTGACTTCTCATAAAACTCTAGACCAATGCAGCATACAAGTTCAGCTACTTCGGTTACATTTTGCAGGCCACTCATCTAGGTAAGATTCATCAGCACATAGTTCTGTACAAAGTCAGGTTTTCCAGCGACCTTACAGTCTTTTTATTATCCCTTATTAGTGACACTTGAATTATTCCAATGCAGATTGTCTTCACAGTGCTAAATTTTGGGGTTAGTTTCAAATGTCTTAATTTTTTCTCCTGTTTTGTTTTGGTTTGGAGGAAAAAGCATTGTTTTGTTCTTATCCACAGGTCCTGTAGTCCACCTTTTTGTGGCAGTGGAGTGACCCTTCAGTTGGTTGAGGCTTTATACCTTATTTTCACATTTTCAAACAAAATATCAAGAACGTTTACCTGTAGGTTGGATATTTATTAATAAACCATATCAGTCTTTCTGTTTATACCAAGATATTGACATTGTACTCAGCAGAGAAAAAAATTATGAAATGACCATAATCTTGTACTTTCTAACATTGATGCCTAGGTTATCTTCATCATCTGCAGAGAACAACTACCATTTCTCTAGGTTCTCTAACCTCTTTCCTTCAGTTAAGCCAGATAATTAAAAAGCAGTATATATACATTGAATTATATTGCCCGCTTAAAGAAATATCTTCACTGGATTATTATTTTATGCCATATCTTTGACTTTTGCAGACAATTGCCGTAAGAATAACAGCAATAACGTAGAGTTGGCATGACGGTAATTGCAATAATAACAGTGACACCAGCAATTTTCTTTCTGATCATTGTCAGGCCACAGTTTGCCTAGGTAGTTGCTCTAAACTGGATAAAATCTGCAGAAAAATGTCTTACTGCTCCAACCCCTCAACAAAAACACAGTGCGCTAAATATCTAAAGCCTGCTTTTTTGGGTGGGCCCTGATCCTTGTTTTAGTGTTCACTTTCTTAATTCCTTGTCCACATCCCATTTGGGTAAAAATTTACCACATGTAAATGAAAAGTACCAGTTCTGTTTATTTGACTTTATATTATATTATGAATAGGCATTTCTTGCTTTGCACTGTAATACAGGACTGTAAAAATGATCTTGCAAGGTCAAATTATGCAGAATGATCTTAATCAGTGGGAAAAATTTAGAAGTGTTACATAACCTTTAAACATTTTGTCAAAACATTAAGAATGCTTATTCTTGGTTATAAATGTTTGAGGCAATGCCTTTTGGCTATATAACAGATCCCTTGCTGGTTTCCCTACCTCTTAACTTATTTATTTGACTGCTCTTTCATTTGTACACTGACAGCCTAGTACTCCATTTTATGAGGACACAACAATTTATTTACTCATTTTTATATTAATGAATTTTTGAGACATTTCCAGCTTTTATTTTTATTGTTGTTATAAACAGTGCTCAGTAATAGTCTTATTCATTTTCTTTGGTATATTGATGAGTTTTTCTAGGGTATACATACCTAGAAGGTGCTGTTGTTATTGGACATGTATTTTTTCATTACTAAATATTTTGAAATTGCTTTTTTGTGTGTGTCATTAATTTTTTTTTGCTTAATTGTCTCTAAATCAATTTTTAAAATACTTTGAAGATTTTTCACTCCTCGGCAATCATGTCATTGACATTTTTGATGACTTTTGATGTTATAGACAAAAGTGAACTATTTCAAATTCTGTGAGATTAATTTACATTAGAGGTCTCAGTCTTTAGATATAATCTGGCCTGCATTTTATTTTGGTCCAGCTCCCTAGCTAAGAATGAATTTTTCATTTTAAAGGGATATTAACAAAGAATAAGAATATGTGATAGAGACTGTATATGGCATATAGAACCTAAAATATTTACTATCTGGCTCTTCACATTTCATGTTTTTAGATACTACAATATGTAGAAAAATGCTTTCAAGTTTGTTTACCTCAGAGATGGCTGTGTAGTAAATGTTGTGTCCCTGTTACATAATCTAACCAGTATCTAAAAACAGGCTTGTAAAATTCATTTGGTATTAAGTTGTTGCTTTTTCTTCAAAATCCTGAAAAGTGTGAGAACATTTTATCTCAGCATAACTGATGTTTCATTGTCTTTTTTAAAAGTTAAATCTATTTGGGGGTTGCATTATTTAATAAATTGAGATAATGGAAGTATTGGTGATTAAATTGTAATCTTGAAGTCTCTCCGTAATATCTTAAGCTTAACAATAATTTTGTTATGGAAACATGATTGCTTACAGTTTAAGTACCAATGTACAAGTGATGGATATACTAATTATAAATTACTTATCCAAAACACTGTGCCAAGCAAACCTTTGTTTACTTACAGATACATAATCACTTTGTTTATTTGTGTACTCTGTGGTTTGTAGATTTCAGTCAGTGATGTAAAGATATTATCTGTCTTAAATGATAGATAATATTTTTAATTGTTATAACTACTCTTTTCTTTTTTATGAACACCCTTTTCATATATCTGTCTCCTAATTAGCCACAAATATTAATTTTTAGACTATGTATAATCTGTTACTCTGAAACAGTTTTTAAAAGAGATTAATCATCTTGGATTAGTAGAAAAAAATCAGGCAGAAAGATAGAACTACTGCTGTCATTACTTAAGTATTCCTGTGTTTATACTATTGGATACTTCATCTTAATTGAATACGATGGGTGGCAATGTTGTTGGCAAAGCTGGATTCTGTCAGTCTGAACTTTGAGATGTTCTTCCTGTCCCTTATTTTTGCTCTTAACTTTCCTACCCTAATTCTCATATGTTCTAACCTACTCATCTGTTACCATATTATAATAGTTCAATATTTTTGAAGCAGCATTGCAAAGGCAATTGTCTTACTTCAGTCTGTTCTAACAAAATACCATAGACTGGGTGGTTTAAACAATGGAAATCTATTTTTCACAAACCTGGAGGCTGGGAAGTCCAAGATCTAAGTGCTGGCAGATCTGGTGTCTGCTCAGGGCTCACTGCCAGATTTTCAGGTGGTCATCTTGACATAGCCTCACATAGTAGAGAGGAGAGAGAGAGAGAGAGAGAGAGAGAGAGAGAGAGAGAGAGAGAAAGAGAGAGAGATCGATTGATTGATCAAGTTCTCCTGTCTCTTCTTATAAGGGCACTAATCTCATTCATGAGGGCTCCACTCATTAGTTACTTCCCAAGGGCCCTATCTTCTAAAAGCATCACATTGTGGATTAGGATTTCAGCATGTGAATTTGTGGGGGATACATTTGGTCCATAGCAGCACTATACAAAAGCAATATTAAAGATGGTCTCCTTTTCTTCAGGCATGTTTGCAACTTGAAAGATTTGTTAATGTCCATAATCTTTGTCTGTTTGCCATTTCTGTTTTTTTTTTCCTCCACTTTTCTCCTCTTTTCTTTTGGATTGAGTGTATTTTGATATCCAATTTTATCTCTCCTATTGTCTTAATAGCTGAACCTGTTTATTTTACTTAAAAAAATACTTGCTTAAATATCTACCCCATATGTACTTACATTCTGTCTTCAAATAACAATATACTACTTTGTAGTGTAAGGTCTGACATCAGTATAACTTTGTTTTCTTATGCTGTATTCTGTATTTTACCTCTAAATATGCTATACACTTTACATTATATTGCAGAGTTTAAACTTCTATTTTAGTCAGTTATCTCTTAAATAAATTAATGGAAAAAGGTATTTATTCACATATTTGCCATTTCTAACTATTTCTTTGTGTAGATCTAGGTTTCCGTTTAATGTAAATTCCCATCAAGCTTTAGAACTTCTTATAACACTTCTTGTGGTGAAGATCTACTAGTAACGTATCCTCTCAGCTTCTGTTTGTCTGATAATATCTTGTTCTCATCTTTAATTTGTAAGGATATGTCATTCTAGCTTGACGGGTTTTTTTCTTGCAGCCTTTGTGTTCCATTGTCACTCGATTGAATTGTTTCTGATAAGAAGTGGCTGTAATTTGTTGTTTACAGTTATATAATGTGTTCTTATGATTTCTTTTAAGACTTTATTATCAGCTTTTAGTAATTTGATAATGATGCATCTTGATGGGGTTTCCTTGGATTTCATTGCACTTTTTTGGATCTGTGGTTAATATTTTTAAAATCAAATTTGACTATATTTTTGTCATCCTCTTCCACTTGTCTTCTGGCTTTCCAATTGTATATGTGAAGGGACTTCAAAAAGTTTGTGGAAAAGTGGAATTAAAAGGTAAAAATAACATAAATTTTATTTCTCAACCAAAGGTTCATCAAGTTCAAGATACTTTTTAAAGTGATGAAGCCAGCCATTCTGTTTCTAAACAACTGAGTGTCCTGGGCATTTAATCATATCAGTTGTCACCTTTTTTACATTAGTAACTGAATAAAAATGAGTGCCCTTTAAATACATTTAAAGATTAAGAAACAAAAAGAAACCAAATCAGGACTGTAAGATATATGCCTAATGATTTCCCATTGAAACTCTCACAAAATTGTCTTTTTGAGTAGGAGCATTGTGGTAAAATCTTGATCCTACTTGTTTACAATTTTGATTGAAAGTGCTGCTCTTCTATGCAGCTGATCTGGGCATAAGGATTTTGGCCCCAATCATGTGGAAAGTTAGCACAACTTTAATTTTTCAGTCAGAATTATGTAAGCTGAACCAATTGTGGTGGCTCTGGTGGTGGCTATTGTTTGGGCTGTTAATCATTCATCTTCTGCAATTAGGGCACAAACAAGATGAGTTTTTTTCTTGCAAATTGATGTGGAAAGTCAGCCACTGAGGGCTTCATCTTCAACATAGTCTTGTTCTTTCTTAAACTTCTGTAAACTGCTGCCTCATTTAAGGCATTGTCCTCATTTTCATAAAGCATCAATAGTTTTACCATTTTTCTATCCAACCTTCACCATAAATTTGGTGCTTGTTCTTGCTTCAATTTTAACAGAGTTTATGTGGCTCTGACAGAGGCTCTTCAAACTGATATCTTATCCTTAGTGACTCAAACTAGACTCAGTTCAGACATGTTTTAACAAGTTAGTATGAATTTCTTTTGGCAAAAATAACTGAAATCCATGCATAATTTTTAAAATAATAGATCTTTTACATGAACTTTTTAAAGACCCTTCATATGTTAAACCTTTTAATACTGTTATTATTACGGGACCTGTGTCTTTGAGACTCTCATTATTATTATTTTTTAAATTCTTTTTCATCATCTTTTTTTAAAATTTATTTTGGCCAGGTCAATAACTGCATGTATTTTCCTGAAACTTTTTGAAAATATTTATAATACCCGTTTTTAAGACTTTCTTTGCCAAGTTTATGACATCTTTTATTTCTGTATCTATCTGTTTGTATTGAACATTTTTTTTCCCTCACTCCAGTGTTTTTATAATTTGGATCAAGTTTTCTTTTATTCTATTTTTTTTAAGATTTTGTTTATTGATCTTCTGTATTTTTTAGTCTGAATTTCATTTATTTCTGCTCTTTAGTATTTGTTTTCTTGTACTAACTTTGGGTTTGCCTATGTGTTTTAATCAGTCAGATTTTTAAAAATTAATATAAATTGTTTAGGAAATACTCAAGTCAGTGTCTGGTTACATCCTTGGAATTAGCTGGACTGGTGATCTGCATGGAATAGAATATGAATCGTGTTTAAAGTAAGGGGTATGTGTATGTGTGTGGCGGGGGTACATGCACACTTGTGCACACCGAGAGAGAGGGAGAGAGAGGCATACACATGTCTATTGTTCTTTGGGATGTTTGAGGAACTGTGTCAGCATAGCCAGATGCTGGGAGAAACATCCCCACAGTTGAGAAGGTCATCTATGATTATGGGACAATGTAATTCATAACTTCTTGGGGTGACTCTTTATCCTAAGAAAGTAGATATGTATGTGGTAAAAAAACAAAGTCTACTGTGTTTCTTACACTATTTGATATTATAGGTACTTAGGTAATAAAAATGTTAAAGTTTAGAAATACTAATGTC